>NC_133419.1:8100000-10600000 GCF_049350105.2 Macaca mulatta
TGGCCCATTTTGGCCCCTCAGGCCCTCAGGCTCACGGCTCAGAGGCCCCAAAGGGCTGGGTCCGCCTGGCTGGGTCGGGGCCAACCGGGTTACAGCCCCGCAGAGCCCTGCCAGGCGAGGCCTCTGCCAGAGAGTCAGGAACGCACAGGCTGTCCCCGCGCCAGGGATGTTTTCCTGCTGAGATCGAGCCCTCTGCTCCTGCCACCTCCAGACCCCCGTCTCCCGGGCCAGGCTGATGTTCAGAGGAGGTGGGGCCCACAGCGCCCAGACCCAGCTGCAGGGTGACAGGAAGAAAGGATGGGGCTGGGGGCAGGGCGGGGGTGCAGGAAGTGCCTTTCTTGGAACTCTGCACGAAAATAGTGCATTCTGTCCCTACTCCGAGTCTCAGGGTCCCACGGGGAGGTGTGTGTCACCAAGGAGACCCTCAGCTGGGAGGGGCCGGCGCTGACCTTAGTCTGGCTTTTGCTAGCACCTCCCTCCCTCCACCCTCCACCCCTCCACCCCCACTGCGGCCTCTGCCCCACTTTGAAGTCTTAACATAAATATCATGTCTGCTTGGGTTCCCCTTCCCGCCCTGGTCACAGCCCCCAGACCTGGCTTCCACCCCAGCCAGCCCCGTGGGGGTGTGGTGCCAGGAGACAAGAGGGAGGTCTGGACCACCCAGGGAAGGTGGCGAGACCCTGAGACAGAGACAGGGAGACACCGGAGGTGGAGAGGGGAGACCGAAGTGAGCAGAGAATGGAGAGACAGACCCCAGAAACCAACCAGGGGATGATCCTTTGGGCAGGAGAGGAGACAGAGACTCTGGAGACAGAGAGGGAAGAGAGGGGAGCAGAGAGAGAGACCCTGCAGCCAGAGAGAGACCGAGTGAGACCCTGGGGACAGTAAGGGGCAGGAGGAAGAGGGTACAGGACAGGAAGCAAAAGGGAAAGTAAGAACCTTCAGAGAAGGTTCCAGAGATGGGGTGGGGGGAGGCAGGGACAGGGCTAGCAGGGGAAGGATGTAGTAGAAAGAGAAGCGTCACTGGCAAGTGGGACCAGCCATCTCGATTTCCTGGGACTGGCGGGGGCACTGGGGGTGTCCTAGGACATGGGACTTTCAGTGCTGAAACTGAGAAAGTGCTCAGCAAACCCGGACGAGTTGGTCGCCCTGAGCGGTACGCCTCTGGCAAGACACCACGGGGACCACAGTGTCCACTCCACAGGCACCCGTTGCACAGGTGAGGAAACTGTGACCCTGAGAAGGACTGTTCCTACACTGGGGCGGGAGGCCTGGGCCCTTCTAGCTCTGACACGTGCTCTGGGACTCCCTTTCTTGTGGGCAGATGTGGCCAGATGTTCAGGTCAGGCTTCTGGCAGAAGAGGGAACTGGGGTCCCAGCTGGGCCCAGGTTGGACAATCTGGGGACAGCCATATGCTGTTCCCTCACAGCTGTGGGCACAAGTGTGGACTTGCGGGGACACCCGCACATCACCCAGCTGCGCATTCACAGCAGTCCCAGGCATTTGCAAGCACATACATGCACACACACACACGCATACATGCAGGACCCAGGAACAAGAACGCGGCCTCTCACCATGGTAAATACACCCCCCAACCCTCAGCCCCCTTCGGTTGGCAGGATCCTTTACCCTCACCTGGTCTGGACCACACTTTTCCTGGGCCCCCCTTCCCCAAGCCTATTTCTCCCACCTGGCCCAGTCCCCAGCACCACTGCCTCCCCTTCCTGCAGGGATCCCCCATCCGGAAGCACACAGGTTGGGGAGGGGGAGGAGGGGGCAATCGCTCCCTTCCCTCCCCAACTCCTGCCTGGGGTAGGTGCCTGGTCTTGGGTGGGAGGGACCCCCCAGCGCCCATCCAAGACCAGGGGCCTCCCACCCGCCACACATCAACCCTTCCTCCTGACAGCCCGAAGGCTGGGGTGGTTTGGGAAGAATTTAGGCATGGAGGGAGGTGGGGGATGGGAACAGAAGAAAAGGAGAAAAGGAGGTGATTTGTACACAAAGCAATGTGCTGGCTCAGCGGCCTGGCGTGCCAAGGCCGTCCAGGACGCCTGCCTGGGGGGCGTCCCCTAATCACACTCGATACCCCACCCTGGCTGTTCCACTGGGTCCTCTGTGGGCCAGCCCCTCTTCAGGCCGCCCTCACCCTCACCCCCACAGGCCCACACATGGCATCCAAATCCACCATCTGCTTCTTGCCTGTCCTGGTAGCTGCAAGACAAGGCTCCTTCTCAGGCCACGGGCTTCTGCGTTCATGCTCTTCTTCAGATGAGTTCCCCTCATATGGGCCATGATCAGAGCAGGGAACCCCAGCCTCCTGAGCCTGGCCTCCTGATGTGAGCTGAGCCTGGCCTCTGAGTTTGGAAGGTACATTGTTCCTACCTTCAACCAGGGAGACATGTCGGCCTCAGAACCCAGCAGAAAACAGGCTGTGTGGTACTAGGGGAAGCATCACACTTGATCCCTGCCAGTGGTAGCCTAAGTTGTCCTGTCCTCCCGGGCTGCACTTCTGCAGAGCTGCAGAGTTCTGTTTCTGAGCATGTAATTCATCATGGTGGCTGCTAGTTATGACTCAGGACCTCCCACTTCTGCCTGCGGCCCTGTATCCAAACATGCATCTCAAAATCTTCTCATCCACACACCTGGGTAGATCTACTCATGCATCTACCCACCACACACCAATGCATCATCCATGCATGCATGTGCCCACCCATCCACCCACCCATGCATTCATCCACCCACCCACCCATGCATCTGTCCAGCCACACATACCCCTACGCATGCATACATCTATCCATCCATCCATCCATCCATCCATCCACCCACCCACGCACCCACCCACCCATCCATCCATTGGGGGTGTCCTAGAACATGGGACTTCCACCCAAGCATCCTTCTACCCACTCATGCATCTGTGCATACATGCATTCATCTATCTACCCATCTACTCATGTATCCACCCACCCACACACCCATGCATCATTCATGCCTGCATACCTTCACCCACCCACACATCCATCCACCCACACACCCACCCATTCATCAACATCCATGCATCCACCCAGCCAGCCACCCACTCATTCATTATCCATGCATGCATGCATCCATCCGTCCATCCATCCATCCACTCATGCATGGCTCCATCCATCCATGCATCCATCTATCCATATATCCACCCATTCATCCTCCAACCATTTACTGTATCAATTAGCATCTTCTCTCTGCTAGGCTCAAAGACTAGCAGGAAGAATAAGACCCCAATCAACCCCTCTCCAACCCCTTAAACCCAGATCCCTGATGCTATGCCCACTACATCCCCCAGCCTCACTAGATAACACAGTTCTTGGGCAGCCTCAACCTTACCTCACACAACCTTGGGGAGGCTGCTGAGTGCTGGGCACCCTCACAAAGTGGGCAACCAGATGCCTCTCCAAGTCTCATTCCCAATCCACCAGACATTTAGCCTCACAGAGGCCAGAGGTGCCCCCTCCTGCCTTCCCCATTCCTCATGCTGGCTCAGGCTTCCTTCCACTTGCAAGTAGGCCCAGCCAAGACATCTGGAATTTGACCTTTGACCTTTCTTCTCCTGCTCTGCCTGCTTGCCCCCCAACCCCTCACCCCCACAGAGGCTGGGCTCCTGACCTCTGATCCCATCCACCCACTTGTCAGACAGCCTGCAGCCGTCCGTCCCCTTAGACACCCCAGTACTGGCCATTGCCCGAATCATGACTGGGCTCGCCACACCCTTGGACCAGGCTCAGGGCTGCCCCTAAGGAGCCTCCGGAGGCTGCCTCCCCCAGCCAGGCCCGCCCTGCCGCCGGGCTCTCCAGCCAGCTCCCTCCCCTTTTCCCCTTTCCCAGACTATTGCAACAGCCTCCTAACTGGTCTCGGCCTCCAAGCCCCCTCCACCCACCACACACAAGCTACAGAGATCTCTCATCATGCCTCTCTTCCCCATGGCCTCCAGGAGGGAGTCCCAGACTTTTAGGGACAACTTCAACATCTTTCAAGATAGGCTCCCACTCCTTTTCTCCACTCCTTACTGTCCCTAACGGTGTCCCTCACTTCAGCCTAGTGGAGTCCTTTGTAGTCTCCAAACCCATCTTGAGCTCTGCCACCTCAGTTGTCTTGCCCAGGCTGTGCCTTCTTCCTGGTATGCTTTCCTCCCATCTTGTTTTTGTTTTTTTGAGATCGTCTGTCACCCAGGCTGGAGTGCACTGGTGTGATCTCAGCTCACTGCAGCTTCCGCCTCCCGGGTTCAAGCGATTCTTGTGCCTCAGCCTCCTGAGTAGCTGGGACCACAGGTACCCACCAACACACTGGACTAATTTTTGTATTTTTAATAGAGACAAGGTTTCACCATGTTGGCCAGGCTGGTCTCGAACTCCTGGCCTCATGTGATCAGCCTACCTTGGCCTCCCAAAGTGCTGGGATTACAGGCGTGAGCCACTGTGTCTTTGGTTTTTGACTTGAGGCCTAACTCTCAGACTCTGCTCAAATGATGCCTGAGGGTGCTACAGCAAAAAGAGAACTGGAATAAGAATTAGGAGACCTTGGTTCTAGTCCCATTCCTGCCACTGATGCTCTTTGAAACTCCTTGTACCTCAGTTTCCCCATCTGCAAAAAGGCTTGCCGATTGCCAGAGGTGGTCTGACTTCATGGGGAAGGCCAGTGAGTGTTGGGGACAAGTGGGCTTTGGCTGCAGGAAGAATCCCAGCTCCCCACTGCGTCTCCCTGAGCCAGGTTCATCACTTCTCTGAAGTTCATTCACGAGGCATCGTGAATGAGTCAGGAGTTTTCTAGGCTTGGGGATAGAGTAGGGAACCAAATAACAACCCTGCTCTCGTGGAGCTCACAGTCTCCAAGAGCGGAAGCTCTCCCCTGGGGGTGATGTTGCTCCCAGGGAATATGACATTTGGCAATGTCTGGAGACATTTTGGATGGTTCAACTGGAGGGATGCCACCGGCATCTAGATAGGAGCCAGGAACACTGCTAAACACCTTGCAATGCACCACGCAGGCCCTACAACAAGTAATTATCCAGGCCTGAATATCAATAACACCAAGGTTGAGAAACTCTGGCTAGGGGAGATTTGGGCCATAAGCAATAAGCAAATCCACAAATACATTTCTTTTTCTTCCTTCCTTCCTTTCTTTCTCTCTCTCTTTCCTTCCTTCCTTCTTCCCTCCCTCCCTCTCTCCCACCCTCCCCCTCTCCCTCCCTCTTCCTTTCCCTTCCCTCCCCTCCCCATCCCTCCCCTCCTCTCCTTTTCTCCTTCTTTCTTTCTTTCTTTCATTCTTTTTCCTTCCTTCCTTCCTTCCTTCCTTCCTTCCTTCCTTCCTTCCTCCCTCCCTCCCTTCCCTCTTTCGCTCTTTCTTTTCTTTTTCTCACCCTCCCTCTCTCTCTCTCTCTTTCTCCTCTCCTTTCCTCTTTTCTTTTCCAGAGTCTTACTCTGCCGCCCAGACTGGAGTGTGTAGTGGCACAATCTTGGCTCACTGCAACCTCCACCTCCCAGGTTCAAATGATTCTCTTGACTCAGCCTCCCAAGTAGCTGGGATTACAGGTGCACCAGCACACCCAACTAATTTCACAAGTAAACATATTTAATGTCAGATAGTGATAAGTGCAGACGGGGAAAATGCAAGAAGATCCAGTGGTTAAGCAGCCCCAGGGGGCGGTGTGGGATGGGGTGAGGTGGTCAAGGACTCTGGCACTTGAGCTGAGCCCTGGAAGAGGTAAAGAAGCAGAGCATTTTTATATTGCAGGAAGAGCATTGCAGGCAGCGGGAACAGCCAAGACCAAGGCCGTGAGGCAGAGTGGCTGGAGCATTTAAGGAACAGCAATGAGGCCAGAGTTTGGAGGCAGATCACATAGACCTGGAGGCCATGGCAAGCACTGTGGTCCTTCCTCTAAGCGAGATAGGGGGCTCAGAGGGTTCTGAATGGAGAAGTGACCAAATCTGACTTGGATTTTGAAAGGATCCCTCTGGCAGGATGGAGACGGCAAGAGAGAGACCGGGGAGAGGCTGTTTGGGAAATCTAGATTGGCGTTGCTAGCCACCTGGGTTGGGGGTGGGTGGCAAAGAAGGTGTCCAGGAGTGGTCAGATTCTGGGTCTCTTTTGAAAGTGAAGCCAACAGGATTTACTGAGAGACTGGAGATGGGCTGTGAGAGAGAGAGAGGAGTCAAGCATGATCTCAAGGTTTGGGGCCTGAGCCAACAGAAGGATGAACTCCTCCATCTTGACTTTTGTCTCCTGAGAAGGGGAGTCATTCTGTGTGCTTCACAGGCATAGACCTTGTAAGAAGGGACTTCCAGGCATATGGGAAACAATTCCTAAGCCCTGTTTCTCGAGGGGCTGACTGGGTCTGCAGGGCCAGCCTAGGCACTGTAAGGTGGTTTGCAGAAACGCAGCCTGGTCTCCACCCGCCACATATGCTCAGAAGACGGAGTAACATTTGCTTCAGGCTCCACAGCTGACAAAGCACATTTGCAAACACTGAGTGCTGTGACACAATTATCACAGCCCTGCTGAGCTAAAAATCCTGGACTCATTGCCCCCATGTTGCAACTAAGAAAAAAGGAGACCCAGAGAGGGCCAGTGACTCCCCTGCAGTCACAAAGTCGATACATCTGTGACAGAGGGGGAAGCTGCATCGGGGCAGCTTACTGAAGGGCAGAACCTCTCCCCCACCTCCCCACCCTGTTTCTAACTTCTGCTAAGAGTGCGGCGGGTGTGCACGGGTTAATCCGCCAGCCAGCTCCCCAGAGGTCATCCTGGGTGATGGGCTCAGTGCACATGCCTCCAGAAGCCTCCAGAAAGGGTGGGAAGACGACCCTGGCCAGCCCCACACACAGCAGGCCCCGGGAGCAGGGAGGGCTCCACACACGTGATGTCTGTGTCGTGTATATGCATATATGTCACTGTGTGCCCCATGCCCATACATGGCCCTGCACGGGTCCCCTCACAGCCTTGCACATCCTGAGTGCAGCCCAGCCCCCACCCAGCCCCCTAAACCACGCACCCTGCCTTCCTGACGCAGGAGCCCAGGGAGGCATTTCCTGTTTAGGGGCTGCCTCCTCCCCATCTAAGCCCAGGTTCCCAGGGCCCCAGGCTGAGCTGGGGTGAGGGGAGGGCAGCCCCTGGCCCCCTCACTCCCCCAACACCCCCACACGCTGGCCCAGCTGGAACCAGAAAGTTTGAGGGTAGGGGGAGAGGCTGGGGCAGGGGCTCAGTAAATAAATGAGAGGCTGAGGATGCCTGTGCCTGGGTGACCAAGCTGGTTTCCATTCAGGCCCTGCACCCGAATCAGAGGTCTTCATATGTCAGGTCATGTAGAATGCCACACCATTTTTGTATGTGCACCTAGGGTCTCAGCATGTCAGAATGTGTGTACGTGTGGGAAGGGAGTCGTCTGCAAGCCAACATAGGTCTACGGTTAGGTGAAGCGACAAACAGCTTGGCAGAGAGTGCACTCTTGTAGGAGGTTGGGGGTGGGGGAGGCGCATGCGCGCGTCTGTGGGGCAAGAAGGGAGTGGGCATGTGGGTGTTCCCGTGCATGGCGAGCAGCTGGGCTGAGACTGCTCACGGGTGTGACGGGGCTGCTGTGTCCAGATTTGGGTCTCTGAGTCTCTGGGAAGCGACCTCACTCCACAGCCCTGACTCCCAACTTGAGGGTCACAGAGCTCGGCAGGCAGGCTTTTCCCACCCCCTGACTCTCAGCCCCATGGGGCCTGGGGCAGCCGTCAACTGTGCCTCCTCCCCTCCTCCGCCCCCAACCTTAGCGCCCCCCACCCCACTGCTTCCTGCTCCAGCGGCCCCCGGGGGAGAGGGAGCAGGGAGCTGGCAGCCGCCCCAGCCCACTCCTTACAAGGCCTGAGCCCGGCCCCAGGCCCGCCCACGGCCCGCCCGCAGGAGGCCCCAGGCCCTCCCCCTGTCAAGAGCTGCTGCGGGCCCAGGGCCGGACCAGTCCAGGGGCATCGCGATGCTGCTGCGCCTGTTGCTGGCCTGGGCGGCCGCAGGGCCCACACTGGGCCAGGACCCCTGGGCTGCTGAGCCCCGCTCCGCCTGCGGCCCCAGCAGCTGCTACGCTCTCTTTCCACGGCGCCGCACCTTTCTGGAGGCCTGGCGGGCCTGCCGCGAGCTGGGGGGCGACCTGGCCACTCCTCGGACCCCCGAGGAGGCCCAGCGTGTGGACAACCTGGTGGGTGCAGGCCCGGCCAGCCGGCTGCTGTGGATCGGGCTGCAGCGGCAGGCCCGGCAATGCCAGCTGCAGCGCCCACTGCGAGGCTTCACGTGGACCACAGGGGACCAGGACACGGCTTTCACCAACTGGGCCCAGCCAGCCACTGGAGGCCCCTGCCCGGCCCAGCGCTGTGTGGCCCTGGAGGCGAGTGGCGAGCACCGCTGGCTGGAGGGCTCATGCACGCTGGCTGTCGACGGCTACTTGTGCCAGTTTGGCTTCGAGGGTGCCTGCCCAGCGCTGCAAGACGAGGCGGGCCAGGCCGGCCCAGCCGTCTATACCACGCCCTTCCACCTGGTCTCCACAGAGTTTGAGTGGCTACCCTTCGGCTCTGTGGCCGCTGTGCAGTGCCAGGCTGGCAGGGGAGCCTCTTTGCTCTGCGTGAAGCAGCCCGAGGGAGGTGTGGGCTGGTCACAGGCAGGGCCCCTGTGCCTGGGGACTGGCTGCAGCCCTGACAACGGGGGCTGCGAACACGAATGTGTGGAGGAGGTGGATGGTCACGTGTCCTGCCGCTGCACTGAGGGCTTCCGGCTGGCAGCAGACGGGCGCAGTTGCGAGGATCCCTGTGCCCAGGCTCCATGCGAGCAGCAGTGTGAGCCCGGTGGGCCACAAGGCTACAGCTGCCACTGTCGCCTGGGTTTCCGACCTGCGGAGGATGATCCGCACCGCTGTGTGGACACAGATGAGTGCCAGATTGCCGGTGTGTGCCAGCAGATGTGTGTCAACTATGTTGGTGGCTTCGAGTGTTATTGTAGTGAGGGTCATGAGCTGGAGGCTGATGGCATCAGCTGCAGCCCTGCAGGGGCCATGGGTGCCCGGGCTTCCCAGGACCTCGGAGATGAGTTGCTGGATGATGGGGAGGATGAGGAAGATGAAGACGAGGCCTGGGAGGCCTTTGGCGGTGGCTGGACGGAGATGCCTGGGATCCTGTGGATGGAGCCTACTCAGCCGCCTGACTTTGCCCTGGCCTATAGACCGAGCTTCCCAGAGGACAGAGAGCCACAGATACCCTACCCGGAGCCCACCTGGCCGCCCCCGCTCAGTGCCCCCAGGGTCCCCTACCACTCCTCAGTGCTCTCCGTCACCCGGCCTGTGGTGGTCTCTGCCACACGCCCCACACTGCCTTCCACCCACCAGCCTCCTGTGATCCCTGCCACACACCCAGCTTTGTCCCGTGACCACCAGATCCCCGTGATCGCAGCCAACTATCCAGATCTGCCTTCTGCCTACCAACCCGGTATTCTCTCTGTCTCTCATCCAGCACAGCCCCCTGCCCACCAGCCCCCCATGATCTCAACCAGATATCCTGAGCTGTTCCCTGCCCACCAGTCCCCCATGTTTCCAGACACCCAGGTCGCTGGCACCCAGCCCACCACTCATTTGCCTGCAATCCCACCTAACCGTGCCCCTCTGGTCACCACACTCGGTGCCCATCAACCCCCTCAAGCCCCAGATGCCCCTGTCCTCAGAACCCAGGCTACCCAGCTTCCCATTATCCCTACTGCCCAGCCCTCTCTGACCACCAGCTCCAGGTCCCCTGTGTCTCCTGCCCATCAAGTCTCTGTGCCTGCTGCCACCCAGCCCCCAGCCCTCCCCACCCTCCTGCCCTCTCAGAGCCCCACTAACCAGACCTCACCCATCAGCCCTACACATCCCCATTCCAAAGTCCCCCAAATCCCAAGGGAAGATGGCCCCAGTCCCAAGCTGGCCCTGTGGCTGCCCTCAGCAGCTCCCACAGCAGCCCCAACAGCCCTGGGGGAGGCTGGTCTTGCCGAGCACATCCAGAGGGATGACCGGTGGCTTCTGGTGGCACTCCTGGTGCCAACGTGTGTCTTTTTGGTGGTCCTGCTTGCACTGGGCATTGTGTACTGCACCCGCTGTGGCCCCCATGCACCCAACAAGCGCATCACTGACTGCTATCGCTGGGTCACCCATGCTGGGAGCAAGAGTCCAACGGAACCCATGCCCCCCAGGGGCAGCCTCACAGGGGTGCAGACCTGCAGAACCAGCGTGTGATGGGGTGCAGATCCCCCTCACGGAGTAGGGGGAAGGGGTGTGCACTGGACACATGGCTGGGGCTGCACCAGGGACCCACAGGGGCTGCCCAGCTGGACAGATGGCTTCCTGCTCCCCAGGCCCAGCCAGGGTCCTCTCTCAACCACTAGACTTGGCTCTCAGGAACTCTGCTTCCTGGCTCAGCGCTCGTGACCAAGGATACACCAAAGCCCTTAAGACCTCAGGGGGCGGGTGCTGGGGTCTTCTCCAATAAATGGGGTGTCAACCTTACCCAAGGCTTCTGACCCCCACTGGTGCTTGAGGGAGATTCTGGGAGGACTCAGAAGAAAGGAGGTGATCTTCCTTCAGTTTGTCTGAGTCCTCAAGGAGGTAAGGTAAGATCCCTTTAAGACAGGGTATACCTCAGAGATTCTCAGGGAAGCAGGAGTCCAGAGAGGGCAGAACCCTGCCCAGCGTCACACAGTTGAGCCCAGTAGTGGGAGATTTGGCATGGGGAGAATTTCGTATTTATTCCTCATTTTACCAAAGCTCCAAGAAGGTGGGGCTGAATCTGGAGGAGGGTTGTAGAATTAGGGCATCTGCTGAACTGGAGCCAAACTGGGGTTTAGGGGTCAAAGTAGGCCCTGGGGCTGGTGATTCAGAGGAGTGAAGGAGGGGGCTAGTGGGTGAGTTGATTCTTTCTTCAGACACTTCCCTTCCCATGCCTGTAAGCTTCACAGAAGTTAGGGGCTGGGGCTCAGGGTCACTCAAGGGGACTGCCACCCCCTGGTTTGTGGGTGCTCTTGGAGGCATTCCTCCACTTGCTCCGGGCAGGAGGCTGGGTTGGGAAGGGCCAGGAAGCCGGGAGAGATCCCATGCTAACTGCTTGGACAGCCGCAGGAGCAAGGCCTTCTTTCGCCAGGGCCGCACTTTGCTCTTGTCCATGTTGGCTGGGGGTGGTGGGGGACAGACAGAGCTCAGCAGACGCGAGCTTGAGAGAGGGCTCCGGCTGCTCAGGACTGAGGTGTCCCAGGAACTGGAGAAGGGCCTGGTCAAAGATCACAGCCTGGTGGAGGTGACCTCCCTCATTCCGGGCTCACTGCCTTGGGGGGCGGGGGTGAGACCTGGGCAGGGGAGGCGCCAGTTCCCACCGCCTCTGTAATTTTTCAGTTACAGCCTCTCGGGGGCCTCTAATTAGGACGGGGCAGAGCCGCCACGACCACCCGGGCAGGCGAGGAGGAGTGGCCCAGCGCCCCCTTCGGGCCTGGACCTGAGCTGGAAGACTGAGCTGGGCCCCAGGGAACCAGGAAAGGAGGGGCCGGAGCTGGGGATGAAACAGGGGGTCGCGGAGGGGGCGGAGGGAACGCTACGCACTGCCCCCAGTCCCCGCTCTCACGTTCCCCTAACTCAAACCAGACGTCCCCGCCAGATCCTGCACAGCTTTAACCTCGGAGACGCCGTCGGGCAGGTTTGCTGGATGCGAATGAGGGTTGCGAGGCGGACCAGACCGCTAGGTCTGGGAAGGAGGTGAGGAAGCGTGGGGAGCGACAAGGCCTGCCGAGACTGGAAGGTCTGGAGTCCCCCGCGTGACCTCGGGTAGGGATCCAGAGTGCCCCGAGGGCAGGAAGGAGTTAAATGCACTGCAGTCGGAGGCGGGGGATGGGAGTGGGGAAGGGGGCCCAGAGCCGGCTCTTTGTCATCTGGTAATGAGCACCAGATGCGGAGCTGCGTGCGGGCCTAAACAGACGGCCTCCCAGGGCAGAACCCCCGCCTGCGCCCAGCCCGGGCTCCGCCCACTGACTCGCAGGCTCCGCCTCATTCGGGCGCGGCCGAGAACTGCTTACTCCGGCGGTATCAGCTCGGACCCGGAGCTACAAGCGACGCCTACCCGCTGCAGAACCGAAGACAGCCCCCGGGAACTCTCCAGAGGCCCCGCCCACAAAGCCACAAGCCCCGCCCCTGCCAACTCAAAGATTCCAGCAGCGCTCGTGCCCGCCCCTCTGCCCTCTAGGCCCCGCCCAGCCCCCCGCCCACAACCCACAAGCCCCGCCTCCTCCGTTCGGCGCGCGCAGATTGGCAGAACTATTAGTCTCCGCTTCTCGGAGGTATGAACTTCGCCCCGAGTTTACACATTCTCTTCACGCGGCGCTACAGGCCCCGCCCAATACAACTGCAAACTTCGCCTCACAGAGCCCTGGACACTGCAGGGAATCCCCCAGAGGTCTTAACTCTGTTGGGGGACGATGTAAACTCCGCCCTCCAGGGAACGTGTGAAGTTCCCCTCAACCTCTTCCTCAGGCTCCGCCCCCAGCTACAAGCCCCGCCCCCCTCAAGCTCACAAAAGTGGAAGAACTGCGCCCCCGCAGGACTGTCACACCTCGCCCGGAGGCAGCGGTTCACCTACACGGAGCCACGCCCCCGGGGCCGCCCACGAAAGCTACAAGCCACGCCCCTGAGGGAGGCCCTCGAGTCCCGCCCACACAGAGCGTCCCGGCTGTGGCCTAGCGCACAAATACCACCCTGCGAAGAGCGCTACCGAGCCTCTTATCGCAGGTCCCACCCACACTCAGGCTCCACCCTCTTGGGCGCAAGCCCCGCCCACTCCGCGCCTGGGTCCCTTACCACCTTCGGGGTATGCCCAGATTCACCAGTCCTCCGAACCCCCATCTCTCACCAGGATGCCCTTGAACTTGGCCCTGGAGCCTTCTCCCTCCACCTACGGTTTCCGTTTGTCCAGATTTCGGGTTCTCTGGGCGAGCCCGGAGACTGGGCCTCGACAGCCGCGCGGATGGCGTCGAAAGGCCTTTGGCGCCACCTGGCCTCGGCCCCGCGGACTTACAGCCACCGCAAGGCCTCGGTAGGGCCCCTCTCTCAAAGCGTACTAATCGCTCAATAAATAGCTGCTTAATTCATTAAATGTTAGTGTTACTTAAATATCTGCCGACTCCCCCCGCGGGACAGCCCATCCTTTCGCAGATGCCCTTCGTCATATGTGGAAATTCGTCCCTAAGGGAGCTTCGCACTGGCCCTCAAACCACCCCAGAGCTGAGCTCCCCTGACAGTCTCTAAAGTGACTGGCTGGTCAAACTCTCGCTGTCCCTCCCCAACAAATCCTGTTCTCAGGGGCGAAAGCATCGCTTCTCACCTGGCGACCTAGGGCCAGGTTCCCCCCGCCGCCACCTAGTGCTCCAAAGGCTAGACACCTTCTTTGGGGGGTGTGTTGCGAAGGGGTGGGTTTGGAGGGGGAACCCCTCAATTAGGAGCTGAAGATCCTAGTTTTTAGAGACAGTATCTCAAGCGAGACGCTATCTCAGCTCTCATCTCTACATGTGAAAATACCAGCCTGGAGGGCAGGAGACGCTGAAGTTCCGGGCTAGGAACCAGTAAAATATTTTTCGAACATTAGGGCGACAGACAGGGAGCAACGCTTGAGGAGGAAGGGAGCTGACACCACTGAGCTCCAGCTGGGCCCTTTGCTTCCTGCCTTCGCTGCCAAACTTGCCCTTGCCCACCTCTGGGCAAATCAGGCCTGGGGAGAGGGATTCTTTCCAGACCACGTTCCAATGCTCGTACCCTGGCCACTACAAATGGAAGTAGGATTTAGTGCTAATAATGACTATAATAACAGTGAATGCTTGAAGCACTTCTGTTTTTTTTTTTTTTTTTTTTTTTTGAGACGGAGTCTCACGCTGTTGCCCAGGCTGGAGTGCAGTGGCGCGATCTCGGCTCACTGCAAGCTCCGCCTCCTGGGTTCACGCCATTCTCCTGCCTCAGCCTCCTGAGTAGCTAGGACTACAGGCGCCCGCCACCGCGCCCGGCTAATTTTTTGTATTTTTAGTAGAGACGGGGTTTCACTGTGGTCTCGATTTCCTGACCTTGTGATCCGCCCGCCTCGGCCTCCCAAAGTGCTGGGATTACAGGCTTGAGCCACCACGCCCGGCTGGTTTTTTTTTTTTTTTTTTTTTTTTTTTTTTTGAGACGGAGTTTCTCTCTTGTTGCCCAGGCTGGAGTGCAATAGCACGATCTCGGCTCACTGCAACCTCCGCCTGCCGAGTTCAAGCGATTCTCCTGCCTTAGCCTCCCAAGTTGCTGGGATTACAGGCACCCACAACCATGCCCGGCTAATTTTTGTATTTTTAATAGAGACAGGGTTTCACCATGTTGGTCAGGCTGCTTTCGAACTCTTTGCCTCAGGTGATCCACCTGCCTTGGCCTCCTGAAGTGCTGGGATTACAGGCGTGAGCCACCATGCCTGGCCTGGAAGCACTTCTTACATGCCCGGTCCTTTTCTAAGGGCTTTACTTGGCTTAATCCATATAAGATTCATAACAACCAACATGAAGTAAGTGCCATTCTTACCACAATTTACAGAGTAGGAAGCTGAAGGCACATGCCTAAGTGCATTAAGCCATCTGCCCTAGTTGACAAACTAGTAAATGGAGGTTTGAACCCAGGCAGATCCTGTGATCTTTACCTCCTACAACAAAGCCAGTCCATATGTGATAGCCAAGTCTCTAATCAGAAAATGCCCACACCTGGCCAGATGCGGTGGCTCACGCCTGTAATCCCAGCACTTCGGGAGGCTGAGGCATGTGGATCACTTGAGGTCAGGAGTTCGAGGCCAGCCTGACCAACATGGTAAAACCTCATCTCTACTGAAAATACAAAAATTAGCAGGGCGTGATGGCAGGCGCCTGTAATCTCAGCCACTCAGGAGGCTGAGGCAGGAGAATAGCTTGAACCTGGGAGGCGGAGGTTGCAGTGAGCTGAGACTGCACCACTGCACTCCAGCCTGGGTGACAGCGAGACTCCGTCTCAAAAAAAAGAAAAAAAAAAAAGGAAGAGGCGGCCAGGCGTGGTGGCTCATGCCTAAAATCCCAGCAGTTTGGGAGGCTGAGGCAGGTAGATCACGAGGTCAGGAGATCGAGACCATCCTGGCTATCACGGTGAAAACCTGTCTCTACTAAAAATACAAAAAATTAGCCAAGCATGGCTATTCGGGAAGCTGAGGCAGGAGAATGGCGTGAACATGAACCCGGGAGGCGGAGCTTGCAGTGAGCCGAGATTGGTCACTGCACTCCATCCTGGGCGACAGAGCTAGACTCCGTCTCAAAAAAAAAAAAAAAAAAAAATGAAGAGGCTTGCTGTGCAGGTGCCTGGCTTAGGCAACTGACTGAATGTGACTGAATGGTAGCTCTATTTTCTAAGATGGAAGACAGAGAGGAGCAGGTGGGGGTGGGGGTAGAAATTACAGGTTCTGTTCCTGCCATGCTGTGGGTAGCCCATGTCAGGAGAGAGCAGAGGCAGAGGCAGCTGGGGTTTGGGAGCCAGACTTTGCACCACTCCTCAGGCATGAATTCTCCTCTTGAGAACAGTCTAGAACAGAACACCCTGGCTTGGTGTTGACTCCAAGAGAGTCTGAACACGTGACCACCCCGTCTCCCATCAGGAGATCGTGAGCTGAGAGTTGTCCATCAAACACTGGGGTTTCTGGGTCCCTCCTCTTCCTGGCTGTGCAGGCCCAGTGCCCTCCCTCGTGAAGTGCAGCTGGGTTTAGAGCCTTGTGACAGTGATCTATTGCATGTAACAAATCACTCCAAAATGTAGTGAATTAAACAAAGATTTATTTCCCCTCATTCTATAGGACAACAGTCTGGGCTGGGATCAGCTTGGTAGTTCATCTGCTGGTCTCATCTTGGGTCACTCCTGAGGCTCCTGTCATCTATGGCTCAACTGGGCCTACAGTGTCTAAGATGGCCTCGGTCATCCCATATCTGGAGCTGATGCTGGCTCTTGGCTGGGGTCCTCAGTTCTCCACGTAGCCTCAAATCTGTCAGGAGGCTTGGCTGGGCATCTTTATAGATGGTGGTCTCACAATTGCAAGAGGGCAAAGGTGAAAGCTACAAGAGTCTTTCAGGCCTAGCCTCAGAAGTGGGCCAACATCTCTTCCCTCACATCCCATCGGTCACAACAAATCACAAGTCCAGCCCAGATTTAAAGGAGAAACAGATTCCACCTCTGTTTTTCCTTTTCTTTTCCTTTTTTTTTTTTTTTTGGTGAGACAGAGCCTTGCTCTGTTGCCTAGCCTGGAGTGCAGTGGTATGATCTCAGCTCACTGCAACCTCTGCCTCGTGGGTTCAAGTGATTCGTCTGTCTCAGCTTCCTGGGTAGCTGGAACTACAGGTGCACACCACCATGCCCGGCTAATTTTTGTATTTTTAGTAAAGACGGGGTTTCACCATGCTGGCCAGGCTGGTCTTGAACTCCTGACCTTAAGTGGTCCACCTGCCTCGGCCTCCCAAAGTGCTGGAATTACAGGTGTGAGCCACTGCGCCCAGCCTGATTCTACCTTTTGAAGAGAGGAGTGGTAAAGAATTTGTGGCCATATTTAATCTACTGTAGGCCTGAAGGCCTCCATAAATGATCTGAGCAGCTCACTCTGCCCTGGGAAGGCCCATATCTGACATGCCACCACCTTCCTCTCTTAAAACAGCACTATAAAGAGCTTGGTGTTCATTTTGCAGATCACTTTACGGGTATCAATCAGTTAGGAATGGCAAATGGCATTTGGCTCAGCGGTCGATTGCATTTTTGAAGATAGCCACTAATATATCTCCCGTCCCACATGCTATTCTAACAATGTGACATTGACAAGCCTCCACAGAGAGATGAGATCCTATATTCCCTCCCCTTGAAACTGGGTGGACCTTCACAATAGCCTTGACTGATGGAAAGGGGCAGAAGTGATGCCATGTGACTTCAGAGACTAGATCATAAAGGGAAATACAGCTTTCACCCTCTCAGTACACTTGTTCTTGGAACCTAGCCACCATGTTATGAGGAAGGTCAAGCCACGTGGAGGTGCCCTGTGTGAGTGTTCCCACCAACAGCCCTAGTTAGGCTCTCAGCCCTCAGCCCTCAGCCAGCATCAGCTGCCAGACATGTGAGTGAATGAGCATTCAGATGATTCCAGCCCCAGTGTGAGTCTTCCAGCAGAGGCCCTGGATGTCATGGAGCAGAGAAGCCATCCCCATTGTGTCCTATCTGAGTTCTTGACCCACAGAAGCCAGGAGAGAGCATCATAATTATTGCTTTTTTAAGCCACTAGGATTAGGATAATTTGTTATGTGGCAGTAGATAATTAGTAAAAGCTGCTGGTAACAGACAAGAAAAAACAGTGGGCTTAAGCAGACTTACAGTTTATTTCTCTTTCTCATTGAAGTCTAGAGGTAGGCAACCCAAGGGATGACATGGAAACTTGCATGGTGTCATCAAAAGCCCAGGATCTTTTACCTTGTTGCTCTGCTATCTTCAGCACGTGGCTACAATTTTCAAGGTCACTTCCTGCTCCAAGATAGCTGCTGGCATTCCAGCTATCACATACGCATCCCAGGCTGAATGAAGGCTGAAGCAGAGAGGACAAAAATGGCCTTCACCAATACTGCTTCTATTCAAGGGGCATTCTTGGAGATCCCTTCCAGCACCTTCTGTTTATATCTAATATCCTATAATTCAGCCAGTCATACCATATATGCCAGGGAGGCTGGAAATATTGCCTTTTAGCTGGGCACATTGCCATCTGCAGCAAAACTGGGGTCCTGTCATTGGGGAAGGGAGGACAATGGATAGTGGGCAGTGGGCAGTTGTTGGCTATGGTGTTAGAGCAGAATGGTGGAAAAAGGGTCTTTCTCATGGCAAGGAGCTGGAACCAGCATGCTGGCCTCCCTACCCACTGGAGCCTTTTTATTTATTTATTTATTTATTTATTTGAGACAGAGTCTCAGGTGGAGTGTAGTGGCACAATTTCAGCTCACTGCAACCTCTGCCTTTTGGGTTCAAGCGATTCTCCTGCCTCAGCCTCCTGAGTAGCTGTCACAGGTCCCTGCCACCGTGCCCAGCTAATTTTTGTATTTTTTGTAGAGACAGGGAGGTCTCACCATGTTGGCCAGGCTGGTCTTGAACTGCTGACCTCAAATGATCTGCCTGCCCCAGCCTCCCAAAATGCTGGGATTACAGGCATGAGTCACTGTGCCCGGCCACCCACTGTAGCCTTCTTGAATGTTTGGGCACCATAGAGTTTTCCACCTAATTTGCTTCTGAATGAGGAATTGATTTCACTCCCAAAGAAGAGAGGCTGTCGGTTAACACACAGGGAGAGCTCTGGTCTTTCACTCCACCCTCCCCACAGAGCCAGCAGGTAGCTGGACTTTTGCTAAATATCCTAAATGCAGCCTTGACTGTATCACGTCCCTGCCCATCCCCCTTCCATGGTTGCAGATTGCCCAGTTTGCTCCAGTGTACGGACAAATTCTAGGGTTTGGCATGGAAGCTACAGCAAAGCCTTCCATGCTTTCTTGCTTCTATCTCCTCGTCACACCTCAGCTCATGCCCGGCAGCCAGGCCTTTGTCTGGGCAGCATCCGCTGTCTAAGACACTGCCTGCCCTGTCTTTGTTTAGGGAAATCCACCCATTCTCCGCACCCTTCCAGGGTCACCATTAGCTGTTATGCCACCTTTGCGTGAATAGGAAAAGGGTCCCCTTTCTCCAAGTGGATGTAGCTCCATGCCAGAGTTTGGGGAGTGGCCTGTAGGCTGGATTCCATGCATGCTTGCCCCTTAGCCCCCTGCCCTTGCACAGTGAACACCCTTTACTGCTGCACGTGTGACAATGCCATGTCCAGGAGTCTTTCAGAGCTCCATCAGGGAGTCAGGACCTTCCTTTTCCCTGATGTTTTCTCTGCCTTTGGATTCCATGCCAGCCTGCCCTGGTTTGGGGCTGTCCTTTCCAGCTTTGTGTCCTTCAACCTGCTTCGTGCCCTTTCCCTCAGATTGATAATGTCAGTAGTTGCTGGGGGGCACCGAACTCCAGTCACAGACCATAGCTCTTTCTCCTCACTTTGGGGACAAGCCACCACTCTCTTAGCCCTCAGCATGCCCAGCAACAGAATGGAATCCCCCACTGAGCTGGAAGAAGGGCCACCTTGACAATGCCTTAGCAGTGACCCAGGCCCAGATACCAGATTCAGGGGAGCCAGGTGCTCAGAACGACTCACACTTGAGTCTCAGAGGCCCCAGGCTAGGCAGGGGAGGTTTCCTCTCCTCCGCTTACTTTGTTCCTGGGAACACTGAAGCCCATCTCTGAGTCCCTTCCCAGAACCCCTCATCATGCCCTGAACCACGGAGGCCCATAATGCTTGCAGCGGTGGCCTCGGACCCAAGACCCAGGAATGCACAGGCCTTCCATTCCATACCTTTATTTAATCTGCATCTTCTCAGCCTCCTCCCTTCCCCACCACCCTTGAGAGGGTGTGGAAGCCTTCGTTGAAAGGGAAGGAACTCCTCTCTCCTCCCTGGGGGAGGGTCAGTGTCCCCTGGGCCAGGACTCATTGATGGGAGAAGCAAGGGCCTGCATGGTGGAGCAAGGACTTCATCCAAGAGGCTGCGGGCGAGGCCGGGCCCCTCGGATGCCCTCTAGGTCTGGGCCCCACGGATCATCAGGAAAGTGAAGAGTAGATAAGTCCCGGAGGGCAAGGAGAGGGCGTCCCTGGGTGTGTGTGACTGATGGAGGCAGACATGGACTTTGGGAGGCAGGAGCAGAGGCCAGGGGATGTGAGGACCAGGTGAGGCCCTGAGAAGGAACCCCAGGTTGTACGGGTAGCTGAATGTGGGAGGAGGGTGCGGTGGACACCAGGCAAAACAGTACAGGTGCATGGGGCAAGGCTGTACTCCAAGAACCAGGCTCCCAGTGGAGGAACAGCACTGCTAGATCCAATCAGTGACTGGCCCTGAGCAGCGGGCGAAAGGGCAGGCAAGGAGGGGCCTATCAGGGGAGGATGGGAATGTTGGGTGAGTAGCAGGGCCAAGGCCATGGTGCCACCACAGCCAGCTCTTCAGCCCCAGGGAAGCCAACCTGGCTGGGCATGGCCCCAGCCCGCCAATTTGTGCTTCTGCATCGCTGGGAAGCTCCCAGCATGGCCTCAGCCCCGGCAGGGAAGTGTCCACAGGCAGCCTCTGCTGCAGGCAACAGCTGGCCGCAGGACTCTTTCTCCATCCCAGCCTTTCTGGAAGCTTCTTCTCCTGCCCTTTGTGAGAGGCCTCCAGGCCAGATCATTGGCCATCTTGGGGGGTGAAGCCATGCTGGGGGCGATTCTTAGGCTCCACTTAGGTGGCCTCCGTTTCCTCCAAAATGACCACGGGTCACTGCATTTTAGTCTGTTTGAGGACCCCCACCCCCACCCTCACCCCTGCCCCTTGTGTGTGGCTGGTCTGTTTTCCCGCCTGTTTTGGACGACGATCACCGGGGCATCTAAGCCCATGGTGGAATGGTGGGGAGGGGGCTACTCTGGGGGCTGTGGGGGTCTCAGAGCGCACCCTGCCCATCCCCCTGGCAGCCGCTGTCTCCGTGGACAATGAGCACCGGGAAGTAGAGGGCGTCCTCATAGCAGGGCGGGCTCTCCAGGGGTTCTGTGTCCTCTCCACGGCGCCCCAGGGGCCCCCCGCTCAGGCTGCGGAAGACCCCTGGCGTGGCCCGGCCCCCAGCGCCCAGTGAGAGGCGGCTGCGGCTAAAGGGCAGACGGGGCCCGCTGGGCCGGGCGGGGGGCAGCGAGTTGCTGCTGACGGAGCGACGGCAGCGCTGGCAGCCTCTGAGGTAGGCGCCCGAGCCTGCGCCCATGACCACGGCCTCCGAGTAGCTGGGCACCAACTGCCTGTTGGAGCAGATGTGCCACTCGAGCTCAGTGAAGTCCACTGTGGCCACGCGGGACAGCGGGGGCCCGCTGGGCACGGCCCCGGGCGGGGGCGAGCTGGCGCCGAAGAGCTTCTCCACCTGGTAGTGCACGTGGGCCGTTCCATAGGCGGCCACGACGCGCAGGGGCCACGACAGCGTGGCCGCCGACACAAGCCAGAAGACCCAGGCGCGAGCGTACCAGGGCGGGCTGCGGGGGTCGGCGAAGACCATGAGCGACTCGCGGAAGTCCACGTCCTTCAGGTGCATGCCCTCGCGCGCCTCCAGGTAGTCGTCCAGGCCCTCGTTGGCGCTGAAGAAGCGCGCCCGCTGCGTGAGGTACGAGGCCTCGGCCTCCGCGCTGCCGAAGCTGAAGCACTTGGTGAAGCGCAGCCGCGTGGCCGCGTGCTCCGCCAGCCCCACCAGCTCCTTGGAGACGTCGCGGACGCCGTGAGCCGAGTAGTCAAACTCGCCGCGGGCCGTGCGGCTGTCGGCGCGCTCATGGTACACCTGCGTGGTGGTGTAGGCGTCGCCGTTGCGGTAGCGTGTGATCTGGCGGGTGCGCCGCACGTAGTGGTAGCTGGTGGCCTTCCACCAGACGCACGGCGGCGCCTGCTGCAGCCGGCGGATCAGCGCCAGCACCGTGTGGGCGTCGGTGCGTGGCGCCTGGCAGGACCGCACGTGACAGTGCCAGCACTCGGCCAAGTAGAGGAGGTAGAGCAGGGAGACGAAGGCCAGCGGGATGTACAGGTAGCCATCGGAGCAGGGGCTGGCCGGGTAGGTGGGTGGCGGGCCACCGGCTCCCCGGGCCAAGGCAGCCTCCGGCCCCAGGACCAGCCGAGGCACTGTGGCCAGGCGACACCAGGCCACCACGGCCCCGCAGGCGTGGATGAGCAGCGTGAGGAGCAGGCACTTCCAGTGCGACTCGCGGCACAGGGAGCTTCCCAGGGACTGTTTCAGGGGCCGTTGCTGCAGGTGGGCAGAGAAAGGGAAGTCTGTGTCAGGTGGGGCCATCAGTGGGGCCTGCCACTTTGCTTAACCCAGCTGAGGGAGGTGATTCCGTGAGCCCCATTTTACAGAGGAGGAAACTGAGGCTCAGAGGGATGAGTAGCTTGCTCCAGGCTTCACATTTCCAGCTCACTCACAGTGGCGCTGCAGATTCAAACCCAGGACTCGCTGCCCCAAATCCATCCTCCACTGTGCCCTGCTAGCACTGGGCCAACTGTACACAGGACACAGCAGGCCCGCCTCTGCCAGAAGGGGTGGATCCTTGGACTGGCTATTGAGAAAATGAGTTCTAGCCCTTGCTCTGCCCTGATTTGCTGTGTGGACTTGGCTATATCTTTGCCCTCTCTGGGCCTTGATTCTTGGTCCTGTTGGTCTGGGAAGCAGGGGGAAGGGGTCCGAGGTGTAAACAGCATGGGCTTTGGAGTTTCACTGCCCAGGAGCCAGTGCTGGCTCCAGCACTTACTGTATGACTTGGGCACGTCCCTCATCCTCTCTGGACCTTAATTTCCTCATCTGTAAACTGAGTCTGTTGTGAGGATTCAACAAGATCATACGTGTGAAGATCTGAGCACAGTGTCTGGCCATGGGAATAAATATGGTCACC
This sequence comes from Macaca mulatta, assembly GCF_049350105.2. Classification (NCBI taxonomy): domain Eukaryota; kingdom Metazoa; phylum Chordata; class Mammalia; order Primates; family Cercopithecidae; genus Macaca; species Macaca mulatta. The sequence goes on from NC_133419.1 coordinate 8,122,573, forward strand.
ATTACCCTGAGACTCCCTCTGGTCCCTTGTTCCACAGGGACTTAGAATACTCAGCAGAGGCTTTTGAGTCAACGGGAGCATCTAGAACGGGGGAGGTGCGAGTCTTGGGGTGGGGAGCAGATGGAGGGCCATCCTCCACTCATCTGTGCTGAGCGAGGGGGTGGGACACAGCTGCTGGGCAGCAGGGGCCACTCCCTGGCTCAGAGGGCTTGCCACACCCTCCCTGGCAGGGCTGCCAGCCTAGCTACCTCACCCCCTGGTGCCCATGGAGAGAGAAGCAGGTAGGTATACAGTGGGGAGAGCGGAAGGGTAAAAAGGGGTGGAAAAGGTAGAAACAACAAAAGAGGGGTTAAGGGGTCACCTCTCCTACCCCAGACCTACCAGGCCTCTAGAGGCCCAAGAGGAGAGGAACCATCCCCCAGCCCAGCCCAGATACAGCCTGGCCCCGTCACACAGCACAGGAACACAGCGCCACCTGACCTGCAAAGCCTGTCAGGTACACACACACTTGTCCACGCCCCTCCAACACATGCTCATCACAGACCCACCTACCATGGAGGGCCACACTGCCTGTCACCAGGAAACTCCAGACCCTCACCTGTCCCCAGAGCACAGACTCCCACAACCATAGCATGGTACACACACATAGCACACACACACGCACCACAGACCCATCCACCACAGGACACACACATGCACATACACGTTCCACATGCAGTGAAGCCCAGAGACATACCAGACCTTCACCTGACCACAGTGCACATCTCCCCACCCCCAATGCAACCTGACACCTTGGCTCCTCAGACCCCACAGGGAGAGACCCACCCACAACGGGACTCGCTCACATGCACACACCTAGACCACTGAGTGACAACCCGAGCCAGGCACCCACTCACCCCTCACCTGACTACAGGGTACACACACCCCCAATTCACACACCCACACAACACACACACACAAGCAGGCTACATTCACCCAAATGCACACACAGCTCCACTCACCACCCTATCACCCCACACATCACTCGGGGCCCTAAGTCCTGCAGACCTTACTGGCTAGGGCTGAGGAGGGGCCATCTGGGGTCCCAGTCATCAGAATGGGCCCTCAATCCTCACCTCGAGGACAAGGAGAAGGGGTACCCAGGCACCTCCCTTCCTCTTCCCCTCCTCCCCTCTAGGCTCTGCGACTGCTGCTGCATTGCAGGCACTGCCCGGACACCTCGTGAGCGGCCGGGCTGGGCTGGGGACCTGACCCCGCGGCCCTGGCGGTGGAAGCAGCATCCCCCGCTGGGCTGCGGCAGTGGGAGGCGTGGGGGCCAGGCGCTGACGTCACAGGACGGGCAAGGCTGGATGCGGGGCGCCGGGGGCGGAAGTCGCCCCCCATATTGCTGTCCAGCCGCCCCACCCCTACCCCCAACGAGGGCCCCTGGACCCCCGGCAGGGCGGCAGGTGACCCCAATGACGTCATTGGCCGTAGGGGCTCTGGGACTTCCCTCCTCAGCCCCTCTCTTGGGGTCGCCTTCTGCACTGGTCCCTTTCACGCCGCCCCAGGCCCGGCTCCGGACCCCAGCGCCGGTACCTCTTCCCGCAGCGGCTCGCCGTCCGGGATGAGCGCGGGGACCTCCCCGCCGTCGCCAGCGCCGTCCTCGGGCATGGTGTCCTGGCTGCTTGGGCGGCCCCAGCCCGGGCACCGGGCATGATAGGGCGGAGCACGGAGGGCTGCGGCGCGGCCCCCAGGGGCGTCCGCTCGGCTCAGCGGCCGCGGAGGGAGTGCGCGGAGCTCGAGCCTGAGCGCAGCGGCAGCGGCAGCGGCAGCGGCAGCGGCGACGGCGGCGGCGGCGGCGGCGGAGGCGTTGGCGGCGTTGGCGGCCCGGGTGCCCGGCGCCCCGCCCTCCGCTGACCCCGCCCCCGCGGCACCGGCGGCGCCGCCGGCAGCGCCTGGCACGGCAGGCGCTCCGCCCGCCCCCAAGAAGCCCCCGCTGGGCGGCTGGACCCCTGGATTCTCCTCTGGCCGCGCTCGCGCTCGCGACCTTGAGCTGGTCTAACCCTCTGGCGCCTGAGCTTCCCGGGCTGTAAAATGAGGAAGAAGAATCTCCAAGGTGGGTGGGCGCTCGCGGGGTCCCATCTCTAAGGAGTAGGCCCAGAGTTAAGCCCACCCAGATCCCATCCCTGAAGCCTCACTTGGAGAAGAGGGTAGTTACAGCTGAGAAAAGCGTGATGAGTTTCACTGGCTGGGCAGGGGTGCTGGACTCAGCTTAGGACAGGCAGGCTGGGGCAAGGACACCAGGGACCCTAGGCTGCGTGACCTTGGGCCAGCATGCTCCGCTCCCAACCTCAGTTTTCCCATCTGAGAAATGGGGATAGAGGCCGGACTGAGTGGCTCATGCCTGTAATCCCAGCACTTTGGGAGACCGAGGTGGGAGGATCACTGGAGCCCAGGAATTCCAGCAGCCTTGGAAACATGGCGAAACCCTGCCTATACAAAAAATTTTAAAATGAGCTGGGCATGATGGTGTGGTGCACACCTGTATTCCCAGCTACTCGGGAGGCTAAGACAGGAGGATCAATTGAGTCTGGGAGTTAGATGCTGCAGTAAGCTGTGTTTGCACCACTGTGCTCCAGCCTGTGTGACAAAGTGAGACCCTGTGAAGAAGAAGAAGACAGAGAGAGAGAGAAAAGAAAGAGAAGGAAGGAAGGAAAGAAAGAAAGAAAGAAAAAGAAAGAAAGAAAGAAAGAAAGAAAGAAAGAAAGAAAGAAAGAAAGAAAGAAAGAAAAGAAAGACAGACATAGAAAGGTTTTGGATTCAGTTTACAAGCATCTCTCATGCCCTGTGCTTCAGCCTGTGTGACAAAGTAAGACCCTGTCTTGAAGAAGAAGAAGAAGAAGAAGAAGAAGAAGAAGAAGAAGAAGAAGAAGAAGAAGAAGAAGAAGAAGGAGGAGGAGGAGGAGGAGGAGGAGGAGGAGGAGGAGGAGGAGGAGGAGGAAGAAGAAGAAGAAGAAGGCGGTGTCGGTGGCAGAGGAGGAGGAGGAGGAGAGGAGGAGGAGGAGAAAGAAGAGAGCAGGAGGAGGAGAAGGAGGAGGAGGAGGAGAGGAGGGAGAAAGAAGGAAGGAAGGAAGGAAAGAAGGAAGGAAGGAAGGAAGAAAATACATAGAAAGGCTTTGGATTCAGTTCACAAGCATCCATCGTGCCCTGCAGGGACATGGGAACTGGCTTGCATTAGATGACCCCTCCCAGGTACACTTGGCCCCAGTGCTACTTCCTGGCCCTCCAGGGCCTCAGATCTTCACATCTGTGTCTGGGTCTGGCTTTGCTGGAAAACTAGACAATCTGGGCAGAAAATAAGCTGCAATACTGGTGGGTTAATTCATTTTGTATGTGTGTGTGTTCAGGCAAAGAGCAACTCAAAGACCATTCAATTAAACATCCTTACCCACTTAAAGATTAGGTAACTGAGATGTAGACAGAGGAAAGGACTGGTCCAGGGTTTTATCTATTTATTATATATTTGTTGGACACAGATGTTTACTGGGTGTCTTCTATATGCAAGTATTGTGCTTGGCACTGGGAAGGCAAGGGTGGAAGTGGAGAATGACAACAGGGCCTGTCCTCATGGAACTTACATGCAGGGCAAATTGGGTGCACCCAGAGGGGGCCTAGAACCCAGCCTATGACCTCCACCCCTGACCAGGTCAGGTCTCTGTTCCCTTTGTCTCTCTGAGAGGCACAAGCTGAACTGACTCTTAAAGATAACTAGGCTTATGGACAAGTGGATATGAGGGGGAAGGGCATCCGAGGTAGAGGGGACCTCTGGGCAATCAGACCACGTGGGCTGAGTTTGGGGAGCAGGAAGGTCATCTGGTGTAAGTGGACACCTGGTAGCTAATTAGAGAGGTCGTCCTCTCTAGAAAGCGGTGGCTGAAGGTCTGTGAGAGGGAGGCTCCTGAAGACTGTCTCCATGGGGGTGGAAGTGATCAGAACCTGGGTGGAGAGAAAGGAACCTCTGGGACTACAAGTGAGGCTTGGGGGCCTCACTTCGAGAAGACCACAGGCCCGGCGATGACTCAGGAGTTTCGGCTGCAGCTTCAGGACGCAGATCAGCACACCTCTGCCCCCAGATCTGCTGGACTACGGGAGAGTCTATGGGACAGGCCCTGGGCAGGATCCTGCCCCATCTATACCACCCAATCTCTGGGACTTCGGATCCTCTGGGCCCCAGTTTTGCAGTATGCGTGTATGTGTGCGTGCGGCCACGCGCTCGCTAGGAGCGTGTGGTTCGAGACCCCAAATCTTCCCATCCGCAGGCCCCCGGGAGTCTACAGGATGGCGGCAGAGGCGGGAGGGCATTTTCAGCACCAGACGACGGACAGCACCCGCGCGGAGAAGAGGAGTGGGAGGCGGGAGGAGGAGTCAGCATCCTGGGGCTTGATTGGCCGCTCAGTCACTGACAGTGGCGGCCTCCCACCACCACCTCCGGGGCTGCTGGGGCTCCGTTCCAGGACTGGGTGAAGTGCAGGTGACGGGGGAGGAAAACAAGCCCAGAGAGGGAGGAACAGGCGCCCCGAAGGCCAGGGCTTGGTTGGCGCTCGACCGCTCCATTCCCTCCTGCCTGGAGTACGTCCCACCAAGGAAGCTTCGTTCATGACTCCGGCCGCAGGTCTCCTCTAGTCTCCCTGGTGCAGTCGTGGCAGGTTGCGTCAAGTGCCTCACCGCGCAGGCGCGCGAATAATTCTCGCCCACCTTCTTCCTTAACTCTTCTATTGGCTGTTCCCACCGTGAACTGGCAAGCCAGTGATCCAATCCTAGGCACCACAAGTTGCTCCTCCTGTCCCTCACCCGGATGTTGCCTTCTGCCGAATCCGCTCAGGCTAGAGCCAGTCAGTGGCCAATTGGGAGAGGGGTGGGGCGAGCCGGCGACGCCGAAGAGCCAATGGCAGGCGTGGGGGATGACGCCGCGGACATGGTGGCCGAGACCGGCGGGGTGGGGGACGTGTCGCGCGGCCGGGTGGCCTCGGTCTGTACTTTGGGCGCGGAGCAGCTGCCTTATTAGTATTCGTACCCACGAGGCGGCGCAGCGGGCCCTCGGGGAGAGAGAGCGTCGCGGCCATGGCTTATCACTCGGGCTACGGAGCCCACGGTGCGTGGGGCGCTGGCGGGGCGCGGCGCGGCCGGCGGGGGGAGAGTCGGCGGCGCGGCCCGCTCACCCCGAGGGAGATAGCGACTGGGACCGCTGCCCAGGGCGGGGGTGTCACTCGGGTTCCTGCCCCTCGCAACACTGCAACGCGTCCCGGACTTCGCTCTCTCGGCCCAGTCGTGAGACCGGGCGGTGGTAGCACAGCTGGGAGTCCCATGGCGGAGTCGGGGAAAAACGGGGTCCGCCTCCAGAAACTCCTTTCACTCTTGTGAGCCTGGTGAGGTCCCTGAGCACTGTCCAGGGCCTCCGGGTAGCCAGCTGTCGCTTCTCCCCGGTTTGTTCACACAAGGATGCCCTCCCAGTTAACTGCCCTCCCAGTTATCTGCAACTTCTACTCACTATGGCTCAGTTCAGAGGTCACTTCCAACGAGAGGCCTTCAGAAACCCCAAGTGGGCAACCGCTTCTAGGCGCTGCCTCAGCTCTTCCTTTGCCTACATTTAGCAACGGATTTCTCGCAAAGGATCCCTCATCAAAGTTTTTTCTCAGTTAGCTCCCCCTCACCCAGCTTGGGGTCTCCTCACTGATCCGTGCCTGCAGGACCCGTGCAGGGCTGTCCAGCCAGGGAAGGGGCGGTGGCTTGGGCTCATGCTTGGTATTTCTGTCATCTACTCTGATACCTCCAAACCCACAGGTTCCAAGCACAGGGCCCGGGCAGCCCCGGATCCCCCTCCCCTCTTCGATGACACAAGCGGTGGTTATTCCAGCCAGCCCGGGGGATATCCAGCCCCAGGAGCAGATGTGGCCTTCAGTGTCAACCACTTGCTTGGGGACCCAATGGCCAATGTGGCTATGGCCTATGGCAGCTCCATCGCATCCCATGGGAAGGACATGGTGCACAAGGAGGTGTGGCCTGCCCCCAGGGCACGGGTGGCAGAATTTTTGGCGAGGGCTGGGACATCATGGGATTCCACCCGATTCCTCACAGTGTCCTCAGGGATGGAGAACACGGAGGGGCATTCGTGGGGTGCGGCTTGCCCACAGCCTCCTTTCTCCCCTCCCAGCTGCACCGTTTTGTGTCTGTGAACAAACTCAAGTATTTTTTTGCTGTGGACACAGCCTACGTAGCCAAGAAGCTAGGGCTGCTGGTCTTCCCCTACACACACCAGGTGAGCTTCCTATCAAGGGAGCTGGTGGGCCTTCCTCATTGTGCCGGAGTCTGGCGCCCAGACCTCAACCCCCTTCTCTCCTCTTTTCTCTTCTTCCCCTCCTGATGTGGCCACTGCTGCCACTGCCAGAACTGGGAAGTGCAGTACAGTCGCGATGTTCCTCTGCCCCCTCGGCAAGACCTCAACGCCCCTGACCTCTATATCCCCAGTGAGTCTCCGACCTGGGCTGGGGAACGTGGTGGGGTAGGGTCGGGGGGGGACTTGTGTCTTGAGGGATGAATGGGAAGAGAGGCTCAGCTACTGAGTCAGCATCTGTTCTTGGTGCTTTGTGTATGTATGGCAGTTGCAAGACACCAGGCAGGCAGTGCAGGGTTACCAGTAAGGAGCTTCCTAAATATGCCTTCAGTGTCCCCAGGACACCCTTTTGAGACCTTCCTGTCTCTTGATTTGGACTATATCCCTCCCCAGCCTGGAGCTCTGGGTTTAGACCTGGCTTTGCAGATTCCAGCTGTGGGACTTTAGGCTGGTTATTTGTACTTTTCAGTAAAACAGGACCAATATAGTCCCTACCCCAAAGGACTGTTGGAGAGATTCAGCAAGGTGATGTTTGCTCAGCACCTCACCTGGCACACAGGAAGGACGTAGGAAACATTAGCTGTTACCATCGTTATTACTTGTCCTCCAAGGCGTGCTGTTATCCCTTCTTCCAAGAAGCCTTCCTGAGCCCCTGAGCAAGTGGTGGCTCCCTTCTGGGTTCCCACAACTGCCTGTCCACATGGCATTTTTCAGGCTGCTCACATGTGCAGCTGACTCTATCCTGTTGGCTGCTTAGGGCCAGGCCCATCATGGACACCCAGGGTGAGTGAGTAAGTGCAGTGACCAGCCCACAGATGAGCTTCCAGTGAGGGCAGCCAGTGGGACTGAGGGCAGGCAGCCAGCCTAGGTGTGCTGGGCAGCACAGGGGTTCCTCCATCCTTCATCCCCTGTGCCCATCGTAGCCACCGTGTAAGGCTGGAACTGGCATCCCCATTTTACTTGTTGAAGCCAAGCTTCAGAGGAGCTTCAGTATTTTTGAGGCCTTAAGAGTTGACGGGCGGTACAGCTGATTTCCTGACTCCAGAACTCCAGACACTCCCCGCTGGTGGTCATGTCAGTGCTTTTTTTTTTTTTTCCTTTTGAGACAGGGTCTCACTCTATCACCCAGTCTGGAGTACAGTGGTGTGATCTTGGCTCGCTGCAACCTCTGCCTCTCACGCTCAGGCAGTGATCCTCCTGCCTCAGTCTCCTGAGTAGCTGGGACTGCAGGCTACAGGTGCCCGCCACCATGCCCAGCTAATTTTTGTATTTTTAGTAGAGACAGGGTTTTGCTATGTTGCCCAGGCTGGTCTTGAACTCCTGGGCCCAAGTGATCTGCCTGCCTTGTCCTCCCCAAGTGTTGGGATTACAGGCATGAGCAACAGCACCCTGCCAGTTCTAGTGCTTTAAGCGAGGCAGAAGACAGAGTTAAAACTGCTGCTAATGCCCAGCTCCCACTGGCTCTGAGCTTTTATGAACACTACCCAAAGTTAAACTTGGAGTTCCCTGCATTGTTGGGCAGCCAGAGCCCTACCAGTGCCGAGACTCAGAATTGCTGACTGAGGTGAGGTCATCTCCATGGCCCCAGACTCTAGGGAGAGAATGGGTGTCCACTGAACCTGCATTCTGGTCTTGCCAGAAACCAGTTTGGTCCCTGTCTAGGCAGAACAATGGCCTTGGCCCATGATACAGTTTCTGAGATGCAGCAGAAAACTGATGAGCTTCCCAGCACAGAGGTAGGAAAGGTGGCTTGTGGTCCTGGAAGAAGGGTCAGGTGGCATTTACACAGTGGGAGAGGGCTGATTGGAGACAGGCATCCCAGGCAGGGCATTTGGGAGCAGAATGTGGAGGTCAGGCCATGCTGGGCTATGCAGAGAAGGAAGTATGGGGCGTGTCAGTGACCCCAAATGCCTAGGAAGGCAGCTCTGATTGAGGAAGCCAAGCTGATGGCATCTCTCTGGCACTTGGCAGCGATGGCCTTCATTACTTACGTGCTCCTGGCTGGGATGGCACTGGGCATTCAGAAAAGGTCAGTGCCAAACCCCTCCCTTACCCTCCCCTTCCTGTGAGCTCTTCTCCCAACCTCCCTAGGGCATATGTGGTGGTCCCCAGCTCACCCTCTGTTGCCCCAGTCTCTCATCCTCACCCCTGCCTCAGGATGCCTGGCTCTGAGCCGTCCCTGCTTTGGCACAGGTTCTCCCCGGAGGTGCTGGGCCTGTGTGCAAGCACGGCGCTGGTGTGGGTGGTGATGGAGGTGCTAGCCCTGCTCCTGGGCCTCTACCTGGCCACCGTGCGCAGCGACCTGAGCACCTTCCACCTGCTGGCCTACAGTGGCTACAAATACGTGGGGTGAGCACCTGTGGGCCAGAGGGGTTGCCTTGGGTCTGGGCCTGCATAGCTGTAGCCTCGAACTGTGACCCTGGACATGTCTTGGCCCCCAGTGACCTCGAGCACTGCTCTGTTAAGAGGGAGGAGCTGTCTCCAGCAGTCTCCTGAGGACCTGGGTGCCATGCAGAGGTTGGGGAGGTGTTGAGAGTCACTCTGCCAGAGTCTTGGGGAGAGAAGGGGATCTCAGATCCAGGTCCTGGGGCTGAGTCCTGAGCCTTCCATATCCCTTTGGGGTCTGGGTCCCTGTGGGGACAGATTGAGAGTAAAAGGCGCTGTGGGACGTGGGGTCTAGCTGGGCTCTGGGCATTGGGGGTAGGGCCAATCTCAGGCCTAGACCCCTGGGGGTCACCAACCCTTTCCTCCTCTCACCCCCAGAATGATCCTCAGTGTGCTTACGGGGCTGCTGTTTGGCAGCGATGGCTACTACGTGGCGCTGGCCTGGACCTCATCGGCGCTCATGTACTTCATTGTGAGTCTGTTGTGTCCCCCCATTCCCCTGCCTTCACTTGAGGGCAGACCTCCCCCTCTTGGCCAGCCTTCAGCTCTCCTTTCTTCCAGGTGCGCTCTTTTCGGACAGCAGCCCTGGGCCCTGACAGCATGGGGGGCCCCGTCCCCCGGCAGCGTCTCCAGCTCTACCTGACTCTGGGAGCTGCAGCCTTCCAGCCCCTCATCATATACTGGCTGACTTTCCACCTGGTCCGGTGACCCCCTGGCCCCAGATGGCACTGAGTTTTTCATTCATTGAAGATTTGATTTCCTTGACTTTGTCTGACCTTTGTTCCTGGGGCCTGATGGGGAGCTACGGATACCTCTGGGCCTCTCCATTGCCCAGGGGACTGGGCTTGGAGCTGTCTAGGAAGAAGGTGGGCCCAGGGAGGGCTTCATGACTTTGGTGGCCTTGATACTGCCTTGTAAGGGTTTCAGCAGCCTCAGCTGGGAAAGAGAAGATGGAAGGAGGCTGCTGAGGGGAACTGGAAGGCCTCTGATCCCTCTGGGGGGCTCCAGCAGGGTCTGTGGGCTAGTGGGGTAAGACAAGCCAGGCTGGGGATTCAGCTTAGGGCTGCCCCCTATACAGTCCCTGTAATTGGCCCCCATCTCCTCTTCAAGCTTTCCAGGAGCAGAACCGGGGCCCACATATTTGCAGTAGTTTATTCATATTTTGTCACAAATGGCCGGGGAGGGGGTGCCGGACTCCTCCAGGCGACATAGAAAATAGGTCCAAGAGACAAGGTGGGCTGAGGTTGGGGCAGATGGAGACAGGGCTGGAGAAAGAGCCTGGGGGAGAGGGGAGGGCAGACTAGGGGTGGGGCTGCCCCCCTGCTGAGCCTGCTCATTCCCGGTGCGGGTACCCCCCCACCTGCAGGGGGAGCCTCAGGGCGGGGGTGGAGGGGGGTGGCCCAGAATTTCCAGGGTCAAGCTCTGCCCCTTGGCAGGGCCCAAGTTTCCCCCGAAATGGACAAGGCCGGAGGTCCTGCCCTTTCCAGGACTGACTGCCATGCCCACAGGCTGGCAGAGGAGCCCCTGCCCCTGTTTAGAGCTCTGCCCAGCCGCTCTAGTCCAAGGGGGAGGGCTCTGAAGGTGGGGGGGTCCCCGCAGCAGCAGTTTGGGGGTTGGAGAGGCTGGGGGCACCAGTGCCCCCTCCCTCCCCAGGGCTGAGGCCTCTGCGGCCAAGGGGCAGGGCTGGGGGTGCACAGGCGTCCGGTCCATTCTGGGCTCACTCCCTGGCCGGCTTCCCCCTTAGAAACTCACCAACGTATAAACCATACTGTGGGAAGATGAGCCAGTGAGCCTAGCCCTGCACACACACAGCCACCCAGCTACCCACCTGGCCACACCCTGGGCTGCCCTCAGTCCTCAAGGGCAAAGGGCATTGGAAGTGTGATGCTGGGGCATCCCTTCCCTGAGTTCTGACTGCTGTGGGCAAGGCCTCACCTGTACAGGTAATAGAAGAAGGAGAGCAGGTAGAAGGCAAGTTTGCACCAGGACTCCTTCTGGCAGTAGTTGAGAATGTCAGCATTCATGATGGAGACCGCATCATACATGACCTCGGAGCCATCTGCAGGACGGTGGAAGTACCTGGGGCAGACAGGGGCTTGAGTGTCTGCCATCAAGGCTCCCACCCCCATCCTGTCCCTGTTCCCCATCTCAGCCTCCCCAAGGCAGCTGCTCCCCTCACCTCCAGAGGTGGTAGAAGAGGAGGGGGATGTTGAGGCCCAGGGTCACCCACTCTGCTGCGCACAGAAACATCAGACAGAAGAGGCCGTGGATGGAGTATTCTGGGACCACCAGCTGGGGGAGTGAGGGTGAGAGGTCAGCGGCCTGGTGCTATGACAGACCCAGGCTTCAAGGGCACAGAGAGGAGCTGGGGTTTGGAAGGTGCCCACCCACCATGACCTCTGGAGATTAAAAGGCCTCTGGCTTCCCACTCCCTCCCAAGTAGCAGAGTGGATCAAACAGGCCCAAAGCGGGGGACGGCCTGGTTCTGGGCCACAGACAGTGGGGACAGCGCTGGGCTAGGAGCCTCCTGCCCCCAGCCCTGACACTGACCTTCCTCAGGAGGCAGCAGATGCGTTCGATGTTTTTTAAACGCTCGCGCTGTTGGGGGAAGCAAAAGGCCGCGATGGGGGAGGCGGAGAAGCAGATACTGGAGCAGCTCCCACCGCCCCGCATGTGGCCGCCAGGGGGCGCAAGAGCGGTCTCTGCGGCACTGTCGGCGCGGCCGGGAAGCAGCCGCGCCGTCCCCATGGCGACCGTCACCATGGAGGGGCCTTCACCCGCGTCTCCAAGGCAACGGCCCAGAGCCTGGCAACCGCCGCCCCGCCAGGAGGAACTCAGCCCTGAGCACGCGCCAGGTGTTTGCTGGGGGCGGAGACAGAGAGGAAGGGGGCATGGCCGTAGGCCCCCCACCCCACCCCCGTCTTCCCGTCTCCCACCCCCAGCCTACGACAGATGGAAAGACGGACAGACACACCTCGGCACAGCACATGTATCACTTACTGCCCGCGCAGGGTTCCCCTGGTCGATGGGGTTCTTGAAGTCGGTCCGCAGCTCATCAAAGGCTATGATCTGGGGGAGGGGCGAGTGCCCGTCAGGGTTGGGGCAGCAGTTTATGACCTTCCCCCCAAGCCCTTCTGTGGGATAGGAGTTTACTGAAGAGGACCAGCCAGGTGGAGCTTGTTGCAAAGGTGGAGAAACCGAGGCCCAGGGAGGGGCAGGGCCTGGTCCAAGGTCATCACAACAGTCCAGAAGGGAACCCTAGCGTCTGGATGCCCAGTTCAGGCCCATGTCCACTACACCTCCTTCCGAAACATCCCAAGACATGGCCTCGTGTCTGCCCTACCAGGTCTCAGGCCCTGTGCTGAGCACTGGGGCTCCAGAGGCCTGGGATGCAGCCTCTGCTCGGGAGGAACCCACGCCCAGAGGGATGATCACTCTACGTTCCAGGTGATCAGGGTTTAGGGTACAGGACCTGGAGTGGGTGCTTAACCCTGTGTGGAGGGTGAGGGAGTTCAGGCTCGACTCGGAGTAGGTGTTGGTGAGCAAATGGGGGAAATGCAGTTCAAGCAGAAGGTGCAATGGCAGAGGGGTGAAAGGTCAGGAGACATTCAGGAGGCTGCGGGTTTCATGGGGCTGGCATGACAGCGCGGCGAGCAGGAAGAAAAGAGGGAGTGGTGGAAGAGGAGCTGGAGAGTTCAGCAGAGCCAGACATGGACAACCTGTGAGGCTGGAGCAGGAGGCTGGACTCTAACACAAAAACATTGTGGGGAGGCATGGAAGAGTACACAGCAGCAGAGTGGGGTGGTCAGGCCCATGTCTTAGGATTGGTCCATGTCTCAGGATTGGTGGGGCAGGAAATCCGAGCTCACTGACAGTCACAGCTGAGATCTAAGTGGTGCTCCTGCTGGCAGGTATGTGGATTAATTCATTTAATGCTTACAACCTAATGATTTAGGTACTAGTTTTATTTTCATGTCTATTTTGCAGATGAGGAAGCTGAGACAGGTTAAGTGACTTGTCCAGGGTCACACAGCTGGTTAGTGGATTCTAACCCAGTGTGACTCCAGAGTTAAAATTCCTAACCACTGTGTCATACTCAGGTCAGACCAGCAAGGGGACAGTTTGGAGGGTTAGGGGCAGGGCTGATGGTGGTCTGAGTGAGGAGAGTTGTAGTGGAGACGGAAGGCGTGTATGCGATTCTACAGCTCTTTAGGAGCCAGACTCCAGAGGGTTCAAAGGGCCGAGAAGTTAAGGCAGAAGTCTAAGGTGTCTTCAGGTGTTAGGGTGTCTGGCAGACGGCAGTGTCCTCACGGGTGGAAACTCTCCAGGGGAGCAAGTGTTTGAGGGGATGATGGGATGGGCCTGGGAGGAGCTGACAGGTGACTTGGGGGAAATGGGCTGGCAGAGGAGCCTGCTGGGATCCCCTCCCATCAGCTCCAGCCCTAGGATGAGGCAGCAGGCCCACCACCCCCAGGCATCCCAGAACCCAGACGGCTCAGAGAGAAAGAACATGGGCTTCCTGGAGGGAGCTGGGGCCATCTGGATCACCCCCCCCCACCCAGTTCCTCATTGACTGGGCAGCCGCCGCTTGGCACGCACAGCAACAGGGTCCACAGGGAGCAGAAGGGTGCCGTCTGTGCCCCAGAGCTGTCATCACCAGCAGGCGGCGGGCGTCGCGCCTCCCACCCCCCAGGCTGCCTGGTGCTGACTCAGCCCCCCGGAACAAACAATCCCCCACGGTGACAGCTGACACGCATCACTCACCACCAGTGTTGCCTAGGAACCATTGGGGCCTGGGCTGAGGGTCTGGAGTGGGATCTGGGGTCCTGCCCTGTTAAGAGTCTAGTTCTTAGCAGCTGTGGACTGAGGACCACACCTCCTATCCCCTACCACCCAGCAGGCCGCACTAGGCACTCTGATGTGCACAGGTCCACTTCGCCAGTGAGGAACCAGACTCAGGACAAATGACTAGATAAGATCATCCAGTTAAATGGCTGAGTGGACACAGTACCTCACATAGGTGCTCAATCAATATCTGTTGAATGAACAAAGACATTTCTTCAAAGCTTGGGCCTTTCCTCCCAGCCTGGGCACTCCACAAGGGCAAAGTCTGGTTTTATTCATCCTTGACCCCCTCAAAGCCACCCAGAGCCTGATCTTTGGGAAGCATCAATGCAGGTGTGGTGGATGGAAAACTGCTGAGAATCCCCTGAGGACAGGGACCCCACAGGGCCTGTGGGAAGGCCCTGGGTGGGGAAGGCCCCAAAAAGGGGCATCCTGAATTCCAGAAGCCCTTCTCCTAGGAGCTGGTCAGCTCTGCATTCCCCAGCCTGTGGCCTCCAGCTCCCTTCAGCCCTTAGAACCCTAGCCCTCCTGCCCCTACCTCACAGAAATAAAAATACAGTAACTCGGGGTGGGGGGGAAGGGGGGGGAAAGACAAAGCAACCAAGACCCAGGGAGACAGCAGAGCCAGGCCAGGGAGTGACAGGGCTGGAGCTGGAGTGTGTGCTGAGGTGCCTGTGGGGGCTCACTCCTCACACAGTATAGGTTCAGTCAGTCTATGGAATCCCGATGGCAAAGAGCAAGGTGGCAGGGGATGGCAAAGGGAGCGCAGGGGGAACCATGGAGCAGGCAGCAGGTCCCAGGAAGAGAAAGGAGAGAGGAAGTGGGGAGCCCGGGGAAAGAAGCAGGTGAGGCACTAGGAGGAAGGAGGGAAGGGTTATGGGAAATGGGATTGAGGGAGGGGTAAGAGGACCCCCGAAAGGGAATGACAATCAGGGAGGTGTGCGCGGGAGGTGTGGGCAGAGAATGCTGAGCTGAGCCGACCAGGACCAAGCTGGGCAGGCTGTTACAGAGACAGGCACGGGGTTTGGGTGGGGGTGGGGAGGGAGGGCAGTAAATTGGGGCCAGGGGCCCCCAACAACCAGCTGGAGGCTGATTGATAGTTTTGTAGTGAGGGGATGGGAGCCAGGCAGAGGAGGCCCTGGAGGAGAGGGGCTGGGAGGGGAGGAGAAGGGAGCCTGGGGGAAGCGATGGGTCGGAAGTAGGATGAGGAATGGACATTTTGAAGAACCAGGTGTGAGGCTAGGCCAGGGTGAGGGACAGGCCAAGGGGTATGTGAGACAAAGGGGAAGGGGGGCAGGAAGAGGAGGGAAGCTGAAAAATGGAGAGGAAACCTGAGGGGCTGGGAAGCTCCCAACAGGAGGGGTAGGGAAACCCAAGGTGAGCCGGTAGTGGGGGCTAGGTCTCTGGGGGCTGATGAGAGCCAAGTGCTGTTTGGTCAGGGAGGGGGCTGGGAAGGCAAAGGGTTAATGGGCTATGAGATCTGTGGGTCCTGTAAACAGATGCAGTTGCCATAGCAACCGGCTCCATCACTCTGGCTGGAAAAACCCACAAAGGGTGGGGGGGCAGCAGACAGACAAACTGCCCGACGGACTAATGGAGGCAGCTGGATGGTTGTGGGGGGGCGGGGGACGTAGAAGAAGGTAAAGGAGCAAAAATTCCAGAATTCCACCCCCCACCTCACGGGCTGCATGGGGCAGAGGACGGGGGCAGAGGAGGGGGTCAGGGACCGACTGACATACAGACAGGCGGGGGCGGCGAAGGAAGGGGGGCCTTGGGAAGAAAGCCGACCATGGGGGGTGTTAATGGGGGCGAAGCCGACAAGCCGACTGCTGGGGGATAGCAAGTTTCCCTGGGGCTCTGAGACCACCCGCCCTGGGTCCCTCCAGCTCCGTGTGGCCCCTGCCCCCCACCCCGCCCCCAGCCCCAGCCCGGCCTTACGTGCCAGATGACAAAGAAGATGAGGGAGGCGCACAGCACCAGGGTGAGCATGTAGCAGAACGCGGCGAAGGTGAACGCCATGGCCCCCGCGCCGGGCGGCGGCCCGGGGGGCGCCAGCGCGGGGCCCGGGCGCAAGGGGACGCCCCCCGGCCCGCGCTTAGGGCCGGCCGGGCATGGCCCGCGGGGCTCGGGGGAGGTGGGCGATGCGGCCGGGACCGGGACCGCGGGGCCGTGGGGGGCGCGGGGCGCGGGCCGGTGGGCTCGGGGGGCGCGTCCGCTGCTGGCTGCCCGGGCCGCGATCGCTCATCCTGCGATCCCTCGCCCGCGGCTCCCTCGCTCTCCAGCCCGCGAAGCCGGCGGGGCGGAGCCGGGGGCGGGGCCGCCGCGCGAGCGGCCTCGGGCGGGGCTGGGTCTCCGCGCGCCCCTCGTCCGCCCGCCCGGTTCGGGCGCCACCCCCAGCCCCGACGAGCCCGCGGCCGTCCCCCTCGGCACCCCGCACCCCTAGGCACTCCAGCCACCGGCACAGCCGCACTCGGCCCCCTCGGGCGGGCGCGCAGGGCAGAGGCTGAAGTGCGAGGCACTTGTCACTGTCGGAGGCGGCAGAAGCACCTGGCTGGGACACACAGCGAAGCGAGGACATGGGCTGAATGGGGGCAGCGGGGTTTTGGGGGGCGCCGAAGGAGGTCGGGCCAGGTGCAGTGGGGGCCCTTTCAGAGGCTGCACGACCCCACACCTCTGCCGTGTCCCCCGTGGGAGTTGGCGGCGGCACACCAGGTATGAGCTGATGGCTGCCCTCTCTCTCCCTGACAGAACGGTGCTGGGCCCTTGGGGACAGACCACAGAAGCACAAGCAGCTTTCCTGGCCCCAGGAAACGGGGTCAAGGGCTTTCACCAGCAGCCTTAAGATGCAGAAACCAAGCCAGGACCCCCGTGCACCCCATCAAGCCCAGGGTTCCAGTTCCATCCCCCCACCCCAAGGCTGGACTTAGACCAGAGACCACACTTGTCCACCACAACTTCCTTGCAAAAACCCTCAGCTCACCCGAGGGCCAATGGAAATTTATTAATTTTTTTGTCCTTTTCCATCTTTCCCCAAGTGGCTTTTCCTTGCAAAATGCCTGACATGACACCAGAGGGGAACCTGGGAGCGGGGGGGCACCCCAAGGGGCAGCCCAGGGACTTAAATACAAGCTGGAGGGCAGGGCACAGGTGGGACAGGCAAGAGACAGCACGAGGGACATGGCTGCTCAGGGAGACCAAAGACTTGCTTTCCTGCAGGAAGCAGCTGTGCCAGAGGGCAGGGGACTAGGATCCTGGGTGCAGAGTGGATGAGCAGAGAGGCCCCCAACCCCGGATGGAACCCATATTCCCCAGAGAAGTAGCGGCAGGGGATGAGGGCCTTCCCTGGTGGGCTCCAGAGACCCAGGGGAGAGTGAGCCAGATGTGCTGCCTCGGGGAAGGGGAGGAGGTGCTAGCAGAAGGTTAAGGCTGGTGCCCAGCCTCTGGCACAGTGGGCCTTCCGCCTCTGCCTGACGTGGGGACAAAGGGGCACACTGGGCAGGCAGCGCACGGGTCTGTCTCTGGAAGGGCAGAGGGCGGCAGGAGCAGACTCCCTCCAGGCTCAAGACACAAGCCCAGTGCGGCTACCCACCCACCCGTCCTAGATATACTCAGACCCCACCGCAGCTGGACGGCTCGAGCTGGGAGTGTGGGAGGGGAAAGGAGGCAGTGGGGAGAGGAAAGGGTGGGCTGCTGGGCCCCTGTGGTCTCCATGCCTGTCCTGAGGTCCAGCCCAGGGCCCTGGATCCCAGGTCCTGGATCCCCTGGCCACTCTCCTGGCCCTGGGCACTGACTGCAGCCAGGGCAGTAGAGGCCGGGGAGACCTCAGCTCTTGGGCAGAAGGAGAGCAGGAAGAAGGGGAAGGAGAGAAACCCAGTGCAGCATACATGGGGGTGGAAGGGAGACCGACAGAAGAGCCCTCGTTCCAAAGAAAGGTGTGTAGGGGGGCATCTTGGAAAGTCACCTAGAGGCAGCAGCAGAGCAGGCCCCTGCCCTGCCTGACCACAGGTCCTGAGTGTCCTCCCTTAGGGACTCTTGACAGAACTGGGGCTCAGGGCAGCAGGCAGATGGGCCAGAGGGAGATGGGGAGCCCAGGACACCCCAAAGCCACAGACTCAAATGCCCCAGGAGAGGGAGAGGGAGGCACCTCCTGCACCCCCCCAGGGACATCATCTGGAGAAGGTGCCCCCTCCTGTCCCACTCCATGTGCCCCTCCTAGCAACAGCCACCGCCAGCCGGCTTTACAGGGGTGCTGTCGATCTTGAGATTGGGCCGCTCGCCCCCGGAGGCTGCTCCGGGCCCCATCCGCTTTTTGATCTCGGCAGCCATGGTCATGAACGCCTGCTCGACATTGGTGGCGTTCTTGGCACTTGTCTCCAAGAAGGGGATGCCCAGAGAGTCCGCAAACTCCTGACAACGGAGAGGAGAGAAGAGGAGGGGAGAGCAGGGTGAGGGGCAGGAGGCCCCAGCGCCCCCAGCCCAGGCAGACCGGCCCATCTGCTACCTTGGCTGTGGTGTTGTCCACCACCTTCTTGGTGGTGAGGTCGCTCTTGTTGCCCACCAGGAGCTTATTAACGTTCTCACTGGCGTAGCGGTCAATCTCCTGCAGCCACTGCTTCACGTTGGCATAGGACTCCTAGAGGGGGCCAGGGGCCAAAGTTATTTTGCTCCCAACTGTCACCCCTACCCCAGACCTGGAGAACAAGACCTTCTCTGAGGGGAACAGTACAGCTCTGGGCCCCTTGAGTCCTCGGCTCAGGGATGCAGAGGAAGCCCTCTGCTCCAGGCTGAACCTTCCTCCCTGCCCTCCTCCATCCAAGACCCAGAAGAGCCCCAGCAGCCTGCCAGCTGCCCTAGCACCTCAACAGCTGCTCCAACCCAGGCCTGCCAGCTCTGCTCCCTGCAGCTGTCTCTGCCCGAGACACTTGCAGGCCTAACCACATGTGAGAAGCAAAGAGAGAGTGGAGGGGAGACAGGAACAGAGAGTAACAGGTCTGCAAGAGTTACAGTTCCCACCGTGGCCTGAAAAATCCCTTTAAGGTTTGTAGCCTTGGAACGCAGGAGGTCGAGGGTCCTCTCAGAGGCGGCCCTGGCCCATGGCGAGACAGGACTCCTGGGAACAGCCTAAAATTCATCCTACTTTTGGCACCAACAGCCTTATGACCCGGCTTCAGACTCTTCCAGCAGCTTGCCCCTACCCCACACACAAAGGACAGGACTTTCAGGAAAGTGCTCAAGCTAGTGCCACTTTTCCTCCTTAGGAGCCAGAGGCCTGATGATATCACACTGGCTCAAACTTAGACTGGCTCAAACTCTTGCCATGTTCCAAGTTGGGTCCTGCACTAAGTGCTGGGGACAAAGGGGGAAATCATACCCGAGTCCTGCCCTAACACATTCACGGGACAGCAGAGGAATAGACCAGGCCACACACAAGGGCAAAACAGGTTAGAAGGCAGGGACCGGGGAGCCCCCAGACCACCTCTGCTTGAGGTGGGAGCAACAGCAGGCCTAAGCCTGCAGGTGGGAACTGGCCTTGTGCAGGAGAGGTGCCAGCTGGGGAGCCAGCATGTGCCAGGTCACTGAATGGGAGGGGCATGATGTCTCTGGGGAATGGGAGGAAGTGGAATGTTGCTGGGATGCACTCAATAGGGAGGGGGAAAGCGGAGAGGGGGAAAGGGGAGAGGGGGAAAGGGGAAAGGGGGAAAGGGGAGAGGGGGAAAGGGGAGAGGGGACGGGGGAGGACAGAGCGGGGAATGGGGAGAGGCCAGAGCACAGACTGTCTCAGCCTGGCTAAGTCTTGGACAACCAGGAGCCAGTGGGCGTTTTCTCAGGCCAGAAGCAGCAAGATCACACCTGTGCTCTGGAAAGCTAGTCCTGACAGGAGCCAGAGGCCAGATCAGACCAGCAAGATGCAGACCAACTGGGAATGGTTGGAATAACCCAGGGAAGAGAATGTGCACCAAGCCAGGGATGCACACAGGATTTAGACCACCGCTGCTGAAGGCCTGGCTCAGCCATTTACTGTGTGACCTCAGGTATGTCCCCTGACCACTGTGAGCCTCAGTTTCCTCATTTCTAGAAACAGTACCTCCCAGAAGGGCTGCTGTGAGCATGAAGAGAATGAACACAGGCTTGTCTCATAACAAGTGCTTACCTGGCAAGAGCTGCTATTATCCTCATGACTGCTATTATCATGAGAAAACAGATTTGAGGAAGATGATGGGGAGAGAACAGAGGGGACTTGAGACTGACTGGATGGGGGAGGGAAGAGTTTTCTGGTCAGCCTGGTAAGAATTGTGTCACAAAGATGGGGATGCAGCTGGGCATGGTGGTGTGCACCTATAGGCTGAGGCAGGAGGATCCCTTAAGCCCAGGAGGTTGAGGTTACAACGAGCTATGATCACACCACTGCACTGCAGTCTGGGTGACAGAGCGAGACCCCACGTTTTAAAATAAAAGTATTAAAAATGTGGATGGAGACGCTGGTTTGGGGAGAGACAGTGAGGCCAGTGCTGGACATCTGAGTTCTGCAGAGACTGCTTGAGGCGGGGGAAAGGGTGTGCTCAAAAGCCAAGAGCCCTCCAAAACTGGCTTTGCCCTTCCTGTGAGACCGGAGGCAAGTTACTTAACACCTCTCCAAGCAAGTTTCCTCATCTGGAAAACACAAACCCCACCATTTAGTTTACTAGAGAAGATCATGAAGATCAGAATTAACACAGACACAAAGTGCCAGCGTAGACACGGACAGAGGAGGGAAGCCACAGCCACAGCTGTTAGATGCAGGAATCACAGAAGACAAGGCAGAAGCAAGCCACAGAGTGGCCCCAGTCATGCACCAGAGTAAGGAGGAGAGTCCAGGGCAGTCGGGAAGCACCAAACACAGGGTGATGGGAGGCAGCACCGGACAAACCAGCAAACAGACACTGACAATAGAGAATCAAGTGCTGCAGGAGACTGAGGAGCTGGGGACGGTACACTTTTCAAGGAGAGAGAAGAGAACAGAGTTCAAAGCCACGAGAGGTCAATCTGCTGAAATGAGGTCACTGGATAGATGGCAGTCAGGTGGGCCCTGGTAACCTGTCTGGGTGGTACGTAGCTTCCCCACAGCTCGTCCAGAGCTGAGGACATCATGAGTCCCTGGTGAGCTAAAGAGCCCGGCTGCTCCTCAGACAGGGACTCTTACCAGCCCACGGCTGATTTAAGCTTCTCCTCATCCCCAGGGCTCGGCCCTGTTAAGCAACAACATTTGGTAGAAAAACACAAAGCAGGTGGAATGAGCCATCCAGGTTTTCTGTCTCTGCCACTGGACTAGCCGAAGGACCCTCGGCAAGTCACCTCACCATCCTGAGCCCAACTCCTCACCTGTGTGATGGGAACATAACACAGACCTCTTCTGAGCATCAGAGATTTGCAATCTGAGGGCTGGGCCAGGTTCTGTAAACTATAAGGTTTCATGGAACCATTTTCGGCTCTTGCTACCACCACTGTCAGTCACATGGGACTAACACTGCTGCTGGAGGCACAGAGCTTCTGGATCTCTGCTTGCATTGGGCCCAGAGCTCAAGCCTCCTCACTTCTTTGTCTAAGGCCCTCTAATTGTCCCCCTGCACTGTGTCTTCACACAGGAAGCCACAGACCCATCATAGCAGCCAACCGCCTGACTAAACTCCCATAACATGCAGGTGCCCAGAAGGTCTACAATAAGGTGGTAAGTTTGGCTTGGCGGGGAGGGAAGGTGTGAGGGCTTGTCCTGCCAGAACCTGCAACAGGGCCTTGGGAGGATCTATTTCTGTGGTTGTTTCCTTCCTTGTGAAATGAGTCCAAGTACAGTCACCTATTTTTTTCTTTTTCCTAGTTAGTTCCCGCAAGCAGACAAGTACAGTGTCTTTTCCAGGAAGCATTAGGAAAGAGAAGATGGAAGGAGGAAAAAGAAGAGTCAAAGACCTAAGGCTAAGGAGGCCAAGCTGAGGATGGCTAGTCCAGGAGTACCTGGTCAGTGACGTCATACACCACGATGATGCCATGAGCCCCCCGGTAGTAGCTGGAAGTGATGGTCCGGAACCGTTCCTGGCCCGCTGTGTCCCACTAGGAGACAGTAGGCAGAGGAGCAGGTCAGCTGGGGTCCAGATTCCCAGAGTCCCTTCCCTCCCAAGGCGGACACCTCTGTACCAGGGATTTTGGGAAGAGCGACACTCACGATCTGAAGTTTGATAGTTTTGCCATCCAGCTCGATGGTTCGGATCTTGAAGTCCACCCCGATGGTGCTGATGTAGCTCTCTGTGTACGTGTCATCCTGGAAGTTCAGGGGCCAGTGAAATGATGGGAGTAAATGAGGTGAGGCCCACTTGGAAAGCCTCCCTCCAGCTTCCAGCCCCAGCGGGGTCTCCTAATCACCAAGCCCCAATTCCCAGCACCCAGCTGGCCAGCCCTGTGTCTTGTTCAGGGCAGATGTGCTGCTGGCAGGTCTTACAGCTTCACCCCTGGTTCCCAGATCTTGCGACTACTGTGCTCTGGGTGGTCCCTTCTCCCCCCAGCTGCCAGTCAGGACCCCGGGTAGATAGTATGGGAGGCTTCTTACTCACAGCAAACCGCAGGAGCAGGCATGACTTGCCCACGCCTGAGTCGCCAATCAAAAGCAGCTTAAACAGGTAGTCACTGGAGAGAGAGGATGGGAAGGCGTGAAGGGAGGCAGGGAGCCCACCTACCATCATCCTGGAGTCACAATTAGAGGATTCCCCCACCCCACGAGGCATCCCTTGGTTTATTTTTATTTTTTTGGCAATAAGGTCTCACTCTGTCACCCAGGCTGCAGTGCACTGAAGTGATCACGGCTCACTGCAGCTTCTACCTCGCAGGCTCAAAGTGATCTTCCCACCTCAGCCTCCCGAGTAGCTGGGACTTCAGGTGTCCACTACCACTTCTAACTAATCTTTTTTTTTTTTTTTTTTTTTTCTGAGACGGAGTTTCGCTCTTGTTGCCCAGGCTGGAGTGCAATGGCGTGATCTTGGCTCACTGCAACCTCCGCCTGCCAGGTTCAAGCAATTCTCCTGTCTCGGCCTCCCGAGTAGCTGGGATTACAGGCACCTGCCACCATGCCTGGCTAAGTTTTGTATTTTTAGTAGAGACAGGGTTTCACCATGTTGGCCAGGCTCGTCTCAAACTCCTGACCTCAGGTGATCCACCTGCCTCAGCCTCCCAAAGTGCTGGGATTACACGTGTGAGCCACCACATCCAGCCCCTGGCTACTCTTTTTATGTTTTGTAGAGACGGGGTCTCACTATGTTGCCCAGGCTGGTCTCAAACTCCTGAGTTCAATCGATTCACCTGCCTTGGCCTCTAAAAGTGCTGGGATTACAGGGGTGAGCCTGGTCATCCTTTGGTTTAGAATACTATGGTGCTCACCAGATCTTCCCACCAGTCCCGGTCAGGGAGGGCTGATGCCCCCCTCCAGAAAAAGCTAGCCCAAAGGGCTCTCAGCTTGCTGAGTCTAAATTCTCACTTTATGGAGAAAGAAATCAAGACACAGAGAGGGACGTGACCTGCCAAGGCGACAGAGCTGGGTATCCTACCCTGATTTCTGAGACTTCATGGTTTGGTACAGTAGGGGCTATTTAGGGAATCCCCAGTACATGACCTGTGGTATGCCTGGCTTGGCAGGGGAGGCCCCAGAAGTAGAACCCAGGGCACAGTCTAGAACTTGTTAAGTGAAAAACCCATGTAAAGAGACTGATGGCCGGGTGCTGTGGGGTGTGCCTGTGGTCCCAGCTACTGGGGAGGGTGAAGCAGGAGGAGGATCCCTGGAGCCCAGGAGTACATGACCAGCCTGGGTGATGTAGCACGACCCTGTCTCTCTCTTTTTTTTTTTTTGAGACGGAGTCTTGCTCTGTCACCCAGGCTGGAGTGCAGTGGCCGGATCTCAGCTCACTGCAAGCTCCGCCTCCCGGGTTTACGCCATTCTCCTGCCTCAGCCTCCCGAGTAGCTGGGACTACAGGCGCCCGCCACCGCGCCCGGCTAGTTTTTTGTATTTTTAGTAGAGACGGGGTTTCACCGTGTTAGCCAGGATGGTCTCGATCTCCTGACCTCGAGATCCGCCCGCCTCGGCCTCCCAAAGTGCTGGGATTACAGGCTTGAGCCACCGCGCCCGGCCATCTCTCTTTTTTTTGAAATGGAGTCTCACTCTGTCACCAGGCTGGAGTGCAGTGGCACGATCTCGGCTCACTGCAACCTCCAACTCCCGGGTTCAAGTGATTCTCCCGCCTCAGCCTCCAGAGTAGCTGGGATTACAGGCACGTGCCATGACACTTGGCTAATTTTTGTATTTTTAGTAGAGATGGGGTTTCATCATGTTGGCCAGGATGGTCTCGATCTTCTGACCTCGTGATCCACCCGCCTCAGCCTCCCAAATTGCTGGGATTACAGGCGTAAGCCACCGCGCCCAGTCCACCCCATCTCTTTGGAAACAACAACAAAAAACCTGTTATGAAGTCACCAGGAAGAGGTGGTCAAGTTGCAATGAAAATTGCACTTAAGGCTGGGTGCAGTGGCTGACACCTGTAATCCCAACATTTTGGGAGCCCGAGCACAAGGATCATTTGAGCCCAAGAATTTGAGACCAGGCTGGGAAACAGATGGAGACCCTGTCTTTACAAAAAATTTAAAAATGTGCCAGATGTGGTGGTGTACCTCTGTATTCTCAGCTACTCAGGAGGACAAGGCAGGAGGAATGCTTGAGCCCAAGAGTTGGAGACTGCAGTGAGCCATGATCGTGCCACTGTACTCCAGCCTGGGTGACAGAGAGAGACCCTGTCTCAAAAAAAAAAAAAAAAAAAAAAAGGTAAAAGGTAATCACATTTAATAATATTAAGTTCCAACTTGTGACTGTGTGAAGTCACACAGTTGAGTTCCCTGTGTGAAGTACTTCAAATGCATCATCTCATTTAATCTTCACAACAGTCCAATGAAGTCAGTTTTATCATTGTCAACTAATGAGGAAACCAGAGGCCAGAGAAGGGAAGTGACTTGCCCTAACTTACACAGTTTTTCGCTTTAAGACTCAAACCAGGTTTGTCAGACTCCAAAGTCCCTGCGAGAGCCTGCTGGTTCCCTTCTCTGTTCCCCTCCCAATCCAGCTCAGAGCTTCACCCTTCCCCAAGGAAATCTGAGACCTGGATGTGGAGGAGAAAAAGGAAGTGGCAGAAGAGGAAGAAGATAACTGATACTTGGGGAAAACTATTAGTCCTGGGCATGAGATGTGGGCCACCTACCCGCAGAGGGAGTGACCAAGAGTGAGGAGAGTTTGAGGACCAGAGAATCCCGCTGGAAGGGGGAGAGCAAATTCCATATTCATCTAAACTTCACAAGCAGTGTGACAGCCAAGGGAAGGGGTGCGACGGTGGCGTTGGGGGCCTGAGCAAAAGCGAGGAGAGGGCGGGAAAGGACGGACCGTCGGGAGCGACAGGTCAGCGTAACCCAGGCAAAGGGTAGGAGGCAGCCCCGGAAGAGAGGACCTGCGGGAGACGGGACTCAAGCGGCGCTTCGGGGCCTCCCGCTTAGTTGGCCAGTTTCTGGGCCGGCCCCAGGAGCCGGGCTTCAGGAGAAAGAGAAGGGTAGAGGGATTCACTGCCCGACCTAAAGGGCCCGAGCCTGAACCCGAGACCAGAAACTATCTAAAGACGGGCTCCCAAACTCCAGGACAGTTGTCAAGCAGCAGGTGGGGAAACTGAGGCCTGAAGTGACCGGGACTGCGGGGTCATCTGACCGATAAGGCCTGGTAGGGCCGGTGTCTCGGGCTCCAAGAGCTGCCCCTCGGGGTCGCCACGTCTGGGCCCCGGGTGTGAGAGCTCGGGGTGTTGAGCCGGGGTCCTGGGGCCCCTGGGGGGAGGGGCAGAACCCGGATGTGAGGGGGGGGGGTCAGCGGAAGAGGGACCCGGATGTGGGGGCGCCGCACAGTCCTGACCCGGGCCAGACAACCCCGGTAAGCGTACAGCCCCGTATTCGGGATCGAGGCTGCGCTGGACGGCGCGGGCGGGGCTCACTCACTATTCGGGGTTCATGGCGGCGGCGGCGGCCCGCTCGGTCGCTCCCAGTCGGCTCTGCTCCGCCTCCCGTTCCAAGATGGTGGCCGCTCCGCCCCAGAGGCCCCGCCCGCGACGCGCAGGCGCAAACGTCCTCTTCTCAGGCCTCGCCGCGCTGGTTCTCGGAACTTGTAGTCTGAGACGTTCTCCAACTCAGCCCCGCTGCGCAGGCGTAGTCGGGGAGCCCGTGCCTCCGCGCCCACTCCCATCACTACTGGCGCATTGCCTTCTGGGGCTTGTAGTTTGCACGCCGGACGCACCTAGGCTTGAGCACGATGCTGGAAAGCCTGACGGCGTCTCGGTGTTTAAAAAGCTCAGTTTAGAGCTGGGCTTGGCACGTTTCACATCTGTCTGACGGAGACAGTCATCCTTACCCTCCCAATACCCACGTTGTGAACATTAAATGAGAATGTGGGATCTAGCAAGACTAGTAAAAGCTCACTTGTCCAGGGTTCCTCGTGTACTGGGCACTCCTAACTCGCAGCCGCGTGTCATCACCCGCATTTCATAGATGAAAAAACTGAGTATCGGGAAACTCACTCAAAGTCAAAAACTTTGTGAAGAGCAGAGCTCGTAAGAGCCCGCGGTCTCCAGAACCCCACAAGTGAACGTTTTAGGGAAAGCCTGACTTGTGGGGCCCCCACCCAGTTCCGGGGTGGGCCAGAATATCTGGGCCCAGCTGCGCGGACAGCGGTTGAGCGAGACACACTGTCCCCCACTCACGCGCGACCCTTCCCGGCTCCACCCGTTTAGAGACGCGGGGGCACCCCGACCTCCGCCTCAAAACAAGCCCGGCTCAGATTCAAACCGTCTTTATTTCTACAGCAACATCTGAAAATAGAGAGCAGCCGCCTCACCCGCAACAGGGGGAGCCCCTCCTGCCACCAAGGGACCGTCGCCGCCCCTCGCGAGAAGCTGCAGGCGTGGGGAGAGGCGTGGCAGGATGGCTCGGTGGGCGGTGCCCGGGGCGGGGTCGGGCCGTGCCTGGGCGGGGCCGGGCGGGAGGGGCAGTGCATAAGGCCGGGATGCGGGGCAGGGCCCGGCGGTGGGAGGACTGACTAAGGGGAGGTCCCCGTCCTGGGGCACGGGGCGATGGCGGGGTAGGACGCATCCCTCAGAGGCCAGGAGGAGCGCGAGAAGGTCCCGGGAGCCACTTAGGAGGCGCCACTCCCGAGAATGTGGAGCCTGGGAGATACCACCGCACGGAATGGGGGTGATTAAGGCCTGGGCGGTACCACTAGAGGAGGGACGAGGGGAGGCCCGGGTAGTACCGTGGACTGAAGGGTGGGGCGCGGCCAATAACTTATTTCTCTATATACAGAAGCAACGGCCGGGTTGAGTTGGGAGGGAGGGCGAAGGTGCCGAAGGGCCGGCGAGTGCTTAGTGTTCTTGGCTCTGGGGTCTGGGGAGGCCAGGCCACTGAGTCTATGGTGGAGACTCCAGCCGGCACCTCCTGCTGGCCCCGAACCTAAGGAAGAGGGCCCTGCTGGAAGGAATAAATAAGGGATCGAGCTGGAGTGGGCAGGCCCAGCCTCCAGGGCTCAGGCTGAGATGACAAGGGAGAAGGTTACCCTGAGATTGAACAGAAAAGACAGGGGCTGTGGGAGAGACAGGCGGGACAAGCAGCAGGCCCATGCGCAGGGCTGGGGTGAGGGGGGTGTGCCAGGTGGGCGCTCTGGTGACTGGCTGCCCCTTCAGCATTAGCCCACCAGGGAGCTTCGTCGGGAGAGGTCCATGGAGCTGGAGCTGAGAGTGCGGCTGTCAGAGAGACCTGTGCCTCCAGGCTGTGGGCAGAGGGGGCAGGTGGCTCAGCCCTGTGCTGCTGCCAGTCTGTGCCTCCCTGGCCTGAAGCGGCCTGACCCGGCAGAGGCAGCCGGAGTCCCTGAGCTGGGCAGAGGCAGTGGCAGTTCCGGCCCAAGGCCACGCCCTGGTGCCCTGACACTCCCGCCCATCTCCACGGTGACTGTGTTGGCACTGGCCATTTACACATCCACCCCCAGGAGAGACTGGGTTCCCCTCCTGTGTCTCCCCTTTGTCCAGCCCAAAGTAGGCCTGGGATAGAATCCATTCCCTCCCATTCGGATGAAGAGGCATGCTGGAGGGAAGCTTGGCAGCGCACATGCAGCCCCGGCCACAGCCGCCCAGTGCCCGGACACCCGCTTGCCCCTACCTGGGTCGGCTCTTCCACGCTCTTGTTGAGGAAGTTGAGGGAACTGGCTCGCTTCATCCTGAGGGAAAAGGACAGCGTGGTATTTGCCCAAGGAGGAACTCAGGGGAGATGGGGGCAGGGAGCAGGGTGGGGCTGGGGAGGGAGCAGACTGGTGGGTGGTGGAGCCTGAGAGGGATGGGGAGGTTGCCTGGGGTCAGTGGGGCACACTCATGGGTCAGGAGCTCATCCGGGGTTGCTGGGTGGTTCCTGAGGCTCACCTTGGTGGGGGGCTCACCTGGGGTTAGGGGGCTCCTGGGGGCCGCCCCCCTGCAGCTTCTTTACTAGCATCTCACTGCTGCGCCTCAGGGCGTCTCGGAGCTTCCCAAAGGAGCCGCTGCGCCGCAAGGAGCCACTGCCATCCTGCGGGTGGACAGGCTCACCTCTAGGCCCCACTGGCCACCTAGGCTCCCGGCCCGGCCCCAGCCCCTGGACTCACCCCACTCCACTCAGCTGTAGGTCCCGCATCCTCGAGGTCAGACTCAGACCGGGGCCCGGCACCCCCGGCCACGTCTCGGCTGCCACGGCGGTCTCCCCGCCCGCCACTGCCATCTTTCAGCAGTTCTACCACCTTGGTCTGGCTTGCGGGGTCCAAACCCTGAGGGAGGGGCAGGGGCATCAGGGAGGGGCAGGGGCATCAGGCCGTGACTGGGCCACACTCAGGGCCACACAGGTGTCTGCCCACCCCCTCCTGCATGGAGCCCCACCTGCTTGCGGTTGCGGCTGGCACAGTCCTCCAGTGTGTGTGCGGCTTCCAGCTTGCCCTGGCGTCGGTATAGGGCCCCCAAGCTGCGCAGGGTGGTGTTGACTGTGGGGCTGTGGATGGGACAGTCTCAAACTCCATGTTCCCCCAGACCCAGGGCCCGTCCTGGCACCCAGCCTATAGGGGGCCCTGAGGAAATAGGGACCTCTGGGGTAGCCAGAATCCATTCCCCCCCATGTCAAGCCCTGTGCTGGGCCCACCCAGCCTCTTCTGCCCTGGGGGAATCACGCCAGGGCTAGGGACCTGGCCCCAGGGCCCTCATGGGATGTTGTCACCAGGACCGAAAGCTGGGAGACCCGGAGCAAGATAATTAGGCTGAGAATTAGGAGACAGAGCCTTCTTGGGACAGGTGACCTGTGAGCTGGGCCTTGCCAGATGAGCGGCAGAGGAGGGGTGTGTTAGGAGTGAGAGTATGGAATGTGGAGACTGCCCTGCCATGCTCTGCTCCCCAGCCCCGCCCCGCCCCCCTCACCTGTCTACTTTACAGGCCTTGTACCAGCTGCCATATTCCCCATAGGGGGCGCTGTCCCGGCGCTTATCCTGGAAAAAGAATGGTCACACTAAGTGAGAGCAGGCCCCGTTCTGCACATCCCCGCCTCCCCTGACAACCACCCAACCTGCCCCACAGAGCTACCTTGCTTTCCTCCCGCTCCTCTGCGTGCATCCAGATGGGCTTGTTGTCCCCTGGGGAGAGAAAGGAGACTGTCAGCGGCCTACCATATAGGCCTCACCTGGTTGGGCTGGACACAGGACTGGGGTCAGGGGAGGGGAGACCAGGGTTGGGCTTTGTTGAATGAATGAACAAGAATAAGACCCAAAACACTACTGACCCTCTTCTGGACAAAGAGATGAGCAGAACAGACCCTTACACCTCAGGCCACAGCCCAAGACATGTGCTAGGCCTGAATGATGGGCCAGGCTCCGAGGGACTCAGGAGCAGATGACAACTGACCATCCGGGGCCGGAGGTAGTTTCTCAGAGCGGGAGATGAGGTGAGCAGGAGTTGCCAGTGAAGAAGGGGGATGCAAAGGTGTGTGAGGCACTGGCAGGCCAAGGGGGCTGCATGAGTTGGGTGTATGCTCACATGTGCAAACGTGAGCACAGGTGGCTGGGCACCATCTGGGGGTGAAGCTGGGGACCAGCCAGGCCAAAGTCTGACGGCCTGCCCAGCTGAGGGATCTGTCCTGGGTGCTGATGGCAGAGTGGGCCTGGGATGGATTGGCCAGAGGCACATGGCAACCACACACTCACCATTGACAGAGCCAAACTCTTTCTCATGAGCGCGGGTGAGGATCTCCTTGTACAGGGTCTCTGCATCCTGGTACTTGCCCTGCTTCAGGTAGCAGGAAGCCTGGAAGTGGGAGACCCAGAGAGTGAACAGGATGCATGGAGCCAAGCCTTTTTCTCTCCTTCTTCCCCAGCGGCATCCCTGCCTCCCTCCTTTCCATCCTCCAGCCCCTTCCAGCCTCAAGGCACCAGGTTGTTCTTGGTCTTGGCTACATTGGGGTCATCGGGCCCGAGGCGTGTAGCATAGATCTCCAGCGCCCGCCGATAGTAGTATTCCACCTCCTCGGCTTTGCCCTGGTTCTGGCACAGCAGGGCCAGGTTGCTGAGCTGCTTGGCCACATCTGGGTGAAACTTGCCTAGGACCTGGGATGGGAGAGGAAGCCAGGGGTTGGGTTCAGGGCTGCCCGGGCCCCTGCCTCCCAGACCCCTGGCCTGCCCAGCCCTGCCTGCTCCCACCTTCTCTCGGATCTCCAGTGCCCGCTTGCACAACGGCTCAGCCTCCTTGTACTTGCCCCTCTTGCCATACAGGACCGCCAGGTTGTTTAGTGTCGCAGCCACCTGGAGGTGGAAGAATGGAAGCTCCTTGACCCAGGCCCTGCAGGACTCTGGGACCTGCAGGGGATGGGGCACAGCCCCCACCTCCCACCCAACCCTCACTCACGGCTGGGTGGTCCTTGCCCAGGGTTTTCTCCCGGATGGCCAGAGCATCATTGAGTAGGTGGGCAGCCTCCTTATACTTGTTCTGATCCCTGGGAGCAGGTGGGAGCATGGTCAGGGCTGTCCCCCAGCTCGAGGCCCTCCCCAGTGGCCTGCAGTCCCTGTGGTCACTCCTGTACTCAGTGAGTGAGTATGACAGAGTGGGACCCATAGTGTGGGGAGACCTGCTTAGCTCCTGCTCTCTGAGCTCCAGGGGCTGTGGGCAGTTTTCTCACAATTGGCTGGGGTGTGCGGTGCTGGAGTCCCACTGACTGCCTGGTGCCTAGTATCCCTGGGCGCCACATGGCTCTCCTGCTGCCCCTTTAGCGTGTCCCGCTCTCCAGGTCCCAGTGCCTTTGTTCATGCTGGCTTTTTGCCATGGGAACCTTTTCTAGCCTCTTGTGTTCAGTCAAACTCACTTTCTGGCAAAGCCCCTCCTCCAGCCTTAGTGCCTGGAGAAGCTGTGCAGACTCCCCAGGAGCCCTGGAGTCCTCATGTGCAGTCTCTCCCCAGTTCTGGCGAAGCCTCTCTCCTACACTAGACAGTTTTACTCGCATCTGTAGCCCAGCTCCACACAGGTGGGCCCCGAGTCTGGCCCCACAGCAGGCACCAAAGGTTAGTGATCCGGGGCTGAAGCGTTCCAGAAGAATTTGGGTACCCCCAGAGAGTCCTCACCGATAGACCAGTGCCAGGATGTTCAGCATGGTGGCAACGTCAGGGTGGTCGTGGCCTGACGTCTTCTCCAGGTCTTCGAGTGCCTGCTTGCAGAGTGGCACAGCTACCTCATAGCGGCCCTGTGAGGCGTACTGGATCACCAGGTTGTGCAGGGTGCGGAGCCGGGCCGGGATCTCGTAGCCCCCATGCTGACCAGACACATCCCCTCCTCCTGGGCTAGGGGCTGCAGGGCCAAGGGCAGGAGGTCAGATGTACCATCTGCCCACTGGGCTGAGATGGTACATGCCAGCTGTGCCTTTGAGCCACTTGACACGTGGCCCTGGGCAAGTCACTAACCACTCTTTCTCAGTTACCCCATTTACACAGTGGGTCTAGTTACCCTATAGAAAGAGGGGGTAGAGGCCCAGCTCCAGTACTTAAGGCTCTGTGTAATGGGGCAAGTCGCCTAACCTCTGAGCCTGCGTCCCTGTGTACAGAGTGGAGGCCCCGATGCACAACCAGTACCATGAGCAAAGCAGGCACTGGCCCCAGTGTGGCTGTCTGCACATGCCTCCCTCAGAGGTGACTCGGAGGAGAAAAGAACTCTCCCAAGGGTCAGGGCAACTAGTGGCAGAGCAGCACTGGAAGCCAGGCTGGCGACTCCATAGCTCTTAACTGTGATGTCTGCTCCCCGCAGAGCTGGGGGGATGTGAGAAGCAGCAGCACGTATGATTGTTCTTGAAGCTCTAACACGCTAGGATGTCATGATCAGAAGTGAGGCAGGAAGGAACATGGCAGCCACTTGGTCCCAAGGACCAAGAGTTCACACAACCTTTCCTTCCCCCACTCCAGAACTGCCCATCCGCACCTGGGCTCTGCTCATCCTCATTGGGGAACAGGTCATCCAGTGTGTCTTTGGGGACGTCCCCCTTCTCCTCCTGGGAAGGAAGACAGGATGAGCGTCAGGGAGGGAGACACAGGGCAGCCAGGGTGTCCGTGGGCTGGGGTGGAGCCGAATTTGCTCCATGCTGCCCCTCCCTGCTCCCAGGCCCCCTTGCTGGGCAACAGTGACCATGGTAGGAGCTCACGTTAGGGGAGGTGTCTTCATCCAACTTGCGGATCTGGCTCATGAACAGCAGGTGCTGCTTCTCCTCCTCCAGCTGGGCCACGGCCTGCTCACTGCGCTGCAGCTTCTGCTGCGTCCCCGCCAGCTCCTCACGCAGCCACTGGTTCTCCTGCACCAGGCGCCGCACCTGCGCCCGCAGCTTCTGCTTCTCTGATTCTACGGCCCCCAGGTGGCTCGACAGTGCCAAGATCACCTGTGCAACCAGCCCAGGTAAGGGTCGGAGCCCCATTGACCCCTCGCCTATGACTGTAGCCTGGGCCTAGTTGGGCTCTGGGACCCAGTGAAGGGCCAGGCCTGGCCCTACAGTGAGGAGCTGTAGGCCTTTTCTCTCCTAGTCAAGGGAGAATCTCCTCAAGGCCTCAAACACACCATAGTGCAAAGCCCAAACCCAGGAGGCTTGGGAGTCCCCAGTTCCTTCCTTCTGGGATCAGGAGAACCCCAAAAGGGCTCTCCTGTGAGAGAGTTGGGGTGCTGTGCTTTCCCTGAGCTACTAGCCCCTTCCTTCATCTCTTCCTGGGTTGTACTCAGGCCCCTGCTGCCACAGCCACGAGGTTACTGCTCCCTGCCCCAGGGCTAGTGCTTGCCCACAGAACTCTGCTAGATGGCTGAAGGGCCACCCAAAGACTCCATCCCCACTTCTGCTGAGGGGGCCACAGCATCCCCTGCCTTTCTGCAGCTCCCAGATAGGGAAGGGGCATGTATCCCAAATGCTCAGCTGGCGTGAGGAACCACAGGGGCAGGAAAAGTATCCAGAGGCCTTGGCCTCAACCCCCACCCCTCTCCCCAGCCTCTATAACTCCTTTCCTGAGTTTCCAGTCTCTTCCTGCGTTCCTGCCTAGGTTCCAACCTCCCTTCTTGCTCTCTCTCTCTTTTTTTTTTTTTTTAATTTGAGACAATGTCTCACTCTGTCACCTGGGCTGAAGGGCTATGGCACCATCACAGCTCACTGCAGCTTCCACCTTCCAGGCCCAAGTGGTCCTTCCACCTCAGCCTCCTGAGTAACTGGGACTATGGGTGCACACCACCACACCTGGCTAATTTAAAAAAAATTTTGGCCAGGTGCGGTGGCTCACGCCTGTAATCCTAGCACTTCGGGAGGCTGAGGTGGGCAGATCATGAGGTCAGAAGATTGAGACCATCCTGGCCAACATGGTGAAACCCCATCTCTACTAAAAATACAAAAATTAGCTGGGTGTGGTGGTGTGTGCCTGTAGTCCCAGCTAGTCAAGAGGCTGAGGCAGAAGAATCGCTTGAACCTGGGAGGTGGAAGCTGCAGTGAACGGACACTGCACCACTATACTCCAGCCTGGGTAACACAGTGAGACTCTGTCTCAAATATAAATAAATGAAAATAAAAAATTTTTTCATAGATACGGGGTCTCATGAACTCCTGGATTTAAGCAATCTTCCTACCTGGGCCTCCCAAAGTGCTGGAATTACAGGCGTGAGCCACCACACCTGGCCTCCACCCTTTCCTGGTCCTTCACGGTCCAGGGTCATTTCTGCAGTGGTGTCTCCAGCTAGTCACACCTCCCACTCTGCTCCAGCTTCACTCATGGCCTTGATGCCCATGCCCTCCATGCAGACTGTTCCCCCTCTGTGAGAGTGCATGTGCTCCACCAGGTGTGGGACCCCTGACTGGTCCTCTCTGCCTGTGATGGCCAACTGGCAGAGGAGTGAATGTCCTTGCAGAGGGCCAGGCCGTCTGAGACCCTGTACTTTACAGTTGGTTAGCAAATGCCTAAGTGACAGGTGTTTCCATAACCACTAGCTTAAAAAAAAAAATTCCCCCAACAGCCTGGAAGTATACACAGCAGATGGCATGATCCCTATTTTAAAGAAAAGGAAACCAAGATGATACAACCTCCCCAGGGTTCACGTGCCAGGCAGGGGTTCAGCCAAGCTCTGAGGAGAATAAAACAAGTCTAACTCCTTGCACATCCCAATGGCTCCTGGACATCTCCAATTGCATATCATCCTGGCAGCCTCAACTAAAGGGGGCCAAAACAGAGTTCTGATCCACCCAGGCCCTCTCCTCCCTAATGTGCTTAAATCACAAACCTGGGAGTGATGCTGCCTTCCTCTCTCTCCCTTATTCCACCCTGGGTCTTCCTGGACCTACCTCCAGAACATCCAGAACTGGTCCCTTTTCTCCACCATCATAGCCACCCCTTAATTCCAAGCACCAGCTCTGATTTGAATTCCAGCAGTGGCTTCCTAACCACTCACTGGAGAGTGATTGCATCCTCGACCCACTGAGATTTATTCTCCACATCTCAGCCAGAGAGAGTTTTTAGAAATTCAAGTCAGACTGTGTTGCCTGTCTGCTTAAAGCCCTCCAGAGGCTTTCTGACTTCCTGAGGATAAAACCCACACTAACGAGGCCATGATCTGGCTCTTGGCTTCTCCCCAGGCCTCTTCTGTCCCTCTCTCCCTTCCATGAAGCTCCAGTCACACAGTTCTTCCCCGAGTTCCTCCACCACAACTCCTACCCCAGGACCTTTGCACATGCAACTTCTCCCCTGCCTCCCTTTCCTGGAGACTGGTTCATTTCTTCCCTCAGGTTTCAGTTTGTCATTTCCTCACAGAAATCCTGCCTGACCAGTAGACAAGACTCACTGCTGTGAGCTATCATAAAATCTTGTTCTTTTCTTTGTAGAACTCATCACAATTTGTAACAACCAATTATTTCCGTATGTGTGCTTTTGTCTCTTTTCCAAATAGGGCAGGAATCCTGTCTATTTTGTTGGGTCCTGTATCCACCTAACGGCCTGGCTGGCACTGAAAAACTCATCTGTTAACGAATGAATAGAAGAATAAATCGGTGGGAGGCTGTGTTTCCTTAAGGATTTTCTTTCTGTTCTCATATGCCATCCAGTCTCCCTTAGGTAGAGGGGAGCTGGGAATGGGGCTCTGCGTGGGGGCGAGGGTGATCATGGTCTCTTAGGGCAGGGCTGGGGTCGCCAAAGTGCATTTATTTCTTCAAAAGGTATTTACTGGGGTCCTAACACGGGGCTCCAGGAAACAGAAGATTCCTTGCTCATATTCTTCTCCTAGATTACTGGATTTCTCTGGAAGGCTCGATCCCTCCAGTGACCGCCCACCTCAGTACCCTAGACTGACCTACCTGGGCCTCCCCCAGCCCAAGCTCAATGGCTTCCAGGGAGCGACGCAAGAGGATGCAGCGCTCCTGCGAGCCAGGCTCGGCTTCGCTGGCCTCAGGCGCAACCAGAGGAGCCAGCAGGGCACGATGCTCCCCACGCAGAGTCTCCAGTCCCTGGATGACGGCCTTGGTGCCCAGCACGATCTCATCCTGGCTCAGCTTCTCCTCCCGCGGAAGCACCATCATGGCCATGGTTGTGGCGTCTGTGAGGACGAGGGTGCGGGCAGGCGGGCGCCGGGCCTGGGGCCACACCGCCCCAGATTAGGTAAACACAGGCGGTCCCCGGACGCCTGGTCCCGTGTGCCCAGGTCCCCCAGCCGGCAACCCGTACCTTGCCCACGCTTGGCCTACAGAGGGCGCGCCCGGCTCGTCTTGGCCAGGGAGACGCAATGCGGTGCGGCCGGACCCTGCTTCGGCCCCAGACCACCGGCTTAGGCCGACTTAGGCGGCCCAGTGTCTGGGTTTCCCCGGGGACCCCCTAACCAGGACAGGTATGGGGAACGTGGGGGCTCTCTCCTGTGCAGGAGACCCTGGTCCCTCCGGCGATCCGGGCCCAGCCCCTCGGACAGCCCCATCCCCAACCGGCAGGCCACGCCGCGGAGCCCATCCTCCCGACGGGCCGACCCTGCGGAGGCCATCTCCCTACAGGGGCTGAGACCGCGGCCCTCAGTCCTTCCAGGTTGTGCCCACTACGACCCCTCCCCTGGGCCAGCGCAACGTCCTGCGGCCTCCCCTAAAAAGGCCGCGCCCCTGCCCTGGGCCACCCGGGACCGCGCCCCCTACCAGGGCTGGTCAGATCCTCCCACAGGCCGCGCCCACGACGACCCCCTCCCCTAGGCCGACCTGGAGCCTCCCCCTGCTTTAGGGCCTGATCCCGTCTCCCGGCCCAATCGGCCCGCGCCGACCTGCGCCTGGTGCTCGGGCCAGGCTCCGGCTCCGGCTGCCTCCCGCTTCACCCGGACCCGCAGCCGCGAGCCGGTCCCGCCGCCTCCATCCCGCCGGCCTTCCCAGCAGCCCCCGCGCCGCCTTAAAGGTGAAGCCGCTACCTCGGTGGCGTCGGAGGGGGCGAAACACGCTTCTCACGGCCAGCTCGCTGCCTTAAAGGAGCGCGGGCCGGGCCGGCTCCAGCGGGAGGGGGACGGGGCGGGGCCATCGAGGCGGGGGCGGGGCGAGGACCCGCCCGGGGCGCAGTTTCCAGGGGCCCGCCAGCCCCGAGGGGTGCCCTCGGCCTCAAAATGGCCCGGGTCCTCAGGGTGTGGAGCTGCTCGGGAGATTGAACCCTAAGGTACCTAGTGTGGCGCCATCGAGGACGGCGGGAGAAACTGAGGCGCAGGGAGAAGGTTGGGCTTCCCGGAGTACAGAGCGAGGCATTTGCCACTAATTGAGCGCCTACTGCGTGTTGCGCGCCTTGGTGCCCTGGGTTCATTGACTTAATGCTCACGAAGACCCGAGAAGTGAATGCCGCTGTTACCTGGCTCTCAGATCTGACCCCGGGCTTCGCATCCCGGGGTCACATCTGGTGGGGGACGCACCATCTCTGACAGAGGTGGTTCAGCGCCCTTAGCTCAAGCACATCCGGTGACAGGGAGCTTACTACGTTCGGCTCTGAGACAACTCCAAAGGTTAGCAAAATTTTCCTTGTATAGACCTCGAAGTGCCTTCCTGCAGTGCTCATCCACAGCCCTAGCTCTGTCTTCAGAAAGAAAGCTGCTCCCTTATGTCAGTTAAGGTATTTGGAGACAGCGATGGTGCCCCGCGTGGTCTCATCTCTTCCCCGGGCTGCTCCTGGTCCTTTCGCTCAGTCCTACCGCAGTTTCCTGACCCTTCCCCATCCCAATTTCTCCTTTCTGGGTGTAGTCTAGCTTGTCGGTCCTGCTCAGAAGGTGGTGCTCAGCCCAGGGCCCAGTGATCAGAGACGAGGAATGAACTGCGCAGATCAGAGGGACGGTACCCCCAGGATGCCACCTGTCCACAAAAAAAGCCGCAAACCAGGCTGCCTTTTACACAAGTGAAGACCCTCTATTTTACACATCTCAGTTACATCCAACCAGGTTCTTCTCAAACCTGTTCTCTGCCAATGATTTTTTTTTAAGAGAGGTTCTGGGCCGGGCGCGGTGGCTCAAGCCTGTAATCCCAGCACTTTGGGAGGCCGAGGCGGGCGGATCACAAGGTCAGGAGATCGAGACCACAGTGAAACCCCGTCTCTACTAAAAATACAAAAAATTAGCCGGGCGCGGTGGCGGGCGCCTGTAGTCCCAGCTACTCAGGAGGCTGAGGCAGGAGAATGGCGGGAACCCGGGAGGCGGAGCTTGCAGTGAGCCGAGATCGCGCCACTGCACTCCAGCCTGGGCAACAGCGTAAGACTCCGTCTCAAAAAAAAAAAAAAAAAAAGAGAGGTTCTGGTCCAGGCGCGGTGGCTCACGCCTGTAGCCCCAGCACTTCGGGAGGCTGAGGCGGGCGGATCACGAGGTCAGGAGATAGAGACCATCCTGGCTAACACGGTGAAACCCCGTCTCTACTAAAAAATACAAAAAATTAGCTGGACGTGGTGGCTGGAGCCTGTAGTCCCAGCTACTTGGGAGGCTGAGGCAGGAGAATCGCTTGAACCCAGGAGGCGGAGCTTGCAGTGAGCCGAGATCGCGCCCCCGCACTCTGGGCGACAGAGGGAGACTCCGTCTCAAAAAAAAAAAAAAAAAAAAAAAAAAGATTCTTACTTTATAAAATACTTTATAAAAAAAGGTTCTTACTTTATCGTCCAAGCTGGCGTGCAGTGGTGTGATCATAGCTCACTGTAACCTCAAACTTCTTTGTTTTCTTTTTGAGATGGAGTCTGTCTCCCAGGCTGGAGTGCAATGGCACGATCTTGGCTCCCTGCAACCTCCACCTCCAGGGTTCAAGCGATTCTCCTGCCTCAGCCTCCCCAGTAGCTGGGATTATACCACACACCACCACACCTCGCTGATTTTTTGTATTTTTGGATACGGGGTTTCACCATGTTGGCCAGGCTGGTCTCAAACTCCTGACCTCAGGTAATCCACCCACCTTGGCCTTGGCCTAGCCTGTAACCTCAAACTCCTGGGCTCACGAAATCTTCCCATCATAGCCCCCCAAGAAGCTAGGACTACAAGTGCATGCCACTACACCTGGCTTTTTTTTTTTTTCCCCAATTTATTTTCTTAGAGACAGGGTCTTGATATGTTGCCCAGGCTGGTCTCAAGTGGTCCTCCATCTTGGCCTCCCAAAGTGCTGGGATTACAGGCATGAGACACCGTGACTGGCATGATTTTTTCTGGATAGCTAATACTTTCATTTGTGCAACATTCAAAAGACATACAAAGGCCAGGCTCAGTGGCTCACACCTGTAATCCCAGCACTTTGGGAGGCTGAGGCAGGTGGATCATCTGAGGTCAGGAGTTTGAGACCAGCTTTACCAACACAGTGAAATCCCGTCTCTACCAAAAATACAAAAATTACCTGTGCCTGGTGGTGCACACCTGTAGTCCCAGCTACTGAGGAGGCTGAGGCAGGAGAATCGCTTGAACCCAGGAGGCGCAGGCCGCAGTGAGCTGAGATGGCACCACTACACTCCAGCCTGGGTGACAGAGACAGACTCGTCTCAAAAAAAAAAAAAAAAAAAAAAAAAAAACAACTTAAAAAAAAGGCATACAAGCAAGTTACAATGAAATGTAGTTATCCCTGTGACTGCTGTCCTCAGCCATCCAGCTCCCCTCTTCAGAAGCACACCTTCTGTTGTGTCTTATGTCCATTGATTATGTTATTTGCATCAGTGCTGAGCTTGTGTTTATCCTTGTTCATTTCAGCTGGTCAGTTTTCCTCCAGAGCCCCTGAGATTGGGGTCTTCTGCATTTGGGACCTGTGGTCCTTCAGCCGTCACATTGGCCTTATTTCCCAGATACATTGCCATTGGTTGGGCTGGGCTCAGTGGCTCACACCTGTAATCCCAGCACTTTGTCAGGCTGAGGTGGGCAGATTGCTTGAGCTCAGAAGTTCAAGACTAGCCTGGGCAACATGGTGAAACCCCATCTCTACAAAAAATACAAAAATTAGCTGGGCATGGTGGTGTGTACCTGTAGTCCTAGCAACTCAGGAGGCTGAGGTGGGAGGATGGCTCAAGCCAGGAGGTGGAGGTTGCAGTGAGCAGAGATAACATCATGCCACTGCACTCCAGCCTAGGCGGCAGAGCCAGACCCTGTCTCAAAATATATACATACATATATTTGCATTGATTGCACTTTGGTAAGTCTGCCTCTGTGCACAGAGACTCCATCTGACCATGACTGGACTCCCATCTGGCCAGCATGTTCTGTTCACAGGGAAGAAACAGAATATGGAGCGCAAGGCACTTCTGTTGTTCTTCATGACACTGGGTTTCAAAATCTTTTGAGAAATAACTTTCTTAGAAGGCTTTCCCTCTAGAGATTGAGATTTGGTGATGCCAGGGTGAAGGTGAATCCTGGGCACCTCTTGGGACTTTTTTTTTTTTTTTTTTTTGAGATGGAGTCTTGCTCTGTTGCTCAGGCTGGAGTGTAGTGGTGCAATCTTGGCTTATTGCAACCTCCGCCTCCTGGGTTCAAGTGATTCTTCTGCCTCAGCCTCCCAAGTATCTGGGACTACAGGCGTGTGCCACTATGCCTGGTTAACTTTTGTATTTTTAGTAGAGATGGGGTTTTACCATTATTGGCCAGGCTGGTCTCGAACTCCTGACTTCATGATCTGTCTACCTCTGCCTCCCAAAGTGGACTTTTTAAAGAGATGAGGTCCCACTGTCACCCAGGGTGCAGTGGAGTGCCACAATCATAGTTCACTGCAGCCTTGAACTCCTGGGCTCAAGTGATCCTTCCACCTCAGCCTCTTGAGTAGCTGGGACTACAGGCAGGTGATCACCATGCCCAACTAATTTTTATTTTTTTGTAGAGATGGGCTGTCCCTCTGTCCCTGTGTTGCCCAGGCTGTTCTTGAACTACTGGGATCAAGCGATCGTCCCACCTCAGCCTCACAAAGTGCTAGGATTACAGGTGTGAGCCACGGAGCCTGGCCGCCTCTTGTGGCTTTAAAACTTAAGTGGTGCCTGTATTGTGCACCCCGGATTGAAAGTGCTGTTTCAGTGTCTGTTTTGCAGGTGAAGAAACTGAGGCTCAGAGAAGTGAAAGGCGCCTGCACCTGGCTCAAGGGGCTTTTTTGTTTGTTTTGCGACAGAATCTTGCTGTGTTCCCCAGGCAGGAGCGCAGTGGCGCGATCTCGGCTCACTGCAACCTCTGCCTCCCAGGTTCACGCCATTCTCCTGCCTCAGCCTCCCGGGTAGCTGGCATTACAGGCGCCTACCACCACACCTGGCTAAGTTTTTGTGTTTTTAGTAGAGATGGAGTTTTACCATGTTGGCCAGGCTGGTCTCAAACTCCTGACCTCAGGTGATCTGCTCGCCTCAGCCTCCCAAAGTGTTGGGATTACAGGCGTGAGCCACTGTGTCCGGCCAAGGAGCACATTTATTTTATCACCTTTTCCCCGGTAAATGGAGAGAACACTTGTCAATCTCCCTTTGCGACTTGTGCAGGTTCCTTGCTCTGATTGTTCTGCTCACCGTCTGTGGGCTTCAGTGGTTCCTTTGTGATTCTCCTTAGGCGCTGGCTGCTCCTCCTGGTGTGCTGGTGGGGGAAGGCTGGGCCTTCCCTGCTGGTTCTCATGCTCTTATCGCTTAGCCTTGCATGTGTTCGGCCCTTTCAGCCACTTGGTTTTTTTATCTTGTCTCTGAGGATTACACTGTGTGTCTCCCCAAGGAAGAGACTGTTACTTCATCCTGAGCTGTCCTGTGCTCCCCCAGCAGCTGCTGATCTCATGCCAGGCTGCTGATGGGCACTGAGTAAATGGAGAATAAAGGAAGAAATCCACGCCCAGTGGTGATTCAGCTCCTTATGCTCTTTCCACAGTGCTCAGCAGCCCCCTGCCATCTCATGCCTGGGAAGTTGTTCTTGCTACTTTTAATATTACTGTTTCCTCCCTGAAAATCACTCCCACTTCTCCTACTCCATCCCTTTAGATCCTCGGAAGCCCTCGTCCCACTGAAATCTGCTTTCTTAAATTATTCTTTTTCTTTTGGCTAGCTTCCCTCCCTTTCTCTGAAGTGGCTGGGGCACTTTTGCCAAGGCTATCATCCTACTTGAAATGTCAGCACATAAGGCCGGGCACAGTGGCCCACGTCTGTAATCCCAGCACTTTGGGAGGCCGAGACGGGTGGATCACTTGAGGTCAGGAGTTTGAGACCAGCCTGGCCAACATAGTGAAACCCCGTCTCTACTAAAAATACAAAAAATTAGCCAGGTGTGGTAGCTTTTGCCTGTAGTCCCAGCTACTTGGGAGGCTGAGGCAGGAGAATCGCTTGAACCTGGGAGGCAGAGGTTGCAGTGAGCCGAGATCGTGCCACTGCACTCCAGCCTGGGCGACACAGCGAGGCTCTGTCTCAAAAAAAAAAAAAAAAAAAAAGTCGCACATTCACCCATAATTGCTCAAGATGGGAGGCTCCTTAAAGACCATGTCTCCCCAGCTTCCTGAAGTGCCCTTGTCTACCTTGGACACCACTAGTTGTTGGTTCTTTCTGCCACTGAGCCAAGAATCAGTCCACTCAAAGCTGTCCCCAGAGGCTTCTGGTTCCTGTCCTGTGGCCATATGGCAAATCTGCACCCTCTCTTCCTTGTGACCTCCCAGCCAGGGTAGACGGGTCCTGCCCTGCTCAGTGGAGGGACCGCAGGCCTTGGTGTCAGACTCAGCTAAGTTCAAAGCCGCGTTTCTCCATTTGCTAGTGGTGTCGCTTTTTAGGCATGGTCTGTTAGTTTACCTGCTTCCTCATCTGTAAAGCAGGGTTCCTATTACCTACTTTCTTGGGTCATCCAGAGAATGCAATAAAATGGCAGGGCCAGGCGCGGTGGCTCACACCTGTAATCCCAGCACTTTGGGAGGTCGAGGTGGGTGGATCACAAAGTCAGGAGATCAAGATCATCCTGGCTAACACGGTGAAATCCCGTCTCTACTAAAAATACAAAAAATTAGCTGGGTGTGGTGGCGGGTGCCTGTAGTCCCAGCTACTTGGGAGGCTGAGGCAGGAGAATGGCGTGAACCTGGGAGGCGGAAGTTGCAGTGAGCCGAGATCGCGCCACTGCACTCTAGCCTGGGGGACAAAGCGAGACTCCGTCTTAGAAAAAAAAAAAAAAAGGCATAAAGGCTTAACATTAGGCTTTGTACATAACAGACATTATTCCTAGTGGTTGTTTATTCTCATCACCTTCAAGCTTAGTATTCAACAGACCCTGTGCTAGTGAGTGCAAGGTGTGTAAAAAGAATGAGAAATATGGGGCAGCTTCTGCCTGCAGTGTTGTTAGAGAGAGATGCACTCAGAATGAAGGTGAGCCACAAATGTGGTGGCAGAAATTGAACGGAAGCAAGCGTGAGCCGTGTGGTATGGACAGCAGGTGCCCATGTGATCAGGAAGATCAGCCCAGTGGGGGATGAGCTCCCCTCTCCCCAACGTCAGCTCTCCCACATAGTGGGGAGGCCCACATCTCCATCTCTGGCCCAGATCAGTCCCCTGAGCTCTACCCAGACCCACATATTCCATTTCCAGTTGGAACAGCACTTAGTCCTTTTCAAATCTCCTGCAGGGATGTTCACACAGGGCAGTCAGCCTATCCTGGACTCTCTTTCAACTCCGTTTTCTTTTTTTTGAGATGGAGTTTCACTCTTGTTGCCCAGGCTGGAGTGCAATGGCACAGTCTCGGCTAACTGTGACCTCTGCCACCCAGGTTCAAGCAATTCTCCTGCTTCAGCCTCCTGAGTAGCTGGGATTACAGGCATGCGCCACCACGCTTGGCTAATTTTGTATTTTTAGTAGAGATGGGGTTTCACCATGTTGGTCAGGCTGGTCTCAAACTCCTGACCTCAGGTGATCCGCCCACCTCGGCCTCCCAAAGTGCTGGGATTACAGGTGTGAGCCACCACGCCTGGCCTTGTTTTTTGAGACAGAGTCTGTCTCGCTTTGTCGCCTGCCCAGGCTGGAGTGCAGTGGTGCGATCTCAGCACACCACAACCTCTGCCTCCCAGGTTCAAGCGATTCTCGTGGCTCAGCTTCTCAAGTAGCTGGGATTATAGTTGCCCACCACTATGCCTGGCTAATTT
Source organism: Macaca mulatta (assembly GCF_049350105.2). Taxonomy (NCBI): domain Eukaryota; kingdom Metazoa; phylum Chordata; class Mammalia; order Primates; family Cercopithecidae; genus Macaca; species Macaca mulatta. The sequence goes on from NC_133419.1 coordinate 8,166,327, forward strand.
TTGTATTTTTAGTAGAGGTGGGGTTTCACCATGGTGGCCAGACTGGTCTCAAACTCCTGACCGCAAGTGATCTGTCTGCCTTGGCCTCCCAGAGTGCTGGGATTACAGGCATGAGCTGCCATGCCCGGCCTCAACTTTTGTTTTCCAACCAGCTACCAAAACCTGTTAATCCAACCTCTTAAGTCACTCTCATATTTATCTATTTCCCTCCAACCCTTCCACCTTTACGATGTCCTCATCACATCTTTTCTAAATGGTTGCTGCAGCCCTCAAGCTCATCTGCCAGTCTGCAGAGCAGGTCTTGTTTCTCCTGGCATGTTGTAGTAAGGAGATCTTTCTAAAATCTGTCGTCTCACTTCTCCACCTAGGTCCCTTTGCCAGCTCTCCTGTCTCTTGGGACAGAGTGTACAATTCTTGCTCCGGCCCACAGTAGTAACAGTAACAGCTATGAGGCTCCTCAGGGCCTGGACTCTTCCTCTGCTCCTGCACCCTCACTCACCATCACCATCATCTCCAGCCTCACTGAGCCCTGTGTGGTTCTCAGCATCAGCCACATTCTCCCTTGCCTCTGCTTTTGACACATGCTACTTCCTATGCCCAGAATATCCATCCTTGTCAGATGTCTTCAGGATGCCACTCAGGTGTCATGCCCTTTGGGACATCTTCTTGGACACCTCTTCCTGCAGGGTGGACATCCCTCCTGTGTGCACCAGTGCAGCCTGTCACGCTGTGTGGCAATGGTCTGTTTTTCTCCCCTACTGGCCTTAGAGTTCCTGTATAGGTTGGGACCCAACCTAGGTTCATGCTGTACCTAGGACATGAACTAGTAGGAAGTTAATAAAAGCCAGATATATGGATGGTTGGGAAGATAGGATCTGACTAGGGCCCTGAGATATGGCCCGAGTCAGATGATGGGGTTTAGAAACCTGATCTCTTCTCAGCCGATCTGTGTGCACTGGACAAGTGACTTAACCCTCACTCATGCATTGAACCAATCTTTATCGAGGGTCCGCCACGTGCCAGGGTGCTGGATACTGCAGCAATGAGTCCAGCGGCTCGAGTCTCTGTCCTCCTGGAGCTCTCATTCGAATGTGGTACAGAGACATTTGCTGAAGGTAACAGTGAACTCTATGACTGAAGAGATGACAGACAGAGGCTAACAACCAGGCTTTAGGTGGGGTGGTTGGGGAAGGCTCTTGGAGGAGGTATACAAAGGCCACATCCTAAAGGAGAAGGAGCTTACTCTGGGCTTGGGAGAGGGATGTGAGCACTGAAAGGTCAGGTGTGGCTCGAGGGTGGTGAGCATGGGAGGCGGAAAGCAACTAGAAGTGAAGCTAGTGAGTCAGGTGGAACCAGACCATGGGCCTGGTGGACAACGGTTGGCCTCTATTCAGAGGGCACTGGGAGGACAGGACGATGAAGGACTCTATGCGAGGAAGGTGCCCTGGCTTACAGTTGGAAACAGTGTTTGGGAGGCAGCATGGACAAGAGTTGCTGATGGATTGGGAGGGGCGGAGCGCGGATGAGTCCGGGTTTCTGGCTGGAGTAACAGGATGGATGCTGGTGCCATTACCCACTGGGGAAGATCAAGGGAAATCAGGAGTCTTGCTTTGGCCATGTGAAGTCTGGGATGACTGTGAGCGTTCAAGTCGCAACATAAGTGGTTAGATGGGGGAGGCTCTAGAGTCGGGAGGGGAGGCTCTGACCTTTGGTTTCCTCCTTTGCAAAAGGAAGCATCAGCAGAATTGATTTCACAGGGAGGGCTGCTCTAAGGATGAAATAAACCATGTAAGATGCTCGATGAAATAAACCATGTAAGGCACTCAGCAGCAGCCTGGCTCAAAGGAAATGCCCTGTAGGTGATGGTGACAGCTATTAATGCTATCAATCCTTGGACACAGCAGGTAAAAGGGGTGGTGAAAGAAGCAGTTTAAAGATTAGTCTGAAACCTCCTGTACAGGAGAATCCCAGATGATGCATGTAGGGATAATCAACCCCTCACCTGAGTGTGGGCTGCACCAGCGACTTCCTTCCAAAGAGAACAGCATGGGAGCAGGTGTGTGGGACTTCACAGTGAGGAGCCCAGGTCAACTTCATCAGTAATGTCATGTTGACAGCATGTGCCCTTGACAGGCTGCACTGAGAAGGGCATTCACCTTTGAGGTCTTCCTCCCCACAACACAACCTATAACCTCCATCCAGCCATGAGAAGAACATCAGACAATCCCCACCTGAGGGACATTCTACAAAATGCCTGACCAATACCCCTCAAAACTGTCAAGGTCATCAAAAATAGAGATCAAAAAGTCTGAGAAAATATCACAGCCCAAGAAGACATAATGGGCCAGATGTGTTGGTTCACGCCTGTAATCCTAGCACTTTGGGAAGCCAAAGTAGGAAGATTAATAATTGAGTTCAGTTGAAGACCCTATCTCTACCAAAAAATGAAACAAAATAAAGAGCCAGGTGTAGTGACACATGCCTGTAGTCCCCGATACCCAGAAGGCTGAGGTGAGAGGATGGCTTCAGCCCAGGAGTTCCAGGCTGCAGTGAACTAAGATGGCACCACTGCACTCCAGCCTGGGCAACAGAGCAAGACCTTGTCTCTAAAATCAACAAAAAAGAAGACAGAATGACCAAGCGTAGTGTGGCATTCTGCAATGAAGAAAGGACATTAGGGAAAAACTAAGGACATATGCATAAAATAGGGACATTTATTTATTTATTTATTTGAGACAGAGTCTCACTCTGTTGCCCAGGTTGGAGTGCAGTGGTACAATCTCGGCTCAATGCAACCTCTGCCTCCCAGGTTCAAGCGATTTTCTTGCTTCAGCCTCCCGAGTAGCTGGGATTACAGGTGCCCGCCACCATGCCCGGCTAATTTTTGTATTTTCAGTAGAGACGGGATTTCACCACATTGGCCAGGCTGGTCTTGAACTCCTGACCTCAGATGATCCACCCACCCCGGCCTCCCAAAGTGCTGGGATTACAGGCGTGAACCACTGGGCTCAGCCAAAATAGGAACTTTAGTTAATAATCGTGCATCATGATTGGCTCGCCAGTTATGACAAATGTACATGAATGTAACATGTTAACGTTAAGGGAAACTGGCAGGGCTTTCTTTCTACTATTTTTGCAACTTCTCTGCAAATCTAAAGGTATTCTAAAACCGTATACTTAAAAATATAACCAGTCTGGAGTTGGTGTGCAGGTTAGATAGAGGCTCTTCCACTTTCTGCACCAAAATGCCACCCTTTGCCTTTAGTCTCTGGCGGACCTGTGGGCAGCTCTGCTCTGGCCCAGCCTTAATTCCTGGTGATTGGGCAGAGCTGCTTCAAGGGTCTGAGTCAGCACCTTCCACCTGAGTTGCCTTGTGCTCCAAACTGTTGCTACACAGCTGATTTCCTTGTCTTTGTCAGGGTAGGAGTCTATCTTCTTAGTTCTGAGCCTATGAGAAAACCCAGGTGTCTTTTGGGCTAAGGCATCAGTTAAAATGTCTTGAGTAGCACATCTGGATTTGGGACCCAATTCCAGCAGCAAGAGGGAACTTCATTCTGTAAACGAATATTTATTGTGCACCTGTGATGGGCCAAGCAGTATTTTGGGTGCCAAGGACATAACAGGGAAAAACATTTCCTCTTTTCTTGGAGCTTGCATTCTTGTGGGAGAGACAAATGAATAATTAATGCCAAGGAGTGGGAAATATGAATATGAAAAAAAAAAAGAGGGGTCGGAGAAGGGAAGGCCTCCTGAGGTGACATTTCAGCCAAGACCTGAATGAGGGAGCAAGCCACATGGGCCTGGGGGCAGCAGCAATATGGACAGGACCAAAGGTCCATGCAAAGGCCCTGAGGCCAAGTTGTGTTTGAGGAATGTTGAGAGGCCAGTGAGGAGGGGAAGCGTAAGAGGGATCAAGATCCGGCAGCTCCTGGGAGGTCAGACCATGTGGGCCCCTCACAGGTGAGGCTTCAGCTTATATGCCTAGGGTGGGACACTGCACAGCCTGGATCAGCAATCCAACACGATCTGCTCAGCTCTGAAAGATCTCTCTGGCTACTGAGTGGAGAACAGGCTACGGGGAGAAGAGGGTGTGAGCAGGGATAATTAGGAGCCTATTGCAATATCAAGACAAGAGATAATCTTGCCCCTTCCAGTAGAGATAATCTTGCCCCTTCCAGAGATAATCTTGCCCCTTCCAAAAGATAATCTTGCCCCTTCCAGTAGAGGAAGGGGCGAGGCACTGTCAGGGTAAGCCTGGAGGATTTGCTCATGGATTGGTGGGTACAAGAGAAACAGGAATCGAGGAGGATTCCCCAGTTTTCGGCCTCAAAACTGAAGAATGGAGTTTGCATTTACTAGGAGGTAAGTCTCCCCAAGAGAGCACGTTTCACACCATGGGGCCGAGTGAGCTCCCTTTAGGGCTGAGTGTGGGGAGAGAGGAGGCTAGATTAGAGGCTGGAGCCCCAAGTCCTCCAGGGTTTCAAGGCTGGGAAGCTGAGGACACTGTAGCAAGGGAGGCCAAGAAGGAGAGGCCAGGGAGGTGAGAGGAGAGCACAGAGCTGTCCACAGGCCAGGTGAAAAGACTCCAGCAGGTGATTATTTGCATCCAATGCTACTGAGAGGACTGGGCAACCCAGGTCACTGGCAACCTTGGAAAGGAAACTTTTGGCAGGACTGTGAGGAAAAAAACGGAAGGGAGTGGGCAGAAATGGAGACGGGGAACACACACAGCTCTTTGGAACAGTTTTGCTCTAAGGGGAGCAGAGACAAAGAACGGCAGCTGAAGGGAATCTGGAAGTCTCTGATCTTTAATATTGAGCTATATCCACTTGAAATGCCTGTAAGTGGGTGGAAAGTCCCGGCAGAGGGGAGAACCCGCAGTGCAGGAGAGAAGACGACTATAGGAGCAAAGCCCTCAAGGAGTGGAGAGGGATGGGCCCCGAAGATGGGAGCAGGGTGGGGCATTTATTGCCACAGAAGAGGAGGCTGAGGATATGGTGTCAGATGCAGATGGGCTGAGAGTTCACCCTTCACCCTCTCTCCTAGGTCTAAGCCAGAACCTAAGAGGGCCAGAAGCTGGGGTCCAAGTCTACTTGTCCCACCCTCTCCACTGGAGCTCCCTGGCCCCCAGCTCTGCACAGCTCCTGCCCTGCAGCCCTTGCCTGGCTGTGCTCTGGGAAGGCCTCGTGGGCACTTCACCCTGCTCTGCAGCCACATTCAGCCCTGGGTCCAGGTCACACTAGGCAGGATGTGCTTCTCCTGGGCTTTCCTCTCACCAGCCCCGCTATCACCTCATTTAGAAGGCAGGCATGATTTTCATTTTCTAGGCTCAGAGAGTTTGCACACAGCCACACAGCTGGGTCCCCGAGCCTCTCTATGTGAGGAATTCTGGGCACAGGGCTTGGGGAACCCAAGACTGAGGCCAGTAACAGCAGGCTCTGGATGGCCATCAACTCCTCTGGGGCTGTACCTGCAGGGCAAGGATGCCAAGCGCTGCCCCTCCTGCAAGCCTTCACCTCTGGGCACTTTTTTTTTTTGAGACAGAGTCTCATTCTGTCGTCCAGGCTGGAGTGTGGTGGCATGATCTCAGCTCACTCCGACCTCTGCCTCCTGGGTTCAAGTGATTCTCTTGCCTCAGCCTCCTGAGTAACTGAGATTACAGGCACACACCACCATGCCCGGCAATTTTTTTTTTTTTTTTTTGAGTGGAGTCTCACTCTGTCGCCAGGCTGGGGTACAGTGGCACAATCTCGGTTCGCTGCAACCTCCACCTCCTGGGTTCAAGTGATTCTCCTGCCTCAGCCTCCCAAGTAGCTGGGATTACAGGCACGTGCCACCACACCCAGCTAATTTTTGTATTTTTAGTAGAGACGGGGTTTCACCATGTTGGCCAGGAGGTCTCGATCTCCTGACCTCATGATCTGCCCACCTCAGCCTCCCGAAGTGCTGGGATTACAGGTGTGACCCACCGCACCCAGCCGATTTTCTGTATTTTTTTAGTAGAGACGGGGTTTTGCCACATTGCCCAGGCTGGTCTCAAACTCCTGAGTTCAGGCAATCCGCCTGCCTTGGCCTCCCAAAGTCCTGGTATTACAGGCATGAGGCACTGCGCCAGGCCGCCTCTGGGCCCTTCTTCATGAGGGAGGCTGTCTGTGCAGGCCTGTCTTGGAAGCCAGGGGAAGAACCGGGCGCCCAGGGAACAGTGGCTACTACTGCTTTCCATCTCTAAGTCAAGGGCAGGCAGGAAAGGGATGGACCTCAGATGGAACATAGATGGACCTCAGCCCTATTCCCTCCACCTGCAGAGGCAAAGACCCCGCTGGCTCAGACTTCACCAACCTGGAGCAGGGGAGAGAAGCTAAGTTCTAACCTTTGATCAGAAGATGGGGAAGCCACACTCAACACATCACTGCCTTGGGAAGTGGGATTTGGGGATGGTGGGTCCTGGGGAGAAACGGGCTTTTGGTGTGGAAATGGCATCTTTCCTGTTTCCGACCTCTGCCTGCCTCATGCCAGGTGAGACACCTTCATGCCTGTTTCCATGACTGAGAACATGGGAGTATGCTTCTTTCCACCCACGTTCCTGGCGGATTTTCACCGGAGTTGGGCTGCACTGTGGAGAAGGGGTTGGGCGGCTCCTGCGGCACAGTGAGGGGGCACAGAAGCCCAAGGCAGTCGGTAAGAAATCACCAATTTATTGAATGAAAAACCCAACATCAACTCAAGTCTCTCCCACCCCCATCTCCTCTCTCTGGCCCAGGAGACGCTCAGGACAGCAGGGCTGAGCCCTGGAAAGGGCAGGAGGAGAGCTTGGGGGAGGTATGGAGAATGAGAAAAACACTTTCAAAATGGAGTTCTGTGCAAAAACTTCTGGGAAGGATTGAGAGAACAAGAGAAAAGCTCCAAAGGGGCTGTGGGGTGCGGAGGGCCGGGCTGAGGGGGCGCGGAGGGCTGGGCTGGGGGACGCGGAGGGCTGGGCTGGGGCCCTGTGTCCTCAACCACTCCTGAGAACATGGACGGTCAAGACTGAGGGGCTCAGACCCCCAGTTGGTGAGAGGGAGGTGACAGGGAGGGAAGGAGCCTGCTGGAGGGAAACCTGGCTGGGAGGATGGTTCTGGGCCCAGGCTGGGGCCTAAGGAGGAGGAACAACACAGCAAGGAAAGGCAGACAAACTGACACGGTGGCGGGAGGGAGATGAATGGGAGATGAAATGGGATGTCTGAGGGGCCACAGATAGCATGTATGGTGGTGGCGGTCTGCCTCCCATCTCTCCAAGTCCAGGCAGAGCTGTGCTGGGTGAGGGGCTGGGAGACAGAGGCAGGAGCATCATCAACAAGGGCTGAAGTCGTGAAGACAGTGACTGGTGCACAGCGTGTGTCACATGGTACAACCAAAAGACTTGGTGTGCAAAGAATCAAAGAAACACTCAGGACACACACGACATCTGCAGGGAACCTGGGGGTGGTGAGGAAGTCGTGCACGGGTGGTGGGAGAGACTGTGAGGCCCCTCTGTCCTCGAAACACTGTGTCACCATAGCAACAGGGTCCTGGAGGTGGGGGAGCTGCCTCCTGCCCCTGTGAGCTGTGGAGCAGGGGTCCCGTGGGCTCAGGGTACCCCCTTACCCTCCCTTGGGAAGCTCTGGGGCAGGCGGAGAACCCCACAAGAGTGGAAAGTGGCCCTGGGTCCTGCTGGAGGAGGCAGAGTGAGTGGATCTGGCAGCTGCGTCTTAGAGGGCACCCTGATGGCTGGAGGGGCCAGGGGAGGACTAGGCTCTCCTGCTGGGGACCAGGATTCCAGCTTTCCCATTTCTGGGAAGGAAACTGATACCACAAGAAGGAGGTTGGAAGTCGGATGAAGGAAGGCCTGGAGTACTCAGTCCCGGGGACTATGGGTACCAGAAGGCAAAACCATCACGCCCTGGGCCTGGAGCAGGAGGGAGAAAGGGAAAAGCAGGAACGAGGAGGGGCTGCGCAGGGATGGGTTGGAGGGGAGGGGAGGGGAGGCGTCCCTGTGGCAGTGTCCTTTGGGACCTGGGCAAGTGAGAGGCAGACCCTGGTGCCAGGGAAGGGATGCTGGGCCCGGGCCTGCTGGCCTCCCCCTGCCCGCAGGCGGTGAGGCTGGTGGCAGTGCCAGGAGGGAAAGTGGCTGGGAGACAGGGCCTCAGGTGGCCTTGCTGCCACTGAAGAGTCCCACTGGAAAGTGCTTGACATGGGTGGGCCACTGGGCTGCCAGCTGGAAGAACTTGATGTCACTCCACTCGACCCCATCGATGGACACTGGGGGTGACAGGGAGAGGAGTGGTGACCGAACTGCTCAGGCCATCTCCCCAGGGCCCCTAGGGAAGGGCCATTGCCTGCCTCCCTCTCCAGTCCCTTTCTTGCCCTCCCGGCCCTGCCCGCCCTCGCACCTCTCAGCATAGTCTGCTGCTGCTTGGCTGAGCAGATGAGGCGGCTGATGCCTTCAATGACCTGGCTCTTAGAATCCACCTCCTTTTCTCGTGGTTTCTTGCTCAGGAAGATGGTGGGAACTGGAAAGCAAGCAAGGCCACCTGTGTCCCAGCCCCTGGGGAAGCCATCACCCCTCTCCTCCCCAGCCCCCACTGTTCCCTTCTTCCTGTGGCGAGGGGAGGTGATCTGCAAAGCAACCCCTCCTCCCTGGCACTGGGCTGTGGGTCAGGATCTTCAGGTTCCTGACCCGGTCCCAGCACTGGGCTGGTGACTTTGGCTAAGGTCCCACTCCTCCCCCTGGGGCTGGATATCTTCGCCTGTTCAGCGAAGACCTTGGTCCAGATGGTCTCTGAAGTCCTTTCCAGCTGGAACGTTCTAGGCAGCCTGTGGGGCAGGGGCTGCCTCCCTATCAGACATGCGCTCTGTGCAGGAGCCAGTGGAGCATGAGTTTGTCCTCACGCTGCCCTGGGGATGCCGGAGAGTGCTCCCCGTTCCACTCCCACTCCAGAAAGGAAGCAAGGACAGGGAGGGCACTGCTGAACCCCTTGCAAGTTTCCGTGCTGCAGGCCGTGGGTTTTGGCTGTGGGCCTGGCACAACCCTGTCTGATCCCCCTTCAGGGGAACTCTGCAGAGGGGAGGCACACACAGAAATACGCACAGCTCCTTTGGAGCACCCAAAGGTGGCAGGGTCGGGGTCATGCCAGCGCTGCAGGTGCACAGCCAGTTGTGGGTCCCTAGCTGACACCAATGGTGGCAGGCACTGTGCAGCACTGGCCTGGCCGTGGGGGTTCCTGCCTCATTCCCATGCACAGGAGCTGGGCGAGCTCCAACTCTACCTCCAGCTCCTTAATCTACCCCTTCTATCCAGAATGGACTGTATGCCCCTTAATCCTGAAAACACAACCACCTCCTTTTGCTCAAGAAGCCTCTTTGGAGCGGCCTCCAGGGCTGGGTGCAAGTGCTCTGCTCCTGCGTCACAGGGACCCGGAGCTGTGGTACAGAGAGGCCGCTCCCTGTCTGCAGTCCTTCCCAGACAGCAGTGGCCAGAAAGGCCCCCTTCAATATAGAGCGGCCGCTGCCTCAGCCCCTAAAGTGCTTTAGCTCAGCAGAGTGACCAAGCAACTCTGCAGCCTCGGTTTCCTGTATGATGGAAGGAATGGCCTTGTCCCTCAAGGGGAGGTGGGACTGCCCCCTGAACCCCATGCCAGACCATGGGATGCTTCTTCATCCCAAATATCCCAAAAGCAGATTTATTTTCAGATCCTGAGAGGAGACAGGAGGCCTGGTGGCCCCTGGTCTTCCCTGGCCTTGGGGGCACTTACCTTTCTTGTTCTTTTCTTTGGTGACCACAGTCATGGCCATGGTGCCAGAAAGCTGGGCTTCCCCACTATGGGGCAGGCGGGACACCTGCACTGAGCGGAAGACACTCTTGAGGGTGTTCTTCGAGCTGGCGTCCCTCTTGTCGCCATCCCTCCTCCGCTCCCCCGGGTGGCCCAGCCAGTAGTCCACCTGGAGGCCGATCACATCCCCATATGGGCTATTAGGGCTCCTGAGGAAAGGAACAAAGAGAAGAGGTCAGCTCTGCCTTCAGCTCCCAACTACATGGGCCCAATGGGGTAGGGGCCACGCCAGCCCCCGGGAGGGCAGGCTGAAGGCTGCGGCTCTGTTCCCTCCAGACACACAGAGCAGCTCATGTGGGAGAGGGGAATCAGGTTGATTTGAGAACACAGCAGGGGAAAATAAAGGCCCAAGTCACGAAAAGGAAACCGAATAAAAGCTTCACAGGATGATGAGGGCAGCAGAGGAGGAAGCTTTATGAAGGAAGAAAGTGTGTGTGTATGTAAGTGCACGCGTGCACATGCATATACACACACATAACGCACGCGCGCACACACCCACACGCCCAGCAGAAGCCCCTGTGGGCGGCTCCAGTGCAGCCTCAGGACAGCAGCTGGTGCCACCTGACCTGTAGCTTTGTCCTTTTCATGGCACTCTTAGCTCAGCAATAATTTTAGCTCCTGGGAAAAGGGCTGATGTATCTTGAAAGGAGGTGTCAGACACAATAGGTACACAGGCTAGGAAAGTCATCTGACTTTTCTCTTTCTGCCTCATTTCAGAGGTTCCATTAAAAAACAGGATTAACTTGGAAGGGAAAGGAGGTGGAGGGAAGGGTTGTTGCCAAGGCTGCCCAAATCCATGCTGGACAGAAACCCTTCTGCTGAGCGGCGAGATGAGAGAAAACGCCTCCAGGAGGCCAGGAACCTGAGGTCCCCAGAGCAGAATCTGGCCGAGTACTTCCTCCTTTCCTCTACTGTTCCCTCCAGAAGACCCTGGAGGGAAGTGCCCTGAGGAGCAAAGGGTGAGGGAGACCAGGGACTGGGATTCTAGCTCTGGGGCAGGCCTCGTGCCACCCAATACCTCACTGGCACTTCAGGGGAAGTCACCGGCCAATGCCATCCTCTCTGTTGCTACAAGGAAAGGGAAGAGGGGAAGGTGGAAGGCAACAAAATGGGGGAAGGGAGGAAGGCTGCTCCCTCCCAGTGCTGACCATGCCTGCTCTCCTCACCTCAGCTTCTTCTTGTCAGGAGCCCACCCCTTCACCCTCCCTCTGCCCCCTGCTCCTGGACCCTTGATCTAAACTGTAGATACTTGACATCCTAAAGACATGGCCTCCCACTATATCACCGCTTCCAGTGGTCTCAGAGATTCATCCTGAACCTGAGCTCCTCTGCTTGCTCCCGCTCCGGCTGCAGCACCTGAGCAGGGCCACCTCACAGTGCCAGGCGCTGACACACATGTTCTTTTTCTCTTCTTTTTTAGAGGCGTGGATTGTTTCCTTTAGAGAGGCCCTCTGACTGTCACCAAAGGAGACAATCCACATCTCTAAAGAAGAAAAAAAAAGGAGGACACTAGAAAGGACAGCCCAGGCCGGGTGCGGTGGCTCAAGCCTGTAATCCCAGCACTTTGGGAGGCCGAGACGGGAGGATCACGAGGTCAGGAGATCGAGACCATCCTGGCTAACATGGTGAAACGCCGTCTCTACTAAAACATACAAAAAACTAGCCGGGCGAGGTGGCGGGCGCCTGTAGTCCCAGCTACGCGGGAGGCTGAGCCAGGAGAATGGCGTGAACCTGGGAGGCGGAGCTTGCAGTGAGCTGAGATCCGGCCACTGCACTCTAGCCTGGGTGACAAAGCAAGACTCCGTCTCAAAAAAAAAAAAAAAAAAAAGAAAGGACAGCCCAATCCACGTCACTATGTGGCCCAGGCCTAGCTTTGAACTCCTGGGCTCAAGCGATCCTCCGGCCTTGGCCTCCAGAGTGACTGGAACTACAGGATGAGCCAGTGCGCTCGGTTTCCATGTTCTTATGTAACCTGCTCCACAGTCCTGCAAGGTGGCCATTTCACCTCTCTTCATTAGATGAAATTCAAGTTCAGTAACCTGTCCAAGCTAAGGCAGTGGACAGACAGAAGACAGAACCACTCAAATCCACGTGTGTTTTACTTCCCAAGTGTCATGCTCTTTCTACCACCTGGGAGGTCCCATAACAAGACACTTGCACAGCACTTTACAGGCCTCTCTGCCAACACTGTCTCATTCAGCCCAATACTGTGAAACAGGGCAGAAAGTGTCCTCCCATGACCAGGCCGGCTAGTGACATGTCTCTGAATTCTAAATTTAGTGTTTGGGGTTTTTTTTTTTTTTTGGAGAGATAGGGTATTGTTGTCACACAGGCTACTGTGCAGTGGCATAGTCATGGCTCACTGCAGCCTCAAACTCCTGGGCTCAAGCAATCATCTTGCCTCAGCCTCTGAGTAGCTGGGACCGAAGGTGTGCACCACTACGCCTGGCTTCCTGTGGCTACCTTCTAAGCCCATATGCCTGTCACTGGAATCAGCTGGGTGGGCCTGATGGAGGGCATGGCAGGACAGGTATGGGCAGGAGCCTTACCCCACGATGGCCAGGGCGCTGCTCATGGATGGGGAGGAGGGAGGGGTGGCTGTGGCATCTCGGCTCAGGCCCGAACTGGAGGGTGGTGACGTGGAGGGCACAGTAAGACTGACCACAGGAGAATCATCCCCATCGCCTGTCAGGGGACAAACGACAAACACAGTTGGCCAGAGGAAGCTATCCCTGACTCAGTGGTGGGAAGGAGCCGGGGTTCCTCCCATCCCATGGCCTGCTTTCCTCCTTTGGCCCCAGGCTCCTCCCCACCTCCCCCAGCCACAACTGCAGCGGGGGAGTGAGGGCACCCACAGGCTTCCTGCTCAAGCTCTGACTTCCCTCAGGACATCCAGAGCTTAACTTCTGGCCTACTGGACTAGAGGGAAGACAGGGAGGGCACCAGCCTCACTCCACAGAACAAGGAAGCCCTAGGCTCACCTGCTGTGGAGGGAGAGTCTTCAACCAGACCCACCTTCACCACCTGCAAGGAGAGAAGAGGCACTCATTAGATCCTCCTATTACAGCAGGCATGTTCTGATCCAACCAGAAACAGATGGTTGGCACAAGAGCCATCACTACACATTATTTTATTGTCGGCTTTAAAATCTTTGCAAATCTGGGCCGGGTGTGGTGGCGTGGCGCCTGTAATCCCAGCACTTTGGGAGGCTGAGGCAGGAGAATCGCTTGAACCCGGGAAGCGGTGAGCTGAGATCGTGCCATTGCACTCCAGCCTGGGCGACAGAGCGAGACTCCATCTCAAAATAAATAAATACATTAAATAAATAAATAAGTAAATAAAAAAATCTTTGCAAATCTGGAGCAGCCCAGCTGTAGAAACAACACAACATAAAACAAAACAAAAACCTAGTTGCAACAATGAGGTGGGGCAAGCGAGACTTTGCAGCTCTTCTCTGGGGATAAAGAGCTGAAGGCAGGAACCACTGTGATGTCCCGATCTCGTTTCTCTAGGGTCCTGTGGGCAGAGGGCCTAGGAAGATGGCTCTGTCTCTGCCAGGTGGGAGTCTCTATAGGCCAAGTGGATGTGCTAAGCTGTGGACACCAGCCCTCTCCTCTCTGGTCTTACTGGAATCTGGAGGAGTACTGAATGGGGGTGAGGGGATTCCTTAGGAATTTTCTAGAGAATTCTGGAAAGGACAGCCTGGGCCCTCTAGTGGCTAGAAAAGAACACAGTCACAGACTAGGTGAGCATCCAGGCTGTGGTCTGAAGTGACAGGTGAAGTCCTGGGCCCTATCACCTGGGCCCAGTCCCAAGCAAAGAGGCAGCTGGGCTGGGAGTCCAGAGGGCTGGACCCTGGTGGGGCGAAGTCTACCGCACAGGCCTGCAGGTGGTTGCCTGGAGGCTGCTGTGACAGCAAGGCTGTGTTCGCTGAAGTCTGTCCCGATTCTCTACACACCCTTCTTTTGATTCCCGGAGAGGAACAAATTGCCACTCTGGGGCTTCCTGGCTACAACACCCCTTTTCTCCTTGTTCGCCTGGCATTTGATGAGGTTGCTAGCTCTTTTGGTTTTTAATTTGTTTTAAATTTGTTATCTCTGTCTCGGTTGCGAAGCCTGAGTGAGCAGCAACTCACAGCTCCACGAAGATGTGTCAAACCACCAGCCGCAGCTATGGGCCATGGTCCTGGGGCCTGTAACGTGGCTATGGGAGCAGCCCAGGGGCTAACCGGGGAGTGGCTAGACTGCAGGATAGGAGGCTCTGCAAGGCACGAGAAGGGGCTGCTGGATTTCCCCAGCTCAGGTATCTCCTGAGATCACTCAAGACATCCACATCTTGGATGTGCAGAGAGCAGGAAGAGCACGGAGCTAGGCCCCATCATCCACATGAGCCCCTCCCTGTCTAGAAGCTACAAGGGAGCCTCAAGGAAATTACATAAAAAGATACAAGCTGGCTGGGCATGGTGGCTCACGCCTGTAATCCCAGCACTTTGGGAGGCCGAGATAGGTGGATCTCTTGAGTCCAAGAGTTTGAGACCAGGCTGGGCACCATGGCGAAATGCCATCTCAGCAAAAAAATACAAAAATTAGCCGGGCGTGCCGTGCGCGGTGGCTCATGCCTGTAATCTCAGCATTTGGGAGGCCGAGGTGGCTGGAGCATGAGGTCAAGAGATCGAGACCATCCTGGCCAACACGGTGAAACCCTGTTTCTACCAAAAACACAAAAATTAGCTGGGCGTGGTGGCGTGCACCTGTAATCCCAGCTACTCGGGAGGCTGAGGCAGGAGAATCACTTGAACCTGGGAGGCAGAGGTTGCAGTGAGTCGAGATCATGCCACTGCATTTCAGCCTGGCAACAGAGTGAGACTCTTGTCTAAAAAAAAAAAAAAAAAAAAAAATTAGCTGGGCGTGGTGGCATGTACCTGTGGTCCCAGCTACTCTGGAGGCTGAGGCAGGAGGATCACTTGAACCCAGGAGGCAGAGGTTGCAGTGAGCTGAGATCGTACCACTGCACTCCAGCATGGGTAACAGAGTCAGACTCCATTTCATAAAAAAATTAAAAATAAAGATAAAAGCTGGTTTGGAAGGGAAATGCAAAGCTCTTGTAAGTGGAAATCGGAGTTTTCGGTCCTGCTCCGGTGCCATGCTCCGGCCCCTGGCAGGGCTGCACAGCTTCCCCGGGCCCCTCCCTAGGTCAGGCTGAGCCTGTGGCCCAGCTGCTGATGAACAGATGGCCAGCAGCACACCTGCCATCAGAGACATCCACGGGGTTCTTCCTTGACTTTCAAAGTTTACTAGTATAGAGATTTCTCCCCAGCTAAATAGAAAAGGAAAGAAGAAAGCCTTCCTGTCAGTGGCCTATCCAACCATGAAGACAAAAGTATCTGTTTTCAGACTTTTCTGAATGCCGCCTTCCACTACTGCCGAGGCAGCTTCCTTTCCCCTGAGCCACGTCTGGACATCATTCCCTGGGCAAAGGCAGCAAGGTCAGGGCCTGGTGTAATAAACAGGAGTCACCAGTGATGGAGCCAGCAACAGTTTGTGATTTGGAAAAGGTGGACACTAAAAGGGACAGCCCAATCCACGTCCTGGCCCAGGGTTTCTCCACCTCCGCACTACTGACACTTGGGGCCAAGCCATTCTCTGCTGCGGGACCTCCTGTGCACTAGAGGATGACCAGTGGCACCCCTCGCCTCCACCCACTGGCTGCCCCCAGTATAACAACCAAACACATCTCCAGACACTGCCAGGTAGCCCCTGGGGGCAAAATCTCCAGTGTCTGGAGAACCACTGTTCTAGGTGAATCTTTCGTTTTCCTGCGTAAGGGGGAACAGGAAGACCAGGAGAATGGGTGGGGTGTCGAGCAGAGGGAGTCAGTACTCACGCCAATGAAGGGAATAAACTTCTGATAGGAGTCTTCATCAGGGCTGTTGGGAGACACAGGAGAGCGTCACAGTTAGTAGGGGAGACAGGGAGGAGTGCTGGGGAATGGGCCTTTCCTGTCTCACTGTGGCTGCAGCGGAGTCCAGGATGCTGTGCTGCCTCCGCCTGTCACATCCCAGGGCGGCACGGGGAAGGTCTGAGACTTGGTGGGCATGTGGAGCTCACAAAATGAGGGCAAATGACCTGATCATGCAAACTACGCTCCCTGCTTCCCATGTCTGAGTTCCAGCTATGAGGATGGGCTGCTTTATACTGAGGGGCAGGCAAGGAAACTGATGAACTCAGGCTCCTATGGGTGGAAGGCTCTGGGCAAGGAAGGAGTGCTGGGGAGGTGGCGGTAAAAACCACTCACATCCTTTTGGGTTCCTATGAAGGAATGTAGAATGTGGAGAAGGAAAATGTGAAAAAGCAAGGAAGACCCAAGATTCCTCTAACCCACCCAACCTATTTTTAAGAAACCCCTCAAAGTCAAACTTACAACTTATGCCGGCAGGTCAGCATGGCTTCGGCCACGGGAAGTTGGTGTGTCGTGGCCGCCCCGTTGACGTACTGCATCACCCGCCCCGCCACGTCCAGTTGCTCTGCAGAAAAGCCAAGAGATCACTAACTGCCCCACTGACTTCAGCTGGCAAACCTGCAGACCCTCTCGGAGAGGGCTCCCTTCCTGAGACCCATCAGACTCTCAAGTTGAGTGAAGGATGGGGCTTTACGGTCCTTCTGGTTTGAAGGAATTATGAGCCCGAGGATGGTCCTCTCCCTTCCAATCTTTGCAGTTCCTCGAAGCCCTGCTCTTTCTTGGGCCACTCACACCCTTCTCATGCCTACTTGCTCCTGCCTGTCCTTGCGCATATCCATCTGGTGGCCTGAAGGAGCCTCACCCCACCCCACAGACCTTTGCCATCACCTCCTTCTCAGCTGCACCAGGCCCTCACTACCTCTCAGCCTGGAAGAGCTGAACCTCATTCTGATACCTGCCACCTTTATTTTTTTATTTTTATTTTATTTTATTTTTGAGACAGAGTTTCACTCTGCTGCCCAGGCTGGAGTACAGTGGCATGACGAGTACAGTGGCGTGATGAGTGCAGTGGCATGATGAGTGCAGTGGCGTGATGAGTGCAGTGGCGTGATGAGCGCGGTGGCGTGATGAGCGTGGTGGCGTGATGAGCGTGGTGGCGTGATGACACTGCATCCTCAACCTTCTGGTCTCAAGCAATTCTCCCACCTCAGCCTCCTGAGTAGCTGGGACTACAGGCGCACACCACCATGCCCAGCTAATTTTTGTAGAGACGGGGTCTTGCTATGTTGCCCAGGCTGGTCTCAAACTCCTAGGCTCAAGTGATCCACCCACCTTGGCCTCCTAAACTGCTGGGATTCCAGGTGTGAGCCACTGGGCCCTTGACCCCTGCCACCTTTATTTGATATTCAAGAAAGCACCTGGTTGGTGTGGTGTTATTCATTTATCAAGTGACTGTTTCGTCACTTGACTGCTATTCTCTGCTCCTTGTATTTCATCTCTACAACTAGAGATGCCCTGCCCACTATGCCAGCATGGCTGTTGTTGCTTCCAGATGAACAGGAGCAGAGCAAATAGCAGAGGATGAAAACAGGCAGAGTGGAGGGGCTGTGCACAGTGAGCCTCCACTTAATAAACACTTATGGAAAAATGAATGGGCAGAGTGACCGGGAAGGTGAGAGTTGCAGGGAGGAAAGCAGCATGACCTCGGCCTCCTTCTGCAGCCAGGCTGGCACCTGTGGACCCCGGGGGTGGAAGTAAGCTCCTTACACGGGGCCATTACCTGACACTGGTGGCTCCGAGCGACTGAACAGATCTCTCCAACCAGAATCCAGGAAGGAACTACTGTATTTACTGTCGACTGACCCCAAGTATTTGGCCACAGGGTGAGAACCTGATAGATGGAAAACCAGAGGTGTTGGTCAGGAGATGAGACAGTGTGGGATCAGCTGTCCCTGGTCATGGCCTTGGTTTTCCTGACTGTCCCTTCCTAGGTCCCAACCCCACCATCCTGTTCCAGACAAGGTATCTGTCTACAGAACCCTCATGCCTGATGCCCTCCTGGTGTCGCCCATCTTTACCGAGGGGAATGATGAGGAAGCGCATGTAGCCAAGCCAGTCGGAGGTCTTGTTGGCCAGGGACTTGACAAAGAACCTGAGGATGGAGCTCAGGTAGCTCTGGCCTCCCACAGCAGCCACCTTCACTGGCCTCGGCATGGAAGAGTTGCAGTTGCAGCTGGGGAGGAAGGGGAGTGTCATAGCAGTGCTCAGGCGGTGCCAGGACCCTGCCCAGCGGGTGGCCCAGAGCTGACTTTCTATGATCTCAACAACCCACAGGGGAAAAGCAAACCAATCCACAAAATAAAACAAGACAGGATCATACAGGGAATAAGCCACAGTGCTTTCACAACCAAGAGGAAAATCCGGGGTCAGAGGGCATTGCCCATGAAGCAGACAGAACAGCTGAAGCTAACACAGGGTGCGTGCCCCCAAGCCTGGAATCCACAGTTCTCTTTTACAAGGGCAAGGGACTCGGGCCTTTTAAGAAGGCCCTAAGGATGGGGGAAGCACTGATTTGAGGGTGGGGGAAGCACTGACTCTTGAATGTCTACCAGCATGTTGCAGTTGGAAGGAATAAAAGATCTTTTTAAAACCTGTGTGTCGGCCGGGCGCGGTGGCTCAAGCCTGTAATCCCAGCACTTTGGGAGGCCGAGACGGGCGGATCACGAGGTCAGGAGATCGAGAGACGATCCCGGCTAACACGGTGAAACCCCGTCTCTACTAAAAAAAAATACAAAAAAATAGCCGGGCGAGGTGGCGGGCGCCTGTAGTCCCAGCTACTCGGGAGGCTGAGGCAGGAGAATGGCGTAAACCCGGGAGGCGGAGCTTGCAGTGAGCTGAGATCCGGCCACTGCACTCCAGCCTGGGTGACAGAGCAAGACTCCGTCTCAAAAAAAAAAAAAAAACAAACCTGTGTGTCCTCTCCATCATGAGTTAAAGAGGATAAAGCAAGTCAAGGCATGGCAGGAGTCCAGGCAGGGAGGCAGGGAGCACAGGAATTGATATTTCTACCCCTGATCCTCTGGGGTCTACAGGGGCCTCGAGCCTCATAGCCTGCTGCCGCCACCCCCCAAAACATGCGCCCCTCTGCAGATTCTTAGTCTGATGAGGCCAAGAGGGTCTATAATTGCTTAGAAGTCAGGGTGGGAAGATGAAGTCAGAGGGAATCCCTAAGGGCAGGAGAGCGGAGGCCAGAGCCCTTACTAGCGCTGGATCCGGGTGAGCAGGGCGGACAGCACAGCCTGGACCTCCACGGTGGAGCAGGTGCACACCACAGGCTTCCGCTGGTCCTGGAGCAGCTCAGCCACATACTGAGATGGGGAGGGAGGAGAGCAGGGACACAGGTAAGAACACATCACTCCTTCACAAGGGCCAAGAGGCAAGCGAGGCCCAGACCCGAGCTGCAGGGCCCCTGTCCTCTGCAGTTCAGACTGAAGCTGGGCAAAGGCAGCCAGGTCTCCAGACTGCCAGTAAGGAGAGGGTGGGGCTGACCCACGAGACACGCAGAGTGTGAGAGATGGGAAGGCTTAGGGGGTTTCACATGCTACGACACTCCAGGTGTCCCTGGCACCAGTGTCTAAGTCAGGTGGACAGCGCTGAGGGAGCAGGCAGGGATGCTCTGCCCTGCTGACCTGCCTTCACAGGGGCAGCCCTGGAGGTCACAGCCAGGTGCTTCTCGAGGGGGCCTCCATTCCGCTATGCTGCCTGACGCTCCTGGCGCCCTGGAGGAATTACTGTTGCTTTTTGTTTGTTCGCTTTTTAACATATAAGGAAGCTGAGGTACAGCAAAGTTAGTGACTTAAGATCCTGCAAGTTGGACAATGACAGAAATTGGACTAGAACTCAGAGTTCTGGGCTCAGTTCAGAGCAGGCGGGGGCTGATGGAGGGGTGAGTTTCCCATCTCCCCACGCAATAGCATGGAGGCCACACTGACAATGCACCCCGGCATTGCCTGCCCTCCAGGACCCCACGTGGTCTCGCAGTTTCAGCACTTACCTGGCCCTGCCAGTCAGTGGTGTTCACCAGGATGACATTTTCTGGAAGGGCTGCATCTGACACCAAGATCTGATTCAGCTGGTCATACACCACCTTTCTTGGAATCTGCAGGAACAAAAGTGTCTCTTGTTAGGGAGTCCCCAGGGAGCCTGAGGACAGGGCTGCTGGACTGGTGCATGGGGAGTCCCTGGAGCAGGGGTTTTCAGAGAGAACAGATATGAGGCCTTTGGGAGGGAGACTCAGTCTCCCACTGGCCAGACCACGATGGAAAGGAGGAGAAAGCAGCAGCAAAGCGAGTCCTTAGAGGACACACGGAGAGAAGGAACAAAGCCACAGTGGTTGTCCTGCCAGGGCAGGTGGAGAGGGAGGTGCAAGCCTCGTGGATGGGAAACAGTGCGGGTGGCAGGAGGGGCAGCAGCATAAGAACCAGGAGAGGAGAGGCAGAGGGCGGCCAGCAGGTGCTCAGAGAAACGGAAATGAGGGCAGTGGGGAGAGAAATAATGAGAGTGGCAGTGAGTGCTGTGTGGGGACCTGCTGTCTGAGGGAACAAAAGGTATTTCAGGAACAGTGATTAACAAGAAGGACAATACCTCACCCCAGGCACTGGGCTATTCTAGTCTCAAGTTCATTTCAGCCATGTAATAGCATGGAGCTCAGGAGGCCACACTGACAATGCACTTGATAAGTTATCAGGGGAATGAACAGGCTGGCTGTTTAACCCTAGCAGAACTGAACTGTGTGAGGTGTGCTGGGAAAATCCCTGTCCCAGATCTCTGACACCACAGGCCTTCAAAAGGAGAACACAATTCCCAAGGCCCAGTTGCTTCTGACTTCTCCAGCCCACTCTCAGGTCCTTCCATTGAAATAGTTTAATATTGTTGGCTTCTGGGCTTGAGAGCACGATGACCGACCACAGCTCCCGACTCAGGTCGGGAGCTCGGGTCAGGGTGTCCCATGAGATCCAGAGGCTGCTGTCCTCTGCAACAGCGGATTCATGGCACAATCTCCAGACTGACGTCTGATGGAGGCAGAGACACCAGTGGTGTGGAATCGACACTCGCAGCCGGACAGGCCGGGACCACACAGCGTTTTTGGCTCCCATGCCTGTGCCCTAGAGGTCGGCGTGGAAGCCAATTCCACACTGGCAGTAAGTAAGGAATATGGAAGACCTCTCTAACTTAGTCTTTCTTCAAGAGTTTTTGTTCAGCGCATTTCCAAGTATTCCTCTTCTCTCCAACTAACTGTCCAAGGAAGCCAATAAAATAGAGCCTGAAGTTCAGGGAATCTCAGAGGGTCCTGGTGTTTTGGGGGGACGCAGAAGTACCTGCGTGCTGTGGCCCAAATCTGGGGAGCGCTCGCTGTCCGAACTGTTGGTCCTCTCACTCAGGGGCTTGGAGAGCTGCCGCTCCTTCAGGGGCGTGCTCCTCTTCTGCCGGGGTGTGTGCACCCCTTCCACTTTGCTGCCAGGGAGGTGGAGAAAGGGTGGTGAAATAGCCCCTCCAACCCCAAAGCCGCTGCCAGCTCCACTTTACCTCAGCCCCAAAGCCAACACTGAGCACAGCTGCAGCCTGTACCCTCTGCTTCCTTTCCATCTGCAGTACCTGGGGGAGGCAGAGCCCTGGAGATCTGTTTTGCTGGACTTCATGGGAGTTTTGACTTTCTCTGGCACAACCAGACTCGTGCTGGCATCTCCAAACATGTCCTGGTCGGTGATTTCCTACCATGGAGGAGAGGAAACAGTGAAGATGACCTCCCACTCAGTGACCACCCAGGAGCCTCCTTGGACTGGCCAGGCCCCATCACCATCCTGAAGAGTTACTCATTCTCTTTTCCTGAAAGCAAGTGGTCCTAAACCTCCTGCCTCAGGTGAAGGAAAATCGCCACTGTTCACGGTGACTGAGTACAGCCCATGGGGGAACTGTATGCTGCAATCCAGTAAATATCCAGTTACAAACTACCTGCCAGCAAATGAAGAGTGGACTGATGACCTGCTGTCTCCAGGAGTGAAGAGGGGACCCCTAGATGCATCTCCCTGGCACCCTGACCGGACCTTATCTGGTCTAGAAGACCAGAGAGGACCATAGCCCCATTTCTCACCTTGGCCAAAGCCAGCTGCATCTCCCTTGAGATTCTCCCTTCCTTCCTCCTCCCCACGCCACCACTGTCTGTCCCTGCTTTGGCCACACTCTCACATCCACCCTCTCTCTTTTTTTTTTTTTTTTTTTGAGACAGAGTCTCGCTCTGTCACCCAGGCTGGAGTGCAGTGGCCGGATCTCAGCTCACTGCAAGCTCCGCCTCCCGGGTTCACGCCATTCTCCTGCCTCAGCCTCCCAAGTAGCTGGGACTACAGGCGCCCGCCACCTGGCCCGGTTAGTTTTTTGTATTTTTAGTAGAGACGGGGTTTCACCGGGTTAGCCAGGATGGTCTCGATCTCCTGACCTCGTGATCCGCCCGTCTCAGCCTCCCAAAGTGCTGGGATTACAGGCGTGAGCCACCACGCCCGGCCACACATCCACCCTCTCTATCTTACCTTCTGAGCCCAGGCCTTTGCCTTTCCTCAGATCATTTTTTTTTTTTTTTTTCGAGACAGAGTTTTGCTCTTGTTGCCCAGGCTGGAGCACAATGGTGCAACCTTGGTGCAATCTTGGCTCACCGCAACCTCCGTCTCCCAAGTTCGAGCAATTCTCTCCTGCCTCAGCCTCCCGAGTAGCTGGGATTACAAGCATGTGCCACCATGCCTGGCTAATTTTGTATTTTTTCTTTAGTAGAGATGGGGTTTCTCCATGTTGGTCAGGCTGATCTTAAACTCCCGACATCCTTTTTAATTTTTTAGACAGGGTCTTGCTCTCTTGCACAGCCTGGAGTGCAGTGGCATGGTCTCAGCACACTGCAGTCTTGAACTCCTGGGCTCAAGTGATTATCTTACCTCGGCCTTCCAAGTACAGGTGCATGCCAGCATGCCTGGCTAATTTTTTGTATCTTTTTTTTTTTTGTACAGATGGGGGTTTTTCCATGTTGCCTGGGCTGGTCTTGAATCCCCAGGCTCAAACAATATGCCTGCCTCAGCCTCCCAAAATTGCTGGAATTACAGGTGTAAGCCACCACACCTGGCCAAGTCTGATTCCTTAGTGGGGCCTCTGAGGCCCGCCATGACCCAGCCTGGGCCACCTTTCTAAATTAATCACCCGTGCCTCCTCCCCTGGCCCACTACCTCCCTAATGCTCCAGCCCTCAGGAAGGACTCTGCTCTCCATACAGGCTGCGTACCTGCCTACTTCCCTGCCTCTGCCTTGTCTTTATGTTTTCAAAATGCTTACTGAGGGCATAACTTCTATAAAATAAGAAGCACAAATCTAGAATAGTCAACTTGAATTTTCATGCAAATATGCCCCCAGGTGACCATTAACCAGATCAAGACAGAACGTTCCAGCACTCCTGAGGGCTCCCTATGCCCCTCCCCATCCCTTGGGTAACAAGTATGCTGACGTCACTCTCATGCATTAGTTTTGCCCGTTTGTGAGTTTCACAGAGCTGGAATCCTATGGCGTGCATTTTTTGGTATTCGGCTTCTTTTACTCACTCAACATTAAATTGCTGAGATTTGGCCAATCCCTGAAGAGTTTTAATCAGGAAGTGACACAATTGGAATTTAATTTTGAAAAGGCCACACTTGGCCGGGCGCGGTGGCTCAAGCCTGTAATCCCAGCACTTTGGGAGGCCGAGACGGGTGGATCACGAGGTCAGGAGATCGAGACCATCCTGGTGAACATGGTGAAACCCCATCTCTACTAAAAAATACAAAAAACTAGCCGGGCGAGGTGGCGGCGCCTGTAGTCCCAGCTACTCGGGAGGCTGAGGCAGGAGAATGGCGTGAACCCGGGAGGCGGAGCTTGCAGTGAGCTGAGATCCGGCCACTGCAACTCCAGCCCGGGAGACAGAGCGAGACTCCGTCTCAAAAAAAAAAAAAAAAAAAAAAGAAAAGGCCACACTGTACTTGCCACGTGCAGTACGGACCACATTGGGGCCACAGTGGAAGCTGGATTATTCAGATTACTGGTGAACTAGAAAATATAAGTTAGGGTAGTGAGTTTCAAATTAACCTTGAATCAAGCCTAAATATATAAGATCTTTAGTCTTATTTACTATAGAAAACATAAGGCTAAAATAATTCTGTCACAGATTCTAGTCAACTCCTAGCAGGTCCCACCGTGAGGCTCATCCCTAGATAGCATTCCGTAAAGTTCTCTGCTCCTTCCCCACAAGGGTCCTGCCTCTGGTCCCATGGGATGAACTTTGATGTAACCTGCAAAGCCCAGCTCAGACGTCGCTTCCCCAATTTGCATCCCTAGTACCTCCCTGGGACTCTGCGGAGACCCAGGGAAGTACAGGGGATACAAACTGTGGCTCGCTCATCTTTGCATCTTCAGTGCCCAGCACAAGCAGGTGCACAGTAAATGTGTGTGCAATTCAACATGTAAAAAAATTGGGCATCCCAACCAACTCAATTCCACTTCACTGGGGCTTAGGCCTGCACTCCTGGGCAGCTCCAGCACCTCTTAGAACACGGACCAGTACCAGTCAGAGACTGAATGTTGTGGGTTGCCTGGCTGCAGAAAGAGCAATACCCAAGGAGGAAGGGACGATTTTCCAGGGAGAATGTTGGTGACAGATGGTGAGAAGTTTCCCCAACTAGCATTTGGTCAGCTCTTATTAAAGGGCAGGACATTTCTGGTATATTAACTTTGAGAGCAACTCGGTGTCTACACCAGGTAGTATGTTACATTCCACAGGTAAGTATTTCAGGAGAAAGAGAGCGCAGGACATTCATAAGCCTGTAGATTTAGGTGAAATTTCTAGGGTGGTCCTGAGGGTCCTTCTGCCTTTATTTCTAAAGGGACAAACACTATATTTGAAATAGCTGAAACAGGAAACTGACCCATACATACCAGAGTGTCTGTTTCAGTCAAGCTGTCATCTTGGTTTTTAATCCAAGTAGATTTAAATTTTTCTAGAGCAGCCAATTCCATCTGCAAAAATTATAAGAATTGGTTATCACTGATCCAAGTAACTACCACTTTAATTTGTTTTACTAGGTCCCTATGAAACTTAAAATACTTTCATTTAATCTCAAACCTCATAAAATCTTCAGGGCTTTTATGTTATGTGCGGGGGGCGGGGGGGTACATTTCTGTGAAAACTAGGTTTTGGAGGGATCAGTTATCTTTGTCATCAAGTCAGTAACACAGGGAGATTCAGAACCCAGAAATTCTGATTCCCACGAGATGTCACTAGGGAAGAGAAGCTCAAAATTTAGATGGCTTTGCTACTGCATCCATCAAGTCTTTGACCCTGGATCCAGTGAATACCCTTGCCCAGGAAGGACACCAGGAAGGACTCCTTTGCTTGCCAGAGAAAGAAGCATGCTAGGTTCAGGTGTTTGATTTTGAGACTAAAGACATTCACGGTAGCCAAATGCTTTTTGCCTGGTGGGAACATCCAGAATACCCTCTAACAGGATATACTAAGCAGAAAGGCACCCAATATTAAGCCATTTAGGTGTAAATTAATTCTCCATTTGTCCCCAACTCTTATTAGCATTTCTCATAAATATTAAAAATTTCCTTTGCAAATACAGATACATAACCAGATTTTCATACTTGTTAATACTGCTTCTTGCTGTGCAGACAGCAATTCAAAGTCACCAGCGGTGACTTTGGGTTTGTAGGTCTTAGATGCGGGGAAGGTACTGGCTTTAGTGAATCTTTTTGTTTCTTGTAGGGAACCACAGGAGACAGAAAATATAAATGATATCCCACTTCCTCCCAATGACTCAAAGTCCTTTCTCTGAGTCAATCATATAATACTCAGAAGCATCAGGCTAGTAAGTTCAGGGTCACCTAGTAAACTATGGAACAAGGATCACCACAGCAGTCTCCTTATGCCACACTTTAAACCAGGGTTCCTCCACCTTGGCACAAGTGACATTTGGGGCTGGGTCATTCTTTTTTTTGTGTGAGACGGAGTCTCCCTTGGTTGCCCAGGCTGGAGTGCAGTGGCACAATCTCGGCTCACTGCAAGCTCCGCCTCCCGGGTTCATGCCATTCTCCTGCCTCAGCCTCCAAAGTAGCTGGGATTACAGGCGCCTGCCAACACGCCCGGCTAGTTTTTTGTATTTTTAGTAGAGATGGGGTTTCACCTTGTTAGCCAGGATGGTCTCAATCTCCTGACCTTGTGATCCACCTGCCTCGGCCTCCCAAAGTGCTGGGATTACAGGCGTGAGCCACCGCGCCCAGCCGGGGCTGGGTCATTCTTTATTGTGGGGGTCTGTCCTGTGTACTGTGCGATGTCTGGCAGCATCCCTGGCCTCTACTCACCAGGTGCTGGTAGTGGCAACTCTCCACCCCCTAACTGGTGACAAACAAAAATGTCTCCAATCATTGCCATATGTCTAGGAGGCAAAATCATCCCCAGTTGAGAATCCCTGCTCCAGGCCATTTGCTGGACTAACTCAGCAAGCCTGAGCTAGACCCTGGGACCCCAGATCTTCAGACGGTTTGGCTTGCGTAATGGCTCACAGCCACAGAACAGGTTGCTTCCAGATTGCAGAGCTAGCTCATTTACACCTTGTCTATATGATCAATGTTTTTTTCTTTTTTTTTTTTTTTGAGACTGAGTCTCATTCTGTCACTCAGACTGGGTGTAGTGGTGTGATCTTGGCTCACCGCAACCTCTGCCTCCCAGGTTCAAGCGATTTTCCTGCCTCAGCTTCCCGATTAGCTGGGATTACAAGTGTCCACCACCATGCCTGGCTAATTTTTGTATTTTTAGTAGACATAGGCTTTTACCATGCTGATTGACCAGGCTGGTCTTGAATTCCTGACCTCAAGTGATCCTCCTGCCTCAGCCTCCCAAAGTGCTGGGATTACAGGCATGAGCCACCATGCCCAGCCTTGGCCATGGAAAAGCTCTGGTTAGACCTGAGACTAAAGATAATTTCACTCAGTTTTGGATCTCAATATGACAAATTAATTAAACATGTTTTAAAGAGAATGAACTGGGTGATAACACAGGTCTGCCGGGAGGTTTTAAAGTAGCATGCCTTGTTGTTAAGCCCTATGACAGCTACAGTATTGCTTCCATGTCAAGGCTGCAACATTTAGTAAGATCTTTATTTACCCCAGCTTTATTAAGCTATAATTGACAAATAAAAATTGTATATATTTACAATATACAACAGGTTTTGATTTATGGATACACTGTGAAATGATTAAATCAAGGTAATTAGCATATCCATCTCCTGATAATATCTTTAACTTAGACTGGGCTTAGAGGACACCTGCTGGCTATTTACTAGCTCTTCCAGATGTCCCAAATAATCCTCCTGGGGACAAATTCCTAACTTCTCCACATTTCTGTTCCTGCTTCTATAAACACTAAAGCACTTTCTCTCCCCCAAGGATGCTGGAACACCAGCAGGACTCCAGCTGTGTCTGACCAAGTGTTTGGCATTGGACGTGGATGAGGCATCACTGGAAGTCCCAGCAGTCTGCACTACTGTGCCCATGGACAATGTCAGCTGCTGAAGGGTAAGAGTGTAAGCCTGTGTCAGAGAGAAAGGGGCAAGAGCGGTAATATGTAGGCTATCATTTCATGAAGGACTAGGCTCTAATGCCATTATTTATAGTGCTGTGGAAATAGCGACTTAGGCAGCAGGCAGTCCTGGCTGAAAGTCTGCCTCTGTGGCTGCCCTAACTGAAGGACTGTCAGAGCTCATTGTTATCAGCTTGGAGAACCAAATTATGTTGCCACTGTGTGCTCAAGTCTTGGGAAAATTCAACAACTGGAATAATTTTTATCAGCAGAAATTCTTTCTGGTTCTAGCGATAAACTGAATCCTCTAAAATGTGGGGAACAAAAAGCAAGATTAAGAAAAATAAATAAATAACAGTGCTAGGAAACCAGGGAAGAGAGGATACAAGCTGAGGCGGTGTGTGCATGCCTGCCTACATGTGCACAATCTCGTGGTTTTTCCTAATCCATTCAGAAGTTCTCCATTTAAGAGCACAGCCTTGTTCTGCTGTTCCCAAAGTGCCTTTCATACCAAAGGATTCCAAAGTTCCACACCCACTTCCAGACATACGGGGTCCTTCAAAATAGAAATATCAGCACAGAACCAGCAAAGTGAGTCTGAAACCTGGCCAAGGGAACCAGAATTTGAAGGACTCACTAAAAAAACATCTAGATTCTATCAATTTTAGGAGTCCAAAACTGAAACGGCACTAAGGAATTATAATAATAAGAGCAATAGTAGTCGGTGAGCAATGAGCAGTGTTCTGTATGCAGTAAGTCAGTCAGGCACACCCCACACGGCAGTCTGATATGCACGATCCTGTTCTATCTCCTCACTACCTTGGCAGGCATGAGCTTTAACATGTTTCTTGCAGATGAGGAAGCAAAGGCGTGGTAACATGCCCAAGATCACACAGCCAGTGGAGTGGTGGAGTCAAGACTCAAACTCAGAAGCTCCACTCTGTCCCAAATGTGTTTTTTGCTTAGACAGGGGCCCTTAGGCCACCATATTATAAAGGCTGACACTCAATTGGCTTTTTTTTTTTTTTTTTTTTTTGAGATGGAGTCTTGCTCTGTCACCTAGGCTGGAGTGCAGTGGCGGGATCTTGGCTCAATGCAACCTCTGCTTCCCAGGTTCAAACAAATCTCTGCCTCAGCCTCGTGAGTAGCTGGGATTACAGGTGTGCACTACCATGCCCAGTTAATTTTGTATTTTCAGTAGAAACAGGGTTTTGCCATGTTGGCCAGGCTGGTCTCGAACTCCTGACTTCAAGTGATCCACCCGCCTCGGCCTCTCAAAGTGCTGGGATTACAGGTGTGAGCCACTGTGCCTACCCTCAATTAGCTTTTGAGCCAAATGGGCTCCTACACCGACACCACAACCTTACAGATGAGGCACCAAGGCTCAGTGTGTCTAGGTAATTTTTTCTGTAAGTTTTATAAATCAGGTAACCAACATTTATTGAACACCCACAGTGTTAGGTGAACACCTAAGTGCTTACTGCTTTTGGGGCACTGTCTCAGTTAGTAATTTAGTTACATTAGGGCACTTGCTCTATATTCCTGGAACACTGAGAAACAGTCCTCCCTCAGCCGGCTCCCAGGTTTCTTTCTAGAGTCATCCCATATAGTTCAGAAGGAATTTGCCTCTCATGGCCAGGGGTTGGGTCATGGCCAGGGGTCGGGTCTGCCCATGTGGATGGTGTCAATTCAGCAGGGCCATTCAGCAGTTCCATGTGAGGAAAAGCATCTCCAAGCCACATCCTAAACACTAATACTAAAGAAAGTGAGATGGCTGAGTACACACTGCACTCCAGCCTGGGGAGTAGAGCAAGACCCTATCCACCCCCCTTCAAAAAAAAAAAAAAAAAAAAAAAAAAAAAAAAAGGCTGGGCACTGTGGCTCAAACCTGTAATTCCAACACTTTGGGAGGCTGAGGCGGGTGGATCACCTGAGGTCAAGAGTTTGAGACCAGCCTGGCCAAAATGGTGAAATCCCATCTCTACTAAAAATACAAAAATTAGCAGGGTATGGGTGGCACGTGCCTGCAGTTCCAGCTACTCGGGAGGCTGAGGCAGGAGAATCGCTGGCACCTGGGAGGTGGAGGTTGCAGCGAGCCGAGATTGCTCCATTGCACTCCTGCCTGGGCGATAAGAGCAAAACCCCAACTCAAACAAAATAAAATAAAATAAAAAATAAATTTGAAAGGGTTTTTTTTTTTTTTTTAAAGCTAGGTCTCCTCAGTTCTTGAATCCCCATGAACCCGGCCTGGAACGGCGTCTAGGGTGCAGGGTCTGCAGGGGCAGGCCTGCGGTTTCTCTCAAGGAGGAGTCTGTTTGGGCTGCAGTTTCCCACGCATTTCCTCACTAACGCCACGTGGGGCGCTGTCCTAACCAGGAAAAGTGGTGCGCTGGGAGAGAGCCCCATCTGGTGGCAGCAGGCAGAAGTGCAGCCAGGGGATGCACCAAGAGACGGTGGTTTCCAGGACGGGAACCTGCCCTTTCAGACCTGTGCTTTTCAGTGGTGGAGGCCTCCCCTGTTTCCTATCATCTCCGCACAATTACTACCGATCTGCAGGGCGAGTTTGGTATTCCCCCTGGTGAACAATGACTAGGCTTCATCTGCCAGTAAAGCAGGTGAACAGGAGGACTTAAAGGACGTGTTTCTTTGATCTACAGAAAAGACACTGGGCTTTGGAGGGCAAACCCTAAGCTGGGCACTCACATCGCTACAACGCTCACTTTACAATGCTCACTTGCCTTCCATTGTAAACGAAGGAAGAGCAGCTTCCTAGGGTCTGAGGTTTCTTCAGGCTCACCCCCACCCCTGCCTGCGATCTGCTGAGGGAGCAGGGCCTTTCCTAGGAGGGATGGAGCAAGGCCCAGGTCGTGGCTCCGGGTGTTACAGTATATGCCTCCTTTTCCCCTTGCTCACCAGGAAAAATGGAAACCTCTTGACTAAATTATAAACTTTCTCGGGGCACTGCTCCCCTCTATGGATTCTTGGTCCCATAAAGCCTACTAGGGCCTCCTGAGCACATCTCAGTGGCTCCCCTCCTCTCCATACCTGCTCCTTCCCCAGCCTGGTGCAGGGCCACTCACCACTGGCCAAATGCCCACTCCATGCCACACTCTCAGCTACCACAGAACGCACACGAAGGGAGAAGTTTTTGTTGAGACAAAGTCTTGTTCTGTCACCCAGGCTGGAGAGCAGTGGTGCGATCACAGCTCACTGCAGCCTCTGCCTCCTGGGCTCAAGGGATCCTCCTGCCTCAGCCTCCCGAGGAGCTGGTCTACAGACGTGCACCACGTCTGGCTAACTTTTGCATTTTTGCTCAGGCTGGTCTCGAACTCCTGGGCTCAAGTGATCCACCCGCCTCGGCCTCTCAAAGAGCTGGGATTACAGACGTGAGTCACCGCACCCAGCAGAGGGGGAGGTTGTATGTGTTCTGAGAGGGAAGGCTCTGGGCCATGGCAGCAACAGACCAAAAGAACAACTCAGCCTGACACAGCAATGACCCCAAAGAGCTAAGCTCCCAGTCAGACTGAGGGGAAGAAAACTGAGGTTGAAACAAGATGTGGTCACTTTTCTTTTTTCTTTTTGAGGGAGTCTCGCTCTGTCGCCAGGCTGGAGTGTAGTGGCTCAATCTCGGCTCACTGCAACCTCTGTCTCCGGCTTCAAGTGACTCTCCTGCCTCGGTCTCCTGAGTAGCTGGGACTACAGGTGCATGCCACCACGCCTGGGAAATTTTTGTATTTTTATTAGAGCCTGGTTGTCACCACCTTGGCCAGGATGATCTCGATCTCTTGATCTCATGATCCATCCGCCTCCGCCTCCCAGAGTGCTAGGATTACAGGCATGAGCCACTGTGCCCGGCCAATGAGGCCACTTTTCTAAGGTCACAACATGAGCCCTGATCAGAGACGCAGAGGGTCGGAGTGCTGAGCCCCGACATGGCATGGTCCCGCCCCGCCCCGTAGCCGCAGTCTCGCTCACAGGGCTGGTGGTGTCTTTTCCGAGGCTGCCCTTGCTGTTGAGGCTGCCAATCTCCGTCTGGGAGCTGGACTGCGACATCCCCTCAAAGAAAGGCCTGTGGTGAAGAGCACAGCCAGGGTCAGTGCTGCCAGGGCTCAGAACAGCACGCTGGGAGAGCTGAGTGGAGCTGGCATTCAGGGCGGGTCAACAAGCTACGGGTGTCCAGAACGCCCGGCGAGCAGGGAAGTGCAAGGTGAAGAGGCGGGTCGGGTCGGGGGAGGGGGCACTTCCTGAGAGTCCTATAGGACTTCTGTCAGTGAGAGGCAAAACAGTGACCTTCTCCCAGAGAGCCAGAAGTTCACAAAGAATGAAGGACCAGGATTCCCTGGTAATAGAGGGGACAGCGAGGGAGGGGTCAGGAGACTGCTATGACCAGGAAGGAGAGTCTGGAGGCCAGCTACAGAGAGGGGGGCTCACTTGAGCTTGGGCTTTGGAGTGCTGAGGATGCTTTCTGTCTCCTCCATCTCAGGGCCACTGTCACTGGGGTTGTACATCTCCAGACTGTCATACAATTCATCCAAGTCCTCTTCCACTTCCCGGATCTGCTCGCGGGACACATGCTCCAGCCCAAAGCCCACCTGCAGGGGAAAAAAGAGTCTCTGAATTTAGGGTCACCCCTATTAACAGTTGTGGTTGATGAGCAGCTCCTTTCTCTTGGGCCACCCTTATAGTCCTGCTTAAGGGACACGCCAGAGCTTCACACTGGCTGGAGTAACCTTCACGTCATTTCCATGATCCAGCCTGAGGGAGGGGACATGGTGAGGCCACCTTCCCCCTGGTTTCTGCCACCACTCCACACTGTGAAGCTGTGCCAGGAGGGACAGCTGAGGAATCCCGAGGCCCATTGCCTGTGTGGGCCCGTCCTACCCTCCTTACAGCCCACAGGAAGGCGAAGCAATCACTCTCAACAATTTTCATCTTTATTCCTCTGTTAGCCCACTTAGAAGCCTGTAGAAATGGGTCCCTCCCGGTGCCCAGGGAAAAGACTGCTTCTCTCTCAGCAGCCCACTCCTGGTTATTCCACAGCTGACCACCAAGGACATTTCCACCTCACAAGCTGCTGCTCACTGATGTTCCCATGGGATAAGAGGGGAAATTAAGTGACAACCGCAGCAGCATCTGCCAGGTCTGTCCCTGTATCGCACACCAGAGGCTTGGGCATCACCAAGGGTCGGGCGTAGCTGTGCTTCCCTACGTTGTGTGCATAGCCTCTTTCTCTCCTCCGCTCGCTTAAGTCCTTCTTAGCCACCCTCTTCCTTAGGGCTCTACCAGGCAGGCCACGGGGAGCAGGAATATTAATCCCAGAATCCTGACTCTCAGTGGCAATACAGAGTGTACACCAGGGATGCTGGGTGAAACCCGGGGAATTCAACTCACCATTAACCTTGGGAGTAAGGGGCCGTACCTCATCTGAAACTTTAAACCGCTTCAGGAGGGCCACAAACTTCTGTTTGATGTTAGGTTGCTGTAGGGACAAATAGCACGATAGTTCTCAGCAACGTCCACTTGGGGTCAATTCAAGTGAACAAACATCCACCAGAGCCCACTTTCATGATGAGCTATGAGAGGACACGAAGACTGGAGGACTTGGTCTCTGCCCTTGGCATTCAAAGCCTTTCAGGAAGACAGGCCAAATTTGTGTGGCTCCTGGGCCTTGGGTGCAGCTGCGGGGAGAAGGAAT
The DNA here is from genome assembly GCF_049350105.2 of Macaca mulatta. NCBI lineage: Eukaryota > Metazoa > Chordata > Mammalia > Primates > Cercopithecidae > Macaca > Macaca mulatta. The sequence goes on from NC_133419.1 coordinate 8,199,471, forward strand.
GTCTATCCCCAGGTCCTTCGCCCCACTGTGCCCCAACACCTCCCAAATGTGGGTTTCCAGTTCATCTCTTTCGCTTGCCCTTCAGATCCACAGTGCCCACTGCTGACTCCCACCTGCGCATGCACAGCATGGGCACCTCAGCCTTACCAGCTCCATGGTGGAACGCAGCGTCTTCTCCTTGCACTCTGATCCTCTTACTGATGTCACCAACACACCTGAACCCACATCTATGCCTGGAGTCTCTCCCTCCCGTTCTCCCCACAGGCCCATTCTGGCTACCGTGGATCCTCCCTTTTCCATCTGTGACACGACTGTTTCCATTCAGGCCTTTCTCCTCGCCTCTCTGGGATCACAACAACAGCCTTCAGCTGACATCTCATGCCCTGCCCGCCTGTTTCTGGTCTTGTTCCCTCCACAGCCCACAGTGGTCCTTCCGCGTGCAAACCTGCTCATGCTACCCTCCCACTAGAAGTCTTCACTGGCCTCCACTACTTGAACAGAGCTCAGCAGTCAGGCCTGTAAGTGTCCAAAGCCTGGGTCTGCCTGTTTCTAACCTTATCTCTCTATTTGACCCTTCACACCCCATAGTCAAGTGGAAACTCACTGCTTCGAGTTCCTGGGAAAAACTGTACGCCGTTGTACTGGGCATTTTTTTTTTTTTTTTTTTTTTTTGAGATGGAGTTTTGCTCTGTCGTCAGGCTGGAGTGCAGTGGGGTGATCTTGGCTCACTGCAACCTCTGCCTCCCTGGTTCAATCGACTCTCTGCCTCAGCCTCCTGAGTAGCCAGGATTACAGGCACACGCCACCACACCCAGCTAATTTTTGTACTTTTAGTAGGGACGGGGTTTCACCATGGTGGCCAGGATGGTCTCCATCTCCTAACCTCATGATGCGCCTGCCTCGGCTTCCCAAAGTGCCGGGATTACAGGCGTGAGCCACAGCACTGTAGTGGGCCTTTATATAGGATATCTTCTGCCTTGAATAAAAATTTTGCCCAAATCCGCTTGGTGAAGTTTTATTTTAAAAAACCTATCTCTCAGCATCTCATCTGGAAAGCTGTCCTGGCACTTCTGGGACAGGTGGCCACAGTTCCCTGGAGTCATTGCAAAGCTATGTCTTTTGGCGCCTGTCCTACTGGGCTGTAATTATTTGTTGAAATGTGTGGTGTCACTAGATGCTGTGCGCTTGATGGCATGGACTGGGCCTTTATCTGTCTCTGGGCATGATGCTTAGCTTGTGGTCATATGTACTTCCTGCCTGAATGACAGACTTGCTGCCTGGGGATGAAAACAATGAACTTGCAAGACCGATAAATCTTCAAAGAAAGGGGAGAAAGGGCCTTCACAGCAGAGAAAAAAAGTCGAGCTCCCAGTGACAGAGCAGCATGAGACATGTTCAGAGAAGGTCAAGTACATCTGTGTTCTTGGTGAGACAGAAGAATGCGCATGCACAGAGGAGACAGGCACTAAGGGAGGTCACTAAGTCTCTGGGGTAGAACTGGAAGGTGCCTGCAGCTTAAAAAGAAAAAAAAAGAAAAACACTTCTGGAGGAGTGAACATTAGCAGGAGCACTGAATTCCAGTCATGTGCCAGGGTCATGCCAAGGAGGAGACCCCACATAGGATGAGGTGACTTATTAAGCTCTGGGGGCACCTGTTGGGAAGAAAATAGGGCCGCTTTCTGGTTACAGAGCAGGAAAAAGAAAGACTCAGCAGCAGGGGCTGACTACAGAGAGATCCTACAGTCACTCCCTATTTCCAGAGTGCAAGGGAGGTCAAGCATTTGGGGCACTGGTGACACACCTTATGGGGACCATTTGGAGCACCAATCAAGAGGTGGATACCTAAGGACAAGGAAACAGTCCTCCCGCTCCCTAGTTGCTGACTGGATGGGAAATCCAGTTCACAGTCTTGCAGATTTACCTGAAGTCCAGTGACACCTCAGTGTGATGGGAGAGGTGACAGCATCTGGCCTCCTATCATCCCTGAAGGGGCAGGCATCTCAGCTCTCAGGGGTTGGTCCCTAGGCTAGCTCTGCACTGGGAAGAATCAGGATGCCTCTGGGGAAATGGAGCTGTGAATTCCCCCTTCGGAAACGTTCCCAGCACTTCTGGCCCTCCCACACTTCATGCAGGTACTCCAGAATCTGTTAAAAGACCACCTAGGAATTCAGGTTTTTAGCTTCTCAGTCCAGGACTCAAATGTCATCAAAACAGTGACTCTTGCGGAACTCTTAGGAAAAGTATCAAAAGGCACCTGGTCTCCAAGGTTATGGATCCGTTAAGGCAGGAACAATACCTGATGTAATTAAAGCTTAGCAAGCCCAAGGTCATAGGAGCACCCCACGACTGGCCTATTATCTCTGCATAAGTTCAGCACATGATTAAAACAACTCCTAGAGGGAGCTGGCCTTCTCCCTGCAGAGGACAGCATGTGACATGAAGCAGCCACTGGAGTGGGTGGGAGGTGGTCTGTTCCCTGATGGACCACTATCTGTTCTGAATTCTAAAAGAAGGGTTCTCCTCCTTTTTTCTATCCAACAATAACCTGAAGGATATAACACTCTTATCAGTAATGGTGGTTCCCAACAACAGTGAGTCTAATTGGGTGGTGGTGAGGATACACAGCGTGCATCGGAATCGTTGACGGGATGACCCTGTGTTGATATATTTTAAGGAGCCTCTTCTAGACCTGAAGATGCTGCTGCCAACCTACCCCCAGACTGAAAATCTTAGCCAACCACTCCCCAGACCTTTGAGGCTCACCCTTGTGATGGCAGAGGTTGAGGTTAGTTTCCTCCGGGTCTTCTTTACTTTCCGGAGATCTTCGTCTTCATAGAACAAGTCCTAAGTGGGTACGGGGACAGAATGAGGGTGGGAAACTCCAGGAGTTTCTTGGATGCTCCACGTGAGGGACCATGGAAAGTTACCTGCCCATGCAATGGATCATCGCTGCCTTCCTGTTCTGATGAGAAACTCTCTTCCTCTTCCTCAGAATAATTGTCAATATCAGGAGAACGATCTGCAACAGACACCTGAGTCAGATAACCTTGCAATGGGAAGATCTGGCCCAAGAGACTTCGATGGGCTGGAATCAATGGTTCTCTTTGGGGGAAACACAGCCAGGGTGGAGGGGAGGGCAGGGCCAAAGCCACATTTTACTTCCAGGGGTCTCTAAAGGTCTCTTGCCCAGGAACATTTCGGGCACTGTCTTGTTCAGCTTTCCCAGGATGGGCTGTAGGGTCTCCAGACGCTACATGCATCTTACCAGAGAGCTTGGATTTGATTCCCTCATGGTCGATGGGCTGGCTGGACAGAGAGTAGATCTTTATTTCTGCCACAGGCACAGAGACATCCTTCACGTTGCTGTGTAGACCAAGCACCAGTGCGCCTTCATTAGGATGCTGCATCACCTAGGAGCAAGGGGAGGTGGTGGAGGCATGTTACTACAGAGGCACCTGGAGAAACGCAGCCACGGAACGCACAAGCCCCCCAGCAGCAACAGCATTCTGCTGATACATTTTCTTCCTCACTTTCAAATCCGTGTCTACTGTCCTACTGCTTCATGGTCTTACTTTTTTTATTATTATTATTATTTTGTTTTTGAGACAGAGCCTCTCACTGTCACCCCGGTTGGAGTGCAGTGCCGCAATCTTGGCTCACTGCAACCTCTGCCTCCCAGATTCAAGTAATTCTCCTGCCTCAGGCTCCCAAGTAGCTGGGATTACAGGCGTCTGTCACCATGCTCAGCTAATATTTTTTTGCATCTTTAGTAGAGACAGGGTTTCACCATGTTGGCCAGGCTGGTCTCAAACTCCTGACCTCGTGATCTGCCCGCCTCGGCCTCCCAAGTGCTGGGATTACAGGTATAAGCCACTGCACCCAGCCTGTTTTTTTATTATTATTAAAGACAAGGTCTCACTCTGTCACCCAGGCTGGCATGCAATAGTGTGATCACAGCTCACTACAGTCTCGACCTCCCAGGCTCAAGTGATCCTCCCGCCTCAGCCTCAGTAGCTGAGACCACAGGCACACACCACCATGCCCAACTAATTTTTAAATTTTATGTAGAGATGGGGTCTCACTATGTTGCACAGGCTGATCTCGAACTCCTGGGCTCAAGCAATTCTCCTGCCTTGGCCTCCTAAAGTGCTGGGATTACAGGCATGAGCCACTGCACTTGGCCTAAGGTCTTAGCTTTAAAATTATCCCCAGAAGTGCTGGTCAGGGCCATGTGCTTAAAGATAACAATCACGATGGAAGATGGTTGCTCGGGCCAGGCGCGATGGCTCATGCCTGTAATCCCAGCACTTTGGGAGGCCGAGGCGGGCGGATCACAATGTCAGGAGATCGAGACCATCCTGGCTAACACGGTGAAACCCCGTCTGTACTAAAAATACAAAAAATTAGCCAGGCATGGTGGCAGGCGCCTGTAGTCCCAGCTACTCGGGAGGGTGAGGCAGGACAATCGCTTGAACCCAGGAGGCAGAGGTTGCAGTGAGTCGTGATCATGCCATTGCACTCCAGCCTGGGCAACAGAGCAACACTCCATCTAAAAAAAATTAATAATAAAATAAAATAAAATATAGAAAATGGTTGCTCGGCCAGGCACAGTAGTCTGTTCCTGCAATCCCAGCACTTTGGGAGGCTGAGGCGGGCAGACTGCTTGAGTCCAGGAGTTTCAGACCAGCCTGAGCAACATGGTGAAACCCTGTCTCTACTAAAAATAAAAAAATCAGCTTGGTGTGGTAGCACATGCCTGTAGTTGCAGCTACTCAGGAGGCTGAGATGGGACAATCACCTGAGCTCAGGAAGTCGAGGCTGTAGTGAGCTGTGATTGCACCACTGCATTCCAGCCTGGGTGACAGTGAGACTCTTATCTCAAAAAAAAAAAAAAAAAAAGAAAAAAGGAAGAAAGAAAAGAAAAAGAAAAGAAAAGAAAGAAAGAAAGATGGAAAGAAAGAAAGAGAGAGAGAGAGGAGAGAGAGCAGGTGAGCGAGGGAGAGAGGGAGGGAAAGGAAAGAAAGGAAGAAAAAGGAAGGAAGGAAGGAAGGAAGGAAGGAAGGAAGGAAGGAAGGAAGGAAGGAAGGAAGGAAGGAAGGAAGGAAGGAAAGAAGGGAGGGAGGGAGGGAGGGAACAAAAGAAATAGTTGCTAATCTCTAGGACTAATTTTAGTGTAAGTCCTTTACAGAGAAACTTGCTCTTGAGTCTGGGTGAGGCCAGGCCTACAGGTGGTGGTCGCCTATCACTGGCAATAAGGAAAAGGGGCCCAGTCTACAGGGAATGGCAGCGCCTGGCGTAGCAGGGGCAGGGGGTGCTGGTGGGAATTCACTGCCCCCTGTCTCCACACTGACACAAACACTCACTGAGCAGGACAGAAAGACGGGCTGGGACTATCTCAAATTTTCTATCATGGGCACAAAATTGTTCCTATTTATTAAAGTACAGAAATAATTTTAAAAACAGATCAGTGGCTGCTTTCTTCTTCCCGTTAGGGCTGAGAGGAACTGCCTGGCACCCAGGGAGCTTCACTAGTGAGTACATGTATTGAGAATAATCATAGCCTGACTTCTTACCATTCCAAAAGGGAATCAGAAATATGGAGAAATAAAAGCTATAAAAAGCCATTGGGTTGGAACTGAAATTACCGATGCGTGCTCATGGTTAGACAGATCTGGACCTAGACCTGAAAGGAGCTGTGACGTGTGTGTAGACACGAGCACATGTGTGCATACAGACAGATCTCTCTCAGCTCTGTCTGCTCAGTGGGAGTAGATGACACCAAGTTGGGGACATGGGCACTCCTGGTACCCAGATCTTGGTTTCTGCACACCATTCTCCACTGAAAAGAACCAGGGCTCCTTGGGGAATCTGCTCATTCTGGGGCTGGGTCAGGGAAAGTACAAGATGAGCCTGAAATGTTTTGTACCAGAAAGTATGGTAGGATGTAAAGAATGATGAGATACAGTACAAAGGACTCGAAGCCGGCATGAAGGGGCTCCCACGGGCCAAACCTGACAAGTCTGTGCATCAAAATAAAAAAATGATAGTAGCAGATTCAGCCCCATCAAATAAAACAGGAATCCGCGGTCCATAACTGACACAAATAAATGAGAGCAAAGGCAAAGCACTATCTTACTACAGAAAGCCAGTTAATGAGGCTGGGAGCAGTGGCTCACACCTGTAATCCCAGCAGTTTGGGAGGCCAAGGCAGGCGGATCACTTGAGGCGAGGAGTTCAAGACCAGCCTGGACAACATGGTGAAACCCCGTCTCTACTAAAAATACAAAAAAGTTAGCTGGGCCTGGTGGCGGGCCACTGTAATCCCAGCTACTCTGGAGGCTGAGGCAGGAGAATCGCTGGAACTCAGGAGGTAGAGTTTACAGTGAGCAGAGATTGTGCCAGTGCACTCAAGCCTGGGTAATGAAGTGAGACTCCCTCTCAGGGGGAAAAAAAAAAAAAAAAAGCCAATTAATAAATATGTAAGGAATGGTGGGATTAGAAATTCACTGTCTGGTAAGCATCAAAGTATAGTGATGACCAATTAAGGCAAGAATCATGAATAGATGCTAAAACCAGTAGGTGAAAATGTGATAAAGAAAAAGATAAGTTACCTACCTTTTTCTCCCCATAATATATTTATCTCCCCGTAAAATATTTTTTTCCAGTAAGTAAAAATGCTTATTAATTAACTTTGTGGTGGAAAAACCCTGCAGACTCCATGTTAACCAAGTGATAATATCAGGCCGGGCACAGAGGCTCATGCATATAATCCCAGCACTTTGGGAGGCGGAGGAGGGAGGATTGCTTGAGCCTAGGAGTTTGAGACCAGCCAGCCTGGACAACACAGCAAGACCTTGTCTCTTAAAAAAAAAAAAAAAAAAAGAAAGTAAAGGCTGGGCGCGGTGGCTTACACCTGTAATCTCAGGACTTTGGGAGGCCAAGGCAGGCGGATCACAAGGTCAGGAGATTGAGACCATCCTGGCCAACATGTGAAACCCAGTCTCTACTAAAAATACAAAAAAAAAAAAAAATTGGCTGGGCATGGTGGTGCACGCTTGTAGTTCCAGCTACTCGGGAGGCTAAGGTAAGAGAATCACTTGAACCCAGGAGGTGGGGGTTACAGTGAGCCGAGATCATGCCACCACACTCCAGCCTGGCGACAGAGTGAGACTCTGTCTCAAAAAAAAAAAAAAAAGTAAAAATAAAAAAAAAAAATTAAAAGTTAATATCCCCAGGAAAGGAACCAATTGACATCAGGTGCTGCCTAAGCTGCACTGAGAACAGAACACTTCTGTGGTAACGCTGCCAGAAACACAGATGGAATCTAATTTTGAGGCAACATCAGGCTAACCTGGACTGAGGAGTATTCAAGAAAGTAACCAGCCTGCGTGCTTAAAAAATGTCAAGGGCATGAAAGGTAAGCAAAACCTAGGGGCTGCTGCAGACTGAAGGGGACAAAGGACACAGTGACATGCGGCACGTAATCCTAGATCAATCCCAGACCCATAAAGGGGATGGAGATCACTGAGACACTCAGCACAATTGGAACAGGGACTGTGAGTTAGATGGCAATCTTATCTCAATGTTAGTGTCCTGATCTTGATGGTGGCAGGGAGTTTAGACAGCAGAGTATTCTCATGTTAAGGAAGTTAACATGGCGCAGTATTAACGTGTAATGGGGCGTCGTGCCTGCAACCTACTCTCAGAAAGTTGGCTCAGAAAATAATACCTAACAATATGTCTATGAGGAGAGAATAAGAAATGTGGTAATATGTTAAAGAACTTGGATGAATCCACATATGGGAATTCTTCGTACTATTCTTGTAACTTTTCTGAAAGTTTGAAATTTTATGTAATTTTTTGAGCTTTACCTTTTTAAAAGTTAAAACTTTTCATGAAGGAAAAGTACTTGATAAAAACAAGTATATTCTGAATTTTCAACAAATAATTAACTTGTAAAACAGAATTAAGCACTTAGCCAGCAGGATGGGAAAATCATCTGGAAGGCTCAAATGGCTGGGCTGGTGTCTCCCGTGGGCTCTGTGACTCAAAGGCCAACAGTCTGGAGACTGTGTTCCTCTCACCTCTGCCATGTTGATGAGTCCCACGGCCAAGGTCTTATAGCCCAAGATGGTCCGATTCTTGTAACGTTTTCTCCGTTGCAGCATGATCTGCAGCTTGTTGGCATCTCGCTTAAGGAAATGAGGGTACTATGAAATATAAAACACAGAGTCAAGGATGGTTAATGAGCAGCTGGGTCCTTGAGGGGTTCTAGAGGACATACAATCTTTCTGTGCTTCAATTCTTCCTGTCTGTAAAAGGGGACAATCAGGGTTGAAAGGAGAGCCATGAAGTTGCTGCTGGTGGAACTGATTCAGCTTGGTGCCTGGCTTCCACGCCACGGCCCTGGGGTCCACACCCGTTCAGAAAACTGTCTCTTTCCTTGCCACTTTATCAGGTGTTTTCTCCGTGTGTTTCAATTCGGGCATGGAATTACTGGAATTATGATGAGAGGGACACTGACTAGGAGGGATAAGGAGTAGAGGGGAAGGACGGAGAACCCGATGTGGAGGCTGAAGGTGGCACGGTCCACGGGGGGTGCAAGGATCACTAAGGAGAGGTGATGGGGTGTAGCAGATGGCTAACAATTGTTAGCCAAGGCAGAGGAAGGGAAGGAGCCATGGTGCCTACCCAGGTTTCTACACCCTTACCGTGGATGGCTAAGGGGTTGCTTTGGCTCTCCAGGCCAGCCATAAACCTCCAGGTGACTTTTATTCATTCCCACCCAAGTTGGGGAATTGGGGCTCTGGGATAAAACAGTCTCTGGGTTAGTGGACTGTCTAGGGACTAGCCAGGATATAGAATCTTAGGGGCCTAAGATTAGGAGAGTCTCACCTGAAGGGAGAAGGTTAATTGGAGCTCTGTTTCCACCAGTCCACTAGCTGGAAGGACGATCTCGTTGGAGCGAAGAATTCTTTTTGAACCCTGAAACCGAGAAGAAAAGTCTGTTTGGCCAGGTGCAGTGGCTCATGCCAGTAATCCCAGCAGTTTGGGAGGCTGAGGTAGAAGGACTGCTTGGACTCAGGAGTTTGAGACTAGCCTGGGGCAACATAGTGAGACTCCTGTTTCTACAAAAAATAAAAAATTTGTCTCGGTGGGGGTACACATGCCTGTAGTCCCAGCTACTCAGGAGGCTGAGATGCGAGGATCACCTGAGCCTGGGAGTTCGAGCCTGCAATGAGTCGTGATCCTGCCACTGCACTCCAGCCTGGGTGACAGAGCGAGACCCTGTCTCAAATAATATTAATAATAAAAAGAAAAAAAAAATCTGTCAAAGCTGTGTCACCAAAAATCAGACCAAAAGAAATACTATGTTTGCAAACAACTTCTAAACTCTATAAGCATTCTTTAAAAAAAAAAAAATTAAATTTTATTTTTTTTGAGACGAGTCTCATTCTGTCGCCCAGGTTGGACTGTAGTGGTGCGATCTCGGCTCACTGCAACCTCCGCCTCCTGGGTTCAAGCGATTCTCCTGCCTCAGCCTCCTGAGTAGCTGGGACTACAGGTGCCTGCCACAACGCCCGGCAAATTTTTTTTGTATTTTTAGTAGAGATGGGGTTTCACCATGTGCTGGCCTTGAACTCCTGCCCTCAGATGATCAGCTCGCTTCAGCCTCCCAAAGTGCTAGGATTACAGGCATGGGTCACCACACCCGGCCCAAACATTCTTACCAGTCCAAATATTTCATGAATCCTTACTGTACTTATTTGAATCAAGCCTCTACCATAAGTCTGATTTTACATGTATGATGCTGTAGGGTGCATAAAGGGTTATCACAGCAAAATGATTTGTTAATGCCTGCGAGTTCCCAGCACTCCTGGGGAAGAGGCCGGTAGTGTCAGCCTCCAGGGTGTATATGACCCTCCCTGCCCACCGTTCCTTTTTTTTTTTCCCCCAAGAACTTCCTCTTTAACCTCCCCACCCTCCAAACCGAGTATTTGGGTTAGACAGCCCTCTTACTGCCATGTTGGTCGGGCTGGCCTCGAACTCCTGACTTCAAGTGATCCTCCCTCTGACTCCCCAGGCACACTGTCTTGTCTCTGGGCTTTTCATGTACTTTTCTTCTCTTCTTGGATGCTTTTTTTGGCTTCTGAACACAAGTAACCAACTCATCTTTCAGATCTCAGCTGAAATTTTTTTTTTTTCCCAGAACTTCCTCTTTAACCTCCCCTGCTCCAAACCTAATATTTGGGTTAGACAGCCCTCTTACTGCCAGTTACTGAATCTCACTAAACTTCAAGATCCATAAGACAAAGATATGTCTTGTTCAATATGATTCCCAGCACACAAATAAACGGTGTTGAATAAATTTGTCTAAAAAAAATAAGCAGTTTAAAAATTAATACCAATAATAAAAAAACCCCACAACATCCAAAGTTGGTAAGGATGTGGTAGGATTTCCAAATTCATTCATTGTTGAAGCAAAGTAAATTACAGTAACCCTTTTAGAAAGTAGCCTGGCAAAAAAGAAACATTTCCATTCAAAAATTGTAATCCAAAACAATAAATTCTAAGGGCATGATTTTTATATATTATTTTCTTTTTTCCCCCTTGATCCCATGACCTTGGAGGGAATGGTTTTTTTCTTTTTCTTTTTTTTTTTTTTAAATAAAAAAAGAGACGAGGTCTCACTATGTTGCCCAGGCTGGTCTTTAACTTCTGAGCTCAAATAATCTTCCCACTTCAGCCTCCCAAAGTGCTAGAATTACAGGCCACCACACTGGGCCAGGAATGAGTTTTAAAAAGAAGAAAATCTGTAAACAAGGAGCTGCTCATTGAAACACTATTTTTACTATTTTTATTTTTTACTTGTAGAGATGGGGTGTTGCTATATTGCCCAGGTTGGTCTTGAACTCTTGGGCTCAAGCAATCCTACTGCCGTGGCCTCCCAAAGTGCTGGGATTACATAGACTTGAGCCCCACACCCATCTCTGTTTATAATTGATGACAAGTTTTGAGCTGCTCATCTCTCATCTTCGGCAAAGCTGTGATTACTCTGGGAATTGTTCGTTGAAATGGTACTATGCTGTGGTGCTGACCCTTAGGGGAAAATTCCACACATGGAAAAATGCCTCGGCCACTCATGAGGCCAAAATGAGACCAAGGAAGTAGAGCCCTGATGGTTATGTCATTCTGTAGTGATGCTGCCTATGGGTAACGGCCACAGGGGGAAGGCTGGGTATAAAATCAGCAGAAGGCTGGGTGTGGTGGCGCCTGTGATCCCAGCACTTTCCCAGGAATTCGAGACCAGCCTGAGCAAAACTGGGAAACCTCGTCTCTAAAAAAATACAAATATTAGCCGGGCGTGGTGGTGTGCACTTGTAATCCCAGCTACTCAGGAAGCTGAAGTGGGAGAATCATTTGAGCCTAGAAGGCAGAGGTTGCAATAAGCCAAGATCATGCCGGGCGCGGTGGCTCACGCCTGTAATCCCAGCACTTTGGGAGGCTGAGGCGGGCGGATCACGATGTCAGGAGATCGAGACCATCCTGGCTAACACGGTGAAACCCCGTCTCTACTAAAAATACAAAAAAAATTAGCCAGGCGTGGTGGTGGGCGCCTGTAGTCCCAGCTACTCGGGAGGCTGAGGCAGGAGAATGGCGTGAACCCGGGAGGCGGAGCTTGCGGTGAGCCAAGATCACACCACTGCACTCCAGCCTGGGGGTCAGAGCAAGACTCCCGTCTCAAAAATAATAATAATAATAATAATAATAATAATAATAATAAGCCAAGATCATATCATTGCACTCCAGCCTGGGCAACAGAGCGAGACCCTGTCTCAAAAAACAACAACAAAAATAAAATAACAGCAGAAGCACAGTCAGCCCACACACAGGCCAGGGCCTCAGGACTCCCGGAAGCTCGAGCGCTACAGTGGCAACGGAAGACTGAATGCATCAAATAAACTATAAAAAGCAAAACTGACAGCCACTCTCTCCCACAAGACTTTCCACACATTTATGAGATTCATGCCACAACTGGAAATTTGAGCACTGATTTCGTGATACTAAGGTTTTTGTTTTGTTATTTTAGAGTCTTGCTCTGTTGAGTAGGCTGGAGTACAGGGGCGTGATCTCGGCTCACTGCAGTCTCCGCCTCCCAGGTTCAAGTGACTCTCTTGCCTCAGCCTCCCAAGTAGCTGGGATTACAGGTGCATGCCATCACGCCCGGCTAATTTTTGTAGTTTTAGTAGAGACGAGGTTTTATAATGTTGGCCAGGCTGGCCTTGAACTCCTGATCTCAAGTTATCCACTTGTCTTGGCCTCCCAAAGTGCTGGGATTATAGGCGTGAGCCACCGTGTCTGGCCAAGGTGTGATAATGGTATTGTGGTTTTGTTTAAAAATACTGCCTACATTTTTTAATTACATATTGGAATATTTGTGGGTGAAATGTTATGATGTATGGATTACCTCAAAATAACACTGGTGAAGGGAAACAGATGGGGACACAGATGAAACAAGACTGGCGATGAGTTGATAACCATTACAGCTTGGAAAGGGGATCGAGGGAATTGTAAACTACTCTGTCTACTTTTGCATGTTTGAATTTTTTCCAAAATAAAAGTTGAAAAAAGTAATCAGTGCTTAGGGTTCTTTTCAGATTTCTCGGCTCAGAGCATATATTCATAGAATATGAAGGCCTTAGGGCCTGGTCCTGGCTCTTCCCTCTGCCTGGAAGGCTCTTCTTCCAGATACCTGAACGGCCCTCACCTCCTTCAAAGTCTTTAGGTAAAAGTCATCTTCTCAACCAGGTCTACCGTGACCACCGTAGGGAATCTGTTAACTTCCTCCACCCCAGCCCTCTCCATCCCCTTTATCTTATTTATTGTCACTATCAGACATCACCTTCCAATAGCAGTAGCCTCATTATACGATCATATTAACTATCACCACCCAAGTATGTGCTCTAAATACCTGTAAAACTTTCTATCCCAAATTCACTATCTGAATTTCAAACTCGCTAGAAGGAATCTGCGTGTGCAGGGAGCAGGATGCAGAGTGCAGTGTATTACGGGATCACAGCCAGGTCCGGCCCTTTCAAGCACGGTGCACTACTGTCCTTGTCTTTCCTACCCTTCCTCAAGGGTTTAGCTTTCATGGGTTCCAGTATTTGCTTCTTCCAGGTGCCTGGGGCACTACCAACCAGGGTCCAATTTCAAAATTATTTTTAATATACTTTTGTATCATTTGTTTATCTATATAACAGTATATCTTCATTTGCAGTATAGAAGCAAAACCATTTATATCTAAATATTAAAGTAACATTATAGCACATTAAAATATTTATTAATATTAATATATTTTAAAAATTAGGTTACAGGTGTTTTATTACTATTATTCTGAGACGGAGTCTCACTATGTTGCACAGGCTATAGTACAGTGGCACAATCTTGACTTACTGTAACCTCCGCCTCCCAGGCTCAAGTGATTCTCCTGCCTCAGCCTCCCAAGTGGCTGGCACTACAGGAGTGAGCCACAACGCCCAGCTAATTTTCGTATTTTTAGTAGAGATGGGGTTTCACCATGTTGCCCAGGCTCATCTTGAACTGCTGACCTCAGGTGATCCACCTGCCTTAGCCTCCCAAGTGCTGGGATTTACAGGCACGAACCACTGCGACTAGCCAGGTTACTGGTGTTTTAAATGCTTTTTATTTAAACCAAAAATTCTTTTCATATAGATGTTTAACAGTATTGTTGCTGGGTGTGGTGGCTCACATCTATAATCCCAGCACTTAAGGAGGCAGAAGTGGAAGGATAGCTTGAGCCCAGGAGTACAAGGGCTGCCTGGGCAACATAGTGAGATCCCCTTCTCGAAAAAAAAAAATTAAGAGTATTATAGTGATATTTGAGGAAACTGGCTGGGGTTTCTTGGATGTCTGAAGAATAACTGTTATTTTTCATTTATTCTTTATTTCAATTTTTTAATTAATAATTTTTATGGGTATATAGTAGGTATATTTATGAAGTACATAAGACATTTTGATCAGGCATACGACATGTAATAATCACATCAGGTTATATGGGGTCCATCACCTCAAGCATTTATCATTTATTTATGTTACAAATATTCCAATTATACTTTCAGTTTTAAATGTACTATAAATTAACATTGACTGTAATTGCCCTGTTGCACTATAAAATATCACAGATCTTTAAAACACTTTAAAAAAATTTTATAATTAAAAAATTTTTTTGGCTGGGCGTGGTGGCTCATGCCTGTAATCCCAGCACTTTGGGAGGCCGAGGCGGGTGGACCACCTGAGGTCAGGCGTTCAAGACCAGCCTGGGCAACATGGTGAAATCCCGTCTCTAACTAAAAATACAAAAATTAGCTGGGCATGGTTGTGCGTGCCTGTAATCCCAGCTACTTGGGAGGCTGAGGCAGAAGAATAACTTGAACCTGGGAGGTGCAGGTTGCAGTGAGCTGAGATTGTACCATTGCATTGCAGCCTAGGCGACAAGAGCGAAACTCCGTCTCAAAAAAAAAAAAAGTTTTTAAAAAATAGAGATGGGGCCAGGCGTGATGGCTCATGCCTGTAATCCCAGCACTTTGGGAGGCCAAGGTGGGCGGATCAGGTGGTCAGGAGATCGAAACCATCTTGGCTAACATGGTAAAACCCTGTCTCTACTAAAAATACAAAAAATTAGCCAGGCGTGGTGGTGGGCGCCTGTAGTCCTAGCTACGCAGGAGGCTGAGGCAGGAGAATGGTGTGAACCCGGGAGGCGGGGCTTGCAGTGAGCCAAGATCATGCCACTGCACTCCAGCCTGGGCAACAGAGCGAGACTCTGTCTCAAAAAAAAAAAAAAAAAAAAAGAGATGGGGTTTCACTACAGTGCTCAGGCTGCTCTCAAACTACTGGACTCAAGGGATCTTCCCACCTCAGCCTTCCAAAGTGCTAGGGTTACAGGCGTGAGCCACCATGCTTGGCCAAATACCGGATCTTATTCATTCTATGTTTTTGTATCCATTAACTATCGTCACAGCCCCACTGCCCATACAAACCTGTGGTAACCATCATTAGACTATCTCCATGACTTCAATTTTTAACTCCCAGAAGTAAGTGAGAGCATTCAAAGTATGTCTTTCTATGCCTGGCTTATTTAACATAATATCCTCCAGTTCCATCCATGTTATTGCAAATGACAGGACCTCCTTCTTTTTTATGGCTGCATAGTACTCCATTATGTGTATGTACCATTTTCTTCATCAATTTATCTGTTGATGGACACTTAGGTGCTTCCAAATCTTGGCTATTGTGAATAGTGCTACATGGGACTATTTTGGTTTTTTGAGGAACCTCCATACTGTTTTCCATATTCACTGTATTAATTTACATTCCTACCAACAGTGTATGAGGGTTCCCTTTTCTCTACATCCTCACCAGCATTCACTATTGCCTGTCTTTTGGATAAAAGCCATTTAAACCAGGGTGAGATGATATCTCATTGTAGTTTTGATTAGCATTTCTCTGATAATCAATGATGTTGCACACCCTTTCATATGCCTGTTCATCATTTGTAGGTCTTCTTTTGAGAGATGTCTATTCAGATCATTTGCCCATTTCTTAATAGGATTATTAGATATTTTCCTGAGTTGTTTGAGCTCCTTATATATTCTGGTTATTAATCCCTTGTCAGATGGACAAGGGATCCCTTGTTGGCCTCTCAAAGTGCTGGGATTACAAGCATGAGCCACTGCGCCTGGCCCAGAAGCTTTTTAACTTGATGTGATCCCATATGTCCATTTTTGCTTTGGTTGCCAGTGCTGGGTATTACACAAGAAATCTCTGCCCAGATCAATTTCCTAGAGAGTTCCCCCAATGTTTTCTTATATTTTTATTATTTTAGTGGCCAAAGCAGTTGGAAAAATGTTTTCTTTTAGTAGTGTCATAGTTTCAGGTATTAGATTTAAGCATCCAGTCAATTTTTATCTGATTTTTGTATATAGTGAGAGATAAGAGTCTAGTTTCATCCCTCTGCATGTGGATATCCAGTTTTTCCAGCATCATGTATTGAGGAGATTGTCCTTTCCCCAATATATGCTCTTGGCACCTTTGTTGAAAATTAGTTCACTGTAGATGTATGGATTTATTGCCAGATTCTCTATTCTCTTCCATTGGTGTAGGTGTTTGTTTTTATGCCAGTACCAGGCTGTTTTGGTTACTATAGTTCTGTAGTATAATTTGAAGTCAGATAATGTGATTTCTCTAGGTTTCTTCTTTGTGCTCAGGATGGCTTTGGCTATTCTGGGTCTTCTGTGGTTCCATATACATTTTAGGATTGTTTTTTCTATTTCTGTGAAGAATGTCATTGGTATTTTGATAGGGATTGCACTGAATCTGTAGATTGCTTTGGGTGGTATGGACATTTTAACAATATTCATTCTTCCAATCCATGAATATGGAATATCTTTCCGCTTTTTGTGTCCTTTTAAATTTCTTGCATCAATGTTTTACAGTTTTTAATATAGACATCTTTCACTTCTTTGGTTAAGTTTATTCCTAGGTATCCTATTTTACTTGTAGCTCTTGTAAATGGGATTACTTTCTCGATTTTTCAGATTGTTCACTGTTGACATATAGAAATACTACTGATTTCTGTATGTTGATTTCGTATCCTGCAACTTCACTGATTTTGTTTATCAGTTCTACTAGTTATTTTGTGAAGTGTAGGTTTTTCCACATATAAGAGCATATCATCTGCAAACAAGGATAATTTGACTTCTTCCTTTCCAATCTGGATGCCTTTATTTCTTTCACTTGCCTGACTGCTCTAGTTAGGACTTCTAGTTATTATACTGAATAACAGTGGTGAAAGTGGGGATCCTTGTCTTGTTCCAGATCTTAAAGGAAAGGCTTTCAGTTTTTTTCTCCGTTCAGTCTGATACAAGCTATGGGTCTGTCACATACAGTTTTTATTGTGTTGAGGTATGTTTCTTTCATATCCATTTTTTGAGGATTTTTATCATGAAGGCTTGTTGAATTTTATCAAATGCTTTTTCAGAAAAAAAATATATACATATGTATGTGTGTATATATACATTCCCCCCACCAGAGATGAGGTTTTGCCATGTTGCCCAGGCTGGTCTCAAACTCTTGGCCTCAAGCGATCTATCTACCTTGGCCTCTCAAAGTGCTGGGATTACAGGCGGGAGCCACAATGCCCAGCCATTCAGCATCAATTGAGATTATCACATGGGTTTTGTCCTTCATTCTGTTGATATGATGTATCACATTAATTGATTTGTGTATGCTGAACCATCCTTGCGCATCCGTGGGATCTCAGTTGGTCATGATGAATGATGTTTTTAATGTGTTGCTGAACTCTGTTTGCTAGTATTTTCTTGACGATTTCTGCATCAATGTTAATCAGAGATACTGCCCTGTCACTTTCTTTGGTTTTGGCATCAGGGGAATACTGGTCTCACAGATTGAGTCTGGAAGTATTCTCTATGTTTTGGAATAGTTCTTCTTAAATGTTTGGTAACATTCAGTAGTGAAGCTAACAAGGCCTGGGCTTTTCTTTGCTGGGAGACTATGTTGATGGCATCTAGCTATTTTTTTTTTTTTTTTTGTTACTGGTCTATTCAGGTTTTGAATTTTTTTCATGGTTCAATCTTGGTAGGCTGTATCTTCCCTGGAATTTATCCATTTCTTCTAGGTTTTCCAGTTTATTGGTATACAGCTGCTCATAGCAGCCACTAATGATCCTTTGAATTTCTGCAATGTCAGTCACCTCTTTTTTCATCTCTGATTTATTTGTGTCTTCTCTTTTTCTTAGTTGGTCTGGCTAAAGGTTTGTCTATTTTGTCTTCTCAAAAAACAACTCTTTGGCCGGGTATGATGGCTCATGCCTGTAATCCCAGCACTGAAGGCCAAGGCAAGTGGATCACCTGAGTTTGGGAGTTTGAGACCAGCCTGGCAAATAAGGTGAAACCTCGTCTCTACTAAAAATACAAAAATTAGCCGTCATGGTGGTGCACACCTGTAATCCCAACTACTTGGGAGGCTGAGGCAGGAGAATCACTTGAACCTGGGAGGCAGAGGTTGCAATGAGCTGACATTGCACCACTGTACTCCAGCATGGGTGACAGAGCAAGACTCCATCTCAAAAACAAAACAAAACAAAACACACACAAAAATCCAAAAGTTGTTTTGTTGATTTTTTTTTCAAATTTATTTATTTCTGCTATGATGTTCATTATTTCTTTTCTTCTACTAATTTGGGGTTTGGTTTGCTCTTGCTTTTCTAGTTCTTTAAGAAGCATCATTAGGTTATTTGAAGTTTTTCTTCTTTTTTGATGTAGGCACTTAGCTATGAACTTCCCCCTTGGTACTGCTTTTGATGTATCCCATAGGTTTTGATATGTTATGTTTCCATTATCATTTGTTTCAAGAAAATTTCAGTTTCCTTCTTAATTTATTCATTGACCCACTGGTCATTTAGGAGCATATGGTTTAATTCCATGTGTGTGTATTGCTTTCGAAATTCCTTGTTATTGATTTCTAGTTTTATTCCATTATGGTCAGGGAAGATGCTTGATATTATTTCAACTTTTTTTTTTTTTTTTTTTGAGACAGAATCTCGCTCTGTTGCCCAGGCTGGAGTGCAGTGGCACAATCTCCGCTCACTGCAACCTCCACCTCCAGGATTCAAGCAATTCTCCTGCCTCAGCCTCCTGAGTAGCTGTGACTACAGGCACCTGCCACCACGCCCAGCTAATTTTTGTATTTTTAGGAGAGATGGGGTGTCACCATGTTGGCCAGGATGATCTTGATCTCTTGACCTCGTGATCCACCCACCTTGGCCTCCCAAAGTGCTGGGATTACAGGCGTGAGTCACCATGCCTGGCCTCAACTTTTTTTTTTTTTTAATGTTTTAAGACTTGTTTTGTGACCTAACATATGGCCTATCCTTGAGAATGATCCACATGCTAAGGAAAAAAAAAGTGTATTCTGCAGCCATTGGAAGAAATGTTCTGTAAATATCTATTAGGTCCATTTGGTCTATAGTGCAGTTAAGTCTGATGTTTCTTAGTTTATTTTGTCTGGATAATCTGTCCAATGCTGAAAGTGGGCTGTTAAAGTCTCTAGCTATTGTTGTACTGGAGTCTAACACTCTCTTTAGCTCTAATAATATCTGATTTATATATCTGGGTGCTCCAGTGTTAGGTGCATATATATTTACAATTGTTATCCTCTTGCTGAGTTGACCACTTTATCGTTATATAATGACCTTGTCAATTTTTACAATTTTTGTCTTGAAATCTATTTTGTCTGATGTAAGTATAGCTATGCCTACTCTTTTTTTTTTTTTTTTTTTTTGGTTTCCATTTGCATAGAGTATATTTTTCCAACCCTTTATTTTTAGTCTCTATGTGTCTTTACAGGTCAAGCGTGTTTCTCGTAGGCAACAGATGTTTGGGTCATGTTTTTGTTTTTGTTTTTCTGAGACAGCATCTCACTCTGTTGCCCAAGGTGGAGTGCACTGGCACAATCATAGCTCATTTTAGCCTTAACCTCCTGAGCTCAAGTGATCCTCCTACCTCAGACTCCTGAGTAGGTCTACCACTACACCCAGCTAATTTTTCAAATTCTTTGTAGACACAGGATTCCACTATGCTGCCCAAGCTGGTCTCAAACCCCTGGGCTCAAGCAATACTTTCGCCTCAGCCTCCCAAAGTGCTGGGATTATAGGCATGAGCCACTGTGCCTAGCTGGGTCCTGTTTTGTTTTGTTTTTTTGAGACAGAGTCTTGCACTGTTGCCTGGGCTGGAGTGCTGTGGTGCAATCTGGGTTCACTGCAACCTCCGCCTCCCAGATTCGAGCAATTCTCCTGCCTCAGCCTCCCGAGTAGCTGGGATTACAGGCGTGCACCACCACACCAAGCTAATTTTTTGTATTTTTAGTACAGATGGGGTTTCACCATGTTGGCCAGGCTGGTCTTGAAATGCTGACCTCGTGATTTGCCCACCTTAGCCTCCCAAAGTGCTGGGATTACAGGCATGAGCCACCATGCTCAGCTGGGTCTTGTTTTCTAATGCATTCAACTACTCCATGTCTTTTGATTGCAGAATTTTGTCCATTTATATTCAATGTTATTATTGATAAGTAAGGACTTACTATTGCCATTTTGTTATTTGTTTTCTGGTTGTTTTGTGGTCTTCCTTCCTTCTTTCCTTCTTGTTTTTCTTTTTGTGAAAGTGATTTTCTCGGATGGTATGTTTTAATTTCTTGCTTTTTATTTTTTTGCTTTTTGTGTATGTTACAGGGTTTTTTGATTTGCGGTTACCATGAGGCTTGCAAATAACATCTTACAACCCATCGTTAAAAACTGAATGGTAACTTAACTCTGATTGCAAAAACAAAAAATAAAGAAGCAAAGAGAAAACCAATAAAAACTCTACACTTCAACTTCATCCCACCTCCCTCTTTTTTTTTTTTTTTTTTTGGAGATAGAGTCTTGCTCTTTTGCCAAGGCTGGAGTGCAGTGGTGCCATCTTGGCTCACTGCAACCTCTGCCTCATGGGTTCAAGTGATTCTCCTGCCTCAGCCTCCTGAGTAGCTGGGATTACAGGCATGTGCCACCATGCCTGGCTAATGTTGTATTTTTTGTAGAGACAGGGTTGTACTATGTTGGCCAGGCTGGTCTCGAACTCCTGACCTAAGGTGACCCAGCTACCTCAGCCTCCCAAAGAGCTGGGATTATAGGCATGAACTGCACCTGGCCCATAGTTATTATTTTTGATAGGCTCATCTTTTAGTCTTCCTACTCAAAATATGAGTAATTTACACACCACAATTACAGTGTTGTAATATTCTGTATTTCTTATTTTTCCCATTTAAATAATAAAATATAGGCTTCTGCCATCCAACATATTTTCAGGAATGGATTAGATTTTAAGGAATGTGGCTGGATACGGTGGTTCACACCTGTAATCCCAGCGCTTTGGGAGGCCAAGGTGGGTGGATCACTTGAGGTCAGGAGTTTGAGACCAGCCTGACCAACATGGTGAAACCCCATGCCTACTAAAAATCCAAAAATTAGTGAGGTGTGGTGGTGCATGCCTGTAATCCCAGCAATCTGGGAGGCTGAGGCAGGTGAATCATTTGAACCCGGGAGGCGGAGGGTGCAGTGAGCTGAGATCGTGCCATTGCACTCCAGCCTGGGCAACAAGAGTGAAACTCCATCTCATAAAATAAAACAAAATTTTTAAGGAATGCCTACATATAATTTTCTCGTTTATT
This sequence comes from Macaca mulatta, assembly GCF_049350105.2. Taxonomy (NCBI): domain Eukaryota; kingdom Metazoa; phylum Chordata; class Mammalia; order Primates; family Cercopithecidae; genus Macaca; species Macaca mulatta. Next base: position 8,220,777 of record NC_133419.1, read on the forward strand.
TTGTTTATTGTTTCTTTCCTTTTACTATAATAATTCTCAAATTTTTGGCCTCAGGACCTTTTTACACTCTTTTTTTTGAGACGTAGTCTCGCTCTGTTGCCCAGGCTGGAGTGCAGTGGCACGATCTCTGCTCACTGCAAGCTCCGCCTCCCGGGTTCACGCCATTCTCCTGCCTCAGCCTCCCAAGTAGCTGGGACTACAGGCGCCCGCCACTATGCCCAGCTAATTTTTTGTATTTTTAGTAGAGACGGGGTTTCACCATGTTAGCCAGGATGGTCTCGATCTCCTGACCTCGTGATTTGCCCACCTCAGCCTCCTGAAGTGCTGGGATTACAGGCATGAGCCACTGTGCCTGGTCCTTTTTACACTCCTAGAAAGAATCCCAAAAAGCTTTTGTGTATGTAGATATATCTATTAATATTTTGTTTATGTAGGTTTATCTATCAATAGTCACCACATTATGAATTAAAACAGATATTTTAAAATATTTATTAATCCATTTAAAATTAACAATAAACCTATTATGTGTTTATATACAAAGTTTTAAAACAAAAAATATGTTCCCGAAACAAAAATAATTTAGTGAGAAGACATAGTTTTTTTAAAAAATCATAGCTTTACTGGGATATAATTCAAATACCATACAATTCACCCATTTAAAGTGTACAATTCAATGGCTTTCAGTATGTTTAGAGCTGTGCAACCATCGCCACAGTCAGTGCCAGAACATTCTCATCATTCAACAAGGAAACCTCATATTCTTTAATTATCACCCTCCCCAGTCTGCCCATCTCCCACCCTAACCCCTGGCAACTACAATCTACTTTCTGACCCTAAGGATTTGCCTATTTCATATAAATGGAATCATACAATATGTGGCCTTTTGTGTCTTGCTTCTTTGACTTAGCATCATGTTTTCAAGGTTCATCCATCTGGAGCATGGCTATACTTCATTCTTTTTTATTGCCAAGTAGTATTCCGGAGCTGTATGACTAGACCACATTTTATTTATCCATTGATCAGTTGATGGACTTGTATTGTTTCTACTTTTTAGCTTGTGAATAATTCTGTTATGAACATTTGCATGTTAGATTTTTTGTGTTTTCATTTCTCTTGGGGACATACCTAGGAGTAGAATTGCTAAGTCATATATGGTTACTCTGATATGGTTACTCTGTCTTTAACCTTTTGAGAACCAGGCATGGTGGCACAAGCCTATAATCCCAGCACTGGGAGGTCGAGGCGGGAGGATTGCTTGAGGCCAGGAGTTTGAGACCAGCCTGGGCAACACAGCAAGACCTTGTCTCTAAAATAAAAACAAAAGCAAAACAAAACAACACAGTGGCTGCATTATTTTACATTCCCAACAGCAGTGTATGAGGGAGATGGCATAGTTTTACATTTCTGTAAATCTTTTTAATGAATGACTTAATAGAGAACAACTAGATTCTCATTCCTATTTTTGTACTCAACGTGTTGCAAAACTAGTTTGGTTGAGTATATGCAGAAAATCCAGACTCAAAGTGATCTATAGCTGGAAGAAAGAGGAGCATTTTCGCCTGTAGTCCCAGCTACTCGGGAGGCTGAGGCAGGAGAATGGCGTGAACCCGGGAGGCGGAGCTTGCAGTGAGCCGAGATTGCGCCACTGCACTCCAGCCTGGGCGACAGAGTGAGACTCCGTCTCAAAAAACAAAACAAAACAAAAAAAAAACAAAAAAAAAAAAGAGGAGCATTTTAACAGCCTTTCTAGACAACTGTGGAATTTTTTATTTATTTTTATTTTTTATTTTTAGAGACAAGGTCTCGTTCTGTTGCCCAGGGTGGAGTGCAGTGGTGTGATTGTAACTCATGGTAAACTTGAACTCCTGGGCTTAGGCAATCCTCCTGCCTCAGCCTCCCAAATAGCTGGGACTGCAGGCATACACCACCATGCCCAGATAGTTTTTATTTTTGGTAAAGATGGGGTCTTGCTGTGTTGCCCAGGATGGTCTCGAACTCCTGGGCTTGAGCAATCCTCTCACCTTGGCCTCCCAAAGTGCTGGGATTACAGGTATAAGCCATCGTGACCAGCCAGTTGTGGACTATTTTCCTTTGATACTATACCATTAACTCTCTAAGTGGTAGTTTCTTTTTTTTTTTTTTTTTTGAGACGGAGTCTCACGCTGTTGCCCAGGCTGGAGTGCAGTGGCGCGATCTCAGCTCACTGCAAGCTCCGCCTCCCGGGTTCCCGCCATTCTCCTGCCTCAGCCTCCTGAGTAGCTGGGACTACAGGCGCCCGCCACCGCGCCCGGCTAATTTTTTGTATTTTTAGTAGAGACGGGGTTTCACTGTGGTCTCGATCTCCTGACCTTGTGATCCGCCCGCCTCGGCCTCCCAAAGTGCTGGGATTACAGGCTTGAGCTCTAAGTGGTAGTTTCTTAAAGATTAGTTGCAAAGTAAAAATTTTTTTTCCAAAGTAGAATTTTAAATAATATCAATAAGACTTTCATACTCTTATATGTTAAAATCCAATTAATAGAAAAAGAATGTTAATGAAAACACTAGGAAATCTGAAGTCTAATTTAATTAATAGTATCATACCAATGATAATTTCTTAGTTTTGATAAATGTACCATGTTTAAGAGAGATGTTAACATTGGGAGAAGCTGGATGGGTATACAGGAACTCTTTAGACTATCCCTGCATCTCTTGGGTATATTTAAAATTATTTTAAAATAGAAAGTTAAAAACCCAATCCACTGGTCTATTTTGTTCTTTGAAAGGATCTTTTATCCAGCATGATTTTGTAATCTCATGCATTAGTCATTTAGAAAATATTCAAATGTTATATATTATACAATATAAAAAACTCAAAATCTTTAATATCACTTCTGATTTCTTCAGAAAAGTCTTTAAGAACTGGGAAGCTTTTAAGCTTTCAGTGACAGAAACAAGTTTTCCAAAATTCTAATTTTCACTTAAAAGCTCAAATTTTGGCCAGATGTGGTAGCTCATGCCTGTAATCCCAGCACTTTGGGAGGCCAAGGTGGGCAGATTACCTGAGGTCACAGGTTCGAGATCAACCTGGGCAACATGGTTAAACCCCATCTCTACCAAAAATACACAAATTAGCTGGGCGTGGTGGTGGGCGCCTGTAGTCCCAGCTACTCGGGAGGCTGATGCAGGAGAATCGCTTGAACCCAGGAGATGGAGATTGCAGTGAGCCAAGATCACGCCACTGAACAGGGCAAGACTCTGTCTCAAAAAAAAAAAAAAAAAAAAAGGAATTTTATTTATCATTGGCAACCAAAACTAAGTTGTTTTCCTTGAATTGATAGGGTAACTCTGTTCATTTTTAAGAAAACACTTTCCAAACACCTGAGTCTAAATAACCTGTTTGTCTATAAGTCCCTCTTTGAAGTAAAAATGGTGTTCATGAAAAAAAGCAGCTACTGTAGTTCACAACTCAGTAGCTCTACCTCACCCAGGCACTAGTCTTAGAGACAGACATCGTACTTTGCTGCGAGGCAGAAGTGCTCAGTGTATACTTCCCATCTCATCACACGCAGTATGAGAAAGATGCAGACTCAAGGTTGAGATGTAATAAATGAACAAGTTTTACTGCTTTCTTGAGAACATTCTTAAGCAAAACTGGCTTTCTCTCCCTTTTTTTGAGTCGGAGTCTCGCTCTGTCGCCCAGGCCGGAGTGCACTGGCACAAACAGCTCATTCCAGCCAGCTCCTAGGCTCAAGTGACCCTCCTGCCCTGGCCTCTCAAGTAGCTGGGACCACAGGGGTGTGCCACTGTGCCTAGCCCTTTTATCTTCTTATTTCACTCATGAGATGGTAAACAACACAATGACTCCTGGGACATTGGGTGCATTTGTGCTGAGGCACCAGCAGCTTTATCCACTGTTGCTTTTGTACTTTCAGTGCAAAAGTCAACATGCTGAAAAAGGCAAATAATGCCACAGTATTATCATGAAAATAGTTGTAGCCTCCTGTACCCCCTGAAAGTGTCTTAGAGACTTCAGAGTCTGCAGATCTCCTTTGGGGAATCACTGCTCAGTGCTTCTTAATGGCAGGGATTTTTGTCTGTTTTGATCACTGCTGTATCTCCTGTGCCTAGAACAATGTTTGGCACATAATGGATGCTCAATAAGTATTTATTATATGAATGCATACATAAGTGACTGAATAAATGAATGTGGTGACATCTGTAATTACTTTCAGCCACTTGGAAGGAGAACAATTTAAAAATTCAAAATATTTGTAGTTTTGGTATAATTTAGAATTATACAATGCTAAATATTTAATCAGGAAATAAATTATTTCTTTGGCAAAAGCATTTAGCTGCAGGGATGGCAAACTCAGTAGGGAACTTTCAAAACCACCCCAATGGTGTCGGCACAGAACAGCAACATTCTTTAGCAAAGGAAGCAATTCCTGAAAATGGGAACACTGTCTGTGACCTAGAAATGGGGACCAAAATCAGGAGAGGAGGACAAGACACTAACAGTTCACATCGCTGTCCCACAGTCGCTTTCCCAACAAACAGTGTCTGGGAACACTTCATAGATTTGGAAGGAATTATTCATAAAATGAACAGGGAATTAGAATATAAGGTGGGACACACAGGGATTCATGAGTAATTAAAACATTTTAAGTTTTTGTTGTTGTTGTTTTGAGATGGAGTCTCACTCTGTCACCCACGCTGGAGTGTAGTGGCACAATCTCAGCTCACTGCAACCTCTCCCTCAAAGGCTCAAGCAATTCTCCTGCTCCAGCCTCCTGAGTAGCTGGGACTACAGGCATGCCTGGCTAATTTTTGTATTTTTAGTAGAGACGGGGTTTCACCATGTTGGCCAGGCTGGTCTCGAACTCCTGACCTTGGGTGGTCCACCACCTTAGCTTCCCAAAGTGCTGGGATTACAGGCGTGAGCCACCACGCCCGGCCCAACATTTTAAGTTTTGAAGACTAAATTATGTATTTGGGACTAATGTATTTATCCCAGAAAGAGGCCCAGGCACCTCAATGTATGATTCACACACTGAGAGTGATATAGAAGTGGATTTTAATGAAGGTGATATAGTACAATAAATTGCAGCATAGTAGGTGAACTAGCTAATAAAATATTCTGGTTAGTAGGGAGTTATCACAGTTTGCTATTTTTCAACGAATAAGAATTCAGTAAATACACCATCCTTAAGCTGAAGACTCCAGTCATTATTTAGTGACTCCAGAGGCACTGCAGAATCTCTCTCTACTCCAGGGAGTCATGAGCAGAAAGGATTAATCAGTTAAGAGAGGTCTGGTAATGAGATTTAATGAGCACACAAATTACCCACTCTTTAGTTTCTGGTCCCAGTTCTGCCGTTTGGTAATTAGCTGGCAACAGGTAAATTCCTGAGCCCTTCTATAATTCAGCTTTTCCCTTCTCCTTTCCTTAAATTCAGGAATACTTAAGAACACAAATGTTTGTGAAATGTTGTGGGTCCCTTGAAAATACTAAATGTAAGGAGTTATAGGTGGGATTTATATAGAAGATAAAATATCCCAGTAAACTTTAAATTGCCCAGTCTGAAATAACAATCTATAAGTTTCTTCCACGCTATAGAAAACCTCCGAAGTGCAGGTTGGGCACAGTGGCTCACGCCTGTAATCCCAGCACGTTGGGAGGCCGAGGTAGGCGAATCACGAGGTCGGGAGATCGAGACCATCCTGGCTAACACGGTGAAACCCTGTATCTACTAAAAATATAAAAATTTAGCCAGGCATGGTGGCAGGTGCCTGTAATCCCAGCTACTTGGGAGGCTGAGAGGCAGGAGAACAGCATGAACCCGGGAGGCAGGGCTTGCAGTGAGCCGAGATCGCTCCACTGCACTCAGCCTGGGTGACAGACAGGGCAAGACTCCATCTCAAAAAAAAAAAAAAGAAAACCTCTGAAGTGCTTCCCACACCCGTGCATCTACCTGGATCTAGCAATCCTGGGACTAAGACTGAAACCAATGCTAGCCAGCCTAGTAATTTCTGAGTAGTTTATAATAAACAGTTTAGGATCTATATCACTTGATCCTCATAGTATGTATAGGAAAAACCATTTCTGTTCTTCAGACAAAGAAAGGTTTGAAGAAACTGAGTGCCTTAACCAAGAGGCAGAGCTGGGCTCAGAAGGTCCCGTGAGCTCTGTCATCTTTCCACTGTGTACCTTGCTGTGCTGAGAGGAGGAAGCCAGAGGTGGTCCCAGTGGTGTTTCTGAAGCCCCAGCAGTGGGCAAATGGTTATCCAGCTTCCCTGGGCCCTGAACCAACAGTCCTGCCCTACTCACCTGCAGCTTCACAGCAATGACCACTGAGTTAAGATCTTTGTCCATTTCTTTTAGCATGACAAGTTTCTTCAGAGTCAAGCTGAATAGCCTAGAAAAACAGGGAAGGAAGATACTGTCATATGCAAGGAACTTATGAGAAAAGTGATGAACAACTGGTTAGGCAACCTGCCTTACCTGAAGTAAGAATGTGAGAACGCTGTCCTCAGTCCCAGGGGTCCCCTGTCTCAGTGAAAGATTATCCCCTCTTACTTAATGTTTATACTTTTAAGAGATAGGTCTCACTATGTTGCCTAGACTGGATCCTTGGGCCCAAAGATCCTCCCCATCTTGGCCTCCTGAGTAGCCAGGACCACAGGCACATGCCACCATGCCCAGCTTCTAAAAGTAAGTGTGAAAAGGTACATTATTGTGTGAACTTCCATGGATGTCATTTATCTCAAGCCAAAGGCACACATTTTCCATGCCTAGTATGTTGGAGCCATTTCTGAGGGGGAAGAGGAGACCAAGGGAGGAGAATCACACAGTTCCTCTTCTACTTTCCACCTGATCACACCTGACAGATGTACAGATATAAATCTTTAGCAAGAGAAGATAATCCACACAAACAAAACATACACCATTTGGCAGGAAATGGTTAAATGGTCACAAATTCTATTTCAGCTGCATTTTGCTCCAAATATGCAGAACATCTTCAGTGCCACAAATCAAGAAATTCCCCTGCAACTCAAAAGTGACAGGATTGTCCCTCACTGTGGAGTCTCAGTAACTCTGCTCTGACTTGACCTTGGCCTTACCACAGCAGGGCCACCCTGGACTTCCAGCAGGAGTAGGAGGGAGACTCTGGACGCTGCCTTTCTGTGGCTGCCCAGGTGGTCAAAGTCTTCAAACATTCTTCTCCTGGGAGAGGTTCTGGGGAACGGGACACATGAGGGATGTTGCTGACTAGAGTCATGACAAGTCCAGAGAATCCGACTGGATTTCATGCCTCTTTTTTCCTCCGTGCTGAGGCCCTCTAGGCCCTGCTCAGGCCCCTGTCTTGCATCTCCACTGCCCTCCCTCTGCTCCAGCCACACTAACTTTCCTTTGGCTCCTTGGCAGTGCCACCCTCTCACCTCGGGGCCTTTGGAGGTTGCTGTTCCTTCTGTTGGCACCAGCCTGCCAGCTAACGCCTCTTCAGCCTTGGGTTATGCATTTTTGCCAGGAGAACTTCCCCCAATGCCTTGCAAAGTCTGTAATGTGTCCCCAGCACAACTCCTATCCTGCCACTGGAGTGTAACTTCCGGTGGGCAGGCAGCAGGCTTGCCCCTCCACCACTCTCCCCCCAGTATCTGCCCAAATGCTGGGCACAGTACAGTTGCTCGGCAAATATTTGTCACATTAAGTTTCCTAAAATGGTTTCTAGTTAAAATCAGATTAACAAAAGTATGTGAAGAAATTAATATAATTCATGTTTTTTTTTTTTTAAAGGAGGACAAATCCAGGTCAACAGAACTAAATTCTGGTTTTGAATTAACCTCACCCAAGTAGTTTCTTTTTTTTCTTTCTTTCTTTTTTTTTTTTTGAGACAGAGTCTCTCTCTGTCGCCCAGGCTGTAGTGCAGCGGCACGATCTTGGCTCACTGTAACCTCCGCCTCCCGGGTTTCAGCAATTCTGCTGCCTCAGCCTTCTGGGTAGCTGGGATTACAGGCGCCCGCCATCATACCCGGCTACTTTTTGTATTTTTAGTAGAGACAGGTTTCACCATGTTGGCCAGGCTGGTCTCAAACTCCTGACCTCAGGTGATCCGCCTGCCTTGGCCTCGCAAAGTGCTAGGATTACAGGCATGAGCTACCACGCCCAGTCACCCAAGTACTTTCAAAGACCTGCTGACTAACACAAAGAAAAAAAATAAATCTTTCTTTGCTTTAAGCTAGAATCAAAATCAAATACAATGTATGAAAACTTATCAGGTCTCTTCGTCTATATTATTTCACCCAGACCTCAAAAATAGGACTGTGTGGATGTGTGTTGGGGGCTCACTGTTCTATGCATGCAACAGAAAATATTTCAAGTGGAGTAGTGACCTGCCCAAATTCACTTAGCTAGTAAGTGACAGAGCTGGATTCTAACTCTAATCTCCTTGTGGTGGACCGAATACCCAACCCCCACCACCCAGATGTCATCTCCTAATCCCCGGAACCTGTGAATATGGTACCTTGGCAAAGTCCCATGGCAAAAGGGACTGTGCAGATGTGATTAAGTTAAGGCTCCTGAGATGGGGAGATTATCCTCGATTATCTGGGTGGGCCCTATATAATCACAAGAGCCTTTAAAAGAGGTGGCCAAGAAGGGCAGAGTTAGAGGAGGAAGCAGGGACTGGAGATGTGGCTATTCAGAAAGGTAGTTAACTCCTGCAGTCCCAGCTACTCAGGAGGCTGAGGTGGGAGGACTGTTTGAGCCCAGGAGTTCGAGGCCAGCCTGGGCAACATAGAAAGATCCCAGTCTCTTAAAAATAAAAAGAAACGTGGGAGGCTGAGGCAGGAGAATTGCTTGAACCCAGGAGGCGGAGGCTGCAGTGAGCCGAGAGTGCGCCATTGCACTCCAACCTGGGTGACAGAGGGAGACTCCATCTCAAAAACAAAAAACAAACAAACAAAAGTAGTTAACTATGTACATTGTTTAACTGAATTTTGTGCCTTCATCAAGGCACAAAATGATGGCTCAAAACGAAATGAGACATGACTGGGATGAGCAAATGGAAAAGACAGAATATGCCCAACGTTCGTCCTCATCTGAGGCTTGCCAAAATCAAATACAATAGAAACAAATCTCTGAAATTCAAATGTTTTATCTGAGGAGGAAAAAACTGCTGCAATTGGGGGCATACCTGTAGATCAGGTAGTCTTCGGTATGTCCAAAGAACAAAGAGAAGCTTAGATGTTTTATAAAAAAGAGAAATGTTACTATTGCTCTTCAAGAAAGTTCATCGGCACAAGTAAGGTTTTGGGAAATTGGCAAGCTCTGACAGGTGAGTGACAGCGGTGGGCAAAACTAGTCTTAGAGTTGCAGCACATCATCACAGTAGACATCAGATAAAACGGGTTTCAGGTTATAGCAGGCAGTTTCAGCAGCCAGGTTTGCAGAGAATACCATTTCTGGAGCAATGCCCTGAGTGCCTTTCCCCTAGTTTCTTGGCTCTGTTTTAGTTGGGTATGACGAGAATAACTCAATATGTATGATCAACTTTTGCAGACTGCCAATCATGAACGCTTCTGATGGGTTAGGTTTTTCCTTGTTTTCAAAGCAAACATTTTCCACCTTCAAATTGATTTGTGGCTGCTGAATAAACTCACTGCAAGATAAAAGTCTCACAGGAGTCAGTCAGGGACATGCGTTTCTTCTCTGCTTAAGATTCTTCACTCATTCAACACTGCCCACATTTAGAGAACATTTGCTCTGTGCCTGGTACTGAACCAGTTGTTGGAGTTGTAGAAGGATGTGGGCTACACAGTCCAGCGGGAAAGGCAAACAATCACGTTACGCTCTGTACCACTGCTCTATTATGCCTCAGAAGGCTCTTAGATAAAAACCTCATAGGATAACATGGCAGAATTATGTTAGGAGGAAAAAACATCACAGACCAATAAATATTTGTTGAATAAAGAGACAAGACAGGCCTTTATGCCATAGCACCTTATGTTAACAAGATGGCCAAGAAAGATTTAGTACCTTAGGTAAAGCAACAGCAAGACTGGATATGTTCCATGTTTTCACAGAAATGTAACACAGCACACAGATTTTGAAACCTGTGGCAATCAGTTCAACATGATGTTTTTGTTTGTTTTCAATGGCATGACTCAAGGGTACTTGGGGACTCAAATGTATTCTAACTCTTCAAAGTACAAGAAAATGTCTATCCCTCATTCAGCATCTATCATGTACTAGTTGCCTGACATGCATTTCATTATCTCTTTTAAGTTTCACGGTAATGCTAAGAGGTGGGTATTATACCTATTTTACAGATACAGATGCTGGAAGAGTTAAGAAAACGTCCCTAGGTCACACAGGAGTAGTCAAGACATGATGCACACAGGCCTATCACAGTCCAGGGACCAATTTAAGTTGGTATAAAGCATTTTATTAGCAAATTACAAGAAATTATTTTAATTATAAGTGAACATTTTAAACATATATCTTAATATAACAGAGAACACTAAGGAAATAAGATAAATTTCTCCATAAACCCACATTTGCACACATTTGATGCAAAGACTCCCAGATACAGTTGTGAGGATGACTCACACTGACTGTGTCTGGCAAGACGTTGTAAGAAGTAGTCTCAGTGTTTAGGAAGCTGAGTTAGTTAGCTGCCCACCCCAAGTTTCTTGCTACCCTATGTTTCCCTGGTGGGCGCTTCTCATGCAGTGAAAATGTAGGACCAAGGCCTGAAGGGAAGAGTCCTTCCCTGATGACACTTCTGCTTTGTTTTTCTACAGCAGAAAATAATTTTACAGCAAAATTATAAAGGCTGATAATTCCAAGTGCTGGTGAAGATGTAGGGTAACAGGAACTTATACATATGGCTGGGGACAGTGGAAAATGGTACAGTTACTCGAGAAAACCATTTGGTAGTTGATTAGATTTTTTATATATATATATGTGTGTGTGTGTGTGTGTGTGTGTGTGTGTGTGTCTACTCCTATACCCAGCTCCCAAGGGAACCCAAGAGAAAGGAAGGCACACCACAACAAGACAGGTACAAGAATGTTCAAAGCTTCTGCACAGCAAAGGAAACAATCTACAGAGTGAAAAGAATAAGATAAAATATTTGCAAACTACTCATCTGATGGGCAATTAATATCTAGAATATATAAAGAACTGAAATATCTCAGCAAAAAAAAAAAAAAAAAATCCGATTAAAAAAATCTGCGAACGATCTGAACCGGCATTTCTCAAAAGAAAACATACAAATAGCCAACGAACATATAAAAAAAATTCAACATCGCTAATCATCAGGGAAATGCAAATCGAGACCACAATGAGTTATCATATTCCCCAGTTGGGCTGGCTACTATTAAAATGACAAAAAATGACAAATGCTGGAGAGGATACAGAGAAAAGCCAACTCTTCTACACTGTTGTAACTAGTGAACGTGAACTAGTGCAGCCACTATGGAGAACAGCATGGAGTTTCCTTCAAAAAACTACAAATGGAACTACCACATGATCCAGCAATCCCACTACTGGGAATCTGTTCAAAGGAAAGGAAATTATTGTATCAGAGAGACAATGCAGACCCCCATGTTTACTGCAGCACCGTTCACAATAGCCAAGAGACAGAATCAACCTAGGGGTCCGACAACAGAGGAAGAGATAAAGAAAATGTGGTGTACACACACCATGGAGTACTATTCAGCCATAAAAAAGTGTGAGATCCTGTCATTTGCAGCAATATGGATGGAACTGAGAATATTATGTTAAGTGAAATAAGCTGGGAATAGAAAGTAAAACACTGCATGTTCTCACTCACACATGGAAGCTAAAAAAATTAATCTCATAGAAGTAAAAAGTAGAACAGATGATACTAAAGGCTGGGAATAGCAGGGGAAGGGGAGGGAAATGGAGAGATTTCTTAAAGGGTACAAAATTACAGCTAGATAGGAGGAATAAGCTCTAGTGTTCAGAAAGATGACCACAGTTAATAATATTAATTATAGATAGCTAGGAGGAGGATAGTCAATGTTCTCAACACAAAGAAACGATCAGAGTTTGAGATGACGAGTATGCTAATTCCCCTGCTCTGTTAATCATACATTGTATGTATCACAACATCTCTATGTACCCCATGAAGATGTACAATTATTATTGGTCAATTTTAAAATTAAATAAAAAATTAAAAAATAATGTTTAAAGCAGCTCCACTCACAATGGTCCTATACTGGAAACAACACACCCACCAACTGAAGAATGAACAAACAAAATGTAGTATACAAAAAAGACCAAACTATGATACATGTGACAACATGGATGATTCAAAACCACTACACTGAGCCGGAAGAGCCAGACCCAAAAGACTGTCTTACCATCCCTGTGAAGTTCAAGAACAGGTAAGACCAATATGTGGTGATGCCAGTACAGTGACTGAGACAGGTGGAGGCACTGATTGGAAGGGATACGAGGGAGCCCTCTGGCTAACAACACCCACGGCAACGTCACGGGGCCTACACACCAGCAGAAACCCACAGGCCTTATATCCAAAACCCATGCACTCCACTGTATGCAATCTGCACACTGACTTAAAAAAAAAAGGCCTGAATGAAGGCTGAAGAGTCAGATACACTCTGGTTTGAACTGCAGCTCTGTCACGTTACTCTGTCACTCATCTATCAGCCTTATAATGAGGCACATGTTGTTCTGGTCACTTGTGATACATCAGTAAACAAAGCAGACAAAATGTCCTGTCCTTGAGTTCACATTCTAGTGAAAGGACACAGTCAATAAGCAATAAACATAATAATTAGGTAAATTATGTAGTAGGTCAGATTGTGTGAAAATAGAGCTAGGTATTGCGCGCATGAGGCAGAGGAGGGTGCGGAGAGTTGTAATTCTGAGTTAGGTGGCCAGGGTGGGCCTCCTTGAGAAGTTCTAGGTTGAGGGGAAGAAGTACATAGGCCTTAAACTAGCTACATGCTTGGTCTGCCTGAAAAACAGCAAGGCCAGGGAGCCCATGTTGCGGGCTGCTTCCCATGCAGGCCTCTGTAAACCACACAGAAGATGTGTTTTTTTTGTTTGTTTGTTTTTTGAGACAGAGTCTCGCTCTGTCGCCCAGGTTGGAGTGCAGTGGCCGGATCTCAGCTCACTGCAAGCTCCGCCTCCCGGGTTCACACCATTCTCCTGCCTCAGCCTCCCAAGTAGCTGGGACTACAGGCGCCTGCCACCTTGCCCGGCTAGTTTTTTGTATTTTTTTTTAGTAGAGACGGGGTTTCACCGGGTTAGCCAGGATGATCTCAATCTCCTGACCTCGTGATCCGCCCGTCTCGGCCTCCCAAAATGCTGGGATTACAGGCTTCAGCCACCACGCCCGGCCCTGTTTGTTTGTTTTAAGAGACAGGGTCTTGCTCTGTCACCCAGACTGTAGTGCAATGCCATGATCAAAGCTCACTGCAATCTTGAACTCCTGGGACTCAAGCAATCCTCCCATCTCAACCTCCTAAGTAGCTGAGACTACAGGTGCATTCCAGCACACCCAACTAATTAGAAATTTTTTTTTTTTGCAGCAATGGGGTCTCATTATGTTGCCCAGGCTAGTCTATAACTCCTGGGCTCAAGCGATCTTTCTGCCTCCGCCTCCCAAAGTGCTGAAATCACAGGTGTGAGCTACTGCTCCCAGCTGATTTTTTCATTTTTAAGTGAGAAAGACATAAACCTCTTCTTAACTTTGTGGTTTTTCTGTTATGTATGCAGGTGTACCTGTCTTTAAGTAATGTTCACCAGGAACAGATTCCCAAGGTATTAGGACTTTAGTTACAACCCTCCAAATAGTAATACTTTCAAAAAGAACCAGTTGGCCAAATTATTCCCAAAGTCCATTTTAGAGGGCAGTGCCCTATCAGGAAACCCTGAGTCTCATCCTTATGAGGGAAGGGAAGATATCTCAAAAGCTGAAGGAAACAAAGTTCTCTCCAAGATCCCTAAGAGAGCCAAATCTCTACTTTCTGCTCTCTAGCTACCTCTGTGCTACAGTGGGCTGGAAGTCAGATTCCGTGGTCCGGCATGGGTATATCGGAGCTGGCTGCAGACTCCTCTGTTACTCCCCTCCCGTCCTTTTCATCTGGGGATCAGGCAGAAGAACACTTCTAGCCGAGTCCCTACTCAAAAGGACTTCAAATACAATGGATAGCTGGGGTTCTCCAGCCAGTCCACCTTTGGAAGGTCAGTGAAAAGGTGGATGAGACAAATGGGGCTCAATGTGCTGGAACTCTTAAGAAGTTGAGTCTGCCTTTAAAGTAAAACAGAGTATTACAAAGATGATTATAGAGTCCAAAGGACTTTTAAAGGAGGATCCCAAGTTACTCAGCTCAGAAATAATCTTCCTCTCTACAAAGGCATTCTGAAAATATATTAATAACAGGTCATTTATTTCCATCTTTTAAAACTCCATCTGGAAATCCTAGACCATCATTAATAAAACAATAACAAAACACTAAATCTTGGTCCCTTGATCTGCTCTCACCCCTTACTTTTCACATTTTTGTGAGTTCACTGTTTTAGCCTGTCTTTGGCTCTCTTTGGGATCAATTTCCTTCCAATAAGAGCAGGAAGGCAACAGCTATTCTAATTAGGCCAAGAGTTCCCGGCTGTCCCCTCATTCCCTGCACCTCGAGCCATTTCTCTTCCACTTCCTAGGCATGCGAGCCCTTGTGAGCCCTTGCAGAGAACATTCCCATTGCCACCAGCAGGAAGGACAGAGTGCCACTGATAGAGTGTTCCCAGAAAGATCTCCATCAGCCTTTTACTGTACGTCTTCTCTGTACTTAGCTTTGTGCTAGGAGCTTAAAAAGAAAAAATTGGGCATAATCTCTGCTTTTGAGCAATTCATAACCTAGTTGAAAGGACAGGATTTAAGTATATCAAACAATTAACCAACAAACGTGACAGTGCATGATTAAGTTCTAAATTACACAAAAGGAGATCACTGAGTAACTGGGCTAAGGCTTCAGTGAGGACATACTTGAGCACAAGCAAATTCTCTCAAGAAATTATTTAGCTCTCATTAGACTAAGTCTGAAAGAATAAGGCGGTCTACTTGATAACTGGGTACAGAAAAGAACAAAATATAGTGGCAAGAATCTTTTGAAAGCTTCTAAATAATTCTAGTTTATACGTGACTGTAGGATAAAGGAGAAACAGCCTTGAATAATTTCTACAAATGATCCTCAACTTGCATTTAACAGCTGTTTCTAACCTACCCTCATGCAAATTTGAGAGGCTCACTAAGAGAGAAATGGTCATATTCCATTTCCCCCTCCATCTCCTTTTTTTTTCTTTCTTTTTTATTTTATTTTTTTTTTTGAGACAGGGTCTAACTCTGTCACCCAGACTGGAGTGCAGTGGTGTGATCTTGACTCACCGCAGCCTCCACCTCTCAGGTTCAAGCGATTCTCCTGCCTCAGCCTCCCAAGTAGCTGGGATTACAGGTGCATGCCACTACCACCCAGCTAATACCCTTCTAATAAGATATCAATAAACAGCAAAGTGGTCACATTTTGAACAGAAAAAAGGGGAAGAAAGGAGAAACAAAGATCTGGACGAAATAAAAACCTGAACAGTTAGACCCCAAATCAAAATGATGGTCATGAGGTAGGAGGCAGAACTTTACTCTGGACCAGATTGAAGACCGGCTGTAAAGAGAAGAGGCAACACCACCACTCCATAAGACACACCCACTAGTGTATGTAAGTTTACCACTGCCATGGCAACACCCAGATGTCACTACCCCTTTCCAAGGCAACAACCTAGAGGTTACCGCCCCTTTTCTAGAAAATTCTGAATAATCTGCCTCTTAATTTGCATGTAATTAAGCGTGGGTATAAATATGACTGCAGAACTGCCACTGAGTGGCTGCTCTTGAGGCTGCCCACAGGGTCTATTGCTGCTCGGCAGAGCAGTCACAGCGCTTAAGCCTGCCTACGGACGGGGTCTATCCCTGCTTTGCAGAGCAGTCACGGTGCTGTAACACTGCCACCTCAATAAAACTGTTTTCTTCTACCACTGGCTCACTCTTGAATTCTTTCCTGAGCAAAGCAAAGAACCTTCCTGGGCTAAGCCCCAATTCTGCGGCTTGCCTGTCCTGCACTGGTCCCTTTGTGACCAGAGTAGATAAATGCAAGGAACAGAAGACAAGTGACCTGGATTACTCCTTTGTCCTACCAAGAAATGGCTGTGTCATATGAGCAAGGCATTTTCCCCTCTTGAGTTCTTTAATCAGAAGATGGGAAGAATAAGCTCTGCCTCTTCCCTTAACAGCATTTATTCACATAAAGAGCAAACCAATAGAAAAAAACGATGACAAAGGTTTTCCTTTGTGAGAGTAAAAACATTTCTAAAATTGTTTCTATTTTATAGGCACCTGTGAAAGTCTCAACAAGCTTCAACAATAACACCAACAAGTAAATTTCTGAGCAGTATATTCTTACTGCTGAAGAGGTTACCCAAATATATGTAGATGCTGAACCTATTATTTCATATGAAATAGCATAATTTTGATTGTGAAACGATGAGCTAAGGCATTATTTATTTATTTATCTATGCATTTTTGAGACAGGGTCTCGCTCTGTCACCCAGGCTGGAGTGTAGTGGGATGATCTCAGTTCACTGCGGCTTCCATCTCTTGGGCTCATGTGAGTCTTCCACCTCAGCCTCCCAAGTAGCTGGGACCACAGGTGCACACCACCACACCCAGATAATTTTCGTATTTTTAGTAGAGATGAGGTTTCACCATATTGCCCAGACTGGTCTCAAACTCCAGTCCAAGTGATCTGCCAGCCTCAACCTTCTGAAGTGTTGGGATCACAGGTGTGAGCAACCACACCCAGCTTAAGACATTATTTTAAAACCAGTAACCTTAAAGCAGATTTTTCAAAAGCAAAGCAACTAGATCAGGTATGGTGCTGCATGCCTATCCCAGAACTTTGGAGGGCTGAGGCAGGAGGACGGCTTGAGCTCAGGAGTTCAAGACGAGCCTGAGCACATAGTGAGACCTTGTTTCTACTAAAAACATTAAAAAAAAAAAACATTAGCCCAGTGTGGTGGCACACGTGCCCACGGGCCTGTAGTTCCAGCTACTCAGGAGGCTAAGGTGAGAGGATCACATGAGCCTGTGAGATGAGACTGCAGTGAGCTATGATCACGCAGCTGTACTCCAGCCTGGGTGACAAAGAGACCCTGTCTCAAGAGAAAAAAAAAGCAAAGCAACTAAATTTTCTTTCCCAAAATGTCTGAATGGGGCAATTTCATCCTGAAATCGCTCAAATGGGAGAATATCAGAGAATGAGAAAAAACTTAAGCCCAAACAATAAACAGAACCAAGGAACATTCTTAGGGATATTTTACTCCATAGCCATAGGATGTGGCTTTCTATGAAGCAGAAAGCAGAGGCACATAAGATTCTAAGAAAATTTTCAGTTACTCAGGGTGTTTATCTTTGGATTATGAATGCCAATTACTTGCACAGACCAACACAATGTATGGCATTTTCTATCTCTCTCTGCAATCTCCTTGATGATAATTTTCTGGATTGGGAAACAGGCCTCAAAGGTAGGGTGGCGACTTTTGCTTATTAAAACCAGATACAAAAATTCTCAGGTCCAAAGTAGCTCCTTTAGTATTGCAGAGAGAGTACTGTAAGCTTTCTCATCTAGAAAATAGAATTGCTGTGCAAACTAGTAAATGTGAAAAGTTCCTAGCATAGACTCTGGCATATCCGAAGTGCTCCTCTCAGAACATTTCTGAAAGTTTTTTTTTTTTTGAGACGGAGTCTGGCTCTGTCGCTCAGGCTGGAGTGCAGTGGCATGATCTCGGCTCACTGCAAGCTCCACCTCCTGGGTTCACGCCGTTCTCCTGCCTCAGCCTCCAGAGTAGCTGGGACTACAGGCGCCCGCCACCACGCCCGGCTGATTTTTTTTTTTTTTGGATTTTTAGTAGAGATGGGGTTTCACCGTGTTAGCCAGGATGGTCTTGATCTCCTGACATCGTGATCCGCCCGCCTCAGCCTCCCAAAGTGCTGGGATTACAGGCGTGAGCCACCACGCCCAGCCTCTGAAAGTATTTTTAAACCTGGAGATCCTTTCCCCTTTCTAAGAAATCTTCCTTTTTCTTTTTGCTATCCTTGCATTGCCCAAAACAGACTTGAAAAAGAACTACCAGTAGCCCTGGGATAGACAGTCACTGTTGAAAAAGACCAGTGAAGGAACAGGGATGAAGCTAAGTAAATCAAGAATGATCCCTGACCTCAGAGCATTCTCAGTCTAGTGAGAATGGCATACAAACAACAGCGTAACTTACGAGTGCTTTACTTGAGACATATGCAGGTTACTATGGAATGCAGAAGGAGTATCTGACGTCTTTCCTGGGGAGTAAGAGGAGGCTTCACAGAAAATAAGGATGAGTTGGAGCTCACCTGGCAGGGAGGGGGAAGACCACTCCAGTCAGAGAGAACATCATGTTCAAAGCCACAGAACTGGTTCTTTAAGAAAGCAGGGAAGTAGGTTGGAAATTAAGAGTGTATATGGGCCGGGCATGGTGGTTCACGCCTGTAATCCCAGCATTTTTGGAGGTGAGGCAGGCAGATTACTTGAGATCAGGAGTTCGAGACCAGCCTGGCCAACGTGGTGAAACCCCATCTTTACAAAAAATACAAAAATTAGCCAGGCGTGGTAGCGCGTGCCTGTAATCCCAGCTACTTGGGAGGCTGAGGCAGGAGAATCCTTTGAACTCGGGAGGCAGAGGTTGCAGTGTGCCAAGATTGCAACACTGCACTCCAGCTTGGGCAACAAGAGTGAAACTCCATCTCAAAAAAAAAAAAAAGAATCTGGATCTTATGTTGGGACGTAGAAATTAAAGGATTTTAGACAGAGGAGTAACATTAAAATGCAGATATATTCTCTTTAACTAAAATGCATGTTCTCACTTAAGTGAGCACTAAATACTGAGCACAAATGTACATAAATATGGGAACAACAGACATTGCAGACTGCTAGAGATGGAGCTAGGTGGGGTGGTTTGTTTAAAACACTACCTATTGGGTACTGTAATAACTACTTGGGTGACGGGATTTGTACTACAAACCTCTGCATCATACAATGTTCCCAAGTAACAAATCTGCACATGTATCCACTAGATCTAAAATAAAAGTTGAAATTTTTAAAAATGAAGGAAATAGTGTCTATATTTTGGAAAGTCCACTTTGGTCAAAGTGTGTGGAGTAAACTGGAACTGGTGAGTATAAAGACAAGAAGAGTTAGGAAGTTACTGAAAATGTCCAGGTGAGAAATGATGAATTCCTGAACCTGGAATGTGGTCACTGAGATCAAAAGGGAAAAAAATTCAATTCAAGAAACATTTAGAAAGTGGAATCAACTCTGTGACATTTCAACCTACAGGATGCCAAGAGTAGAGAAGGAAAAATCAGAGACGACGCTCAGGTTTCCGGGTTGAATGATCAGTACATGTGATTACAATTCACACCCCTCCCCAACATGGTTTGTGGAAATCCACTTGGTCCTGGAGAAGGTGACACCACCCTGGCTCCAGGGGTAAAGCCTGTTACCTATGTATGGGAAGTCATAAGCACACTCCATGTCCCCTACAGGCCACTGGGACTGATGGAGTTTGTACAGTGGAAGACAGTCAGAACTTACACAAAATATAGCAAAGTGACAGTGAAAAGTGTAAAAGAAAAGTTAGACCTAGAAAACGGAGAAGTTAGAGCTGAAATCTAATCTAGATGCAATGAATCTCCAAGGAAATAGAATAGGTAAGGGGCATTATTCAAAGGGCCAATGGCAAAAAAATTTCCAAAATTTACCAAAGCCACCCACGTTCACATTTTAGAAAGCCCAATAAATTCAAATGGAGAGTAAAGAAAAATGAATCTACAATCAAACATATTGTATTGTGAATCTGTAGAATACCAAAGACAAAGAAGACTTAAAAGCTGCCTGAGAAAAAGACAGAAGCACCCAGACTGACAACTTAAAACAAAACAAAACAAAAACAAAACTGTATTGGTTTAATTTACATATTATAAAATTCACCAATTTTTTTTTTTTCACAGTTTTGCTCTGTCGCCCAGGCAGACCAGTTGCACCAGTGCAATGGTGCAGTCTTGGCTCACTGCAACCTCCACCTCCCGGGTTCAAGCGATTCCCCTGCCTCAGCCTCCCGAGTGGCTGGAATTACAGGCATCTGCTACCACGTCTAGCTCAATTTTGTAGTTTCCTGACCTCAGGTGATCCACCCGCCTCGGCCTCCCAAAGTGATGGGATTACAGGTGTGAGCCACTGCCCCCGGCCAAAATTCACCTATTTTAAATGTACAATTCAATGATCTTCAATAAATTTGTTAGATGGTGCAACCATCACCCCAATACAGTACTAGGATATTTTCATCATCAAAATACGACCCTTTGTGCCCATTTACAGTTAATCCCTATTTCCGTTCCCTCCCAGGAAGCCAATCAAGTCTCCATCTCTATAGGTCTGTTCTGGATACTTCATACAAAACGGACAATACAATCTGTCTGGCTTCTTTCCCTTAGTGCGTTTTGAGACTGACCCATTTGTAGAATGCATCAGTGTTTTATTCATTTCATTGGTGAATAATACTTATTTATCCATTTACAAGTTGGTGGACACTTGAGTGGTTTCCACTGTTTAGTTTTAAAGAGTAATGATGTTATGAACATACAAGTCTTTGAACGCTTTGGACCCAGCTTTCATTTCTCCTGGGCATATACTTACCAGTGGAATTGCAGGGTCATACGGTAAATTTATGTTTAACTTCTTTGGAAACTGTCAAAGTATTTTCCAAAGTGGCTATGCCATTTTACATTCCTACCAGCAATGTATGAGGGTTCCTGTTTCTCTATATCCTCACCACCATTTATTATTGTCTGCCTTTCTGATTAAGGCCATTTCAGTAACTGTTATCTTATTACGGTTTTTTGATTTTTTTCTTGTTATTTTATTTAATGTGGTTTTAATTTGGATTTCCCTCGTGACTAATTTGCCTTTCTCAAGCAACTAATGATTTTGAGCATCCTTTCAAGTGTTTATTTGGCATATCTTCTTTGGTAAAGTCTCTATTCAAATATTTTACCTTTTTTTTTTTTTCTTTTTGATAGAGCCTTGCTCCGTTGCCCAGCTGGAGTGCAATGGCACGATCTCGACTCACTGCAACCTCTGCCTCCCAGAGGTGATTCTCATGCCTCAGCTTCCCGGGTAGCTGGGATTACAGGCGCGTGCCACCACGCCCAGCTAATTTTTGTATTTTTAGTAGACACAGGGTTTCGCCACGTTGGCCAGGTTGGTCTCGAACTCCTGACCTCAGGTGATCTGCCCAACTTGGCATCCCAAAGTGCTGGGATTACAGGTGTGAGCCACTGTGCCTGGACTGAATCTTTTGCCCATTTTTTAACTGAGGTGTTTGTTGAGTGTTAGGTTCTTTTTCCTTCTGAGACAGAGTCTCGCTCTGTCACCCAGGCTAGAGTGTGGTGGCATGATCTTGACTCACTGCAACCTCCGCCTCCCGGGTTCAAGCGATTCTCCTGCCTCAGCCTCCCAAGTAGCTGGAATTAAAGGCACGCACCACTATGCCCAGCTAATTTTTTGTATTTTTTTAGTAGAGACAGGGTTTCACCATGATGGCCAAGCTGGTTTTGAACTCCTGACCTCAAGTGATCCGCCCACCTCAGCCTCCCAAAGTGCTGGGATTACAGGCATGAGTCACTGCACCCTGTTCAGTGTTAGGTTTTCTACATAGTCTAGATATAAGTCTTTTATTTGACAATGGACTTTAACAGCAATAATGGAATTCAGAAGAAAATAAAAAATTTCTTCAATGTGCTGAGAGAAAATAATTGTGAAAACAGAATTGTATACATAGATAAAACATACTATAGGAATGAGCATTAATTGAAGACATTTTCAGATGGCTGAATGTGGTGGTTTATGCCTGTAATGCCAGCACCTTGGGAGGTTGAAGTGGGAGGATCGCTTGAGCCCAGGAGTTTAAGACCAGACTGGGCAACATAGCAGGTGACCCTGTCTCTACCAAAAAAACCCCCAAAACCAAAAAACATTTTAAGATAAAAACAGAGTTTACTACCAGAAGACTTTCACTAATGTGTATTAATTACTGCTATGTAACAAACTGATAACTTAAAACACTTTTTTTTTTGAGACAGAGTCTCGCTCTGTCACCAGGATGGCATGCAGTGGCGCGATCTCGGCTCACTGCAACCTCTGCCTCCCGGGTTCAAGTAATACTCCTGCCTCAGACTCCCGAGTAGCTGGGACTAGAGGCGTGAGCCACCACGCCCAGCTATTTTTTGTATTTTTACTAGAGATGGGGTTTCACCATGTTGGCCAGGATGGTCTCGATCTCTTGACCTCATGATCTGGCTGCCTTGGCCTCCCAAAGTGCTGGGATGGGAGCCACTGCACCCGGCTGCTAAACACATTTATTATCTCACAGTTTCTGTGTGTCAGAGATTCAGAAGCAGCTGGGCTAGGTGGTCCTAGCTCAGGGTCTCTTGTGAGGTTGCCATCCAGATGGTGGCTGGGGCTACAGTTGCCTTGATGGGGTCACAGCATCTGCTTCCCATGTGGCTGCCTTGCAAGGCTGGCAAGTTTGTACTAGCAGCTGACAGGGAGACTCAGCTCCTCTCCACATGGAATCCTCTCAGGACTGCTTGATAACCTTATGACATGGCAGCCTGGCATCCCGCAGTGAGTGGCCCAAGAAAGAGCAAGGCAAAAAGGTGCAATGTATTTTACGACCCAGCCTCAGAAGTCATGCTCCATCACTGCTGCAACATTCCAATGGTTACACAGGTCAGCCCTCTTCAGTGTGGGCATGTGAATCACAGAGAGCCACAGTCACTGGGGACCCTGGCTGGCTCACACATTTCATGTAATGTCTTAAGGATATACCGTAAAAGTAAGGAAACGTCCCGAAAGACAAGGATAGAAAAAGAAATAATGGACAAAGAAAATTGTAAAAATATAGGGAAATTCAAACAAACATTGCTTTTATAAAACAAGAATGGCAATGTCTGATTAACGCACAGTAAATGGTACAGCAAGCGTGGTGGGAGGAACTGATTGGATTAAAGTATTTCCTAGGGCCTTTAATTGTTTCAGAAGAGAATGGAAATTCACTAACTTTAAACCCTTAAGTATTCACATTCAAAGCTTGAGAGTAAACTAAAAAAATAAAAATTGAATGTCTGTCTTTTGAATGCACAGTTTAGAAAAATGGAATGAGGCTGGGGGCAGTGGCTCATACCTGTAATCCCAGCACTTTCGGAGGCCGAAGCGGGCGGATCACAAGGTCAGGAGATCGAGACCATCCTGGCTAATACAGTGAAACCCTGTCTCTACTAAAAATACAAAAAATTAGCTGGGTGTGGTGGCGGGCGCCTGCAGTCCCAGCTACGCAGGAGGCTGAGGCAGAATAGCGTGAACCTGGGAGGTGGAGCTTGCAGTGAGCCAAGATGGTGCCACTGCACTCCAGCCTGGGCGACAGAGCAAGACTCTGTCTCAAAAAAAAAAAGAAAAAGAAAAATGGAATGAGAGCAAAACTGTTAATGAATTCAAAAGGAGACAAAGAGGGCTAAAGAGTCATCCAGAAATAGAGACACCCCCACCCCCCATAAAAAAGAACAAATAGAAAGCATAAATTAAGATGGCAGAAAAAACACCTATGGATATCAATAGCCACCGTAAGTATAAATATATTAAACTCCTAAAAGATATAGATCAGATTTATAAAACAAAATTCACTTATATGTTCTTCATAAGAATTCACGTAGAATAAGACTAGAAAGTTATACTAGATAAATAATCAAAAGAAAGTTGGAATATATAATGTTAGACAAAATAGAATTACTAGAAAGAGAATCATCAGGAAGTTAATTCTAGACCTATATAAACTTAATAAAATGGCTTAAAAATAAATACCACAAAAACTGACAGAAGTATAAGATAGTGAGAAGTTTACTTATCATAGAGGCATATTTTAACATACCTCTCTTAGTAATTGATTGTTAAACAGAAAAAAAAGCTAACATTACCAATATTCAAATGAACACATGGAAGCCGGAACCCCACAACAGCACAATACACAGTCTTTTCAAACATACATAGAATGTTTTCAAAAACTGATCTTGTATTTAGGAATAAAGTAAGTTATTAACAAATTTCCTTTTTTTTTTTGAGACAGGGTTTTGTTCTGTCACCAGGCTGGAGTGCAGTAGTGCAATCTCAGCTCACTGCAATCTCTGCCTCCCGAGTAGCTAGGACTAAAGTGCATGCAACCACACCCTGCTTTTTTTTTCTTTTTTTTGTTTTTTTTCAGAGATGAGGTTGACCAGGCTGGTCACGTTGCCCAGGCTGGTCTTGAACTCCTTGACTCAAGCTATCCAACTGCCTCAGCCTCCCAAAGTGCTAGGATTACAGGCATGAGCTACTATGCCCACCCAACCTTTACCAATAAATTTCAAAGAATCAGTAATATGAGAACTACTTTTTCTCATTAAAATGCAATTAAATTAGAAATCAGTAATAAGAAGATAATTTTAAAGAGAATGCATTTGAAAGTATAAAAACATCCCTGAAAAGAACTCATGGGTCAAAGAAGAAGTTATAATATAAATCAGATAATATTCAGAACCAAACGCTAAAATATGACGTATCAAAACTTTGCTATGCCATTAAAGCAGGTATTAGGGGAAACTTTACTTTATTATTTTTTAAAGGAAACAACAGTTTTAAGTAGTTATATGAGAAAAGAAGAAATGCTGAAATTAATGAATTAAGTAGCCATTAAGAAGTAAAAAATAAAGGGACAGTCAAATAAGCCAAAAATCTAAAAGAAAGCAGCATAAAGCAAATTTCATAAAATAGACAGCAAATATATATTAGTCTTAAGAAGCTAATAAAATCTAGAAACCTAGAACTGTTTTTCAAGGAACATACTCCAGATTAAGCAAAGATTTACAAGATTAGACTATGCCACCAACCACTTTATCCAAGTAAAGCTGGAAACTTAGATGAAAAAGGTAGATTTCTAGAAACATATAATGTAACAGAAATTTTTAAGGAAGCTAGAGAAAATCTGAAAGGTTCTACAGCTATTAAAGACAGTGATGAGGGCTCATGCCTGTAATCCCAGCACTTTGGGAGGCTGAGGCCGGCGGATTATGAGGTCAGGAGATCGAGACCATCCTGGCTAACACGGTGAAACCCCGTCTCTACTAAATATACAAAAGATTAGCTGGATGAGGTGGTGGGCACCTGTAGCCCTAGCTACTCGGGAGGCTGAGGCAGGAGACTGGCGTGAACCTGGGAGGCGGAGCTTGCAGTGAGCCGAGATCGCGCCACTGCACTCCAGCCTGGGCCACAGAGCGAGACTCTGTCTCAAAAAAAAAGACAGTGATGAGTAGTTTAAACTCTTCTGAAAATGAAAACACCAAGTCCAGATTATCCTCACAAGCTAATTCTACCAAACATTCAAAGAAAATATCATTTTAATCTTATATACATTCTTCCAGAGGATCAAAAGGAGGAAACACTTTCTAATTCATTTCATAAAATTAACATAACCTCAGTACCCAAGAAAGAAAAATTATAAGCCGATCTCTTTTATGATCAGTAATGAAAAATTTTAAAACAAAATATTAGCAAAACAAATAATGTATTTACAAAATAGCCGGGCATGGTGACTCACGCCTGTATTCCCCGCACTTTGGGAGGCAGGTGGATCACGAGGTCAGGAGTTAGAGACCAGCCTGGCCAACATGGTGAGTGAAACCCCATTTCTACTAAAGATTAAAAAAAAAAAAAAAAAAAAGGCCGGGCGCGGTGCCTCAAGCCTGTAATCCCAGCACTTTGGGAGGCCGAGATGGGCGGATCACGAGGTCAGGAGATGGAGACCATCCTGGCTAACCCAGTGAAACCCTGTCTCTACTAAAAAGTACAAAAAACTAGCCGGGCGAGGTGGCGGGCGCCTGTAGTCCCAGCTACTCGGGAGGCTGAGGCAGGAGAATGGCGTAAACCCGGGAGGCGGAGCTTGCAGTGAGCTGAGACCCGGCCACTGCACTCCAGCCTGGGTGACAGAGCAAGACTCCGTCTCAAAAAAAAAAAAAAAAAAAAATTAGCCAAGTGTGGTGGCGCACACCTATAATCCCAGCTACTCAGGAGGCTAAGGTAGGAGAATCGCTTGAACCTGGGAGGCGGAGGTTGCAGTGAGCCACAAGTTCGAGCCATTGCATTCCAGCCTGGGTGACATGGCGAGACTCTGTCTCAAAAAAAAAAAGGAGGCATGAACCAGTTAGATTTATTCCAGGAATGTAAAGATGCTTTAACATTAGAAAACCTATGCATGTCATCTTCATCATTAACAGATTAAAGGACAAAATACTATCATTTCAACAGATTTGTATCAAGCATTTGGTAAAACTCAACATCCATTTATCATAAGTCCTCTCAGCAAACTTGGAGTAGAAAAACATTCCTTGACATATAAGATACACACCAGAAATCTACAGCAAATACTTTAATAGTGAAACATTAGAATGTTCTCTTAAAAACTAGGAATAAAACAAGGTGTTCACCATTCCCACTTTTATTCAAGGTTATACTGTTGTCAAGACTCTACCTATTTGAAAAGGCTGTTCAGCTAAAAGCAAAAAAAGACCCTAGCCAGCTCAGTAAAAGAACAAAAAAGACATAAAAATATGAAGTTTGAAATGGAAGAAACAAAAGCCATTATTTGCAAATTGATTTATGACAGCCCATTTGGGAAATCCAGAAGAATTCTCATTATTAGGATTAATGAGAGATTAACCAGGTTGCTAGATTTCTGAAATTCAAATGCATTTCTAAACACCAGCAACAAATAATATAAAAATATAATTAAAAATATATATATACACTATTTATATATATTTACATATAAATATATATAAAAGCAACAAAAAATAAGACACCTAAGGGTGAAACAAAATAATAGCAACAGCTACCAACTACCGAGCATTTACTATGTGCCCCCATGAAGTAGAAACATTAGCCCCTATTTTACAGATGAAGAAAATGAGGCACAGAGAGGCTGACTTACCCAAGATGACATTGTAAGCAGCTAGGTGAGGACTGAAACCAACAGGATTGAAACCCAAGATGACACTGTAAGCAGCTAAGTGAGGACTGAAACCCAGGCAGCCTGGTTCTGAAGCCTTTGTTCCTAAAACCACTACTCTATGCTATCTCTAAGCTGTCTCACTCCGTAAGATGTGCAAGTCCTGCGTGGACTTGTAAGATAGACTGTACGTATACAAATGTCATTGTAAGACAAAAGAGATGCCGTGTTCATGCATAAGAGACACTCTAGCATTGATATCTTGATTCTCCTCCAAATTGATGTAAGAAATTAATACAACACTGATGAAAATTCCAACAGGATTTTCCACAGATGCTAATTCTAAAATTCATAAGGAGCAGGCCAGGCACGGTGGCTCATGCCTGTCATCCCAACACTTTCGGAGGCCAGGGTGGACAGATTACTTAAGCCCAGGAGTTCAATATCAGCCTGGGCAACATGGCGAGACTCCATCTCTAAAAAAAATTTTAAAAGAAGTGAGGCATAATGGTGGCATATGCCTGTGGTCCCAGTTACTTGGGATGCTGAGGTGGGAAGATCGCTTGAACCTGGGAAGTTGAGGTGGCAATGAGCCGTGATCACACCACTGCAAGACACTCTTGAAGAAAAGAAACAAGGTGGGGAAATTAGGCTATCAGGTATCTAGATTTATTGTAAAGAAACAGTAGTTGAGGCAGCATGGTATTAGTGAAGGAACAACAAAAAGATCAATGAAACAGAGTAGAGTGCCCAGAAACAATCGCACAATCATGCAGAAACAATGTAAGAAAAAGGCAGTATTCCAATAACTGGGGAAAAAAATAAACTATGAAATGCAAAAAAGGAAATTTGGATCCATACCTCACACCATACATAACAATAATCTTCATGTAGCTTAAATACTTATATGTGAAAGGCAAATTTCTAAAATATTGGACAATATTTTTATGACTCTATGAGGTAAGAGTGGATTTCTAGAAATAAGACATTGAAAACAACGAGAAATCCAACTATATTAAAATTAGGAATTTCTATTCATCAAGAGACACCAAAAAGAGACTCAAAAGACAAGCCAAAGGCAGCTCTGGTACTTCATGCCTATAATTCCAGCACTTTGGGAGGCAGAGGTGGGAGGATCACTTGAGGCTTGGAGTTCAAGTTCGAGACTGCAGTGAGTTATGACTGCACTCCAGACTGGATGACAGAGCAAGACCCTGTCTCAAAAAAAAAAAAAAAAAAAAAAAGACAAGCCAAAGCCATGAACTCGGAGAAGACTGAAACTCCTAATACTGACAAAGGGAGAGAACTACAAGTCAGTAAGAAAAAGACTGACGAATCAATGGAAAAGTCGGCAAAAGACAGGAACAGACGCTCCATGTTTCTGGAAGAGGAAACACTAATGGATAATAAATATACAAAAATATGCTCAAATCATTAGGAATCAGGGAAATGCAAATTGAAATCAAAATACCATTTTACACCCACAAAATTGGCAAAACTAGGTGTGAGTGAACATGTGGCACGATGGGAACTCATATGCTGCTGGTGGGAGTATCAACTGGTACAATCACTTCAGAAACTATTAGGCATCATCTTTTGAGGCTAAACATATGTGAAGTCCATGATCCAGCAATTTCACTCATTATCAGATGACAAGGGTAAGTTACTTATCTTCCTATGCCTCTGCTCCCTCATCTGAAAAATGAGCATTGTAATAATACCGACTCATAGGGTTGCTCTTAGTGCCCATATATATAAAAGCACTGAGAACACTGCCTGGCCCATTATAAGTTCCTTATACACTAGACAATATTTGCACTGTTCTCATCAGAACCCAAGTGTACACTGTCAGAGGAGGAGACAAATCTGTAAATTCACACAATCAAACGCTATCCGGCAATGAAAGTCAATGAACTAAGCTTAAGCTGCAGAAGACTACCTACAATGTTGTATTACATCAAATTCAAAACCAAGCAAAAATAAATCGTTAATTGTGCAGGAAAATACAAACAGAGTAAAACTTAAAAGAAGAGGATGAAACCTAAATAAAGTGAGGCTGGGATATTTGAAGGAAACAAGGCAAGGATGTCTAGTGCATGGCAAATGACGACAGCTGTAAGATGTGAGGTCAGGCTGGGCATGGAGGCTCACGCCTGTAATCCCAGCATTTTGGGAGGCCGAGGCAAGCGGATCACCTTAGGTCAGGTGTTCGAGAGAGCCTAGCCAACACGGTGAAACCCCATCTCTACAAAAAATACAAAGATTAGCTGGGTGTAGTGGCGGGTGTCTGTAGTGCCAGCTACTCGGGAGGCTGAGGCATGAGAATTGCTTGAACCCGAGACGCGGAGGTTGCAGTGAGCCGAGATCATGCCACTGCACTCCAGCCTGGGCGATAGAGTGAGACTCTGTCTCAAAAATAAAAATAAAAATAAAAATAAGATAAAATAATAATAATAATAAATGTGAGGTCAGATGCAAACAGAGGCTGGACCATGTAGTAGGGACCTTTATTTTGTTTATGATGGAAAGCCACCAAAGAATTATAAACAAGGGAGTGATAGAAAATGATTTGTGCAAGATCACCCTGCTGCTAGGTGAATAATGGACAAAGAAAGGGGAGGGTGGAAACAGGAAAACCAGTTAGGAGGCTGTGACGTAGCCCAGGAAAGACAGGAAGAAGTTTGTTCTGAAGTAGTAGTAAAGCTGGATTTCAGTGTGGAACTCAAGAACATTGATACAACTGACAGGTCTTGCTGATGATTAACTGAATGTGGGGTACGGGGCAAATAGAAAACTCCAAGATGTTTCTGGACTTTTGGCT
This sequence comes from Macaca mulatta, assembly GCF_049350105.2. Classification (NCBI taxonomy): domain Eukaryota; kingdom Metazoa; phylum Chordata; class Mammalia; order Primates; family Cercopithecidae; genus Macaca; species Macaca mulatta. The sequence goes on from NC_133419.1 coordinate 8,250,800, forward strand.
TGAGCAACAGGGTGGACAGATGGTGGTGCTGTTTAATGAGACAAAGGAGACTGGGAGAAGTTTTGGGGTGAATAGGGTAGAAAAGTCAGGACATGCAAGTTTGAGATGTCTTAAATATCTGAGTAGAAAACTGAAGTACTATTAGGCCAGCAGATTATAAGTTTTGATCTCAAGGGAAAGATCAGCCTAGAGAGACAGATTTAGGAGTTGAGGCATAGAGATGGTATTCAAAGCAATGGGACTGGCTGAGATCTTCCAGAGGAGAGTTGAGGTAGAAAGGAGAATAGGCCAAGAATGGGACCCTGGGTATTCCAAGGCTTAGAAGTCTGGCAGAGGAGAAGCGTTCAGCAAAGGAAACTGAGGAGCTGCCGATGAGGGAGGAAAACCGGAAGGACGTGCTTTCACAACTTAGAGAAGAAAGTAGTCGAGAAGATGCGTCAGATGCTGCCGAGGAGTGGAATAAGCTGAGGACAGAAAACTCATCACCGGATCTGGCAGAATGAAGACTACTGGTGACTACAATACTAGACATTTCAGTGGAGCAGGAAAAACATTTGACTAAAGGATCTTTCCTTCTTAGGAAGATAATCAGTTGCAGATGAAAGTGAGGACAGAGGACAAGATTTCAAGCTCCAACAAAGGGCATGCTGTACAGCAGAAGGAACCAGCACCTGCAGCTTGGTCTCCACACTGGCCAGCAGTGAGGCCACCAACTCCATTTCTAGCACAGCTTGTTAAGATGTTGGGACCACATGTTCTCCTCTAAGATCTCTTGTGGTTCTGAGGATTCCCGGTTAAGAGAGAAGTGAAGTTTCACCTGAGAATATAGAGAAGAGACATGAAGGGGGACCTGAATGTAATGTCAACAAACTATAAACAATGTCTTAAAACTGTTATTTAAAAAAAATTTTAGAAGGCCAGGTGTGGTGGCTCACACCTGTAAATTCCTGCACTTTGGGAGGCCGAGGCAGGAGGATCACTTGAGCTCAGGGGTTCAAGACCAGCCTGGGCAACATAACGAGACTTCGTCTTTACCAAAAAAAAAAAAAAAAAAAAAAAAATATATATATATATATATATACACATATTTAGAGACAGTGATCTCACTATGTTGCCCAGGCTGGATATGAACTCCTGGGCTCAAAGGAATCTCCTGCCTCAGCCTCCCCAGTAGCTGGGACTATATTCACAAATGAAAATATATATTTTTAAATAGATCTGGTGTCACTCTAGAACTACATACAAGAAAAATGACATAGCACACAAGTGCCCAGAAAGGTTCAATTATGTCCTACCATATCATTACCCCAGGGTCACTGTGCTGTTTTTGAAATCATATAGATCAGGAGTTGATCTGTATCATCTCTGTAACAAGACTTGAGTGATGAAATGAAAAACGCACATGTAAGAAATCTTTAACTCTGCAGAGTTCGAAAGCCGCACAACATCAATGACTAAATAAGAAGATTTTTGCTCCTTTTCCCAATTATGGAGGCATTACATCCAGATTCTGCCACTTCCCATGAACCGAAGAGCCAGGACAGGAAACACCAACTTGTGATTTCACTCTTTCCTTTCTTACTTGCATTCTCTCCTCACTTGACTCCCCTCCCACAAAGTTCAGCTTCTGACAGTATTACAATGCTTAAACAGAATAAGAAAACTGCAATTTGGACTCAAGATGTCTTTATCTACAAAGACAATTAACATTTTTAAAAATAGGTCACGGAAGCCGAAACAACTTGCTATTTTACCTTTAAATGGTACATTTTAAAGCACTGTATAACCAGCTGAGGTTTTCTGACCAGAGATAATTCCATCTTTCTCTGATCTATCTATCCCACCTCAAGGCAAGACCTATATTTTGCTTCAGAAACAAACAGCTGCATTCAGAGACAGAAAACAAAATAATCCTTAGACATTCCTGATAAAGGACTTCACAGACAGAAAATACCATTATCTTACTGTTTGAAACCAGAAGACTTTGATTCAAATAACAATACACATCACATCATAGCTACCTATTCAAAGATCTTCCACCTTGAAAAGAATAATTCTGGGATATGAATGAGCATCTTTAAGTCCACTGTTGAGACCCCAATACAGGAAATATAAATTTTAGACCTAAGATTTGAATAATCGTCTAGCTTTGTATCAGAAATGTTAGCAGCAATACAAAAACAAACTAAGTATGGTCTCCAGGTAATTATAAATGTTGGGTGTGACTGAGCTACTGGGATAGGAGAGCATCAGATCAGACTACCAATAACTTTTTTTTTTTTTTTTTGAGACAGGGTCTCCCTCTGTCGCCCAGGCTGAAGTGCAGTGGAACGATCTCAGCTCACTGCAACCTCTGCCCACCTCATTCAAGCAGTTCTCTCACCTTAGCCTCCCTGAGTAGCTAAGACTACATGCACACACCACCACACCCAACTAATTTCTGTATTGTTTGGTAGAGATGGTGTTTCACCATGTTGGCCAAGCTAGTCTCAAACTCCTGATCTCAAGTGATCCAACCACCTCGATCTCCCAAGGTTCTGGGATTACAGGTATGAGCCACCACACCCGGCCACCAATAACTATTTTTAAGGAGAACTTACTTGTATCACTTTTAGATTTCTAGTTTTTCTCCAGTGGCAAATTTAATAACCATACTCAGTCTTCAAATTTTCCAAATAAAAAGGGTCATTTTATTATACCCATCAGGATTGTTGATATCTAAAATGGTATCTTTGACTTCTCCAACCCCACATTTACTGCGGATAAAATTTTAACATTGCTTACTTGGTTTCACATAATAGACACATTAGTCTTAGCAAATATATTTTTGCATATGTACATAAAATAATTTTCCTATTGACAACTTCAAATTATGCCTTATTTTCATCTCCTAAAGCTGCCACAACAAATTACCACAAACTTGGTGGTTTAAAACAACAATAATTTATTCTCTCATAGCTCTGGAGGCCAAAAGAGCAACACCAAGGTGCAGGCAGGGCTGTGTGGCCTGTAAAGGCTCTAAGGGAGCATCCTGCCTGGCCCCTTCCAGCCCCTAGTGGCTGCTGGGAATCCTGGGCATTCTTGGCCCTGTCACTCCAACCTTGGCCCCTGTTTTCACATAGCCTTTCTCCCGTTTCTGTATCTTAAAACTCTCTCTCCGTCGTCTTATAAGAACATCAGGCCAGGCGCAGTGGCTCAGGCCTATAATCCCAGCACTTTGGGAGGCCGAAGTAGGCAGATCATCTAAGATCAGGAGTTACAGACCAGCCTGGTCAACATGGAGAAACCCTGTCTCTACTAAAAATACAAAAATTAGCCTGGCCTGGTGGTGGGTGCCTGTAATCCCAGCTACTGGGAAGACTGCGGGAGGAGAATCATTTGAACCTGGGAGGCAGAGGTTGCAGTGAGCTGAGATCGCAAAACTGCACTCCAGCCTGGGCGACAGAGACACTGTCTCAAAACAACAACAACAACAACAAAAATCAGTCATTAGATTTCAGGTCTATCCTCAAGATGATCTCATCTTCAAAGACTCTCGATCCAACTAAGGTCACCTTCCTAAGTACCAGGGGTTAGGGCTGGAACATAACTTTTTGAGGGTCAATATTCAACCCATGACACCAATTAATATCCATCAGGCTGGGCTTCTAAAATAATGCGTGCTTGCCTCTCATAGTAATCATCACATTCCTCTTGGAATCCAACCTGACTGTGGAAAAGCTTTTATTTATAGGAAGTCAATAGTGAATCTCTCGAGGCTTAGAATGCTCACTCTCTAATTTATCTGTTTTGCAAATCAGAGTAAGGGTTTTTCCGTAGGAAAAAAAAAAGTAGCCAATTGAATTTCTACTTACTTTTCTGGCTGAGATTTCAAGTGGGAATTTATTCATTGTCCCAATGAAATTAGAGTAATAGGATCATTTTTTTTTTTTTTTTTTTTTTTGAGACGGAGTCTCGCTCTGTCGCCCAGGCTGGAGTGCAGTGGCCGGATCTCAGCTCACTGCAAGCTCCACCTCCCGAGTTTATGCCATTCTCCTGCCTCAGCCTCCCGAGTAGCTGGGACTACAGGCGCCCACCACCACACCCGGCTAGTTTTTTTGTATTATTTTAGTAGAGACGGGGTTTCACCGTGTTAGCCAGGATGATCTCGATCTCCTGACCTCGTGATCCACCCGTCTCGGCCTCCCAAAGTGCAGGGATTACAGGCTTGAGCCACCACGCCCGGCCAGGATCATTTTTTATTACCAACAATATAGACATTCTTATCTTTTACTTGAGTTTTAAACCACAAATTTGTTCACTTTTTTCCCCAATTGCCCAGGAAGAAATTATTTTCCAGTTAGCTAGGGGGAACTGATTCCCCCTGCTCAAGTTACAATCTCCTGTGGGCAAGTTATAACTAGCTCTACTTCAGTTTCCTTTCTCCACTCTAGTGCCTTCTTTATTTTTATTTGGTGTTTTTATTTTTGTTTTAGAGATAGATTCTTGCTCTGTCCCTCGGGCTGTAGTACAGTAGTGTGATCTCGGCTCACTGCAGCTTTGAACTCCTGGGCTCTGACAATCCTAACCCCCTTAGCCTCCTGAGTAGCTGAAATGACAGGTGCATGCCACCACGCCGGCTAATTTTTTTCTAGTGCCTTTAAGACATCTGCCAGGTCATGCAAATTACGTATTTGTGTATGTTTGTTTATCCCCTGTAGCACTTCTTGCCTGCCGGCACCACTCATTAGTGCTATATATATATATATATATATATATATATATATATATATTCTCTATTTCAGAGGTAAATGAAATTTCTTTAAACCTTGGCCATACACACAGAGAGAATAACAGCAACAACACATACACTTACCTCTGACTTGCCTATTCTAGATGCTCTACATATATTAGCATCCTTTATCCTCACTAAGTGAGGGGTACTATTAGCCACATCTTACAGATGAGCAAACTGAGAGAGATGAACAGAGATTAAAAAACAGTGCGACCCGAATATGAACCCAGGTAGGTGGCTTCAGAGTCCATGTTCTTAACCACAATGCAAGCAAGACCGTCTCTGAGGGATGTGCCCAGATGCTAACACTGCTCTATTAGTGGTGAAGTGACAGATGAGTTTTTTAAAAATGCTTTTTGGTCAGGTGCAGTGGCTCACACCTATAATCCCAGCACTTTGGGAGGCCGAGGCAGGAGGATCGCTTGAGGCTAGGAGTTCAAGATCAGCCTGGGCAACATAATGAGATGTCATCCCCACCCTCACTCCCCTGCCAAAAAAAAAAAAAAAATCAGCCAGGCATGGTGGCACATGCCTGTAGTCCTAGCTAATTGGGAGGCTGAGGTGGGAGAATCATTCAAGCCCAGGAGATTGAGGATGCAGTGAGTCATGCTGGGGCTACCATACTCCATCCTGGCCGAGGGACCTCATCTCAAAAAAAAAAAAAAAAAAAAAAACAGCTTTTCTATATATCCCACATTTCCTATAAAGATCATGTATTAAATTTTTTTAATCAGGAAAACATTTTTTAAACAAAACTTTCACAATTTGTGGGGGTATAACATCATAATGGCAAACATATAACACTGTAAGTCAGATACTGCTATGTGCAATGTATATAATTTAATACTAAAACAATTATAATCTTTATTTTATATTTGAGAAAACTGAGGTGCAGAACAGTTCAGTAGCTTACCTGAGGTCATGTAGGTAGTAGGTGTCAGCCAGGATCTAGCACCAATCTGTGTTAACTAGGTTAGGCTGCCTAAATTAGATATAAAACCTCGGTGCCAAACTCCAATTTGAATTATAGTCACACTGCACAAATGTGCTGAAGGACAGAGAACACGTCCAATCTTACTCGAATCCAACTCCTAGCACAGTGGTTTAAAAGAAAACAGGAAATGTGTAGCTTATTTAATTAAACTATAACCTTTACCAATCAATATAAATATACTAAGGGGAGAAAATAAATCTGCTTCACCACACTAAGTATTAAAAAACCCAAGTGTTTTCATTCTAACAGACTTCTTAATTGGACAGTACTAGCCCAGATTAAAGGGCATTTAAATTACCCCTTTCTAAACAGTTTCACAAATGCAGAATATTTTTTCCCTCTGCCACTGGATGAGCTGGGCATGTTGCCAGATCTTTTTCTAATTAGGTCCTGTGGTTAATTTCTTAATCTGTTAGCGTTTCCTTACAGTTTGTTAAATGTGAAGATAGTTGGACTTTTCCCACTGTTTCTGTGAAAGCGGAGTAATCTTCCATATCAGTCTCATCAGGGTGGATTGATAAACATTAAACAGCTGCCATCCAGATGAAGGTTTCTTTGCAGTTCTTTTGTTCTTAGAATATACCTCATTTGGAATAAGACTACCATGTTCAGTTTGGACCAACCAGAATCAGCCCCTGAGCTAGGGAGAGGCTCCACTTGTGACATGACTATACATTTGTTTTCACCTTTTTCATTGTTTGTTAAAAGATCAATTGACTTTCTGATAGGAAAGATGGCAATTTACTGTACAGGCCTTTATTTTTGTTCCTTCCCCCCCATATATGAAAATTATGTTTTTGTTTTCAGTGTTTTAACTCGTAACTTTTGTAACTTTAAATGTTTTAAGTATATTTTTCTTTCTGGTTCCTCTAATGCCACTACCTTTAGTTTTTCTCCTCCTGGCTAAAAGTTGAAAAATAATGAATAGCATTTATTTATCATTATATAAATACTGTGATTGTAACCCTACAAATCTAAGTACAGTTGTTCCTCGGTGCCAACTGGGGATTGGATCCAGGAACCCCAGGGTTACTAAAATCTGAGATGCTCAAGTCCTGTATGTAAAATGGCATAGTATTTGCATACAACCTATCATAGTTAGTAATAATAGTGGTATTATTTGAAAATATTATATACAGTATAGGATAAAGCAAATAAGTAGTTACGTTAAATATAAGTTCACAACATACGTCAGTTTTAAAGGTAGCTGTGGAACTAGCGCATCATTCTAAAAACAGGTGCATAAAGGGAAAGGGCCAAGCCCTTCATCATGTTTGGCTTGCTGACTCACTCTACTCATGGCTATACAACAGCTGCTGCAACTCCTGTCATCACATCCTCAACCACACACCAACATCCAGAGGCAGAAAATAAGGACTTTCTTTTCTTTTTTAAAATATAATTTGTATTTGTATCAACGTATCAGGTGGGTAGACATTTTTAAAAAACCAAACAGTTGTACTAAAAGGCTTGATCAACAAAGAAAAGTCTCCTCTTTCATCCTGAAGCCATCCTCACAGGGTTAACAAGAATTCTGGAGAGAAATATAGTCATAAATAAGCACTAATTAGGCTGCACTTTGGCCCATTTCCTGGTAACTGGAAGTCACACCACACTAGATACCATCTGCATCCCCATTGTTCCTCCTGATAGAATTTCTCCTGTTAGAATCATAAGGCTTTTAAAAATTAAGATATTTTTCAGATTCTGAATTTCAGTGGAACAACTGACACAACCAGTTTGAAGACCCTCCACAAAGAACAAATCAGGATGAGAACACAATTTCTTCATCTCCCTGTCCCACGACTTCACCCTGCACTCGTTAGCCAATCACCAATCTCCACACTTCGGCTCACTCCAAAACCCTTAAAATCCCTAGCCCTGAACTCCTGGGGAGATGGATTTTAGGCTTCCTTCCATCTTGTTTCCTTGTTCGGCAGCACTATGATAAAACGCCATGTCTCAGGATATTGATGCCGCGTACTGGGCAACAAATCTATTACGATTACAATCCCTCCCCACTTCCCAGTGGCAACTAATCCCTTTCAACTCTTTCGGTATTCACCTTTGTATTTCTTTTTTTTTTTTTTTTTGAGACGGAGTCTCGCTCTGTTGCCCAGGCTGGAGTGCTGTGGCCGACTCTCAGCTCACTGCAAGCTCCACCTCCCGGGTTCCCGCCATTCTCCTGCCTCAGCCTCCCAAGTACCTGGGACTACAGGCGCCCGCCACCTCGCCCGGCTAGTTTTTTGTATTTTTTAGTAGAGACGGGGTTTCACCGTGTTAGCCAGGATGGTCTCGATCTCCTGACCTCGTGATCCGCCCGTCTCGGCCTCCCAAAGTGCTGGGATTACAGGCTTGAGCCACCGCGTCCGGCCTCACCTTTGTATTTCTAAATAACGTAAATAATGAATAATCTAAAGACAGATTTAAGCATTCAAATAAAGCTTTTATCTAAGTTTTTCAATTTTAGACATTATCTACTGCATTCCTCCTACATAAAATTAAGATCTAGCTCTCTGACACCATGCAAAGACACACATGCTACCATTCCTTCATCTTCCCAAGAGTTGTGTGGTAATATTTTATTGAACCAATATTCAGTATTTATATGACTATGACTATGACTATGTAAATACTATCCGGTTTAGTTATATGGCATGCTATATTTCTTTCCTTATATTGCTTTAAAAATATTTTGGAGATGCCTTTTTCTTTTGGACTTTTTAATTTTTAAATTTTCCAAGAGAACTAAAAAATTCTTCCCCATACAATTACATTATATAGTCTCTGAGTCTCATTTCTCATAGGAGACATCTCTCCTAGGACGCATCTCTCTCCTAGGACTGGGCCAAGTAAATACTTGTCATCCTGGGACTTTTCCTCGCCAATACCTTGAGTTTTCCCTGTGAAAAGGGGGTCCTGGGTTGAATCCCTTTTCCTGGATTCCACATCGTCCTTCCTTAGTTTACTCTCTAGTCTTGGAAGATCACATCCTCTAGATATTGTGAGGAAAAGCAGACAGCAGGAAAATATTTTGAGACCCTGAATTTCATTATTATTTTTTTTTGAGATGGAGTCTTGTTCTGTCATCCCAGTTGGAGGGCAGTGGCAGGATCTCGGCTCACTGCAGCTTCTGCCTCCCAGGTTCAAGTGATTCTCCTGACTCAGCCTCCCTCGTAGCTGGGATTATAGGCATATACCACCATGCCTGGCTAATTTTTGCATTGGCACGATCTCGGCTCACTGCAACCTCTGCCTCCCGGGTTCAGGCCATTCTCCTGCCTCAGCCTCCTGAGTAGCTGGGACTACAGGCGCCCGCCACCAGGCCCGATTAATTTCTTTTTCCTTTTTCTTTTTTTGTATTTTTAGTAGAGACAGGGTTTCACCGTGTTAGGCAGGATGGTCTCGATCTCCTGACCTCATGATCCGCCTGCCTTGGCCTTCCAAAGTGCTGGGATTATAGGCATGAGTCACCGCGCCCGGCCTTAATTTTTGTATTTTTAGTAGGGACGGGGTTTCACTATCTTGGTCAGGCTGGTCTCGAACTCCTGACCTCAGGTGATCCACCTGCCTTGGCCTCCCAAAGTGCTGGGATTATAGGTGTGAGCCACTATGCCCGGCCGAGACCCTGCATTTCTGAAAACATTTTTCACTCTTGATTTGACAGTTTGACTAGGTATAGAATTACAGACTGAAAATTTTTCCATCAGGCTTTAGATGGCATTAATCTATTATCTTTTAGATCCCAGTGCTATTGCTAAATGGTCTAATGTCACTCGTTTTAGATCAGTTTTATGTGACTTTTCTCTCTGATGCCTTTAAAATCTGTCACCAGTGTCATAAAATTTCATAACAATGTGTTGAGGGTCTTTTTCATCACTTTTTTCATTCTGGACACTGGGTGAGCTCTTATCCATCTGAGACATTTTTGGGGAAAACCTCATGTTGCTTTTTAAATAATGCCTTGTCCTTCACCTTTCTAGACTCCAACAGTCATATGTTGGACCTCCTAGGTATCCTTTAATTTTCTTTCTTCTTCCACTTATTGTCTGTATCTTTGACCAACTGCTTTACTTTACCCTCTCTGCCATCCAGGTTGGAGTGTGGTGGTGTGGTCATAGCTCACTGCAGCTTAGAACTCCTGAGCTCACGTAATGCTCCCACCTCAGCCACCCAAGTACTTAGGACTAGGGGTGTGTCCCACCACATCTAGCTAATTTTTTCTATTTTTGTAGATATAGGGTATTGCCATATTTCACAGGCTGGTCTTAAAGTCCTGGCCTCAAGTGATCCTTCTGCACTGGCCTCCCAAAGTGTTGGGATTACAGTTGTAAGCCACCACGCCCGGCCTATCTTCCAACTGCTTTACTGCAATCTTGACTTGGTGAGATTTTTCAATTTTCAAGAACATTCTTGAATAGTTCCTTTACATGGCATCCTGCTCTTGTTTCCTTGATGTAACATCATATCTCTTTGAGGAATTTGTTTTTCAAAGTGCAGGCCGCGCACAGTGGCTCACACCTGTAGTCCCAGCACTTTGGGAGGCCAAAGCCAGTGGATCACTTGAGCTCAGGAGTTCAAGACTAGTCTGGGCAACATGGCAAAACCTTGTCTCTACAAAAAATACAAAAAAACTAGCCAGGTGTAGTGGCGCGTATCTGTAATCCCAGTTACTCGGGAGGCTGAGGTAAGAAGATCACTTGAGTCCAGGGGAAGGAGGCTGCAGAGAGCCAAGATTGTGATCATGCCACTGCACTCCAGCCTGGGCAACAGAGCCAGACCCTGTCTCAAAAAACAAAAAAGATACTAAAGAGCTAACTAGAAATTCTACATGGATGAGCACCTCTTGCTTACTGTGGACCTCACAGTATGTGATGGGATAAGGAAATTCTAAATACCATGTTTGTTTGGTTTTTTTCCCATAGGCTAGTCAATTTCCCCAGAGAAAAATGTGATAATGTCCTGGCTGAGGGGCTTATAAACAAGTGTTCTGGGAGCCAAGGATGGGTCAGTTGCTCTGAGGTAAGTCTTTCAGTGTCTTGGTGGGCAGAGATGGTGTCTGTGATAACAAGCCCGACAGCCAGGACAGTAGGAACCAAGACAGGAAGGTAGGTGGAAAGATGTGGCTGAATATGCAGACTTCAACTTGATCTACTATTTTGGGTAAGAAACCTGCCTCCCACCCTCATTTATAACAGGATTTCTCCAGGTTAGGCTTTGACACATATATTCTTTGGGGATGGGGATCTGGGGTGCTAACTCTTCCACATTCACACTCTCAACTCATTTTCCATTTTCAGCCCCAGTGTACATCCTATATTCACAGGTACCTAAAACCTATCTAAGAACGTGGCCCACATGTGGCTGAAAACAGGATTGCTTCCTGTTAGCTTCCTCCACTGCAAATACTTAGTGGAGCAGATAAAGTTGAAAACTAAATTACTCATCATATATGTACCTACATTTCAGTTTTCAAAATTTTGTAGGGAAAAATTCTGGCCCACTGCAATCTCCTCTTCCGATCTCTTCAAGAAAATTCCTTTACTGTCATTTTAGTGAGGTTGGGGAGGGAGAAAATATAATCTATCCCATTTCTCCATCTTTTCTAAAAGTCCCTCCTGACTCTGAAGACGTCTGTTCACTTGTCATTGGTCACAACTTGGTAACATGTACCATCCCACGTAATTGAGGGGAGACAAAATTATCAAACAAAGCAAAATGACCAGAACTTGGGGTCAGAACATTCTTCCTAGAAGAACATCACCACAAAGAGGAATCTGATACCTGAAAAAGAAAGAAGTTCTGGGAAAGAGAATAAGCAACCTAAAGTATAATCATCACCTAGTGAGTGAACAGCTGCCTTTATTAAACCATGGAAAGATGTTTTTAAAAATCAACTTTAGGCCAGGCGCAGTGGCTCACGCCTGTAATCCCAGCACTTTGAGAGACCAAGATGGGAGGATCACTTAAGGCCAGGAGTTCGAGACCAGCCTGGCCAACATAGTGAAACCCCATCTCTACTAAAAACACAAAAATTAGCTGGGCATGGTGGTGCGTGCCTGTAATCCCAGCTGCGGGAGGCAGGAGAATCACTTGAACCCAGGGGGCAGAGGTTGCAGTGAGCCGAGATCACACACCAATGCACTCCACCCTGGGGGACAGAGTGAGACTCTGTCTTAAACAAACAAACAAACAAAAAAATACACACACACACACACACACACACACACATAAAATTTAAAAAAAGAAGAAACAACTTTGTGGAGGATATAATTTACAGACAATAAAATTTACATACAGCATACCAGTGTAAACACCCCCACAATAAAGATGCAAAAGCATTTTCATCGCCCATGAAAGTTCCTTTACGCCCAAGCCCCAGGCAACCACTCCTCTGTTTTCTTGTCACTATCCACTGGTTTGCACCTTTGAGATTTTTGTGTGAATATACAGCATGTACACCTCTGGGTCTGGTTTCTTTCACAAAGCATGTTTTTGAGCCAGATTCATGCTGTCTAGAGCTCCTTTTTCCTGCTCAGAGCTCTCACTGGACTGGGACGGCACAGTTTGTTCATCCATTCGCCTGATGAGTCCCCGGATTGTTTCCAGCCTTTGGCCATCATGCATAACGTTGCTATGAACACTCATTAAGAAGCCTCTGCCTTTTCATTCCTCTCAGATAAAAATCTAGGCATGGAATTACTGTATCCTTGGGTAACTGCTGTTTAACTTTAAAACAAAGTACTGTTTTCTAAACTAGCCCTACTTTACATTCTCAACAGAAGATATGAAAGTTCTGCTTGTGCCACACACTTGCCAACACCTGGCACTATCAGTCTCTTAAATTTTAGCCATCTGTAGAGGGTAAAGAGTGGTAGTTCATTATGGCTGGAAATTGCTTTTCTCTGATGATTAATAATGTGAGTATTTTATGTAGCTCCTGGCCATTGTTTTGTCTTACTTTGTGAAGCATACTTTGAAATCTTTTGTGCATTTAAAAACTGGGGTTATTATTATTGAATTGTAAGAGTTCTTTACAGTCCTTTGTCAGATTTATCTATTGTAAACATTTTATCCCATATTGCACATTTTCTTCACTCCTTCCTGAAGAGCAAACATTTTAATTTTGATAAAGTTCAATTTAGCATTCATTTATTTTATGGTGTGTGCTTTTTGTATCCTACTTAGAAAATCTTTTCACACCCAGAAGTCACATGAACCTTTTCCCCTATAATTTTTCCAGAAGCTTTATAGTTTTAACTCTTTTAGGACTTTGGTCCGTTTTGAGCTTTCTGGGCAGCATATAAGGTGTGGGTTAATGTTCGTTTTCTTCCACACAGATATTTAGTTGCTGTTGTACCATGTGTTGAAAAGATGTTCCTTTCCTCATTGAATTGCCTCAGGACCTTTGCTGCAAATCAATTGTCTATTTACGTGTGGACCTATTTCTGGATTCCATCTTCTCATTTATGTACATGTCTATTCTTTTGCCAGTATCACAGCCTTGCGGTGCTGTAAAAGTCAGTCCTCAATTTTTGCTGGCTTTGCCAGTTCTAAGTACTCTGCATTCCATACACATTTTAGAACCAGCTTTTCAATTTCTACAAAAAAAAATACAGCAGGAGTTTTGATTGAGAATGTACTGCATCTACAGATGAATTTGTAGAAAATTGATTTATGATACTGAGATTTCCAATCCACAAGCCTATTTATACTAATATTTTGTAGTCTTCAGTATGTAAGTTTTATATACATTTTGTTAAATTTATCCCTAGTACTTATGTATTTGGATGATATAGCAAGTGGAACACTATACTTACAATTTTTTTTCCCCAGTTACCTGTTTTTCTTGGTATTCTGATCAAAATTTAAATGGTTTTCTTGATATACTGAACTTGTATGCTCTTACAGTAGTGAGATCCTACTGTATCTTGCTAAACTCACTGACCAGTCCTAGTAGCCTTTTTATTTTTATTTTTCAGAGACAGGGTCTCGCTCTGTTCCCAGGCTGGAGGGCAGTGGTGCTATCATAGCTCACTGCAGCTTTGAATTCCCAAGCTCAAGCAACTCTCTTGCCTCAGCCTCTAGAGCAGCTGGGGCTACAGGTGTGCACCACTACAACGAGCTAATTTTTAAAACTTTTTTGCAGAGACGAGATCTCACTATGTTGCCCAGGCTGGTCTTAAATTCCCAGCCTCAAGCAATACTCCTGCCTTGGACTCCCAAAGCACTGGGATTACGGAAGCGAGCCACTGCACCTGGTTCAGTATTTTGAAGCTCTGTTATCAGGGACATATACATTTAAGATTTTTATAGCTCTGTAAGATACTGACCCTTTTATCATTATAAAGTACTCTTCATCTCTAACAATATTCCTCGTCTTAAAGTTTATTTCATTAAATGTTAACATCACCACTTCAGCTTTCTTACGCATATTCTTTTCATGGTATAATCTTTTTCCATCCTTTTACTTTTAACCTGTGTCTCTGTGTTTAAAGTGTGTCTCTTCTAAGCAGGTAAAATATACAAATCTTACAACAGTAAATTTCCATTTGCCCTGCCCCATCTTAGTGCTATTGTTGTCATAATTACACCTATATATACATTATATGTTTAAAAGGTTTTTTATTTTTTAGGTAGAGAAAAGGTCTCACCATGTTGCCCAAGCTGGCCTCAAACTTCTGGGCTCAAGCAATCCACCCACCTTGGCCTTCTAAAGAGCTGAGATTACAGATGTGAGCCACCGTGACCAACCTATATGGACATTATAAACCCAGCACTACAGTGTTACAAAATCTTTAAAATCTTGTTTCTTATGTCACCAGCAGGCACAGTGGCACACACCTATAGTCTCAGCTACTCAGGAGGCTGAAGCAGGACAATAGCTTGAGACCAGGAGTTCAAGGCTATAGTGCACCATTAATTGTCCTTGTGAATAGCCAATGCACTCAAGCCTGGGCAACACAGTGAGAGCCGCATCTCAAAAAAAAAAAAAAAAAAAAAAAAAAAAAAATTCATATGTATCTTAAAGAAATTAGAGAAAGAAAAAAATTCATAGTCTTTTATTTCCAGTGATCTTCATTTCTTCCTGTAGATGAGTTACCACCTGGTATCATTTCCCTTCCTTCTGAAAACTTCTTTTAGTGTAGTCTGCTGGTGATGAATTCTCTCGATTTTTGTTTTTCTGAAAATGTCTTTAGCCCTCATTTTTGAAAATTGTTTCTCTGGATACTGGATTCTTGGTTGACAGGGTTTTTCTTTCAGTATTTGACTATACTATTCCAGTGTTTTTTGGCTTCCTTCGTTTCTGATGAAAAGTCAGTCATATTTGTAACACCGATCCCTTTTATGTAATGTGTCACTTTTCTCTGCTTCCCCTCCCCACACAAGTTCAGAGACATAATGCGCTGATGTTGTAACAAGGTTCAGAGGGTGGCACACCTCACACACGTGCATGAACACCCAATCGTCATACTCGTGAGCTGCAAAAGGATCTCCATCTGCTTTTAAGATTTTCTTTTTATCTTTGGTTTCAGCAATTTGACTATGATGTGCCTATGAGTGCTTTTTCTCTGTGCTTAGACTTCATTGAACTTATTGAATCTATAAATTAGTGTTTTCTACCATATTTGAGAAGTTTGGGGATATTATTTCTTCAAATATTGTTTTTTGCCTATTTTTCTCTTCCCTTTCTAGGACTCCAAGTACACTTATATTAGGCTACCTGATATCGTCCTACAAGTCTCTGAGGTTCTACTAACTTTTCTTCAATCTTTGCTCCTCTCTTCATTGGGTGGGATAATTTCTATTGATCTATCTTCAACTGCACAGATTATTTTCTCTGTCATTTCAAAACCGCTGTTGAGCACATCTAGTGAACTTTTTATTTTTGAGATATGTTGCCAGCCAGGCTGGAGTGCAGTGGCATGATCACAGCTCACTGCAGCCTCAATCTCTTGGGCTCAAGTGATACTCCCACCTCAGCCTCCCAAGAAGCTGGGACTACAGGCACCTACCATCATGCCAGGCTCATTTTCAAATCGCTTTGTAGAGGTGGGGTCTCACTATGTTGCCAGGGCTGGTCTCAAACTCCTGAGCTCAAGTGATCCTCCTGCTTTGACCTCCCAAAGTTGTGGGATTATAGGTGTAAGCCACTGCACCCGGCCTCCAGTGAGTTTTTATTTCAGCTATTACTTATTTGAGCTCTACAACTTCCATTTGTTTACTTTCCATTTCTTTGTTACAATCTGTTCAGTTATTTTTCCTTTAATTTCCTTCCTCACTTAATTTTCCTTTAATTCTTTGATCAAATTTTCCTATAATTCTTTGATCACAGGACAGCAGCTTTGCAGTCTGCCTGCAAAATCCAACACTGTACCCACTTACACACTCAGAGTCAGTCTCTATTGATTGCTTTTCTTCCTCAGTATGAGTTAGACTTTCCACTTTATTTACATGTCTAGTAATTGTAGACCGAAAACTTGGCATTGTAGATAAGATGTTATAGCAACTCTGGATTCTACTGTGTTATTCTGAGGACTTTCTTTTTTTATATTCTAGTAGGCAGTTAACTTGCCTAGATTAAAACTGCAAACTGTTTCTCCTATGGTATGGAGCAGCTGCTACCTCTGCTCAGCTCTTACAGTGTCTAGCCTAGCTCCCTGGGGTCTCCCATGCTTCTGTGTAATCTGGCAGACAGCCAAGGATTTAGATTGATCATACTCAGATTTAGGGGATCATACTCTCCGATTTTTGTGTTCTTGTGATTTCCTCCTAAGTTTTCAGCTGCTTGGGCAATATTAGGGTCCTTCCTCTCAACCCCAAGCCAGTAAGGCTTCAGCTTTCCACAGCTTTGCTGTTCACAGTTTAGGGATATACTGTTTTAAAAAGCATGAACCTCACAGATCTCATATAGTATAGGTCTGTCTTTTAAGGGGAGATTCCTCTCTAGCCTCTGTCTGCTTGCTTTGTTTCACTGGTTGGCTGGTTTTTATTTTTGTTTTTGTTTTGCTGGGCTCCCTGGGATTTCACCTATACATTTAGAGTTTAACAGTCAACCAGGAATTTGGGCAGTTTTCACTTAGATATGGGACCTCACCCTTTCTGTAGTCCTCTCTTGTTTCCAGGATTCCCCCTGGACTTTCCAGCTTCTCTTCCATCCCTGACTTCTCTTCTTTGGCACCTCTCATCTGTAAGGCTGCAGCTTTTCACTGTCATTTCATTCTACTGAAACCACCATGGGTAATGATGCATAACTTCTGGCCAAAAAGTCATAAACTTGCAATTCTTGCTCCTTCTATTATAGTGTTTCAGGAGTCAACTCTCCTCCAGGTTCTAGGGACAGTTTTTGGATGCTTTTAGCTGTTTCTTATATTTTACCCAGATCTTTCAATTGTTATCTGTAGGAGGGTTTATGCAACCACTTCACTCAATCTCCCTTAATGGAAATTTCCTCTAATCCAACAGAAAGTAATTTACTTTGTGGATTTTTAAAAATAATACCTTACTTTTAAAAGCACAGTGCTATACACAAAACATTTAAAAGTAATAAGTTTTCAAGTAATGAACAATAACACTTCAGTGGTAAAGCCCTGTCTTTAGAAATTTATGAGATCAAATATTCCAAATGTTGCATGTGATAAAGTCATATAGCAAAGGTAGAAAGGCTTAAAATGTTTTTTCTGTTTTAGTGAAAAGGAAACGACATAAAAGAATAGCTCAGTTAGATACAGGAATTATGTTCCTAGAAAAAGAATCCATTTCCTGCCTAAAAGTCAGCAAAACCCAGTCTTTTCTATATTTAGTAAATGGAGAAGATGGGAAAAGCTAGAACTCTTTCAGTTTTGTTTTGGTTTTGTTAATCTCAATGGTTATTTTTGGGAGAAAAAGAACGAACGTATGTCAGTGGATCAAATAACTGTATTATAGATTACTGTATTGGATTCCAATTGCTGTAGAGAGTAATTACTATTTTATATGTCTTTAATAAAGTATAAATATTCACAGATGGTCTGCTGTGTGCAAAGCACTGTATGATAGGAATAGAGAGATGGGATGTGGAGGGAGGAATTGAACAAACATGAGTAAGATCAGTTTTAGCCGGGCACAGTGGCTCAAGCCTATAATCCCACTTTGGGAGACCGAGGTGGATGGATCACTTGAGGTTGGGAGTTTGAGATCAGCCTGACCAGCATGGAGAAACCCCATCTCTACTAAATATACAAAATTAGCCAGGTGTGGTGGTGCATGCCTGTAATCCTAGCTACTCAGGAGGCTGAGGCAGGAGACTTGCTTGAACTCGGGAGGCAGAGGTTGCAGTGAGCCGAGATGGCTCCACTGCACTCCAGCCTGGGTAACGAGAGCAAAACTCCATCTCAAAACAAAAAAAAAAAATCAGTTTTGCCCCCAAAGATCTTATAATGTACTGAACAGACATGTAAAACACATACACACACACACACACACACACACACACACACACACACACACACACACGGGAATACAAGATATGGAATGGATGTAGAAAGGAAAGTTAAGTGCTGTTTATAGGCCGGGTACTTAATCTCACAATTTCAAATACAAAGTTAATGTTATGCTATGAGCTGCTTTTTAAAATGCATGTTTATAAAATATTTGTTTTTGAAGTAGTACTTCAAAAAGTAGAAAAAGTAGAAATACACAGTAGAAAAAAACTCCTATTTTGGAAATACATAATAAAGTGGAACAATCCTATAAATCACAAGATCACTGTTAAAAGTCTGAAGAAAAAAAGTGCATGTTGGCTGGGGACGGTGACTCACACCTGTAATCCTGGCACTTTGGGAGGCCAAGGCAGGTGCATCACCTGAGGTCAGGAGTTTGAGACCAGCCTGACCAACATGGGTGAAAACCCGTCTCTACTAAAAATACAAAAATTAGTCATGTGTGGTGGTGCACGCCTGTAATCCCAACTACTCGGGAGGCTGAGGCAGGAGACGTGCTTGAACCCAGGAGGCGGAGGTTGCAATGAGCCAAGATCAAGCCATTACACTCCAGAATGGGTGACAGAGTAAGACCCTATTTCAAACAAACAAACAAAAAAAAGTGTGTGTGCATGTACACATGCTCACACATACCTTTGAGCATATACTTCTGTGCTGCTCCATCTCTTTTCGACCAAATGCATCACATTTAGCAACTGTTAAGTGGACACCTTTCCATATTAAAACATATACGACTTCATTCTGTTTTGTTTTGTTTCGTTTTGAGATGGAGCCTCACTCTGTGACCCAGGCTGAAGTGCAGTGGTGTGATCTTGGCTCACTGCAACCTCCGCCTCCCCGGTTCAGGCAATTCTCGTGCCTCAGCATCATGCGTAGCTGGGATTACAGGTGCGTGCCAACATGCCCACCTAATTTTTGTATTTTTAGTAGAGACGAGGTTTCACCATGTTGGCCAGGCTGGTCTTGAACTCCTGACCTCAAGTGATCTGCCCTCCCTGGCCCCGCAAAGTGCTGAGATTACAGGCATGAGTCACCACACCCAGCCTGACTTCATTCCTTTTAATGGTTATAATATTTAGTCAAAATAAATATACTACTTAATCAGTCCTTCTGATGGGCATTTGACTTTTTTATAGTTTTTAGTTATTACAAAGTTATTGTAGTGTTTCTATGATATATGTTCTTAAAACTGAAAGTGCTAAGTTAAAAGGACTAACCATTTAAATTTTTAATGGCAGGCCAGGCTTGGTGCTCACACCTGTAATGCCAGCACTCTGGGAAGCCAAGGTAAGAGGATCATTTGAGGCCTGGAGTATGAGTCCAGCCTGGGCAACATGAGATACCCATCACTACAAAAAAATACAAAAATTAGCCAGGCAAGCTGATGTGTGCCTGTAGTCCCAGCTACTTGGGAGGCTGAGCTGGGAGGATGACTTGAGCCCAGCCCAGGAGGTCAAGGCTGCAGTGAGCTGTGATTACACCACTGCACTCTAGCCTGGGCAACAGAGTAAGACTCTGTCTCAAAAAATAATAATTAATTTTTAAAAAGTAAATTTTTAATGGCTACTGCCCAACTCGCTTTCAAAAGGATTATGCCAATTACACTCAACAAACTACAAGAGAGTCTCAGGTATTTTTTTTCCTTATGTCTTTTTTTTTATGGCCATATATTTCATTTCTAAATTTTGAATTTTTATTTTTAATTTTTGTGGGTACACAGAAAGTGTATATATTCATGGGTTATTTGAGATACTTTGATACAGGCATGTAATGCATAATAATCACATCAGGGTAAATGGAGTATCCATCACCTCAAGCATTTATCATTTGTGTCACAGACAACAGTTATTTTTATATTACAATTACTTCTGACTATAGTCACACTGTTGTGCTAGCAAATACTAGCTTTTATTCATTCTTTCTTTTTGTACCCATTAACTAACCCCACTTCCCTCACACTCCCACCTACCCTTCCCAGGCTCCAGGAATCACCGCTTTACTCTCTATTCTACATGTTTTAAATCCATAATAGTTATTATTTTTGCTTTTTACTGTCAATTACCATTTAGAAAAGTTACAACATTAGAAAATTTGTTATGTTTACCTACATACTTACTATTTTTAGCATTCTTTATTCCTTTAAGTTGACCCAAGTTTCCATTATCATTTTCCTCTTAACCAGGAGAATGTTCTTTATTACTTTGAACCTCAGCTATTTTTATACATTATCTTACATTTACCCAAATATTTGGCAGTTTTGGTGTTCTTCCTTTCTTCTTGTGGATCTGAATTACTGTCCATTGGTAGAATTTTCCTCTCAGTCAAAAAACTTCTTTCAGGTAGATCTGGAAGCAAGCAATTCTTAGTCTTTGCTTATCTAGGAATGTCTTCATTTTGCCTTCATTTTTGAAGAATACTTTTGCTAGATATAAAGATTTATTTGTTTTTTTTCTTTCAGTACTTTGAATATGTCATTCCATTGCCTTCTACCCTACACTGTTTCTGCTGAGAAGTCAGCAAACATTCATACTGTTGCAATAAAAAACTTGAGGAGTTACCTTTTTCTTGCTGCTTTCAAGACATTCTTACTCTTTTTGTCTTTTTCTGTTTGTTTTTAGACAGTGTCTTACTTGGTCACCCAGGCTGGAATGCAGTGGCATGATGTCGGCTCACTGCAAGCTCCACTTCCCAGATTCAAGCAATTCTCCTGCCTCAGCCTCCCGTGTATCTGGGACTGCAGGCATGAGCCATCACACCTAGCTAATTTTTGTATTTTTTAGTAGAGACGAGGTTTTTGCCATGGCTGGTCTCAAACTCCCGACCTCAAGTGATCTGCCCGCCTTGGCCTCCCAAACTGCTGGGATTACAGGCGTGAGCCACTGCATCTGGCCTCTTTTTGTCTTTGCCTGTCAATAATTTGACCAGGATACGCCTAGGTGTGGATCCCTCAATATTTATGCAATTTGAAGTTTTCATAGATTCATGATTTTCATCAAACGTAGGAAGTTTCTGGCTGTTACTTCATTCATTTTTTTTCCCTGCCCTTTCTTCTCCTTTCTTTGTGGGATTCTATGACTTGTGTGTTGGTATGCCTGATGTCCCATAGATCTCCCGAAGCTCTGTTCACTTTTTTTTCTCAGGTTCTTCAGATTGGCAGTTTCTATTGACTGATTATCTTCCCTGAATATGAACCACCCTTTCCTGTTTTTTTTGTCCCATTAGCATTTTTTTGTTTTCTGTAGCCTTTCCTTACAGACATAACCATAATAAATTACAGACAAAATTTTTAAAAACTAGATGTTTTAGAGAATATATTGTAGCAACTCTCAACTGTAATTTTTCATGTGTGTTTTTTATTTCTTTAGTAATTTGCCTCGACTAAATCTACAAAATCTGTCTCCCCTGTGATGTGTGGCTATTTGATGTCTACTCAGTTTCTTTTCTTCTTTTTTTGCCAGTTTTTCTTTTCAAATTCTTGTTTTTATTTTTAAGCCTCACTTGCTAACACACGGCTTAGTGATCAGGCAATGATTGGTTATAGGTTGTGTTCACATCTCTTGAGCCTGCTAGGTAGGCTTCCAATCTCTGCCCATGGGTCTGTGCAGGGTTAGGGAGCAAAAAGTTCAAGCAGTTTTCAGGTCTACCCCACTTTTCCTTTCGGATCAGCCCTCTTGCATTTCCTTTGTACATTCATGCAGATTCCCAGCCAACCAGGGACAAACAGATACCATGGGATCTCTCTAGTCTTACCTGCATGTGTGCAGAGGCTTCTAAGTCAGCCAGAAATGTGTGGACAGCCCTTCAGACCCCTCTAAAACTGTCTCATTTCCAGGGTCTCAATTAAGTTTTGGGCTACTTTGCCAGTCTGTTGCTTGACCCAGTTGGGATATCTCTCTCACTACCAGAACTGTTGGCCTTCCTTTTCTCTTGCTACTGAGGCTCATTACTTTCACTGCCAATACCACTGGATGGGGGCTTTTCACCTGCTCCAAATCAAGCGAGTTCCCTCTGGTAGCCAAGCTGCTAGTTTTCATGGCCTGCTCTACCCTGACAGAACTACCACACCAATGGCAGGAGGAGATGGGAGTAACCCCCTGTCACTGTAGGCAAGGACGTCACAGACTCCCATTTTTCTTACTTGAAGTTCGGCAGTTTCTCTTGGATAAATGCTTCTCCATTTATTTCTTGCATTTATTCTACTTCTACAGCCCTGAAACAGTTGCTTTTGACAATTCTGTCTGGTATTATTGTTGTTTTGTGGGGAGAAATTTTGACTTCCTCACTGTAACTACTAAAGTTCCAATTCTGTCCTCAGCTACTTAAATGCCCTCTTTCATCTTCAAACGTATTGCCTCATCACATGACATAAAAGTGCATTGTAAGTCAAATGTGAGATCATCAAGAATAATGAACAGGCCTGGAGTGATGGCTCATGTCTGTGATCCCAGCACTTTGGGAGACCAAAGTGGTGGATCACCTGAGGTCAGGAGTTCGAGACCAGCCTGGCCAACATGGTGAAACCCCATCTCTACTAAAAATACAAAAAATTAGCCAGGCGTCATGGTGCATGCCTGTAATCCCAGCTACTTGGGAGGCCAAGGCAAGAGAATTGCTGGAACCCGGGAGGTGAAGGTTGCAGTGAGCCGAGATTGTGCCACTGCACTCCAGCCTGGGCAACAGAGTGAGATCCATCTCAAAGAAAAAAAAGAATAAGGAACATACTTCACACCAGTTGTCTTTCTAAGCTATTATACCATGCATTTCTAGGTCTTGAGAGTGGAAAATGTAAAAGATTGCTGTACAACTCTACATTGATCTAACAATAAACCAAATAAATGTCTGTGTTTCCCTCGAGTCTTATCTAAGCACCTGGAGCAAGGTTTTTTTTTTTTTTTTAAAGACAGAGTCTTGCTTTGTCGCCTAGGCTGGAGTGCAGTGGCACGATCTCGGCTCACAAAAGCTCTGCTTCCTGGGTTCACACCATTCTCCTGCCTCAGTCTCCCGAGTAGCTGGGACTACAGGCGCCTGCCACCACGCCCGACTAATTTTTTTGTATTTTTAGTAGAAGGGGTTTCACTGTGTTAGCCAGGATGATCTCGATCTCCTGACCTCGTGATCTGCCCACCACGGCCTCCCAAATTGCTGGGATTACAGGCGTGAGCCAACATGCCCAGCCAGCACCTAGAGCAAGTTTTACCTTCATTCTCACATGAACGAAAACTCCTGACAGCCCTGATAGCTTTCTATGTATATTTGTACAAATAACAAATTCAAGATTTGTTTTCCTCTTCTCTAAAAATCTTTGTTCACTCTGTCAACATGATACATTTCCTTTTTGTTATAGAAATGGTTCATACTGCTATACCTTACCCTACTAAAACTGCAAATCACCTGGCTAGCTCTCGCCATACAGCAAACACATATTATTGTTACTATTAGTCTTCTCATTCTTTGATAAGGACCCAACCCAAGAAAAGGCTAAATATAGTCCATTATCAGTAAGAGGCAAATAGGAATCAAGGTTCAAGAACTTCTGACTCTTAGTTCTATGAATACGCACCTCACAAAATTAAAAGCATTTTTCAATATTGTTACCATGTTGACCCCGTTAAGTTTGTGACAAAGCATTTATTTCACACAGTCCACTCTAAATTAATTCCAATATTACTTATGAAACTTTTAAAAATGCTTTGTTTCACAAAAGTCTTGGGGCCAGGCGCAATGGCTCACATCTGTAATCTCAGCACTTTGGGAGGCCAAGGGGGGCAGATCACTTGAGGTTAGGAGTTGGAGACCAGCCTGGCCAACATAGCAAAACCCCTTTCTACTAAAAAAACAAAAATTAGCTAGGCATGGTGGTGTGTGCCTGTAAACCCAGCTACTTGGGAGGCTGAGACATGAGGATCGCCTGAACCCAGGAGGCAGAGGTTGCAGTGAGCCGAGATTGTGCCACTGCACTCCAGCCTGGACAATAGAGTGAGACTCTGCCTTAAAAAAAAAAAAAAAAAAAAAAAGGAAGGTCTTGAACAGCAAATGGCTTCCCAAACTATCATACATTAAATCAGGGCAAAAATCATGGCAAACTAAATTTCCTATTCATTTCTTCCTGGGGGTTAGTGGTAGAACATGACAGGCAGATACGAATGGGAAGTGCAGTAACAATACTAACGAGGACTCAGAAGCAACCAGTCCCAGCCTCTGAAGAACCCGCAGCACACTGGCATCAAGCAGACAAATGAGCCTTTGCTCTACGGGCTTCAGACCTGTTCCAGAACCCCTCCCAGCCAGGGCAGAGCTCACAACACTGCAGCCTCCAAAGTGCTCCAACAGGGGATGCTCCACCTGGGGAAGGGAAGATGCTACAGGTGATGTCTCCTTTACAGCAAGAAGCTTTAAATAATCCAGACTAAGTCTCTTGAAGCCAGCAGTCAATTACAAGTAGAGTTAACTGATAAGGTGGAATTGATTACAAGAAGGTAATTCAATTGCAAGACTCCTGACAACACTATAATCTAATACTGCTTAGGAGGGAAATCACTCTTTCTTTCGCATTTTCATTAACAGCACCACCTGACTGCAGTTTAAAAAGCACCATCAGGAAAAATAGCCTCTTTCACTGTCCTTCCTAGGTAGATTAATCTGACCTGTCTGTAAATAATGGAATTTCTATTCAAGTCCCAGCTTGTGATTCATTTTGTTTGCCCAGTAATGGCATGCGAGATGACAAATATTCATGGATTGCGGGTTTTTTCCATGAAGGTGGCTAACAAGTAAGCGGACAGTGTTGAAACCTAAGACATCATTCAGAGAAACTCAAGCCTGGCAGGGCTGCTCTCCTGGGAGAAGCAGTGTTAAATGGCAGCAGCTTGAACCTTCTTCCCTCCATTTTTTTTCTCTTAGTAGAGACCAGGTCTCACTATGTTGACCAGGCTGGTCACCAACCTTCTTCTCTTTTTCAGGAGCCCCACTTCCATTCAGCTTAAATTGAAAGTTCTTACTATCAGGTTTCACACAATTATCTCCTTCCTCTTTTTTTTTTTTTTTTTTTTTTTTGAGACGGAGTCTCGCTCTGTCGCCCGGGCTGGAGTGCAGTGGCCGGATCTCAGCTCACTGCAAGCTCCGCCTCCCGGGTTCACACCATTCTCCTGCCTCAGCCTCCCGAGTAGCTGGGAGTAGCTGGGACTACAGGCGCCCGCCACCTCGCCCGGCTAATTTTTTGTATTTTTTTTTTAGTAGAGACGGGGTTTCACCGTGTTAGCCAGGATGGTCTCGATCTCCTGACCTGGTGATCCGCCCGCCTCGGCCTCCCAGAGTGCTGGGATTACAGGCTTGAGCCACCGCACCCGGCCGTTTTTTTTTTTTTTTTTTTTAAATAAAATGCTGATAAGTCAGGCGCAGTGCCTCATGCCTGTAGTCCCAGCACCTTGGGAGGCCAAGGTGGGAGGATTGCCTGAGCTCAGGAGTTGAAGACCAGCCTGGGCACCATGGCAAAACCCTGTCTCTACTAAAAAATACAACAAATTAGCTGGGCGTGGCAAGCTGGGACCACTGGGTGGCAAGTGCCTGTGGTCCCAGCTACTCAGGAGGATCAGGTGTGAGGATCAGGTGAAGGCTGCAGTGAGCCGAAATCGTGGCACTGCACTCCAGCCTGGGCAACAGTGCGAGACCTGGTCTCACCCAAAAAAATAAATAAATAAATAAATAAATAAATAAATAAATAAATGCTGACTCTTAAGCGATGAATACATTTTACCTGGGTTTTAGAAAAAATACATGCAGCCCTGCTGGGCAGTGACTTCACACCTATAATCCTAGCACTCTGGGAGCCGGGGCAGGAGGATCAGTTGAGCCCAGGAGAGCAGCCTGGACAACATATCAAAACTGCATCTCTGGCCAGGAGCGGTGACTCACGCCTGTAACCCCAGCACTTTGGGAGGCTGAGGCGGGCAGATCGCTTGAGGTCAGGAGTTTTGAGACCAGCCTGGCGGCCAACATGGTGAAATCCCGTCTCTACTAAAAATACAAAAACATCTTTCCCTGTCTGCTGAAGTAAAATTAATGAATAACTTCTCCAAACATTCCTAACCAAAACTCTCATACGTTAGGAGAAAGTTCCGAACTAAAGCTCAGTCGAAAATCTCCTTGGTTTGCAAGCACAGCTGTAGAGCTAAAGCTTCAGTACCCTCTAAAAGCTTGTCAGAAACGCAGAATTACAGGCCCCACCCCAGGCCAGCTGAATCAGAATCTGCATTTTTAACAAGATACCCAGAATATTCTTACCTGCATTAGAGTTTGAAAAGCACTAAGCTATGGTGCATTTTCGATTAAGGTTTTTACCACGTAAGAGTTGGATTTTGAGCAAAAACCACATTATCAGATTCAGTACGTGGGTAAAGGTTGGTTTTGTCAAATACAAGCAGGCCTTCTCCTGTAGTCTGGCACCACTTGAGTAACTACTGTCAATATTTGCAACTTTACAACCACTACGGAAAACAGTTTGGAGGTTCCTCGAAAACTAAAAATAGAGCTACCTTATACAATCCAGCAATCCCATTGCTAGATATATACCCCAAATAAAGGAAATCAGTATAGAAAAGAGGTCTCTGCATTCCCATGTTTACTGCAGCACTCTTCACAACAAGCAAGATTTGAAATCAAGTGTCTATCAACAGATGAATGGATAAATAAATGCAGTGCATATACACAATGGAGTACTATTCGGCCACAAAAAAGAATGTGATCCTTTGGATGGATGGATGAAACATGGATGGCACTAGGTCATAATGTTAAGTAAAATAAGCCAGGCACAGAAAGACAAACTTCACATGTTCTCACTTACTTGTGAGAGCTAAAAATTAATACAATTAAACTCATGGAGACAAAGAGTAGAAGGATGGTTACCACAGGCTGGGAAGGGTAGTGGTGGGGGGTGGGGGTCGGGGGTCAGTGGGAGGGAAATGGGGAGGGCTAATGGATTAAAAAAAAAAAAACAGTTACAAAGCATGAATAAGACCTAGTATTTGCTAGCACAACCGGGTGACTATAGTACAAAATAATTTAATTACACATTTTAAAGTAACTAAAAAGTATAACTGGATTGTGTGTAACACAAAGGATAAATGCTTGAGTTGGACACCCCACTTACCCTAATGTGATTATTATGCCTCGCATCCCTGTATCAAAACATCTTATGCAACCCATATATACACCAACTATGTACCCACAAACATTACAATTAAAAATATATATATTTCAGGCTTAGCCACCACTATCTCAAGCACATCATGAAAACTAAAGGTAAACAGCAGCATGAGGTTGCAAGCACTGGTTTCATAACAGGCTGTAAATTAATCCTAAAAGTCAGAACTTCTCTTTTTCAGTGGTTCTCAAACTTTGGTGTGCCTAAGGCTCACCGGGGGAACTTGTTTAAAAATGCAGACAGTGGACAGGCGCAGTGGCTCACGCCTGTAATCCCAGCACTTCGGGAGGCCGAGGCAGGCAGATCACAAGGTCAAGAGATCGAGACTATCCTGGCTAATACGGTGAAACCCCATCTCTACTAAAAATACAAAAATTAGCTGGGCGTGGTGGCGCATGCCTGTAGTCCCAGCTACTTGGGAGGCTGAGGCAGGAGAACGGTGTGAACCCAGGAGGCAGAGGTTGCAGTGATCCAAGATTGTACCACTGCACTCCAGCTTGGGCAACACAGCGAGACTCCGTCTCAAAAAAAAAAAAAAAAATGCAGACAGCAAGAGTTCACCTCTCAAGAGTCCTATTTAGTAGGTTCATCAGCAGTGAGCCTAACAATAATAAGAAACATGATATCAGGTCTGGGATTAGGGGGAGGCAAGCAAGGGACCCAGGGTACAAAACTTAAAAGAAGTGCTTGCTCTCCAGTGTGTGCAAGTGCCAAGATAGTAAGTGCCTCCTCCCACACTTCATGGGGCATCTCACTTGACTCACCCTAGTCTTGGTCCTGCAAGATATAGGGTAGTCCACGGACCAGCAGCATCAGCATGGCCTGGGGACTTATTAAAAATGCAAAATCTGGCTGGGCACCATAGCTCACCCTGTAATCCCACTTTGGGTGGTTGCTCGGGGACAGGATTTCAAGACCAGCCCAGGTAATATGGCAAGACTCCCATCTCTAAAAAAAAATATTTTTTGGCTGGGGGCAGTGGCTCACGCCTGTAATCCCAGCACTTTGGGAGGTCGAGGCGGGCAGATCACGAGGTCAGGAGATCGAGACCATCCTGGCTAACACAGTGAAACCCCGTCTCTACTAAAAATACAAAAAATTAGCCGGGCGTGCTGGTGCGCGCCTGTAGTCCCAGCTACTCGGAGGCTGAAGCAGGAGAATGGTGTAAACCCGGGAGGTGGAGCTTGCAGTGAACCGAGATCGCGCCACTGCACTCCGGCCTGGGCGACAGAGCAAGACTCTGTCTCAAAAAAAAAAAAAAAAAAAAATTTTTTTTTAATTACCTGGGCATAGTGGCAGAAGTCTACAGTCTCGTCTACTCAGAAGGCTGAGGCAGGAGGATCACTTCAGTCCATGAGTTTGAGGCTGCAGTGAGCCAAGATCAGGCCACTGCACTCTAGCGTGAGTGACAGAGTGTGATACTGTCTCAAAAAACAAACAAACAAACAAACAGGGGAGGGAGTGCAAAATCTTGGCCTACCCCACACCTACTGAATCAGAATTTGCATTTTAGGTTGGGTGCCATGGCTCACGCTTGCAATACTAGCACTTTGGGAGGCCAAGGCAGGTGGATCACCCGAGGTCAGGAGTTCAAGACCAGCCTGGCCAACATGATGAAACCCTGTCTCTACTAAAAATAGAAAACTTAGTTGAGCATGGTGGTGGGTGCCTGTAATCCCAGCTACTCGGGAGTCTGAGGCATAAGAATCACTTGAACCTGGGAGACAGAGGTTGCAGTGAGCCGAGACTGTGCCATTGCACTCCAACCTGGGAGACAAGAGCGAGACTCCATCTTAAAAGAAAAAAGAAAAACAAACACCAGGCGCGGTGACTCATGCCTGTAATCCCAGCACTTTGGGAGGCCCAGGCGGGCGGATCACGAGGCCAGGAGATCGAGATCATCCTGGTTAACACGGTGAAACCTCGTCTCTACTAAAAATACAAAAAATCAGCTGGGTGTGGTGGCAGGCACCTGTGGTCCCAGCTACTCAAGAGGCTGAGGCAGGAGAATGACGTGAACCTGGGAGGCGGAGCTTGCTTGCAGTGAGCCGAGATCGTGCCACTGCACTCCAGCCTGGGCGACAGAGCGAGACACTGTCTCAAAAATAAAAATAAAAATAAAGAATTTGCATTTTAATAAGATCCTCAGGTTATTCCTGTTCACATTAAAGTCTGAGAATGAATAGAAGGGATGCTTAAATTCAGTCCTGCAACTGAAACCAAAACCCTAAGCACTTTTTAACCTATCATGCTGCATCTCTAAAATAGGAAAGAGTGAGTAATGGTTCTCCACTGGAGTCCAAAGGACAGCCCTACAAAGGCCAACATTATTGTCACCCCTTGGTCAATGGCCTGGATAATGACATAAGAGATGCTTATTAACCTGCAGGTGGCACACAAGAGGAAGCTGTTGAGGCAGGAAGGAGCAGAGTCAGATCATCCCGACCAGCTGGATGCCAGGTAAGCACATAACAAGTTTTACATTTAGGTTAAAAATTTCAACAATGAAGGTATAAGATGTGTGTGGTGGTTTGCTTGGAAATAAAACATATGAAACATTCTAGGAAAAAATCTAAAAGTGTGTCATGAATTTAATATAATGGCATTTCAAAACAGCAGGAAAAAATGAATAATTCAATAATGTTAGAGTAACTAGGCAGCTAGCTGGAAAAAAAATTAATTTGAACCCCTACCTCACATCTTATTTTAAAATAAATTCTAGATGCATAAAAGATTTAAGTACGTACATACACACAAACACACACACACTCACACAAATCCATTTAGTTACTAGCAGAAAATATGGGTATTTTTTAAATAGCCTCAAGTGGACAAGGCCTTTCTAAGTATAAATGAACTCTAAATGCATGAAGTCCAGGGGCCATGGTGAAAAAGATGGCTACATTTTATTACATTAAAGAAAAAATTCTGCATGGCAAACACCAATGTAAACAGAGCTTGAAGACAAATGACAAAATGAAGGGGAGGGAGCAATTTGTGACTCATATCCAAGACATAGGGCTATTTTCAAAAATCCCCAAAAATCAAGAAGAAAAAAGCCCAAAAAGCCAAGAGAAAAGTGGGCAACGCTGGGGCTGGAGAGCCTACGAAGGCTGGGCGCTGTCCTCCAATAGCTGAAGGCCACTTCTGTAGAAGTGAAAAAACTGAGTCATTTGTTTCTACGGTTGAATCAGGACTCAGGGTGGAAACTTCCATGAGTTAAGTTTTAGCTGAACATACAGAACTTACTAATACTTCGGGCAGTCCATACGATGGAATGGGCCTGCTTAAAAAAGTGCTGAATTCTGGCTCAGTGGAAGCACTCAGGCCAAGGCTAGATGAGGGTCAACTTGTATGAAGTTTTCTGGAAGGCATGAGATGGGAAACTAAACTACACGATTGTTAAGGGTGCTTAAAACCCTAAAATTATGCAATTCTATTCAAAGACTACATCCACTCCGGAAAAGATAGAAGAATAAATCAAGTAACGATGGGTTCTCACAGCTCCATAAAGACTGGAAGCCATAGTGCTCATCAATCCTAGATTTTTATTCTAAGTAGGGTGTTCTCTGGAGTGGGGATGGAAGAAGATATGAAGGTTTTGTTAAATCACAACTCCTGCACTCAGGAATATTTTGGTTTGTTTTGGTTTTTGGCATGTCTGTGTGTCTGTGTGTGTGTGTGTTAGTAGGATTGGGCAGTCCTGTTTCACATTCCTCTCCTGGGCTCCCCAAACACTAAAAGCAAAAGCACAATTTTGAAAGAGAGTGAATTAGTACTGGAGGGTTATGTGCTTATAGTCACATAACCCGTGGGACATACTTACATATCTATGTTATTTACAACAGTTCAATTATGAGCTAAAAGTCACAGACAAATCAATAGCTCAAGAATTCAACTGACAGGTGGACAGTGTTCCAGAAGCTAGTCTGGAAGGCACCTGGGCAGAATCTGAAACTACGTTAAGAGGAGCACAGAAGGCCGGGTGTGGTGGCTCACGCCTGTAATCCCAGCACTTTGGGAGGCCAAGGCAGGTGGATCACTTGAGATCAGGAGTTCGAGACCAGCCTGGCCAACATGGTGAAACCCCATCCCTGCTAAAAATACAAAAAGTAGCCGGGCATGGTGGTAGGCACCTGCAATCCCAGCTACTCAGGAGGCTGAGACAGAAGAATTGTTTGAACCCAGGAGGTGGAGGTTGCATTGAGCTGAGATTGCAACTGCACTCCAGCCTGGGTGACAGAGCAAGCCTCTGTCTCAAAAAAAAAAAAAAAGTAGCACAGGAGAGGAGGCCAGCAGGGAGGAGGGCAGGCCTCAGGCAGCCATGGTACATGCTGAACCCATGCATAGTGTGTCTGGGTGACAGCACTGGCATGTTTTCCACACAGAAAATCACTCTGTAATACTAGTAATTTATCAACTAAAGTTAAAATGAAGAACCTTCATTTATCTTGAGTTTTAAAGCTTAAACCAAAGCAATTTTGGCTGGAGAAAGCTGAAGAGCTAACAAAAACTCATAAAGATTCTGAAGGGAGCACCTTACCTATCTCAGAGCTCGAGAAGTTGGCAACCATGAGTCCTTAGCGTGGCTTCTAATTTCTCTTCAAAATCAAGGGCTTCCTTTCTTTTTGATATGGACACGCCACTAGGTACTTTTTAGCCATTACTGGGAAAAGCTTTTAGTTCAAATATAATGAAAAGAATGAGTGGTGAGAAGAAATAAGATTTTTTTTTTTTTTGAGATGCAGTCTATCTCTATTGCCCAGGCTAGAGTGCAGTGATGTGATCTCAGCTCACTGCAACCTCCACATCCTGGGTTCAAGCCATCTTCCTGCCTCAGCCTCCCAAGTAGCTGAACCACCACACCTGGCTAATTTTTGTATTTTTAGTAGAGACAGTGTCTCATCATGATGGCCAGCCTGGCCTCAAGTGATCCTGAGCCTCAGGTGATCCACCTGCCTCAGCCTCCCAAAGTGGCTGGGATTACAGGCGTGAGCCACTGCACCCAGCTGAAATAAGATATTTTTGAGGTAAGAGAGCAATAAATAAGAGAAGAAATAAGAAACCCAAAGAGGAGATAAGAAGGATTATCTCAGGCATAATTACCTAAGATTCAAGACAGAATAAAAGTGAGAAAACGCTGGGGAGTGAAGGGAATCCCCCATGATGGTGAGAAAAAGATGACACCGTGACCAAATTTCTACACTGGCCATCAGGGGGCACCATCGGTCAGAACAACATCCTGGCGCCAGGGTACAGGGAGCCCTACCTAACTGGACTTCTGTATGTATAGGCTGCTCCCACAATGGGAACATATACTAAACTATTAGCCATTGGAAATGCTTTTACAGCCAGATTAACAGAGAAAAAAAAAAATCAAAAACACACACACACCCATCTGTCCCTATATTTGTGCATCCAAATCAGAAACGGCAACGCTATGTAGCATGTCATTTGGATTCCAGAAGTAGGGAGGGCCAGAGAAAGCTGAAGAAATTTCATCACCGAGCCAGGTGTGGTGGCAGGCACCTGTAGGTCCCAGCTACTAGGGAGGCTGAGGCACAAGAATCACTTGAACCTGGGAGGCAGAGGTTGCAGTGAGCTGAGATTGCACCACCGCACTCCAGCTTGGGGGACAGAGCGAGACTCCGTCTCAAAAAAAAAAAAAAAAAAAAGAAAGAAAGAAAAAGAAATTTAATCACCAAGTCCGTTACTTCTGAAACTCAGCCGGCCTCAGAACAGTCGAGGGCAGCAGCATATGGTGGGGCAGTGGACTCCGCACATGGGGATGGTGGGGAATTATGCTAATGGAGATTTCAGGGAGGATGGAAAGGAACCTGGAACAATGACAGTGTGATCAATGCCTCAGGAATAGGCATTTTATGCATATGTTAGAGCTAGGTTCTCATATCTTTAAGAAATTAGAATAAACATGGGGTATATATCACAGGCAACTGAAGAAGGAAGTCAACAACTTGCCCAGTATCACACTTAGCCAGGACAAGTATCTGTCTGGCTTGCTAATCCAGTTTCTTTCCACTAGATATTTTTATAAATAATTAAATTTGTGATGGGAAAAGAAGAAAGCATTGCTTTAAGGTACATTTAACAAAGAAGTCTAGCTGGGCATGGTGGCTCACATCTGTAATCCCAGCACTTTGGGAGGCTGAGGTAGGAGGATCGCTTGAGGCCAGAAGTTCCAGACCAGCCTGACCAACAGATGCGGAACCCTATTTCTACAAAAAAATTGAAAAGTTCGCTGGGTATACTGGTGTGTGCCTATAGTCCCAGCTACTCTGGAGGACAGCTTGAACACAGGAATCAGAGGCTGCAGTGAACTATGATAGTGCCACCCTGGGCATGGTCTTCAGACTCTGACCTGTTGGCAGGCAAAAATCTTTCAATGACATCTCTTGATCTACATCATATTATAAACCACGGACATTATCAGCTGTTCCAACGACCTGCACAGAGGTTGGCAAGATCTTTTGCCCCAAGCATCAGTGCAGTGATGCCTCCAGCAGCCACTACTGAAGCCAAGGAGCAGAACGTAAGAAAGAAACTCAGCTCCTCCATCTGGCAGCATATGGCCAGCCAGACCTAGTGCTCTATCTTACAAAGCTAACTATGAAGCTGAGGTAAGAGTCTTTAATGAATAAATGCAACAAATAAACTCTGCAAAGCAGAGTAATAATGGCTATACAAAAGACAGATGACATGGTTAGAGGAGCAGCAGGAGACCATAAAGAGCCCAGGACAGATTCCAGAAATTTTCTGGAGTCAGAATGTATAAAACTTGCTGACAGATTATACATGCAGAGCATGAAAAAGAAGCAAAGATGACTCCGGGGTTTTTGGCTTGAGCAACAGGGTGGAAAGCAGCACCATTTACAGTTGGCCCTCTGTACCCACAGGTTCCATATCTGTGGATCAAAAATATTTAGGAAAAAAGTCAGGCGCCATGGCTCACTTCTGTAGTCCCAGCACTTTGAGAGGGCAAGGCAGGCAGATCACTTGAGGTCAGGAGTTCGAGACCAGCCTGGCCAACATGGTGAAACACCATCTCTACTAAAAATACAAAATTAGCTGGGCATGGTGGCGCATGCCTGTAATCCCAGCTACTCAGGAGACTAAGGCATGAGAATTGCTTGAACCTGGTAGGCGGAGGTTGCAGTGAGCAGAGATCCCACCATTGTACTCTCTAGCCTGGGCAAGAGAGTGAAACTCCATCTCAAAAAATATATACATGTATGTATATTTGGGGGGGGGGGGAAAGGCTTGTTGCATCTATACTGAACATGTACAGACTTTTTCTTGTTTATTCCCTAAATAATACAGTATAACAATAATTTACTTAGCATTTACAATGTATTAACTATTATAAGTATTCAAGAGATTAAAATACGAGGGAGGATGTGTGTAGGTTATATGCATATACGGTGTCACTATACAAGGAACTTAAGCATTCGTGGATTTTGGTATCTGTATTAATCCATTTTCATACTGCTATAAAGATACTACACGAGACTGGGTAATTTATAAAGGAAAGGATTTTAACTGACTCACAGTTCCACAGGGTAGGGGAGGCCTCAGGAAACTCACAATCATGGCGAAGGGAAAGCAAGCACAGACTGTCTCACACGGTGGCAGGAGAGAGAGGTGTGTGAGAGCGCAGGAAAACACTACCATTTATAAAACCATCACATCTTTCGAGAATTCACTATCACAAGAACAGCATGGAAGACATCGCCCCCATAATCCAATCACTTCCCATCAGGTTCCTCCCTTAACACTTGGGGATTCTAGTTCAAGATGAGATTTGAGTGGGGACGCAAAGCTAACCTATATCAGTATCCACTGTGGAGGGATGCTCATGGAACCAATCCTCCAGAGACACCGAGGGACACGTGTACTTAGATAAATAAAGACTGGGGGAGGAACAGATCTTTTTTTTTTTTTAATGAGGAAATGATAAAATAAGTTGTAGCAATGCTAAATTTGAGATATCTATTAGATATTTAGGTGCGGCTATCACGCAGACAGTGAGTACACAAATTTAGAGATCAGAGAAAAGATTAAACTGGAGATGTAAATTGAGGCACATATAAACCTAATTAGAAGAAAATATAGGATAATGCCTTTTTTGTACACAGAGATGGAGTCTTGCTATGTTGCCCAGGCTGGTCTCAAACTCCTGGCCTCAAGCAATCCTTCCACCTTGGCCTCTCAAAGTGCTGGGATTACAGGCATGAGCCACCATGCCTGGCCCAGAAAATATTTCTTAAGTAAGACATCGAAAAGCACAAATCTTTATAAATGGAAAAAGCAAAGGAAATGTCTAAATTAAAACAAAGGATTTCTGCTGAATAAAGGACATCATGAACAAAGTTAGCAGGTAGATGAGGGACAGAAGAAGACATCTGAAACATTTGTAACTGCTTTAAGATTAACAGCTAGAATATATAAGAAACTCTACTGGAAAATAGGAAAATGATATGACTAGGTCATACATAAAAGGAAAATCCAAAGACTACCCAACATACACAGAAATCCAGCCATGCTCATTAGTAATCAGAAAAATGTGAGTTAAAACAAGATATTAATAACATGTGAAACCTGCCAAACTCACACAAGTTTTAAAGTCAAATACTAAGGACTGCACTTAGTAGTGGAAATACAAATTAAGCAATCATGCATTACTTAGTAAAATTAAATATGATTATACTCTGTGACCCAACAATTATACTTGTTGGTATTTAGCCAGAAAAACTCTTGTACAAGTTTGTAAGAAGACATATATGAGGATTTTCCTATTAATTTATTTAGTTTTATCTTTTATCTTTTGAGACAGTCTCAATCTGTTGCCCAAGCTGGAGTGCAGTGGTGGCACAATCAAGGCTCACTGCAGCCTCAACCTCCTGGGCTCAAGCGATCCTCCCACCCCAGTCTCTCAAGTAGCTGGGACTACAGGCACATGCCACCACGCCCAACTAAGTTTTTAATTTCTGGTAGAGATGAGGTTTTTGTCACATTGCCCGGGTTGGTCTCGAACTCCTGGTCTCAAGCGATCCTTCTGCCTCAGCCTCCCAAAGTGCTGGGATTATAGATGTGAGCCACTATACCTACAGAGCATTGTTTGTGGTACAGGGAGAACAAATGAGGTGTCCGTCACTAGGGGAACAGATAAATAAAAGGCAGCAGATAGAGCAATAAAAATACAATGCAGTGGCTAAAAGCACCATATAAACACAACACCAACAGAACTTGAAAACATAGTTTTAAATGAAGAAAGAATCAGAATGAGAATTATCATGTAATGCTATTTATATAAATTTACAGAAAACACCACATAAGGATACATATATATCCAAGGGTACATATTAAACACATCAGAGAAGATGCTAATGGGAGTGGGATGGGAATGGGAGAAGAGATACAAAGTGACAACAGAAAACAATAAAAACACCAGGGACCCTTGCAATGTCAATATAATGGTATTGTAAAAATAACAAATTTTTATTTGGAAGAAAAACTAACAAACTTATAGGGGCAGAAGGAAGCTTCCTTCTGCTTCAACTCTCCAAACTGCCTGACATTTGATTCATTTGACTTACCAGATAAGGAAGCGGGCTAGAGGGGAGGGAGGGAGGAGGCCAACATGCATAAATGTGGCCTTAGACTATATTGCATCTTGCACTCACTTTGACCATGGCACTTGTCATGCTGCTGAAATTATACATATACACAGCTATCTTCTCACCCTGAAAGTTGTATCTTTAAGGGCAGGATTGTATCATATTCATCCTCATGCACCCAAAACCCAACCCAGTGGATGGTGCAAAGAATACATTCAATAAATGCTGATTGGCTGACTGGTTGGTTGGTTGGTTGGTGGACTGGATGGAAAATAAATCAAAATTAGATTCCAACTGAATTGTTTTCAGCTCAGGTGTACCCTTAGTGCTTGACTATTACAACGTAGCCAATTGAATGTTTAAAAAATTATCATAAATGGGTAGATGTCCTCCTAACATCATTTATTCTAGCATAAAAATGCATGTCCTTTTGGATGACAGACACATGGACAAACATCACAAAATTCAAGCTGACTCTACAGCTGCAAGGAGAAATTAGAGACACTACCGCAAAATCAGAAGTATGAATGATAAAGTTAACTTGAGGTGAAGGGAAAAATAAAGATGCAGCACAAGTCAGGTAATCCCTGCTGCCCAGCAGTGCTGGGTGCCTCACGCCTCTGAAATTACTGATTCCACACTATGTGTATAATGCATAAAAACCCTTCTTACTGGCCAAGCACAGTGGCTCACACCATTATTCCAACACTTTGGGAGGCAGAGGGAGGATCGCTTGAGCCCAGAAGTTCGAGACCAGCCCGGGCAACACTGTTAGGCCCCGTCTCTATTTTAATAATAATAATAATATTTTTAAAACCCTTCTTACTTTTTTTTTTTTTTTTGATATGGAGTCTTGCTCTGTCGCCCAGCCTGGAGTACAGTGGCACGATCTCAGCTCACTGCAACCACCTCCTGGGTTCAAGTGATTCTCCTGCCTCAGCTTCCCAAGTAACTGGGATTACAGCCCGCGCCACCACACCTGGCTAATTTTTGTATTTTTAGTAGAGGACAGGGTTTCACCACGTTGGTCAGGCTGGTTTTGAACTCCTGACATCAGGTGATTTGCCCACCTCAGCCTCCCAAAGTGCTGGGATTACAGGCATGAGCCACCACACCTGGCCCCTTCTTACTAATTTTAATCAATTTTTAAATTGACATTACAGTATAATTTACATACAACAAAACACACACATTTAAATGAACAGTTTGATTAGTTTAAATGTATGTACCCATGAAATCGCTATCATAGCCAAGACACAGATCATTCCCATCACTCCAAAGGATCCCTTGTGCCCCTGTGCAGCCATGCTGCCCCTTTACCCAGGCTCCAGGCAACCACTACGCTGCCTTTTGTCAAGATATCTCACTCACTTTTTTTTTTTTTGAGATGGAATCTGGCTCTGTTGCCCAGGCTGGAATGCAGTGGTGCGATCTTGGCTCACTGCAACCTCCGCCTCACAGGTTCAAGTGATTCTCCCGCCTCAGCCTCGAGCAGCTGGGATTACAGGCGCACACCACTACGCCTAGCTAATTTTCGTAATTTTAGTAGAGATGGGGTTTCCCCATGTTGGCCAGGCTGGTCTCGAACTCCTAACCTCAGGTGATCCACCCACCTCAGCCTCCCAAAGTGCTGGGATTACAGGCATGGGCCACTGTGCCTGGCCCTTACTCACTTGTTAGATTTTATTTTATTTTATTTTATATTTTTTTGAGACAGAGTCTCGCTCTGTCACCCAGGCTGGAATGCAGTGGTGCGATCTCGTTTCACTGTAAGCTCTGCCTCTCAGGTTCGCCATTCTCCTGCCTCAGCCTCCCGAGTAGCTGGGACTACAGGTGCCCACCACTGCGCCCAGCTAATTTTTTGAAGTTTTAGTAGAGACACGGTTTCACCGTGTTAACCAGGATGACCTCGATCTCCTGACCTCATGATCTGCCCGCCTTGGCCTCCCAAAGTGCTGGGATTACAGGTGTGAGCCACCGCACCCAGCCTAACTTGTTAAATTTTAAAATTTAACTCTATATTTGAAAATTTTCAAACATATACACAGTAGAACAGTAGAATGGAACCTAGTTTGTCCAACACCCGGCTTCAACAATGTTTAATGCATAACCAATCCTGTGTCAGCAATTCTCCCACCTACTCCCTTGCCTGGGTTATTCTGAAGCAAATCACAGACAACATTTCTTTTCACATGTAAATATTTCAATATATATGTCTCTTTAAAAGATTTTTTTTAAAAACTCATCCACAATTTTCACACTTAATTAACAACAAAATTTTAAATTTTAATTTTTTGTTGTCAATATTCAACATAAAATAAATTTCCTCTTGTTTTTGGTTTGTTTTATAAAATAAACTTCTTAATACCATTAATGGCATCAAATAATCAGTCAGTGTCCACATTTCCCAGATTGCCTCACATTTTCTTCATTTTGTCTGAATCAATCATATATGACTATTCATTCATCTCTTCAATCTCACCTTTTCCCCTTATGATTTATTTGTTGAAAAAACTGGTCTGTTTATCCTATAATGCAGTTTGGAATTTGCTGATTCTATCCCCAAAAGGCCATTTACAACGTTTCTCCGTCCTACATATTTCCTATAAATACATAGTAAGATCTAGGCGTTTTATCAAACTCGGGATCTACTTTAGCAGCAAGGCTGCTTCACAGGTGGGGGTGTGCACTCATACCAGGACATACATATAATGTCCCATATGCATTTTTCTGTCTCACTTTTGAAAAATACCATCTTCTTCCTCAACTAACTAAAAATAAAAGCATTTATGATAGAGTATCAGGACCATTTAATCTAGAAAAGTGTCACAGGACAACAACTCCCATTTAACAGACTGATTCTGGCCTACAGTGTTCCTACAAAGCGACAAGCAGTCCTTGAATCGCTATCTGAAATACACACACAGTTCTGCCCACCATATTATGCCTGTCACTTATTTTAAGTTACACACTGAACGTGCCCTGATGCACTTGTCTTTGTGTGCATGTCCTGCTCCCCAATTACACAGAGAAGCCTTCTTACACCTCTTCAACGTCTCCCATGAGCGCGCTGCCCTCAGACAGCACGTGTAAGTGAGAAGGACCAGGCGGTTCTCTGTTGAAGGGAGGCCCTTGATGCATTTGGGCCCATCGGTTCTTCTCCACTTTCCTCCGGAGTCAGGATCCTTTCCACTTTCCCAACCGCAAAACAGAGGCACAGAGAAGAAACAGTAACGGTGAAGCAGGGGAAGGTTGCACTGAGAACTCAAAATTCACTGGGGGTTCAGAAAACCTGCTGACGTAAGTGTGTTTCTACTTGAATGCCTCCTCCTTCCCTTCGGGGAGACATGTGAGTCTAAACACTGAGTCTTTGAGAGAAGGGACTACAGACATTGTGTAGACAGGAACCAGAGGGCCTGGTCAAGTGATCGTCCCGTTCTCCTTGTCAGGGCAAGTCCCTGCTTGACAGCTAAATAATTACTAAGAGAAGAAGAATCAGTTAGCGAGAACCCATGATGGGCTTGGGTTGGGAAAGAAAAGAAAGTTGTTTGCATCCTAACCTCACTGCAGGCCTGTAAAGACAAAGCATGCAGGGAAGTTAAGAGTCATAGGCAGAAAAGGCCTCCCCTTCTTCCTGCTTTTTGATGAAACACTCCTCCACCTGCAGTAGTGTTGCACTAATAGCGACAAGGCCCTTGCTGCCAGTCACCTCCCACTCTTCTCTCTGCTTGGCTGGCTCTTTACTGCCTCCAGAAATAAAAGCTAGAATATGGTACTTATTATGCTAATAATCACTCCCTGGTAAACATAAGTTCCAGAAGCACAAGCCTCTGCTTACAAACAGCATAACTGCGAATACAAAAGGACATCACTTCTCCCTCATCCCCGCCCCCACCTAGGACAAGCGCAGATTAAATTAACAATTCTCAAAATTCCCAAAGGTGTCAAAAGCATTTAAAGTTGCTGGGTCAAAGATTCATTTTTGCAGCAGACAACCACAAAGGATTTCAGTGTTACATACAGTGGAAATGATTGCAAGAAATTCTAAATATGGACAGACCAGTAATTTAAATTCTTTTTCTAATGGCTAACACTTTTTTTTTTCCCAGTTCAATAGTTGATTCTAAGTCAGGTTCCAGTTAAGGAAAACAAGACCCAGTTTTCTGGTTCCACTGGGATTTACTTGTTCAAGGATCACCTGTCTGCCAGTTATGAACCTGTCGTGACTAACACAAGCGTGTTTCAGAACAAGGAAACACCCTGATTACTGAAGTCAAGGGCAAAATAAAGCCCTAAACAAGGAACTCTCACTTTCCATCTGGTGTGCCCCCAGCAGGCCACTGCCTCTGTCTCTAACCAGAGATTACTGTATACAACTATGAAATCACTGGTGACAGAAATCAGAAAATAGAGCACGAGGAGCAAAATCCCACTAGTAATGTCGAACACTAACACATTAAGTGGACTACTGGAGCAAATACCTAAAAGATAAATATTAAAGTCGCCCACTTTTTTTTTTTTTTTTTTTTTTTTTTTTTTTTTTTTTTGAGGCGGAGTCTTGCTCTGCCACCCAGGCTGGAGTGCAACGGTACAATCTCAGCTCACTGCAATCTCTGCTCCCTGGGCTCAAGCAATTCTCCTGCCTCAGCCTCCCAAGTAGCTGGGATTACAGGCATGGGCCACCACGCATGACTAATTTTTGTATTTTTAGTAGAGATGAGGTTTCACCATGTTGGCCAGGCTGGTCTTGAACTCCTGACCTCAAGTAATCTGCCTGCCTCAGCCTCCCAAAGTGCTGGGATTACAGGTATGAGCCACCATGCCCGGCCAGCCCAGATATTTTAAACAGGAGTAATTTTCTTCAATTACTTGAATACCCAAATTATCCCAGTTTTCTACTTTATTTTATCTACACAGGCATAGTTAGACACTGGTTAGAGTAAGACTAGAGGCAAAAGACACCCCTGGTTACTCTACTTGAATCTGTAATATATATTTTCATACACTTTGAATTATTTAACATGACTTAGCTCTCTGACCCTGGAAAATCACTCTGAATCCAGAACATCTTCAAAATAG
The DNA here is from genome assembly GCF_049350105.2 of Macaca mulatta. Classification (NCBI taxonomy): domain Eukaryota; kingdom Metazoa; phylum Chordata; class Mammalia; order Primates; family Cercopithecidae; genus Macaca; species Macaca mulatta. The sequence continues at coordinate 8,292,963 of NC_133419.1, forward strand.
AGGATGGAATAAAATTACTTCTAAGATCCTTTTGACTTATTTGGTTTATATTTTCTTTACTATGGGATCAAATCCCATTAAACAGCAAGCTAGTGGCTCAAAATATTTCAAATACTAGAACTTCACTGCAGCAAATGATGCTAAAAGTAGAGATTTAATTGCAATAAGATTTGGTCTACGCATTAATTGATGTGGTACTTTAATTTTTTATTTCCATAGGTTTTTGAGATTTTGGTGCACCCATCACCCAAGTAGTATACACTGTACCCAATTTGTAGTCTTTTATCCCTCACCTGCCTCCCGCCCTTTCCCCCGAGTCCCCAAAGTCCACTATATCATTCTTATGCCTCTGCATTCTCATAGCTTAGCTCCCAGATGCTGTATTTTTTAAAAGAATTTATTGTTCACCAATGTTCATAAGCAGCATATTCACAATGGACAAAAGGAGGAAGTCACCCAAATGTTCATCAATAAAGAGACAGACATGGAAAAAACCGTTTCTCCTCCTCAATGGATGTTCTGGTGTCTCCTTGTGGCACGTGGAACTGTGACAGGCCACCTGAGACCACGGGGAGCCAGTGGGCAAGCTTGTACTGAGGATGACAAAGCAGGAGGGCAAAATGAACTTGGCTCCTTGATGCCTTTGCCAAGTTGCTCAGTTAACCAGCACTGGACTCACCCTTGCCCGACTTTTGTTTTCTGAAATGATAAACATCTGTGTGTTTAAGTCACTGAGCTGGCTTTTCTGTTTCTTGAAGGTGAAAGCATTCTAACTGATGACATATACTGACCTAAGAAGTCTGACACACCATGAGACTTACACAGTAATGAAAGGCAGAGTTTGATCTCCATAATTAACAAACTCACTGAAAGGCAAAATGCACTGTTCTTGTCATTAAAATGAGAGAAAGGCTTTAGAGCAGGTAAAGAACAAGTTAAAGTGCAGTAAGCAGATCCATACATTTAGCCATTCAATACATAAACATGGACCCAGAAGTTATCCTGCAGGAACCAATTACGCCCCACTTCAGAAATATTAGATGATGACTTGAAATATTGTCTTTATGATCACAACAACCCTAACTATGTAACTCTAGGTTATATTATTACTATTTTATAGATGAAGACACTGAAGCAGAGAAAAGCTGAGTAACTTGCCCAAAGCCACTGTGTCCACAGTTTCTCTGCCTGGAACTCTTCCTACTCTTCACTTAGCTAATTCCTACACATCCTTCAGGTTTCAACTTAAACAAACAATCACTCCTTAGAAAAAAGGCTTCTTTGACATGTTCAGACAAGGTCCAGAGCTCCTATTATGCTCCACTGCACTCCTGTTCTATGGCAGCATTTTGCACACTTGTGATTAAATATTTGTCTTCCCACTAGAATGCCCATGGCCTGAAACAGTTCCGTCTTGTTCACCACTAGACAGTATTGCCAAAGCTGAGCAGAATGCCTGCCCTTGACAGTCTCACAGTCTGATAGGGAGATAGCAAGTAAATAGTTCCTAGGAGATACTGTGGCTTTAGTTACAGACCACTGCAATAAAGCAAGTCGCATGAAATTTTTTATTTCCTGGTGCATATAAAAGTTATGTTTATACTATAAGTAGTCTATTAACTGTGCAATAGCATTGTGTCTTAAAAAAAAAAAGTATATACCTTAGTTTAAAAACAGCTTATTGGGCCGGGCGCAGTGGCTCACGCCTTTAATCCCAGCACTTTGGGAGGCCAAGGCAGGTGGATCACCTGAGGTCGAGTTCAAGTCCAGCCTGGCCAACATGGCGAAACCCTGTCTCTCCTAAAAATACAAAAATTAGCCAGGCGTGGTGGCACGTGCCTGTAATCCCAGCTACTTGGAAGGCTGAGACAGGAGAATCGCTTGAACCCAGGAGGCGGAGGCTGCAGTGAGCCAAGACTGTGCTACCGTACTCCAGACTGGGCGACCGAGCAAGACTCCATCTCATAAAAAATAATAATAATAAATAAAGTGCTAACAATTACCTGAGCCCCCTGCAAGTTGCAATCATTCTCCTGGTGGAGGGTCTTGCCTCAATGTTGATGGCTATTGACTGATCAGGATGGTGACTGCTAAAGGCTGGGGTATCTGTGGCAATTTTTTAAAATAAGACAATGAAGTTTGTCACACTGACTCTTCCTTTCATTAAAGATTTCTCTAAAGCATGCAATACGTTTGATAGCATGTTACCCACAGCAGAATTTCTGTCAAAATTGGATTCAGTTCTCTCAAACCTTACTGCTGCTTTGTCACTGTTTATGTAATACATAGTTATTGTTATAAATTATTGTAATACATTGTTATCAACAGTGTTCACAGCATCTTTACCAGAAGGTCCCATCTCAAGAAACCACTTTCTCTGCTCATCCATAAGAAACAACTGCTCATCTATCCAAATTTTATCACGAGATTACGGCAATTCAGTCATATCCTCAGACTCCACTTCTAATTCTAGTTATCTTGCCATTTCCCCAACCTTTGCAGTTATTTCCTCCACTGAAGTCTTGAGCACCTTGAAATAATCCAGGAGAGTCAAAATCAACTTCTTTCAAACTCCTGTTGATGTTGATATTTTGACCTCCTCCCATGAACCACAAATGTTCTTAATGGCATCAAAATGGTGAATCCCTTCCAGCAGGTTTTAAATTTATTTTGCCCAGATCCATCAACGGAATCACTACCTATGGCAGCTATAACCTTACAAAATGTTTCTTAACTAATAACACTTGAAAATTGAGAATATTCCTTTATCCATGGGCTGCAGCATGGGCGTTGTGTTAACAGGCATGAAAACAGCATAATTTCTTTGTACATCTCCATCTGAATTTTGGGTGACCAGGTGCATTGTCAATGAGCAGTGATACTTTGAAAGGAATCTTTTATTCTGAGTAGGTCTCAACAGTGGGCTTAGAATATTCAGTAAACCATGCTCTAAACAGATACGCTGTCGTCCAGGCTTTTTGTTCCATTTATAGAGCACAGGCAGAGTTGATTGAGCATAATTTTTTAAGGGTTCTAGAATTTTCAGAATGGTCAGTGAGCACTGGCTTCAACTTAAAGTCACCAGCCGCATTCACCTCTAACAAGAGAGTCAGCCTGTCCTTTGAAATTTGAAGCCAGACAGACTTCTCTCTAGCTATGAAAGTCCCAGATGGCATCTTCTTCCAAAGAAGCAGTGTTTCATCTCCATTGAAAATCTGTTGTTCAGTGTAGCCACCTTCGTTTAATCATCTAGCCACCTTAGCTATATCTTCTGGATAACTTGCTACAGCCTCTGCATTAGCACCTGCTGCTTCACCTTGCATTTTTACGCTGCTTTTTAACTTAAAATTCATGAACCAACCTCTGCTAGCTTCAAACTTTTCTCCTGCAGCTTCCTCACCTCTGTGAGCCTTCATAAAATTGAAGAGAGTCAGGATCTTGCACTGAATTAAGCTTTGGCTTAAGGGAATGTTGTGGCTGGTTTGATCTTCTGTCCAGATCACTGAAACTTTCTCCACATCAGCAATAAGGCTGTTTTGCTTTCTTAGCATTCCGGAGTTCACTGGAGTAGCACTTTTAATTTCCTTCAGGAACTTTTCTTTTACATTCACAACTTGGTTAACTGCTGCAAGAGGCCTGGTTTTTAGCCTGTCTTGGCCTTCAATATTCCTTCCTTACTAAGCTCAATCATTCCTAGCTTTTGATTTAAAGTGAGAGACACATAGCTCTTTCTTTCACTTGAACATTTAAAAGCCATTGTAGGGTTATTAATTGATCCAATTTCAATATTATATCTCATGAAATAGGGAGGCCTGAGGAGAGGAAGAGAGATGGGGGAATGGCCGGTCAGTGGAGCGGTCAGAGCACATGCCAGCATTATCAATTAAGTCTAGTGTCTCATACGGACGCAGCTCATGGCACCCCAAAACAATCACAATAGCAGCATCAAAGATCACTGATCACTGAAACCAATACAATAATGAAAAAATTTTAAATATTGCGAGAATTACCAAAATGTGACACAGAGATACAAAGCAAGCACATGCTATTAGAAAAATGGTGCCAACAGACTTACTCGACATAGGGTTGCCACAAATCTTCAATCTGTAAAAAATGCAGCATCTGTGAAGGGCAATAAAGTGAAGCACAATAAAAGGAGGAGGTAGGGCTTGCACACAGTGGGAAGCAGAGACAGGTACGCACAGGCCCTGTGCAAGCACAGGGCTGGGGCGAGGGGGATTTCATGAAGATGTCCCTTAAACTGAGCTCTGAAGGTAAGTAAGTTAGGAGAATAGAAGTGAGGAGTTCTAGCAGACAGAGCATAGGTATGTGTCCAGAGAGGAGGAGTCCATGAAACTTCAGAGTGGCACTACTTAGGCACCATGCTAAGCATTTCATATGGGTAATTTCATTCAATCTTCAAAGCAAGTATTATCACCATTCCCAGGAGGAAATGGAAGGCCAAGATCATACACAGCTAGTAAATAATGGCAAAACCAGGCTTTGAACCACAGCTATATTTTATGACTCCAAAGCCTATGCCCTTAACCACAATCTAATACATGTCTAGCTTCCTATGCATTGATACGATCTCATATAATTGCATGTAATTCAAATAATGTTGATTCTAGTAGAAAAGCTGGCTTTTAAAGGAACCCCATATCTCTTTCATTAAGCAAATCCTAAATCCAGCTATTTCACAAATTGAGTTTGATTAAAATGAAGTATATAATTAGCATTCAGGCTGGGTTCGGTGGCTCACGCCTGTAATCCTAGTATTTTGGGAGGCCGAGGCAGGTGGATCACTTGAGGTCAGGCATTCAAGACCAGCCTGGCCAACATGCTGAAACCCATCTCTACTAAAAATACAAAAATTGACCGGGCTTGGTGGCACACAGTGGGCAGAGGTTGCAGTGAGCCGAGATTGTGCCACTGCACTCCAGCCTGGGCAACAGAGCAAGACTCTGTCTAAAAAAAAAAAAAGAGTTCACAGACATAATTTTCACAGGTATAGTAGATTAAATACCTATTAGTGCCAAGAGTTTTAAGAACATGATCTCATTCCATTCTCATGAGGTCATTCTTACGGCCACATTTTCAGATGAGCTAACAAAGGCACACAGCATTTAGATAAGCTGCTCAAGGTCTCCTGGGCAGAAAGGGACAGAACCAGGATTCACACCCAGGACACACCTTCCACCACGCAGCAATGTCTCTACTGAGCTGAAAGGTGCCTAGAGATGATCTAGTGTAATCCCCAAACAATCCCACCATTTAGAGACCTACAGGGAGGTTAAAGGACAGTTCTGACGTCCTTCAGCTAACAGCACACCAGGAGTGGATCCCACATTTCCTATTCTCCAGGCAAGCATGTTCTGTAATCATTCTGACTCATACCAGATACGCTCTTTTTGAGAGATATTAAAATATTCCCATAACTAAATTAAAAACAGACAAAACAAGAATGAGGCAAATGCCCGTGCCCGTGCACTGAGATCCGCCTGAATTATGCTTTGGTGGGAGATAGGAAGAGATGTCTCAAATATATCCTGTGTACTACTTGCAACCAGCTAACAGAAGATAACAGGATTTCATGCATTCCTTTTGACTACCATCATTTTTTCAGCCTCCTGCCTTTCAGTAGAACAGTTAAAGCATTAAACAGGAGCCAGAAAGCTTTCTCTGTAAAGGGCCTAAATATTTCTGGTCTTGCAGGCCATAAGGTCACTGATGCAACTGTTTAATTCTACCATTGCAGGGAGAAAGCAGCCACAGACCACATACAAACGAATGAGCATGGCTGTGTTCCAATAAGGTTTATAGACAGAAATTTGAATTTCATATAATTTTCACATGACACAAAATATTATTATTCTTTTGATGTTTTTCAGCTATAGTACTTAGAAAGGTAGTCTCATGGGCTACACGAAAACAGGTTGTAAGCCACAGAGTCTGGCGATCCTGCATTAAACCAAAGAAGTATTAACACTACTGGTCAGAAGACAGAAGAGGACAAGCAGGGAGCAGGGGGCCTCTCCCTCATCCATCTGGTGCCACTGGTTCAGGAAGCCTTCTTGGGCCACCCCCACTCCCACTCAGCTCAGGTGTCCCACTTCTGTGTTTTTACTGACACTTGAGCCTACCTCTATCTTAGCATTTACCATAACATGTTATGGTTGATTATTCAATTGCCTATATCTCCGCAATCACGAGGGCAAGCAACATTTTCGTTTTTTAATTTCTGTATTCCTAGCTGACATAGATGTTCAAAAAAATATTTGGGAAGGGAGAGAAGGAAATAACGAGACGATAAGCTCAGAATATCATTTTTTTTTTTTTTCTGTAGACATGGGGTTTCGCCATGTTGCCTAAGCCCAGGCTGGTCTTAAAACTCCTGAGCTCAGGTGATCGGACCACCTAAGCCTCCCAAAGTGCTGGGATTACAGGCGTGAGCTACCACGCCTGGTCTAGAAAATCTTTTCTATTTATTTATTTTTTAGAGACAAGGTCTCACTCTGTCACTCAGGCTGGAGTACAGTGGCACAATCATGGCTCACTGCAGCCTTGACTTCCCAGGCTCAAGTGATCCTCCCACCCCAGCCTCCCAAGGAGCTGGGAATACAGTGCACACAACCACACCTGGCTGATATTTTCCATTTTTGCAGAGACAAGTTCCTTATGTTGCCTAGGGTGGTCTTGAGCTCCTGGGCTCAAGCAATCCTACCGCCTCAGCCTCCCCAAGTGCCCGGATTATAGGAATGAGCTGCAGCACCTGGCCCCTGGCTGGAAATTCTTATCTTTATACAGACACTAGGTAGCAGCTCAAGGTCTTGATAGTGGCTCAATGGCATACACATAACAGGTTAAATCAGTGGTTCACCTGTGTGTTGCATCTGTTAACAATCTATGCTGTTTATGTTCCATAAATATGCACCAACCACTTAGTCTATCCTCTTTACTTATACCTCCCTCAAGGCCAGGCATCTGATTATTTGTTTAGACTAACACAGACGAATACTCCACCAAACATACGTTTAAAATGCCCCCCACATGTGCCAAAAAGGCTTCAGGGTACCCTGGGGTTCTGCAGAATACAAATGGAAAAAACATCCTACAAACGCTAGTCTCAACAGTGAATGACAGCTTCAAATAATTTAAAGCCACAATTACCAGATATAATAGGGAGATATGTGGAAAGTCTACCGCATCATTATCACATAAAGCATCAAAAAGGAAACAAACATCTTTTTTTTTTCCTTTTTTTTTGAGATGGAGTTTCACTCTTGTTGCCCAGGCTGGAGTGCAATGGCGCAATCTCGGCTCACTGCAACCTCACCTCCCGGGTTCAAGAGATTCTCCTGCCTCAGCCTCCCAAGTAGCTGGGATTACAAGCATGTACCACCACGCCTGGCTAATTTTGTATTTTTAGTAGAGATGGGGTTTCTCCATGTTGGTCAGGCTGGTCATGAACTCCCGACCTCAGGTGATCACTCGCCTGCCTCGGCCTCCCAAAGTGCTGGGATTACAGTCATGGGCCACTGCACCTGGCGGCCATAACAAACATCTTTTAATCACATGTTGAGGGCTGGTCTTGTAACTGTAATGTGGGGTCCTTAACCTTGTCTTTTTCTTTTTTTCTTTTTTTTTGAGATGGAGTTTTCCTCTTGTTGCCCAGTCTAGAGTGCAGTGGTACGATCTCAGCTCACTGCAACCTCCGCCTCCTGGGTTCAAGCGATTCTCCTGCCTCAGCCTCCTCAGTAGCTGGGATTACAGGCGCCTGCCACCATGCCTGGCTAATTCTAGTATTTTTAGGAGAGATGCGATTTCACCATGTTGGTAGGCTGGCTTCAAACTCCTGACCTCAAGTGATCCATCCGCCTGGGCCTCCCAAAGTGCTAGGATTACAGGTGTGAGCCACTGTGCCCGGCCTCGTTAACCCTTTCAATGCCAGGGTCCCTTCTGGCAGTCTGGAGAAGTCAGAGGACCCCTTCTCAGAGCAATGCTTTAATGCATAAAATAATACACATAGTTTTTAAAAGGAAACAATTTATAATAATAAAGCCACAGTACTACCCCTGACACTTCCTGTCTTCTTCCCCTGCTTCGTTTTTTCTACCTAGCATTTGTCCTTACCGAATACACTATATATTGCCCTTTATTTGTGTTATCTTATTTAGTACATGTCTCCCCAACTAGAATCTAGGAGTTTTTTTTTTGTTTTTTTGAGATGGAGTCTCACTTGGTCACCCAGGCTGGAGCACAGTGGCATGATCTTAGCTCACTGCAACCTCCGCCTCCCAGGCTCAAGTGATCCTCTCACCTCAGTCTTATGAGTAGCTGGGACCACAGACACGCACCACCATGCCTGGCTAATATTTTGTATTTTTGGTAGAGACGGGATTTCACCACGTTGCCCAGGATGGTCTTGAACTCTTGAGCTCAAGTAATCCACCTGCCTCAGCCAAAGTGCTGGGATTACAGGCATAAGTCACTGTGCTCAGCTAGAATCTAAGTTCTATGAAGGCAGAGATGTTCATCTATTTTGTTCACCACTTTATTTCCAAAAACCTAGAAAATGCCTGGTATAGAATAGATGCTCGTAAGTATTTATGGGATTATTAAATGAACTTTATGTCTCATAAGAGCTGTTTTCTAGCACTAATCAAAGGTAGTTCTTCTAGGTTCTCACAACCTTAGGAAAGATAATATGCAATACTTGATATTTACAAACAGCTTTTGGTGGGTACTAGAACCCTTCTGTAGACAGTCTCATTCATCCACAGTAGACCTAGTATCTAACAACCGAGGGTAAAGAAGGGATGTGAGATGAGCAGTCAGATGCTTTCAGGTCAGTGAACAAAATCGATGACCCAGGCCCCTGCTTATTCACTCTGCCCTTTGCCCCCAGAGCTTTAGCTGCTTTGCCTTAGAGGACAGTCTCTCCCTCGCTGAAGATACCTAATTGTGTATTAGCAACAGGAAGGTTTCACTGGACCTAACCAGACTCATTCATAAAAAATAGCGACACATTCCTTTGCAATACGGTTCTAGGATTTCCAACTTCTTGCCAAGGCGATTCTTAAATAGAGGAAATGGTTTTCATTTCAAATTCATCTTAATCACAATAAGTTAAAAGGTTAACAAGAATTTAAAACCCTCAGATACGACAGCTGCCTATATTATTTGTCTAAGAGGAAGAAAGCTTAAAGTCAAGATAACTGAAACCACCAGAGAACATAATCATCTCTACCAATTGCAACGCCTTCGTGCTTTAAGCGTACTTGTAACACATTGAAAAGGAAAACCAGAAACCAAAAAAAGAAAGGGGAGGAGGGAAGGTGAGGTTAACACTGAGATCAGTTAATACGAAAGAAAACAGGGTCTCAGGCTGTTTCATAACTAAATATGTAGGCAAAACCTAACAGGAAGGCAACTTTGGTCCTTCTTGGGTAGCTAAGACAAATGTCAGCCTGCTCTACAGTCCCACTATTTGCTGAAAAGCAGAGCTGAAGAAATATACTTACCTCATGTGGGGTTTTGAAAGACTGAAATTCATCCAACTGAAATATAACTAATTCTGCTTAAACATCAGAATTTTCCATATTTGTGCATCTCCATATATAGGGCAAGGAGATGTAAAGACAGGTCTCTTGTATGTTTTAAATATTTTGAGCACTAATAAACCAACAACAGCTGGTCACCAGTAGAGGCTGGTAGAAAGTTCCACAGAAATTAGTGTATTAACAGGATTTCAAACTGAAAAAGGGAGAGAGAAAAAACATTTTTCACAAATGCTTGGCTCCAGCTCCATGGGAAAATATTAACTGAAAGCACTCATTATAACCAACTGCTGATTTCATGTTACAACCAAACGTCACTGTTCTAGTTATTTATTTATTTTTTTGAGATGGGGTCTCGCCTTGTTACCCGGGCTGGAGTGCAGTGGCACAATCACAGCTCACTGCAGCCTTGACCTCCCAGGCTCAAGCAATCCTCCCACCACAGCCTCCCAAGCAGCTGGGACCACAGTCATGAGCCACTATGCCCAGCTAATTTTTGCATTTTTTTTGTAGAGATGGGTGCTCCCTATGTTGCCCAGGCTGGTCTCCGACTCCTGGGTAAAAATGATCCTCTCACCTCAGCTTACTAAAGTGCTGGGATTACAGGTGTGAGCCACCACACCTGGCTTATGGTTCTAGTTCTAATCCTTAAGAGATGTATGCTTCTTTTGAACGAGTATAAAAACTGTAAGAAAATTATGTAACCACTTATAGTGCTTTTGGTTTATAATCACACCTAAAGAGAAAACCCTGGAGACACAATGCTAATGAAGCATTCTGTGAACCCACAGTCACAGAGAATTTGCATTCAACTTTTTCTTCTGAAACAAGGTTTTCAGTGTAGTTCTAACATTACAGTATCAGTGAGGCACTTCCCACCCTAATAAAATTTTTTAAAAGGTAGAATAGTTATATAACTAAGTAAGAAATGAAAGACCCTAAAAACACAAATTATTTGCATTTTCTAAATTCATTTTTTGACTGTTAGAGTGAAAATTAGAAATAAATGTCCATTTAGTAGGATTAAATAAACTGTGTTTTCTCCATTCTATGGCATACTAAGCAGTCATTAAAAACTTTGAGATAGGCCTGTAAGTACAAAAACAGAAAAATCCCCAAGATACAATTTTTTTTTTTTTTGAGGCGAAGTCTCACTCTGTTGCCTAGGCTGAAGTGCAGTGGTGTGATCTCGGCTCACTGCAAGCTCCATCTCCCAGGTTCACGCCATTCCCCTGCTTCAGCCTCCCAAGGAGCTGGGACTACAGGTGCCTGCCACCACACCCGGCTAATTTTTTGTATTTTTAGCAGAGACAGGGTTTCACCGTGTTAGCCAGGATGGTCTTGATCTCCTGACCTCATGATCCACCCTCCTCGGCCTCCCAAAGTGCTGGGATTATAGGCGTGAGCCACCGCACCCGGCCCCCAAGATATGTTTTTATGTGAAAAAAACAAGCTGAACAACTCACAGAGATTTTGCTTACGTAAACAATGTCTGCATATCTGTACATATGTACCATGTCAATGCTTAGGAAAAGATCTAGAAGAATGTTTGCTGAATCTTAATCGTATTTTTGTCTGAGGAGGTGGAGATATGCAAGAGAGCTTCAGTGGCACTTTCACATCATACCGTATGTGTTGCTTGAGTATTTTATGAGGCTGTGGTCATATATCACTTGCAAATAAAGTATTAATAAAGGAAGAAAGGACTGGGTGATTCTGTGAACTAAAGGGAGGAAAAATAAAAGATGAAAATTAGACTTGATACTAAATAAAGTGTATTCATGTCAGAGCAAGAGTTTGATCATGAGACAGTCAACTATTCACCACACCTTTATGCAGCCTTCAGTTCAGTTGCTGTATTAACAGGAACAGGAGGAATCCTAAACATAAAGACTATTGACTTCTGAAGAGGAAGTCTGATCAAAGTACGCAAGTCATCATATCTAAAGGAACTGACAGTTTAAAATATATACTTCTTACGTCTTCTTGTCAAACTACATGTGCTGCAAACATTTTTTTCCTTGCTTGTTGTGTTGTAAAAGTGTCTGCTTGGAAATACTTAGTCTTTGAGGTGGAAACCCAACTAGCCTTAATGGTAAGTAAGTTCCAATAGCGTATCTGAAGATAACCAATAGCCCTGCAATTAGAAAGATGTTTTGCCAACTAGCGATTGAGGACAAGAGACCCAAAGGATGTTGGAACTGATTCAGAAACAGGAATGCAAGTATGTCTGGGACGAGTCAGCAGGTAGCTAGGAGATCTTGAAATTAAAAGAAAAGTCATCTGCCCAAGAAGTGGGTAGGTAAACAAAACAAAAGAAATCCAAAGTACACTTAAATGTCAGACACCAGTTCAACTTTGATAAATGGTTTATATACAATAAGGTGGACCAATTTAATTGTACATTTTGATAAGTTCTGACAAATTTATACTTGTATAATCACCACCATATTTAAGATACAGAACATTTCCATAACCTTAAAAGTTCTGTGCTCCATCCCAGTCAACCCTCTGCCATCCTGGGCTCTGGTTAGCCACTTTTCTCTTACTATAAATTAAACGTCCTTTCTAGAATTTCATATCAATGGAATCCTAAGTATGTGCTCTTCTGTGTAAGGCTTCCTTTCACGCAGCATAATGCTTTCAAGATTCATCCACATTCTACCATGTATCAACTCATTCCTTTTTATGGCCAAATCACAGCCACAGTTTATTCATTCATGTGTTGATGGGCATTTGGGTTCTTTCCAGCTTTTGTTATTATGAACAAATCTGCTATGAATAAGCAAGGCACCAGAGGCTTTTGGTAACTTTCATTTTCCCATTCAGCACTGCCCATGTACTCTCAGTTCACTACAACTCGACCCCTGGCACTGGCCCATGCACAATGGGAAAAGCAGTCACTTATTCAACAAATAGATACAAAGGGTCTACTGGATGTCAGGAACTGTTCAGGCACTGAGGACTCAGTCATGAATGAGACAGACATAACCCCTCTCCTGTAAAACACACGAACAAAATCATGTTGGATAAGGTATGTAATAGAAAAAAAGTTTAAAGTAAAATATTAAGAAAGCAACGAGAGGCATGTGACTGTGAGGCCAGGGAAGGCCTGTCCGCACTGAGTGAGACCTGAATGACACCAAGAAGACAGCTATGTAACTTTCTGAGATCCAAGCATTCCAAAGAACGGCAAGCGCAAAGGCCCTAAGGAGAGACAGAGCCTCTCCTATCCAAGCAGCAGCAGAAGGCAGGCCATGTGGCAGGCATGCGGTTTTACTGGAGGGTATTAAGCAGGTGAGTGCAACAACCAGATCTGCATTTCAAAGAGACCACTCTGCTGGCAGTGTAGAGAAGAACTGCACAGGCAGTGAAACAGATCAGTCTGGTGGCTACTGCATGACGCAGGTGAGACAGGGCAGCGTGAACGACAGGAGAGCATGGGAATCACCAGGGATGGGAAGGGTTCAGAATCAACGGCTCCTGCTGACGGACTACATGAGGCAGTCATTATAAAGAAGAATCTGAGCTGGGTGCAGTGGCTCACACCTGGAATTCCAGCACTTTGAGAGGCCAAGGCAGGTGGATCACTTGAAGCCAGGAGTTCGAGACCAGCCTGGCCAACATGGCGAAACCCCATCTCTACAATACAAAAATTAGCTGGGCATGGTGGTGCATGCCTGTGATCCCAGCACCTCGGGAGGCTGAGGCAGGAGAATCACCTGAACCCAGGAGGTAGAGGCTGCAGTGAGCCGAGATCACACCACTGCACTCCAGCCTGGGCAGAGTGAGTCAAAAACAAACAAACTAAAAAAGAAAAAATAAAAAATAATAATAAGAAGAAGAATCTGGGATAATTCCTAGGTTTCTGGTGTAGGCAGCTAGGTGGATAATATAGTTTCCTGAGGTGGGGAAAATTCGAGGAAAAATAGGTTTGGCGTTGTGGAGAGAATCAAGAGTTAGGTCCTTGTATTAAATTCGTGATGCTGATCGAATATCCAAATGCAGATGTCAAATAGGCACTTGGATACATGAGTTTGGAGTTAAGAAGAAAAGTCAGTGCCACATGTCTGACATTAGGGAATAGTACCTGAAGCTAAGAAGTGGGCTATAGAGACAGTTTTGCTTCTAAAACTAGTACAGTCACGTACCGCATAACAACATTCAGTCAACAATAAACCACATATACAACAGGGGTCCCATAAGATTATAATGGAGTTGTTCTATACAGATGCAACATTTTTTATACCATATTTTTACTGTACCTTTTCTATGTTTAGATCCACAAATACTTACCACTGTGTTATAATTGTCTAAAGTATTTAGTATAATAGCATGCTGTACAGGTTTGTAGCTTAGGAGCAATAGACCATACCACACAGCCTAGGTGCGTAGTGGGCTATGCCATCTGGGTTTGTGTAAGTATACTCAATGATGACACGTTTCTCAGAACACATTCTCATCCTTAAGTGACACATGATCCCATATATATACCTCTAGCGGCGTACCAGGATAATACCAGATAAATAGGTCAAGTGACTGCGAGATCAATTTTACTTAGACTTGGGAGGGCTGGTAGGGAAGAAAGTTTTGTGGCTGAACACATGTATAAAGAGTAAAATGTTGGATGGGTGCTACGACTCACACCTGTAATGCCAGCACCTTGGGAGGCCGAGGTGGCAGGATCACTTGAGGTCAGGAGTTCATGACCAGCCTGGCCAACATGGCAAAATCCCGTCTCTACTAAAATACAAAAATTAGCTGGGCGTGGTGGTGCACACCTGTAGTCCCAGGTACTCAAGAGGCTGAGGTGGGAGGATCACCTGAACCCAGGAGGCAGAAGCTGTAGTGAGCCAAGATCGCATCATTGCACTCCGGCCTGGGCAACCACAGTGAGACCCTGTCTTTAAAAAAAAAAAAAAGAAAAAGGAAAAAAAAAAGAAACTACAGAAAAGAGAAGGATCATAGAGAATATCTATCAGACTTCATACACTTTTTTGTGGAGTGTGCTATGAAGACAAGACATGCCATTAAAATCAAGAGGCATTTAGCTAGGCACGGTGCCAGGTGCCTGTGGTCCCAACTACTCAAGAAGCTGAGGCGGGAGGATCCCTTGAGCCCAGGAGGGCGAGGCTGCAGTGAGCTATGATCGCGCCTGTGAAAGCCACCGTACTCCAGCCTGGGTGACACGGTGAGAACTTGTCTATATATAAAAAATAAAAAAAAAATCAGGAGGCATTTGGTAAGAGTGTTGGTAGTTTATCAAAGGGTCATGAAGCAATAAGGCATGTAATAAGTACTTTTTAATTATTTCAATTCCATGAATCATCAATGAGACTAAGGTAAGATACAGCTACTCCCTCAATCTCAATGCTTTCAGAGAAATCAATTATACTCTCATAAACATATCTGAGCACAGGCACCAGATCCGTTTAAAGTAAATGGCAACCAAGACAAACTTAATTTAATGTTATGTGTATCCCGTTGAGAGGGAAAAAGAAATGCTGGCATACTATGTAAGGAATTCTCTGGAGCTGCAACTTATCAAATCACTTGTGCCGTTTATATCTTAAGAACTTCACAAAATACTTCATCAGTAACTGTAATTTCATAAACAGAGTATTAATGCTGGCTGACAACCTCCCTTATCACTTATTAATGGCAAACAGTAGGCTCTAACAGGAACAGCTTTCACCTAACACCAGGAATTGCCTTTGTAGAAAGCGAGATGAGAAGGGAGAACTAAAGGTTCAACTCAAACTTCCTAAGGAAAAGAAATCAGAAAAAAATCAAAATCAATTTTTACTTCATCATCAATAGAGTATGAAGAGAAAAGTCACTGACTGTTGAAACAACACTGCAGAAAATTTGGAAGATAAAGGCTGGGGAAAGAGGCTGGAGTAACTGCAGCAAAAGAACCAAAGCCAGGTGAAGATGAAGAAAAAGGGCTTAGGTTAGAGTGTGAACGCACTACCTTCTTGTTACTATAAAGGCAGGTGATGACAATAATGATGGTAACATGACTCATATGCTGTTGTGTGGTAAACTTAGCACACATTTCTTGACAGACCTGAAAGAACATATGCAACCTTCTCTTTTTCTTTTTGTTAAAATAGAGATGGGGTCTCACTATGTTGCCCACGCTGGTCTCAAACTCCTTGGTTCAAGTGATCCACCTCAGCCTCTCAAAGTGCTGGGATTACATGTGTGAGCCACCATGCCTGGCCATATGTGACCTTCTCAATGAAACTTTTCCTAACACATCCATCCAGACCCAGGTATTCATCGCCCTTCTCTGAAACTAGCTCCGTCTCCTCTACTGGTGGAGGGTAGGGGATATCCCCTGCAGCTGGCATAAAACTTGGCACATAGTTTTGTCTTCAATAAATGCTAGTTTAAAAAGTGAATGAAGGCCATAGTGTCTGTGTGAGGTATTGCACCTGAAGAATAAGGTTATTTGTTCCAGTCAAAGAGGTATCACCTGTTATGGACTGAGTTGTGTCATTCTAAAATTCTTAGTTTTGTTTTGTTTTTAGAGACAGGGTCTTGCTGCCCTGTCATCTAGGCTGGAGTACAGTGGCACAAACATAGCTCATTGCAGCCTTGAACTCCTGGGCTCAAGCAATTCTCCTAGCTCAGCCCCAAGTAGCTAGGACTATAGACACATCACCATGCCCAGCTAATTCATCCGTTCATTCGTTCTTTTTTTCTTTCTTTCTCTTTTCTCTCTTTCTCTCTCGTCTTTCTTTCTTTCTTTCTGAGACAAGGCCTCTCTCTCTGTCACCCAGGATGGAGTGCACTGGCACAATCATGGCTCACTGCAGCCTCAATTACCCAGGCTCTGGTGATCCTCCCACTTCAGCCTCCCAAGTAGCTTGGACTACAGGTATGTACCACCCTGTCTGGCTTTTTTTTTTTTTTTTTTTTTTTTTGTATAGATGAGACTTAATACCCAGACTGCCAGCTAATTTTTTTTTTAAATTTTGTAGAGATGGGGGGGTCTTGCTATGATGCCCAGGCTGGTTTCAAACTCCTGGGCTCAAGCAATCCTCCCACTTTGGCCTCTCAAAGCTCTGAGATTGCAGGTATGGGATGCCATACCTGGCCCTAAATTCCTATACTGAAGCCCTAATCCCTAAAGTGACTGTATTTGGAAGTAGTGCCCTATGGATGTAATATGGTTAAATGAGGTCAGAAGGGTGGTGCCCTAATCTAATGGGGCTGGCGTCCTTATTAAAGGAAGATAACAAAGGCTTACATATGCTCTCTGTGCACACAGGAAAGGCCACATGAAGACACAGCTAGAATGCACCCGTCTGCAGCCAAGAAGAAAGGCCTCACCAGAAACCAACCCCTACTGGCGCCTTGATCTTAGACTTCCAGTCTCCAGAACTGTGAGAAAATGTTTGCTGTTTAAGCCACTCATTCTGTGATATTTTTTTACAGCGGCCCATGCAGACTAACACAACACTCAAACTAGAAAATGGGCCTTATTGGGTTCTCTTGGCCTTGTTGGTAGCTGTCATGATGTACAAAAGGGAGCTCCTTAGTAGCAGATTATGAGATGGTGCCACATGCAGGGCATCAAGGCAAGGTCAGGACTAGTCCTGTGAAGCTGGAATTAGATTTCTCCTAAGTGGGTAGATTAGGATGGGGCCTGCAAAATATGAGAGCAAGCTAGATATGACAGCTGCAAGAGTGAAACACTATTAAGCCAGACTGTTGTAATATTTGTTGCGTTCTCTATGCTTGTTTCTCTACTGTTCTTAGTACTCAAAACATTTCCTTGAACTCTCCAGCCTATCTCAGTTATGCTAAGGAAGAACCAAGAGAAGATGTTTTTTGTCCTTGCTCATTAACGGGGGAACAGAAAATCCCTGGCCAATGTGGTATAGTGGTAACAATCATATAAGTAAAAGAATTCCAAGCAGAAGGTGAAACTCAGTGTCCCAGCCATTTCATTCATTCAACAAATATTTACCAAGCACTTACTATGTGGCTGACCCTAATCTAACCACTGGGGATAGAACAGTGAACAAAATCAGTAAAAATCATGGCCCTCATGGAGCTTTCATTCTGTTGGAAACAGGGAGACAGTAAAGGACAATCAGCACAGTATACAGGAAAAGGATATAGTGTGTTAGCAGTTGACAAGTGCTATGGAGAAAGGGAAGCAGGAATAATGTGGGGGGAGGGGAGCACAGGACAGGCCTCATTGGGACAGTGACATATGAGCAAACACTTTGAGGAGGAGTGAAAACGAACCATGACTCTATGTGGCAGAAGCAGTACAGAGACCAAGGCAGATCATAACTGACATTTTCAGGAAAGAGCAAAGAAGCCTCCGTGGCTGCAAGGGAGTGACCTGGGAGGAAGTAGTAGGTGGTCAGACTGGGGAAGGGTGCTGTCCGCAGGGAGTCATTTCATGTAGACTCACAGACCACTGAATGGTGTTTGAATGAAATGAAAACAGCTACTTCATTGTCTTCCCCTCTGCTAAACCTGGGAGGTAATATTCCCTTATGGAGTACACTTCTCAAAGGGTAAAATCTTCAGTATTTTGTTTTGTGCTACAGAATTCCTGCCTGGGGCAAGAATGCTCACGTGAAGCCCAGAGGCAATGGCTTGAACACCAACTGTACATATCCTGGAAATGTAGTTTGGTAGAAGAAACACAAAAACCTATTTAGCAGCAAACTCACCACACAACCTTGGGAAAGGTATAAAGAACCAAAGTTTTGCATGTGGAGAAACTGAGGTACAAAGACAACATTTATCTCCTTTTTTTTTTTCTCTGAGATAGGGTCTCACTTTGTCATCCAGGTTGCAGTGCAGTGGTGTGATCCTGGCTTACTGCAGCCTCAACCTCTTGGGCTCAAGCGATCCTCCCACCTCAACCTACCTCTTCACCTCCACCCAGTAGCTGGAATTAACAGGCACACACCACTACGCCTGGCTAATTTTTTTTATTTATTTTTATTTTTTGAGATGGAGTCTCATTCTGTCACCCAGGCTGGAGTGCAGTAGTACAATCTCAGCTCATTGCAACCTCTCCAGGTTCAAGTGATTCTCATGTCTCAGCCTTCCAGGTAGCTGGGATTACAAGCATGTGTCACCACACCTGGCTAATTTTTGTATTTTTAGTAGAGATCGTGTTTCACCATGTTGGCCAGGCTGGTCTCGAACTCCTGGTCTCAAGTGATCTGCCCACCTCACTCTCCCAAAGTGCTGCAATTATAGGCGTGAGCCACTGCACTCGGCCATTTTTAAAATTTTTTATTTTTCATTTTTTGTAGGTTCTCCCTCTGTCACCCAGGTTGGTCTTGAACTCCTGGGCTCATTCGCTCCTCCCACCTCAGGCTCCCAAAGTGCTGGGATTACAGGTGTGAGCCACAGCGGTGGGCCTCAGCTACATTTTTAAAGGCAGGCTGAAAGTGAAATGAGAAGAAAACCAAATGACTCCTCCAAATGACTTGCATCTACTAGAAAATGCTGCCTTTATATGACACTGTGGAAAAGCTAGCCAGAATAAGAGGAAAGGAGGAATGATGCTTTGAGAAAACCAAACATAAGACATTCTCACCCAGGCTACTCCTTTCTACCATGCCTGTACCGATTTCATCTCAAATAAAAAGTCTTTTATCTAAATGTAAGCTTGTAAACCCAATTCAAGTTCCAACCAAGGATGCTTATAGGCATACTCCTCCTAGAAAGTGTACTGTAGCTGTGTATCTCAGGATAAAGTGGAATATCTACTCATAAAGCCTATTCTCCTTCCAGTGCTGAGATTCAATACCATCTCTAATTTCTGATTATGTTATTTGTGATCCACATTAAAGGTTCTATTTCTGTACATAGTGCAGGGAAGGACATGGAAAGTTTACACATACTTAAAATCATTACTGAAAAGATGAGTAAACAATAGTATTAAAGAAAATTTTGGAGAGAAAAATCACCAAAAATTCCACTGTCTTAAAATGATTTCATTTTCACATTATCTTCCAGTCTTTGTCCATATTCATTCATATTTTAGAGAGGCAGTGTGCATAAGATTTTGACCTATCATAAACATTTCTCCTCATTTCTATAGTTATCATTATTACTAGTTTGTTTGTTTGTTTTGAAACGGAGTTTTGCTCTTGTTGCCCAGGCTGGAGTGCAATGGCGCAATCTCAGCTCACTGCAACCTCCGCCTCCCGGGTTCAAGCGATTCTCCTGCCTCAGCCTCTGGAATAGCTGGGATTATGGGCATGAACCACCACGCCTGGCTAATTTTGTATTTTTAGTAGAAACGGGGTTTCTCCAAGTTGGTAAGGCTGATCTCAAACTCCCTACCCCTCAGGTGATCCGCCCACCTCGGCCTCCCAAAGTGCTGAGGATACAGGAGTGAGCCACCGCGCCTGGCCCATAATTACTAGTTTTAACTGCTGCTTAATATTCCATTGTACTAATGAAACAATTTTCTGAGCTTTGGGGAAAAATTATAGCAGATTTACATAATAGCATAATTGCCACCTACAAATACATCATCCTTGTTTTCCCAAGAAACTCCAAATGTGTATAATGCAGAAGAGAAGCAAAAAGACTAAAATATTTGCTTACTTATTCAACAATTACTTACTGAATGCCTACTAAATGTCTGGCATTGATCCAGGCCCTGCCAATAGAGTAGTGAGGAAAAGACAAAAACCTCTGACTTCATAGAGCTTACGTTCACAATATAAAATCAAATAATAAACAGGCAGAGAGATTCTTACACTTACTTTAACAGGCTATAAAATGAATGATAAAGACAGAGCAAAACAAAATCTACTATTTCTGACTCCTGTATACCCCTATATATCACAAAGACATGGTTGTTTCTAACCCATACATTCTACTCAACTCCTCTGAGAGCAAGCACTAAATCCAGGGCCCAGTTTCTTCTAGATCAGAGGTTGGCAAACTTTTTCTATAAAGGGCCAGATAGTAGTAAGTATCTGGGGCTTTACAGGTCAGAGTCTCTGCTGCAACTGCTTGACTCTGCCCACCGTGGGATGAAAGCAGTCATACACAACAATACATCAACAAATGGGTGTGATTCCAGTAAAACTTTATTAACAAACACAGACTGAGAACAGGATTTGGGCTACAAACTATAGTCTGTCAATCCTGTTCTATATGGTTCAAAATGACTACTATTAACCAGCAATAGAAGGAAGATACACATGCTGTCCTTGACTGGAAAATTCCATTAAGTTTACCCCTGCTGCGACTGATATTTGTAATTTCCTTTCCGCCCAATGCCACAGCCCTAAATCAGACTTTTATTACCTTTCACTTACACATGGTCCCTGATTTTGCATGTGTTATTCCCTCTATCTGAATTCCCTTCCTCCCATTCACCATCTACTAAAATCTTCTCTTTGTAAATTCCAACTAAAGTGACTGCAAATCAAATAAAATTAAGGACTTACTATTAATTACTTTAGGAGAGATAATTGTATTGTGGTTATGTATTTTTTAAAGTGTCCCTATCTTTTGAAGATACATATTGAAATTATTACAAAAGAAATGTGATGACATCTGAGATTTGCTTCAAGATAACCTGGGGGCGGGAGTAGGGGGAAGGAATGGGGCACACATAAAACAGCACTGCCCTTTGAGCTGATAATAAAGCAGGGTGATAAGTACATAGGGATTCATCACACACCTTTCTCTATTTTTGTACATTTAAAAAAAATTCCAGCTGGGCATGGTGGCTCATGCCTGTAATCCCAGCACTTTGGGAGGCTGAGGCAGGTGGATTACTTGAAGTCAAGAGTTTGAGACCAGCCTCGCCAACATGGCGAAACCCTGTCTCTACTAAAAAAAAATACAAAAATCAGCCAGGCGTGGTGGCGCACACCTGTAATCCCAGCTACTAGGGACGCTGAGGTAGGAGGAACACTTGAACCCGGGAGGTGGAGGCTGCAGTGAGCTGAGATAATGCCACCGCACTCCAGCCCCAGATTCTGCCTCAAAAAAAAAAAAAAAAAAAAAAAATCCAAACAGAAAATTGAAAACAAAAATTCCAGGTCAAATGCCAGATTCTAAAGGAACTAATGCCCTTTTCTCCTAAATTACCTCACATGTAACTCTAATTGTTACTTATTTCATCTGCTTTGTCTTGCAGTGAGCTGTACATACCAAAATGGGGAGCTCTCTAACGACAGGCCTGAGTCACACACATCCTTGCAGCTTTCTCCATGTACTTTACATATAATTGACATCCCACGGTTCTGTTGAACTTATCTGAAAAAAGACCAAACCAAACAGACTACAGGGAAAACCAGCAAGAGAGGCACCTTTCACTCACTTCCCCTAATCAAAATTAAATCTTAAGGACTTTTATCATTTCAACTGTACCATTTATATAAAACTCACAGTTGGCCAAGCTTGGTGGCTCATGCCTATAATCTCAGCACTTTCAGAGGCCAAGGTAGATGGATCACTTGAGGTCAGGAGTTCCAGACCTGGCCAACATGGTAAAACCCATTCTCTACTAAAAATACAAAAATTAGCTCAGTGTCGTGGCACACGCCTTTAATCCCAGCTACTCGGGGAGCTGGGGCAGGAGAATGGCTTGAACCTGGGAGGTGGAGGTTGCAGTGAGACTAGATGGTGCCATTGCACTCCAGCGTGGCACACAGAGTGAGATTCTGTCTCAAAAATAAATAAAATAAATAAAAATAAATAAAACTCACAGGTCATCTCACTCTGAGCTTCAGTAATCCAACCTACAAGGAGAAAATAACCATTTCCCTCAAATTTCCTACAGCTGGTGGGCATGAAGAGAGCAATATTCTTATTCCTAAAAAGATGACATTATTATTTTACACTGATTTCAAGGCCATCAGTATTTTTAATAACAATAATAGTAAACTTGGCTGGGCACAGTGGCTCAGGCCTGTAATCCCAGCATTTTAGGAGGCCAAGGTAGACAGATCACTTGAGGTCAGGAGTCCCAGACCAGCCTGGTCAATATGGTAAAACCTCTTCTCTACTAAAAATAGAAAAATTAGCCTGGCGTGGTGGTACGTGCCTGTAGTCCCAGCTACTTGGGAGGCTGAGGCAGGAGAATCACTTGAACCTGGGAGGCGGAGGTTGCAGTGAGCCGAGATTGCACCACTGCACTCCAGCCTGGCTGAGAGAGTGAGACCCGTCTCAAAATAAAAAATAAATAATAAATAATAAATAATAATAATAACAGTAAACCTGATGGAAGCAGAGTGGTTATCAGGGTCAGAATCACATGTCTATCCTGTTCATTCTGTATCCCTTTTCGAGCTGTACTGCAGATCTCCTCTGTAACATAAAAGGGGCAAATAAATCCTTCTTCAGCCATTCAACTGAACTAATTACTACACGTGGCCTAGGTTGGTTTGATTTGGAGAAGAGATCAAGGATGTTCCCACCAGGTAGCTCTGGTTTCAAATTTTAAATGCCTTCAATGCCTCAGAAAGACTAGCAAACTCACATTGTTATATTTAGCAAAAGATTTCTTCAGCCCACACCATATAAAATGAAAATAAAAACTCTCCTTCTAAAAAACTGACAGCTTTTTAAAGATCAGAATTTAATGTATCAAGTATAAATACACTGGACCCTGGTCTGGAATGAAAATATTTCAGTCGCTGTCTGGGCCCACCACTAACAGCAAGTGATGCTAAGCGAGACACAGCTCTCCCCCCAGTAACCGTCTCCATTTATAGCTTTGTCTGTCAACTCCAGTCCTATCCTTAGACTCACGCCCTGCTCCTATGTATTCAACTGTCTGGTAGGTAATTTTAGTGCATATAAAAAAATACTCATTTCCCCACTGAAACCAACCAACACACCTCCCCACCGCCATTTTCCCAACTTCCCACCCGCTTCGATGACACATCAGGTTGAAGACCCCAGGAATACCGAGTACTCCTCTTCTTTCTCATTCCTGACTACCCTTTCTGTGAAGCCTGTCTCTCTCTATTCCTGTTCCCTGAGTCGAGTATCCTATCCCCTCATGATCAAATAACCAAATCAGAAAACAAGAGTATGTGCAGCATCTAAAAAGAACAAATTAGAATGAAACCTCTTGATTCACAGGGATTTCTCTAAGGTGTTCAGAAAAACAAGATGCAAAAATTAGTTTGTGATTCTATTTTTTAAAAACAATATTCCCAACCCACTGTATGTATGTGTATATACATTTCTATATCACACAAGAATGAAGAAAAGCATGAACGGATGCATGCATGAGTTAGCTGGCAGGAGGGTTCTGCAAAAAGAGAAAGTGAAGAGAAAGGGAAATGGGGCAAGCATACCTATGTAGATGTAAGTGTTTAAAACTTTTAAACAAAATGAATTAAAAATACTGAACAAATGCAACTGTACAAATGAATCTTCCATTCTTCCAGAAAATAGTGTATTTTAAAATTCTGTGCCAGTCTTAAAACATATCTATAAATTCTTTGACAGCCCTCTCATGAAAAAGTGGAAACAAATTACCTTCCCCCTGAATACGGCTGGCTTTAGTGACTTCCTTCTAACCAGTAGAATGCAGTAGAAATGAGGCCGCGTGACTCTCCAGGCTGCAGGGGGCCAGGCACTGAGGCTTCCACTGGCTTGCTCTTGCTTGTGTGATGCCTGCCCTTGGAACCCAGCCACTGTACTGTGAGGAAGCCAAGCAGCCATGTGGAAAGGCCATTACAGGTGTTCCAGCCACAGTTCTCATGGAGGTCCCAGCTAATAGCTGGCATCAACCGCCAGACATCACTTGGGTGAGGGAGCCTGCACAAGATTCTAGCCTCCGCCCCCAAACGCTCCGACTTTGAATCAGCCCACCTCACTTGAGTGCTGCAGAGAGAACTGAGTATTATTGCTGAGCTCTGCCCAAAGTACAGTTTGTATGCAAAATAGTTCTGCCCTTATTTTAAGTGATAAGTTTTGGAGAGACTTTTTTACACAACAGTAGATAATGGAACAAATACTAATGATTTTGCAGAGTAAATCGGCTTCTTGCTTTCCACCTCTATTGTCTTATGAGTCACTGTTACGAAGTTTACACATGTCTGTTTTCCTGCTTCCACCTACTAGTGCTCAATGACACAGGGTGCTGGGGCGGGGGTGTGAGGGCAATGTACAGATGTGGCAGACAGAAGACAAGGTCAGGGTCGTTGGAAGACCAGTTACAAGGAGTAAATAAGTAAATATACTGAGGATAGCGAAAGCCAGGTTTCTCACTCTTGGAAGAGGTACTTACAAACATGCAAAGGGCTTAAGCTGGAGAGAATCTTAAAATGTTACACTGGAACTTAAGAGATCAGTCTGAATACATGGTTTTTAAGCTATATAAAGAAAAAGGCAGGCGTGATTGCCCACGCCTGTAATCCCAGCACTCTGGGAGGCCGAGGTGGGCGGATCACCTGAGGTCAGGAGTTCGAGACCAGCCTGACCAACATGGCGAGACCCCAATTCTACTAAAACTACAAAATTAGCCAGGTATGGTGGCAGATGCCTGTAAACCCAGCTGCTCGGGGGCCTGAGGCAGGAGAATTGCTTGAACCCAGGAGGCAGAGGTTGCAGTGAGCCGAGGTTGCAGTGAGCCAAGGCTGCGATGAACCAACATTGCGTCATTGCACTTCAGGACCTGGGCAACAAGAGCGAAACTCCATCTCAAAAAAAAAAAAATAGATATAAGCCAGGCATGGTGGCTCATGCCTATAATCCCAGCATTTTGGGAGGCCAAGGTGGGTGGACCACTTGAGCTCAGGAGTTCAAGACCAGCCTGCATAACATGGCAAAATCCCAACTCTACAATAAATACAAAAATTAGCTGGGTGTGGTGGCACATGTCTGTGGTCCCAGCTACTCAGGAGGCTGAGGTGGGAGGATGACTTGGGCCCAGGAGGCAGAAGTTGCAGTAAGCTGATATTGAACCACTGTACTCCAACCTAGGTGACAGAGCCAGATCCTGCCCTCAAACCCAACCCCCTGCGAAAAAAGAGATAAATGTATAGAAAGTGATAGGCTGGGCACGGTGGCTCACGTCTGTAATCCCAGCACTTTGGGAGGCCGAGGAGGGTGGATCACAAGGTCAGGAGATAGAGACCATCCTGGCGAACACAGCGAAACTCCATCTCTACTAAAAAATACAAAAAAAAAAAGCCAGGCGTGCTGGCAGGCGCCTGTAGTCCCAGCTACTCGGAAGGCTGAGGCAGGAGAATGGCGTGAACCTGGGAGGTAGAGCTTGCAGTGACCGGAGATCGTGCCACTGCACTGATGCCTGGGCGACAGAGCAACACTCCATCTCAAAAAAATAATAAAATAAAAGTTAAAAAATTAAAAATAAATTAGCCAGGTGTGGTGGCATGCGCCTGTAGTACCAGCTACTTGGGAGACTGAGACAGAACTGTTTGAGCCTTGGAGGCGGAGGCTGCAGTGAGCCAAGATTGTGCCACTGCACTCCAGCTTGGGCTACAGAGTGAGACTCCATCGAAAAGGGAAGGGAAAAGGGAAAAAAGAAAAGGAAAAGGAAATAAAAGAAAAGAAAAACAATGGCATTACAATAAGAAAAACAGAGATACCTGGCAGACACCAACACGAGCAGGTGATGAGGGCCAACAACAGAGGAACAGGGCTGGTTAACAGAACGTGCCCCTTGATGTGATGTGCTGAGACTATTAGAGCATCATTTTTGTGATACTTTTGTCAAAAAATCATGACCTGAATTTGGTCATAAGGAAATACTACAAGATCCACCTTGCCAATCATCCTACAGAGCATCTAACGGTTGGGGACAAGAATGACCAGGATGACAAAGGGATGATCCCAGACTGGAGGGTGTGAAGAGACACGGACAGCTAGGTGCAATGCACACTCCTCCCTGGGATCCTGGGACGAAACAGAAATGAGACATAGTTGGGGCAGCAAAATGTGAATGGGATTAATGGATTGGACAATAGGGTTTTATCACTGCAAATTGCCTGACTTAAAGGAGTACGTAGTAGTTATTTGGGAGTGCCCTTAACTAGGGGAAAATAAACACTGGAATATTTAAGGGTGTTAGGATAGCATGTGCATAACATGGTCTCAAATGACCCAGAAAAAACTGATTTAGAGAGAGAAATAGCACTACAGAGTACATGCAGTAAAATGTGAACAGTTTGGAAATCTGCATGAGGTAAGAGGAATGTGCAAGTTCCTCGCCATCACAGACTAGAAGAAAACTCTATCAGATACACACACAAACATACAACACACATTCGTGCAGACACACACACATATATCTGATAAAGAATTTAACCTGTCATATATAAAGAACTTCTACAAATAAATTATTTTAAAAATACCAATTATTATTATCATTATTATTGAGACAGAATCTCACTCTGTAGTCCAAGCTGGAGTGCGGTGGCATGATCTGGGCTCACTGAAACTTCCATCTCCTTAGCTCAAGCAATTCTTGTGCCTTAGCCTCCTGAGTAGCTGGGACTACAGGTGCCCACCACCATGCCTGACTAATTTTTTGCATCTTAGTAGAGACGAAGTTTCACCACGTTGCCAGTGTGGTCTCCAACTCCTGAGCTCAGGCGATCCGCCCACCTTGGCCTCCCAAAGTGCTGGGATTACAGGTGTGAACCACCATGCCTGGCCTACCAATTCTTAAAACAGGAAAAAGACTTGAACAAATACTTTGCAAAAGAAGGTATCCAAATGTCCAATTAGCAGGTAATCAATGCCATTAGGGAAATGCAAATTAAAGCCTCAGAGTTTCCATTTCATGCCCACTAACATGACTAAAATTTACAAGACAGGCACTAAATGTCAGTGGAGATATAGGGCAACAGGAACTATATTGCTAGTATTAGTTATCTACTGTAGCATAACAATACTAGCAAAAGCTTAGCAGCAGCTTAAACTAATGAATTTTTATTATCTCACAGGTTCCGTAAGTCAAAAGCCCAGGTACAGCTTAGCTGGGTCCTCTATAAGGTGCCATCAAGGTGTTGGCTGAGACTATGGTCTCATCTGAGAACTGAGTGGGACAGGATCTGTTTCCGAGCACACATGGTTGTTGGCAACACTCGGTTCCTTGTGGGCTGCTGGACTGAGGGTCACAGCCTCTTGCTGGCTGTGGGTCTGAAGCTGCCCTGAGCTCCCTGCCACACGGCCCTCTCCATGGGCAGCTCACAACACAGCACCAAAGCCAGCAAGGGAGAGAGTCTCCTCACAAGATGAGCATTACAGTCTGACTTGGAATAATCAGGTATGCATGACCACACACGTCCTGTCACCTCTGCCATATTCTATTAGTGAGGAGTCAATCATAGGTCCCACCTGCACCCAAGGGCACAGGACTACCAGGCCATAAATACCAGGAGACAGGGATCATGGGGGCCACTTCACAATCTGTCTGCCTCAGTTAGTGGGAATGTAAACTGATACAATCGCTTTGAAAAATTGACAGTGTCTTACAAAGTTAAGCATACACCTACTCTAAGACACACCATTCCACTCCAACGTATGTACCCTCAAAGAAATGAAAATGGGGCTGGGCGTGGTGGCTCATGCCTGTAATCCCAGCACTTTGGGAGTGTGAGGCAAGAGGACTGCCTGAAGCCAGGAGTTCAAAACCGGCATGGGCAACAAAGCGAGACTGCCTCTACATTAAAAAAAAAAAAAGAGAGAGAGAGAGAGAAATGAAAATGTATGTTTGTAAAAACACTTGTATAAGACTGTTCATAGCGGCTGGGCACAATGGCTCAGGCCTGTAATCCCAGCACTTTGGGAGGCCAAGGCAGGCAGATCACCTGAGGTCGGGAGTTCGAGACCAGCCTGACCAACATGGAGAAACCCCATCTCTACTAAAAATACAAAAAATTAGCCGGGCCTGGTGGCGCATGCCTGTAATCCCAGCTAGTAGGGAGGCTGAGGCAGGAGAATTGCTTGAACCCAGGAGGCAGAGGTTGCAGTGAGCCCAGATCACGTCATTGCACTCCAGCCTGGGCACAAGAGTGAAACTCCTGTCTCAAAAAAAAAAAAAAAGTTCATAGCAACTTTATTCATAAAAGCCAAAAGCTGTAAAGAACCTATATGTCCATCAACAGGAGAATGGATATGCAAATTATATCACGTTTCAATGAAATACTTGCAAACAAAAAAGAAAGAACTACGCGCTGGGTGCAGTGGCTCACGCCTCTAATCCCAGCACTTGGGGAGGCTGAGGCGGGTGGATCACTTGAGCTTGGGAAGTTAAGGCTGCAGTGAGCCATGATTGCATCACTGCACTCCAGCCTTGGTGACACAGTGAAACACTTTATCTCAAAAAAAAAAAAAAAAAAAAAAAAAGAAAAAAGAAAAGAAAAGAAAAAAAGAAAAGAAAAGAAAAAAAGAAAACCAGGCATGGTGGCTCACTTGAGGTCAGGAGTTAAGACCAGACTGGGCAACATGGCGAAATGTCGTCTCTACTAAAAATAAAAAAAATTGGCCGGGCGCGGTGGCTCACGCCTGTAATCCCAGCACTTTGGGAGGCCGAGGTGGGCGGATCACAAGGTCAGGAGATCGAGACCACGGTGAAACCCCGTCTCTACTAAAAATACAAAAAAATTAGCCGGGCGCGGTTGTGGGCGCCTATAGTCCCAGCTACTCGGGAGGCTGAGGCAGGAGAATGGCGTGAACCCGGGAGGCGGAGCTTGCAGTGAGCCGAGATCGCGCCACTGCACTCCAGCCTGGGCGACAGAGCGAGACTCCATCTCAAAAAAATAAATAAATAAATAAATAAATAAATAAATAAATAAATAAAATTAGCTGAGCATGGTGGAGCATGCCTGTAATCCCAGTTACTTGGAAGGCTGAGGCAGAAGAATTCCTTGAACCCGGGAGGTGGAGGTTGCAGTGAACTGAGATCACACCATTGCATTCCAGCCTGGTCAACAGAGTGAGACTCTGTCTCAAAAATTAAAAGAAAAAAAAGAAATTACAAACTTATTGGGAAAATGAGGGTGCTGATGGAAAAGCCAAAGAGTCTTCGACAGCTGGAACTCACCAGATATACCTAAAGATTGTTTTCTAAATAAGTCTTGTAGAACTACTTGACTCTCTAAAATATATGTATGACTTTGATTAAAAACAAAAGCAATAATGAGGCCGGGTGTGGTGGCTCACGCCTGTAATCCCAGCACTTTGGGAGGCCGAGGCAGGTGGATCATTTGAAGTCAGGAATTTGAGACCAGCCTGGCCAACATGGTGAAACTCCGTCTCTACTAAAAATACAAAAATTAGCCAGGCGTGGTAGCGTGTGCCTGTAACCCCTGCTACTTGGGAGGCTAAGGCAGGAGAATCACTTGAACCTGGGAGGTTGAGTCTGCAGTGAGCGGAGATCACATCACTGTACTCCAGACTGGGCAACAGAGTAAGTCTCTGTCTCAAAACAACAACGAGAAAAAAACCTACCAGGGAATTTGGACTACCAAAAAATAAAACCAGGCTGGGCGTGGTGACTCACACCTATAATCCTAGCACTTTGGGAGGCTGAGATGGGTGGATTGCTTACACTCAGGAGTTTAAGACCAGCCTGGACAACATGGTGAAACCCCGTCTCTACTAAAAATACAAAAATTAGCTTGGTGTGGTGGCACACACCTGTAATCCTAGAGACTTGGGAGGCTGAGGCCTGAGAATCACTTGAAGTCGGGAGGCAGAGGTTGCAGTGATCTGAGATCCACCACTGCACTCCAGCCTAGGCAACAGAGTGAGACTCTGTCTCAAAAAATAAATAAATAAAACAAACCAGGGAGGAAAGCAATCAAATGCTGAAACTTCAAATGAAACAAAAACACAATTAAAAGGAGCATTTGCCTTTCATAAGAATCTGCATGCTAAATGTAATGCTAATTAAAGAGACTAAGATTTACTGGGGTAGAGAAATCATACTGAAATTCCATATTAAAATTGTAAAAACTGTATCCTTCTCCTTCACAACTTACATTCCAAGTTCTCATTATCTTTTTATCCACTAACAGGCCAAGGATTTCTCAATCCATTGGCTGGAAAGTCAGGGTTATCGTGAATTTATATGAAAGAAAATTTAATTATAATAATGTATCACCTATATTCATCTGGTACCTTTCACTGAGGAACATCAAACTGTTTAGTGATTCTTTCTCCTCAGAGCATTTCTAAGCAGTAAGACAACGAAGGAACTGGAAAGTGAGTGGTTTGCCTACTTTCATTTACGAAACCAGAATTAAGACATAGGAATCCCAACAGACCAGCGCTCTTGTTGCCTTCCTATATACATACAATTTTAGAAAACAGATGCTACTTTTAGGCCAGGTGCGGTGGCTGATGCCTGTAATCCCAGTACTTTGGGAGGCTGAAGCAGGAAGATAGCTTGAGTCCAGGAGTTCACCAGCCTAGGCAACAGTGGGACCTTGTCTCTACAAAAAACAAACAAAATTAGCTGGGTGTGGTGGCATGGGCCTGTAGTCCCAGCTACTTCCAAGGCCGAAATGGGAGGATTGCTTGGGTCTGGGAGGTTCAGGCTGCAGTGAGCTAAGATCATGCCACTGCACTCCAGCATGGGCAACAGAGCAAGACCCTATCTCAAAAAAAAAAAAAAAAAAAAAAAAGGAAAGAAGAGGAGACAAGAGGAGAGGAGGAAAAAAAGAAAAGAAAAGCCACTTTCTGTAAGTTATGGCTAAAGCGTCCATGCTCAAAGAACCCCAAACTGGGTGAATCCAAACTATTTAGAAGGTTTCCTCTTGGTAATTATGCCCACAGTCCTAGCAAAGAAGAGTTAACAAATATAACAAATACATGAATTTATACCAATGGCATTTCTTTTTTTTTTTTTTTTTAAGACGGAGTCTCGCTGTGTCGCCCAGGCTGGAGTGCAGTGGCGCGATCTCAGCTCACTGCAAGCTCCGCCTCCCGGGTTTACACCATTCTCCTGCCTCAGCCTCCCGAGTAGCTGGGACTACAGGTGCCCGCCACCTCGCCCGGCTAGTTTTTTTGTTTGTTTGTTTGTTTGTTTTTAGTAGAGACGGGATTTCACCATGTTAGCCAGGATGGTCTCGATCTCCTGACCTCATGATCCGCCCGTCTCGGCCTCCCAAAGTGCTGGGATTACAGGTTTGAGCCACCGTGCCCGGCCTTTTTTTTTTTTTTTTTTGAGACGGAATCTCGCTCTGTCGCCCAGGCTGGAGTGCAGTGGCACGATCTCGGATCACTGCAAGCTCCACCTCCCGGGTTCACACCATTCTCCTGCCTCAGCCTCCCGAGTAGCTGGGACTACAGGCGCCCACCACCACGCCCGGCTAACTTTTTGTATTTTTAGTAGAGATGGGGTTTCACCGTGTTAGCCAGGATGATCTCAATCTCCTGACCTTGTGATCCGCCCGCCTTGGCGTCCCAAAGTGCTAGGATTACAGGTGTGAGCCACTGCGCCTGGCCACCAATGGCATTTCTATAGTGCTCGGAGATACAAAGCATTTATAAGTCGTCTAGTCTGTTCATCCCAAGAACTCTGAGTAGTCAGCTAGACAGTTATTTTTATTTATTTCTATTTCGAGGAGGAGACTGAAGCTCAAAAGGTCATGGACCCCAAATCAGAGTTTCTAATTGTTAAAAGAAGGATTTAATTATTCTGGTTCCAAGTCCAGTATTCAATACATTCTACCAGGAAGCTTGTAAACAGAAGTCTGTGAAGATTAACCATTTGCTAATTTTTAAAGTCTGGGTTGTATTAATAAATGGCAACACTTGAAACTGTTGACTTATTTTAGGTCTCTTCCTAAAACAAACAAGCAAAAAAAATCACACCCACTTGGGCATTCAAGCATGCTTACATTTATGGACTATAACAACTGTCATAATAAGAGCAAAATGTCTTTAACAATTGAGTCTCAAAAGAATGATCGTGGTGGTAATGCCTCTGGAGTTGTCACAATGATTGAGAACTCACTGACATTCCGTGGTGGGAAAAATAAGAATGCCAAACATCCTACAACCCACAGTTGTGGGAACCTTCAAGTCCTGCACAATTAAGAAATGACTAGCTTCCCACATGATTTTCAACATTCATGTAAGTGAAAACATTCCGCCCAGGGACAGAACAAGGTTTTGTAGGCCCTACAGCTTATAAAAGAATCCTCTGTAAGAAAAAGCATACAAAATTACAATTACAAAATTAGCTTTAAGGTTTAAAAATATCAAATATATAAGAATACATCTAAAGAAAGGTGCAGAATACTTCTATGCTAAAATATGCAAAACCATGACCTAAATAAAGGGACATATGTCTACGAATCAAAAGATTCAATTTTAAAGATTTCAATTCTCTGCAAATCAATCCACAGATCAATGTAATCCTGAATAAAATTTCTCCCCCAAGAGAAGTTTTTAAGGAAACTGAAAAGCTGATTCTAAAATTTCTAAGAAATGCAAAAGGCAAACACTACCTTAAGGCAATTATGAAAAAGCACAAAGCGGGAAGACACACTAACGTAACAGGCCTATCATAAAGATACAGTCACTGAGACAGGGCGGCACTGATGCAAGGATGGACAGACTGACCAATGGTACAGAATAGAAAGCCTAAAATTAGAACCACACGTAAAATGTCACGGGACTTATGATCAAAGTGACAATATGGTGCAGTGGGGAAAGGATGACCTTATAAATAAATGGTACAGAGTTGAGTATCCATATCAGGGGAAATGTGCCTTAACCCATACCTCACAACACATACAACATCAATTTCAGATGGACTGGAACCCTCAATGTGGAAAGCAAACAATAAAAGTTTCAGAAGAAAACATTAGAGGACATCTTCATGATCCTAGAGTAGGCAAAGATTTCTTAAACAGAAAATAAAAAGTATTAAACAAAGGAAAAAACTGATAAATTGAATTATAAGATTAAGAATTTCTGTTCATCAAAAAAACCATTAAAAGAGTAAAAAGGTTGCTTGATGATATCATGTCATAAAAATAAATAAATAAATATAAAGAGTAAAAAAGGAACCCACAGAGTATGAGAAGATATTTTTGAGAAAAAGAACTCCTGAAGGTAAATAAGAAACAGAGAGACAACCAAAATAGATAAATGCGCAACCGACCTGAACAGACAATTCATAAAAGAGGATACCCCCATGGCCAACAAATACATGAAAAGGTGCTCAACATCATTGGGGAAATGCAAATTAAAGCCATAGGAGAAACCATTTTACTCCAGCCCGATTCTTTGCCTTGAAAAAGGCAAAAAAACAATTGTTGGTGGAGATGTACAGCAACAGCAACTTTCATATATTGCTCAGCTGAATATACTGTCCATATAACCAACAACCTGGCAATTTGAGTCCCAGGTATATACTCGAGAAACGAGTGCTCTGGTCTACCAACAGACATGTGCAAGAATGCCCACAGTAGCACTATTCAGCATAGCCCAAACTGGAAATCTCCCATATGGCCATCAACAGCAGACTGGTTACACAAACTGCGATATACTCACACCCTGGAATATAGTACTACACAGCAATAAGATTACACTCACTAAAACTCCCTGCAACAAGGTGGATGCATCACATAAACATAATGTTGAGCAGCAGAAGTTAGATACAAGTGTTCCTAGCTGAGCGCGGTGGCTCACGCTTGTAATCCCAGCACTGTGGGAGGCCAAGGCAGGTGGATCACCTGAGGTTAGGCATTCAAGACCAGCCTGGCCAACATGGTGAAACCCTTCCTCTATTAAAAATACAAAAAATTAGCGGGGCATGGTGGCGCATGCCTGTAATCCCAGCTACACGGGAATGCTGAGTCAGGAGAACCACTTGAACCTGGGAGACGGAGGCTGCAGTGAGCCAAGATCATGCCACTGCACTCCAGCCTGGGAGACAGAGCAAGACTCTGTCTCAAAAACAAACAAACAAACAAACAAAAACAAGTGTTCTTTTGTACTTCATCCACTGTGTGAAGTACAAAAGCAGGCAAAACTAATGCATGCTGTTGGAAATTAGGAAATGAGTTATCATTGGCGGAGTGGGAGGCGTGGTATTAGAAGGCGACATGGTAATGTTCTGGGGAATTGATAATGTTGTTTCTTGATGTGAGTGCTGGTTATATATGTCCAGTTTATGAAAATTTATCAAGTTGTGCTTATTATATATGTCCTTTTCTGAGTGTACATGACATTTCAAACATGTCCCATGTTATTTCCATGACACAGCCTCAGAAGGCCCTGAAAACATGTGCTCAAAAGGTGTTTTGGCCTGGCCCCATGCCTGAAATCCCAGCACTGTGGGGGCAGAGGCGGGTGGATCACTTGAGGTCAGGAATTCGAGATCAGCCTGGCCAACCTGGTGAAACCCCGTTTCTACAAAAAAAAATGAAAACATTGGCCAGGCATGGTGGTGTGTGCCTGTAATCCCAGCTACTCAGGAGGCTGGGGCATGAGAATCACTTGAGCCTGGGAGGTGGAAGTTGCCATGAGCTGAGATCGTACCACTACACTCCAGCCTGGCAGACAGAGTGAGACAGAGTGAGAGGGAAAAGAAAAAAGGTGTTTTTGCTTTTGTTTTTCTAATTAGGTATAGGGCCCTGGAAGTAGCCTGTGCATGTACAGGGCCCTAACACTTAAGCTTCATCAGGTTCATAACAAATCGGCCTTTGGCCCTGCCAGACACAGCATCTAAGTAAAAAGCAGTTTATAACTATCTCAGGCTAGACCTAAAGAGATCTTACAGCCGGGCGCAGTGGCTCAAGCCTATAATCCCAGCACTTTGGGAGGCCGAGACGGGTGGATCACGAGGTCAGGAGATCGAGACCATCCTGGCTAACACGGTGAAACCCCGTCTCTACTAAAAAATACAAAAAAAAAACTAGCCGGGCGAGGTGGCGGGCGCCTGTAGTCCCAGCTACTCGGGAGGCTGAGGCAGGAGAATGGCGTGAACCCGGGAGGCGGAGCTTGCAGTGAGCTGAGATCCGGCCACTGCACTCCAGCCTGGGCGACAGAGCCAGACTCCGTCTCAAGGAAAAAAAAAAAAAAAAAGAGATCTTACAAAGAAATCATAAGCATTTTTTCACCACTAAATAAACACTAAATTTTCCAGGAATGCAACTACTATGTAAATAAGGGAAAGATTATACTTTGTTTTGTGTAGAACTTTATGCAGATTTATTCACCATTTTAGAAAATCATATCGCCAATGGCATTGCTACATATCTGAGTCACCAACACAACACACCTGTACTGGCCTCTATTTATAGGTGTCATATTCACACAGATAAAGCCATGTGTACCCGCAAGCACCTGATGGCTCCGGCTTCCAATGTGCTGTGAGCATTTACATTTGTCTTCTGAGAATTTACACAGAAATACATATTTTATTGCCATAATGTTTTATTACCATACTGTTCCTTTTATTTTTCTTTCATATTACAGTTAAGACTTTGTAGACAGGTCAGTAGATTTTATCTGGGAATTTTATTTCAGGATATTAAAGGGAGTCATAAGGTATGACAAGGTTGAGAACTAGTTACAAACCATCAGTCTATTGTTAAGAACTGTAAAGAGAATTCTAATTCCTAAACTTGGTAACTGTTCTTTTATACTACTCACCTCATCAACTTGTGATTTACAAGTTGAATAATACACTTATCTAAAATGTAAAAGAATAAGCGAAAGAAACAAATGAAAACCCACCTGTCATTTTTGAGAGTAATTATCTAAGTATATCTATCATAAATTTGATGTAGACATAATGAGTACAACGAGAGGAAAGAGGAGTTCAAACTGCAAACTCTGAGTCCTTTGCCTTTATAAAACAGTAAGATTCAGTTTGGCAATCTTGAGCAAAAGGCTCCATTATTTTTCTGTTCTCTTTCAAAAATAGCTCCACCTTCAAGATTATACAAATTAGATCATTCTGCAGCAGGATTCCTCCTTACAGAGCAGCTCCTAGGAAGTGCAGACAGGCTGTCTGATATAGCAAACCAGTCATTTAAAAAAGAAAAAACTCTTAGTTACATTAGAAAAGAAAAAAATATTAAAAAAGAAAAAACATGATGTTTTGGACTTTTCTATTTCACTGGGCTAGTGACAAAGGCTATGGGGCTACAGTTATTAATGGCTTCTGCAATCTCCCTCTTTGGAAACCATCAAATAAATAAGGATTGCAGAGGGGACACCAGACAGCAAACACAACAGCAGAGCAATTCAGGGATATTGAGACTCAGCCATTCCCACAGCATCACTGTGGCCTGAAGCATAAGAAGAACTCATCCAGGTTTTTAAAACAATCAGGTGCCAACCTGTGGGTTATTC
Source organism: Macaca mulatta (assembly GCF_049350105.2). Taxonomy (NCBI): domain Eukaryota; kingdom Metazoa; phylum Chordata; class Mammalia; order Primates; family Cercopithecidae; genus Macaca; species Macaca mulatta. The sequence continues at coordinate 8,329,847 of NC_133419.1, forward strand.
TATCACCTAGTACATTTCCAAGAAATTTTATTTCCAATTAATTACAAATGGCAGAAGTGGAAACAAAAAAACCCGTCAAGAGCTCTGTTACACAGATCTCGTTCTCACAGAAAGTCACTAAGATAAAGAGATGACAATAATTATTTTCAAAGAAAACAAACAGAAAACTGACACAAAGAAGTTAAATGAAATATTGGTGTCATCCTTGAATCCTTTTATTCTGTCACACGTCAAATCCAATCCACAGGCAAATCCTTCAGGCTTGACAATATGCCCAGACTCCCATCACTTTCTCATCTCCACCTCCACCACCCTAGTCCAAGTCAGCATCAGCTCCCACCTAGATCATCACAGCAGCCCCCTGACTGGACTCCCTGCTTCCACACACAGTGGTCAGGGGTTCTTTCAGGGTGGAAGTGATCAACATGCCTCTTCGCTGGCTCAAAAGCCCCAGTGACTTCCCATCTCACTCAAGGTCAAAGCCAGAGTCCTGCAATGGCCTGTGAGATCACCCCTTTTACCCCTCTGACTTTATCCATTCTCTCTCTTTAATTCACCTGGCTCCAGCCAAACTGGCCTCCTGGATGCTCTGGAACCTGCCAAGACTTCTTGTTCCCTCTACTGGGAGGCCTCATCCCATAAAATTCACCCAGTTTGCCTAAATGTGTGTTCCATGTGGCTGTCTTGCCTTCTGAGGTCTTTCCAGACCACCTTATTTAAAACCGTGACCTCCTCCCTCTGCCCAGTTATCCCCATCCAGCTTTATTCTTCCCATTCAACACACCCTAATATTTGCTCACTCACTCATTACTGCCTGCTGCCCACCCTGTCCCCAGAAGGTAAGCTCCACAAGAGCTGGAATTTCTGTCTGTTTTGTTCACTGCTCACTCCTCAGTATCCAAGCAGTGACTGGTCCGTAGTATATGCTCAGTATCTTTCGACTAAATGAGGAAACAGTAGAGATATGTGCAGGAAGAGTTAAAAAGACTTACTCAAACCCACATGGTGGGGTAAAGCCAAGTGAGAAATCAAACTTTAATGTCAAAGCATTTCTGGCACATGGTTTTAAAGAGACTACAGCAATTTGCTGGCTTTTTATCCTCCACATTGATTATAATTGGCAGAAATACCTAAATGACAAACAAGAAAACAGAGCCACAGTCCTAAACAGTCATTCTTTCATAACTGTTCTCTTAAGTGGATTTAAATACGATGAAGCCTCTCCACACTTGATACAAGGCATTCATTTGTCAGTGTGGCTGCCTTAGAACCAGGCCCTTCTGGAGCCTAAGTAAATATATCACTTGGCCCAAGTCCAAAGCATACCAAACCACCCTTCTGCCAAATCTTAGATTTAGGAGACCATGTCCCATTTCCAGCCCAAGCTTGCATCCCCAGTGAGATGATACCTTCCTTTTTCTCCATGGAGGGAAAAAGTCAACCAAAGGGATTAATGGCCAGTGTTTAATAATTACGGCCATTCTTCTTATACTTTTTTTAAAAGGAGAGATAGGACTATCTACAAGTAATAAAAACAAAGCGATAATGATATTACATGCGTTTAATGAACCATTCTCCCCACTAACAGCAAGGGCATAAACAATTTATTGCACATCTTGGTGGCAGAGAGGAAATACAGTTAAATCCATTAATAGCCACAAGAGTTTTCATGTTCCCAGAGGACCTTGGTTTCCAGAGTTGCTTATTCATTTTCATCCACAGCAAAAACAGTGCATGGGAGAGATGACAGAATGCTGTCAACTACTTTCTACATATTTTAACTCTGAGGACATAACTTCATTAAACAATAGACTTAACGCGTATTACATTGCCCATTCCATCGCCTGTGATTTAAAGTACCAAACAAAAATCTGCTTTTGAAGACAACGTAAAAGGTGGCTAATATGAGAGCTGCTGCAGTATAAATATTACACCATCATAGTCATAGTTTCCCTGACACTCCTCAAAGATGTGAAGGTCATGATTTCTATGAACATAGACACTCGCTTTATTTTATTTTATTTTATATTTTTTGAGACAGAGTTTCGCTCTCGTTGCCCAGGCTGGAGTGCAATGGCACCATCTTGGCTCACTACAACCTCTGCCTCTGAGGTTCAAGCGATTCTCCTGCCTCAGTCTCCCAAGTAGCTGAGATTACAGGTGACCGCTACACGCCTGGCTAATTTTTTTGTATTTTTAGTAGAGACGGAGTTTCACCATGTTGGCCAGGCTGGTCTTGAACTCCTGACCTCAGGTAATCCACCCACCTCGGCCTCCCAAAGTGCCGGGATTACAGGCGTGAGCCACAGCGCCCGGCCTGATGCTCAAACATTTTATCTATCTTCATAACAAATGAGGGTTTTTTGTTTTTGTTTTTTTTGAGAAGGAATCTCGCTCTATCGCCCAGGCTGGAGTGCAGTGGTGCGATCTCAGCTCACTGCAAGCTCCGCTTCCCAGGTTCACGCCATTCTGCCTCAGTCTACCGAGTAGCTGGGACTACATGAGCCCGCCACCAGGTCCGGCTAATTTTTTTTGTATTTTTAGCAGAGACGGGGTTTTACCGTGTTAGCCAGGATGGTCTTGATCTCCTGACCTCGTGATCCGCCTGCCTCGGCCTCCCAAAGTGCTGGGATTACAGGCATGAGCTGCCGTGCGCAGCCCAAATGAGGTTTTTTTTTTTTTTTTAAAAAAAAAAAAAAAAAAAAAAGGTGGCCAGACACGGTGGCTCACATCTGTAATCCCAATACTTTGCGAAGCTGAGGTAGAAGGATCACCTGAGGCCAGGGCAACATGGCAAAACCCCATCTCTACAAATAATTTAAAAATTAGCCAGGTGTGGTGATGTGGACCTGTACTTGGAAGACTGAGGTTGGAGGATCACTTGAGTCCGGGAGTTCGAGGCTGCAGTGAGTTATGATTGCACCACTGCACGTCAGCCTGGCGGACAGAGTAAGACCGTCTCAAAAACAAACAAACAAACACACAAAAAACTAAAGAAAGCAGTTGTGCCCCATGTACCAGTCTACACTCTTCATTAAGCCCTGACGTTTACCATGAGAATCCATTTATCATTAAGATCCAGATTCAAGGAAATGTTAATCTGTGTTTTATATATTCTTAAAGAAGAACCACACACAAGTAAATATAATTGTAGATTTCCGACCAAAATGGAAAAATAAAGTCCTGATGCTTACGGAAGGTGAAAATTAACATACACCCAAAGATCTACGTGTTTCAGAAGAGACCACAAATGTATTATCAGGTTTCTCCTGTAAAAGTAGAATGTAGTTTTTCTATAGTTTGAGACACAAAAAGGAGAACTTAAAAAGACAAGAGAAAAACAAAATCAACTACATTTAAACCCTCATTTTCCTAGGAGTTGCTCAGTTTTCATTGGTGACAAATGGTAAGCAGTAAACTGGTTCAGTTGCTCTTCTGGCTGCCAAACCAGGGCTAAAGAAGTCAGCAGGTAAAATAGGGAAGCTGTCAAGTCAAGCTGGCTCAAAACAAAGCTGTGGTTTGCAGGCGGGGCCTGTACCATCTCTTCCGTTCATATAAGCTGGCAGGATGTAGAAACAGGATCCCAACCCAGCCACTGCTTCAGAGAACCAAAATACTTTGCTTTGACTTTGTAGTCTAATAAGCTTGGGGTTTGGCAGGATCTGGGCCTAAGGTGAGCCCAAGACCTTGTGAGGGTCCCACTGAGGAAATCTATTACCCTAATTCTCAAAAGAAAGCATGTTTGTTTTGTTTGGTTTGTTTTGGTTGAGGGGGGCAGGGAAGACAAAGAAATTAGGTCGACAAGAAAAATAGCAACAGTAATAGCTAATATTAAGTGCTTTCTATGTTGCCACATACATGATTAACATGTGTTAATAACAAAATTAACCTTATTTAATTCCGATGATAATCCTGTGAGATAGGGACTTTTTTTTTTTTTGAGACAGGGTCTCGCTCTGTCACTCAGATTGGAGTGCAGTGGTATGAACACAGCTCACTGCATTCTCTACTTCCTGAGCTCAAGCAATCCTCCAGCTTCAGCTTCCCAAGTAGCTGGGACCACAGGCGTGTGCCACCAAGCCCAGCTAATTTTTTTTCTATTTTTTGTACAGACGGGGGTCTCCCTATGTCGCACAGGCTGGTCTCGAACTCCTGGGCTCAAGCAATCCTTCCACCTCAGCCTCCCAAATTGTTGGGGTTGTAAGTGTGAGCCACCACACCCAGCAGGGTCAATTATTATGCCCATTTACATATGAAAAAAGTTGAAGCATTATACAAGTTAAAAACTTGTCCGGAGTCAAATAGTAAAATCTGACCTGACTGGCTCCAGAACCCACACTCACAGCCACTACGCCACACAACCTCTCACTGTCTATGATGGAAATTGAGCAGCGTTCTGTAATTCCAGCTGGCAAAGAATACGGCATTAAATATTATTTGTCAGCTATGAGAACCAGACAAGGCTTGGGGGACCAAGTTTAAACACAGAAACGGCTCTGGTGTCCGGCAATCGTGAGTCATGAGACAAATCCCAGCCCCGCCTACTTTTAAACTGTGTAGTCTTTAAAAAAAATGCCTTCACCTCATGGGACCTCAATTTTCCCTTCTGAGAAAAGGGCTCTTAGCACCTGCCTCTGGCGGTTTTGTGGCACACAGTAAATGCTCAGGTCATCAGCTTCACTGCAGCGAGCATCAGCTCAACTGTCACCTTACCAGATGCCCTCCCTGACCAAGACAGCCTTTCCCCTGACACTCAGTTCCCCACCAAACTATTCTTTGTGACCCTACTTGCTATCTGACCATTTATCACAGATATAATGATGTAATTGTTTCTCATCTGTCACCCCCTCCAGAATGCACACTCTTGGAGAGAATGGATTTTGTCAGCCTGTCTGTTGCTGCTTCTCCAGAGCCTAGATCAGTGCTTGGCACACAGAAACACTCAGTAAATATTTGGTGAATGGATGAATTGGGCATAACAGATAGTCATTCAATAAACATTATAAAACACTATAGGAAAATCAGTGTCATTGATTTGACAAATGTAGTTATTGAGTAACTATAAAGTAACTAAATAAAGGAACAAGATTATTTCCGGTAATGGCGAGTAGGTGTGAAGCAGCTTTATAAGCTCCCAGAAGGGGTTGGGCAGGTGAGGACAGCCTTCCAAGGTGGCAGGTCAGTGAAGAGACGAATGACACCCAGGAGCCAGTCTCAGTGATCCAAGGATCCAAGGAAAGAGTATCACAGGTAGAGGGAACAGCAAGTGCAAAAGCCCTAAAGCGGGGGTAACCCACCTCAGGAGCAAGGGGAGAACGCAGAGGTGAGGTCACAGACACGGGAAGGGGCTGCATCTTTTAGCATCTCCTGAACCATGAAAAGGGGGTCTTTTTTAAGTATGACAGAAAGTTACTGGATGGTGTCTCTTATCTTCACCCACTAGAATGCGGACTTCACGAGATCAAGGATTTTGCTTGTGGCACACACCAGCTGGTCTATAAGCTTTTGCTGAATGAAAGAACTGGAAGATTATAGAGGGGGTGTGATAAGTTCTGATTTTCATTTTAAAATATCACTCTGGGAAAGACTACGGGGGCAGGGGTTGGAAGGGATTACAATGCAATGTGTTTGAGAGGTACCATAAAACAGAAAGACAGAAGGGAAAAGCTGCTCCCCAAACCCTGAAGCCATTTGGTGTTTGTAAATAAGAGGCAGGAAAAGGTTAGTGAGGAGGGATCAGTAAATGGTAACTGATGCCCCAAGCCTTAGTGTGTTCTAAACTTTTTTTTTTAACCCAGACCTTTCCCCAGCAATAAACTAACAAAAAAACACCCCCCAAAAAAAACAAAAAAAAACCCTGCTAAAATTGTCTCACCTACCAAGAAGAACAAAAGAAAACTCACAGACAGATACAGAAGTGCACATACACACACACAAACATGCACAATGTTTCAGAAAAACAACTGAAAAGAGGCTGGGTGGTGGCTCACGCCAATAATCCCAGGACTTTGGGAGGCTGAGGCGGGCTTGAGGTCAGGAGTTCAGGACCAGCCTGGCCATCAGGGTGAAAGCCTGTCTCTACTAAAAAGACAAAAATTAGTCGGGCATGGTGGTATGCATCTGTAATCCCAGCTACTTGGGCGGCTGAGGCAGGAGAATCACTTGAACCCGGGAGACAGAGGTTGCAGTGAGCCGAGATTGAGCCACTGCACTCCATCCTGGGCAAGAGAGCAAGACTCTGTCTCAAAGAGAAAAAAAAAAGAAAAAGAAAAGAAAACAACTGAAAAGAAAAAATGCCTTCCTATATCTCAGCACAATAACCAGTCTAGCTCGGGGGCAGTGGTTTACGCCTATAACCCCAACACTACGAGAGGCTGAGGCAGGAGGATTGCTTGGGCCCAGGAGTTTGAGAACAGCCTGGGCAGCACAGTGGGACCTTGTCTCTGCAAAAAATTAAAAAGTTAGCAGGGCATGCTGGCATGTGCCTGTGGTTCCAGCTACTTGGGAGGCTAAGGCGGGAGGACCGCTTGAACCCAGGAGATTGAGGCTGCAGAGTGAGCTGTGTTCATGCTACTGCAGTCCAGTTTGGGCAACAGAGTGAGAGCCTATCTCAAAATAAAAAACAAAATAACCAGTCTAAAATCCCTCAGAGACAATTAACATGCCAGTCATACCCAAAATGTTAACTGGGGGAAATCCTACTCATAATAAGGTTTTGAGAGGTAGTTTGGAAAACTAGTTTAGAAAGAAATCACATAACCACTAATGTGTCCAAAAGATCTGTCATTTGGAGGAGTTACACAGACTATAAAGAGGGGAACAGGTGTTACAGCAGGGAACAAATTTAAGGCATCACTCCTTTCACATCTAACTATATTTATACCAGGTCACTAAAAAACATACACAGCAAATCACCCACAGCACAATTTCTAAGATGCATACAGTTATAAAAAGTGTTTTTGCCAAAATGGCCTGTGGATACCACTATGTTTACAAAACTAAAAGTACCGAAAGTGCTGAAAGGATGAAGGGAGCCCAGATTAATCTGAGAGTTGACGCAGATCATTACTCACAAGGAAGAAAGAAGAAGAACCATAGTTGAGATTCAGAAAAATTGTTGAAACTAGAACTAAACTCAAATATTCTAACCTTTGTTGTACCTTAAAAACCTTACAGTTGGCCAGGCATGGTTGCTTACGCCTGTAATCCCAGCACCTTGGGAGGCCGAGGCAGGTGAATTACCTGAGGTCAGGAGTTCGAGACCAGCCTGGCCAACATGGTGAAACCCCGACTCTACTAAAAATACAAAATTATCCGGGCATGGTGGTGCATGCCTGTAATCCCAGCTACTCGGGAGGCTGAGGCAGGAGAATTGCTTGAACCTGGGAGGCGGAGGTTGCAGTGAGCCGAGACTGTGCCTTTACACTCCAGCCTAGGTGACAAGAGCAAAACTCCATCTCAAAAAAACAAAACAAAACAAAACAAAAAAACCTTACAGTCTAAAAGGATCTGCACAAAATTAAATAAACCTGCTATCAACACTATTTTATCACCTATGCCTCGCCATCTACCTCAACACAAGGAAAGTAACAGTTTAGAACATTCTCTATTCGACCATTTTTGTTTGAGAGAGAGTCTTACTCTGTTGCCCAGGCTAGAGTACAGGGGCGAGATCATGGCTTATTGAAGTATTGACCCCTGGAGCTCAAGTGCTCTTCCCACCTCAGCCTCCTGAGTAGTGGGGACCACAGGTGCACACCACACCTGGCTAATTTTGTTTATTTTTTGTGGAGACGGGGTTGCCATGTTGTCTAGGTTGGTCTCAAACTCCTGGGCTCAAGTGATCCTTCCGCCTCAGCCTCAAGTGCTGGGATGATAGGCTTGAGCCACCACACCCAGCCTTAGAATGTTTTGATAAACTATTCTCTAGAAGTTTCCCAGATGTGTTTCAATGATTAGCTGTCTGTTCTACTGCGCTTCCCAAGGTCAAGAAGTAGGGTGCAGGTCTGCCTAAGTGGTGATCCCTGAGCTGAGACCAAAGCCATTCTCTGGTTTTTAATGAGGTAACAAGGAACACAGGTCCAGTCAGCCGCCCTGTGAAGGTCTATAAGAGGTAACACTCTAGAGCTGGTGCATATCTTGGTCTCTAAAACCTTTGGAAGCTGGTTATTCCTCCATGTAGGTCCACAAAGAAGACCCTGTCAGTGCTCGCCGACCTAAGAGACTGCCCACCTTGCTCGATGGCCCTCTGAAAGAAGTTCTAAGTCCAACTCCAAACTCTGACTTTCCTCAAGAGCCCTCAATATCACCCCAAGACCTATGCTGGAAGAAGACCAACACTGGCAAATCATTCCCACAGCTACACTAGATTCCCACGGAATTTCCGGAATGTGACAACATGAGTGTGAGCCAGGCCAACACCAAATTTCAGAGGACCCACCCTGTAGATGCATGCTGGCGTCTACATCAACACCTTCAAGTCCAGGCCAGTCCAGGTGCAGTGGCTCACATCTGTAATCCTAGCACTTTGGGAGGCCAAGGCCAGTGGATCACTTGAGGTCAGAAGTTCGAAACCAGCCTGGCCAACACGGTGAAATCCCGTCTCTACTAAAAATACAAAAATGTGCTGGGCATGGTGGCACGCGCCTGCAGTCCCAGCTACTTGGGAGGCTGAGGCTCAAGAATCCCGGGAGGTGGAGGTTGCAGTGAGCCAAGATTGCACCATTGCACTCCAGCCTGGGCGACAGAACAAGACTGTATCTCAAAAAAATAAAAAAAGTCCAGGTCCAAACTGGACAAGCCTCCTGAACTGAGGTAGTGAAAAGACGCAGCCCAAACATTTTCTGACGTGCACCTGCCCTCATGCCAGCACCAACAACAACAGTGATAACTTACTGGTTTGGCTAAGAAATTAGAAAACTAGCTTAGAAAGAAATCACATAATCGCTAATGTGTCCAAAAGATCTGTAAATCAATACATGTAAAATGGACTCTGTGAAAGTCATTATCTTTCTCAGTCAAGGAATCTAAGCTTCCACAGGGACGATGGATACTATTACCCTGATAGAGAGGATATTATATTACAACACTCACAATGTGAAATTCAAATCTCCTAAGGTACAAACATGCTTTTAAGACTTTTAATGTGACTGGGCGCAGTGGCTCACATCTGTAATCCCAGCACTTTGGGAGGCCGAGGCGGGCGGATCACAAGGTCAGGAGATCGAGACCATCCTGGCTAACACGGTGAAACTCCGTCTCTACTAAAAATACAAAAAAAAATTAGCCGGACATGGTGTCGGGTGCCTGTGATCCCAGCTACTCGGGAGGCTGAGGCAGGAGAATGGCGTGAACCCGGGAGGTGGAGCTTGCAGTGAGCCGAGATCGCGCCACTGCACTCCAGCCTGGAAGACAGAGCGAGACTCTGTTTCAAAAAAAAAAAAAAAAAAAACGACGGAGTTTCACCGTGTTAGCCAGGATGGTCTCGATCTCCTGACCTGGTGATCCGCCCGCCTCAGCCTCCCAAAGTGCTGGGATTACAGGCGTGAGCCACCGCGCCTGGCCAAAAAAAAAATACTTTTAATGCTAGGGTAGTAATAGAAATTTCACCAGGTCTTTCTTATTTGACCAATTACATTTACTTTATACCTATAATTTAAGAAGTGCTTTCTCCCACGCTTCTATAGATCCAATTTTATATATATTTCACCCACATCTAAGAATGGATGGTAAGTAAAAGTATTCCCATAAGGATGAAAAAACTAAGGCATGGGCCGGGCACAGTGGTTGACGCCTGTATCCCAGTACTTTGGGAGACTGAGGAGGGAGGATCACTTGAGCCCAGGAGTTCGAGACCAGCCAGCGCAACACAGCAAGACCCCATCTCTACAAAACATTTTAAAATCAGCCTGACATGGTGGCAAGGGCCTATGGTCCCAGCTACTCAGGAGGCTGAGGTGAGAGGAATGCTTGAGCCCAGGAGGTCTAGGTTGCAATGAGCCGTGATTGTGCCACTGCACTCCCACCTGAGTAACAAAGCAAGACAGTGTCTCAAAAAAAACAAAACAAAGGCCAGGCGTGGTAGCTCACGCCTGTAATCCCAGTACTTTGGGAGATCGAGGTGGGCAGATCACAAGGTCAGGAGATGGAGACCATCCTGACTAACACGGTGAAGCCCCATCTCTACTAAAAAACACAAAAAATTAGCCGGGCATGGTGGCAGGCACCTGTAGTCCCAGCTACTCGGGAGGCTGAGGCAGGAGAATGGAGTGAACCCGGGAGGCGGAGCTTACAGTGAGCCAAGACTGCACCACTGCACTCCAGCCTGGGCGACAGAGTGAGACTCCATCTCAAAAACAAACAAAAATAAATAAATAAATAAATAGTAAACTAATGCATGGAACAATTTGTCCTAGAATATAGTAAGAAGACAGAGTAGTACATCTTGGCTTGTATAGTGCTTCTGTGGTTAAAGGGGCAACTGCCCCCAAGTGTTTTCATGAAAGTAACACTTCTGCTGCAGGCCAGTCATGCCAACTCAGCTATGGCCACCTTCTCTGGCTCCAACGCTTTTGTCCATTAAGGCTTGACCTCAGCACCCACTTAAAAAAAATGTGGCCTAAGGAGAAATGTGACTGAAAACTGCAGAACTCCTACCCTAAGTTCACACACACATAAGGGTATGCAAATGGGCTTTGGATATGGTTTGCGAGTGATACAGCAGAGCACATTTCATCTCTTAATAATCATTTTTATGCCACTGAGGAAATTTTGAATGCTTGTAAAGTTTAATAATTTATCTGCCTCTCCTACTTACAGCAGCACAAAAAGAGAAAAGAATATCAGGAAAACCTCACCATACAAAGGCAGAAGGGAAGGGATCAACAATGAGGCTCTAAAACCCTTCCTCGTTAACATCAAGCAGCATACCACCTGGTCCCCATAACTCTGCACCACAGTCCATGACATACTGGACCATAGTAGAGGAAGTACTACTTAGGATGAAGGGAAAACAAAGATAATTTCTAAAGCTTGAATTTCATAAAAGATAAAGCAACTATAGCAGAGCTACCTTTTTGTAACAGAATCTTAAAAGTCACCTGTATTTCACAGTGATTACCTCTGGGAAGTGAGAAAAGGGATGGACTGGGGGCTTTTTCCTTTGTGCTTTCCATCTTTCCATACTGCTCAAATTTCTAATCATGGACATATATTAATCATTTTGGCTTAAAAAAAAAATGCTGGTAAAAGGCCAGGCACAGTGGCTCACACCTGTAATTTCAGCAATTTGGGAGACTGAGGTAGGAGGAGAGCTTGAAGCAAGGAGTTCAAGACCAGCCTGGACAACATAGCGAGACCCTGTTTAAAAAAAAAAATAGCCAGGTGTGGTGGCATGTGCCTATAGTCCCAGCTACTTGGGAGGCTGAGGCTGGAGGATTGCTGAGCCCAGGAGTTGCAGGCTGCAGTGAGCTATGATTGCTCCACTGCACTGTAGCCTGGATGACAGAGCAAGACTCCATCTAAAGAAAAAAAACAAAAAATGCTGGTGAAAAATGCGATCAACAGAACAATTTCGTTCTTTTAAAACCAGCTGTGGGTAAGCTATTCATCTATATGAAGTTTTTCTTTTGAGACGGAGTCTTGCTCTGTCGCCCAGGCTGGAGTGCAGTGGCCGGATCTCAGCTCACTGCAAGCTCCGCCTCCCGGGTTCACGCCATTCTCCTGCCTCAGCCACCCGAGTAGCTGGGACTACAGGCGCCCGCCACATCGCCCGGCTAGTTTTTTGTATTTTTTTTTAGTAGAGACGGGGTTTCACCATGTTCGCCAGGATGGTCTCGATCTCCTGACCTCATGATCCGCCCGTCTCGGCCTCCCAAAGTGCTGGGATTACAGGCTTGAGCCACCGCGCCCGGCCATATATAAAGTTTTTCAAAAGTATTATGTATTCTGGGGGAATTTAACAGATGTTAAATAAAAGCAGATACCTACCTGAGGAACAACTACAATGCTCTCTATTTAAATATCTAATACAGGAAATGATATTTTTTTCAAAAGCAAATTATGTTTTGACAGGCATCAAGAAAAGCAGCAGGACCTTCCTAACACCATACTGTTCGAGCCCCTCTTCTCTGCCCTGAGACCAAATCCCACGACATTCTATGTACACCTAACCTTAGATCCACAATCATGTTTACATTTCTAAAGGGCATGTGTCTCATATATTTGTGTCCCATTTGAGTTACATGAGACAAGAATGTTAATCCCTCCATAGAGTGCTGCATGTTGCCAATATATTCTAAACAACATGAACAAGGACACCCAGGAGACCTCAAATTAACCAGATGACTCTAATAAGTGGAAAGACCAATGGCAGGCCATTTTCTCCCCACAGGGTGTTATTCCAGCCTGCAAAATGCTCAAAGAGCACATGTGTTCCACAAGGAGTTAGGAGGTACAAGGGTGATGGGTGGAAAACAAGGTTGAAGCAGGACAGTGGACAAGCTCAAGGACTGGTAAGTAAACGTGACCCAACTGCAGGCTCCCAGAATGCGAAAATAAGTCTGCCTAAGCCTCTCACAGCAAGTTAGCATAATAATTATACATTTGATCAGGATGCCTGGCTGTTTCTTGGGCTAATAATTTATTACGTGGACTGTGCAGTGACCAAGAGACCTAGAGGCAGACCAAACATCAACAGCAGTCAATGATTTCATTCACGCCCCTCTGCTGCAGCTCCTTGCCAGCCGGCTCGCGCCTTTTCAACCTAACAAGATGGAGAAGGCAGCTGCCCAAATGTCACCAAACACAGGCATGGAAGTGAAGGAGGAACAGGAAGGCTGGACCCACATAGGAAGGGGCACGGTGTTTCTATGTGTGAAAGAGGTGGGTTAGGATACTTCAGCGATGGATGGGCCTGTATAGAAAGAGAGAGGCCTGCTTAGGATCAAGAGAGGAATACCATCACATACTCAACTCTCGCTTGAGCTTGGTGTTGTGCTATAGATCTGGCCACAGCAAACTAAACTAATGTGGCTCCTGATTTCCCTAGAGAAAGGACAGAGGAAAAAAAAAATGTGTAAATCTGTTAAGTGACGTGGAAACAGAGTGGAAGGAGCCTGTGGAAACAATCTACTTTTGCCCAGTTAAGTCCCAGATCTACACCCTGCAAGTGGCAACCCCACCCCTCCATATGAATACAACCTAAAGAAACATCTGCAAAAGAGCACTAGGAGTCCTGGGGGGAAATGTATGCATTACTGAGGGTGTTAAACAGGAAACAACGTACATATTTATCAAGAGAATTATGGTATATTCATTCATACAACGGAATACTACCCATCATGAAAATATTTAACTATGGCTACCATACCACATGGATGATTCTCACAAACCTAATGCTGATTTAAAAAAAAAAGAAAAACCAATCAAGTCACAGAACACATACAGGATGACACCATTTATACAAACTTCAAAAACATTCAGAACTATAAAATATATAGAGATGCATTATGTAGTAAAACTAATTTCTTTTTCTAAAAAGGGAAATGATAAACACGATTCAAAATAGTGTTTCCCTGTGTAGAAGGAAGAGGGGAGATGGTCAGGAAGGGGCACCCTGAGAGCTTCAACAGAGGTGATAATGCTCTGTTCTTTAAGCTGAGCGAAACAGAAAGATGTACTCTCATCATTCCTATCTGGGATATATATATAAAATATTATCCAGAAAAAAGGTGGGGAAAGGAAGACAGTTGAGGGTGAAGCCCAGCAATGCTCCCTAACTCTGACTTACACATCCGTCTGCCTAACCAACAGTGAGGAGAGAGCCCAAGACTTCAAGGCAACAGAATCAACTCAGCTGCAAGGTGAAAAAAAGAACACCTCCAGGCACTTCTCTGGGCTTTCTGAGTGAAACCAGTTCCACACACTCTTATTCAAGTGGCAAACTGTAAGACATACCACAGTGTCCCCACAGACTGCCCTGCCAATACAGAAACAGAAAATATCCCCAAACTCAGGCCTATTTTGCCAATGGAAGGAAAGTCCCCAGATGGTTCCAACAGACAGAGAGGAATGGATTGAATTTAGGAACAAGGCAGTAATTTCATAGAGCCCTGCAGAGCTGGGAGATTCTGGGACCAGTTTTAGTGGGGGAAGGGAGGTAAAAATACACTTCAGGACACATTAAATAGGACCCCAAAACTAAGAGCATAGCGCTTGGGACAGAACGTGTGTAATATGAAGTTCAAATGAACATGTGTGCCGAAGGCTAATGAGAAGTCCCTAGGGTGATTATATGAGCTTTACCTGCAAGAGGTGACAATCGAGTTTGGCATACGCTGAGTCTATTGGGAAATAACAATATCAAGAAATCTATACCACATCCATGTTTGTACAGCCCCCGGCGCCGGCGAGGCAGGAGAGTGGCTTACTCGGGGAAACTGACTGCCAGGAAGGCCGGATTCGGTCAGCCCAACCGGAGAAAGCCCGGGGCCGAGGCCAGAAAGTCCCTCGGGGAGGACAGAAGGGTGGTCCCGGCCCCAGGCAGAAGGTGGGGCTGCCAGAAGAGGGCGGGTCCCCGCGGCAGGAGTCCCGGGAGGCCTGGCTGGAGTCAGGCCCGGCCGCGGGACAGTCGGTGGGATGGAGGGCGGGGACCCCTTGGGCGCTGGGGCGGGGAGGGCTGGGCCCCAGGCGGCCACCCCGCTCCTCTGGAGCCCCGCCGCACCCGCCCGCGCTCACCTAGGCACGCAGCTGGACGAGCTCCGGTCCACCTCCCAGGTGGCGTACAGGTTCATCTGCACCGGGGCGGGGGTGCGGCCTGGCCCCGGGCCGCCGGGAGGCGCGGAGCCCGAGGCCACCGCCACGGCCATGGAGGTGGAGGTGGACGAGGACGAGGAGGAGGCAGCCGCCGCCGAGGTGGACGAGGACGACGAGGTGGCCTGGGCCAGCTTGGGGGGCGTCGGCTGCTGTGGCGGCTGCTGCTGCTGCGGCGGCGGCGGCTGCTGAGGGGACTGGGCGACCCCGGAGCCCCGCTGGCCGCTGCCGCCCCCGGCGCCTCCGGGACCACCGCCCGCCCCTCCGCGTTCCGCCATGGCCCGGCTAGACGGGGGTTAGGGAGGCCGAGGCGACGCCGAGCTGGCTCCCAGGCTTCCTCCGCGGCGGCGGCGGCGGCGGCGGGGGCTCGGCAACCTCCTCAGCCCGCCTGCCAGAGCGCGAGTCGCCAGCGAGCTGCACGCACGCGCGGGGCCTCTGAGCGCGCGGGCCTCGCGCTCGACCGCCGCTGCCTGTTGCGGCTCGCGCGGCCGACACGGGTGGGCGTGTCCGGGAGGGGGCGGGGAGCCCGGCCAGCGCAGCCCCACCCAGCGCCGAGGGGCCGTGCCGGGCGCGCTCGCGCCCTGCGTGCGGCGGCGCGCGCCCCTCGCTCCGGCGGAGTTGAAGCGGTGGTCTGTGGCCAGCGCGCGCCCGCGGGCCCTGCCCTCAAATCAGCGGCTTGTCTGCCCCCGCTCCTCGCCTCTCCGCCCCCGGCCCGCCGCGGCCCCGCCAGCGGAAACCCGGCTTTTCCGGGACTCAGTCCCGGCAGGGAGGGGGCTGCCGCGGGAGCGCGCCTCGGCCCCTCGAGTCTTCGGAGCCAATGCCGAAACCGCCGCCAGCGGTGGGGGTCTCCCCGGGGAAGCCCGCTCTCCGCCTACCGACCTAGCCCTGCCCTGCGGGCGGCAAACGGTGAGGTCGGCGGACACGCGGAGCCCGCTGCCACCGCGAGTGCCTGTGATCCGGGAAGTTCCCGCCCCAAGGGCAAGCGGGAGCTCAGGGACCTGGAGTCCAGAAGATTCTTCGCACGAGTGAATTCTCAAGCTACCCCGGGGCCCATCTGGAGCCAACCTTCCTCTTCTTTCCCTACAGTTCCCCTACCCCCCAAATCCTTTAGAGTGCCAGTGCTTTGTTGCTTACCAAATTTCTAAAATTCCATTCCTCCTAAGGCCTAGCTCAGCTGCCACGTCCTATCTGGATCACCCCCCCTCCACCCCGAAACCATCTTGAACCCTCCAGCAAGTGAGCGCCTCCACTGGTGCACTTAAACACCAGTAGTACAACAGCAGCACGACTCCCCTCCCCACAGGCTGGCAAATGCCCATGGGAGCCAGTGATCCAGCCTGCTCTAGTCTGTCAGAAAGGCTGCTCAGGACCAGGGGTAAGAACCTGGAGAAAGCAAGTCCCCCCATCCCACACACAAACCCCAAATCCCAGCGACTAGTGTTGCTTGAAGCCAAGGGCTCGCATGGACTCAGGACAATTTAGCTTTTGAGCTAAGTTCTCACACAGGTAAGGACTTGGACTTCTGGTCACAAGGTCAATTGGGAAGGCCTGCCCTGGCCTACTTCCCAAGCCCACTGTTACTTCCTCCGCCACGCTAGGGCGCTAAGCTGGCTATTTTTACTCCCCAAGGACAAAGTAGTAAGGTCAAACCAGACCTAGAGGTACTTCCCCCAAGCCTTCCTACAAAGCAGGGCAGTGGTGAAACACAGATTTCAGCCCGGGGTTGGCGTCACCACCAGTCAACTGCGCCATCTGATCCCAGTTCATGTTCGTGGTTACTGGGGCAGCCCAGTGATTGTAGAAAGAGGCTATTTTAGTCCTTTTGCAAGAAGGGGCTAAAAGGAGATGAGGGAGGATCAGGAGTGTTACATATTCATCTCTTTCCTTGGGAAACAGCTTTATTTACAAAACAGGTCTAAAATAAGAACATGAAATGACAAGTCCTTGGGAACTGCGGGAGAGATGGCTCTTTTGTGAAGCCCAGGCATCCAGACGGAGGGCCAAAAAAAGGGCCAGCATGAGGGGACCTAAAACTTGAACTCTTTGTATTTCTTGCTGCCCCCACGGCTGTCCTGGGGCTGAGCTTTCCGTTTCTTTTGCTGTATAGGGAGAAAGAGACACAGGTTGTAACAGGTTGAACCACCCCCAGACCCCCAAAACAAGGGTGGGCAGCCTGACATAGACATAGAAGTCTGTGGGAAAGGTGCTGAATCTGGATTCTCTTCGAGCTCCCTCTCAGACTTGGCTGAGTTCCTCCCCCTCATCGTCCTTAAAGAGGGCAGCCCACTGGAGGATTTCTAAGACTTCCAAATCTAAGCGCACAGGGCAGCAAGCAGAGGCCACCCTCACTCTCACCACTAGAGGGCACCACACCACTGAAAACGGCAGGCCAGGGTCCCTGGCTCTCACCCAGCCCAGCGCCCCTGGAAGCGCCTACCTTCTGTTTGGCAGCATGCTCAGCCACCATGTCGCTGAAGTCCTCCTTCTCTACTTGAGCCTGCTGCTCCCGCACATGCTCCTCATACTTCTGGGTCATGGCCATAGGATCAAGCTCCAACTCCTCAGGCGCCAGCGCCACTTCCACACCTTGCAGTTCAGGAGCTGGGCCCTTCCGGCTCATAACCTGGAAAGGAGATCAGGGCCTTGTCACCTCCAAAGAGAGTCAGAGAAGCCCTAGCTTCTGCCGCCCTTCTCAGCCTCCAAAAGCAGTGTGTCCTCCAAGTACTCACCGTGGACATATCATAAATGTGGGTTGATCCCATCATGGCTCCCCCAACAGTGGCTGTTCTCTTCTCTGGCAACACGGTGAAGAGCTGAGGTGTCTCACTTCTGTGAAGGACAATGGGATCAGGCCCAAAAAGGAAGGGACAAAAGGGTCTCCAGAAGCAGAAACAAAAGATACAGGTGGCACCTCCACTCAGCGCCTTGGAGAACTTCTGAGCTCCCCAAGGATGCAGCCTCTGCAGTTCATGGAAGCCCATGACAGAAAATAATTGGGCAGGGGGAAGGGGAGGGTGGCACAGTGCTGACTCCAGGGAACACAGATGGAGCTAAGGGGCCCCCTAAACCAAGTTAGGGGATCACAGACCAGGACTCCCACATGTACAGAAGGGTCAAAAGGTCAGAGAGGCTCAAAGTTTCCAAGAGAACTTTGGTACAGAGAAGCTAGCAAGAGAGAGCAGGCGACAACAGTTCCCACCCGAAGAATGTCATGCCTTGAGTTCTCATGTACGTAATTCACACTTCAGGCCTTCCGACGCAAGAGCCATCCACAGCCAGTTTCACCACTAATTTCAAGGATTACACTAGGAATAAGAGCACCTCTACCACTATTACCCCAGACTGTGTCCATCATCTCCACCTCTCCCACTGGAAGAGGTGACAATCTATTCTCCACACAAGAGCCAGAGAAAATGGCTTAAAATGGATGGCAGGTCCTGTCAGACCTTTGCTCAAAACCCTCTGAGGCTTCTGATCATTATCTGAATAAAATCTAAACTCCTTACCATGACCTAAAGGGTTCATAGCCTGATCCCTTACCCAAGCCCTCCTCACTATACTCTGTCCACAGTACCCTTCTTTATTTTTCTTCCTTGAATATGCAAAGCTTGAGACTTCTGCTTCCTGACAAGGAGCAACAGGAACCAGATACACCCTCCTGCCTGAAACAACCAAAAAATGGGCAAAATATATGAAACAGTGGTTTTCAAGACACTAGACATGGGGCAACAAAGCACAGTGATTCCTGCAAGATAGGAAACAAATGCAATGAGCCCTTCAACTGCCCCAGCATACTGCACCAAGAGTCTGCAGGCCACAGAACAGAGGGAAAACGCATGGAGAGCCCTGAGGACTCCATGAGTTGGGAGGATGAAGCTGAAAGTCCAGGGAGATCAAGGCAGCTAGAGTTCACAGGATAGAGTACTGAAGAAAAGAGCTGAGAGAGAACTCAAGAGACCTAGAGAAGGTCCTCAAGTATGCAGGGGAGTACTAAGCAGCACATGCCTACCAAGGACAGGGAAAGAAGCACCCGAAAGGATTCGTAACAGCACCTGCTGCTCACTCAGAACTGGGAATAGTGCAACTCCCACTAGCCAGACGGAAAAACCTCCTGATTCACAGGGCGGTGGGTAGAGTCCACAGGCACTTGTGCCTCACAGTGGGGAGGACTGCTTCAGTCCTGCCTCAAGAACCCCAAAAACAAGACCTGAAAGGATCAAACTAGCTCCATATAACTATATTCCTGAATGAGCTGAAGAAAATCTACAGGAATACAAAAATATCATGGACCCAACAAGGTAAATTTCACAAAGCCTAGCATTCAGTAAAAAATTACCAGGCACTGGACAGGTCTGGTGGCTCACACCTGTAATCCCAGCACTTTGGGAAGCTGAGGCAGGAGGACTGCTTGAGCTCAGAAGTTCAAGACCAGCCTGGGCAACACAGTGAGAACCTCTCTCAAAAGAAAAAAGGAAAAGAAAAAAAAATTACCAGGCATGCAAAAGAGTAGGAAAATACAATCCATATGAGGAAAATGAATCCACTAATGGCAATCAACCCAGAAATGGCACAGATGTTAGAGTTAGCAGACAATACATTAAAATGTTGTTATAGCCAGGTGTGGTGGCTCATGCCTATAATCCCAGCACTTTGGGAGGCTGAGACAGGCGGATCACCTGAGGAGTTCAAGAACAGCTCGGTCAACATGGTGAAACCCTGTCTCTACTAAAAATACAAAAAAAGTAGCTGGGTGTGGTGGCACACACCTGTAGTCCCAGCTACTTGGGAGGCTGCGGCACAAGAATCGCTTGAACCTGGGCAGCAGAGGTTGCCGTAAGCCGAGATTATGCCACTGCACTCTAGGCTAGGCAACAGGGTAAGACTCCATCATAAAATAAAATAAGATAAAATAAAAATAAAATATTGTTATAACTGCATTCCACATGTTCAAAAAGTTAAGAGAGAAAGAATAGATTTAAAAGACCTGAAATCAAACTTCTAGAAAGGAGAATTATATTGTATGGGATTACTGTTAGACCAGAAATTACAGAAGAAAATAATAGTAAACTTGAACACATAGCAATAGAAATTTTCTAAAGTGGCCGGGCACGGTGGCTCAAGCCTGTAATCCCAGCACTTTGGGAGGCCGAGACGGGTGGATCACGAGGTCAGGAGATCGAGACCATCCTGGCTAACACAGTGAAACCCCGTCTCTACTAAAAAATACAAAAAAAAACTAGCCGGGCGAGGTGGCGGGCGCCTGTAGTCCCAGCTACTCGGGAGGCTGAGGCAGGAGAATGGCCTGAACCCGGGAGGCGGAGCTTGCAGTGAGCTGAGATCCGGCCACTGCACTCCAGCAAGGGGGACAGAGTGAGACTCCGTCTCAAAAAAAAAAAAAGAAATTTTCTAAAGTGAAATACAAAGAGAGAAGAATTTCTTTAAAAATGAAAAGCATCGGCCGGGCGCAGTGGCTCAAGCCTGTAATCCCAGCACTTTGGGAGGCCGAGACGGGCGGATCACGAGGTCAGGAGATAAGAGACCATCCTGGCTAACACGGTGAAACCCCGTCTCTACTAAAAATTACAAAAAACTAGCTGGGCGAGGTGGCGGGCGCCTGTAGTCCCAGCTACTCGGGAGGCTGAGGCAGGAGAATGGCGTGAACCCGGGAGGCAGAGCTTGCAGTGAGCCGAGATCCGGCCACTGCACTCCAGCCTGGGCAACAGAGCAAGACTCCGTCTCAAAAAAAAAAAAAAAAAAAAAATGAAAAGCATCAGTGAGCAGTGGGACAACTTAACAGAGGAATAAGGTGAGAGGAAAGAGAAGGGAACAGAGAAAATATTTGGAGAAATCATGACCAAAATTTCCCCCAAATTAATAAAAACTAAAAACCCAGATCTAAGATGCTTTAAAAACCCCAAGCAAAGGAACACTTGGAAACTACACCTAGGCACATTGCAGTCAAATTGTTAGAACTAGCGATAAAATCTTAAAAACAGCCAAATAAAAATGACACATTATGTACACAGGGACAAACGTAAGAATGACAGCAGCTTTCTCACCAGAAACAATGCAAGAAAGAAGACAGACACTGGAGCAACATCTTAAAAGTACTGAAAGAAGGTTGATGTGGTGGCTAACGCCTATAATCCCAACACTCTGGGAGGCCAAGGCAGGTGGATCACTTGAAGCCAGGAGCTCGAGACCAGCCTGGGCAACATGGCAAAACCCCATCCCTACAAAAATATAAAAATTAGCTGGATGTGGTGGCATGCACACGTAATCCCAGCTACTCAGGAGGCTGAAGCAGAATCGCTTGAACCCAGGAGGTGGAGGTTGCAGTGAGCCAAGATCACACCACTGCACTCCAGCCTGGGTGACATAGCAAGACTCCATTTCAAAAAAGAAAAAAAAAAAGTATTGAAAGAAAAAAAATTGTCAACCTAGAATCCTATACCTGGCAAAGATCTTTCAAAAATGAAGGCCAAATAAAGAATTTTTAAGACTACCCAAGCTGAACGAATTCAAAACCAGCAGACCCACAATATAAGAAATGTTTGTTTTGTAGAAATGGGGTCTCACTATGTTGCCCAGGCTGGTCTCAAAATTCCTGGACTCTAGCAATCTACCACCTCAGCCTTCTCCCAAAGTGCTGAGATGACAGGCGTAAGCCACCATGACCCCTAAAGAAACATTAAAGGAAGCCCTTCAGGCAGAGGAAAAATGATATCAGATAGAAACCTGTATCTACACAAAGAAATGAAAGAAACAAAAATGGTAACTACATGGCTTCATGCATGATTCTTATTTAAACCTCCCTAAAAGATAACTGACCATTTAAACAAAAATAACTATACAGTACAGGATTTATAACATGTAAATACATGATAACACAGTGCAAAGTTGGGCGGAGAGCGAAGTACACTATCGCGGCTCTTAATGCCATCTGGAAGCAGTGTGACATCAAGAGAAGCTAGATCCTGATATAGACATGATCTACGATAAACCCCAGAGCACCCACTAAAATAACAAAGCAAAAACTTAACAGCTAATTAACCAACACTGGAGATAAAATGGAATCATAGAAATTGTTCAAGTAATCCAAAAGAAGGTATAAAAACAGGAAAAAGGGAACAAAGAGCAGAATGGATAAAGAGAGGGTCATTTCATGATAAAGGGGTCAATTCATGAAGACCTAACAACACCACACATTCAAGTACCTAAAAATGGAGCTTCAAAATACTAGCGCATCCCTGTCTCAGGGCCTTTGCACTTGCTTGCACTTACTGTTACTTCTGATCCAGATGATCCTGTGGCTGGCGCTTTTCCATTCGGGTCTCAGTTCAAGCACCACCTCCCCAATGAGGCCTTCCCAAAGGCCTCCCTGCCACCCCATCCCATTACCCAGTTTCCTCTGCTTGAGCATCCTTATCTACATCTGAAAGTATCTTGTTCTCTGATTACCAGTTTACCTCAACTGCTGACTCCTCCCTGCCTGGAGTATCGCCTGGCAGAGTTGGTTCAATAATTTTTTAAAAAGGGATGGGGGAGAAAGGAACAACAGTCAGCCAGTCAGCCAACGGGAAGTGAAGCCCTGTCTGGCACCCTCACCCATCCATCGCCTCCTCGATCTTCTTCTTCCTCAGCTCAATGAGTTCAGGGGTCTCCATTCCAGCAGGCACTGATGAGAAGCCTCCAGGAGTGATGAGGCCACTGTGAAGAGAGGAACAAGCTCTGGAGTAAAGAGAAGGCCCCCAAAGATAAGCCATTTCCAAGAGGCACTCTCTGCTTCCCCCACCTGTCTGCAGGGGTAATAAAGCCTGTCTCATCTGGTTTGTCTTCATCACTTTCTTCCTCTTCCTCTTCTTCTGAGGATTCTTCATCAGATGGTTCCAGTTCCCCCCAAGGGGTCCGATCAATCTCTTCCTCCTCAGTCTTGGTCTGAAAGAAATCACTTAATCAGTCAACAAATGTTTTCTAAGTACCTGTTATGTACCAGGCTGTTTTAAGCTGAAGGGGTGTTAAGAGTCAACACACAGACAATAATCCCTACCTACCTAGAGCTCAAATTCCAGTGAGGGGCTTGCGTTAACATCTCAGGAAAATGTTTGCCCTTTTCCAGGCTCTGCTGTGTCAGAACACGCAACTCCCTGATAATGAAGCTATAAACCAACAATCTCTAACCTTCATGATGTTAAGTAAAACCAAGATCGCCAGTACATAGCCCATACCTGAAATTCAGCAGCATTGGTTCCAAACACATCCCCATAGAGCGGTTTCCCAGTCTCATCCACCGGAGGTTTGCCCCAGCCACCAGCATGGTACCCAAAGGAACAGCTCTGCAAGACAGTGAGCACAATCAGTTCACTCCTTAGCTGCAAAAGAAATTCTGAAGCCCTAGAGAAAAGGCACACTCAAAAGTACAGAGCTGACGCTTGGGAACTCTGGAAATTATGACTGCAGAATAAAATTAAATGTTATGAAGCATTAGAAACCAAAATTAATAAACAACTAAAATCTGGAGGCAACAGGATAAGGAGACAGGAGGCAGAAAGTATGCTAATAACCTCTTCTGTCATGGCAGAGTCTCTGCTGTCTGAAACCAAAATACGTACGTTGAAAACATGACTTCAATTTCTTACTGAGTTTTCCTAACTTTGGAAGGCTAGCTTGTTCAGAATCTATTTATCTTAAGGGGCGGAAGTTTCTATCTAAAGTTTAACAATACTACTTTTTTACTTTAATGACTCTTATCTGTCAATTTTTTTAATGATTACTTTAAAATAAGAATAAATTTGAAGACATTCTTGAGATAAAATTATTTCTGATAGATTGAAGTGAAACTAAAAAAAAAAAATTATTTCTTTTCTTTTTTTTTTTTTTAAAGTAGAGATGCGGTTTCACTATGTTGCCCAGGCTAGTCTTAAACTCCTGGCCCCAAGGGATCCTCCCACCTCAGCCTCCCAAAGTGCTGGGATTACAGGTGTTGAGACACCACATCTGGCTAAGATAAAATTATTTCTCTCTGGCCATTCTTATATTCAGAGACATATCTGGAAACACATTCACCAAATAGTGAATTTGGCTATTTCTGAGTGGTAAAATTGTGACTTGCTTTCATCTTTGTACTTGTCAATTCTGACTGAATATTTTATGATGAGCATGTCAGTTTTTTAAAAAACAAAAACCATTACTTGTTTTTTCCACACATACCCATGGTATATGACAAATATTATGTGTCAATAAAAATTTTTTTAAATAAAGAAACACATGGTGGAGTTAGAGAAGGAAAACAAAAAAATCACCTTCCAGTTCAAAAGCAGAAACAGCCAAGAATGAATGAAAGGACAATGCTCACCTCAGGGATGGGAGAGTTCAGCCCAGGGATTTTCAGGTTGGGATACGATGGGGGTGGTCCGTATCGCTGCATGGCAATCAGCCATGGGGGAGGGACCTTGTGGGCATTCTGCAGGAAAAAGAGAACAGGATACCATCTGCCAAACCGTATCCCTGTCACTGCCTTCCGCTCCAATCCCCACCCACTTCGCTGCTTCCCCAGACAGCTAACTGACACTCACTGGTCCTACTGGCATCCCCAAGGAAATCCTTAGCTCATCAGACAGATCTCCTGGCTTCTTCTCCTTCAGTCGTGTCTCGAACTCCTTCCCCTGAGGGAAAAACAGAGCATGCTACATTGCAGACCCAGACACTCAGTGGGAGCACAATGGCAAGAGGACGTGAAAACAAAGGCGAGAAGACCTAACCCACATCAGATATAAAATCCCAGTGAGGGCTACCTGGCTCCCACTCTGATTCTCATCACTTCTTTCCCTGGCCAAAGTCGGGGAAGGAATAAAAACCAGGCCAGACTCCCAGTGCTGTCAATAACCCACTATGAGAACACAGCCAACGTTAGGACCTGCCTTCTCATCTGTAAAACGAGGGCACTCGACAGGATGATCTGCAAAATTCTTCCACCTCATAAATTCCATGACATCAAGGGGACTACGATTTCAAGGATCAGGAAAAAAAAATACCAACTTCTCTACCACCCCCAATATTAAAAGTTTCCTAAAAGCAACTGTCCCTTGGCCCCTCCATCCCTAAACCACCCACCATCATTATCACTTCTAAGACAGGATATGAAGAGTCTATCAGGGAAAGAAGCCACCAGAT
This sequence comes from Macaca mulatta, assembly GCF_049350105.2. NCBI lineage: Eukaryota > Metazoa > Chordata > Mammalia > Primates > Cercopithecidae > Macaca > Macaca mulatta. The sequence continues at coordinate 8,354,831 of NC_133419.1, forward strand.
CTGCATCTCTCCTCCAAATAGGACCTCAATTTAAATTCCATCTCATCCAAGGGTAGTCAATGGGCAATTCTAAGGCTGAGGAACTATTGTAATTGCTTCAGAAGCCCTCCTGGGCCAGGTGCAGTGGTTCATGCCTGTAAACCCAGCACTTTGGGAGGCTGAGGCGGGTGGATCACTTGAGCTCAGGAGTTTGAGACTAGCCTGGGCAACATAGCAAAACCCTGTCTCTACCAAAAATACAAAAAATTAGCTGGGTGTGGTGTGTCTGTGGTCCCAGCTACTCGGGGGGCTGAGATGGGAGGACTGCTTGAGCCCAGGAGGCAGAGGCTACAGTGAAGCAAGATCATACCACTGCACTCCAGCCTGGGTAACGGGTGAGACCTCATATTTAAAAAAAAAAAAAAAAAAAAAAAAAAAAAAGGCCAAGCGCGGTGGCTCACGCCTGTAATCCCAGCACTTTGGGAGGCCGAGACGGGCAGATCACGAGGTCAGGAGATCGAGACCACCCTGGCTAACATGGTGAAACCCCGTCTCGACTAAAAATACAAAAATTAGCCAGGCGAGGTGGTGGGCGCCTGTAGTCCCAGCTACTCAGGAGGCTGAGGCAGGAGAATGGCGTGAACCCAGGAGGCAGAGCTTGCAGTGAGTGGAGATCGCGCCAGTGCACTCCAGCCTGGGCGACAGAGCGAGACTCCGTCTCAAAAAAAAAAAGCCCTAGACAGTCTCAACCCCAAGGCCCGGCCTGACCTCTCCCAGCCCCCTCCCAAACCTCATAGTACAGGTCCCCATGGATGGTCAGCTTTGGCTTGGTCTGCCACTTGAAGAAGGCATCATGCAGTTTCTGGTAGTCGATGTCAATTTTGCCCATCTTAGGCCGAACTTTCTCTCGCATTTTTGACTTCATGGTCTTCTGTTCTTCCTGTAGAGAATGGCAGAAGACAAGCCTTAACAAGTACTCACCAAATTCATGTAGAGAATCCAGCTCCCAACTCCAAAAGAGATCAAGGGAAGCCTCAATTATCTCACCCCGAAAGTCACCAAAATCCTTCCTGCTCAAACCCTTCAAAATTACATAATGCATGCTGAACAAAACAGACTCCACAATATCAGCCTCAGCTGTGTCTATCAATAACTAGTTTTTAACCATCTCATCAAGAGATGAATCTCCTCATTTCTCTGGAAGGCAGAGACATCCCCGTGTTCTTTTGTACCTCCTAAGTTCAGAGCATTTAACTAAAAGCTTTAAAATTAAGAAGTTACACAACCACCATGAATCCCTAGCCACAAAGTGCATCTGAGAAAGGAGTCACCAGGTGAGCTGGCAACGTGAAGGCAGAGGGGAAGAAGAGCAGAGAAGGAAAACAAAAGGATAATTAGACAAGTAACAAGTAGGTGGTAGGTGGGTTTCAACCCATATTCCCATTTTGAAGCACACTGCTGTGAAGGATGGGGACACCCGAGGGCAGGCTCTCACCTTCTCCTGCAGGGCCTCTCGCATCTCCTGGATGCCTGTGCGTTTGATGAAGTCTGGCAGCTCGAAGGGGGGCTTCTCAATACCCCGTTTGCCCTGCAGGTACTTGCGCTTAAAACACCAGTGGCGTGGCACAGGCACGGAGTTCCGAGTGGCCTTGAGGTGAACCAAGAGCTTAGGGTCCTGCGCTGTCACATCGTGCATCTCCACAACATCGGGCCGTGCCACCAGCTGGAAAACACATAGTAATGCATGTTCTTGAGAGCCCTGACTTCTCAGTTCTGAAGCTCTTCTTCCTCAAAGGACCTAAACCCAAATCACTCACACCTCCTTCAAAGAACTCCTTTTCACCTCCCTGGCTCCCCAGGTGGTCTCCCAGCTGGGATCCAGGGCCTGCAGAATACTCTCAGGGCTTACCTGCTTGAGTTCAGCCACAGTGAAGCGGTTCATTCGGCGCAACTTCTTCTTGGACAGCTTGGGGGCTTCTGGCTTCTTTTCCTAGAACAGAACAATCACCTCTTTTGAGCAGGACTCAGATGTGAATGAAACTGCCCAACTCACCCCAAACTTAAGCCCCCAAAGCTCTGCAAGTGTTCACCATGGTCCCTCTCTGGATGCATCTCAGTCACCTGTGCCCAGAGTCCCTGCTTCCCACCAGGAGGGTTGGGCCTGACCTGCTCATCATCACTGCTGTCGTCATCACTGTCCTTGTGCTCCTCTTCAAATCCCTTCTTCTTGGGGGCTGCAGAGTTCTCCAATTTGTCAAGTTTCTCTGGCTCCTTCTCCTTCTCTTTCTTCACATCATCAGTGAGCTGAGGAGGCAGACAAGGTGAAACCCCTGCCCTCTGAGCCCCTTCCCAGTTCCTAAAGCCAGCACTAAAAACATGCCTGTTCACTGCTGCCTCGCACCCACCTCTGAGCCCCTTCCCTGTTTGGCACTGCCCCTTCCGAGCACGCTCTCCTTGTACCTTAAAAGCCTCAAAGATCCTCTTAAAGAAGATAAAGTTGGGCTCGTAAATTTCAGGTTCTTCAGTCACATACTCAATCTCAACATCAGCTGCTGGGGAGTCAGAGCCACGGGATCGGGTTGAGTCTTTCTCCCGGTCCCCAGAGCTCTCAGAGGACACCCCTCGCACCCGCTGGGGCTTTTTCTTCTTCTTTCGGTTCCTGCGCTTACGGTTTTTCTGTCAGGAGGAGGAAAACCAGCTGGGTCAGGGAATCCAAGTACTGTGCCAGCACCCCAACCCCTAAACTCCTCCCCCGGTCTCCCCCACAGCTCAACGGTCAGGCTTTTCGGAGGCCATCTCATGAAGTGGCTGCGAAGGGGCCTTGGAGGCAGACTCCAAAGTTCTGCCACTCACAAGCTGTGTGCCTTTGGGTAAATTACTGTGCGTCTCAGAACCTCGGCTTTTTCAGCTGTAAAATGTAGGCACGCATAGTACTTGAAACTCAAAAGCAATTAAATGAAAAATATCTGTAAGATGCTGAGGGTGGAAATTGGCACAAAACAAAAGCTATTACTTACTGAACACTTATAAACTGTGTTATTTCCGTACCCAAGTCCCATCTCCTGCCTTTCCTTCCAGACTCAGCTCCAACCCCTACCTCCTTTTTAGATACGGACACTGTGTCCTCCTCAGTCTCTGACGCTGACTGGCCCAGGGATGAGCGAGCATCTGTTTCCATTTCCTCTTCCTCTGTAAGGAAGAAGGTGGTAACGAGTCTTCATGGTGCCACTGCGCCCTGCATTCATTCACAGTAACCTGCCTTTACCAAGAGGCAAGGGAAAGGGACAGAGGGACGAGGACTCAGCTCAGCCTCTCCAGGTTCTGTGGCTACAGCCTCAGGACGCCTGGCACTCACCCTGCTGAGAGTTCATCTCTTCCTGGCGGCTCTCCTTCAGCTGCAGGATCTTCTCCAAAGCCTGTGGGATCTTGGGGCCCACAGAGGGGTCATCCATCTGCCAGAGACAACCGGTCAGAGAAGGCGAATCACAGTGCCCTTTTCCCACCAGCTTCTACCTCTTGGACTAGAAAGGCTGCTGCCCAGGTGATGTAAGCAGCAGAGAGTGGGCAACACCAACTGGGCTCAGTGAGGTTCAGTGTTCCTCAGAGGGACCCCAAGACTCTGCCTCAGTAATGTCTCCCCAATCCCTCTGCTGTACCCTTAGTTTAAATAAGTACGGCTCCCCACTACCCCCAGGAATTTAAGTCCCCCCATCTTCTCACAGAACCCTTCTCTAAAAATCCAAAAATAGTCCCCTCCTAAACTACCACTCTCTTATACCTAGGAGGAAATCATTAGTCTCACCTCTCTGTTCTCATCTCCAGGGGGCGGTGGGGGACCACGAGGCCGGGGAACAGGGGCTCCCATGGGCAAAACTGTAGGAGTGGGGCCCACTGGGCCCACTGGAGCAGCTACTGAGAGACGGGAAAAAGAAATCCAATGTCAGAAGAGACAAAACACTCACATACAAAATTCCCTCCCTTGCTAAAAGGGCGATGGTGAACCTGCGGGGAGGGGGGCGTGTGGCGGGGCTTTCGGGGTGCTGATCATGGTCCAGGTGCTGGTTGTACGGGTGTATTCAGTGTGTAAAAAACCATTAAACTGTATGTTTATTATATATGCTCTTTTTAAATGGGATAGATACTTTAAAAGTCTTTTTAAAAATGTCTAAATCACTTTTCTTGCTCTTCCCCTCCATCCCAGGGTCTCACCTCGAGGACCCAGAGGAGTGCGCACACCAATCTGGCCCATGTCTTGTGGGGGCCGAGGGACTGGGGTGCCCATCTTGGCAATCTCCTGCTGTCGTTCCTGCTCCAATAACACAGCTGCCTACGGGAGGGAAGTGGGAGTAGACACTGCCTGAAAACTAGTTTGGCAGGCAGCCCCTGGCAAATGCATTCTTTCAGCGGGTAATGGGCCCAAGGAGAACAATCACAAACCCCTTGGGTGCTGACATCCCCTCCACCCCCACACTTCCAGGCTACTAATCCAAATGGAGGAGCCCTGTCATCACAACGGAAAATCCCTAGAAATAACACCAAGGAAAACCCCAGGAAACTTCTGGTTCCAAGCAGGGAATTTCATATTGAGCCAAACAGTGCCTTCTACTTTTCAGAGAGTTTTCTTCCCCAAAAGATACATTAGAAACTTTTGAGCTCTTTTCTTATATCTACCCCTCAAGATCCAGCACAATCTGGGCAAAGACAGTACTTTATCCACAGGTTGAGACTTGTGGTTTTTTTTTTTTTTTTTTTTTTGAGACAAGGTCTGGCTCTGTTGCCTAGGCTGGAGTACAGTGGCATGATCTCAGCTCACTGCAACCTCTGCCTCCCCAGCTCAAGCCATCCTCCCACCTCAGCCTTCCAAGTAGCTAGGACTACAGGCATGCGCCACCACACCTGGCTAATTTTTGTATTTCTGATAGAGACAGGGTTTCATCATGTTGGCCAGGCTGGTCTCGAACTCCTGAGCTCAAGCAATCTGCCCACCTCAGCCTCCCAAAGTGCTAGGATTACAGGTGTGAGCCACCACGCCCAGCTCATACTTGTTGCTTTTAATGCTCAGTTTTTAATACTCCTGAGTAATCCACTGCGTAATGACTAATGCAACGCACCTCTGGGGCCAAATATCTTATATAACATTCCCAGACTTACAGTCCTATTTTGTCTAAATCCAATACAAATAACTCAATTACCCAGAGTCCTATCTAGAATGATGTCATGTAAGGCGAGCAGAAGTCAGCATGCTCTTTTTGAATAGGTCGGAAGGTAAATACTTTAGGCTTTATGGATTACCATATGGACTCTGGTACATATTTTTGTTTGGGTTTTCTTATAATCCTTAAAAAATTTTAAAGTTGTTTTTAGCTCACAGGCCATGCACATACAGGCCACAGGTCATAGTCTGTCAATTCCTGAACTTCAAGAAAAATTGAATGCTTTGGAAGACACTAGTACTTAGTTGGGAACAAAACTTGATTGGTGCATTCGAAGCAATACAAATGACAGCCAATGGATTGGACCATGAGGTCAAAGGTTAGGGGGAGGGGTATTACCCGCTTCTGCTGCTCCAAGAGCTCATGTTCCTTCAGCGAATGATCTCCCTGCTTAAAAAAGAAAACAAGTTCATACCAGCACCAATACCCAACGGGCCAATCTGCCACAACTCTTGCTTCTTGAGATCCTCTTCCAGTCAAGGGCCCATGTTCCAATATTTAGTCCCCACCTTCCCAGAAGCCTTAGTTCTAGGACCCAGCTTTCTCTTAAGGCTCCACTGCCCCTTCAGGGACCTAATGAGGCCCAGGCCAGGGCTTCCACCTGCCCTACCTGCTTGGCACGTTCCTCCTGCTGCATCAGCAATGCCGCCTGCTGCTGAGCCAACTTCAGCCGCTCCTCCTCTGACAGTGCCACTGGCTCACCCACACGGAGAGGAGGCGGGGGCCCCAAATTTGGTGGGTGGGCCATAGGAAAGCCAAGGCCAAGGCCTGGTGGAGGTGGTGGGGGAGGTGGAGGAGGCTGCAAAGGGGGGAGTCCCAAAGGTGGTGGTGGCATGGGAATTCCAGGGAGCTGTGGAGAAAATATGATCATAAAATTAGGAAACATTTATCTACTCATCTGCACATATCTGGGGGATCTACTTTGAGTCAGGAGCTGGGATTCTAAGTCAAATGACACATAGTTCCTAATTCGTAAGAGAGAATGCTCCATAGCCCTATAAAGATATGAGAATGTTAACTTCCGGCACCAACCACAATAAGCTATCCACTCTCTCCAGAAAGATATCCTGAATACAGACTCTGCATACAATTCCAGGAGACTCAAAGACACCTCTGAGGCCATCTAGGGACTCCTCATTCTACACACAGAAATCAATAGATCCTAGGTCAGAGCCACTGCTTTAGAGAAAAAGAAGCAAATCCTGGATCAGAAGCAACATGGAAATTGAGAGGACTTAAATAAACAGGAACCACTGTACCAGGGCAATGCAAACCCCAATGACTGCTAAATGCAAGGAGTATGAAATCAAATCAGGGAGCTCTCAATGTCTCACAAAAGAACATGGGAACTGTTCCTGGGGCAGGCAAAGAAGAGGGTGATTGCTTCCAGCTGGGTAGGGACAAGTCGGGCTTCCTTGTATTCAAGCTGTTTTGTTTTTTGTTTTTTGTTTTTTTTTGAGATAGAGTCTGTCACCCAGGCTGGAACGCAATGGTGCAATCTCAGCTCACTGCAACCTTTGCTTTCCAGGTTCAAGCAATTCTCGTGCTTCAGCCTCCCAAGTAGCTGGGATTACAGGCGCCTGCCACGATGCCCGGCTAATTTTTGTATTTTTAGGAAAGACGAGGTTTCACTATGTTGGCCAGACTGGTCTCAAACTCATGACCTCAAGTGATTGCCCGCCTCGGCCTCCCAAAGTGCTGGGATTACAGGCGTGAGCCACCACGCCCTGCCTCTCTCTTTTTTTTTTTTTTTTTTGAGACAGTCTTGCTCTATCGCCCAGGCTGGAGTGCAGTGGCCTGATCTCGGCTCACTGGCTCACTGCAACCTCCGCCTCCTGGGTTCAAGAGATTCTCCTGCCTCAGCCTCCCAAGTAGCTGGGATTACAGACATGTGCCACCACGCCCAGCTAATTTTTGTATTTTTAGTAGAGACAGTTTCACCATGTTGGCCAGGCTGGTTTCAAACTCCTGATCACAGGCGATCCACCCGCCTTGGCCTCCCAAAGTGCTGAGATTACAGACATGAGCCACCATCCCCTGCCTCTTTTTTTTCCCCCTATTTTTTTATTTTATTTTATTTTATTGTAAGTTCTGGGGCACACGTGCAGGATGTGCAGGTTTGTTACATTGGTAAATGTGTGCCATGGTGGTTTGCTGCACCTATCAACCCACTGCCTAGGTATTAATTCTGGCGTGCATTTGCTATTTTTCCTGACAATCTCCCAGCCCCTGCCCCATCACCCCCCAACCTTTTTTTTTTTTTTTTTTCAGAGAAGTAAAGTCTCATTCTGTCACCCAGGATGGAGTACATGGAGTACAGTGGCGCAACCAGAGCTCATTGCAGCCTTGAACCTCAGGGCTCAAGCAATCCTTGAGCCTCAGCTTAGACAGTAGCTTGGACTTTATAGGCATGTGCTGCCGTGCCCAGCTAATTTTTAAAAATTTTTTGTAGTAACAAGAGTCTCACTGTGTTGCCCAGGCTGGTCTCGAACCCTGGCTTCAAGTGATCCTCCCATCTAAGCATCCCAAAGTGGTGGGATTACGGGCATGTGCCACTGCACCTGGCCACAAGCTGAATCTTGAATGACAGGTAGAATTTGGAGAAGCAGACAGTGGAAAAGGAGGCAAGTATCAGCATCAAAGAGAGAACTGAAGAGCTCACAATTCTGTCATGGCAGTACCTCCTTGCCCAGTCAGTCAGTTGCATCTCAAGTACACTGCAATTGAGAGGAAGGGCTACCCTGAACAGATGGAATCTTTCTATTCCCCACTCAGGTCAGGCGAGATGTGCAAGGGTGTGACGTCTCACACATGCACGCGAACACCGAATCATCATGCTCATGAACTACAAAAGGATCAGCAGATAGAATCTTAAAAAATGGAAGAACCTCCCTACCTGCGCTGACATGGGAGGTGGAGCGGCTTTGTCCCCATCTTCCCCTCTCAAAACCGGCCGATTCAGCACGATGCCAGTCTGCAAAAGAGAAAGGACTCTAGGTCAGTCCAAAACTAGCTGTTTCACTAATCGACGATCTCTCCCAATTCATTTAACAAAACGTATCCAGTGCCTGTCTGCCAGCGCTCCGGCTGGGCACTGAAGAGGACCAAGATGGATACAAGAAATTACAACTAAGCTGGCAAAGGCAAGAACAAGCCAAAAAGGGCAAGCCTCCGCCTTGCTGTGCCAAGATAAAGAAAGAATGAAGACCGAGCCGTGATGGGGTATATAAGGTCTCCTGGAGAAGCTCGGCCTATCCTGACGTCCCGCCGCCAACACCTACCTGGCGGGTGTAGGTCTGCAGCCGCTCCACCAGCTCCTCGCGATTACCTGCGGGGCAAAGTACACGATCAATGGAGCAGGCAAGCCCGGCCAGGTCAGACCCCAGCTGCCCGCCTCCGCCCCTCGCGCCCGGGTCTCCCGGGTAACCAGGCTCCGCTTCTCCGCAGGCCCGTAAAGGTCCCTCGACTTTCTGTGTTCCTCACCCTGGATCGGAGCTCCGATCTCTGCCAACTTGGCCTGAAGCTCCTGGGCAGCCCAGGCGCCATAGTGGCCTGGAGGTGGCGGCGGCGGCAGCTGCAATTCCGCTTTGGGAGGCTCGGGATGCTCGGACGCCATCTTGGCCGCAGCAAGGCGCGCGACCAACCCGGAAGCTCGGGCCGGCCTCTGGGCCCACTTTCCGGAACTTCCGGCGGCGCCGTACGCCACGTCCTCTCTGGTTGGGAGGCGACGCGCACGGAGGCCCACCCGCTGCGGTACGCTAGGCGACGGGATTCGCCGCAGACGCCCCTTTCTCCAGTGGCCCCTCGGCCGTCTGGTCGCTAGGCCTCCTGGGAGTTGTAGTGCGCAGGTCTCGGTCTCTGCGGGCCCTGCGCCAGGCTACGGCCCAGAAGGCCGGCGGCGGGCCGGAGGGCGGGGCTGCGGGGAAGGCTGGCCCTGCCCGGAGGGAGTGTTTTCTGCGCCTCACCTGCGGGAGCGCAGGCTGTCAAGCCTTCCGGCCCGGCTCCCCGGTCAGAGCCTCGGACTCTTACGCTCCCAGGGAGTCCCGAGAGACTCATTTCCCCGGCGGCTCCGCGTTGCGGGCGCCAAGCGGGAGGCTGGAGCCAATGCCCGGGATAAAACAGTGTCTGATTGTCTGCCCGCCCACCCCCGGCCCAGGCCCGGATGAATGGGCTGAAAGGGGATCCGAGCCAGGAGAGGAGCGGGCCCGCCCGGGCTGAGCTCCAGCTGCCGACCTGGGGGAAGGGCGACACTAAAGCCCCCTTTTCCACCTTCCAAGCCGGCTCAAATGTCGTCTTCACTAAGCTTTCTCCCGCTTTCCTTTCCTTTCTTAGAGTTCCCATAATACATTCGAATCTCCACCGTTTGATAAGTCTTTCTTGCCCTTTCTTCCTACCTGCATCCCAAAAATGTGAGCAGGGACTTGATCTTTTTCAGTCTCGCATCACCTGCCGTTCAAGAGGCGCCCAATAAATGATTACTGGGAAAAAGGAACAATGTTTCTGGTGACAGTATTTGTGTCTTTTAGTCTCAAAAATAAACTCAGGCCCCTTTTCCCTCAGCCGCACCTGCACTGGGGGCCCACCTTGCCGCCCACTCCCCACCCCAACTCCCCGTGGTCTTTGGGGACAGAGGCAGATACTGGCAGGGATTCTTGCCTGCCTAGCATCCACCTCTCGCTGTCCCACACCATCAATTCAATTTCTCTCCCCACCTCTGCCACTAGCTCTGCCCTGTCACTAACAGCCAGGCTCACTGTGTGTGTTTTTATGTGTATTGAGTACGGGAATGGGGAGACTTCAGTGAAATGGTCTCATTTTCCCCCAAACATCCCCTTCAGATCTTTTCTCCAGCTCCATTTTGCCAACTGCCCCCCGTGGAGAAGAAGCTGGGAACAGGGGAAAAAAGAATGGGGCACCAGGTCTGGGGAAGGTGAGGTTTGGGAGAGACAGGGAAAAGGATTGGGTTGAGAAAGGTTGGCTCACATCCTAGCACTGGGTGGGAAGTCCTCTTCCTCCTACCCAAACCTTGACCTTTCCCCTTTGCATCAATATCACTATGGCAGGCTCCTGCTGCCACTCCCAGAGGGGAAGCCAAACCTGGAAAGGACAGTAAGGAAGACAGAACAATGGTGCCCTTCCCTCCAGCTTGTCAGCCCACTCAGGCAGAACCTTTCTAGCCCAAAGGAAGGCTCTTCTGCTCCCTGTAACTGGAGAGCCCAGAGCAGGTCATCTGAGGCTGAAGGCCTCAAGCGATGTGTAGGTGCTAGGGAAGGGGGCGGGGTCTCTGAGGCAGGATAAACTAAAGGCTGATGGTGGAGCCTCATTTTATGACAGCTCTGGGAAAGAGGCAAGGTATCAAGATCCTCCTCCGACCCCGACATTGTACACAGTGGAGGATTGATGGGCAGAGAAGGTGACATGCCCAAGGGGCCGAACTGGGGCCACCAGCAGTCCTTCTGACTCTCAGAGTCCCAATTTCCTCCTCCTTAACCGTAACAAGGACCCTCATACAATACTACCTATTTCCTATGTGGACCTAGAAGGGCGTATCCAGCCCCTTCCAGTCCCACCTTTGGATGACTACCCAGCTCCAGGATCCTTGCTTTACCAGGCCCAGAGCAAAATAAAAAGCAGGTGGGCAGGTCAGCCACAGAACTCAGTGTGGGGCTCTCAGTGTCTGGCATGGCTTTGAGAGGTGCTGCTGCCCAGCTCCCAGGTGATAGGAACTGAGGACTAAGAAGTTCACATGAATCCTTCATGTGTATTATCTCTGCTACCTCAGAACAGCTTCCCATTTTAGAGCTGGAAGCAATAGGGCTCAGGGAGTTGCCTCTTGACTTTGGGATTTAAGAGCAAACCAGGATTGAACTTGGGTTCTTTGATGCCTGATGGCAGGTGCCTAGGCAGGGGTCCCAGCCTCACTATAGCTCTGATCAGGAGTGAGTGGGTCTGGAGTCCTAGCGAGGAAGAATGGGTGAGCAGCCAGAAGCTACATCAGAAGGTATGGGGGACACGCTGGAAGGGAAGTGGGTGTGTGGGCACAGATGGGACCAGACAAGGCTGGAGCACTGCTTCTCTGCTGGAGGAGGATAGAGAGGATGTGGGTACCTGCAAGTGTACCTGTGTCTCGCTCACCCAGGAGCCCAAATATGACCGGTGGTGCCCCGGAATACCCAGCAATGCAGGAGCATCCAGACACCTTCCTGGCCTCAGTTTCCCTGTCTGAGTGAGAGAAGGCAGCTGGCCACATTAGTGTCCAACTCTGCAAGGTTGCCAGAGTAAGATAACTGCATCTGAAGATGCCACCCAGAGACTGTTCACGACAGCCAGCGGGCAAGCCGGGAGACCACCCCCCTTCCCGCTTTCTTTCCCCTCTCTCCCCTCTCTCCCCTCTCCCCTACTTGCTCGCGGCCTGGCCCCGCCCCTCGCCTGCCTCCGGTGTGCGATGGGGGGCGGGGGGCGGGCAGAGCCGGGAGGAGCGAGCCTAGCGGACGCCGCCACCTGATCCCATCCAGGCGCTGAGAGGCAAGCCACCGGCACTCGGCGCGCAGGGCCCTGGGCACCCTCGGACCCCGTGCGGATTTCAAGACAAGGGTCTAGAGATAGCGGCGGCCGCCCCCAGCCCGGGCGAGAGGCAGAGCCCAGGCGCGCGGTGTGAGTACTGCAGTGGCCGGCCTGGGGTTGGGGGAGTGGGAGTGGACCAGACCGGGATGGGGGCCGAGAGGCGGGCGAGAGAGTATCTTGGGGGCCTAGTGCCTGGAAAGCATGAGGAGGGGGGCGCTCTACCCCTGGAAAGTGGGAGAAGATAGGGTGAGCGGGCCAATCTGGCCTATCCCCTATGGTGACCAGATCCCACTGGCAGGATCCCTGGGGGATGCTGGGATGAAACTGAGGGAGCGGGAGGTATGGTGCGGGTGGGCACTAATGGAGACAGGAGGATGGAGGGAATTCCGAGGCAGGGATGATGCAGGGGTGGATGAGAGAGAGGGGAGGCTGGGGGGCCAGGGGCAGACCTGGTGCAGGCTGGGGGGTGGGGGAGGAGGAAAAAGAGGGAGGTGGAAAGATGTGCTCTCCTGGGCCAGTACTTTGCAGACCCCCTGAAATTACCCCTCAGTAATTTGCAGCTTCCTCTGGAGCACCCTGGGTCAGGGTCCCTCAACACTGGGCTGTCCTATCCCTCAAGTCAGGACAGGATGGAGTCTCCGGGCCATCCAGCAGTCAGGGCCAAGTAGTCCAGTCCAGGGCACCCCTTCCTCTGAGTACATCAGTTTCAGCTCTAGAGCTCAGAGGAGACAGAGGAGAAAGGGCTCCTTTAGGAGGGTGGGCACCCAGGCCCATTTTCAAAGCTCTGGTAGGCTCTACTATTTCTTTGGTTCCCTAGAGAAAAGCAAGCAATTTGCAAGACTGGGCAGCAGCGTGAGGTAGACTGTTCTGACTAAAATTAGCACTGACATTCTGATAAGCCTGGGCGTCCTGACCTGCCTGGGATAGCTGGGAGAACTCTCTCCATGGAGAAGACACCAGGCAGAATGGGGAGTTGTGTGAAGCATCTGAAGGCAGGAGCCAGGGCCACTGCTGTAAAGCTTGGCTCCAGCAGCACCACCATGCACCCCACACCAGCCAGAAAATCAGATGTAAACCCAGCCCAATGACCCCTCCCTGACAGGCACTGCCTTGGCTCCATCTCCAAAACAGGCATCTTGGAGTCAAATTGCCAAGGCAAGGCAGGCCTCCCACAATGTCCGAGCAGCACCCTCTCTCAGGACCTGGAATGTTTAGCCTGGCCGAGTGCCTGCCCAGAGGAGACAGGGTTACTGCTTCCAAATACCTGAAGGTCTGTCATGGAGAAAAATGTTCTGTGTGCTCTAGGAGGGCAGCACTACCAAGAGTGCAGAATGGGAGGTGGAAGGGGCAGGCTGAAGCGGGTGCTACCACTGGCAGGGTAATCCTGGCTGTCCGGGAAAGAACCTGAACAGCTGTAAGTTGCTCAGAAATGGACCAGGCTGTATCGGGAGGTGATGAACACCCTGTCACTGACAGTGGCCATACAGATGCTAGTGCCCACCTTCAGGGGCTGGTGTCCAGGGAATTCCTGCACTGAGGATGCCCTGTCCCCTACCCCTAAGCAGCCTCAGACTGGGGCCTGGCTAGCTCCCCAGAGCTCAGCCATGTGGGAAAGTGGGGAAAGGCCCGGGAGTGGATGGAGGGGGATACCAGGCACCTGTCACTCTGTGAGGCCAGTTGAAGCTCTGCCCCGGGAAAGGTCCCCCATAGCTAGGCTTGACTTCCTTGGCTGACTCTGAATCCTCTGAGAAATAGGGTGGTTTCTGCAAGTTTAGCAAAAGTAGATGTAGACTCACCCCTTCCCCTCTTGGGACACTTCTGTCTAATCACCAAGTTCTCTAAGCAGCAGGAATGACAGAGGAAAAAGGTGTGTATCCTTAGAGGGCCAAGGGCTCTCACTTCCTCCTGCAAGCAGCCCCAGCCAGGCCAGGCCAGCCCTTCTCTGCCCCAGCAATCCTTGAAGAAACAGGGAAGGCCTTAGACTTCCTCTGCTGTGCCCTTGGTTGCCCTCTGTGACTGGACCCTTCACCCTTGGCTCCGGCCGGATTAAGTCTGTCTGCAGGCAGGTGGAGGGAAGCAGCGATAAGGCCTAGAGAGAAGGGGAGGCATAAGCAGGACATCTTTCCACCCAAACAGGTTTAAATGTAATCCAGGATTAAGGCAGTAGGGTCAAAAAGAGAGACTGGAAGCCAAGCCCAGGGCTCTTGGAAAAGGTGATGATCAAAAGGGTTTTCACATTACCTCACCCCTCCTGGGACCCAGGTGTCCTAGTTCCACATGCACATGCCCATCAAGTTCCAGGCTCCCCCTCCCCCATGGAGAAGGATATGTGTGAGGGCTGAAGCTGAACTTGAACCTGGAGACTAAGGCCCCACCCTAGCTTGGGGACAGGCATCACTGCTGAAGCGGACTTTCCATAGAAGCTGCCCAGGATTGGGCTGCCGTTAAGCCAAGGCATTCCTGTGGGGAAAGGAGACTTGTGCGAGACCAGGCCCTCCTCCCTTCTCTCACTCCTGGGCTTACCTGGGATGGAAGCTCACCTTCTCCTGGAGATCCTCAGTAGGGCAACAAGCAGGAGCCACCTCTTACCCGACCCGCACCCCCGCCCAGGCTGCCATCCCATTGCTTTGGTCAGGCACTTTTCCCTGCAGAGTCAGCTGATGGGGCTGCCTGGGTTTCAGGTGTCTGGGGATGGAATCCAGATAGGGCTCCAGAATTTCAAGACCTTCCTTTCCCTCATGAATTTCTCAGTCTTGGGCCCTCAGGGCAGGAGCCCAGCTAGGAGCGCTCAGGACTCAGAAGCATGCAGAATTGCCAGAGTCTAGGGCAAGGTTGGGGAAATCAGTTCTCTTACAGAAATAGCATATACAGTGCCTAAGGGCATGGACTTCGGAGCCAGAAACAGCAGGTATGAATCTCATTTCTACTGTTACCAGCTGTGTAGCTATAGACAAGTGATATCATCTCTCAGAGCCTCAGTTTCCTTATCTGTACAGTGGGAATAATACCTATGTCAGGGCTGTGGTGAGGACTAAATGGGAATAAGTATGTAATAATATAGTACATAGAGTAAGCCTGCAGTTTCGACTCAAAGCCGTATCGATCCAAGGAGGTGAAGGCCTGATCAGTGTTTCTGAGAAGCTCGGTTTCTCTGGGGAGTCAGGACCAACCCTGGGCTACAGCAATTGTGCAAGGAGTCCTGGAGGAGAGGAAACTTTGAGTTGAGACCTCTTTGTTCTGAGCTAAGCCCTGGTGCTGAAGCCACTCCACTGGGGAGACATGTACAAATGACCATGAGACAAAGACAAGTTAGGAGCAGGCAGAGAGACAGAGACAGGGCTGAGGGGTGGGAGTGGCTACGGCCTGAAGGGCTGGCTACACCCCAGACCGTGTAATTCCACCCAAGACTAGGTTATCTGGAGCAGTGAGGAGATAGGGTCTTGGTAGCAGGAGGCAGGAATCTGATCTGCTCTGGCCTCTCTGTTCACCCCACCTCTTGGAGCTCTTTGCATCAGACCTGCTGGGGCGCAGAGCCCATCTCCTCTGCCCACTGCAAACTCATCTGCCTTCTTCTGCCAGGCTTCTCGGGAACACTGGCCCTGCTACCAGAGCCACAGGATCCCCCATGAGTGCCTGTGAAGGGAGTCCTGGATAGCGAGGCCCTGGCTGGTCCAGGGGTGGGTACTCCGCCATGCCACCCATCCTCCAGCGCCTGCAGCAGGCCACCAAGATGATGAGCCGCCGGAAAATCCTGCTGCTGGTGCTAGGGTGCAGCACCGTAAGCCTTCTCATCCACCAGGGGGCGCAGCTCAGCTGGTAAGGGGGCGTGGCCTCGGCGAGGGGGCGGGGCCCCAGGGGGGCCAGAGCTCCCCTCCCCGTTCTTCCACCTGCCAGAAGAGTCCTGCTAGGCTTGGCTCTTTCCCTCTATTCTGAACGTGCTTTCCCTTTAGGGCCACACAGCCTCCCTGGACAGGGACTGCTCTTCAATGAAAGGGTTGTGACTTGCTCAAAGTTACAGAATCAGTTAGCTGAGATCCGAATCCAGCTCAACTCCTTCCCAGAGCATGCAGCTAAGCATCTCCGCAGTGGAAACAACTTCGCACGACTTCCCTAGTGCTGGGCAAGGCCAAGTTCCCTCACTTCTCTGAGCCCCAGTTTTCTCATCTATAAAGTGAGACATGATGTGTGTGACGCAGCCAGTCACCCTCATACAGGATACCATGTGATTCATGGGAACCCCGACCCTATTCTGACTCACTGTGTGAGCCCAACAAATCCCTGCACCTCTCCGGGCACTTGATGTCCCCATTTTCTACACTGTCTGCCCCTGAGAATGGTGTGAATGGGCCCAGCCCTCCTTGCCAGATAATTTGCTGGTTTGAAATCCCAAACACCCATATTTTAAGAATGGAGCAACAGAAATGAAAGCTTCACGAGGGCTATGATTATTGTTTTGTATATTACTGTATTTCTTGAGCCTAGCATAACCTGGCACATAGTGGAGACCCAAAAAATATTTGATGACTGAATGAATGAGGCTTTAGAGGCCTTAAGAGAAACATAACAATGGGTTGCTGCAGAGCCCAGTGCCAACCATCTACAAAGTGAGGAGCCAGCTAAAGAGTAAAAATGAAAAAGAACAAAAGGATTTAGTGACCATGTGAGTTGTCTCCAGACTTTGTGTAAGTGATTGTTCTCCTTTTGGCCCTCAGTTTCTACATATACAAAGTGGGATTCCTCAAAGATCTCCAGGGGTCTTTATCCTTTATTTATTTCTGCATAAACAAATTATCTTAAAGCTTAGCAGCTGGAAACACAAACATCTGTTATTGTGGGTCACGAAGCCAGGTGCGGTTTATTGGGAACTTCTGGACCAAGGTCTTTCATGGGGTTGCAACCAAGGTGTTTGCTGGTGATGCAGTCTCATCCGAAGGCTTGATTGGAAGGGAGCAGCTTCCAAGCTCACTCACGTGGTTTTGACTGGCTTCAGGTCTTCAAGCGGGCTGGTGGACTGAGGACCTTAGGTCCTTATGGGCTTTTCCCACTTAGTGGTAGCTCCCTATAGGGCTGCCCACTATATGGCAGCTTGCTTCCCCCAGCATCTGTCATCCCGGATTAAGTGAAAGACACCAAGATACTAGCCAGCCACAGTCTTTCTATGATGAAATTTAAGAAGTGACATCCCATCATTTCTGCCCTCTCCTCTTCTTTAGATGCACTGATAAGTCCAGCGTACCTCAGGTGAGGGGAATACTCAAGGGCGTAAATACCAGGAGGCCAGCAGGGATCATAGGGGGCATCTTAGAGGCTACCCAGCACCGCCCTCGACCTTTCCATGAGTGCAGACTAGGCGGGGCCGCGCTGTGGGGCATCCACAGTCCTTGGGTAAGGCCAGGGGTCAAGCAGCAGCCCCCTCACACCCTCCTCTCTGCACACCCCTCGGGCCTGGCAGGTACCCCAAGCTGTTCCCCCTGAGCTGCCCTCCTCTGCGAAACTCGCCGCCGCGCCCCAAGCACATGACCGTGGCCTTCCTGAAGACTCACAAGACGGCAGGCACGACGGTGCAGAACATCCTGTTCCGCTTTGCTGAGCGCCACAATCTGACGGTGGCCCTGCCGCACCCGAGCTGCGAGCACCAGTTCTGCTACCCGCGCAACTTCTCGGCGCACTTCGTGCACCCGGCCACGCGGCCGCCGCACGTGCTGGCCAGCCACCTGCGCTTCGACCGTGCGGAGCTGGAGCGCCTCATGCCGCCCGGCACCGTCTATGTCACCATCCTTCGCGAACCGGCCGCTATGTTCGAGTCGCTCTTCAGTTACTACAACCAGTACTGCCCGGCCTTCCGGCGCGTGCCCAACGCCTCGCTCGAGGCCTTCCTGCGCACGCCCGAGGCCTACTACCGCGCCGGCGAGCACTTCGCCATGTTCGCACACAACACGCTGGCCTACGACCTGGGCGGTGACAATGAGCGCAGCCCGCGCGACGACGCCGCCTACCTGGCGGGCCTCATCCGCCAGGTGGAGGAGGTTTTCTCGCTCGTCATGATCGCCGAGTACTTCGACGAGTCGCTAGTGCTGCTGCGGCGCCTGCTGGCCTGGGACCTGGACGACGTGCTCTACGCCAAGCTCAACGCGCGCGCCGCCAGCTCGCGCCTGGCCGCCATCCCCGCGGCGCTGGCGCGGGCGGCACGCACCTGGAACGCCCTGGACGCCGGCCTCTACGACCACTTCAACGCCACCTTCTGGCGCCGCGTGGCGCGCGCCGGCCGCGCGTGCGTGGAGCGCGAGGCTCGCGAGCTGCGCGAGGCCCGCCAGCGCCTACTGCGGCGCTGCTTCGGGGACGAGCCAGTGCTGCGGCCTGCCGCGCAGATCCGCACCAAGCAGCTGCAGCCGTGGCAGCCCAGCCGCAAAGTGGACATTATGGGCTACGACCTGCCCGGCGGCGGCGCCGGCCCGGCCACCGAGGCCTGCCTCAAGCTGGCCATGCCCGAGGTCCAGTACTCGAACTACCTGCTGCGCAAGCAGAAGCGCCGGGGCGGTGCGCGGGCTCGGCCCGAGCCGGTCCTGGATAATCCCCCGCCTCGGCCCATCCGAGTGCTGCCTCGCGGGCCTCAGGGTCCCTGAGCTCCGCAGGCCTCTAGGAGTATGGGTCCTGGGTCCTGCCCTGCCCTCCCAGGAGTTCAGCCAGGCGCTGCCTCCATGTCCTGCCCCATGAGAGCCCTTTCTTTTCAAGGGGCTTGAGTCCCTCGCCGAACTTTGGGGTACGCCTCCGTGAGCCCCCTCTCCCTATCGTGGGCTGAACCCCGCCTTCGGGCACGGCGCTGATAGGCTGGATCCAGCACTGGGCCACCCTCTTCTTCCCAGCTGGTTGGTGATTTTGACGAGAGGCCTGAGGGCTGTCCAGAACTGCTCACTCTGCCTTTTTCTGGGGGCTGAGCGCCCCCGACCTGTCTTTTCCAAGTGGATAAGCCCAGGCCCCGCGGAGAGAGGCTGAGCCCTGGGGAAAGGCTGCTCTTGCTCTCCTTCCCAGGGCTTGACGCTCCCTATACTTTTCTGTCTTCCAGGTTCTACCCTCCCCACAGACCTAAGCTGCTCCCAGTCTATCAGAACCAAGAGTTCTTGGGTTGGGATTTTTGTCTGGTTGGTTTTTCTTTTTTTTAATAAAACATCTTTAAAATGTGCGAGTCGTATGTCAGTCATAGAAGCGGGATTCCCCACATTTGAGGATGAAACGAATTCCCAGGAGGAGCTGTGGCTGGAGCCATGAGGATGGGGGCGTGGACTCAAGGTCCCCCG
Organism: Macaca mulatta; assembly: GCF_049350105.2. Taxonomy (NCBI): domain Eukaryota; kingdom Metazoa; phylum Chordata; class Mammalia; order Primates; family Cercopithecidae; genus Macaca; species Macaca mulatta. The sequence goes on from NC_133419.1 coordinate 8,373,882, forward strand.
CCACCTGGCATAGGCCCACAACCCTTCTCAACTGCTTGACTGACTAGGCTCCCAACACAGACTGGCCACCTCAGCCCCACTCACTTTCCACATCGTTCTTTTTCACAAAATTCTGCAACATTTACTGAGCATCATCTCTGTAATTTGGAGATACAGGTGAACCAGGCAGATAGGGCCTTATTTTCATGGAGCTCATGGGGAAACTTTGGAACAGGAGCAAAGCAGGTAAGCAAAGAGGAAGGACTGGAGGGATTAGAGCAAAACACCTCCTTGGGTGGAAGGAGGATCATTTTCAGGTAAGGAGCTGCCTAACTCAGAATTTGACCTCCCCCTGTGAATCACTGACTTCACTAATGGCCTGCTTTCCTCACAAGAAGACAACTCATACTCAGATGAAGACCAATCCCTTTCTGCGATTTCCTTTAACACAGCAAGATACCCAGCACTTCGAGGTGAAATCTCCCTTAAGACTGAGTAGCAGAGAATCGGGACTTTTTCTGTTACTTTCTTCAGAGCTATATCGACATATCTGGACAAGTCATAAAAACAATAGCTATTATGGTCTACGGTGTGCCAGCCACTGCTTAAGGGCTTTATGTATATTAACTTTGGAGATGGGTGCCATTTTCCAGGTGAGGGAACTGAAACTTGGGGGAGATTAAGTCAGGGTCACACAGCCAGAAAGTGGCCACTAGGATCTGAACCAAGACAGTGTGGCTTCAGAGTCTGTGCTCACAAGCGCTGTCTGTAGTGCCATTCAAATAAAAAAGGCCACCTGCCACAAGCTAGGCTGACTCCCAGCACCTTCCCCCAAAAGAATGTAAAGGGAAGAACCAAGACACTGCTATCAGCAACTCTTTTTTTTTTTTTTTTTTTTTTTTTTTGAGACGGAGTCTGGCTCTGTCGCCTGGGCTGGAGTGCCGTGGCGGGATCTCAGCTCACTGCAAGCTCCGCCCCCCGGGTTTACGCCATTCTCCTGCCTCAGCCTCCCGAGTAGCTGGGACTAGAGGCGCCCGCCGCCTCGCCCGGCTAGTTTTTTGTATTTTTTAGTAGAGACGGGGTTTCACCGTGTTCGCCAGGATGGTCTCGATCTCCTGACCTAGTGATCCGCCCGTCTCGGCCTCCCAAAGTGGTGGGATTACAGGCTTGAGCCACCGCGCCCGGCCTATCAGCAACTCTTTATCCTTGGAACCGTTGGAAACAACGGTTGACCTGTTTGGACAATGAACATTGCAGTGATTGGTTGGCAGGATGGATGACACGCTGGGCTTGAAAGGGGACTGTTGGCATGGCACCCCACTTTTTACCAGCAGAGCTCTGAAAAAGGCAATAATTAGAATCATGCAAAAGCATAGTTAAGTTTCTGACATTAAGCAGCAGTAAAGAATTGTACCAGACTCAAAGTGGTCTATCCAAAAATAGGTGTCCTCTGGCCCCCAGCCAGTAAGGTGCTTGCCATTGTCTCCATCTGCACCCCCAGCCCTAGCCTCTGGTCATAACTCTGCCAGGAACATCCTTCACCTTGCCCTCAGTTGGCCTGGAAAATTCAGACATGCCTTTAAATCTACTTTTTTTTTTTTTTTTTTTTTTTTTTTGACAGTCTCACTCTGTCTCCCAGTCCGGAGTGCAGTGGTGCAATCTCGGGTCACTGCAACCTCCACCTCCCAGGTTCAAGGGATTCTCCTGCCTTAGCCTCCTGAGTAGCTGGGATTACAGGTGCCTGCCACCACACCCGGCTAATTTTTGTATTTTTAGTAGAGATGGGGGGATTCGCCATGTTGGCCAGGCTGGTCTCGAACTCCTGACCTCAGGTGATCTGCCCACCTCGGCCTCCTAAAGTGCTGGGATTACAGGCATGAGCCCCCACGCCTGGCCAAGTCTGCTTTGATAAGTGTCCCAGTTCATTATGTGTTGCCATAAAGAAATGACTGAGGCTGGGTAAATTAAAAGGTTTATTTGACTCAATCCTGATGACTAGAAAGTTCAGGATTGGTATATGTATCTGGCGAGGGTCTCAGGCTGCTTCTGCTGGGCACCCCAAGTATGCAGAGACCACAGGGGAAGCAAGGGGGTCACAGGAGATGCCAGGTCTTTTTAACAACCAGCTCTTGGAACTGAGAGTGAAAAAACACACTTAATCCTCAGGGAAGGCATTAATCTTTTCATGAGGAATCCACACCCATGAGCCAAACACCTCTCATTAGGCCTACCTCCAACATTGTGGATTAAATGTCAACATGAGGTTTAAGGGACAAACAGCCAAACCACTGCAATAGGCCTCCCCTGGCCTCCCTGGCCGCCAGGCAGGCAGGCCCTCCTTTATAAACCTTGCCCCACCTCAGCAGAGAGCACAACTCTGGTCTCAGAAAAATCTGGAGTCAGGGGCAAATGGAATCATCAGGTACTTGGAGAGGGTTCTCTGTTTGACTCAGGGGCAAGGGCAAATCCTAAAGCTGAGCAGGGGCTCTGGAACTCTTTGGTGGGAACATCTCCAGCTTCAGCCACAACCAGGTGAACAGGCCTCAGCCCCTGGGACCCCAACCCCTAGGACTCCTGCAAGGAGGCTCCTTCCACCAACAAACACTGGGTGCTGCCCACTCTGTGCCTACTCAGAATGGTCCCAGAACTTTGGCAGTGAGTGAAACGTGGTCCCTGCCTTGAGGAGCTCACCCTAAGGTCTAGAGAAGATGTGGAGGCAGCAAACCTGGCCAACAATGACTCGATGGGGGTGATCTTGCCTTGTGATTAACCACTGGGGCTCTGGAGTTCAAACCCTGGCTCTGCCATCTACCAGTTACATACTTTGAACTTAGCCTTTGAGTCTCGCTTTCCTCACCTGTGAAATAAACAGGCCCCTAGCACAGGTCCTGGCACACAGAGGTTCTCCCAAGATGGCATCTCTGGTTTCATCAGGACTCCTCCAAGGTCAACACCTTTCATGTTGTAGATGTTATAGTTTGACACATCTATTAGAAGAGTTTTTTTCACAGATGGAAGAAAGCATTTTGAGGAAGGGGTGACTTTTTCTACTTTCCCCAAAGCCATGGTATGGGCTATGAGCAGCCTTGATTTTTTATTTGTTTGTTTGTTTGTTTTGAGACAGGGTCTCACTCTGTTGCCCAGGCTGGAGTGCAGTAGTGCAATCATAGGTCACGGCAGCCTCGAACTCAAGTGATCCTCCCATCTCAGTCTCCTGAGTAGCTGGGACTATAGGCTCATGGCACCATACCCAGCTAATTATTTACTTTTTTTTGTAGAGACAGGGTTCTTAGTATGTTGCTCAGGCTGGTCTCAAACTCCTGGACTCAAGTGATCCTCCTGCCTTGGCCTCCCAGAGTGCAGGGATTGCAGGTGTGACCCATCACACCCAGTCCAGCCTTGATTTTCATGAATATAGGAAGCACAAAGTGTGTAAGGAGCAAAGGGGAGGACAGGAATGCCTGCCTGAGGTCAGGAGAGGTTCTCTGGAGAAGAGATGTCCCAGATGAGAACAGGGATGGAGGAAGGGGCTCTGGACAGAGGGAACAATACATGCAACACGCAGAGGTGCCGGGTATAAGAAAGCCTGGGCTCTGTGAGACAGGGATGCTGGGCCATCTGGCTGGGGAGAAATATGCCAGTGCCAGATTATGAAAGCCCTTGAATGTCATGCTTAGAAGTTCAGATTGAGGCCGGGCATGGTGGCTCATGCCTGTAATCCCAGCACTTTGGGAGGCCGAGGCAGGCAGATTGAGGTCAGGAGTTCCAGACCAGTCTGACTAACTTGGTGAAACACTATCTCTGCTAAAAATACAAAAATTAGCTGGGCATGGTGGCGGGTGCCTGTAATCCCAGCCACTCGGGAGGCTGAGGCAGGAGAACTGATTGAGCCTGGGAGGTGGAGGTTGCAGTGAGCTGAGATGGCGCCACTGCACCCCAGCCTGGGTGACAGAGCAAGACTCCATCTCAAAAAAGAAAGAAAAAGAAGAGGAAGGAGAAGGAGAAGGAGAAGTTCAGATTGGCTAGTTTCTAAGGATCATGTGGATGAATCAAGATTCCTAGTCCAAACACAATGATCCTGAGGGGATGGAGCCTGAAGGCATCACCCAGAGCATCTGGAATGAGATTGTCAACAGCTTTGATGACATGGACCTCTTGGAGCCCCTCCTTCATGGCTTCTATGCCTATGGTTTTGGGAAGGTCTCTGACTTCCAGCTGCATTAGTCTTCCTCCTATCAAAGGTTATGTTGTGGTTGATTGCTCAAGCCCAATCTGGGGCTGGGAATATGGCCACATTTGCCATATCCATTCTACAGCAGATTGAATTGAATCTTAAGGCTACCCAGGCCTTGGTCCTGGAACCCACTTGAGAATTGGTTCAGTAGATGCAGAAAACGGCCATGGCATTAGATTATGTGTGTGCCTCCTGTCACACCTGCACTGGGGGCACGCACATGCATGTTGAAGTAGAAGCAGAAGCTGCAGATGGAAGCTCCCCATATCATCGTAGTACTCCTGGCCACGTATTTCATATGTTTCACTGGAGACACTGTCTCCCAAATACAGCAAGAGGCTTGCATTGGATGAAGCTGATGAAATGTTAAGCCAAAGATTCAAGAACCAGATCTATGCCATATTCCAAAACCTCAGCCAGTCACAGTGGCTCACACCTGTAATCCCAGCACTTTGGGAGGCAAAGGAGGGAAAATCACTTGAGCTCAGGAGTTGGAGAATAGCCTGGGCAACAGAATGAGACCACAGTTTCTACAAAAAAAATTTAAACATTATCTGGGCGTAGAGGCATGCACCTGTAGTCTCAGCTACTTGGGAAGCTGAGGCACAAAGATCACTTGAACCCAGGAGTTGGAGGCTGCAATGAGCTATGATCACACCACTGCATTCTGGTCTGTGTGACAGAGTGAGATCTGTCTCTAAAAGTAACAATAATTAATAAATAAAGTTCAACAGCAACACTCAGATGGTTTTGCTATCAGCTATAATGCCTTTTGATGCACTTGAGGTGACCAAGAAGTTCATGAGGGACCCTGCCAGAATCCTTGTCAATAAGGAAGAGTTTGCCCAGGCGTGGTAGCTCATGCCTGTAACCCCAGCACTTTAGGAGGCCAAGGCGGGCGGATCACGAGGTTAGGAGATTGAGACCATCCTGGCTAACACGGTGAAACCCCATCTCTACTAAAAATACAAAAAAATTAGTCAGTTGTGGTGGCAGGTGCCTGTAGTCCCAGCTACTCGGGAGGCTGAGGCAGGAGAATGGCGTGAACCCAGGAGGCGGAGCTTGCAGTGAGCCGAGATAGCGCCACTGCACTCCAGCCTGGGCGACAGAGCGAGACTCTGTCTCAAAAAAAAAAAAAAAAAAAAGAAGGAAGAGTTCACCTGGAGGGTATCTGCCAATTTTACATCAGCATAAAACAAGAGGAGTCGAAGCTGGGACCACTGTGTGACTTGTATGGAACCCTGATCATCATCCAGGCAGTCATCTTCACCAATACCCCAAGGAAGGCTGATTGGCTCACTGAGAAGATGCTTGCCAGAGATTTAACCGTTTCTGCCATGCATGGAGATATGAACCAAAAGGAACAAGATATGATCATGAGGAGTTCCATTCTGGCCCTAGCAGAGCATTGATTACCACTGGTCTCCTGGCCAGAGAATGTGTCAGGTTTCTTTAATCATCAGCTATGACTTTCCCACCAACAGGGAAAATGATATTCAAAATGAGAGTCAGTCATGGTGGATGTTTTGACCATAGGGTGTGGCTCCTAACACAGTAACACCAGAAGACAGGGGGACTAATCTAGACATCAAGACATTGTACATCACCCCCACTGAGGAGATGGCTCAGTGCTGTTGACCACATCTGAGGGGAGCTGATCTGCCACCTGGCTGGTCAATTTTGGGACTGAGGCTGGGCGCAGTGGCTCACGCCTGTAATCCCAGCACTTTGGGAGGCCGAGGCGGGCGGATCACGAGGTTAGGAGATCGAGACCATCCTGGCTAACACAATGAAAGCCTGTCTCTACTAAAAATACAAAAAAATTAGCCAGGCGTGGTGGCGGGTGCCTGTAGTCCCAGCTACTCAGGAGGCTGAGGCAGGAGAATGACGTGAACCTGGGAGATGAAGCTCGCAGTGAGCCGAGATCGCACCACTGCACTCCAGCCTGGGTGACAAAGTGAGACTCCATCTCAAAAAAAAAAAAAAAAAAAAAAATCAGGGCTGAGGAGCAGCAGGAGGTGGAGGGAAGGGAGCTGAGGGATGGACATCTTGTTTTTTTTTGGAGACCTAGTCTCAATCTCGCTCTGTTATCCAGGCTGGAGTGCAGTGGTAAGATCTCGCCTCACTGCAACCTCTGCCTCCTGGGTTCAAGTGATTCTCCTGCCTCAGCCACCCGAGTAACTGGGATTACAGGTGTGTGCCACCACACCTGGCTAATTTTTATATTTTTAGTAGAGACGGAGTTTCACCACGTTGGCCAGGATGGTCTCGAACTCCTGACCTCAAGTGATCCTCCCGCCTCAGCCTCCCAAATTGCTGGGATTACAGGCATGAGCCACTGCACTCAGCCTTGTCATTTTTTTCTTTGAATAAATGTGACTTTTGAGGCCAAAAAAAAAAAAAAAAAGGAACAATGAACATTTAAGATGATTTTTTTCTTTGGGAGGGTGGGCTCTTGCCCCAGATGTCATCTGTTCTCTCAAAAAACATTTATCCATTTCTCCCGATCCCAGCTGAATTCCTCTGAGAATGATTCAAAAGGCCATACTATGTCAGTCAGTCTTATTTGTTGGGCCAAATCAGGAGGGAGATTTTAAAATATTTTTTCTAAAAGTTGGGATTGTTTTGTATGGAATGCTGGCATAAGTGGAATGGCCAGAGATGACTAGCAGGGGAGGCTGGGCTGTCCCCAGAGCTGAGAAGATCACTGTCTCTGTCCATCTGGAGCTTGTTCCTGGCACAAGAGAGTGCCGTGGCATGCAAGGACAGCTCTCTTGTAGGTGATGGAGAGCTACTGAGGTAAGCAGGAGAAAGGCCTTTAGTAACAAGCTGCATGGCCAGGTGTGGTGGCTCACGCCTATAATCCCAGCACTTTGGGAGGCCAAGTCGGGGTGGATCACTTGAAGTCAGGAGTTTGAGACCAGCCTGGCCAACATGGTGAAACCCCATCTCTACTAAAATACAAAATTAGCCGGGTGTGGTTGCGCGTGCCTATAATCCCAGCTACTCAGGAGGCTAAGGCAGGAGAATGCCTTGAACCCAGGAAGTAGAGGTTGCAGAGAGCCGAGATCACACCACGGCACTCCAGCCTGGGTGACAGAGCGAGACTCCATCCAAAAAAAAAAAAAGCTGCAAATGCCACTAAGAGAAGGCACGTTAATAAGAACAATGATACTAGCTTCTACTGAGCACTTACTGTATTAGGCTCTTTTTGCATTGCTATGAAGAAATACCTGAGTCTGGGTAATTAAAGAAAAGAGGTTTGATTGGGGCCGGGCACAGTGGCTCATGCCTGTAATACCAGCACTTTGGGAGGCCGAGGCAGGTGGATCACGAGGTCAGGAGATAGATACCATCCTGGCTAATAGGGTGAAATCCTGTCTCTACTAAAAACAAAAAAAAATTAGCCGGGTGTAGTGACGGGCGCCTGTAGTCCCAGCTACTTGGGAGGCTGAGGCAGGAGAATGGCGTGAACCCAGGAGGCAGAGCTTGCAGTGAGCCGAGATCAACCACTGCACTTCAACCTGGGCTACAAAGTGAAAAAAAAGAAAAGAGGTTTGATTGGCTCCCAGTTCTGCTGGCTGTACAGCCATGGTGCTGGCATCTGCTCAGCTTCTGGGGAGGCCTCAGGAAGCTTACAATTGTGGTGAAAAGTGAAGTGGAAGCAAGCTTATCACATGGCAAGAGCAGGAACAAGGTCAGTGCCCTCTGGGGGGAGGTGCCACACACTTTCAAACAACCAGATCACTGTGAACTCAGAGCAAGAACTCGCTGATCACCAAGGGGATGGTGCCAAGCCATTTGATCACCAAGGGGATGGTGCCAAGCCATTCATGAGGGATCCACCCCATGATCCAAACATCTCCCACCAGGCCCCACCTCCAACACTGGAGATCACATTTCAACATGAGATCTGGGCAGGGCAGCGGGGACACACAGCCAAACCATATCACTTACTATATACTAGGTCAGTGGTCCCCAACTTTTTGGCACCAGGGAGTGGCTTTGTGGAAGACTATTTGTCCATGGTGTGAGGGGTAAAGGGGGATGGTTTTGGGATGAAACTGTTTCACCTCAGATCATCAGGCATTAGATTTTCATAAGGAGTGCACAACCTAAATCCCTCGCACATGCAGTTCACAATAGGGGATTCACACTCCTCAGAGAATCTAATGGTGATCTGACAGGAGGCAGAGCTCAGGTGGTAATGTCTATGGCCCAGGGGTTGGGGACCCCTGTGCTAGGTGCTCTTCTCTACACTTTATGTATTTTTTAACTTATTTGATTTTCGTTTTGCTTTGTTTTTGAGATGGAGTCTAGCTCTGTTGCCCAGGCTGGAGTGCAGTGGTGAGATCTCGGCTCACTGCAACTTCTGCTGCTCAGGTTCAAGTGATTCTCCTGCCTGAGCCTCCCAAATAGCTGGGATTACAGGCACCCACCACCACACCTGGCTAATTTTTGCATTTTTAGTAGACACAGGGTTTCACCATATTGGCCAGACTGGTCTCAAACTCCTGGCCTCAAACAATCCACCTGCCTTGGCCCCTCAAAGTGCTGGGATTACTGGCATGAGCCAGCAGTCCCAGCCAACTTACTTGATTTTTACAACACCCTAAGAGGTAGCTGTTACTCTTCTCTCCCTGTTTTATTTATTTTAGAGACAGGGTCTCACTTGTCACCCAAGTGACAAGTCTCAGCTACTCGGAGGGAGCAGTGGTGCGATTGTGGCTCACTGCAGCCTCAAACTCCCAGGCTCAAGCAGTTCTCCCTCAGCCTCCTGAGTAACTGGGATTACAGGAAGGTACCACTGAACACCCAGCTATATCCCCTCTTGTAGAAGAGGAAACTGAGATACAAAAAGTTGACGTGCCCAGGCTCATACAGCCGGGAGAAGCTGAGCTAGGACAGAAACCAGAGTGCTCAGGCTCCAAAGCCCAGGTCTTTCCACCACAATACATTACCCGACCCCCTGAAACACCCTCTCAGCCATCCCTGCAGCCTCTTTATTAAAGAGCCTCATTATAAAAGCCTCCTGGGAGCAGGTTTGAGTGGGAGGGAGGGGCAGAGAGCCCAAGTGCTTTGGGAGCCCAAGGTGAGGCGGGGCACAGAGAGAGAAGCTGGTGCTCCGCCAACACAACTGGGCAGCTTCCCAGAATGGGCCAGAGGCGTGGAGAGGGGCTGTGGGGCAGAGGTGCCTGAAGAAAGGGGCTAGACAGTCAGTTCCAGCTAGAGGAGGGCATGGAGGACAGGAAGGGGAGCCCCTTTCTCCACCTCATAGACTCTAGATTAGCTCCTCTGGCCCAGCAGGGCTACAGAAATCTGAGGATCCCTGCCAGCCAATCCTCTTCTTCCCAGCAAGAGTTCCCCTAGTTGCCCTCCAGTGGGCAAAGGACAGGACAGGATCACCCTCCACCACTCCCATCCTCCACATTCATCCTGATCTCATGGGATTGCTATAACACCCAGGCAACAGAGGGCAAAGGAGTCGAGTTCTCATGCTGCATTAAAAATGGGAAGACTCAAGCTGGGCACGGTGGCTCACGCCTGTCCCAGAACTTTGGGAGGCCGAAGCAGATGGATCACTTCAAGTCAGGAGTTTGAGACCAGTCTGGCCAACATGATGAAGCCCCATCTCTACTAAAAATACAAAAATTAGCCAGGTGTGGTGGCGTGCGCCTGTAATACCAGCTACTCAGGAGGCTGAGGCAGGAGAATCACTTGAACCTGGGAGGCGGAGGTTGCAATGAGCCAAGATCACACCACTACACTACAGCCTGGGCGACAGAGTGAGACTCCATCTCAAATAAATAAACAAACAAATAGTAAAGACAATAAATACTCAAAACTCATCACTTACTAATTAGTTTACTACAATTTACTTTTTTTTTTTTTTTTTTTTTTGACACAGGGTTTCACTTCTGTTGCCCAGATGAGTAGAGTGGTGCGATCTTGGCTCACTGCAGCCCTGACCTCCCTGGGCTCAGGTGGTCCTCCCACCTCAACCTGGCACCCCTGGTGCCACCGTGTTGGGCTAATCAGTTTTTAATAGACAGGATCTTACTGTGTTACTCAGGCTAGTCTCAAAATCCTGAGCTCAAACGATCTGCTGGCGTTGGCCTCCCAAAACACTGGAATTACAGGCATGAGCCACCACGCCCAGTCAGTGGTGTGTTATTTACGGCCTATCTCTTCCAGGACAGCACTTGGTGGTGTTACATTGGTAACCTGAAATCAGCCATCGTGAGAGTATTTACACTACAAATCAACAGACATTATACATCAGAAGTTTTATTGATTTGTTGACTGCCTAGACCAGGGATGAGCAAACTATAAGCAAATCTGGACTACCACCTGTTTTTGTAAATAAAGTTTTATTGGAACACAGTCACACTCATGTATTTACGTCTTGTCTAAGGCTGTTTATGCACTACACTGGCAGAGTTGAGTAACTGCAATAAGATCATATGGCTCCCAAAGCCTAAGACATTTACCACTTCATGGAAGGAGTTTGCTGACCTGTAGCCTGGATTTAAGAAAACACTGGAGGGAGGCCGGGCGCGGTGGCTCACGCCTGTAATCCCAGCACTTTGGGAGGCCGAGGCGGGCGGATCACAAGGTCAGGAGATCGAGACCACGGTGAAACCCCGTCTCTACTAAAAATACAAAAAATTAGCCGGGTGCGGTTGTGGGCGCCTGTAGTCCCAGCTACTCGGGAGGCTGAGGCAGGAGAATGGCGTGAACCCGGGAGGCGGAGCTTGCAGTGAGCCGAGATCGCGCCACTGCACTCCAGCCTGGGCGACAGAGCGAGACTCCGTCTCAAAAAAAAAAAAAAAAAAAAACACTGGAGGGGCCAGTCACGGTGGCTCATGCCTGTGATCCCAGCACTTTGGGAAGCCAAGGCAGGCAGATAACTTGAGGTCAGGAGTTCGAGACCAGCCTGGCCAACATGGTGAAATCCCATCTCTACTAAAAATACAAAGATTTGCTGGGCGTCGGGGCAGGTGCCTGTAATCCCAGCTACTTGGGAGGCTGAGGCAGGAGAATTGCTTGAATCTGGGAGGCAGAGGTTGCAGCGAGCCAAGATTGTGCCACTGCACTCCAGCCTGGGCAACACAGTGAAACTCAGTTTTTTTTTAAAAAAGAAAAGAGGCTGGGCTTAGTGGCTCATGCCTGTATCTCAGTACTTTGGGAGCACAAGGTAGGTGGATTACCTGAGGTCAGGAGTTCGAGACCAGTCTGGCCAACATGGTGAAACCCCGTCTCTACTACAAACACAAAAATTAGCCAGGCTTGGTGGCGGGCACCTGTAATCCCAGCTACTTGGGAAACTGAGGCAGGAGAATTGCTTGAACCCAGGAGGCGGAGGTTGCAGCAAGCCAAGATTACACCATTGCACTCCAGCCTGGGTAACAAGAGCAAAACTCCATCAAAAAAAAAAAGGAAGGAAGGAAGGAAGGAGGGAGGGAGGGAGGGAGGGAGGGAGCGAGGGAGCGAGGGAGGGGAAAGAAGGAAGGAAGGAAGGAAGAAGGAAGGAAGGAAGGAAAGAGAGAGAGAGAGAAAAGAGAAGAGAAGAGAAGAAAAGGAAGAGAGAAAAGCGCGCCAGGCATGGTCACTTATGCCTGTAATCCCAGCATTCTGGGAGGCTGAGATGGGAGGATCACTTGAGCCCAGGAGTTTCACACCAGCCTGGTCAACATAGTGAGACCCAGTCTTTACAAAAACAAGTTTTAAAAATTAGCCAGGTGTAATGGTGCATACCTGTAGTACCAGCTACTTGGGAGGCTAAAGGGGGAGGGAGGATTGCTTGAGCCCAGGAGTTTGAGGTTACAGACAGTGGTGAAGGAAAATTCTCCCAGTGGGTGGAACCTTGGGGCAATACATCTGTGGATGCTTTCTGTGGAGGAAAGGTGGCCTAAGGTACAGATTTACACAGACTCGTGAGCAGCATCTGATAGGCTAGCCAGCTGCAGAGACTTGAAAAGAGCACAACTGGCAATCCGATGGCCTAGGAGAAAGGACTGTGAACAGCTTCTCAAAATAGTCACAGGGTGGGAAGATTCCCATATGAAATGCCCATCAGAGAGCAATCGGTGGAGGAGCCCTCAGTGGTGAGATAGGATGACTCGCCGTAGATTGTGTCAGCCTCTTTACCCGGCCAGACCCATGCTTTCTCAATGGTCCCATACACAGAGTGCTCCACCACCAGATGTCTGTGCGTGCTAGAAAATGGCTGTGCTCAATTGGCCAGGGGTGGTGGCTCATGCCTGTAATTCCAGCACTTTGGCAGGCTGAGGCGGACGGATCACTTGAGGTCAGGAGATGGACACCATCTTGGCCTACATGGTGAAATCCCGTCTCTACTAAAAAAAATACAAAAAATTAGCTGGGCGTGGTGGCGGGCACCTGTAGTCCCAGCTACTCGGGAGGCTGAGGCAGGAGAATCCCTTGAACCAGGGAGGTGGAGCTTGCAGTGAGCCGAGATGGTGTCACTGCACTCCAGCTGGGGCGACAGCGCGAAACTCCGTCTCAAAAAAAAAAAAAAAAGAAAGAAAGGAAAAAGAAAAAGAAAAGAAAATGGCTGTGCTCAGGCCAGGTGTGGTGGCTCATGCCTGTAATCCCAGCTACTTGGGAGGCTGAGGCAGGAGAATCACTTGAACCCGGGAGGCAGAGGTTGCAGTGAGCCAAGGTCACATCATTGCATTCCAGCCTGGGCAACAAAAGTGAAACTCCATCTCAAGAACAAAAAAGGAATGCCTTTGTCTAAGTTTTTATACAGTGTTTTTAATTCATTTTCTTTTTTTTTTAAGATTTTTTTTTTTTTTTCTGAGACAGAGTCTTGCTCTGTCACGGAGGCTGGAGTGCAGTGGCACAATCTTGGTTTACTATAACCTCCACCTTCTGGGATCAAGCAATTCTCAGGTCTCAGCCTCCTGAGTAGCTAGGACTACATGCTCCCACCACCATGCCCAGCTATATTTTGTTTTTATTTTTGTATTTTTAGTAGAGAACTAGGGTTTTGCTGTGTTGGCCGAGCTGGTCTCGAATTCCTGGCCTCAAAGTGATTCACCTGCCTTGGCCTCCCAAAGTTCTAGGATTACAGGTGTGAGCCACCATGCCGACATTTCTTTTAGTTTTTAAAATTAAAAAGAAATATATTGCTAGGCCTGGTGGCTCACGCCTGTAATCCCAGCACTGTTGCCCAGGCTGGAGTGCAGTGACAAAATCTCAGCTCACCACAACCTCCGCCTCCCGAGTTCAAGTGATTCTCCCACCTTGGCCTCCCGAGTAGCTGGGATTAGAGGCATGCACCACCACACCCAGCTAATTTTTGTATTTTTAGTAGAGATGGGGTTTCACCATGTTGGCCAGGCTGGTCTCGAACTCCTGACCTCAGGTGATCTGCCTGCCTTGCCCTCCCAAAGTGCTGGGATTACAGTCGTGAGCCACCACACCCAGCCTGCCTGGCCAGATTTATTTATTTATTTATTATTTTATTTTATTTTATTTTATTTTATTTTGAGACAGAGTCTTGCTCTGCCACCCAGGCCAGAGTGCAGTGGCACAATCTCAGCTTACTGCAAGCTCTGCCTCCTGGGTTCACGCCATTCTCCCGCCTCAGCCTCCCAAGTAGCTGGGACTACAGGCACCCGCCACCACGCCCAGTTAATTTTTTGCACTTTTAGTAGAGACATGTTTCACTGTGTTAGCTAGGATGGTTTTGATCTCCTGACCTCATGATCCGCCTGCCTCGGCCTCCCAAAGTGCTGGGACTACAGGCGTGAGCCACCGCACCCAGCCTGCCTGGCCAGTTTTTAAAACATTTTCAGGTTAGCTAGTCTTTGTTGAATAAAGGCAAACATTTTGCTGCATCATTACTTTCCATCTCCAAGAGTTTCCGACACCAGTGCCTCTCTGTGAAGAAAGCAGTGTGTTGTGACAACATCAAGTTTTTGTTTGTTGGTTTTGTTTTTTTCCAAGGACAGTAAAAATTCTTATGGAGGCAACCATTGATTTGAACCATCAGTATAAATGCCAAGGTAGTTCTTCCAAGACAGACTTTTTGATGATTCGTCATATGAAATGACATTAAATCTATCTTGGCTTTTTGTTTGTTTGGGAAAGCTGAAAATTTTCTTGATGATCGTGCTGACCATTTACAGATCTTACTAGTGCTATAGCGTGGTAAGCATTCACCATTTTATTGATGAAATCAGTTGACTCATCAGCCAGGATAAAGATTAAGTTGTAGCCCGGCGCAGTGGCTCACGCCTGTAATCCCAGCACTTTGGGAGGCCGAGGAGGGTGGATCACAAGGTCAGGAGATCAAGACCATCCTGGCTAACACGGTGAAACCCCATCTCTACTAAAAATACAAAAATAAAATTAGCTGGGCACAGTGGTGGGTGCCTGTAGTCCCACCTACTCGGGAGGCTGAGGCAAGAGAATGGCGTGAACCCGGGAGGTGGAGCTTGCAGTGAGCCGAGATTGCGCCACTGCACTCTAGCCTGGGTGACAGAGCGAGACTCCCTCTCAAAAAAAAAAAAAAAAAGATCAAGTCGTTTTTCATTTTATTATCAAGAAAACAAAAATAGGCCGGGCGCGGTGGCTCAAGCCTGTAATCCCAGCACTTTGGGAGGCCGAGACGGGCGGATCACGAGGTCAGGAGATCGAGACCATCCTGGCTAACACAGTGAAACCCCGTCTCTACTAAAAAAAATACAAAATACTAGCCGGGCGAGGTGGCAGGCGCCTGTAGTCCCAGCTACTCAGGAGGCTGAAGCAGGAGAATGGCATAAACCTGGGAGGCAGAGCTTGCAGTGAGCTGAGATCCGGCCACTGCACTCCAGCCCGGGCGACAGAGCCAGACTCCGTCTCAAAAAAAAAAAAAAAAAAAAGAAAACAAAAATAAAATCCTGTTCAGTATCAGAGATCATGTCGTCAATATGTGAGGTTGCTGTTCTCTCTCAGGATAGAGTCTTTTCTTTCTTTCTTTCTTTTTCTTTTTTTTTTTTGAGACGGAGTTTCGCTCTTGTTGCCCAGGCTGGAGTACAGTGGCGTGATCTCGGGTCACTGCAACCTCCACCTCCTGGGTTCAAGCGATTCTCCTGCCTCAGCCTCTCAAGTAGCTGGGATTACAGGCGCCTGCCACCACACCTGGCAAATTTTTGTATTTTTATTAGAGACGGGGTTTCAGCATGTTGGCTAGGCTGGTCTCAAACTCCTGACGTCAGGTGATCCATCCTTCTTGGCCTCCCAAAGTGCTGAGATTACAAGTATGAGCCACCATGCTTGGCCTTTTTTCTTTTTCTTTTTTTTTTTTTTTTAAATAGACAAGGTCTTGCTCTGTCACCAAGGCAGTGGAGTTATCACGGCTCACTATAGCCTCAGCCTCTTGGACTCAAGTGATCCTCCTGCCTCAGCCTCTGGAGTAGATGGGACCATAGCATGCCACTGTGCTCGGCTAATTTTTAAATTTTTTATAGAGAGGGTCTTTCTCTGTTTTCCAGGCTGGTTTTGAACTCTTAGCCTCAAGTGATCCTCCCTCCTTGGTCTCCCAAAGTTCTGGGATTACAGGTGGGAGCCACTGTGCCTGGCCTATTATAGTACATTTAATTGTGAGGATTTCACATTTTTTGCAAGTTTCTTGTTTAGTCATCTGTCCTGCCCTTCTGTTTTATACCTTATTGGCCTCTGTGTTTTACAAATGAGTCTGACGGGTTAACGTGGGGTTTTTTAAAACATGGGCTGTGAAATGAAAGGGGAGAATTCTAGGCCTAGGTCCATGGACAAATCTGGTAAGGTTGGTTAGTGATAAAGAGTTACAACCTAATTGTAGTTAGGTTCTTTTCCATTTTGCTGGAGCCATTGCTACGTGTCTAACTGCAAATCACAGCCACTTGACAAGTAAATGTGCCATTTTAAAAAATATCTATTTGGGCTGGGCACGGTGGCTCACATCTGTAATCTCAGCACTTTGGGAGGTCGAGGCAGGAGGATCACCTAAGGTCAGGAATTTGAGACCAGCCTGGCCAACATGGTGAAACCCCATCTCTACTAAAAATACAAAAATGTGCCAAGTGCAGTGCTAGGCGCCTGTAATCCCAGCTACTTGGGAGGCTGAGGCAGAAGAATTGCTTGAGCCTGGGAGGCAGAGGTTGCAGTGAGCCAAGATTACGCCACTGCACTCCAGCCTGGCCAACAGAGTAAGACTGTCTCAAAAAAAAAAAAAATTTTTTTTTACTATAATACTAACCTGCCTAATTCATGTTTTATCATGTTTACATCAACAGCAAAGTAGCAGGGAAGCAGCTGAGTCACAGCACTTACAAATTCTTTCTTTAGAAGGAAATTTTCCTCTGATTTTCTGTCACACCAGTCGAGTTTTGTTTGTTCCCATAAGTCAGTTGCTGGTGCATAAAGGGAGGTTGGGGAGGGAATTCAGTAGAGCAAGGACGATATCATCAGCCTCAACCTCCTCCCCAGGCCATGCGTGCTCACATACTATCAACAGACTTCCTGATGTCATGTTAAAAAATGAGAAAGACTCAACTGAATGAACACAGTCCTGCTTTTCTTTCTTTTTCCTTTTTTTTTTTTTTTTTTTTTTGTGAGACAAGATCTCACTCTGTCACCCAGGCTGGAATGCAATGGTGTGATCTCGGCTCACTGCAACCTCCACCTCCTGGGCTCAAGCAATTCTCGTGCCTCAGCCTCCCAAGTAGCTGGGACTACAGGCGCACACCACCACATCCAGCTTATTTTTTTTGTATTTTAGTAGAGACAGAGTTTCACCATGTTGCCCAGGCTGGTCTCAAACTCCTGAGCTCAGCTGATCCATCTGCCTCGGCCTCCCAAAGTGCTGGGATTACAGGTGTGAGCCACCGCGCCCGGCCCACACAAATTGTTTCTTTGTCTGCTGCTGGCAACAGATAGTGAGCTCCTTAAAACAGGAGCCATGTCTCTTTCATCGCTGGGAACCCAGTAGCCGCTATGGACATGGCTCTGACCAAGCATTCAAGAAGCTGAGACCCATAAGCTTCCAGAAGAGCTGCGCTGTGCGCAAATGAATTCAGCCTACAGGGCAAGCTCTGCGGTGGATTCCAGGAGGAACACAGGAAAGCATGAAGGTTACGGATACAGACTTGGAGTAAGATAGCACTGATGGTAAGTTTTCATTCATCAAGCAACTCATTTATACTCTCTGAGCCACAGCACCTTTGTCTGTCAAACGGGGATAAACAATATCCACCATGTGGGGCTATTGTGAGGATTAAATTAAATGTGTATGGGCCAGGCACGGTGGCACAGGCCTGTAATCCCAGCACCTTTGGGATGTCGAGGTGGGCAGATTGTTTGAGGTCAAGAGTTCGAGAACAGCCTGACCAACAGAGTGAAACCCCATCTTTACTAGAAATACAAAAGAAATTAGCTGGGCGTAGTGGTGCACGCCTGTAATTTCAGCTACTTGGGAGGCTGAGGCAGGAGAATTTCTTGAATTCAGGAGGTGGAGGTTGCTGTGAGCTGAGACCATGCCACTGCACTCCACCCTAGGCGACAGAGCAAGACTCTGTCTCAAAAAAAAAAAAAAAAGAAAAAAAGAAAAGAAAATGTGTATAAAGCAGTCCTCAATAAATGATGGCTGATAGTTTTATTTTGGTAATAACCCTAACAGGGGGTTTCCAGGATCAAGAAGAGAACAATAATGCCAATTAACATGTATTGGCCAGGCATGGTGGCTCACACCTGAAATCCCAGCACTTAGGGAGCACGAGGTGGGTGGATCATTTGAGGTCACGAGTTCGAGCGCAGCCTCGTCAACATGGTGAAATCCCGTCTCTACTAAAAATACAAAAATTAGCTGGGTGTGGTGCGCACCTGTAGTCCCAGCTGCTAGGAAAGCTGAGGCAGGAGAATTGCCTGAACCCGGGAGGCAGAGATTGCAGTGAGGGAGATTGCGCCCCTGCACTCCAGCCTAGTGACAGAGTGAGACTCTGTCTCAAAAAAAAAAAAAAAAAAATTAGCCAGGATGGGGTATAGTGGTGGGTGCCTGTAATCCCATCTACTCAGGGGGCTAAGGCAGGAGGATCACTTGAACGCGGGAGGCAGAGATTGCTGTGAGTGGAGATCGTGCCGCTACACTCCAGCCTGGGTGACAGAGTGAGACTGTCTCAAAAAAAAAAAAAAATAGGCCGGGCGCGGTGGCTCATGCCTGTAATTCCAGCACTTTGGAAGGGCGAGGCGGGCGGATCACAAGGTCAGGAGATCAAGACCATCCTGGCTAACACGGTGAAACCCTGTCTCTACTAAAAATACAAAAAGTTAGCCGGGCATGGTGGCGGGCGTCTGTAGTCCCAGCTACTTGGGAGGCTAAGGCAGGAAAATGGCGTGAACCTGGGAGGCGGAGGTTGCAGTGAGTCGAGATCGTGCCGCTGCACTCCAGCCTGGGCGACAGAACGAGACTCCTTCTCAAAAATAAAGTAAGAAATAAACAAACAACAACAACAAAAACTATGTATTATGCTGTTAATATAAGGTTTACATATCTTAACTTTTTTGATCCTGTGGGCTAGGTGTTCTTATTCCCATTTTACAGAGGAAGAAACTGAGGCATGGGAAAGTTCAGCAACAAGCCCAAGGTCACACACTTATTTATGAGGGAGTCAGGCAGTCTTCACCCCAGAGCCAACTGACCTCTAGATGGGACTGGAGACTGGACCACTTGGACCATTTTCTTTCCAATAACAGGGCTAAAGCAGCTGATGAAGCCATGGTGCCCCATGGACTTCTTGGTCCAGCTTTGCCAGTGACCTGTGGGGTCCCCTAGGTCCAGTCCTTCCCTTTTCTTGACCTCGGTTTCCTCATTTATAATGAAGGAGTTTGACACAATAATTCTTGATTCTGAACTGTAGTCCAGGAAGAGACATTTGGGAATGAGGCCCTGGCCTGCTGGTGACATCATAGAGGGAGGAGTTCCACGAGAATAGTCAGGCCTTTCTGGAAGCCCAGTGCCACAGTCTGCACTGAGCTCGGCTCAGGAAGGAAGGGAAATCCAGGCGGGGCCTGTTGGGCCCAGGTCTGGAGTTCTGTTTGCTCCAGAGTTCCCAGCACAGTCATGGATCAAAACTCAGTGCCTGAAAAGGCTCAGAATGAGGCAGACACTAATAACACAGATACGTTCTTTCGCTCCCACTCATCACCCCCACACCACAGGCCAGGCCACAGCGGAGCTCTCCACCATCATGGCGTGCCTCAGCGACGTGGTGAATCTCACCACCCTCCGGAGTTCGAAGACTTCCACGACCAAGCCTTCTCCTCCCACATCCACCAATCTCAACACCACAGTGAGGCGTGGAATCATGGCAGAGCCCACGGCCCCACAGGCTTTGGCCTGGCTCCCTCTGAAGGCGCTGTCCCCTCCCACCATTCCTACGGTGAGGACTACCTTAATGAGCTCCACCATGCTGGCAGAAGGCACCATGACGGGTCCCAATACAGTGGGTTCCATCAGCAGAATGACTCCCACTCCCGTAAGGAGTCTCACCATGGCAGACGCCAATATCTCGGTGAGAATTTATCCCACTATTCCTCTGGCGTGCCCCACCACCCCAGCGAGGCTTCCCACCATGGTGGGTCCTACCTGCCCCCTGGAGCCAATCCCTACAGTGAGTCCTTCCACCACAGCGAGGCTTCCTACCTTAGCGGGCTCCAACACAACGAGTCCCAGCATCACCAAGTCTCCCACCATGGCTGGTCCACCCACCACCAAAGCCACCACCATGGCAGGTCCCATCATCACGAAGCCCACCAGCATAGAAGGCCTTCTCATCACGGACAGATCATTTCCCCTTATTCCTCTGTGGGGTCCTACCAGCATGGGATATCTGACCATCACAGCGAGTACCCCCATAGTGAGCATTCCCACCACACACAGTACCACCACCGGACTCACCAGCACCGAGACCACCACCAGCACCGAGACCACCACAGTACGCATCATTCCAGTCACCAGTACAGGGACTACGTCCAGAGCACTTCCCAGCTCTCCATCCCACAAACGTCCTGGAGCCTGGTTCACGATGCCTCCGGCCCTGCTGCTTCTCATACAGGAGCCTCCCCCCATCACATGGCACACCCACAGGGCTCGGCCCACAGCATGACTCGGTCTGTCAGCACAGTCCCCTCACGTGCCACCCAGAGGTCCAAAAAAGTTCATCCCTGGGATACCTCCACCAAAGATTCAGAAGACTGGGGCAAAGAAGAGGGGCGGTTTCGGAGACGCAAAAGTGAGTCTTTGCTGGGTCCCCCATGCCAACTCCTGCTGCCTGGCACAGGTTCCAGACCTGATCTCGGGCCCGCACTGACCTTCCACAGATCGTAAGGCCTGAACCTCCTGCATATGTCTCCCATTGGCTATTCATTCTCCTGACTGTTCATGGTCCCATCTTTTATTTTTTGAATTATGCACTTCTTTAGGCCATGAGGTGTTTGTTCATTCAGTCACTGCCTTCTTTATTCGTATGTCCACCAGTCAAACATTGACACTCATTCAGTGTGGGTGTGTGACCTGCCTGGACCATGGCAGCACAGGGAAAAATTCAACACAGTCGCTGCCCTCGAGGGGCCCAAGACTGGGGGTGGTCACTTAGCCGACCACAGATCATCCTGTGCTCGGGGCCTGCCGTCCTCAGAACATTGACCACGGTGGATCCTATCTGTCCAGATTTCTCCCACTCAGCTGTGAGCTGCTTGAGGACAGAGATTAGGAACTAATGCCTGAATGAGGGCCTTATTGGAGGGCAAGGAGGGACCATGGGCTTTAGCTCTCACTCCACCGAACCTTCTTCCTAGTAGTTCAATAAACGTGACAACAGGCCAGGCGTGGTGACTCACACCTGTAATCTCAGCACTTCGGGAGGCCGAGACAGGCGGATCACTTGAGGTCAGGAGTTCGAGACCAGCCTGGCCAACATGGTGAGATCCCGTCTCTACCAAAAAAAAGACAAAAATTGGCCAGGCATGGTGGTGCGTGCCTGTAATCCCAGCTACTCGGGAGGTTGAGGCAGGAGAATCGCTTGAACTCAGGAGGCAGAGGTTGCAGTGAGCCGAGATCATGCCACTGCACTCCAGCCTGGGTGACAGAGTAAGACTCCATAAGAAAAAAAAAAACAAATAGGCCGGGCGCGGTGGCTCACACCTGTAATCCCAACACTTTGGGAGGCTGAGGTGGGCAGATTGTTTAGGAGTTGGAGACCAGCCTGGTCAATATGGCGAAACCTTGTCTCTACCAAAAAAATACAAAAATTAGCCAGGTGTGGTGGTGTGTGCCTGTAATCCCAGCTACACAGGAGGGTGAGGCAGGAGAATAACTTGAAGCTGGGAGGCAGAAGTTATAGTGAGCCAAGATCGCAACACTGCACCCCAGCCTGGGCAACAGAGCGAGACTCCATCTCAGAAAACAACAACAAATAAAACATGACAACAGTCTCAGGAACAAGCAGACAGGGGCAAGGGTGTTATTAAATGGGGGTGGGAAAGGCAACCCAGAGGAGGGAACATTTCATCAGGACCTTAAAGGGAGAGGATAAGTGCACCAAGAGGATGGGGTGATGAGGAGGTTGGGTTTTCCATGTGTAAGTTGCCACGTGAGCAAAGAAAGGCATGAGACACAGGAGTGGGAGCCCTCAGGATCCCCAGAAGCCAACTCCAAATCCGCAACAGGCTGGCCCCTGCCACAGAAGGCACAGGACCAGCCTGTTGGGGATTTATTGGCCAGGGTGGTCTCGAACTCCTGGTCTCCAGAAGTGAGCTCCAGGTGCGAGCCGTTGCTTCTGGTCACAATTATCCCCATTTTAAAGACAAGAAAACAGAGACACAGAGCAGTAGTGAAGTCACGCAGCTGCTTAGGTAGAGCCGGGGAGAGCCTGGGAATCCAGGCTTGTGTGAGGCTCATGCTGAGGAGAGAGAGGACACTGGGTGCTGGGGAAAGCCCTGAGCGCACTCCTGTGTCCCTGCAGAGTGGTACTTCATAACCTTGGACTCCATATTCTTCTGCGTCTATGTGGTGGAAGCCGTGGAGGCCAGGAGTTCGAGACCAGCCTGGCCAACATGGTGAAACCCTGTTTATACCAAAAATACAAGAATTAGCTGGGTGTGGGGCAGGCACCTGTAGTCCCAGCTACTTGGGAGACTGAGGCACGAGAATTCCTTGAACCCCGGAGGCGGAGGGCCAGCAAGCAGGTGGGAGTGACTATGGACGCTGAGCCAGGCTGGGGGGTGCCCGGGACCTCGTGTCCCCCACTTGCACACACTTGACTTTCTGGCCTTGTTCCTTTCAGCCGGCCGGCTCCAGCGGACCCACAAGAAGGGACACTCTACTAATCTCTTGCAGTGGCTGTGGGAAAAGCTAACCTTCCTCATTCAGGGCTTCCGGGAAATGATCCGGAAGGTGACCCAATCCCTGGCCTTTGAAACCTTCATCTTCTTCATCGTCTGCCTCAACACCTTCATGCTGGTGGCCCAGACTTTCGCTGAAGTCGAGATCCGGGGCGGTAAGAGCCAGGGAGCCCTGTTCCCATGGAGAACCCACCGATGCTGTTCCAGGACCTCCGTGGGCCTGATCCAGTGCCGGGCGGTTCACAGGACTCAGCTCACTAGATCCTCACCCCTGGGAAGTAGATGGCATTGCCCAGCGTTTAGAGAGCGTCTCATAAAGACTCCACTGAGGTCAGCCAGCCCGAGACAGAAGGACCAGCTAGGCGGGAGGCGGTGCTGTTCTCGCCGCAGCCACTAGGGGACGCATCTGCTCCAAATGTGCGACTGAGGGCGGCCGGGCGCCTGCAGCCTGAGCTTCGCGGGAAGGGCCGGGAACCCGAGAAGGCCCTGGAGGGGCGAGGGTGGAAGGCGCTGGAGGGGTGAGGGTGGAAGGCCAGGGAAGGCTGGGCCCTCTAATGTCATGGAGCAGGGTGAAGGACAGGAGCTGCCCGGCTCGTTGTCTCAGGCTCCATTCTAAGCACTTCGCTTGTGTTCATGCATTTAATTCTCACAACTTTATCGAGTGGACGTCAGTTATCCCTACTTTATTTTATTTTAGACGGAGTCTCGCTCTTTTGCCCAGGTTGGAGTACAGTGGCGTGATCTCGGTTCACCAAAACCTCTGCCTCCCGGGTTCAAGTGATTCTCCTGCCTCAGTCTCCCAAGTAGCTGGGACTACAGGTGCCCGCCACCACGCCCAGCTAATTTTTGTATTTTTGGTAGAAACTGGGTTTCACCATGTTGGCCAGGCTGGTCTCAAACTCCTGACCTAAGGTGATCTGCCCGCCTCACCCACCCGAAGTGCTGGGATTACAGGCGTGCACCATTGCTCCCGGACACAATTAAACCCATTTTAAAGACAAGAAAACTGAGACACAGAGCAGTAGTGAAGTCGTGGAGCTGCTTAGGTAGAGCCGGGGAGAGCCTGGGAACCTGGGCTTGTATGAGGCTCATGCTGAGGAGAGAGAGGACACTGGGTGCTCGGGACAGCTCTGAGCGCGCTCCTGTGTCCCTGCAGAGTGGTACTTCATGGCCTTGGACTCCATATTCTTCTGCATCTACGTGGTGGAAGCCCTGCTCAAGATTATCGCCCTGGGTCTCTCGTACTTCTATGACTTCTGGAACAATTTGGGTGGGTGGGGCTGGGGCCAGGCCATTTGTGTTTAGTCTCAGGGAGGCTCAGGATGAGAGAACGGTGGGGAAGGGAGCGCTGGCGTTGGGAGCCCGCCAGGCTCAGGAACCCTGTGCCTTCAGACTTCTTCATCATGGCCATGGCCGTGCTGGACTTCTTGCTGATGCAGACCCACTCCTTCGCCATCTACCACCAAAGCCTCTTCCGGATCCTCAAGGTCTTCAAGAGCCTGCGAGCGCTGAGGGCCATCCGGGTCCTGCGGAGGCTCAGGTCGGTGGCCACGGCTCCCACCTGGGGTGGGGACTCCAAAGGAAGAGGGGACACAGACCGGGGCCCCCAAGAAATCCACTGTGACCTGCTCAAGGGATGGGGGCATCAGAGGCTGCTGACCCCAGCCTGCTTCTGCCTCCTGCCATGCACTGGAATCAGCCCCTTCATTTTTCCAGAGAGGGGCCGGGACTCACCCAAGTCACCAGCAAGTCAGGAGCCTCCTGCCTTCAGCGCCAGCTGTGGCTGCTAGGCACAAACACCCCCCTGCCCCACTGATGACTCAGCCCTCGCTCCATTTCTGCCCACAGATTCCTGACCAGCGTCCAGGAAGTGACAGGGACCCTGGGCCAGTCCTTGCCATCCATCGCAGCCATCCTCATCCTCATGTTTACCTGCCTCTGTATCCTGGTGCTGCAGGGGCTGGGGTGGGGGCCTGAGGGGTTGTGGTGAAAGGGGTGCGGGGAGCAGGGATGGGGCAGGAGGAGGGGCGCTGGGACAGGGATAGGACCGAGAGCCGAGTTTGGCCCTGAACAGCCAGTCCTCTTCTCCGCGGTCCTCCGAGCACTGTTCCGCAAATCTGACCCCAAGCGCTTCCAGAACATCCTCACCACCATCTTCACCCTCTTCACCTTGCTCACTCTGGATGACTGGTCCCTCATCTACATAGACAGCCGTGCCCAGGGTAGGGCAGGCCCCAGGCGGCAGGGAGGGCAAGGGATTGGGGGGGTGGACCGGCCAGGGCTTGGTGACCCCATCGGCAAAGTGGGGCTTCTGATGCCTGCATGTCAGAGTGTGGGGAGGGAGCAGGTCGTGGTTGGGGGTGGCAAGCACAGCCTGACTGTGCCCTCTGGCCTGCTCCCCCTAGGCGCCTGGTACATCATTCCCATCCTCATAATTTACATCATCATCCAGTACTTCATCTTCCTCAAGTGAGGACTCGCCCCTGCTGCACTGCCCAGCACCACCCGTGCTTCCTGCTCCCCCTGGGACCCTCACCCCAGCCCTCTCACCCTGGTCGTGCCACACTGAACCCACAGGAAATACAGGGTGCCCCTCTCCTCTGGCCTCTTCACTGAGGGCACACTCCTGTCCCCCTCTCCAGCCTGGTGATTACTGTCCTGGTGGATAGCTTCCAGATGGCACTGTTCAAAGGCCTCGAGAAAATGAAGCAGGAGGTACCAAGTGGGGTGGGACAGGTGGACCA
Organism: Macaca mulatta; assembly: GCF_049350105.2. Lineage (NCBI taxonomy): Eukaryota > Metazoa > Chordata > Mammalia > Primates > Cercopithecidae > Macaca > Macaca mulatta. The sequence goes on from NC_133419.1 coordinate 8,399,232, forward strand.
GATCAGGAAGCTGGAGGAGTAAGGCCATGGGGCTCCAGGGTTGAGCAGGCCTGGGACTCTGACAGATCTGAGGCCTCTTCTTCCCAGAGGGCCGCCAGGATCCAAGAGAAGCTGCTGGAAGACTCACTGACGGAGCTCAGAGCTGCAGGTACCAGCTCAGCCCGCCCTGGCCTCACCTACCAGTGGAGGCCAGTCTCTCCATCCCCCTAACCTCCCTCCACAGATACAGAATTCCAGACTCGGTTTTAGAGTTTTAGATTTTGAGACTCAGGAGGACTTTAGTCCAGAGGACTCTAGGACAATCCTCCCAAAGCCATTTAAACTGCTTGTCAAATCGTTGTGTTTTTTTTGTTTGTTTGTTTTGAGATGGAGTCTTGCTCTGTGGTGCAGGCTGGAGTGTGGTGCTGCAATCTCTGCTCACTGCAACCTCGGCTTCCCAGGCTCAAGCAATCCTTCCATCTCAGCCTCCTGAGTAGCTGAGACTGCAGGCATGCGCCAGCACACTCCCCTAACTTTTTGTTTGTTTTTTTAGTAGAGATGGATTTTCACCATGTTGGCCAGGCTGGTCTCAAACTTGAATTCCTGACCTCAGATGATCCTCCCACCTCAGCCTCCCAGAGTGCTGAGATTACAGATGTGAGCCACCACACCTGACTGTGCTTGTCAAATCTTAAAAGACCTACTGGGGGCCGGGCATGGTGGCTCACGCCTGTAATCCCAGCACTTTGGGAGGCCGAGGCAGGCGGATCACCTGAAGTCAGTAGTTTGAGACCAGCCTGGCCAACACGGTGAAACCCTGTCTCTACTGAAAGTACAAAAATTAGCTGGGCGTGGTGGTGGACTCCTGTAATCACAGCTACTCGGGAGGCTGAGGTGGGAGAATCACTGGAACCCGGGAGGCAGAGGTTGCAGTGAGCCAAGGCGACAGAGCAAGACTCTGTCTCACAAAAAAAAAAAAAAAAAAAAAGAAGACGAAAAGAAAAAATACGTTCTAATTGGCTAGGCCTAAGTTACCTGTCCTTGAAGCTGGGGGATGGGGCTAACCTCAGCCAGAGGACTTGGACTAAAAGGGGGTAGAAGTGATTTGTTCCTCAGGAAAATTGGGGTACTTCTTCCAGAAGTGGGGTGGGTGCTGGACGAGCAAACAAAGGGAACTGCATCATGCGGCACGCCCGGAGAAGCAACCTCCTAGAGCAGCCTGCACAGAAGCTCCATTAGCCCTTATCTTCCTGACACATGGGGTTCCTCTGCCTCCTCTCCAAATCCAGGCCTTGACCTCACCCTTCTTTCTCTACATCCAGAACCCAAAGAGGTGGCGAGTGAAGGCACCATGCTGAAGCAGCTCATTGAGAAAAAGTTTGGGACCATGACTGAGAAGTGAGGAGACAGGAAGGGAGTGAGGCCTGGGGTGTAAGGGTGAGGCCTGGGGGCCTGGCTGGAGGGTTGGGAGGGAAAGGGACATTGCCTGCCCCTCTAGAATGGGATGGAGTGCTGAGGCTTGTAAATGAGCCTGTGGGTGCAATGTGGAGACACTGAGTGGCTTCTGCACGCCCAGAGGTGTGTGTGCCACCTGGCTAATCCCAGCAGCAGATCCCACCCATTCCTTCACCCCAGAACCATCCCCAACCTTTGTCAGGTCTGGGCCCTGTGAGGGCTCCAGGGACCCAAAGAGGACACAGACTCAGCCCCTGCCCATGAGGACCCCACCTCTAAAGACCTGTGTTGGGCCGTGGAGGATGAGTAGACTTTAGCCAAGTGGAGGGATAATGAGGTAGTTGGAGGAACAGCTTAGATCAAGGCCTGGAAGCCAGATGCTCAACCTCCATTCCTGTCCACTTGAGTGGCCAGCTGGGCCAGGACATCTGGGAACTCTGTCACCCAGGCTGGAGTGCAGTGGTGTAATCTAGGCTCACTGCAACCTCTGCCTCCTGGGTTCAAGCTATTCTCCCACCTCACCCTCCCGAGTAGCTGGGATTACAGGTGCACGCCACGACGCCCGGCTATTTGTGCGTGGTTTTTTTCAGTAGAGGCAGTGTTTCACCATGTTGGCCAGTCTGGTCTCGAACTCCTGACCTCAAATGATCCGCCTGTCTCGACCTCACAAAGTGATGGGATTACAGGCGTGAGCCACCGCGCCTGGCCTCTCACTTATCTTTCAAACTCGGCTCATTGACGCTGCCTCCAGAAGTCTTTCCAGGCCCCCAGCACCGGGCAAGGTTTCCCTCCTCTGGGCCCCTCAGAACCCAACTTCACATCTCAAGGTGTCAGCAGCTGTCTGGCTCTGAGGGCAAGCTGTCTCTCATTAATCTCCAGCTCCTCTGAGGCCAAGCTGTCTCTCGTTAATCTCCATCTCCTCAGAGCACCTTGCTGTGTTCATTGTTTCCAGCGTTCTTTGATGAATGGGTTGACAAGATGGCCGGGAGGGTGTGAATGGGACAATGGGTAATGTGGTGGGCGCATGAGTGGGTGGATGGACAGGTGGATGACTGACTACACTGCATGGTGAAGGTGTTAATGGGTGGGTGGGGGGTGGCTACAGGGAAGAGCAGGTGGATGGAGGGGGAGGTGAGTTGTGAGTGGCTAGAGGGCCAGATGGTGAGTGACTGGATAAAGTGGATGGATGGATGGACAGATGGTCGAGTGGGCGTATGGGGAGGAATGGGGCAGATAAATGGGTGGGTGGAGGGATGGGTGGTTAGGAAGATAAACAAAGCCAGAAGCCTCTGCGCCACAGGCAGACTTGGGCACTTTCTCATATCTGGAAAAGGAGACCTCCTGGAAATAAAGGTCTGCAGTCATATAAATTTTGCGGGGAGGAGGCAGGCAAGAAGAGCCTCTGGGTGCTTCTGGGGTCCGGTAGGCCCAGCCAGCAGGTCAACCCAGCCCATCTCTGCGACCCCCACCCATCACCCGCAGGCAGCAGCAGCTCCTGTTCCATTACCTGCAGCTGGTGGCAAGCGTGGAGCAGCAGCAGCAGAAGTTCCGCTCCCAGGCAGCCGTCATCGATGAGATTGTGGACACCACATTTGAGGTGAACCAGGCAGGAGTGGGAAGGTGCTGGCGAGGGGCTTGTAGCCAGAAGTGTCCCCAAGTAACAGCCCCATGGGGATCGGGGAGGGCAGAGGCTGGTTCATTCACCCACCCGTGCCCCACTAACCCCGCAGGCTGGAGAAGAGGACTTCAGGCAGTGACCCCAGGAGGACACCAGATACAGACTTCAACCCCTGGCAGTCTGCCCGCCTGGGTACACTGGGACGGATCCCCAAATCTGCTGGAAGGATTGTCCAGGCCCTGCAGAGCGGGGGCCCCAATAGAGTTTTTAAACCCCAGGAGGCTCCATGTCCTCACTGGCTAGGCCAAGGCGCAGGGAAGGGAATTGGTGCACATTCACGAACGAGTGTGAGCCGGTGCTCCCTATGAAAGGGGCTGCTCTTGATTCCCTCCAGCCCTACCAGGGCCCGCATGCTAACTCAGCCCAGCAGGGCATTAACAGCAGCTGGAGGGGTGAGGCAGAACGTGGGCTGAGCTCAGGTGTCGGTGGTGCCGGGAGAGCCGAGGAGGCAGTAACCCTGCTTTGGGGAGGAAGGCCCATCTGGCCCAAGAGTCAGGAGAAAAAGAATAGGCCTGAACACCCCAGGGTTGCCAGGGCCTGGGGGCCCAATGGGCTCCAGGAATGGGGACTCAGAGCCCGGGAACTCAATCCTGCCAGGACCTTCAGCTCCAGGAGAAGAGCACCAACCAGATGGGGATGTCATGAACCCAGAGGTCAGAGGTCATTGTCATATCCTGCCCTTCCTGGGGTCAGACTCTAGAGCCCACTGAGGGGAGGTGGAGTCGGGGCTTCTCAAGTCCTTCTGGCCTCAGGGCAAGGGGCGGGCAGGGATGTGTGGAGGACCTTGCTGCTGGGAGAGGGAAGCAGGGAATGAGGCTGAAGGCTGCGCCCCACAGCCTGCTCTAGGACTTAGATGACCTCCGGACTGATAGCCTGAGCCTAGGCTGGATGTCCAGAGCCCCTGTCCCCATGGCTGGGGGTGACAGTGGGATACTGGCTTATGCTGGGTGCTGGAAACCTAGCACTGAGTAAAGTGCAAGCCTTGCCCTGGCCCCAGGGGTCTCTCCTTGAGTGGAGGGTTTTCCATTATCTACAATAGCCATCTCACCTCTAGTAGAGGTGAATCCAGGGTGCAGTTCAGGCCACAGGGAGTCAGGAGCGGGAGCTGAAGGGCAATAGTTTTTTGCCAACCCTCCCATCTCTGGGCCAGACCAGTCAGTGCTGTAGCTTCCAGGGCCCCAGGACAGAATAAGCACCTCTCTTTCCTGGTCTGGCTGAAGGCACTGGCTGGCCCAGGACCCAGGAGCAGACTGTGTGGAGGAAATGCCATATGGGATTTGGGCACAGATGCCAGGGGCAGAGAGGTCACCGGGCAGGTGTCTCTGGGCCTTGCTTCTCTCCACCACCTCACACCTCACACATTCATTCAGCAGGCATTTCCTGCCCCCCCACGCCCTGCCTGCCCAATGCTGGGAGCCCCTGCTTGGTGGCACATGGGAGCCCTTCTAAGCAGCAGGCCCCCCACACACCCTGGGCTGTCTGAGCTGCCACATCTGACAAGCTTGAGCAGAAACAGGGCTGGATGTCGTCTCCCGGGTCCCCAGCTCCTGTCAAATGCCACCCCTCAGCTTCTCACTCCCAGGTGGGACCCAGGATCTACTTCCTGTTTCCTCGTCCCTACCCCAATATGGGCTCCGAAGGCAGATGGCAGGGCCTGGGAGCTGGGGCTGCTGCTCATTAGGCCCTAGCCTTGGGCAGGGGACTAGGCAGGCACAAGCAGGGTGTGAGGCCTTGTCAGAAAGGAAGGGCCATGGGATGCTCTCCGCAGCCACTGTGGTGCTGCCTGCCTGGGCCTGATGGTACCGACAGCTAGCACCCCCAAGGCCCATATCCCAAGTGTGGGTGTGTGCTGGTGCATCTGAGGAACACCTCTGGGTGTGGCACGTGGGTCCTTGGGTTGTGTTTGGGTTTTGTGTGTACATCTCCAGGTTGTTTCTCTAGGGTGTGTTGCTTCTGTGCTCATGAGTTGCTAGGCTGTGTTTCTCTGGGTATGCATGTGATATCTGCCAGCATCTGAGTGTGTGCTGTGGGTGTCTGTGTGTGTATGTCTGGTGTGTTGTGCTTTGGGCGTATGCGTGTGTATATGTATGGGGGAGTATGAATTGCAGCCACAAATTCAGGTGTGCAAATGTTGCAATGCCGCTTTCTTTTTTGAGATGGAGTCTTGCTCTGTCTCCCAGACTGGAGTGCAGTGGCGCAATCTGGGCTCAATGCAACCTCTGCCTCCTGGATTCAAGAGATTCTCCTGCCTCAGCCTCCCGAATAGCTGAGATTACAGGGGCCTGCCACCACACCCAGATAGTTTTTGTATTCTTAGTTGAGACGAGGTTTCACCATGTTGGCCAGGCTGGTCTTGAACCCCTGACCTCAGGTGATCCACCCTCCTCAGCCTCCCAAAGTGCTGGGATTACAGGCATGAGCCACTGCACCCAGCCACAACGCTGTTTTCTTTAAATGACATTACATTGAATCTGTCCCCTCACCCCTCCTGTGGGTGGCAGACAAGCTCTGTCCCTCTAGGGCTCCCAGTCTAGCCCCTTTCAGGCATCTTGCCCAGGGCAAGGCATGAGAGGCGTCCTTGTGGTGTGGAGCCCACAGCCTGGACTGAGAAGCACTGTCCTAGCCCTCATGGTCTCTTGGCCTGCAGGGACTCTGCCATCATTGGGCCACATGCAGGTGGAGGAATCTTACAGGCCGGGAGCTCAGCATCCTGGGTGAGGACACTGCCTGCTTGAAGCCCCACATGCCACCCATGAGCTCCTTCTGGGGCTGAGCAGGAGCAGAGCACAGACTCCTCCTCGGAGTGCTCCCAGGCAGCCGGCCCTGTTCTTGTCTCCGGGCATCGCCCCCGCTCTGTGAGTCTGCCCCCACCCCTTACCTCTGAGAATATCGGGAGTCTCTGGCTATGTGTGGGGGCTCCAAGGTTTGTTCCTCTCTGCCTGTGATGCTGGGGTGTTTGGAGGGCTCCACATTTGGAGGCTCAGCCCTGCACCTTCAGCACTGTCTGGGCTGGGACAGCAGCAGCTCTGCTGCAGGTGGCAGGGTGACCTCTCAGCTTGGGCGGGGGAGCTGGGAGCTGCCAGAAGTGGGGGTGGGGGATGGGGGCAGAAGTGAAGCACTGAGAAGAAACCAATGCAAGAAGCAGCACTGGCCATTTATTGTGACAGATACGGCCCATGGACCTGAAGTACCCTCCACCGTGGCCCCAAAACAAATGGCCTTTGCCCTCAGGGACTTATCACACCTGCACACAGTTGTGCTTTAGGAGCTGAGAGGAGTTCTGCCAGGGAACCACAAGGACCTCAAAGTCACAGCGCAGCTTCTGTAAAGAGAATATAGGGGAGAAGGAGGGGTGAGCCCAGCCTCGACCTGTCTCCTCCCAATAGCCAGCCCTCTGCCTGCCAGGCCAATCCAGGGCAAGAAAAGGGCAATCACTGACCCAACGGATGTCAAGCCACATGGCCGGGACTAGACTCCAGATCTTGGTAGCCAACTTCTCCATTCCCCAAGGAAGCCCCAGCTTCCTTTCTGCACCCCATCTTGGCCCAGAGGCTGACTCATCCAGAAGGCCGACAGGTTCAGCCAGACATCTGGACATCTGCATGTCCAGCCAAACCAGTTCAGGCTGGACAACCTGAGTGCCTGAGGCTCTGGGGAGGGCTGGGGCTGGAGGAGCCCAGCTGTTACCTCCTGCTGCGCCCCTGCTGCAAGGGGGCAGGTGGTGAGGTCCACGTGGTCTCCAGCGACCCTGGTCTTGCGGCAGTCTGTGCTCCCCATCTCCATCGTCAGGAAGTACTTGATGCCGGCCACCAGCTGGGGACATAGGGTAGGGGCAGGTCGGGGGTCTTGACCCTTGATCCTCACTTCTCACCTCCCAGCATATTCTCCTGTTGCCCCCAGGCACTCAGGTGGGGAGAGAGGGGGAAGGGATGATTCAGACCTGGGGTCCGGGGTGGTGGAAGTTCTGGTGGGTGTGGAGGGAGGAGAGGCCTGGAGGCTGAGCCCCACCAGCAGCCTGGGCAGACATCAGACATGCCCCACCTGGGGAACTACCCACTGTCCCCATCTGCCTTCCCTTCTCCCCGATCTACCCCATCAGGGCAGAGACTAGGACCAGGCAAGCCAGGAAGGCAGGTAGTGCATGCAATACAGGATTGAATGATGTCTTTCCTTGAAATTTAGATGGCTGCCCATTGTGGAGTTTTGGCATTAATTCGATTTTTTAAATATTGCATGAAAATATCCCGGTAGCGCTTTCGGGCCCCCTCCATGCAAGCCCGGGCAGCGCCTGTGGCCTCCCCCGCCTGGGCCAGTATCCCCTGCCAGCACCCCGCCCGCCGCACCTGGCTCTGCGCCTTGATGATGTGCGTGTCTCGGAAGTAGTAGAGGCTGTTGCTGCCCATGTTGTAACTGGCCACGGCCGCCTGCGCCGCCTTCTGCACCTGCGGGTCGTCGGGCGACAGGTCCTGGCGTTCTCCGACCATGCGCTCCTGCGGCCAGGCCCGGGCGTCGCGGGGCAGCGCCAGGAGGCAGAATGCGACCAGGGCCAGGCCCAGCGCCAGCGGGAGGCTCGAACGCGCCATGGCCGTCAGTGCCATCGGAGCCATCAGAGCTGTGAGTGCCGAGCCTGCGACTGCGCAGCTTTTACCTGCTGGGCCGCCCCGCCCGACGCCCGCGGTGCGCCCCCGCGGCCAGGAGCTGGGGCGGGGCTCGAAGTTGCCGGTTTCCGGGGTCCTGCGAGGTTCAGGGAGCCCAGGAGGTCGAGGGGGCGGCGCGCACCCGCGTGCCAAGACGCTTCCCTGCCCTCCAGGACACACCTGGCCCAGGGAGGGAGAGGACAACGAAGGTCCCCAGCAACAAGTGCCAGTAAAGGGACAGTTCACGGGAGGGCTGTCCAGAGTGAACTACCAACCGCAGCTCTTCGTGGGCTCTTACTGTTGCCACCATTTCCTAGCTGTGTGACCTCGGAGAAGTCACTTAACCACTCGCTGCCTCAGTTTCCTCTTCTGTACAATGGATGTTGTGAGGATTCAGTGAGCTGAAACAGGTAAAGTTCTTAGAAGCGGCCTGGTGCTGCATAAACAGCAGGTGAGTAGGACACATTACTGCTCAGCGCTGCCTGACAACCTTCCTGGAGCACCAGTGACTAATGTTTCCACCTGGCCAGGCGCCTAGGCATGCTTGTAATTCCAGCACTTTGAGAGGTAATTCCAGCACTTGAGCCAGGGTGTTCAAGGCTGCAGTGAGTCGCAATCTCACCACTGCACTCCAGCCTGGGCGACAGAGCTAGATGCTGATTCAAAAAAAAAAAAGAGGGCTGGGTGTGAGGGCTCACGCTTGTAATCCCAGCACTTTGGGAGGCTGAGGCAGGCAGATCACTTGAGGTCAGGAGTTCAAGACCAGTCTGGCCAACATGGTGAAACCCCCTCTCTACTAAAAGTACAAAAATTAGCCAGGCGGGGAGGCGCACACCTGTAATCCCAGCTACTCAGAAGGCTGAGGCAGGAGAATTGCTTGAACCTGGGAGGCGGAGGTTGCAGTGAGCTAAGAGGGCGCCACTGCGCTCTAGCCTGGGTGACAGAGAGAGACTGTCTCAAAAAAAAAAAAAAAAAAAAAAGTCTTCACTTTACGGAGAAGGGAAAATGGATTTGCCCAAAGACACCGGCGGAAAATACATGGTGACACTGGTTTCGGTGTGCTGGCAGTCTAAGTCCAATCTGTGATCTGAAACCAGACTGAGCCCAAAGGACACAAACTGCCCAGAAGGAGGGGGTGTCAGTGTCAGGTCTGCCATCTTACTGACCGCATGGCTTTGGGCAAGCCCCTCAACCTCCCAGACAGAGCCTCTGTGTCCTTGTCTGAAAGACACCTTATCTCCTAAGTTTGTTCTGATATTGATGTTTCGAATCTGGCTCTCCTATAGATACAGTGAGCATGTGCTGGAGGTACCAGCAAACAAGGCCCATGACTGTGTTTTTAAAGACTCCAATAATTGCCAGGCACGGTAGCTCATGCCTGTAATCCCAGCACTTTGGGAGGCCAAGGTGGGCAGATCATTTGAGGACAGGAGTTCGAGACTAGCCTGGCCAACAGGGTGAAACCCCATTGTAGCCCACAGGGACCTAGGGGGACTGAACAAAGCCAGGCAAACGCGGGAATAAAAGACAAGAGACAAAAGAGTATTATTTGGAAGAAGCGGTCAGGGGGCACCTTGCCTCTACTGGACAAGGGCCCTGAGCTTTACCCAGCCCTCCATATTTATTAGGCAAAAGAGATAGCGAGAAAGGGGGGATGTTTGTCGGGTATGTCAGGTAGTTGTCAGTCAGCCATTTGGCCCATAGCGGGCTTGCGAGACTGCATCCTTTGAACAATAGGTGCTAATTTTCTCAGTAGATAACTTGAAGGAGCACAGCACAAGGGAGTGGGGCCCTCAGCAAACCTTTTGGTGGCAGGACAGTGGGAGTTTGCCCACATCCTGCATTCGTGATAAACAGTTTGCTGTTTGATCATATAGCCTTCAGTGGAATGCCGAGTTGGTCACGATCCCTTTGGCCTTTTTGGCTCCCAACACCCCATCTCTACTAAAAATACAAAAATTAGTTGGGCGTGGTGGTGCACACCTGTAGTCCCAGCTACTTGGGAGGCTGAGGTGGGTGAATCACTTGAACCCGGGAGGCAGAGGTTGCAGTGAGCTGAGACCACGCCACTGCACTCCAGCCTGGGTGACAGAGCAAGACTCTGTCTCAAAAAAAAAAAGACTCCAATAATTCATAGATCAGGGTGGTGATCTGTTAATCACGTGGTGATCTATTAATCACACGGTAGCTCACACCTTTAATCCCAGGACTTTGGGAGTCAGAAGCAGGAGGATCACTTGAGGCCAGGAGTTTGAGACCAGCCTGGGCAACATAGTGAGCCCTCATCTCTACCAAAAGATCTAAAATAAATTAGTTGTGCATGGTGGTGCACGCCTGTGGTCCCAGCTACTCGGGAGGCTGAGGTGGGAGGATTACTAGAGTCTGGGAGGTTGAGGCTGCAGTGAGCAGTGATAGTGCCACTGCACTCCACCTGGGTGACAGAGCAAGACCCTGTCTCAAACAAACAAACAAACAAAAACAGATGAAAAGCAGTGTTGAAGTAGTCAACTCAGGAAAAGTCTGGATTTTGTTGAAAAAAAATTTTTGTATGTGTGACAGAGCTCTGTCAGCCAGGCTAGAGTGTAGTGGCACTATCATAGCTCACTATACCTCAACTTCCGGGCTTCAAGCAATCCTCCCATCTCAGCCTCCCAAGTAGCTGGAACCACAGGTGCATGCCCCCATACCTGGTTAATTTTTTTCACACCTGGCTAATTCTTAAATTTTTTTGTAGAGATGGGGGTCTCACTGTAGTGCCCAGGTGGGTCTCGAATGCCTGGCCTCAAGAGATCACGAGATCCTCCCACCTCAGCTTCCCAAAGCACTGGGATTACAGGCAGGCCTTGCTGGAATTATTTGTCTGCATTTTAGAGTTCACTGTAGTTTGTACTTGTAATTCCATGTTGCTGGGAGGCAGAGGCTTATTGTCCCTAGGGCACTAAGATCTTTTTTTTTTTTTTTTTTTTTTTTTTGAGACGGAGTCTTGCTCTGTCACCCAGGCTGGAGTGCAGTGGCCGGATCTCAGCTCACTGCAAGCTCCACCTCCCGGGTTCACGCCATTCTCCTGCCTCAGCCTCCTGAGTAGCTGGGACTACAGGCACCCGCCACCTCGCTGGGCTAGTTTTTTTTGTATTTTTTAGTAGAGACGGGGTTTCACCGTGTTAGCCAGGATAGTCTCGATCTCCTGACCTCGTGATCCGCCCGTCTCGGCCTCCCAAAGTGCTGGGATTACAGGCTTGAGCCACCGCGCCCGGCCGGCACTAAGATCTTGCAGTGCTTAGAGCCTCCAGGGGCTTCACTGGGGCTTGGAAGAGGTGCTAGGTCACAGTACTTAAAGAGCAGCCGGCAGCCCTCATTGGGATGGATATTGTGTATAGGCATCCAGCGTGTCACCCTCCCTTCCTGATTCTGGGCCTTAGAATTCCAAGACCACAAAAGGAAGTGATTTCCCACACAGAGACCTAGACCAGAGCAGTCACTCACTGCCCAGGGCAGCTGCCAGCCTGCTACCTGCCTCACTTCCTCAGCCCAGCTGTGGAAAACTAACTCTGCCATCTTCCTGGGATTCTAAGGAACCGTCACAAGTTCCTGGCAGCCTCAGGTGTCTGGCTTAAAGGGACAGACTCCAGTTTGTGGAAGTGCTGGCCGAGCTTGAGTTGATCAGGAGGATGACGCCTGGCCAGGACTCTGAGCTGAGAGCCTGGGAGGGGTAGAGGAAGAGGCCCAGGATTGTGCCACAGGGGCGAGGTGGGAGAAGCAGCTCCCCTAGGCCTGCTGTCTCATCACTTGGAGCTTAGCCATAGCCCCAGGTACCTCCAACACTCTCTCAAAAACTAGCCAAGGCCTGTCTGCGACTCGACTCACCATGGGCACTCACCCCACCTGCCACTGCTTTGTGCTGATGCCAAGGACTCTTTTGCAGTACAACCTAGCAATTTCTGAGCACTTTTCACTCACTAATTCTCACAAGCACCCTGAGGGAGTACACATTATCCTCACTTTGCAGATGAAAAAGTTAATCAGAGAGGTTGGGACACTTGTATAAGGTCACACAGCTAGAATTGGTATCTTGGTGAGAAAAGGTGGGGAGTGGGGTTAACAATGATAAGAGCTCTTGCTGTGTGCCAGGCCTTGCGCCAGGGATTCAATGTATGTTCTTTCTTTCCCATAGCAGCTGCAGAGGCAATGATTATCACCTCTTCCTACAAGGAGGAAATGGGAGGTCAAAGGGGAAGGGTAGTGGTGGGTCCTGGCACATGAGTCCTTGGCTGCTCTACAGGGGTATGAGGTCTACTGTGCATGGTGTAGGGTTGTTTCTTGCAGGTGGGGTGTCCCTGAGTTGACTTTCCTGGGGCCTGACTCCATCCTGTCTGGACCACTCTGGCTTCCAGGAGGTTTGGGCCAAACGTGAGCTTGAGGTCGGTCAAATGTACTGGCCACAGGGCACAGCCTCCAGTTTTGCAGTGGCCCAGACATCCCAACCCAGGTTGTCCACAGCACCCCTCTCTTGCCCCTGGCCTGATGGGTAGAGATGACCAGGGCAGGTTCTTGACATCTCCTTCCCTCTGGGATCAGGCCCTCCAAGGCCTTGGTGCTTCCCCCAGAACCCTCTTCCTTGAACCTTCAGTTGGGCAGAGGATATTGCCCTCCCCCAGGGCTCTGCAGTCCCATATCCTGAAAAGGAGATCCTTCGGCAAGGAAACCTGTAATCCAACAGGGATTAAAGCTCCCCTCTGGGGAGGAGCGCTCCTAAGCGCTGCTGATTCACTGGTTGAATCTTCACAACCCTGCACCAGCTGGCAAGGAGGCTGTAGCTCAAGGGAGTGAAGCAACTTGCTCCAGATTGCATGGAGAGCAAAGGCCCAGAATCGGGCCTGGCTGGCTCTTCAAGGCTGCCATCAGTCAAGGTTGGGAGTGACAGGAAAGAGCCCTGGTCCCTGCAGGGAGGGGCCAGCCTGGAAGGGCATCAGCTGTCACAAGCACCTGCTGGGAGCCTTCCATGCTCAGCAGGCTTCCGCGGGGCAGGGCTTGTGGTGCTCCAGGTAGCCTCCGCTTACTTCCTTTCCGGGGGCAGCAGGAGCCCTTCAGGACCCCAGAGTGCATGGGCTGTGTTCACACCAGGTTCTAGGCGGGCTCTGAGCACTCATGACTAGATCGGCTGAGGGGTGTCAAGCTCTGGCTGGGTGTGAGGGCATGGGGACACGGGGTCAGTATTTGCTGATCTCCGGGCCCACCCATGTCCCAGGCTAGCGGATGGCCAGGCATGTCCTGTTGGGTACCATGGGCTGACACTTAGACAACCTGACTCTCACCCCTCACCACCAGGTCTGCTTTCTGCACCAGCATTCCAAGCTGTGGTCCCTTTGTCCTGCTGGCTGAGTCAGGCTGGATTTGAGAGGCCACACTGTCACAAGGTACATTCTAGATACCCTTTGTCTACTGCTGTCCCAGGACAGAGCCAAGAACTTGTGTGGGATGCAATATGGAGTCCTAATAAAGGGTTTGTGGCCTGCCACCTGGTATACTCACTGCCCGTGCCCCAAGGGAGAGGTGAGAAGGCAGGTTCCAGCCCCTTCTAAGGCAAAGCCTGTGGGTGAGCTGGGAAAGGCAGATGGCAAGGAAATAAAGCAGACAGCATGAGCCGCAGGCTTCCAGCAGGCTCCTAGTGCCAGAGTCAGGCGAGGCCAAATCAGGAAGCCAGTGTGGGCAGGAGCCCAGGCAAGGGCTTCGTGGAGGAGGAGGGAGTCTCCATGACCTCACAGAGCACCAGCAACAATCTGGCAGCATCAGGGCTGAGGTGTGGGTGAGGCCAGGGTCCTGCAAAGTCCCCACCTCAACACACCAGGCCTGCGACAGCATCACAGCACGAGGGTCAAGGCTGAGGGGACTTACCCAGGAAGACATCAGAAACAGTATGAAACTCAAGAGAGAGCCCTCGTGACTTCAGCCAGGCCTCAGACCAGCAGCCTCCCAGGAAGCGGCAGGAAGCACAAGCTAGGCCCTGCTGCAGCCACCCCAGTGTCCCTTTCAGGCTGGGCCACTCGCACTTCCCGGTCCCAGCCTTGCCCAGAACTCTCATCCCTACAAATAACAATTTAGTTTCTGACCTATCACACGATCGTTCCAGCCTCAGGTCTTTATTTTTGGTTTTCCTTTTATATTTTTATTGTTCTGAGATGTAGCTAATACACAGAAAAGGGCGTAGAACACACTCTTTTGGTCAATGCCTGTACCACCACCCCACAGGCCAGAAACACAGGTCAGGGTAGGCCAAGCCTACCCTTAAGCCCTTCCACATCCTCCCCCAAAGATAATCACTGTAGACTTTTTCCTTTACCATTTACCATAATCATTTCCTTTGTTTTCCTATCTATGTAGGAATTCCTACGAACTTGTTTGGCTTCATTTGCTATGGAGATTTGTGTTGTACACAGCTATCATTTGTTCATTTTCACCTCCGTTCAGTGCCCGGTGGCATGAATGCGTATTTATCTACTCCAGTATTGACAGCCGCTAGTGTTGCTCCCAGCATTGCAGCTGCGAACTCGCCTCAGTCCTGCTGCAGGTGTTGGGGACTTTCTCAAAGGCACAGTCCTGAGAGTGGAACTGCTTGGTCACAGGGTGTGTCAGTTTTACTAAGTAACACCCAACTGTCTTCCCAAATTGTTTAGATCAATTTATACTCCCACCAGCTGGGTATCAGTTCCTGTTGCTTCACTATCTCATCAATACTTGGTATTGTCCAACTTAAAAGTGTTTGCCAGTCAGATGGGTATTAATGGCATGTGATGTCTTATTACTAGCAATATGGAGCACCTTTCCTGTGCTTATTTACTGGGAGGGAACCTTCTTCTGTGGCCATCTTAGGTCTTCTACCTATTTTTCTGTTGTGCTGTCTGCCTTTTTTTTTCTTTTTTTTTTTTGAAACCGAGTTTCATTCTTGTCACCCTGGCTGGAGTACAATGGCATGATCTTGGCTGACTGCAACCTCTGCCTCCCAAATTCGATTCTCCTGCCTGAGCCTCCTGAGTAGCTGGGATTACAGGCGTGCACCACCACACCGGGCTAATTTGTGTATTTTTAGTAGAGATGAGGTTTCATCATGTTGGCCAGGCTGGTCTTGAAATCCTGACCTCAGGTGATCCACCCACCTCGGCCTCTGAAAGTGCTGGGATTACAGACGTGAGCCATCACGCCCAGCCAGTCCACCTTTTTCTTGATTGCAGTTGTATTTGTGCTACGGAAATACTCCTTTGTTGTTCACACTGCTGCAAATATCCTTTCCCTACAACCATCTCATTTTCCAAGTGGGAAAACTGAGACTCAGAGAGGATAAGCCACATGACCAAGGAACACAGGGCCCGGTCCATGCGTTTCCAAGCTAGTTCTGAGTTCCAGTCTGGCTACTTCCCAGGAGCAAGTCCACGGGCAAATTCGCCTCTCTGAGCCTCAAGTTTCCTCACCTGTAAAAGAGAAAATTATTATTATTGTGAAAGAAAAAAATGTTTGCAAAGATTTTAGCTTCAAGCCTGGTTCATACTAAGTGTTCAAGACATAACAGGGCTGGACACGTATGGTGGCTCACACCTATAGTCATAGCGCTTTGAGAGGCTTAAGGATCGCTTAAGGCCAGCCTGGGCAACACAGAAGGGCCGTCTCTATTAAGTTAAAAAGTAAACAAAAAGAATAGGACTAAAATGTACTGAGGTGTACTCCCCTCACATCCTTCCAGCTGTGATGCCTGTGCTCCTTCTCCTACCTAAGAGATCATGGAAGATGGCAAGCGCCCTGCTCACCCTTGCCGAGGCCAGGAGAGCAGATGATATGCTGACTGGCAGGTGAACTCTCACCCACATCTGGCCCACCCTGTCTGGTACCTCTGACTCCCACTGACTTTTCCACCAGGTGTTGCCTAGCCCAGCTGTTGACTTAACTAACATCTGGAGCACCGTCCATCTGGCTCCCAGGAAAAGATCCACCCACACCCTCTCCCACATCACTCGGGGATTGAGACACAAGTCACCTGCCTGAGGCCTACATGGCTAGCATGACTGCCCTCTGGGAGTGGAAGGGAAGCTGCCAGTTTCGGTCTCTACTGATAAGGAGTGAGGGAGACATGGTCCGTCCCTGGAGAAGAGGCAACTCCCAGCCCACTTGTTTTTCAGTGCACAAAGCCCAGTCATGAAAGCCACTGACTTTATTGATCTAAAAAACTTTACAAGGACAGTGACTGTTCTGCCCAAAAAGGAGCCAAATGGTATCAAACGGACTGAAAGTGAGGGTGGGGGGTGAGGGACGGGGCCAGGAATCCATTCAGGAAAGCTGGTAACTGTCACCAGGGAACTGGCAAGGGAAAAAGGGCGGGGGAGGCATGCAAGAGCGAGAATCCAAAAAAGTTGAAATGGTTAGGGGAGAAAACTCCCAAAAGACCCTGGAGTACATCGGAGGTGAGTACGACAATAGCAATCTTTTCCTTCGTAGAGGGCAGGGGAGGAGTCCCTACTCGGCTGCAAACTCTGGATGAGGGCTGGGGATTGAGAGCTTCCCAGAGAGCATCACAAGAAGGCGTCACACCACTCTCGAAGGCATCCGAAGCAGTCCCGGGACTGCTTGGCGTTGGCGCCACACGTGTCCTTCAGCCATTCCCGGAAGAGGTCTTCATCTTTCTTTAGCACCAGAAACTGGCCAAGGACAACATAGGCCTGCAAAACAGGGAAAAAGGAAGGGGTGTGCTGCTCAGTGTTCAGTGAGGGATAAGAGCAAGGCGGCCATTCCTGTGCCATTCAGAGTACACAAGCCCAAGAAGCAGCGTGGGTTTTGCCCCCATCTCCTCTCCACCAGGTGCCCAGGCTCTGGCAGCCTCTTCAGATTATACCCCACTGTCCACCCCCTAGCAGATGGACTCACTTCCCTCCCACCCCCGCCTGCACCAGGTACAGGCGGCCACCCCACACCTTGTCAAAGCCCCTCTCCTCCAGCTTCTTGCCCAGGACTTCACCAATCCCAGCCAGGCTCCCCACTGGCTTCTCCCCCATGGGCTCTGCCACGAAGTCTCGGTGCTTTTGGGAGGTTGTCATCTTGATCAGGCTTAATCTAGGAATCCCAAAAGAAAGGCAGATTAGGGCTGAAGACCTGGAACTCCTAAGAGCCCACTAGCAATCTCACAGTAAGAGGCAGCCAAGCCAGGGATTCCGGTGGCTTGCTCTATCCCCCTCATCCTGAAAGGAGAAAACCGAGATCCAGGGAGACTCTTCCCTACTATTCTGAAAAGGAGTTTCTTCCTGCAGGACCTGGATTTTGATCTTGCCCCAGAAGAAAAACAATCTTGCCTAACAGGTGGCGCAAGCGGGGCAGTGGGAAGATTCCCAGAGTCAGTAGCCAGGGCTGCCCGGAAGCTGTCACTCCCTCTGTGACCTTGGCTGAGCCAAGAAGGTACTGACTGCCTGGAACAGCCACTTGGCGTGGAAAGCTAACCAGAGTCTCTACCTACAGGGCGAAGCGCACACCGAGCGCTGCGCACACCCGCTACGCGTCCACGGGGCACACGCCGCACCCCAGCTCCGCCCCCATCGCGCGCAGCCGCGGCCCGCCCCCTCCCGCGGCCCGGCTTCCACGCGCCGCACCCCGCCCCCTCCCCGCAGCGCGGCCAAACTCTCCCCCAGGGCCCGCCACAGCGCCTGCGGCCCCTCTCCTCCCCTTCTCCCCGCAATCCCTCTGGCCTCCAGCCAGGGCCCTGCTCCGCGGCTCGCGCTCACCGGCAGCTTCAGTTCCCGTAACGGTTCCTCCCGCCACCCTGCTGCTCCCGCGGATACGTCAAGCCACTAGAACTTTCTTCCATTTCCGCTTCCGGGTCGCCTCAGCCGCCTTTTAAAAAAAAAAAAAACCTTCCACGTTGGGCCCTTCTAGCCAGTTAGAGCTATAGAGTTGAGGCGCCACGGACCTCGACGGCGTCCTTAGTAGGCGCTCCTTTCCGGTTCTTCGCGGGAAGCCCTGTCTTCTGAGGTCTCGCTCCTCGAGCAGTTCTGAGGGAGAGAGGCCTACAGGGAGAGAACTTCCTTTCTGTGCTGCCCGGACCCGGAACTCAAGGACTTAGGCTTGACCGACCTGGCGTAGGGAAGAGTTAGAAGACGGACAAGGGAGGGGACGGGTGGCCGGGAGGCCTCTGAGACAGCGCCGGAAGACGGTTTTCGGAGGGATCCGACTCAGACTCACGTCGCACTCCTCGCAGTGGGACTGGTGGGAACTGGGAACGCTGGAGACCTGATTTCGAGGTGACGCTACCGTCGCGGCCGCCGGCAAGTTCCTTTACTGTGTTTTCTTGGCTCAGCCTTGAAGTGAGTCGTGGACGATCCTCTCTCAGCGTCCAGCCTGGACAGCGGGGTTGCTCCGGCAGCGTTCCTGGGAGCCCAGGGCCAGAGACTGAGTGTGGGTGTTTCTCTGAGGGTCTTTTCTCCGGGATAGACAGGGAGGAGGAAGGAGAACGGCAACTAGAGATGACAGTGTTTCCTTCGGAAACCATCAGTCTTAAGGGTGCTGGTCCTCGTCTTCTAAGTACGCAAGTCAGAAAAATGCAGATGTCGCAGACAAGCCTGCTCACCTCAACCTTTAATTAACTAGTTCCTGGCTTGGACCATCACGGTGGCCACCTAATTTGTCTCCGGCTGTAGTGTGTTGCCAGACTGAACTTCTCTGTTGTGTGACTGTGCCAGACTTGGGGTGTACAAGCGTGTTGAGAAAGATACGGTTTATTTCAAACTCCTTCCAGAGAGGTTGCCAGGATGATTTATCTGGAACTTTCCTATAGTTTTACATTACACCAGTACCTAAGATTGTAGAAGTTACTTTTTTTTTTTTTTTTTTTTTTTGAGACCGAGTCTCTCTCTGTTGCCCAGGCTGGAGTGCAGTGGCACGATCTCGGCTCACTCTAAGCTCCGCCTCCCGGGTTCACGCCATTCTCCTGCCTCAGCCTCCCAAGTAGCTGGCGCCCGCCACCACGCCCGGCTAAGTTTTTGTATTTTTAGTGGAGACGAGGTTTCACCGTGTTAGGATGGTCTGGATCTCTTGACCTCGTGATTCGCCCGCCTCGGCCTCCCAAAGTGCTGGGATTACAGGCGTGAGCCACAGCTCCCTGCCGGAGTTACTTTTACATGACATGCACTGTTGTCCCATTCTGTAACAGTGCTGAGTTAGCTGTTATTTTTCTGGGACCTAGAGAAGTTGAATAGTTAGGAAATAAATGAGGGTAGGATTTGAATCCAGGCAGTTAGACTTCAGAGCCCATGTTCTTAACCAAGACACCGTGTCACCCCTCAGTAAAAGGCCCCTCCCCATCTTCAGAACAGTCCTGGGTTCTGAGCCTGCCATCCAAGGAACTCAGGAGGAGGAGTTGACAGTCTCTTCGTTCCTAACCACCCTGGGACAACTTCAGCATGTCTCAGGCCACCAAGAGGAAGCATGTGGTGAAGGAGGTGCTGGGGGAGCACATCGTGCCCTCCGACCAGCAGCAGATTGTCAGGGTGAGTGGCTTTGGGCACAAGCTGCTCTGCTCCCCACCCCTCCAGCCCTGGAGGGCCCCTGGGGTGGTGGCAGGGTGCGCGTGGCTGAGAGAGTGTTTGACCGATGAGACTGATTCTTGGTCTCTCCTGAACCAGGTACTCAGGACCCCAGGGAACAATCTGCATGAGGTGGAGACAGCCCAAGGGCAGCGCTTCCTGGTGAGCATGCCCTCTAAATACCGCAAGAACATCTGGATCAAGAGAGGTGAGAGGATCACTCCTGTAATCCCAGCACTTTGAGGGGCTGAGGTGGGAGGATCGCTTGAGACTATCCTGGGCAGCATAATGAGATCTTGTCTCTACAAAAAGTAAAAAATTAGTTGGGCACGTGCCTGTGATCCCAGCTATTCGGGAGGCTGAGGCCTGAGAATCACTTGAGCCTGGGAGGTGGAGGCTGCAGTCAGCTATGATCATGCTATTGCATTCCAGCCTGGGCAACAGAGCAAGACCCTGTCTCAAAAAAAAAAGAAAAAAAGAGAGACAGGGAGGTGAGAGAGGCAGCCCTCTCTAGGAGATAGAACCACTTCCTATGGCTTTGGCTTTCCTTATTGCAGGCAGGCCTGACTTTGCCTTTTCTCTTCTTACCTACAGGAGACTTTCTCATTGTTGACCCCATTGAAGAGGGAGAAAAGGTGAAGGCTGAGATCTCGTTTGTGCTCTGCAAGGACCACGTGCGCTCCCTGCAGAAGGAGGGCTTTTGGTAGGTGGTCCCCTTGATCACTGACTCTCTGGCTTCTGAAGGCATTGCCTTCCTAGCTTGGGAATTAGGGGAGGGAAGGTCATGGCATCCCAGGCAGAGACAGCTGGAAACAGCTCTTTTGTGAGAAAGTGATTTGTCCTCCCTGACTTTGCTCATCTCTTGGCATAGGCCTGAGGCCTTCTCTGAAGTGGCTGAGAAACACAACAACAGGAACAGGTGAGAAACAAGCCTTGCGGTGGGACACATGGAAAATAAGGGGTTCATGCTTTGGTGCCTTGAGGGAAAAATAGAGCCTTTTTTCCTCCTTACATAGGGTATCTGTTGAGAGCTCCTACGTATGTGGTACATAGTTATGAATGTGGCTTGAAGGTCAGATTCTCTGGGTTAAAATCCTGGCTTTGCCACTTAAAGCTGAATGACTTTAAGCACGTCATTTAATTCCTTCCAACTCTATTTTCCTTATATATAAAATGGGAGCATTGTGAGGATTAAAGAAGTGGATGGCTTGTAAAATTGCTTAGTGCAGCATCTGGTGTGTGATGCGGGTTCATTAAGCATTAGTTGGTGGTCGTAGAATCATTATTCCTGACTGAAACAAATGGCTGTGGCACATGTTTGGGGACTGGGGTCAGTCTTTAGCCTGTTTCTCTAGCCAAGTTTCCCCACTGTTTGCTCTGCCTCTGTCCCTTGTTTTAGTCTTTAAAGGGTGCTGTAGGGCCCTGACTGCTGGGCCGGATGGTCCTCCTTTTTTTGGAACTCCTTGATTGTAGATCTGGTTTTCTCAGAAGGTGCTGGGCTAACTCTGCTCTTTTCCCTTCGTGCAGACAAACTCAACCAGAACTCCCAGCTGAGCCACAGTTATCAGGAGAGGAGTCCAGCTCAGAAGATGATTCTGACCTGTTTGTTAACACAAACCGCAGACAGTATCATGAGAGTGAGGAGGAGAGCGAAGAGGAGGAGGCCACCTGAGACTCCAGGACCCACTTTTCCACTTGCTCAGGGATGGGCCCCTGGCTCTTCTGGGCTTGGACATTCCCAGGGTGCTTTGCAGATCTTCATCCCTGGATGGGGACAAAGCAGGGCCCCTCTCTGAACTGATGTTTTGATTAGGAGAATTAAACCCCTGGTGGGTTGGTGACTTGTTCTGGTGTCTGAGTGGCTCTCTCGGGGGACGGAGGCTTGTGGTGAGGTGAAGAACTGCTCCCTGGTAAAGAGACCTTGTGACTGGGTGGGCTGAATGGGAAGGAAATGGGAAATGGCTGGAGTCTTTCCCCGGTTGTTTGTTCTTTCTTACTGGGCACTTAGAAAGTGCCAGGCCCTGCGCTGGGCCTCCTTGCATGTGTGTAACAGCTGGGAGCTTCCTGCTTCCTTGCCTGCTTGCAGTTCGTACCGATTCAAGCATTCAGGATGACAGTCCTAGGACCTAACACCCACCTGCCTCTAAGAGACGCTCAGGAGCCCATGGTGCCTCATGCTGTTCTCCCCGCCTTTCTAGTCACCCTGCGTACGGGAGTGCTCACCTCCAGCTACTGTGTCCATCCCCACATGCCATCCCGTCTCTCCCACCACTCTTCACCATCCATCAGCTCCAGAAGGTGGCTGGCAAATCTCTCTGTCCTTACCTTTGTTTTGAATGGTCCGGCCATCTGACTTTAATTGAAACCTGAGTATTCCCTGAGGACATTGATTGTCTTGTAACCTTTTAAATGGAGGCTGCTTTTCCACCCTGACCCTTCATCCTTCTAACCAGCCCTGACATTCTCATGATTAACCTTCTGTCTTCACTTCCCTCTTGCATAGCATCAGTTCCATGGTCCACCCGACACCCCCGTGTCCCTCCATTCTGTTCAGCTAGTAAAACCCTAACCCTGGGTAAACCCAGTCATTCAACTCGGCACAAACCCAAGTCACCGTCATTAGGTGAGAAAACAGCCAGCCTGGCCAGCCGTTGTACCTTAAGTTTATCGTTACAAACCTCAGATGGACACTAAGCACTGCCCAGTGGATCTACTCTGGGATGTCTGTTTCAAAACTTCTGTCTTATCTATCAATTCCCCCTTCTTGTGGTAGTTACCACAACCCATGCCTCATTAAGAAATAGCAGCTATCAGAGGGAACACCTGCCTCCCCGTTACCAACTCTGCAGATGTGCTCACATACCTTCCCGTTGTAAGCCAGTGGGACTTAAACCTTACCTCTTGTGCTTCGAAGCCCTTTTTTTTTTTTTTTTTTTTGAGACAGATTCTACCTGTGTTGCTTAGGCTGGCGTGCAGTGGTGTAGTCTCTGCTCACTGTAACCTTCACCTACCGGGTTCAAGTAATTCTCCTGCCTCAGCCTCCCAAGTTGCTTGGACTACAGGCGTGCACCACCACACCTGGCTAACTTTTTCTATTTTTAGGAGAGATGGGGTTTTGCCATGTTGCCCAGGCTGGTCTCGAACTCCTGACCTTAAGTGAACCTCCTGCTTCAGCCTCCCAAACTGCTGGGATTACAGGTGTGTGCCACCATGCCTGGCTAATTTTTGTATTTTCAGTAGAGACAAGGTTTTGCCATGTTGGCCAGGCTGGTCTCGAACTCCTGACCTCAAGTGGTCTACCCACCTCGGCCTCCTAGAGTGCTGAAATTACAGGTGTGAGCCACTGTGCCCGACCTCTTTTGCTTTCTTAAAGACTTTGGTCGGGTATATGTGTTGGGTTTTGTTCTGTTTGGGTTTGGGTGTTTGATTCTTTTGTTTTTTTGTTTTGTGTTTTTGGCCGTCCTGTCTACTGGATATGATGTGTTAGTGCCAAGCGTGCTGTAGACTCTCCCATTTCAGAAACCGGCGTGAAAACCTGTACTGATTCCCACGTCTTCCAGCTATCACTTCATTTATCTGTTTCTCATTTGCTTCCTCTTATAGTGTGGCTTTAAACATATATACATCTGTATATATGTATGTATGAATATACATGTATAAAATATATAGATGTATATACCAAAAATAGACGATATGGGTTAAAGATATGTATGTGTGTGTATCTATAATTCATCTGAAGTTGTTTTTTCTGAGAGGTAGCAAACTTCTCCTAAAGGGAAAGTCACTTGTCCCTATACTATTTCTTGGACAGTTCATTCTTTGCTCACTGGAAATATCATTTTTTTTTTTTTTTTTTGAGACGGAGTCTCGCTCTGTCACCCAGGCTGGAGTACAGTGGCACAATCTCGGCTCACTGCAAGCTCTGCCTCCCAGGTTCACGCCATTCTCCTGCCTCAGCCGCCCAAGTAGCTGGGACTACAGGCGCCCACCACCACGCCTGGCTAATTTTTTGTATTTTTTTAGTAGAGACAGAGTTTCACTGTGTTAACCAGGATGGTCTCGATCTCCTGACTTCGTGATCCGCCCGCCTCGGCCTCCCAAAGTGCTGGGATAACAGGCGTGAATCAGCATGCCCGTCCCTGTTTTTTATTTTATTTTTAAATAAATATTGTAGAAAAATTAACAGTTTTTCATCTTCCTATCCAGAAATGAGATATGTTCTTTGGGAAGGTGGTGTGGTCTTCAAATGGGCTTTTACTTCCAATCTGATTTAGTCTTAGGAGTTTTATGAAAGTCCTAGTTACTGGTAGTGAAGGATCTGTAGAAATCACCTTTGCCCATCCCTGGCATCCACCTGTGTGTCCATCTTTGTGTTGCCCACCTTGTCGAATGCGCAGTTCTTCAGTTGATCTTGTGGCTTTCTAGATAGCCAAATTGTATCCCACTAATGGCAGTTTCATCTCCTCCTTTACACTCATGTCTATTTCTTGTGACTCTCGGAGGCCAGGACCTCCAGTGTGATGTTGCATGGCACCCTTGATTGCCCCTTTCTCAGTGGGAATGGTTTTCACGTTGCGTCCTGAGGTAGGACGCTTGCTCTGGGCTTCCAGTAGATGATCTTCATTAGGCTGAAGATGTTTTCTTCTGTTCTAGCTTATTGGGTTTTTTCTTTTTTCCCCCTTCCCTTTTGTTTAACAGTGATGAATGTTGACATCTATGGAGAAAATCAAAAGATTTTATTGTGTGATTGTACTGAGTTACAGTAATAGGTTTCCTAATGTTGAACACACCTTGCATTCTGATATAAACCTTGCTTAGTTTTTTTTTTTTTTTTTTTGAGACGGAGTCTGGCTCTGTCGTCCGGGCTGGAGTGCAGTGGCCAGATCTCAGATCACTGCAAGCTCCGCCTCCCGGATTTACGCCATTCTCCTGCCTCAGCCTCCCGAGTAGCTGGGACTACAGGCGCCCGCCACCTCGCCCGGCTAGTTTTTTTTTTTGTATTTTTTAGTAGAGACGGGGTTTCACCGTGTTAGCCAGGATGGTCTCGATCTCCTGACCTCGTGATCCGCCCGTCTCGGCCTCCCAAAGTGCTGGGATTACAGGCTTGAGCCACCGTGCCCGGCCTTTTTTTTTTTTTTTTTTTTTTTGAGACGGAGTCTGGCTCTGTCGCCCAGGCTGGAGTGCAGTGGCCAGATCTCAGCTCACTGCAAGCTCCGCCTCCCGGGTTTACGCCATTCTCCTGCCTCAGCCTCCCGAGTAGCTGGGACTACAGGCGCTCGCCACCTCGCCCGGCTAGTTTTTTGTATTTTTTAGTAGAGACGGGGTTTCACCGGGTTAGCCAGGATGGTCTCGATCTCCTGACCTCGTGATCCGCCCGTCTCGGCCTCCCAAAGTGCTGGGATTACAGGCTTGAGCCACCGCGCCCAGCCAACCTTGCTTAGTTTTCTAGTATATTACTTATTTACTTACGAGTTTTGTCTCTGTCCCTGTGCCAGTCCCCTCCCTTGTTTTAAAAAATGACCTTCCTGTTCTATTTCGATATTAGCTTTATGCTAGCCTTGCAAATGGGTTTGGAGACGTCTTTTTCTTCAGGCTTGAATTGTTTATAGACCAGGTATTTGTTTATCATTTTGTAGAACTTGTTTACAAAAACATCTGTGCTGGATACTTTTTTCAGGGATTGATCTTTGCCTTTTAGTTTATTCAGTTGTGTTCTGTCTACAGTTTTCTATCCTTGAGTCAATTTTGATAATTCATATCATTCTAGGATCATATTTCATATATATTTAAACTTTTTGGGCAAAAGGTCTTGCATAATATTTGTATTATTTGGAACTTTCTTTTTTTGTTTGTTGTTGTTTTGTTTTTGAGGCAAAGTATCGCCATGTTGTCCAGGCTGGAGTGCAGTGGTGTAGTATTGGCTCACTGCAACCTCCATGTTCTGGGTTCAAGTGATTCTCCTGTCTCCGCCTCCCGAGTAGCTGGGATTACAGGCGCCCACCACCATGCCCGGCTAATTTTTGTATTTTTAGTAGAGATGGGGTTTCGCCATGTTGACCAGGCTGGTCTCGAACTCCTGACCTCAGGTGATTGGCCCCCCCTTGGCCTCCCAAAGTGCTGGGATTACAGGTGTGAGGCACCATGCCTGGCCTATATGGAACTTTCTTGTAAATGACAAAATTGAACTCAAATTAGAAGTAAACAAGGCTTGTTGACCTGAGGTCTCTGAGTGGCACGCTTCGGACAGGGTAAGCCAATGCCAGCAGTACGATTCCTCAGGCTCTCTCATTTATCTCTGTCATCTCTGCTCCCAGCTGATCAATGTCTTTCCCTCCTACAGACGTTTTCTGTAGGAAGCTTGAGTGTATACACAGAGCCCCTTCTTGAGGATCCCTGTATTTCAGTGAAGAGCAGTGGGTCTTCCTCAGGTCACTTGTTGTGCTGAAGCAGTCACTGCAGCCAGGGCTGGGGGTAGGAGGGTGTGGAGGACTGGGGTGGGGCAGGATGAGCCACAAGTAATTCTTATATGTTTCCCATGGAATAGAGAGGTTCTCTTACCAGAAAAAGTGGGGCAAGGGGTGAGGGCAGGTGAAATCAAGAAACACATGTTTATATTGTGTATTTTATTTGGCTAGCTGTGCAAGAGGTCTTCCTTACTGGCCTTTGCCTTCGTTTCTTTGGGTTTATTTGCTCATTTTGGATTCTTGAGATGTGGGCTTAGCTAATTGAATTTCAATTTGTTTTCTAATATATTCAGGGCTATACGTTTTCCTCTAAATAGTCCTTTGTTGCCCACTTTGTGTGTGTGTTTTTTTTTTGGCCTTGTATCTGTAAGCTTGGTCTTATGTTTTTCTTCAGCTCTCTCAGTGATACTGTGATCTACCTAGTAACATCTTTCTTTTCCCCCTAAAACCTTTTTGTTTCCACTTCATCTCTTACCAGCCATTCAGCTTCTATGGGCTGTAACTAAGGGTCCTGATGGAGGTAGGGTCCTTGTATTCTGCACAATACTTTCCTGTGTCATTCTCTGAAGCTGAATTCCACCTCTGTTCTCCCAACTGAATGGTGGGATCCAACCATGTATGAATAGATCTCCCAGAGTGAGCTGAGATCTGACGTTAAGAGCCCCTTGTCCTGATGTCATGGCCAGTCCCTGTGACTGGCTGCCTAATAGTACTTACTGGTTTCTCTTGCAGTTATGCTTGAGACTTTGTGGCCCTTCAGACTCTGCACCTCTGTCACTTCAGGACTAACCTCTACAGCCAGGTCGTTTCCACCACGGCTTCCCCGTGTGGCCCAGTGCACTTTCCTCCCTTGCCACCCAGCCACCCCTGTGTGTGTGCCAAGGAGCACAGATGGCAATCTGAGCTCACTACATGGTTTTCCTCCTCTAATCTGTAAATGTGGTGGAATATCATAAATTTCTCACGTTAAAATATCCTTGCATTCCTGGAAGAAGATAGTCATGATGGATTTGTTATTATACTGCCAGATTTGGTTCTCTGGTATTTTGGCATCCAGTTGTGTAGGTGAAATGGTTTAAACTTTTCCTTTTCTGTAGTGCCCCCACCCTTTGTTTTGTATCAAGGTTATACCAGCTTCATAAAATAAGTTGAAAAGTGTTTTCCCTTTATTTTAATTACAAGAGTTTGTATAAGATTGGAATTTTGCATTTCTAAAATTTTTGGTAAAGCTTGCTGTAAAACCAACCATGCCCTGGTGTTTTTTTTTTTAGGTGGGTGGGTAGGTAGGTTGGAACTAAATTGTCAGTGGTGATAGATTACTCAGGTGTTCTGTTCTTCAGTCATATTTTCAAGGAAAAAATGTTTATATTATTTATTTATTTGTTTTTGAGACAGGATCTTGCTCTGTCACCCAGGCTGGAGTGAAATGGTACCATCTCTGCTCACTGCAACCTCCGCCTCCCAGGTTCAAGTGATTCTCATGCCTCAGCCTCCCGAATAGCTGGGATTACAGGTGTGTGCCACCATGCCCAGCTCATTTTTGTATTTTTAGTAGAGACAGGGTTTCACCATGTTGGCCAGGCTGGTCTCAAACTCCTGATTTCAGGTGATCTGTCCACCTCAGCCTCCCAAATTGCTGGTGTTACAGGCATGAGCCACCGCACTCAGCCCCCATATTTTCTCATGTTTGCTATGGCTTCAAATTTACTAGTACAGAGTTATTTGTATGATTGCCTTATGTTTGTAATCTTGGCTGTATCCAAAGTTATGTCCCCCTTTTTATATGTAATATTGTTTATTTGTGCTTTCTCTCTGTTATAGCTGGTCAATCTTGGCAGAAGGTCATTATTAGTCTTTCCTAAGCACCAGCTTTTTGTTGTCATTCTTTGTCATTGGTATTTCATTAACTGCTGCTCTTACCGTATTTCCCACTTATACTCCCTTTGTTTTTTGTTTGTTTTTGTTTTTCTCTCATAACCAATGGGAAACAAACCAATCCCTCTGGGTTTATCCTGTAGTTCTTTTTCTTTTTCTTTTCTTTTCTTTTGTTTCTGAGATGGAGTCTTGCTCTGTCACCCAGGCTGGAGTTCAGTGGTGTGATCTCAGCTCACTGCAACTCCTGCTTCCCAGGTTCAAGGAATTCTCCTACCTCAGCTTCCCGAGTAGCTGGGATTACAGGAGTCCGCCACTACACCGGCTAATTTTTGTATTTTTAGTAGAGACAGGGTTTCACCATGTTGGCCAGCTGGTCTCGAACTCCGACCTCAGGTGATCTGCCCACCTCGGCCTCCCAAAGTGCTGAGATTACAGGCGTGAGCCACCATGCCCAACCCCTGTAGTTCTTTTTTTATCCCTTTCGGTTACTTTTCAGCTTTACCTCCCCCCACCCCAAACTATTTTAGAGAATTTTCAAACCTAAAGGAAAAGGTGAAAGAATTGTGAAATAAGTCTTGTTTGCCTTTCAGCAGGGTCACCAGTCGAACATTTTGCCGTGTTCTATTTCTCTACACATGGCACACATGCATACAGTTTTTACTTTTTTTTTTTTTTTTGTGATGGAGTTTTGCTCTAGTTGCCCAGGCTGGAGTACAGTGGTGCAATCTCAGCTCACTGCAAACTCTGCCTCCTGGGTTCAAGTGATTCTGCTTCCTCAGCCTCCTGATTAGCTGGGATTACAGGCGCCCGCCACCATGCCTGGCTAATTTTTTGTATTTTTAGTAGAAACAGGGTTTTACTGTGTTGGCCAAGCTGGTCTCAAACTCCTGACCTCATGATCTGCTGGCTTCAGCCTCCCAAAGTGCTAGGATTACAGGCATGAGCCACTGCGCCCGGCCAATTTTTGTATTTTTAGTAGAGACAGGGTATCTCACCTGTGGCTAGGCTGATCTCAAACTCCTGAATTCAGGTAATCCACCCGCCTTGGCTTCCCAAAGTGCTGGAATTACAGGCATGAGCCACTGCACCTGGCCTCCTTTCTTTTTAAGGCTGAATAATTCATACAGACCACATTTTGTTTATCCATTTATCCACTGATAGATGTTGGGGTGGCCTCCACCTTTTGGCTGTTGGGAATAATGCTGCTGTGAACATGGGTGTACGAATCTCTCTGAGACCCTACCTTCAGTTCATGTGGGTATAGATCCAGAAGTGGCATTGCTGGCTCATATAGTAATTCTATTTTTAATTTTTTCAGGAATCACCATTCTGTTTTCCATGACAATTGCACCGCTTTACATTCCCACCAACAGCGCACGAGGGTTCCAATTCCTCCCATCCAAGGGTTCCAGTTCCTCCCTATCCAAGGGTTCCAGTTCCTCCCCATCCGAGGGTTCCAGTTCCTCCCCATCCGAGGGTTCCAGTTCCTCCCCATCCGAGGGTTCCAGTTCCTCCCCATCTGAGGGTTCCAGTTCCTCCCCATCCGAGGGTTCCAGTTCCTCCCCATCCTTGCCAACACTTGCTGTTTTCTGTTTTTTGTTTTCACAATAGCCATTCTGATGTGTATGGAGTATCTAGTATTTTACTTATAGCTTAGTTTTGAATATTTTCTAATTTCGATTATGGTTCCTGTTTTGGTCTATAAATTATTTACTTTTTTTTTTTTTGAGAGTCTTGCTCTTGTTGCCCAGCTGGAGTGCAATGGTGCGATCTTGGCTCACTGTAACCTCTGCCTCATGGATTCAAGCCATTCTTCTGCCTCAGCCTCCTGAGTAGCTGGGATTACAGGCGCCCACCACCATGCCTGGCTAATTTTTTTATTTAGTAGAGACGGGGTTTCGAGACCAGGCTGGTCTCGAACTCCTGACCTCAGGTGATCCACCCGCCTTGGCCTACCAAAGTGTTGGGATTACAGGCATGAGCCACTGAGTCTGGCCTATATTTAAACATTTTGGTTGGGCGTGGTGGCACATGCCTGTAATCCCAGCTACTTGAGAGGCTGAAGGGAAAGGATTGCTTAAGCCCTTGAGGAGTTTAAAGCCAGCCTGGGTGACATAGTGAGACTCCATTTCTATAAAAAATTAAAAGTCAAGAATAATTAAATATTTAGTTGGTTATTTTTAATAATGTGAGCAGCTTCAAACCCACCACCACAAAATAAAAGCTAGGACTTTAACAATAACCCAAGCAACATACTCTGCCTCCCATCCTACCCTGACCATCCCATTCTCTGCTGTCCCACCCAAGGCAACCATCGTCCGAGTTCCATGTGCACTTGTTTTCTTTTTACATGGTTTGCTTTATTTTTCCTTATTTTACTTATTTGTTTATTTATTTACTTTTTGAGATGGAGTCCTGCTCTTGTCACCCAGGCTGGAGTGCAATTGTGTGATCTTGGCTCACTACAACCTCCACCTACTGGATTCAAGCTATTCTCCTGCCTCAGCCTTCCAAGTAGCTGGGATTACAGGTGCGCACCACTACACTTGACTAATTTTTTTGTATTTTTAGTAGAGACAGGATTTCACCATGTTGGTCAGGCTGGTCTCAAACTCCTGCCCTCAGGTGATCCACCCGCCTTGGCCTCCCACAGTGCTGGGAGGACAGGTGTGAGCTGCCGTGCCCGGCCTGGTGCTTCATCTTCAGTGGTTGCCCAGCTGTCCCCCAGGAAAGTGACTTGGGTCACAGAACCCTGGATTTTGTCTTCATTCAAGGCCCAACCATCTCTACTGACCTGTGTCTGAGAAGCATGCAGAGAAGTTTGGGTGGTTTCCTCAGTGGGAGCCGCTCTCAGAAAATCATTGATAAAGCAAGAAGTCAGGACACCATGGACACCACCAGCGGTTCATGCTGTGCATGTGTTTGATCCACTGGCGACATTTGCAAGAGAATCCAAAAGTCCCTGTGGGAGGTGTGGAGGCATGCCGCATGCCTCACTTGGTGACACTGAAGAATGAAGAATTAGCAGTAGAGGCTGGGCGCGGTGGCTCACGCCTGTAATCCCAGCACTTTGGGAGGCCAAGGCAGGTGGATCACCTGAGGTCAGGAGTTCGAGACCAGCCTGCCCAACTGGTAAAACCCTGTCTCTACTAAAAAAATACAAAAATTAGCCAGGTGTGGTGGTGCACACCTGTAATCCCAGCTACTCAGGAGGCTGAGATTGGAGAATCACTTGAACCCAGGAAGGGAGGCAGAGGTTGCAGTGAACCGAGATGGCACCACTGCACTCCAGACTGGGCAAGAGCAAGAATCCATCAAAAAAACAAAAAAAAAAAATATTAGCAGTGCCCAGGGCTGTACACCAGGTGCCAGTACTGGCAGCAATTCTTTCAGTTATTGTGATAGCTTCTCATGACGATAAAATACTCACTTTGTTATTTAACCCTTGCTAATCCACAAAAAGTTGCCAAGTACCAGAATCCTTTGTTACTAACCAGACCAGGCTGTTCATTCTTGAACAGCATTGGGGCATCACTTTGTTTTAATAACTCTTGTATGAGAAGAGCACTGTCTTTTCCTCCTGGTAGCAATGTGGCTCCAACTACTGGCTGATGTAAGAAGGTACAGGCAGTTGCTGGCTGTGTATTCAACTGACATTTAGAGAAGCCACCAGCAGAGGTCACCCTAAGCACGTAAAACCAGCAAGTCAGCAACCTTGCCTCGGGCTACAGAACCCTA
The DNA here is from genome assembly GCF_049350105.2 of Macaca mulatta. Lineage (NCBI taxonomy): Eukaryota > Metazoa > Chordata > Mammalia > Primates > Cercopithecidae > Macaca > Macaca mulatta. Next base: position 8,430,610 of record NC_133419.1, read on the forward strand.
AAACATCGAACCTAGTAACACAGTCTCCTAAAGGAACTGCATTCTTGGTCCAATCAAAAGGTCCACATGCCCCAACAGCAGTTAGGACGCTGGTAGACCACTGCGAACACAAGCTCCATGCCCGCAAAGATGGATTCACTCACCAGGCATGGTCAGAAGTGGCCTTCCTCCCCAGCAGCATTTATAAGCTGGAGTACAGTGCTTGGAGGGTGGTGGGGAACTGCCCTGGTTTGTTTTGTTTTTGGGGGGATTGTCACTCTTGTTGCCCAGGCTGGAGTGCAGTGGCGCGATGGCTCACCGCAACCTCCGCCTACTGGATTCAAGCGATTCTCCTGCCTCAGCCTCCCGAGTAGCTGGGATTACAGGCACGTGCCACCACGCCTGGCTAATTTTGTATTTTTAGTAGAGATAGGGTTTCTCCATGTTAGTCACGCTGGTCTTGAACTCCCAACGTCAGGTGATCTGCCTGCCTCGGCCTCCCAAAGTGCTGGGATTACAGGCGTGAGCCACCACGCCTGGCTGCCCTGGTTCTTTCAGTTAGAAAGCACCCAAATTGAGGTGCAGGAGGACTCACATGGCGGTATCGGTATCTGGACAAGGATGAGGTACCCCTGTAGTTATTGTCTGAGGATTCAGGGAGCCTGGGACCTGGTAGGTTGGCAGCAAGGAGGGGCTGGTGAGACCTAAGAACTGTGGCCTCTGAAGGGGTCCTCTCCCCAGCGCCCCTCAGCACATGTATTCAGCTCCCCTTCTAGTGACTGCTGAAGCTTTCAGGCCTTTGGGGGTTTTGCCTCCCTGCATTCTTCTCTGAAGGCTCCAAGTGCCTTCTTTCATGTGGGTCCCCCAGCCACCTCATGTCTGCCATAATTTAGCTTTCGGGAATGGAGGTCTGTCTTACTGATCCTACTCATGATCTGTGGCCACACCCTTCCTTCCTCCTGCCCTCCCTTCCTTCCTTGCTTCGCGATCTCGGCTCACTGCAATCTCCAGCTCCTGGGTTCAAGAGATTCTCCTCCTCCAGCCTCCTGAGTAGCTGGGATTACAGGCACCCGCCACCACGCCTAGCTAATTTTTTGTATTTTTAGTAGAGACGGGGTTTCACCATGTTGGTCAGGCTGGTCTTGAACCCTTGACCTCAGGTGATCCACCCGCCTCAGCCTCCCAAAGTGCTGGGATTACAGGCACCAGCCACTGCACCCAGCCCACACATTCCTTTTGTGGGGGCGGGGCCGCAGAGAGACCTGTCCATCTTTCCTCCTGCTTCTTGCTTCTCCCTTTCATTTTGTCCAGGGTTGACAAATCAGTCGTTTCTGAGGACCCCTCCTCCCTGCCTCCTCCCCCAGGTGGAGTGTGCATTGGCACAGAAGGGCTGTGTTGCTTCTCTCACTCCCCTTGAACAGGTGCCTGGGGAGGGAAAGGTCTGGGACCCGAGGCAGAGCAGGTGGCATGCTGTGTCTGTTGGGCAGTGGTGAGAACACTGGCAAGGCTCGCTAAGGCCAGGAGGTACGGGGCTCAGGGACTCAGAGAATCAACATGCAATGACAGCATTGGTGTGTCTGGGGCTCAGGGAGAGGGAAGTGGGACCCAGCCTGGCCTGAGTGGAGACCCTGAGTAGGGCCAACTCCGTCTTCCCAGTGTGTTTGGGCTTTGGAGACATGCCCAAGGCAGGACAGCACTGATTCTCACCATAGCCGTGGGGGCCAGGATGGCTGTCTCCTCCCTACACCACAGTGAAGACATTCAGACCAACAGAATATAGGAGTTTATCACCAACAGACAGAAGGGAACAAACTTCAGAAACAATGAAAAGATTTGACTATCAGTATTTTATTAATATCACAAAATATGTTAAGAGCGCTTACCATCTTTCTATCTGATCTGGAGTAGTTTAAATAGCATTTGAATGGTGTGTTATCTAAAGGTAAAGCCTTTAGATAATAAACTTTTTTTTTTTTGGTATGGAGTCTCACTCTGTCACCCAGGCTGAAGTGCAATGGCACAATCTCAGTTCACTGTAGCCTTTGCCTCCCAGACCCCAAGTGATTCTCCTGCCTCAGCCTCCTGAGTAACTGGGATTACAGGCACCTGCCACCATGCCCGGCTAATTTTTGTATTTTTAGTACAGACAGGGTTTCGCCGTGTTGGCCAGGCTGGTCTCGAACTGCTGACCTCAGGTGATCTGCCCACTTTTGCCTCCAAAAGTGCTGGGATTAAAGGTGTGAGCCACCGTGCCAGTCAATAAACTTTTGAAGTTTTAAAAACATCTAGGCTTGGTGCCTTTTTTGATGTGTCAAAAAATAACCACAACAAAGATTTACATTGTTTTTAGCTTTGGAAAATGGATAGCTCTTTATTAGAAGGCACCGTAGTGGGAAGACGGCAAGTTACAGGCCTAAGAAATGAAGAACTTTAGAGAAGAGAGGAAGGAGAAGGCAAAACCAGTGAGCTAGTTCCTTATGCCATATGTGAGTCACCATAGGAAGAGTTTATGAACTTTCACTCATTCTAATGTTGGCCTTTTTTTTTTCCCCGAGATGGAGTCTTGCTCTGTCGCCCAGGCTGGAGTGCAGTGGCGCAATCTCGGCTCACTGTAAGCTCCGCCTCCCGGGTTCACAGCATTCTCCTGCTTCAGCCTCCCGAGCAGCTGGGACGACAGGCGCCCACCACCACACCTGAATAATTTTTTGTAGTTTTAGTAGAGATGGAGTTTCACCGTGTTAACCAGGATGGTCTTGATCTGCTGACCTCATGATCCGCCCACCTCGGCCTCCCAAAGTGCTGGGATTACAGGTATGAGCCACTGCGCCCAGCCATGCTGGCCATTTTTTATATTTATGTCATTATGTAAAATGATGCTTGATGTTTTTTTTGAGACAGAGCCTCACTCAGTCGCCCAGGCTGGAGTACGATGGCACCATCTCGGCTCACTGCAATCTCTGCCTCCCAGGTTAAAGTGATTCTTGTGCCTTAGCCTCCTGAGTAGCTGGGACTACAGGTGTGTGCCACCAAGCCCGGCTAATTTTTGTATTTTTAGTATAGACGGGGTTTCACCATGTTGGCCAGCCTGGTCTCGAACTCCTGACCTCAAGTGATCTGCCCACCATGGCCTCCCAAAGTGGTGGTATTACAGGCGTGAGCCACTGCACCCAGCCAATGCTTGTTATATCTTAACATGAACTCAACATCAATTTTTTTTCCTGAATACTGTTATGTATACAAGAAAGTGTAGGCCGGGCACGGTGGCTCAAGCCTGTAATCCCAGCACTTTGGGAGGCCGAGACGGGCGGATCACTAGGTCAGGAGATCGAGACCATCCTGGCGAACACGGTGAAACCCCGTCTCTACTAAAAAATACAAAAAACTAGCCGGGCGAGGCGGCGGGCGCCTGTAGTCCCAGCTACTCGGGAGGCTGAGGCAGGAGAATGGCGTAAACCCGGGGGGCGGAGCTTGCAGTGAGCTGAGATCCGGCCACTGCACTCCAGCCCGGGCGACAGAGCCAGACTCCGTCTCAAAAAAAAAAAAAAAAAGAAAGTGCACAAATAATACATTCTCACAAAGTGAGCACTTCCTTATCCAGCACCCAGATCAAGAGACAAAACAGCCCCCCAAAGAAAGCCCCGTGAGGTTTTGCACTCTCTACTGCCCCGAACCCCTATTATTATTATTATTATCATCATCATCATTATTAAGAACTGGGGTCTCTTTCTGTTACCCAGACTGGAGTACAGTGGTGTGATCAGAGCTCACTGCAGCCTCAACCTCCTGGGCTCAGGCAATCCTCCCACCTCAGCCTCCTGAGTAGCTGGGACTATTGGCACACACCACCACGCCCGGTTAATTTTTAGAATTTTTTTGTAGAGACAGGGTCTTGCTTTGTTACCTAGACTGCTCTAGAACTCCTGGCTTCAAGCAATCCTCCCACCTCAGCCTCTGAAAGTGTCGGAATTACAGGCATGAGTGACTGCACCCGGCCTTCTATACTGCTTCTAACAGAAAAAAATAATGTTGCCAGTTTTTGTATTAAATGGAAGCAGACAGGAGGTACAATTTCATGTCTGTGAGGTTTATCCATGTTACTCATTCGGTTATATGAATGTCTACCCTTTGTTGATTTTTTTTTTTAGAGACAGGGTCTCACTCTGTCACCCAGGCTGGAGTGCAGTGGCCATTCACAAGTGTGAGGATAGCTCACTGTAGCCTCAAATTCCCAGGATCAAGCAATCCTTTGCCTCAGCCTCCTGGGTAGCTGGGACTACAGCTACAGGCATGAGCCATCACACCCAGCTAAATTTAAAAAATATTTTTAGAGGTGGTTGCCAGGCTGGTTTTGAACTCCTGGCCTCAAGGGATCCTTAGCCTCCCGAGTTGCTGGGATTACAGGCACAAAGAACCATGCCCGGCTATTTCTTCTTCTGTTAATGGACATCTGGGTTGTTTCCAGTTTGGGGCTGTTATAAATAGTGCTGTTAAGAACATTCTTGTTCATGTCTTTGGCTGAACATATGTATACTTTTCTGTTGCTAAGCCAACATGTTCTTGTTCTCTCTTTTTAAACAAAGTTCTATAATGGAAATTTTCAAACATACTCAAAAGTAGATAGAATGGAATAATGAACCCCATTGTACCTATTACGTAGCTTCAGTTTTCTTTTGTTTGTATCTTTTGGGGATTTTTTTTGAGACACAGTCGTGCTCTGTTGTCCAGCCTGGAGTGAGGTGGCATGATCCTAGAACACTGCAGTCTCCAACTCCTCCTGCCTCAGCCTCATGAGTAGCTGGGACTGCAGGTGCACGTCACCATGCCTGGCTGAGTTTTAAATTTTTTTGTAGAGATGGGGATCTCACAATGTTGCCTAGGCTGGTCTTGAACTTCTGGCCTCAAGTAATCCTCCTGCCTCAGCCTCCCAAAGTTCTGCGATTACATGCACGAGTCGCCATGCCCAGCCAATATCATCATCATTATTACTAACAATAAGACTATTAAATGTGTTTAAGAATTCATTATGTTAATTTAAAAAATTATTTTAATAGACATCCTACTAGGGATGTGAGGTCAAAATATTCTATAGACATCCTACTAGGGATGTGAGGTCAAAACATTCTATCGTAAAGTCTTTTGAAATAATTCTGGTTGGATGTGGTGGCTCACGGCCAGAACTGCAATAGGTGCAGTTGCCTGAACTGAATCCTTTTGCTAAAACAGACAGTTGGCTGGGTGTGGCTTATACTGCAATCCCAGCACTTTGGGAAGCTGAGGCAGGAGAATTGCTTGAGCCCAGGAATTAGACCAGCCTGGGCAACATAGCAAGACCCTATCTTTGCAAAAAAATTAGCCAGACGTTGGCCAGACATGGTGGCTCATGCCTGTAATCCAGCACTTTGGGAGGCTGAGGCAGGCAGATGTCGAGGTCAGGAGATCGAGACCATCCTGGCTAACACAGTGAAACCCCGTCTCTACAAAAATACAAAAAAATTAGCCAGGTGTGGTGGCGGGCGCCTGTAGTCCCAGCTACTCAGGAGGCTGAGGCAGGAGAATGGTGTGAACCCGGGAGGCGGAGCTTGTAGTGAGCCAAGATGGCACCACTGCACTCCAGCCTGGGCGACAGAGCAAGACTCTGTCTCTAATAATAATAATAATAATAATTAACAAAAATTAGCCAGACATGACAGCATGTGGCTGTGGTCCCAGCTACTCAGGAGGCTGACGTGGGAGGATCACCTGAGCCAGGAGGTCAAGGCTGCAGCCAGCCATGATCGTACCACTGCACTCCACCCTGGGCGACACAGCGAGACCTTGTCTTAAAAAAAGTAAAAAGGACATTACTAGGCTGGTGACCTGCTGGTGGTGGCTGCAGATGGAGAGGCTTCCCTCAGCAATGATTTAGTGGGGTGGGATGGAGGTGGGGCTGGGCCCAGAGGAACTGACCCCCTTTGTACCATTGAGTGAAGCCAGTAAACCTGCCCCACCCCAGGCATACCCCCTTCTATGAGGTACTGCCCAGCCCGGCGAGCAAGCGTGCCCACTGCTTATCAAGGCGGAAGGCAGCACTCATCAGCTTGTAGTCAATGCAGTGCCTGCAACAAAGCTGCTCCAATCCAGAACGCAGCCCGGGGAGAAATATGTCTGAAGTCACCATAGCTGTCTCGTCTGCAAAGTGACTTCTCGGAGGGTTACCTGACCTCGGCCCTACTGCAAAGGAATCATCACTGTGGGGTCCAGAACCTCAGGTGGGTGTCAGGGCCATCCGTGGGCACTGCAGGAGTACTCTTCTGTGGACAGAGTTCACATGTCACCCTCACTGCAGGAAAGTGTCACCTACGGGTGCAGACATCCATGGAAGTGACGTATCTGCTGCCTACTTTGGTGCAAGGAAGCACGCAGGGTGACGCAGAGGCCTCCACGCAGCCTGGTGTCTGTCATCTTGCCGGCTGTGCTGTTTGGGCCTGGCCCTCTTTTGGGCCTGCCTGAAGGTCAGCCACCCTGTCCAGAGCTTCTCCTGAGCCCCTCGAGGACTCACAGACTGTGCCTGGCCCCTTCAAGGGAGCAGGGAGCCAGCAGCTGCCATCCTTTCTGGGTAGAGGTGGGAAGGAGCCGGGCTGTGTTTGGGTCTGGGGTAGGCAGAGCCTCTGCTGGCCAGCCACTCCCTCAAGGCTGCTGTGTTTACAGAGAAGCAAACCAGGTGTTGTTCCTAACACTGGGTCCCACAAGAAGACAGTTCTTTTTTTTTTTTTTTTTTGTGACGGAGTCTCGCTCTGTCACCCAGGCTGGAGTGCAGTGGCCGGATCTCAGCTCACTGCAAGCTCCGCCTCCCGGGTTCACGCCATTCTCCTGCCTCAGCCTCCCGAGTAGCTGGGACTACAGGCGCCCGCCACCTCGCCCGGCTAGTTTTTTGTATTTTTTAGTAGAGACGGGGTTTCACCGTGTTAGCCAGGATGGAAGAAGACAGTTCTAACCTCGTCCTTCCCATACACTCCCTGAGAGCCATTCCTGTCCCTTCCACATTCCAGAGCACGATGGGTGGGCACCCCTGGGCCTGCCTCGGCTCCCTCAGGCTCTTCTCCCTACCTTCCACGTCCTGGTGTGGGGGTGGTGACAGCCGTGGCTCTGCAGACCACAGGATCTGACCTATATGTGACCATTTAACAGAGTACATGTCCCTAGGCCTATATTTCCCTTAATTCCTCCCTCGAGCCCCCTAGCTCCCAACTGTAGCATTTAACTGGGCTGGGGCTGGGTAGGGTTGCTCTGTCCTGGGGGTGGCCAGGGACTCATCCAGTGCTTATAAATAAGGCCACAACTCAAAGAAAAAAAAATAGACATTAGGACAGTTGAGGTCTAAAATGAGGTGGAAGTGATGCATCGGTGTACTTTTCCCGATGTCCTGGGTGGCGTTATGTGGGAGAACGCCCTTGTTTGCACGAAACACACACTTAGTTGGGGCAGTACAGAATCCCCTTGTCCAATGATTGTCAAATGCCTCAAAGGGAACACTTTGTATTGCTTGCAACTTTTTCTGTGGGTTCTAAACAGTATCACAGTTTTGGACACTCTTTTTAGCAATCTCTGCATTGTCAGGGTCCTCAGCCCCACCCTGCTCTCCATTGTCCACGTGGCTGCTGGTGGATCTCTCTGGGAACTCCAGCCAATTAGTCCTGCTCCTCCGGGACTCTTACTGCGAAATCCCCACTTTCCTGGGACCAGCCTGTCCCTCCCACCCATGGCACTGGAGCCCAGAGACCCCACACCAGCAGAGCCAGGTCCTCACCCTGGTTGTCACCTTCAGCCACTGCCCAATGTACACCTGGGCTGAGCCCTTCTTGAGGAAGCCAAGGGACAATGACAGGACCAGCTGGGGAAGGCAGGGCAGGAAACTAAAGCCCCGGGGCAATCGTGGGTTTGGCACTGAGGGGCGCCAGGGACCACGCTGTAGGATGAATGGGGGCGAATCTGCCTACCAGGCCGTGCTCCTGAGGCCTGCGTCCACTGTACAGAAGGGCACCTTTTCCCAGGTCCACAGGGAGCCCGTGCTGGCAGGGCCTGCCTGGGCCCTCCAGAGCATCTCTGAATTGTGGAGGAAGAGGCAGGACCCTGCCTGGGGCTGGGTGGGGCAGGTTTGGGGCCACAGGCTGAGGCTTGGAGGAGCCTGGAGGACCCGGGTAGGATGTGGGCACAGGAAGGGGCAGGCCCGAAGAGCAAGAGGAGGACCCTGTCCTGGCCTTGCTCAAAACCAAGGCCACACAGCACTGGACCACTGGCCTATGGGCTGGGGTCAGCATCACCAACCCGGAAGGCCTATCCGGAGGAGAGATGGGCCCTGGGAGGGCAGGAGCTGGGCCTCCTCCCATCCTTCACACCTGGCTATGCCCTTGCGCAGTGGCTGCTTGCTCTTAGGACCAAGCCCCACAGGCCCAGGTAGCCTGTCCGGCTTTGCTCTGGGTTCTTAGACAGTGCTTGCCAATGCTAAGCACATTTTTGTTGAAGTTGTGGAAGGACTGGTCCTCAACTATACAGTAGGGTGGCCCTAGAAGTCTGAGATCACGCCCCCCTCCCCCCGCCATTTTGTAGGTGAGACAGAGACTTGATGACCTGCCCCAGGTCATCCTTCCCAGTGAAGGGAAACGCAGAGGACAAACATAAGCACCCTCTCCTCCCTGAGTGCCACCCACCTGGCTCCTGAGGTCCTAGCTGAGGGCTCACTGACCCTCAGGGCAGCCTTTGAGCCACCACTGCCCCTCAGGTACTTGAGGGCAGGGGAAGCACTGTTGGTGTCTGGCTACTGAGCAGCAGAGCTGGGAAGCCTCCTTGAGTTCTGTCTCCCCGGGCACTCAGGCCTCCAGGGATTTGGTAGTTCCCAGCCACTCCCAGCCCTGGGCACACGAGCAGGACACAGCTGGGGAGCGGAGTAGAGTATGCCAGGGCAGAGAAGGGAAGTCTCTGGGCTGGGACCAAGAGCCAGAGATGCAGAGAGGAAGCAAGATGGCGCGAATGAGGAGGCCCCTGATTCACCACGTACTCTGCCCCGTTACTAGCGCCAGAAAGTGAGTCAGCCTCAGAGCTGACGCCACCCTGTTCTACCCCGGCTCCACCTGGGCCCTAGTCCAGGCTGCGGTCATTTTCAGCTGTGACAGCAGCTTTGACAGCCTCCTAAAGGACCATTTCCTGCAGATGTCAAGGTGTGACTTGAACACTAGGCCGGGGCCTGGGGTCCATGCCAGGGACAACTGACTGCCCGGTCCCAACCCTGAAAGCACCTCCTAGGCTTCCTTTATTTTTTTGTTGAAACAAGGTCTTACTCTGTTGCCCAGGCTGGAGTACAGTGGCACCATCTTGGCTCACTGTTACCTCGACATTCTGGGCTCCAGCGATTCTACTGAGTAGGTGGGATTACAGGCACCCGCCATCACACCATGTTTTTGTTTTTGTTTTTTTTTGTATTTTTAGTCAAGATGGGGTTTTGCCATGTTGGTCAGACTAGTCTTGAACTCCTGGCCTCAAGTGATTCACCCACCTCAGCCTCCCAGAGGGCTGGGATTATAGGCGTGTGCCACTGTTCCCAGCTTCCTCCTAGGCTTTTGAAACTGCCCCAAGTCCTAGTCCCAGCCTAGACACCCCAGGACACCCTTCCTGAAGAAGCCCACGAAGCAGCCAAGATGAAAACAGAATCAAGAGTCAGACGTCAAACTACAGAGAATACAGAGCTCGAGGAAGGGCACCCAGAGACTCAGCCCTGCAGCTCCAGCCACACAAAAGCAATAGCGTCAGTGTCAACCGTGCATCTTCAGGCTACTGGGTTTTGCACCTTGTCTACAGTTTTCTCACCCCAAGATTATTTAAAATTTTTTTATTTTTATTTTTTTTTGAGACAGGGTCTGAGTGTCACCCAGGCTAGAGTGCAGTGGCTCAATCAGGGCCCACTGCAGCCTGTCTCCCGGGTTCAAGCGATCCTCCCACCTCAGCATCCCAAGTAGCTGGGACTACAGGCGCTCACCACCACGCCTGGCTAATCTTTGTATTTTTGGCAGAGATGGGGTTTTGCCACGTTACTCAGGTTGGTCTCAAATTCCTGGGCTCAAACGATCCTCCTGCCTCAGCCTCCTAAAGTGCTGTGATTACAAGCGTGAGCCACCGTGCCCAGTTGATTATTTTTTAAAGTTCAGTTTTCGTCAATTTATTTTTTGGTTTCATTTTTAAAATCTTAAAACGTGGGAGCCACCTGGGAAGTATGTGAGTGTACGTGGGGCGGGGCACCAGTGTCCTGGGCACCCAAGGTGGCCGTTTGTCTTTCTATGGATTTGAGGCTCACATGTCCCCCAGCAGCTCGGTCAAGCTCTATCACAGAGTTCAGGCCAAGGATCCCATTGTTCTGGGTCACTGCACGTGGGCAAGTCTCCCAGGAGGCACTGGGCTCAGCCCTCCCCATACCGCGTGCACAAAACACTCCCAGCCCTCCCCGTACCGCGTGCACAAAACACTCCCAGCCCTCCCCGTACCGCGTGCACAAAACACTCCCAGCCCAACCTTGGGAATTTCACTCCTCTAGACACAGACCAGAGTGGCACAGGACAGCCAAGACAGAAGGTGGCACCTGTGCCCTGCCCAAAACCCAATCCCCAGCCCACCAGGCTGGGCAGTCCTGGGCTGCCCTGGGCTCTCTGACAGGGAGAGATTACAGGACAGTGACCTGTGCAGCCCCCGAGGCCAGGAGAGAGCAGGGTGACGAGTTTCTAAAACTGCCTTCCACTTTCTATCAGAGAGCCGGCCCTGCAGAGATGTGACCGACAGCCAGGGGAGAAGGAAGGAGCCTCAGAGGACCCTTCTCGCTCTCTCTTCCGTTGTTTAGTTGTGTCATTTGATGGCCGGGTTTCACCTAGCAGGAGCCAGACTCTGTGCCACACCCAACCAAGGATCTAACCCTGGAATCTGTACCACGACCAGGGAGGAAAAAATAAGGAGGGAGCTTTATTTAATATGAAGGTTGCGGCGGGGCCGGGGAGGGAGGGCGCTGTCACTTGGTGATGGTGTTCCTGCAGAGAAGAACAGGGCGTGAGGCTGCAGAGGCGGGCACAGGCCACGCCACCTCTCCCCTCCCCACCCCACACACCCAACCCCACCAGCCTCGAGTCACTCACGCGTTCATGCTCTTGCCGCTGCCGCTGAGCACGATGTAGGGGGTCTTCTGAGCCTTCTGCTTCTCCTGGAGCAGGGCCACAGTGCCCAGGGGTGTGTCACTGGAGCTCATCTTCTTCAGGAGCTGCGGGGTCAGGGCCACTCAACAAGGGCTGCAGTAGGCCCCACACACCAGCCACCCCTGCCCCGGCAGGCGCAAGGCCCCCCACGTCCCCAAGAGCACCCACCGCCTCCTCATCCAGCTTCTTCATCCGCCGCTCTGTCTTCATCTTGCCTGAGCCCTTGCCATGGAAGCGGTGGGACAGCTGCCGGAAAGCCTGGGGACACAGGGCATGAGGGGAGCTGCAGAGCCCTGGCTGGGGCCGGAGCCACCTGTGCCCACAAGGTGTGTAGTAACAGGGCGGGTGTTGATTCACCCCAATGCCAGGCCTGGGGTGGTGGGAAGGGGATAGGAAAAGGGCACAGACCCTGGCACTCTGCAGGGCCCCAGCAGAGGCCGGGAGACCAGCTTGGCTAGCAGATGTGCTGCCATGGTGGCAGAGTACAGGGAACCTGGTGACCTGCCACGCAGGGGCGGGGACTGGACGCTGGGGCTGGAGGGAGACAAACCCCAGAGAGCATGGGGGCAGCTGAGTGGTGGGCAGGAGGGTCGGGCAGCCTACAAGAGTGATGGAAGGGTCTGGATGCTGGAATGGCCCTGCGGGCCAGGAAAGCGTTGAAGGGTTCACACGGGTGAGGACAGGAGGGCAGAGGTCCCGAGTGCCTGTTGGACCCTCCTGCCTGGCCTGCGAAAGGACTGCTGTGCCCACTAGAGACTAACTAAGGCAGAGCCCTTCTCGGCCCTGAGGGCCCCCTCCCTATCCGTGGCACTTCACCAGGCCCCCGGCCAGAGGCTGATGGAGCCAGGACCCTGGGGCATTGCACGGCCCTGGGCTTGGCCTCCCTGTGGCAGGCTGGGCCTCCGCCTGCAAAAGGCCCTGCTCACCTCCTTGGGTGTGAGTTTCCGGCCCGTCTCATCCACGTATTCGATCTTAACATCAGGTTTGTAGCCGTCCTTCTCCTTGAAGTCCTGTGTGAAGCCTCGGTACTCCTCCCGCCGGCTGTACTTGTCATCGATGGCCCTGGCCCGAGACAGAGGGGGCCTTAGTGTGAGGAGCTGCTGCCTGCTGTGTTCCTGCAGCTCCGAGCTGGCACAGGCCCATCAGCCCTGCACATACCCCGCCACACTCACATCTTATCCTCGATGCAGTACACGGCTGAAGGCAGCGACTTGTTGGGGGCCTTCACCCGGGCCACCTTCTGCACTGTGGTCTCCAGCAGCCCTAGGGACGGAGGGGTTGTGAGACTCCCAACCCCTTGAGGGCCGCAGCTCCAGGGCCGCCTCAGAACGTAGAGCAGGCCCTGCGGGGGCACCTCCCTTTCCTTGTCTCTGGAAAGCCATCAGGCCTGTTCTACAGGCAAAGCAAAGATGCCAGAAACGCGCCCCATGCCAAGGGCCACTGGCCAGGGAAATGCAGAGCTGGGGTCCTAACACCAGGGCTCTCTGTGCCACAGCTGGACCAGTTTCAACTCCGCTCTCCTTCCTGGAGCACGTGTGGAGCCTCAAAGGCAGAGCAGACGGACAGACGCCGGGGTGGAGGGGAAGGAGTGGCTCTGGGCCAGGGAGTTGGCTCCAGCATTGGGACTGAAAGGGGCAGCAGAGGGGACCGGAGGGGACCCTGCCTGCACCTGCCGCACCGCAGGCCCTCACCAGCCCTTTTCCTGCTGCAGCACCCAGGCCCACCCAAATTAGGGCTGCCCTGAGCTCCCTACCTTTGTTCTGACACAGGAGCAGGGCAGCCGCCAGCCCCCTATTCACGATCGGTTCCTCGTCCAGGATGGTGGTGGAGGAGGCTGAGAACTAGGGGACATGTGACAGAAGTGGTTAGCAGGCCATACCGGCTCTTCTCAGCCCCACCCACTGGTCACCACCCACCAGGCACCAGGCCTCCACAACATTTAATTTCCTCATTTACTCCTCAGATCGCCCTGAGAGGTCTGCAGAGCCCACTCTGGATGAGGAGGCTGAGGCTCTGGACACTGAGCCCAGTGCTCATCTCTAGTTTGAGCGCCACCCCCATGCCCACCCGCCAGCGGCGCAGCCCTCACATCCTGCTGCTGCTTCTCCTCGTCCAGGTTCACTGTGCTCCAGCCGATGTTCTCCTCCCCGTCAGATTCGGAGCCGCCGTTGGCCGAGCGCTCCTCATCCCGTTCAAAGTCCTGGGGCACAAAAGGCCAGGGTTGGTGCAGGCGCCCAGCCAGCCCAGGGAAGTGCAGGGTGGGGCCGCCCCAGACGCACCATGAGCTCCTCCTGTTCCTCGCGGTTGCCAGCCAGCCCGTAGGTGGGGATCTCCCCCAAGGTGCGGCAGAACTCGGACGTGGCGTTGAACACGATGGCCCCCTTCCGCTCAGGATCCTCATCCTCCTCCCAGCCCCGCTGGCGAGACTCCAGCTTCTTCACAATCTCCACCACCTGGGGGAGGGAGCAGCTGTGGGCAAACCCAGCAGTTTCTGGGGTGATGCCATTGAGACCCAAGAACCCAAGGGTCCTCCCTGGCAGCAGCAAAACAGGCCACGCCCACAGCCCATGCAGGCCCAGCTGCTCTCTGCCTCCTGACTCCACTCTGCACCTCTTTCACTGGGGTCACTGTTCTGCTCCAAACCCGTCAATGGGTTTGGATGCCCTTTAAATGAACACCCAACATCCTACAGGGCCTTCCTGACCAGGCCTGTGCCGATCCCCCTCCAAAGCCCCTCGCACACTACCTCAGCCTCAAGCTCCTTCCTCCAGGGTCCCTCCTGCCACTCGCCCCTCCCCCAACAAACCCGTTTCAGGACTCTCTAGACAGCACTTCTAGAACCCGCAGTGCGGTGAGGTGGCCCACTCTTTTGACTTCCCACAGCCTAGCTTCTCGCTTCCTGCTTCACCAAGAAAGCAGGTTCCGTGACATGGGAAGAGAACTCGCTCGTGCTGCCAGCACTGAATCCAGCGACCCCCACACAGGCACCAGCACCCTCTGCTTTCCCTCCTGTCGCAGATGCCCAGCCACACGCAACGATTACCCACTATCTCCCCTCTTAAAAAAACTCCTTCCTCAACCCTGCAGCCCCAACAGCAAACTCCTCACTCCTTAGTGAAGGTTCAAGTCACTATGTCCACTTCTGCATCCCTCTTCCATTTTATATGACATTCATTTTTTTTTTTTTTTTTTTTTTTTGAGACGGAGTCTGGCTCTGTCACCCAGGCTGGAGTGCAGTGGCGCGATCTCAGCTCACTGCAAGCTCCGCCTCCCGGGTTTACGCCATTCTCCTGCCTCAGCCTCCCGAGTAGCTGGGACTACAGGCGCCCGCCACCTCGCCCGGCTAGTTTTTTGTATTTTTTAGTAGAGACGGGGTTTCACCGTGTTAGCCAGGATGGTCTCGATCTCCTGACCTTGTGATCCGCCCGTCTCGGCCTCCCAAAGTGCTGGGATTACAGGCTTGAGCCACCGCGCCCGGCCGACATTCATTTTTTTAAAAAAGCTTCTGAGGCGGGTGGATTGCTTGAGTTTGGGAGATCGAGACCAGCCTGGGCAACATGCCCAAATCCCATCTCTACAAAAAATATAAAAATCAGCCATTGTGGTCGCACACGCCTATAGTCTCAGCTACTGGAGGCTGAAGTGGGAGGATTGCTTGAGCTTGGGAGTTCAAGGCTGCCAAGATCACACCACTGCACTCAAGAGTGGGCAACAGAGTGAAACCTTGTCTCAAAAAAAAAAAAAAAAAAAAATCTCCCAGGGGCTGGGTGTGGTCGCTCACATCTGTAATCCTAGCACTTTGGGAGGCCAAGGCTAGAGCATCACTTGAGCCCAAGAGTTCGAGACCAGCCTGGGCAATAAGGTGAAACACAGTCTCTACAAAAAATACAAAGATCAACCAGGCATTGTGGTGTATGCCTGTAGTCTCAGCTACTTGGGAGGCTGGGGTGGGTGGGTCGCTTGAGCCTGGAGGTCGAAGCTAGGGTGAGCCGTGATGTTGCCACTGCACTCAAGCCTGGGCTGAGCAATACCCTGTCTCAAAAAAAAAAAAAAAATCTTCCAGAACATCCAGGAACATTTATTTTTTTAATGAATTTCATTGTAAACATAAAAGGGGGTATATCTAATGCATCATACGCTATTTACTTATTGAGATCATCTCACTCTGTCACCCATGCTGGAGTGCAATGGCATGATCTCTGCTCACTGTAATCTCCACCTCCCAGGTTCAAGTGATTCTCCTGCCTCAGCCTCCTCAGTAGCTAGGACTACAGGTACATGCCCCCACGACCAGCTGATTTTTGTATTTTTAGTAGACACAGGGTTTCACCATGTTGCCCAGGCTGGTCCCAAAACCAACTTCCAGTGATCCACTCACCTTGGCCTCCCAAAGTGCTGGGATTACAGGTATGAACCATCACACCCAGCTGCTATGCTTTTTTTTTTTTTTTTTTTGAGACAGAGTCTCGCTGTTGGCCAGGCTGGAGTGAAGTGGCACCATCTTGACTCACTGCAACCTCTGCCTCTCGGGTTCAAGTGATTCTCCTGCCTCAGCCTCCTGAGTAGCTGGGATTACAGGCATGCGCCACCATGCCCAGCTAATTTTTTTTTGTATTTTTAGTAGAGACGGGGTTTCACCATGTTGGCCAGGATGGTCTCGGTCTCCCGATCTCATGATCCACCCGCCTCGGCCTCCCAAAGTGCTGGGATTACAGGCGTGAGCCACCACGCCCGGTCGCTGATGTGCTTTTTAAAACAGTAACTAAACACACACCCATGTCCCTCTGCCTTGGGCTGGGGCAGCATCACTAATGCCCTGCTCAGACCTGAGCATCCCCTCCCCATCTGTGTTCATGACTCATCAGCTTGTCTTCATGGCTTTGGCACATAAGGACCTGCCCCTGAACAGTTATTTTGTTGTGTATTAAGTATTCTACAACCTGAGCCACACTGTACGACTCTTCTATAATTTGTTTTGTAAAAAAATCTGTGCCTCCGAGAGTAACCCTGATGCACATGGCTGTAGCTCATCAGTTTCCACTATGGAATCACAGCCCGTGAGCTGGATGCTCCTCGATGTCCAGCCCACTAAGGACGGACTTTTTTTGTCACAAGTACTGCAGCTGCAGGCCCACTGACACTGTCTCCTGGTGCAGGTAGGCACACTCAGGAGAGGTGTGGGGTGAGCCCGGGGCACACACACGTTCCCTCTCGTCTGATTAGACTCCTGCCCATGGCTGTGAGCAGCGTGGCTGAGGATTCTGGCCGCTCCACGTCTTTACTCATACTCGCTACTGTTTCAGGTTTGGACCTTTCTGCAGAATTGTTTGGGGGTGGCAGGTGCCTCACTGTTTTAGCTCAGCTTCCCGTGATCCCTCCTGAAGCTGGGTTCAGCGGGTATTTTTCTGGTCAGTTAGGCTTTCTCTTCTGTGAACTGCCTGTCTTACCTACATCTTTCGCCCATTTTCTGTTTTGTTGATTTGTTTTGTCTGTTGGTATACTCTTGACACCAACCCATTCTTGGTTGTATATATGGCCAAATATCTTTTTTTGGTCTGTGTTTTTATATTCTTCATATGTTTTGTAAAAAAAAAAAAAAAAAAAAAAAAACTTATGTTCCAATTTCTTTTTTTTTTTGAGACAGAGTCTCGCTCTGTCGCCCAGGCTGGAGTGCAGTGGCATGATCTCAGCTCACTGCAAGCTCCGCCTCCTGGGTTCACACTACTCTCCTGCCTCAGCCTCCCGAGTAGCTGGGACTACAGGCGCCCGCCACCACGCCCAGCTATTTGTTTTTGTGTGTGTTTGTGTTTTTTTTTTTTTAGACAGAGTTTCAATCTTGTCACCCAGACTGGAGTGCAATGGCACCATCTCGGCTCACTGCAACCTCTGCCTCCCAGGTTCAAGTGATTCTCCTGCCTCAGCCTCCCGAAGTAGCTGGGATTACAGGCGCCCACCACCATGCCCAGCTAATTTTTTTGTACTTTTAGTTGAGATGGGGTTTCACCATGTTGGCCAGGTTGGTCTTGAACTCCTGACCTCAGGTGATCCAACCACCCGCCTCGGCCTCCCAAAGTGCTAAGATTACAGGAGTGAGCCACCACGCCTGGCCTTTTTTGTATTTTTTTTAGTAGAGATGGGGTTTTACCATGTTAGCCAGGATGGTCTCGATCTGCTGACCTCGTGATCTGCCCGCCTCTGCCTCCCAAAAAGCATTGGGATTACAGGCCACCGTGCCCGGCCACACATTCTCAATTTCTATGTAGTTATATGTTCACTTTTTTCTTCATGGTTTCTTGAAGAAACCCACCCATGGAACCTGTTTCTTTTTTTTTTTTTTTTTTTTTTTTTTTGAGACAGGATCTTGTTCTATCACCCAGGCTGGAGTGCAGTGGCCCAGTCATAGCTGACTGTAACCTCGAAGTCCTAGACTCAAGCAATTCTCCTGCCACAGCCTCCAGCATCGCTGGGGCTTCAGACACATGCCACCATGCCCAGCTAATTAAAAACACATTTTTAGAGATGGGTTTGGCCGGGGGGAGGGGGGCCTTGCTATGTTGCCCAGGCTGGTCTCGAACTCCTGGCCTCAAGCAATTCTCCTGCCTTGGCTTTGCTAACAACTTAAACAAATCTTTTCTACCAAAAAGTTAGAAATGTAATTTCCTTAGTTTGATTCCGAAATGTTATGTTTTTACTTTGAAGTTCTTAATCTATCTGCAAGGTGTGAGGTACAAACCCAATTTCACTTTTTCCCCAAATAAATAGATAACTGACTGTCCCAAATCCACTCACTGCACTGATAAGCATCTCTTTCCACTGGGACACGGTTCTGTCTCGGGGCCCCTCTGTCTGGTCTCTGTCCTATTAATCTATCCTTATGCAATCCCACACTGCCACAATGCCCCTACTTTATCCAATTTCAGAATCAGTTTGCCAGATTCGAAAACAGTCCCTACTGGGATTTTTACTGGAATTGCATTTAACCTAGAAACGAACTACATGATATGGACATCTTGACGATATGCTGTCCTATCTAGGAACTATGTACCCCCTAAATTCATATGGGGAAGCCCTAACCCCCAATGACTGTATGTGGACAGAGTACCTTTAGGGAGGTGGAGATTGCAGTGAGCTGATAGGAGCCACTGCGCCCCAACCTGGGCGACAAAGTGGGACGCTGTCACAAAACAAAACAATCAAGGATTCTCTCTGTCTTCTCCATCCTTTCTTTCTAGCTCATTGACTGTATTAACCTCAATCTAGTAATTCTTCAACCACATCACGACTCCAGGCCCTGTCCTCATACCCATCACTCTCTGTTATGTCCCTCAGTACCCAGTTTAGACTCAGGGGAAATCAACAGAACCTCTCCTTTGTGAAACGCTTAACTGCCTTGTCCCTCCTCCCTAGAAAACCCAATCCTCAATCCCACCATCTACCACTTCAGGGCATTAATCCCACCATCCCCCTCCTCAGCTCATTAATCCCACCATCCTCCTCCTCAACTCATTAATCCCACCATCCCCCTCCTCAGCAGCCCATTAATCTCACCATCCTCCTCCTCAACTCATTAATCCCACCATCCCCCTCCTCAGCAGCCCATTAATCCCACCATCCTCCTCCTCAGCTCATTAATCCCACCATCCCCCTCCTCAGCAGCCCATTAATCTCACCATCCTCCTCCTCAGCTCATTAATCCCACCATCCCTCTCCTCAGCCCATTAATCCCACCATCCCCCTCCTCAGCCCATTAATCCCACCATCCCCCTCCTCAGCCCATTAATCCCACCATCCCCGCTGCCTGGCAGGCCTGCTCTTCTCCAGTGGTATGTCTGCCCACCACTCTCCAGAACAGCATCTCCCGTCTCTTTGCACCGCCACCCCTGCCACCTCGTCACTCAAAAACACTGGAACAATCGGACATGGGCTGCCTTGACTTCCCCTAACCAAGGTCACCACAGCTGCTGTGCCCTCCCCACCTTCCCTCCCGAAATACATGACGACACGAGCTGGCTTCACTCAAGCCGACCCTCCATTTGTACTCTAGGCTCCACCACTGCCTGCCAAAATCTTTTTCCTCTTCCGTCATAAATTTGTCTCCCCTACATACTCTAGAATCTCCATTAGTCAGAAAAAGGCTCCTTTGCGGGTGTGAAACTTGACTGGATGCTGCTTACAACAAAAAATTAAAAAGACATTTTGGGGGATAACTGGAAAGTCTGGGCATGCGAGCTGCTGTTTTACAGCATTTATGGGCTTGTTAGGGCAGTGTGCTTATGCGGGAGAAGGCCCTGATTTCGCCAGATGCCTGCTGAAGTAGTTAAGGATGCAGTGTCATGATATCTGCAACTTGCAGTGGTCAGCAAAAAAAGAAGAGAAAGAAAAGAACTGTAACAATATTTATAATTACTGACTCTAGAAGACAAAGGTGTTCACTGTGACAGGCTTTCCACTTTTCTGCCTGCACAGTGTGTGGGGTGTGGCTCATATGTTTAAAAAACCTTCTAGGTGGCCAGGCGCGGTGGCTCATGCCTGTAATCCCAGCACTTTGGGAGGCTGAGGCAGGTATATCATGAGGTCAGGAGTTTGAGACCAGCCTGACCAACATGGTGAAACCCCGTTCCTTCTAAAAATACAAAAATCAGCTGGGTGTAGCGGTGTGCACCTGTAGTTCCAGCTACTCAGGAGGCTGAGACAGGAGAATTGCTTGAGCCCGGGAGGTGGAGGTTGCAGTGAGCCGAGATCGTGCCACTGCACTCCAGCCTGGCAACAGAGCAAGACTCCGTCTCAAAAAACAACAACAACAAAAACTTTCTAGGCTAGACCAGGCCTGGTGGCTCAAGCCTGTAACCCCAGTACTTTGGGAGGTGGAGGCGAGAGGATCGTTTGAGCTCAGGAATTTAAGACCAGCCTGAGCAACACACTGAGACCCTCTACAAAAATTTTACAAATTTGCCAGGTGTGGTGGCACATGTCTGTGCTCTCAGCTACTTGAGAGGCTGAGGCAGGAGGATCCCTTGAGCCCGGGAGTTCAAGGCTGCAGTGAACTATGATCACGCCACTGCACTCCAGCCAGGGCAACAGAACGAGACCTTGTTTCTTAAAACAACAACAACAGAAACAACTTCCTAGGTGAGTCTAATGTTCAGGCAGGCTAAGATCCATGGGACTAATACCCTTATGTTCATTTCAGTCATAAAACAGCCCTGTCAGCCTATCACCCCATTTATCTGTTCGTTTTTAGAGCCAGGCCATGCAAACTATGTCCCACCACCTGTTCTTAGAAATAAAGTGTTACTGGAACCCAGTCATGCCCACTCACTTAGAGACTGTCTTGGCTGTTTTCCCTACAACAGCAGAGCACCCAAGGTGCCGGACAGAGACCATATGCCCTTAAACCTCAAATATGTCCTCTCCAGTCCTTTAAACCTCAAATACGTCCTCTCCAGCCCTTTAAACCTCAAATACGTCCTCTCCAGTCCGGACCGGCCTCCGTCCCGGGTGCAGCCCTCACTTCCTCAACTCCCCTGTCCTCCCGGTCCTCAATCCACTGCAACTGTCCCCTCTTTGCCTGCCAGTGGTATCAGAAGCCTCCCTCCCTTGCTCCCTCTCCTGGACACCTTTCTTGGCTTCTTCCTAGGTGAGAAGTGTGGGGTCGGGCTAAAAATGTGGCCTCTGGAATGACAGAGGTGACAGAACCTCCCTCATAGGGTGTTGCTGGGAGGATGGAATGAATCAGCAAACACAGAGCAGGCGGGCAGTGCCTGGCACACTGTGCCTGTGGGGCAGCGATGACCGTGGGCTCAAGGCTCCCCCTGCATTGGCCTCCTGACCTCTCCGTCTCAGCTCACACCACCCCCTCACTCTCTGCTCTGCTCCGGCCTCCCTGGCCCTCAGGCACTCTAAGGTCTCTTCTCCTGAGATACCTGCTGGTTGATCTACCACCTAAACGCCAGCCTGTCACCTGCTGCCACCCCTAATCCCCCGCAAGGCTGGCTCTTCTGTGTGACTCAAGTCTCAGCTGAACTAGTACCTTGGAAAGGTCTTCCCCGCACTCCCCCGTCTAAGATCCCAACCCCAGCACATTATATTGGCCTACTGAGTGCCCAGCTCCTGTCACCATCAGAAATTACCGTTCCTGCGTTCACCAGGTCACTGCTGCTCCCTAAGCTCTCCCCCACACACTCTAGAAAGCCACTTCCCTGAGTCCAGGGCCCCGTGGCTGTCCTGTTCACCAATGACCTTCTCGGCCCAAGAACAATGCACTACCCACAGCAGGCACTCAACAAACATGCACAGGAAGAGACAGGCCAGGAAAGGATCCCCTACTAAAGCAGGCATCTAAAAACTTTTGCAAAACATGACTTTTAAACAGAAAACATGACTTTAACCAGGGCTGGTCGCAGTGGCTCACACCTGTAATCTTAGCATTTTTGGAGGCCGAGGCAGGCAGATCATGAGGTCAGGAGTTGGAGACCAGCCTGGCCAACACGGTGAAACCCCGTCTCTACTAAAAATACAAAAATTAGCCGGGTGTGGTGGCAGGTGCCTGTAATCCCAGCCACTCAGGAGGCTAAGGAATGAGAATCACTTGAACCAGGGAGGCGGAGGCTGCAGTGAGCCGAGGCCACGCCATTGCACTCCAGCCTGGGCGACAGAGCAAAACACTTGTCTCAAAAAAAAACAAAACCCAGAAAACAAAAAACAAATGGAAAAGAGGCTTCAGACAGGAATGTGGCTGTTGCCTATGACACATGTGCTCGTGAGGACAGGTGACTGCTGACGCACTGGTAGCCCCAGGCCTGCCCATGCCCAGCCTCACCTTCTCGCCACTGTCTCGCAGCTGCTGCAGCTGCTGTAACTGTCGCAGCCGGCGTCCCTTCTCCAGCTGCTTCTGCAGCTCCAGCTCTGCCTCGTCCTCCTCCAGCACCTGCGGGGACCCCGGCTGTGGAGCTCCACCTTCCTCTGGGGGATACACAGGGGATGCCTGCTCAGACAATCTCCTCCAACCCAGGGCTCCTGTCCCTGCCCCCTCCCACCCCCTGGCCAGGCCCTCACCCTCATCACTGATGTCCATGTTCTCCACTCGGGTGTCATCCGACGGCAGGGGCTGAGGCACGGGCTCCTTCTCCTCCTCCACCTCAGACACTCGGCGGCGACCCCGTCCCCGCAGTCTGAGGGAAGGAGGCCTCTCTGGTGAGCACCGGCCCCCGGGACACCCCAGCCCAGCCCTCTCACCCCACCATGGTGTCCAAGCCCACCTGGAACCAAAGTCCCCATCCTGAGTCTGGTCCCCGAGAGGCAACAGGTCATCCGCCCGCACTACGACCTCCTTCTCCTTCTTGCGGATTTTCCTCACCCTCCGCTTGGTCCTTCTAAAGGCCACCTGAGGGGAAGAGGGAGGCGTGGGGCGGGGCGGGGAAAGGCAGGCCACCACAAGCCCGCGAGGATGAACACTTCTTTGGTGTTCTTCTGTGCTAGCCAGTGTCCTGAGCACTTCTCACACATGAGCAACACGTGGGGTGGTTACTATCTCCCTTCCACTGGTGATTAGGGAAACTGGGGCACAGAGAGGTTAAGTACCTTCCCCAAGGTCGCCCAGCTCCTAGGTGGGAAAGCCGGGCAGTCTGGCTCCAGAGTCCTGCTCTTACCCACTGAGCAAGACGCCTACTACACCAGCTGACTACCTCACGTTCACACAGTCACTCTGCGGACAGAATCCACGCACACCTTTCCAGTCACCCCTCAGCCACACTGTCACTCATCCTCACAGCAACCTCAGGAGGTGGCTCCTATCACTGCCACTCCAGATGGGGCACCCCAGGCTCACAGTTAAATGGCTTACCCAAGGCACAAGCTGGCAGTATGGCAGAGCAGAAACACCAACTGGGGCCCATCTGGCTCAGCAGCCCTGACCCGTCAACACCTGGTGCCTCCCCAGGTTGCCATTTACTGCTTGCCCACGAGGCCAAGCGCTTTGTGAACAGAAATACTTGCCCTCTCTTCCCAGTGCCTGCGGGCAGCGCAGGAGCCCCAAGGGGAGGGAGAATCATGACCCCAAGTACAAGGCGCAAGAGGGCTCACCATCTCCTCGGGTGTGAGGTACTCGGAGGCCAGCCGGGGCCCCACCGTGCTCAGGGACTGAGCCTGCAGCCGCAGCTTGGCCCGGATCTCCTCCAACTCCCGTTCCCGCAGGCCATCGGCCATGCCCCCCTGCTCCAAGCGGAAGGAATGCGGCTGCTCCCCCTCAAGCTCTTCGTCGTACTTGGACAGGATAGAGCGAGGTTTTTGCTACAAGGTAAGAGGTACAGGTTGGGACCCAGGGTGGCTCCTGAAAAGCCACTGAGCCACCACCTCCTCAGAGCCCCTATTCCCGACATTCTCCACCCCAGCCCCCGCCGCCCAGCCTGCTTGGGCCGTGCCTGCGCCAGGTCGTCCACACTCTCGTCCTCGGCATAAGGCAGGTAGTCGGGCTTCTTCTTCCGCAGCTCCACATTCTTCTCTGCCCGCTCCTTATCCACCAGGTTCACGTTCACCAGCACGTCCTCCTCCTCCTGCAGCACGCCTGCGGGCAGCACAGAGCAGTGGCCATTCACACTTGTCCACAACTCAGCAGAGGCTGTGCCCCGACCCAAGGCACCCAGCTCGCGTCACCTTTGTCCTTAAGGGTGAGGATCATGGTCTCCCCTTCTCGGAAGGAATCAATGGCATGCTCCACGGTGAGGCCCTGCAGGTCCCGGGCACTGTACAGGTCCTAACAGAAGAATCAGGCGAGTAAAGAACCTCCCTCCATGCGCCCAACCTTGGGATTCCAGCATCAAGGCCGCCAGTGTGCCCTGCACCACCCACCCCGGCTGCTGCAGCCTCACCTGCCGTCTCTGCCCGAACTCCTCCTCTACCAGAGTGCTGACACCAAACTCTTGGTCCATCTCCTCCAGTAACTTTGCCTATGGGACAGGGAGGGGTGACCTAGGACCTCAGGCCACTCAGCACCACCAGAAAACACTCAGGGCTCTACCAAGCGGAGTGCAAAAAGAGCAGGCCTTGCAGGAAAGTTGCTGAGAATCCAAAGCGGATGCTACCAACCACAGCCCATCCCCTCTCCGAACCCCGTCTCAACTCTCTGGGGTCCACCCCCTGCCTCAATGCCCAGTCAGGCCAGCAAAAGCACTGGGCAACCACCCCATGCTGCCCAGGTGCTCACCCTCTTCTCTGCCAGGTCTTTCTCCTTCTGCAGCTGCCGGCTCCTCTCGATCCAGGCTGCAGTGTCGTCCAGCCAGGGATCATCCTCTCCTAGGGTCTTTATCTTCCTGAAGAGGGGAGAAAGTGATGCTCCAGGAGCCCAGCTCCTGCTCCCAACCCCACTCAAAAGGCAGCCAAGGATGGTGGCCTCCCCAGCCCTTCCCTTGCCTGCCCTGGCCAGGACCCCTCACCCCAGCTTTTGGTTCAGCAGGCGCTTCTCCTTGGCAGCCGCCAGCTTCTCCCGCAGCTCCTCTCGCTGTCGCAAGGCCATAGGATTGATGACATCGGCTGTCACGGGCTCCTCCTTGGTGCCCGCCTCTGGAAGGGGGGCCCAGACGTGAGGCTATGCCCGCCCATGGCTGGTGGGGAGAGGAGGGAGCCACTCACCCTGCCCCCTTCCAGCTCAGGGGGCCAGAAGGGGTCAGGACAGGAAGGAACAATCCTTCACCTCCCTGCTCCCACTTCGTCCCCACACTCCTGGCCAACCCATGCAGCACGACAGGACCCTCTGTGGCTTCCAAAGCTCCTCAAATTGTGCTTTAAAGAAAAACAACAGACCCACCCCCGCACAGCCCAGTTTGCAGCAAGCGTGCACATCTTCCAGTCCATCTAACAACACCTCACAGCCAGAGTGAGTATGCGAAGGCCACGGCTCTAACTCAGAAAACAAGCAGAGCCCCAGGTCCACATTAGAACAGCAAGAAGGGACCTCGTGCCTTCCGGCAAATATGCATGTGTAAGACCACTAAACCGTGCTGAACCTGCCCTCTAATCCCACCTTCTTCAAAGACCCCTTCAGATGGCCCTCTCCCCCAAACCCCATCCTCAGCCCCATGCTCACCCTTCTTGATGGCATTGACCTCCAAGGGTTTCAGCCCCAACTTTGCCCGGAGTTTACTGAGAACAAGAGATACAAGTGTTAGGGGCTATCAAAGGATACAAGTGTTACGGGCTATCAAAGACACAGGGTGCCATGTGCATTTCCAAACAGACAGGAGAAGAAACAGGGTGGGAGTGAGCGGTCCCAAACACACGGTCTGCCCCAGGAAGCCTAGGACACTGGGAAGGGCCCTGGCCTCCAAAGCAGGAAACATGGGCGCCAGCCTGGTCTGCATCTAACCGGTGAATGCCACTTTACTCTTAGGTATTAGTTTCCTCTTCTATAACTCTACTGTTGGCTAAAATGATCTATACAACCTTTCCAACTCCAATTAGCACACTTTCATGTGAGAAAGCCTCCCCAGGGCTGGCCCCAGAGCCACCTATCTTAGAAAAACAAAGTGGAAACAAGGGAGACAGTACTCACTTGGTCTCCTCAATGCTGAGTGAGGAGGCATCGCCTGAGCTAGTTTTGGAGCTGGCAGCTGGAAGAAGAAGAAGCATGGCTCAGGAGCTGAACATAGGGCCAACAAGCCAGCATCAGTGCCTCCAACTGCAGGATCAAAGATGAGGGCCCCTCACCAGCACCTGGGCCTGATGAAACACCAGAAAACAGCAGCTTCTTCCACCCAAGCTCCCCAGCAGCTCCTCTGCCCGAGTCCAGTCTCAGAGCCCTGCCTCTTCTGCGCACCTTCCTATCCTGACCCAAGAGATCCAAACTGCTACAGTCACCATTCTGCCCTCTCCTTTTTTCTTTCATTTTTTTTTTTTAAGAGACAAGGTCTCTTAAAGAGATGGAGCAAGACTTTGTCTCAAAAAAAAAAAAAAAACACCTCTTCCTTTCCTGCATTCCCATCCTGTATCTTAAAGGCTCCACTCTCCACCTGGGCCCTGGATCCCAATCTCTCCAGGCTCCCCAAAGTCACCAGTCTCCTTCATTTCTAATCTAACGGGTTCTTTTCAGTTCTGGTTTTCCTTGATCTCCTGTGGTATATGGGACTGCTGATCACTCCCTCCTTCTAACAATACTCTATTTCCAAAGTTCCCATGACACAAAGGTTTTCCTGCCTCTTTGGTTACTCTATCTCCTTTTTTTGGTAACATCTTTCTCTGCCTACTACTAACATAAGGGCATTTCTCAGGTTCTATTCCTGACCCCGGCTTCTCATGTCGCATTCTTTCGCGGGCTTCACTGGCCACCCAGATACTGACTCCCAATGGCTTTATCCAGTCCAAACTCTGGATTTCCCTATGCACATAAACCTTGACAACCCCAAAAGTGAATTATCTTCCCCCACCCTGCTCCAAATCTCCTTCTCTTCCCTACTCCTCAATTTCAGTAGAAATGACACCCACTACCTATCTGGCTGCTCAAGCCAAAATTCAAGGAGTCATCCTCAATTCCTTCTCCTTCCCACCCTCATACAAGTACTGAGTTCTGTTCATTCCTCCTCTAAAACACCTCTCCAACCTGTCCACTTCTCTCCACTCCACTGCTGCTGCCTTGGTGCAGGCCACCATCAGCCCTCACCTGGTCTGTAGCCCTCCTGATTTCCTGGTCTCCAATCCTGACTACCTTTGACTAAGTTCTCAATCCAGTAATGTTTACAAAATACGGATCTGAGCAACTCACTCCTCAACTCACAGCCAAGGCTCCCTACTACCTTGTCAAGACAATCTACATTTCTTAACAGAGCCTACAGTACAGGATCCTTTGCGTTCACATCCCTGCCTATCTTACTCCTTCATTTCTCTACCAGGAGCCCTACACGATTCGTCCAATACGATTCGTCAAATACCAGGTTTTTCTTGTCTCTGCATATGCTGACACTACTTCATTCATTCATTCAACACATTTATTGAGAATCTGTGACTGTACCAGACAACTGAGAAAAACGGAAGCTCTCTATCCTCAAGGAGCCAGGTGGAGACAGTCTACCTCTAATCCCAAACAATCGTAGAAAAGCTTTTTTGAGACAGAGTCTCGCTTTGTTGCCCAGGCTGCAGTGCACTGGCGGGATCGCAGCACACTGCAGCCTCTAACTCCTGGGCTCATGGGATCCCGTAGAAAGACTATTTAATAAGAGTTGATATAGACAGTCTGGGGGTTTCCCGATCCGGAGAGCTTTGCTGACACTGTGCGCACACCCAGACCCGCACGTTCTGGGACCCCTGCCCGACCCGCCCCCTGCGCAGGCCCCGCCTCCTCACCGGCCTCATAGCCGTCATCGCGTTTCTCCCGCTTCACACGCCGCTCCGAGGGCTCTGCCTGGCTGCGCTCCCGCCCGTGCGTGCTGCTCCGGGCCTCAGCTTCGGCCCCGCGCCGCCCGCTCCCGCGCTCGCCCCCACGTTCCCGGCTCCGCTTCCGTCGTTCGCCACCGCTACCGCCACTGCCGCCACTCCGGTGCTTGTGTTTTTTGTGTTCCCGGTGCCGCGGCGGCTGCTCGGTGGCGCCCCCGGTGCCGGCCGCCGCCGTCGTCCCGGTCGCCTCCTTCTCTCCGCGGTGCTTCTTGGACGACCCCATAGTGGCACGTCCACTCCAAGCCCGGCTACCGCCGAGCCCAGACAACGCAAAATGGGAATACTTCCGGGTCGCTCGGCAGCCGCTGTCGTGTTGCCGGAAACTAAGAGCGGCTGCTTCCGTCGCTCGCCCTGGAGCCGGCCCCAGAGGCTCATGGGAAGACCGGGATCACTGCTCCACTGCACATTCGCGCCGTCGCGGGTCGGGTGGGTTCTTTGAGCCAGTGGTCCCGTTGTGCATTCGCTACTCAAGGGAAGCGGAATTAACCCGGAGATGGGATCCCAGAACTGGAAGGACTTAGAGGGCATTAAGCCAGTGTCTTCGTGGCTGGAAGTTCCTCCCCGGCATCCCTGCGCTTGCACTTCACCGACAACGGGGTGTTCACTACCTCACGGCCTTTCCGTAGACACCTCCCTCCTACAATGGGCGCTCGCTTAGTGGACTCCTAGGGTCGTGGCTTCAACGGGTGTTGTTTTCCCGTTATCTCAAATTCCATAGCCCAGTTTCCGACCCGCTATAACTAGTATCGTTAGGGAACGCTTCCTTCCCACGTTCCCTGGTTTTTTTGTTTTGTTTTTTTCCCTTGAGATAGGATCTCACTCTGTTGCTCAGGCTGGAGTGCAGTGGCGCGATCACGGCGCACTGCAGCCTCGACCTCCCGCGCTCAAGTGATCCTACCCCCTCAGCCTTCCCACTAGCTGGGACTACTACGAATGAACGCTACCACGCCCCTTTAATTTTTGTATTTTTTTGTAGATGGGCGGGGGGTGTCTCGAACTCCTGAAGCCAGGCTATCCACCCGCCTTGGCCTCCCGAAATGCTGAGATTACAGGCATGCGCCCCTGCGCCCAGCCCTGGATTGGATTTTTTAAACCCGCGCCCCGTGAACTGTTAAGACTGAAGGAGCGCCACATGAGCGTCAGTGTATCCTTGGAACCCCTGAAATTGAATGCAAAATGTGGCACATCTGTGTGTATGAGTTTTTTTCTTGAGGAGAGGAGCCCTAAAAAAAACTACTGGGACTTAAAACCCCAGTGCAGGCCGGGCGCGGTGGCTCACGCCTGTAATCCTAGCACTTTGGGAGGCCGAGGCAGGCGAATCACAAGGTCAAGAGATCGAGACCATCCTGGCCAATATGGTAAAACCCCGTCTCTACTAAAAATACAAAAATTAGCTGGGTGTGGTGGCGCGCGCCTGTAGTCCCAGGTACTCAGGAGGCTGAGGCAGGAGAATGGTGTGAACCCGGGAGGCGGAGCTTGCAGTGAGCCGAGATCACGCCACTGCACTCCAGCCTGGGCAGCAGAGCGAGACTCCGTCTCAAAAAAAAAAAAAAAAAAAAAAAAAAAGCCCAGTGCGCACAATCCCAATCGGTCCTGAAACCCCTCCCCTCACCCAAGGGTTGCTCAGTCTGTGGCTCCCTGCCTTGCACAACTCAACATGTGTTAGGATGTGAGCGTGTGTTGGGATATGAGTATGTGTTAGGATATAAGCGTGTGTTGGGATGTGAGCGTGGGTTGGGATATGTATGCACCCGTTTAAGGGCCCACGCCCTCTCCCACTCACTGGGCATCCTCAGAGGCAGGAGTCATTCCGTCTTATTGACGCTTGAATTTATAGGACCCAACATATACATTGAAGATGGGGTGGAGAAGTTACAGCTCTTGCTCTTTGAGATGTCCCCACTCCTCAGGAGCAGAGAAGGGGCTGTGTGTGCTGGGTGGAGGGAACCAAAAGAGCCAGAGCTCCTGGAGGGGAGGGAGTGCGGGGACAGAGCTGCCCGCCCACCTGCCACCTCCCACTTCCAACCCGTAGCCTCCACCACCCCCACCAGCAGAAATCCCACACTGTGTTTACCATAAAGCCTTTAATTTTATCTCAGAAACTGCACTCCGGGTCCAGGCTGGGCTTGTAGTGCCTGTCAGGCTGGCTGCCGGTGGGTTCTGTCCTTGGGGGCCTCTGAGGAGAGTGCTCCATTCTCACCCCCATTGACCTGTGGCTCCTTCAAGACACAGATAGAGGCCCCTGGCTCTGCAGTTCTCACCCCCATGCCCAAGGAAACCACTGACAATGTGGCTTCAAACCCTGCTCCTGTACTGGCTTGCTGTGTGATCCTGAGCAAAGTGACTCTTCTCGAGTCTCACTTTCCTTATTGCCAAGTGGGCCTCATAATCCCTGCTCTGTACCAGGTTATTCTAAGACATGGGGTGACCAGCGTGGTGGTGCCAGCCCCTAATGAGAGCTTGGTGTGTGGCTGCTCATGTGGTTGCAGAGTCCCAGACTGGCTCTGCTGCTTGTTCGCTCCTGTGTCCTTAAACATGGCCCTGCCCCTCAGGTCCTTAGTTTCCTCGTTGAGAAGTAGGAATGACAACCCTGGCCTTGCCTTCCTCGGGCTCTCTGCCAGTCCTGGGGGAGGCCCTCCAGAGCCCAGAGTGCTGGTGTGGGCGCCCTTCCCACAGCAGCATGGCAGGGCCAGTTCTTGACCTGCTGGGGAGACTCACCTGGGTTTCCTGGGGGTGCCTTCTCTGTCCACCTTTCCTGCCTCGGACAGCAGCTGCTCTTCATCCAGCCCCAGTGCTGACAGCACCTGGGAGAAGCGCCGAGTGACAGTGAGCCGGGCATTGGCCTGAGGAGAGAGAAGAGGGCTTCTCGCTCTGCACCAGGGCTGCCAAGGGCGAGGTGGGGCTCTGCTTACTGAGGGAGTCCCAGGGATTCCAGAGGGCAGCAGCCCTGGGATCCTATCTGCAGGGACCTACTCGCATCCTGCTTCCCTGACCCACTCAGCCAGTTCTTCACAGGGGGCAGCCTCACCTGCATGGCCTGCTGGAACAGGAAGGGCCGGGCCTGCACCCTGTGCTGGATGCCTTGCAGCTCCGCTTGGTACTCAGCAAAGCGTTGTCGCTCCTGGCGCCTGCAGGGGAGACAGGCCTTTGTGCAGCTAACCATGGACACAACTGTTGATCTCCACTCCTGAGCCGGCTCATCTTCACTAAAGATTTGATATTCACGTCCTCACCCTCACCTTTACAAAGCTATTTCATTCCCATTCTGGCCTGGATTGCTTGTGAAGTCAGCCAGGGTGGAAATTATTCACCCAGTTTACTGATGGCTCAGGAGGGTTGAGGGACTTGTTCAAAGTTGTGCAGCTAGGAAGTGAGGGGCCGAGCCCTGTGTAGCTGGGGCTTGCCAATCTTCCTGTGCCACCCCCACGGGAAAGGGACCAGTGCTAGCTTCTGAGCTTCCAGACACCTGCTTACATAGCCTTCCCTCCCCATCCTCTTCCCCTTGAGGGGGAGCTGTGGTTGTTGGTTGTGTGACTTTGGGCGAGGCCTCTCTCTGGGCTCTTGGCTCTGGGCTCAGTTTATTTCACTGTGCTATATAGCAGGGATCGGACAAGCTTGCCAGCATTCTCTCTGGTTCTTATAAGCAGACAGCTTGGAAAATGGGACAGAGAAACTAAAAAATATATATATATTTCAAATTTAAAAAACACACCCTGGAGAGATCAGGGTTCCACTGGGGAAGCACAGTTTTCATTTCTAAAAACCCAGCATGGCCAGGCGTGGCAGCTCGCACCTGCCATGCCAGCGCTTTGGAAGGCCAAAGAGGGTGGATCACTTGAGCCCAAGAGTTTGAGACCAGCCTGGGCAACATGGTGAAATCCTGTCTCTACAAAAATCAGCCAGGCGTGGTGGTGTGCCCCTGTAGTCCTAGCTAGTTGGGAGGCCAAGGTGGGAGGATCGCTTGAGCCTGGGAGGTCTAGGCTACAGAGAGCTGAGATTGTGCCACCGCACTCCAGCCTGGGCAACAGAGCGGAGACCCTGTCTCAAAAAACCCAAAACCCAGTTTGTGCACTTGTCATAAATGTGTCTGCTTGACAGACTTGAGTGTCACTGCCACTCCTGAAGAGAGCACCCTAGCAGCAAGAAGGGCCTTTGGGCCACAGCCCACATGGGACCAGGCATCCATCTGTGAAGCACATTAAGAGAGGCCTTGAGGTGTGGAGGCAGCACCCATGGACAGGAAGGGAGGGGAGACACAGACAAGACCCCAAGACCTGTGCTGGGACCTCAGCGAGTGTGCTGGGCCCTGTGGAAAAACACAGCCTTGCTGGGCCATGCCCCTTGGCCCTGTGCCAGCCAGGGAGGGAACCCTCCTCCATTGAGAAAAAGACACGGATTTGAAAACCCATGGCCAGAAACACAAGTTACTGCAAAAAAAAAAGGCTTTCACTATTTAGGGAGGAATTTATGGCAGTTACAAGGGGAGGTGGGAAATGAGCTGGCAGTCCCTATCTTTTCTGTGATATTTTGTGCACTTTTCCTGCTGGATGCTTTATGCTATTTCTGTTAGAGGTGACAGGAGCCGGCCAAGGCGGGCAGATCTCGAGGTCAGGAGATTGAGACCCTCCTGGCCAACATGGTGAAACCCCGTCTACTAAAAATACAAAAATTAGCTGGGAGTGGTGGCGTGCGCCTGTAATCCCAGCTACTCAGGAGGCTGAGGCAGGAGAATCGCTTAAACCAGGGAGTTGGAGGTTGTGAGGCGAGATCGCACTGCTGCACTCCAGCCTGGCGACAGAGTGAGACTTTGTCTCAAAAAAACAATGACAGGAGCCCAGAGCAGAAAGGGAAGTGGTGCCTGTGGGTGTCAGCCCCATGCATCATCTCAGAATGGAAGGAAGACACATGCCTCCCTCCCACAGGACAACTTCTTTTGTGCCCGCCCTTCCTAGGCAAGACATAGTCTCCTGTTCCGCTCAGACAGTGAAGTTCACAGGCTCTAAGGGCTGAGAGACTGCATGGGAGATATCTACTTATGCCTTAACCCTCTCAAATAGAAAGTAAAAGGAGTGAGGTTGAATCACTCTTTTTGCTGCACCTGCCACTTGGAGTTCTGAACCTTACACTTCCTGCCTTACTATGAAAACAAAACACTTGGCTGGGCGCGGTGGCTCATGCATGTAATCCCAAAACTTTGGAAGGCCGAGGCAGCCAGATCACTTGAGGTCAGGAGTTTGAGACAGCTGGGGCAATATGGTGAAACCCTGTCTCTACCAAAAATAGAAAAACGTTGACCAGGTGTGGTGGTCTGCACCTGTGGTCCCAGCTACTCAGGATGCTGAGGCAGGAGAATCACTTCAGCCCGGGAGATGGAGGTTTCAGTGAACTGAGATCACGCCACTGCACTCCAGCCTGGGCAACAGAGCGAGATTGGGAAGGAGAAAGGGTCCCCCTCAACATTGGCCCAAGCAGTCCCCCAAAACACACTTGACCTCTCAGAGCCTCTGTTTCCAAATCTGTAAAATTGGGGTGATTAAGACTGAGCCTTGGCTGGGCGCAGTGGCTCATGCCTGTAATCCTAGCACTTTGGGAGGCTGAGGTGGGTGGATCACCTGAGGTCAGGAGTTCGAAACCAGCCTGACCAACATGGAGGAACCCTGTCTCTACTAAACATACAAAATTAGGCCGGGCGCGGTGGCTCACGCCTGTAATCCCAGCACTTTGGGAGGCCGAGGCGGGCGGATCACAAGGTCAGGAGATCGAGACCACGGTGAAACCCCGTCTCTACTAAAAATACAAAAAATTAGCCGGGCGCGGTTGTGGGCGCCTGTAGTCCCAGCTACTCGGGAGGCTGAGGCAGGAGAATGGCGTGAACCCGGGAGGCGGAGCTTGCAGTGAGCCGAGATGGCGCCACTGCACTCCAGCCTGGGCGACAGAGCCAGACTCCGTCTCAAAAAAAATAAATAAATAAATAAAATAAAAAAAAATAAAAAAATAAAAAATAAACATACAAAATTAGCCGGGCGTGGAGGCGCACGCCCATAATGCCAGCTACTCAAGAGGCTGAGGCAGGAGAATCACTTGAACCTGGGAGGCAGAGGTTGCAGTAAGCCGAGATCACGCCATTGCACTCTAGCTTGGGCAACAAGAGTGAAATTCCATCTCAAAAAAAAAAAAAAAAAAAAAAAAGACTGAGCCTCAAAGAGTAGATGATAAGAACCCTGCTGAGCCATCAGTGGCCCTATGGCAGGGCAGGACCCTCGCCCCACTTGCCGTGGACCAAAGGAGACAGGGTGCAGAAAAAGATGCCCTGCGCCCACTGCACCCAGGAGGTACTCAAACCACTGGCACTAGTTTTGGTCATATTTATTTGTGTTGCCTGTTTCACTAGTTTGGGCTCTTGGGGAAAGGTCCTGGTGCCTTTCGTCTAAAGGCTGAGCATTTGAGCACTCAGACAGGGCGGCAACATGGCTGGAACCCAATTCTGCTGCCCACGCATGATCTTTGGCAAATTATTTAAGATCTCTGAGCCTCCGGTTCCTCACCGGTGAGGTTATGCAGGTGGAGATACCGAGGTAGGATAGTAAGGTGAGCGGGCCACACTGACTTGTCCCCTTGTGTGAGGCCCCAGGGGCTCCTTTTGCAGTAGCTCTGTATCCCCTGTGCCCTCGTGCATCAGCACCTAACTTTTTTTTTTTTTTTTTTTTTGAGACGAAGTCTCTCTCTGTCACCCAGGCTGGAGTGCAATGGTGCAATCTCGGCTCACTGCAACCTCCGCCTCCCTGATTCAAGCGATTCTCCCAAGTAGCTGGGACTAACAGTCGCGTTCCACTACCCCCGGCTAATTTTTGTATTATCATTATTATTTTTTTTTTTTTGAGACGGAGTCTCGCTCTGTCGCCCAAGCTGGAGTGCAGTGGCCGGATCTCAGCTCACTGCAAGCTCCGCCGCCCAAGTTTACGCCATTCTCCTGCCTCAGCCTCCCGAGTAGCTGGGACTACAGGCGCCCGCCACCTCGCCCGGCTAGTTTTTTGTATTTTTTAGTAGAGACGGGTTTCACCGTGTTAGCCAGGATGGTCTTGATCTCCTGACCTCGTGATCCGCCCGTCTCGGCCTCCCAAAGTGCTGGGATTACAGGCTTGAGCCACCGCGCCCGGCCATTATTTTTTTTTTAGTAGAGACGGGGTTTCACCATGTTGGCCAGGATGGCCTCGAAATCTTGACCGCAGGTGATCCACCTGCCTCAGCCTCCCAAAGTGTTGGGATTACAGGCAGGAGCCACAGCGCCCAGCTGAGCACCTAACACTTTTGCAAGATAAGCAGTCCTAGGGGATACAGATGGCTACAAGTTCACTGATACCTAGCACAGCCCAGGAAAGAAAACAAAAGCCCCTTATTCAGAATGTAGCTTCCCCAATCTCCAGCCAATCAGCACCAAAAGCCTGAGAAGCTGTTAGCTACAAATTCCTGCCTTGGAGGGAGCTAAGGACTTCTCGGGGTTCCGCATACACAGCTAGGCTCAAGGTTGTGGTTATAGCAACATTTTCCTCATTTTAATAGTAAAAATCACACCCCTAGGTAGAGATTTTATATGCTAATGTTTCATGTGATGCACGTTAGAGTATGCAGATGCTGAGTGCATGAGCCAACCACAGGTCCACCTTTGCATACCTGACCTCACCAGTATTTTGTGACTAGGTATAAACAACTCCCATAAAAGGAAATCCTCTTAAGGCACAAGCTGCGTCTCTCCTTCTGAGCAGTCCTCAGGGTGGGCCTTTTTTTTTTTTTTTTTTTTTTTTTGAGTCGGAGTTTTCGCTCTGTCACCCAGGCTGGAGTGTAGTGGCGCAATTTCAGCTCACTGCAACCTCCACCTCCCGGGTTCAAGCGATTCTCCTGCCTCAGCCTCCCGAATAGCTGGGATTACAGGCATGTGCCACCACACCCTACTAAGTTTTGTATTTTTCGTAGAGATGAGGTTTCACCATGTTGGTCAGGGCGGCCTTTGCTTTGCAATAAACTTTTTGCCTGCTCTTCTTTTGGACTTGCTCTCGAATTCTTTTGTGTGGCCAAAGGAAGAGCCTGACCGGGCCCACCGGCAGCAATACTGCCTGTTTCACGGACCTGTTAGGAATCCAAAAAGGTTTGCCCACAAATTTGCTTATTAGGAAAATGGTCACGGCCAGGCGCAGTGTCTCACACCTGTAATCCCAGCACTTTGGGAGGCCGAGGCGGGTGGATCACGAGGTCAGGAGATTGAGACCATCCTGGCTAACACGGTGAAACCCCGTCTCTACTAAAAATAAAAAATGAAATAAAAATTTTTTAAAAAATTAGTCGGGCTTGGTGGTGGGCACCTGTAGTCTCAGCTACTTGGGAGGCTGAGACAGGAGAATGCCGTGAACCCGGGAGGTGGAGATTGCAGTGAGTCGAGATCGTGCTACTGCACTCCAGCCTGGGTAACAAAGCGAGACTGCGTCTGAAAAAAAAAACAAAACAGAAAATGGTCACAATATAGGAAGAGAACAAAATGCGACTCTTCAGCTGACTGTGAACAATGGCTATCTCCCAGAGTGCAGTCACAGGGCTGTTCACCTTTCCAGGCATTATTTCTGTAATCTTTGAAATTTTATAACAAGCATGTCTGGCATTGGAAATCAGGAAATGAAGGTTTGAAAAAGGGTAATCATACATGATGCATATTTTAACCTTGACCATTCAACAGCTGCAGAGATTGTCATTATTAACTGGGTGGCCTTCCATGGACCCCTTCTCCACATGACTCAGCATCCTTATCTGGAAACGCAGTGAAGTGGCCTGGCCAGCCCCAGGGAAGGCAAGGGCTGGTGCTCCTCAGTCCTATAGACTGAGACCTGGCACGGCCTCCCTGCCTTCTCCCAACCAGGCCTCCCCAAGCCCAGGCTCCCTACCTCAGCTCCTCCAGCTTGCGCTGGGCTGCCCCAGGGCCCCGGCTCCCTCTGGGTGCGTAGGCTGCCAGGCAGCGGGCCACTTGCCGCTGTACATGCTGCGTTCGGGCCCGCCGCAGCTCGGCCTGCTGCCGCTCCTCCTGCCGCTGCCGCTCCCAGGCCTGCAGCAGGCTCCTTGGGTGAGAAAGGGAAGGGGAATGAGAGTTTTATGGGCAACAGGAGCCTCACAGAGGGCCAGGGGCTGGATAAGGGAATATGGGAGCCTGTGGGGAGGGGCTGCAGGGTCCAGAGCCAGTGTCCTGGGAGTAGGGTTTGTCACGGAAGTCCACGACAGAGACTGCCCTGGAGGCTCAGCCCTCGGGCCCAGCTCAAGGCCTTTCCCTACTCATTCTAGAAGTCTCCTGCTTGCAGGCCAGGCGCGGTGGTTCATGCCTGTAATCCCAGCACTTTGGGTGGTGGAGGCAGGTGGATCACCTGGGGTCAGGAGTTCGAGACCAGCTTGGCCATCATGGTGACAGCCCGTTTCTGCTAAAAATGCAAAAATTAGCCAGGCGTGGTGGCACATGCCTGTAATCCCAGCTACTCAGGAGGCTGAGGCAGGAGAATTGTTTGAACCCGGGAAGCAGAGGTTGCAGTGAGCCGAGACCCCACCATTGTAATCCAACCTGGGCAAAAAGAGCAAAACTCCATCTCAAAAAAAAAAAGAAAAAGAAAAAAAAAAGAAATGAAGGGTGCTTTGGAAAAATTAATATTGTTAAAATGTCCATATTATCCAAAGCAATTTACAGATTCAGTGCAAGCCTATCAAAATTCTAATAACATTTTTCACAGAAATAGAAAAAATAATTTTAAGTTAATATAGAACCATGGAATACTCCAAACAACCAAAGCAATCTTGAGCCAAAAAAAAAAAAAGCCTGGGCATGGTGGCTCACACCTGTAACCCCAGCACTTTGGGAGGCTGATGCAGGTGGATCGCTTGAGCCCAGGAGTTTGAGACCAGCTTCAGCAACATGATGAAACCCCGTCTGTACTACACATACAAAAAATTAGCCAGGCATGGTGGCCCAGACCTGTAGTCCTAGCTACTCGGGAGGTTAAGGTGGGAGAATTGCCTGAGCCCAGGAAATCAAGACTGCAGTGAGCCATGATTGAGCCACTGCACTCCAGCCTGGGTGACAGATTGAGACCTTGCCCCCCCCACACACACACACACAAAGAAAGCTTAATGACACTTGTCTGGGCAATGGTTTTTTGGATATGACCCAGAAAGCACAGGCAACAGAAGCAAAAATAGACAAATGAAGTTTCATCAAACCGAAAAGCTTCTGCACAGCAATGGCAACAATCAACAGATATGACATATAGAATGGGAAAAAATATTTGCAAACCATACATCTGAAAAGGGGTTAATATCCAAAATATGTGAATTCAAATAACTCAGTAACAAGAAAGCAAATAACTCAATTAAAAAATGGGCAAAGGCCAGGCACGATGGCTCACGCCTGAAATTCCAGCACTTTGGGAGGCCAAGGCAGGCGGATCATTTAAGGTCTGGAGTTCGAGACTAGTCTGGCCAACATGTCGAAACCCTGTCTCTACTAAAAAATACAAAAAAGTTAGCCAGACCTGGTGGTGTCTGTCTGTAATCCCAGCTACTCAGGAGGCTGAGGCAAGAGAATCGCTTGAACCTGGGAGGTGGAGGTTGCAGCAAACCAAGATTATGCCACTGCACTCCATCCTGGGTGATGAAGTGAGGCTCCATCTCAAAAAAAAAAAAAAGGCAAAGAGGCAGGGCATGGTGGCTCATACCTGTAATCTTGACACCTTGGGAGGTGGAGGCAGCAGGATTGCTTGAAGCCAGGGGTTGGAGACCAGCCCGGGCAACATAGCAAGACACCATCTCTACAAATAAAAAGTTAAAAAATAAATCAGCTGGGCTGGGCGCGGTGGCTCAAGCCTGTAATCCCAGTACTTTGGGAGGCCGAGACGGGCGGATCACGAGGTCAGGAGATCGAGACCATCCTGGCTAACACAGTGAAACCCCGTGTCTACCAAAAAAATACAAAAAACTAGCCGGGCGAGGTGGTGGGCGCCTGTAGTCCCAGCTACTCAGGAGGCTGAGGCAGGAGAATGGCGTAAACCCAGGAGGCGGAGCTTGCAGTGAGCTGAGATCCGGCCACTGCTCTCCAGCCTGGGCGACAGAGCGAGACTCCTTCTCAAAATAAATAAATAAATAAATAAATAAAATAAAATAAAAATAAAAATAAATCAGCTGGACGTGGTGGCATGCACCAGTAATCCCAGCTACTCAGGAGGCTGAGGTGAGAGGGTCACTTGGATCCAGGAATTCAAAGCTGCAGTGAGCTATGATCATGCCATTGCACTCTAGCCTGCGTGACAGAGTGAGACTCTGTCTCAAAATAATAATAATAATTAAAAAATAAGCAAATAACCCAAATAGACATTTCTCAAAAAAAGACATACAAATGTCTTTTTCATCACTAATCACTAATCATCTGGGAAATGCAAAATAAAGTGATTATAAGATATCACCTCACACCTGTTAGAATGACTGTTATCAAAATGATGAAAGATAAGGGTTGGTGATGATGTGGAGAAAAGGGAACCTCTGTTTACTGTTGGTGGGAATATAAATTAGTACAGTCATTATAGAAAATAATATCAAGGTTCCCCCAAAAAATTACAAGTAGAACTACCATGAGATCCAGCAACCCACTTCTGGGTACATATTCAAAGGAAATGAAATTAGTATGTTGAAAAGGTTGGCCGGGCGCGGTGGCTCAAGCCTGTAATCCCAGCACTTTGGGAGGCCGGGACAGGCGGATCACGAGGTCAGGAGATCGAGACCATCCTGGCTAACACGGTGAAACCCTGTCTGTACTAAAAAATACAAAAAACTAGCTGGGCAAGGTGGCAGGCACTCCGTCTCAAAAAAAAAAAAAAGAAAAGAAAAGATAGCTGCACTCCTATGTTCATTGCAGGAATATTCACAGTAGCAAAGATCTGAAATCAACCTAAGATTCCATCAACAGATGAACGGATAAAGAAAAGGTGGTATATATGCACAATGGCATTCTTCAGCCTTAAAAAGAAGAAAATCCTGTCATTTGCAACAACATGAATAAACCTGGAGGACACTATGTTAAGTGAAATAAGCCAGGCACAGAAAGACAAATACCATATAATCTCCCTTATGTGTCAAATCTTAAAAAAGTCAAACTCAGCATAACGGGACCCCATCTCTACAAAAAATTTAAAAATTAGCCAGCGGCCGGGCGCGGTGGCTCATGCCTGTAATTCCAGCACAATGGGAGGCTGAGGTGGGCAGATCACGAGGTCAAGAGATAGAGACCGTCCTGGCTAACACGGTGAAACCCCGTCTCTACTACAAATACAAAAAATTAGCCGGGCGTGGTGGCGGGTGCCTGTAGTCCCAGATACTCGGGAGGCTGAGGCAGGAGAATGGTATAAACCCAGTGAAACCCTAGTGAAACATAGTGAAACCCCGTCTCTACTAAAAATACAGAAATTAGCCAGGTGTGGTGGTGCGTGCCTGGAGTCCCAGCTACTCAGGAGGCTGAGACATGAGAATCACTTGAACCCGGGAGGCAGAGGTTGCAGTGAGCCAAGATTGCACCACTGTAGTCCAGCCTGGGTGACACAGTAAGACTCTGTCTCAAAAAAAAAAAAAGAATTGTGGGGTGCATAAGAATGCTGAATGAGGCCGGGTGCGGTGGTTCATGCCTGTAATCCCAGCACTTTGGGAGGCCGAGATGGGCGGATCACGAGGTCAGGAGATCGAGACCATCCTGGCTAACCCGGTGAAACCCCGTCTCTACTAAAAATACAAAAAAAAAAAAAATTAGCTGGGCGCAGTGGCGGGCGCCTGTAGTCCCAGCTACATGGGAGGCTGAGGCAGGAGAATGGCGTGAACCCGGGAGGCGGAGCTTGCAGTGAGTGGAGATCACACCACTGCACTCCAGCCTGGGCAACAGAGCAAGACTCTGTCTCAAAAAAAAAAAAAAATGCTGAATGAACTCTCCCCTGCCCTCACATGCCACCTGTCACCAGTCACCAAGGCCTATCGAACCAGCCTCTAAGTGTCTCTTTTTTTTTTTTTTTTTTGAGACGGAGTCTCGCTCTGTCGCCCAGGCTGGAGTGCAGTGGCCAGATCTCAGCTCACTGCAAGCTCCGCCTCCCGGGTTCCCGCCATTCTCCTGCCTCAGCCTCCCGAGTAGCTGGGATCACAGGCGCCGCCACCTCGCCCGGCTAATTTTTTGTGTTTTTAGTAGAGACGGGGTTTCGCCGTGTTAGCCAGGATGGTCTCGATCTCCTGACCTTGTGATCCGCCCGTCTCGGCCTCCCAAAGTGCTGGGATTACAGGCTTGAGCCACCGCGCCCGGCCTAAGTGTCTCTTAAATGGATCCCCTCCCTCCATCCACAGGGCCTCCTTGTTCAGGGCCTATGGTTCCTCACCTCAGTGTTGCCAACAGTCTCCTCACGGCCTCCAGTCTCCCCTTCAGCTCCCACTATCTCCTTTGCTTTAGAAACAGAATCTTGCTCTGTTGTTCAGACTAGAATGCAGTGATGTGATCATGACTCACTGCAGCCTTGAACTCCTGGGCTCAAGAGATCCTCCTGACTCAGCCTCTAGAGTAGCTGGGGCTACAGGCGCTTTCCACCAAGCCAGGCTAATCTTTTTTTCCTTTGTAGACACAGGGGTCTCGCTATGTTGACCAGACTGGGTTTTTTGTTTGTTTGTTTGTTCATTTGAGACAGAGTCTCACTCTGTCACCCAGGCTGGAGTGCAGTGGTGCAATCTCGGCTCACTGCAACCTCCACCTCCCAGGTTCAAGTGACTCTCATGTCCCAGCCTCCTGAGTAGCTGGGACTCCAAGCACGCACCACCATACTTGGATAATTTTTTTATATTTTCAGTAGAGACAGGGTTTCACCATGTTGCCCAGGCTGGTCTCAAACTCTTGAACTCAGACAATCTGCACGCCTTGGCCTTCCAAAGTGCTAGGATTATAGGCGTGAGCCATCGCGCCCGGCCCCTTAACTTATTTTTTAGAGACAGTGTTTCACTCTGTTGCCCATGCTGAGTGCAGTGGCTGGATCATAGCTCACTGCAGTCTTGATCTCCTGAGCTCAAGAGATCCTCCTACCCCAGCCTGCTGAGTAGCTGGGACTACAAGCATGTGTCACCATGTCCAGCTAATTCCAAGTCTTTTAATAGTTACATCCTAAGGGCCCAGGAGTATATAATAAATGTTGGATTAATCACTTAGTTAATAGTTTAATGGATGGATAGAAGAAAAGATGGGAAATAAAAGTGGCTGTATCAGTAGACAATTGGCCAGGTATTCAGAGAGATGGGTGAATGGTTGAGTGGATGTTACCAGTAGTTGGATGGATGGATGGATGGATGAATGGATGGATGGATGGATGGACGGATGGATGATCCAAAAGTTTGGTGAATGGATAAATAAAGGAATGAGAGTTCAAATGCCTAAGCATCTCTTGGAGAACCAGCTCCATCTCTACTTCTCACCATGGGCTCCCACTCCCTTCTCTTCCCTCTTACCTGGTGGCTTCCTGTCGTTTGTGGAAGGTGCGATTGGGGAGGTTGGCAGACGGGAAAGTTTCATCGTCTTCCGAGGCATAGGCCTTTCCATTCTGCTTGGAGGCCTGGAAGGCAGCCCTCAAAGCCTTCCAGGGCTGCTTTTGGGGGCCTGCCCACAGTGGGACCAAGTCAGGGGCTGCCTCTCTCTCCCAGGCCGCTGGGCAATCCCCGCAGCACCCAGAGCACAGCCCAGCCTGCCTGAGCCCAGCCTCCCTGACTGCTCCCTATTCCCCACAGTGTAGCTTCGGGGGAACCCGGGCCCCGAGTCGCACGCT
This sequence comes from Macaca mulatta, assembly GCF_049350105.2. NCBI lineage: Eukaryota > Metazoa > Chordata > Mammalia > Primates > Cercopithecidae > Macaca > Macaca mulatta. The sequence goes on from NC_133419.1 coordinate 8,473,067, forward strand.
CACCACAATCCAGGTCTCTCTGTAGCTGCCTGTGCAGCTTCTCCAGGTCCCATGGCCCCTGCAGCTCCCTGGCCCTTGTCTTCCTCCTCTGTGGCCTTTGGAGGTTGTTGAAGCTAGGCCTGCTCCCCTGGCTCTGGCCCTGCAGTTCCCCTTCATCCGAGGCCTCCTCTCCGGAAATCTGCCCCTTTTTCTGACAACCAGCCCTCCTTCTGCAGGGAGCCCTGTGCTCTCCCTCCTCAGCCTCCTCTGTGGCCTCTGAGAATTGCTCCTCCTCTGAGATGGACCCCCTCCTGGGGCGCTGGGGCGGCTCCCCAGAACTCAGACCCCTCTCAGCCTCCTCAGCACCCGGGCCTAGCAGCTGGACCTGCTTGTCGGACGCCGATCCTGATCCTGGCCTCCTCCCAGGCGGCTGGAGGCCACACTCACTGGGGGTCTCCGGTCCTAGCTCCCCTTTGCCAGGAGGGATGGAGACACCACCCCAGGCTCCCAGCTGTTGTCTCGCCTTCAGGTTTTGCACCTCTGTCTTCCGGCAGCAGCCATAGGCCTCTGGGAGGTTGGCCGTGGACTTGCGCCTGGACTGGCGCTGGGAGGATGAGGAGGGCATGGGCAGGGCTTGGTGGCCTGGGGTTGGGGAACTTGGCTGAAGCACAGCCCGGACATCTGTGGCGATGCTCTCCCAGGCCCACTGGAAGGGGAAGGAGGGCTTCCGAGGAGGAAGGCGGAAGAGACTGAGAAAGGACAGGGTGGGGTCAGGGTCGGCACCAGCCCCCAGAGGGCCCTGACCCCCAGCACCCTCCTGACCCATCCCACTGCTCCTTACTCTTCAGCCTCTTCAGAGCCCTGTCCTTTCTTGCTCTGGCCCCTGGGCTTGCGGTCCTTCTTTGCTGTCTGCCTTGAGCTCTGAGACCTCCACTGCAGGTCCTGATTTGGCACACCATCACCACTCCCCAGGCGGCCCTGGGCAGAGACATTAGGGGAGGAGCAGCCAGCTCAAGCAGCCTCCTGGACTGTGTTGCACCTCACCCGGGTGCCCTCCTCTTCTGTGCACCTGGCTGGGCCTGGCTGGGCCCCTCTGGGCCCTCGTTACCGTAAAAACCAACCAAACAGGGCAGGGTGCGGTGCTCACGCCTGTAATCCCAGCACTTTGGGAGGCCAAGGGGGGCGGATCACCTGAGGCCAGGAGTTTGAGACCAGCTTGGCCAACATGGTGAAACCCCGTCTCTACTAAAAATACAAAAAAAAAAAAAAAAAAAAAAAATTAGCTGGGTATGGTGGCCTGCACCTGTAATCCCAGCTACTTGGGAGGCTGAGGCAGGAGAATCGCTTGCACCTGGGAAGTGGAGGCTGCAGTGAGCTGAGATTGCGTCATTGCATTCCAGCCTGGGCAAAAAGAGCAAAACTCAGTCTCAAAAAAACAAAAAACAAAACAAAACAAAAAAACCCGACCGAACACCACCTCCATTCTGCATATTAAAATAGCAACAGCCACCACCTGCTGAGCACCTACTGTGTGTTCAGGACTTTCATGCATAAACACACCTTCCCAAGGACCCTAGGAGGCTGGTACTCATTATCACCCCCATCACTTGGAGGAGAAAGCTGAGGCTCAGAGAGGCTGAGTAACTGAGGTCACACAGCTGGGAAGTGGTGGAGCCCAGATTTGTTACCATTGCACTAGGCCGCTTCTGGGCCCTGGACTGCACTCCCAAATGTCCCACTGGGCCCTGGACCTGCTACAGCCAAGGCAGAAACCAAGGTGATTTTCATCCAGGTGGTCTTAATCTTTCCTGAAACGCTGCTCCTCCCACAGTGTTCCCTGAATCACCCCATCATCCCGGGGAGTCACCCCCAGGCGTCATCCCTCAGCTTCTCCCAAGACCTTTAGGCCTCCATGTGGTCCCTGTCCCACTCCTGCCTCCCTGACTTTCACCTGGATCTCAGCTCAGGTCTCGTGGCTTCTCAAGGGCCTCCCCAGCCCAGGCCTCCCTGACCCAAGGCAGCCCACCTGGCTCTGGGCAGCTGGAAGTGCCCCCACTGGGCCTACCTCACCTGCTTGTCCTGAGAGATGGTCGACAGCAGCTTGAGCAGCCCAGTGCTGGTTCCTGGAGCCTGAAGCCGCATGTCCTGCCCTGGTCGTGCCAACGGGGTCCTAACCAACTGTTGGTAGGTATTTAGCATATTGGTGTCCTGCCCCATCCTGCCCCATCCCCCATCCCCACCGTGGAACTGCCCAACAGGCCATCTCTATGGCAACCAGTCCTCAGCCAGTCTCAGGGGGTCTGGCAAAAAGCATACTAGGAAGGGGTCAGTGGGGTATGTGAGGCCAATCTCCTTCTAAGGGAGAGCTCAGCAGGGTGCCCAGGAGTCGTTCAGTGCAGAGACCCAGGCCCAAGTCCTGCCTCTGCTCCTGCCTCATCCACAGGCTCCCCATGTAACCTGGTGTAAGTCCTCTGTCCCCACTCCACCTGTGTTTCCCCATCCATCTGTACAGGGGAGTCAGTCTGTCTCCTGTGCTGCCCCCCAGGCCCGGCAAAGTCCCTGAAGGAGCCAAACTGAGATATGGCTCCTTCAGGGACTTGATTCACAAGATTTTTCACAAGATTTTATTTCAATCCTTGCACTCCCAGGTTGGGAGCGGTGGCTCATGCCTGTAATCCCAGCACTCTAGGGGGCTGAGGCAGGTGGATCACTCGAGGCCAGGAGTTCAAGACCAGCCTGGCCAAAATGGCAAAACCCCATCTCTACCAAAAATGCAAAAAAAATTAGCCAGGCATGGTGGCACATACCTGTAATCCCAGCTACTCAGGAGGCTGAGGCACAAGAATCGCTTGATCCCGGGAGGCAGAGGCTGCATCAAGCCCAGATTGCACCACTGCACTCCAGCCAGGGCGACAGAATGAGACTCTGCCTCAAGAAAAAATAAACAAATAAACAAATCTTTGCACTCCCAGCCCCAGCCAGGAAGTCGAACGCTGTGTCCAGGAGAGAGGCAGCAGGCCATTCAGAGCCTGGGCCCAGGCCCACCTAGCCATCTTCATAGGCCATGAGGTTCTGGAGGGAGTTAAAACATTGAACGCTTACCCCAGGCCAGGCGGTGGCTATAATCCCAGCACTTTGGGAGGCCGAGGTAGGTGGAGTGCCTGAGGTCCGGAGTTCGAGACCACTCTGGTCAACATGGTGAAACTCCATCTCCCACCTGGACTGAAACTCCATCTCACTAAAAATACAAAAATTAGCTGGGTGTGGTAGTGGGCATCTGTAATCCCAGCTACTCGGGAGGCTGAAGCACGAGAATCTCTTGAACCTGGGAGGCGGAGGTTGCAGTGAGCCGCCAGCCTGGGCAAAAGAGTGAGACTCCATTTCAAAAATATATATTTTTTTAATATAAAAAAATTAAGGCCGGGCGCGGTGGCTCAAGCCTGTAATCCCAGCACTTTGGGAGGCCGAGGCGGGCGGATCACAGGGTCAGGAGATCGAGACCACAGTGAAACCCCGTCTCTACTAAAAATACAAAAAATTAGCCGGGCGCGGTGGCGGGCGCCTGTAGTCCCAGCTACTCAGGAGGCTGAGGCAGGAGAATGGCGTGAACCCAGGAGGCGGAGCTTGCAGTGAGCCAAGATCGCGCCACTGCACTCCAGCCTGGGCAACAGCGTGAGACTCCGTCTCAAAAAAAAAAAAAAAAAAAAAATTAAAAGATCTTACCCCAAACTTCTAAGCAGTGCTCAAAAGCCTTGGAATCTTAAGTCCCCATGGGACGCCTGGTGCTGACCACTGAGGCCTGCAGTACAGGGATATGGTACTGAACTGAGGCCCTAGAGACGGACCAGCTGGGCTGGAGGCCTGGTGTGGCCTCTCACTAGCTCTGTGACCAACTCCTCACTCTGCAAAACTGGAATCACGGGCCCAGCTCATAGGTTTGTTGCAAGGACTACATGAAACCCCAAACGATGAAATCGGTAAATGTTATTATTATTACTAACACTAGCTGACCATTCTTTTGAGGCAGCAGAGCATCATGGCTAAGAGCACAGAGGAAGCACTTGGGTGCAAATTCCAGCTCCTCCACTTGTCCTGTACCCTCTTGGTGCCTGTTTTCGCATAGGCAATCGGGGGCTGGTTATAATCATATCTACTCCCAGGGTAGTGGTAGGGATTAAATCACTATGCAGATACAAACAGAACATCCTCATGGCTCATGGGAACTGCTATGCTAGCGTTGCTGTTATTCTTATTATCTTTTTTTTTTTTTGCGATGGAGTCTTGCTCTGTTGCCCAGGCTGGAGTGCAGTGACGTGATCTCAGCTCACTGCAACCTCCGCCTCCTGGGTTCAAGCAATTCTCCCACCTCAGCCTCCCGGGTAACTAGGATTACAGGAATATGCCACCATGCCCGGCTAATTTTTTGTATTCTTGGTAGAGAGAGGGTTTCACCATGTTGGCCAGGCTGGTCTTGAACTCCTGACCTCAAGTGATCCACCCGCCTTGGCCTCCCAAAGTGCTGGGATAACAGGCGTGAGCCACTGCCCCGGGCCGTGTTGCTGTTTTTAATTAATCAATGATGTGGCCCCAGGGAAGCAGGTTATCCTGGAAGATGCCGTAGAGGCAGGATTTTTCTCAGACCGTGGCCCTGTGGCCCCTCTTCTGCTCTCAGACTCCATCCCAGTAGCGCCTCACAATGAGCGCATCCAATGTAAATATCCTAAATAGCGCTGCTCTAGGCAAAGCTGTTTTGCCATCCAAAATATGCAAACTCTGTTCTTTCTAGGGGGCTGCCATCCTTCTCCCACACCTGGGGCCCAGCGGAAGGCACATGTAGGCGGCTCCACTTTCAGAAACGGAGCCCCTTCCAGACCTCAACCCAGCTAATTTCCTGGGCAGTCCAGAATTCTGGGCCACTTTCTTCCTTGGCAGAGGGCAAGGGTTTCTCAGGTTGATATTCTCAGGAGGTGCATACAGACCTCTTTCCTCAACCACACTCCCTCCCTAAGTGAGCTCGTCCAGTCTGACAGCCTTAAAAGCCACCTGCTGCTTGCTTTCTGAGACAGAGTCTCACTCTGTCACACCGGCTGGAGTGCAGTGGTGCCATTACAGCTCGCTGCAGCCTCAAACTCCTGGGCTCAAATGATCCTCCTGCCTCAGCCACCCGAGTAGCTGGGACTACAGTTACGCGCCACCATGCCCGGCTAATTTTTGTATTTTTTTGTAGAGATGGGGTTTTGCCATGTTGTCCAGGCTGGTCTTGAACTCCTGGCCCACCTCAGCCTCCCAAAGCATTGGGATTACAGGCATGAACCACTGCGCCAGAACAGCATCTACTGTTTTCCACCCGTCCCCAAGTTTGCATATCTCAGCCTGACCTCTCCCAGACTTAAATATCCAGTGGCCCATCAGATATCCCCACTTGGATAAATAAGCATTTCAACTTGACATGTTGAAGGTCAGACTCCTGGCCTGCCTCATCCCAGTCAGGGGCATGTCTGAGATTCCCGTTGCTCAGGTCAACTGGCTGGTATCATCCTTGACTTCTTCATTTGACTCACATTCTGCCCCTAATGCCTTAGCAAACCTTACCAGTTCCTTAGCAAACCTTACCAGTTCCTTAGCAAACCTTACCAGTTCCTTAGCAAACCTTACCAGTTTGAAATACATGCAGAATCCAGCGCTTCTCCAAACCAATACCCTCTCTCCTCTGGATCATTTCAGTAACACTTAATCTCTGGCTTTTGCTTATTTATTTATTTATTGTTTATTGACATGGGATCTCACTATATTTCCCAGGCTGGTCTCAAACTCCTGGCCTCAAGCCATCCACCTGCCTCAGCCTCCCAAAGTGCTGGGATTACAGGTGTGAGCCACCACACCCAACCTCCCAGTTTTCGCTTTTGTCCTGATACTATTCTCTACTCAGCAACCAGTGTGAACCTGTGAAGAACAGAGCCTGGCTGGACGCAGTGGCTCACACCTGTAATAATAATCCCAGCTACTCAGGAGACTAAGGCAGGAGAATTGCTTGAACCCGGGAGGCAGAGGTTGCAGTGAGCTGAGAACATGCCACTGCATTCCAGCCTGGGCAACAGAGCAAGACTCCAAAAAAAAAAAGCAAGAGAGGAAGAAAGAGAGAGAAGGAAGGAAGGAAGGAAGGAAGGAAGGAAGGAAGGAAGGAAGGAAGGAGGGTGTTAATGGATCATTGTGAAGCATTTATCATTTTGTGTATATGTATTTTTTGTTTATGTAAGTGGTATTGTAGTCTGGGTACAGTGGCTCACGCCTATAATCCCAGCACTTTGGGAGGCCAAGGCGGGAATATCACTGGAGCTCAGGAGTTGGAGACCAGCCTGAGAAACATAGTGAAACCCCAGCTCCACAAAAAATACAAAGAAAATTAGCTGGGCATGGTGGTGTGTCCTTGTAGTCCCAGCTACTTTGGAGGCTGAGGCAGGAGGATCACCTGCGCCCAGGAGGTTGAGGATGTAATGAGCTATGATCACACCACTGCACTCCAGCCTGGGTGACAAAGTGAAACCCTGTCTCAAGAAAAACATACAAAATAAAACTGAGTACAAAAATAAATAAATGGTATTGTATATATTTAATTTGCATAAGCAGTATTGATCTCACTTTTGTTCCTTACTCATTTCTTTCAAAACTGTGTTTTAGGGTTTTTAAAATTTATTTATTTTCTAGAGATAGAGTCTCACTCTGTCACCAATGCTGGAGTGCAGTGGCATGATCATAGCTCACTACAGCCTCGAGCTCCTGGGCTCAGGTGATCCTCCTACCACAACCACAACCTCCTGAGTAGCTTGGACTACAGGCATGTGCCACCATGCCTGGCTACTTTTAAAATATATATTTTTTTTGGAGAGACAGAGGTCTCACTATGCTGCCTAGGCTAATCTTAAAGTCCTGGCCTCAAGGACTCCTCCCACTTGAGCCTTCTCAAAATTCTGGAATTAGGCTGGGCAAGATGGCTCACGCCTGTAATCCCAGCACTTTGGGAGGCCGAGGTAGGTGGATTACTTGAGGTCAGGAGTTCAAGACCAGCCTGGCCATCATGGTGAAATCCCATCTCTACTAAAAATACAAAAATTAGCCAGGTGTGGTGGCACACACCTGTAGTCCCAGCTACTCAGGAGGCTGAGGCGGGAGAATCGCTTGAACCCAGGAGGCAGAGGTTGCAGCGAGCTGACATCACACCACTGCACTCCAGCCTGGGCGACAGAACAAGACTCCATCTCAAAAATAAATAAATAAATAAATAAATAAATAAATAAATAAAAGCTGGAATTAGGCCGGGCACAGTGGCTCATGCCTGTAATCCCAGTGCTTTGGGAGGCTGCGGTGGGAGGATCACGAGGTCAGGAGATCAAGACCATCCTGGCTAACACGGTGAAACCCCATCTCTACTAAAAATACAAAAAATTAGCCGGGTGTGGTGGCAGGCACCTGTAGTCCCAGCTACTCAGGAGGCTGAGGCAGGTGAATGGCGTGAACCCGAGAGGCGGAGCTTGTAGTGAGCCGAGATAATGCCACTGCACTCCAGCCTGGGTGACAAAGCGAGACTCCATCTCAAAAAAGAAAAAAAAAAAGAAAACAGCTGGAATTATAGGCATGAACCACCATGCCCCATCTGTTTTGTTTTTAGAGACGAGGTCTCATATTGCCCAGGCTGGCCTCAAACTCCTGGGGTCAAGAGATCCTCCCGCCTTAGCATCCCAAGTATCTGGGACTGTGGGCACATGCTACCCTCCCCTGCTAGCACTTTTTGTTTTTTGTTTTTTTTTTTTGAGACAAAGTCTCACTCTGTTGCCCAGGCTGGAGTGTAGTGGTGCAATCTTGGCTTGCTGCAAACTCCACCTCCCGGGCTCAAGCAATTCTTCTGCCTCAACCTCCCAAGTAGCTGGGATTACAGGTTTGCATCACCACGCCCAGCTAATTTTTCTATTTTTTTTTTTTTTTAGTAGAGAGCGGGTTTCACCATATTGGCCAGGCTGGTCTTGAACTCCTGACCTCAGGTGATCTGCCGGTCTCAGCCTCCTAAAGTGCTGGGATTACAGGCGTGAGCCACTGTGCCCAGCCTGTACTGTGTTTTAAAAGCCTTGTAGATCCTGACCGTTGCATAGTGTTCTGTAGTTTCCCTTTGTATGCTTTACTTAATTCATCCTTCTGACAGGGGATGCCAAACTGGCTCCCAACTCCTGTTCTCACAAAGAACACCCTGGTCAACGCCCCTGCACATGCCTCTTTGTACACCTGCATGAGAATCTCTCTGGCCTACTTATCCAGGACTGAGAGTGTAAGGTCTTGGCATAAACATACACCTAATTTCAGATTGCTTGAGAGAAGGGCTGTGTCAGTTTACGTGCCTACAGAGGACCAAGTATTTCTGTCTGCCCACATTCTCACCAAACATTGACATTATTCACCTTATGAATTTTGACTAAACATGTGGTCATAAAATGATGTCTAGTTTTTGTTTTTGTTTTTGTTTTTGTTTTGAGACGAATTCTCGCTCTGTCACCCAGACTGTAGTACAGTGGTGCGATCTCAGCTCACTGCAACCTCCGCCTCCCAGGTTCAAAACAATTATCCTGCCTCAGCCTCTGGAGTCGCTGGGATTACAGGTATGTGCCACCACGACCGGCTAGTTTTTGTAGAGACAGGGTTTCACCATGGTGGTCAGGCTGGCCTCAAACTCCTGATCTCAAGTGATTCACCCACCTCGGCCTCCCAAAGTGCTGGAATTACAGGTGTGAGCCACGGTGCCTGACCAGAAATCCTTAATTTTTTTTAAGGCTGGTAAAAAAAAATCTTTTTTATTTTTTATTTTTATTTTTTATTTTTTATTTTTTGAGACGGAGTCTCACTCTGTCGCCCAGGCTGGAGTGCAGTGGCCAGATCTCAGCTCACTGCAAGCTCCGCCTCCCGGGTTTATGCCATTCTCCTGTCTCAGCCTCCTGAGTAGCTGGGACTACAGGCGCCCGCCACCTCGCCCGGCTAGTTTTTTGTATTTTTTTTAAGTAGAGACGGGGTTTCACTGTGTTAGCCAGGATGGTCTCGATCTCCTGACCTCGTGATCCGCCCGTCTCAGCCTCCCAAAGTGCTGGGATTACAGGCTTGAGCCACCGCACCCGGCCAAAAAAAAATCTTTAATTTTGATGGAGTTAGATTCATAAATGTTCTGAATAGAGCTTTGTAGTTTGGGAGTCTTAAGATGCCCTTTTCCTACCCCTAGGTGGGGTATTTTCCTATATTCTATTCTGTGTCCACAATGAAATGCTCTGTACAGACTTTCCTTTTCTGATACTGTCCTTACCTGGCTTGGGGGGGTCATACAAGAAATTGGGGCTGGGAGCGGTGGCTCATGCCTGTAATCCCAGCACTTTGGGAGGCCGAGGCGGGCGGACCACGAGGTCAGGAGATGGACAGCATCCTGGCTAACACGGTGAAACCCCGTCTCTACTAAAAATACAAAAAATTAGTCGGGCATGGTGGCGGGCGCCTGTAGCCACTCGGGAGGCTAAGGCAGGAGAATAGCGTGAACCCAGGAGGTGGAGCTGGCAGTGAACCAAGATCGCGCCACTGCACTCCAGCCTGGGCGACAGAGCAAGACTCCATCTCAAAAAAAAAAAAAAAAAAAAAAAAAAAAAAAAAAAAGGCTGGGCGCGGTGGCTCAAGCCTGTAATCCCAGCACTTTGGGAGGCCGAGACGGGCGGATCACGAGGTCAGGAGATTGAGACCATCCTGGCTAACACGGTGAAACCCCGTCTCTACTACAAAATACAAAAAAACTAGCCGGGCGAGGTGGCGGGCGCCTGTAGTCCCAGCTACTCGGGAGGCTGAGGCAGGAGAATGGCGTGAACCCGGGAGGCGGAGCTTGCAGTGAGCTGAGATCCGGCCACTGCACTCCAGCCTGGGCGACAGAGCGAGACTCCGTCTCAAAAAAAAAAAAAAAAAGAAAAAAGAAATTGGGCAGCCTTCTCTCTCTTTCTGTCTTCTGTAACAACTGGTATGAGATAAGGACCATCTGTTCCTCCAAAGGCTGGTAGAATCGCCCTATAAAAACATTTCTGGGCCGGGCGCGGTGGCTCACGCCTGTAATCCCAGCACTTTGGGAGGCCGAGGCGGGCGGATCACAAGGTCAGGAGATCGAGACCATGGTGAAACCCCGTCTCTACTAAAAATACAAAAAATTAGCCGGGCGCGGTTGTGGGCGCCTGTAGTCCCAGCTACTCGGGAGGCTGAGGCAGGAGAATGGCGTGAACCCGGGAGGCGGAGCTTGCAGTGAGCCGAGATCGCGCCACTGCACTCCAGCCTGGGCGACAGAGCGAGACTCTGTCTCAAAAAAAAAAAAAAAAACATTTCTGTTGGGTTCTTTCTCGTTGGAGTCTCAGATTACACGTTTCTTTTTCTTTCAGTTTTGTTTTGTTTTGTTTTGTTTTGTTTGAGACAGAGTCTTGCTCTGTCACCCAGGCTGGAGTGCAGTAGTTGATCTCAGCTCACTGCAACCTCTACCGCCTGGGTTCAAGTGATTCTCGTGTCTCAGCCTCCCAAGTAGCTGGGATTACAGGTATGTGCTGCCACATCCGAGTTATTTTTGTATTTTTAGCAGAGACAGAGTTTCACGATGTTGGCCAGGCTGGTCTCGAACTCCCAGCCTCAGGTTATCTGCCTGCTTTAGCCTCCCAAAGTGCTGAGATTATAGGCGTGAGTCACTGTGCCCTGCCTATTTTAGTGGTTTTTTTTTCCCCCAAGAGACAGGGTCTCACTATGTTTCCCAGGCTGAATTTATATTCCTGGCCTCAAATGATCCTTCTGCCTTAGCCTCCCCCAAAGTGCTAAGGTTAGGACGGGAGTGGTGGCTCACACCTGTAAGCCCAGCACTTTGGAAGGCTGAGCCAGGCGGATCACCTGAGGTCAGGAGTTCGAGACCAGCCTGGCCAACATGATGAAACTCTGTCTCTTCTAAAAATACAAAAAAAATTAGTCGGGTGTTGTGGCTGGTGCCTGTAATCCCAGCTACTCGGAAGGCTGAGGCAGGAGAATTGCTTGAAAATGGGAGGCAGAGGTTGTAGTGAGCCGAGATTGCGCCACCACACTCCAGCCTGGCAACAAGAGTGAGACTCCGTCTGAAAAATGAAACAAAACAAAGTGCTGAGGTTACAGGCATGAGCTACTCAATTTTCTTTCCTGGTTATGGGTCTACTGAAGTTTTGATATTTTTGTGCCAATTTTTTCTTTTCTTTTCTTTTCTTTTTGAGATGGAGTCTCGCTCTGTCGCCCAGGCTGGAGTGCAGTGGCCGGATCTCAGCTCACTGCAAGCTCCGCCTCCCGGATTTACGCCATTCTCCTGCCTCAGCCTCCTGAGTAGCTGGGACTACAGGCGCCCACCACCTCGCCCGGCTAGTTTTTTGTATTTTTTTAGTAGAGACGAGGTGTTAGCCAGGATGGTCTCGATCTGACCTCGTGATCCCCCCGTCTCGGCCTCCCAAAGTGCTGGGATTACAGGCTTGAGCCACCGCGTCCAGCCTTTGTGCCAATTTTGACATTTCACATTCTCCCAGAAAGGTATTTACTTTGCTTAAGTTTCTACATTTACCAACATACAATTATTTGTAATATTTTTTGGTATTTTGATATTTTATGTTATTTGGAAATGGGGTTTTGCTATGTTGCTCAGACTGGACTCAAATTCCTGGACTAGAACAATCCTATTGAGCAGCTGGGACTACAGGTGTGTGCCACTGTGCCTAGGTTGGTGTTTTGATAATTTAAAACTCCATGGGAGACTGGGCACAGTGGCTCACAAATCTGGTGAGAAGTGCTTCAAGGAAGCCCCCCAGAGAGCTCAAGGTGGGCTCCCTGCAGTCATGGCACCCCAGTGGGTCATTGGTAGGGAAGGCCTCCAGAAAGGAGGTGAACTGCAGTGGGCACTGGACAGCGGGAACGGAAAAAGGGGTCTGGCCCCACGGACTTGTTTTCTCTGGCACAGGGTATGCAACAGAGTGGGCTAGTGCATGCCACTTGAAAGAAAACCAGAGCTAGTCAACAGAGAGGTGCTGCCCCTTTCCCAGGAGTTTCAGTCAAGGGGGTAGTGCATAAGGGAGCCCATAAAACCCTCAGAGGGCAGGAGCCAGCTTTAGACAGCTACCACCCAGGGAGTGAGATGCCATCTTACACCAGTGTCAATCCAGCATGCACTGTCTGCACCCACTGCCCTCCCTCCCTGTTCTCCAAAGGCAGCGTCTTCTCAAGCCTGGGAGTGGGGCCAGGGAGAGGCGCAGACCCGACTTCCCCCACTCCTTATCAGTGGGGGCTGCAATGGCCAGAAGTGGAAAACGCTTTGTTCTTTTTTTTTTTTTGAGACAAACTCTCGCTCTATTGCCCAGGCTTGAGTGCAGTGGTGCCATCTCGGGTCCCTGCAGCCTCAAACTCAAGCAATCCCTGCAGCCTCAGCCTCATGAGCAGCTGGGACTACAGGTGCGTACCACCACGCCCAGCCCAAGAACACTTCATTCTAAATCAAGTTCTGGGATTTGGCTACTACACAAAACTGGGCACTCTAATAGAGATTTGTTTAGTAACTTTAGGTGATCACAGGACGGTGAGGAAATGGCATAAAAATGCAATGGCTGCATTCCCTCTGGCTGCGAGTAGAAACCAGACTGGAGGGCCTGGGGTGGAAACAGTGGTCTGTCATCCCGGAAGACGACTGGAGGACTTGGGCCAGGAAGGAAAGGGAGGGGAGGGGAAAGGAGGGGAGGGGAGGGGAAGGGAGGGCAGGGAAGGGGAGGGGAGGGGTCTGAGCCTGGGCCTGCCACCATTCAGAGGTCAAGAGAGGTCAGGGAGATGTGGCCATGGAGACAAGACCAGAGCCCACAGTGGGAAAGAAGATTGCCAAGAGAGTGAGGGCCCCCATCCAAGTGAAGAAAGTGTTTCAAAGAGGAAGAAAGCGACCAACTATAACAAGAGCCACTGAGAGGTCAAGGCGAGCCCAAATGAGAACAACTGAATCACCTGGACCCATTCTCCAAGGACTCATTGTGGGAGGCTCAATACAGGCTTTGGCTGTACGAATGTGGCTGGGATTGGCCTTCGTCACATCACACTGTGGGCCCCATCTGAAACTGTTCCTTTGCAGCTAAAGTCTAGGAAAAAATTTCTTTCCACTGAAGAAGTTTTCTCTGGGAAAAAAAAAAAAAAGCTTTTTACTTTGGCTGCCAGAAAGCTCAGAACTAAATTTGATATTGAATTAATAAAGCACCTTTATGGGCCTTTATAGGTTGCATATTTATGTATTTATGCTATTGTTTCTGATCTTTATTTTCTCTTTTAATTAAATTTTACTATTTTATTTTAAACATTTTTAAATAATTTTTTTAGAGACAGGGTCTCACTATGTTGCCTAGGCGGGTATCAAACTCCTGGCCTCAAGTGATCCTCCTGTCTTGGCCTCCTAAAGTGCTGGGGTTACGGTAGGAGCCTTCCCATGTGGCCTAAATTTTTTTCTTTTTTCTTTTTTTTTTTTTTTTGAGACGGAGTCTTGCTGTGTCACCAGGCTGGAGTGCAGTGGCGCAATCTTGGCTCACTGCAACCTCCGTCTCCCGGGTTCAAGAGATTCTCCTGCCTCAGTCTGCCAAGTACCTGGGACTACAGGTGTGCACCACCACACCCAGCTAATTTTTGTATTTTTAGTAGAGACGGGGTTTCACCATGTTGGTCAGAATGGTGTCAATCTCTTGACCTCATAATCCACCCACCTCGGCCTCCCAAAGTGCTGGGATTACAGGCTTGAGCCACCACACCCGGCCTAACATTTTTTTGTTTTTAGAGATAAGATCTTGCTATGTTGCCCGGTCTGGACTCACATTCCTGGGCTCAAGTGATCCTCCCTCCTCAGGCCTCCAGAGTAGCTGGGAGTGCACCACTGGTAGCACAGGTGTATACCACTGCACCCATCCACATTCTTGAATCTCCATTTCTGTTTTTTAAATTTTACCTTCCTTGTTCTTTTTGGAAGCCACCTCAGGTGCACTGGGAATGTGGTTTGCAAATTAATCAATACTATTTCATTTATTCAGCAAGTATACAGATGTCTTGTAGTAGCCAGGTCTCTCTGGCATGCAATTGGCCGAAATAAATTAATGAAGATAAAAATAAATGTCTTCATCCATTTTCTGTTGCTTATAACAGAAAACCTGGAACTGGGTAATTTATTTAAAAACCGGAGCTCACTCTATCGCCCAGGCTGGAGTGCAGTGGTGCGATCTCGGCTCACTGCAACCTCCACTACCCAGGTTCTAGCAATTCTCCCTGCCTCAGCCTCCTGAGTAGCTGGGATTGCAGGCGCCCACCACCACATCCAGCTAATTTTTGTATTTTTAATAGAGTTTTGCCATGTTGGCCAGGCTGGTCTTGAACTCCTGACCTCAGGTGATCTGCCTGCCTCCGCGTCCCAAAGTGCTGGGATTACAGGCATGAGCCATCGCGCCCGGCCACGTGTGCTGTCTTGAGTCACATGACCACCCCTGAACCAATGGCCGTGGAGAGGGTATCTTGACCAGCGGTCCTGGAGGTGCCACCTGGTTGGAGTGGGGTGGGCATCAGTTCTCTAGGGATACGGATATGATTTGGGGTGGCCTGAAGGAAGAAGGGCGGGGCAGAGCCATGCACAAAAACATGCGCACCACATACCTACCACATGCCAGGCCCTGCGAGACATCCTGGAGACACAGACGTGAACCTGACAGGCCCTGTGCCCCCGAGAGGGGCACTTTCCAGAAGTGGAGGTGAAACTTGCACGCACAGTTACGATCCCAGCCAGAGCACGGGAAGAAACTTGGAGAGGTGACAGGTGAAGGATTTGGGGAGTTCAAAGGATGAGGAGGGACTCTGGGTTCTGGCCTTGAGGAAGAAAGATGAACTGAAATTGCCCTTTCTCTACAAACAGCTAAGAAACTGGACAAAGCACAGGAAACAAGTGTTTTCAGATATTAGGCAAAGGGCAGCTCAGGGCTGTGATCCCTGAGCAATGGAAGATAAAGGAGAGGAGCCCTGACATTGCCTAGTTCCCACTGCCTGCCTGAGGTGATTCTCCTACCGCTGTGCTGGGAGGGGGACCATTGTTCTCACCAAGTTAAGAAGAGGAGACCAGAGTTTGAGAAGGCTCATCTTCAGGGCTTCTGATCTAACTGAAGACCGGCCCAGATATGGGTATTTTAAAGCTCCCCAGGGTTGGCTGAGCACGGTGGCTCATGCCTGTAATTCCAGCACTTTGGGAGGCTGAGGCAGGTGGAACAGTTAAGGTCAGGAGTTTGAGACCAGCCTGGTCAACATGGTGAAACCTTGTCTCTACTAAAAATACAAAAAAATAGCTGGGCGTGGTGGCGAGTGCCTGTAATTCCAGCTACTGGGGATACTGAGGCAGAATGGAGAATCACTTGAACCTGAGAGGCGGAGTTTGCAGTGAGCTGAGATCACGCCACTCCACTCCAGTCTGGGAGACAGAATGAGACTGTCTCAAAAGGAAAAAAAAAAGAAAAAAAAAAAAAAGCTCCCTAGGGTTCCAAGGTGTAGCCAGGGTTGAGAACCACTAGGCTAATCTGCAACTCCAGGCAAAGGCGGAAGGGGGGCAGGGAACCCACAAAACAGAAACCAAACTCTAAGAAAAGGAGTAAGGGGAAAGTGAAACCGACCCTGGGCACCAGGCTGGGATGGAAGAGCATCTGTGGCTAAACACAGGGCAGCCACCACCCCGGAGGAACCAGGGCCCTGCCCACCCACTTGCTTACTGCGGCTTCAACACCCTGGCCTCCTTGGGGTCCCTTCTCCCCGCTACCCCTGTAGAGGCGTGTGTGTGCCTATTTGTTTACCATCAGCCTGCTGCCCCTTCCCCCAGCTGGACCAAGCTTGGGAGCAGAGGCTCTGTGTGTTTTCTCTGAGTTCATCTTCCCCAAGCCCAGAGCAGAGCCTGGCACAGAGTAGGTGCTCAGCAAATACTTCTTGAGTGACTGAATGAAGACAATGTATGATCCCATGAATCCTGTAGGGCCATGCTTTACCCTGCCCTATGTGATGCTGTCCCCAAAGGTTGGGCCCATTCTGACAATATCTTTTGTGTTTCTTGAACACAGGGTGCATAGAATCAAGCAGACATGCGCCTTAGTTTGGGACACTCCATGCAGCCATAGGGCCCTGAAAAGCTTCCCTGTTCTTTGTTTGTTTGTTTGAGATGGAGTTTTGCTCCTGCTGCCCAGGCTGGAGTGCAATGGCGCGATCTCAACTCACCGCAACCTCCGCCTCCCGGGTTCAAGCAATTCTCCTGCTCAGCCTCCCGAGTAGCTGGGATTACAGGCATGCGCCACCACGCCTGGCTAATTTTGTATTTTTAGTAGAGACGGGGTGTCTCCATGATGGTCAGGCTGGTCTGAAACTCCCAACCTCAGGTGATCTGCCTGCCTCGGCCGCCCAAAGTGCTGGGATGACAGACGTGAGTCACTGTGCCCGGCCTAAAGCTTCCCTTTTCAATGGACTTTCCCCTTCCCTGCATCCCAGTCTTACTCCTGCTGCCCTGAGCCACGACGCCCCCTTGTCTGTGTGGCACATGCCCTTCCAATCTGCTTTCCAGGATCTTATTTCCATAAATGTCTGTAACAGCACCAGTTATTGGGTACTTACTCTATGCCAGGCACTATGCTGAGCAACTTACATATCATATCTCATGAAACCATCACATGTCCCTGAAGGAGGTGCTATTATGATCCCCATTTTACAGATTAGAAAACAGAGGTAGGCCGGGCATGGTGGCTCACACCCGTAATCCCAGCACTTTGGGAGGCCGAGGCAGGTGGATCACCTGAGGTCGGGAGTTTGAAACCAGCCTGACCAACATGAAGAAACCCTGTCTCTACTAAAAACAGTACAAAATTAGCCAGGCGTGGTGGCGCATGCCTGTAATCCCAGCTACTCAGGAGGCTGAAGCAGGAGAATCACTTGAACCTGAGAGGCGGAGGTTGTGGTGAGCCAAGATAGTGCCATTGCACTCCAGCCTGGGTGACAAGAAAGTCCGTCTCAAAAAAAAAAAAAAAAGAAAAGAAAAGAAAAGAAAGAAAACAGAGGTAGAGGCCGGCGGGGGTGCACATGCCTGTAATCCCAGCACTTTGGGAAGCTGAGGCGGGTGGATCACTTGAGGTCAGGAGTTTGAGACCAGCCTGGCCAACAAAGTGAGATCCCATCTCTCAAAAAATATATATATACATATATATACACACACACACATATAGGCACACACATATACATATAAATATGTATATATTTGTGTATAGAGAGACATATACATATATATTTGTGTCTATATGGTCTCATCCATGTCCTGGAGCTGAGCATCCCTGCAACCTGGAAGGAATGGCCTCAGGTGTGGCAGGATAGGTTGTTAACTTCACCTCTCCATGCCCTGTTCCACGCACACACCTGTGTATAAGTCCAGACCCTGGCCGGGCGCGGTGGCTCAAGCCTGTAATCCCAGCACTTTGGGAGGCCGAGACGGGTGGATCACGAGGTCAGGAGATCGAGACCATCCTGGCTAACACGGTGAAACCCCGTCTCTACTAAAAAATACAAAAAAAAAAAAAACTAGCCGGGCGAGGTGGCGGGCGCCTGTAGTCCCAGCTACTCGGGAGGCTGAGGCAGGAGAATGGCGTGAACCCGGGAGGCGGAGCTTGCAGTGAGCTGAGATCCGGCCACCACACTCCAGCCTGGGTGACAGAGCGAGACTCCGTCTCAAAAAAAAAAAAAAAAAAAAAAGTCCAGACCTACTCTCATCAAAGGCTCTGTACCAAAAAGGGGAGGGACCAGACCCCTGGTGGAGGGCCTGGATCGCAAGTGCCATTCCCTTGTCTTTCTTTTATTTATTTATAAAAGAAAATAGGCCAGGCGTGGTGGCTCACACCTGTAATCCCAGTACTTTGGAAGGCCGCAGCGAGCGGATCACCTGAGGTCAGGAGTTCCAGACCAGGCTGGCCAACATGGCAAAACCCTGTCTCTACTAAAAATACAAAAATTAGCCAGGCATGGCAGCATGCGCCTGTTGTCACAGCTACTCAGGAGGTTGAGGCAGGGAAATCGCTTGAACCTGGGAGGTGGAGGTTGCAGTGAGCCAAGACTGCTCCACTGCACTCCAGCCTGGGTGACAGAGAGAGAGACTGTCTCAAAAAAAAGAAAAAGAAAAAAGAAAACAGAGGTAGAGACAGCTTAAAGTCACTTGTCCAAGGTAACAGAGTAAGTGGCAGAAATGCTGTATAGAGGATTCTTGTGTATGTCTGCATTTTTTGTTTCCGGTTCTCTATTTGACTATTTTTCACTCAGCACTCTGCATTTAAGCTCCATCCCTGTTGCTCTCTGCCCAGGCAGTTGCCCAGTGATGGACACTGATTTTTCTGCCACCTCAAACCATGCCTGGGATACATCTGTCTGCTTGTGAGAGGTTTAACCCAGGAGTGGACCTGCCAGGGGACACACAAGTGCCAAAATGCCCTTTCAAACATCCCCACTAACTTACATGCCCACCAAATGCCAGAATTCCATTCACTGGCAGCCTTACTAGCAACAGGTTTTATCTGATTTTCTGTTTTATCTGATGGGCATCGTGTGGGATCCTGTTTTTCTTTGCAGCTTTCTGATTACTGGCAAAAATCTTAGTCCTTATTCCATTTTTTAAAATGACATTTGAACACACACAATAGGAAAAACGGGATTTCAGAATAATGATAATTCACTCTGATGATGGGAAGTAGTCACACAGCCCTGTCACTTCCTGGCTACAAGGAGCTCCCGAGAAAGTCCAGACTCACTCTCATCAAAGGCCCTGCCCCAAAGAGGGGAGGGACCAGGCCCCTGGTAGATTGCCCAGATCATGGGCGCCAGTCCCCTGCCTCGGGGCCTGTAGCCTAGTTGAGTGGGAATTTGGTCGCGTCTATGTCCTGGAGCCAACTGTCCCTGTGCCAGAGAAAGGGATGGCCTTTGGGTGTGTATTGGGGGTTAGGCTGTTAACTCCACCTCTCCATGTCCTAGATGACACATATGCCTAGATCAAGCTCCTGCCTACCTCTGGGCCATTACCTCACTTCTAGAGCCTCAGTCTACTCATCCATAAGGTGGGGGTATGAGGACATCTCTCCTAGAGGAGGGCTCGGGGGTGCAGAGAAACTGACAGTGGCCTCAGACCTGACAAGCACAGAGCAACGCACTGCTGCAACGCCTCCTGCCTCTCATGAACCCCCGGGGGAGGCATCTGCAGCCCTATTTCATGGCTGTGGAGGGCAAAGCCCAGAGAGGGAAAGGGAAAGTCAACAGATCCCACAGCATGTCAGCTCCTTGACCAGGCCAGGGATGAGGCTGGGAGAGGACGAGCAGATTCACTCAGTCATTCAACTCTCCTTACCCCTCTGCCTCCTTCCCCGGCCTCTGGGGCCCCAAGTCCAGCAGCACCCAGGGCAGGGGTGTGGTAGGTTCCCCATGCCTCTTCCTTCTCCCTTTGCACCAAGCTTCTCAGGCCCAAGGGGCTGCCAGTGCCACAAGGACACCTCTCAGCTAAGGCGGGCTGAGTCCAGAGCTGGTGGCCCCTGAGTCAGGCCCTGAGTGGTGGTTGAGGCAGTGGGAGCAGAGGAGACCACAAGGAAACTAACAGATGAAATCCAGTCCTCCCAGCCTTTGCCCTTGCTGTTCCCTCTGCCTGGAGCCCTCTCCCCACAGAGGGCTGTGAGCCCGTGCACTCCATACTCACTGTCACCAGAGTCTTCCCCGAACCCAGTTAAGAATGCTGGCCCCGCCGGGCGCAGTAGCTCAAGCCTGTAATCCCAGCACTTTGGGAGGCCGAGACGGGCGGATCACGAGGTCAGGAGATCGAGACCATCCTAGCTAACACAGTGAAACCCCATCTCTACTAAAAAATACAAAAAACTAACCAGGCGAGGTGGCGGGCGCCTGTAGTCCCAGCTACTTGGGAGGCTGAGGCAGGAGAATGGCATAAACCCAGGAGGCGGAGCTTGCAGTGAGCTGAGATCGTGCCACTGCACTCCAGCCTGGGCGACAGAGTGAGACTCTGTTTTTAAAAAAAAAAAAAAAAAACTATTCAAAAAAAACCAAAAAACAGACAAACAAAAACAAACAAACAAACAAAAAAAAGAATGCTGGCCCCTCAAGGTCAGGCGTCATGGCTCATGCCTGTAATCCCAGCACTTTGGGAGGCCAAGGCAGGCAAATCACAAGGTCAGGAGTTTGAGAACAGCCTGGCCAACATGGTGAAACCTGTCTCTACTAAAAATACAAAAAATTAGCTGGGCGTGGTGGGCACCTGTAATCCCAGCTACTCGGGAGGCTGAGGCAGGAGAATCGCTTGAACCCAGGAGGCGGATGTTTCAGTGAGCTGAGGTTGTGCCACTGCACTCCAGCCTGGGAGACAGAGTGAGACTCTGTCTCGGGAAAAAAAAAAAAAAAGAATGCAGGCTTCCCTTCTCACCCTGGACTGCCTGATATGCTTTATTTATTTTCCCCAGAGCATGGATCACCATCTGACATGCGATTCTTTTTTTTTCTTTTTTTTTGAGACGAAGTTTCACTCTTGTTGCCCAAGCTAGAGTGCAATGGCACAATCTTGGCTCACTACAACCTCTGCCTCCCGGGTTCAAGCGATTCTCCTGCCCCAGCCTCCCTTGTAGCTGAGATTACAGCATCTGCCACCACACCGGCCAGTTTTTTGTATTTTTAGTACAGACGAGGTTTTACCATGTTGGCCAGGCTGGTCTTGAACTCTTGACCTCAGGTGATCCACCCACCTCACCCTCCCAAAGTGCTGGGATTACAGGCGTGAGCCACCGTGCCTGGCACGATCCATCTTTATTGTCTGTCTCACTGCTTCAGAAATAAACTCCAAGAACATTTTGTTCACTTAATCGCCACTACCTAGAACAGTGTCTGGCGTGCAATAGGGTCTAAATAGATAGATAAAGATTAAGTAAAACTTTTATGAAGATATCAGAGAAGTGCACCAATCTTAAGTGTACAGCTTAATCGTTTTATATGTAACCCAGTTCAAGTGGAAGAACACTTCCAGAGGCTCCCTGTACCCGACCCACAGCCAATCCCCACCCCTTACAGATGTACTGACTTCCATCACCATTGATTAGTTTTTCCTGTTCCTGAGCGTGGCTTAAATGAATTACTTCAGTGTGTACTCTTTTTCATTTTAACTAATTAATTTTTGAGGCAGAGTCTCACTCTGTTGCCCAGGCTGGAGTGTAGTGGAGCAATCTCAGCTCACTGCAGCCTCTACCTCCTGGGTTAAATCCATCCTCCCACCTCAGCCTCCTGAGTGGCTGGGATTATAGGCGGGCGCCACTATGCCCAGCTAATGTCTGTATTTTTCTGTAGAGACAGGGTCTCACTATGTTACCTAAGCTGGTCTTGAACTCCTGAACTCAAGCCATCTGCCCACCTTGGCTTCCAAAAGTGCTGGGACTACAAGTGTGAGCCACTGCACCTGGCCCATGTCCTTTTTTGTTTGGCTTCTTTTGCTCCACGTAAGGTCTACAAGATCTACGCATGGTGTTGCATTGACAGTGGTTCCTTTTACTGCTGTTCTATCATACAACATTCCACCATTTACGTATTCACGCTCTTGCTGATGGGCATTTGAGCTGTTTCCAGTTTGGGGCTACAGTCTTGTACATGTCTTCCGGTAGCCCTATGCCCCCATCTCTCTTGGGTACCTACCTAGGAGTGCAATTGCTGGGTCATAGGGGAAGTGTGTGTGTTAATAAGAAACTGCTGAATGGTTTTCCAAAGTGGTTGTACCTACTGACATTTCCACCAGCCATGTATGAGTGTTGTGTAGCCTCTTCCTCTCTAGTACTTGGGGATGTCACTTTTTTTTTTTTTTTTGAGATGGAGTTTTGCTCCTGTCGCCCAGACTTGAGTGCAATGGTGCAATCTCAGCTCACTGCAGCCTCCGTCTCCTGGGTTCAAGCGATTCTCCTGCCTCAGCCTCCCTCATAGCTGGGATTACAGGCACCCACCACCACACCCAGCTAATTTTTTGTATTTTTAGTAAAGATGGGGTTTCACTATGTTTGCCAGACTAGTCTCCAACTCCTGGCCTCAGGTGATCTGCCCGCCTCGGCCTCCCAAACTGCTAGGATTATAGGCATGAGCCACCGCGCCTGGCCAGGGATGTCAGACTCTTCATGGGTGGGTGACTGTTATCTCATTTCCCTGCTGAGTAATGATGTTGGGTGCTCAGGAAACATCTGCTGATTGAACCCTGTGGTGGGCTATAGAGAGTGGCTCTTCAACTGGCAGGGAGTGTCACTGTTGGCTGCCATGCTGGCCTCAGAAGCTGCTCTCCATTCCACATACTGGTCACACCTGCACCCTGGGCGCAGCTGAGATCAGAGCAAGACATTCAGACGGACTAGGCTAAAGGTGTCCCATGGCTAGAAAAAAGAGAAAATCATTGGTTCCCCAGCAGAGCTCTGCAGACAGGACACTGATAGGCTGCCCCTTCCCGGTGTCCAGTGGCACCCATTGGGCAGAGGCCATCTTTCACCACTCCTAGGAGGCACCCAGAGGCCACGTGACCCAGGCAGGAACACCATCTCCCCTGGGCCCCTGCCCTCTATCTCAGGAGGCTGCATCCTAACACTTGGCAAAGGCTGGGCGTGGCCTGTGAGGTCAGCAGAAATTACCAGCCAGTGGGAGGTGGGCAGAGGCACTGGGCTACTTCCCATCCTAGCCCATAAAAACCTCCATGGGCTCTGAGCTTCCCCCTTCCACAGTGACTTTGGAAATCATGGGCTAAGATGGCACCACAAGAGCCAAGGCCCTGAAGTCCCTCTTAGAGAAGTACTGCCCACTGATCAGATAAATCCCATTATGAATCTTAGGTAAGCAAGATACAAACTTCCATTGCATTTGAACCTGTATGTTTGGGCTTTGTGATATCAGCAAGCTTTGCCCTCATACAGGTATATACAGTACAGTTGGCCCTCCACACCCGCGGGTCCTACGTCTGTGCATTCAACCAACTACAGATCAAAAATACAATATTCACAGGATGTGAAACCCGTGGATATGAAAGGCTGGCTTTTCCTATTGGCAGGTTCTGCAGAGCCAACTTCGGGACTTGGGCATCCATGGATTTTGGTATCCATAGGGGTCCTGGAACCAATCCCCCAGATACTGAGGAGTGACTATGAAATATATAGTACATATGTTTTAAAAAAGAAAACACATAGTACATATAATTAACATAGGTAACAACTAGCCTGATTTTACAGATGAGAAAACTGATGCATAGAGAAGGTGGAGAATTTGTCTGAGGTTAGTAAGTGGAGGAGTCAGGATTTGAACCCTGGGCCTGGCTCCAGAGGTTCCAGTCTTAAGTGCTCCACCTCAAGGCTGAACCAGCAGGCCAAGAATACAGAGGTGCAGGCCAGCTGCTCCAGGCAGCTCCTCCTGCCCACCTAGGCCTCCTCGGGCCTTTTGCCTGGATGCAGTGAGGGTCGCACCCTGCACCCCTGCCTCCTCGCCTTCCCAGGCGTCACCCTGAACCCTCCCCATTCTGACCCTCACCTCTTGGATGGACCCAGCCAATAGGCTTCAGGGGTTTTTCCCTCTCCCACTCCTCACACGCACTTGGCACAACCTCTGCTCTGGTGACCCCAAGTGTCTACCTTCCCTGGGTCCACCCCCAATCTGTTTTGAGAGAAAGCTGCCTCTGGACCAGTGGGATCTACCTCCTGTCCACAGGCCCTATGTCAACCAGAGCTCTTTCAATGACAAGTGACAGAAACCCAACTGGCTTAGAGGAGGGAAATGTTTATTGGCTCATGTGACTTAAGAAGTCCAAGGTCCACAGGCCTCGAGCCAGCTCAGCCCCAGGTGCCCAGATGGCATCAGGAAGCTCTTGTCTCTGGACCTCTTGGCTCTGCTCTCTGTGCTGGTTTTGTTCTCAGGCAGGATGGTTCCCTCAGGGTAATAAGTTGCTTCCAACAGCTCCTGGCAGCCCACACTCATTCCGCCAGCTCTGCTGCCCCAATGTGGTCGCTGTCATCTTGCCAGCGATCCTGTCAAAACCCTTTCCTGATGGTCCCACTTGAAGTCCCAGGGCTCAGGACCCCACCCCTGCACCAATCAGTGGTGGAGTGTGGGTGGCTCTGTGATGGGCTAGCCTGGCGTGCCATTCCCACCCCTCAGCCCCAGGGAGGGCGCTCAACTGCACAAAGCACAGGTCCCAGCAGAGGAGAGATGGTTCCTGAAAGGAAACCAAAAAAGGCACTGCTACCAAAGCAGGGCACCTAGAGGCAGGCAGGGCCTGCAGACGCCCGTTTCCAGCTCCCCAGGGCTGTCCCCTCTCCATGTCTCAAATCGTTGACCCTCCCACCAGCCTTGGGTGTTTTTTTTTTGTTTTGTTTTGTTTTGTTTTGAGACGGAGTCTCACTCTGTCACTCAGGCTGGAGTGCAGTGGTCAGATCTCGGCTCACTGCAAGCTCCGCCTCCCGGGTTTATGCCATTCTCTTGCCTCAGCCTCCCGAGTAGCTGGGACTACAGGTGCCCGCCACCTCGCCTGGCTAATTTTTTTTGTATTTTTTAGTAGAGACGGGGTTTCACCGTGTTAGCCAGGATGGTCTTGATCTCCTGACCTTGTGATCCGCCCGCCTCGGCCTCCCAAAGTGCTGGGATTACAGGCTTGAGCCACCGCGCCCAGCCCAGCCTTGGGTGTTTTAACCCACCTTCTCCTTCTTTGGGTCTCTCACTCAGGGAAGGAGACCCACCCCCTGCTTCACAGAGAAGTCAGACACCATCAGATAAAAGCTGTGAAGACCAGCCAGGTGTGGCGGCTCACGTCTGAAAGCCCAGCACATTGGGAGGCCAAGGTGGGAGGATCACTTGAGCCCAGGAGTTCGAGTCCAGCCAGAACAACATAGTGAGACCTCATCTCTACACACACACACACACACACACAACACACACACACTATATGCCTATAGTCCCAACTACTCCAGAGGACGAGGCGGGAGGATCCCTTGAGCCCAGAAGGCTGCAGTGAGCTGTGATCGTGCCACTGCTCTCCAGGCCAGGCAACAAAGAGAGGCCCTGGCTCCAAAACAAAACAAAACAAAAAAGTTAAAATTAAAAAAAAAATTGTTACCTCTGGTTGGACGCAGTGGCTCATGCCTGTAATCCCAGCGCTTTGGGAGGCCAGGTCAGGCAGATCACTTGAGGTCAGGAGTTTGAGACCAGCCTGGCCAACGTGGTGAAACCATGTCTCTACTAAAAATACAAAACTTAGCTGGGCATGGTGGCGGGCACCCGTAATCCCAGCTACTCAGGAGGCTGAGGCAGGAGAATTGCTTGAACCTGGGAGGTGGAGGTTGCAGTGAGCTGAGATCACGCCACTGCACTCTAGCCTGGGTGAAAAAGTAACTCCGTCTCAAAAAACAAACAAACAAACAAACAAAAACAGTTACCTGAATCCTCCCTGCAAAACCCACTCACTGCCCTGTCCCTTGGCAGGTTGAGGTTGGCCTGAGGTTCCCCCACCTCACCCCATCAATTCTCTCCCATCCTATCCCTGCAGATCGTGTCTAAAATTCTCACCATCTAAAAACCACCCCTATGCATCCATAGGTGTGAAAAATTTATATATATACAATATATAATGTAAATATGTATGTAAATAAACAAACCGCTGCCCACTCCTATGCCCCTCACTCTGAGTGGTCTCTGGTTGGCATCCCTAAGTGCTGCTTCCACACGCCTCAGGGTCTCTCACCTCCAGCCCACTCACCCCCTACAACCACCACCAAGGCCCAAGCAGCACTGGTGGAGTCGCCGGGAAAGCTGAGGGTCGCCTTGCAGGCGCCACCTCCTGTCCACGGTGTCTGACACTTGACCTCTCCCTGCTTCCAGATGTACCTGTATGGGCACCACCGTGGATCCTGGGTGGCACGGGTTCTGGGCTCTCTCATCTCCTTTGGTGGTCTGCCCCAGCACCCCATGCTCAGCGAGGTCACCTGCTTTTGAGGCTCACACGTGTCTTTGTTCCCCTACATTCACACATCCACTCAGCACCTTCCCTTAGCAGCCTCACAGGCACCCCCAATTCATCACAGCCACATTGTGACCTTCAGGCTGAACCTGTTCTTCCTGTGTCCCCCGGCAGGGAAGGAGCCCCTGACCACCAAAGCTGCAGAAAGAAACCTGGGGGTCGCCCTTAACAATCCCCTCAGCCTCCATGTGCAGTTGGCCATCTCCATGCTGAAGGCTGAGGCCAGCACAGACCCAAGTCTGCCCACCGCTCACTGTGCCCCTACCTCGTCCTGCTCCAGCTGCCATCACCTCACCCAGACTTCCGAGTCAGTTCCCTGCTGCCACCAGTGCCCACGAGAAAGCCACTGAGCTTGTTAAGAAACAGACTATATGTGGCCGGGCGCGGTGGCTCAAGCCTGTAATCCCAGCACTTTGGGAGGCCGAGGCGGGCGGATCACGAGGTCAGGAGATCGAGACCATCCTGGCTGACACGGTGAAACCCCGTCTCTACTAAAAAATACAAAAAACTAGCCGGGCGAGGTGGCGGGCGCCTGTAGTCCCAGCTACTGGGGAGGCAGGAGAATTGCGTGAACCCGGGAGGCGGAGCCTGCAGTGAGCTGAGATCCGGCCACCGCACTCCAGCCTGGGCAGCAGAGCGAGACTCCGTCTCAAAAAAAAAAAAAAAAAAAAAAAGAAACAGACTATATGTATACGTTTTCTTTTTGACATTTTTTTTTTGAGTCGGGGTCTTGCTCTGTTGCCCAGGCTGGAGTGCAGTGGTGCAATCATGGCTCACTGCTGCCTCGAACTCCTGTCCCAGCCTCCTAAGCAGCTGGGACCACAGGCATACGCCACCATTTAGACCTTTAAAACTGAATGCCTTGCGGGCCCCAGGAGGCCCCACGTGGGCTACCTGCGCCTTCCCCAACCTCACTGAGTGCCTCTGCTTTACACGCAACACAGCTCCTGGGTCTGCTCTGAAAGGTTATCTGGATGAACATACTGTGTCACCGCCCTGCTCAAAAACCACGTTCAAGGCCCTTCACAATCTTGCTATGTCTGCTCCTTTCCACATGCCCTTCACTACACTGGGCACAGGACTCTACAGTTTCCAAGACCTGTTCCTGCTCCCTGTCCCACTTATCCCTTCACAGCAGCCCACAGGGGGCAGAAGAGTCTCCATCAGAGAGACAAGAGGCTGCTGAGAGCAGGGCAGCAGCCCGCGAGGGGTCAGCAGCACCACGGGGCAGGTGTCCCCCACGTGCCCAGCACTTGCGAGCTCTCCCACCTCCCTTCTGTAGGCAGCCCTGGCGTGCTCAGCAGAGCCAGGGCCTCCAGCCTCCCCAGATGATCCCTCTCTCCCCTCACTGCACCTCACCTGCCATTGACACGGCCCCAGCTCCCAGTTTTTTTTTTGAGATGGAGTCTCACTCCATCACCCAGGTTGGAGTGCGGTGGTGTGATCTCAGCTCACTGCAACCTCCACCTCCCAGGTTCAAGCGACTCTCCTGCCTCAGCCTCCCTAGCAGCTGGGATTACAGGAGCACACCACCACGCCCAGCTAATTTTTCTATTTTTTGTAGAGACGGGGTTTCACCATGTTGGCCAAGCTGGTCTTGAACTCTTGACCTCAGGGGATACGCCCACCTCAGCCTCCCAAAGTGTTGGCATTACAGGAGTGAGCCACCGCGCCCGGCCCCAGCTCCCAGTTTCATGTGGGGAAGGCAGGTGGGTGGATGGGATGGCAACCATGATGTCCTGCACAGAGCCTGGAACAGACACTGAGATTCCCTTTTATTATTTTTTTTAATAAATTTAAGAACAGCTCTACCTTCTATCTTCCCCCCAGAGCAACTAAAACCAACTAAAAGGGGCTATGGCCTGGGGGGCAGAAGGCGCTAGGAGTCATAATCCTCTTCGTCCTCTTCATCAGGTGCTGAGGGGCCCGGGGGCGCTGGGGGCAAAGGCAGAGTAGAGGCGAAGGGCAGGAAGGGCGTCGGGGGGCTGCAGAGCAGAAGGCAGTGGGGAGTCAGGCCTAAGCCCCACCATGCCCTCCACGGGGGCAGCTGCCAAGCCCCTCCCTCCCTCACCTGACCCTCCCACCACCACCCTCCAGATCCATGGGGCCAAGGCCCAGGGCAGCTCATGCAGGGCAGGCCCAGGGCCCACCCACGGGCCCTGGCAGGGTGGAGCAGGATCTTTCAGGAGAACAGTCTCCTGCCTTCGAGCCCTCCTCAGTCTCCTCAGTTATTCTCCTCCCACCCCCCAAATATGCCACAATCAACAAGACCAAGGGGCCAGGGAGACCAGGAAGGGTAAACTGGCTCTAGGGAGTCTGCCAGCACCCTTCCATGCCCCTGGGCTGCTCACCTCTGAAAGTGGGCAGGGGGGTGGCTGGCCTGGGGTGGGGGTTGTGATGTCTCCTCTTCCCCATCAGTATCTGTGTCCTCAGATTCATCCTGTGAGCACCACAGAGGTCAGAGTTGACAAGAAAAGACACGAGCCCATCACTGGGAGTGGCAGGGACAGCAGTAGACCCTCACAGCCCCAGTTTACAAATAAACCGGGTGCAAAGAGGTCGCAGAAAAGGATGAGCGCTGGCCTCCTGCCAGTTCAGCTTGGGGCGAGGCTGTCTGTCCCATCATCAAGGGCAGGGCGAAGAGCTGGGGCCTCACTCACCTCCTGCTCTGAGTCTGTCCCGGACAGCTTCTTGTCCTTGCTTTTCGTTCCCATTCCACCGTTCTTCCGGCCGCCGCTGCCTGGTTTCCGGCCCCTTTGGGAAGGTACAGTCCATCTGCCCGGAGGTCTCCCTACTCCTTGGCCACCCCCAAGCCCTGTGGCCTTGGCCTTCCCCACTGTATGCCAGGCCCTGGCCCCACCTGCGGGCGCCCTTGTCCCCATCCATGTGGTTGTCCTCCCCGTCCCCCTGCATGTCGGGAACAGATGCCACCAAGTCCTTCAAGAAGTCAAACTGCTGCTCCAGCTCGATGCACTGCTTCCTGGAAGAGGTGAGGAGGGGCTGGCACTCAAGACGGGCCCAGACACCCAAACCCTCAGTGGGTGGCAGCAAGGGGCTCCGGATGTCAGACTGGAGCTCGGGCTGATCTCCGCCCCCGGGCCTGCACTCCTTTACTTAAGTGGCTCCCTCTGCCTGGACGCCCAGCCCCTCCTCTGCCAGTCTGTGGCCTTGCTGGTGTCCCGGCCGCCGCCCACCTCCCTCGCCATCCAAGCTCTGCCTCCCTCAGTGTGTGAACTCCCCGCGCCAGCCCCGCCGGCCCCTCCCTGCTCCTCGCCGCTCACAGGTGGGATGTGGTCATGGTCTTGGCGTTCCGGGACTGGGTCACCTGGCAGGCCTTCTTCAACAGCGACTCTAGGAAGAGCTCAAGCGCCCGGGCTGAGGGGCGTCAAGGAGAACGCCAGGGCGGGGGAGGGCGACCCGCTGCCTCCCTCCCCGACGCCCCTCGACCCGGCCCGCCCCCGGCAGGATACAGATGATGACAGGCACCGCCGCCGCCACCTTCCCAATCTCTTCGTCCGTCTGCATGATCTTCTTGATCCGCGCCTTCGGGTGGGGGAGCAGAGTTCAGACCCCGTCGCCTCCGTCCCCTAAAGGGGTGCCGGGGGAGGAAGGGGCATCCCCGGAGAAAGGGGGCGGAGGACGCGGACGCGGGGAGGGCACGGAGGAGGCGGGGCGTCCAGGCCCCCGAACACCGCGGCGCGCCTGCCTTTCCAGAGGGAACTGGGCCCAAGCCTCCCGGGAGCCGGGCCCACTCCCTGCCGGGCTCTGCCATGTGCTCACCGGCGGGAACCGCGCGTTGTACTTCTTCTTCTTGCTCGGCATCTCGGGGCCTCTCTCGCCGCGTCGGGTCCAGCGCCGCCGCCCGCAGCCTCCCGGCTCCCGGGCCTGCTCGCTGCCCGCCCGCCTCGGTTCCCCCGGGTCCTGGTGCCGCCCGCTCCGCCCCCGCCGCTTCCCGTGGAGTCCTAGCGCCGCCGGTTAAGACGCCGCTCACAGGGCCCTAGTGCCCTCCTCTTGGAGCCTCCCGGGCCGTGCGCATCCCTCCCCGGTCTGTACCGCTGCTCCCGCCCGCCCCCAAGACCAGAAGAGCGAACGTTGGCCCCGCCCCCCACGGCCCGCCCCTCCCGGGGTTCCCGCGATGGCCCCGCCCCCCGAGTCAGCACCTCCCCGTCGGCCCCGCCCCTTCCCCTGCCGGCCCCGCCCCACAGCGCGGCCGCTGCGGCCGCTGAGGCTGGCGGCTCCGCCCCGTGGCTGCGCTTGTCTATAAAGTTGTTGTTGAGGTGGCACGGCGCTAAGATGGCGGCGGCGGCGGCGGCGGCCGTGGCGGGGGTGGGGCGCGGCGGCGGTGGCACGGAGCCCCGGCAGGAGCGGAACCGGGCCCGGGGCTGGGCCGGCGTCGAACGCAGCGAAGGCCGGAGGTGACTGCGGGCGGCGGGAGGGGCAGGGCAGGGCCGGGGCGGGAGCACCGCTCGGGCCGTGGGCGTTAATGGCGGCGGGCGCGGCACGGCCGGAGCCTGGCGCTCCTGCAGGCTCTAGCAAGCCCAGGTTCGACTCCGGGCACCGCCCCATTGGCTTCGGAACGGCCTGTGCCCTTTCTGGACCTCAGTGTCCTCGTCTTTAAGTGGGCCCGATAACGCCTTCTCGGGAGGCCTGGCCCTACAGAGCCGGCCTTGGGAGCTGCGCGAACGTGCGCTTCTTTGCCTTCCTCTATTAAATGCCAGCGCTCCGGATACCTGCCAGGAAAAGGGGGCCTTGTCAGGGCCGGGAGGTGTAGCTGGGGCCGGTTGCTCCCACGCCTGGATTCACCCTTTGGCCCTGCCACGCACTACAGGTGACCTTGGGCAAGTCCTTTCTCTCTGAGCCTCAGTTTCCTTGTCTGTAAGTCAAGGAGAATAGTAATAACTGCAGCAACCCTTCTGGAGCGCTCACTCCTCAGGCATCTAATTTTCACAGCGGATCTACAGGACAGGAACAGTTGTTATCCCATTGTAAAGATGAGGCAACTGAGGCGCATCGACAATAACTCTTACCCAAGGCCACAGTTTAATCCAGTGCCTGGCACCTGTAGTTATTGTCTCAGACCCTGCCCTGACTCGGTTCCCTCACAGCAGGATGGAACCAGGTGAGGAGCTGGAAGAGGAGGACTCTCCAGGTGGCCGTGAGGATGGCTTCACTGCTGAGCACCTGGCTGCAGAGGCTATGGCAGCTGACATGGACCCCTGGCTAGTGTTTGATGCCCACACGACACCTGCCACTGAGCTGGATGCCTGGCTGGCCAAGTACCCACCATCCCAAGTTACCCGCTATGGGGACCCCGGTTCACCCAACTCAGAGCCTGTGGGCTGGATTGCAGTGTATGGGCAGGGCTACAGCCCCAACTCCGGGGATGTGCAGGGCCTGCAGGCAGCCTGGGAAGCTCTGCAGACCAGTGGGCGGCCCATCACACCGGGCACCCTGCGCCAGCTCGCCATCACCCACCACGTGCTCTCAGGCAAGTGGCTTATGCATCTGGCACCAGGCTTTAAGCTGGACCATGCCTGGGCTGGCATTGCCCGGGCTGTGGTTGAAGGCCGGCTTCAGGTGGCCAAGGTGAGCCCACGGGCCAAGGAGGGTGGGCGCCAGGTCATCTGTGTTTACACGGACGACTTCACGGACCGCTTGGGTGTACTGGAGGCAGATTCAGCCATCCGTGCAGCAGGTATTAAGTGCCTGCTCACCTACAAGCCTGATGTCTACACCTACCTGGGCATCTACCGGGCCAACCGCTGGCACCTCTGCCCCACTCTCTATGAGAGTCGTTTCCAGCTTGGGGGCAGTGCCCGTGGCTCCCGAGTGCTTGACCGTGCCAACAACGTGGAACTGACCTAGAGGGGCCAAACTGGGGAGACTGCCCTCTCCCCACTCCATGCTGGGGATGGATCCTCCTGTCTTCCTCCTTGTCCCATGAAGGACAAGCCCCCCAACTCTGGGGACTACTAGGTCACTTGGGAACTACCTGCATCTTCAGTCCCCTTGAACTTCTGCCCTCTGTTCAGGGCTGATGCAAGCCCCACAGGCTGGGGGAATCCGGTTGTCTGAGGGATGAGCCTTCAGCCTCCCTTTGTAATGCTGCTCCTCTCCACTGCCCAGGACCGTGGGTTGGGTGCAGACACCTAAGAGGAGAGACTTCCTTGGGACGCTCATCCCCTGCTATACCTCCCCTTCCTCCTGCATCTCCCCTTCTTTCCTTCCCCCTCACAAGGGAGAAAACTTAGTACTTCCAGCCCCTCTCCTTGGAGCCTTCATGGTCTAGGGGTAGGAGCCCCACTGGCCTGAGCATGCCATTTTGGGGGGAGGGTGGTTGTGCCTACTTGTCCTTTGGCAGAGGGGATGCCAGGACCATGGACATGAGGCCTGCGCATCCCTGCCAGCTCACACAGCCTGTCCCACCATCCCCCCTTCCTTGGCTACTTTGACATGTGCCTGCTCCTGGCATTTCAATAAAACCCGGCTTGGGTCTGTGTCTTGAGTGGTTTTAAAATACTGTCTTGGTGGTTACCTGCTTTGGTTGCTAGGGAGAGGCAAGGCCAGGAGAGACTACCCCGTTGACCCGGCCAGGCCCCCATAGCTGCCCCTAGCAATAAGTTGTGCCTCACTGCTGAGGCTAGGCCCTGTCTCTAAGAACCTCTGCAAAACCAGCCCCACTTCCCCTCCATCCCAAATCAGTTTCTCAGAGATTTCCCATAATTCCAGGGGTTGATCCCTCCAGGAACGTCTAAGGGGCCACTGCTAGCCCTCAAGGTACATTTGTGCATATTAGAGGAAGGTACCAAGCCCAGGCAGTCCTAGGCCAGGGTACGTGGTTTGGGGAGCAGAGGATGGGATGGGCTGGATTTCGGCACCCTAGGCTGGACATCCTTGTGCAGTGAAAAACCTGCGCAACCCTAGGTAGTCTCTCTGGAAGCCCCGCCATTCATACTGTCCTCTTCTACCATCCTGACCTTCATAGGGCCCACTGGACAGTTTGCAAAGCGCTTTCATATGTATTAAATTTAAATCTCACAACCTCTTCAGGAGATGTTGGCCCCATTCTGCGGTCAAGGTAATTGAAGCCAAGAAGGGAAAGGAGTTTTCTCAGTGTCATGCGATGAGGTGGGCAGAGCTAGGACTTGCATCCCAGTCCCTTCCTCAGGCAATGAGGTCCCTGAGCCCACCGAGGAAAACAGGTTTTCATAACTCACGAAGCATGTTCACTTATGTGATCTCACTAGGCCGCCCTGCTCTGCTGGGACTTGCTGTAGCCTCGGAGCCTGGCTCCCGCACGCCTCCATCTCTCCAGCCCAGTGCCTGGCCCTGGCCTGGATTGGAGGCCAGTGTGTCTGGCAGGGAGCCCCTTGGGACACAGCTCTCGTGCCGTGCCGAGACTGACTCAGCCCCCAGCAGTCTCACCAAATCGGAATTTAGAGCAGGGGAGCGGAGATGCCACCAGGCTGACTGGGTGGAAGTGGCTGAGTCATGAGATGCTGGCTCAGTCCTCTCTCCAGCTTCCTCCCCACCCTGAGCTTCCCCAGGGCTGAGTCCCCCTCTGCCCAGCCTTGGGAAGTCCCCAGAGCTGGGTGGTCTCCAAGTTGGAGCCTGGTGCTCTGCCTCCCTTGGCCCGCCAGGGCTTTGCACTCCACCAAAGTGGGCCAAGGCACCTCATGGGTCCCGCAGAGATGCCCAGGTGGGGTCAATGGCACTGGCTTCTTTCATAGCTGAGTGTGTCACACACACAGTCCCTCTCCATCGCTGTGCCCTGCCCCACCCCACAACCCACTGTCTCCCAAGCCACTTCCACTGTCCTCTTGTCCCTCCTCCATTCTCCACAGCCAGGTCAACAGATCCCTCCCGCAGAGTGGCCATGTCCTTCTGCCAAAAGCCCTTCCATGGCTCCCCACAGTCTGCAGGATAGAGTCCGCTCTCCTGCACTGGCCGTGACCTGGTGCCCATCGACTGTCCCCGCTTCCCTGGGGCACCCCTTTCTGCCCATGCTCACTCTGCTGGAGCCGTCTGTTACTTCCTTCACCCACTGTCGCACAACCCTGGGCCTCGGGCTGTTCCTTCTGCTTGAGCACCTGCCTTGCAGCCCTGATGGCCGGAGTGTGTGGTGACTTGTGTAATGGCTTGATGGATGTCCGTCTCCTGCTGGCCCCTAAGCCCCATGCCCATACTGTGCTCTGTGAAGGCAGGAACAGTGGCTAGATCTCAGCCCTGTCCCCAGAGCCTACCACAGTGCTAGGCCAGAACAATGACTCCATAAGTTATTATATGAATGAATGAGGTAATTGGCGACTCCAGCCCCTGCTGGACCCGTCTGCCTCATCCCGTCTCCACTCCCTGCTTCGCACTACTTGTCCAAGAACGTTGAGCTGCGTGCGACTTTTCTTGCACACATGGTGGCCTTTCTCACTTTCATGCCTTTGCTGGTGCTGTAGCCTCTGCTTGGCTTACCCTCGCCCACTTCCCTGGCTGGCGCCATGTTCCAGACCTACTGGCTCAGGTGTAATTCTTCAGGATCCTTCCTCATCCTTCCTCACCCCAACTGTTGCAGGCATGTCCCCTAGGCTCCCACAGCTCCCGCCTGCCTGCTGCTCTCATCTGTGTGTAAGATCCCTTCAGAACAGTGGCAATGCTTTATCCTCCAGCATCCGGCATAGGGCCCAGCCTAGTGCAGATGCCAAATTAACTTTCTTTTTTGAGATAGGGTCTTGCTCTGCTGCCCAGGCTGGAGTGCAGTGGCATGATCATGGCTCACTGCAGCTTTGAACTCCTGGGCTCAAGCAATCCTACCACCTCATCCTCCCAAAGTAATCCCAAAGGAATTACAAATATGAGCCCCTGCACTCAGCCAAACATTCTTGAATAAATGAGTGAGTGAATGAAAGCCACTCTCCCTCTCTGGGTCTCAGTTTCCTCATTCTGTTCATAACAAGAGCCAGGCACAGTGCGAAGCATTTACCTACATGATTTCATCTAAGTTTCACCTGGCTCTATTATTATTGCCATTTTGCAGAAGAGGAAACTGAGACCCAGACAAGTTCAATAATTGGCTCAAGTCATGGAGCAAGTAAGTGGCAGAGCCAAGATTCAAACCCAGTTCATCCAACTCCAGGGCATCTTATGCACTGTTGAACCCCCACTTTATCAAAGTGCTGTTGGGGTGGGGACTGCAAAGACAGATGAGACCCAGCAAGGACTCAGGATCTCGTTTCTAAAGCACACAGGAGGTTGGGTCTTCAGAACCACCTGGGAGAGAAGCTGGGCCAAAACTGAGAGTCTCTCTTTTTTTTTTTAAACAGAGTTTCACTCTGTCACCCAGGCTGGAGTACAGTGGCATGATCTTGGTTCACTACAACCTCCTCCTCCTGGGTTGCCATGTTGGCCATGCTGGTCTTGAACGCCTGACCTCAGGTGATCCACCCACCTTGGCCTCCCAAAGTGCTGGGATTAGAGGCATGAGCCACCATGCCCAGCAGAAAGTCCCTTTTTTACCGATGAAGAAACTGAGGCCTAGACAGTGCAATGAC
This sequence comes from Macaca mulatta, assembly GCF_049350105.2. Lineage (NCBI taxonomy): Eukaryota > Metazoa > Chordata > Mammalia > Primates > Cercopithecidae > Macaca > Macaca mulatta. The sequence continues at coordinate 8,508,713 of NC_133419.1, forward strand.
CAAACCTACTGGGCAAGAAGGGTCTCCAGGTCTACAGTGGGAACTGGTCCCCTGCTAGGTCAATGGCCCTCCAAAACCCACCCCCTCAGGCTGGCAGTGGGTTCTGCCCTGTTTGGCCCCTTCCTACCTTGGAGCAGGGACGTGCCTTCAGCTCAGAGGGTGCTGGGAAAACTTGGACAAGTCCTGTGCTCCGCTCCTTTTATAAAACCAGGGGGGCCGGGTGCGGTGGCTCACGCCTGTAATCCCAGCACTTTGGGAGGCCATGGCTGGTGGATCACGAGGTCAGGAGATCGAGACCATCCTGGCTAACACGGTGAAACACCGTCTCTACTAAAAATACAAAAAATTAGCCGGGCATGGTGGCGGGCGCCTGTAGTCCCAGCTACTCGGGAGGCTGAGGCAGGAGAATGGCGTGAACCTGGGAGGCGGAGCTTAGAGTAAGCCGAGATCGTGCCACTGCACTCCAGCCTGGGCAACAGAGCCAGACTCCGTCTAAAAAAAAAAAAAAAACCCAGGGGAAGGGTGACTGAGGCCAGGTAAAGAACCCCCGCCCCAACTCCTTTTCCTCCCACTCTCACATACTGCAAACCCCAGATCCCAGGGAGGAGGCTCCAGAGGGTCTGTCCAGGGAAGGAGAGAATCTGCCCGACTTGTACTTCTGTTGGAACTCATGCAGACTCAAAGAGGACTGAATCAGCTGAGTCGGGAGAACGCTTCAGCAGGAGCTTTGGCAGGATTTGGGGGATTTTCCCAGTGGGGCAGCTGCGCCCCACTCTTGCCGGCTGGGAGGGGCTCTGGCAGGGATGAGGATCGGGTCACACAGCTGATTCATCTGAGGAGGGAAACTCCCCGCTCCTCTGACATACATCCCCCAGGCACCCAGGGGTAAACCTGAGGACACCCAGCTGAGAAGCCCACCAACCCCATCCTCCTTTGCTTACTTGGAAAATGCCAGGGAGATAGAGTCAGGCAGGGTGACAGGGCTTAGGGGACACCTTCCCAGGGAATAAAACCAGAGACTGGGACCAGAGAGAAAGCTGGACAAGGGCCACCTCAGGGGTCCTTTCTCACCCATTTTATAGATGAGAAAACAGGCTCAAATAGTAAAAGTAAACATGGGCTAGGTGTGGTGGCTCATGTTTATAATAACAGCAGTCTGGGAGGCCGAGGCAAAAGGATTGCTTGAGCCCAGGAGTTCAAGACCAGCCTGGGCAACACAGTGAGACCCCCATCTCTACCAAAAACAAAACAAAACAAAACAAAGCCAGGCATGGTGGCACATTCCTACACTCCCAGCACTCAGGAGGCTAAGGGAGGAAGGTCGGTTGAGCCTGGGAGGGCAAGGCTTTGGCGAGCCACGATCCAGCAACTGCACTCCAGCCTGGCAAACCTGTCTGGAAAAAGAAAAAAAATCAAACCTGTATATAGACCTACTCTGTGCTAGGCACACCCTAAGCAGTTCAGATGCATTAACTCATTATGGTCCTCACAGACCTCCTCCTTTTACTGATGAGGAAACTGAGGCAGAAAGAGGTTAAGTAACTTGGCAACTTGGCCAAGGTCAAGGCTAGAACTTCTCTGGGGCCTGCACAACTCCCGGGAGTCCTTGTACACCCGCGTCGCAGGGAGCTCTGTCCCTGGTCCCTGAGCAGCTCTGGCCGTGAGGGGAAAGACCTTTCTGGGATGAAGTCTAAATTGGCTTCTGGGGATCTTCCCTCCTCCGACTGACTCTGCCCTCTGTATACCCTAGAGGACACGGAGGTCACCCACCAGGCTCCAGCTCTTCTTCCTCCCTCCCCTAAAGGGAGAAAGCTGGTTCAGGCAGGAAAATCAGCCCAACCCTCAGAGGCCAGGAGAGGGCAGCGAAGCATTCCCGCCAAAATCTCTCCAGGGCTTTGACTCTTTTCCAAACCCCAATCCATCCTTCCCTCCCGAGTCAGAGCCTCCCTTTCCGGTCTGCCACCCGCCCCTCACAACACATGACACAAACTCACACACAGACATGCGTGCATACTGGGAGTCCAGCCTCCAGGCTCCTGTCCTCTGGGAACCTGGTCTGGCCCCGCTCACCTCTGCGGTGGGCCAGGGGCCTGATGGGTGTCGGAGGTGGGCTGAGAGTTGTGGCTGTTTGAGACGGGGCCAGGGACCCCACACAGGCGAGCTCTGTCCCATTTGGCTCCCACATCCAGGCTGTGTGACTCACCCCCTCACCCCCCATGACTCAGTTTACACCGGTGCCCAGAAGTCCTCCCAGGATGGGTGGGGTGGTTTATTGGCCCAGCCCAGGCCTGCCAGCCTTTCATCCAGGACGGGTGTTTCATACCACTCCTGGCCCAGAGCAGGAGCTGGCACCCATGGGGTACTGGGCTTGGGGTATGGCCCAGGTCTGAGGAGTTAGGGGGAACCTGAGAACTGGGTGACAGGCTCCAACTGTCTGAGCCTGGGTCGGCAGGAAGCAGGAGCCACTCCAAGAAACTTAAGGGGCCAGGCGGAGTGGGCAGATCCATCCTGGGCACTGACAGCAGCGCCCCTGACATCACCCTTCAGAGGAAATTGCCCATAAAGCGCAAAATACAACAGCAAGAAAATTCTCACTAACATTTATCCATCCCTTACTGTACAGGTGCCATGCTCAGCACTGTCCATGCCATGGCTCAGTCACTCCCCTACAACCGTGAAAAGCGGGTAAGATTATTAACATCCTCTTTTTTTTTTTTTTTTTTTCTTTTTTTGAGACAGAGTTTCGCTCTTGTCACCCAGGCTGGAGTGCAATGGCGTGATCTTGGCTCACTGCAACCTCTGCCTCCCGGGTTCAAACAATTCTCCTGCCTCAGTCTCTTGAGTAGCTGGGATTACAGGTATGCGCCACCACGCCTGGCTAATTTTGTATTTTTAGTAGACACAGGGTTTCTCCATGTTAGTCAGGCTGGTCTCAAACTCGCTATCTCAGGTGACCCGCCCGCCTCAGCCTCCCAAAGTGCTGGGATTACAGGCGAGAGCCACTGCACCCGGCCAGCATCCTCTTTACAAGGGAGGAAACTGAGGCATTGAGAAGTTAGGGAATTTCCCAGCTTCCCCAGCTTGCCCAGCCAGGAAGTGGCTGAACTGAAATTCAAACCCAAGATGTCCACTGCCAGAGCCCCTCCTGCCTGCTGAATGGCGCTTACTGAAGCAAGGATGAGAGGCCCAAAACCCCATCCCAGCCCCTGCCATCTCCATGGAAACCTCTAGTTTCAGGGTCCACAGTATGTAAACCTCATCTGCAGGAAGGGGAAACTGAGGCTCCCAGAGGGAAAGAGACTGACCTGAAGTCACATAATGACGTCATTTAACGAACTACTAGAGACCCAGCCAGGCTGGAGCTGTGTCTTTGATGTTCGTCCCACAGTCCTGGGCTGGAGAGGTGGCTGGTGAGGGAAAGGGAGCCTCGCTTTTTATAAATGTTTCTCCCCAATTCTCCTCTGCCAGGAAGGCTTCTCCTACCCCCACCACAGTTGGAAAGAACTCTTCCTTCCTGGGCTCCAGTGATGGCCCTGGCCCTCTCTGGGCCCTCCCCGCAGCACTGTCTCCTTAGCACCAGGACTAGTCTGAGTGTCTGACCACCTCTCTGGGCTGAACGAAAGTGCCTTGTGGTCAGGAGGACCAAGTCGCTGTTTTGTTTTTTTGTTTGTTTGTGTGTATGCATGTGTTTTTGTTTGTTTGTTTGTTTGTTTTTCTGGAGTCAGAGGCTCACTCTATCACCCAGGCTGGAGTGCAATGGCGCGATCTCAGCTCACTGCAACTTCCGCCTCCTGGCTTCAAGTGATTCTCCTGCCTCAGCCTCTCAAGTAGCTGGGATTACAGGAGTGCGCTGCCACACCCAGCTAATGTTTGTATTTTTAGTAGAGACAGGATTTCACCATGTTGACCAGGCTGGTGTTGAACTCCTGACCTCCAGTGATTCGCCCCCTTCGGCCTCCCAAAGTGCTGGGATTACAGGCGTGAGCCACCGCCCCTGGCCTGGGACCAAGTCTTTTATTTTTTTGAGATGGAATCTCGTTCTGTCGCCCAGGCTGGAGTGCAGTGGCACCATCTCAGCTCACTGCAAGCTCCGCTTCCCATGTTCACGCCATTCTCCTGCCTCAGCCTCCTGAGTAGCTGGAACTACAGGCACCCGCCACCACGCGCCTGGGACTAAGTCTTTAATCATCCCTACCTCCCCAACATCTGACTCCATTCAACTTTTAGTTCAGTTAATTCAGAAGAATGGATAAAGAAACTGTGGTACATCTGTGCAGTGGGAGATAAGCCAGTCACAAAAGAGCATGTGGTGAACGATTCAATTGATATGAAATTCTGCAAGAGACAAAACTAATCGATGACAACATAAATGAGTTAAGTGATTTCCTGGGGTGGAGGAATCGACTGCAGAGAGGCAGGAGAGAACTTTCTAGGGGGACAGAAATGTTCTGTATCTGGATTGGAACGTGGCTACACAGATGTATACACATAACCGGCACATTAACAAAGCGTGCATTCTACTGAATGTAAGACAAACCTCGACGAGGTAGCTTCGTGAGACAGGGTCTCACTCTTGCCCAGGCTGGAGTGCAGTGGCCTGATCATAGCTCACTGCAGCTTCCAACTTCTGGGCTTAAGTGATCCTCCTGCCTCAGCCTCTCAAAATGCTAGGATTATAAGCGTGTGCCACAGTGCTCAGCCAGATTTTTCTTTTTAGCAAGACAGATCTATATATACTCAGTGAAAGATCTTCCAAGATAATAAGAAAACCAAAAAGCAAGAAATGATACGGGATGTAGATAGGCTAACCTCTTGGTAAAAAAAATACACAAGAAACTGGTTACTGTGGAGGGGAGGCTTCTCACTCTACCCCTTTTGTAACTTTTGAATTTTAAAATATCTTAATGTATTACCTAGTCGAAAAATAAATGCAATTAAATGTTTTTAGTGTAAAGCAACATAAAAAATAAAAACGAGGTTTTAAAATAATTTCTTCTCCAGGCCAGGTGTGGTGGCTCACTCCTATAATCCTAGCAGTTTGGGAGGCCAAGGTGGACTGATTGCCTGAGCTCAGGAGTTCAAGACCACCCTGGGCAACATGGTGAAACCCTGTCTCTACTAAAATACAAAAAAAAAAAAAAAAAAAAAAATAGCCGGGCATGGTGGCAGGTGCCTGTAGTCCCAGCTACTCAGGAGGCTGAGGCAGGAGAACTGCCTGAACCCAGGAGGAAGTGGTTGTAGTAAGCCAAGATCGCACCACTGCTCCCTAGCCTGGGCAACAGAGCAAGACTTCGTCTCAAATAATAAGTAAATGAAATATGATAAAATAAAATAATTTCTTTTCCACACCCCCTTTTTATGGCCATTAACTTGGTAGATGCAGATATAGATATATATACAGAAACACGCATATCCATCTCCAAAATGCAATACCTTCAAACATTATTCCAAAAAGGGAGAATAAAAGGTAATGTCCTGGCTGGGTGCGGTGGCTCAAGCCTGTAATCCCAGCACTCTGGGAGGCTGAGGCGGGCGGATCACGAGGTCAGGAGATTGAGACCATCCTGGCAAACACAGTGAAACCCCGTCTCTACTAAAAATACAAAAAAATTAGCCGGGCGAGGTGGCGGGCGCCTGTAGTCCCAGCTTCTCGGGAGGCTGAGGCAGGAGAATGGCATGAACCCGGGAGGCGGCAGAGCTTGCAGTGAGCGGAAATCGCGCCACTGCACACCAGCCTGGGCGACAGAGCGAGACTCCATCTCAAAAAAAAACCAAAAAACAAAAAACAAAAACAAAAACAAAAGGTAATGTCCTTCATTGCACGAGGGAACTGTATTGCTCATTGCATAAGGGATTAAAGGATTTCACCTGGGTTGGACTTGTAGACGACCTTGCTGAGGAAGTGGTGGGGAAACTGAAAGCTGCAGCATAAAAGTCAGCCAGGTGAGGGGACAAGGGAGGTTCCTTGGGCAGAGGGAGTCGTCTGTGCAAAAGGTGAGGGGCTCGGTCTGGCAGCCTGGGGCGGAGAGTAAGCAGGTACCTATGAAAGAAAAGCCTGTGAATTTGGCCAAGCCCCACCAGATTTGCGAGGGTCTGGATTCCACACACTTTCCTTCCTCACTGTGTGGCTTTTAGCAAGTTGCTTAATTTCTCTGTGCTTCCATTTCCTGATCTGTAAAATGGGTGTATTATACCATCTCTCTCACAGGGTTGCTGTGAGGATTAAACATGTTACTTGGAATGGCGTCTGGTTCATCAGAGTTCAATGAGCAAGAGCCACTAGTGTTATCCTCTTAGCCCCTCAAGCCTCCCAAGCAGCATGTAACCTAAAAGAACATGGGGTACGCCAAGCACCCCTAGCCCACCCCTTCCCAGGCTTCAAGCCTTCCTGGGTAGCAATTCCAAAGGTGCCACAGCTGGGGTAGGTCCAAGTCTGATGGTGAAATGCTCAGACTCTTAAAATTTTTCAGGATTAAAACAATCCCTCAGGCTGCTGGGTGGGAAGTGCGGAGCTGGAAGCTGTGGAGAGCATTCAGGGGAGAGAGGATGGGGCCAGGACCAAGGAAAATAAATCTTTGTAGAAGTGAATTAACATGTCATCTCCAGGCCAGGTGCCACGGCTCATGCCTGTAATCCCAGCACTTTGAGAGGCCAGGGTGGGCAGATGACCTGAGGTCAGGAGTTCGAGACCAGCCTGCCCAACATGGTAAAAACCTGTCTCTACAATTTATAAAAATTAGACGGGCATGGTGGCAGGTGCCTGTACAGCTACTTGGGAGGCTGAGGTAGAAGAATCGCTTGAGCCTGGGGGGCAGAGGTTGTAGTAAGCTGAGATTACACCACTGCACTCCAGCCTGGGTGACAGAGCAAGACCCTGTCTCAAAAAAAAAAAAAGTCATCTCCAGATGTGGAGCAACTGGAACTGTTACCCACTGAACAACATGGGTGGGATGTAAAATGGTACATCCACGTTGGAGCATTGGTGGAGAGAATCAATTCAAGCTGAATGTACACCAACCATATGACCCAACAATTCCTCCCAACCCGGGCACATAGCCAAGAGAAATGAATACAGCTGGCTCCCAAAAGGATATTCATGGCAGCCTTATTCATAATAGGCCAAAACTAGAAGGCCCCCCAAGTCATCAGCAGGGGAATGGAGAATGGAGAGACCGATTGTGGAATATTTGTGCAATGGGACGCAGCAACAGAAAAGTCCAAGCTACCAGGTCATTCAATAACACAGATGAATCCCACAGACACGTTGAGTAAAAGAAGCCAGACCCAAAAGAGTACACGCCATATGGTCAAATGTATATGAAGTTGAAGAACAGGCAAAACTAATCTATGATGACAGAAGTCAGAATAGTGGCTACCTATGGGTGAGAAGTGTGACTCAGAGGAGCCTTCTGAGTTGCTAAAAATGTCATGCTGATAAGGGTGGTGATTACATGGGTTTATATACATGCAGAAGCCATTGAAGCTGGGCTTGGTGGCTCATACTTGTAATCCCAATACTTTGGGAGGCCGAGGCGGGAGGATCACTGAAGCTCAGGAGTTTGAGATTAGCTTGGGCAACAGCTTCCTCTCTACTAATAAATAAATAAAGACATAAATAAATAATTGGCATGGTGGCAGACGTGCAGTCCCAGCTACTTGGGAGGCTGAGGTGGGGGGATAGCTTGAGCCCAGGAGTTCAAGGTTGCAGTGAGCTGTGATAGCACCACCGTGCTCCAACCTGGGAGATAGAGTGAGACCTTGTCTTAAAAATAGTAATAAATAAGGCGAGGTGTGGAGGCTCACGTCGGTAATCCCAGCACTTTGGGAGGCCAAGGTGAGTGGATCACCTGAGGTCAGGAGTTCGAGACCGCTTGACCAATACGGTGAAACCCCGTCTCTACTAAAAATGCAAAAATTAGCCGGGCGTGGTGGCATGTGCCTGTAGTCCCAGCTACTCAGGATGCTGAGACAGGAGTATTTTTTGAACCCGGGAGGCAGAGGTTGCAGTGAGCTGAGATCGTGCCACTACATTCTAGCCTGGGCAACAGAGCAAGACTCTGTCTCAAAATAATAATAATAATACATAATGACTTATTTTAAAATCATTAAGCTGAACACACTGATGTGTGCACTTTACTGTATGTGTGCTTGACTTCAATTTAACCAACGATTTAAATCTAAGAGCTAAAACTATAAACTCTTAGAAGAAATCATAGGAGTAAATCTTCATGACCTCGAATTTGGCAATGGATTTTTACATTAGACACCCAAAGCATGAGTAACAACAACAAAAAGATACATTGGACTTCATAAAAAATAGTAATGCATCATTTTGTGCATCAAAGAACATTTTTCCATCTCATAAAAAAAGAGAACATTTTCAAGAATGTGAAAAGACAACTTACAAAATAAAATAAAATGTTTGAAAATCTTATAACTGATAAAGGTTTAGAATCCAGATATAAAAAGAACTCAACATGAAAAAAAAATAAACAATTGGCCGGGTGTGGTGGCTCATGCCTGTAATCCCAGCACTTTGGTAGGCCGAGGTGGCTGGATCACCTGAGGTCTAGAGTTCGAGACCAGCCTGACCAACATGGAGAAACCTCGTCTCTACTAAAAATACAAAATTAGCCAGGTGTGGTGGCGCATTCCTGTAATCCCAGCTACTCAGGAGGCTGAGGCAAGAGAATCGCTTGAACCAGGAAGGGAGTGGCTGCGGTGAGCTGAGATTGTGCCATTGTACTCTAGCCTGGGTGACAAGAGCAAAACTCCGTCTCAAAATAAAAAAAAAATTAAGAATGGGCAATGGGCCAGGCGTGGTGTCTGGTGCCTGTAATTCCAGCATTCTGGGAGGCTGAGGTGGGTGGATCACTTGAGGTCAGGAGTTCGAGACCAGCCTGGCCAACATGGTGAAACCCCGTCTCTACTAAAAATACAAAAATTACCCGGGCATGGTGGCACATGCCTGTAATCCCGGCTACTCAGGAAGCTGAGGCAGGAGAATCACTCGAACCCGGGAGGTGGAGGCTGCAGTGAGCCGAGATTGCACCACTGCACTCCAGGCTGGGCAATGGTTGGGAGCAGTGGCTCCTGCCTGTCATTTCAGCATGAAGAGGGGTGAAGGCAGGCGAAGTACTTGAGGCCAGAAATTTGAGATTAGTCTGGGCAATATATTAAGACCAATATATTTCTACAGAAAAAAAAAGAAAAAAAGTAAAGGCTTGAATAGATATCTGTCCAAAAAACGTACAGATGAAACCAAAAACACAGGAAAAGATGTTCATTGGTCATTAAGGACATGCAAATCAAATCAAAACTCAATGAGATACCACTGCATACCCTCTAGGATGTCTTTAATATAAAAAATGGAAAATAACAAGGGTTGACAAGGGTTTGGAGAAATTAGATCCCTCGTGCATTGCTGGTGGAAATGTAGAATGGTATAGTCACTTTGTAAAACAGTCCGGCAGTTCCTCAGAAGATTACCATGTAACCCAGTAATTCCACTCTTAGGTATATATTCAAGAGAAATGAAAACATATATCCACACAATAACTTGTACAGAAATGTACATAACCACATTATTCATAATAGCCAAACAGTGGAAATATCCCATGTCCATCAACTTATGAATAAACAAATGGTCATATATACTCAGCCATAAAAATGAGCAAAGTACTGATGCATATTATAACATGAATGAGTCTTGAAAGTGTTATGCTGGCCGGGTGCGGTGGCTCACACCTCGAATCCCAGCAGTTTGGGAGGCTGAGGCAGGCAGATAACTTGACGTCAGCAGTTTGAGACCAGCCTGGCCAACCTGATGAAACCCTCTCTCTACTAAACATACACAAATTAGCCAGGTGTGGTGGCAGGTGCCTGTAATTCCAGCTACTCGGGAGGCTGAGGCAGGAGGATCACTTGAGGAGTGCAGGAGGCAGAGGTTGCAGTGAGCCAAGATAGGGCCACTGCACTCCAGTATGGGTGACAGAACAAGACTCCATCTAAAAAAAGAAGAAGAAGAAGAAGAAAGAAAGAAAGGTAAAAAAAAGAGAAAATGTTGTGCTAAGTAAAGAAATCAGACAAAAGACCACATAATACATGAGTCCATTTACCTGAAATGCCCAGAATGAGCAAATCCATAGAGACAGGAAGCAAATTAGTGGCACCAGCGGATGAGGGAAGGGGAAATAGGGAGTCATTACTTCATAGGTGTGGGGTGTTTTCTGGAGTGATGAAGTTTTGAAACTAAAGAAAGGTGGTGGTTGTACAACATTGTGAATGTAATAAATGGCACTGCAGTGTACACTTTAAAGTAGTTAATTGTTTGTTACATGAATTTAATCTCAAGTAAAAACGTAAACTTCAAAGGCCAGGCGCGGTGGCTCATGCCTGTAATCCCAGCAATTTGTGAGACCGAGGCAGGCAGATTGCTTGAGCCAAAAAAAATTAGCTGGGCGTGGTGGCACGCGCCTGTAGCCCCAGCTACTCGGGAGGCTGAGAAGGGAGGATTGCTTGAGCCCAGCAGGTTGAAGCTGCAGTGAGCTGTGATTTTGCCACTGCATTCCAGCCTAGGCATCAGAGTGAGACCCTACCTCAAACCAACCAACCAACCAAACAAACAAAAACAACATAAACTTCAATTAAAGAGTGAATAGAAACTGATAAACATAAATATCACCTCCAATGCACTGGCCACACTGAGAACCCACTGGGTGCCAAGCCTCCTTTCCTTCACTGCAGTCCCAAAAGGTGGGGATTCTCTGGGACTTAGAGAGGGGAAGGGACTGAGCCAGTCTTACAGAGCCACCAAGGCACAGTGGCAGAGTCTCTCAGGCCTCCCTGCCCCCAAACTTCCAGCGATGGCTGTGGCCCCCTGGGGTTCTCTCCTGGCCTCCCTCAGTGGAAGCTGGTGAGGTCAGAGGCCAGGAACGTTTCTACGGCCACAAGGCTGGGGTTAGTGATTGAGCAGGTTGGAATGTGCTCCCTCTGAAAGGACCTCCTTGTGGCTCCAGCGACGGTTAGAGCAGGAAGAGACTTTCAAAGTCATGTAATCACACACACACACACACACACACACGCCCACCCCAGACCTGAAACCCTGCTCCCTCAGTTGCCGCAGTGGCCCCAGCATCCACTGCTTGGGGACCGTGGGGTCGGGTGCAGGGTGATGTTTCTGGAGCAGGCAAGCGAACACAGTCAAGGCTGACCTGTGTCATCCCTCCCTGGTTACCTGTGTCACACTTGACCTGTCCAGGTTGGGCTCTGCCAAGAAGTTGAGGTATCAGTGTGTGTGTATGTGCGGGCACATGTGTGTGCACATGTGCTGTATGAGTGCCTTCACGTGTGATCAGTCCCAAAGGTTCCCACCCCTGGGGCTTTTTATTAACATGTGAATTCATCTTCACTGCTATTTGTCAATTTTTCTTTTTTTTTTTTTTTGACGGAGCTTCACTCTGTCACCCAGGCTGGAGTGCAGTGGCGCAATCTTGGCTCACTGCAACTTCTGCCTCCCGGGTTCAAGCGATTCTCCTGCCTCAGCCTCCCGAGCAGCTGGGACTACAGGCATGGGCCACGATGCCCAGCTAATTTTTGTATTTTTAGTAGAGACAGGGTTTCACCATATTGGCCAGGTTGGTCTCTAAATCCTGACCTCATGATCCACCCGCCTCGGCCTCCCAAAGTGCTGGGATTACAGGCGTGAGCCACAACAGCCAGCCTATGTGTCAAATTCTTACTATGTGCTGTGCTAAGCATGTGACATTATTTGTGTCCTCCAACAACCCTTGAGATAGTTATCATTATGTCTCCATTTCACAGATAAAGAAAGAGGCTCTGAGAGATTGTGTGCCTCATCTAGGTCACACAATTGGTGAGCAGCCTAACCACATTCAAACCCAGACCCCAGAGCTGTCTGACCCCAGCACGAGTGTTCTGTCCATGGATCACACTGCCTCAGAAACACTCTCCTCTCCTTTCTGTCTGTCTCTCTCTTTCTCTCTCTGTCTCTGTCTTTCTGTCTCTGTCTCTGTCTCTCTCTCTCTCTCTCTCTCTCACACACACACACACACACACACACAGATCATGATGACCAGAGGATGACAAACATTGGGTCGTTCAAAGGCAAAGGAGAGGCACCAGGTTGGTAATGACTTTCTGAGTGCACAACACTTTACAGCTTACAAAGCACTTTCACATCTGTGATCTCATTTGATCCCACAACAGCTCCGTGAGATCAGCAGCGAGGCCCAATTGAGGGAAGGTGACCTGCCCAGTGTCATACAGACAGAAAATGGTAGCTCTGGGACTAGAACCCCAGGGTCAAACTGGCCTTCCTGGCTCTAAGTACCGAGTGCACCCACAGACTGCTGGCCTGTGTTCCCAAGGAAAGTAGCCCAGAGGGAAAAGCTAGAGCTGATGAAATGGAAGGACCGATGGAGAAGCAGGAGAGCCCAGCCCTCTTGATCTATTTACTTTGAGTCTTGCTCTGTCCCCCAGGCTGGAGTGCAGTGGCACAGTCACAGCTCACCGCAGCCTCGACCTCCCTGGCTCAAGCCATCCTCCCTCCTCAGCCTCCAGAATAGCGGGACCACAAGGCAGGAGTACCACCATGTCCGGAAAAATTTTTTAATTTTTTGTAGAGATGGGGTCTCAAATGGTTCTTTCTGCCTTGGCCTCCCAAAGTGCTAGGATTACAGGCATGAGCCACCACACCTGGCCCCAGCCCTCTTTCTGTAGTCGTGTGACAGCTGGCAGCTCAGTTCTCCATCTGGGCCTCAGTTTCCTCACCTATAGATGGAAGTAATCAGAGAAGAAGCTTTGGGATGGTACCTAGCACTGACATTCTGGATGTGCAACAAGGTGTCTGTAAAAGTGTAAGGGCTGTGAAAAATCTTGGCTGAGCCTGGGCTTGGAGCGCCCATGGCTGTGACTTGGCAACCTGTGCCAGCTACTCACTTAGCAACCTTGAGCAATTCATTTCAACATCTCCCAGCCTCAGTTTCCCCATCTGTAAAACAGGGATGAGGATGATACCTGCCTCCCAAGCACGTTTGGCCATGGCCTCACATTCACTCGCCTTTGACATACTCTCCAAACAAGACTGGTGGCCGAAAGGCACTGACAGTAAAGAAGATGGCGTTTACCAGACCTCAGGACACCTGTAGTGGCCCTGAATTAAAATTCGTTATGGTTCCTGAAATTATCCTGAGTAATACAATTATATTGCATTGTATGTGTGGTTAGTTCAAAGCATTACCTTATCGTAAACATTTAAAATATACCACCCAGCCTGGGCAACACGGCAAGACCCAATCTCTACAAAAAACACAAAAATTCCCCGGGCGTGGTGACGCGCGCCTGTAGTCCCACTTACTTGGAGGGAGCGCTGAGGCAGGAGAATCCCTTGAGTTCAGGAAGTTGAGCCTGCAGTGCGCGGAGATCAGGCCACTGCACTCCAGCATGGGTGACAGAGACCCTGTCTCAAAAATATAAAGTAAAATAAAATAAAATTATGCCACCATTTTTGTAACCCTGGTTTGTCATTTATTCACTTTTCATATACTCGAAGCCTTAAAACAAGGCCAGCGGAAAGATCTCACTCCACGAAGCTTTGGGTCGCGGTTGGCGTGGCTCCTAGAGATGTGATTCTTTCACGCTATTTTGTGGGAGCAGAAACGGAGACTAGCCCAGGCCGCGAGAGGGCTGGGGCTGTGCGCGGGCTCGGGCAGGTGCGTCAGTCCGCGGGGGAACCCGGGGCTCCACCTGGGCGCGGCGAGGAAGTTGCACCATGTATGGGCAGCTACGTCAGGGGGGCGGGCCCGCAGCCACCGGGGAACGCCGAGCCGGGCCCATCCCAGTGAAAAGGCTGCCGCCGGACTGGGGGAGGCGTCGCCAAGTTCGGGACCGACGGGCCAAGGCTGCGCGTCTCGCGGGTGGAGCCTGGAGGTGACCGCGTCGCTGCAACGCCCCCACCCCCCGCGGTCGCAGTGGTTCAGCCCGAGAACTTTTCATTCATAAAAAGAAAAGACTCCGCACGGCGCGGGTGAGTCAGAACCCAGCAGCCGTGGACCCCGCGAAGCCGCCAGCCCCGGGCATGTTCCGAGACTTCGGGGAACCAGGCCCGAGCTCCGGGAACGGCGGCGGGTATGGCGGCCCCGCGCAGCACCCGGCCACAGCGCAGGCAGCCCAGCAGGTGAGAGGGGCCCGACGCCAGGGGTCCCCCGGGAGGACGGCGCGTGGGAGGCCGGGTCAACTGCCGCACACTCTGGGACTGGAGCCGGGAAGCGGAGTCTGGGCCGGGCTGGGGGCCGGGGCGAGGATCCTGCCCCTCGGCGTCCGGGGCCAGTTGCCCCCACTGCGCAGCGGGCGGCAGAGACCCGCGAACTCCCCTTCTCCCAGCCGCCCCCTTCTCCCTTGCAGTCCGCATCTGTCCCTCTGTCTCCTTGCCCGCTTTCTCTCCTCCTGCCCACCTCTGACTTCTGCGTCCACCCTGCTTCAGAAGGAGCGTGGGCGCCTGGGTTGGCCGCCCCGACGGCTCGGAGGGTCTCTTCGCATTGGGCTGAATTCCTGGGATCTGGAGTCTGGGCCGGGGTGAGATGTCCCAACACGGGAGGGAGGCAGGATCCGTCGGGAGAGCAGCTGGGCCGGGGTGGGAGTCCCGGCCCGGTCTGCGACCGTCCGCGTGTCCGTCCGTCTGTTTGTCCTTCGCCCCTCCGTCGCCAAGTCCCTATCGTTTCTCCGCCTGGGGAGCCCCGGGGGGTCCGGGCAGTGGACCTTTGCCGAATGCGGCGAATAGAGACCTCGAGGTTCCGGGACGTGCGCGGGGTCAGGCTGCGGGCGACTCTCGCGACCCCGCTCCCGGCCCCTAACGGCGCCCGCTGCCCGCTGGGGGCACCCGGGAGGCTGCAGGTGCCCGTTTCCTGTCGAGGGGCTGCGAGCACGTGTCGGCAGGGGAGGGAAGGAGGGGCGTCCGTTCCGCCGAGTCACGGCGGCCGAGTCACGGCGGCTGAGTCACCCGGGGCGCCCCTCCCTTCCTGGCCCGGAGCGGCCCGGGCCCGGACAACCTCGGGAGTGGGAGATGCCGCCGGCGGTGCCTTGGACCCGGAACTGGGGTCACTGGGCCGCCGGGCCCGCAGCGCTTGGGCTCAGGCTACTGCTGTCGGGACTTGCCTGGGCTTGTGGGGCGCTTCCCGGATGATTGGGCGCCCACACCCAGGGCCCAGCGGCAGAGCTCGAACCCACTTCTCCCAGAACACTGAGCTCCATCCCAGCCCACTCCTCAGATAGCTGGTTGATAGAATGGGAACAGGGACGTCGTGCTGGGCGCTTGCCACATCATTTACCGTATTTCACAGAGTCGAAGACCTCATCGATTGAAAAAAACCCACCATAACTTTATGCCACTAATTTTCTTTTCTTTCCTTCCTTCCTTCCTTCCTTCCTTCCTTCCTTCCTTCCTTCCTTCCTTCCTTCCTTCCTTCCTTTCCTTCCCTCCTTTCCTTCCCTCCCTCCCTCTTTCTTTCTTTCTCTCTTTTTCTTTCTTTCTTTCTCCTTCTCTTCTCTTCTCTTCTCTTCTCTTCTCTTCTCTTCTCTTCTCTTCTCTTCTCTTCTCTTCTCTTCTCTTCTCTTCTCTTCTCTTCTCTTCTCTTCTCTTCTCTTCTCTTCTCTTCCTTCTCTTCTCTTCTCTTCTCTTTTTTGAGACAGGGTCTCCCTCTGTTGCCCAGGCTGTAGTGCAGTTGCACAAACTCAGCTCACTGTAGCCTCAACCTCCTGGGCTCAAGCAATCCTACTGAGATCCTAGCTGGGAAGCGACCTGGCCACAGGCACGCACCACCACACCCAGCTACTGTTTTAAATATTTTTGTAGAAATGAAGTCTCACTGTGTTGCCCAGTGTGACCTCGAACTCCTGAGCTCAAGTGATCCTAGACACAGCCTCCCAAAATGCTGGTGTGAGTCACCATGCCTGGTCCACTAAAATTTTTTAAATTGCCAATTAAACTGATTTCAGAGGTATTAAATGGTACTTCTTAACATCAATGAAATCCTGTAATCTTCACCTGTAACAATATTAAAAATGAGGAAACTGAGGCACATGGAGGTTAAATAACTTGCCCATGGTCGCACAGGCAGTAAGTAGCTGAGAGCTAAGATTAGAATTGGGACAGCCTGCCATGCCAGGTGGCTAAAGCCTGTCATCTCAACACTTTGGGAGGCTGAGGTGGGTGGACTGCTTCAGCTCAGGAATTTGAGACCACCCTGGGGCAACCTAGTGAGACCCTGTCTCTACAAAAATTTTTTTTAAAAAAATTAGCCAGGCTGTGCGCGGTGGCTCATTCTTGTAATCCCAGCACTGTGGGAGGCCAAGGCGGGTGGATCACCTGAGGTCAGGAGTTTGAGACCAGCCTGGCCAACAGTGAAACCCCATCGCTACTAAAAATACAAAAATTAGCCAGGCACAGTTGTGGGCGACTGTAGTCCCAGCTACTTGGGAGGCTGAGGCAGGAGAATTGCTTGAACCAGGGAGGTGGAGGTTGCAGTGAGCCAAGATCAAGCCACTGCATTCCAACCTGGGCAACAAAGCAAGACTCTGTCTCAAAAAAAAAAAAAAAAGCCAAATGTGGTGGTGCACATCGGTAGTCCTAGCTACTTAGGAGGCTGAAGTGGGAGGATTGCTTGAGCCCGCAGGTCACTGCACTCCAGCCTGGGCAACAGAGTGAGTGTCTGTCTCAAGAAAAAAAAAAAGGCCGGGCGCGGTGGCTCACGCCTGTAATCCCAGCACTTTGGGAGGCCGAGACGGGCGGATCACGAGGTCAGGAGATCGAGACCATCCTGGCTAACACGGTGAAACCCGGTCTCTACTAAAAAAATACAAAAAACTAGCCGGGCGAGGTGGCGGGCGCCTATAGTCCCAGCTACTCGGGAGGCTGAGGCAGGAGAATGGCGTGAACCCGGGGGGCGGAGCTTGCAGTGAGCTGAGATCCGGCCACTGCACTCCAGCCTGGGTGACAGAGCGAGACTCCGTCTCAAAAAAAAAAAAAAAAAAGCAAAAAAAAAAGCATTGGGATGGCCTGAACCCACAGCAGTGACTCTTTCCTGCCTCAGCCCCTCTGCACTGGGCACCTGCCACTTACCAGACTGTCGCACACATTCTCTCACTTGATTCTCACAGCCTCCCCGTGAGATGGGAGCTGTAATTATCCTCTTCGTGCAAACAGGTGCAGGAGTGGGTAAAAGACCAGCTGCTGGGCTCAAATACTGTTTCCTACTCACTGGCTCTGTGTCTGTGGACAACTGTTCTCCTGTCTGAAAATGAAGATACTAGGCTGGGTGTGGTGGCTCAAGCCTGTAATCCCAGCACTTTGGGAGGCCAAGGTGGGTGGATCACCTGAGGTTGGGGGTTGGAGACCAGCCTGGCAAACATGGTAAAACCCTGTCTCTACTAAAAATACAAAAATTAGCCGGGCATGGTGGTGCACACCTGTAATTCCAGCTACTCGGGAGGCTGGGGCAGGAGGATCACTCGAACCTGGGAAGCACAGGTTGCAGTGAGCCAAGATCATGCCACTACACTCCAGCCTGGGCAACAGAGTGAGACTCCATCTCAAAAAAAAGAAAAAAGAAAAGAAAATGAAGATACTACTGTGCCAATGATATGAGTCAGTATTTGTAAAGTGGTTAGAACAGTTCCTGGCAGTTTATATTTTATAAATGTTAGCTCTAATGGGGAAACGGGGGCACAGAAAGGTTATGTGACCTGCCCAAAACCACACAGCTTATGAGCAGGGATTTGCCACTAGGTCAGTCTCTGACTGCCAGGCTGTGTTCTTTCTGTTCTCAGAGCTAGCCTGTACATTGAAGGTAGACAGCAGTGTAGCCTCTGCCCAGTGGAAGCCCCTCAATCCACATGGACCTCATCTGTGGCCTTCCATTTCTTATTCCTTAGAAGTTCCACCTCGTGCCAAGCATCAACACCATGAGTGGCAGTCAGGAGCTGCAGTGGATGGTACAGCCTCATTTCCTGGGGCCCAGCAGTTACCCCAGGCCTCTGACCTACCCTCAGTACAGCCCCCCACAACCCCGGCCAGGAGTCATTCGGGCCCTGGGGCCGCCTCCAGGGGTGCGTCGAAGACCTTGTGAACAGGTAAGGCACAGAGGCATCGCAGTGGCTCCGACTCCACCCAGGAGTGCTGGGTGCAGAGAAGCTCCTACCAGAAAGGAGAACATAGGGTTAGGAGAGAGTAAGGTAGGCTATAGGTGACTACTGCCCAAGGCTGAAAGCGATAGGAGCCCCACGGGAGGCCCAGAGGATACAACAGTCACTTCTGGATCACAGAAGCTTCCTGGAAAAGGTGGCATATTAGCCTAGAAGGATGGGTAGGACTGGCAGAGGCACAGAGGAAGGAAAGGACATTCCAGGTAGAGAGGGATGGCAGGAGCAAGGATGGAGGTGGAGGCAAGAGCATGTAACGTGCGCACATGTAATGGTGAGGGGGTCTCCACCTACCAGCATGCATAGAGGGGATACTTATGTTGTCTGGGAGAGAACAGGAACAAGAGGGTTCCCTTCAGCTACTCCCTCAGTCTCAGTTTCCCTGTCTCATTTAATCCTCAAGAAATCTATCTGGGGTATGTACCCTGGTTTTCCCCATCTTCCACCAAGGAAATGAAGGCACAGAGGGGTAGTCACTTGCCCAAGATCACACAAGTAGTGAGTAATGGCACAGAACTGGCCTTGGCTCCAGGTCCATCCAGCTCTGAAGTCAGATCCTAACCACCAAACCAAGGCCAGGTGCAGTAGCTCATGCCTGTAATCCCAGCACTTTGAGAGACCTAGGCAGGAGGATCACTTGAGGCCAGGAGTTAAAGACTAGGCTGGGCAACGTAGAGAGCCCCTGTCTCTACCGAAAAAAACAAAATAAAATAAAATCCCCAAAACTAATCACCAAGCCACTCTGTCTCACTGGGAGCTAACAGAAGGCTCAAAGTAGAGGGAATTGAGAATTCTTGGCTCCTCAAGGCCCTTACCAAAATAAGTGAATAAGAGATGGTGAGTCTTTAAAGGAGTGGCTCTCTTTCCTCTCCGTGGGCATTTTGGTGTGGGAGACTACAGGGGATGAGTTTAAAAAGCTTGGTTGGCAGGTAGAGGATGGGGAGAGAGGTTAGGGCCCTGGGAAAGATGAGAGATAGCCAGGGATAGGTTTCCCAGAACAGGATGTCTGGCCTTTGTGGTGAGGAGGGACTGTGGTGTGAGCCACAGAAGCGGGCCAGGGGTAAACCCTCTTGTGCATCCTTCCTTCAGCCTGGTTCTGCGGGTGACCCTTTGATCCTGGGCTCTCCAGGTAGGGCTGTGAGCTGTGAGTTGGATCCTTTTGGCGAAATGGTCTCTCTCATCTGGCCTGTCACTCAATGTGGAATAGAGTGAGTGGGTTCTATGGGTTCTAAGTCCTACTCTGGAACCATAAGCAAGTTATCCTCCGTGGGCTTCAGTTTTTCATGGAAAGTTGGGTTAAGAATCTATGTTTAAGGCCAGGTGTGGTGGCTCACGCCTGTAATCCCAGCACTTTGGGAGGCCGAGGCAGGCAGGTCATGAGGTCAGGAGATCAAGACCGTCCTGGCTAACATGGTGAAACCCCGTCTCTACTAAAAAATACAAAAAGCCGGGCGTGGTGGTGGGCGCCTGTAGTCCCAGCTACTCGGGAGGCTGAGGCAGGAGAATGGTGTGAACCCAGGAGGCAGAGCTTGCAGTGAGCTGAGATCGCGCCACTGCACTCCAGCCTGGGCGACAGAGCAAGACTCCGTCTCAAAAACAAAAACAAACAAAAAACAACAACAACAGGCCGGGTGCGGTGGCTCACACCTGTAATCCCAGCACTTTGGGAGGCCAAGGAGGGGGATCACCTGAGGTCAGGAGTTTGAGACCAGTCTGACCAACATGGAGAAACGCCGTCTCTATTAAAAATACAAAAAAATTAGCTGGGCGCGGTGGCACATGCCTGTAATCCCAGCTCCAGCTACTAGGGAGGCTGAGACAGGATAATCGCTTGAACCTGGGAGGTGGAGGTTGCGGTGAGCCAAGATCACACCATTGCACTCCAGCCTGGGCAACAAGAGTGAAACTCTGTCTCAAAAAAAAAAAAAAAAATCTATGTTAAAAAAAAAAAAAAAGAGGCCAGGTGTGGTGGCTCCTGCTGGTAATCCAAGCTTTCTAGGAGGCCAGTGCAGGAGGATCCCTTGAGCCCAGGAGTTCCAGACCAGCCCGGGCAACATAGCGAGACCCCATCACTACAAAAAAAAAAAAAAAAGGCCAAGCACAGTGGCTCATGCCTGTAATCTCAGCACTTTGGGAGGCTGAGGAGGGTGGATCACCTGAGGTTAGGAGTTCAAGACCAGCCCGGCCAATATGGTGAAACCTCATCTCTACTAAAAATACAAAAATTAGCCAGGTGTGGTGGTATATGCCTGTAATCCCAGCTACTTGGGAGGCTGAGGCATGAGAATCACTCGAATCCAGTAGATGGAGGTTGCAGTGAGTCGAGATCAGGCCAATGCATTCCAGCTTGAGAAAGAGTGAGACTCTGTCAAAAAAAAAAAAAGGCCGGGTGCGGTGGCTCATGCCTGTAATCCCAGCACTTTGGGAGGCCGAGGTGGGCAGATCATGAGGTCAGGTGATCGAGACCATCTTGGCTAACACGGTGAAACCCCATCTCTACTAAAAATACAAAAAATTAGTTGAGTGTGGTGGCAGGCACCTGTAGTCCCAGCTACTCAGGAGGCTGAGGCAGGAGAATGGCGTGAACCCGGGAGGCGGAGCTTGCAGTGAGCCAAGATCAGGCCACCGCCCTCCAGCCTGGGCGACAGAGCCAGACTCCGTTTCAAAAAAAAAAAAAAAAAAGGCCGGGCGTGGTGGCTTACGACTGTAATCCCAGCACTTTGGGAGGCCGAGGTGAGCGGATCACGTAGTCAGGAGATAGAGACCATCCTGGCTAACATGGTGAAACCCCATCTCTACTAAATATACAAAAAATTAGCCAAGTGAGGTGGCGGGTACCTGTAGTCCCAGCTACTTGGGAGGCTGAGGCAGGAGAATGGTGTGAACCCGGGAGGCGGAGCTTGCAGTGAGCTGAGATCGCGCCACTGCACTCCAGCCTGGGGGACAGAGCGAGACTCCGTCTCAAAAAAAAAAAAAAAAAATCTTTGCATATTCTCAGTGAAAAAACAAGAATCTATATAAAGTACCTGGCTGGCACATAGTAGGTTTCCAACACATTGCAACTTAATCAGCAGCACTCATTATCCCCTCCTAGTGCTTACAGCTCTTGGAAGAGGAGACTTGGTTGTCCAGAGATCCAAAAGGATGAGGGTCCTGCAAAGAGGGTGCTGAGGGGGAAAGGTCACTTCTGGCTGGGGAATAAGAGGGCTTCCTGGAGGCAGGAACATCTTAGTTGAGTCCTGAGAGATAAGGAGGGTTAGGGTTTGTGGAAGGGGAGGGCATTATGGGAGAGGAATGTGCACTAAAGCTAGGTGCGAGGAGGAAATTTTACCAATCCAAGCAGACAGTGCCTCAGTGCAGAGAACTGGTTGGGTGCAGTGATCCCTAAATCACTAGCTGAGGGGGCCCTGCCATGACCTCTGTCAGGGTCCTACCACTGGGCCACCGTGAGGGGCGAGTTCCAGGCAACCAATGGCCCAGGGTCCTCCTCACTGCCAGTCTCACCCCCAGATCAGCCCTGAGGAAGAGGAGCGCCGACGAGTAAGGCGCGAGCGGAACAAGCTGGCTGCGGCCAAGTGCAGGAACCGGAGGAAGGAACTGACCGACTTCCTGCAGGCGGTGAGCACCAGCCCTGGTCCACCGAACTCTGAGGGACCCTGTCTCCCAGGAGCCCCCAAAGCCCCAGTATATGTAGCCCCTTCCCCACCATCCTAGCTCCTTGTCCGAGGGGCAGTCCTGGGCAAATGATGAGGAAAAATTGATTAAAAACTGGCTGCAGCATGTCTCACTGGAGGCAGAGCAGAGCTGAGGCTCAGCCAGCAATCTCCTTGTTTTTTTTTGAGACAGAGTCTTGCTCTGTCACCCAGGCTGGAGTGCAGTGGCGAGATCTCGGCTCATGGCTTACTGTGACATTTGTCTCCCAGGCTCAAGCAATTCTCATGCCTCAGCCTCCTGAGTACTGGGACTACAGGGACCTGCCACCCTACCCGGCTAATTTTTATATTTTTAGTAGAGACAGGGTTTCGCCATGTTGGCCAGGCTGGTCTCAAACTCCTGACCTCAAGTGATCCACCCGCCTCAGCCTCCCAAAGTGCTGGGATTACAGGCCTGAGTCACCGCCCGGTGCCAGCAATCTCCTAAAACGCCTGGGCCTGATGGGAGTCGTGCCCATTTTCTCCCAGGGGCTCATGGGAATTGCAGTCCAGACTTGCTGGAGACTCTCCACTGCCCCCCCTCTCTCCCCACCCAACCCCAGCTCCTCAGAACCCTGAGTCCAAACATCTGAGGCTCCAGGATATTCAGCCCTCACCTTCCTGACTCCTCTCCTGATCTTCTACAGGAGACTGACAAACTGGAAGATGAGAAATCTGGGCTGCAGCGAGAGATTGAGGAGCTGCAGAAGCAGAAGGAGCGCCTGGAGCTGGTGCTGGAAGCCCACCGACCCATCTGCAAAATCCCCGAAGGAGCCAAGGAGGGGGACACAGGCAGTACCAGTGGCATGAGCAGCCCGCCAGCCCCCTGCCACCCTGTACCTTGTATCTCCCTTTCCCCAGGGCCTGTGCTTGAACCTGAGGCACTGCACACCCCCACGCTCATGACCACACCCTCCCTAACTCCTTTCACCCCCAGCCTAGTCTTCACCTACCCCAGCACTCCTGAGCCCTGTGCCTCAGCTCATCGCAAGAGTAGCAGCAGCAGCGGAGACCCATCCTCTGACCCCCTTGGCTCTCCAACCCTCCTTGCTTTGTGAGGCACCCGAGCCCTACACCCTGCAGGTGCCACCCTAACCAACGTCTCCTCCCCTTCCCCCACCGGTCCAGCTGGCCTGGACAGTATCCCACATCCAACTCCAGCAGCTTCTCCATCCCTCTAATGAGACTGACCATATTGTGCTTCACAGTAGAGCCAGCTTGGGGCCACCAAAGCTGCCCACTGTTTCTCTAGAGCTGGCCTCTCTAGCACAATTTGCACTAAATCAGAGACAAAATATTCCCCATTTGTGCCAGAGAATTCCCGGGAGCCCAGAGACTTTGTAGATCCTTAGAGGTCCTCTGGAGCCCTAACCCCTTCCAGGTCACTGCCACACTATCCATCACCCTCTTCCTGTGATCCACCCAACCCTACCCCCTGACAGAAGGTGCCACTTTGCCCACCTAGAACACTAACTCACCAGCCCCACTGCCAGCAGCAGCAGGTGATTGGACCAGGCCATTCTGCCGCCCCCTCCTGAACCGCACAACTCAGGAGGTGCCCACGGCTTCTGTGATGAGCAGATCTGCCGATCTCAGCTTTGAGAAGCCTTCAGCTCCAGGGAATCCAAGCCTCCACAGCGAGGGCAGCTGCTATTTATTTTCCTAAAGAGAGTATTTTTATACAAACCTACCAAAATGGAATAAAAGGCTTGAAGCTGTGGCCTGAGCGCCTCACCGGACCCCAAGGCCAATGGGAGAGTATTTGAGTCGTAAGTCCCAGCCTTAGCTCTACAGACTCACTGCATGACCTTGGACAAATTATTTGATATTTTTGGACTTTGTCTTATCTGACAAGTGGGGCTACATCCGCTCGGCCTCATCTCCAGGACTGAGAGGAGAGAGTCCTCTGGGGTAAAAGCGAAGAGGCTTACCGTCCCTCTTCCCGTGGGGGCCCACAGTGCTGTTGCGTGTGCCACGGTGGGGCGCTGTTATGCCCCCTTCCAGCCTCAGAGGAGGGGGCCGAGTGGTTCTAAGCCCCCAGCAGCTGCTTCCTGCCCCATTGTCTTGAACAGGAAGGAGCCGGGAAGGGAGCTGGAGCCACTTCAGGGGCTGGATTCTGGCCGGTCCCGGCGCCCGATGGGGGAAGTCTGGTTTACCACTGCCCCGCATCCCACCCCAGGCTCGAAGTAATGGGGGAATCATTAGTTCTGCAGTCCTTCTGGATGGGAATGGTACCCTGTTTCAGCACCCCACCCTCGCCCCAACCCCGGCGAGTACCAAATAGACGCTGCCCAGGCCGCGGGCTCCGCTTCCGTCCGGGTTTATTACCCCCAATCCAACCCCCAGCAAGTCCCTCCGCTCCAGCCTTCAGTCCCCCTGCTGCCCTGCCAGCAAGAGCGAGGGGCCCTTATCGGTGTCAGGATTTCTTAGTCCATGCCAGCGGCCCCTCTTGTGCAGCCAGGACGGCGTCCAGGTCCCGAGGTCCACAGCTCGGGGAGCAATCCGGGCGGGCATCGGCGTGGAGGAGGCAGTGCCTTCAGTCATCGGGGGAACAGGCCAGGGGCAACTGATCCGGACTGCCCACGCTGCCGGTGCTGGAGCTTCCATCGCCTAAGTCGCGGGGCCCACACGGGGGCAGAGCAAGCTCGGGTGCTGGCCCGGCGCCTGAGCCCCCCGCGCCACCGGGGCCGCCGCGGGGGCCCCATTCTTCGCCCAGCGCCAGGCAGAGCTCCTTAAGCGCCAGGTTCTCCCGCAGCAGCTCCTCCTGGCGGCCCTCCAGCTCGGCCAGCTTCTGCCAACAGCCGCCCAGGTCCTCGCGCACTGCCCGGGATGCTTGGGTCCCGAAGAGCTGCCACTGGCGCGCGGCGCGCCGCCCGCGCTGGCGCTCCGAGTCCAGGAAGCAGCAGAGGTCGCGCAGCTCACGGTTTTCTGCCTGCAGACGCCGGTTGAGCTGCTTGAGTTCGCGGATCTCGCCCAGGTGGCCCTGCAGCTGCCGATTCACCTCCTGCATGAGGCGGCCACGCTGCACCAGTGCCGCCAGGCGCGCCGCCTCCTCCCTCCGCAGGCGCCGCACTAGCTCTTCCTTGCCCAGCGCCGCCATCTCCTCGTCCGTCAGCTCCTCCAGGCCGCCTGCCTCGGCCTCCATGGCTGGTCAGGCCGCTGGAGCATCGCCCGCCCGCCGCCGCGACCCAGGAGCCCCACGTCGGGCCCGGCGCCACTCAGGGTCGGGCTCCGGCTCCGTGCGCAGCAGGCAGTGGCCCAGGCAGCGTAGGCTGCAGCAGCTACCCCAGCTGGGCACGCGGCGGGGCGCGCGCCGGGGCGGGGCCGCACGACGTTATGGAAGGACAGCCAATCCGGTGAAAAGTCCCCGGAAAGGGGTGGGGCCTGAGTTCAGGGGGCCCCTTCCCCACCCACTCCTAGTGTTACTGATCCTCGATGTCAAGGAAGGCCCGCGTCATCGCCCTCCGCACCGGTCTCAACCCTAAACTAGGAGCTTCGAACCTCCAAGTACCGGATCGCCCTAAGCTCGAGCCTAGGCCTCTCGGCTCTTCTGAGAACCAAGACTCAGGCGTCCACCCCGGACTCCTGCCCATCCCCGACGGAAGTCAGATGGACCGCTCTCCAGTCCCTCTTTACCTTTGATCAAATTCGGAAGTCTGGGCTCACTAAGGATTGCTCCCGGTTCCTCGGAACCCTAAGTCCAAACGTTCTAGCTCACCGTTAGACTACTATCCCTCCCAGGGAGCGTTTCTTGCCTGGGGGGAGGAACATACAGGATTCGTTTGTTCAATAAACGTTTTTTATGTGCAAGGCCCATGCAGAAATAAATTTAACCAAAATACTGATTCCATCCTCAAGGAGGACGCAGTCTGTCCGGGAAGACAAGCTGTGTTAAACAAGAAACAAATCGGGGAGAAGTATGGTCTGAGGGTCCTTAAGAGGATTCCCAAAAGGGATGCTATCCAAGAGGCTCTGGTAGATCCATAGGACTTTGCCCAGTAAAGAGCTATTTCAGGGAGAGAGAATAACAAGGTGAAAGACACTGGTGCCCGAAAGAGCTTAGCTGCTTTAGGAACAATGAGGATAGCTTGATGGTTTTTGAAAAGCAGATGTGTCCAGAAAACGCGAGAGAGACAGAGAGGCTTCAAGGGTAGGTAAAAGCCAGATTCTTAAGAACTTCCAGTACTAGGTTGGAGCATTTCCAAAGGCCAGTAAGGATGTTAAGCAAGGGAGTAACATTTGTAAGGATGTTAAGCAAGGGAGTAACATTCTAAGATGTGCATTTGGCCGGGCGCGGTGGCTCACGCCTGTAATCCCAGCACTTTGGGAAGCCGAGGCGGGCGGATCACGAGGTCAGAAGATCGAGACCATCCTGGCTAACACAGTGAAACCCCATCTTTACTAAAAATACAAAAAAGAAATTAGCTGGGCTTGGTGGCGGGCGCCTGTAGTCCCAGCTACTGGGGAGGCTGAGGCAGGAGAATGGCGTGAACCCAGGAGGCGGAGCTTGCAGTGAGCTGAGATCGCGCCACTGCACTCCAGCCTGGGCGACAGAGCTAGACTCCGTCTCAAAAAAAAACCAAAAAAAAAAATATATATATATATATACACACACACACACACATATATATATGCATTTAACTGGCCAAGATGGTGAAACCCCGTTTCTACTAAAAATACAAAAATTAGCCGGGCGTGGTGGGAGGAGCCTGTAATCCCAGCTACTCCATAGGCTGAGGCAGAGAATTGCTTGAACCGAGAAGGCGGAGGTTGCAGTGAGCCGAGATCGCGCCACTGCACTCCAGCCTGGGCGACAGAGCGAGAAGGCTCTGTCTAAAAAAAAAAAAAAAAAAAAAAAGTATTTAAAAAAGATTGGGCCGAACCCTGTGTGGGCCGAACCCTGCGGGGAGGGGACATAAACAGGGAGATTGGTAACTGTGCAAGGAGCAAGGAGAGCTAAGCAGAAAAACGGCTGGGGCAGCGTCAGTGGGGGTGGAGAGGACAAACAGATACTAGAAATATTCGGGAGGCAAATCAGCCGAACTGAACGTGGGGAGAGAGGAGTCTGGGAGAACGCCCAGGTTTCTCGTATGAAAACTGGTGGATGGGCCGGGCGCGGTGGCTCAAGCCTGTAATCCCAGCACTTTAGGAGGCCGAGACGGGCGGATCACGAGGTCAGGAGATCGAGAGCATCCTGGCTAACACGGTGAAACCCCGTCTCTACTAAAAAATACAAAAAACTAGCCGGGGGAGGTGGCGGGCGCCTGTAGTCCCAGCTACTCCGGAGGATGAGGCAAGGAGAATGGCGTGAACCCGGTAGGCGGAGCTTGCAGTGAGCTGAGATCCAGTCACTGCACTCCAGCCTGGGCGACAGAGCGAGACTCCGTCTCAAAAAAAAAAAAAAAAAGAGAGAGAGAACTGGTGGATGTTAGGGTTATCACTGAGATAGCGACGCAGGAAAGAAACAAATGGGGAGAGCGAGAGGTCTGTCTAGAATATGTTGAGCTTTTGAAGGGCTTACAGGAAGAGTGTGGACAGACTTGGCCAATAGGCGGCCCCTCCGGATGTGAACTTCCAGGCAGAGCTCAGAAAGGCAGAATTAGAGACGTCAGTAGCTCGTGGGGATGGGGGTGTGGTTAAAACCAAGGTGGAAGCAGGCGCCCCAGGCCCAGGAGAGGTGCTTATGCGCAGGATGGACAAAGGGGTCTCCAGCAAGAGCCCGAGGAAGTCGGGGCATACCCCATTTTTGCGGAGAAGAGATTTAGTACAGAGCCCTGTGAAACCCCCTAAGTTTAGGATACAGGTCAAACTTAGGAGGTCCCGAAGAGGGCAGAGAAGGTGGGAGAAAAGCCAGGAGGAAGTGAGGGGAGAGGTTGCGGGGACCGTGGAGACGAAAGGAGGAACTCCCTTCGAGCTCCTGCAGACCGCCGCGGGGAGACAGGACGCAGGAGCCTGGGACTCCCCCTCCCGGCCGGAGGAAGCGTTGCTCCTCCGCGTAGTCCTCCCCCTCTCTTCCCTCGCCGCTCCCGCCCCGTCCCCGCCACCACTGGCTGTGTCCCGGAAGTGGTCCTATGCTGGGTCCGGATGCCGGGAGCGGAATCTCGGCACTCCCGGAAGTGGCCTGGAGGCGGCGCGCCCGGCCCGAGCGGTGCTCCCTCCTGCTCGGGCCGCTGCGGCCCCGGGCGTCGCCATGACCAGCGAGCTGGACATCTTCGTGGGGAACACTACCCTTATCGACGAGGACGTGTATCGCCTCTGGCTCGATGGTTACTCGGGTCCGTCAGGGGCGTGTGGGGAAGCCCGTCAGCGGAGCGGTTGTTTTGAATGGGAGAGGGGGCGGGGCTAGGACTTGGTCATCCTTTAGGGAAGTGGGCGAGCGCCTGGGAATAAGGGGTGTTATAGGGATCGGGGATGGAATCCCTTAAGGGCTTCTGGCGTCGGCGGGGCGGGACCTGATGCTAGCACCCACTTTCCAGTGACCGACGCGGTGGCCCTGCGGGTGCGCTCGGGAATCCTGGAGCAGACGGGCGCCACGGCAGCGGTGCTGCAGAGCGACACCATGGACCATTACCGCACCTTCCACATGCTCGAGCGGCTGCTGCACGCACCACCCAAGCTACTGCACCAGCTCATCTTCCAGATTCCGCCCTCCCGGCAGGCACTACTCATCGAGAGGTGCTCACCCTGTGGGATGGTGGAGACATCAACCAGTCTGACTGTATACCCATTTTCCCAGCTGAAACAGGCCCAGGGAGGGATGGGACTTACCCAGCCATCAGAAAGTTGAGAGCAGAAGGGGTCAGACCCAGGCCCTGCCAGGCCCCGCCAGGCCCCCTTTCCTCTTTTTTATGGGGGGGTCAATGGTGTTGTCTGACTCCACAAGGTACTATGCCTTTGATGAGGCCTTTGTTCGGGAGGTGCTGGGCAAGAAGCTGTCCAAAGGCACCAAGAAAGACCTGGATGACATCAGCACCAAAACAGGCATCACCCTCAAGAGCTGCCGGAGACAGGTGGGCACTGCACCCACACAGACACAGCATCCCATTTGCACTTCACTCCCTCCCTTTGACCACTGCCCCAGCTCCAGCCTCTGACTGTGGCAGCAGCTTCATACCTAGTCTTCTCCTCCCTTCCCCTTTCCCCCCCTTTTTTTTTTTCCTTTTTTTTTTTTTTTTTTTTTTTTTTGAGACGGAGTCTCGCTCTGTCGCCCAGGCTGGAGTGAGTGCAGTGGCCGGATCTCAGCTCACTGCAAGCTCCGCCTCCCGGGTTTACGCCATGCTCCTGCCTCAGCCTCCCGAGTAGCTGGGACTACAGGCGCCCGCCACCTCACCCGGCTAGTTTTTTGTATTTTTTTAGTAGAGATGGGGTTTCACTGTGTTAGCCAGGATGGTCTCGATCTCCTGACCTCGTGATCCGCCCGTCTCGGCCTCCCAAAGTGCTGGGATTACAGGCGTGAGCCACCGCTCCCGGCCTTTTTTTCCTTTTTGAGACAGAGTCTTGCTCTGTGCCCCAGGCTGGAGTGCAGTGGTGTGATCTCGGCTCACTGCAACCTCCGCCTACTGGGTTCAGGCGATTCTTGTGCCTCAGCCTCTGCAGTAGCTGAGATTACAGGCGTCTACCACCACACCCACCTAATTTTTGTATTGTTAGTAAAGACGGGGTTTCACCATGTTGGCCAGGCTTGTCTTGAACTCCTGGCCTCAAGTGATCATCTGCCTTGGCCTCGCAAAATGCTGGGATTACAGGCGTGAGCCACTGTGCCTGGCTCCCTGTTGCTCCTTCCAAGCTATCCTGTACTGTGTGGCCAGAGTGACCTTTCAGAAGCCCAGATCTGACTTTGGGCTCCCACTGCGTCCTGGGTAGCAGCTGCACTTCTTGGCTTTGACCTATAGACTGTCCTGTGATCTCGTCCCTGCAGACCTCTCTCTCTAGGCTTACATTTCTCCAGCCCCCAGGCTTTCCTTTACTCATGTTGCTCTACCTGGAGGGTACTGTTCTTGGCAATATCTACATCTTGAAATCCAAGACAGGAGATGAGATGCCACCTTCTCCACAAGCCTTTTTGGTACGCCAGGAAGAAGTAACCCTTCTGGGCCTTTGATGCCTTTCTTTTGTATCTCCTGTGAGCTTTCTGTTTATAACTTAGCATTTGTTTTTTATTTTTTAGTTCCTGGGGCTTAGCCAGGAAAGTCTGTTCCAACTCAAACTTGTGAAGATCTGGAGAGCATGGTGCTAAAATGGGGTTGGATTTAGAGATAAGATTGAGTAAACATTTATCCAAGGCAAGATACGGCAGGAGCTGCTAAGCATTTGAGTTGATAACAAGTACTAATAACCAATAGTTGGTTGAAGGAATAACAGATGCTAAATCAGCACTTGCCGACTGGATAGGTGGATGGGGAAGGGAGGGATGTTCAGTAAGTGGTTTATTGGGTGAGCGACATGGTGGACACTCTGACCAGTCCTCTCTTCTATCTACCCTAACTGCCCTGCAGTTTGACAACTTTAAGCGAGTCTTCAAGGTGGTAGAGGAAATGCGGGGCTCCCTGGTGGACAATATTCAGCAACACTTTCTCCTCTCTGACCGGTTGGCCAGGTGAGGAGCTAGCCACCTCCCCATCCTGCACACTACTTCCCTGGGCCCTGAGGCTTGTCCACCTTCCCTACCCCAACCATTCTGACCTCCTTAGTATGCTGGGGGAGTGATTATCCCACTTTTGGTCTGTACTTTTTTTTTTTTTTTGAGACGGAGTTTCACTCTTGTTGCCCAGGCTGGAATACAATGGTGCAATCTCGGCTCACTGCAACCTCTGCCTCCCGGTTCAAGCAATTCTCCTGCCTCAGCCTCCCGAGTAGCTGGGATTACAGGCTTGAGCCACCGCACCCAACTTGGTCTGTACTTTGGACCAGACTGTCCTGGATGCAAAGCACAGTCCAGCGATTTCCAGTTGGGCTGTTGAGAGATGCCATATGTAAAGCCATGGCACAGCCCTGGCACTTAGGAAGTGCTCAGTAAATAGTAACTGTTACCCTTATGGTCTCCCACTGTATGCACTAGGAAACTTGGGCTGGAACCTTCTCTTCGCACAGATGGGGAAAGGGCGTAGAGAAGTGACTTGAGACATGTCACACAGCAACTTGAGGCGGAGAGAGGCCAGAACTCGGACACCCAGCTGAGGTTGCAGCTGCTTCCTAAGAAGGAATTTCTTTTTTTTTTTTTTTTTTTTTTTTTTTTTTTTTTGAGAAGGAGTCTGGCTCTGTCGCCCGGGCTGGAGTGCAGTGGCCAGATCTCAGCTCACTGCAAGCTCTGCCTTCCGGATTTATGCCATTCTCCTGCCTCAGCCTCCCGAGTAGCTGGGAACACAGACGCCCGCCACCTCGCCCGGCTAGTTTTTTGTATTTTTTAGTAGAGACGGGGTTTCACCGTGTTAGCCAGGATGGTCTCGATCTCCTGACCTCGTTATCCGCCCGCCTCGGCCTCCCAAAGTGCTGGGATTACAGGCGTGAGCCACCGCTCCCGGCCTAAGAAGGAATTTCAAGCCCTGAGGACCCTCCTCTCTTCTGTGCAGGGACTATGCAGCCATCGTCTTCTTTGCTAACAACCGCTTTGAGACAGGGAAGAAAAAACTGCAGTATCTGAGCTTCGGTGACTTTGCCTTCTGCGCTGAGCTCATGATCCAAAACTGGACCCTTGGAGCCGTCGGTGAGGCCCCCATTGACCTAGGTGCCTGGATGTCTCCCCATCCTCAGGACCTGATTCCCCACCAGTAGTTTCTCCCACAGGCCCCCAGTTCCCAGCATTCGCTCCTGTTCGCGGCCCACACCCAGGCTACCCTGCCCATAGAATGTTTTCCCACACACAGCTTGTCTGCAGACAGAGGGCCTATTGCCTCTCTGTGGCCCGGGGCATGTCACTGCATCTCTCTGACACTCCATTTCCTCTTCTGTCCCTAGGGGGGAAATGAAGTATTGGGTGAGGAAAGGCTTAGGCTATCCCAGAAGGGGATTTTATCACCCACCGCAACCCCCTTCATGGCCTCATAGACTCGCAGATGGATGACATGGACATGGACTTAGACAAGGAATTTCTCCAGGACTTGAAGGAACTCAAGGTGCTAGTGGCTGACAAGGACCTTCTGGACCTGCATAAGAGGTGACCTTGTAGGGGGCCATGGGGCAGGGCCTGCAGTAGGGGCCCAGGTGGCTATAGGTATGACCCTGTCTCTGCAGCCTGGTGTGCACTGCTCTCCGGGGAAAGCTGGGCGTCTTCTCTGAGATGGAAGCTAACTTCAAGGTCTGTGGTCCCATCCAGCCTCTGGCCTTTGGCATCGTCAGCCTCCAGTTCGCCACCTGTACTGGGCAGCTCTGCCCCTCCCAGAGACTGGCCGGCAGGTGGCGCTGCTGCTCCCTCTGGTGGCTGCTGACGGTGGCCGCTGATGGAAGCAGCTCATAAACAATGGGGACTTGGTTGATGGAGGGAGGTGGATGGATCTGGGGAGGGACCTACTCCTCCCCCAGCTTCTGTGCTCAGCTCCCAACTTCTGGGGCAGAAAGCAGAACTCCAAAGATCCCTGCCCCACAGAACCTGTCCCGGGGGCTGGTGAACGTGGCCGCCAAGCTGACTCACAATAAAGATGTCAGAGACCTGTTTGTGGACCTCGTGGAGAAGGTGAGCTGTCGTGACTCTGACACCCAACCTGGCCTGTTCCCGGCCTAGACGAGTGCTAAGTATTCTCTTGGGCCCACAGTTTGTGGAACCCTGCCGCTCCGACCACTGGCCACTCAGCGACGTGCGGTTCTTCCTGAATCAGTATTCAGCGTCTGTCCACTCCCTCGATGGCTTCCGGTGAGCAGTCCTGTCCTCCTGTCTAGCTTGGCCTTGCCCCAGCCTGCCACCTGCCAGGACCTCACCTCCCGCAGACTCAAGGTTCCTCATTCTACTACCCTGGGGGTAGGACCAAAGCTCTGGCTCCCCCTCTTAGAAGCTGTGTGATTTGGGGCAGGTTTCTTAACCTCTCCATGCCTCAGTTTCCTCATATACAAACTGGGGTTCATCATGAGAAGAACTGTAAGAATTTTCTAAGCGCAAAATGAATGAAGGTGTAGAAAGCACTCAGGGCAGGGCCTCCACCATGGTGAGTGTTGTGAAAACTCAGCTGTCACTGTTCATGTTCTTACAGACACCAGGCCCTCTGGGACCGCTACATGGGCACCCTCCGCGGCTGCCTCCTGCGCCTCTATCATGACTGAGGCCCCTCCCAATGTCCCGCCCACACTGACAATAAAGTTGCCCTGAGTTTGGAGACTGGTCCTCGCTCCGGGGAGCAGGTGGGGGACGTGCAGATGTGCCTGTGTCTGTCTCTGAGCACCTGGTGTCCGTGTACAAGGATGGACATTTACAGTGGCCTCTTGGGAACTGGGACATATCTCAGGGAATGGTGACTGTGCTCCGCCCATCCACCAGAAGAGTCCACTCACAAGCCAGACGTCTTGTCTTGGTTTATTCAGGCTGTATTGAGATTGGGAAGATGAGCAAAAACCTGGGGGTAGGGCTGGCGAGGAGGCAGCTGGCCTAACAGGACAGAGCTGAGGGGGCCAGGTGGGTTCAGGGAGGGCAGGAGACTCGGGGCTTCACATCCGGTTTCTGCACACGGGCAGTGAGCGGGAACCTGGTGATGCCGCAGGTATTGCTGCCTCGGTGTAGCCGGAAGTAGCCCTAGGAGGTTAGGGGACACGGGTGGGAAGGTGGGAAGAGGCCTGTTCTGCCTGGCCCCTCCCCCAATAGATCACACTCACCTTCTCTCCCCACTGGGCCCCCCAGGAGTTCTTCAGGATCCAGTATGGGGTGGGGTGTGGAGGCTGAGGCTGAGACTGCGATGAGACTGTCTCTGCCCATATCCCCTCTGACTTGAGGCTGCCAAAACCCACCAGCAGGACAGAGTGGTCCACAAGCTGGGGGTCACAGGTGGTGGGTGTGGCCTTGATCACACCTTTCCGGTATAGCTGCAGGGGGTGGGGGCCGAGGGGCTGAGTGTAGGGCCAAGTCCCCTGTATTCCCCTCCCCCGCCAGCTCTCCCATCCCACCTGCAGGGGCTTCATGTTGATGGTCACGGTGATGGGGCCGTAAGTGGCCAGGTACTGGGCAATTCCTGGGGACGGGAGCATCATCAGACCCTTGGCATGTGGGAGTGTCGGTTTCTCTCTCGCTCCTTCGCTCCTCCCACCCCCTCTTGTCTTCTAGCCCAGTCACCCAGTGTGTCTGCCTCTGCCCCGGTGTCTGTCCCTGCCGTCCGCCCATGTCCCTGCCCTGCCCGCACTGTGCTCGCTGTTCTGCAGCATGATGAAGTCCTGGATCCAGGCCACCTTGTGGTACTTCTTGGCATGGCACCCTTGGGCTCTGACTTTGCCCTGGAACGGGTAGTCCTTTTCACTGGCCAGGCCGCCTGCAGATAAGCAAGACAAGGGAGGAGGCTCCGCTCCTGCCCACCCTGTCCCCCTGCAGATGCACAGAGTGGCGGGGCAGTGCACTCACTGTTGTTGAGAACAGTTATGAACGCTTCCCAGACGAAGCCACCACGGCAGCCATCCCCACAGCGACCACAGTCCAGCAGTTCTGGTGCAAGAAGGGACAGTGTGGGTGACCAGGCCCCTAGGCCTCCCTCCCCTGTCACACCTGCACCCTCTGTCAGCCCTACCCTGCACGGAGACATCCACGAAATCCCAGAAATTGATGCGCCACAGGGCCTCTATGTTGCCTGCCGCTGCCATGGCCCAGCAGCAGTTGCAGTTTTTCTGGAGGGCGAGAGGGTGAGGAGGGGCTAGGTGTTCGGGCCAGGCCCCTCTCCTTCCCACCACTTAGCTGAATTAGAGCGAGCTGGGTAGGGGCAGATACCTGGTCCTTGATGGGTGAGATGGCACCGGCCACCTTCCGCCAGTCACAGGTGAAAGGCACTGACTCCTGTGGCTCTTCGGACCCTATCTCTCTGCCCATGCCGGGGACCCTTCCAGCTGCCCTCCGATACCCGTAGAGCTGGCCAAACTCCTCCTCTGGGGAACAGACAGGGCCACTGAGGTCTCTGTTTTGACCCCTTCTCCCTGTTCTGCCTCTCCCACTCCAGCCGTTGGTCCCATAATGCCCTGAGGGGCAAAAAGGCAAGGATAGGCCGGGTGTGGTGGCTCACGCCTATAATCCCAGCACTTTGGGAGGCCAAGGCAGATGGATCACTTGAGGTCAGGAGTCCAAGACCCCATCTCCACAAAAAGTAGAAAAATTAGCTGGGTGTGGTTGTGCGGGCTTATAGTCCCAGCTACTTAGAAGGCTGAGAGGTTGGGGGAATTGCTTGAGTCTAGGAGGTAGAGGCTGAGTGAGCTGCTGTGATTGCACCATTGTGCTGCAGCCTGGACAACAGAGCAAGACCCTGTCTCAAAAAGGCAGGGATGCTGAGCCTAGAGAGGCTGGACTCCCTGCTGGGTGCTTCCGTGTAGCTGCTGTGCTGGCCCCTAGGCTGGGCTAGGACACAGGGCTACAGAGATTCTGCCCCTGCACTGGGTGATTTGATACCAGCACCCAAGCCCCTGGTCCTCGGGGAAATGAATTTCCTTCCCTGGGAAGTGAAAATTGAAGGTCCACTGGGTCCAGCTGCCAGTGTCCCTGGGGAGACCGCTTCCCCAACCACCACCTACAGGCCAGAAGGGTTAATGGTACCTGTGAGGTCACTGAATGGAGTCACCCCAAACTCAGCTGTGCCCAAGTCCTCCTCCTGCAGCCGCTGAGCCTGGGCCAGGTTGTGGGCAAAGATGTCCAGGCGGTGAGCATGCTCTGGACCAAGAGGGAGTTGTCCTAGGCTGACTCCCAAACCCTCAGGGGCAGGAAGTAGCCACTGGCTGGGCACCCTTCCACCCACACCCACCCAGTTGAGCACTGGCTCCTTTCGTGTAGCTCCTACAAGGCCCCACTGCAGATACCCAGGCCCAGGAAGTGGTTACCCAGCCCACCTAGGGTTGGGTTTTCCCCAGAGGCAGCGAGAGGACCATCTCTGGCCACCCTGGGTAGGAAGCCAGGTAAGGGGTCTGGTGGTGGTGACTCAAGGAAAGGATGTGCGGCCAGAGACCAGCTTCCTGCCAGGCCACCACCTTTACACCTCTGACCACAGGAGGAGAGCTGGAACATGACGGGGAGAGGAGACGATGGCACGGGCAGCCTGGGCTAAAAGGCACACGCAGACCAGCCCCCTAGAAAGATCAGTACAGCGAGAGGGCAGGGGCAGGGGTTAGATCATGGGCTAGAGAAGAAGTCCCCAACGTGGGGACAAAATGGGTGTCCTTGGGTGTTTGCTGAATGAACGAATGACTAGGTGGTGGCCCCCTGCCCACTGCCTGGAATCACAGGGAAGTGACTGCGGAGCCAGGGGATCACGTAGGACTAGGGCAGGACCTCACCCGCTGCCACTGCCCTCCAGATCCATAGCAAAGAATGATCCTGGACCCACTCATGCTTTCAGGAAACCAGGGAGCACATGCCCAGCCCTGCCCTGTCCTGCTGAGTGACCTTGGCCATGCCTGTTCCCCACCCTGAGCTTCAAGTTTTTCATCTATTACAAAGTGGGATGGCTGGGCTCGGTGGCTCACACCTGTAATCCCAGTCCTTTGGGAGGCTGAGGCAGGTGGATCACCTGAGGTCAGGAGTTCAAGACCAGCCTGGCCAACATGGTAAAACCCTGTCTCTACTAAAAATATAAAAGTCAAGTGTGGTGGTACATGCCTGTAATCCCAGCTACTTAGAGGCTGAAGCAGGAGAATCGCTTGAACCCAGGAGGTGGAAGTTGCAGTGAGCCAAGATGAGGCCATTGCACTCCACGTCTCAAAAAAAACGTGGGGGCCGGGCGCGGTGGCTCAAGCCTGTAATCCCAGCACTTTGGGAGGCCGAGATGGGCGGATCATGAGGTCAGGAGATCGAGACCATCCTGGCTAACACAGTGAAACCCCGTCTCTACTAAAAATACAAAAACTTAGCCGGGCGAGGTGGCGGGCGCCTGTAGTCCCAGCTACTCGGGAGGCTGAGGCAGGAGAATGGTGTGAACCCGGGAGGTGGAGCTTGCAGTGAGCTGAGATCCGGCCACTGCACTCCAGCCTGGGCGACAGAGAGAGACTCCGTCTCAAAAAAAAAAAAAACAAAAAAAAAAAAACAAAAAAAAAAACGTGGGGGCTTGGAGTGGAGATGTATGTGCCCTGTGATACCTTCTGGGCTCAAGTAACTCCGGTTGAACTGGATCTGGAACAGCTTGAAGGCCTCTTTCAGCTCCAGCGGCTGGGGACTGAGGTCCTGGCAAGGAACCAAGGGTAGAGAGGGGCAGTGGGCAGAGGAATCATTGCTGGGGCCCCACCTTAGCTCCTAGCCGTGCAAGGACTGGGCTAGGGGTCAGCCAGTTAGCCTTCTCTGTCTTCCCATGTGCCCTTGGGCACGTCAGCCCCCTCTCCAACCTCAGTGACTCCCTCTGAAAAATGAGAATGACAGGCCAGCTGTTTCTGAAGGGGTGACCCCAGGTGTGGGACTGGCAGTTGTAAGGTTTTGGGAGCACTTACCTGGGCCCTAAGGGAGCCTCTGATGCCTTGGGCTAGGCCTGCCACCAACAGGGCCAGGAGGCAGGAGGGGTGGGTAGTCAGTGCCATGCTGGTGCAGTCTGGAGAGGCATGGAGGCAGGAAGCCGTGCAGATCGAGGAGGAGGGTGTGAGGGCGGGGCTGGAGAAACCACGAAGGGGAAGACAGGTTTGGTGGGTGAGGGGTGGACCCCTAGAACCCTCAACTTGCTCAGGCCTTCAGGCTTTCAGTCCTCTGCCTGTCTGCTCCCCAACCCACCCCTTTTTTCTTTCTTTTTTTTTCCTACCCAGGTTGGAGTGCGGTGGCACAATCTGGGCTCACTGCAACCTACACCTCCCGGGTTCAAGCAATTCTCCTGCCTCAGCCTTCCAAGTAGCTGGGACTACAAGCGTGCACCACCACGCCCAGCAATTTTTTTGTATTTTCAGTAGATACAGGGTTTCACCATGTTGGTCAGGCTGGTCTCGAACTCCTGACCTCAGGTGATCCACCCGCCTCAGCCTCCCAAAGTGCTGGGATAACATGCATGAGCCA
Source organism: Macaca mulatta (assembly GCF_049350105.2). Classification (NCBI taxonomy): domain Eukaryota; kingdom Metazoa; phylum Chordata; class Mammalia; order Primates; family Cercopithecidae; genus Macaca; species Macaca mulatta. Next base: position 8,546,753 of record NC_133419.1, read on the forward strand.
CTGCACCTGGCCAAAGGAACCACTCTTGCTCCTACTATGAAGCTCAGTCACCTCAATGGCTGCCTCTTTCAAGAAGCCTTCCCTGCTTCCCCAACCTCTGGTAGAAGCTTTGCAGCCCCTTCAGCCCAGCTGCACCTGTGCCCATTGGGCATCTGCCTCCAGCCACACCAGAAGGGTTCGGTTTGCTTGTGTCCCCGGTGCCCAGGATAGGGCTAGGCATGGGGCAGGCTCGCTAGGTGTTTGCTGACTGAACAGTTGATCATCATAAGTTGTAAACAAGAAAGCAGGCTGGGCACAATGGCTCATGCCTGTAATCCCATCACTTTGGGAGGCCAAGGTAAGAGAATCGTTTGAGCTCAGGAGTTGGAGACAAACCTGGGCAACTGAGCAAGACTTCATCTCTACTAAAAAAATAATTAAAAAAAGTTAGCCAAGCATGGTGGTGCTCTCCTGTAGTCCCAGCTACTGGGGAGGCTGAGGCCAGTGGGATTGCTTGAGCCTGGAAGATTAAGGCTGCAGTGAGCTATGATCATGCCACTGCACTCCAGCCTGGGTCCAAGATCCTGTGTCAAAAAAACAAAACCAGGCCAGGCGCGGTGGCTCACACTTGTAATCCCAGCACTTTGGGAGGCCGAGGCGGGTGGATCACCTGAGGTCAGGAGTTCAAGACCAGCCTGGCCAACATGGTGAAACCCTGTTTCTACTAAAAATACAAAAAAGTAGGTGGGCGTGGTGGCGGGTATCTATAATCCCAGTTACTCGGGAGGCTGAGGCACGAGAATGACTTGAACCCGGGAGGTGGAGGTTGCAGTGAGCCGAGATCGCGCCATTGCACTCCAGCCTGGGCAACAAGAGTGAAACTCCATGTCAACAAAACAAAACAGGAAAGTGCAGAGTCAGAGTCCAGGAGCAGCCATTGCTGCTAGTGCCTCCCGTTCCTCATCCCTCCCATGGTCTAGAGATGAGGATGAGGGGGCTGAAGAGCCAGAAGGATAACTGTGAGCATCACAGACAGAGGGAGGCCAAAACTTAAGTTGTGAGGTCAAGGGCTGGGCAGCAGTATTAACACCCATTACTGCTGTCTTTGTTCTAAGTGGGTCCTTGGGCTGGAGACCTCCCTTCTAGGAGTTCAGGCTGAGAACTGGTGACCAAGACCAGAGAAGGGTGTGAAGAGCTGGCTCTCTAGGGTTCCATGGGGCGGGAGACAGGACAGCTGTAATCCTGGGATTTATTCACTTACATGCTCACTACTGCATTTCTTTATTAGGATTCCTCCCAGAGTCGTGAGGCCACACTTTGTCGCCCTGCCCAGAGAGTAAGCCAAGGGGCTTCTCTATTTGAAAAGCATGCTGCTGCCTTTATTGAAATGCCGTGGACAGACCATCCCCAGAGTGGTGCCTGGCCCTGTGGTTCTAGAGCCCAGTTACGGGCCCCAGCCAGGCTTGTCCTGTTGTATGACTGATGGCTAAGGCTCCATGTCAGCCCTCAGAGGTGGAGGTCCCAATGTGGGTCTGTTGTGATGGTAGGATGTGGGAGGCCACGGGGAGGAGGGACTGGAGGTGTGGGGCCCAGTGGCCTTCCTCTTTGATCCTCTTTCCTTCCCTTGCATGACAGCTCCCAAGGCCAGGAGGTTTGGGTCTGTTTTTAGTCAGTGCTGTGTCCCTGGTGCCCGGCACCACAGCATCTGCTTTACAGTGGCCAGTCAGTAAACATTTTTTGTTTTGTTTTGTTCTTTTGAGACGCAGTCTCACTCTGTCGCCCAGGCTGGAGTGCAGTGTCACGATCTCGGCTCACTGCAACCTCCGCCTCTCGGGTTCCAGCGATTATCCTGCCTCAGCCTCCCAAGTAACTGGGACTACAGGTGTGCGCCACCACACTCAGGTAATTTTTTTGTATTTTTTGTAGAGACAGGGTTTCACCATGTTGGTCAGGCTGGTCTCAAACTCCTGACCTCAAGCAATCCACCTGTCTCAGCCTCCCAAAGTACTGAGATGACAGGCATGAGCCACTGCGCCCAGCCGAGTAAACTTGTTGAGTGGATCAGTGAACTTCCTCCACACACTCACTCATTTGTCCATTCACCTGCCGACCCTGCAGATCCCTGCTGGCACCCAGTAAGGGGTGGGCCACGGGCACAGGGGCCTCACTGCCTGAGAGGAGCTCACTACTTGGTCAGAGAGAGACACTGATCCAATGGTGTCTGGGACCTTGAAAGGGACCCAGTGCAGAGCAGGCCAAGGCAGGGAAAGTCACTGAGGGTGCAGAGGACCGGGGAGGCATTCTGAGGAGGCAACTCCAAGTGGGAGGCTCACTCAGGCTGGATAGTGCAAAGATGGAGGTTCAGGTTCAGGTTGTGCACCAGCCGTGCACTAAGTCATCCCCCCGGGCCTCATGTCTTCATCTCTAATTGGCAATGACAATTCTCAGGCTGAGGCTTGAGTGGAATGATACTTAGTGGAGCGCCCAACACTGTGGCACAGAGTGAGTGTTCGCAGGGCGGGTGCTTCATGCTCTAATATGGGGCAAGGAGTTCAGCGGGTCTTGAAGTCCATGGGACATGAGTGCAAGTCCCATCCTTCACCTGGGACAAGTCTCTCAGCCTCCCTATCTGTGAAACGGGGTGATAGCAGCACCCCTTTCCTGCCTTTTTTTAATATTTCCTTTTTTTGAGACAGGGTCTTGCTCTGTCGCCCAGGCTGGAGTGCAGTGGCACGATCTCGGCTTACTGCAACCTCCACCTCTCAGGTTCAGGTGATTCTCCTGCCCCAGCCTCCTGAGTAGCTTACAGGTGTTCACCACCATAGCCAGCTAATTTTTGTCGTTTTAGTAGAGTTGGAGTTTTGTCATGTTGGCCAGGCTGGTCTGGAATTCCTGACCTCAGGTGATCCATCCACCTTGGCCTCCTAAAGTGCTGGGATTACAGGCATGAGCCACCATGCCCGGCCTATTGTGGTATTATTATTATTAGTATTATTATTTTTTTTGAGACGGAGTCTGGTGCTGTGGCCCAGGCTGGAGTGCAGTGGCCGGATCTCAGCTCACTGCAAGCTCTACCTCCCGGGTTTGCGCCATTCTTCTGCCTCAGCCTCCCGAGTAGCTGGGACTACAGGCGCCCGCCACCTCGCCTGGCTATTTTTTTGTATTTTTTTTAGTAGAGACGGGGTTTCACTGTGTTAGCCAGGATGGTCTCGATCTCCTGACCTCGTGATCCACCCGTCTCGGCCTCCCAAAGTGCTGGGATTACAGGCTTGAGCCACCGCGCCCGGCCCTATTGTGGTATTATTACAGACTATAAACTTCACTTTTTTTTTTTTTTTTTTTTTGAGACGGAGTCTCGCTCTGTCGCCCAGGCTGGAGTGCAGTGGAGTGATATCGGCTCACTGCAAGCTCTGCCTACCAGGTTCACGCCATTCTACTGCCTCGGCCTCCCAAGTAGCTGGGATTACAGGTGCCCACCACCATGCCTGGCTAATTTTTTTGTAGAGATGGGGTTTCACCGTGTTAGCCAGGATGGTCTTGATCTCCTAACCTCGTGATCTACCCGCCTCGGCCTCCTAAAGAAACTTCACTTTTTTGAAGTGTACAATTCAGTGGGTTTTAGTATGTTTGCATAGTTATGTGACCATCACTACTATCTAGTTTTAGAATATTTTCATTATCCCAAAGAAAACCCAGACCCATTAGCAGTCACTCCCCATTCCCCACCTTCCTCTGGCAACCATTAATCTACTTTCTGTTTTTCTGGGTTTGCCTATTCTGGTTATTTCATATAAATGTAATATGTGTGCTGGGCACGGTGGCTCACGCCTATAATCCAAGCACTGTAGGAGGTCGAGGTAAGTGGATCACCTGAGATCTGGAGTTTGAGACCAGCCTAACCAATATGGTGAAACCCCGTGTCTACTAAAAACACAAAATTAGCTGGGCGTGGTGGCAGGCGCCTGTAATCCCAGCCACTCGGGAGCCTGAGGCAGGAGAATTGCTTGAACCCGGCAGGCAGAGATTGTGGTGACCCGAGATCATGCCATTGCACTCCAGCCTGAGCAACAAGAGCAAAACTCCACCTAAAAAAAATAAAAAATAAATAGAATATGTGGCTTTTTGTGTCTGGCTTCTTTCACTTCACATGATATTTTCAAGAACTCACCTATATTGTGGCATGCATCCGCACTTCATTCCTTTTTATGGCTGAATAATGTTCCACTGTATAGATGTACTGCATCGTGTTATTCATCAGTTGACAGATTTTGTGTTGTTTCTGCATTTGGCTCATATATAATGCAGCTATAAATGCTGTGTACAGATTTGTGTGTGTGTACATATCTTTTCAATTATCCTAGGTTTGTGTCCCTAGGAATGAAATCGCCAGGTCATGTGATAACATTTTGAGGAACTGCCAAACCATTTTCCATCAACAGTGCATGAGGGCTCCAGTTTCTCCATATCTTTGCCAACACTTGTTATTGTCTTTCTTGTTTTAAAGAGCTATTATTATTATTTTTTTTTTTTTTGAGACGGAGTCTTGCTGTGTCACCCAGGCTGGAGTGCAATGGCCAGATCTCGGCTCACTGCAAGCTCCGCCTCCCGGGTTCACGCCATTCTCCTGCCTCAGCCTCCCGGGTAGCTGGGACTACAGGCACCCGCCACCTCGCCTGGCTAGTTTTTTTTTTTGTATTTTTTATTAGAGACGGGGTTTCACCGTGTTAGCCAGGATGGTCTCGATCTCCTGACCTCGTGATCCGCCCGTCTCGGCCTCCCAAAGTGCTGGGATTACAGGCTTGAGCCACCGCGCCCGGCCTATTATTATTTTTTGAGACGGACTCTCGCTCTGTCACCCAGGCTGGAGTGCAATGGCACAATCTCGGCTCATTGCAACCTTTGCCTCCCAGGTTCAAGAGATACTTCTGCCTCAACCTCCGGAGTAGCTGGGATTAGAGGCACATACCACCACACTGGCTAATTTGTGTTTTTGTTGGCCAGGCTGGTCTTGAACTCCTGACCTTGTGATCTGCCCACCCTCGGGCTCCCAAAGTGTTGGGGTTACAGGCGTGAGCCACTGCGTCTGGCCTATTATTTTTGAAGACAGAGTCTCGCTCTGTCACCCAGGCTGGAGTGCAGTGGTGTGATCTGGGCTCACTGCAAGCTCTACCTCCCGAGTTCAAGCGATTCTCCTGCCTCAAGCTCCTGAGTAGCTGCGACCACAGGCACGCGCAACCACGCCTGGCTAATTTTTATATTTTTAGTAGAGATGCTGTTCCAGACTGGTCTCGAACTCTTGACCTCAGGTGATCCACCCGCCTCGGCCTCTCAAAGTGCTGGGATTACAGGCGTGAGCCACCGCGCCCGGCCCCTGAAGAACTATCATTTAACCTTCTGGCCCCAGCGGCTGGGAGGGATGGTGGTGGTAGAGTGGCGAGAAGCGGGAACTGCGCAGTTAACCTGAACCCCAGGCGCTCGCCTCGGGACCCACCAGCACGTCCCCTCCTCGGCAGGCTGGGGTCACGTGGAGGGCGACTGTGGGGATAAGCAGGGATGGCAAAGGGAAAGGAAGGGCGGGCCCCAGGCGGGGGATCCCCGGACACGCAGCGCTTTCCCGCCTGACTCCGCCCAGAGACGTGGGCAAACAGAGGGCACTCCCCTTCCTGGGAGCCAGCACCGCCCATACTCCGCCTCCAAGGACACTCCCCCACTTGGGGCGGAGGCGGAAACCGGGCGGGGGACGCGGGTGCGAGGAGGTCGAGGAGGCGCGTTGGCACCCGACCCTGGCATCCTGCACGTCCGACATCAGCCCTGCCCTCCTTCTCAGGGGCTTCCATTCATTTTGTGCCAAAAGGGAACTGCCGCCCTCGCCCCCAAACTTGTAGCTTTGTGGATGGAGGGTGTGGGTGACGCCGTGTGCAGTGAAGACCACCTGGCTGAAGACGGTCCTGGGGGTGGAGGGCAGGAGGGAGCGAGAAGGACAGTTCTGCACCTGGGAGCCTCTCATTCCTGGGCGAGGGTCTGGGGACCCTGGATGAAGTTTTAGGATGTTTTAGAATGACGGTCTGGGGCAGAGAATAAAATTTTGAAGGGAGCAGATTGAGGGTCTGGAGGACTGGGTGAGGTGGGCTCTGGGTACCCAGGACGATCTCGGGAGGCGCAGAATGAGAATCTAGGGGTTCCAGGATTACGGTGTGGGTGCACAGGATGAAATTCTGGGGGCGCAGATTAGGTAGGATCTAGGCGAGCAGGATGACATTTTTGGTGAGCGTCTGGGGGCCCCCGGGTGAGTCTGGGGGCCTGGTATCAAGGTCAGGGCCCCAGGATCGAGCGCTGGGGGACCCTGGACCGGCGTCGGGAGGCGGCTCCGGGCGGCGCCGCGGGGGACCGGGTGGGGGCCTGTGGCTGGCCGGGGGCGGAGAAGCGGGGGGTCGGGGTCCCTCCCCCTGGCGCGGGCTCAGGAATCCGCCGAAGGGCGGGCGGAGGCGCCGGGGTGGGCCGCGTCGCGGCGGGCTGGCGGGCGGGGGGCGCTTCCTGGGGCCGCGCGTCCAGGGAGCTGTGCCGTCCGCCCGTCCGTCTGCCCGCAGGCATTGCCGGAGCCAGCCGAGCCGCCAGAGCCGCAGGCCGGGGCGTCGCGGGCCCAAGTGAGTGGCTGTGACCGTCCGTGGGGGAGAGCGCGGGCCGGAGTCTCGGCCGAATCTGCGGCAGCGTAGCGCCCACAGAGGCCCGCGCTCCTCGGCCTTCGCCGCAGGGGCGCGGGGCGGGGTGGCCGGGGCGGGTGGGCCTGGGACCCGGGGCCTGGGACCTGGGCCTGTGAGGAGTCGGCCCCCAGCCCTGGGAGGCCCCGAGACCCAAGCACGTTCCTGAGCGGGCAGTGGCGGGGGCTGGGCTCGGACTCCCGGCACAGGGAGCGGGGTGCCGCGGCAGAGGCCCTTGACCGGTGTCCACCATCTCACAGCCCCAGGATGCTCCCCTGTGCCTCCTGCCTACCCGGGTCTCTACTGCTCTGGGCGCTGCTGCTGTTGCTCTTGGGATCAGCTTCTCCTCAGGATTCCGAAGAGCCCGACAGCTACACGGTGGGGACAGTGAGGGCCGCTGGCCTGGGATGGGGAGGGTAGGGAGGAAGAGACCGGGACCCCGGGGTGGCTGCTGCCGGGGAAGTCTCCTTCTCCTGGCTGGGGGAGGGCTGGGGGCCATTGTTTGGAGCAGGCCGGAGGGTGGCCAGGCTCAGGCCCTAGTGTTGGCCTGGTCAGTTGGAGGAGATCTTTGGGTGACCACTGGCCACTTCTGGTTCCCTTCCAGGAATGCACAGATGGCTATGAGTGGGACCCAGACAGCCAGCACTGCCGGGGTGTGTGTGCCTGGGGGACCAAACACCCCCAGGAACCCAGAAGGGGATTGATAGCTGCTTTCCAAGGGACAGCCCCACATCCGAGAGCTGCCATGGGAGCCCAGCAGCTCGTCCTCTGCCCAGCTCTGCTACACCGAGGCCAGCCCTGGTTCTCTGGAGGCCAGTTCAGCTAGGGGTGGCCTCGCCCTCTCCCAGAAACCCAGGAAACCTTGCCCCTACCCCTCAGAAGAGCTGGATCCTGTACGCCTTCTCTGAACCACTCTCCTGTCCCAGCTCTTTGTCTCATCACAACCTGGGAGGGTAGTGTCCCCAGGGGTGGGTAGGGAGGCCCCCACTCTTGGGCTGAGCTAGGGCTAGGGCTGTGGGGAGGGATAGAGACCCACTTGCAGGCCAAGAATGAGGGCAACAGTGGGAACAGCTGCCCCACCTCCAGCCTTGACCAACCCTGGGAAGGGGTCCCGGGCAGGCAGACTTAGCTTGTTGAGCAGAGTGGGAAGGCTTTGCTGGGGCCACACATCTTGGAGAAGGCCGAGCTGGGCTCCTGCCTCCGCTCCCTCCAGGGCCAGCCCAGGAGACTGGCTGTGCCCAGCAGGCCCCTCTCTGCAGATGTCAACGAGTGTCTGACCATCCCTGAGGCCTGCAAGGGAGAAATGAAGTGCATCAACCACTACGGGGGCTACTTGTGCCTGCCCCGCTCCGCTGCCGTCATCAACGACCTACATGGCGAGGGACCCCCGCCACCAGTGCCTCCTGCTCAACACCCCAACCCCTGCCCACCAGGCTATGAGCCCGACGATCAGGAGAGCTGTGTGGGTGAGTGGGGACTGCTCTGGTGCCTGGCTTCCAGTCCTCTCACCAAGCATCTTAAACTTAAAAGACCTCATGTTCCTTCCCGGCTCAAAAGGGCCGCTGGTGACGTCCACACCCTCATCCAGACACTCATGTTGTTTGCGACCTGCCACAGGTGGCCCCAGCTTGTGTGCCACTGCTCCAGCCAGCTCCGGCCCCCTCCCCTTGGTTGCTGCAGAGACACTGCAGGAACTCTGCCTTCCAGTGTCTGTCCCCTGGGAGCCACAGGCCTTGGAGGAAGGACAGTCCAGGAATCAGTGCTTCTGGGGGTGTGGACAGGACCTTATTTCCTATGGAACCCCCAACATGCGGTTTTAGAGGTTAGGGGTGCCTTTCCTGTTGGCTCCAGGCTGGTGAACTCTTACGTGTGCTGTTGAGAGAACTGAATTGAAGTGTTAGATCTATGTGTTATGTTGGGTGGTGTGCGGGATCCCAGGCGGGGGCTGAGTGGTGTCTCTCACAGATGTGGACGAGTGTGCCCAGGCCCTGCACGACTGTCGCCCCAGCCAGGACTGCCATAACTTGCCTGGCTCCTATCAGTGCACCTGTCCTGATGGTTACCGCAAGATCGGGCCCGAGTGTGTGGGTGAGTCCAGGGAGCAGCTTCTCTAGGCTCTGTGACCCTGGTCTGGCCCTTGCTCTAGCACCTGACCCCCATTCAACCCACGCTTCACCCTCAGCCCCTGCCACCTCACCCTCCTGTCATCAGACACAGAGGACTGTATGGGGGTGTATTTGGGAGGTGTCCTGGCTGACCCTGCCCAATTCAGCTCCCTGGACACAGGCAGGATTATGGGTGGTTAAGCCTTGAGTCCCACCTGGCTCGAGCCCACCTGCCCTCTGCCCTCCGCCCTCCTTCTTCTGCCTCTATCCCAGACATAGACGAGTGCCGCTACCGCTACTGCCAGCATCGCTGCGTGAACCTGCCTGGCTCCTTCCGTTGCCAGTGCGAGCCGGGCTTCCAGCTGGGGCCTAACAACCGCTCCTGTGTGGGTGAGGCTGGGCCGGGCCAGGCTCCTGGGTCCTGGGCAGGGAGGTGTGAGGTGGGGGCGCTCCCTTCCTGACCAGCCCAGGTAGAGTGGAGGCTCTGGGCTGCTCCTCTGCTTTCATCCCTGTTTTACCTGGCACCCCCAGATGTGAACGAGTGTGATATGGGGGCCCCATGCGAGCAGCGCTGCTTCAACTCCTATGGGACTTTCCTGTGTCGCTGCCACCAGGGCTATGAGCTGCACCGGGATGGCTTCTCCTGCAGTGGTGAGAGCTCCACCCCTGCTGCGTACTCCTCCATGAGCCCCCAGGCCCTACCTATGCCGTGCCTCCTGCCACACAGTTCTCCATTTGAGGCCTCCGCGTCCCGTCACTGTGCACCCAGCTGCCTCCTGGTACTCCACTCAGGCTGGCTGTGGAGCACTCCCAGACCAGTGGGGAAGGCACAAGAAGAGGCAGCTAGGTCCCTACTGAAGCCTACTGGGGAGACTGAGGATGTGGGTGCCACTTGTCCCACGTGTCAGGCTCACCTGCATTTACCTGCATTTGAATTTTGCACTAGGACAAGTCGCTTCTCTCTGAGCCTGTTTCTGCTTCTATAGTGGGTTGTGTTGAGGATTAGGTGAGAGTGTGATAGATGGGCTCCAGCCCGTCTCAAGCTGCAGTGCTTTAAAGTGAATTGACTGCCACTTAATGAGAACCTGCCCTCGTAGTGTGTTCCCTGACACACTTGGCCTTCTTCCTCTCAAGAATCCTAGGAGGTATGATTTTCTCCTTCCTCTACAAAATGAGGACATTCAGATCTCCCTCCAGGTTTGTTGAGAGGATTACATTAAAATAAGCACAAAGTCCTGGGTAAATGGTGACTTTCATTATTCAGCTAAAAGAGGTTAAGTGACCTGCCCGAGTTCATACAGCCAGGATGAGATGGGGCCAGGGCTCGATCCTAGACTTCTCACACCCTGTCAACTGGCACATACCCTCTATGTTATGCTTTGCTGCGGGATGAGGCCTCACTGCTACCCGGCAGCATGAGTGGAACAAGAGAAGGGAAATGGTCTGCCTGTGAAGCTCAGTTAGCTGGAGGTGACCGCTGGGTGCTCGGGCTGACTGTGGGTTGCAGGAATTGGGCAGGTTACAGCACAGGGCAGACCCACGAGACTCATCTAGTCTAAGACACTCATTTTACTGATTGGGAAAATAAGATTCCCCTAAATCAGCTGGTGGGATTCACACCCAAGCCTCTAGATTCCCACTAACTTTATTCAGTGTTTCCTCCAGTTCTGGGCAGAGAGAAGTCTGAGCTGGGGCAGCCTGGGCAGAACTTTGTTTGAACCCTCCATCTCCCGGCTGAGCTTGTGGCTTGTCTCATCCCCCTGTCTTCCTACATTCAGCCTAACACGGGGCTGGGCCTTCTTAGGAAATGTTTGTGGGACTGAATGGTGAAGACTGCCCTTGACCCGGGGTCCCCATCCCCATGCTTCCTCAGATATTGATGAGTGTAGCTACTCCAGCTACCTCTGCCAGTACCGCTGCATCAACGAGCCAGGCCGTTTCTCCTGCCACTGCCCACAGGGGTACCAGCTGCTGGCCACACGCCTCTGCCAAGGTACAGGTTGCCTGGGTGGGATGGGCAGGATGGTGTCAGGAGCTGGCAGCCTGACGCCCCCGATTCTAGCCCCTCTCCCCTGGCACAGACATTGACGAGTGTGAGTCTGGTGCGCACCAGTGCTCTGAGGCCCAAACCTGTGTCAACTTCCATGGGGGCTACCGCTGTGTGGACACCAACCGCTGTGTGGAGCCCTACGTCCAGGTCTCTGACAAGTGAGTCAATTTGATGCCAGGCCCCAAGAGAAACTACGTCTCCCAGGGGGCTTTGGGGCTGACTGGCATCTATTCGGACAAGTGAGTGCCCCTGAGGGCTGATGGGAACCATAGTCCTTCATGACAACCAGTCACAGGGGTGGGAGGGTCCTTTTGGAATTCCCTTCCTTTGTAGGGTAGGAGAAATTGGGGGGACAGGCAAGGAGCTCATTCATGTCCCCCACCTCGGGGTCTCTAGCCGCTGCCTCTGCCCAGCCTCCAACCCTCTGTGTCGAGAGCAGCCTTCATCCATTGTGCACCGGTACATGACCATCACCTCGGAGCGGAGCGTGCCCGCTGACGTGTTCCAGATCCAGGCGACATCTGTCTACCCCGGTGCCTACAATGCCTTTCAGATCCGTGCCGGAAACTCGCAGGGGGACTTCTACATTAGGGTAAGGTTTCTGCAACCCTCAACTGACATGCACAATCTAAAACTGAACTCCAGGACGCCTTAAGGGGGAACTCGGCCAGGCTGCTATGCCCCTCCCCTCCCCAAAGCCCCGCCCCCGGGAGGCGGGATTTCTGTAGGACAACAGGGATATTCTAAATTCCCATGGTGCAAAGGGCAGATGGTTAAATGCAATTCTAACGAAGCACTCGGACACGGGAGTTTGAGTCCTGGTACTAGTTTTCCATATCTGATCTCAATTTCACCCACAAACCAAGGGAATGGCGTGTGCAGGGGCCTGGAGTCAGAAAGTCCACTCCTTGCTGGTGGATGTGTTAGGTGGGAGGGGGCCAGGGGTGGCTCACAGTGAGCTGCTCACGGTGAGTGGCAGCGGCATGCATGGGTCTCACCAGGAGAAGGGGTTTGTCTAGAACCAGCGCTTCTCTTTCATTTTGAAACTGAATGCTCTGAAGGGAGTCTGCTGACTTTGGGTCACCAAAGGTCCCACCACTCCCAAGAGCCACATGGTGACCTTGAATCATCAGTTAGCCTGGGTCAGACAGAATGAGCTGGAAAGGGTGGGAAGAGCCCCAGCAGGAGATTTCTGAAGGCAGGAGCCTGGGTTGGGGAGGAGAGATGTTGAGGGTGTCAAAAAGCTGGATGAGAGTCTGGGGTCGCAGCCTGGCCAGGGCTGTCCCTCCACCTCACAGCCACGGGGCAGGGAGGTGACGCTGGGGCAGGGGCCTAGCACACAGGCTGACACAACATATATCCCTCCACCCACTGCCCTGCAGCAAATCAACAACGTCAGCGCCATGCTGGTCCTCGCCCGGCCGGTGACAGGCCCCCGGGAGTACGTGCTGGACCTGGAGATGGTCACCATGAATTCCCTCATGAGCTACCGGGCCAGCTCTGTACTGAGGCTCACCGTCTTTGTGGGGGCCTACACCTTCTGAGGAGCAGGAGGGAGCCACCCTCCCTGCAGCTACCCTAGCTGAGGAGCCTGTTACGAAGGGTAGAACGAGAAAGGCAATAAAGGGAGAAAGAAGGAGTCCTGGTGGCTGAGGTGGGCGGGTCACACTGCAGCAAGCCTCAGGCTGGGGCAGGGTGGGACTTGGAGGGGCAGGCCAAGTTCACCTAAATGGGGGTCTCTATATGCTCAGGCCCAGGGGGCCCCATTGACAGGAGCTGGGAGCTCTGTACCACGAGCTTCAGCCACCCCGAGAGGAGAGGAGGTAACGAGGAGGGCGGACTCCAGGCCCTGGCCCAGAGATGTGGACTTGGCTGGCTTGCAGGGGTCCTAAGAAACTCTACTCCGGAGAGCGCCAGGAGGCCCTGGGTTCCAGTCCTAACTCTGCCTCAAACTGTACATTTGGATAAGCCCTAGTAGTTCCCTGGGCCTGTTTTTCTATAAAAAGAGGCAACTGGACTGTTAGTGGTTTTCAAGCTTTTCTTTTAGGAAGTTTTATTTATTTTTATTATTTTTATTTTCCCAATGAGCCCTCTGCACTCCTAAGGAAGTTTTATTTGATGAGGACCAACTGATGACATAAAATCGATTCAAAGCTGCAGTGCCCCACTGACTCCATCTCCCTGACCAGGCAATCCCAGGTCCTAAGCAGCTTTGTTTAAAAACCACTGGTCCAGACGGTATCCCTGGTTCCTGCGTATTTCACAAGGTCCCCAGGGCCAGGCATCTTCTACATAACACATATGGCTGCAAACACTTAGATTCTAATTTTACCACAAAAGATGTTGTTAAAAGGCTGGCTAGCCTGCGTGGGGGTACAGATGGGGGCTGGGGGCTGTTTCACAGCATAAGCTCAGGTCAGGGGGCTGTAGCTGCAGTAGAGCTGGGATAAGGTCCTGCTCAGAGCAGGCCCCAGATTCCTGCAGGAAGAGAAGCAGCGAGGGTCACGCCCTGGGCCTAGGGCAGCCCCAGTCCCCACCACTCCCTCCAGGTTCCGTCTCTTGCCCTCACCTCTGTAGACGCCCACACTTGATGGTGCTTAGCAGTGTCTCTTGTTCCTTGGGGGTGGCACAGGCATCATAGGCGGCCAGGAGGCTGGGGGACAGGGGCTTGAGTTTCTGAGGCTGACGGTGGCCCACTCTGGGCCAGCACCATGAGGGGCCAGGCAGAGGGGTCAGCATGGGATAGAAGAGTTGGGACACTGCCCCACTTCCTGAGCCTGGCACTCAAGGCCCCAGGCCAGCCTGGCTGTCCTCCCTCCCTGTGGGAACCCTGGGGCAAAACCAGCAAAGGCTCCAAACCATCACCCTCACTCCCCTTAATGGCCCAGCCCCCTTCTCCAAGAAGCCTCTTCGCCACCACGTGGGACATTTCCCTCCCTCCTGTGGCCTCCAATGCCTGGGACACTGTGTGGGTCTGCTGGCTTCCTCCCCGCTTGACCTCCATGAGCACCCTGGGATCTGTCCATCTCTGGTCTGCACAGCCCACACAAGGCCAAGCTCCCTCCACAAAGCATGGATTAAGGTGAATTCCATGCACGGAGAGCAGGGGCTGAGGACACCTAAGGGCCCTCTAGGGCCTACCTGGCAGGGGTGCTGTATCGATCCACCAGGGCTGCTGCTTTCTCCCCACTCACTCCGCGCACCTGCATTAGCTGCCGGGCAAACACTTCTCGCACTGACTGGGCCTGGGTTTGGGGAAGGGCTGGATCAGTGGGGGTCTGGGCCAGGCCACGTCCGAGAAGCTGGGCAGAGACGGTACCTTATTTTTGATGGCTCCTGCGTTGAAGTCACTGAAGGTGAGGAGTGAGCAGAGAGGGTTTGGAGAGGGCATGGCCCCTGATTCAGGGTTCCCAGGGGTTCCCCAGGGGCGGCTGCGTAGGGTGTGGCCCTGAGGGAAGAAGGGACTGAGGCCAGGCTGGAGCTCAAAGGGACAACTCCAGCCAGCCCCTGCCCAGTCCTCAGCCTCGGGGGGCCAGCCTGAGAAATGGGGATCTCACCTACCTTGCTTCTTTTGGGGATGCACAGGGCCCAGGCAAGGTGAATTCCTTGTGGGCTGTGTCCCGACACTGGGACAGGGGCCTCTGCTCACCTGGTAGAGTCTCTGTAAGCCCCGCGTCAAGAGGGCCAGATAGGCAGCTGACTCCTTAATGTCTGCTGTGCGCTTCACAAAAAAGCCATCAATGACCTGGGGAAGAGGACCCAAGAGAGGGAAGGTGGTTCCTGGCCCAGACCATGAACCATGGACCACAGCGGCCCCTGCCTGCCTGGCCCTGCCCTCCCTGCTCACCTGAGTGTTAGTGACAGCCTGCAGCAGCGTACTCTCAGGAAGGCTGAGATTGTGGACCGAGCCATGCTCTTCCACCAGGTATACCCGGCGCTCCAGGCCACAGCGCTTCAGGCGGAACTGGGGAAGTGGACAGAGTGGGCAGGGAGGGTCAGGCTGGATGACCACATGCCTGGGCGTCCATGATGTCACACTCAAAATGGTGCTACGACCCTGTTCCCACCAGTTAGCCTCTGCATCCTCCCTAGCCTCTCCACCTGCCTCAGAAGGGCCTCCACAGCTTTGTTCATGCTGACACTCTTGTCTAGAAAGCCCTTCCTCCATCTCTCAACATCCTTCAAGCCTCCCCTGGGCCGGTACATGGCCTCTGTGACTAGGGGGTCCACCCAGCAGCAAGTACCAAGGTACGGCCTCTGTATTTCCAATTCTGGAGGTTTAAGCCTTGTTTATCCAAGACTGCAGGGGCTCGGTACCCAAGAGGTCTTTAATATGCTCCTGAGCTCAGCCCAAAAATGCAGGTACCTAGCTTCCTACTGTGTGCCTGGACAGGCCTGTGGGGGTCTGATTCTGGAGCAACCACATGGTGGATGTGGCTGGATTCCAAAGGGCTCTGCCTCAAGGAGGCTGCCAGAAGTGCCCCTGGATTGCTCTGGGCTGAAAAGGGGGGCCTCAGAGCAGTCAGGGAAGCCTGGCAAAGCCAGCAAAATTACCTTCTGCTCCCGGAAGCGGCCGTCAATGATGCTGCTGCAAAGGTCATCCAGCCGCTTGCGCTCTACAATGTGGTCCAGTACCAACTCCCCAGGGCTCGCTGCTGACAAGCCAGCCGTTAGCTTGTGATCCCCCACCCACCAGGCCCTGCCCCTGGCGCCAGCCTGCCCACGGCCCTTCACCTGGGTCTCTAGGATTGGTTTCCTGCGCCACCCATACAAAATCCCCAACGTGCAGCTTGCGCACTGTGTGGGTCACGTGCAGCCGCTGTAGCTCTCGGAGCAGCTCCGGCCTGTGCCCGCCCCTGGAGTGGCAAGGAAGGAATCCTAGATCAGGGCAGGGCAGTGCCTACCCCCCAGCCTCCTCCGATCATCTACCTCATTTCTCCCCACCTCACTCACCCCCGGGTCTCGCCAATGTCCACACACAACAGCACCCTGTACTCTCCAGGCCTCAGCTCCAGTGGTGGCTGCTGGACCCCTGCTTCACTGGCACTAAGTGGGGGGTATCGGTATGTGAGGCCAGAACCCCTTGTGCTAGGGCAGTTGCCCCACACCCATGCCACCCGACACCCACCACCCACCTACAGTAGGGAGGCAGCCACAGCTCAGCTACAGGTGATGGATAGAGGTGGGGTTTTGGCCTCATTTCCCATCCCCACCTCCCTGTTTTCCCCCCTCCTCCGCCCTCCTTCTCACAGCTCTGCTGAAGCTGCTCCTGGCACTGCTGCCTCCTCCCCAGGGGGCTCCTTAGGCCCGATGCCCACATTCAGCAAGCTCAGGCCTTCTGACTCGGCTAACTTCTGGGCCAGCTCCAGGCCCTCTGGGGTCAATGAGTACCTGGGAGGCAGAGGGGAAAAATACAGCTCTCCCTTCTTCACTCATTCCTGGCAGGCTCTCCTGCCTGCCCCTAGCTGGGCCGGCCTCACCGCCCCCTTGGCGCCCTGCACAAATGACCCCAGTGTCTCCTGCTGCTCCTGGTCTTCTTGGCTCTTAGAGCAGTTCCTTGGACCTGCTCAGCTCCATTCTCAGGTCTGCAAGAAGTGTGTCTCAGACGATTTCCTTTCTCCTATCTTCACTAATGCTGTTTCCTCCTCCTCGAAATACTTATCCTGAATCTCTACCTGCCAAATCCTAAAACGTGTCAAACGCTATCTCCTCTGAAAAGTCTTTCTACTCCTCCAATAACCACGGCACCCTCCCACCCCCGCACCTGCGGTTTCACACCCTCCAGGTACTCCAACAGTGGGGGCTCCTGAGGAAAGGCCCCCAACCTCAACAGCATCAGCTCTGGGAGTTGTTGAGTGACTCTAAGGCCCCACTAAGAAGTTCACGTGTGCTTTCCTGTATCTCCTGCAGTTGGCCCCACCTGGCTGGCTGGTGTGTCCTGAGGACCAGGTTCCTGTGGAGGAGGGAGCGGAGGGCTGGCCAGGGTCGAGCACTCCCAGGGGCTACCTGTGGATCAGAAAAGAGACCGTCAGAGAGCACCTGGTACCACCACAAGTCCATGTTCCCTGTGTCCCCAGCCACGGGCCACACACGGGCCCACTGCAAGAAAAGGCAGTCTTTGGTGGGCTCCAGAGCCACTTGGGCCTGTCTTCCCCAATCCCTGTGCTCACCCTGGGGGCCTTCTGAGCACACCTCTGCAGCAGCTCCTCCTTGGTTAAGAAGTGGTAGCCATTAGGATTCTGAAACCAAGGTAGAAGAGACAGGGTAGGCTCAGTGCCAGGGACCCTCCTCATCTCGCTCAGGTGGCTGGGATAATCTTTGCCTGCCTTGCCAGGGCTAGGCACCTCTGGGAACTTCCCACCCCACTGCCATGGTTCCACCCAGTGCTCACCAGGTGCTCTCGGTAGAGCATCAGCAGTATCACTCGGGCTCCTGAGTGCCGAGCTGGCCAGTAGTTGCCAGAGCCTCCTCCTTTGGACTGGGCAGGAACCTGAAAGGTACAGAGGAACTATGAACGTGAAAGCCAGCCAGTCATTTTCGAATAAGTCCCCAGCAGGCTTTGTGGCCCTGGGTAAGTCACTCAGTTATCTCTCAGTTTCCTTATCTGTAAAACGGGCCAGGTGATGGGATGACCCACTGCAAATGTGCGATGAGACAGCAGGCAGTTTCCGGGCAGCGGGTGGGGGTGTCTGCCCAGCCTGGCCTCAGTTCTACCACGCGCTGCAGAACACGTGTGATTAGACAGGAAAACTCAATAAAAAACTCAATAGTGACCCCGTAACTAACTGAGCTGGGCTCTCTAAGTAGCTTGATTATGGAATTCTCTCGTTGGCTGTTACCAATATTCCTATTCACAGATTAAATGTGAATTTAATTCAAAAAGTCAAAAAGAGGGTCAAAAAGAGGGTAAGTCAAAAAGTCAAAAAGAGGGTAAGTCATTTGCTCAAGGCCAGGAATCACTGGTGAGATTTGGACTCAGGCTTGCCAAATCTCCCAAGCCAGAAAATCATACTCCCGCACTCCCACTTTGCCTTCCGCTCCCCTTGCCCCTTCCTCACTGGCATGGAAGAGTCCTGGACTTCCGCAGGTCGCCCCTGAGGGGCTGGACTGTTCTCTCCAGATGGCGAGCCCGGGGCATGGTCACCTGCGGGAGCAGAAGAGAGTCAACTCCACACTCCACGGAATCCGGCAGCTGCGAAGGTCTGGGATGCAACCTGCTCAGATGGTAAGTGAACCGGTGAGGGAGGCTCAGGGAGCGCCAGCCACTAGCCCGAGACCGAACGGCAACTTGGACAGGAGTGGGGAGCTTAAAGCTAAGGGCCTCCAGGTGAGTACGGAAGCTGCACCTGGGGGGAGGCAGGGGATCACTGACCCTTTTCCCAGACGCTCACCGCCCGATGTTCGGTGCCGCTGCAGCCGCTCGTCCAGCATCCGGCAGAGCCCGTCTCCGAAGTGCTGTAGGATCTTAGCTTCCTTCCCGCTGCGCAGCGGCAGTGGGTACCGTCGGAGGGACCGCAGCGCCTGGCCGGGCAGGGGTAGGGTTCCTGGTCAGGGCAGGCCCGACCTGGCCAGCAGCTTTTCCCATCGGGCCACGCCAGGACCCACCTTCTGAAACACGAAGCGTGTGCGGCGCCCGCTGCGGGTCGCCTCGTCCCGCCACTCGGTCAGCCAGCGAACGAAGAGCGGATTGGGACAGGCAGGCAGCGGGCGCTTCCGGCCCAGGCGGACCGGGGCAGCCATGAACCCGAGGGCGGGTCCTCCGGCGCCCCACGCCCGCGGGACTGGGACGCCGCCAGTTCTGGAGTAGGGATTCGAACACCTGGCCCGGGGCGGGGCGGGAGAAGAGGGAGGCCGAGGGCAGGACCGCTGAGATCACAGGGCCCCAAACACACGGGGCACTAACGAGAGGAGAGCCTGCCGCCCTCCCGCCCCTGCGCTGCTCTAAGTGGTTGGTGAGGGGCGCTGTCTCTTAAACGATCTTTCCCCTCGGCACCACTCCAGCTAGCCTTTGGGACGCGCCCAATCCCAGCCCCCGGAGCTTGGACCGACTCCTTCCTGTCACCCGATTCGAGAGCGGGGTCATTTTTGTGTAGGCGAGAGGAAGGCGGACAGCGCCCCCTGTGACGGGGAGGACTGGTTGGGCGGCGCTTAACGGACTAACCTGAACTTGGCCACTCTAAGTCTCTTAAGATTGCCAGTTTCAGCCTCAAGCTTGAAGGAGGCTGGAGATGGAGACTGGTCTTGAAAAGAGTCCAGGAGAGGCGAGGGCTGGGAGACAAACGGGTGCAAACGTATTGGTGGGAAGGACACCCAGAAATGGGTGCTGGGGATGAGGACACAAAGGTAAGGCAGGAGGAGCTGCAGGATCCTTGGAGGAAATGGTCATCCTCATCCCCGGGATACAGGGCAAAGAGTGTATGGTGGAAAGGAAGTCGGGGACGTGCAGAGAAGGCCTAAAATAGGACTCGGAAGGTCGGGGGTCAGAGGCCTAGAGGAAGGAGGACTGTAAGTAAGAGGTGCTTGGGCACCCTGGCAGTTGGGGAGGCCTGAGATGGGCACGTGGTTGGGTTCCGGGGCGGAGGAGCAGGCTGCGGGTTAAGAAGCCCAGACACAGGTAGAGGGGAGAACAGTTCGTCATTTTTGTGGCTAATCGGAAGTGGGAGACCCCCAGGGAGGTTGAAGATGGAAACCCTACAAAGGGTTTCAACCTGAGAAGCCTCAAGGACACGTATAACTGAGTTGGACACAGGCGACCCGCCAGGGTTCGAAGCAGCACCCGGCATCTAGCTGCTATACCGGAAGTCGTGAGACGCAGGTCTCCAGGCTGTGAGGAAGGGAGAGGTGGGCGCCGGAGCTCCAGGCCCGCCCCTCAGGACTGTGCCTAGCCCACGGCGCAGTAGCCCCACCCGGGCTAAATTGGACCAATGGGCTCCGGCTCCCGCCTCCTGCCCGCCGCGGCCTTATAAGGAGCCTGAAGCCGGCGGTCGGGCTGACCCCGCCCCCTCGAGTCTCATGTCCTAATAAGGACATCTAGGGCATCCCGCGGCTGGGGGCGGGCGGGAGCGCGTCTCCAGGGTAACTGCGAAGCCCCCCTCCCTCTCCCTGTTGCTCTTGGAAACTCTAAGGCTCGGAAAAGGGGGCGCTAGCGTCTTCATGCAGGGCCGCTCGCGGGGGGCGGGGGTCAAGCTGCTGTCTCCACCTGGAGCGCCGGGAGCCCAGGCGGGGGCGGTGCAGTGGAATGTCCCCGACTACAACCCCCGGCATGCTCTGCAAGGTACTCCACTCCCTGGCATCGCTCTCCGTTTACACCCTTAATTCCGTTTATAGGATTAGAGTCCCCAGTTCCCTTTCTGGGTTTGCCTCTGGCTTGTTTGCGACCCAGTCTTCTCTTCCTGCAGAGTGTGAGGCTGTGATCACTGTTCTAGGACAACAAAATCATCCCGGAGTCCCCCGCTCGTTTTTTTTTTTTAAGGAATATACTACCATAGATCCTGTCTCAGTTTTTCAGGTGTTAGAATAACCACGTATCTGGCTATCAACTCGAGAGCTGGGTGCAAGTCTGGCTTAATATCTATTTTTTCTCAGTGGCACGTAAAAGGCACATAAAGAAGCTTTGAATTGAATGCACAAAGCCTCGTCTTTACCCTTTATCGCCTCATGACTTTGCCAAACATCTTTAAACAAGAACAAAGCTCTCAAAGATTTGCTTGTACCTTTCCCCTGTGCCTTTTCCTCCTATTCTTATTTTACTGACGTTGCACATGGCCTTTTTTTTCAGGAGACGAGTGGCTTTGCACATGTGGAGTACTAGTGTTATCCGACCGATGACGCCTTCATACTTGTGATTTTCTTTGCTTTAGGTCGGGATTCCAGGCTAATCAATAGTTGCTTCGATTCAGAAAAGCAAAACTCTAACCTCACTCAAGAATTTCAGGCCAACGGATCCAGATAATACCAGATGGGTCTTAAGAAAGCCGTTTTGCTGCGGGATAAAGAGCCGCTTAGTCGGGGATCGTTTTCGGGTCATTTTACTGAGCGCCACCTCGCCGGGTTCAGAGCGGTTCCTGGGAAATTGGACCAATGGGCTCGCGCTGCGCGGTGCGGTGCCGCCCGGAACCCGGGCCTACATTTCCCCGCATGCACTGCAGCTCCGGGCTGGCCGGCGGGAAGACTCCGTTACCCAGCGAGCGAGCGAGGCGGCGGCGCAGGGCCCGCGGACTCCATTTCCCGTCGGCCCGCGGAGGGAGCGCCGGAAGCCCGCCCCGCCCCTCATTGTGCGGCTCCTACTAAACGGAAGGGGCCGGGAGAGGCCGCGTTCAGTCGGGTCCCGGCAGCGTCTGCAGCGCTCTTGTCTACTGCGGCTCTCGGTGCCCGCTCCTTTTCGTTTCCGGAAACATGGTGAGCGGCAAGCCACGACGCCCGAGGGAGGCGGCTGCGGGTCGGTCGCCTGCGCGCAGGAGGCGACGGGGGAGCGATGTCCGCAACCCCTCCCCCAGCGCCCCGGGCGGGATGAGGGTCTCGCACGGAGGGGCGGGCGGTGCCGGAATGCGCGTGCGCGCCCGTGGGCGCCGGGGAGGGCCGGTCTGGACGTCGCTCGCGCGCCCCCTGGGCTCCCCTCCCCCACCCGCTGGTGCGCCCGCGCGGAAACCGGCCGTGGGGGGAGGGGTCCGGGGCGCGCGCTGGCGCGCCCCTCGCGGAACGACCAGCGTCGTGCGTTTCTTAGGGGCGCGCTCTCGACTGCAGCACGCGGCGTCCAAACCCGGCCCGGGGGCGGCGAGGGAAAAGCGCGCGAGAGATCTCGGCGCGCGCGCCCCACCCAAGGCTGTTCCTGTCTGCGCGTCACCCTCCCTCGGCAGCCGGGTCCGTCTCGGGAGCAGGTGGCAGGGATGCCTGCGCCCGGGAGGGGCGGGCGCTGGCGCGGCGAGGGGGGATGCTGGGAAGACGGGGTCCCGGTTGGGGCGTGGGTGCCTGCGATTAGGGCCTTGCACCGCAAGGCTTAGAGGGGGCATCGCAGAGACCGCAGCGCCTTCGGGAGCACATCTAACGAGCTGCGTTCTCACCCGTGCATTGGGCGAGGGCTGGAACGGCGCTGTCTGCCGGCGCGTGCGCGCACGCTCAGGCCCGGCCGCGGGTGCCGAAGCCCTGGGCCAGCCAGGCCTTCCCGGATGGGCCTGAGGGTGGAGCCGAGTTTAGGGAAGTGACCCAGTCGGGCACCGCCCGGAAACCACCCCGCCCCCTGTATACGGCCCGAGGGCTGAGAAAACCGAAGGTTATGTAGCGTACCCAGGCTCCTGCCTGCAGCAGATAGGTCTGATACATCCGTTGTTTTAAGGTGATTCCACAGGGTTAGGGACCTGGAGATGCTGCTGCTTTTCGGGTACGCCGTTCTCTATTGGGGAGGGGGCCGGACCTAGCCGATCTCCTTTCCCCGCCTACTCCGGAAGCTACCGAGTCACGTGGCCGGCTTCCTCTGCAGTTCCGGGGAGTTCGGGGGACCAGATTTACCGTGGATTGCCCCCCCCTCCTGGCTCGGGTACTGCCAAGCACGACGCAGAGTAGGAATTTAAAGATCGCGAGGCTTCTGGGCACTTGAGTTTGGCATGTTTTTACCAGCGACTTCTGGGGCCTAGCACTATTCCCGGAAGAAGGGAGTTGTCGGGCAGGGTCCTTACTGGGGGTTGTGATTCTTGTTTTGGTTGGGAAAGACCCTAAGAGGGAACAGGGGTCGTTTGTGTAGTAACACTGCATCAAGCAGTTCTGGTGGGTTTGTTGTAACTGTTAGTGTCCTTGGGGTCCCATCTAGCATTGTGGGGTCTTGGCTCTTTCTGAAGAGGAGTCTTGGCTCAGGTGTTTGGGTCCTCCATATCTGAAGTTCTAAGTCACCAGTTTTATCCAAAGGCTGAGAGCAAATACGGTGAGTAGCAAGTGAGTCAGTAGCCGGTGGATCTTTTAATTCTGGGTTCACATTTTGGTCAAGGCTCTGCTTTTCACGAGTTTTCCATTTCTGTCCCGTAAAATGAGGGAAGGGGTTGTTGAACTAGGTGATCAGAGGCCATGGCTGCCATTCTGAGGTTGTGTCCCATCTGGTTCTTTGAGAGTGGCTTGGGTGGAAAAACTAGTGACTTGCCTTGGGAAGGGCACTAGTGACCACTCAAGACGCGGACTGGGATCTTCTGAGAAAACAAGGGGCAGTTCCCTAGGGTCTTTTTCTTGATGAGGTATACGTGGCGTGTCTCCCAGGCCTCCGGTGTGGCTGTCTCTGATGGTGTCATCAAGGTGTTCAACGACATGAAGGTGCGTAAGTCTTCAACGCCAGAGGAGGTGAAGAAGCGCAAGAAGGCGGTGCTCTTCTGCCTGAGTGAGGACAAGAAGAACATCATCCTGGAGGAGGGCAAGGAGATCTTGGTGGGCGATGTGGGCCAGACTGTCGACGACCCCTATGCCACCTTTGTCAAGATGCTGCCAGACAAGGACTGCCGCTACGCCCTCTATGACGCAACCTATGAGACCAAGGAGAGCAAGAAGGAGGACCTGGTGTTTATCTTCTGGTGAGCTCATTCTGGCACTACTTCTTGTCACCTACCCTCTTTCCCATGATGGGAACTTCTGTGGATCCTGGTCAACCCAGAGGTGTGGGTTTGGATTGGGAGGGGGTTGTAACAAAAGACTCCTCACTGCCAGCCCAAGGGTTTCTCAAAAGTCACCTATGGCTTTGCTGTTGCTGCGAGTTGCCTGACTCATGTTTCTGTTCAGGGCCCCTGAGTGTGCGCCCCTTAAGAGCAAAATGATCTATGCCAGTTCCAAGGATGCCATCAAGAAGAAGCTGACAGGTAAGGGCCAGCATTGGTGCTGAGTGCCTTTCTGCTGTGACCTTGGCTGCAGGGTAGGGTGAACAGCACCCAGAGAGGGTCCGCCCCCTTCACTGCCTGCTTGTTCCTTCCATCTGCTTTGATTGGCTCCTTCCCAGCCACAGAAACTACCCCCACCCCAGTGCTTACTGCTCACAGATGCTCCCCTTTCTTCCTTACAGGGATCAAGCATGAATTGCAAGCAAACTGCTATGAGGAAGTCAAGGACCGCTGCACCCTGGCAGAGAAGTTGGGGGGCAGTGCTGTCATCTCCCTGGAGGGCAAGCCTTTGTGAGCCCCTTCTGGCCCCCTGCCTGGAGCATCTGGCAGCCCCACACCTGCCCTCGGGGGTTGCAGGCTGCCCCCTTCCTGCCAGACCGGAGGGGCTGGGGGGATCCCAGCAGGGGGAGGGCAATCCCTTCACCCCAGTTGCCAAACAGACCCCCCCACCCCCTGGATTTTCCTTTTCCCTCCATCCCTGACGGTTCTGGCTTTCCCAAACTGCTTTTGATCTTCTGATTCCTCTTGGGTTGAAGCAGACCAAGTTCCCCCCAGGTACCCCAGTTGTGGGGGAGCCTGTATTTTTTTTTAACAACATCCCCATTCCCCACCTGGTCCTCCCCCTTCCCATGCTGCCAACTTCTAACCGCAATAGTGACTCTGTGCTTGTCTGTTTAGTTCTGTGTATAAATGGAATGTTGTGGAGATGACCCCTCCCTGTGCCGGCTGGTTCCTCTCCCTTTTCCCCTGGTCACTGCTACTCATGGAAGCAGGACCAGTAAGGGACCTTCGATTAAAAAAGACAATAATAAAAAGGCTCATTAATGGGATGTGTATTTCAAGGTTGGGGCCCAGGAGACTTTGGCGGGGGGGGGGGGTGCACTGGGAGAATGGTGCTATCTCTCTTCTCTGTACCCCATATCCAACCAGTCCCTGCACACCCTTATCTGGCTCCAGTGATTGGCTGAGACACCTTTCTGATGGTCACCATTATTCTGTTGGTGGGGCTGTGATCGACACTGGACTGGCTGTTTAAGGAGTGGTGCTGGCCACAGGGGTGTTCCAGCGGAAGTGGTTTATGCCTGAACTGGGTGCTCTGTAGCCTTGCCTGGATGGGCAGTGAGGTCCATCTGATAGTCTTTTCTGTCCCTTCCTAGGTGTAGGCTGATAGGCAAGTCACAGGTAGCTTAAAGGGTCGGTTTGGTTTGCTGTCTTCCCTGCATGGCTGACTCAGGTTTATGAGGGTCAGGTTCAGTGGTTGCTGTGAGTCAGCCCAAGTTGAGCCTTTGACCTCCTCTAGATGTGGCTGGAGTCCTTTCAGGGTGGGGCCAGCCAGGTGGAGCCCAGGACTTCAGACCCAGGTGTCTTGAGAACCGCCTCCCTATGTTTAACCAAAAGGGTGTTGCCGGTACCCTGAGCCTTTTGCCAGCATTGCTATGGGTTGTTTCCAGCCTGTACTTTGGGCATTCACCTGCCCAGCAGGCAAAGACATCCAAGAAATCTGGCCCTAGGGTGAGGTGAATTGGGAGTGGTAATGGGGCATCTATATCTCCTCCCTAATTAACTGAGCCGAGAAGGGAAGAGGCCGCCTGGTGTTACAGTTGGCTCCTTACCTCTCAGGAGCTTGTGAGTGGTTCTGGGAGGAAGGGCTAGATCCCTTTTGTGGTTAGGAAATAACGTGTGGAGAACTTGCAATTCATTCTTGTGCTAGCGTTTATGGGGGTGGGGGCAAACCTGGAAGACACTTCTGGGGTTCCTGCATCCCAACTTCTGGGTGTCGCGCCTTCCCACAGGAGCTTGCTGTCACTGGAGAGAGGGCTGAGGATACTGCGGGGTGCCCTCCTTGGTGTCCCCAGGATCTGATCATACTGCCTTGGCAGAAGGTGTACCTGGTGGACCCTTGAGCTGTGGGAAGGGAAGCAAGGACAATAGGCCTCCTTGCTACAAAACCAGGGTTTTTATTTGTGAAGGAGAACAGGCTGGCATCAAGAGAGCTATGATTCCTTCAAGGCCCTGGGTGAGAGAGGAGGCTGTTCCTCAGCTTCTTGGGGAGGGGTGTCGGGGTCCCTGGGGCTCTGCTGACCTGTGCCCAATCATGATGCCTATGCTGCCCTGTGTCTTGCAGGGCCTGGCACCTTTGGTGGTGGTAGTGGTAGGGGGTTTGGGCTTTCCCTGGGAGGATGTGGGGCAGAGTGAGGGTGTGGCTAGTGGCACTGTGCTAGAGAAGGAGACATCTTGCCAGAGAGGGGGGTCTGGGATACCCTGGTCACTGGAGATCCCAGAGCAGGGTCTGGCTGAGCTCTGGCTGCTCTAAGGCTCCCCCTTTAGGGCGACAAGGGTGTTCCGGAGAATCAGGGTGCTGGCCTGCAGAGGAGAAACAGGTCCTTGAAGTACTCTGCTCCTTGAGTCAGGCTGCCATTCTTTCTGCACTGTAGATACCCCCTTGCTCCCCACACCCCTGCTCTGTGCAATAACAGTTGCTGTTAATTGGGTCTTCCTACCGAGAAGGCATGGGTCGTGAGCCAGGGAAGCATGACCCCAAGCCTTAGCTGAGGCTGCTCTCATCCACACACGCACGAATGTACATGCAGACACCCACATATGCACATACACGTGTGCACATCCACACGTGCACGCACACCCTGGTGCCTGGGGGAGGGAGGGAGGTGGGAGGGCTCACCTTGGCGTGTTTGAGCTCCAGCTCTGCCAGCTCAATGAGATTCTTTCGAAAAGAGGAGACCCGGCGGGACTTGAAGTCCATGAGCTCTGGAGAGGAGGGGAAGAGGCATGGGAACCTGGGCAGGGCATGTGGCCCCAGGCTGGGGCCGGGGGGCTGCGGGCTCACCTTGCTTGGCGGAGTCGGAGAGGCGCTCGAAGCGTTGGCAGCACAGCTGCTGGTGGCTCTCGGCGGGGCGGACCTCCCGGTTCCTGGTGCGCGCCTTGTCCAGCGCCTTGTTGGCATTCTCGTAGTCGGCCAGTGCCCGCAGCCGCCGGTACAGCAGGTCCTAGGACCACGGGCACAGGGTCACTGCTTCCCTGTCCTGGCTTCCAGGCCTGAGCGTTGCTCTGGGGCTGCCTCTCACCTTTGCTGCCTGTGAGTCGCGCATGTAATACCTCAGCATGTCTGACAGCTTCAGGTCCTCGTCGGAAGCCACTCGGCCCTCCAGCTTCTGCATCAGAAAGGTGGGCACTGGGAAGGGAGCTTGTCAGAGGGGCAGCTAAGGGGTGGGAGGCACCGTTTCATGTAAATATCCAACAAAGAGGCCTTAGGTAACTGTTCCAGGTCAGGCCTGGTGTTGAGGGGCGCAGGCCAGGGAAGGCTTCACAGAGGAAGTGGGATCTAATCTGGATCTCAGGGACTAAGTAAGAGCCAGACAGGGAGCCGAGGGCTTGGCAGCTGTGCAAACGCGGCTATGTGTTCAGGGAACCTTTAGTTCAGGGAGGGCACCTGGGCAAAGCAGGGAAGGGAGGCAGTGGCTGGAGCACAAGAGGCTGAAAGTGGAAGCTCAGGACTTTGGGAGCTTCCAGAAGGGGCAGGGTCTCTGAAGGGCCTTGAGCAGGGAAGAGATGCAGTCCAATAGACGTTTTAGGAAGACAGCAACACTCCAGTGACTTCTTGGGGAAGAGTGGGGGATGTGTGTACCCAGGCAGTGTGCTGGCAGCTGGGTGCAGCCTGCCAGAGATTTGGGCACATCCTTGTGCCTCCCAACTCTCCCCTGCTGCACACACGCATGTACACGCGTGCGCACCCCCCCCCCCCCACACACACGAAGCTGGATCCTTGTCTTCAGCCCAGCTCTCGTTAAACTAGTCTGGAGTGTGAGCCCAACTTGCCACTGGGCCCAAGTTATCACTGAACCCAGGATGATCCTGGAGCTCTTCCCTCTGCTAGGACTCATCTTCCCTGCAAAGATCACCAGGAAAGCTTTTGAGCACAGAAGGCAGTACTCACCCTCAGCCTTTCAAAGAGCTCTGCCAATTTGAGGAAGCTCCTAGGAAGTAGTAGGGAGGAGTTAGGGTAGGGGGCTGAGGAACAGCCCAAAGCCTATCTGTCTCAGCCCCTCCTTGAGAGTCTCCCTCTCGCCTTTCCCTCCCAACACCCTCCCCCAACAGGAGAGCCTACACCTCCCACCTAGAGCTGACAGTAGACATCTACAGAGTGACCCCTCATGGGAAGACATGGTATTACAGGCATAGGGAGAGGGTAGGGGTGGAGGGAGTCCTCACGTCCTTAGCTGGTTGACTTCCTGTGTTCCCAGACTGCTCAGCGCAGCTGAGATAGGGATATAATCATCTGCCAGGCCTGTTGGGGGAACAGCCCCCATCAGAGCCCCTACATCTGCACGTCAAGCCCTGGTGCCTGTGGCCACAGACAAACAAGGCATGCCCTGCTCTCTTCTCTCCCCCAAGGAGTTGAACCACTGGGGAGAGGGGCTGTGGGATCCAGGACCCCTTGGACCTTGCGTACACTTGTGGGCACGCATGACGCGGTCGGCCCGCAGGCAGGCATCTCGGATACGGGTGTGATACTCCAACAGGAAGGTCCTCTCATGCTCAAAGAAGTCATCCACCTCCTAAGGGAGCCAGGCAGGACCCCATTTACACTGGGTCACCAAGGAGCTTGGCAGCACAGGCACGCAGGGTTGGCAAAATCTCCTTCCAATCCAGGCCAGGCCCCACCAGTGGCTTCCTTCCCACACCCAGCCTGAGCCTCAATCCGTACTGTGGACTTGAGGTGCTGGATTGAATCTGGAGAGGAGCTCCAGGGGTTACCTTGAGCCCTGACATGCCCGTGATGAGGGCTTCATCCGCAGACTTCACGATATTCCTCAGAAACCCTCCGAGGAGCTCCTTCCTGTTCTTCCCCCGGACACTCAGCTGAGGCACACAGGGAGGGTATGATGCTGGGGTGGGCGTTCTCACCTCCCATGCCGAGTCACAAGCCACTCACGGAGCTGTGACACAGGCTTGGGCCCACTGGGGCCCCTTCTCCAGCCCTGCCACCCCTGGGTGCCTCCCCACCCAAGCTAGACTCCGGCCCCAGGGCCAGGGATTCGGCCCAGCTCACATCCTGTCCATATTCCAAAAACACAAAGAAGTTGTGGTCTCGACGCAGGGTGGGGTGGGCCGCCAGGCGCTGTAGAAAGACTTCGTGCATCGCAACTGTCTTCTTAAAGATGGCCAGGTACTCCCTGCGAGAGTGGCAGCGGCTCACGGGCCCTCCTCAGCCCCCATCATCCTGCCTGCCCCCTTTCTGGGGTCAGAGGTCAGGGTCTCTAGACATTCATGGGGGGATAGCTGGCGAAGATAGCTGGGGAGGGCTGGGAAAGGAGGGGGCACTCACGCTTCCAGCTCCTGCTTCATCTTGGCAAACTCTTCCCGAGTGACAGAGCTGTCCCCCTCGCCCAATTTCTGTAGCTTTTCCCTTGAAGCCTCAAAGTCTGGCCTCGGAGGGGCTGGGGGGATCTGCTCAAAGGAGGGACGGAGCTAGGAGACCTCTCACTGCCGAGACGGCCGCCATAGCCTTTGGTCCTCACCCAAGTGCTCTGCCTGTCCCTCCCAGCCCCTGCCCGGCCCCTCCTCACGATGAGGCCGGCGTACTCCTCGTTCTCCACATAGGCGTCATGCAGCCAGATGAACTCCTCGTGCTGCCGCACGACTGAGAACTCGGTCTGGGCGAAGTGAGGGAGGCAGCTCTGGAAGCAGGAAGGCCGTCTGAGGTACCCTCTCTGCCCCAAGCCCTGCCTCAGCAAGTCTCCTGGGCACCCACTTTTGGGCCCCCCTCATCCCACATCCCAGGGAGGACCAAGTTAGAGCTCAGGTGTGCGTGATTTCATTTAGAATCGTGGATGGGGATGATTAGGACTCGGGGCCTCAGGAAGAGGCACCCAGAGCCTAGTTAAGATGCTTGCTTTCCAGGAAGGGCTGAGGGCAAGTGCCAGGTGGAGGAACAGTGCCCACAGGCTGTGTTGGCACGTGCCTACCATCCCTGGGGGATGCCTCCTGCGGGCAGCCACCAGGACCTTTCCTCGAGCCCCGCACTGCCTCACCTTGGTTTGAACAGTGAATTTCACCTTGTCCCGCTCACTCACTGCGTCAGAGATCTCCACCTGTAAGGAGCTGTCTCCCTGCAGATCCACCGATGCACAGGAAGGCTGCGGAGGAGGGGAGGTCTCTGGCCTAGCTGAGCATGGCCCCTTTGCCCTTCCTCACCCTGCAGGCCTTCTGGTCCACCTGCAGAACCCTCTTTAGCAGCACTGCTTCAGCAATGCCCCAGGTCACCAGAGAGGGGTCCTGATAAGGCACTGACCTGAGCTTTGCAACTGCCAAAACATTTTAACCCTCCCATCCTTGGAGGCAGGCAGAAAGCTTCCCATTTGACAGATATTGAAGCTGAGACAACCAGAGATGGCGGCCCATTTGCAGCTGGTCTAGTGATGTCTCCTTCCCGGATGGAGATCCCTGCATCTGTCCCCTCCGCCTGGCTGTCCGGCATGAAGGAATTGACCCTGAGGTCACTGGTCACTGTTTACAGGGTTATCTCTACATGGTTTCTCCCTCTTTTTTTTTTTTTTTTTTTTTTTTTGATAGTGTCTTGCTCTGTCACCCAGGTTGGAGTGCAGTGCCGTGAGGGGAAGTAAATTGTCTAAGGTTATGCAGCTGCAAAGCGACGGTGCCAGGTCGAAACCCAGTTGTTGTTTTTGTTTGTTTGCTTGCTTTTTTTAGATGGAGTCTTACGCTGCCCAGGCTGGAGTGCAGTGGAGCGATCTCCGCTCACTGCAACCTCCATCTCCCGGGTTCAAGCGATTCTCCTGCCTCAGCCTCCCAAATAGCTGGGACCACAGGCGTGCACCACCATGCCCAGCTAACTTTTGTATTTTTAGTAGAGATGGGGTTTCACCACGTTGGTCAGGCTGGTCTCAAACTCCTGACCTCAAGTGATCCACCTGCCTCGGCCTCCCAAAGTCCTGGGATTACAGGCATGAGCCACTGTGCCCAGCAAAACCCAGTTTCTTAATTTCCAACCCCATGTACTTTCTCAGTTACTTGCCCACCCCTTCCCCAGTCGGCTACTCAGGCATCCCTTAACCAGGGCTTCAAGTGAGTTGGGTGAGACAGTTTCACCTCTTTTGGGGGGGGGTTGCCAAAACCATTCCATTTACTACTTTTGATGCCAAGAGGCAACAGCTTACATGCAAAGCACGTGTATTTCTTCAAGTGAAAAGATCAACAAGACACCAAGCTACTAGCTCATTCTTGCATTGAGTTATTCAATATGTATTTATTTATTTTTGAGATAGGGTCTCGCTCTGTCACTCAGGCTGTAATGCAGTGGTGCCATCATAGCTCACTGCAGCCTCCAACTCCTGGGCTCAAGTGATCCTCCTGCCTCTGCCTCCCAGGTACCTGGGACTACAGGCATGTACCACCATGCCAAGTTTTTTTTGTGTTTTTTTTTTTTTTTTTTTTTTTAGAAACAGGGTCTTGCTCTGTTGCCCAGGCTGGTCTCAAACTCCTGGGCTCAAGCAATCCTCCCACCTCAGCCTCCCAAAGGGCCGGAAGCAATATGCATTTATTGAATACCTACTGTGTCCACACCATAGTGCCAAGTGATATTAGGGGGAAGAGAAGAGGCTTAAGAATCACTCTGCCTTTCAGCATTGCTCACCAGTATACAAGAGGCACCTGTCCCACCTCTCAATCTGGAGGCCTCCTCACTCTCTCCTCTCTCTGATTTTGGCACACTTTGGAGATGGTCCCTGAGATGGGGCTTGGTGATATGTGGGTCCAGAAACAGGCAAGACCTTGCCTGATGGTGGCCCATCTGCAGCTGGTCTAGTGATGTCTCCTTCCCGGATGGAGATCCCTGTATCTGTCCCCTCCGCCTGGCTGTCCGGCATGAAGGAATTGACCCTGAGGTCACTGGTCACTGTTTACAGGGTTATCTCTACATGGTTTCTCCCTCTTTTTTTTTTTGATAGTGTCTTGCTCTGTCACCCAGGTTGGAGTGCGGTGCTGTGATCTCGGCTCACTGCAAACTCTGCCTCCCGAGTTCAAGAGATTCTCTTGCCTCAGCCTCCTGAGTAGCTGGGATTACAGGCGCGTGCCACCACTCCCACCTAAATTTTGCTCGAGCCCAGGAGTCTGAGACCAGCCTGGGCAACATGGTGAGACACCCTTCAACGCCCACCTCCACAAAAAAACTTTAAAAATTAGCTGGGCGTGGTGGCACATGCCTATGGTTCCAGCTACTTGGGGGGCTGAGGTGGGAAGACTGAGCTTGGGAGGTGCAGGCTGCGGTGAGCCAGGATCTTGCCACTGCACTCCAACCTAGGTGACAGAGTGAGGAACTGTCTAAAGAAAACAAAAAAAACAAAAACAAAAAAAACTAAAGCTAATTTTTTTTTTTTAATGGAGTTTCGCTCTTGTTCCCCAGGCTGGAGTGCAATGGTGCAATCTTGGCTCACTGCAACCTCAGCCTCCCCGGTTCAAGCAATTCTCCTGCCTCAGCCTCCCGAGTAGCTGGGATTACAGGCATCCACCACCACGCCTGGCTAATTTTGTATTTTTAGTAGACATGGGGTTTCTCCATGTTGAGGCTGGTCTCGAACTCCTGACCTCAGGTGATCTGCCCGCCTCCACCTCCCAAAGTGCTGGGATTACAGGCGTGAGCCACCGTGCCCAGCCTGGCCTATTCTTGTCTTTTTTTTTTTTTTTTTTTTTTCCCCTTTTGTGGAGAACAGGGTCTTGCTATATTACCCAGGCAGGTCTTGAACTCCTGGGCTCAAGCTATCCTCCCGCCTCTGCCTCCCTGAGAGCTGGGATTACAGGCGTGAGCCACCGCGCCCGGCCAGGCCTGGCCTATTCTTTTTTTTGAGACGAAGTCTCACTCTGTCACCCAGGTTGGAGTGCAGTGACGTGATCTCAACTCACTGCAACCTCTACCACCCAGGCTCATGGGATTCTCCTGCTTCAGCCTCCTGAGTAGCTGGGATTACAGGCGCACACCACCACTTCCAGCTAATTTTTGTATTTTAGCAGAGACGGGGTTTCACCATGTTGGCCAGGCTGGTCTTGAACTCCTGACCTCAGGTGATCCACCCGCCTTGGCCGCCCAAAGAGCTGGGATTACAGGTGTGAGCCACTGAACCCAGCCTATTCTGGCCTGCCTATTCTTGAACTTCACAGAAATGCAGTTATGCATTGTGTATTCTTTTGTGCCCCTGTTCTTTAGAGAGCTCTCTCTATGTTGTTGAGTGGAGAAGTAGTTGTTTTCATTGCTGTGTCTTATTTCATTACATGATTATATCATAATGCATGTATCTACTGTTGATTATCATTTGGATTATTTCAAGTTTTTGGCTATTATGAATAAAGCTGCCATGAACAATTCTTTTTTTTTTTTTTTTGAGACGGAGTTTTGCTCTTGTTACCCAGGCTGGAGTGCAACGGCGAGATCTCAGCTCACTGCAACCTCCGCCTCCTGGGTTCAAGCAATTCTCCTGCCTCAGCTTCCCGAGTAGCTGGGATTACAAACACGCGCCACCATGCCTGGCTAATTTTTTGCATTTTTAGTAGAAACAAGGTTTCATTACGTTAGCCAGGCTGGTCTCAAACTCCTGACCTCAGGTGATCCACCCGCCTCGGCCTCCCAAGGTGTTGGGATTATAGGCGTAAGCCACCGCGCCCGGCCGACTTTATTTATTTATTTATTTATTTATTTATTTATTTATTGAGACAGAGTCTCGCTCTGTCACCCAGGCAGGAGTGTAGTGACGCGATCTTAGCTCACGGCAACCTCCACCTCCCAGGTTCAAGTGATTCTTCTCAGCCTCCTGAGTAGCTGGGGTTACAGGCGCCTGCCACCATGCCTAGATAATTTTTGTAATTTAGTAGAGACGGGGTTTTGCCATGTTGGCCAGGCTGCTCTTGAACTCCTGACCTCAAGTGATTCGCCTGCTTCGGCCTCCCAAAGCGCTAGCATTACAGGTGTAAGCCACCGCATCCAGCCATCTTTTGAGGACTTTTGACCTAAGTCCCCATTTCTGTTGGGTATGAGAAGTGCTTGTTCACAGGGAAGGCATATTATATGTTTAAAACACTTTAGTAAATACTGCCAAACAATTTTCTAAGGTGACTAAACCAATGTACACTGCCAGCAGCACTGTGTATGAAAGTTCCAGTTGCACTACATCCTTGCCAATACTTAAGAGTTGTTAGTCATTTTATCTTTCTCTCGCTCTCTCTCTCTTTTTTTTTTTTTAAAGAAATGGGGTCCCACTAGTGTTGTCCAGGCTGGCCTTGAACTGGGCTCAGGCAATCCTCTGGAGTAGCTGAAAGTTGCTTTTGTGTACACGTATCAATTGACCGATTAAGTATGATAAACTTTGGACTCTCTGTTCCATTGGTCTATGTTTGTCCTTATGATAATATCTCACTGGCCTGATTACTGTAATCTGACAGGTGAGACTGGAAATCAGACAGTGTAAGGCCTCCACCTTTATTCTTTTTTTTCAAAATCATTTTAGCAATTATAGGTCCTTTACATTTCTACACATACTCAGCTTGTTAATTTCTACCCCTAAAAAACGTACTGGGATTTTTATTGTGATTGCATCGAATATACAGATCAGTCTGGGCACAAACCACTGTGACGGCTCGGAATTGTTAGTCTTTTTTACTTCCACCCTGTTAGTCAAGGCATGGTAATTGTGCATGGGAGTGTAACTGGTATTACCTGGTGAGGAATGATGTTGAGCGGCATTTTCTGTATTTATCAGTCATCTGCATATCTTCTTTTGTAAAGTGCCTGTTCAGTTCTCTGATTCTTTCCAGCCACCTCTTTGAAAGATCAGATTATCTGTTTTTCAGTAATTTGTAGGAACTCAGTTCCTGGGGACAAGTCCATTGTTGATTATACATTTTGTCAGTATCTTTTCCTAGTCTATAGTTTGCCTTTGACTCTCTTAATGGTTCAAATGTTACAAGCTCAACATAAGAGTCCTTTATTTCTATGGTTAAGGCTTTTTATGTCCTGTTGAAGAAATCTTTGCCTACCCCAAGGTCATGAAGATATTCTATTTATTTTTCTAGAGGTATTACAGTTTAAGCTTACACTTGAGTCTATAATCCATTTTCTTTTTTCTTTTTTTTTTTGAGACAGGGTCTTGCTCTGTCGCCCAGGCTGGAGTGCAAATGATTCTCTTGCCTCAGCCTCCTGAGTAGCTGCGATTACAGGCGCCCGCCACAACGCCCAGCTAATTTCTGTATTTTTAGTAGAGATGGGGTTTCACTCTTTTGGCCAGGCTGGTCTCAAACTCCTGACCTCAAGTGATCCACCCTCCTTGGCCTCCCAAAGTGCTGGTATTACATGTGTGAGCCACCCCACCTGGCTATGATCTATTTTCAATTCATTCTCTTCATTTTAATTTTAATTTCTTTCTTTCTTTCTTTTTTTTTGAGATGGAGTTTCACTCTTGTTGCTCAGGCTAGAGTGCAATGGCAGATCTCAGTTCATTGCAACCTCGGCCTCCCAGGTTCAAGCAATTCTCCTGCCTCAGCCTCCTGAGTAGCTCAGATTACAGGTGCCCACCACCACGCCCAGCTCATTTTTGTATTTTTAGTAGAGATGGAGTTTCACTATGTTGGCCAGGCTGGTCTCGAACTCCTGACGTCAGGCGATCCACCTGCCTTGTTCTTCCAAAGTGCTGGGATTACAGGCATCAGCCACCGTGCCTGGCCTAATTTTAATTTATTGAGATGGAGTCTCGCTTTGTCACCCAGGCTGGAGTGCAGTGGCGTGATCTTGGCTCACTGCAGCCTCCGCCTCCTGGGTTCACACGATTCTCTTGCCTCAGCCTCCCAAGTAGCTGGGATTACAGGTGTGCACCACACGCCTGGCTAATTTTTGTATTTTTAGTAGAGATGGGGTTTCACCATGTTGGCCAGGCTGGTCTCAAACTCCTGACCTCATATGATCCACCTGCCTCAACCTCCCAAAGTGCTGGGATTACAGGCATGAGCCACCACGCCTGGCGATTTTCAATTTGTTTTGAATATGCAGTGTGAGGTATGGGTTGTGATTCATTGTGCCATGTGGCCAGCTATTTGAGCACTATTTGTTATAAACATTTTCCTTTTGCTATTGAATTGCTTTGGTGTACACATATCAATTGACCTATTAAAAGTGACAGGCCGGGCGCGGTGGCTCATGCCTGTAATCCCAGCACTTTGGAAGGCTGAGGTGGATGGATCACGAGATCAGGAGATTGAGACCATCCTGGCTAACACGGTGAAACCTCGTCTCTACTAAAAATACAAAAAAAAAATTAGCCAGGTGCGGTGGTGGGCGCCTGTAGGGCCAGCTACTCGGGAGGCTGAGGCAGGAGAATGGCATGAACCCGGGAGGTGGAGCTTGCAGTCAGCCAAGATCTTGCCACTGCAATCTAGCCTGGGTGACAGCATGAGACTCCGTCTCAAAAAAAAAAAAAAAAAAAAAGAGTGTCACTCTTTGGACTCTCTGCTATGTTCCATTGCTCTAAATGTTTATCCTTATGATAATATCTCACTGTCTTGATTACCGTAACTTGACAGGCGAGACTTGAAATCACATAGTGCAAAGCCTCCAACTTTATCCTTTCTTTTCAAAATAATTTTGGCTATTATAAGTCCTTTACATGGCCGGGCGCGGTGGCTCAAGCCTGTAATCCCAGCACTTTGGGAGGCCGAGACGGGCGGATCACAAGGTCAGGAGATCGAGACCATCCTCGCTAACACGGTGAAACCCCGTCTCTACTAAAAAATGCAAAAAAACTAGCCGGGCGGGTTGGCGGGCGCCTGTAGTCCCAGCTACTCGGGAGGCTGAGGTAGGAGAATGGCGTAAACCTGGGAGGCGGAGCTTGCAGTGAGCTGAGATCCGGCCACTGCACCCCAGCCTGGGCGACAGAGCAAGACTCCGTCTCAAAAAAAAAAAAAATAAATAAATAAGTCCTTTACATTTCTTTTTTTTTTTTTTTTTTTTTTGAGACGGAGTCTCACGCTGTTGCCCAGGCTGGAGTGCAGTGGCGCGATCTCGGCTCACTGCAAGCTCCGCCTCCTGGGTTCACACCATTCTCCTGCCTCAGCCTCCTGAGTAGCTGGGACTACAGGCGCCCGCCACCGCGCCCGGCTAATTTTTTGTATTTTTAGTAGAGACGGGGTTTCACTGTGGTCTCGATCTCCTGACCTTGTGATCCGCCCGCCTCGGCCTCCCAAAGTGCTGGGATTACAGGCTTGAGCCACCGCGCCCGGCCTAGTCCTTTACATTTCTACAGATATTCTGCTTGTTAATTTCTACCCCTAAAAAACGTACTGGGATTTTGATTGTGATTATATCAAATATATAGATCAATCTGGGAAGACTAGATCTCTTTGTAATTTTATAATTTATAATTTTTAATCTTCCAATCTAAAAACATGTAATATCTTTCCAATGATTTAGGTCATCTTTAATGTTTTGTAGTTTTCTGTGTAAAGGTCTTGCATGTCTTCTGTGAGATTTATTCCTAGGTATTTGATGATTCTCTTTTTTCTTTGCTTTTTATTTTTATTTTATTTATTTATTTTTTTGAGACAGAGTCTTGTTCTTGTTGCCCAGGCCAGAGTGCGATGGCATGGTCTCGACTCACTGCAACCTCTGCCTCCTGGGTTCAAGCGATTCTCCTGCCTCAGCCTCCCAAGCAGCTGGGATTATAGGCGCCCTTTCTTTGCTTTTTAAATTATATTTTTAAAAGTTTCATCTTCTAATTGTATACAGAAAAACAATAGGCTGGGCATGGTGGCTCATGCCTGTGAACCCAGCACTTTGGAAGGCTGAGGCAGGAGAATCACTTGAGCCAAGGAGTTCAAGGCCAACCAGGGCAACATGGCGAAACCCCATGTCTACAAAAAAATACAAAAATTAGCCTGGTGTGGTGGCAAAGACATGTAGTCCCAGCTACTTAGGAGGCTGAGGCAGGAGGATCACTTGAGCCCAGAAGGTCAAGGCTGCAGTGAGCCATGATCACACCATCACACACTGCACTCCAGCCTGGATGACAGTGCGGGTCCCTGCCTCAAAACAAAAAAAAAAAAAAAAAAAAAAAAAAAGAAGAAAGGAAAAAAGGCCGGGCGAGGTGGCTCATGCACTTTGGGAAGCCAAGGCTGGTGGATCACCTGAGGTCAGGAGTTTGAGACCAGCCTGGTCAACATGGTGAAACCCCGTCTCTACTAAAAACACAAAAATTAGCCAAGTGTGGTGGGGGGGCGCTTGTAATCCCAGCTACTCAGGAGGCTGAGGCAGGAAAAACCCTTGAACCCGGAGGCAGAGGTTGTGGTAAGCCGAGATCGCCCCATTGCACTCCAGCCTGGGTGACAAGAGTGAAACTCCATCTCAAAAAAAAAGGAAGAACAAAAGAAAAAAAATCATACATTTTTATATATTTACTTTGTGTCCACGCAAATTTACTTGTTAATTTTAATAAATTTTTTAACTATCTTGCTGAACTCACTCACTTATTAATTTAATTGTTTGTGGATCCTTTTTTTTTTTTTTTGAGACAGGGTCTTGCTCTGTCATCCAGGATGGAGTGTGGTAATGCCACCTTGGCTCATGGCAGCCTTGAACTTCCAGGCTCAAGGGATCCTCCCACTTCAGCCTCCTGAGTAGCTGGGACTACAGGCATCTGCCACCATGCCTGGATAATTTTTGTATTTTTCGTAGAGATAGGGTCTCACTATGTTGCCCAGGTTTGTCTCGAACTCCTGGGCTCAAGAGATCTCCTAAATTAGGCCTCCCAAAGTGCAGGGATTACAGGTCTGAGCCACCTTCCTGGCCAGTTCTTTTGGATTTCCTACATATATAGTCCTATAATCTAAAATGATGACAGTTTTAGTTCTTCCTTTCCAACCTTTATTTCTTTTTACCACCTTATTATACTCGCCAGGACCTCCAGTACAATGTAGAAGTGATATGATGACATGTTCCTAATCTCAGAGGGACTGCATTTAAAATTTAACCCCAAAGTGTTTTTAGATATATATTTTTTAATCAAGGGTATCTTAATGAAGCTTAATGGAACTCCCTGCTATGCCTAATTTGATGAGAGTATTGATTTTTATCAATCGTTTTTCCCTTGATTGAGATAATCATATGGATGTTCTTGTCATCTGTTTATGTGCTGAATTTCATTTGATTGATTTGCAAATGTTAAACTACCTTGCATTCCTGGAAGAAGGCCTTGTTCATGAAGTGTTATCCTTTTGTATATTGCTTATTCAGCTTGATAATTTTTTTTTTTTTTTGAGACAGGGTCTTGCTCTGTCACCCAGGCTGGAGTGCAGTGGTGTGATTATGGTTCACCGTAGGCTCAAACTCCAGGGCTCAAGCAATCTTCCTGCCTCAGTCTTCCAAAGTGCTGGGACTATAAGCATGAGCCACTGTGGCCAGCCTCAACCTTTTTCTTTTTTTAATTTTTGAGACGGAGTCTCACTCTGTTGCCCAGGCTAGAGTGCAGTGTTTATGATCACAGCTCATTGCAGCCTCAACCTGCTGAGCTCAAGTGATCCTCCTGCCTCAGCCTTCCAAGGAGCTGGGACTACAGGCATGTGCCACCATGCCTGGCTAATTTTTTTTTTTTTTTTTTTTTTTTGAGACAGAGTCTCACTCTGTCACCCACGCTGGAGCGCAGTGGCACGATCTCGGCTCACTGCAAACTCTGCCTCCCAGGTTCACGCCATTCTCCTGCCTCAGCCTCCCGAGTAGCTGGGACTACAGGCGCCCGCCACCACACCCAGCTAATTTTTTGTATTTTTAGTAGAGACGGGGTTTCATCGTGTTAGCCAGGATGGTCTCGATCTCCTGACCTCATGATCTACCCGCCTTGGCCTCCCAAAGTGCTGGGATTACAGGCATGAGCCACCACGCCCGGCCAACACCTGGCTAATTCTCAATTTTTCTGTAGACATGGGGGTCTCTCTATGTTGCCCAGGCTGGTCTTGAACTCCGGGGTTCAAGCAATCCTCCTGCTTCAGCCTCCCAAAGTGCTAGGATTATAATCATGAGCCACTATGCCTGGCCCCCAGCTGCAACTTGATATTTTATGATTTTTGCATCTATGTTCATGAGAGATATTAACGTGTATTTTTCCTTTCTTGTAATGTTCCTAACAATTTTTTTATTGTGATAAAATATACATAATATAAAATTTACCATTTTAATCATTTTTTTTTTTTTTTTGAGACGGATCCTCACTCTGTTGCCCAACTAGAGTGCAGTGGTACAATCTTGGCTCACTGCAACCTCTGCCTCCTGGGTTCAAGTGATTCTCGTGCCTCAGCCTGCAGAGTAGCTGGCATTACAGGCACCCGCCACCATGCCCAGCTAATTTTTGTATTTTTAGTAGAGATGGGGTTTCGCATGTTGGCCAGGCTGGTCTTGAACTCCTGACCTCAGGTGATCCACCTGCTTCAACCTCCCAAAATGTTGGGATTACAGGTGTGAGCCACCGTGCCCCCCCATTTTAACCATTCTTTTTTTTTTTTTTTTTTTTTGAGACGGAGTCTCGTTCTGTCGCCCAGGCTGGAGTGCAGTGGCGCGATCTCGGCTCACTGCAAGCTCCGCCTCCCAGGTTCACGCCATTCTCCTGCCTCAGCCTCCCGAGTAGCTGGGACTACAGGCGCCCGCCACCTCGCCCGGCTAATTTTTTTGTATTTTTAGTAGAGACGGGGTTTCATTGTGTTAGCCAGGATGGTCTCGATCTCCTGACCTCGTGATCCGCCCGTCTCGGCCTCCCAAAGTGCTGGGATTACAGGCTTGAGCCACCGCGCCCGGCCTAACCATTCTTAAGCACACAATTCAGTGGCATTAAGTGCATTCACATTGTTGTGCAATCCTCACCATCTGTATCTCCTCTTGACAGATATTAGTATCAAGGTTATGCTGTCCTCCTAAAATGAGACAGAAACTGTGCCTTCTGTTTTTTGGAATAATTTATATAAAAATGATATTTTCCCCCGTAATGTTTTGAAGAATTTACATGTGATTTTATTTGTGCTAGAAAGATATTTTTGGAAATATTTTAAATTACAGATTAAATGTCTATAATATGTATAGGACTACATAGATTTTATATTCTTGCTTCAGGTTTGGTAAGTTGCCTTTTTCAATAAATTTGTCCATTGCATCTAAATTACCTAATTTGTTTGCCAAAAACTTGTTCATATCTACTCCTTTTTTTGTCTGTAGTATTTCTAGTGATGTCGCCTTTATAATTCCTGAGAATGGTAATTAGTATTCTTCTCCTTCCTCTCCATCTCTCTCCTGCTCTCTCAATCTCTCTTTTGTCAGTCTTGCTAGTTTATTAATTTTATTAACATTTTCATAAAACCACTTTTGGCATTATTGATTTATTTTCCCTATTGGTATGTTTATTTTCTATTTGTTGACTTCTTCTTTTTTTTTTTTTTTTTTTTTTGGTTTGTTTGTTTAGTAGAGAGGAGGTCTCACTATGTTGCCCTGGCTGGTCTCAAACTCCTACTCTCAAGTGATCCTCCCCTTTTCACATTGCCCTCCCAAAGGGCTGGGATTACAGGCGTGAGACACTACAACCGGCCTTTGTTGATTTGTGTGCTTATCCTCTTATTCTTCTATTTTCTTAGGGTTTAACTTGCTCTTCTTTTTCTGACTTGTTGAGAATGAATGTATCATTAATTTCTCAGCCTTTCTTGTTTTCTTTAATTTTTTTTTTTTTTTTTTTTTTTTTTTTTTTTTTTTTTTTTTTTTTTTTTTTGGAGACAGAGTCTCACTCTGTTGCCTAAGCTGGAGTGCAGTGGCACAATTTCGGCTTACTGCAACCTCCACCACCCAGGTTCAAGCGATTCTCCTGCCTCAGCCTCTAGAGTAGCTGGGACTACAGGCGTGTGCCACCACGCCCAGCTAATTTTTTTTTTTTTTTTTTTTTTAATACGGAGTCTCGCTCTGTCTCCCAGGCTGGAGTGCAGTGGCGCGATCTCCGCTCACTGCAAGCTCCGTCGTTTCCCGGGTTCACACCATTCTCCTGCCTCAGCCTCCTGAGAAGCTGGGACTATAGGAGCCTGCCACCACGCCCAGATAATTTTTTGTATTTTTAGTAGAGACGGGGTTTCACAATGTTCGCCAGGATGGTCTCGATCTCCTGACCTTGTGATCCGACCGTCTTGGCCTCCCAAAGTGCTGGGATTACAGGCATGAGCCACCGTGCCTGGCCATTTTTTTTTTTTTTTTTCCCGAGACGGAGTCTCGCTCTGTCGCCCAGGCTGGAGTGCAGTGGCCGGATCTCAGCTCATTGCAAGCTCCGCCTCCTGGGTTTACGCCATTCTCCTGCCTCAGCCTCCCGAGTAGCTGGGACTACAGGCGCCCGCCACCTCGCCCGGCTAGTTTTTTGTATTTTTTTTAGTAGAGACGGGGTTTCACCGTGTTAGCCAGGATGGTCTCGATCTCCTGACCTCGTGATCCGCCCGTCTCGGCCTCCCAAAGTGCTGGGATTACAGGCTTGAGCCACCGCGCCCGGCCTTTTTTTGTATTTTTAATAGAGACGGTGTTTCACCGTGGTGGCCAGGCTAGTCCTGACCTCAGATGATCCACCTGAGCCTCAGCTGCTGCTGCTTTTTTTTTTTTTTTGGAGACAGAGATCTCGCTCTGTCTCCCAGGCTGGAGTGCAGTGGCGCGATCTCTACTTACTGCGAGCTCTGCCTCCCGGGTTCACGCCATTCTCCTGCCTCAGCCTCCCAAATAGCTGGGACTACAGGTGCCCGCCACCACGCCTGGCTAATTTTTTTGTATTTTTAGTAGACATGGGGTTTCACCATGTTAGCCAGGATGGTCTCAATCTCCTGACCTTGTGATCTGCCCACCTCAGCCTCCCAAAGTGCTGGGATTACAGGCGTGAGCCACTGCACCAGGCCCACCTCAGCTTCTTAAAGTGCTGGAATTACAGGCATGATCCACCACGCCCGGCCAAAATTTTTTTTTTTTTTAGTTACTTATTTTCCAGCTGGATGCGGTGGCTCACGCTATAATCCCAGCACTTTGGGAGGCCGAGGCTAATGGATCACCTAAGGTCAGGAGTTCAAGACCAGCCTGGCCAACATGGTGAAACACTGTCTCTACTAAAAATACAAAAAAATTAGCCAGGTGTGGTGGCGCACAGCTGTAGTTCAGCTACCTGGGAGACTGAGGCAAGAGAATCGCTTAAACTTGGGAGGTGGAGGTTGCAATGAGTTGAAATTACACCACTGCACTCCAGCCTGGGCAAGGAAGTAAGACTCCCTCTCAAAAAAAAAAAAAAATAATAATAATTACTTATTTTCTTTAGTGTTGTATACTCAAGGCTTTCTTCTTTTCTTTTTTTCTTTTTCTTTTTTTTTTTTTTGAGATGGAGTCTTGCTCTGTCGCCCAGGCTGGAGTGCAGTGCTGAGATCTCAGCTTGCTGCAAGCTCCGCCTCCCAAGTTCATGCCATTCTCCTACCTCAGCCTCCCGAGTTGCTGGGACTACAGGCGCCCGCCACCATGCCCGGCTAAGTTTTTATATTTTTAATAGAGATGGGGTTTCACTGTGTTAGCCAGGATGGTGTCGATCTCCTGACCTCGTGATCCGCCCGCCTCAGCCTCCCAAAGGGTTGGGATTATAGGCGTGAGCCACCGCACCCAGCCGGCTTTCTTCTTTTCTAAAATATGCATGTAGTGGTATACATCTCCCTCTGGAAACTGTGTATCTTATGAGTTTTGATATGTCATATTTTTATAATCATCAATTTAAAAATATTTTCTAATTTCCATTATAATTTCTTCTTTGACCTATGGGTTATCTAGAAGCATGTTGCTTAATTTCCAATAGTTTGGAATCTAGTTATGTTTTTGTTTTGATTCCACATTAATTCTGGGTCAGAGTGTACAATCTATATGATTTCAGTCTTTTAAAATTTATTTATACTTGCATTATAGCTCAAGGTATCATTTATTTTGGTAAATGTTTCACGTGCATTTGAAACAATATATTTTCTGCAGTTGTTGGGTACACAGCTCTACATAAGTCAATTAGATCAAGTTGATTAATCATGTTATTTAAATCTTCTAAATCCTTACTGATATTTTTGTCTGCTTGTTGTAACAGTTGTTGAGAATTGTGTTAAAATTTCTAACTGGGCTGGGCATGGTGACTCATGCCTAT
Organism: Macaca mulatta; assembly: GCF_049350105.2. NCBI lineage: Eukaryota > Metazoa > Chordata > Mammalia > Primates > Cercopithecidae > Macaca > Macaca mulatta. The sequence continues at coordinate 8,590,658 of NC_133419.1, forward strand.
AATTCTAGCACTTTGGGAGGCCAAGGTGGGAGGATCACTTGAACTTAGGAATTGGAGACCAGCTTGGCCAACATAAAAGACCCCATTTCTAAAAAAAAAAAATACAATTACTTACTATTTAATTGTAGGTTTGCCTATTATTCCTTTTAGTTCTGTCATCTTTTATTTTGCATATTTTGATGCTATATTATTAGGTTCATATAAATTTAGGATTATTTTTCTGTGGAATGAAATCTTTCATCATTATAAAATGTCCCTTTTTATTTTATTTTATTTATTTTTTGAGATGGAGTCTCACTCTGTTGCCCAGGCTGGAGTGCAGTGGCTGGATCTCAGCTCACTGCAAGCTCCGCCTCCCTGGTTTATGCCATTCTCCTGCCTCAGCCTCCTGAGTAGCTGGGACTACAGGAGCCCACCACCTCACCCAGCTAGTTTTTTGAATTTTTTTTAGTAGAGATGGGGTTTCACCGTGTTAGCCAGGATGGTCTCGATCTCCTGACCTCGTGATCTGCCCATCTCAGCCTCCCAAAGTGCTGGGATTACAGGCTTGAGCCACCGCCCCCGGCCAAAATGTCCCTCTTTATTTCCCTTTTCTTCCTCCCTTCCTTCCTTCCTTCCTCCCTCCCCTCCTCTCCCCTCCCCTCCCTCCCTCCCTCCCTCCCTTCCTTCCTTCCTTCCTTCTTTCCTTCCTTTGACAGAGTTTCACTCTCATCACCCAGGCTGGAGTGAAATGGCGTGATGTTGACTCACTGTAACCTCTGCATCCCAGGTTCCAGTGATTCTCCTGCCTCAGCCTCCCGAGTAGCTGGGATTACAGGTGCCTGCCACGACGCCTGGCTAATTTTTGTATTTTTAGTAGAGACAGGGCTTCACCACGTTGGCCAGGCTGGTCTCAAACTCCTGACCTCAGGTGATCTACCCACCTTGGCCTCTCAAAGTGCTGGCATTACAGGCATGAGCCACTGCACCCGGCCATCCTTCTTTATTTCTAGTATTCTCTTTCTTTCTTTCTCTCTTTCTTTCTTTCTTTCTTTCTTTCTTTCTTTCTTTCTTTCTTTCTTTCTTTTCTTTCTTTCTTTCTTTCTTTCTTCTTCTTCTTCTTTCTTCTTCTTCTTCTTCTTCTTCTTCTTCTTCTTCTTCTTCTTCTTCTTCTTCTTCTTCTTCTTCCTCCTTCTTCTTCTTCTTTCTTCTTCTTCTTCCTCTTCCTCTTCTTTCTTCCTCTTCTTTCCTCCTCCTCCTCTTCCTTCTTCTTCTTCTTTTTTCTTCTTTTTTGAGAGAGAGAGTCTTGCCCTGTTGCCCAGGATGGAGTGCAGTGGCGTGATTTTGGCTCACTGGAACCTCCACCTCCTGGGCTCAAGACATTCTCCTGCCTCAGCCTCCTGAGTAGCAGGGATTACAGGTGCATGCCACCAGGCCCAGCTAATTTTTGTATTTTTAGTAGAGATGGGGTTCCACTGTGTTGGCCAGGCTGCTCTCGAACTCCTGACCTCAAGTGATCAGCCTAACTTGACCTCCCAAAGTGCTGGGATTACAGGTGTGAGCCACTGGGCCTGACCCTTTTCTTTTTTTTTTTTTTTTTTTAAAGACAAGGTCGGCCGGGCGCGGTGGCTCAAGCCTGTAATCCCAGCACTTTGGGAGGCCGAGACGGGTGGATCACGAGGTCAGGAGATCGAGACCATCCTGGCTAACACGGTGAAACCCCATCTCTACTAAAAAAAATACAAAAAACTAGCCGGGCGAGGTGGCGGGCGCCTGTAGTCCCAGCTACTCGGGAGGCTGAGGCAGGAGAATGGCGTGAACCCGGGAGGCGGAGCTTGCAGTGAGCTGAGATCTGGCCACTGCACTCCAGCCTGGGCGACAGAGCGAGACTCTGTCTCAAAAAAAAAAAAAAAAAAAGACAAGGTCTTACTCTGTGTCCCAGGTTGGAGTGCAGGGACACAATCATAGCTCACTGTAACCTCAAACAATCCTGAGCTCAAGCAATTCTCCCACCTCTGCCTCCCACATAGCTGGGACCACAGGTGTGCATCACTATGCCCAGCTCTCACCCATTTATGTCAACCTTTCTGTGTCCTTATATTTAAAATACGTATCTTTTAACAGACTCTAGTTGTTTTTTTTTCCAAAATACAATCTGACGATGTTTTTTTTATATTGGAGAATTTAGTCCATTCATAATTATTGTAATTACTGATGTAGCAGGCTAGCAACTTGTCACCTTGCTTGTTGCTTTCTCTTTGTCCCATCTGTTTTTATTCCTGTATTTTTTCTTTCTTGTCTTCTTTTGAATTATTTAAATAGTATTTTATATTATTTCTTTTATTTATTTATTTTATTTTATTTTTTAAATTTAACTTTAAGTTCTGGGATACATGTACAGAATGTGCAGGTTTGTTACATAGGTATACATATGCCATGGTGGTTTGCTGCACCTATCAACCCGTCATCTAGATTTTAAGCCCCACATGTATTAGGTATTTGTCCTAATGCTGTCCCTCCCCTTGCCCCTCAGTCCCCCACAGGCCCCAGTGTGTGTTGTTCCCCTCCCTGTGTCCATGTGTTCTCATTATTCAACTCCCACTTATGAGTAAGAACATGTGGTATTTGGTTTTCTGTTCCTGTATTAGTGTGCTGAGAATGATGGCTTCCAGATTCATCTACGTCCCTGGAAAGGACATGATATCATTCTTTTTTATGGCTACATAATATTCCATGGTGTATATGTGCCACATTTTCTTTATCCAGTCTATCATTGATGGGCATTTGGGTTGGTTCCAAGTCTTTCCTGTTGTAAGTAGTGTTGCAACAAACATATGTGTGCACGTATCTTTATAGTAGAATTATTTATAATCCTTTGGGTTTATTTATTTATTTTTGAGACAGAGTCTCGATCTGTTGCCCAGGCTGGAGTTCAATGGCGTGATCTCGTTTCACTGCAACCTTTGCCTCCCGGGTTCAAGTGATTCTCCTGTCTCAGACTCCCAAGCAATTGTGATTACAGGCGCACACCACTATGTCTGGCCAATTTTCTGGATTTTTAGTAGAGATGGGGTTTCACCATGTTGGCCAGGCTAGTCTCAAATTCCTGACCGCAAGTGATTTGCCTGCTTTGGCCTCCCAGAGTGCTGCGATTACAGGCTTGAGCCACCATGCTTGGCTAGTATTTTATATTATTTCATTTTCTCCTCTATTATATTTTTGTTTATATATTCTTTTAATGTCTCTATATTTAAAGGAAGATCTTAGAGAAGGCAATACCTAACCTAGAGGATAAGTATTGGTAGTGAACTTTCAGAGAGTATGGCTCCTGCAAAGGCTGGGGGGTGCATCCATCTGTTCAATAGCTCAGCACATCCTCAGAACATACAGCAATAATAATATAACAGTAATAATAATATAATGGCTAACGCTTATGTTGGCCCTTACAATATGCTAGGCACGACTCTAACCATTTCATATATATGCCCTAAGCATTTTATATATGTTAACTCCTTTAACCATGAAGATGAACATAGATAAACATTGAAGCAGACCATTCTGTTCCATGCTTTGTGTCTCTCAGCCCCTCTTGTCCCTCCAAACCACTTGAACCTTGCTCCTCATTTCTTGGCTTCTCTGACACTCCCAAGGCAGCCTCTCCCACTTGCCCCAGAACCCAAACACATGCAGTTTGGCTAACTGGTGCAGCAGGTTCCCTAGTCCCCAGCCTCCTTCCTGCTGCCTTAGTATTTCTGCTCTGACCTACACTGCTTGGTAGCTGCTTGAGGGAGATGGGCCTCAAAGGTGAACCACAGCTGCTCCATCCTCATCCTTAGCCATGGCCCACTGTGCATATGCCTCCATCTCCCAAAAGGGTGCACCTCTCCATGCTCTAACCATCCTTGGCACAACGTGGATACTCAACTCTTTGCTGAATGAAGTCAAAAGGAAGAAATAGTCTTATGATTATATGAACTCAGAACACAAATGAAGCCATTAGGGCTGAACAGGATTCTCTCGCCTTGGGAAAGGAGAAGAGGATGCCAGCCTCTGCTCAATCCCTAACATCCTGCCCTTCTCCCCGCCCCCACCTCCCACCCCCTACCCCCATCAAGCCAGCATGAGTTGGTCCTGGGGAGGGTAAGAGTGACAGTGACGGTCCCTTTCCATCTGTCAGGACAAAGGCAAAACCCCGCCTCCCTTGGCATCCTCATCAGTCCCCACACAGGTGCCACAGAGGCTACCCACTCCCTTGCTCAAGTCTCCCTTCTCTCACTTGCACAGACACACACATACACACAGAGACACATGGGCACACACACACGCAGACACGCGAGACAAACACAGACACAGGCACACACAGACATATAGAAACACACACAGATACACAGACACACCAACACACAGACACACAGACATGGACACACACAGATACACAGAGACACACGGACACAAACACACACAGACACACAGACACACCCACAGACACATGCAAACACACAGATCCAGAAATACACACACACACACACACAGACACACGCAGACCATACTCACACACACACAGACACCCACAGAGATACACACAGAGACACACACACAGACATAAAGATGCACGCAGACCATACACACACACACACACACTCAGACACAAAGAGACACAGACATGCGCAGACACACACAGACACATGCATGCACAGACACACACACACATGCACACGTGCACACACACAGACCATACACACAGACACACAGAGACACAAAGACACACGCATACCATACACAGACACAGACACACACACACAGACATGCGCACACACACACAGACCCACACGGACGCACACGTGCACACACACAGACACACGTAGGCCATACACAGACACGCAGACACACAGACACACAAAGAGACACACAGAGACACACAGACACAAAGACATACACAGATACACACAGACACACACAGACATATGCAGACACATCGACATACACACACACAGACACACAGAGACACACACATGCAGACTATACACACACACACACACACACAAACACACAGAGACAGCCAACCACACACACAGACATACACACACCACCGCATGATTGGGCATCACGGGCTCTCATGGAGAGAGGGGAGGCTGGGGGTGGGGGTGTTCTTCATCCTTTCTCTACCTTGCCCTCCTTCCCAGCCTCCGCATGCGTCTCCATCGCTCTCCTGGGCTGCAGCACACACGGCTTCAGCGTCCGGCCACTGCCTGCGTGCTCCCGCAGGTCGTCCCCGTAACTCGCCCAAGGAACCGACCGAGTGAGTGTGCTCTCAGCTGACGAGGACGCTCTCCCCCGCCCGGCCAAGGAGTCGCCTGGAGTCGGGGGCGGTTCCCACCGCCTTTCCCTCAGCCGCGCCTTTCGATTGGGTACCGGGGCACCGTGCGTGACACCATTGGCTGCAATGTCTGTCGTTCTTGTCCCAGGCCCCAGCTTTTAAGGGGCACGCGGCACGGAGAGTGGTCCGGTGATAGGCTACAGTGTGGGAGCTGGGGTCAGAGCTCATAGGGTCGCAGAGGCCGCGTGCCGCGTCTCCCTCCAGTCCCCGGCGGACTGAACCCCCACAACCCTGTGCCGCTGTTCCGGGCCCCTCCTTCCAACGGCCACGTGCGGCCTGCGCGTGCGCACTCGCCCAGTTTGGCGCCCACCAGGCAGTGGGGAAGGGGAAGGGGAAGAGGGTGAGGGTGGCAGGGTGGGGACGGGAAATGGGGAGCAGTGGTGGGGATGTGGGTGGTAGACCAGGGGCGAGGGCAGGGGACAGTGTCTGTGGAGAAGGGGGGTCTGTTAAGGTTTCCGCCCTTGGGCGGGAGGGAGCGGCGGGGTAAGCAGCCTAGGAGGACTAGGGGGCTCCACAAGGCCCGCGGCCAGGGCGCCCCAAGCGAGGCCGCGGTCCACGGACGGTCGCCAATGGAGCGGGGCTGCAAGGGGGTGCCGTTGCTGCGAGAGAAAACCTGGGAACCTTGGAACGAGCTTATGGTGATTGGGAAAAGAGTGGAGCTCCTGAGTAGAAACACTCAAAAACCGAAGCTGGAGTCTGAGTACTGGAGACTGGAAGATGTGGAAAAGACGGTCTTGAAAGGGAAGTCAGGCCCGAGTCAGGAAAGGACGGATGTGAAGCTGCTGCACCATGGAGCAAGTGCATCACATGCTTCAGTAGATTTGGGGAAAGACAGCCCAAGGGAGATTTGGGGAAAGCAAAAGGTCAAACACGAAATAAGGGCTAAATCTAAGAGTGCAGGGATGACAGCAGGGCCTATGAAGGGGTCTGGGTTTGAAGAGAGGTTGAGGTCTGCTGGGGAGAAGGTAGGGACCACTGGAGAGGACTTGAGATCCAGTGGATATAAACTGGGGCAGAATGAGGAGTTGAGGTCGAGTGTAGACAAGATGAGATCAAGTGTAGAGAAGCTGAGGTCTAGTAGTGAGAAGCTGGTGTCCGGGGGAGAGACGCAGGGGTCCAGTGGAGTGAAGCTGAGGACCAGTGGCAGAAAGCTGAGATCAAGTGGAGAGAATCTGAGATCAAGTGGAGAGAATCTGAGATCAAGTAGAGAGAAGCTAAGATGGAGTGGAGAGAAGCTGGGAACCAGTGATGAGAAGCTGAAGTTGAGTGGAGAGATGCTGAGATCAAATGGAGAGAAGCGGGGAACCAGTGGAGAGAAGCTAAGATCAAGCAGAGAGAAGCTGAGGTTGAGTGGAGAGAAGCTGGGAACCAGTGATGAGAAGCTGAGGTTGAGTGGAAAGAAGCTGAGATCAAGCAGAGAGAAGCTGGGAACCAGTGAAGAGAAGCTGAGATCAAGCAGAGAGAAGCTGAGGTTGAGTGGAGAGAAGCTGAGATCAAGCAGAGAGAAGCTGGGAACCAGTGAAGAGAAGCTGAGATCAAGCAGAGAGAAGCTGAGGTTGAGTGGAGAGAAGCTGGGAACCAGTGATGAGAAGCTGAGGTTGAGTGGAGAGAAGCTGAGATCAAGCGAAGAGAAGCTGGGAACCAGTGAAGAGAAGCTGAGATCAAGCAGAGAGAAGCTGAGGTTGAGTGGAGAGAAGTTGGGGTCAAGTGCAGAGAAGCTGAGATCTAGCGAGGAGAAGTTGGGGACCAGTGGGGAGAAATTGGAGGTTTCAAGAATGGGGAGCATAAATGAGGAGAACATTGAAAAAGTGGTAGAAGTTACTGGTGATGAAAGAGTGATGGCATTTACTGATGATGAGATGGAAATTCCTTTTGAAAGTGTCAAAGGGAGTGAGGAACTACAAGGGACTGAGAAAGGAGTGGGAGTTGACGGGGGCGTCTTGCGTGAAGTGAAAGATATCACTGATGAATCTGTTTCTATGGAAAATAAAGATATTATAGGTGAAGGTACCAGTGAATGAGGCAGATGAAGGACTGACACCAAACAAGGAAAGAGGCAGACAAGGGAAGTACTGGAAGTCAGAGGAGAAATTAGAGCCAGGCAACTTTACACTGAAGGGGTAAAGTTGAGAGAGGAATGGAGAGAGTCTGAGCCTAAAATAAAAGAGAGTGGAAGTGAGGAAGAAAAGCTACTGGGGCTGAAGGTGGAGGCCAGGATCAAAGGAAGTAAAGAGGAGTGGCTGGTTCAGAGGGAGTGGGAACATATGGAGGAGAAAGAGAACGTGTTGGTAACGTGTTGACAGAGGAAACTTGGGTATTGGGAGAAAAGCTGACTGGGAGCTCATAGGGAAATGTTTGAGAAAAGGATGGAAGATGGGCTAGAAGGATTTTGTCTGACACATGATGGGGTGTATGAGATGGGGGATAATTGCAGCAGGATAAAGGGTAGATTTTGAGGGTTGTGGAAGAAGGTGCAGGCTGAAGTGTGCAAAATTTCTGAAAGAGGAGCCTGAAGAATGAAGGGGTCGCAAGTGACAAAAGCAGGAGAGGAGATAAGAAAGAAGTGAGAAAAAACATAAGAAGCCACATGCCATAATGGTGATTGTTTGTTGGTAGGTATGTCCTTCTTTTCTTTTCTTTTTTCTTTTCCTTTCTCTTCTCTTTTCTTTCTTTCTTTCTTTTTTTTTTTTTTTTTTTTTTTTTTTTTTTTTTTTTGAGACTGTCTTGCTCTGTTGCCCAGGCTGGAGTGCAGTGGCACAATCTTGGCTCACTGCAACCTCTGCCTCCCAGGTGCAAGCGATTCTCCTGCCTCAGCCTCCCGAGTAGCTGGGATTACAAGCTCCCGCCACCATGCCCAGCTAATTTTTGTATTTTTAGTAGAGATGGGATTTCAGCATGTTGGCCAGGCTGGTCCCAAACTCCTGATCTCAAGTGATCTTCCTGCCTTGACCTCCCAAAGTGCTGGGATTACAAGCGTGAGCCACCACCTGGCCTGCTGTATCCTTTTTTATTAGTGGGGTCTTGTGACCTGTGTCTTGGGAAACTAGTCCTACAAAATCCCTATGTCAATACCACCTCTTTTTGCTCTTCTGTGTTGCAGCTTCTACTGCCTGGATCTTAGATCTTCCTGTTTCTTGTTTTATTCCCTCACTTTGGTCAACTGCATCATTTAATAGCTCCTAGAGAAAGTGACTATGGAAGGTAAACTTTGGGACACTATCTGTCTGAAAATCTCAATTCTTTGTTCATAATTGACTGATAGTTTAGCTAGGTATAGAACTCTAGGCTGGAAATATTTTTCCCTTAGATTTTTTAAGGCATTTCCTCACTATCTTCTTCTTTTTTTCCTTTTAATTAATTTTTTTTTTTTTGAGACAAAGTCTCACTCTGTCGCTCAGGCTGGAGAGCAGTGGCATGAGCTTGGCTCACTGCAACTTCCACCTCCTGGTTCAAGCAATTATCATGCCTCAGCCTCCCAAGTAGCTGGGATTACAGACATGTGCCACTGTGCCTGGCTAATTCCCTCACTATCTTCTAACTTCCAAGTATTGCTATTTATAAGTCTTTTTGTTCTTTTCTTTTAATTGTATAGAGAGCATTTTTCTTTTCTATGTAAATTACCTGTTTGCTACCACTCCCTAACTCAACCTATATCCTCATCCCATTTTCTCTGGCTTTACTAGAGGATGTTGGACCCAGAATTATAGCTGTTATCTTTTTTTCTCCTTTTGTCTGTCTCTTTTTATTCTACTCTCTGGACAATTTCATTAACTTTAAAACAACTGATGTATAATAGATGAACATTTTTGGGGGTACATGTAATATTTTGATACATTCATATAATGTGTAAAGATCAAATCAGGGTAATTGGGATATCCATCATCTTAAATATTTATTTTTTCTTTATGCCAGGAACATTTGAATCATTCTCTTCTAGCGATTTTGAAATGTACAACAGATTATTGTTTACTACAGTCACCCTATAGAACACTGGGTCCCATTTCTTCCATCTACCTGTACATTTCTACTCATTAGCATGTCTTTATTTCCTCCACCCTTCCTGGTCTCCAGTAACCACCAATCTCATCTCTATTTTCATGAGATCCACTTTCAACTTTATTAACTATATCTTTCTATCCTTTCTATTGAAATTTTACATTTTAGCTGTCTTGTTCATTGATTGCTTTTTTTTTTTTTTGAGATGGAGTCTCACTCTGTCGCCCAGGCTGGAGTGTAATAGTGTGATCTTGGCTCATTGCAACCTCCACCTCCCCGATTCAAGCAGTTCTGCTGCCTCAGCGTCCTGTGCGCCCTGCACGAGCTGGGATTACGGGCATGCATCACCACGCCTGGCTAATTTTTTTGTATTTTTAGTAGAAATGGGGTTTCGCCATGTTGGTCAGGCTGGTTTTGAACTCCTGACCTCAGGTGATCCACCTGTCTCGGCCTCCCAAAGACTGGGATTACAGGCATGAGCCACCGCACCTGGCCATGCTTCTTTTTGTATATATAGTATTTCTGTTCTTGTTTCATGAGTCTGTTCTCTTAACTTTCCAAGGATTTTTCCAGTTTTTGAGTTTTCTTCTGCTTTTCTTATTGTTTCCCCCTGAGTTCCCCTCCCCTGCTTCCCCTCCACCCCCTGGCTTCCCCCCTACCCCCCTGCTCCCCCCCATCCCCCCGCTCCTTTTTGTTTGTGTGTGTGTGTGTGTGTGTATTGTTGGAAGTTTTCCTCAAATGTTTGATCTTCGACTGTCCATATTTTTTTTTTTTTTTTTTTTTTTTTTTTTTTTTTGAGACGGAGTCTCGCTCTGCCGCCCAGGCTGGAGTGCAGTGGCCGGATCTCAGCTCACTGCAAGCTCCGCCTCCCGGGTTCACGCCATTCTCCTGCCTCAGCCTCCCGAGTAGTTGGGACTACAGGCGCCCGCCACCGCGCCCGGCTAGTTTTTTGTATTTTTTTAGTAGAGACGGGGTTTCACCGTGTTAGCCAGGATGGTCTCGATCTCCTGACCTCGTGATCCGCCCGTCTCGGCCTCCCAAAGTGCTGGGATTACAGGCTTGAGCCACCGTGCCCGGCCTGACTGTCCATATTTAAGAATGAGGCATTAAGCAGAAGCAACTGGAAGCACAATTTGGGGCTTGTTGATCTATGGGCTCCACTCTGTGGCGACTGAAGCAAGCAGGATATTTTACTGGGTACACCCAAATATCAGAATCTGTAAATCTCACTGAAGGGACCATCTAGTTTCTCCAGAGAATTCTCCAATCTGTCTGGGGGATATCTGCATGGCCCCTGCTATAGAGGTTATAGCAGCAGGGTGGGGAGAGAGGGTTGTGGAGCCACCACTTGGTACACATGTTTTCACCCAGTCCCTTGTTTTCAGCTCAGTGCTCACTCCATCTTCAGCTGTGCCTGGTGTCCCTGAGTTGGTGCTTCTGAGATTCAATTTCCCCAGAGAGGAAACCCTCTACTGTGCTACGGGAGTTGGTGCCCGGCTAAAAAAGGTTGGGGGGATTTGTGAGCTTAACTGCTTTATATACAGATGCTTAAACAATTTCTCTGTTCTCAGATCTATGCCTTTTTCCTTCCATCTGAGGTATCTGGTCCCTCAGTGTCCTGAACTTTTTTTGGGATAAGTAGAGTGAGCTGTTAACTTTTTGTTTCTATTATCTTTAAGTACTTAAGTGCCAGCTACCTCCACTCTGCCAAGTTGGTTCCCACTCCATCTCCAAACGTTTTTGTTGTTGTTCTTTTTTTTTTTTTTTTTTTTGTCGTTGTTGTTTTTGAGATAGGGTCTCACTCTGTCACTCAGGCTGGAGTGCAGTGGCATGATCATGGCTCACTGCAGCCTCAACCTCCTGAGCTGAAGCAATCTCTTCAGCCTCCCAAATAACTGGGACTACGGGTGCACACACCACCACACCAGGTTAGTTTTTTTTTTTTTTTTTTTTTTTTTTTAAGTAGAGATGAGATCTCTCTATGTTGCTTAGGCTGGTCTTGAACTTATGCGCTCAAGCGATCCTCCTGCCTCTACCTCAAAGTACTGAGATTACCGACGTGAGCCACTGCACACTGCCAACTTTTCCCATCTTAAAAAACAAAAACAAAAAACCTCTCTGTACCCTACATTTCCCTCCAGTGACTGCCCCATTTTTCTTGCTCCTTATGGTAGGCACAAAAGTGGTCCACCAAACATATATTCACTATTCACTTCCTAATCCCAGGAACCTGTGAATATTACCTTAAAATGGCAAAAGATGTAATTAAGTTAAAGATCTCGAGAGAAGGGCCCACTTTAGAGGTGAGTCATAAATGCCATTATAAGTGTCCTTATAAGAGAGAGGAAGAGAAGGAGAACAGACACACAGAGAGCAGGAGGCGGTGTGATCTCCCAGGCACAGGCTGGAGTGATGCAGCTATGAGGCAAGGAGTGCCGATGGTCGCCTGAAGTTGGAAAAGGCACAGAATGGATTCTTCCCCAGAGTCTCTGTAGAGAGTGTGGCCTCCGCCAGCACCTTGGTTTTAGCGTCTGACCTCTAGAGCTGCGAGAGAATAAACCTCTGTTGTTTTAAGCCATCAGTTGCTGGTAATTTTTTTTTGAGATGGAGTCTCACACTGTTGCCCAGGCTGGTGTGCAGTGGCACGATCTCAGCTCACTGCAAGCTCCACCTTCTGGGCTCATGCTATTCTCCTGCCTCAGCCTCCTGAGTAGCTGGGACTCCAGGCGCCCGCCACCATCCCCAGCTAATTTTTGTATTTATTAGTAGAGACTGGGTTTCACCATGTTGGCCAGGCTGGTCTGGAACTCCTAACCTCGTGATTTGCCTTCCTCGGCCTCCCAAAGTGCTGAGATTACAGGCATGAGCCACTGCGCCCGGCCATAGTTCGTTCTTCTGTCTGCTGTAGTTCCTGTAGTTCTGTAGTTCCAGTTCCTGGAAGTTGAGGCTAGAGGCCCTGACTTCTCTTTCTCCATCACGTTCGTTCATCACCTTCTGACTCAGAGCTTTCCTACTGTAGCTGTTTACATTTGTCTGTCCCCACTAGGATGTAAATGAGCTCTATGAGGGGAGCAATATGTGTCTGTCTGGTTACCCTCTCTAGTCCAGTGTGTAACCAGCACATAGTAGCACTCAGCATGTGTTTGCAGAATGAATCAACCCGTCATATTCAGTGACTTTATCAGTCTCAGTACTATTTAATATCTATTGAGAAATTGCTATAATAATTTACCCCGTTTCTTTGAATGTCACATTTTTTGAAGCCTCAAAAGCCTGAAACTGTCTTTGTTCCATACTTGTACTTGAGATTTTTCTGGGTATAGAATTTCCCTCAGCAGCCTGAAGACTTGCGCCTTTGTTTTCTTCCTTCCTGCATGGCCATTGAGAGTCCAGATCTATTTTTACGCCAAGCCAGTTGCACAACCAGGCGTTCTGTGTATGAGACCTGTTTGCTTCTCCACAGCTCCGCTATTTCTGCTTCTTTATTGGGCAGAAGCTGAGAGCTTGTTCTTCCATTTTCTAGGAACTCTGATCCCATTGTTAGACAATAAAGTGGAGATATTAATAAGGTGTGGGCAGAGTTGTAAAGATAAGCTATAGATGGCTCAAGCCTCATGGTAGGATCGTTTTGACAAATGATTATGATAGCTAGCGTTTACTGAATTCTTGTAATAACCAGAGTAGTTTAATCAGCACCATGCTAAGCACTTTACATGTTCTCTATAATTTAGTCTAATAGCTCTTTGAGACAGGAACTATTACTCTATTGACTCTACCCACTAGACACTGCCAGAGCCAGGCAGCCTGACTCCATAGCTGAGCTGGAAACAGCTCTGTCTGCTGAATGGCCTCCTCTATTCCTACCAGACAAGCCCTGAACCTCGGCTTCTTCACCTGCCAAAGCAAGGCCTGGGATCCTGCATGGGGGTAGGGAATGAGGCTATGTAGCAACCTTTCCATTCATTCGGCTCATGCTTGCTGGATGAGCACTTCGGTGGCAAGTATTTAAGAATATAAATTTTGGTGGGGTGTGGTGGCTCACACCTGTACTCCCAGCACTTTGGGAGGCCTAGGCGGGCGGATCACCTGAGGTCAAGAGTTTAAGACCAGCCTGGCCAACATGGTGAAACCCCGTCTGTACTGAAAATACAAAAATTAGCCAGATATGGTGGCGCACACCTGTAATCCCAGCTACTTGGGAGGCTGAGGCACAATAATCACTTGAATCCTGGAGGTGGAGGTTCAGCGAGCCAAGATCCTTCCACTGCACTCCAACCTAAGTGACAGAGTGAGACTCTGTCTCCAATAATAATAATAATAAATATATATATATGTCAAAAAAAATGAAGTTTATTTTCTTTCCTAGATCTCTGCCATCCTGAGATCATCACTCCTCGCCTCCTCTGGAAACTCTCTGAGAGCCAGAGAATCGTCTCTTTTTGTAAGAGGCCTGCACAGGCACAAGGTCATACTTGGGCACTTTTTGGCTTTGTGAAAATCTCTCAGATTGCACTGCACAGTATACAAATGATAAACCAGACAACCACATTCGTTCTTTGGATTACATTTTCTCCTGAGATATCAGACGCATTTCACCAGGGCCACAGAAAGAGAAATGAAGACCAAGATACCGAGACAAATGCCAACAACCTGGTAAGTGCAGATATTTTCAGTTATCTAGGCAACTAGAGCTTTGCATAGGTAATACCCTTTTCTACTAAAATTAACCAAAACACACACATTCCAGGGCTCCTGAGTGATTTTATATACATATATGTATATTTTATATGTGTATGTATACATTTATATATGTATATAAATAAACATATATATATTTTAAAAATATATGTATATCGTGTGTGTGTGTATATACATATGTATATTTTTTTAAATAGAGATGGAGTCTCACTATGTTGCCCAAGCTGGTCTCAAACTCCTGGGCTCAAGCCTGGATGATTTAAAAAATTTTTTTATTTTATTCTTTGTATAGTCCCAGTCTTGTTTCTTGTAACATAATGTGTTAAAGTAACATTAACTTTTGGCTGGGTGCCGTGGCTCATGCCTGTAATCCCAGCACTTTGGGAGGCTGAGGCGGGCAGATTACTGGAGGTCAGGCATTTGAGACCAGCCTGGCCAACATGGTGAAACCCCATCTCTACTAAAAATACAAAAATTAAGCAGGTGTGGTGGTGCTCACCTGTAACCCCAGCTACTAGGGAGGCTGAGGCAGGAGAATCGATAGAGCCTGGGAGGTGGAGGTTGCAGTGAAGAGAGATCATGCCACCACACTCCAGCCTGGGTGACAGAGGGAGACTCCGTCTCAGACAAAAAACAAAACAAAACAAACAAACAAAGAAATAAGTAACATTAACTTTTGGCTAAAATGCATTCTTAGTTGGTCCAATTAATTCATTCAGCAAACAGTGAGCACTTACCGTATGCCCTCTGGGAATGCAAAAAATGTGTAAAACCAGGCTCTTGGCCTTGGCCTTTTTTTTTTTTTTTTCTTTTTGAGACAGGGTCTCACTCTGTCACCCAGGCTGGAATGTAGTGGCACAATCTCGGCTTATTGCAGCCTCCGTCTCTGGGGTTCAAGCAATTCTCCTGCCTCTGCCTCCCAAGTTGCTGGGATTACAGGCATGTGCCACTATACTTGGCTAATTTTTGTATTTTTAGTGGAGACAGGGTTTCACCATGTTGGCCAGGCTCATCTCAAACTCCTGACCTCAGGTGATCCACCTGAGCCTCGGCCTCCCAAAGTGTTTGCATTACAGGCGTTAGCCACCACGCCCGGCCCAGAGCAGAGGGAAAAGAAACTAGCAGGATATGAGCCTAGGGCTAGACTTGGGAGGGAGCCTCAAAGGCAGGAGGAATTGTGACTGTTCTGTAGGTGACAGGGAAGATGATGCCATCAGATCTGTGCTTCACATAGAGAAGTCTGGCTCGGAGATGGAGTCACCAGGCCATGGTGTGCGGGCACTCAGTAAAGTGGAGATACGATTACTAGATCATTATGGTAAGTAGTTCAGGCCTGGCAAGGTGGCTC
Source organism: Macaca mulatta (assembly GCF_049350105.2). Taxonomy (NCBI): domain Eukaryota; kingdom Metazoa; phylum Chordata; class Mammalia; order Primates; family Cercopithecidae; genus Macaca; species Macaca mulatta. The sequence continues at coordinate 8,606,056 of NC_133419.1, forward strand.
AAGCCTGAAATCCCAACACTTTGAGAGGCCGAGGCAGGAGGATTGCTTGAGTCCAGGAGTTCCAGACTGGCCTGAGCAACAGAGTGAGATCCCATCTCTACAAAAATAAACAAAATTAGCTGGGCATGGTGGCATATGCCAGTAGTTCCAGCTACTCAGGGGGCTGAGGTGGGAGGATCACTTGAGCCTGGGAGGTTGAGGCTATAGCGAGCCTTGATCGCACCACTGCACTCCAGCCTGGGTGACAGAGCAAAACCCTGTCTCAAACACACACACACACACACACAAATAAATAAATAGTTCAAGGTAGAGAGGATGAGGTTATGAATTACAGCAGAGAGAGGAGGAATAAAAACAAGACTTGAGAGAGTATTAAAAGTCCGATTTAACAGAATTGGCTGATTAATGTGAATGGATGGTGAGGAAGGAGGCGCCAGGGGCATGGATAGCAGTAGTTGATGTGAAATGTTTACTCTGCATTAGGCATGTTGCCCATATTATCTAACTTAATCCCACAACCGCCCTGTAAGCAGGATTGTATTACTATCTGCGGTGGCACTGAAGCCCATCAGAGTGGTCAATCGAAATGACATAGCTAGTATGTGTTGGTAGTAAGTGGTGGTGTGAGGAGGGTTTGGACCTATGTGGTAGCTCTACCAGCTGGCTGGGTCTTCATTGCCATGTGATTGGGAGGTGAAGCGACCGCCCTAGTTAGCAGTGAATGAATGAACGGTCCAGAAGCCTGCTGGAACCATCTTCTACTCTGGAGAGCTCACAGTCAGGTGGCTTTGATGCCACATCAGCCATAGACGTGTTGTGTTTGCCCCAAAGAATATTTTAACACCATATTTAGAATTAATTGGTACCTTTATAAAATGCAGAGATTCACATTAAAAAGTATGTTTCTGGCTTTTCTTGGAAAATGAGATGATCTGGCCACACTGGGCCCATGTAGGACCTGGAGTTGCCTCTCTCTGTTTCCTTCAACTGGGGCCTGTGCCCCCCAGTTGGCCAGCCCCACTGCCTGGGGCCCCTGACACCTGCGCACGCACCTGGGTCTGCTCTTGTGCTGTTCCGTCACGAGGTGTGCCACTCAGCTTGGCTTTGACGCCAGGCTGTGTTTGTGCATTTAATGCCTGCCAAGCCCAGGCCTCCACTGATGGCTAAATACCTTTTCTGAATTTTAGGCAATATAAGATGAAAACATGCTGTGGGAATTGAGAAAAACTAAATGCCCACCCATGCCTGAGTTCCCACGGGGAGGAGGGTTCTGCACAGGTAGTGCAGGGAAACGGCAAATGGCCAGAGTTCCTGAAACCAGCATAAATGAAAACAAAATACAAATCATACCCTGGCAAATGGCAAGTAACAGCCTATTGCCAGTATGCAAATCACGTTGTGATTTTTAAAAAATTTGTTTTGTAATAAATAATTTGCATGAATTTCGAGCTGCATACTTTGGACATATGATAAGGAAGCTTTGGGGGAAGATTGTGTGTGTGTGTGCGCGCGTGTGGGCACGCACCTGTGCATGTTTGTTTATGGGGGCGTGGACCACAGTTTACAAAGCTTGGAGTTTTCTACAGAAATTCAGTTTCAGGCCAGGTGCAGTGGCTCACGCCTGTAACCCCTGCACTTTGGGAGGCCGAGGCAGGCGGATCACGAGGTCAGGAGATCAAGACCATCCTGGCTAGCACAGTGAAACCCCGTCTCTACTAAAAATACAAAAAATTAGCCAGGCGTGGTGGCAGGCGCCTGTAGTCCCAGCTACTCGGGAGGCTGAGGCAGGAGAATGGCATGAACCCGGCAGGCAGAGCTTGCAGTGAGCCGAGATCACACCACTGCACTCCAGCCTGCAGCGAGACTCTGTCTCAAAAAAAAAAGAAAGAAAGAAATTCAGTTTCAGAGTCTGCGTGCAGTGGCTCACACCTATAATCCCAGCACTTTAGGACACCGAGGTGGGCAGATTGCTCGAGTCCAGGAGTTTGAGAGCAGCCGAGGCAAATGGCGTCTCTACAAAAGGTACAAAAATTGTTTCTACAAAAGATACAAAAATTAGATGGTCCTGGTGGCCCACACCTGTAGTCCTAGCTACTGGGGAAACTGGTGTGGGAGGATCACTTGAGCCTGGGAGGTGGAGGTTGCAGTGAGCCGAGATTGTGCCACTACGCTCCAGCCTGGGTGATAGAGCGAGACCATTAAAAAGAAAGAAAGAAAGAAAAGAAAGAAAGAAAGAGAGAGAGAGAGAGAGAAAGAGAGAAAAAGAGAGAGAGAAAGAAAGAAAGAGAGAGAGAAAGAAAGAAAAAGAAAGAAAGAAAAGGAAGGAAAGGAAGGAAAGAAAGGAAGAAAGAAAGGAGGAGGAGGGGAGGGAGGGAGGGAAGGAAACTTCACTTTCAGAACATTTTTTCAAGACTAGCCTGGCCAACATGGTGAGATCCCATCTCTACTAAAAATACAAAAATTAGCCAGGCATGTTGGCGGGTGCCTGAGGCAGGAGAATCACTTGAACTCAGGAAGTGGAGGTTGCAGTGAGCCAAGATTGCACCTTTGCACTCCAGCCTGGGTGACGAGTGAAATTCGGTCTCAAAAAAAAAAAAAGAACATTTTAATAAACTTTTATGATTTATTAAGGATGAAAACATGTTTCTGTACCATAACGTTCAAATGTGAGGCCCACACTGGCAAACAGGTATTATCTGTATTAAATATTTTGTTCCATTTATTTATTTATTTTATTTTATTTTTTTGAGACGGAATCTTGCTCTATCGCCCAGGCTGGAGTGCAGTGGCGCGATCTTGGCTCACTGCAAGCTCCGTATCCCGGGTTCACGCCAGTCTCCTGCCTCAGCCTCCCTAGTAGCTGGGACTACAGGCGCCTGCCACCATGCCTGGCTAAGATTTTGTGTTTTTAGTAGAGACGGGGTTTCACCGTGTTAGCCAGGATGGTCTCGATCTCCTGACCTCGTGATCTGCCCGCCTCGGCCTCCCAAAGTGCTGGGATTACAGGTGTGAGCCACCGCGCCTGGCCTATTTTGTTCCATTTAAAGTGTAACAGTAATCCCCTATGTCCATGGTCAGGTTGGACAAATGACCACATTTCATGCTTGTGTGAGTTTTTGTTTGCAATCTGTAAACTGCCCTTAGAGATACAGGTTCAAACAGGTGCGGGAAGCAGAGCTGCCAGCAAAGCACAGGAGTCGACTCTTTTTCTTTTTTATTTTCTTTTCTTTTTTCTTTTTTTTTTTTTTTTTTTATTTTTTTGAGACGGAGTCTCACGCTGTTGCCCAGGCTGGAGTGCAGTGGCGCGATCTCGGCTCACTGCAAGCTCCGCCTCCCGGGTTCCCGCCATTCTCCTGCCTCAGCCTCCTGAGTAGCTGGGACTACAGGCGCCCGCCACCACGCCCGGCTAATTTTTTGTATTTTTAGTAGAGACGGGGTTTCACTGTGGTCTCGATGTCCTGACCTTGTGATCCGCCCGCCTCGGCCTCCCAAAGTGCTGGGATTACAGGCTTGAGCCACCGCGCCCGGCCTATTTTCTTTTCTTTTTTCTTTCTTTTTTCTTTTTTTTTTTTTTTTGAGCCAGCGTCTCGCTCTGTCGCCCAGGCTGGAGTGCAGTGGCTTGATCTCAGCTCACTGCAACCTCTGCCTCCCGGGTTCAAGCAATTCTCCTGCCTCAGCCTCCCAAGTAGCTGGGAATACAGGTGTCTGCCACCATGCCTGGCTGATTTTTGTATTTTTAGTAGAGATGGGGTTTCACCATGTTGTCTGGGCTAATCTCAAACTCCTGACCTCAGGTGATCCACCTGCCTTGGCCTCCCAAAGTGCTGGGGTTACGGGTGTGAGCCACTGTGCTCAGCCTCTAGACTCTTAATCTATGTTCTTTGAGTTATACCTGACAACTTTCAATCACACCTGGCTGCCTGGCTCAGGAACTGGAGGAAGGCGGCCACTGCTGGCCAGGAATTTCTCAGAGGCCACTGGACAGTATTATGGAGTGGCCACTGCCTCTCAGAGGCTCACTGTCCATAGCACAGGGGTCATCCATCCTGTCAGACCACACCAACCCCACTCATGAGATGCTAGCCCTGCAAGCTCTCTCCTGGGAACAAGAAGTAATCGTGCAAGGTTTGCATGGCAGATCAGCTTGGTCTTGGTAGCCATTTCTACACAGATCACGTGGGGCTCACAAGGCCATGCTCTGCTGCTCCCTGGACTCTGACCCCTGTCCTGCATGTCCTCCTTCCTCCTTCTTCTGATCCTCAGAGACTCCCCGTTCCCTGCCATGTGCACACCTAGGGTGGGACTGGGATGTGCATTGTGGCCAGTTCTGTTCTTGTCTATGTTGCTCAGAATCCATTGTTGCTTACTGATGCAGACCAGTGCCTAATACTAGGTGTCTAGCACCGTGCTGGAAGCCAGGGATACAACAGACAGGTGCCTCCCTGGGGGATAAGGGGAGCACACGCAGGGAATAATCAGTGAACTGGGTAGCGCTTCGTTACAGGCCTCTCACAACTGGTATTTTATCTCCATCACATTGTAATTTCGTTTTTGTGATGTGACCTAAAAAGCCTTGGCTCCTCAAAAGATCTGGCCAATTAACAAATGCATTCATTTAACAGTATTTATTAAGCACCTATTATTTGTCAGGTACCATTCCAGATGTCAGGATTATAACAGAGAACAAAACTCACAAATAGCCCTGTTCTCTTGGTGCTTACATTATCATGGAAGGAGACAAAAAGAAATAATGTCAATATAATATGTCTGAAGAATTTTAAAGAAAAACTCAAGCCGGGTAAGGGAGAGAGAATGACGGTGGGGAGGAGGGCCGCTCTTTGAGGAAGGCCCTTCTGGTGACTCTTGAAGCAGAGCCCAGCAAGAGGGCAGGGGGAAGCTGTGGTTTGGAGGAAGTCTTTTCATAGCGGGGAGCCTCAAGGGCAGAGCCCCCGAGTGGGAGTGTGCCCTACCTGTTGGAAGGAAGCCACTGATCTGCAATCCTGTTTTCCTCGTCTGCAAGTTCATGGGCTTGTTGGGAGGGACAAATGAAATCATTTATATGAAACATTTATGTCAACTGTAGAACACTCTATAAAAGTTATTCTCTTTATGTTGACTTCATCAAGTATTTGCAGTGTCTAAATCAGGAAGGATCATAATGATTGTATTACAATTCTGCCCTTTCATTTTTTTTATTGAGGTGAAATGCGTATAACATATAATTAATCATTTTATAGCGTACCATTCAGTGGCATTTGATGCATTCACAATGTTGTGCAACCACCACGTCTTTCTATTTAAAAACCTTTTTCATCATCCCTACCTTTTCTTTCTTTTTTCTTTTTAAAATAGAGATGGCTACATTCCCCAAGCTGGATTAGAACACCTGGGCTCAAGTGAGCCTCCAACCTGTCTCCTGAGTAGCTGGGATTATAGGCACTCACCACTGTGCCCGGCCTTTCATTTTTATTTTATTTTATTTTATTAATTATTATTATTATTTAGAGACAGGATCTCACTCTGTCACCCAGGCTGGAGTGCAGTGGTGTGATCATGGTTCACTGCGGCTTCCACCTCCTGGGCTCAAGCAATCCTCCCACCTCAGCCTCCCAAATAGCTGAGACTACAGACATGCGCCACAGTGCCTGGCTAATTTTTTTTTTTTTTTTTTTTGAGACGGAGTCTCACGCTGTTGCCCAGGCTGGAGTGCAGTGGCGCGATCTCGGCTCACTGCAAGCTCCGCCTCCCGGGTTCCCGCCATTCTCCTGCCTCAGCCTCCTGAGTAGCTGGGACTACAGGCGCCCGCCACCACGCCCGGCTAATTTTTTGTATTTTTAGTAGAGACGGGGTTTCACTGTGGTCTCGATCTCCTGACCTTGTGATCCGCCCGCCTCGGCCTCCCAAAGTGCTGGGATTACAGGCTTGAGCCACCGCGCCCGGCCGCCTGGCTAATTTTTGTATTTTTTGCAGAGATGTGGTTTCACCTTGTTGCCCAGGCTGGTCTTGAACTCCTGGGTTCAAGTGATCCTCCTACCTTGGCTTCCTCCAGTGCTGGTATTATAGGCGTGAGTCACTGTGTCTGGCCTTTTTTATTTTTATTTTTTGACACAGAGTCTCACTCTGTCACCAGGCAGGAGTGCAGTGGTGCAATCTCGGCTCACTGCAACCTCTGCCTCCCATGAAGGGAGGCATGAAGAGATTCTCATGCCTCAGTCTCCTCAGTAGCTGGGATTACAGATGCGCACCACCACGCCTAGTTAATTTTTTCTTTCTTTCTTTCTTTTTTTTTGAGACGGAGTCTCGCTCTGTCGCCCAGGCTGGAGTGCAGTGGCCGGATCTCAGCTCACTGCAAGCTCCGCCTCCTGGGTTTACGCCATTCTCCTGCCTCAGCCTCCCGAGTAGCTGGGACTACAGGCGCCCGCCACCTCGCCCGGCTAGTTTTTTGTATTTTTTTTTTTTTAGTAGAGACGGGATTTCACCGCATTAGCCAGGATAGTCTCGATCTCCTGACCTCGTGATCCACCCGTCTCAGCCTCCCAAAGTGCTGAGATTACAGGCTTGAGCCACCGCACCCGGCCAATTTTTTCTATTTTTAGGAGAGACAGGGTTTTACCGTGTTGGCCCCACTGGTCTCGAACTCCTGGGGCCTCAAGTGATTCACCCACGTCGGCCTCCCAAAGTGCTAGGATTACAGAAATGAGCCACCTCACCCGGCCTTTGGCCTCATTTTTAATATTAACTTGAGTTACCATTCTGGAAATACTATTTCCCCCCATATCTGACTTTGTCCTTTCTGTTTCTGGCTAGCCTCCAGCTCCTAGGCTTCATCCATGTATTTTTCCAACAGTGATTTATTGAGCACCTACTGTGTGGGAGGCACTATGCTAGGCAGATTCTGGAGACACAACAATGACAGTGGCAGGGAGGTCCCTGCATCCCCAGGACTCACAGTGTGGTGGGGGATTTAGACAGTGAATGGCTAATTGCCAGAAAACTAATTTAAATTATGATACATGCTTATAAGAAAAAATGTTTTGAAAATCATGCTAAATACATTTGTGTAGTTACTGAAGCTACTAGAAGAGAGACACCACTCTTAGAACAACATGACTGTGGTTTTATAACTCTGCTCCTAGTTCAGACAAGGGGGAGAAAGATGACCTCAGGGAGGCGACTTGGATTTTGTTAGGGCCTAAGCAGCGAGGCGGGCCTAAGCAGTGAGGCCAGCCCAGGGAGAAACAGCGGCTCTTCCTTCATTTGTTCCTGGTCACCCTCTGAGGTGTGCAAGGGTAGCTGGTGTTGCCATCGCGCCCATTTGAGAGATGTAGAAACTGAGGCTTGGCCAGGCGTGCTTGCCACCTGGAGGAGTTGACGTCTGATACTTGCTTTAGCCAACGGTCAAAGCGTTTGTCCGATAGGGGGCAGCGGCGCGCCGGGCTGGAAGGAGAGCGGCACCCGAGCGCGCGGCGCTCCCGGCGTTCCAGGAGGGGGCGCTGCTGATCCGGCAGCGGATCGCCGCTCCCGCCCCGGCCCTGCCCCGCCGCCCTGCCCCCACCTCCCGCCCGGAGCCCGGCACTCGTGACTTCGCCAGCTCTCAGCTCCCTCGGGCATTTTCGTGCACGCTAATGGGCGCCTCTGTGTTTTCCTAGATGCTGGTTTCTTCATCAAGCGTCGGAATAACGCATCAGGGCAGGTGACCCACGTCACCGGGGTGATGCACTGGTGCTCGCCGGGGCGGGCGCTGTGCCTGCGGGAGCCGCGCGGCCGGCGGGGTGTCGGGGCGCCTCGTGGGGGCCGAGCCGCGCCCGCACGTCCCTCAGGTAGGCGCGACCCGAGTTTCTTTAGACAGGATGACCTGGCAGCGTTTCCACCCCACCCACGACGAGTTTCGCTTTCCTAATGTGGTTAAAAAGTGCGTACTAACTATAGTAGGGTGGTTGAACAGGTTTCAACATTTTACTTAATTTTTTTGTTTTAGATTTCTTCCTTCTGGTAGATCTCTTTTTTTGTCAAGATGTTCATAACTGTCCTCTTTGGCATTTGTTCAAAGTCTGGTTCTAATAGCGTTTGGACTGTGGTTTAATTTTAACCATAAAGCATTCTTTTGGAATAATTACTTTTGAATCTAGGAAGAGCCAGCTGGATACAGGGCCATAAACAACCTCCTGTGGGAAATGTGCAGGCTTTAAGTTAGGTTTTTTTGTTTGTTTTTACCGCTAGCATTTCTCTCTTTTTTCTTTCTTTTTTTGGAGACAGGGTCTGGCTCTGTTGCCCAGGCTGGAGTTCAGTGTTACAATCACAGCTTACTGCAGCCTCATCCTCCTGGGCTCCAGCAATCCTCCCATCTCAGCCTCCCGAGTAGCTGGGACCACAGGCACGCATCACTGGCTCATTTTTTTATTTTGATTTTTTGTAGACACAGGGTCTTGCTGTGTTGCCCAGGTTGGTCTCAAATTCCTGGTCTCAAGTGATCCTCCTGCCTCAGCTTCCCAAAGTGCTGGAATTACAGGCCTGAGCCACCATGCCTGGCTTAACATATCTCTTTTTTAAAAAAAAAGGGGACTGATGGGGGTTGGAGGGATGCAAATTGTGAGTAGATAGGTGGGTTTGGAGAGTTTGAACATCTGCTTTAATGAGCTAAATGGTGTCAGAACTGTCCTGCGGGTAACCATGTGGCCTCAGATTTCTGGGACAATCTCAATTTCTGGGACAGAGACACACTGGCCCTTTGTCAGGCTACATATCAGGCCACCACCAATTTCCAGTTCTGAAAGTGTGGTCACCAGAGAGACCTGTCAGCAGCCATAGACATTATCTCCTTGGGAATGACTGGACCCAGGCAGCCAGGCAGAGCTGGGGTCCCCAGAGCTCCTGGCACTAGCCAGAATATTTCCAGTTCCTCTTCTTCCCTTACAGCACAAGTCATTTAGTGATCATTGCTCGTATTTGTAGAACCTTAGAGAATTTTGGATGTAGCAGGACAGAAATTGGTTGTCTACCATTTTGTGGCTTGGGTGGCATACATCTTGTTTGGCAATTAAAAAAAGAAAAGATGAAAAGGAAATGGGGGATATGCAATGCAGACCAATTCAAGAAAAAGTGATTTATGCCCGTCCTAGCTGAGGCAGATGAATTTGGGAAGACTTACTCGTTTTCTAGAAATAGTCTTCACTTGACCAGAGATTCATACTTGGGCGTATTTAAATACAGAGCTCTTCTGGAGCATTTGAGTAGAAGGAGGACAGAAGACCAGAGACTAATTAACCAGTCGTTACCAGCGGGAGATCCGTTTTTTTTTTTTTTTTTGAGACAGAGTCTCACTCTGTTGCCAGGCTGGAGTGGAGTGGCGTGATTTTGGCTCACTGTGCAATCTCTGCCTCCCGGGTTCAAACCATTCTCCTGCCTCAGCCTTCCAAGTAGCTGAGTTTACAGGTGCATGCCACCACACCCAGCTAATTTTTGTATTTTTAGTAGAGACAGGGCTTCACCATGTTGGCCAGGATGGTCTCAATCTCCTGAACTGATGATCTGCCTGCCTTGGGCTCCCAAAGTGCTGGGATTATAGGCATGAGCCACTGCGCCAGGCCAAGAGATCGGTCTTACATAAAAATCAAGGGTTCTGCCCGGGTGTGGTGGCTTATGCCTGTAATCCCAGCACTTTGGGAGGCCAAGGTGGGCAGATCACCTGAGGTCGGGAGTTCGAGACCAGCCTGACCAACATGGAGAAACCCCATCTCTACTAAAAATACAAAATTAGCTGAATGTGGTGGCACATGCCTGTAATTCCAGTTACTCAGGAAGGCTGAGGCAGGAGAATCGCTTGAACCCATGAGGCGGAGGTTGCAGTGAGCTGAGATCGCGCCATTGCACTCCAGCCTGGGCAACAAAAGTGAAACTCCGTCTCAAAAAAAAAAAAAAAAAAAAAAAATCAAGGGTTCCGTTACCCAGTGGGTCAGTAAGAGATGAGGCTTCCATTTAGAAAAATCGGAGCCTGAGACTGGGCGCGGTGGCTCACGCCTATAATTCCAACACTTTTGGAGGCCAAGGTGGGTGGATCACGAGGTCGGGAGTTCAAGACCAGCCTGGCCAAGATGGTGAGACGCTGTCTCTACTAAAAATACAGAAATTAGCTGGGCGCAGTGGCAGGCGCCTGTAATCCCAGCTACTTGGGAGGCTGAGGCAGGAGAATCGCTTGAACTTGGAGGGCAGAGATCGTGCCACTGTACTCTAGCCTGGATAACAGAGTGAGACTCCATCTCAAAAAATAAATAAATAAAAATAAAAGTAGAAACATTGGAGCTTGTGCAGCTCTCCTGAGGGCAGATGCATAAAGCTGGGTGCGCCCCACCAGCTTGCTGGGTCCCACAGAAGCTCGAGAGGCAGGGGCTGTGTCTTTCGCCACTTGTCACTGCTATCATTCCCTGTTTAGAACTCTCAATGAGTGTCAGATCAACACATTCATCCACCATATCCCGTGTGTATAAGAACAATCCATCACTCCTGACCTAATCCGGCACAGAACAGAACCTCTGGAAGAGGACCAAAGAAGGGAAAAAGTGGAAGTGTCACATGCCCAGAGGAAAACAGATGCTACAGAGATGAATAAAACAAAACAAAACAAAAGGAAGAAAGCTGAGCTAATCTGGGAGTTCCATCACGGCTAAGAACGCATCGTTGTTTTGTCACGCGGTTTCTAGCCCGGCTCAGACCTGGGCTGCGGCACCTCAGGCATCTCCTTTCATCTCTCGGCTCTTCTCCTGGCTCCCGGGCACTTCTCGAGACTTTTTGGACCTGGACTGGTCCATGGCAGAACACCTCTTTCCTGAGTCCTCCCCATGCACCTGCCCAAAGCGGAGGATTGGGGTGGCACTCTCGGAGATGCCAGGCTCCTGAAATGGAGCCGTCACCCCTTAGGCTGTACTTGGCGTTGTCTCCAAGGAGCCTGGGGAGGTAACCAGTTGGGGACTGATTCACTTGGGAGGGAGGGAGCGAGTGTAGATTGCAGATGCTATCTACTCGGGCCAAGTCAACCTGGGGAAGGGCAGGTCTGTGTCTCAACTGGTTTAGGGGTGGGAGAGTGGGATCAGAACTTTTACACCTTGCATTCTTAGGACGTCACAATGGTTTTCCCAAGGCCTCCTTATCTGAGGGTGTTTACCTATTCAACCAGCATATGCAGGATCAGGACTCCCACTTTGTCCGGGTTCTGTCCTCACAGGCACAGGAAGACTAATGCGAACAACAGGGTCTGACAAACCAAAGCTCACAGATAAGAGACTTGGGTTATTGGGGCAGATGCCAGAAGTCATGGGATCTTCACAGGGTGGCTGTAGGCTGAGCAATCTCCCTCGGGATGTGAGGGGGGGGCATTTGTGCGTTATTGGTCATTGAGAAATTCCCTAATCTTAGAGAGAAAAGGAATGGAACCAAGGGCTTGAATCGGAGTATACGTAGTTGACCTAATTATAAGGTTGTCCATCCGTCTGTTTAATAAACAGTTCCATGATGTGGGACGGCAAGGTCACTCATAGCCCTGGATATTAACAACGTTTTCCTAAGGTTCTGGAAAAAAAGTGGTAACAATGTGTTCAGCTGCAGGCTTATTCTGTCTCAGGCCCCAGGCTGGCATGAATCAGAAATAGAGGGAAATGTGGAAGTAGCACTGCAAATATTAGTTCTAAAAACGGACTGGGAAGAGAGAGTGCCTCTAGACCCAGCCATAGCCTAGCCAAGCCCCAGAAGAATGACATCACCCATTGTGACTCGTGGGGAACCCTGAGGCTGTCATGGATTTGTAGTCCTATGTGGGACAGCGCTGCTGACGGGGTTATTTCCTGCACTAGACCTACCCTGTCAGCAACACACTGTTTACATGAGCTGAGTGCCAAGTTGCGGCACATTATGCACAGTCGCTTTTAAGTTCAATTAAATTAATGTTTAGAAACATTGTAAGGCCGGGCGCGGTGGCTCAAGCCTGTAATCCCAGCACTTTGGGAGGCCGAGACGGGTGGATCACGAGGTCAGGAGATCGAGACCATCCTGGCTAACACGGTGAAACCCCGTCTCCACTAAAAAATACAAAAAACTAGCCGGGCGAGGTGGTGGGCGCCTGTAGTCCCAGCTACTCAGGAGGCTGAGGCAGGAGAATGGCGTGAACCCGGGAGGCAGAGCTTGCAGTGAGCTGAGATCTGGCCGCTGCACTCCAGCCTGGGCGACAGAGCAAGACTCCATCTCAAAAAAAAAAAAAAAGAAAAAGAAACATTGTAGATAGAAAAAACTAAAGACCATTATAGCAAACAATGATTACCTAGAGATGCAAGTGCTTTGAACTTGAACATTAGAGAATCTTGTGAATTTGTAGGAGTTAACCAGGACAAGTACCCATCTCATGAACATTGGTAAGGGAAGCACGTGTTTTGGAGGCATTTCAGGTAGTCCAGGGCAGACCAAGAAGGGAAGGAAAGAGAGAAGATGTCAGAAAACATCTTTGAATACCCAGAGTTGTTATCCCCTCCACAAAACATTGGAGGGCAAATTGTTTGTGTCAGTAAAATAGAATCATAAAGTGTGAGGAAGAAACCTGTGGAACATTCTGGAAGAATTGGTCAGAGATGGGCCAGGCGTGGTGGCTCACGCCTGTAATCCCAGCGCTTTGGGAGGCCGAGGTGGGTGGATCACCTGAGGTCAGGAGTTCAAGACCAGACTGGCCAACATGATGAAACCCCATCTCTACTAAAAATACAAAAAATTAGTCAGGCGTGGTGGTGGGCGCCTGTAATCCCAGCTACTCAGGAGGCAGAGGCAGGAGAATTGCTTGAACCCAGGAGACAGAGGTTGCAGTGAGCTGAGATTGCGCCACTGCACTCCAGCCTGGGCAACAAGAGCGAAACGCCATCTCAAAAAAAAAAGAAGTGGTCAGAGATGAATACTCCATAGCAGCCCCTTTGATTTCAGAGGTGAAATAGTTGAACCCCAGACCTCACTGTCAGATGTAAAGAGTCACTCCAAATTTATAAGCTTATTAAACTAGTATTTCTGACTATTTATACATTTGGCTGTAGAGAAAATACACAGAATGCTTCCAGCCACACCTATGCCTACTCAAGCCACTTAGCTGACAAGCCACTTAGCTTTTTCTTCTAATTACTGAGGTGCGCGTCTCTGTTGTTTACAGTTTGGTGAAGTCAGGGCAGGGGGAATTTATGGTTTGATACCCTTTCCAGCACAGAGGAGTGAAATTCAGCCCGTCTTTTGAAATCAGTCTGAACTGTCAAACTCCCAGTTGAGGACTCCTCTACCCAAATCGGGAATTTTTTTGTTTTTTTCTGGCTATGGGCCAGTCAGGGCTTTGGAGTTCATTTGTGTGCCCTCCCCCCTCCCCATTAGTGTTATTGTGTATATTTGAGATACCTGTTCTTCACTGACCGTGAGTGAATAGGAGCTGGTTCACCTAAAAGCTCCCACTCCCCATTCACTTTTTTGTTGTTGTTGTTTTGTTTTTGTTTTTTTTTTTTTTTTTGAGATGGAGTCTTGCTCTGTTGCCCAGGCTGGAGTGCAGTGATGAGATCTTGGCTCAATGCAACCTCCGCCTCCCAGGTTCAAGTAATTATCCTGTCTCAGCCTCCTGGGTAACTGGAATTACATGTGCCCACCACCACGCCTGGCTAAGTTTTTGTATTTTTAGTAGAGACGGTGTTTCATCATGTTGGTCAGGCTGGTCTTGAACTCCTGACGTCAGCTGATCCACCCGCCTCGGCCTCCCAAAGTGCTGGGATCACATGTGTGAGCCACTGTGCCCATCCCTCATTCACTTTTGTTTTATGAAATGAGAAAGCTTCTGCCTTTTTTCTTTCCTTCCTTCCTTGGATGTTGGTGAGATCAGTGAGGTAATGGTGATAAAGTACTTTGAACTACCTCAAGGAGAGCGCAGCCCGACTTGTTATTATTTACCTAGGTCAGTTCACAAACCCCCACGATCTAGGGTTCCTGTCTCCTGCCCTGGGGACGGTGCCTGGGAGAAAGGAGATGCCACAGACCCAGTTCCACAGGGCGCTATTGGCTGGAGTTGGTCATTTCTGACTTTGACATCAACAGGCTTATCTCCAGAAATAGGCTAAATGGTAGTTCAGGCGCCGGTGTTGCCTCATCCCGCAAACTCTCAGGGAGGCTGCCTACCCCCAGCCCCTGTTCTGGGAACTAATGATAGGTGGGATGAAAAGACTGTTTTCTCTGATGCGCTTTTATGAGATGTTTTCTTTTTTTTTTTTTTTTTTTTTTTTTTGAGCCGGAGTCTCGCTCTGTCACCCGGGCTGGAGTGCAGTGGCCGGATCTCAGCTCACTGCAAGCTCCGCCTCCCGGGTTCACGCCATTCTCCTGCCTCAGCCTCCCGAGTAGCTGGGACTACAGGCGCCCGCCACCTCGCCCGGCTAGCTTTTTTTGTATTTTTTAGTAGAGACGGGGTTTCACCGTGTTAGCCAGGATGGTCTCGATCTCCTGACTTTTGATCCGCCCGTCTCAGCCTCCCAAAGTGCTGGGATTACAGGCTTGAGCCACCGTGCCCGGCTGAGATGTTTTCAAAGATGAGGTGGCAAGGACATGGTTAACCCGCTCCCTTGTGCAGGGAGATGTCAGAATGACAGGGCACAGGGAATCTCCCCGACCCATTCCCAGGAGAGCTCTTGCTGAGGACTGCCCAGCTGTTGGCTAGAAATCAGGGCAGCCTCAAGCCCTGTAACCCAGATGTCATTGGGCTTTTTCGGCTGACAGTGCTGTGGCCTGCGGCAGGCGGCAGTGTGGGTAGAGGACAGCTGTGGCTGAGGCCGGCAGCCCTTTCCACACTGACTTCTTGGGTAATGGCTCTTCTTAAGCTGGTGATATTTAGGGATTGTCAAACTTCTCTTTCATCCTGAGTCACCTTCCCTCATGGGTAGCAGAGGAGTTTTCTTTTCTTTCTTTTTTTTTTTTTTTTGAGATGGAGTCTTGCTCTTTTGCCCAGGCTGGAAGGCAGTGGTGTGATCTCTGCTCACTGCAACCTCCGCCTCCCGGGTTCAAGTGATTCTTCTGCCTCAGCCTCCCGAGTTGCTGGGATTATAGGCATGCACCCCCATGCCCAGCTAATTTTTGTATTTTTAGTAGAGATGGGGTTTCACCATGTTGGGTCAGGCTGGTCTCAAACTCCTGACCTCAGGTGATCCACCTGCCTTGACCTCCCAAAGTGCTGGGATTATAGGCGTGAGCCACTGTGCCCGGTCAAGGAGTTGGATTTCTTATGAGAAGAATATTATGGCTGTGTGTCCCAGAGGAGGCACTGTGTCCCCATGAGGGTCCTTCACTGAAAGGAGAGCCTCGAGGACAAAGGAATCTTCTAGAGACAACGTTGGGAGGGAGGAGCGGAGTTTGCAGGTGATTCTAGAGGACCCCAAAGTCCAGTGGGAGCTTATTACCGCCTCGCTAGGAGGAACCTGTTGTTGTCTGAGTGAGGAAAAGTGACAGAACTGAGGCTGAGAGAAGCTGCGAAGAGGCAGCAGCGCTGAAGCTGAGAGGAGGACACGTTCTATTACGCCAATTAATTCTATCCACCAAAAGGGCACATCACATTTTTGGGGTTGCCAAAAGCCGTTCTTAGCAGAAAAAAAGTCTGTGAACTGTTGCACTGGGGACTGGCAAAGGCTTGGTAGCCAGCGCATTGAAGAGGGAGGGGCAGCAAGCCCCACACCTGGAATGGATCCTTCCTGTGCTTCTGCCACCACACTTTGCCAATTTGATGCCAACGGACTCTTACTGTTTATGTGTGCATGTTTGTGCTGTTAGATTATCTTCTGAGCAATTTCGAATTTTAAGAATATGCTGATGAAGTCAAC
The DNA here is from genome assembly GCF_049350105.2 of Macaca mulatta. NCBI lineage: Eukaryota > Metazoa > Chordata > Mammalia > Primates > Cercopithecidae > Macaca > Macaca mulatta. Next base: position 8,621,916 of record NC_133419.1, read on the forward strand.
AATGAGCAATCGCAGAAGACTTGGTTCCACCCAGGGCCCTGCTCAGGAAAGATGAGGACCCCTCCCAACCCCACCCTGCCTGTCCACACGGCCCTTCCTCCCCACCATCCGCCATGGGGCCCTCCTGTGCCACAACATGGCGCTCATCCTTCTGTCTGGACACTTGCCCTGTCTCCTGGAGAGCCAGGCTCCTGCCCTGGCGGGCGTGTGTGTGTGTGTGAGTGTGCATGCGGAGTGTGCGTGTGTGCAATTGTGCGCTTGTGTGAATGTGCGTGTGTGCAAGTGTGTGTGTGCACGCGTATGTGAGTGCGTGTGTGAGTGCATGTGTGTGCAATTGTGAGTGTGTGTGCAAGTGTGCATGTGTGCAATTGTGCGCATATGTGAGTATACTTGTGTGAGTGTGCACGTGTGTGCATGTGGCGCTGAGGGGGAAGAAGAGAGTTCTCTGTGGTGATCGCCACCAGTCTGTTGAAGAGTGTAAGCTGAGCCAAGATGAAGCAAGAGTGACACCAAGTGCCAAGAACAAGTGCTTGCTGTGGTATCAGGTGTGCTTGCTCCTCAAATCAGAGGAGCAGAGAGAGGCTCAGTTACAGTCTGCGGTGTTCACCCCTGTGAGAGGGTGCCGACCCTCCAGAGGTGGCTCAGTGCTGGCATGCCACTCTGCGCATTTGGATGAGGGGATGGGCTCTCTGGGAATTGGATGCAGAACCGAAGCTTTGAATAGATTTTAAAAATAAAATCCAAGGTGGGATGTTTTGTTGGCTAGAACATGATGCACAGACCCAGGCTGCCATTCTGGCTCTATTGGTGTCCTTCAGCCCCATTCGGAGAATGACCGGACCCCGAGGCTGCAGTAGGACAAAGAGGAAGACTGACCCAGTTCTCTGTGTTTGCTCTAGACTCTGCTGCCGTGTCTGGGCCCCTGCTGCCGGAAGTCTTCCCCATGAAGCCATAGGTGGGGAACTAAAGGCATATTCCTGTGGGGTGGCCCCGAGAGAGACTGGGCATGGTTTCCACCGAGACACTGGTGGGGGCAGAGAATTCTTTGGCTGCCCAAGAGAACCACCTGGTGCAGGCCAGACCTGCAGCTGTGGCTCCAGGGGAGGAGCGTGACTGCCTTGGTGTCCCCATCTGGCCAGTCCTTGTTCCTACAGTTCCACTCCCAGCCTTGTACTCAGCTTGTACCCACTTGTTTTTCTCCTTCATGGAAGCTAAGGAGGGAACTAGGTTTGTTTGTCCAGATGCCACCAGTCGGATGACTGTTGCGGGCACAGGAGTGTCTTCAGGGCGCAGTGCCAGGCCAGGTCACACCTCACATCTCTATTCCTCATCTGGGAGTGCTGGCATCAGCCGGTTGATTCAAAACTGGGAGGTGTTGGGAAACCCCTTGGGCTGGAGATTTCAAAATGAGATTCAGATGAGAAAAAACACAGTGGGTGGGGTTCTAAGGCAGGAAGGAGACAGCAAAAGCTCCTGTCCTGACGCTCCGCTCGATAGCGGGGATCAACAGAACGGCCTGGCATGGACGGGGGCAGCTGCGCTGGCTGAACCCAAGCGCAAGGCAGGCCCTGAACAGCCTCTCCCACCTCTGGACACAGAGCTGCCCCGTGCCTCTCCATTCACCAGGCGAAACCACACCTGGAGCGGTGCTTTCAGTCTAGGGCATGTCGGCACCAGCAGGTGTGGATAAATCCAAGGGCTCCTGTGGAGGGAGGGCAGGGGAGGAGGGCTGGCAGAGAAGGGGTGAGTGATGAAGGGAGGACCACGCAGCTCAGGAGCCCCAGCCTGGATGGCCTAGGTGGCAAGGGCAGCCCCCATTCTGCTGCTGAATGGCTGTCTTGCCATCTGTATTCCCTCATCACACAGTCCTCCCTGTGTGTTGGCTCAGGACAGCCTGGCATCAGTGGCTCCTGGTGACAGGTGCCTGTGACATGAAGAGCACAGAGGAAGACGCTGGCTGGATCCAGAGGCAGAGAGAGGAGGACATGAGGAGAAGGCGAGGGAAACTGAGGAACAAGGAGAGGAAGAACAATTAAAATGATTCCTTGAAAGAAAAGGAGGTAAAACAGAAAACGTGGCGAGGGGTATCCTAGAAGGAGCAGAAAAGGAAGGAAAAAAAAGGGCGAACGTTGTCTTTCATTTGAAGGACTTGGAGTGGCACAGTCAAGAACGAATCTCCAAACACAGTCAATACTCAGAAAGCCCATCATTGGATTTGTAAATCCATTTCATCTGGGTGGACTGAAGAACATGGTACCCTCTGAGAATGTCTGGGCCCATATTGTGGGAAAGTCAAGAGTGGTGCTGCGACAAACTAGTTAATGGGTTATGAACACGAGGGGCTCATGATTCATGAGCCTGCCCATCTATCTCGTGCAGGGTGGAGACCCATCTAACCAGAACCACCACCCAGCCTCTCCCAGCCTCCTTAGATGACAAGCTCTGGCATCCTTGGTCCACCCAACTCAGCTCCCAAGCATTTCGCCAAAACATCAGTAAGCAGGTATAGGTGAAGGAGGTAACAGGTGTCTGCATTTTATGCCATTTTCTCTCCTTCCCAGTGCTCAGCACACGACTAACCAGGGGTTCTCATCAGGGGCCATATATTCACTCCTCAAAGAGTAGTCAGCAGGTCACCAAACACCTTCCTCTGAGCTCTGAATAAGTTTATTTAATTTTTTTAATGAAAAAAAATTTTTTTAGGCTGGATGCAGTGGCTCACACCTGTAATCCCAGCACTTGGGGAGGCTGAGGCAGGTGGATCACAAGGTCAGGAGTTCGAGACCAGCCTGGCCAATATGGTGAAACCCCATCTCTACAAATACAAAAAAAAATTACCCAGGCATGGTTGCGCATGCCTGTAATCCCAGTTACTCGGGAGGCTGAGGGAGGAGAGTTGCTTGAACCTGGGAGGCAGAGGTTGCAGTGAACCGAGATCCTGCCACTGCACTCCAGCCTGGGCAAGAGTAGGAATCTGTCTCAAAAAAAAACAAAAAAAATTCTGGGATAGAGTCTCGTTCTGTTCACACAGGCTGACATGCAATGGTGTCATCATCGCTCACTATAACCTCAAACTCCTGGGCTCGAGTGATCCTCCCACCTCAGCCTCCCAAGTAGCTGGGACTATAGGCCCTACCACTGTATCTGGCTAATTTTTAAACTTTTTGCAGAAACAAGATCTCACAATGTTGGTCTCAAACTCCTGAGCTCATGTGATTCTCCTGCCTCAGCCTCCCCAGTTGGTGGGATTACAGGCATGAGCTGCCATGCCCAGCTAGTTTATTTTTATATTCTATAGTACTATGGACCAGAAAATTAAAGAGTTTGCCCTGAACCCTATGGGAAAATTGTCTCTCACCTGCAACATGCCCAGTGTTCTCAGCAGTCAGGGCAAATTCAACCACAGCAGCCGCTGTCCAGCTTGCCAAAGCTAAACCAGACATAGATGTTATTATCTGCTGCATCCAGCATTAGTTTAGAGCTTTCTGCTTCACAAAGCAACTCATTATCTTATTTAATCTTCACCATCATCCTACATTGCTCTTACTTCCACTTTATGGACAGTGAGTCTCAGAAAGCTAGGCATCTTCCTCAAAGCAGCTGTAGCATTCAGATTCAGTGTCTGGGGACTCCAGATTCTTTGTGCTTTCTACACATTTAGATTTCATGGTAACATCAAATTCGGGATTCCTGGATCTGGAGCAGTTTATCCCCTTGGCCTTCCTCCCAGCCGTTGCCATCCCAGCCCATTTCTATAACCATCAAATGGGCAATTTTTTTTTTTTTTTTTTGAGACATGGTCTCACTCTGTCACCCAGGCTGGAGGGCGGTGGTGCAAACCCAGCTCACTGCAACCTCTGCCTCCCAGGTTCAAGCGATTCTCCTGCCTCGGCCTCCTGAGTAGCTGGGACTACAGGCGCCAGCCACCACGCCCTGCTAATTTTTTTGTATTTTTAGTAGAGATGGGGTTTCGCCATGTTGGCCAGGCTGGTCTCAAACTCCTGACCTCAAGTAATCCACCCACCTCAGCCTCCCAAAGTGCTGGGATTACAGGTGTGAGCCACCGCAGCTGGCCTAAATTGGCAAGAATTTTCACTGTTCAGTGAAGAACATCCTCGTGCAGCCAATTATTCCAACGTTGCCTTCCTGAAGGACTCTTTCAAAATCATCAAGAAGGTTTCATTACAAAAGCAATATGGGAACATTGTAGAAAAAAATACAAAATATAGAAAAACAAAAGAAAAGTCATAATTCTGCCATTGAACAAGAATTTAAGATTATAAACACTGTAGTGTTTACTATTCCATGATTTTTACTACAGACATGTGGACTGACTGATGTTTATAAAAATGACAAGTGTGCCTACCCCATAATACAGTTTTGGAACCTTTTTTTTTTTTTTTTTTTTTAGACTGAGTCTTGCTCTGTCGCCCAGGCTGGAGTGCAGTGACGCTATCTTGGCTCACTGCAAGCTCCGCCTCCCGGGTTCACGCCATTCTCCTGCCTCAGCCTCTCGAGTAGCTGGGACTACAGGTGCCCGCCACCACGCCTGACTAATTGTATTTTTTTTAGTAGAGATGGGGTTTCACTGTGTTAGCCAGGATGGTCTTGATCTCCTGACCTCGTGTTCCGCCTGCCTTGCCCTCCCAAAGTGCTGGGATTACAGGCGTGAGCCACTATGCCCAGCTGGAACCTGCTTTTAAACTTAGTATATTGTAAGCATTTTCCTGAAATATTTTTATGTCATCATATTTAAGAGCTACACATATTTCATTATAGTTTTTTTTGTTTGTTTTTTTGAGACAGGGTCTCACTCTGTTGCCCAGGCTAGGGTGCAGTGGTGTGATCTCAGCTCACTGCAACCTCTGTCTCCCAGGTTCAAGTGATTCTTGTGCCTCAGTTTCCCAAGTAGCTGGGACTACAGGAGCACACAACCATGCCCGGCTAATTTTTTTGTATTTTTTGGTAGAGAGAGGGTTTCACCATGTTCGCCAGGCTGATCTTGAACTCTTGACCTCAAGTGATCCGCCTGCCTCGCCCTCCCAGAGTGCTGGGATTACAGGCGTGAGCCACCACACCCGGGCAGAACCCTTGATTTTTATGTAAGACCGATCTCTTGGCCTGGCGCAGTGGCTCATGCCTATAATCCCAGCTTATTTCATTATAATTTTTAATGTACTCAGGTTAAATATTTAGATTGTTTCTACTTTTTCAATATTAAAACTAGTTTTATGATAGGCTTTTTTTTGGTTTTTTTTTTTTTTTTTTTTTTTGAGACAGTCTCTAGCTCTGTTGCCTAGGTGGAATGCAATGGCATGATCTTGAATCACTGCAACCTCTGCCTCCCGGGTTCAAGCGATTTTCCTGCCTCAGCCTCCTGAGTACCTGGGATTATAGGCCCATGCCACTACACCTGGCTAGTTTTTGTATTTTTAGTAGAGATGGGGTTTCACCATGTTGGTCAGGGTGGTCTCGAACTCCTGACCTGGTGATCTGCCTGCCTCGGCCTCCCAAAGTGCTGGATTACAGGTGTGACCCACTGCGCTCTTTTTTTTTAAAGAGATGGGGGTCTCACCATGTTGGCCAGGTTGGTCTTGAATTCCTGGCCTCAAGCAATCCGCCTGCCTCAGCCTCCCGAAGTGCTAGGATTACAAGTGTGAGCCATGACACTGGGCCTTGATAGACTTGTTTATAGGTAAAACATACCTAATTTTCATTTTTATTCCTTGGATTATGAATGAAGTTGAATTTTTTCTTTTTTTCTTTTTCTTTTTTTTTTTTTTGAGACGGAGTCTTGCTCTGTCACCCAGGCTGGAGTGCAGTGGTCGGATCTCGGCTCGCTGCAAGTTCCGCCTCCTGGGTTTACGCCATTCTCCTGCCTCAGCCTCCCGAGTAGCTGGGACTACAGGCGCCTGCCACCTCACCCGGCTAGTTTTTTTTATTATTTTATTTTATTTTATTTTATTAGTAGAGACGGGGTTTCACCATGTTACCCAGGATGGTCTCGATCTCCTGACCTCGTGATCCGCCCGTCTCAGCCTCCCAAAACTTTTTTCATATAATTGTTATCATTTGAAGCTCTTTTATGAATAGTTAATCCATACTGTTTGCCAGCTTCCCATGGTACACATTTTCTTTTTTTTTTTTCTTTTTTTTTTTTTATTTTTTGAGATGGAGTCTTGCTCTATTTCCCAGGGTGGAGTGCAGTGGTGCAATCTTGGCTCACTGCAACATGCACCTCTTGGGTTCAAGCAATTCTTGTGCCTTAACCTCCTGAGTAGCTGGGATTAGAGGTGCACACCACCACACCCGGCTAATTTTTTGTGGGTTTTTTTTTAGTAGAGATAGGGTTTTGCCTTGTTAGCCATGCTGGTCTCGAACTCCTGGGCTCAAGTGATCTGCCTGCCTCTGCCTACCAAAGTGCTGGGATTACAGGCGTGAGCCACCATGCCTGCCTCCCTCCCTCCTGCCTTTCTGCCTGCCTGCCTTCCCCCTCCCTCCCTCCCTCCCTCCCTACCTTCCTTCCTTCATTCCTTCCTTTTTCTTTCTTTTCTTTCTTTCTTAGATGGAGTTTCGCTCTCGTTGCCCAGGCTGGAGTACAATGGTGCGATCTTGGCTCTCCGTAACCTCTGCCTCCCGGGTTAAGGCAATTCTGCTGCCTCGGCCTCCCGAATAGCTGGGATTACAGGCATGTGCCACCACGCTCAGCTAATTTTTTGTAGTTTTAGTAGAGACGGGGTTTCTCCATGTTCTCCCGACCTCGGGTGATCCACCCTCCTTGGCCTCCCAAAGTGCTGGGATTACAAGTGTGAGCCACTACGCCCGGCCGCATTTTATTTTTCTTACAGATATGTAGGAACTCTTTATATTAAGGCTGAAATTTCAAACCCCAAGCAAATCAAACTTCTTAGAGGGCTCCTGGCTTCCTTAGGGAATGCTTCCTCCTCACCTGGGCACGAAACTTAGCCAGGGCAGCTCTCAGCAGCCCCTCTGCCCTGACTCCAGCACCCACCGCCTCCCTTACAGGGCTGTGGCCTGAGGGCTGTGGTGGCCCCACAGAGGTCCCTACTCAAAGCTTCAGAGAACCCTGGCAGGAACCTCTTAGAACTCCCAGGAAGGGAGTGAAGGGGAGCAAACGCCTAGGGGGCGTTTGAGTCAGAGGAGAGTGCGCTGGTTGGGGAGGGCAGGAGGCACCAGTCTGGCACGCAGGGAACCCCACTCCTCCAGGGCCCATGCTCTAGCAAGGCCTGAGAGCTGGTGAGCGCGCCCTTGCCCTGTTATTATCGCTGGCAGCTTCATTTGTGCGACTGGTGACAGGGACGCAAGTCCTTCCAGTCCTGGTCTCGTCTGTCCGTCTGTCCGCTGTGCCTGGGGAGGGAGGCGCTCAGGCCTGTTACCTGCCTGGAGTCCTCAAGGGGAAGAGGTGGAGGGAGCTGGCTGGACTAGCCCTGCCAAGGCCGAGGCGGTGAGGACAGGATGAGTTTCTTACCCACCAAGATCATTACTTTGGAAAATTGGAACTGCAGGGAGGAGTTAGGGCATGGCGGGGGCGGACGTTGGGAGTTCCTTCCAGAGCTCCTGTGGGTTTGGAATGTCCTCGCTCACTCCGGATCCCCCAGCATCTTCCTTCCTGCACTTCCGTCTCACCCTTCCTCCAGGTCTGGGACATTTAAGAGACAGCTATGGCTGAGACATTAGCAGGAGCAAACACACCTGGCAGGGTGTGGCGGGGCCAGCCCTGGGCACCTGTGGTCTCCCTCCGGGTCTTGGGTTTAGTTCCCTGCAGTCGGGCTTCGGGGTGTCCCCACTCTCTTTCCTTCTACTTCCACACATTCTTGGGAAGACAGTGGCATGCTCTAGAGAAAGCCCAGGCTGCCGGGACACTCTGCTCTGCAGGGAACGTGGGCTGACCATGGCTGTTTCTTAACTTCTTTAGGTTTGACTGCCCTTGTCTAGAAAGTGACAGTGACAGTAACAGTGCCAGCCTCTCAGGGTTGCTGGAAGATTAAATGAGATGCCATGTGCAGTATGACAGACAGATGGCAGGTAGGTGCCCACCCAGGTTAGTATTTCTTCTTCCTTTGTCTTTTCTCAACTCTCTTGACATGGGGTGTACATTCGGGAGCTTAAGAGATTCCTGCTGGAGGGTGGAGTCTGTGGTGGTGGAGTCTCTGCATCCTGGGGCAACCTGGCCCCCTCCAGCCTGCACTTCTTACCCTCCTCTTCCGCTGCCTGGACTGGGCCGTGTTTGTTTCCCCCACTCGAAGGTGACCTTCTGGACAGAGGTCATCTTAGGCATCCTCAAAACCTGAGCACTGCCCCTGGCACAGAGTGGGTGCAGAGACTGAGTGTTTGGAGACAAAATGAAGAACTGAATGGGAAGGAGTTTCATAAGCACTTGAGGACCTGAGAGACAAGAGCCCAAACTTTAGAGTCTAGCAGGCGTCAGGTCAGAGCCCAGCTTCATCACTTGCTCACCATATGACCTTGAGCAAGATCGTTAATTTCCCTGAGCCTCAGTTTTTTTGCCTAAAAATAGCAGCAATAATAGCTACCTTCTAGGGTTGTTTTGGGGACTAGAGGTGATGTCAGCGGCTTCGGCCTGACGCGTAGTAGGAGCTCAGGTAGTGCAAGTCATGATTAGCTGCTATTACAGGACTATTTACTTCTGCCCCCAAAGCCAAATCTTGCCCCAAGAACTCTTGGTCTTTTTTTTTTTTTTCTTTTTTGAGACGGAGTCTCACACTGTTGCCCAGGCTGGAATGTGGTGGCACAATCTCGGCTCACTGCACCTCCGCCTCCGGGGTTTAAGCGATTCTCTGCCTCAGCCTCCCAAGTAGCTGGGATTACAGGTGCGTGCCACCATGCCTGGCTAATTTTTGTGTTTTTAATAGAGACGGGGTTTCACCATGTTGGCCAGGCTGGTCTTGAACCCCTGATCTCAGGTGATCCTTCCGCCTCCGCCTCCCAAAGTGCTGGGATTACAAGCGTGAGCCACTGCACGTGGCCTCTGAGCACATTTTAAATGACCTGTTTTCTTTGTGTTTTACTCTGTTTTATTTTATTTTTATTTATTTATTTTATTTTTTGAGACAGAGTCTTGCTCTGTCACCCAGACTGGAGTGCAGTGGCGTGATCTCGGCTTACTACAACCTCTGCTTCCTGGGTTCAAGTGATTCTCCTACCTCACCCTCCCGAGTAGCTGGGACTACAGGCACGTGCCACCATGCCTGGCTAATTTTTTTTGTTTTTGTTTTTGTTTTTTTGAGACGGAATCTTGCTCTGTTGCCCAGGCTGGAGTGCAGTGGCGCAATCTTGGCTCACTGCAAGCTCCGCCTCCCAGGTTCACACCATTCTCCTGCCTCAGCCTCCCGAGCAGCTGGGACTACAGGCGCCCACCACCACGCCTGGCTATTTTTTTGTATTTTTTTTAGTAGAGACAGGGTTTCACCATGTTAGCCAGGATGATCTCAATCTCCTGACCTCATAATCCGCCCGCCTTGGCCTCCCAAAGTGCTGAGATTACAGGCGTGAGCCACTGTGCCCGACCAATTTTTTTTTGTATTTTTAGTAGATACGCAGTTTCACCATGTTAGCCAGGATGGTCTGGATCTCCTGACCTCGTGATCTGCCCGCCTTGGCCTCCCAAAAGGCTGGGATTACAGGTGTGAGCCACCATGCCTGGCCTTTATTCTATTTTAAAAGATTGATCAAAGTAGGACTATATGGAATCATTTCACAGAGAGACAGAAAGTGAGGAATGGAGGAAATCAGGCACTGATACCCAGCTCTTACAATCAGGAAACAGAACCTGGAAGATCTAAGTTACAAGGGAGCAGCCTTGCCCAAGACCCCAATCTCCACACTTGAGTCAACCTACCCCCAGCATGGGCGCCACAGGGGTGAGGTGCCTGAGCCCCCACATGCAGCCTGCCTGCCGCCCCCGCTGTCCCCATGCCACCTCTGCAGGGGAGAGCTGGGGTGTTGGGGGAGGGTGGTGAACTGGGAGCTGACTGGTTGGTTGCAGGGACTGAAAGAGCCAGGCCCTGGAGCCTAAGGTGGGAGAGCAGGAGCCAAAGAGACTCCAGAGCTCAGGAGGAGAGCTTTGGCTGTGAAAAGAGTGGGACATCCTGGGTCAGGTGGCTGCCATCGCCCGAGGGAGTGGACCCAGAGAACAGTGAGAGGGTGAGAGGGGAGCCCCTGCCCACAGCGAGTCCAGGTTCAGCTCAGGGAGCCGCCTTGCTGCAGGTCTTGCTGTCCGCTCAGCTGTTTTTTCCATCCCACTCGGCTCACCAGCGTTTTCTCCCTAGCTCTACCTTCTTGGATCTGATGAGCAGGCCTGGAAGTCACGGCCAGCGTACTTTGACCGTAGAGGATTTTGTGGCTGTGTCCCACCTGCAGCGCCAGAATTAGGTCCCTTTAGTGAGTCCCAGCACATGACCCCCAGCCAGGCCAGCAGCCCTGCAGCCTTTCCCAGCAGCTGGGGCTTGGGGCGCTTGGAAGAGTCTCCCACTGCCTGTACCGCTCTCTTGGCCTCCCCGCCCTTGGACCCTCCTGCAGGGCAGCCTCCCAGCCTTTAGCCTTCTCACCTCTGCCAGTTTGCCAGCAAGTGCCTTCAAGAGTTTTTATGAGGCCCGGCATGGTGGCTCATGCCTGTAATCCCAGCACTTTGGGAGGCCAAGGCGGGCAGATCACCTGAGGTCAGGAGTTCGAGACCACCCTGGCCAACATAACAAAACCCCATCTCTACTAAAAGTACAAAAATTAGCTGGGCATGGTGGCGGGAGCCTATAATCCCAGCTACTCAGGAGGCTGAGGCAGGAGAATCGCTTGAACCTGGGAGGCAGAGGTTGCAGTGAGCCGAGATTGTGCCATTGCATTCCAGCCTGGGTGACAAGAGCGAGTGAGACTCTGTCTCAAAAAAAAAAAAAAAAAGGTTTTTATGGAGTCTTTAGAGTAGAGAGGAACTGGAACTTTTGGATTTAGGAGCCCACCTCATTTTATAGATGAGGAAACAGAGGTGGTCACTCGCCCGGGATTGCGCAGACAGTGACAGAGGGGCTAGGCTCAGACCAGGCTCCTGATGTGAGGCCCTGCTCTTCCCCTGCACCACTGATGGGTGCCTGACCAAGCAGAGGGAGGCAGCCTTGGCTGTTGGTGCCACACTTCTGATATTGTCCAAAATCACATTAGCTCTTCTTTTTTTCTGGGAGATAGGGTCTCGCTCTGTCACCCAGGCTGGAATGCAGTGGTGCAATCTCGGTTTACTGCAGTCTTGACCACCCAGGCTCAAGCGATTTTCCCACCTTAGCCCTGGGAGTAGCTGAGACTAGAGGAACATGCTACCATGCCCAGCTTTTTTTTTTTTTTTTTTTTTTGGAGACAGAGTCTTGCTCTGTCACCCTGACTAGAGTGCAGTGGCTCGATCTCAGCTCACTGCAACCTCTGTCTCCAGGTTCAAGCGATTCTCCTGCCTCAGCCTCCTGAGTAGCTGGGATTACAGGAGTGTGCCACCATGCCCGGCAGATTTCTGTATTTTTCGTAGAGACAGGGTTTTGCCATGTTGGCCAGGCTGGTCTGGAACTCCTGACCTCAGGAGATCCACCCGCCTCAGCCTCCCAAAGTGCTGGGATTACAGGCATGAGCCACCACACCCCGCCTAATTGTAATTTTTTTTTTTTTGTAGAGACAGGAGCTCCCTATGTTGCCCAGGCTTGCCTCTAACTCCTGGGCTCAAGCGATCCTCCTGCCTTGGCTTCCGAGAGTTTTGGGATTACAGCTGTGAGCCACCACTCTCAGCCATCATTAGCTCTTTTTTGGGTGGTGGGGGAAGGGACTTCCCCATTTTCCTGTTGACCTGTTGAACTTCAAGTCACTGAAAAAACCTAAATTGTTTTATAACCTTTTGTTCTGATTGTAAAAATAATATATATTCACTATTAAAAAAATGGAGCGGGGAACAGTGGCTCACACCTGTAATCCCAGCACTTTGGGAGGCCAAGATGGGTGGATTACCTGAGGTCAGGAGTTCGAGACCAGCCTGGCGAACATGGTGAAACCCTGTCTCTACTAAAAATACAAAAAATTAATCGGGTGTGGTGGTGGGTGCCTGTAATCCCTGCTACTCGGGAGGCTGAGACAGGAGAGTAACTTGAACCTTGGGAGCCAGAGGTTGGAGTAAGTTGAGATCACGCCACTGCACTCCAGCCTGGGCGACATGAGTGAAACTCCATCTCAAAAAATATATATATTGGAAAATATTCCAAGATAGAATATAAATCTTTTTTTTTTTTTTTTTTGAGACGGAGTCTCGCTCTGTCGCCCAGGCTGGAGTGCAGTGGCCGGATCTCAGCTCACTGCAAGCTCCGCCTCCCGGGTTTACGCCATTCTCCTGCCTCAGCCTCCCGAGTAGCTGGGATTACAGGCGCCCACCAACTCACCCGGCAAGTTTTTTGTATTTTTTAGTAGAGACGGGGTTTCACCGCATTAGCCAGGATGGTCTCGATCTCCTGACCTCGTGATCCACCCGTCTCGGCCTCCCAAAGTGCTGGGATTACAGGCTTAAGCCACCGCACCGGGCCAGAATATAAATCTTAATGGCACTTACTGTTGTTTTTCCCACCCTGCACTTGGTTGTTTTGTTTTTAGGTATAAAAATAGGACTCTCCGTTCATCCTTGATAAGGCCGTCTGGCTACATCCCCCAGCTCTCCTGTGTCTCAGAATCTTGTATAGTTACCAGTTCTCGCTGGCACCTAGGCAGGACTCAAAAAATGCCTACGGTGTGACTGGCTGAATGAAGAGGCATCGGCTTTAGTGGAAACAGGGACGCCTTCCACCCCGCTCCTGGCTTCACTCCTCTCCCCTGGTGTCTGAGCCCACTTTCCTTCCCTGAAACACCTCCTCCTCTGTTCTACTCACATCCTCCTGCTCTTCCAGCCCAGCTGCAGACCCACCTCTTCCAAGAAGCCTTTGTTCTTTCTGATGCAAAAGACTGCTTTTGGGTTCCATAGTGTTTGTAGTTTGGCCACACCATTTGTTCTGGGTTAATCTCCTCTCTTTTTCCCAGTCAGCAGAGCCCTGTACACGTCTCGTTTCCCTCACAGCCGCCATCCAACAGAGCCTGGAGAATATTCTGGGCCGGAAATGTGACTGGCCCCACCCTGCTAGGGAAGAGTTCGTCTGGGTGACACAGGGCACAGCACCCACCTGAGCTCATCTGAGGCGTGGGAGGAAGTGCAGAGGCTCAGAGGGAGCCTCTTCCACCCCTCCACTGCCCCGGCTTCCTGGAGGCATGTGCTGCCTCCTGAAGTTCATGTGGTGGGCAGTCCCCTGGGCTCCCAACAACGGGGCTGCATGTCTTGGGATAGGAAATGGGATCTAGTTGGCCTTTCACAGAGAGTTCTCTCTAGATAAGATAAATCCTTCATGCCCAGCTATTTAGAGACAGAAGATGGGTTAGGGCCCTTTTTAGTCCTGTGGGCTGACTACAGGGAGCCTTGGAAAAGGGTGTCTTCCCTTACCTCACAGCGCCTGGTACCAACCCTTCTCACGCCTCCTGGAACAAGACCAGTGTCCCAGGCCTGTAGCTTTCTTATCCATCTGGCCAGGCCATGGTGGAAAAGAACAAATTGGGACTCAGGGACCAGGGGCCCCAAAGAGATCAGTCTCCCAGAGCAATCATGGTAAGCGACAGGGAAAGCCAGGCAAGCTCCAGATTTCCTCCTAGTTTGAATTTCCTAGAGGGACCCTACGTCCCCTCCTGCTTTCTCCATCCATAGCATGAGCAGCGTTACTGAGCAGACCCTGGGCCAGGCCGGGCGGGTAGCATCCTAGCTCCACTGCTGATCAGTCGTGAGACACTGTGTCAGCTGCCCAAATTCACTCTACCAGGGTGGGGGTGGTCACAGAACCTGCCTCCGAAGCGAGTTGAGTCAAGTGAGCCAATACACGTAACACACTTCTGAGTGTGCCTGGCACAGCACAAGTGCTGTGCAGGTGCGGCCGTCCCTAGGTGCCTGGACATAGGTGTGGCCATCCTTTGGTGCATGGACACAGGTGTGGCTGTCCCTAGGTGCATGGACACAGGTGTTGCCGTCCCTTGGTGCATGGACATAGGTGTGGCCGTCCCTAGGTGCATGGACACAGGTGTGGCCATTCCTAGGTGTGTGGATGCAGAGCGTGGCTGTCCCTAGGTGACTGGATGCAGAGTGTGGCTGTCCCTAGGTGCGTGGGCAGAGGTGTGGCCGTCCCTAGGTGTGTGGACACAGAGTGTGGCTGTCCCTAAGTGTCTGACCGCAAGTGATGTGAGCTTTGCACCCTCTTTTTGGGACTGTGGCTCCTCCTATGGTCTAACCCTGGGGGGGGTTCCTGGTAGGCCAAGACTGGATCCCTGGGTGACTACATAAAGCCTGGTGGTCTCAGCCTGGCAGAGGCCACCAGTCAGGATGCAGGGTGGTATGAGGCAGATGGACGGAGCCCAGGGGACCCCGCTGCTGCCACTGCCGAGAGCAGTGAATGCTGAACCAGGACTCAGCAGGCAGTGACTGTCCAAGGCCCTGGGCAGGTCACTTAAGCTATCTGGGCCAGGCTCTTGTCTTGACCAGGGCGCCCCCGGTGACCGAAACGAGGAAAGGTTTGGATAAGAATGCGTCAATCGTTTCGATTACTTCTCTGCATGGGGAAAAAGGGACCCATAAGACAAAAACATCCAAAACACAGAAAACATTAGATCTCTAATTTTAATAGTTGAGAGGAAGGTTATAAAATAAAACAGACAACACAGAGCTTCATGACGGCCTCGGATTGGCAGTCAACCCAGGGATACAGAAATGTAAACAAAAACAGAGCTTCCAGATAACATTATTGTGTGCTATGTAACTTTCAGAATATGGCAGCTCCCCAGACACTCTAAAGTCAAGTGAAACAAGAGTTTTTAGAATCAATCTATACACATTTCAGAGGGCAGTCCAGGAAGGCGCTTTCCTCTTAGGTCAGCCCAGGGCTGGGCTTGAGCCTGAGCCCAGGGAGGTGTAGACACTACCCATTTTGGGCAGGGGAGGCCAAAGTGGTTCTGCTTCGGGTGGGGTTTGGCTTTAAGGGGCTGCCCCGCTGGCTGTGTTCTGGGGACTACTTTTGCCTTTGCCTCTGGCAGGCTGGCTCTGACCCCTGCCTGTCTTTCCGTTTGGCCCACAAGACACACACCCCTTTATACCCAGAATCCCTTTCCCAGCTGCAGCAAGGGAGCCAGCCAGCCAGCCAGCCAGCCAGCCAGCCAGCCAGCCAGCCAGCCAGCCAGGATGGCTCTCCCCACAGGCACTCCAAACGCCAGCCTGGCCAGGTGAAAAAGTCAGAAAAAAGGCAACAGATACAATTTGATAGCCATCAAATCCTCTCCTTCCTCTGGAAGTTTCTGAGGTGCTGGTCGTCATTCTGTCCCATTTTTTGCCACTGTGCTAGGGCTTTTGACTCAACCAAGAAAAGGGCCGGCCTTCCAGCCTGGCCCTGCAAGAGTGTCCTAGTGCTTCAGGTAGTGGATGGACATCGTCATTCGTCCCACCTGCTGCCCCTTAAAGCCCCAGAAGGCCACACCCTCAGCATCAGGCCAGCTCTCCAGGTCACTGGGGCTTGCCTTGACAGGATGTGCAGGGCAGAGCCTGGAGGGAAGAGCAGAAGATGCCACGTGCTGTTTGCAGGAGCAGCCATCCAGGGCACCGCTGGAGGAAGATCTTCCAGTGACTGTCTCAGCACGTACAAAGAATGGGGGTGGGCTGGGGCAGCCCCTGCCCAGAGCCAAGGCACAGAGGAGGTTTGAAATGTCCAGGATAAATAGAAGCGCATGGGAATGGAGAAAAGCCAGCTCCGTCCCGCTCTTAAAAACATCGCCATTGGCACCAAAAATATATTAACATCTGTACATTTGTCATCTTTAAAAAAAAAAAGGAAATAAAACCTTCTTGGCACCTTGCAGTTTATTTCTTAGAAATGAGGTGATATGTGGAAAGGCTTCCTGTGCGTGCACATGCACGCGCACACAGAGCAGTGCATACACACAAGCACACGCACACACACATGGCTGGGCACACATGTGTGCCTCTCCTTGCCGGAAGGACAGAGCCCTCCAGAACCCTGAGCATTAGAGGAAGCCCTGCCAGGTGGGGGGTTCGCTGCCAGCCCCCACCGCGGTTGTTTGCAGAGGTGCCCTTTGCCAGTGCTTTTGACTCTGCTGTCCACTGGGGACCTGCAGCCCCTGCCCTGTGCTGAGAGGCGGGGGCAG
This sequence comes from Macaca mulatta, assembly GCF_049350105.2. Classification (NCBI taxonomy): domain Eukaryota; kingdom Metazoa; phylum Chordata; class Mammalia; order Primates; family Cercopithecidae; genus Macaca; species Macaca mulatta. Next base: position 8,638,191 of record NC_133419.1, read on the forward strand.
TGGGATCCTAGCTCGAATTTCCTCTGGGTAGGAAGTCCTGCTGCCAGGCACACAGTGCCTATCTCTGTGGGTGGCTGCTTCTAATTGAAGGCAGCCTTGGCCTCATCCCTTCTCCAGACATAGGCACATCTTCCCAGGCTCAGAGCAGCCTCAGACCATAAGTCAAAAATGCAGAAATGAGCAGAGGTCATTGCTGGGCCTGAGTGAGCACGTGTGCCCAGAAGGGAGACCAAGGCACGGGGGCTCCAGTCCTGATCACTGGTGTTCGGGTGAGAGGTCGCAGGAGGGTGGGCTGGCCAGGCAGCTGGGAGGCAACCCTGGACCCTCTCAGGGCCTCTGGGAGCACCCCCAGGGCTCGAGCTACTCACAGGTGGGGGCTGCCCTGCAGCAAGGAAGTGACAGTGTTCTGTAGTGCCACGGCCACCTTCTTGGAGGTCTTGCGCAGCAGTGGGCTGTCAGGGTGGTGCTCCTTCAGGTGCAGGACGTGGCCCTCCTGGCTCTCAGATGTGCAGCCACACTCCTCACACACGTACAGCTTGGCCCGCCGCTCCTTGTACGCGTACTTCTGCTGCACGCCGTGGATCTTCTTGAGGTGAGACTCCAGAGAGCAGCGCTGCGTGAAGGCCTTGTCACACAGGCTGCACTTGTAGGGCCGCACGCCTGCGGGGAGGACAGGGGCCAGCATCAGAGACCTGGCAGGGACTTGGGAGGCTGTCAGCTGCTTCTGGACACAGAAAGGACAGGACCCCTGCCTCTCGGGCCAAGGGATGGACGGGGGCCTGTCCAACACCAATTTCCCGAGTGACTCTCAAATCAAAACTCCTAACTGATGAGCTCAGGAGGACTTGGGCCCTGAGCTCCGGGATGCCCTCCCAGGCTGCCCGTCACCGAGGGAGAGCGGGGGTGCTGGGCTTTTCCCGCACGGCCGCAGCCGGGTGGATCTGGCGTGCTTCTCCCAGCCACGGGCTTCTGCTTACCAGTGTGAGTTCGGACGTGTCTCTTGAGGTCGAAAGTGTCATTGAAGCCCTTCCCGCAGTACGTGCAGAGGTGCCTCTTGACGTCGTTGTGACACTTCATGTGGCGGTTCAGCATGCGCTGGTAGGTGAAGGCCTTCTGGCAGATGTGGCAGGTGAACAGATCTCCACTGGGACTGTCCCCAAGGGTCACCTGTGGGTGAGGACAGCATTGCTGACAGACCTCCAGAAGTCAGGGCCACAGGCTGGCAGACTGGGAAGACGTGGATGCCAGCCCCCAGTGCCCCTGAGGAGGGTGGTGCCCACCTCCCAGAGGCCACAGCTCTGTGCCATCTGCCCGGAGATCGGCACTCCTCTGCAGAAACCTTGGCCCAGGTCCCAGGTCAGTCTCTGCCTACATCTCATTTGTGCCATGTCTTACGAGCTGGACACAGGTCTACACGCACGCCCCTGGCCCTCAGAGACAGCGTGAGTGGCATTACCTTCATCTTGGTGCGCAGGAAGCCATGGTCTCTGCTCTGGGGGTCTGTCAAGGGTCCCATGTCTTCAGAGGGCAGCTGGGCCACCACACAGGGCCCAGGGGCCACACTGTAGCTAGAGTCTCGAAGGCTCATGTTCAAAGCCAGGGGGCAGGAAGGGGGTTCGGCCACAGAGGGCTCCGGCTCCCGGTAGGGTTGTGGTGGGCAGAAGCCTAGGCTGACTGGGGAGAGAACACACAGGTGAGGGGCTTGGTAGAGAAGAGAGGATCCAGCGGGGTTTCTGGAAGCTTCCCTATCCATGAGATGGCTGGAACCTGGAGACTCCGTCCCTCCCATCGCAGACGTGTGGCAGAGCGGGGCTGCCCCGACCACCACTGCTGTACCGCCCTCCTGCCCTATTAAGGTAATTGCAGGTGATGCCAGCCAAGCGCCACTGCCCGCTGAGTAATTTGTGTCTTAGCGGAACTGGGAGGACCGAATTGCCCTGCCAATTATCCCTCTGGAGTTGTCTGCCTGCCCCACCTGGGCCAGTCCCTCTGAATTCCAGGCCTCATCCACTCTCCTACAGGGACAAAGGGCACTGGGAGCCAGAGCCCTCTGTGGCCGAACCCCCTTCCTGCACCCTGGCTTTGAACATGAGCCAGTGGAGACCTTCTGCCCAGGGACAGCTCTTGGAGCTGCATCAGAATGGTCCCCGGTGGTCTGGGCCGCTCCAGGCCTCTCCTCCGACAGATTTGGCTGCTGGTCTTGGGGGTGTGGGTGGTCCTAGCCCTGCCTCCCACCCCCACCCCAGCAGGCCGGTCCCTGCTGTTGTAGCCCAGGGCTCCAGGCTCTCCACTCCCAGCTGGTCCCAGCTCTGCGGGGAAACAGGCCAGGTGGGTGGAACAGGGAGGAGGTCAGGGAGCTGCAGGTGGATGCAGCCTAACAGTCTCGGCGGCCTGCCCAGGCTTATGCAACCCTCCCCCTCGGCAGGACCGCTCGCTGGGGCATGTCGGGCTGGGCTCCCTCAGCAGCGGCAGCACCGATACCTGGCAGCCCTTGGATGCAGCCACGCCCCACGGCAGGCACCTCACACCGAGCGGGCCAGGGAGGCTTGGCTTCAGACCCTAAGCCCGGTGCTGACTACAGACGACCAGAAAGAGAGCACTCTTGAGGGACACAGAGAGACAATTCTCAAAGCCAACAGAGCTGGGGCAAATTTTTCAACTTAATATTTTTCTTCCAAAGAGCCTGAGCTCAGTACTTGAAACCCGTAAGCTAAGGACATCCTCCAAGCTTCAGAAGGAAAAATCACCAGGGGCCTATGACCTACAGGATGAGTGAGCTTCTGAGGGAGGCTGATGTGGGATTGCAGAAGCAGGAGCATGGCCCTGTGCACCCTGCAGCCCCGCAGTCGGCGAGGCAGAGAACGGGCAAGGGCCCAGGCAGGAGGGCTGCTACCCTCACCTCTTCTCCCAGAGGACAGGGACGTGGGGGAAGCAGAGGAATGTGGTTGTGGAGCAAGGGTGCGTTTGACAGTGCTGAAGTTTCGGGAAAGGCCCCAGCCCTCGCCCCCTCAAAACACAACAAAGGTCTGAGAGAGAAGAATGCGCCCGCCGCCGCCCAGAACCCGTCCTGCAGGCACTGGCGTCCGTCTGTCCGGGGGCCTTTAATGGGCCACCTCATTCCTAGGGTTGATTCACCAGCGCCTGGCCCAGGCCTGGCCTCTGGGCTGGCATTGCACCTCTCTCTGAGCCTGAGTGTCGGGGTCTGGCTGTCTACCCCGGCTTGTTCCCCTGCCACAGGAGCTGTCTGGCTGGGGGTGGGCAGGGGCAATGGTGAGCTTCTCATGCAGGCTCACCAGCTGTTGGAGACCTTGGCTGAGAATTCAAAGCTGGATGACATTTTCCATTTCTCAATCCAGGTGGAGACAAACAGGAACCCCTACCCTCCTCTGCCTGTCAGTACTGGATGGTGTGAGCGAGGTCCCCCAGCCGCACCACAGCAGGAGACAGCAGATGAGGGACGGGCTGAGCCCACAACAGTGGCTGCTCTGGGCTGTTCTCCTCCACCAGAGGGAAGGCTCATGGTCAGGGTCCTGAGATCCATGCATTTGGGAGGTAGACCTGTGTCCTTTGCCCGCCTCTGCTGTTCCACACAAACCTGGCCGAGCTGGTGCTGGGAGACCGGGGCCAGAGAGAGTGGGCCTGCCTGCTTTGGCTCTCTGGTCCACCTCCACCGTGAGAGAGGGGCAGAGGAGGCTGGACGGGCGGCCACCCGCCGCCAGGGTGGGGATGTTTGCCTCATCCCACCCACCCTGCCAAACCTGTCTCCCTGCCACCCCCATGAGCATGTCCCTCCTGTGGCCACACGAACAGGGAGTGCGCACTGGCGTGCCACCTGGCACTGAGTGTCGCTGAGTGGCAGGAGGCAGGAAGCAGAACTGGTTGGGCCCTGCTTGTGGTGCTCTCTGTCCCTAATTAGATGTTTCCGGCAAGGCGGTGGCGCTGTGACCACTCATCACCCACCCACAGCTGTGGAGTATGGCAAGGCCAAACTAGCCTGGCCCTCTTCCTACTGCCTGGGGGCTTATGGGTCCCCTCCTGCTAGCCCAACTTGCCTCTACCTGGACAATGTTTAGGGCCAGGCCCAGAGCAGAGGCACGGACACCGAGGAACCGTGTCCAGGGCAGTTGCCCATCGAGGCCTGTCTCCTGCCTTAGCCTCTGTAAGTCCTCCATCTCTTGGATGGAAAGCTGTTGGCCCAGATGTTGGGCATGAGGCCTGTCCCTGGCTGTCTGGAGAGAGCAAATGAAGCAGATGCAAGGATGACCCCCTCCTGGGCCCCGCTGACCACATGGGTGCTGCCCCGGAACATGGGGGTCAGCCCAGTTCTGAAGGTGAGACGGCATGTCAGCACAGTGCAGCTGCTTTTCAGCAGCCTTACACCCTTATCAGGAAGGGCTGGTGCCCCCGTGCCCATCTCCTCTGTTCTCTGTAGGTCAGCTAGCAAATCATCCAAAAGGACCCAGCACCAGCCAGAGGCAGGCCAGCCCAGAAACGCATGGGCCAGTCTCTGCTCTTTCTGTTCCCACTGTGAACTTCCAGAAGTTCCTTCAGACAGTATATTTTCCCTCTTTCCCAACCACTTTTCACTGGGTATCCACAAAGAAGTTAAAACTGTGCCTTGGACCTCCTGCCAGGGTGCCCGCCCAGAACAGTGGGGGCAGTGCTTCCTGTGGCAGCCCCCACCCAGCCGGGCACAGGCCCAGTGTCCCTGTGGGACTCCATCCAGGACTTGCTGAAATGGCCGATGATACAAAGGAGCCCCGACTTCACCCATGGCCAGCTTCCCTCGCCATCCTCCCTGCGGCCAAAGGACTTGCCCTCACCTGTTCTTTCCAGGACAAATCCTCTGCCAGGTTTCCGCCTCAGGACACCCAAGCTCAGCACAGACAGCCTAGCAGCCTGGGTGACAGGATCCCGGCGGACAGGTAGGAGTCTCAGCTAGCTGCTGCCCAGGCCCATCCTGCTCCTCTGTCTCTATCCACTGTGTGGCTGTCCGCTCTCCCAGCCCCACTCCCTGGCAAGCACAGCAAACATCTCCTTCGCTGCCAAACACGGCCAAGGAACCACTACAGGGTAACCATCCCATCGGAGGCTGGAGCTCTCCCCATCCTCACCCCCGACGCATCCTCGGGCCCCAAAGCTCACTCTCAGCCTTCCTGACCAGCTAGAAAGAGACCTGCCCAAGTGCCCACACTACCTAGCGGTAGAGCCAGGCTGGGCCGCATTCCTTGAAGGAAGCTCCAGTGTCCCACCGCCCAGCTTGCTGGCCTCCCTGAGCTCGAGTGTCCACCAGGCTAGTGGCAGAGCAGACCGTGGCCAGCCCAGTGACAGAGGGGAGGCTGGGAAGCCTGGAAGAGGCCCTGGGATGCTCCTTGACTCCAGCTTCCAGTCTGTCCTCAGGTGCCTTCTGACCTGGAGATTTCACTCAGCAGGGGGTGGGGCTCTGCTGGGGGGTTGGGAGAACCAGCTTCAACCCTGTTCCTGGAGCCCTTCCCTGGTCAGTCCAGGAGGTAGAATTTACCCCCTGGGTACAGGTGCCTGGGTTTATCCTCAAGGAACCAGGCATTACTCCCTGTCACTCCAAGTCAATATTGACATAACAAAGGAAGGCGAGGGGAGGGCAGTTGTGGGGGGGGCGGTGGCTCAAGGTGGCTTCCTAGCCAGTAATCCTTTCGAGTCTCCAGGGCGCATGCATGGAGCTGTCTTCACCTCTTCCCAGGGGAAAGATTCTGCCCTGGGAATGAGAAGCTCTAGAACTCTACCTGGGGGAGAGAGGCTGATGTGATTGTCAAACTCGGGCCCTGGAATCAGTGCTGTCGGGCTGGGGCCCAGCACCTCTGGCCAGTAAAACCTTCCCCTTCCAGGTGGTCTCTGGGAGGCTTTGAGGGTCTCAGAGGAACCTGGCAGCAAGGTCAGAACTCAAACACTCCCACGTTCCTGGGCCCTCCACTGGAAATAGGGTCAACGCTTAGCTGGTCACAACGTTCCAGGAATCTGTGAGGCGAACGGAAACGTGCCCAGCTGGCTCTGGGGTCATGGTTGGCTGGTGATGGAATGGCCCCGCCAGGGGACAGGCCAGCACAAAACACACCCCCACTCTCCAGCCATCTGAGGCACCCGAGCGTGGACTGTGGACACTCCCTTTCTCATTGCCAAAAACTCTGGGAAAACTCTTCAGTGGGCCACACGGCTTTCAGAGGCAAAATTAAGTTCTCTATCTTCTACCCTTTACTTGACCCACAGGATTCTCTCCTTGCCAGAGAGATGAGGACAAATTCTCTCTTCATCCTTGAGATTGGACTCCCGTCACACATCCTGGAGGAGCCTACAGAGAAGCCGGCAGGTCTCCCTCACCTGGACAGTGGCAGCCGGTGGCCCGGACCACCCAGAGGCCCTCCCCTGCACCTGATGGGACAGCCCCTGGGGCATAAGTCTCCCCTGCCACTTCCACTGTGGCCACTAGAACTGTGGTGGAGAAAATCGCTAGGACACAAAGAAGTCAATGATTTCAACAAACGGAATTTCTTTGTTCTTTGTAAAAGTCAACACATGATCTGTTACTGATTGGGATGTGAAATAAAACTAAAAATAACAGCACAGGCCAGCCGCGGTGGCTCAAGCCTGTAATCCCAGCACTTTGGGAGGCCGAGACGGGCGGATCACGAGGTCAGGAGATCGAGACCATCCTGGTTAACACGGTGAAACCCCGTCTCTACTAAAAAATACAAAAAATTAGCCGGGCGCGGTGGTGGGCGCCTGTAGTCCCAGCTACTCGGGAGACTGAGGCAGGAGAATGGCGTGAACCCGGGAGGTGGAGCTTGCAGTGAGCTGAGATCTGGCCACTGCACTCCAGCCCCGGCGACAGAGCGAGACTCTGTCTCAAAAAAAAAAAAAAAAAAAAAAAAAAAAAAAATCACACTGAGCCTGGCTCGGAGTTCAGCTCACCTTTACCACGGTCCAAGTTCAGTTTATCAGATTCCAAGGAGCAGCTAAGCAGCAAGTCAAACATAGGTGAGGGCGGAGGGCCGAGCGGGGAGGGGGCTCCGGCCCTGTGCGTGCCCCCACAAACCCCCAGGTAGAGAACCAGCCAGTTCACCAGGGATGGTGGCCAAACAAGAAGCTATAAACAGAATCCTGAGCCCACACCCTAATCTGCCACAGGTGAGAAGGCCACTCACGTCCCTTTTTGCCTCAGTTTCCCCAATGAGGTTATCAGGGTCTTCCGGCACATTCCCTTGTTTTAAGGAACTGTGAAAGAGGGGTCCCCTTGAGATCAGGTTAAGCTGTGAAACATCCTGCCAGCACCACAGGCCACAAAGACCTCACCACACTGTCTTCAACAGCTGATTCAGGAGGGAAACTGAGCAAGAGCCCTCACAGGGCCCCTCACTGCTGCCCTCATTTCCCCACTTTCCTACAAGGCCTGGGGCGGTGCCAGGGAGTCTGCAGATCAAGGGTCAAAGTCAGTTGGTTAATTACTCCCCCCTCCCCCCTCGGAGGGGCTGGGCTGGGCGTTCAGAGCGTCCCCGCCCCGCCCCCACGGCCTGGGGAGGGGGCGCTCGGAAGGAAGCAGGCTTTCTCCAGACCAAAGACTTTGTTGGGGGTTGGGGAGGACAGAAGGGATAGGAGTGTTCTTGGGGCGTCCAGGGGAAGATGCCGCTGGAGGAAGAAGCAACTCGGGTTACTCATTCACAGTCGACGCTGTCTAGGCGTTTGCCAAAAATAACTGGGTACACCAGCTTCCCCGGGCCTGGCCCCCCGCTGTGGGGTGGGCTCCCTTCAGCTGCTTTCTATGCAATTGTGTCCTCCGCCAAGGTGAAGGAAGTGCGTTTCTAGCAGACGTGAGACCCGATCCCACCTCTGCTTTAAGGGCAAGAGGGGCGCAGCGGGCGCCTGCCCTACCGTCTCGGCGCACTGCGCGGGACCAGGAGCCGGAGCCCCACGAAAATTTGGGGGCCCACACCCCCCACCGGCTCGACCCTCACTCCGACCCGGCCACCAGTGTTGTCGGGGAGGAGGAAGGACCTGTGCGAGCGGCTGGAGCTCAGAGTCTTTTAACACAAATCTCGGCCGAAACTCCAGCTCGCTCCCCGCCCCCCAAAGTGGCATCGCTCCAGTGCCCTCCTCCCGCCTCATGCAAATCCCGGTTTTCTGGATTTACGACGTCGGAGCCGAGGGTCGCCTGAGCGGTGACACACCCCACTGCCTCCTCTGTGCCGCGGTTCAGGGGGTGGGGGTAAGCGGTTCCGCGCCCCCTATACTCTGGGAGCGGCTCCGCTTCCACCATGCAGCCCCCGCCCCCACCGGCGCTCTTCCGCCGGCCCCGCCCCCGCCCCCTGTGCCCCGGGTCGGGAGCCGCGGGCCCACCCAGCCTGGGCCGCGGCCGCATTCAGCCCCGGAGCCCACACCGCGCCTGCCGTCCGGCTCCGCGGACCTACCTGCGCCCGCCCGCAGCCTCGACGCCGTGGCGGGCGTCCCAGGCCGGAGGGCAGCTGCCTCACCTGGCACGTAGATCTCGCCGCGCTCCTCGTCTGGGAGCTCGCTCCAGTTCCTCTTGCACGTGGAGACGCACGGCTTCTTCACCAGGAACGCGCGGGGCATTTTCGAACCCTCGTCGCTGGACACGGGCCGCTTCCGTAACTGAAGCCGGGAACCGTCCCACCTTTGCGGGGCCGGGCTGAACGCCGGGAACGGGGCACAGCAGGGAAGGAGTCGCTAAGGCGCCCCTACGTTCCGGGGAAGGTCCGAGCCCGGACGGCGCGCGCCGGTTCCAACTCCGCAGAGTGTCGCCGTCTTCCCTGCAAACGAGGTCCTTTGAGGCCAGGTGCACCGGGAAGCGGCAGGTAAGCGTCTCCCGGCTCGACTGGCGTCCCCGCGGCCGCTCGGGAAGTCTTAAAGTGCGAGCCGGACGGACGGGTTGACGCTTTATTGGCTCGCGGCGGTGTGTGTTGGTGGCTGGGGCGGGGGGGTGGGGGGCGGTGATCTGATCTAATTAGCTTGGAGTGGCCTGGGGAGCGACGGCGCATGCGTTGGGAAATAACGGTGACAACCCACCTATTTGTTACCTGTCGAACCGGTTTCCATTCCGCTGCGGGTGAGGTGGCCTCGCGGCCCGGGCGGGGCGGCCGGGCAGGGCGGGGGGCGGGCGTCGGGCACTCTGCCCCTGGCTGCCCAGCGGGCCCGGCTCCAGCGGGACCTCCCAGCCAGGCGTACCGGCGTTTGCAAACAGGGGTTTCGGAGGGAGCAGAGCAGGGAGGGAGGGGGCAACGTTATTTGCACCGGCGCTGGCACGCTCCGCGGGTGATGACACGAAACTCGTCCAACTGGGGCCGGCCCAACCCGGCGCGCCCGAGGCTCCTGGGGAGGCGCGAAGCCGCCGGGCGGGAACGGGCGGCCCGGTCCGCACTTGTTGAACCGGGCCTGGGCCCAGGCGGCGTGGGATCCCAAAGGCCTGGCTGAGCAACTCGTGGCTCAGCCGGTGGGTGTTTGCTGGGCGCCGGCTTCGTGCGAAAAAGCACGCAGGGCCGCAGGAGCGTCCCCGGCCGGTGTGTGGGGAGGCGCGGACCGCGCGACCGAGTACCCGGCAGAGAACCCGCGTTCTGCCCTGAAGCCTTCACGGAGGAAGTGGCTTCAACTGCGCGGAGTGCGCCGAGAGCCCGACAGACCCCCACGTCTTGGCCACTGGGACTTATGCACCCTCAAAAACTCTCCTTGTCCCAAATGGGTGGATTTCAGGTGCAGCCAGGCTGGTGGAGTGCGGAGGGCTGGGGACCTCAGACCGGGAAAGGCCCAGCCGCCTTTGACCTGCTACAGCCACCGCGGAGAGCTTCCTACCCACGGCCTGCCCTGGGCTGAGGTTCAGCCTGGGACCCGCGCCCCCAGCCACTCTTCATACTCTCCTCAGGCCCCAGGCCCATGTGGAGGGATGCCCCCGCTCCTCAGAGGCCTCCATGAAGCCCACGCTCCCATCCCATCGTGACACTTTGGGGTTGGCTGGGCTTCCCTCACTCGCTGACCTACTTAAGGGCAGGGATGGGGCGTTCGCGTTTGCCTCTTCCCCTGCCTTTCCAAGGGCTGTGACCTCCACTCTGATCCCAGCCAGACCTTTGAGTTCAACTGACATTAAGTGAACACCTGGTATGTGCCTATCTTTTGAGATGAATCCAGGAGAAACAACCTTAAACCACTCTCTGTCCAGGAGAGAGGTGCAGTTAGTTCATTCGTTCAACAAGTATTGATTGAGCAGTTTTGTCGTGCCACCCCCTGATGGTCTGGTACACAGTGGGTGCTCGGTGGATACTATGGTGAAGTCTTCACAGATGTCCCTAGACACAAGGTGCAGTCTTCCCCATCAGGGGAGCAACTCCAGTGTCCAGAAGGACAGGACACTGGGTAAATAAAGTGAAGCCGGCCAAGGGAACCCCTCCCTGCACAAGGTGTGGTTACAGGGTGTGGAATGGGGCCCGAGGTGGGAGGCAGTGTTGTCTACTGCTATATCCCCAGCTGTGCCTGGCACAAAGTGGGTTATCAATAAATGTTTGTTGAATGAATGAATATCCTCTTTTCTTGATTCCCGTGACCCATTCACCTTTCACAGTCCAACTTTTGGTAGAGACACAGATACAGGAAGACAATACTACAAATTCAGTGACAAAAGACAACTGACCCTGGTGGTCAGGGGGAGAAGAGAGTGGGTGGGAACTGGAGAGAATGTGCCTATCTGAAAGGCAGCCACAATCCTGTCATTCAGGTGCACAAACCTCACATGGCCACAGCTTTCCATTTTCCAAGAGAAGCCAGAAGTCCAGATTTGTAAGTGAAACTGACTTAATTTTTAAACGTTAGCTCAATTTTTTTATTTTTAAAATAATTTTAAGAGTTGGGGTCTCACTAGGTCACCTGGGCTGGAGCACAGTGGTGCAATCTTGAATTACTGGGCTCAAGTGATCCTCCTGCCTCAGCCTCCTGAGTAGCTGGGACTACAGGTGTTTACTACCACACCCAGCTAATCAAAAAAATTTAAAACATGGAATGGGTCCAACAAAACATCTTTGTGGGTTAGGTTTGACCCACAGGCCGCGGTGTGTGGTGTGGCTGTCTTCTTGGGCAGCTCAGGAGACAGACGATGTATGTGACGGCGGGGAAACATGTAGTTGAACTGTGAGTGCCATGAAGGCTGGCGCCCTCTGCTCTGTTCACATCTAGCAGCATATCTCTTTTCATCTAGCAGCACAGTGCCAGCTACATGGCATTCATTCATCCCTAAATTCATCCCTTAATTTCTGAGAACCTGCTGTGCCAGGCACTGAGATTCTACAAAGCAAGGCAAACAAATAAGGAAACAAGTAAGCATAAGCATAAGACGCAAACAAAACATTTGGCAAGAGAATGTGATGGTGGCAGGTAGGGGTGCTGAGGCCTGAATGAGAGGGAGGAGCCAGCTGTGCAGAGCAGAGAAGACAATGACCAGCAGAAGGAACAGCTGATGCCAAGGCCACAAAGCAGGAGTGAGTCTAGTGTGTGTGCCACGAACCCAAATGCAACTTGGCTGTGCGGTGAGGGGAAGAAAGGGCAGGGGAGCTGAGGTTGGAGAGGCAGGTGGGCCACACGAGGTGCTGTTAAAACCCAGGCCAGGCCTCTCCTCGGCTCATACCCTCCAGTGGCTTCACTGCAGCTGGAATAAGAGGCTGAGGCCTGGCGTGCTGGGGCCGCCCCTGACCTCCCAATTCCCTTCCAGCTGGGTCCCTGTATGCCAGTCACACTGCTGTCTCCTGCATCCCCTGAACAAGCCTTGGCCTGTTCCCAGATCTGGCCCTCCTCCTGATGCTCCTTCTGCCTGGAACACATTTCCCTACTGGATTACTGGCCACCTTCCTTCATTCAGGTTTCAACCAAATGTCCCCTCTCCTGAGGGGCCTCTCCATCCACCCCAGCTAAATCCTTGTCCCCCGCCACCTCTGTCCCACTATCCTATTTTATTTGCCACAACTTTCACTCTGTGGCATTTTGTTTTGTCTTCCTTGTTTATTGTTGGTTCTCCTCCCCACCACTGCAAGTTCTGAACTTGAGGGACCCCTTTGTATTTTTTTTTTATTTTTTATTTTTTTATTTTATTTTATTTTTTTTTGAGACGGAGTCTCGCTCTGTCGCCCAGGCTGGAGTGCAGTGGCCGGATCTCAGCTCACTGCAAGCTCCGCCTCCCGGGTTCACGCCATTCTCCTGCCTCAGCCTCCTGAGTAGCTGGGACTACAGGCGCCCGCCACCTCGCCCGGCTAGTTTTTTGTATTTTTTAGTAGAGACGGGGTTTCTCCGTGTTAGCCAGGATGGTCTCGATCTCCTGACCTCGTGATCCACCCGTCTCAGCCTCCCAAAGTGCTGGGATTACAGGCTTGCGCCACCGTGCCCGGCCCCTTTTTATTTTTACTTTTTGTGCCTCTGCTGGTCTGGCGTGGGACCCCTTTTTAAATGCCATTTTAAATAGCTTTATTTAGATAGAATTCATATACCATCAAATTCACCCTTTTATAAAATGTACAATTCACTGGTTTTTAGTAACCTCACAGAGCTGTACAACCAGCACCACTAAATCTCAGAATATTTTCATCGCCCCAAAGAAAACCCTGTACTCATTAGCTGTCACTGTGTCTCCCCTCTCCGTGGCCCAGCACCCACTATCTGCTCTATCTCCATGACTTTGCCTATCGACTCGTTCTTTCCTAAGCCTTCCTGTATCTCCAGCAGCCAGGCCCGCGAGGGTGTGTTTGTTGTAGCCCGATTTTACAGATGAGAAAACTGAGGCTCAGAACCCTTGGGAAACTGACTTTCCCTTTTCCAAGCCTTGTGTCTAGTGTTTGCCCATAACTGGGCTGCATGGGGAGGACAGAAACTCAGCAGGAGGAGAAATGAGACAGGGCATGGAGTGGGGAATTCCCAGCTCAGCATCCGGCAGTGGCCCACACCTGGGCCCTCGGCTGGCATGTTGCTGTCGAGGGTGAGTCTGATGACAGTCTGAGCTCAGCTCCATGCTTGGCTTTGCCAGGGACAGAGCCAGCACCACCCGCCCATAGGGGAACAGTCAGGTGAGAACAGGGCCCACCCAGGGACCTGGACACCCAAGAGGGCCAAGGGTACCTGGTGTAGGGGGAGGACCAGGTCAGATGCAACAAGGGGCTGTTTGTGAAAGTCGAGGCTCCACCTCTGAGGGGCTCTGTGACTGAGTGACCGCACCTCTGTGGGCTTCCCTTTCCTCATCTGGTACCCACCCTCGGTACTTGAGTGCTGTGAGCCTCAGTAAGTCCATGCAGATTCGTCCACTGCAGCATTGGAGACCACAAGTGGGTTCCCTCCCTCCAGACCCTCAGCCTCAAGGAGCCAACACTCAGGCAGGAGGTGTGCAGAGGCCACGCTGTCAGAGGCTGAGCCGGGGCCAGAGCCAGTGTCAGGCCTCCTGACCCTTGGAAGCCTGTCTCCTCAACTCTGCGAGGGGTTTAATAATCATTCCTGCCTCACCGTGAGGGTGGTGAGGGCCGGGGATGTGCAGTTACCAGCACCCTCTGGGCTCAGACAGGGAAACCAGACTGGCTCCTACTGCAGGCTGCCTCCCCTCCCCAGGGCTGCTCTCATCCTGCCCTCTTTCATCTTGGGTTTAATTAGCCAGGCTGCCTCACCCCACAGCCTCTTGGGTGGGAGTTATCACTCACATTTTATAGATGGGGAAACTGAGGCACCTAGAGGGAAGTGGTTTGGGGCTGCCGCCTGTGAGTCAACTGTGGAGCCAGGGCCTAGAGGAGCCGGGACCGGGCCTTCTGGCTGGACCTGTCCCTCCGGGTGGGTCCCTATCTCTCCATCCCCGAGGGCACCCAGACAGCCTCCTTTTTGGCACTCTCCACCCCTCAACTCTCCACCACCTCCCATCTGGAGCAGGATGGGGTAGGGAGAGGCCAGTTGGCAGTGGCTTGCATGGGGGCTCAGGCCTGTTTCATCTTCAAAGCGGCTAATTAGAGCTAGAGGTGGGTGGTGGGGTTTGGGCGCCGGCGGTTCTGTGCCCTGGAAAACCGGTGGTCTGTGGGGCACCTGTAACCTGGGCCTCTGGCCTAGGAGAGGCGGCGGCCCAGACCCCCGAATGCCCCCAAACAGCCAGAATCCAGCCCACTGAAGTCGAGAGTGCTGAGTTCCGGCCCTGCTTGGCCCCAGGTCTCGGTTGGCAAGGCCGCCCTCCTCCCGGGCCTGTTTTCCCCATCGCTAGGCATGCCTCGAGCCCCGTGACCGGCCAGGCCCTGACAGCCCGCACTTCCCGAGTATGGATCCCGTTGTTTTCGACTTAGGGCCCTGCCCCACCGTCGCCGTCACGACCCCTGCGGGCCGCCAGCGCGGCCTCGGGCAAACAAAGGTCAGCAGCTCCTGGCGGGCCGCAACCGCGGCGCCGGCTCCTCGCCCCCAAGCCGAGCGGGCGGGGGGCCCAGGCAGGCGTCAGGGAAGCGAAGCCAAGCCCTGCGGCGCCCGCCGGACCGGTTCAGCTGGGGCGCTCTTCCTGCGGGCGCCCTGCGACCGCAGCTTGCTCACCCCCAGCGGCCACTCCGGGAGCCCCAGGACCCGCACCCACGCCCCCCGGGGCCGCGCATCTGGCGCAGGGTGCGGTGCGCCCGGGCGCCGGCGGGGGGCGCGCTGGCCGCCGCCCTGCGCGGCTTGGCGGGCGCTGGTGGGGCCCGGCCGCTGTCCGCCGAGGGCCGCGGGATCCCAGCCCTGCGCCGCGGGACCCGGCATCGGGGGCCCAGGCCCACCCCGCTCCGCCGCCCCTACCCACTCCCCTCCGCCTTTCCTGCCTGGGCCTGAGGCGGTTTCGGGGAAGGGGGCCTACACGGCGGGACAGTTAGTCAGCCCCCGCGAAACCGGCGAGTCGGCACCTGCGGGAGGCGGTGGCCCCGTTACGCCCCGCCCCACCCCACCCCGCCGGGCCTTGGCCGCCCCCGCGCTGCGCCCCGCCCCGCGCCGCCAGCCCGGAAGGAGCCGGCCGGCCTGAGCGCCCGCGGCGGCTGAGTCAGGCGGCGAGCGCGGCCCGTTACCGCGGGCGCCGGGGGCCGGGGTGGCGCTGTGGTTTCGGTGCGGGCCGCGGGCTGGAGGGCGGCGGCCTAACGAGCTCTCGGCACGCACCCTCCCTCGCCCTGCTCCTGTCCCGTCCCGCGGGGGCCCCGGCGTCGGCCCTGAGAGCCCTGGTGTCACCGTGGGAGCCGGGCGCGGGTCCCGTCGGCATCTGCGCGGCGGCCGGGAGTGACCGTAGCCCCTCGGGGTCGGCGGCGGGCCCGCGCTCCTGGTGGCTGCGGCCTGAGGGTCCCTCTCCCTGCGCAGGGGCCCGCGCGCCTCACGATGGGGCCCCTGAGCCGGGACGCCTGGGCCCAGCGCTTGGGGGCCTTCCGGGCCAGCCCGTCCGCCTTCATGGCAGGTCCCGAGGGGGAGGATTTGGGTCGGGACCTGCTGGGCGACCTGAGGAGTGAGAAGCTGAGCGAGCAGACCAAGGTAGGCCCCCACGCGTCCCCTGCCCCTGCCCGCAGAGTCACCCCAGCCCGCCGAGTCCTGAACCTCATCTTCGTGATTGCCTCCTAATCCCCTATCCAGGTTTCCCTGCTGGCCCTGAGCTTGGAGTACCCTGCCCAGCTGTGGCCCGACGTCTCTGCGGCCGAGGTGGCCGCCATCTCCTTGTTGGACACCTTGGTCCTCCTACCCCCGCGGCCCTCAGCTCTCCGTCGGCCCCTGCTGCTGGCGGCCACCACAGCCCTGGCGGCGGGCGGCGCGCTGGGCCCCACCTCGGGCGCCTCCTGCCGGCTCCTGCCCCTACTGCTCGGCCTGGCCGCAGGCAGCGATCTGGGGCGAGGCTTTGTCCCCGCCTCGGAACAGCGCCCCTTGCAGGCCACCGCCTGCGAGTGCCTGCGAGAGCTAGAGAGCTGCAAGCCCGGGCTGCTGGGGGGCTCCCTGGGGCTGCTACGGGGCCTGCTGGGGCAGGAAGGCCCCGTCCAGCCGCTCAGCCTGCTGCTGGCCCTTGCTTTGCGCAACACCTTGGTGCTCCAGTCCCGGGTTGGGGCTGGCCTAGGGGGACTGCTCACGGATAAGGTCCCCCCAACTGGGGGTGGTCCCTGGGATTGGACACTAGTGGAGGAGGGCGATGGACGCCTTCAGCCCCAAGCACCCAGCTGGCCGGCAGCTGAGGAGGGAGAGGGGGAGCGTAGTCTTACAGCACGAGAGCACAGCCCTGAGGAGGCGCGGGAGCTGCGGGCTGCGGTGATCCAGCTCCTGGACACCTCCTATCTGCTCACTCCTGTGGCCCAGGCCCAGCTCCTGTGGCTGCTGGGCTGGGCCCTGCGGGGTCTGCAGGGACAGCCACCCGCACTCTTCAAGCCGCAGCTGGTACGGCTGCTAGGCACAGCACAGCTGACACTGCTGCACGCCGTGCTTGCCCTTAAGGCGGCCTTTGGTGAGGCCCTGTTCACAGCCCAGGATGAAGCACTGCTGCTCCGCCGGCTCACCTTGGCTGCCCAGCACCCTGCTCTGCCTCCGCCCACCCATCTCTTTTACCTGCACTGCCTCCTGAGCTTCCCTGAGAACTGGCCGCTGGGTCCCGAAGGTGAGGAGGCTGCCCCACTGCTGCTAGGGCCTCAGCTATGCCGTGGTCTCCTGCCCAGTCTCCTGCATGACCCGATGGCTCTCCTGGCCCGCCTGCATTTGCTATGCCTGCTCTGTGCTGAGGATGAAGAAGAGGAGAAAGGCCAGCTTCCAAGCCCACGGCACTACCTGGAAGAGCTGCTGGCTGGCTTGCGGCAGCGGGCAGCCCTGGATGAGGGCCCCCGGGCCTTGGCCACTGTCTGCTTCCAGGCCTCATATCTGGTGACCCGCTGCCTGGCTGGGCAACCTACAGTGCTGACCCCCTTGATCCACGGACTGGCCCAGCTATACCGAGTCCGGCCCATGCTGGCTTCCCACTTTGTGGACTTCTTGGATCAGGTGGACTCTGAGCTGAGGGAGCCCCTGAAGGTGGTGTTGCGGCAGGAGGTGGTGTCCAGGCCGGGCAGGGATGAAGCTCTTTGCTGGCACCTGAAAATGCTGGCAAAGGTGGCAGATGGAGATGCCCAGAGTGCTACTCTCAACTTTCTACAGGCCGCAGCTGCCCACTGCACGAACTGGGACCTACAGCAGGGCCTACTGCGGGTCTGCCGGGCGCTGCTGCGGGCAGGGGTGAGGGGTGGCCTGGTTGACTTGCTGCAGGTGCTGGCCAGGCAGCTGGAGGACCCTGATGGGCGTGACCATGCCCGTCTCTACTACATCCTCCTGGCACACCTGGCTGGACCCAAGTTGGGGGTGGCCCTGGGCCCCTCGCTTGCCCCACCTGCACTGGCCTCTTCACTGGTGGCCGAGAACCAGGGCTTTGTGGCAGCACTGATGGTGCAGGAGGCCCCGGCCCTGGTACGGCTGAGCGTGGGGTCCCATGGGGTCAAGGGCCCACTCCCAGTGCTGAAGCTCCAGCCGGAGGCGCTGGAGCCCATCTACTCTCTGGAGCTGCGCTTCCGTGTAGAAGGGCAGCTGTATGCACCCCTGGAGGCTGTCCATGTGCCCTGCCTGTGTCCTGGTCGCCCTGCCCGCCCTCTGCTCCTGCCGCTGCAGCCCCGATGCCCGGCCCCCGCACGGCTGGATGTCCACGCCCTTTACACCACATCCTCTGGTCTCACGTGCCATGCCCACTTGCCACCCCTGTTCGTCAACTTTGCCGACCTCTTTCTGCCTTTCCCGAAGCCCCCAGGGGGTGCTGGGCTGGGTTTCTTTGAGGAGCTCTGGGATTCCTGCCTGCCAGAGGGTGCCGAGAGTCGTGTGTGGTGTCCACTTGGGCCACAGGGCCTGGAGGGCTTGGTGTCCCACCACCTGGAGCCTTTCGTGGTGGTGGCCCAGCCCCCTACCAGCTACTATGTAGCGATCCACCTGCCCCCGAACTCAAAGCTGCTGCTGCGGCTAGAGGCGGCCCTGGCAGACGGAGTGCCTGTGGCCCTGCGGACTGATGACTGGGCTGTGCTGCCCCTGGCGGGGGACTACCTCCGTGGGCTGGCGGCTGCTCTCTGAGCCCCGGGAGACCAGGTGGGGGCAGGACTGTGGCCCTTGTGGGGGCCAAGGCACACTCCTGTAGCTCTTTCCCCAAAACCCTGCATTCCCCAGTGCCCTCGCTGGCTTGTTTTCTTTTGGGCCCCGGTTGGGAGCAGGCTCATGGGGGTGAGGGTCTGTCTTAGTCTGTTTTTGCTGCTTTAGCAAGATACCTGAGACTGGGTAAGTTATAATAAACAGGAATGTATTGGCTCAGAGCTCTGGAGGCTGGGAAGTCCACAGTTGAGGGCCCGGAGCCCAGTGAGGACCCTTCTGCATCATCCCATGACATTGGACAGAATGGGAGTGCGAACCCATTCCCAAGATAGCAGCCTGAGTTCACACAGGAGGGCAGAGTCCTCGTGGCCTGACCACCTCTTAGGGTCTAATCTTACACTGTTACAGTGGCAATTACATTTCAACATGAGTGTGGGAGGGGACAAACATTCAAACCGTAGCAGGGTCATAGGCCCTGAGAAGGCTTCCAGACAGAACCCAGCACTGCAGAGCTGCAGAGTGCCTTCTCACCCAGACGCACTAGCGTTCTCCACAATCCCTGCCCAGGAGGCAGGGGGAAAATCTCCTTTCTGCTTCCCAGAGAGGGTCTGGCCTTGCCCAAGGCCTCCCAGTGATTTAGGAAGGAGGCTGGAGCTAGTGTGGACCTCCTGACCTATCAGACAGTACTTTTCTTTCTTTGTTTTTGGGGGAGGTTAAAGACAGGATCTCACTCTGGCTCTGGAGTGCAGTGGTGCGATTAGGGGTCATTGCAGCCTCTGCCTCCCAGGCTCAGGTGATCCTCCCATCTCAGCTGGCCTCCTGAGTAGCTGGGACTACAGGTGTGAGTCACCACTGTATTGTTTGCAGACAGGATCTCCCCGTTTCCTAGGCTGGTCTCGAACTCCTGGGCTTAAGCGACTCTCCTGCCTCAGCCTCACCCAAGTGTTGGGATTACTGGTGTGAGCCACCACACCCGGCCAAGCCAGCGCTTCTCCACTCCCAAGGTTTGCAGGCTCCCTGCCCCAGGGAGCTCACGCCAGGCAGGCCAGTGGACCTAAGCCAGAAACAGAAAGGCCGCAGTGGCTAGGTGGTTTCTTCCCCAGGAAGAGAGCTTCCCAAGCTATGCCGATTAGAGCCAGCTCTAGGAAGGGCCTGCTAATAAGGTCTAGGAGCTGAGACTAAGCTTTTTCTAATCTCAGCCCCTAAGAAATCTAATTTGTGCTTAGGAATCTTCCCAGGTAAGAAGAACTAGTTCCTCTAGTTGTTTTTTTTCCCCAAACATGCCAACACTGAGGATTGAGCTGTGTGGGGTCAGCTCTGCTGCCAGGCACATGTACGTTGCCTCATTTCATCCTTGCAACAGCTCTGCAGGGCCCCGCAGGTGAGGAAATCTGTAGGCAGGAGCGGTTGAGTGATTTTCCTAAGGTCACCCAGCTGTTTGGTAATAGTGTTTTGTCATCTGGTAGCAGGTTTCCATTACCATGCCATCAGAGCAGACAGCCAGGGTCACAGAGGTCCAACCCTCTCTGCCACCTTCTGCTGCCCCTGCCTCATGGGCTCCCAGCCACAGGTTCCCCATGGGCCAGCTTTACCCCTCCTGATCCTTCTGACTGGGGCAGGCTAGGAGAGGAAAGACGGGCCTGAGCTGGGTGTGGTGGCTCATGCCTGTAATCTCAGCACTTTGAGAGGCTGAGGTGAGTGGATCACCTGAGGCCAGGAGTTCGAGATCAATCTGGCCAACATGGCGAAACCCTGTCTCTAACAAAAATACAAAAATCAGCCGGGCATGGTGGTGGGCACCTATAATTCCAGCTACTTGGGAGGGTGAGGCAGGGGAATTGCTTGAACCCGGGAGGCGGAAGTTGCAGTGAGCCAAGATCACGCCACTGCACTCCAGCCTGGGCGGCAGCGAGGCTCTATCTCAAAAAAAAAAAAAAAAAAAAAAAAAAAAAACCCAAAAAACAAAAAACCGGCCTGGGACAGTGGGACTGTTAATAGGTAGTCAGGAGGCCTGTGTCAAATTTGAGATGTGACAGTAACTTGCTTTGTCACCTTGGCAAGTCATTTCCCAATCAGGAAGGGGTCAGTTTCAGGAAACAGAAACTTCTCCAGCTGTTTTTGGCAGAAGGGAATTTAAGGGAATCAGGGTACTTAACAAAGTACATGGGAAGGCTGGAGAAGTCGCCTCCAGGAGGCTCCCACTGGAGCTGAGATCAGAACATACTGTCCTGCCTGCCATCCACCCCCTCTAAGCACCCCAGAAGCTGTGCTTGGGCCCTGGGACTTGGGGTGCAACTGCCACTCGTGCCTCCTGACACCCACAAAGCCAGAAGCTTGATGCTGCTGCAGAAGGACTGAATATCCCCAAGGCTGGGCCCGCAGGGCAAACTTGCTTGGCCCTGTTTCCTCCATCCACATCCTTCAAAGGGCATCTCATTAGTGGACTCCATTTCTCTCTTCCACAGAACTCCAGTGGCAAGGGAATCCAGAAACGTTTTCTTTTTGCCTGGAGATGCTAGTTGTTAGCCTAAGAGTAAGGTAACTAGTCCACGTGAGGACTGACCATCCTTTCACCCATCTGCCCACCTGTGCATCCATCCCATTTTATCCATCCATTCCTCCAGTGGTGGACACCACATGACCTTCAGCTCCCCCGACCCCAACCAGAACTGTGCTGCAATGGCCGTTCTTATATGCCCTTATGGACCCATGGGACAATTTCTCTGTGATACATACTAGGAGCAGAATTGTTAAATCATAGGGAATGCATGTGTTTAGCTTGGCTAAGCAATGTTGGAGTAAAAGCTTTTGGTTTTGCATCTTCTCAGCATTCCTAGGGAGGCACCAAGAGGGAGGATGGCACTGAGTGAGCCCACCTGAGATAGCTTCTAGACCCCAGCCCTCTGTGTTCTCAGAATCACACACTGCTGCTCATCACTTCAGCTTCCTGAAGATCATGGCAATAGCAGCATGCCTGTAACTGTCCCAAGTACATCCAAAAATTCTTCCTAAAGAGAGGGAACCAAAGTCACATGGGTCACTTTGTCCACCTGTGTGGATGTTGCTCATGTTCACATACCTTTCCTTGCCTCCTTCAAGGCAGGTCTGGCCACAAGTCCAGCTCTGGCTAATGAAATGTGAAGG
Source organism: Macaca mulatta (assembly GCF_049350105.2). Taxonomy (NCBI): domain Eukaryota; kingdom Metazoa; phylum Chordata; class Mammalia; order Primates; family Cercopithecidae; genus Macaca; species Macaca mulatta. The sequence goes on from NC_133419.1 coordinate 8,659,449, forward strand.
GGGTCAAGGGCTGGGCGGGGTGGCTCATGCCTGTAATCCCAGCACTTTGGGAGGCCAAGGCGGGTTGATCACCTGAGGTGAGGAGTTCGAGACCAGCCTGGCCAACATAGTGAAACCCGTCTCTACTAAAAATACAAAAATTAGCTGGGCGTGGTGGCGTGCCCATAATCCCAGCTACTCAGGAGGCTGAGGCAGGAGAATCGCTTGAACCTGGGAGGTGGAGGTTGCAGTGAACTGAGATCGGGCCACTGCATTCCAGCCTGAATGACAGAGCGAGACTCCTCTCAAAAAGAAAAAAACGAAAAATGTGAAGGGGGTCAGTTTTGGGGCACAGTATGTCATTGCCAGTGCTCATTTTTCCAGCCCTCTCTTCCTCTGCCATGACAGTTGGGGAAGTACATGTTGCCATGGAGGTGCTAAATAGCTGAGTCATAATCTCACCTTGATACGCTGTAACAAATGCCCTGGATTATCAAATTAGTTATGTAAACTAAAAATCCTAAAACCCCACCGACTGAACAGACGCCACCTCGTGGCCAAGGGGACCTCAGAAAAAACCTAATTCCTGGCCCTGACAGGCTGGGAGGTCAGATGCAACTTGTTATACCCCATCCCTTTATGGTTTAGACACAACTGCCCAGCATGAATGAACAAAATAGGGATCATGAGATGGACAGAACAGACTCTGTGGCATAAGATACCAAATTGTAAACAGGACCTAAGGCCATGCCAAGCAAGGGTTAAGTCATGTAGGGCCCCCCTTCACACTCTGCCTCCCCTGCCCCCCACTTATGAATAAACTATGTTCTAACTGCACAAGGGTTTTTTGGTTTTTTTTTTTTCTGTAGCAGCTAAAAAGCTTAAAAACAAACACTTTTTTTTTTGTTTGTGTGTTTTGGTTTTTTTTTTTTGTTTGAGACGGAGTCTTACTTTGTCACCCAGGCAGGAGTGCAGTGGCGTGATCTTGGCTCACTGCAACCTCTGCCTTCTGGGTTCAAGTGATTCTCCCGCCTCAGCCTCCTGAGTAACTGGGATTACAGGTGTCCGCCACCACGCCCGGCCAATTTTTGTATTTTTGTTGTTGTTGTTGTTGAGACGGAGTCTCGCTCTGTCGCCCGGGCTGGAGTGCAGTGGCCGGATCTCAGCTCACTGCAAGCTCCGCCCCCCGGGTTTACGCCATTCTCCTGCCTCAGCCTCCCGTGTAGCTGGGACTACAGGCGCCCGCCACCTCGCCCGGCTAATTTTTTGTATTTTTAGTAGAGACGGGGTTTCACCGTGTTAGCCAGGATGGTCTTGATCTCCTGACCTTGTGATCCGCCCGTCTCGGCCTCCCAAAGTGCTAGGATTACAGGCTTGAGCCACCGTGCCCGGCCAATTTTTGTATTTTTAGTAGAGATGGGGTTTCACCACATTGGCCAGGCTGGTCTTGAACTCATGACCTCAGGTGATCTACCCGCCTCGGCCTTCCAAAGTGTTGGGATAACAGTCGTGAGCCACCGCACTCGGCCCAAGCACTGGCTTTGAGATAAGCAATATTAAAAACATTTTCAGCTCCACCAGATGCTGACTGACTGACCTCTAGCCACTGTTTCACCAGCCATAACTACAGCTTTGGTTGGACAAGACTGATTTCAGTAATTTCTTCCCGACAAGATGACCACCCACCATGGACTGGTTCTGGCTGGCTTACAGAGCTCCTGCACTTGCATGTCTTCATGTCCTGAAAAGACATTTTGCCATATAGGGCCTAATTATAATACATGTAAATGTTAAGTCTTCACCCCAGAGTGACCATGGGTTGTATGTTACATGCATGTTTGTTCAATATGCGTGTGTCAGAACCACCTTCATGAATATTCATAGCTCCTCATGTAACCTATTGAATAGGTATGTTTAGTCAATCCATTGAGCATGAAGCTCCTACCCTAACCCCTCCTCCTTTGAAGTTCCTGTCTCTGGTCTTGACTGGAGGCATGCTTCCCAGCGGGTCTCACTCCCTTTCTGAGGCTGGAGTGCAGCGGTGCGATCATAGCTCACTGCACCCTCAAACTCCTGGGCCAAAGTGATCCTCCTGCCTCAGCCTCCAGGTACCTAAGACTACAGGTGCATGCCACCACACCAGGCTAATTTTTAAAATTTTGTGTAGAGATGGGGTCTCACTATGTTGTCCAGGCTGGTTAAGGCCTCCTGGGTTCAAGTGATCCTCCTGCCTTGGCCTCCCAAAGTGCTGGGATTATAGGTGTGAGCCACCAAGCCCAGCCTAACCCTTTATAAGAAATAAAGTCTCCTCCTTTCAAAATTTATAAACTGTGTATATTGAGTTTCTTTTTTTAGTTAACAATTATCAATAATACACTTTATATGAAACAAGGGGAAAGATATTGCTTAATCTCTATTTTACATGGAAGGAAGAAAGTATGAATCGTTTGTGCAATGGGTTACAAGGCCCTAATTAGGGTTGCTAGGTTTAGCAAATAAAAATATTATATAGGATTTGCATTTAAATTTGAATTTTGGAGAAACAATGAATTTTTTTAGTTGTTAATAGGACATACTTATACTAAAAAACCAATAGGTGTTTCTCCAAGGTTCAGATATAATTGGTGGCTTTTTGTTTTGTTTTTGTTTTTGTTTTTGTTTTTGAGACAGTCTTGCTCTGTTGCCCAGCCTGGAGTGCAGTGGCGTGATCTTGGCTCACTGCAACGTCCGCCTCCCGGGTTTAACCCATTCTCGTGCCTCAGCGTCCTGAGTAGCTGAGATTATAGGTGCGTGCCACCACACCTGGCTAATTTTTGTATTTTTAGTAAAGACAAGGTTTTGCCATAATGGCCAGACTGGTCTCCAACTCCTGGCCTCAAGTGATCCACCTGCCTCAGCCTCCCAAGGTGCTGGGGTTACAGGTGTGAGCCACTGTGCCCGGGCTATCACCAGTGTTAAATCATGTTTAGCCTAAAGCTGCCTTCTTACATATTTTAAGTCTGGCTTAAAGGTTTCTCTGTACATTGTGAACTATAACCTAAATGGACTTGTAAGCAGACTGTAGCCAACACTTGTGGCAGTCACTGAGTTTTGGCTAATCAAAGGTGGCCAACTGTTCAAACTGTGTTCAGATAAGGGAAACACCAATCTGTAACCAGTCTGGCTGTTTCCTGTATCTCACTTATGTTTTCTGTACTTCATTTTCCTTTCTGTCCGTAAATCTTCCACCACGTGGCTACACTGGCATCTCTGAGCCCACTCTGGCATGAGAGGCTGCCCAATTCTTGAATTGTTCTTTGCTCAGTTAAACACTGTGAAACTTACCTGGGCTAAAGTTTTCCTTTTTGACACTGAGCATCCTGTATTTTATCTGTTGACCCTGGATTGATATTTACAGCTTCTTTCTTCCATACCCATTCATGTTCCTTTAGTTCCTTTACTTAATGAGGTGACCCAAACTTCATTCCTGAAGGGTCTTGAGTCCTTGGTTATTCTGCTTGTATTGGGTCACTTGAGGCTTTCATTAACACTGTCACTGAACCCAGCAATCCTCAGAGATGTCTCGGGGATCCCCTGGGTACGACGGACTCCTTGTCTCTGTTGTGTGGCAGCAGCAGCTCCTTGGTGGACAGTCAGGGTCAGTCTTCCTTTTAGAGCTCTTGGCCCCCAGGCAAAGCGACGGGGGCAGCCTTCCAGTTCAAAAAAACCATGCAGTGTCAATTCCTGGCAGCATTCTCCCTTGGACACTGAGGCCTCTAAACCTTCAATGGAATGGGAAGACAATATTTTGTCAGAGGCTTTCAGGTAGGAGGACAATGGTAGCAGCGTAGGTCCCCAGTGTCGCCTAGAGAAACAATATGGAATGAGGAGAAAAGATAAAATTATGCAACAGCAAGCCCTCAGGATAACTTGGAGACAAGAATGCTCAAACTTAAAAAGAACAAGAAAAACAAATAACATAGAAATTACCCGGCCGGGCGTAGTGACTCAACGTTTGTAATCCCAGCACTTCGGGAGGCTGAGGTGGACAGATTCCTTGAGCCCAGGAGTTCGAAACTAGCCAGGGCAACATGGCAAAAACCTGTCTTTACAAAAAATACAAAAATTAGCTGGGCGTGGTGGTGTGCACCTGTAGTTCTAGCTACTTGGGAGGCTGAGATAGGAGGATTATTTGAGCCCTGGAGGTCCAGGCTGCACTCCAACCTGGGTGAGTGAGACAAGAAATAAACGAAAGAAAGAAAGAGAAAGAGAGAGAGGAAGAAGAAGGAGGAGGAGGAGGAGGAAGGAGAAGGAGAAGAAAAAAGAGAGAAAAAGGAAAAACAAGTGACAGCTCAGACTTTTCTTCCCACATGCCCATTCCAGCCCCACCTGCCACAAGACTGGCTGAGGAAAACTGGGACAAAGGAGAGGAGGGAGTTGTAAAGGGCTTAAGCTTGATCTAAGACCTCACCAAAAACACTTAAGTACACCTTGAGCCTGAAAATGTTCAAAAGTGTCTGCAGTAGTGTCAGAGCTGGGACAATATGTGGAGGATTTAAAAGTACACATGAGGCCAGGCACGGGGCTCATGCCTGTAATCCCAGCACTTTGGGAGGCCGAGGCGGGTGGATTGCCTGAGGTCAGGAGTTCGAGACCAGCCTGGCCAACATGGTGAAATCCCATCTCTACTAAGAATACAAAATTAGCCAGGTGTGGTGGCACGTGCCAGCTACTCGGGAGGCTGAGGAAGGAGAATCGCTTGAACCCAGGAGGTGGAGGTTGCAGTGAGCTGAGATCCTGTCACTGCACTCCAGCCTGGGTGACAGAGCAAAAACTTTGTCTCAAAAAAAAAGTTACAGGTGAAATGTGAAGCCACAGTCTTGGAAACACATAGATCCTTGGGGAGCAACTACCCACAAAAGAAGGGAAAAGTGTCCTTTGGCATTTGAGTGTGACTAGGGAAGCAAATGGAGAAGTTTAATTGCCCTCCAAGACAAAAAAAAAAAAGAAAGAAGACCCACAACCCCCACCCCTGCAAAACAAATTCACTAAAGCATCTGGACTTCATAATGTTGCCAGAAGAGGGCGCATTATCTAGGGATCTTGTAAAACATCCAATACCACAAAAATGAATAATGAAAAGACAGGTTCATACAGTTATTGCAAAATATCAGAAAATGAACTTCATCACATATGAACCAAGGAAAATTCACACAAACCTCTGAAACAACAGCCATGAAGAAGAAGAAAGCTGCAATACAACACTAAACAGAACCAAATACATGCAAAACAAGCATTTGAAGACATGCAAAACCACTTTGGGTGGGAAATTTAAAAACAAAGAACAGAAACAGACAAAATAGAGGAAGAAATGAAAATAGATTTGATTGAACTCTGGAAAGAAATGGAATAAACAGACAAAATTATCTAGAAGTAAAGATTAAATTACAAGATGCCCAAGGGAGAATAAATTCAAATAAAAATTTAATAAGGAGCATTAAAGGAACATAGGAAACCAAGCAAGAGAATGAAAATGAGATAAAGAAGTAGGCTGGGTCCAAAGAAAGTAATGGAAACAGAATATACTCAAAGAAGGAATCACATGTGTGTTATTGGAGTCCCTGAAGAAAAAATAAACAACTAAACTAGCACTAATATTTAACACTGTAAGAAAACTGTCCAGGAGCAAAAAATCTGCACATTGGAAGAGCCCACTGGGAATGTGGGAAGATTCACTCAGTGTGATCAACTTTGAAACATATCCTAGTAAAACTCTAATTTTAAAGACTTTTATTGTTTATTTTTTTTGAAACGGAGTCCCACTCTGTTACCCACTCTGGAATGCAGTGGCATGATCTCGGCTCACTGCAATCTCCGCCTCCTGGATCCAAGTGATTGTCCTGCCTCAGCCTTCTGAGTAACTGGGATTACAGTCACCTGCCACCACGCCCGGCTAATTTTTGTATTTTTGGTAGAGATGAGGTTTCGCCATGTTGGCCAGGCTGGTCTGGAACTCCTGACATCAGGTAATCCGCCCACCTTGGCCTCCCAAAGTGCTGGGATTACAGGTGTGAGCCACCATGCCTGGCCTCAAAGACTCTTTAAAAAAGAAAAACTCTCAAGGACTCCAGTTTGTCGCCCAGGCTGGAGTGCAGTGGCGTGATCTCGGCTCACTGCAAGCTCCGCCTCCCTGGTTCATGCCATTCTCCTGCCTCAGCCTCCTGAGTAGCTGGGAATACAGGTGCCCGCCACCACGCCTGGCTAATTTTTTTGTATTTTTTTAGTAGAGATGGGGTTTCACCATGTTAGCCAGGATGGCCTCGATCTCCTGACCTCATGATTCACCTGCCTCGGCCTCCCAAAGTGCTGGGATTACAGGCGTGAGCTACCGCACCTGGCCGACAGCAGACTTTTTAAACCAGCATACAAAGCAAGATAGCAACGGAGCAGCAGGTTTTAGACATTATACCTTTACAAGTGTGAGCCAGGATTTTATATTCAGACAAACTATCCTTCAAGTATCATGGTTATAGGAAACAATTTTCTGTTTTTCAATAAGTACCAATGGAATTCTGCACCCATAAGCCAGTCTGATAGAGATGTGTTTTATCCACACCAAAGAGAACAATTATAAATACTATATATAGGCTGAGCGTGGTGGCTCACATCTGTAATTCCAGCACTTGGGGAGGCCAAGGCGGGAAGATCGCTTGAGGCCAGCTGTTTCAGAACAGACTGGGTAACATAGTGAGACCCTGTCTCTACAAAAATTTAAAAAAAAACACGAAAACACAGCAGCCAAGTGTGGTGGCGCATGTGTGCAGTCCTAGCTGCCTCCTGAGGCAGGAGGATGGCAGCTTGAGCCCAGGAGTTCAAGGCTGCAGTGAGCCATGATCACACCACTGCACTCCAGCCTGGGTGACAGAGTGAGGCCTTGTCTCAAAAAAAAAAAAGAAAAAAGAAGGCCGGGCACGGTGACTCATGCCTGTAATCCCAGCACTTTGGGAGGGCAAGGCGGGCAGATCACTTTACGTCAGGAGTTTAAGACCAGCCTGCCCGACATGGTGAAACCCTGTCTCTACTAAAGATAAAAAAAATTAGCTGGGTATTGTGGTGGGCGCCTATAATCCCAGCTACTCAGGAGGCTGAGGCAGGAGAATCACTTGAACCTGGAAGGTGGAGGTTTCAGTGACCCGAGATTGCGCTATTGCACTCCAGCCTGGGTGACAAGAGCGAGACTCTATCTCAAAAGAAACAACAACAACAACAAAAGAACACATTTTGCATGCCTTGGCAAATTGTCATACTCCTTTCTAAGTTTGGATCAACTTTCAACATCTTATCCTTTGTACTTCCAATGTTGTGAAATATCTCCAAGTTCTTTTTTTTTTTTTTTGAGACAGAGTCTTGCTCTGTCGCCCAGGCTGGGGTGCAGTGGCCGGATCTCAGCTCACTGCAAGCTCCGCCTCCCGGGTTTAGACCATTCTCCTGCCTCAGCCTCCCGAGTAGCTGGGACTACAGGCGCCCGCCACCTCGCCCGGCTAGTTTTTTGTATTTTTCAGTAGAGACGGGGTTTCACCGTGTTAGCCAGGATGGTCTTGATCTCCTGACCTCGTGATCCGCCCGTCTCGGCCTCCCAAAGTGCTGGGATTACAGGCTTGAGCCACCGCGCCCGGCCTCCAAGTTCTTTTAAACTTTTTGCCAGCGGCATTTCTTCTAGGACATCGTTATCCTTTTCGTGACCACTGCCTGCCTTAATAATTATCCTTGATCCTCGTTAGTATAGTGGTTAGTTAAAAAAAACAAAATCAGCTGGATGTGGTGGCTCATGCCTATAGTCTTAACACTTTGGGAGATTAAGGCCAGAGGATTGCCTGAGCTCAGGCGTTCAAGACCAGCCTGGGCAATACAGTGAGACCCCATCTATAGAAAAAAAATTTTTTTTTTGTATTCTTAGTAGAGATGGGGTTTCACTATGTTGGCCAGGCTGGTCTTGAACTCCTGACCTGGTGATCCGCCCTTCTTGGCCTCCCAAAGTGTTGGGATTACAGGTGTGAGCCACCATGCCTGGCCTAATTTTTGTTTTTTTTTTTTTTTTTTTTTTTTTTGAGACGGAGTCTCGCTCTGTCGCCCAGGCTGGAGTGCAGTGGCGCAATCTCGGCTCACTGCAAGCTCTGCCTTCCGGGTTCACGCCATTCTCCTGCCTCAGCCTCCCGAGTAGCTGGGACTACAGGCGCCCGCCCCTGCGCCCGGCTAATTTTTTCTATTTTTAGTAGAGACGGGGTTTCACCATGGTCTCGATCTCCTGACCTTGTGATCCGCCCACCTCGGCCTCCCAAAGTGCTGGGATTACAGGCGTGAGCCACCACGCCCGGCCTAATTTTTGTATTTTTAGTAGAGATGGGGTTTCACCATGTTGGCCAGGCTGGTCTCGAACTCCTAACCTTGGGTGATCCGCCAGCCACGGCCTCCCAAAGTGCTGGGATTACAGGCATGAGCCACCGCCCCTGGCCTCTAAAAAAATGCAGAAACCTAGCTGGGTGTGGTGGCACATGCCTATCATCTAAGCTACTTGGGAGGCTGAGGCTGGAGGATTGCTTGAGCTCAGGAGTTTGAGGCTGCAGTGAGCCATGATCGTGCCACTTCAGTACAGTTTGAGCAACAGAACGAGACCCTGACCAAAAAAAAAAAAAAAAATCCTTGACATCTGAATCCTTGCAGAATTCACAGCAATATCCTCATCTGTGCTTGACAGTTTCACATTAATCAATTCATGCCAACTTCTGAAATGATGAAACAAACCACCCTTTACCGTTGGTAAAAGTTTCTACAGTCTCCTTGAAATTACTGTTTTCTGTCAATGTGGCAATTAACTTCAATGCTTCAGCCGGAATGCTGGCCAAACCGATGGGGATTGTTAACAAATTACAGTCTTCAGTTCAACATAGAAGTAAACATTCCATTTCAACCACAAACGACTTCTGTTTCCAGTGCAATTTAAACTAAAAGATGTTGAAGCAGCCTGGACGTGTTGGTTCATGCCTGTAATCCCAGCACTTTGGGAGGCTGAGGTGGGAGGATCTCTTGAGCTCAGGAGTTCAAGACTAGCCTGGGCAACAAAGAAAAAAAAAAAATTAAAAGAAAAAATTTAAAAAATATGTTGAAGCAACTTTACCTCGTTTATTATATGTATTAGTTTATTTCGTGTTGCTCTGAAGGAACACTGGAGACTAGGTAATTTATAAAGAAAAGAGGTTTATTTGGGTCACAGTTCTACAGTCTGTACGAGAAGCATGGCTCCAGCACCTGCTTCTGGTGAGGCCTTGGGAAGCTTACAACCATGGCAGAGGGCAAAGGGGGAGCAGTGTATCACATGGCAGGAGAGGGAGCAAGAGAGAGGGATGGGGAGCTGCCACACTTTTAAATAATCAGTTCTCATGTGAACTTACTACCACTCATTACCTTGAAGAGGGCACCAAGCCATTCCTGAGGGATCCACTCCCATGGCCCAACCCCTCCCACTAAGCCCCACCTCCAACATTGGGGGGGTCACACTTCAACATGAGCATTGGAGGAGATAAGCATCCAAACTATATCATGATATTCATCAGACTTTCAATATAGTTCGTGCCACAGCTTCATATACAATTTCACTTCCAGTCTTATCCTCATTTTTTTTTGCTGTACTTTTATATTTGTTAGCCATTCCCCCTTCCAGTTATTCATCCGATTTTTAAAATTATTATTATTATTATTATTATTATTATTTTGAGAAGGAGTCTCGCTCTGTCACCCAGGCTGGAGTGCAGTGGCACAATCTTGGCTCACGGCAACCTCTGCCTCCCAGGTTTAAGTGATTCTCCTGCCTCAGCCTCCGAGTAGCTGGGATTATAGGCGCCCACCACCACGGGCGCCTGGCTAATTTTTGTATTTTTAGTAGAGACGGAGTTTCACCAGGTTGGCCAGGATGGTCTTCAACTCCTGACCTCAAGTGATCCATCCACCTTGGCCTCCCAAAGCGCTGGGATTACAGGTGTGAGTCACCACGCCCGGCCCAATCATTGAATTTCATAAAATGTTATATCTGTTGATCACTGAGAGACAAGGAGGCAACCCAACTATACACTTGTCTGGCGTCTGCATGAGCTGAATGACAGACCAGCACTGACCAGCCAATCACCACTAGTCTTCGAAAGCAGTGATGTTCTAATCATGATGCCCATCTGTTATTTATGTCATGTTTTTTGGACTAAAGAGCCAGCAGCAAGGTTTGGACCTTACAGAATTCGTTAAAATTCCATGGTAAATGAAGTTTGAACCATGCTGGTGGGGAGACCATCCTGGCTAACACGGTGAAACCCCGTCTCTACTAAAAAATACAAAAAACTAGCCGGGCGAGGTGGCGGGCGCCTGTAGTCCCAGCTACTCGGGAGGCTGAGGCAGGAGAATGGTGTAAACCCGGGAGGCGGAGCTTGTAGTGAGCTGAGATCTGGCCACTGCACTCCAGCCTGGGCGACAGAGCGAGACTCTGTCTCAAAAAAAAAAAAAAAAGAAAGAAAAGAAAAGGAAAGAAAAGAAAACAAATTACAAGGTGTAATGAAAACAAACAAAAAAGAAGATGTAATGATGAGGTGAAATTATCATTATTTGAAAGAGAGGTGGCTAATTCTGGCTAATATTTTATTTTCTTAAGAAAATAAAAATCATTAGGAACAAAAGAATTCAGTAGATATCTAGTTTGAAAATTAACATATAAAAATCAACAGGTTTGCTACAGACAAGGGGTCTGAAAAATATGGCCTGTGGTTCAAATCCAATCCACTGTCTGTTTTTGCAAAGATTTACTGGAACACAACAATGCTCATTCATGTATGTACTGTCTATGGCTGTTTCCATGCTAGAATGGTGAAGGTGAGTAGCTGTGACAGAGACCATAAGGTCCATAAAACCTAAAATATTTACTATGTGACCCCTTACAGAAAAAGTTTGCCACCCCCTGCTATAGATTAAAAAAAAATCAGTCAGAAAATAAAATGAAAAAATAAAAGCCCCAATTTTGGTTTTTTTTTTTTTTTTTTTTTTTGAGATGGAGTCTCGCTCTGTCGCCCAGGCTGGAGTACAGTGGCGCGATCTCAGCTCACTGCAAGCTCCGCCTCCCGGGTTCACGCCATTCTCCCACTGCAGCCTCCCGAATAGCTGGGACTACAGGCGCCCGCCACCTCCCCCGGCTAGTTTTTTGTATTTTTAGTAGAGACGGGGTTTCACCATGTTAGCCAGGATGGTCTCGATCTCCTGACCTCGTGATCCACCCGTCTCGGCCTCCCAAAGTGCTGGCATTACAGGCTTGAGCCACCGCGCCCGGCCCCAATTTTGGTTTTTAGAGACAGAGTCTTCTTCTGTAACCCAGGCTGGTGTGCAGCGGTGCAACTGTGACTCGAATAACAGCCTCAAACTCCTAGGCTTAAGTGATCTTCCCACCTCAGCTTCTTGAGTAGCTGGGACTACGGGCACATGCCGCCGTGCCCCACTCATGTTTAAAACATTTTTTTCTTTGTAGAAACGGAGTCTTGCTATGTTTCCCAGGCTGGTCTCGAACTCCTGGTCTCAAGCAATCCTCCCCCATCTTGGCCTCCTAAAGCACTGGAATTACAGGTGTGAGCCAGTCATGCCCAGCCCCTCAGTTTTTAATACAAACAATTATTAATATAACCTAGGAAGAAATAAACTTAAACTATTATATATGAACAAAACCTCACAACTGTACGGATATCCAAGGAGATGTGAATAAATGGAATTAAGTATTTCGTGATAGAAAACTAAAGCAAGCCTTTTTCTAAATTAATCTGCCACTCTAGCCAAAGACCACCAGGAATACATCTGCAGTTGAACAAATTGGGCATATTACTCCTGCACTCTGGGGCATTTCAGTAAGAAGGTGCTAGAAAGGACTTAAAGGAGGATTTGTGCCCATGTTCAGTGATTTCAGTCAGGGTTTAGGGAAGCCAGGCTTCTCTCTGGCTTGGATGCTGTCAGAGGTGGGGGTATGTCTATGACGGACTATCTTAATGAATCTTGGCCAGGAGAGAAGATTAGTTGGAGGCTAGTGCTGTAATTGGTAAGGAAACAACAGTCACTCTCCTGTGGGAGAAAGAGGGATGTTTCATGCCTTTTGTGGTTTGGACAGTGTTCACCTTTGCCAGCGTTCAGATGTGATGATGGAGAGGTTCTGTTTCTGTCTTGCTCCCTCATGGTCACAGAGTGACCTTGTCCGATGCTGATGTTCTCTGAAATTTATGTTCAACAGAATACCAAGGCCAGCTCCCAGATGTCCAGGGATGTATAAATTAAACGCAATTTAAATCTAAATTTCCAGTTTTGTGTTTATGTGAGAACTTGAAAAAATAATATCTAAGTTGGGTGTCTGAACAAATAAACATTAGAGAAGAGTTGAGAAACCAAAAAGAGAATTGTGAAATCTAAAAGACTGAAAAATGTTGATAAATTTGACTACAAAAAATAAGTCTTTATCCCGGGTACAGTGGCTCACGCCTGTAATTCCAGCGTGATTTGGAAGGCCAAAGCGGGCAGATAGCTTGAGTCCAGGAGTTCAAGACCTGGGCAACATGGCAAAACTCTGCCTCTACCAAAAATACAAAAATGAGCCGCGTGGTGGCGCAGGCCTGTGGTTCTAGCTACACGGGAGGCTGAGGTTGGGGGATGGATTAAGCCTGGGAGGTCGAGGCTGCAGTTAGCCAATCAAACCACTGCACTCCAGCCTAGGTGAGTGAGACCTTGTCTATAAAACCAAACAACAACAAAAATAAGTCTTTGTCCACCAAAAATCACCTTTACACAGGTTTGCAAGACAGACCACAGATAAAACATTTTCAATGCATTTGAGAAAAGGGTTGATGTCCCTAATAAACTAAAAATGAAGAACCCATCTACCAACCAATATAAAGAGTTCAGAATCGTTTTAGATTTTTACAACGATCATGTCCCATTAAAAACAATACAAGAAAAAAACCTGGCTGGGCGCGGTGGCTCACGCCTGTAATCCAAGCACTTCCGGAGGCCAAGGCTGGAGGATCACCTGAGGTCAGTAGTTCGAGACCAGCCTGGCCAACATGGCAAAACTCCGTCTCTACTAAAAATACAAAAATTAGGTAATTAGCCTGTAATTCCAGCTACTCCGGAGGCTGAGGCAGGAGAATCGCTTGAACCCGGGAGGCGTAGGTTGCAGTGAAGCTGAGATCGCGCCACTGCACTTCAGCCTGGGCGACAGAATGAGACTCTAAAAAATAAAAAATAAGAAAAAGAAAGAGGGAAGGAAGGGAAGGAAAGGAAGGAAGGGAAGGGAAGGGAAAGAGGGGAGGAGGGGAGGAAGGGAGGAAGGGAGGAAGGGAGGGGAGGGGAGGGAAGGGGTGGGGTGGGGAGGGGAGAGACTGGGCGGGGCGCGGAAGGGAAGGGAGGGGAGGGGAGTCCTAGGACTTTGACCCAGGGAAAGCATTAGGGGTAAGGGGACTACACTTCCCGTGAAGCTCCGCGGCGGCTTCCCGTGAGGCTCTGCGGGGGGCTTCCTGAGAGGCCCTGCGCGCTTTCCGCGCCAGCTTCAGCGTCAACCCGCGAGCCCTTGCGTCGCGTAGAAGCGAGGATGGAGTGCGGCGACGAAGCGGCCATCGAGAGGCACCGCGTCCACTTGCGCTCCGCCACGCTGCGCGACGCCGCCCCCGTCGCACTACACCTGCTGCCCTGCGAGGTCGCGGTGGACGGGCCCGCCCCGGTGGGGCGCTTCTTCACGCCTGCCATCCGCCAGGGCCCCGAGGGTGAGCATCGCGGCCGGACTACAGTCCCGGCAGCCCCCGCGCCGGTCCGCGCGCCCCTCATCTCCTGGGCTCCGGGGGATCGTGGTGCGTCCGGAAGTGGCGGGAGGGCAGCTCCGGGCTCGCTCCGCAGGGCTCAGGTCCTGGGCCCAGTGTGGGTCCTGCCTGAGGCTCTTTGCGCCTCCCGCTCCAGGACTCGAAGTGTCATTTCGGGGCCGCTGTCTACGGGGCGAGGAGGTGGCGGTGCCGCCTGGCCTCGTGGGATACGTGATGGTGACGGAAGAGAAGGAAGTGTCCATGGGGAAGCCAGACCCCTTGCGGGATTCCGGGACTGACGACCAAGAAGAGTCGCCGCTGGAACGGGACTTTGTGAGCAAAGGGATAGGGTTGAAAGGGGGTGCGGGCGGGACCTGTAGTCCCGATGCTGAGCCAGGCCCCTTCCTCAGGACCGCTTCATTGGAGCCACTGCCAGCTTCAGCCACTTCACCTTGTGGGGTCTGGAGACCATCCCTGGCCCGGATGCCAAAGTGCGTGGGGCCCTAACTTGGCCCAGTCTTGCGGCAGCGGTGAGTAGATGAGGAGTTCCGTCTTGTCCCCGGGTGGATGGGCTGTGGAGCACAATTGGGCAGACGAAGCCTGGAGGATTCTACTGGGTAGTGCGTGGGAAGCGTAGCTCCCCGACCACTCTTCCTAGCCATGTCTAGAAGGGGTTATTCTGAACAGCTGGGTCCTTCCCCGGGTCTGGGGGCCAGCCTGCCGCCCTGCCTTACAAGTCCAACAGTAGAGGCGACTCCTCTTGCAGATTCACGCACAGGTGCCCGAGGACTGAGAACCAGAGCTTGAAATTCAAAGCTGCGATCCCTTCACAGCAGTAAACCAGCTCTTTGGAACCACTGATTCCATCACCCCAATAAAGGAGCTCTTTACAGCACCTGTGAGTCCGGGCACCTTAGAGCCCCTAAGCCAGCATGGACCCCTCTCCCCCAAGAACCTTGCATGGCTCTGGCATATAGAAACAATTTATTGCCGTGGGCAATGGGGATAAGAGAAGCCAGAATTTTTTGCAGCCAGCACCCACCCCACCCCCAACTTCTACTTTACAAAAGAAATTTTTACAACCACCAGCCCTCTGTACAGAGCTCCCCCACCCCCCATCTCACTGTACACAGCTGCCTGGCTCCCTCTGATCCCTGGTTCAGAGCAGGCCTGGGCCTGTGGCCAGCTGACCTTGGAGTTAGCCTGAGCCCTGAGCTCGCCTTGGTGCCGGGCACCAATGGGCCCTGCCAGGCCTGTCCCCTCCTTTTCGAGCTTTTCAGCCCCATCTCCCTTAGAGTGCTTTGTGGGAGCTGCAGTGAGGGCGGGGTGGGCTATCAGCCCCAGTCCTGCTGTCTTAGCACTGCAGTGGGCAGTGCCTGGTCACCACTTCCCCCTCTTGCTCCAGTCCTTGGGAGTGAAGTGCAGACACTTGGAGTCAATCCGCAGGAGCCGCTTGAGCATAGCCCGCTCATGGCCATCCACGATGTCCTCTGACAGTGTGAGGATGTACTGGCCCTGGGCAGAGGAGATGGGTTCAGCAAGTGGCCAGCGGACAGGGGCCTGCACTCTGCATCCCACACACCTGTCTCCACCCTGCCTGCCTCCCTACCTTGTAGTAGTTGATGAGATTGAGGTACTGCAGAGTGGAGATGACATCCTCCTTCTTGATGCTGGTGATTTCACTGATCTCACTGTAGGAGAGCAAAGGTCAGGTCCCCTGAGGACCTTCATCTGTCCCCAGGAGCCCCAGGAGAGAGTGAGAAAGCCCAGGAACAGACAGGCCATGCCATGTACCCCCAGGTAGGCAGCGCCAGGCTCACTTGATGGTGATCTGTGGCCTCTCCCCGCTCTCTGACTTCAGCCCCATCAGGATCTCCAGGATGGTCTGGGACCAGTAACTTCGATAGGATAGGAGGCCAAGGTCTGAGAGGGGCTTCTCAGGGGTCCCTGTTTTCCCTTCCACTTTGGAGAGTTCATAGCCTAAAGCAATGGAGCAGGAGAGGGTGAGTAAGAGGTCATAGATGAACATAAGCAACATTTAAAAACACAGGTCGCCAAGGCAGGCTGCCTAGTTCCCATCATGGCCCTGCCACTTGGCAGTTCTGTGGCCTCCGCCTCTCTGCGCCTCAGTTCCCTCAGGAAGAACTAACGAGTATTCACTCTTCCCCTGGGAGTTGAGCACAGTGGAGGGCATGAGAGCACTGAGAGGAGCAGCTGCAGTCAACCACGAGGGTGATCAGAGGCCAGTGAAGGCTTATGGGCAGGGGATGCAGGGAAAATGGCTCAGGGGAAGAAAGTGCCTCCAATTTTCCTTTGCCATCCCAGGCTCCATGTCTGGGCATGTAAGGAAGGAAGTGGGGACAGATTCCTGTCTCTAATCCAGGCCTGAGAATGCTTGAATTCTCAGTCAAATCAGTCCTCCTAGCTGGGATCTTGGGAGTGTCAGCTGCTGTTAAGACCTGAGTGGCCTGACTGGGTGGTTGTGAGGATGCAAGGAGAAAAGGTGCACCAAAGTGCTTCCCAAGTTGGGGAGACCATTCCTGAGAGCCAGGTGACTGACCCCCACCATGGCTGTTTCCCTCCAACTCCTGCTGATAGCTGCGCACTGGGAGGCAGTCCCCAGTGAGATCCTGGCCCTGCACAGCCCTGAGTGGCTTCACATCTCTTGGGCAGTGTCTTCATTCTCCCCACCAGGGACCTGGGATGTTTGTGACTTCTAGAAGCCCTTCCTCACCCTCACAATGGACCTTAGCCCCTTGGTAGTCCCACCCACATCCCATCTCCATTGCAGTCTGAGCTCCAAGACTGAGTTTCTTCAAGCATCCACTTGTGCTACCAGGCTGAGAAGTTCTGAGGATGTGACCCCATCTGGGCATCACTTAACCAATACATTTCTCGAATGGACCATAACCTTGATCAAGTAAAGCCTCTGTGTCTTCACCAGGCAAACAGCTAGAACTTCCTCTTCTTTTCTCAGGTCAGAGCTTAGTTATTCCAAGTGAGTGGTGAGATAGAATGCGGGGTGATGGGGAAGAGGCTGAGAAGGAGAAGGAGCCTCAGGGTTGGGGAGGGCACTGAAGAGCTCATGTGTGATGAAGGTCAGAGTCCCTTCTGGCTTTAAGAGACTGACCTCACTGGACACGAGGAGCAAGGGAGAATTCCATGCTTACGTGTATCTGTTGACAGCATTTTGGACACCTGCCTGCACGGCTCAGGCGACAACTGGGGACATTAACCACTGGTCCTTGCCCAAGGACTTGTATCATGTGACACCGGTTACCAGATACATGAGCACCAGCGGCTCACTAACCTGCCCATGGCTCCAGGCAGGAGCATGTAAGTCAGATTTGGGGAAAGCTGAGTGGCACTTAGAACCCTGGCCAAGGAGCAAACTGTGGGGCTGAGAACCTACCCCAGATAAGCAGGGCAGTCAGCCTGAATGGAGAGAACTCTGGGAGAGTGCCACTGTTATTTCTGGCTGGCTCCCCTAGAGACCGGGCTGCACAGCCACGGTTGAGAATCACGGTAGCCTGGCACATCTGCCTATGGGGCACCGATGATGGGTGCACTACCCCCTGGCTGCAGCACACATACTCACTGAACTCGATCAGCAGCTTGCCGTAGCCCCGGCGCTGGTAGGGAGGCAGGGTTAGGATGCAGGCCACATTGTAGTCTTCTGTCGATTCTTTCTCCTGGAAAAGGGGGGCAGGTGAGTGTCAGGGAAGGGACCTGGCTCAGGATAGGGCACAGGGACAGCCTGGACAGGCACTGACCTTGGAGAAGTAGCCCACGATGTGGAAGCCCTTACAGTCATACTCCGTCATGACGTAGAAGAGGAAAGGGTCTGTGTCATAGTACAGTGTCTTATGGTCAAGGAAACACTTGGCCAAAAGACACAGGTTCTGGGAATAACTCTGCAAGAGAAAAGGCTTGTCACCATTCTGGGTATCCTGCCTTGAGCCTGGCCAGTGGTTCAGGGTCAACCAGGAGCTTCACTGTTTGTGCTATGCCCCAGACTGATAGGTGATGAGTATTCTTCCCTGGCTGGGCCTGACCCACTCCACTAGCCCGCAGCTTACGCAGGGCTGCTCCTCAGTGTTGAAAAGCCTCTGTGCCAGATGTGTGATGTGTCTGAATGCCTCCCTGCTCAGTCGGGCAAGTTTCCCGACTTACTCTGCACACCTCCATCTAAGCCTGGCCAGGAGACTCCACCCTGTAATGTTTTTAACAGCAATCAACAAACTAATGTGTCCAAAGTCAGACTCCGACCACCGCTCCTCAGAGAAGCTCTCTCTGACAGTCTTGGGAGTCTAGCTGTTAAAAAACCTAACATTCTGGCCGGGCGCGGTGGCTCAAGCCTGTAATCCCAGCACTTTGGGAGGCCGAGACGGGCGGATCACGAGGTCAGGAGATCGAGACCATCCTGGCTAGCACGGTGAAACCCTGTCTCTACTAAAAAATACAAAAAATTGTCCAGGCGTGGTGGCAGGCGCCTGTAGTCCCAGCTACTCGGGAGGCTGAGGCAGGAGAATGGCATAAACCTGGGAGGCGGAGCTTGCAGTGAGCTGAGATCCGGCCACTGCACTCCAGCCTGGGCGACAGAGCGAGACTCCGTCTCAAAAAACAAAACAAAACAAAAAACACAACATTCTGCCGGGCGCGGTGGCTCATGCCTATAATCCGAGCACTATGGGAGGCTGAGGCGGGCGGATCACGAGGTCAGGAAATTGAGACCATCCTGGCTAACACGGTGAAACCCCGTCTCTACTAAAAATACAAAAAATTAGCCAGGCGAGGTGGCGGGCGCCTGTAGTCCCAGCTACTCGGGAGGCTGAGGCAGGAGAAGGGCGTGAACCCAGGAGGCGGAGCTTGCAGTGAGCCCAGATCACGCCACTGCACTCCAGCCTGGGCAACAGAGTGAGACTCCGTCTCAAAAAAAAAACACAAAAAAAACCTAACATTCTACATCCACAGTCACACCTCCTGGGAACTGATCTGCTACTCTACGACAGAGTTAAGGAACTATGTAATTTAACAAAATAACTGCCTTAGGGATTACCCCAGCAAAATTATGAATCATGCTGCTTAACCTTACCTCTGCACATGATTTCTCCTGCATTTCAGACATTGTGGGTTTTTTGTTTTTTTTTTTTTGAGACAGGGTCTCACTCCTGTCGCCCAGGCTGGAGTGCAGTGGTGCAATCATGCAGTCATGGCTCACTGCAGCCTTGACTTCCCAGGCTCAGGTGATTCTCCCAACTCAGCCTCCTGAGTGAGTACCTGGGACTACAGATGTGCACCACCACACCCAGCTAAATTAATTAATTGTGGTTTTTTTTTTTTTTTTTGAGACGGAGTCTCGCTCTGTCGCCCAGGCTGGAGTGCAGTGGCGCGATCTCGGCTCACTGCAAGCTCCGCCTCCCGGGTTCACGCCATTCTCCTGCCTCAGCCTCCCGAGTAGCTGGGACTACAGGCGCCCACAACCGCGCCCGGCTAATTTTTTGTATTTTTTTTTTTTAGTAGAGACGGGGTTTCACCGTGGTCTCGATCTCCTGACCTTGTGATCCGCCCGCCTCGGCCTCCCAAAGTGCTGGGATTACAGGCGTGAGCCACCGTGCCCGGCCTTTTTTTTTTTTTTTTTTTTGAGACAGAGTCTCGCTCTGTCGCCCAGGCTGGAGTGCAGTGGCCGGATCTCAGCTCACTGCAAGCTCCGCCTCCCGGGTTCACGCCATTCTCCTGCCTCAGCCTCCCGAGTAACTGGGATTACAGGCGCCCGCCAACTCCCCCGGCTAGTTTTTTGTATTTTTTAGTAGAGATGGTGTTTCACCGTGTTAGCCAAGATGGTCTCGATCTCCTGACCTCGTGATCCACCTGTCTCGGCCTCCCAAAGTGCTGGGATTACAGGCTTGAGCCACCGCGCCCGGACAATTAATTGTTTATTTAGAGACAGTGTCTCGCTCTGTCTCCCAGGCTGGAGTGCAGTGGCGCTATCTCGGCTCACTGCAAGCTCCGCCTTCCGGGTTCATGCCATTCTCCTGCCTCAGCCTCCCGAGTAGCTGGGACTACAGGCGCCCACCACCACGCCCGGCTAATTCTTTTGTATATTTAGTAGAGATGGGGTTTCACCGTGTTAGCCAGGATGGTCTCGATCTCCTGACCTCATGATCTGCCTGCCTTGGCCTCCCAAAGTGCTGGGATTGCAGGCGTGAGCCACCGTGCCTGGCCAAATTTTTTATTTTTAGTAGAGACAGGGTTTCTCCATGTTGCCCAGGCGTCTCGAAATTCTGGACTCAAGTGATTGGCCCACCTCAGCCTCCCAAAGTGCTGGGGTTACAGGTATGAGCCACTGTGCCCAGCCAGAAACTGCTTTTTGTGTTTTTTTTTTGTTTTTTTTTTTTTTGAGACGGAGTCTCGCTCTGTCACCCAGGCTGGAGTGCAGTGGCCGGATCTCAGCTCACTGCAAGCTCCGCCTCCCGGGTTCACGCCATTCTCCTGCCTCAGCCTCCCGAGTAGCTGGGACTACAGGCGCCCGCCACCTCGCCCGGCTAGTTTTTTGTATTTTTTAGTAGAGACGGGGTTTCACTGTGTTAACCAGGATGGTCTCGATCTCCTGACCTCGTGATCCGCCCGTCTCGGCCTCCCAAAGTGCTGGGATTACAGGCTTGAGCCACCGCGCCCGGCCTGCTTTTTGTTTTATTTGTTTTTTAGACAAAGTCTCACTGTCGCCCAGGCTGGAGTGAAGTGGCGCAATCTTGGCTCACTGCAAGCTCCGCCTCCCGGGTTCACGCCATTCTCCTGCCTCAGACTCCCGAGTAGCTGGGACTACAGGCGCCCGCCACCACGCCCGGCTTATTTTTTGTATTTTTTAGTAGAAACGGGGTTTCACCGTGTTTGGATGGTCTCGATCTCCCGACCTCGTGATCCACCCACCTCGGCCTCCCATAGTGCTGGGATTATAGACATGAAATTGCCCAGCCCAGAAATTGCTTTTTAACCACCTGCTGCTGGGTACTGCCACTTGGATGCCCAGGTCCACGTTAATAATTACAGAATGGTGGTTAACACAGCATCTTCATCACCTGAGCTCTGTCCCCTGTTAAGAGCCTTCCCGCTTCCTCCCTTTTTTGCCTCCCAGCCAGAATGATCTGTGCCTTTCACAAAGACCATCTCTGTGCATCCATGCCTCCTCCTCAGCACCACTGCGAGAAACTGCCTCAGTCACTGTCATCCACCAAGGCTCCAAAGTAACCCTCTGTGAAGCTTTGCCAACCACCTCCTTTGGGTCCTGCTAACCTACCCTCTGTTTCATGACACTTAAGACACTGGGAGCTAAGACGTCATTGGTATGTCTGTCTCTCCCATGGACTAAGCTGTCAGAGAACAGAGACTGTCTCATTCCTGGCTAACAACACCTGCCAGACAGCAGGAACTCAATAAAAATGGGGTGAACTGATCTGCTGGCTTGACTGGTCAGTGTTTACCTGAGCAAGAAGATGTCATTTGACTCACCCCAGCGCCCCACTGCCTCTCAGGCACTAACCTTGTTCTTACGTCCATCAATCTCAAAGAAGGAGATGGTGCCCTTGCGGTAAATCTCATTGCCTGGAGGATGTCGTAGGTCGCACTTGGTCTGGAGAAGAGAGGACAGTCAGGAACAAGGGCAACGTGGAGAGTGCTGGGAAGGCAGCTTCCCTGGACCCCTCATACCAAGTGACGCTGAAGACACTTGAGGCTACGGCCGTACTTGAGGCAGAACTCGCACAGGTAGAGAACAGGCAATGTGGTGAGCTCCTGTGGGTACGGGGAGAAGTACCACGGCTTGAGGCGGTGCCGGCCCAGCTCAATGCACTCGATGTTCTTCATCCGGGTGACGATGTCGTCGTGGCTTCGGTCAGACACCAGGCTGCCAGTCATGCGTGGTGCTGATGGTATTCCATCTGAGCTGTCCTGGGAGTCCTGCCCAGGGCCAGTGGAAAATACCAGGTTAGAAGAGACAGCTCAGCAGGACACCACAGCTCACAGCCCTTTGACAGGTTTCCTGCAAGCCTAACAGCAACCCTATGGGGGAGGTACCATGATCCCCAATTTCTGGATAAAAAACCTGAAACCCTAAGGGATTGATGATGTGGAAAAGATCACTGAATGACCCTTGTTTTTGAGATGGAGTCTCACTCCGTTGCCCAGGCTGGAGTACAGTGGCATGATCTTGGCTCACTGCAACCTCTACCTCTGGGGTTCAAGCAATTCTCCTGCCTCAGCTTTCTGAGTAGCTGGGATTATAGGTGCCTGCCACTACGCCTGGCTAATTGTTGTATTTTTATTAGAGACAAGGTTTCACCATGTTCGTCAGGCTGGTCTCGAACTCCTGACCTCAGGTGATCTGCCCGCCTTGGTTGGCCTCCCAAAGTGCTGGGATTACAGGTATGAGCCATGGCACCCAGCCCCAATGACTCATTTGAACCATGTTCTGCCTGGCTCCTAATCCCACCAACACTAGCCCCGCCTACCACCCCTTCTTTATTTTTAAACTCATCACTAACTCTCCACCCTGCTTGCATCCCTTCCTTTTCACCCAGCTCCTTCTGTTGCTCCCCAGACCCACCTCATCAGTGCCCAAACAATTCGATTTTCGCTTCCGTCCTGGCTGGGCTGCCACTGCCCTACGGGCTGCTCCATTCTGCAGATATAGTAGTAAAAGAAGGGATGGCTGTGAGATGAGCCTGAAAAAGGCCACCAGAGAGTAGAAGAGAGAAAGGGAACAAGAAATGGTTTGGGAAACTCACCTGGGGAAAAACCGAGGCCGGGGCTGTCTCGCTGGGCACTGGAGTTGCTGGTGAAACCACCTCCACCTTCCGTTTCTGCAGAGAGAAACCAACAAAGGTGGGTCAGAAGGTAGAGAAGGTGGGACCTGAGAAGAAAGCAAGGTCCCTGGAATTGCTGAGGGTACCGTTGAGCGGTGGTTGGGCTGCAGGCAGGAGCTGGAGGAGAGCGGCTGGTCAGGCTCGCCACCGGGAATGGCCTCCCGCTCCTTGGGCAGGTTGAAGCGGAGTGTGATCTGGACCGGGATTGGCAAGGTCTTCCCGCTTGCCTGGGCCGAGGCCGGCTGTAGAGATAGGTCCAGGGTCTTCCTCTGGGGCGGGGATGGCAGTGGAATGGGGAAGGGGAACAGGGGTCCCTCAGCTCAAAATTATCAAACCCCACCCTCGCCTTCTGAAGGACACAGGACTAGCTACTGGACTCTGGGAGCTACATGTGCAATTCGGCCCCCATCCTTTGCAAGATGAAGTCAGGGTGAGAGGGAGCCGCCTACTGCCCATCCAGGAGCCCCTAATGCCAACAGATAAGAGAAACACGAGGCAGGAGAGAAGAGGTGAAGTGGGGGACCTACTCACCACCTCTCTCTCTGGAGAGCCGGGACGGGACCCAGGAAGTCCGTTCTTGGTGGGGGTCTTGGCCTCTTTCTTCGGGAACTGGATCTTCTTTAGGTCCAGCCGCTCGTGCGTCACCCATTCATCCAGACGTTTGTTGACTGCAGCAGTGGGGATGGCTCAGGACAGAATGCCAAAGACTGTTCCCCAACCCTACCCTGATGCCCCACCTCAGGCCCAGAACTCACAGTCAATGTAATGGACGTAGAAAAGCTTCCGGCCACTGATGTCCTTCACGCTCAGGATCTCAGCCAGGGCTATGGGAATAGCATAGGCAGGGGCCTTAGACGGGCCGGGCCAGGCTGAGACTCCACCCTTCCACGACCTGAACTCCACCCCAAGGCCGGATCCCTAAGCTCCAGCACTTAGAAGGTCTCTCCTAAGTCTCCTTCAGTCACTACTGCCACCCCTTTCCAGGCCCCGCCCTGTACCTCTCGGAGCAGCTAAGAGCCACGCCCCTTCATGGGAGTATCTGCGCCCCGCCCGCCCCATAATTCCAGAGGCCCCTCCCCATCCCGGGGGTTCAGTTGACTCCCTCCCGCCCCTCGCCCTCAGGTTCCTTAGCCCCGCCCCCCAACGTCACTCACGCCACTCATCTTCGTTGTCCTGGTTCCGCCGCAGCACGGGTAGGCGGCAGCCCTCGATTATCTCCCCCTGGGGAGACAGCGCGGCGCCAGGGTCGGCTACTGGGGGGCCTCGGGCTCTACCCACCTCCCCTGGCTCCCTCCGCCCCGCCCCGGGCACCGGACTCACCACCTCCGCCATCTTCCCTCCCTCCACTGCCACTTCCGGCCCCTGTGGGAGACGTCACTTCCGGGACCGAGCCCGCTGTAGGCCCGGGCCTCACGAAGCCCCTGTAGAGGGGGACCTTTGAGAGTCACCGCGACCCAGTTGCAAGGGGCAAGACTGCCCCTGTGACTCCTGGGAAAACGAAGTGTTACAAGCCTCAGGCCGAGTCCTAGGTGGAAACCCCACAACGTGCACAGCGATTGGAGAACTACTGAGTCTGTCACGTGACGCCCACCGGGTGCGACGCTGTTCACGTGGATGCGGAGCGGGTCACGTGGCAATACCGTTTGGGCTTTGACGGAGGGCAGTCCTCGGGCGTCTCCTTGTGGCGGCGGGAGGTGTTGTCGGGAGTGAACTGCGCGCGAGAGGCTGGAGAAAGGAACTGTGCTTAGAGGGGCTCGAACGCTCCCCCAGGTCTGTGGACTTCATTCCGTAGGCAGGAGGACTCAGGGAAGATTTCTAGCTTTATTTCGTGTATTAGGCTTCTTTTATTTTTGAGACGGAGTCTCGCTCTGTCGCCAGGCTGGAGTGCAGTGGCGCCATCTCGGCTCCCTGCAACCTCCGCCTCCCGGGTTCAAGCGAATATTCCTGTCTCAGCCTCCAGAGTACCCAGCTAATATTTGTATTTTCAATAGAGGCGGAGTTTCACCATGTTGGCCAGGATGGTCTGGATCTCTTGACCTCGTGATCCGCCCGCCTCGGCCTCCCAAAGTGCTGGGATTACAGGCGTGAGCCAGGGCGCCCAGCCATATTAGGCTTTTTTTTTGAAACAAGGTCTGTGTCGCCCAGGCTGGAGTGCAGCGGGGGAGGCATAATCTCCGCTCACTGAAGCCTCCGCCTCCCTGGATCAAGTGATCCACCTCAGGCTCCTGAGTAGCTGGGACTACAGGCGCGCACTACCAAGGCTGGCTAATTTTTAAAAATTTTTGCGTAAACAGGATTTGGAGACTGGGCATGGTGGCTCACACCTGAAATCCCAGCTACCTCCAGCCTAATCATGAGAAAAAGATCAGACAAATACCAATTGAGAAACATTCTACAAAATACCCCATGAATACTCCTCAGAACTGTGAAGATGTCACTGGTGGAGGGTGTCCAGATTCTTGGCATCTTAAAGAATTGGACAAAACGGCTGGGCGCGGTGGCTCACGCCTGTAATCCCAGCACTTTGAGAGGCCGAGGCGGGCGGATCACGAAGTCAGGAGATCGAGATCATCCTGGCCAACACGGTGAAACCCCGTCTCTACAAAAAAAAAAAAAAAAAAAAAAAGATACAAAAAATTAGCCGGGCGTTTTGGCGGGCATCTGTGGTCCCAGCTACTCGGGAGGCTGAGGCAGGAGAATGGCCTGAACCTGGGAGGCGGAGTGTGCAGTGAGCCGAGATCATGTCACTACACTCCAGCCTGGCTGACAGAGCGAGACTCTGTCTCAAAAAAAAAAAAAAAAACAGAAAAAGAAGAACAAAAGAATTGGTCAAAACGCACAAAGCAAGGAAGGAATGAACGATTTATTGAAAATGAAAGTACACTCCAGTGTGGGGGCCGGCTGACCATAGGGGCCAGTTACAGGATTTGTTGGAGTTTAAATACTCTTGGGTACTTGGGATACGCCCTGTGTAAATGAAGAGGATGAAGTAAAGTTACAAAGTCATTTAGGGTGTATGCCCTAAGGAGAGGATATTTCCTGTCATAACTGAAATGTGAGTCGGCCTTGTATGTTGCCTGCCTCCAGACGCTATTTTCCTGCCTCAAAGGTGGCTGAACATGGTGGCTTACGCCTGCAATCCCAGTGTTAACAGGAAAGGGCCTATCCAGACCCCAAGAGAGGGTTCTTGGATCTCACACAATAGAGAATTCGGGGCGAGTCCAGCACTTTAGGAGGCTGAGGCAGGCGGATTACTTGAGGTCAGGAGTTCAAGACCAGCCTGACCAACATGATGAAACCCCATCTCTACTAAAAATACAAACATTAGGCAGGCGTGGTGGTGCCCGCCTGTAATCCCAGCTACTCGGGAAGCTGAGGCAGGAGAATCACTTGAACCCGGGAGGTGGAGGTTGCAGTGAGCATGATCGCACCACCGGCACTCCAGCCTGGGAACAGAGCAAGACTCCGTCTCAAAAAAAAAAAAAAATTCAGGGCGAGTCCATAAAGTGAAAGCAAGTTTGTTAGGAAAGTAAAGAAACTCAATGCTGATTGTTCATTTTTATGTTTTTTTTTTTTTTTTTTTTTTTTTTTTTTTTTTTTTTTTTTGAGATGGAGCCTCCCTCTGTCACCCAGGCTGGAGTGCAGTGGCACTATCTCGGCTCACTGCAAGCTCCACCTCCCGGGTTCACACTATTCTCTTGCCTCAGCCTCCCAAGTAGCTGGGACTACAGGCACCCGCCACCATGCCCGGCTAATTTTTTGTATTTTTAGTAGAGACGGCGTTTCACCGTGTTAGCCAGGATGGTCTCGATCTCCTGACCTTGTGATCCGCCCGCCTCAGCCTCCCAAAGTGCTGGGATTACAGGCGTGAGCCACTGCGCCCAGCCCATTTTTATGGTTATTTCTTGATGATATGCTAAGCAAGGGGTGGATTATTCATGTCTCTTGTCTTTAGACCATACACAGTAACTTCCTGACACTACCATGGCACTGGTAAACTGTCATGGCACTGGTAGGAGTGTGGCAGTGAGGACGACCAGAGGTTGCTCTAGTGGCCACGTTGGTTTTGGTGGGTTTTAGTTGGCTTCTGTACTGCAATCTGTTTTATCAGCAAGGTCTTTATGACCTGTATCTTGTACCACCTGTCTTATCCTGTGACTTAGAATGTCTTAACCCTCTGGGAACGCAGCCCAGTAGGTCTCAGCCTCATTTTACCCAGCTCCTGTTCTAGATAGAATTGCTCTGGTTCATGCACCTCTGACACCAGCATTTTGGGAGGCCGAGGCGGGCAGATCACTTGAGGTCAGGCATTGGAGACCAGCCTGGCCAACATGTTAAAACCCCATCTCTACTAAAAATACGAAAGTTAGCTGGGCATTTGTGGCATCCATCCATAATCCCAGCTACTCAGGAGGCTGAGGCTAGAGAATCTCTTGAACCCAGGAGGCAGAGGTTGCAGTCAGCCAAGATGGTGCCACTGCACTCCAGCCTGGGCGACAGAACGAGACTCTGTCTCAGAAGAAAAAAAGAGGCCGAGCACGGTGGCTCGCACCTGTAATCCCAGCACTTTGGGAGGCCGAGGCAGGTGGATCACAGAGTCAGGAGTTCGAAACCAGCCTGGCCAATATGGTGAAACCACGTCTCTACTGAAAATACAAAAATTAGCCGGACTTGGTGGCAGGCGCCTATAGTCCCAGCTACTCGGGAGGCTGAGGTGGGAGAATCGATTGAACCCAGGAGGCAGAGGTTGCAGTGAGCCAAGATCATGCCACTGCACTCCAGCCTGGGCGACAGAGGGAGACTCAGTCTCAAAAAATAAATAAATAAATAAATAAAATAAAGAAAGAAAAGAAAAATATGTTGCTCAGGCTGGCCTCAAACTCCTGAGCTCAAGCAATCTGCCTACCTCAGCCTCCCAAAGTGCTAGGGCCACCGCACCCAGCCGTTGTTTTGTATATTAGGTTTCTTTTTTTTTTTTGGTCCAGTGGCTCACGGCTGTGATCCCAACACTGGGAGGCAGAGGTGGGAGGATCGCTTCAGCCCGGGAGTTACAGACCAGCCTTGGCAACAGAGTGAGACTCCGTCTCTACAAAAAAAATTTTTTTTAATTAGCCAGACATGGCAGTGGCCCTCGCTTGTGTTCCCAGCTACTTGGAAGGCAGAGGAGGGAGGATCGCTTGAGCCTAGGAGTTCCAGGCTTCAGTGAGCCGAGATCATGCCACTGCACTCCACCCTGGGTGACAGAGACGGACCAGCCTGGGACAGACAGACTCAGCACTTTGGGAGGCCGAGGCGGGCAGATTGCCTGACACCGTTCTGTCAATCCAGCTGCTTCAGGATGTTGCCTTGGTCAGACAATGCTGTGTGGAATACCATGAGGGTGCATTCTGTGAGTTCACAGATGGTAGTCTTGGCAGAAGCATTGTGTGCCGGATAGGCAAACCCATATTCGGAGTAAGTGTCTATTCCAGTGAGGACAAACCTCTGACCTTTCCATGATGGAAGAGGTCAAATATAATCAACCTGCCACCAGGTAGCTGGCTGATCACCCCAAGGAATGGTGCCATATTGAGAGCTGAGTGTTGGTCTCTGCTGCCGGCAAATTGGGCACTCAGCAGTGGCCGTAGCCAGGTCAGCCTTGGTGAGTGGAAGTCCAGGTTGCTGAGCCCATGTGTAGCCTCCATCCCTGCCACCATGGCCACTTTGTTCATGGGCCCATTGGGCGATGACAGGGGTGGTTGGGAAAAAAGGTTGAGTGGTGTCCACAGAACAGGTCATCCTATCTACTTGATTATTAAAATCCTTCTCTGCTGAGGTCACCCATTGGTGAGCACTCACATGGGTTACAAATAGTTTCACAGTTTTTGACCACTCAGAGAGGTCCATCCACATACTTCTTCCACATATTTCTTTGTCACCAATTTTCCAATTATGCTTCTTCCAAGTCTCTGACCATCCAGCCAAACCATTGGCTACAGCCCATGAATCAGTATATAATCCCACATCTGGCCATTTCTCCTTCCATTTGAAGTTCACAACTAGGTGCACTGCTCAAAGTTCTGCCCACTGGGAAGATTTCCCTTCACCGCTGTCCTTCAGGGATGTCCTAGGAACGGGCTGTAGCGCTGCAGCTGTCCACTTTTGGGTGGTGCCTGCATATCGTGCAGAACCATCTGTCTTCTGCACAGGCCAAATGGGAGAGTTGAACGGGGATGTGGTGGGAATCACCACCCCTGCGTCTTTCAAGTCCTTGATGGTGGCATTAATCTCTGCAGTCCCTCCAGGGATGCGATATTGTTTCTGATTTATTATTTGTCTAGGTAGAGACCGCTCAAATGGCTTCCATTTGGCCTTTCCCAGAATAATAGCCCTCACCCTACCAGTCAGGGAGCCAATGTGGGGGTTCTGTCAGCTGCTAAGTATGTCTACGCCAATTATGCATTCTAGCACCGGAGAAATGACCACAGAATGAGTCTAGGGACCCACCGGAACCACTGGAAGTCAGACCTGAGCAAAAACTCCATTAATTACCTGACCTCCATAAGCCCCTACTTTAACTGGAAGACCAAAATGACGTTTATAGTCCCCTGGAATCAGTGTCAGCTCAGAGCCAGTGTCCAATAGTCCCTGAAATGTCTGATCATTTCCCTTTTCCCAGTGAACAGTTACCCTGGTAAAAAGCCAGATGTGTGCTTGGGGAAGGATGGGTGAGCAATTCAGTGCATAAATTGTCAATAATCTAGTGGGGTCCTTCCTGAAGGGGACCCGGTTTCCCCTTCATTCAAGGAGTTTTGGTCTGTAAACTGGCTCAAGTCTGGAAATTGATTGAAGAGCCCTGATTCTCTATTTTTGTATTTCAAATTAGTCTTTTGTCCATTTGACCTAGAAGTTTTCTGCTTGTATAAATTAAGTAGGAATGAAGTAGGCTTCCTATCAGTTTCACTTCTAGGAACGCTATGATTAATTAGCCAATGCCAGAGCTCTACACGAGTCAGACTATTCTGATTGCCACTTTGCCTCTGCTGTCCATTACAGTAGCTACTCCCACCTTGCCTTTGACCGTTGAATGCCTCCACTTGCCCCTGCCACCTCAAGACCCAATTACTCCCATTGTATTTAAATTTTGTAGTTGAATGACTGTGGTTCCTGCCATTAGATCTGACATACAGAGAAGAACAATTACAGGGCTCTTCAAAGATGCAGGAGCTGTCCTCACAAATCTATTTTATAAGGCATAGGTTAAGGATATAGTTTCTGGACCCTCACAGCTGGGATGAGTAGGTCTAATTTGACTAATCCACTCCACCATCGCAATCTCCCTAAGCGTTTGGATACCTTCCTCTACATTAAACAAAGAGAGATCAGGCATTTCCAGCTTGCTCACAATGGGCCATCTTTTAATTCATATTTAGCTAACCAAGCAAATAAACAATTAGAAACTTTTTTAACTCCCAGAGCTGCAACATTAATTGCAGAGTCCCTCCTTAGTGGGCCCAAATTAATAAATTCAGCCTGATCCAACTCTATGTTTCTTCCACCATTATCCCATACCCTTAATATCCATTTGTATGCCTGTTCTCCAGATTTCTGTTTATATAAATTAGAGAACTCAAACAGTTCTTTTTGAGTATAGCTCACTCTCAACCTCACCTCTAGGGGCCTGCTGGGACTGGAGTCTAGTCATAGGTCTAAAGCAAACAGGTGTTGGGGGTGGCTCCTGAGGAGAATCAACATTATCTTGCCTGGCAACTGCCTCAGGCAGAACAGGTTTTATCTTCTCAGACAAAGATGGAAAGGCTAATGATAGCATGGGTTGGGGAGAGGATGTTGCTGCTACTGGGGATGGGCAAGTTGTGTCTTCTGGAAAAAAAGATTCATCAGAGTTTACAAGCTCAGTGCCCCCAGCTGCAGCAGGGTCCTCCCACACATCCCCATTCCAAGTCACAGGATCCCATTCTTTTCCAATCAATGCCCTCACCTTAACAGTAGACACCTGGTGAGGCCGTGCATGCCTCTTTCGTTGCAGGTCAGCCACTTGCATGATAAGAGCTTGTGTCTGTTTTTCCACAATTTCAGCTCTTTCTCTACAGGAGATAAGACTCTCACTCAGGGCAATCTTAGCAGATTTGAGGCTCAGTATCTGCCTTTGAAGCAGGCAGATAAAATCCCTGAGTTCATAATTTTCTTTCTTTTTTTTTTTAAGCAGAGTCTCACTCTGTTGCCCAGGCTGGAGTGCAGTGGCGCAATCTCGGCTCACAGCAAACTCCGCCTTCCAGGTTCACACCATTCTCCTGCCTCAGCCTCCCGAGTAGCTGGGACTACAGGCGCCTGCCACCACGCCTGGACAATTTTTTGTATTTTTAGTAGAGATGGGGTTTCACTGTGTTAGTCAGGATGGTCTGGATCTCCTGGCCTTGTGATCCACTGCCTTGGCCTCCCAAAGTGCTGGGATTACAGCTGTGAGTCAACGTGCCCTACCCATCATTTTCTTTAATCATTTTGTCCACTGAACTTAGGAGCAACCAACCAGCATCATTATGTTCCTTGGTTCTCCACATATGGTCAAAGGTATTATGTATAGAGTCACTAAAATATTTTTAAACAATGAAGTATATTTTGGGTGAAATTAAAATTCTGAAAAGCCTACATGAGCCCTCTATCTTCAGGATGGTCCTCGGCAGAGCACAAGTCAAATTTTCCTTATGCCTCAGAAGACCACTTGACGTGTGAAAGTGTGCTTATTAGGACAGATGGAGCAAGAACCAATAATGCTCAATCAGACATGTTGCATTTTTGCAACAATGGGCATAAGAAGGATATTTGAAAATACTTAAGCACTCTATTTGTGGTTAAGAGGACTTGATCACAACAAAAGTCTGCTCTTGTAAACTAGAATGATAAACCCCACATTCATATTTAGGATGAAATACAGCACTTACATGGCCTGGCGCGGTGGCTCACGCCTGTAATCCCAGCACTTTGGGAGGCCAAGACAGGTGGATCACTTGAGGCCAGGAGTTCAAGACCAGCCTGGTCAACATGGTGAAACTCCGTCTCTATTAAAAATACAAAAAAATTAGCCAGGTGTTGGGGAAAAGGTCTGTAGTCCCAGCTACTCAGGAGGCTGAGGCATGAGAATCGCTTGAATTCGGGAGGTGGAGGTTTGAGTGAGCTGAGATTGTGCCACTGCATTCCAGCTTGGGCAATAGAGTGAGACTTTGTCTCCAAAACAAAACAAAACACCCCACAGCACCTACAGGCTGTTTCCTGCCTGCCAGTCACTGTTTCGGCCACTCAGACAGCTCCCCCAATTCTTTGCTGAGGTGAGGTCTGTCCTTCCGGGTCTCTGCTGGCTCTGGTCACTCACCTGGAGCAGGCCTGGCAGTGGGTTGAACACTGGGTTGGAAGGAAAGTAGTGTCTGTGTTGGAATGGTGTCTCAGCTCCATTGTTTGGTTAAGTCACCAGAGAGCTGTGCCTTCATGGTTCACCTGTCAAATTGGCAGAGCACCTATGCCATTCGCAGGGTGACATGAGGTCAGATCCATTCGTCCAGCAGATGTTCACTAAGAGTCTCCTCTGCGCAGGCACTGGACGGTGCTGGTGCAATTGGATGATGACACAGCCCCATGAACAGGGGAAACAGACGTGTTGCTGGATATTCACTTTACAACCCACAAGCAGCTGGGACTGTGAGGTCCGGAGGCTTCCTGGAGGAAGAGGCATCTAAGCCATGAATGAGATTGCTGGGCTGAAAATGTAAGAATGTTCTATTTTACTAGATATTAGCTAAGTTTTTAAAAATTAACATCTTTGGCCGGGCGCGGTAGCTCATGCCTGTAATCCCAGCACTTTGGGAGGCTGAGGCAGGTGGATCACGAGGTCAAGGGATCGAGACCATCCTGGCTAACATGGGGAAACTCTGTCTCTACTAAAAAAATACAAAAAAAATTAGGTGTGGTGGCGGGCGCCTGTAGTCCCAGGTACTCAGGAGGCGGAGGCAGGAGAATGGCGTGAACCCGGGAGGCAGAGCTTGCAGTGAGCCAAGATCGCGCCACTGCACTCCAGCCTGGGAGACAGAGCAAGACTCCGTCTCAAAAAAAAAAAATTAATATCTCTTATCCACAAAAAAGCATGAAAATTTCCATCTCCTCATATCCCCATCGTTAATAGATGTTAAATATTACATATATATGTATATTATATATAAAACTTATATATAATATATATATAGTATTAGTTTCCATACTGCTATAAAGAACTGCCTGAGACTGGGTAATTTATAAAGGAAAGAGGTTTAATTGACTCACAGTTCAGGATGGCTGGGGAGGCCTCAGGAAACTTACAATCAAGGCAGAAGGTGAAGGGGAAGCAAGGCATCTTCTTCACAAGGCAGAAGGAAGGAGAAGTGCCGAGCAAAGGGGGAAGAGCCCCTTATAAAATCATCCGATCTCATGAGAACTCACTCATGGGAGTGAGAACTATCATGAGAACAGCATGGGGGAAGCTGCCCCGATGATTCAGTTACCTCCACCTGGCAATTACAATTCAAGATGAGATTCATGTGGGAATACAAAGCCTAACCATATTTTATATATATGATATGTAGATAGATAGATATAGTATATATATCATATATAACCATATCTCATATATATATATATAATTTTTTTTTGTCCTGAGGTGCAGTCTCAAGAGGTCCTGATAATATGTACCCCAACTCCTGGCTTGAGCAACGCTCCTGCTTCGGCCTCCCAAAGTGCTGATATTGCAGGCATGAGCCACCATGCCTGGCCCCAAAGCCTTTTTAATTATTGCCAAACTGATGGGTGTAGTAGTATAACTTTACTTTGCATTTCCCGACTGTTTAGCCTGATTAAGCAGCACCTTTTCTTTTGTTTGTTGGCCACTGGAATTTTTCTTCTGTGAATTGCTCCTCTATATGTTTAGCCCGCTTTTCTGTTGTGTTGTCCACTTCTTGATTTGCAAAAACCCCTTTTATGGGGTGGTATTAAGCTGCTATTGTCTTCAGCTGTGCAAACATTTTTTCTGAGTTTCTCCTTTATCCCTGTACTTTGTCTCCAGCCTCTTTTGGCACGCATACATTTAAACAGTCACATTTCCTAACTTCTGGGTTTCCAGTCTTGATTGAGAAGGTCTTCTCATATTTTACATTTTCTTACAAGATTCATATTATGGGTTTTTTTTTTTTTTTTCATTTAATAAATCTTTTTCTTTTCTGGAATTTGTTTTGTGGGCTAGTGTAAGAGACAGGCCCAGGTGCATTTTCTTCCAGATGGGGAGTGAGCTGACTGCAGCGCCTCTCATTACATAATTCCACCCTTTCCTGCCAAATTAAAATGCCACATGTGGCTGGGCGTGGTGGCTCACACCTATAATCCCAGCACTTTGGGAGGCTGAGGCAGGCGGATTACTTGAGGTCAGGAGTTCAAGACCAGCCTGGGCAACATGGTGAAACCCCATCTCTACTAAAAATACAAAAATAACTGAGCGTGATGGCGCACGTCTATAGTAACAGCTACTCAGGAGGCTGAGGCAGGACAATCACTTGAACCTGGGAGGCGGAGGTTGCAATGAGCCGAGATCGTGCCACTGTACTCCAGCTTGGGTGACAGAGTGAGACCTTGCCTCAAAAAAAAAAAAAAAAGAAAAGAAAAAAGGAAAGAAAAGAAACAAAGGGACACCATGGGACAAGCTGGCATGCAGGGAGCATGGGAGGAACAGAGTGGCACTTGTCTGTGACATTTAAGAGCACCCAGCCTCCAGCCAGTAGTGACAACAAAGAAGAGAACCTTTACTTTCTTTATTTTATTTCTTTATTTTCTCCATAACTCAACTTAATCTCTGATTTGAGGTCCGTCATGCCTAGGAGGGTAGGGAACATAATCTCAGGAACTTTTGAGATGTAGACTCCCATCCAAGGTAGAGCTGGAGGGCAAGGATGGGATGACCTGGAGATACATCAGTCATTTGACTTGGGTGAGCGCCATATGAGAAACAAGGAATACTACTGAGAATTAAAAGAGATATTTTATCATTATAAAGGAGTTACTTCATTAAGAAAACATCAAAGTCATAACAGTATGCATTCAATAATTCAAAATGCATGAAGCAAAAACTGACAGAAGTGAAAGGAGAAATTCCTTTCAGACAGGCAAGAGCCACTGCACCTGGCCTATCTGACTGATTTTAAGTGTGCAATTCACCGCCATTCAGTACATCTACAATGTCATGCAACTATCATCATTTTCCATCTCTGGAATTTTTTCATTGTCCCCAACATAAATTCTGTGTCCATTATGCAAAACTTCGCATTCCCCTCACCTCAGCCCCTGGCAATCTCTATTCTACTTTTTGTTTTTATGAATTTGCCTATTCTAGGTACTTCAAATAAGTAAAATCACACAATATGTGTCCCTCTGTGTCTGGCTTGTGTCACTTGGCATAATGTGACGCGGGTTGATCCATGCTGTAGCGTATGCCAAAATTCCGTTCCTTCAGATTGCCACAGAATATTCCATCATATGTGTATACTGCATCTTGTTTCTCCCTTCATCTGTGGATAGACATTTGAATTGTTTCCACATTTTGACTATTGTAAATAATGTTGCTCTCAACGCTGGTGTACAAATATCTGTTGAAGTCCTTGACTTCAGATTTTGCTGTTTTGTTTTTTGTTTGTTTGTTTGTTTTGTTTTTTGAGATGGAGTCTCACTCTGTGGCCCAGGCTGGAGTGCAATGGCACGATCTCGGCTCACTGCAACCTCTGTCTCCCAGGTTCAAGTGATTCTCCTGCCTCAGCCTCCTGAGGAGCTGGGATTACAGGTGTGCGCCACCACGCTGGGCTAATTTTTGTATTTTTACTAGAGACAGGGTTTCACCATGTTGGTCAGGCTGGTCTTGAACTCCTGACCTCATGATCCACAACCTCGGCCTCCCAAAGTGCTGGGATTACAGGCGTGAGCCACTGCTCCCGGCCCAGTTCTTTTGGATATATACCTAGAATTGGAATTGCTTGATCACAGGATAGTTCTGTGTTTAAATTTTTGAAGAATTGCCAGGCTGTTTTCCACAGTGGCTGTACCTTTTTGCATGCCCACCAACAAGGCACTAGGGCTCCAATTTCTTCACATTCACACCAAAGCTTATCTTTCATTTTTTGGAATTAAGAGTTTAATTTTAACAGTTATTCAGATTATATCACATTGCTCCATGGCAACAGTTAATAATGACATATTCTAGACATTTGATTAAAATATGTACTGCTGGCCGGGTGCGGTGGCTCACACCTATAATCCCAGCACTTTGGGAGGCCGAGGCAGGCGGATCACGAGGTCAGGAGATTGAGACCATCCTGGCTAACATGGTGAAACCCTGTCTCTACTAACAATACAAAAAATTAGCTGGGTGTGGTGGCGGGCGCCTGTAGTCCCAGCCACTCGGGAGGCTGAGCAGGAGAATGGCGTGAACCCAGGAGGCGGAGCTTGCAGTGAACGGAGATTGTACCACTGCACTCCAGCCTGGGTGACAGAGCGAGACTCCATCTTTAAAAAAAAAAAAAAAAAAATGCAGCTTCCAAGAAGCCTTTCTCATTTTGAGAATGAGATTCAATTTTATAGATTCAAACAAGAATAGCAATCGAAATCTCAGCAGACTGGATTGATAGAAATTGACAAGCTGATTCTAAATGGTATACAGAAATTCCATGGCTCACAACTGTAATCCCAGCAGTTTGGGAGGCTGAGACAGGAGGATAACTTGAGGCAGGAATTTGAGAATGGCCTGGACAATGTAGCAAGACTCCATCTCTATGAAAATAAAGTAAAATATTAGCTGTGTGTGGTGCCATATGCCTGTAGTTCTAGCTATTCAAGAGGCTGATGCAAGAGGATCACTTGAGCCCAGGAGACACAGACAAAAACCATATGATTATCTCAATTGAAACAATTACTAAATTGCATTTAATAAAATTCCATATCCTTTCATGATAAAACCTCCAAACAAACTAGGAATAGAAGGAATTTACTTCATAACAATTTGATATGACAAACCCTCAGCTGACATCACACTAAATGGGGAAAAGCTGAAAGTCTTTTCTCTAAGATCTGGAATAAGACAAGAATACCCACTCTCATCACCCCTGTTCAATACAGTGATGGAAATCCTAGCCAGAGCAATCAGGCAAGAAAAAGAAATGAGAGGCATCCAGATTGAAAAAGTCAAACTCCCTCCTTGCTGATGATGTGATCATATATTTAGGAAAATCTAAAAACTCTACCAAAAAACTCCTAGAATTAATAATGAATTCAGTAAAGTTGCAGGATACAAAATCAACATACAAAAATCATTAGCATTTCTACACACCAAAAATGAGCTAGCTCAGAAAGAAATGAAGAAGCTCATTTATCTTGCTGGGAAAAAAAAAAATCTAGGAATAAATCTAATCAAAACTGCAGAACACTGATGAAAGAAATTGAAGAGGACACAAACAAATGGAAAGACATCCCATACACATGAAATCAGAGAATTAAGAGAGGAGACCAGTAGGACTTGTTTGGAAAGAACCAGCAGATGGTGACAAAAGCAATCCCTAGCTGCCCTCATTGCTCCTTCGCATAAGACGCTCCCACCAGCGTCATGACAGTTTACAAATGTCATGGCAATGACCCAGAAGTTACCACGCCTTTCCACACCAATGACCCAGAAGTCACCACCCTTTCCTAAAAAGTTCTAAATAACCCCTCCATCAATTTGCATTAACTCACCCTTCTATTTGCATATAATTAAAAATGAGTATAAGCGAATATAAATACGGTTGCCAAGAGCCCATAGGTTGCCTGCTGTAGGTGCACTGCCCATGAGTTATCCCTGCTCCACAAAGAGCAGTGCCATTCAATTAAAAACTGCTCTCTACCACTGTCTTGCTCTTGAATTCCTTCTTGTGTGAACCCTAGAACCCTCCCAGCTAAGCCCCAATTTAGGGGCTCACCTGTTCTGCATCACCTGGTGACCATGAAGACCACAAAGACAGCAGAGATGGCAGTGATTGGCAATTAGCAGACAGGCAGCAAGACAGTAGAGAGGAGAAAATTGGCAATTGGTGGTCAGCAATTGGCAGGATGGTGAGACAGGACAGAAAGACAGCAATAGATGGCAATTAGAAGTGGTGAGAGCAATTGGCAAGACAGACAACAGAGAGATGGCAGGAGGTAGCAGTTGGGGAGAGGTGGCAAGAGAGGTCAAGATGGTGATCAGCAAGAGACAGCAGGTGATCAGTGCTACAAGCAATCGAAGCTGCAGAGCTTCTAATACTGCAGAGGTGTAGCACTAGCCCAAAGGTTCATTTTAAGAGCCACTGTCTTGGCCAGGTGCAGTGGCTCACTCCTGTAATCCCAGCACTTTGGGAGGCTGAGGCCAGTGGATCACCTGAGGTCAGGAGTTTGACACCAACCTGGCCAACATAGTGAAACCCCATCTTTACTAAAAACACAAAAATTATCCTGACATGGTGGTGCACACCTATAATCCCAGCTACTCAGGAGGTTGAGGCAGGAGAATCGCTTGAACCCAGGAGGTGGAGGTTGCAGTGAGCCGAGATTGCGCCACTGCGCTCTAACCTGGGCAACAGAATGAGACTCCATCTCAAAATAAATAAATAAATAAATAAATAAATAAGAGCCACTGTCTTTCGTGGCAGCCAATGGAGCCAAGCAGATGGGCAAGCAGCCATAGCAGAACTGCCTTGTGTGGGACTCACTACTGCAGCTGGCATGCTGTTGGTACACCTGTTGATCCCCCTTTGGCAGCCAAGCTTGCCCAAGCTGGGGAAATCTGGGGAGAAGATCTTCACTGGGCCCCAGTTAGAGACTGATCAGCACCATTTTGGCTCCTGTGGACAGGTGACTGTCCCTTTGCCTCCTCCCTTCCATATCAGGTAAGCCAGGAAATAAGACTGTCAGCTAAATAGTCAATTCAAAGTCCCTCGAAGCATGCCTGACCAATTGCATCCTTGTTGCCCCTTCTCTTGGTCCCTTCTCCTCTCATGCCATTTAATTTTTCTGTTGGCCATTTTATTTCATTTTATTTTCCACTCTGAAATATATATTTCTTTTGTAGTTTTTGCTTTAAATCCCTGCTAACTATATTTGGGCAATTGTTTAACGCAGGACACTTGCTCGTGAGAGGTCCCTGTCGTATTGACCCTGGAAAAAGTTGTTCTATGCCCCCGACTTGGTCTTTGGGGTTCACTGTTGGCCACCACCGATATGGTCCAGGGTTTTCCACCTTTGGTGTGAGGACTCTCGTTGGCCAGTTCTCAGATACTCTGGGGTTTTAGGCATTTGGTATTGTTGGCCGCCCTCCAGGTGCTCAGGGGATGTCGGCATTAGCATTCTTTCTAGGACTGTGGCTTGGGTGCCCACCCCAGGGGAGTCTTGGCCTTGCGTTTTCTTGTTTTCCGCCCTAAAGTTATCATTTCTGTAACAACATCTTTTTTTTTTTTTTTTTTTTTTTTTTTTGGTGAGATGGAGTCTCGCTCTGTTGCCCAGGCTAGAGGGCAATGGTGCAATCTCAGCTCACTGCAACCTCCACCTCCTGGGTTCAAGCGATTCTCCTGCCTCAGTCTCCTGAGTAGCTGGGACTACCAGCACACACCACCACACCCAGCTAATCTTTGTATTTTTAGTAAAGATGGATTTTCCATGTTGGCCAGGCTGGTCTCGAACTCCTGACTTGTGATTCGCCCATTTCGGCCTCCCAAAGTTCTGGGATTACAGGCATGAGCCACCGTGCCTGGCCTGTAACAACATTTTCTTTTGGTTTATTTACACTTTTCCTTCTACATTTCGTTTAATAAAAATATGTCTTTAGTCATATTTCATTCACTGGCAAATGCTTATAATCCACTTTCACAATGCCTTGCTACCTATACTTACGCCTTCTCTGCAAGAGGTAAAAATCTAAAAGCGAAAAATAGCAAGAGCCCAGTTTTCGCTAGACTTAGAAAAACTTCTGCGTCCAGTGTCAATCCTTCTAGTCATGGGGACAATAACAAGTATTTCAGAGGACTCACCACTAGGGTGTCTTTGGGCTATCAGTGCAAATTCAAATTCTGCTTAAAGGAAAACAAAACAAAACAAAAACCCCTCACTTTCTATTGCAGCACCATTTGGGTCCAATACAAATTTTTAAAAAGAAGAAATTTGGCTTAAATATGATTCACTATAATGCTATTTTACAATTAGAGTTATTCTGTAAAAAAAAGAATAAGAAAAATTGGAGAAGGCCCTTTATATACAGGGTTTATAGCCCTTTACTGGCTCATGTCACTTCCAGGCACCAGAAGCTGTGCTTAAGGGATCCCCTCCTAGCTGCTCCCCTTAGAGGGCCTACACCCTCCCTGGAGACTTCTTAGGCCCCCAGTTATAAGGGGAATCCAGCCAGTTCTGTAATGCAGGATTCCACCCCAGGGTCATTAGACACCATTCCCTCTTATCCAACTAGCCCTACCCCCTACCTCCTGCTGTCTGAGAAGTTAAGCCCAACCAGTACCACCAGCAATGGGGCCCCATCCAACCCTAAAGTTAAACCTGTGTCCATTGCAGGAGCTACCTGACAGAAATGGGAGAAGATTAAAGAGTACATGTGCCATGGCCGGGCGCGGTGGCTCACGCCTGTAATCCCAGCACTTTGGGAGGCAGAGGCGTGTGGATTACCTGAGGTCAGGAGTTCGAGACCAGCCTGACCAACATGGTGAAACCCCGTCTCTACTAAAAATACAAAAAATTAGCCAGGCGTGGTGGCGCGCGCCTATAATCCCAGCTATTTGGGAGGCTGAGGTAGGAGAATTGCTTGAACCTGGGAGGCAAATGTTTCAGTGAGCTGAGATCCCACCATTGTACTCCAGCCTGGGCAACGAGAGTGAAACTCCATCTCAAAAAAAAAAAAAAAAAAAAAATTACATGTGCCATTTTCTAAGTCAGATTTGGCTTTATGCAAGAAAAGCATTGGCCAGTTTTTGAAGGATCCAAGAAAGTTTCTAGAAAATTGTATTGGCCGGGCACGGTGGCTCAAGCCTGTAATCCCAGCACTTTGGGAGGCCGAGACAGGCGAATCAGGGGGTCAGGAGATCGAGACCATCCTGGCTAACACGGTGAAATCCCGTCTCTACTAAAAAATACAAAAATCTAGCCGGGCAAGGTGGCGGGCGCCTGTAGTCCCAGCTACTCGGGAGGCTGAGGCAGGAGAATGGCGTGAACCCGGGAGGCGGAGCTTGCAGTGAGCTGAGATCCGGCCACTGCACTCCAGCCTGGGCGACAGAGCGAGACTCCGTCTCAAAAAAATAAATAAATAAAATAAACAAACAAACAAACAAAAGAAAATTGTATTAAATTGACCATATTCTTTAACTTGGCATGACTTGCAAATATTGTTATCCACTTACTGTGCTGTGGGAAAAAAAAAAAAAAAAAGAAAAAACTATACCATTAAGCCCGTCAAGATTTTTTAAATAACTAAAAAAAAAAAAAGTCCCACTCTGTTTCAGGGTCATTTGGTTAAGACCCTACAAAAACCAAACAAACAAAAACTTAGCCGAGCATGGTGGCAGGCAGTGTAATCCCACTTGGGAGGCTGAGGTGGGAGGATCGCTTGAACCAAGTAGGCAAAGGTTGCAGTGAGCCGAGATCACACCACTGCACTCTAGCCTAAAAAAAAAGGAAGAAAGAAAAAGAAAAACATTTACAAAATAAATAAAAATCTACTTACAGAAAGACATCATTAGTATAATGAAAAGGCAAGCCACAGACTGGAAGAAACTATTTGCAATACACATATTGCAAAGTCAAAAGACTTTTATCTAGAATTATTACATAAAGAGCTCTAAAAACTCAATCAAAAAACAAACCAAAAAATTTTTTGAATACAAACTTCTCAATAGATGATACACAAAGTCAGACACAAAATAATACATATTGTGTGATTTATTTTTATGAAATTCTAGGAAAAACAAATTCATAGTATCAGAAAGCAGATCATAGGTCAATGTAGAGGCTGATGAAGAGCAAAAAAGAAAGAAAGAAGGAAGGAGAGAGAGAGTGAAAGGAAGAAAGGAAAGACAAGGAGGAAGGAGGGAGGAAAGGAGGAAGGAAGGAAGAAAGGAAAGGAGGGAGGGGAAAGAGAAAGAAGAAAGAAAAGAAAGAGAAAAAAGAAAGGAAGGAAGGAAAGAGAGAAAGAAAAAGAGAAGGAGAGAAAGAAGAAAGAGAACAGAAAAGAAAAGGCAGGAAGACAGGAAGGAAAGAAGGAAGGAAAAATAAATCAGTGGTTGTCTGGATTATAGGGTGGGCATGGGGCTTGATTGGGAAGGAGCACAAGGGGTAGTTTTAGGTGTGATTTAAATGTTCTAAATATTTTTCTTCTTCTTCTTTCTTCTTCTTCTTTTTTGTTTGAGACAGGGTCTTCACTCCAAAGCCCAGGCTGAAGTGCAATGGCGCTACCACAGCTCACTGCAGCCTCGACCTCCTAGGCTCAGGTGATCCTCCCACCTCCGCCTCCTGAGTAGCTGAGACTACAGGCGTGTGCCACCACACCCGACTAATATTTGTATTTTTAGTAGAGACGAGGTCTCACTATGTTGACCAGGCTAGTCGCAAACTCCTGGGTTCAAGAGATCCTTCAGTCTCAGCCTCCTGAAGTATTGGGATTACAGGCGTGAGCCACTGTGCCTGACCAAAAATGTTCTGTATGTTTTTTCTTTTTCTTTTTTTGAGACGAAGTCTTGCTCTGTCACCCAGGCTGGAGTGCAGTGGCACGATCTCGGCTTACTGAAAGCTCCGCCTCCTGGGTTCACGCCATTCTCCTGCCTTAGCCTCCTGAGTAGCTGGGACTACAGGCGCCCGCCACCACACCCGGCTAATTTTTTTGTATTTTTAGTGGAGACAGGGTTTCACCATGTTAGCCAGGATGGTCTCAATCTCCTAACCTCGTGATCCACCCGCCTTAGTCTCCCAAAGTGCTGGGATTACAGGTCTGAGCCACTGTGCCTGGCCTCTGGGGGTCTCTTTTCATTTTCACTCCTCAGCCAGGGTGGGGGGTGGTGGGGGGTGGTGGGGGCTGGGACATGGGCTCTTCCTGGGGACATCCCAACTCCTCTGCTCCTTTCTACAGCCTCTGGTGTTCCTCTCTTCCCCTCTCCTCATGCTTTCACAATTGCCTTGGTGGGCAGTGGTAAGGTGACCGGCTCAATATCAGAGCATTTATTCTTCCAAACCTTTTTGGGTTTGGGGGAGTTTTTGTTTTGTTCTGTTTTTTAGACAGCATCTCACTCTGTCTCTCAGGCTGGAGTGCAGTGGTATGATCATGGCTCACTGCAGCCTCAACCTTCGGGGCTCAGGTGATCCTCCCCAGTCAGCCTCCCAAGTAGCTGGGACCACAAGTACAAGTCACCACACCTGGCTAATCTTTGTATTTTTTCTTTTTTTCTTTTTTTCTTTTTTTTTTTTTGAGATGGAGTCTTGCTCTGTCACCCAGGCTGGAGTGTAGTGGCACTATCTCGGCTCACTACAAGCTCTGCCTCCCAGGTTCACGCCATTCTCCTCCCTCAGCCTCCTGAGTAGCTGAGACTACAGGCACCCGCCACCACACCCAGCTAATTTTTTTGTATTTTTAGTAGAGACAGGGTTTCACCGTGTTAGCCAGGATGGTCTCGATCTCCTGACCTTGTGATCCGCCCACCTCAGCCTCCCAAAGTGCTGGGATTACAGGTGAGAGCCACTGCACCTGGCCAATCTTTGTATTTTTTGTAGAGACAGAGTTTGACCACGCTACCTAGGTTGGTCTGGAACTCCTGGCCTCAAGCCATCCACCCGCCTCGGCCTCCCAAAGTGCCGAGATTACAGGCGTGAACCACTGTGCCGGCCCATATCTATCGTTTATGACACTGAAACTGGTATTGTGAGTTCTTTTGTTGTATGGTGTCCTGAGTCAGGGACTGGAGAGGGAGGGTCACAGGACAACAGGAAATGTGTGTGTGTGTGTGTGTGTCTGTGTGTGTGTGTGTGTCTGTGTGTGTCTGTGACCTGTGATATGATCTCACACTGTGTTCCCCTGTTCAGGTGTCTGTCAGAATCGGGTTGAGGGGAGTGAGGGAGGGTGGAAGTCTGGCGGGGAGCAGCGCTGATGCTTGATTTTGGACCCTGGCAGGGCTGGAGAGAGATCTTGGAGATAAAAGAGACCCGAGATAGGGGGAGAGTCTGAGAGTGGGGAGGAAGATGTCTTGAGAATAGGTAAGCCAGATTTCAGGCTGGAGAAGGCAGAATGTGAGTTTGGTCAGAAATGTCCATGGGCGCTGGCTGGAGGAGGCAGCAGACAGTTAGGGAGGGAGCTCTGGAGTTTAGGAGGGAGTGGGGAGGCCAGTGGATTGGGCCTGTCTTGCTGCCTGCTTATTTAGTGTTTGGTGATGGGGAAGCAGGATTTTATTTTTTCCTTTTTACTGGAATTTGGCCAGATTAAGCTCTAGGACTGCCCTGGACATATGGCCTCTCCAAACCCTGGGACCAGCCAAGGCTTCTTATGTAGGGTCACCCCAGCCAGCCCCATGGCCCTGTTCTTCACGCGGGTACCTTATCTGGGACCACATTTCCAATGGGTCTCCGATCTAGAAAGCTGGAATTATCCAGAGAGGCTCTGGATCAAGGGGGTAGGGCATGTCTCTGCCAACATGGGACTTACTTTCTGCCTCTTTAAGATGTCAGCTCCACCAGGCCTCATGACTTCTTCTTGTCCACTCCTCTATCCTGGGCACATTGTGGACACACGGTAAATGTCTGCTGAGTGAACGAGCCAAGATCTGAGGGGATTCCCTGGGGTGGGAAGAGCCACGCATCTTCTCTACAGCCTCAAGGGCAGAAGGCTGACTGTCCCACGGAAGCTAACGGGGGATGGATTTGACCCTACATCAGAAAGGGCCTTGACCAGCCAGAGCTCCTGAGAGCATCCTGTCACCTGAGCTGACCA
The DNA here is from genome assembly GCF_049350105.2 of Macaca mulatta. Lineage (NCBI taxonomy): Eukaryota > Metazoa > Chordata > Mammalia > Primates > Cercopithecidae > Macaca > Macaca mulatta. The sequence continues at coordinate 8,704,157 of NC_133419.1, forward strand.
TGCTGGGGCCAGGGGTGGACCCGGAATGACCCTGTGGAAAAATGATTTGCTTCAAGGCAGAACTGAAGGGCCCCTGAGGGTCCTTGCAGCCACTGTGTCCAGAACCAGGCTTCTGGGTCCCATTGTGGTAGGTAATGGCAGTTGAGATGGCAGCTCTCAGCCAAGAGCAGTGGTTCACACCTGTAATCCCAACACTTTGGGAGGCCAAGGCGGGAGGATTGCTTGAGCCCAGAGTTCAGGACCAGCCTGGGCAACGTGGTAAAAACCCCCATCTCTACAAAAATACATAAATTAGCCAGGGGTGGTGGTGCAGGCCTGTAGTCCCAGCTACCTGGGAGGCTGACATGGGAGGATCGCTTGAGCTCAGGAGTTCAGGATCAGCCTGGGCAACATAGCCATCCCCTGTCTCCATTTTTTTTTTTTTTAATGTAAAAAAGAGAGAGAGAGAGAGATGGCAGTCAGACAAATCTAGGTTTAAATCCTGGGTCCTCCATTAATCTGCGTGATTTGGGCATGTTACTCAATGTCTCTAAACCTGTTACCTCATTTACAATGTGAAGATACTAATGGTATCACCTCAAAGGCTGGTTGTAAGCATTAGATTCAAACAATAACCTTTTTTTTCCCCTTGAGTCTGGGTCTTGCTCTGTAACCCAAGCTGGAGTGCAGTGGCTCACTGCAACCTCAAGCTCCTGGGCTCAGGCAATCTACCCGCCGCAGTCTCCCGAGTAGCTGGGAGCACAGATGTGCACCACCACGCCCTGCTCATTTCTGGTTTTGTTTGTTTCTTTTTGTATGAACAGGGTCTCAGTTTGTTGCCCCAGCTGGTCTCAAACTCCTGACCTGAAGCAATCCTACTGCTGCGACCTCCGAAGTGCTGGGATTACAGGCATCATCCACTGCACTCAGCCTCAAACAATAGCCTATTACATATTTAGCTCAACATCTGGCACACGGCCTAGACTCAATAAACATTGGCTATTGTTACTGTGCTGGAGATGGGCCAGAGGGGGCTGGTTCCCAGGGCCCAGTGAACCAGGATGGACCACATGTAAAGTAAACAAACTGGTTGGCAGACAGAAAGGTGCATGTAGTGCTTCCTTTAGATACCCAAAGTGCACTTTTCTAGTATGATACAATCTTTTTTTAAGAGACAGGGTCTTGCTATGTTGCCCAGGCTGGAGTACTGTGACTGTTCACAGGCACGATCCCACTACTGATCAGCCCAGGAGTTTGGATCCACTCCTTTCCGACTTGGACAGGCTCACCCCTCTCAGGCAACGTGGTGGTCCTGCTCCCAGAAGGTCACCATACTGAAGCTGAACTTAGTGCAGACACTCGATGGGCATAGTGCACTGTGGCCTAGAACTCCAGGGCTGAAGCGACCCTCCCACCTCAGGCTTCCCAGTAGCTAGAACTCAATTTCATACAATTTGGATTCATATAGTTCCAAATAATCATGGGTAATGGGGAGCAATATCTAGAGATGCAAAAGGTGGTGTTTTTAAAAGAGATAGGCCGGGCGCGGTGGCTCACGCCTGTAATCCCAGCACTTTGGGAGGCCGAGGCGGGCGGATCACAAGGTCAGGAGATGGAGACCACGGTGAAACCCCGTCTCTACTAAAAATACAAAAAATTAGCCGGGCGCGGTGGCGGGCGCCTGTAGTCCCAGCTACTCGGGAGGCTGAGGCAGGAGAATGGCGTGAACCCGGGAGGCGGAGCTTGCAGTGAGCCGAGATCGCGCCACTGCACTCCAGCCTGGGCAACAGAGCGAGACTCCGTCTCAAAAAAAAAAAAAAAAAAAAGAGCTACAGAAACAGATACTAAATCCATAACTGGTACCGACGTTTCTCATTTGTGTTAAACACAAAATGACAGATATCTTGATTCTAAGGCGCTTATGCACACAGAAAGACTTCAGACCTAGTTTCTTCTCTCTTAGAACAAACAACTGCAACAAAAAAGGCTATCTAGGGCTGGGCACAGTGGCTCATGCCTGTAGTCCCAGCACTTTGGGAGGCTGAGGCAGGCAGATCACTTGAGGTTAGGAGGTCCAGACCAGCCTGGCCAACATGGTGAAACCCCATCTCTATTAAAAATACAAAAATTAGGCCGGGCGCGGTGGCTCAAGCCTGTAATCCCAGCACTTTGGGAGGCCGAGACGGGCGGATCACGAGGTCAGGAGATCAAGACCATCCTGGCTAACGCAGTGAAACCCCGTCTCTACTAAAAAAAAAAAAATACAAAAAACTAGCCGGGCGAGGTGGTGGGCGCCTGTAGTCCCAGCTACTTGGGAGGCTGAGGCAGGAGAATGGCGTAAACCCGGGAGGCGAAGCTTGCAGTGAGCTGAGATCCGGCCACTGCACTCCAGCCTGGGCGACAGAGCAGGACTCTGTCTCGAAAACAAACAAACAAAAAAGCTATCTAGATTGTGCTACTGACAATATTTATATTGTTTTATTAACCTAAACTCTGTGTTAAACTGGATCATTTGTGGAAACAGTAAGCATATCAATAACGACAATAAACTTTCAGGATTTTTTTGTTATTTTATTTTTTGAGATAGGGTCTCACTCTGTCACCCAGGCTGGGGTGTTGGCACAATCACAGCTCATTGGAGCCCCAACTTCACAAGCTCAAGTGATTCTCCCACCTCAGCCTCCTGAGTAGCTGGGATTACAGCTGCATGCCACCAAGCCTAGTTAATTTTTTTTTTAGACATAGGGTTTCACTATGTTACCCAGGCTGGTGTCAAACTCCTGGACTCAAACTATCTTCCTGCCTCAGTCTCCCAAAAAAGTGTTGTGATTTTAACCAAGTATTCCCATTTTTCTTAGAAAAAAAGAGTAAGTTACTATTATCTTTTTCTTCTTTTCTCTTATTTTCTTTTCTCCATTTCTCCTATTCCCCACTTCCTAATTAACCAATGCAATTATAACCTTTCAGCTCCCCTTCACCAGACACTCCCCACAGGGAAAGTTCATCTAACCATGTGCTTAGAGGCTCCAGGGCAGAACTCTCTCCCACCAAGCGACTGTCTCAGAGATATCAGTCAATGTGCAACCCAAAGTATGCCCACTACGAAACTCTCTCCCACCAGGAAGTTGCCTCAAGAGACAACAGTCCATCTACGACCTCAAGTATGCCCGCTACAAGACTCTCTCCCACCTGGAAAGTTTCTGGCCACTTTTACAACCCATAAAGGTGCCAGCAGTCACCAACTTGACTGCCCAGTAGATAAGGCACCAAAGAGAGTAAGCAGATCCCCCACCTGCTTGCTTCCTCTCCCATGTGCCATGCATGCCACTATGCCAGCCTCCCCCACATTAAAAGCACCCACTTTCTGCTCCAAAGCCAAAGCAGCACCCTTAAGGCAGGAAGCCTATACTTCTTCCCCTAAGTTAGCTTTGGAATAAAAAGTCTCTTTCTTTATACCAGACATTACTCATTAACTGGACTCTGCAAGCAGCAAGTGACCGAACCTGCATTTCAGTTACAATTTTGGTGACCCATATGGGGAAGTGCTGTCCGCTCTAGGTGAGTCTGAGCTGGACAGCCCAGTTATGCTCCTGGGTGAGGCATGGGGTCACCTGTGAGTGCCAGCTGCTCATAGCTAGCGGATCCCCTGACAGGAACATTATGGAACTTTCCAGCAGCTGCCAAAAGTGCTTTTGGTTTTGGAGGAGGCTTCCTTTCACCTCCCGGCATGACATCTGCCATCTTCAGTGTTTCACTGGTACAAAGCAAGTGACCTCTGAAGAAGACAGCAAACTTTGAAACTGGGTGAGTTATTTGGAGTGCACCTGACCCCTGACCACCCTCTACTTTTTTTTTTTTTTTTTTTTCTGAGACTTGGTCTCACTCTGTTGCCCAGGCTGGAGTGCAGTGATGCGATCTCAGCTCACTGCAAGCTCCGCCTCCCGGGTTCACGCCATTCTCCTGCCTCAGCCTCCTGAGTAGCTGGGACTACAGACGCCCACCACCACGCCCAGCTAATTTTTTATATTTTTAGTAGAGACGGGGTTTCACTGTGTTAGCCAGGATGGTCTCGATCTTCTGACCTCGTGATCTGCCTGCCTCAGCCTCCCAAAGTGCTGGGATTACAGGCATGAGCCACTGCGCCCGGCCCACCCTCTACCTCTTTTGGGGTGTCACTGGGGGCCCTGCTCTACTTAAGATTTGGCTGCTATTGGCCGGGCGCAGTGGCTCAAGCCTGTAATCCCAGCACTTTGGGAGGCCGAGACGGGCGGATCACGCGGTCAGGAGATCGAGACCATCCTGGGTAACACAGTGAAACCCCGTCTCTACTAAAAATACAAAAAAAACTTAGCCGGGCAAGGTGGCGGGCGCCTGTAGTCCCAGCTACTCGGGAGGCTGAGGCAGGAGAATGGCGTGAACCCGGGAGGCGGAGCTTGCAGTGAGCTGAGATCCGGCCACTGCACTCCAGCCTGGGTGACAGAGCGAGACTCCGTCTCAAAAAAAAAAAAAAAAAGATTTGGCTGCTATTGACACCATTTGAGCATTTTATGCATTTATATTTGTTTGTACATGTGGAACCATAAGAGCTTTGCTCAGCTCAAACTGCCTATGGAGGCATTTGGATCTGAGGAGGGGGATTCAGGACCTCACCCAGCCCCTCAATTGGAGACTCATTGGGAAGCACACTGTTTGTTTGCACATGTGAATGTATGACTGTGTGTGGGCCCTGGCCCTTTTCTAGACTCTCTACCTTCAATTTCACCCTCCTGACTATCCAGGAGAGCTGCCCACATGGGCTACTGAGACTCTCCCTGATGGAAGACAAACAAGAATGGTGGGGTTTTTGTTTTGTTTTGTTTGTTTTGTTTTGTTTTCCAAGAAGACTCACCATTTTTTTTTTTTTTTTTGAGACAGAGTCTTACTCTGTCACCCAGGCTGGAATGCAGTGGCACGATCTTGGCTCACTGCAACCTCCACCTCCTAGATTCAAGCAATTCTCCCATCTCAGCCTCCTGAGTAGCTGGGATTACAGGCATGCACCACCATACCAATACATTTTTGTATTTTTAGTAGAGACAGGGACTCACCATGCTGGCCAGCCTGGTCTCGAACTCCTGACCTCAGGTGATCCACCCTCCTCGGCCTCCCAAAGCCCTGGGATTACAGGCGTGAGCCACCTTGCCCGGCCTCATCTATTTGTCAGTATTACTATTTAGCCACTTCCCAGCAGTGTGACTGTTGTAACAAGAACAGGACTTACTTTCTAAAGGTAATAAAATAACAAGGCCATCGTAGACGGAACACTGGGAACACTCCTTACAGGGAACTGGCTTTTCTTTTCCAGCCAGGTGCCAGGTAGCATTCCTGAACACACACCTCCTGGTCCCAAACAGAGGAACATCTTCACTCATCTCAGCCCCGGGGTTGGGGGGCAGTGGTATTCTGGACGGCCATCTCCCTGCCCCTCCTCACAGCACCTGACCTTCTCAGTTCATCTGGATAAACCTGCTGTGCTTCCTGTCCAGGGAGTGAGAAGTGAGGCGCTCCCGAAAGGCTGAGCCAAAGTCTAGTAACTGTGGCTGGAAGGCTCGTGAGTTTCTTTTTGGTCACTTTACCTGTTTTTCTTCCTCTCCTTTCTTTCTCGCGCCCCGCTTGTGAATCCCAGCTCCTATGCAGAGGCCTGCCAGCTTGGCTTTCTCTCTCTTCTTTTCTGCCTTCTTCACGTCTGCTGTTACTAAGCTGCCTGTGCTGAGATAAGACTCATTGTTTGCGGACTAGCTAGAATGTGAACACTGGAAACAAATTTGAAACTGAAGGAAAAATGGGCAAAAGAGGTGTTTTTAAAAACCAAACTGCCATAGACAGTGCTTTACCAAAATTTTTTTTAATTAATTATTATTATTATTATTATTTTTGAGACAGAGTCTCACTGTGCCACCAGGCTGGAGCGCAGTGGCGCGATCTCACTCACTGCAATCTCCACCTTCCAGGTTCACGCCATTCTCCTGCCTCAGCCTCACGAGTAGCTGGGACTATAGGCGCCCACCACCATACCCGGCTAATTTTTTTGTATTTTTAGTAGAAACGGGGTTCCACCGTGTTGGTCAGGATGGTCTCGATCTCCTGACCTCGTGATCTGCCCGCCTTGGCCTCCCAAAGTGCTGGGATTACAGGCGTGAGCCACCGCGCCCGGCCTGAGTCAAGTTCTTTAGGGTTGACTCGTGGTAGGCAAAGCTGCCCCGGGGTGCCACTAGTCATATTGCCGCCCGATTCCTACCAGAATTCATCCTATGCTCATTTATTTCCGGTGTTCCTAGGTCTCGGGGGCCTATAGACTGTGACCCCTGGAGGGGCAGGGGGCGCCAACATAACATTCATCTCTCCTCCAAGTTTTTGATATACAAGGGAAAGCTACTCCTAAAAGAACAGATGACTCCCTGGGAATCAGGAGTGGTTACAGGATTGACTTCTTCCCAGTCATTGACACACAAAAATGAAACCAGTTGGGTCACAAACAGAAGCCCTATGGGGTGTGAGGTTAATCCTTTGCTGCCCAGTGGGTCTATAGGGATGTTCGTCTGCTGCGATAGGAGTGGCCAAAAAATTTCTGTTTTCCGGAAAGGGCAGTACTCCCCTCTTATTTATTTATTAATTATTATTATTATTTTTTGAGACGGAGTCTTGCTATGTTGCCAAGCTGGAGTGTAGTGGCACGATCTCAGCTTACTGCAACCTCCGCCTCCCAGGTTCAAGCGATTCCCCTGCCTCAGCCTCCTGAGCAGCTGGGATTACAGGCGCACACTAGCACGCCTGGCTAATTTTTTGTATTTTAGTAGAGATGGGGTTTCACCGTTAGCCAGGATGGTCTCAAATTCCTGACCTCGTGATCCGCCCACCTCAGCCTCCCAAAGTGCTGGGATTACAGGCGTGAGCCACCGCGCCCGGCCAGTACTCCCCCTTCCTAGAGTAGGCAGTTGCTTTTGCCCTGTGTGGTCTCATCTGAGAGAAGGCACCATATATGGTTTCCTCACTTACAAGTGGAATCCCATTTATCTCACTGAGGCCTTGGGAACTTGGCAACTACAGTTGGATCAGAGCATTGCAGGGAAACTTCTGCTTTTATGTCATTAACACAACAGTGAGTGCAAAAGACAGAATCATGAGTGCACTGGAGATATAGACACCCAACTTCCCAGGTCCAGGCAACAGTGGTAGGGGGATTCAGGTGAAATCTGTCAAGTGGGGGAGAGGTCCACCTAACAAGTTGGGGTTCTGGGTACCTTAGGATTGCTGTGGTTAGTCAGGAAGCCTAGGGAGATGACAGTGAGATTTTCTGGATGGTACAGAAGGTACAACTCTCTCTCCTGGGGATATTGATGACACATCCATAAACTGTGAAGATGATTCCCTGATGCTATAACTGTTGAAATATTTACTATGGAGTTTTGTTCCCAGCCACAGTCAATCAGGGTAACTAGGAGATCAAAGCCTTAGAGTAGTGTCTAACACCCAATGAAGACAAAATAGGTGTTTCCTAGGAGGAGGCAGTTGGCAAAAGCAGTAGAAAAGAAGTATTACAGTCAGGAAGAAGAGAAAAATGAATGCTCCTATTTCCACCCACAGCATCACATTACCATTTCTGGCTGAGTGTTGATTCTTTTTTCTTTTTTTTCCATTTTTTGGGGGAGGGGGATGGAGTCTCGCTCTGTCACCCAGGCTGGAGTGCAGTAGCATGATCTCGGCTCACTGCAACATCTGCGTCCCGGGTTCAAGCAATTCTCCTGCCAAAGCTTCCCGAGTAGCTGGGATTACAGGCACCTGCCACCACACCCAGATAATTTTTGTATTTTTAGTAGAGATGGGGTTTCACCATGTTGGCCAGGCTGGTCTTGAACCCTTTACCTCAGATGATCTGCCCACCTTAGCCTCTTAAAGTGCTGGGATTACAGGTGTGAGCCACTGCACCCGGCTGAATGTTGATTCTTTTAAACAGGTGGCATAGGTTCACAGATGTAGGTCATAGTGTCCTTTTGTGTCTGCAACTCATAAGGAACAAGTTTAGGTCAGGCATGGTGGCTCATGCCTGTAATCCCAGCACTTTGGGAGGCCGAGACAGCCGAATCATTTAAGGTCAGGAGTTCGAGACCAGCCTGGCCGACATGGTGAAACCCTGTCTCTACTAAAAATACAAAAATTAGCCAGTCGTGGTGACACATGCCTGTAATCCCAGCTATTTGGGAGGCTGAGGCAGGAGAATTGCTTGAACCCAGGAGGCGGCGGTTGCAGAGAGCTGAGATCGCACCACTGCATTCCAGCCTGAGCGACAAAGCGAGACTCCTCAAAAAAAAAAAAAAAAAGGAAAGAAAGAAACAGGTTTAATGCTGGAAGTTTAGCAGCAGTGGGAATACTCAGCAACACCCGATAGGGGCTCTTCCTTTTTTTTTTTTTTTTTAGACGGAGTTTTACTCTTGTCACCCAGGCTGGAGTGCAGTGGCATGATCTCGGCTCACACAGGTGTGAGCCACCGCACCCAGCAGGGGCCCTTCCATTTTGGTTGTAATTGATCCTTAGGGCTTCCTTCTTTCCACATTTTTAGTAAGACTAAGCCTCCCGGTTGAAGGGGTGGGAGTAATTCTTTCTCTTATGGAAGGAGGCAATATTTTGTTTCCATACTTTGAAGGACTTTTGAACCTGGCCTAATTGATAATATGAGTGGGCATTCTATGTGTCTCTCCATCAAACAAGAGGTCTGAAGTTAAAATGCTGTGCAAAATAAGATTAAAACTTATTTTGCAAATAAATTTGTCCTACTATGATTTGTCTTTAGCAAAATTGGGATTAGAGAGATAAATATTATGTTTTGGAAAAAAAACTATAGGCCGGGAGCAGTGGCTCACACCTGTAATCCCAGCAGTTTGGAAGACTAAGGCAGGCAGATCACTTGAGGCCAGGAGTTCGAGACCAGCCTGGCCAACATGGCAAAACCTAGTCCCTAGTAAAAATACAAAAAATTCGGTGGGTGTGGTAGCACATGCTTGTAATCCCAGCTACTCGGAAGGCTGAGGCACGAGAATCACTTGAACCTGGGAAGCAGAGCCTGCAGTGAGCCAAGATTGTGCCACTGCACTCCAGCCTGGGCAACAGAGCGATACTCTGTCTCCAAAAAAAAAAAAATTATAGTAAACCTGTTGTTAGATTCTAGTCTTGTCTGTTTTTTGGTTTTTTTTTTTTGTTTTTTGAGTTTTTATAATTTTCCACAACTTGGATTACTTTTCCAGGCTACAGATTATTAAATTAATGCTTTCAAATTATTCTTCCATTGTTCTGATTTGAACTCAATGAAATTAATATTACATTATTCCTTGTAATACAGGTGAGAAAAACACATCAGATGGCTACCCCCTTCCTCCTCTGTGATTAAAGAGGCTTTGAATCTAACATCTGGATAAATTTTGCCCAAAATTAACCTTTCTTTTTCTTCTGTTTCCATAGAAATGCCTTTTTTTTTTTTTTTGAGACAAAATCTCACTCTGTCACCCAGGCTGGAGTGCAGTGGCTTGATCTCAGCTCACTGCAACCTCTGCTTCTCGAGTTCAAGTGATTCTCCTGCCTCAGCCTCCCAAGTAGCTGGAACTACAGGTGCCTGCCACCACACCTGGCTAATTTTTGTATTTTTGGTAGAGACAGGATTTCACCATATTGGCCAGGCTGGTCTCGAACTCCTGACCTTGTGATCCACATGCTTCGGCCTCCCAAAGTGCTGGGATTACAGGCATGAGCCACTGCACCTGGCCAGAAATGCCTCTTATGAAAAATCTTTTTCATAAGTTTGCTTTCATCACATGTAAATGCCTAGCCCATCTGCAATGCCACCTCCTGGATGGGATGCAACTATTTAACCAAACTGATCCATTCTCAAGAACTAGACGGGACTTATGATCACCTTCATGAGTGTTTATAGCTCTTCCAATAACCTGTTAAATCCATATTTAGCCAACCTGTTATCATATCTAGTTACGATGGACAGTGGGGAACCTGCCTTTTAATTAAGACTAACTGCTGTGTATACATTCCAGATAATCTGGGAAATGTCTCAGCCCTGCAAGATATGCACCAGCAAGTCAAAACTATGTCTGCCCCCACATGGTCGCTAGATCCATGGATGGCATTCTGGCTCGGGTCAGGACCGTCTTGGTGATGGAAGCTACTTACTACTCTAGCTCTAGTTGCAAAAACAGGTAGACTTCTCCAATGTGGATTTTACTGCTGTTGTATCCTCTGTATGAGACTGCATGACAGGGTTTCCCAGAGAATTTCCACACCTTGCACCATAATGTTCCAACAAATATCATCTGTAAGACTGGGCACTTGTGAAGATTTCCAACTTCAACTAGATCATTTCCTCTTTGACACCCAATGACCTACAACCCCTTTCAGCCAGAAGTAGCCAGAATGAATATAGTATTCAAATCCCAAAGAAATGGAACAGAACTTGACGGTGGGGAATTGTAACCAAGTACTCCCAGTTTTCAAAGAAAAAGATAAGGAATTACTACTATGTTTTTTAAATTATTTTCTCTTATTTTCTGTTTTCTCCATTTCCCCCATTCCCCACTTCCTATGTAGCCCTTTAGAAATGCAATCATAAGCTTTTACCTCCACTTCACCACACACTCCCTAGGGACAAGTTCATCTAACTAGGTGCTTAGAAGCTCCAGGGCAGAACTCTATCCCACCAGGGACTGCCTCAACAGATAACAGTCAATTTACAAACCAAAGTGTACCCGCTATGAAACTCTCTCCCACCAGGAGGTTGCCTCAAGAACCTACATTACAACAATAGTCCACCTACAACCCAAAGTATGCCTACTACAAAAATCTCTCTCATTGGGAGAGTTCTGGGACACTTTTACAACCTAGTCCTGCCCACGAAGGCACCAGCAGCCACCAGCTTGACCACCTGGTAGATAAGGCACTGAAGCGAGTATGTGAACCCCCACTTGTTTGCTTCCTCCCCTGCATGCCTTTCATGCCAGCATACCAGCACCCCCCACTTTAAAAGCACCCGCTTTCTGCTTTGGAGGCAAAGTGGTCCCCTTAAGGCAGGAAGCCTGTACTTCTTGCCCTAGCAGGCTTTGGAATAAAAAGTCAGTTTCTTTATACCAGACCTCACTCTTATTAATTGGACTCTGCAAGCAAATGAGCAACTGAACCTGTGTTTCAGTTACAGGATTACAGGTGTGAGCCACTATGGCTGGCTCACCAATTTTTAAAAATGTAGCAAATGGGCCGGGCACATTGGCTCACGCCTGTAATCCTAGCATTTTGGGAGACTGAGGTGGGCAGACCACCTGAGGTCAGGAGTTCCAGACTAGCTTGGCCAACATGGTGAAACTTTGTCTCTACTAAAAATACAAAAAGTAGCCAGGTTGGCCTGGTGCAGTGGCTCATGCCTGTAATCCCAGCACTTTGGGAGGCCGAGGTGGGTGGATCACAAGGTTAGGAGTTCAAGACCAGCCTGGCCAACATGGTGAAACCCCTTCTCTACCAATAATACAAAAAATTAGCTGGGCATGGTGGCGCGTGCCTGTAATCAGCTACTTGGGAGGCTGAGGCAGGAGAATTTCTTGAACTGGGACCTGGGAGGCAGACGTAGCAGTGAGCGAGATCGTGCCATTGCACTCCAGCCTGGGCTACGGCGCAAGACTCTGTCTCAAAAACAAACAAAACAAAACAACAACGACAACAAAAAATTAGCCGGGCATGGTGGCGCATACCTGTAATTCCAGCTACTCAGGTGGCTGAGGCAGGGGAATCACTTGAACCCAGGAGGTGGAGGTTGCAGTGAACGGAGGAGATCATGCTACTGCACTCGAGCCTGGGTGACAGAGTGAGGCTCTGTCTCAAAAAAAAAAAAAAAAAAGAGCAAATGTAGTTAACCTCAGGCCAATGTTTATAAATTCCCAGAACAAGAACAATGATGAAATGCTGACTTTGAGACTCTTATTTAGAGATAAACTCACAAGAGAGGCCAAATTAGTTCCAAAATGGATCCAGTGCTCCCATACCTCCTCACCTTACCAGTCCTAATGGCAGAAGATGGAGCAGAAGCAGAAACAAGCCCTCCGTGGAAGGAAGTGTTCCCAAGGTGAACCCACAGAACTGTTATTTGACCTCACAACCACCCACCAAACCCATGAAGGTAAATGACCATGAGTGGGTATCAGCAGAAACAAGAAACAACTTCCTGTATATGGCATAAGGGAAAGACCGAGCTTCTTTATTTTTCCCTATTGTTCCAGCACCATTTCTTAAAAAGATTAAACTTTCCCCCACTAAGGTTTCCTTGGAAACCTTGTTAAAAATCAATTAAGAGAAATAGGGAAGGAGCGGTGAATGGAGGGAAGAATTTGTTCTCACTCCAGGACTGGCTAGGAAACATTGCTAGAAATGTAAACAGACGGAGTTTCTGCAATAAAGAGTGCCTTCATCCCAACTAGCTGGGACTACAGATGTGTGACACCACACGCAGCTAAGTTCAGTATTTTTTGTAGACCACGAGACTCAGCTAGTGTTTCAAATTTTTTGTGGAGACGAGGTCTCAGAATATCGTCCAGGTTAATCCTCCTGTCTCGGCCTCCCAAAGTGCTGGGATTATAGGCATGTGCCACCACACCGAGCCAGTGTTATTTTCTTAGTTTTGTTTGTTTTATTTTGTTACTGTCAGTAAAACCTCCTTTAATCAAGCCCAATATTTGGCTGGGCATGGTGGCTCATATCTATAATCCCAACACTTTGGGAGGCCGAGGCAGGTGGGTCACTTGAGGTCAGGAGTTTGAGACCCGTCTGGCCACCATGGTGAAACCTCATCTCTACTAAAAAATACAAAAATTAGCCGAGTGTGGTGGCATGTGCCTACAGTCCTAGTTACTTGGAAGGGTGAGGCAGGAGAATCACTTGAACCCGGGAGGTTGCAGTGAGCCAAGATTGTACCACTGCACTCTAGCCTGGGTGACAGAGGGAGACTCCATCTCAAACAAAAAAAAAGGAAGAATAAAAAGTCCAACATTTATCTTTTTTTTTTTTTTTTTTTTGAGACGGAGTCTCACTCTGTTACCCAGGCTGGAGTGCAGTGGTGCAATCTCTGCTCACTGCAACCTCCGCCTCCTGGGCTCAAGCGATTCTCCTGCCTCAGCCTCCCAAGTAGCTGGGATTACAGGCACACACCACCACACCCAGCTAATCTTTTTGTATTTTTAGTAGAGACAGGGTTTCACCGTGTTGGCCAGACTTGTCTTGAACTCCTGACCTTAGGTGATCTAATCACCTTGGTCTCCCAAAGTGTTGAGATTACAGATGTGAGACACCGCTCACGGCCTTTGTTTTTTGTTTTGTTTTGTTTTTAAGATGGAATCTCACTCTGTTGCCCAGGCTGGAGTGCAATGGCCCAATTTCAGCTCACTGCAACCTCTGCCTCCTGGGTTCCAGCAATTATCCTGCCTCAGCCTCCCAGGTAGCTGGAATTACAGGCATGTGCCACCACACCCATCTAATTTTTGTATTTTTAGTAGAGACGGGGTTTCACCATGTCGGCCGGGCTGGTCTCAAACTCCTGACCTCAGGTGATCCGCCTGCCTCTGCCTCCCAAAGTGCTAGGATTACAGGCATGAGCCACCACGCCCAACCACATTTAGCTTTTAAATAAATTTTGAAATTAAATAATGAAATTTCTCTAACTTTGTTCTTTTTCAAAAATGTTTTGGGGGAGGCTAGGCGTGGTGGCTCATGTAGGTGGCAGATTGTGGGGCTTCTCAGCCTCCATAAACTTGTCAACCAATTCCCATAATAAATCGCCTCTTATATGTCTATACCTGTTTGGTTCTGTTCTGGAGACCCCGGACTAACGCGAATCGATTAATAAACTGTAGGCCAGGTGCAGCCCACAAAAATTCATTTAACATTGAATAATTTTACCATATTAAAACTCAGGATTTCTGTTCATCAGAAGACATCCTCATACTACAATTTATCTAAGAAACTCTAGATATAAAATACATTTTTTAAGAAGAAAGAAGAGGCTGAGTGTGATGACTCACACCTGTAATCCCAGCACTTTTGGACGCTGAGGCAGGCAGATCACCTGAGGTCAGGAGTTCAAGACCAGCCTAGTCAACATGGTGAAACCCCACCTCTACTAAAAATACAAAAATTAGCTGGGCGCGGTGGTGCACGCCTGTAATCCCAGCTACTTGGGAGGCTGAGGCAGGAGCGATTATTGCTTGAACTCAGGAGGAGGAGGTTGCAATGAGACAAGATCATGCCACTGCGCTCCTGCCTGGGCCACAGAGTGAGACTCCATCTAAAAAAAAAGAAAAAAGAAGGAGAAGGAAGAAAACACATGATGAAATAGAAAACAGTGGGCTGGGCACAGTGGCTCATGCCTGTAATCCCAGCACTTTGGAAGGCCGAGGCAGGCAGATCACGAGGTCAGGAGATCGAGACCATCCTGGCTAACATGATGAAACTCCGTCTCTGCCAAAAATATTAAAAAATAGTCGGGAGTGGTGGTGGGCACCTGTAGTCCCAGCTACTCAGGAGGCTGAGGCAGGAGAATGGCATGAACCTGGGAGGCGGAGCGTGCAGTGAGCCAATATCACGCCACTGCACTTCAGCCTGGGTGACAGAGCAAGACTCCATCTCAAAAAATAAATATAAATATAAATATAAATATAAATAATTAGTGGGGTGTTGTAGTGAGTGCCCGTAGTGTCAGGCCTCAGTCTCCTCTGAAGACTGAAGGGTGAGGATCCCTTGGGCTCTGAAGTTTGGGGCTACAGTAAACTATGATTGCACTATTGCCCCAGCCTGGGCAACAAAACAAGATCCCATCTCAAAAAAAAATTAGTTACCTATAGGGGGAGGGAGACAGCAGGTTGGAGAGGACAGGGATAGAAGTAAGACTTCTTTTAACATAACTTGTTATATAGATTTGACTTTGGAACGATATAATATCTCACATCATTATGAAGAAAAATAAAACTTCAAAAAGCAATTCCTAAAAATGGAAAATAAAACTATGTATTAATTTGCTGGTATAACTTTATGGAGATTAACTATTCAAAGAGATTCAAAACAAAGTTATCTGACTATCATCCCTAGTGGGCTATAACCTAAGGACAAGAACTACAAAAATATATTTTCAGAAGTCATATTATGTTGAGTCATAAGTTTTATGAAAAAGAAAAAAAGAAAAAGAAAAAAAATCATTATGGAGGTAGAGTTGGTATCATTATTCTGAAACTGTTTTGTATACAGTGTGAGATAAAGCAAATGAGTAATGGGTTGGTGTCACTGAGAACTGAGGCTGGGCGCAGTAGCTCATATCTATAATCCCAGCACTTTGGGAGGCTGAGGTAGGAGGATTGCTTGAGCCCAGAGCCCAGGAGTTCAAGACCAGCCTAGGCAACGGAGCAAGACCCCATTTCTAAAATAAAAGTAAAAAAAAAAAAAAGAGAGAAAGAACTGAGATTTTTAAAATTGTGGTTATAGATGTATAACCTAAAATCTACCATGTTACCCATTTATAAGTGTGCCACTGAATGGCACTTAGTACATTCACACTGTGTGCAACCATCAATCACCACTATCCTGCTCCAGAATTTTTTCATCATTCCCAACACAAACTCTGCATCTGTTAAGCATTAACTCCCCATTTCCCCTTCTCTCCAGCTTCTTGTAACGGGTATTCTACTTTCTTTCTCTATGAATTTGACTATTATAGGTATCTCACATAAGTAGAATCATACATTTGTCCTTTTGTGTCTGGATTCTTTGACTTAGCATGCTGTCTTCAAGTTTCCTCAATGCCGCATGTATCAGAATTCCCTTCCTTAAGGGTGAATAATATTCCCTTGCATGTATATACCATATTTTGGGGTTTTTGTTTTGTTTTGTTTTTGAGACGGAGTCTCACTCTGTCACCCAAGCTGGAGTGTCGTGGTGTGATCTCGGCTCACTGCAACCTCTGTCTCCTGGGTTCACGCAATCCTCCTGCCTCAGCCCTCCAAGTAGCTGGGATTACAGGCGTGTGCCACCACACCCAGCTAATTTTGTATTTTTTTAAGTAGAGACAGGGTTTCGTGGGGTTTCACCATGTTGGCCAGGCTGGTCTTGAACTCCTGGCCTCAAGTGATCCACTCGCCTCGGCCTCCCAAAGTGCTGGGATTATAGGCATGAGCCACTGTGCCTGGCCCACATTTTGTTAATCCATTTGCATTAGTCCGGGGTCTCCAGAACAGAACCAAACAGATATAGATATATAAGAGGCGATTTATTATGGGAATTGGATGACAAAGTTATGGAGGCTGAGAATCTGCATCTGCCATCTGCAAGCTGGAAGACCCAGAAAGCCAGTGGTGTAATTCAGTCCAAGTCCAAAGACCAGAGGACCAGGCAAGCCAATGGTGTAATGTCTCAGAGTCTGAAGGCCTCTAGGAGCTCTGATGTCTGAGAAGATGGATGTTGCAGCTCAAGACAGCAGAGAATTCACCTTTTCTCCACCTTTTTGTTCTATTCGCGCCCTCAGTGGATTCGATGATGGCCACCTACGTTGGACAGGATGGATCTTTTTACTCAGTCTGATTCAAATACTAACCTCTTCCAGAAACATTCTCACAGACATACCCAGAAATAATATTCTACCAGCTATCCGGGTATTACTTGGGCTGGTGAAGTTGACACATGAAATTAACTATCACACTGGTCATGCATCAATGGACATTTAGGTTGTTTCCGCCTTTTGGCTATTGTGAATAATGCCGCTATGAACATTGGTGTACAGATACCAGTTTGAGTTCCTGCTTTCAGTAGTTTTGAGTACTATGAAATTTCTGGATCATGTGTTAATTCTGGTTTAATTCTTTTTTTTTTTTTTTTTTGAGATGGAATCTCGCTCTGTCGCCCACGCTGGAGTGCAGTGGCCGGATCTCAGCTCACTGCAAGCTCCGCCTCCCGGGTTCACGCCATTCTCCTGCCTCAGCCTCCCGAGTAGCTGGGACTACAGGCGCCCGCCACCTCGCCCGGCTAGTTTTTTGTATTTTTTAGTAGAGACGGGGTTTCACCGTGTTAGTCAAGATGGTCTCGATCTCCTGACCTCGTGATCCACCCGTCTCGGCCTCCCAAAGTGCTGGGATTACAGGCTTGAGCCACCGCGCCCGGCCTATTCTGGTTTAATTCTTTTTTTTTTTTTTTTTTTTTTTTTTTTTTTTTTTTTTTTTTTGAGACAGAGTCTCACGCTGTTGCCCAGGCTGGAGTGCAGTGGCGCGATCTCGGCTCACTGCAAGCTCCGCCTCCTGGGTTCACGCCATTCTCCTGCCTCAGCCTCCTGCGTAGGTAGGACTACAGGCGCCCGCCACCGCGCCCGGCTAATTTTTTGTATTTTTAGTAGAGACGGGGTTTCACTGTGGTCTCGATCTCCTGACCTTGTGATCCGCCCGCCTCGGCCTCCCAAAGTGCTGGGATTACAGGCTTGAGCCACCGCGCCCGGCCTCTGGTTTAATTCTTTTGAGGAACTGCCATACTGTTTTCCAGAGCGACTGCACCATTTTACATTCCCACCAGCAATTCACAAGTGTTTCAATTTCTCCACATGTTCTCCACATCTCCACATTTCTCAGCAAACAGCTGTTATCTTGTTTTTCTGATAACAGCCATCCTAATGGGTGTGAAGTGGTATCTCTTTGTTTTTTTGTTTTTGTTTTTGTTTTGATACAGCCTCTCTCTCTGTCGCCCAGGCTGGAGCGCAGTGGCGCGATCTCAGCTCACTGCAAGCTCCACCTCCCGGGTTCACGCCATTCTCCTGTCTCAGCCTCCGGGTTCACACCATTCTCCTGTCTCAGCCTCCGGAGTAGCTGGGACTACAAGGCACCCACCACCACACCCAGCTAATTTTTTTGTATTTTTAGTAGAGACGGGGTTTCACCGTGTTAGCCAGGATGGTTTCGATCTCCTGACCTCGTGATCTGCCTGCCTTGGCCTCCCAAAGTGCTGGGATTACAGGCGTGAGCTACCGCGCCCGGCCTATCATTAGTTCTTTATATGTTCTGGGTATTAATCCTTATCAGATACGTAATTTGCAAATGTTTCCTACCATTCTGTGGGTTGATTTTTTACTCCAGTATATTGTATTTGATGTACAAACGTTTTTAATTTTTATAAGCCTCATTTATTTTTTTCTTTTGTGGCCTGTGCTTTTATGTTGTATCCAATAAATCACGGCCAAATTCAATGTCATGAATATTATACAACATAAATAACATAATAAAAACATAAATAACAACATATAAACAATAAAAAACATACGGTACTATGTCTTTTTCTGAGTTTATAGTTTTAGGTCCTACATTTAGGTATTTGGTCCCTTTTTAGTTATTTTTTTGAGACAGGGTCACACTCTGTCGCTTAGGCTGGAGTGCAGTGGCACAGCTCACTGCCGTGAACTTGAACTCCTGGGCTCAAGTGATCCCCTGTCTCAACCTCCTGAGTAGCTGAGACTACAGGCATGCACCACCATGCCCAGCTAATTTTTTTCTTTTCTTTTTTTCTTTTTTTTTTTCTTTTGGCTTTTGTAAAGATAGGATCTTGCTATGTTGACCAGGCTGGTTTCGAACTCCCACGTTCAAGTGATCCTCCCGCCTTGGCTTCCCAAAGTGTGGGAATTACTGATGTGAGTCACCAGGTCAAGCATTTGATCCATTTTGAGTTAATTTTTGTATATAGTGTTAGGTAAGGGTTAACTTCATTCTTTTGCATGTGGATACCCAGTTTTCCCAAAACCATTTGTTGAAAAGATTGTTCTTTCCCCCGTTGAATGGTCTTGGCACTCTTGTTGGAAATAATTCAGCTGTATATGGAAAGGTTTTATTTATTTATTTATTTATTTATTTATTTATTTATTTATTTATTTTTGAGACGGAGTCTCACGCTGTCACCCAGGCTAGAGTGCCGTGGCGTGATCTCGTGGGTTCACACCATTCTCCTGCCTCAGCCTCCCAAGTAGCTGGGACTACAGGCGCCTGCCACCACGCCCGGCTAATTTTTTTTTTTTTTTTTGTATTTTTAGTAGAGACGGGGTTTCACTGTGTTGGCCAGGATGGTCTCGATCTCCTGACCTTGTGATCCACCTGCCTTGGCCTCCCAAAGTGCTGGGATTACAGACATGAGCCACCGTGCCTGGCCAAGGAAAGGTTTTATTTTTATGGGCTCTCTATTCTGTACTATCGGTCATAGTGTCTATCTTTTTTTTTTTTTCGAGACAGAATTTTGCTCTTGTTGCCCAGGCTGGAGTGTAATGGCTCGATCTTGGCTCACCACAACCTCCACCTCCCGGGTTCAAGTGATTCTCCTGCCTCAGCCTCCCAAGTAGCTGGGATTACAGGCATGAGCCACCATGCCTGGTTAATTTTGTGTTTTAGTAGAGATGGGGTTTCTCCATGTCAGTTAGGCTGGTCTTGAACACCTGACCTCAAGTGATCCGCCCGCCTCAGCCTCCCAAAGTGCTGGGATTACAAGCGTGAGCCACTGCAGCTGGCCTGTATGTCTGCCTTTATGCTAATATAACGCTGTTTCGATTACTGTAGCTTTGTAGTAAGTTTTGGAATCAGAAAATATGAGTCCTCCACCTTTGTTTCTCTTTTTTAAGATTGTTTTGGTTATTTGGGTCCCTTGAGACTCCATATGGACTTAAGAGTGGACTTTTCTATTTCCTCAAAAGAGAATCAAGATTTTTGACATGGGAGAAATATGTAAAGTGACTAAGGTTAAGTTAAAACCCTGGTAATTCTAGCCAGGCACGGTGGCTCACACCCATAATCCCAGCACTTTGGGAGGCCAAGGCAGGTGGATCACAAGGTCAGGAGTGCAAGATCAGCCTGGCAAGATGGTGAAACCCTGTCTCTACTAAAAATACAAAAATTAGCCAGGCATGGTGGCGGGCGCCTGTAACCCCAGCTACTCAGGAGGCTGAGGCAGAGAATTGCTTGAACCCAGGAGGCAGAGGTTACAGTGAGCCTGGGCAACAGAGCGAGACTCCATCTAGAAAATCATCATCATCATCATCATAATTAATAAATAAATAAAAATTTAAAAACCTTGTAATTCTAAATTTGAATAGGAAACATTAGTATGAACTCCTGATGCATTTCATATTTTAAAAAATTACAGTCAGGCGCGGTGGCTCACGCCTGTAATCCCAGCACTTTGGGAGGCCGAGGCGGGGAGATGACAAGGTCAGGAGATCAAGACCATCCTGGCCAACATGGTGAAACCCCGTCTCTACTAAAATACAAAAAATTAGCCAGGCATGGTGGCACGCGCCTGTAGTCCCAGCTACTCGGGAGGCTGAGGCAGGGGAATCACTTGAACCTGGGAGGCAGAGGTTGCAGTGAGCCGAGATCACGCCATTATACTCCAGCCTGGTGAATGAGCAAGACTCCATCTCAAAAAAAAAAAAAAAAAATTACTAACTATTCACCGAAAACATCTACAATGACTGACTCAGTAGCAATAAATATCTGAAGTACTCAAGCTGTAGTCTCTAAATAACATTTCCTACTAAGAAAAATCAGGACTCCTTGGAAAGCTGTCGGATTTCAGATCTGGGGCAGAAAATTTACTAGATGAGTCTAGAAACATCTTCTCAGGCTGGGCGCTGTGGCTCATGCCTGTAATCCCAGCACCGTGGGAGGCTGAGGCAGGTGGATCACCTGAGGTCAGGAGTTCGAGACCAACCTGACCGACATGGAAACCCTATCTCTACTAAAAATACAAAAATTAGCTGGGCGTGGTGGCACATCCCTGTAATCCCAGCTACTTGGGAGGCTGAGGCAGGAGAATTGCTTGAACCTGGGAGGCAGAGGTTGCAGTGAGCCGAGATTGCACCATTGCACTCCAGCGTGAGCAACAAGAGCAAAACTCCGTCTCAAAAAAAAAAAAAAAGAAAAAAGAAAAGAAACATTTTTTCATATCAGATAGCAAGGAAGCTATCACAGGCTACTGCAATTGCTTATTATTATTATTATTATTTTTTTTTTTTTTTTTTTTTGAGACGGAGTCTTGCTCTGTCGCCCAGGCTGGAGTGCAGTGGCCAGATCGCAGCTCACTGCAAGCTCCACCTCCCGGGTTCACGCCATTCTCCTGCCTCAGCCTCCCGAGTAGCTGGGACTACAGGCGCCCGCCACCTCGCCTGGCTAGGTTTTTTTGTACTTTTTAATAGAGACGGGGTTTCACCGTGTTCGCCAGGATGGTTTCGATCTCCTGACCTCATGATCCGCCCGTCTCGGCCTCCCAAAGTGCTGGGATTACAGGCTTGAGCCACCGCGCCTGGCCTTTATTATTATTTTTAATAGACATAGGGATCGTGCCATGTTGAACAGGCTGGTCTTAAACTCCTGGCCTCAATAAATCTTCCCCATTCAGCCTTCCAAAGTGCTAGGATTACACGTATGAGCCACCAAGACTCATATATTGGAATTGTGTCAAAAGGACTGAAGAACTAACATGAAGAGGTTCTCCCTAACCAAAGATGAATAATTTGAATTTCAATAAGAATAACTATAATTGATTAAAACACAGCTAATATATTTAAATCCATGCATTCATTAAGATTTTTAAAAACTCAGCCAGGTTTGGTAGTTCATGCCTGTAATTCTAACACTTTGGGAGGCTGAGACAGGAGGATCGCCTGAGTTCAGAGGTTCAAGACCAGCCTTGGCAACACAGCAAGACCTTGTGTCTACTAAAAATTAAAAAAAAAAGAAATTAACCGAGTGTGGTGGTACACGCTGTTAGTCCTAGCTACTTGGGAGGCTAAGGTGGGTGGACTGCTTGAGCCCAGGAGTTTGAGGCTGCAGTGTCATGCCACAGCATTCCAGCATGGCGACAGAGTGAGACCCTGCCTCAAAAAATTGTTTTCTTTTTAATTAGCTGGGTGTGGTGGTGAGTGCTTATGGTCCCAGCTATTTGGGAGGCCTAGGTAAGAGGATCCCAACTGATAGGGGGGTTGGTGGGAGAAAAAGTAGGTTTATTGGTTTATTCTGAAAGCCAACAAGACTGAGAGGATGGTGTAGTAGCGTTCTAAAGTACCGTTTTAAGTCAGTACAATCTTAGACTCTTTCTATGTTAAGGGCAGGGAAGAGGAGGAGGGTGTGACCAAGAGGTACCCCATGGCAGACATCTGGGCAGCAGCGAGGGGCCAAGGAGGTTGGGAACTTCTTTGTCCTTGGTCTAGTCACAATGCTCCTATAAATCTTTAAGAAAACATAGTTGTTTACATACTTCTTTAACCCCAGACTAAGTTTTAAAAACTACATGATTGCTGTTTTTGCATATTAGCTCAGTGCTCTAAAGCTTACGGTAGCAAAAAATTAGAAGTCCAAATGCCCATGGCCGGGCGCGGTGGCTCACGCCTGTAATAGCACTTTGGGAGGCCGAGACAGGCAGATCACTCATGAGGCTGAGGCAGGAGAATCACTTGAACCTGGGAGGCAGAGGTTACAGTGAGCCAAGATGGCACTATTGCACTCCAGCCTGGGCGACAAGAGAGAAACTCCATCTGAAAAAAATGAAAATAAAAATGTCCGTCTTCAGGATGACTAGATAAACAAACAGTGGTATATTTACACAACAAAACAGTATACAGCAGTGAAAAGTGAATTAACTGTGAAACAGATGAATCATAGTAATATGTTGAGTGAAAAAAGCAAGTAACAAAGGACAACAAATCATATGATGCCCTCTACATAAAAGTTCAAAACTGGCCGGGCGCGGTGGCTCAAGCCTGTAATCCCAGCACTTTGGGAGGCCGAGGCTGAGGTCAGGAGTTCGAGACCAGCCTGGCCAACATGGTAGAACCCCGTCTCTACTAAAAAAATACAAAAATTAGCCAGGAGTGGTGGTTGGCCCCTTTAAATCCCAGCTACTTGGGAGGCTGAGGGAGGAGAATCACTTGAACCCGGGAGGTGGAGGTTGCAGTGAGCTGAATGCCACTGCACTCCAGCCTGGACGACAGAGCGAGACTTCATCTCAAAAAAAAAAAGTTCAAAACTAAGGAAAACCAAACAATATATTGTGTAGGCATGCAGATATGAGTAATTTTTTTTTTTTTAATACAGAATTCTGGCCCAGGCGTGGTGGCTCATGCCTGTAATTCCACTTTGGGAGGCTGAGGTGTGAGTATCGCTTGAGCCCAGGAGTTTGAGACCAGCCTGGGCAACACAGCAAGACCCATCTCTAGTTATAATTAATTAATTAATTTAAGAAAATACAGAATTCTGGCCCAGCGTGGTGACTCATTCCTGTAATCCCAGCACTTTGTGAGGCCAAGGTGGAAGGAAAGTTGAGCTCAGGAGTTCAAGGACAGCCTAGACAACAAGGTTAAACCACTTCTCTACAAAAAAATACAAAAACTTAGCCAGGCATGGTGGTGTGCTCCCATAGTCCCAGCTATGCAGGAGGCTGAAGTGGGAGGATTGCTTGATCCTAGGTGGTAGAGGCTGCAGTGAGCCAAGACTGTGCCACTACACTCCAGCCTGGGCGACAGAGCGCGAGCCTGTCTCAAAAAATAAATACATACAATACAATACAATACAACGCAGAATTCTGCACGGTGGTGGTCCCTTAAGTTTTGCAATGGGTACACGGGTGTTTATGGTATTAATTTAAAAGTTATAAATATACATGAATTTTAAGAAGAGGATCCATGCAAGGTTTAATGATAATTGTATGTCATCCATTCGCTCAACTGAAGTCGGCCTTCCCCGCCCCCTGCCAAAAGTAAACACTTTTCTAATCAGGGCCAGCCACTGGAGAAACTGAAATGAGTGGGCGGGGTGCTAACTCTATTTTCACTTTTCTCTTCCTGTTTCTTCAGAGCCTGGGAAACAAGTCAGAATTTCCAGTCTTTTCCAATTCCCACATGATTTCCTAATTCAAGACGAATTCAGAGAAAATAAGTCTTTCTCCATCTGGAGAAGACTCCGCCCCCTGGAGCATCCTCCTTCGGGGATGAGGCCTGAGGTGGGGCTGCGCCAGCCCCAGCCCCCACAAGGACGCGCCTTGGGCTTGGTCTTGGGGGAGCTACCCGCACTGTGGGGTCACATGACAGAATTAGTGGTCAGCCCTAGCTGGAGGTCCAGGGCAAACACAGGCGGGGGCAGTGGGGTTGGGGGTTGTGGCCCTGCTGATTCGAGTGTCCCCTGTGGGTTCCGGACCTTCTGAGATACAAGCGCCAGGCTTCAGAGACGAAGCTCCGGGGTTTACCCCTGGGGACCCCCTGCTCCTGCAGCCGCTGAGGGCCGGCAGTTTGGCTGCATAGTAAGCTGGCGCTTTAGCTGGAGAGGGACGAGCTCTCGGCCAGCTCGCCAGCGGGAGGGCCTCAAGTTGTCCCATCCGGGCTGCAGGCTCCGCAAAGCTCCCTGATGCACTGTCAGAGGGGGAGGTCCGGCCGCTCCCCTTCCCCTACAGCCGCATCTAGAGTGGGGTAGGTTGGACATTTTAACGTGCTTCTGAGACAGTCACCACCGAAAGGCACCTTTAGCGATGAGGAAACCGGCGTGGAGTTCAACCACCCGGCCTCTGCGGAGCAGAAGGCCCGACTGGGCCTTTCCCTGCGCGGGGCGGGCGGCCGCAGCCCCGTAGCCCGGGCTTTGCTCCAGACCCGGCCCAGAGTGACATCACCAAACTCCGCCGATCGGTGGGAGGGGGCCCTGAAATCCCCTAAAAACAAAGTGAGTAATCGGCGGACCCGCCCTCCAGGCGGGGCCGGGACCCGGGAGCTAGCCGAACCACCGGGCACACCAGCCTCTTCGTCTCCGGCGACGCGCGCACTTGGCCCCGGCCCCCGGCAGCGGCTGTGCGCGCGGCCTCTTCGTCCTCCGCGCGGCGCGCACTTGCTCCCGGCCCCTTCGCCGGGCGGCGGCGGGGCAGCGCGCAGGCGCGGCCGGATTCCGGGCAGTGACGCGACGGCGGGCGCGCGCGGCGCATTTCCGCCTCTGGCGAATGGCTCGGCTGTAGTGCACGCCGCGGGCCCAGCTGCGACCCCGGCCCCGCCCCCGGGACCCCGGCCATGGACGGTGAGGTCGCCCTCTGACCCCGCGGGGTGGCCGCGCCGGGACCGCCCCGGCTGTGGCGGGAGGCCCCGCGCCGCTTTCCGCCCCTTCCTGCGCCGACTGGCGCTGCGCAGGGAGCGGTCGGCCTGCCGGATGGTGGCGCGGGGCGGGGCAGGCGGGGAGGGGTCTGACTCAGTTTCCCCTCTGGGTGGAGGGGGGCCCTTGACTCAGCATCCTCCCTGGGTGGGGGAGCAGAGGGAGCCTTGACTCAGTTTCCCTCCACACCGTCCATGGGGGCAGCTCTGGCTTCGTTTCCCTATTAGGGGAGAACGCATCTGATTCAGTTTCCTCTCTGGATGGAGGTGGGGCGTGCCCTCCCTCAGTTTTCCTTATGAAAGTACAACAGGCCCTGATTCGGCTTCCCTCGGGAGAAGGATTCCTTACCCCGTTTTCCCTCAAGAAGCAGGTGTTTCTGGTTCCTTTCCTCCACTCCTTAGTTTCACCGCAGGTTCTAGGAAGCAGGTCCTTACTCAGTTCCCCTGGGAGGGAGCCTGGCTTCTCTTCTCTGTGGAGAGCAGATACTCCCTTGTGAGGATGGGCAGTGGGTGTGTGCTGACCCTGATCTCCCTCCCCTTTCAGAACTGTTCCCCCTCATCTTCCCGGCAGGTAAGTGGCCCCCGCAGCAGTCCGGGAGGTGTTCCCTGGGGTAGGGCAGCGGGGGCAGCTGTCTAATGGGCCTGCGGTGTCCCCTGGCAGAGCCAGCCCAGGCCTCTGGCCCTTATGTGGAGATCATTGAGCAGCCCAAGCAGCGGGGCATGCGCTTCCGCTACAAGTGCGAGGGGCGCTCCGCGGGCAGCATCCCAGGCGAGAGGAGCACAGATACCACCAAGACCCACCCCACCATCAAGGTCAGCACTGCACCAGGGTGTGCGGGGAAGGGACTGTGGAACCCCAGCCCTCTGTGTTTGGGAGTCAGGTTTGGATGTCTGGGCCTCTGTACTTTGGACAGATCAATGGCTACACAGGACCAGGGACAGTACGCATCTCCCTAGTCACCAAGGACCCTCCTCACCGGCCTCACCCCCACGAGCTTGTAGGAAAGGACTGCCGGGATGGCTTCTATGAGGCTGAGCTCTGCCCGGACCGCTGCATCCACAGGTGAGCTCCCTGCAGGCTAGGAGGCCCAGCATGAGGGAACAGGAGGCGGGCTATGAAGTAGCCGCTACAGTGTTACTCCTTTCTGGACACAGGGCAGAGTTGCTTACTTCTTGCTCTGACTCAGCTCTGCAAGTAAACTCTCTTTGTCTTGAAATGATCTATTTGTACCTCTACTCTAGCACAGATAAGAGCTCCAAGGGATATGGATGGGTCCCTAATCACTTCTGAATCCCTGACCCCTGTAGCTGGAAGGACAAGTCCCTTGGAGTCATGTCTCTTGTTTGAGAAAGAAAACCACTGAACCAACACTCTCCCCTGGAGGTGACATTGCAGTTGACAGAAACAGGCCTTAAAAAAATATACAGGCCAGGCATAGTGGCTCATGCTTATAATTCTAGCACTTCCGGAGGCCAAGGCAGGAAGATCTCTTGAGCCTGGGAGTTCAAGACTAACCAAGGCAACATAGTGAGACCCTATCTCTACAAAAAAATAAGAAATTAGCTGGGTATGGTGACTTGTGCCTATAGTCCCAGCTACTTGGGAGGCTGATGTGGGAGGATCACCTGAGCCCAGGAGGTCACCGCTATGGCAAGCTATGATTACACCACGACACTTGGGTAGCAGAGCGACACCTTGTCGTGTTTTTTTTTTTTTTTTGAGACGGAGTCTTGCTCTGTCCCCAGGCTGGAGTGCAGTGGCGCAATCTCAGCTCCCTGCAACCTCTATCTGCCGGGTTTAGACCACTCTCCTGCCTCAGCTTCCCAAGTAGCTGGGACTACAGGTGCCCGCCACCACGCCCAGCTAATTTTTTTGCGTTTTTTTTTTTAGTAGAGAAGGGGTTTCACCATGTTACTCAGGATGTTCTCAATCTCCTTACCTCATGATCTGCCTGTCTCAGCCTCCCAAAGTGCTGGGATTACAGGTGTGAGCCACCGCACCCGGCCCAACACCCTGTCTCTTAAAAATAAATAAATACACAGATAAATAAACAAGGTGCTGTCAGAGTAACAATTTCAGTCCTGAAAATAAAACAAAGTCATAGGATAGAAGGATAACCTGGGGTGGGGGAGTTACGGGAGCTGGTGTGATGACTTTAGATTGGAAGGTCAGGGAAGGCCTCCCTCCTTGAATGGTGAGAAGGAGGAGAGAAGTAGGAAAAGAACATTCCAAGCCGACCAAACAAGTGCAGAGGCCTTGAGGTGGGAATGAGTGTCCTGTGTTTAGAGAATGGAAAAGAAGCGCCTGTGGTTGTAAGCAGGGAGCCCACGGGGAGGCTGGCAGGGGCGGGGGCACGGAGGTGCTTGTCAGCTGAGGGAAGGGACAGGGTTCATTGCAGCACAGTAGGAAGCCACTGGAGGGGGTCAAGCATGGAGCGATGGTCTGGGGGTGGGTGGGGGAGGAAGGAGCAGGCTGGGCAAGGCAGGAAGGTCCGGGCTGTGTGAGAGACAGCGGGACAGATGGCTGGGGGTGCTCAGTTTCCAGAACCTGGGAATCCAGTGTGTGAAGAAGCGGGACCTGGAGCAGGCTATCACTCAGCGCATCCAGACGAACAACAATCCCTTCCAAGGTGAGGGCTACCCTGCCTGCCGCCCCCGCACCCTCTGCCACCCTCCCTGGCCCGCCTTTCCTGCATCTCCCTCATTGGCCAGTACACGGTAAAGATGGACTCTTGGTGCCCATTCGGTACTCTCCCACTTTGCCATTGGGAAACTGAGGCCCAGGAGGGGACATGACATTCAGGTCACAGTGGAGTCACTGCTGGGTTCTGCCTCCTCTAGGACTTGTGTTTTACACACTCGCCAGCGGCCCTCCCAGAGCAGAGCTCCCTGCCCCAACTGGTCACACCTATATCCCCACTTCCCCTGCTCTCCTGATCACCTGTTTTCTTGCCAGTTCCTATAGAAGAACAGCGTGGGGACTACGACCTGAATGCTGTGCGGCTCTGCTTCCAGGTGACAGTGCGGGATCCATCAGGCAGGCCCCTCCGCCTGCCGCCTGTCCTTTCTCATCCCATCTTTGACAACCGTGAGTAGCGAGGGAGACACAGGAAGGGGAGAGGGTGGGCCTGGATAGGAGGAAGGGGTTGGGGTGAGTGTGGCCTGCAAGAGGTGCTCTGATTCATCAGTCATCTTGTGTATTCATCTTCTCTTCTGTGCCCAGCTCTTTGTTGGCTGGGGAGAGAAGGCAAAGAAGACCCAGAGCTGTCCTTGAGGTGTAGCTCCGGCCTGGCAGGGAGTCTAGCAGGGAGTCTGATGGGAAATGGGCATTTTCAGTATCGTGTGATGAGAAGGTGGTGTGCCCACAACTGCGATAATGACTCTAGGAAACGAACTCCCAGGAATAAGATAGTGTTCGAGAATGATGCTTCAGTGACAGAAGCCCGCAGACGAATTGGGCTGACTGATCAGCTGCAGTCTTTAATTAAGTAACCAGCAGGATGAATGGAAATAAAACGACTCTGGAACCCCAAAGATGGGAAACCAGGATAAACTGGGGGTCAGGAGGGAAGGGCTCATTGCCAAGGTGGGTATGGACTGACCTTAAAGATTGCTTTGGTCAGGTGGAGACACAGTGTGATCAGATTGGCACTCACTGGACTATAAGCTCCGTGAGAGCAGAGGTTTAGGTTTTGTATGTGGTTGTATTCTCCTTGCTTAGATCAGTAGGCAAATACTTGTTGAATTGGTTGGGGTGAGGAGCTAATAAGAAGGTCTGACTGTGGCTGCAAAGGTGTAGGTGGCAAGCTCTGGGCAACCTTGACTTGGGGCTAGGCAGGGAAGTTGCATCTCCTGCAGGCCACCCCGGGGACCTCTGGTGGCTCAGGTCATCCTTCCTTGTTCTCACTGCCTCAGGTGCCCCCAACACTGCCGAACTCAAGATCTGCCGAGTGAACCGAAACTCTGGCAGCTGCCTCGGTGGGGATGAGATCTTCCTACTGTGTGACAAGGTGCAGAAAGGTATACATCAGGAGGCAGGGGTGGGCTCTTGGGAGCAAGGGGTGAAGCTGAGCAGAGACGGGGCGTGGCAGGCAACTGGCTTTGGATACTTCCTCCTATGCCTCAGGGGCCTCAGGTGGGCCGAAGGGTGATATTAGAAGACAAGCATCCGAAGTTGAGGGGGAGACCGTGGAGGGTTAGACACACTGACCCACACTGCCACCCCATCTCCTGCAGAGGACATTGAGGTGTATTTCACGGGACCAGGCTGGGAGGCCCGAGGCTCCTTTTCACAAGCTGATGTGCACCGACAAGTGGCCATTGTGTTCCGGACCCCTCCCTACGCAGACCCCAGCCTGCAGGCTCCCGTGCGTGTCTCCATGCAGCTGCGGCGGCCTTCCGACCGGGAGCTCAGTGAGCCCATGGAATTCCAGTACCTGCCAGATACAGGTACACAGCTGGGATGGCAGCATCAGGGCAGCTGGGCTCTGCCATGAGAGAGAGGCCAAGACCGCATGTCTGGGGCTGTAGTTGAGGGCCAGAAGCTGGAGTCAGAGCTTGGGATTTATATGGTAATTGGAATCCATTTCTTGCCACATTTAATGATAAGGATACCTCAGACGTTGAGCTAGTACTACACATCTGCCCTATTCCAGGCATTTCACTGGATCACCTGATTCTAATGTCATGACCCTTTTGAAGTAGGAGATAGTGTCTGACTTGCTTGGGTTCACGTGGCTAGTAAGTAGCAGAGTCAGCATTGGAACCCAGGCCATCTGGCTTCAAGGTCCTTTTGCCACACTGGTTGTCTTGTCACTACCATAGAGCTCAGCCACATTTTGGTCAAGGTTTGAATGTCTACTTGGTACCAGGGCCTGTGCCAGGTATTGTGAATACAAAAAATGAGTAAGACAGGCTCCCTGCCCTCAGAATCTCAGTCACTTGAGGAAGACAAATATGCAAAACAGATCCTTAAGTCACAGAATGACATGTGAAACAGAGGTGTGTGCAGAGCAGCACGGGGGCACGGTGGCCTCCGGGGAGCTGGAGACAGCTGCATGGAGAAGGTGGCGTTGAAGCTGGAGAAAGACACGGAAGTGTGTTCTCTAGGCAGGTGGCCAAGCACCTGGAAGGGAAGGGGTGTTGGCAACTGCACGGCCTGTTTGGGGGCATCTTCGTGGTTTGAGCCGATGTTGGGCAGTGAGCAGGCTCAGAGGAGGGCGTGGTTAAGCTGAAGGCCTCTAAGCAGAGAAGTGACAGGAGCAGATTTGGAAGTTGACTCAGGAAGCCACATGTAGAAGATCAGAGACGAACAGACTCAAAGCGGGGAGGCCATTCTGGAAGATGTTGCTGTAGTCCAGGAAAAGAAGATGCGGCACAAACCTCGTAGAAGGAATAGCGAAGCAAGATCACATCTCCGCCACTGTCCTCAGTTACCCTTCAGCCCTGCAGCCATTTTGCATCTTACAGACCAAGCTCAGTCTCACCTCAGGACCTGTGTCTACCTATTGCCTCTGCTTGGAATGCCTGGCCCAAGGTTTTAATGCAGGTGGCTTATGCCAGTCCTTCCCTCTAAATTTAGACTGCCCCGACCTCACTTCCGGTATTGTTCCATCACCGTATCTTCCCTGAACCACTGTCACTTGAGATTTTCTGGTTTGTATATATGGTTGTGTCCCTCTCACTTTTTCACTAGGATGCCAACTTTTTGGGAGCAGACACCTTGTGTGCTTATGGCCACATCCCCAGTGTCTAGAAGGGAGGCTGGCACATAGTAGGTGCTTGATAAATATGTGTCAAGTTAGTGGTGGGGAGTGAGAGAAAAGAAGGTAATCATTCCAAGGTTTCTAGCTTGGGTGACAGGGCAGATGGCAGATGGATGGTCAGGAAATACAAGAGAAAGAATCCAGTTTTTGAGGGATGATGAGGTTGTCTTTGAATTAATGGAACTGAGGTGCTTTGGAGCTACTGAAGTACCATTGTAATTAGAAAGACAGTTCTGGGCCGGGCGCGGTGGCTCACGCCTGTAATCCCAGCACTTTGGGAGGCCGAGACGGGCGGATCACGAGGTCAGGAGATCGAGACCATCCTGGCTAACACGGTGAAACCCCATCTCTACTAAAAAGAAGTACAAAAAACTAGCCGGTCGAGGTGGCGGGCGCCTGTAGTCCCAGCTACTCGGGAGGCTGAGGCGGGAGAATGGCGTGAACCCGGGAGGCGGAGCTTGCAGTGAGCGGAGATCCGGCCACTGCACTCCAGCCTGGGCGACAGAGCGAGACTCCATCTCAAAAAAAAAAAAAAAAAAAAAAAAGAAAGACAGTTCTGAAAGCTCCGACTAAAATACGAAACCATTACAGATAAGAATAAGAGTCTGCTGAAGTGTTAAGGCAGTTGTGCCCCAGCTGCCCCAGAGTGGCAAGAAATTCTCACCGCCCTGGGTGGAGGCTGACAGTGAGCCAGGACGTGAGCAGTGCAGGAAGGCATGAGCTGGAGGCTGGGGCCCCCCAGGGCTCCTCTTTCCCCAGAGCACGGCCCCTGTACTCGGCCTCGCCATGTGGCCGTAGAGGGGCAGATTCAGCCAACAGAGGCCTCCAAAAGCTGTGGGATTCTCAGAACTGCTGGATGTCACACATCCCTTCTCACTGGCAGAGGAGGTTGGGAGAACGGGTCTTGGGAAAGCCTGGCTCCTCGGTTTCCTCCTGAGGGTCCTTTGAGAGCGTTGGGGGCCCACCTGAGGAGAGCAAGTCCCACTTCTCCCCCTTACTTTCCCAGACGATCGTCACCGGATTGAGGAGAAACGCAAAAGGACATATGAGACCTTCAAGAGCATCATGAAGAAGAGTCCTTTCAGCGGTGAGATGGGGACCGGGAAGGACAGAGAGAAAGGCAGCGGGGAGGGAGGGGACACCCTGGGGCTGAGAACTGACCCAGCCCTTGCCCTGCAGGACCCACTGACCCCCGGCCTCCACCTCGGCGCATTGCTGTGCCTTCCCGCAGCTCAGTTGTTCCCAAGCCAGGTAAGGATTTCCTTTTGTCCTACTGGAACGACAGGTTCAGCTCTGTTCAGCTGAGGAGCAGTGGAGATGCAGACTCTTGGGCCCCATTACAGACCTACTGAATCAGAGGCTTTGAAAGGATGGCGCAGGAACCAGCGACTTCTGGGACGCTAATGCATGCTGAAGCCTGGGAACCACTGTGCCAGTTAAATCCTGTACTGGGTATCTTGGGATTCAGAAGTTAAAAATGCAGAATCGGCCGGGCGCGGTGGCTCATGCCTGTAATCCCAGCACTTTGGGAGGCCGAGACGGGCAGATGACGAGGTCAGGAGATCGAGACCATCCTGGCTAACACGGTGAAACGCTGTCTCTCTTAAAAATACAAAACATTAGCCGGGCGAGGTGGCGGGCGCCTGTAGTCCCAGCTACTCGGGAGGCTGAGGCAGGAGAATGGCATGAACCTGGGAGGCGGAGCTTGCAGTGAGCTGAGATCACGCCACTGCACTCTAGCCTGGGCGACAGAGCGAGACTCCGTCTCAAAAAAAAAAAATGCAGAATCTCTGCTTTCATCTCTCACTTGAATTAGGGGGAACAAAAATCACTTCTGAATTAGCAAGACGTATGTGCCAGTGCGAGGCTCAAAAACTGACAAGCTGTCCACTTGAGGCCGCTGCTCACTTGATGCTCCATGGGCTCATTGCCTCTCAGGACTTAGTTTTTCAGCTGTAAACCGAGGAGTCCAGCTTGTCTCTCAAAGTGTCCCTTCCTTTAAAAGGCTGGGAGAGTTTTGTGGGCTTGAGTAGTCAGGGAGGACTCCAACGTGGAGGTGTGGCTAGAACTGGACCCTACAGGCTGGGTCAGATGGGGTAAGAGGAAGGAGATAGGGTGTTGGCAGTGACTTCCTAGAGAGGGATTGAGCCTAGGCGCCATCAAGAGGGGCTGGGGTAAGAGGACGGAGTGGATCTCTAGGGCTTTCTCTGACCCCTGCCTCTCTGTCTCTCTCCTCCAGCACCCCAGCCCTATCCCTTTACGTCATCCCTGAGCACCATCAACTATGATGAGTTTCCCACCATGGTGTTTCCTTCTGGGCAGATAAGCCAGGCCTCAGCCTTGGCCCCTCCCCAAGTCCTGCCCCAGGCTCCAGCCCCTGCCCCTGCTCCAGCCATGGTATCACCTCTGGCCCAGGCCCCAGTCCTAGCCCCAGGCCCTCCTCAGGCTGTGGCCCCACCTGCCCCCAAGCCCACCCAGGCTGGGGAAGGAACGCTGTCAGAGGCCTTGCTGCAGCTGCAGTTTGATGATGAAGACCTGGGGGCCTTGCTTGGCAACAGCACAGACCCAACCGTGTTCACAGACCTGGCATCAGTCGACAACTCGGAGTTTCAGCAGCTGCTGAACCAGGGCGTACCTGTGGCCCCCCACACAACTGAGCCCATGCTGATGGAGTACCCTGAGGCTATAACTCGCCTAGTGACAGGGGCCCAGAGGCCCCCTGACCCAGCTCCTGCTCCACTGGGGGCCCCGGGGCTCCCCAACGGCCTCCTTTCAGGAGATGAAGACTTCTCCTCCATTGCGGACATGGACTTCTCAGCCCTGCTGAGTCAGATCAGCTCCTAAGGGGTGATGCCTACCCTCCCCAGAGCACTGGCTTGCAGGGGATTGAAGCCCTCCCAGAGCACTTACGGATTCTGGTGGGGTGTGTTCCAGCTGCCCCCAACTTTGGTGATGTCTTCCTTGGAGGGGGAAGGCATATTTTATTCTTTTATTGGCAGTACCTGTATCTATCTCTCTTTTTGGAGGTGCTTAAGCAGAAGCATTAACTTCTCTGGAAAGGGGGAAGCTGGGGAAACTCAAACTCTTCCCCTGTCCTGATGGTCAGCTCACTTCTCTGTATGGAACTATGGGGTCCCCCATCCCCATCCTGCAGCTTCTAGTACTCTCCTAGAGAGAGAAGCAGGCTAGAGGTAAGGCCTTTGAGCCCACACAGCCTTATTATCAAGTGTCTTCCATCATGGATTCATTACACCTTGAAATAACGCCCCAGGTACCAGCCCCTCTATGGCATTGGCATTGTCGCTGTGCCTAACACCAGCATTTGAGGGGCTGGCCTTCGTGCCCCACAGAGGTCTCTGCCGGCTCTTTCCTTGCTCAGCTGTGGCTGAAGGAAACCAGTGGAACAACGCTGGCTCTCTCAAGGATCCAGAGGGGGTTTGGTCTGGGACTTCCCTGCTCTCCCTCTTCTCAAGTGCCTTAATTGAGGGCAAGTTGTTAAAGAGAGTCGGGGAGAGCAGGCTGGCAGCTCTCCAGTCAGGAGGCATAGTTTTCACCGAAGAATCAAAGCACTTGGACTCTTGCTCTTTCTACTCTTGAATTAATAAATCTGTTGCCAAGCTGGCTAGATTCGCTTTTTTTCAGCAGACACTGAGCACACACTTTGCTAGTCACATCAGGCCGGACATTGGTGGTAGAGAGCTGGGTGAATGCGTGCACTGTCCTCTGAGAGCCTGCAGTCTGAGAATGCCCTTGGAAACCCCGAGTTACTGTCCAGTGGATGAAAACGGGCAACTAAGGCAGGAGTCCTAACACACCGAGAGCCTAGTAGGGCCCACTGACTGGGGATTGAGCAATTTCAGGAGTCTTCCCGGAGGCCCCATTTGCTCCAGGTCTTAGATCAGCTGAGAGTGGATCTCGCAGAGGGACTAGCCAGCGTCAGAGGTAAGAGAAACGATGTTCGAAAGATTTGATGGGGCCAGGAAATTTGGACTTAATTCCTTGGGTGGCCCAGGGAGTGTGTGCTTCTCTCTTGGGGATGTGTAGTGCCAGGTGAAGATCTACCCTGCCCCACCGATGCTTTGATACTCTGTTCTGGGAGGAACGGTGAAAGCTTCAATCCACAGCCTCAGGAAGCCAAAACAAAGGCCCAGCCGCAGCCCACAGGGCTACAGCTGGACGTACTTCCGCTTTGCCCCAGCGCAAGCTCAGAGCAAATAGCGCTGGCCGGCTTGGTCCCCCAGTTCTCGAGTGCGCAGGCGCACAAGGAGACCTCAGCGACCGGAGGCCGAGTCCCGCATCTGGGGGAAATCCCCGCCGAAGCCGATGGCGTTTCCTCTGGGTTTCGCACTGCTGCGGGAGTACAACAGCAGGGGAAAAGGAGTTATCGTCAGCAGGACGCGTCCCAAAAGTCAGCGAGTCTGCTAGAAACACAAAAGACCCTGGGTGCAGGCTCCCATGGGCAGCGTCTGCGAGACTGCAGGCCGACTGCATCGATGAAGTGGAGCTTGCCCCGGGGCTCTGGCTCGCTGGGGATGGCCAGGGGCGGGGCCTGGAGCGAGGGCGGGCCTCGGCGGAACTCCTACGCGAGGGGCGGAGCCCGGGCTCGCGGTGTCCCGGTCAGGACCCGGGCGAAGCTGCCGGGTAGTCTCTGGGAGGCGGGGCCGGGGAGGAAGCGGGCGGGGTGAGAAGGCTCCTAAGCTGAGGAAGCCGATTGCTGAGCTGCGCAGGGACCCCGACCGGAGGTCCCCGACCCGAGGCCCAGAGGGAAACCAGGGAGCCCAGGCCATGCAGCCCATGCTGCGCCTCCCTCGCCTTGGCTTTCTCGGTCCCGCTTCCTCCCGTTACCCACGGAAGACCTCTCCTGGTCCTTCTCTCATTCCTGAATGATCCCATCATGCTCATGGCTCACCAGCTCCAAGTCCTCGTATCCAGCCCAGACCTCTCTCCTCTGCGCGCCAGCCCCTGGATATCTCCACTCTGACGTCCTCGGGCCTCTCAAACACCCTGTTCCAAATGACCTCAGCCATCCCCAGTCTGCCTCTCGTTTTCCCTGTGTCAGCCCTGGCCCTGCCACCTCCCAGGGGCTCCAGCCGGAAACCTGGCCACTATTGTAGATGCCACAACTCTTCTCTTAGTAACTTGCATCCAGTCTTTCCACGAGGTTCTGAAAAATCTGCCCACTTCTCCCCACTGTCACTGCTATCACTGAGTTTAAGTCACCACTATACCTCCCACTGGACTGTGGCTACAGCCGCCTCCCTGCAGCCAAAGAGCTCTGACATCTAGATCTCACCTCATCAATCTCCCTTCGAACATCAACCACATGACCAGATCCTAGTTTTCTGCAGACACACCCTCAGTGACCAGAGCTTCCACACTAGTCCACAACCAGGAAGAACTGGCAGTCTTGGGAACTGCTAATCCACGATCCCTAGTGCACCTTCACAACCCTTTCTGATCTGGCTTCTTTGACCATGGGTTCCTGTGTGTGCCTTGGCTCTAGTCCAACAGGCCCCAGCCAGACTGGTCCTACCAGGATACCTCTGACGTCTCTGCCTGGTGAACTCCTACCCAACCTTCAAAACTCAGCCCTCATTACCTCCTCCATGAAGGCTTCCTGATCCTCAGATGCTGTGTTTCTCAGAGCCT
Source organism: Macaca mulatta (assembly GCF_049350105.2). Classification (NCBI taxonomy): domain Eukaryota; kingdom Metazoa; phylum Chordata; class Mammalia; order Primates; family Cercopithecidae; genus Macaca; species Macaca mulatta. The sequence continues at coordinate 8,740,748 of NC_133419.1, forward strand.
AGCTCATCCTGCCAGCACCTAAGTTAACAGACCCAGGGCCTAGGTCTCACCATGGAGCTTCAGCCAGCCTAGGGAAGGGACTGGAATAGGCATGAGATGCTGGGCAAGTCTGCCCTGTCTGGGCCTCAGGTCCAGAAAACATAGGATTTAGACAAAGTCCAAGTTTGGACTTGATGATGCCACTTAGAGGACCATAGGCTGGTGAGGAGAGAAGCGGGTCAAGGGCCCATTTCCTCCAGGACATGGAAACAGCCCCAGTCAACTGAGGCAGAGATGCCACCACCTCTGGAATTGGGCCCTGCAAGAAGTGACCAGGTGGGTGGAGAGAGGACGAGGCCTGGGGGCTCAGTGGCTTCAGAGAGAAGAATGAGGCCTGCACCGAGGTGCAGGGCCTTGTGATGCACGGCCAGGGTAGGTGTGGGCTGTGGCCACCTCCTTCCCTGCAGAACCAAATAAACGTTATGGGAGAGAAGCCAAGCAGTGGCCTGGCCGCAGGGACCCCTCAGCGAGTGCCAGCCCATCTCTGAGCCAGTGTTCCCAGGACCTGTCCTGACTGCTCCGAGGAGTCTGGCTGGGGCCTCTGGAGGCAAAGCCCCTGGCCCTGCCCCGTCTTGGACACATATTCAGACGCAGACAGCAGTGGCTTCTTTACTCCCTGAAGTCCTCTTTTCTCACAGAATATTTACAAACAGGGAAGGGGTGGAGGCCACCAAATAAAGGGCTGGGGACGGGGGCAGTGCTAAGACGCGCCTCTGCGCAGGGAGAGTTCCTGAGAAGGGCCCAGTGTGACCACGGTGCCCTCAGGGGCCCAGGTGGTCCCAGGTGGCTCAGGCCAGGTCAGCGGTGGGAGAGCCCAGCTGCTTGGAGGCCAGGAGCAGGCGTGTGGCTGCGCTCTCAGACTCTGCCTGCAGCCGTCGGTTGTTGTGTCTCAGGCTCCGCACCTCCTCCTCCAGGGCTGCCCTGTCCGCCTTCTCCTGGGGTGGCCGGGGAAGACAAGAGTCAGAGCCGCCAGCCCCTTTCCTGGGGCAGCCTTGTGACTCCCCCCAAGCCCAGCCCACCCCTCACCTTCTGCAGGTCCTCCTGCAGCTTCCTGAGCATGGACTCCAAGTGAGAGACCTTCTCTGAGAGGTTCCCAGGCTCTGGCCTGAGGACATGGGGGTCAAGACTCAGCAAGACCAAGGCAGGGCACAGCGCACCAGCTGACTCTCAGCCCCACCTAATGAGAGGGGCCCCGCCAGTCTTCTATGCATATGTGGCAGCAGAGCCGGGACAGACCTCCACCCCAGCGGACAGGCATGAAGTGGGGGGTCATGTGGGCAGGTAAAGCGGCTGTGGGGAGTTGGGGAGCTTACTCAGCATCAGACTTTGGAGTTCCCTTAGGGTCTCCGCTCTCTGGGATGGGCTGTCCTGTGGGGACAGAGGGATCAGGTGGGCAGTCAGAAAGGGGGCAAGAGCACTGCCCAGGCTTACTGCAGCACCCTGGTGGCCTCACCCTCTCTGGACAGCGACTCCAGAATGGTGTTGCAAGTGGAGGCGATCTCCGAGATGGCCTGCCACTCATCCTCCAGGGTCCCACTGCCTGCCTCCGACATGACTGTGGGCACAAGGAGCAGGCTGAGCTGGGGAAGCCCAGAAGCACCCCCCGACCCTTCCCCTGCTCTCCTGGGTCCAGACTCACTCCTGCTGATGGAGTTCCGCAGAGACAAGGTACGTGGCAGAAAGGAGGCCCTCAGCTCTGGAGCCGGGTTGCCCTTGTCCTCAGAGCCACTGGGACTGCCTGGCCCGTCCTGTGCGACAGAAGTGGATACCGATTCAGTGATGCCCACTGTCACCACTGTGCCACTGGGCTCCAGAGCCCGGTTTCTGCTCACCTCGGTCAGGGGTGCCTCACTGTCAGCACTGGGTACTGATGGCTTGGCCGTGGTGGCCAGGAGGAGATCCGGGGTGGTGGTGGGCAGGACTGGGGCCTCATCTGACAGGGAGCTGGGGAGAGCAGGGGTGGCTCAGAAAGGGAAGCCGCTTTTCCAGAGGCCTGGAGGAGAGGGAAGGCCAAGAGTGTGCACCTGCGTGGTGACAACGAGTTCTGGCTGTGCAGGAACTCGGTCCTCTCCTCGGCCAGATCCCCAGGCACTGGAGGACTGCCACCATCTTGCAGGCATAGGTGCAGCAGCTGTTTTGTGGTGGGCAGCAGGGTCACCCCCTGGACCTCATCCTGCACAGGCTCTGGGGCCCCCCGCCGGCTGGGCTCCTGCAGAGACAGCATGTACAGCTCCGAAAAACTCCTGTGGAGGGGGACAGGGTCAGGCAGGACTTCCCCAGTCCCCAGCGTCCTGCATCACCAGCCCCACCCCCAGCCCAGCTCACTACCAGGAGCAGGAGAGCTCCCCAGTTTCCAGACAACAGTGAAAAATGTCTGCCTGGTTACTGGCCATTTTTCCAGACCATGGTTCAAATTCCAGTGCTGCCCCTGGATATCCCAAGCAAATCACTCTGAACATCAATTTCTCCATCTGTGAAATGGGGATAATAGTACCAACCTCATAGTGTGCTGTGAGGGTTTAAGTAAGACGTTTAAATTGCTTAAATCCCAAAACTACTGTCTGTAGCCAAATCCAACCTGTGCCTTTTCCTTTTCTTTTCTAAAGCAGATGTGCCAGCTGCTGTACTGCAAGCTAAGCATGGATTTTACTTTTTTTTTTTTTTTTTTTTTTTTTTTGAGATGGAGTTTTGCTCTTGTTGCCCAGGCTGGAGTGCAGTGGCGTGATCACAGCTCACTGCAACTTCCTCCGCCTCCTGGGTTCAAGTGAGTCTCCTGCCTCAGCCTCCGGAGTAGCTGGGATTACAGGCGTCTGCCATCATGCCTGGCTAATTTTTGTATTTTTAGTAGAGACGGGTTTCACCATGTTGGCCAGGCTGGTCTCGAACTCCTGACCTCAGGTGATCCACTTGCCTCAGCCTCCCGAAGTGCTGGGATTACAGGTGTGAGCCACCGCACCCAGTCCGGATTTTACATTTTTAACTAGTAGAAAAATCAAAATAATATTTCATGATAAGTGAAAATCATATAAAATCCAAATTTCAGTGTCTGTAAAGTTTTAGCGAGATACAGGCACATTTATTTATTCATTTACCTACAACGACAGAGTAGCTGCGGCAGAGACCAGATGGTCCAGAAAGCCTAAAATATTTATTATTTGGGCATTTACAGAAAATGTTTGCCTACCCCTGGCTTAGCACAGGAAATTATCAATAGTGTGTAATGTGTGTGGTGGTGGCAGGGGGGCGGGTGTCAACACTTTAAAAAAAAAAAAAGAAAAAACAGATAGTCGGGGCTATTTGATCTTTTAAGCAGTGGGAGCAAGGCGCTTAACTGGTCCCATTCTACATATGAAGAAAGAGGTTCAGGGCGTGGTGGCTCACGCCTTTAATCCCAGAACTTTGGGAGGGCGAGGCGGGTGGAGCACCTGAGGTCAGGAGTTCGAGACCAGCCTGACCAACATGGTGAAACCCCGTCTCTACTACAAGTACAAAAAATTAGCCGGCCGTGGTGGTGCGTGCCTGTAATCCCAGCTACAAGACAGGCTGAGGCAGGGGAATTGCTTGAATCCGGGAGGCGGAGATTGCAATAAGCCAAGATCACGCCATTGCACTCCAGCTTGGGCAACAAGAGTGAAACTTCGTCTCAAAAAAAAAAAAAAAAAATTAAGAGGCCGGGCGCGGTGGCTCAAGCCTGTAATCCCAGCACTTTGGGAGGCCGAGACGGGTGGATCACGAGGTCAGGAGATCGAGACCATCCTGGCTAACACGGTGAAACCCCGTCTCTACTAAAAAATACAAAAATACTAGCCGGGCGAGGTGGCGGGCGCCTGTAGTCCCAGCTACTCGGGAGGCTGAGGCAGGAGAATGGCGTGAACCCGGGAGGCGGAGCTTGCAGTGAGCTGAGATCCGGCCACTGCACTCCAGCCTGGGCGACAGAGCGAGACTCCGTCTCAAAAAAAAAAAACAAAAAAAAAAAATTAAGAGAGAGGAGCGAGAGAGAGGAGAGAGAAGAGAGGAAGAGAGGGGAGAGAGAGAGAAGAAGGAAGGGGAGAGAGAGAGAGAGAAGAAGGAAGGGGAGAGAGAGAGAAGAAGGAAAGGGGGAGGGGGAGAGAGAGAGAGAGAGAGAGACTGAGACTCAGACGGGCTAAGAGACCAGAGATTCTTTCTAAAAGGAAAGGTATCCACAAGGGGTTCCTGAAACTGCTAATGGCGACCCGAGAGGCACAGACCGTGCGGTGGCCAACTGCCGGCCTTCCCACCTCCCCGCGTCCCCGGCACCCTGACCTGCGGGGCCGGCCGCTCTCGTCGGGGGGCAGGACGGTGACGCAGACCTTGGGCGCCGAGCGCAGCAGCTGGGCAGCGGCCTCGGGCCGGAGGCTGGGCAGCGTCTGGCCGCACACGCGCAGCAGGCGCGCCCCGGGCCGCAGCCCCGCCGTCTCGGCGAACGTGAAGCGTTCCACGTGCGTGACGAAGCCCTCGGCGTCCACCTCGAAGCCCAGGCGGCCTTGACCGTCGCGGGGCAGCGCCAGCTCGCGGGTCTCGCAGCCGCGGCTCACCAGCTGAGGGCGGGGCGGGGCGAGTGGGCGGGGCTGCCGGGAGGTGGGGCCGCCCCAGCGCCCGCCCCCTGGACTGCGTCCCAGGCCACATGGAAAGTTCCACAGCCCCCGAGGGTCGCGTGTGGGATGAGGACCAGAAGTCGCTTACTCGAGGGCACCAGTTCCGGCCTTGCCAAGCCCCAGGGCTAGCTCTGCCCTCCTCGACTTTCCCTTCCGCAGGAGTGGGGGACAAAAGCGGAGGGAAGGATCCAAAGCAGGCCCCGCCCCGCCGCGCGCAGGTGCCCCAGTTTCCTGCTCAGGCTCACCTGCAGGCGCGCCACCACCTCGCCCACGGCTTGGCCGGGGGACCCGTCGAAGCGCAGCGTGATCGCCTCCCCGCGGCCGTGGTACAGGTCCAGCTGCTGCTCGGAGAAGGTCCAGGCCAGCACGTCGCGACAGGCGCAATTGAACACTACGCGGCCGTCGCGCGGCGCCACCAGCACCAGAGCCTCGGCCGAGATGCCCAGCAGGCAGGGCACCTCGGCGCCTTCGGGGCCGCTCGCCTGAGCCCCGGCGGCGACCCGCGCCCCGGACGCAGCGCGCACGCCCCACACCAGTGAGCCAGCTGCCTGCAGCTCGGTGCCCGGGCCCCGAGGGGCTGCCCGGCGCCTCCCCCCTAGGGAAGGCAAGCCGAAGCGTGAGGCCGAGTCCAGCGACGTAGTGGTCACTTCGTTGGTGGCCAGGTCTTGCAGGTACTGCTGGCGGGTGCGTGTGGCCATGGCGTGGAACTGGCGTGCGTGGCCGGCCGCCTGCTCGCCATTCAGCGCCTTGGCCAGCAGGAAGGCGCGGAAGTCGGCGTTGGCCGCGAAGGGGCCTCCGCCAGCAGGCAGAGCTGGCCCGAAGGCCGGGGTGTCCTGGGTACGGCTCACAGCCACCCTGCGGGGAGGGAGGTGGAAATGAGGGGCAGCAGGACGCCATGCCCACGGGAGACCTGGGACCACACCGGTGCCTACCTGTAGGAGGTGTGCGGTGTGCAGGGTGCGTGTGCCCGCACCACTAGGAACACGTGTTGGAAGTGTGAGCGGATGGTGGCGGGGCAGAAGGGCTTGCTGCCAGGCTCCTGGAACACGATGGTCACAATGTCGTTGCCAATGTGACGCTTCCGCAGGAGCTGGGGGTTGGATAGTTGGGGCTCATGATGAGGCCTGCCATGCCCCAAACCCCTCCTTATTCAAGCAGGAGAAAGCCAAGACACCAATGGCTCCCCACTGCCCCTGGTGAAGACCTAGGGTGTTTGCCTTTGGGAAGGGGCCACCAGAGGGGCGGGTTGTTGGGGCCAACAGAGCTCCAGCCAAAGCTCAAATGTCATGGACCATGCAGGGCCCTCCATGGTTCCCGGAAGCCCCACCCCCACGCTGGTCCCCCTCACACCTGCTGCTGGTTGTTGGGGGTGTAAGGCAGCATCGTGGACACGTGGAACATGATCTCGTGGTCCTGGTACGTGGTGTAGAGGGAGTGTGTGCCTGTGGAATCCGCTGTGGCCAGGGAGTTAGGGACACAGAAGGAGAAAACAAGGGGAATCTGAGTGACTTGAACTTGCCACTCCTGTCTGCACACAGGAGCCTCTGTGCCCCAAACAGCAGGTGGACAACCAGTCATGCCACCAGCCAATGCCCAGCCAGTGAGATCCAAGGGCCTCATCCCTGGGTGCCCCTCCTCCCCTCCCTCCACAGGCTCCAGCCCCATGCCAGAGTGAAGGGGGGTCAGGATGGGAGCGTTGAAATAGAATGAAGACAGAAATGAGAAGGGGTCTCAGAGAGAGGCCAGGGTCAGGTGTCCTAGGAGAACAGGTGTCACTCCAGGCCCAAGCATGTGTGGTATGCTGGGAAAGTGAAAGGCAGGCAGGGGTGCTCAGTACAACACCTCCCAGGGGTCCTGGGGCCCCTTCCACCAGGGAGGCAGGGGCACCTCTCTTCTATGAGGCTGAGCTGCTGGAATGTGTTTGGTGGAGGGGTAGTGCCCCCAAACCACTTTAGCCCTAGCTCAGGCAGTAGGGTACTTGGGCCTTGAGGGACAGTCCCAGCCCCTCCTCTCAGCCCATAGTTTGGCCCTTATAGCCCTGACTCAGATCCTCAGCTTACACAAAGAACTCTCCAGCCCCCAGCCCCAGGATTGTATGGACAAAGGAGTGACAAGGCAATTCGTGCTCACCCCTTCAGCACAGATTTGCTCCCACCCCTCCTGCCCCTGGGCCTCACTTTTGGTGTCTAGTTGGGCCCGGTAACTCTCAAAGCCTTTGAGCCGCACCACATCGCCCAGCAAGGTGAGAAACTGCATGAAGGCTGGTCCCGCCTCCTGGTTGTTGTACATCTCCTCCTCTGAGCCCTGGCCCGCCCGGCAGTACAGGATGCCCACCTTGCGCTGGAAACTCAGCTGTGGGTAGGAGACAGAAGGCATAGGTCTCAGTCCCCCACAGCCCGACCCCACCAGCTCTTAGGGAATGGATGGGACGCTGGCCTGGGGGCTGAGCACCAGCCCTCTCTGAGCCACTTGTGTCCTTGCCTGTCAGGTGAGTACAGTCTGTTGTGCTCCTCGTGCTTGGGAGGGCACAGGTAGGAAGGGATGGGAGGAGGCTGGTTCCCATGTGGCAGTAGAGAAGGTGATTCACAGAAAGAACCCTTCCAATAAACATACACATTATCATCCTCCTTATCTCAAGGCTGGACTGTCCTCTCCACCCCTGAATCCAAAGCACCCCCACCCCAGCCCCTTCAGGCCTTGAGCCAGGCACCACCTCTGCCACCCATGCTCTCATTTCTGTGCCCTCTGTTCCTGGCTCTTCCCTCTGCGGATAACTGGATAACCGTGCCCAGCTCAAGGTGCTCTGAGCTCCTCCGAACAGCACAGGCTCCCTCCAGCAGTCACCTCCCTTTTCTACAACTAAACTTGTCTGCACTCACAGTCCCCACTTCCATTTCATTCCTCCCAACCCCCTGCACCTCCCACTCCCCATAGGGACCGCAGATGTGGCCTCATCCTGGCACCCTCCCGGCCACAGTTGGCACTGAGGATAGCTGGAAACTCACCTTGCCTAGGGCCCCAGGGACCCCGTCCTCTTCTGCCTGGGCCTCTTCTCCACCCATGCTCCTCCCACTCCCTGGCTGCAGCAGGCATGACACCCCCATCTCTGCCTCCCACTCAGACCAGCCTACCAAACCCCAGGCCCTTTTCTCCAGCTGCCTAATGTCTCACCTTGCTGTGACTCCTCCACCCCGCTCCTCCTCCTTAAAGCACCACTCCTGGGGGCCAAGAAGCTGGGCAATCCTAGCACTTCACCTCTTCCAGTCAGCCACATGACTACCCAGTCCCTCTTGGACTGTCACCTCCTCTTCACCTCCACTATCGATGCCACTGTGTCCAGCCTGGGCAATTGCAACAGGCTTCAGCCTGGCCTCCCCGCCCCATACAGTCTAGTCCCCAGGCTGCAGCCAGAGAGTTGCCCCTCTCAGATCTGCACTGGATCCCTCCATGGCTCCCCAGTGCCCATGGTAACAAATGCAAGCTTCTCCCCAGCCCCTCCCCACAATCCCGACCCCAGCCACGCTGAACTGACTGCCTACTGTGCCATGCTCTCATTCTCCAAGCCTTTGCACAAGTTACTCCTTCTGACTAGAAAACACCTGCTTATCCAGGCTGGAGCCCTTTTATGTTCTCCCTCCTGGAAAACCCTGGCCAAGGAAGGGCTCTCAGCACTACCCTTGTGGCCCACGGAGCCCTCAACATTCCCCTTTCAGTGTTATCCTGCTCGTGTATTTCAGCAGTTCTCTGTGGGTCTCCTTCTCCCACCCAGCTGTGAGCTACTCAAGCAAAGCACCTGGTCTAGACCTGTCCCCAGCATCCAGTCTGAGGCCTGGCACCAAGAAGGTCTAAGAAATGTTTGTTGAATGACTGATGGGTTGAATGACACAGAGGAGACTCAGCCAATAGGCAGCTTTCAGCATGGAGTGGGGGCTGGAAGGAGCCACTCCAGGAAGCTGGAGCACCACATGTAAGAGGAAACCCAGCAGGGGCTGTGGGGGAAATTGGCCAGGAATGATGCGGGAACTGCAGGACCAGTGGGGTGAGTCAGACCAGGGCGTCTAGGGCTGTAAAGATCTTTTTAAAATGCAGACTCTGGGCCGAGTGCAGTGGCTCACGCCTGTAATCCCAGCACTTTGGGAGGCGGAGGTTGGCAGATCACAAGGTCAGGAGTTCGAAACCAGCGTGGCCAACATGGTAAAACCCAGTCTCTACTGCAAATACAAAACTTAGCTGGGCATGGTGGTGCGCACCTGTAGTCCCAGCTACTCGGGAGGCTGAGGCAGGAGAATCGCTTGAACCCGGGAGGTGGAGGTTGCAGTGAGCTGAGATTGCACCATTGCACTCCAGCCTGGGTGACAGAGCGAGACTCCATCTCTAAATAAATACATAAATAAAGAGCAGACTCTGATTCAGATGGTCTGGGGTGGGGCCCCAGAATCTGCATTTCTAGATGAATCTGCATTTCTAGATACTGCTGGATAGATACTGCATTCTAGATACTGCATTCTAGATAATGCTGCATTTCTAGATACTGCTGGTCTACAGAGCTCACTTTGAGAAGCAAGGCTCCAGATGACCTCTGATACTTTCTCTCTGAAAATCTAGCTCTCCTGGGGTCACCACCCAGCCCAGGATCAGGGTCAAGGCTAGGGGTTTGGGAGCTGGGCAGGCTGGGTTCAGACTGGGGCCAGTTGTACGGCTGTGGGCTCCGCGGCCGGTCACTCACCACTTGCTCATCCAGTGTGAGCAGCGTCCGTGGTACCTTGGGTGAAGCTGAGCCCAGGCGCAGGCAGCTGGGGCTCAGCTGCGGCGCCACGTGCTCCAGAAGTTTCCTTGGGGACAGACCCCGTGGGGGCCCCGGCGGCAACGCGTCCTCCGAGATGGTGCCACGGAGGGTCCGGAGCTGAGGAAAGGGTGTAGGGGAACTCAGGATGCATACAGGGTGTCGGGGAGGCAACTCAAACGTCCTGATCCCGCGATCCCGGCCCACCTGCGTAGTCCGCACGATGACGCGGTAGCTGTGCAGGGTGCCCCCTCCGCTGCCCTCCTTCTCCTCCCGCCGCAGGCTCACTGCCACCGGGCCGAGCGACTCGTCCATCCCGAAGAAGTTCTGATGTTCTGGGGGACCGCGCCGAAGAAAATGATTGGTCCCGCCGGCTGGCAGCCCCGCCCCCGCTCGACCACGCGCATCACTAAGCTCCGCCCTCGGCTTCATCTCACCACCAAATGCTGACCCTAGACTAAGTCCCGCCCCTCTGTAGCCCCGAGCTCAACATCTTGATCTCAACCCTGATCCAGAGGTGGACCCAGACCCAGACCTAGATCCACGCAGCCAGCTGCCAGGCCTAAATCCTGCCTTGGCCCCGCTCACCACGCCCCCATTCTGTCTTCTGTGTCCTGGAGCCCTCTCCGCAGTGCAGGTGAGAACAAGGTTCACGGATGCAGGGCTTTGGGGCCTGAGTTTTCACCCCACAGAAATGCCCATAGGGAATCTCTCCCCAGCCCGGCAGGCTGAACCAGATGGAGGCAGAGGGACCAGCCCTGGCTGAGGGTGAGGGGCCAGGGATTAGCCTTAAGAAGGTGGTTGAGGTCGGGCGCGGTGGCTCAAGCCTGTAATCCCAGCACTTTGGGAGGCCGAGACGGGCGGATCACGAGGTCAGGAGATCGAGACCATCCTGGCTAACACGGTGAAACCCCGTCTCTACTAAAAAATACAAAAAAATAGCCGGGCGAGGTGGCGGGCGCCTGTAGTCCCAGCTACTCGGGAGGCTGAGGCAGGAGAATGGCATAAACCCAGGAGGCGGAGCTTGCAGTGAGCTGAGATCTGAGATCTGGCCACTGCACTCCAGCCTGGGCGACAGAGCAAGACTCCGTCTCAAAAAAAAAAAAAAAAAAAAAGAAGGTGGTTGAAAGTGGGTCCAGGAGGACCCCAGCTCAGCTCTTGAGCCCTCCCAGGGCCAGGGACTTCACAGGAAATGGACAGTTCATGAGCCCTACTGTGTGCACTGCAGGTGACAGGGACCTCTTCTTCAGCACCCCTCCTCCCCCCCCGGAACTGCCTTTCCTCACCTTTGCCATAGAAGTACTTGCGGTAGTAGCCGGCACCCAGGTCTGCGTGCTCCAGGCTGTAGGCCGAGGTTCGGTTCTGTGGCTCCTCCAGGATGGACACGGCCGCGTTGGGCAGTGCAGGGGGCACAGGTGGGGATGCTGGTCCACCCAGGCCTAGCTCACCCTCACCCCCGAGCTCACACACAAAGCCAGGTGCCCCATGCAGCAGGTCCGAGCTGGCAGCCTGGTCGTCCGCTGAAGCCAGGGTCCCAGAGCTGGCCTCTGAGTGGCTCCCCGTCCCCTGAGACCTCGGAGCCCAATCAAAGAGCAGGCTTTGCACGTCATAGTGGGCAAACCATCGAGGCTCAAGCACTGGCGGGAAGGCAGGCTCTGGTTCCTCGGCTGGCAGCCCCAGCAGTGCCAGCGGGTCAGTGAAGAGCCGGGTGGAAGTGGCTGCAGGGCGGCTGGCCTCTTCGTGGCTGTGGGCACGGGCACGGGGGCTGGCTGGCGTGGGAGGTCTGGCCTCGCCTGCATCACTGCCGCTGCGCAGGAGCGGGCCCCGGACTGGCCTCGGATCGAAGGTGTGCGGTGTCAGCGGGGGCCGTGCTGGCTGGCGCAGCTTGCGGGCAAAGAGGTCATCCGTGGACGCAGGGGCCATGCCCCGCCGAGGGCTCCCCACACCGCCAGCCCACATGGGCATGTTCTGTGGGCCTGACTCTCCGGGGGCTGGGCCGCATTGGCGGGCACGGGTGTTTGGTGCCCAGCCGGAGGTTGCAGCAGCAGTTCCTGCCCTGAAGGAGGAGGGGGCTGTTCAGAGGGGCCTGGGCAGAAAACAGGAACCCAGGCCCCCAGCCTGGTCCTCCACCACCCGCGTTGGCTTCCGGCCCCCTCCGAGACCATCAAAGCTGCTTCCGCTTTCCAGGCCACTTCCTTGTCTGCCTAGGGCTGAGGTTTTCAGCCCCCTCCCCGGCTTAGGTGGGCAGGGCTAGAGGCTGGGCTGTTGGGTCTTGGCCCTGAGGGTCCTGGAGCCTGGGCAGTCCTGGGGCTTCCAGGGTCCCCCAGTTGCCACTCACACACCTTAGCTTTGGCCTGGGCCCAGAGTAAGGGTCCCACCAGGACCTAGCCCAACTGGACAGATGACTTGTATTGGCTGGGACGGGAAACCCAGGGGCCACTGGTGTCTGGGTCCTGCCCACTTAACAAAGGGAGGACGTCCTGTCCCCAGAGACCTTCCTCCCTGCCCCTCCCACTTCCTTCAGGGTCCCTGGAGAACTGATCACCCAGAGAGGTCTGATCTCAGTGCCCTGGACCTCAAGGCCTCAATACCACAAGGACACATGGGTTCCCAGGGGGGCAACGGCAGGGCAGCAGGAATGGCAAGAGGACTTCCTTCAGCACAGGAAGTAGCCCCAACTGTGGGCCCAGCCCTCTGCCAGGCCCCTACATCCTGAGGAAGGTGCTGGGGTCACAGCAGCCGTCATGGGACCCCAGTCACCCTGGCCTGAAGGACAGGCCAGCTCACCTTCTTGCAGGCTACTGTGCCCAGGCTTGGGCACAAGAGGAGTCACAATGACAGGGACCCATAGGGACCTCTGCCTACCTGGTCTCACTGATGCAGACAGGGAGGTCTGAACCCCATGTGACAGATGGTCAAATGAGGTCCAGAGGAGATGCTCTTGCCTGAAGCAATTCCATGTCAGAGCTAGGATTTGAGCCTGGGTCTGTTCATCTTCAGGGCCTAAGCAGGGCTGCACCTGCCCACTGCTGTCTGTGTGCGTAGATATTGGGGGGTGGGTGTTGGGCTGAGGTTCAAGGTCTCACAGGATGCAAGACTGAGACACCCAAAGCCCCAGGGACCTGCTAAGTGCGGAAATGTGACGCCAGAGGCAGGTGCAAATGTTGGTGGGAGAACTTGAGGGAAGCCACGCCCAGGCAAGACCTGGATGGACTAGGCAGTGAGGACAGGGAGCTGGGGACCTTCCACTAGGGGTACAGGCATCTAATGGTGGGTCTTCCTGCAGCACCCAGCGACATCATGCAGGGCTGGGCCGGTGGAGAAGGGGCTCCACACACCCCTCGCCTGGGGCCTCCAGAACCAAGCAAGGGTCGGCTCCCCAGCCCAGGTGCCTTCTACTTTATTTCTCCTGAATAAACTCCCACGCTGACCTTGAGCTTCTGTTTTCTCATCTCTAAAATAGGGTTAACTGGCTGGGCGCTGTGGCTCAGGCCTGTAAGCCCAGCACTTTGGGAGGCCAAGGTTGGGGGGGGGGGGGGATCACCGGAGGTCAGGAGTTCGAGACCAGCCTGGCCAACACGGTGAAACCCTGTCTCTACTAAAAATGCAAAAATTAGCCGGCTGTGGTGGTGCGTGCCTGTAGTCCCAGCTACTCGGGAGGCTGAGGCAGGAGAATCGCTTAAACCTGGGAGGCGGAGGTTGCAGTGAGTCGAGATCACACCACTGAACTCCAGCCTGGGCGACAGAGCGAGACTCTGTCTCAAAAACAAAACAAAACAAAAAACCTGGGGTTAACTATTTCTGTCCCCTCCCAAGGCTGTTGAGAGACTGAGACGAGTAAGGTGAGTGTCGCTAGCTAGCTGTGTGTGTGACGGGTGTAGCCCCTGGCTCCATGAGCCAAGCTCTGGGCACATCCAGCGCTCGGGCCTGGGCTATAGTGTGTGAAGGAGTAGGAGGGCATGAGGGAGGGGGTCTGTGCAAGCCCCGCTCCGTGTGGGCTGAGCTCTGCACGCTTGGAAGTGAGCTCTGTGCATGTGTGCACCCAGCCTGTGGGTTGCCTCTTGCTGTGGCTCAGTGCCAGGCTCTGGCGCTGCCTTGAGGGGTGTTCTTGGGCTCTGCCCCCCACCCTGAAGCTTCACACAGGGTCCATTGAGGCCAGGACATTCCTCCGGGTCTGTGTCACTAGGGGTGGGGGGAAAGGGCCGGCCCCGCCCCCACAGATCCGGAAGGCCTGGCTGCCCCAGGAGGAGGAGCTGGCCACTTCCCAGCACATCTGGAGGTCATGACCCCATTTCGGCTGCCAGGGGGCGCGACAGATGTTTCCTCCCAGGCCAGGCGAGGGACTGGGGTGGAGGCCGCCTAAGGAGAAAAGGAGCCTCAGAATAAGGGGGAGCCCCGCACACACTTGCAGTGTTGAGGGGGAGGGGGGTCACAGCACCGCCACCAGGAGTCAGGAGCCGCCGCCTCCACTCACCGGTTTGCTGGCCAGGCTAAGCCGTCACACAGAGGAACTAGGAACGGCTGGTCAGAGACAGGGGGCTGGACATATTGACTCGGGACTGAACTGGAGCCCGGAGGGAAGTTGGGAGGGTGCTGGTGGCGAACGTGGCGAGGACCCCACTCCCATACACATCACCCGGGCCCACGGCTAGGCCCTCTCCCCTGACGGGCCCGACAGCAGTGCCTCCCGTCCCTTGCTCCCACCAGTACCTCTGGGGCTCCCGCCCAGCCGCCGCCGCCCGCGCTGGGGTCCCGCTGACGCTCTCCCGCTACAGCTCCCGGCGCCGGCTCCGCCTGGGGGCGGGGCCGTGCCGGGGGCGGGGCCATGTTGGGGGCGGGACCAGCCGGGAGCCGTCTGCGGCGGGAAGCGCAGCGGCGGGGATTTCAGGCCTGGCGGCAGTCAGCCCCGAGCAGTGCTGATTCTAAGGCTATTTCCTCGGCTAAGAAACCTGTGCCTGCCTTCCAGACCAACCGGGGGTAGCCCCACCTAGCGTCCAGTTCTCTGCCAGCATACAGCAGATGCTCAAGAGTCTGCCACTACTTTATGGAGCACTTGCTAAGCACTGGGCCCTGGGCAACTGTTCCACTAGTGCGCTCTCATTTATTCATAAAACACCTTAGACAGGTGTCATCTCTTTACGCCTTGGAGCAACTGAGGTCCAGAGAAAGGCTTTTGCCAAGGACAAGCCTGATAAATGTAGGAGCCACCAGACCTGGAAGTCTCTGACCATATGGTGGGAAATGGCAGACACTACCCTTCAGATGAAGGCTTGAAAAGGGAGCAGTCCTGCAGGGAAGAGGAGGACCCGGTTCTACCTGAACCCCACCTTGGTCTGCCCTTGATATCTACCAGACTTCAGCCCCACATCCTTCACCCCTCTGTGTGCTTGTCCATCCCAACGTGGCCACCCATACTATCATGTACCCATTCCCAGGTAGAAAAAGAAACTGCCAACCAAAATCAAAAATAGTGTTATTAATTCTGATGTCTCCGAAGCACAAAAAAAAAAAAAAAAAAAAAAAAAAAGAACCAAAAAAAAAAAAAAAAAGGAAATAAAGAAACCACCCTTCCCACACTTCAGGCCCCAGGTCCAGGCCAAGGGGGCCACCCCTGCAGTCAGTGCAGGCCCAGGGGCTGAGATGGTCCTGACCACGGGCTCCAAGAGGGACCAGCCCATGGTTTGGCTCTTAGGGTCTGGCTGGGAGGCTGACTGCCTCCATCTGGGGAGCCCAGGCTCTGGACTGGGGATGAGAGAGATCAGGGGTCAAGGTCAGAGGTCTGGGTCATTCAGTTTTGGTACTCTGGCCAAGGCAGCCAGAGGTCAGGGTTCAGACATGGAGGCCAAAGCCACTCAATTCTGTGGTCCAGCAGAGAGGCAGCAGAGCAGGTCCGTTACTGAGTCCTAGGAGGAGGTCCAGTGGGCGCCATGTAGCTCAGTACTGGTGTTCCAGCAGGGGCTGGGCAGCCGGGCTCTCACGCTCCTCGACAGGGGCAGGCCAGTCGCCCGGGGCACCCGTAGGTGTGCCACTCTCAGGGGCACTGCTGTCCAAGCAAGGAATGTCCTGGGCAGCTCTGGGGGGTGAGGCCTCAGTGCTGACATCCGGGCTGAGGCTGAGGCTGAGGTCTAGAGGCGCCTGGGGGAGGGGAGAGAGGTTGGCAGATGAGCAGGCCTTAGCCTTCTGCGACCCACCCCTCCCACAGGTGCCTTACCTGAGATTTGGGGGTACCTCCTTTGGGGCTACCTGAGGCTGGCTCCCCATCAGATCCTCCTAGCCCCTTCCGGCCCCCCAGGCTCCACTTCCCACTGGGGCCCTCAGAACTGAGGAGACCAGGACCAGGGGGCCGTGAGGTCCGGGGACCCTCTGTGGGGGTAGGCGATGCAGGGGGTGGTCCAGGGAGCCGAGGGGGAGGCCACTGCAGCAGAGGTGGGGGCCGCCCATCACCAGAGCCACTCAGGGAGGGCCGCGGCCCCCAGCCAGGGCCTGGTGGGAGGGGTTGGTCACCATTGCCTGTAGGAGACAGATAAGACAGCAGAGACCTCAGCTGGGCTGCACTTCTCACCCACGGGTTCAGCCCAGCCTCGCCTGCTCACCTGCCGTGTTCTCAGGCGTGGGGTGTGCCATGGGAGGGTTATTGCTGAGGGAGGTCAGGCCACCGCCCCCGCTACAGTCTGAATCATCCACGTTCCCGCCACTATTGCAGCCGGCACCACAGCCCTTGTGAAGCCTGGGGGTGGGGAGGTAGAAAAGGGATCAGGAGGGACATGGCTGAGGCCAGAGTCCTCACAAGCATGAATCTTCAGCCCCAGGACAAGCCATCTAATACCTCTGAGCCCCAGGATCCTCCCCTCTAAGAAGCTGCCACCTACTTTGCAGAGTCTTTTGAGGGCGCGTTGTCAACAGTGCTTGACGGCTAAAGGCCACTGTCAGCTCTGGGGGTAAGGTGACATCTAGGAGGGGCAGGTCAGCTCTGGGAGGGGGTCATCTCTTGGGATTCAAGCCCTGGCTCCAGCACGTCCTCCCTCTGAGACCCAGGAGGGACGTACTGCACCTCAGCTTCCTCCCGTGCCACACGTCACCCCTTCCCGAGGCCTCACCTCTCCCAGCTGCGCAGGAGCCAGCGGGCAATGGCACCCAGGCTGATGGGGCCACCCCACAGCGCCCGTAGCTGGGGGTGGCTGCCAGCCAGCGAGGTGGTGAGAGGCGACACGTAGATGGGGTAGCCCAGCGGCTGGTCACAGGAGGAGTTGATCATGTTGCGAAGCGCCTGCTTGGCATTCTGGATGCTGCCACGCTCAGGGTTGCGGTTGCGCAGGAACACCAGCTCCTGCTGCTGCCCGGCCCACAGGCCGCGCACGCACTCCCGGTTCACCTGAGAGCCACATGCCAGGGTCAGGGGACTGGCCCAAGGGGTTTTGGGGGCAGGGCTTAGGGCAGGTGGGGCCGGCCCAACCTTGATGACTCGGAAGCTGAGGTGGCGCCGGTTGAGCATGATGATCTTGTACTCATCAGAGGCATCATCCAGGACGTGGCGCAGCGCCAGCAGGGAGGGCGTGTTGCTGAGGATGGCGCTGCGCCATGCCGGGTCACCCTCATGTGAGATGACCAGCCGCTCCTCGTTGGCCGCAATGGCATCGTATAGGGCTGCTGGCTCCTCATATTCATCTGGGGACGTGAAGTGGTCCTGGTAGGGAGGACAGGGGGACCGGGGTCAGTGGCCCCTGCCCTGGAGACAGGCTTCATTCCCCACCTGCCCGTGCTGCTGGGCACACCCCTCCCCCACCTGGTGAAGCTTGAGGGCCATGCGAACCCCAGGCGCCACAACGCGGTGAAGCAGGTCCATGTCGGCAAAGACCCACTCGTCGCGTGGGGAGGTGATGCGAAAATCCCCCTTGAACAGGGCGTGCAGGCCGTAGAGGAAGGGCTCCAGGCTAAGTGAGAGGAAGAACAGGGAGGGGAAAGAGAGGGGTGTCGAAGACCTAGGGGTAAGGCTTCAGAGTGATCCAAGCAGAGGCCTTTCCTCACGCTGGGCCTCAGTTTCCCCATCTTGACAGGCCAATCTCTGCCCATGTCTCTCACAGAGCACTGAGGAGCAGGCAAGGTCATGACCCGGAAGTGCCCTGCCCATGGGAGAAGAGGTACCCCAATAGGAAGGGCCACTGCAGTTTCTGTGGCCACTGCGGCCAGAGACCACAGGGCTCTTCGTGGAAGAGGTGGGGTGGGGACGGCAGTAGGCCCAGTGGGACACCCGAGCACTCACCTTGCAGACATGCTGTGAGAGGCTGTCCCCAGGGCCCGGCGGCCCAGCACACATAGGCCAAAACACAGCGTGACCAGCGGGGAGTTCCAATCCTGGTCCACGGGCTGTGGCATAAGGACCCCCGTCCCAGAGCCCAGCTCAGACCTGGGACAGGGAACTTGGAGTGGGGGCTGGGGCCCAGGCCAAGGGAGGCTCAGAGTGAGAGGAAACCAAATAGGGAGAAGGGAGGCAGGGAAGCCCAGGTCCCACAGCCCCAGGTGGCAGCCTCAGGTAGTGGAGCCTGACCTGGCTGCGCCGGGAGGCACAGTACTGGATCCACTCGAGGTGCACTGCGCAGAAGGAGGGCAGCGAGAGGCCAGACAGGCGGAGGTCATAGTCCTCATCCACACTCAGAGAGAAGGTGGGATCCGAGTCGGCATAGCCGGGCGCCCGCACAGGCCTCAGGGCTGCCGCGATGCCCTCGTGGCTGAGCCACGCCTCCAGCTTTGGTGAGCGGCTCACGTAGTAGATGATGCTCTGGGAGAGGAGGGGCAGGCGTCAGGCCGGGGTCCCAGCCCTGGCCACTGGAGAAGAAAGCATGGAGGTTCAGAGGCTCTTCCCCAAGACTGAGCTGAAGTCTGCTTTCTGAGATGCCCTGCTCCTAAAGCCGTCTCAGCTCTCAAGAGCAACTAGGCAAGTTGGCTCCTTCCCCTAAGCCAGGGAGGAGGAGCAACAAAGTCACCAGGAAGCACCCACTTACAGAGTGGTAAGTCCTGTGCTGGAGCCAGCACTCACAGGAAGCATCTGCCTGCCTCTGACCAGAATATGCCGTTTATATGAGAAATATGAGGCTCAGACAGATGGCAGCCCCTGAGAACAAGATCATCATGCTCAACCTTTACCACCTCAGCTTCCAAGTCATCAAGGTGGGAATGGCCCCACCTGCCCTGAACCCTGTCCCCCACCCGCCTCGGGCCGGCCTCGACCCTGGGCTGAGGCCCTCAGGTGAACCTTCAGTGCCGGTGCAGCCTGTGGGCGGGGCAACAGCAGGGGCTGGTGTTCCTGCACAAACAGAACCCCGAGCGAAGGAGCATCCAAACGTCACATGGGCGGGGTGCGGGGAGCAAAGCGGGCAGGACAGACTGAACTGCAATCTGAACACCAGACCTTCCCCATCATGACATTGTGGGATCCAGATCTCGGGGCCGGAAGGGCAGGCTGTAGTATTGGGCCTACCTCAGAGTGCCTGGGTCACAGATCCCTTTAGGCAGCTGAAGCATGACAGACATCAGGCCTCGCCTCAGAAAGAAGCCACGGGCACACCTGGTACCCAAAGCTGGGGGCTCCTGGACCTCTTGTTAAAAAGGCTCTGTTGGTTATAAGCAGGGGTTTGGGCAAATGTACAGGAGCTTTGAAAGGCAGGTAGCTGGCATGGCCAGGATGGATGGGCAGGTTAAGGCCGGCAGGGCAGCCAGTGAGGTGACAAAGATTCCATGTGCCACCCTGAGACGGAGATAATGGGGCAGGCCCTTTGCCAGGGCAGACCCGCTCCAGACTGACCTTCTTGCCCACAGCTTGCCTCTACAATCCAGCTTTTTACCAGAGCTGCTAAAAAGACCCGGAAAAGAAAAGCTTTGGCCAGGCAGGGTGGCTCACACCTGTAATCCCAGCACTTCGGGAGGCGGAGGTGGGAGGATCGCTTGAACCCAGGAGTTCAAGACCAGACTGGACAACATGGCGAAACCCCATCTCTACAAAAAATACAAACGTTAGCCAGACGTGGTGGTGCACGCCTGTAGTCCCAGCTACCTGGGAGGTTGAGATGGGAGGATTGCTTGAACGTGGGAGGTGGACATTGCAGTGAGCCCAGATGGCGCCACTGCACTCCACCCTGGACAACAGAATGAGACCTTGTTTCAACAAAAAAAAAAAAAAAAAGAAAGAAAAAAGAAAAGTTTCGAGTACACGGGGAGGAGCTGGCCTGGCACATATCAGGTGCTCAGGTGCTTGGTTAACCTTCACCAGCGCCATCCTTTTCTCTGACACACTCACAGTCATCTCGGGAGGAAACTGAAGACGGGGGCAATACTAGCAGCGGCTCCGCCCGTGAGTGCTCACTGCAAGCTGGGCTCTGCCCAAGGTGCTTTCCAGGAAGCACTGCCCGGACTCCGTGCAGCCTCAAGCCATGGTGCCTTTTCCGACTCTTGTGGTCTTTCCCAGCTGCAGGAGCAGGTCTGAGAGCCCAGTGACTCCCACGAGAAGGGCAAAGCTAACAGGAGGGGCTCTGCCCCGACTGGCCAACCTCGAAGGCTGGAAAGGACCTATCCCTGCAGCTGTGACACTTCCCCAAATGCACCAAGCTCTCCAGCACACCCGCCTCTCCCCGCCCCATCCCCGGCAGCCCTGACTTGTCCAAGTTTCACCCTCAGTCCACATCCTCAGCGGAGCCACCCCAGGTCCTCCAAGCATTTCCCCCAGACTTAAATTCTGCCCAGCCTTTGAGGCAGCCTTAGATGTGGCAAGTCAGCTTCCCCATGGGACAAGAGACCTGGCCGGGCGCATCTCAACCTGCTGGCCCTGGCCTGGCAGGCACAGCGGGGCAACCTGGGCAAGGGCACCTCTCTCAAGATGGGACCGGAAGGTAGACTGGGCCATCACCTCTGGGTGACCTGGGACTGGGAATGTCCCTCTCTAGACACAGCCTCCTTCTTGATGAAAGGGGGTTGGTCTCACAAATCCTTGCCTAGGAGTGGCTGGGAGGGCAGAAGGAATGACAAAGAAATGACAGCTCCTCTGATACGTGGTGTGGACAGGATGTCCTTTAGAGAAGGCCAGCCATCAGCGCGTGAAACTGCTGCAGAGAGAACCTAGGTGGCAGGTGGCAGGCTCACCTGGGCCCCAATAGGCCACCCCCCGAGCCCAACATAGGGAGTGCCAAGGCAGATCCTAAGAAGGCATGTGGGAGCCTGGACTGTGACCAGCAGGCGACCCCACTCCCAGTACCCTTATTCTGGGCACCACAAGCCTCAAATTTTCTTTTTTTCTTTTCTTTTTTTTTTTTTTTTTTTAGACAGTCTTGCTCTGTCGCCCAGGCTGGAGTACAGTAGCATGATCTTGGCTCACTGCAACCTCTGCCTCCCAGGTTCAAGCAATTCTTCTGTCTCAGCCTCCTGAGTAGCTGAGATTACAGGCACCCACCATCACACACACCTAATTTTTTTGTATTTTTAGCAGAGATGGGGTTTCGCCACACTGGACAGGCTAGTCTCAAACTCTTGACCTCAAGAGATCCACCTGCCTCGGCCTCCCAAAGTGCTGAGATTACAGGCATGAGCCACCACGCCTGGGCAAGCCTCAACATTTCTGCCGTCTCAGAGAACTGCAATAACCCCCACTTCTCAAGGGGTAAGCTGAGGCACACAGGGAAGAAACATTCCAGGCTGATCAGAACCCCCATTCCAGGGCTCCTTATGCACCCCACATTGCCTCAGCAACTCCCACCATCCCCAAGAGGTAGCTCAAGATCCTCAGGCCTGGCTCAGAGCCCTCAGGCTGAGGCAGGAAAGCTCCGTGGCTCAGAGGGCTGGCCTGGGTTCAAAGCCTGGCTTGGCCACTTTCTTCAGATTCTGGAACCTCTGCAAGCCAACTTCCACATCTGTGAGACAGCAGGGCCCCTCTCAAAGAGTAGGGGGACTCTACCCAGCTCAGGAGAGATGTCCAGCATAGCGCCCACCCAAGGCAAATGCTACTGCTCAGGCAGCCGCTCCCACGACGATCATTAACGCGACAACTGCTAGCTCTACCACTGCTCTGTGCTGGGTGAGCTGGGGGCAGGGGGCAGGTGGTTTCAAAGGCTGGCCTCTGCAACTGCCCACCTGCCCCATACTCACTGCCCAAAGCAAGCCTTCCTTGCCTGGGAACCTATCAGAGCCATATGGGCATAGAAGCCCCTGTAACCTGAGGTCTGGCAATGGCACCTCAGGGGACACTTAAACTCTGAGGCCTTGGCTTCCCTTGGACAAAACAGGTTCCCAACAACCCAGAAAGGGGTACTGGGGTCTCTGGTCAGCGAGCGCTCACCAGCAGGGGCCCTGCTGCCCGGCCGCGCCTGCCCGCCATACCTTGACATAGTAGGTGATGAGGATCTTGCGGAGGTCGAAAACCTGCAGCATGGAGGCGGCGTTGTTGTCGCTGATGCTATAGCCCTCCAGCACGTACTTGCTGGCTGTCACCTCCCAGGCCAGCCAGCGCTGCCCGAAGGCGGCATTGAAGGACAGGACCCGTGGCAGGTGGCCGGGTTCGCAGCAGCAACAGCCCTCGTCCTCCTCCACACCCTCGGTGATGGCCTCCACCTCACGCTGCTGGCAGTAAGTGCCTGTGGGGGAGGGGTGTGCAGTCAGGAGCCGCAAGAACAATCCCTACCTGCCCCGTCCTGGGAGAGTGACCAACATGGCATCAGAGGCCTGTTGCCATTCCCCCCCGGACGCCAGGGGAGTCAACCTTATTGGATGTCAACATTCACAAAGGAGCGCCTGCCTGTCCCCTTCCAACTCCCAGCATCCAAGGGCAGGGCAGGAGGGAGCAGGGACACTGGGTCTGGCCCCTCTGCACTCTTCGGCCATTCAACACACGTCTTCCTGAGAGGAAGGAGCTGGCTCGCTCATGGCGCCCAATCCGTGGGCCAAGCCTGAGACCACAGAGCAGGCTGGGCATGAGAACTCAGACCTCCAGGCCCAGGCCCTTACTGCAGTGACCTGTAGAGCCACTGGGACCTAAAGCTGGGGCAGGCACAGGGCTTGGCCAAGACACCCTGCCACCTCATTGCTCAGACTGGGAAACGCGGCCCAGGGAGGAGGAGTGCCTTGCCCAAGGCCACCTGCCAGCCTGGGCAGAGCTGGACTGGACCTCACTCGCATGTGCTATTGAACACAGCTCCCATGTCAGGCCCGAGCCGTGCCTGCCCACCCGAGCCTGGTCCTGCGGCTCACCCCGGAACTCAAGGCCACGCAGCTGGAAGGTGACGAGGCCATTGCCAACCTCGATGAGGTGCACCAGGGCGTTGAGGTAGTCGGAGGCCAGGACGAAGCAGTCGCCAGGGCCGTAGTTGCCCCAGCGGCCCAGCGCCAGGTCCCCACACAGCGTGTGCTGCAGCGAACGCGCCAGGTGCTCGTAGAAGATGGAGTTGAGGTTGTTGTCATCAGCGCCTAGGACCCAGGACAGGCAAACGGACAACGTGACAAGTTAGCGAGGCTCCCTCCCCAGGCAGGCCCTGCCCTAAAGCTCCTTGGATGGCTGGGTACACACCAGGGTTCCGGTCCAGCTGTGTGACCAGGCGCGTGTTGGAATGATCCACACGTTTAGTGCTGTTCAGAGAGAGAGCAACAAGGCGGTTGGCCAAGAAGGTGAAGACAGGGTGCACCCTGCTCATGCTCTCCCTGTGCCACAAGGCCAACGCCATCCAGGACAGCCCCGTTATGCAGGCAGATGAGGAGACTGAGGCTCAGGGACATGAAGGGACTCACGCAGGACACACAGCCAGGAAGCAGAGAGGCTGGGCTCATCCCCAGACCCCACCATCCCCAAGCTGTGAGCCCGAGGCCTTAGCCTGGTGCAGGCTCTGCCCGCATCAGATCCACCACCTCAAGTGTCCCCACTGTGCCCAAGCCCTCCCATACCTGCTGTGGGCCCCTCTGTGGGTGGCCTCCAGCCTGGGCTCCACACCCCTCCCTTCCTGTCCTGCTGGGCGTGCTCCCGCCTCCTGTGAGACTCACTTGTAGTCACGCTCCCAGAACTTGAGGGGCCGCGCGTAGGACATGATGAAGACGGCGCTGCCCAGCAGCGGGTTGAGAGGTGTGGAGAAGAGCCCCGAGAGCAGGGCCTGGACGAACAGCATGGCCGAGTCTGAGCTACAGTCAAGGAGGCAGCGGGCAATAGGACCTCCCAGCCCCCCACCACCCCCCACTGTCCCCAGGCCACAGCCCTCCCTGCACAACCCCACCCAAACACAGGCCGGATGCGTGGCACGGCAAAGGGCTGGGCAAAGGCGTGGAAAGCCGAGCCCCAGGTGATCTGCCAGGGCGCGATGTAGGTCAGCACAAAACGCAGCTTGTACAGCAGGTCCCACAGCTGGCAGGGCCAACAGGGAGAAGAAAAAAGACATGCAGGGTCACTCATGGAAGCCCCTGGATGCCAGGCCCCATTCAGAGGCTTGGGTCATCCCACTGGGGCCAAGCTCAAGATCACTACCAGCCCTTGTGCTCTGGACATGGCTCAAGGCACCTGACACCATTAGCAACCCCTGCCTGAGCTCTAAGAGGGCAGTGGCCATTTAGTTCACACAAGTACCCTGTGAGCTTCTTATTCCTATTGCTGGCCCCATTTCACAGATGGGAAAGTTGAAGTTCAGAGAAGATACAGAAGGTAAATGAGCTCCTCAGGTCATGCCACTAAGTCACTGGTGAGGCTGAAGCTGGACTATAGTACTGAAAGTCGAGGAGAGCCACAGGCCCTGCCCTCAGAGGGTACGCAGTGTGGATGCCCACCATCCTGGGCCAGGCCAGAAAACAAGAACAGAATGTTCACGTCAGGGAGAAAAAGGCTCAGGCCTGCCTTTTTCTCCAGTAGAGTACAGGAGGCCTTTGGCCTCCAGTACAGTGCAGGAGAATGGTCCTTAGTTCAAAGAGCCCCCCAAGCCCTGGCAATGTCACAGCCAGCAGAGCACCTGTACACGCCAAGGCACTAGGAGCTTCCGAAACTCAGCTCTGACTGCTCTGGATCCAGGGTGGCAAAGGGGTGCAGAACTCAGAGGTTTGCATCCAGAGGGTAAGGCCAGGTCCTGATTACCCTAACCATTTCTGAGGAGCTGGTCGTGGGGTCAGACAGGCCTGGGTTCACATCCTGGCTGCCCGCCAATTCTCTGAAAACCTGAGGCAAGTCCCTCAACCTCCTTCAGCCTCAGCTTCCTCTCTGTAGAGGGTGGAAGTAACCCCTTCCTTGAGAAGCTGCTGCAAAGGCCCATGGGGCTGATAGAGCGGTGGCCACAGGCCCTCAGGAAATTCTCTTCCCACCCAGGCAGAAGTTGGCTCTGCTCCCATTGGGCAGCCTGGCGTCTGGGCCACAGCCACCAGCTCACCTTGCTGCAAAGCAGGGACATGAGGAAGTAGTCAAGCAGAAAGCCCTGGGAGAGGCGCGGGTAGTCGAAGTGGAAGAGCAGGACAGTGAAGGCCAACGTCAGGTACTGCTGCGGAGGGCAGCAGAAGGCTGAGCGCAGCAGCTTCAGCCCAGCCACGGTCATCAGCAGCGCCCGGCAGCTGTGGGTGAGGGGCAGGCATCAGGTGCTTGGTAGGGGACCAGGGGCAGTGGGTATAGGTGTCCCATCCCTTGCCTACTCTGGCTGGAGAGCAACCCGTGGCCTCTGCTCTGCCGGGTTGACCCCTGCTCTTTTGGACCCGTGACTCTTAGTCCCTTCTCTTCCAAAGGAAGTGGTGGGAACACATTTGCTTTTGAAGAGGCAACACTTCTCCTGCTTTAGCTTGCTGAGCAACCTTAGACGTGACTCATTTCCTCTTAGGCCTCAGTTTCCCCATGGATCAAAAGGGAAAGTGGGTGATGGGATCGTTGAGGGTGGGGTGGTCCTCACTAGAGGCAGTACTTGTCCGGGTGGCTGACGACTGTGTGGGCATCCACCGTGAGGGCGTTGAGCACCACGGCTGGGTAGATGAGGTACTTCTCTACGCACTGCAGGCCAGCATACAGCTTCTCAAACCACATCACCTGGGCGGCACCTGTGTGCAGAGGCCAGGACTCAGTACCTGGCTTCCACACGCCCACCTTCCCTGTGGAAGTCCTTCCCTAGGAGGGCAGGCTGTGCTGTCCTGAGTCCTCAGAGACTCTGGGGGGAGGGCTGATCTGTGGCAGCTCAGAGAGCAACGAGCCTCAGCAGGGAAAGGGCTCCACATGCCACTTAGCACATCGAGGCTTGCTTTATGGTGGGTGCTTTGCCCTGCTTTGCTGTCTGCAAAAACAAGGCCAATGATGAAATCGCAAACGGCCACGTACAGCAGGCTGGCTAGGGCCTGATTGCACGGTGAGCCCGTGAGCTGGGCCCTTCTAAAGGGCAGATCCCTCGGTTCAGGCTGGTTGTAGCCACAGACGGATGCTAGTCCGGGAGGCAGAATCTTCTGTCGTTTAAGAAAAACTCAAGAAACGTGGATCTTCACATCTCAGATCAAGATGCTAAAATACAGGCTCCAGGATTTTTTTAAAAATGTTACGCAGCCCAGTAAAAATGTGCTCCAGGCAGCTCTGGTCCATTGATGACCAGTGTTTAATTCTGGACAAGAGATCCCTTCAGGGCCTTGGGGTTCTAATTCTTCCATCTCCTCACAGACAGCAAGGAGGGCAGGACCAGGGCAACGCAGGCAAGGGAAGGGCACAGCAGGGCACGGGGAGGAGAGTAGGTGGAGAGCGCAGCAGGGCAACACGGACACAGAGGGCAGGGAGGGTGCAGAAAGGGTAGTGTGGGCAGTGAGTGCCCCCTGCTGGCACTCCTGAGCTGAGAGGACCACATCTCTCACCAGCCAGGCTGCAGCCTGAACCACTGCCCGGGCCTGACCATCAGGGGCGGGAACTCACCACGCACTTCATACTGGCTGTACTCCAGCGGCTTCAGCACGGGCTGTGACAGGCAGAACCAGGGCAGCTGTTTGCGGAGTTGTGGCAGCAAGTAATGTGTGAAGAAGCCCACGGCCCCAGCCAGTGCGTACAACACGAAACCCAGCACCGACTGCAGGAGGGAGAGGCCAGAGGCTCAGCCGACGGGAGCAGACCAAGGGGCCACAGAGGGCCACCTGGCACAAGCCGGGGAGGGGCTGCCCAGGGTGCTCAGATCGAGCAGGCTCCCACCAAGACAGTGAGAGGCAGCAGCGGCCCATGCCACACAAACCTTCAGGGCAATAAAGACGGTGCTGGCACTGATGGCGAAGGTGAGCACGGCGATAACCACACACATCACCAGGTCGGAGTGCAAGACCTCACGCTGCAGGGCCAGGAGAGACACTCAGCTGCCCAGCAGCCCAGGTTGGACATGCCCCTCCCAGTACCCCCAGAACTTGTCACCACCTCCCCACAGAACCCCACCCCCCGCCCCCTCACCACTGACTGGCGCATCTTGTCCGGCAAGGGGTCCGGGGGCTCGGCCCGGGCTGTCTCCAAGCTGCGCTCCTCCAGCTCGGGGAAGAGCTTGCTCCGGATCAGAGACCTGGGGGTGAGGAAGAGTCAGGAGGAGGACGCCCCTTCTTCCCCAGCCCCAGTCACAGGCACATGCACAGACCACAAACCCCTACTGTGCAGACACAAACACACGACCCGGAGTACACACACCAGCGCGAGCACAGGCGCGTGCGGGAACCCACCAGAGCACGGTGGGGTCGCTGCTCTGCCGGCTCAGGTGGTAGGACAGCGCCACCAGGAGGCCACAGAAGACTGAGAAGAGGACAGGGACGTGCTGCTCTGGCCACGGAGTCTGGGGAGAGAATCCATGCTGCTGATCAGGGGAGGTGAGGTAAGCATGGAGTCCGGGCTGCCCCCATGTGAGAAGCCACTGCTGAGCCCAGTTCACAGCCCCGCCCCAACCATCTCTACGCACTGCAGCATGCCCCCACCTCGAAAGCCACCCCTACCTTGATGGCCCCAAGACAGAAGCCGTAGAGCAGGGCAGCGGCCAGCAGGCTGCGGGAGAGGCTGAAGACGGCCGTGAGCGGGCTGGTGGCGGCTGTGCGGAAGGGAGAAGTACAGCCCAGCTCTCACCTGCAGGCACCCACCGCAACCCGAGCCCCACTTCCCTCAACTCCCAGAGGCTGGCCTCCCTGGAACGGCACCCCCAGTCCACTGCTCTCTGTTGCTCCAAGCCCCAAGGGGCCTTCAGAGCTTCCAAGATTCTCAGATTTAAACCACTTGCCTGGGGAGGGAAGGAGAGAGGAGAGGGCGGAAACCCTGAGTCTGCAGTACAGATGCGGAAGAAGGTTCCGCAAGGGTGGAGCCAAGGACCCAATCGGAGGGCCCTCCGGGGCCTCCGCACGGACCCCACCCCGGAGCCACCTGTGGGCATCATACCTGTGCCCCCGAAGCCGTGCATATCTATTTGCTCCAGCAGGTACATGAGGCAGGTGTTGACCTGGGGCAGGAGGCCCAGGAGGAAGACGAAGGGGAAGCACAGGGTGAACACTGGTAGGGAGGGGACACGAAGGCCCGGTCAGCCTGCTGGCTTCCCGCGGCCCACCCTCGGGGACTCACTCTCCTGGGCCACCTCATCCCTGCCCCAGCCTCACCAGTGGCCACGTCTCGGGCACAGAAGAAGAAGGAGGCGGAGAAAAGCGTGAGGCCATAGAGGGAGACAGGTGGGAAGGGCTGAGCTGAGCCCAGGGCGTCCAGCAGCCAGATGAGCAGACAGCAGATGCAGAAGTAGACAGGCCGGCTGTACGCGATCACCCAGTTGTGGCCCTGAGGGGTCAGCGCATGAGGAGCTGGGTCTCCCCCACTGGCCACGCCTCTGGCACATGCACACACTCAAGGGCCCCAGGCCTGGCCCTGGGTCCAAGCTAGAGAGCCTGGCCAGGTGGGGGCGATGGAGGTGAGGGACGAGGGAGCCCCAGCCCTCCATGCCCTACCCTCCTCCCCACCTGGTCTCAGCCCCTCCCGGGGCCTCCTGGCCAGAGGCGCTGCTCCATGGGTACTCACGTGCATGGGGGACGCCGCATCAGGCTGGACGCTCTGGAAGAGACAGGGCTACGTTGGCAACTAGAGCCGATGCCCACGGGATGGTCAGAGGCCCCGGACCTGTTCAGCTCCACCACTAGGCAGTTATGAGCGACCACGTCAGGCCCCCGAACTGTCCTGGCCTCAGTTTTCTTGCTTGTAAAAGAGCTGGCCGGCTCTAGGGAATCTTAGGCAAATTATCTACCTTTTAGCTTATACCCCTTAAAACTGAAGTGGTGGGAAGGGCAATCTCGGGGAAAAGCTGGGTGCGGAAGGAAACACAGGGAGCCCAGCCTGACCTTCAGCAGGGAGTACTGGCAGGAGGCGATGACCAGGCAGAACTGGAAGACCCAGATGTCGGTGAAGAAGCCCTTGAGCAGCAGCAGGTAGCCCAGGAAGGCCACAAGGCTGCTCAGGCCCACGCCGAAGATGTTCTCCAGCACTCCCCGCGTCCTGCAGGGACAGCCAAGTCAGGGCATGCCCGTCCGGCCTCACCTTCCAGTGGGGCAGTGGGGGAGATGGACCTTGCCCTAAAGGCCCAGCTCTGGGACCCTGCCCATGCCAGACCCTTGTACTCTGACGACACAAACACCTATAACTTTGAGGATGCGGCCTGGCAGCACCTGTTCCAGAGACCATTGTATTGCTCTCTCCTTCCCAATCTTTGCCCACTCTGGACATCGAGGGCTGAGAGCTCAGGGTGCCATCACTCCCGGGATTCCCCCATCCCCAGCTGAGGCTGAGTTAACTGCACGCGGCCACATCGTGCATGCTATCTCGGGCTTGCAACGCTATGCACA
The DNA here is from genome assembly GCF_049350105.2 of Macaca mulatta. Taxonomy (NCBI): domain Eukaryota; kingdom Metazoa; phylum Chordata; class Mammalia; order Primates; family Cercopithecidae; genus Macaca; species Macaca mulatta. The sequence goes on from NC_133419.1 coordinate 8,769,980, forward strand.
TGGGACCAGCACCCAGTCGCTGTATCTAGAGAAACCCAAATGGATGGGAAGCCACATGGGCTCTAGGCCCAAGTTCTCTACAATGGGCAAGTCATCTGACTTCTCTATCAGATTTTCCGGGACTCGGTGTCCCCTCTGAGAAATGGGAAAGGTGAGATAACTGGTTTGTGAGCTTTTCTAGGTTACAGCACTCGATTTTCAAATCAACAGAAGCTAATACAAAAAAGTGAATAGGACGGCTGGGAGTGGGGTCTCACGCCTGTAATCCCAGCACTTTGGGAGGCAGACGCAGGTGGATCACGAGGTCAGGAGATTGAGACCATCCTGGCTAACACTGTGAAACCCCACCTCTACTTAAAAAAAAAAAAAAAAAAATTTAGCCAGGCGTGGTAGTGGGTGCCTGTAGTCCCAGCTACTTGGGAGGCTAAGGCAGGAGAATGGCGTGAACTCGGGAGGCGGAGCTTGCAGTGAGCCAAGGTCATGCCACTGCATTCCAGTCTGGGCAACAGAAAGAGACTCCGTCTCAAAAAAAGAGTTTTTTTTAGCAGGACTTTGGAATAGACAGATTTAATACAGCACCACCCACTTGGCCACCCCTCTACACCACAAATGAACCATAGGAACCACCACTACAGACTCCAGCCAACAACACGCCCTCAGCTTCCCCCAAGTCAGGCTCTCTGCTGCCTGCCTTCCTCCACAGGTAGAGAGTCTGGGGAGCCAAGGTCCAGGGGCTTTCCAAGAATTGGGGGCCAAGGCTGCAGCACACTCACCGGTCCAGCAGAGCCAGCAGGGCAAGCCGCTCGTAGCGCACAGAGGTCCAGCGGCCAGGGAGAAGCCAGTACTTATAGCTATGCTGGGCCCGGGGTGGCGCTTCCTCCATCAGTGTCTGCTCCTGGGATTCGTGCAGGGAGTCCTGGTCCAGCAGGTCAAACTGCAGTCCCCACAGCCGCGGCCGTCAGCCCCGCCACCCCACACACCGTCTACTGTTACCCCCCTTCAGCACACCAGCCTGGCTGACCATTTCCATCAGCACATAAAGGCCCCCATCTAGCGGCCCCAGACTCCACCCGAACCCTTCATCCCAAAGGGCTCCTCCTCTCTCCAGCTTTCCAGGATGTGGCCCGATGGCTGTAGGGGCTGCCTAGAGTCACCAGTTCCCATGCCTGTCTTCCCCAGTCAGGCAGACTCTCCCACCTCTTCTGAAGCTCAAGGAAACCCACTTGTCCTTTGGGACCTGGCACAAATGCTACCCTCCTCCCAGACAGGGCCTGTCACTGTCACTCTGACTACCCCATCCAAGAGTGCATACAGAGCTCAGCCTTGAGGACAGGCCTAGATGCCAACGCCAGCCCTGAGGCCCTGGGCACATGACTTGACCTTTCTCATTTGTTGTATCCTTCACTCAACAAGCACTTGTGGGGCCCCAGCTATGGGACCGGCCCTGCACTGGGCTCCAAGGATAAAACAGAGAGCCAGAGGCGCACAGCCCTTCCCTCTGGAGGCGGCTGCCGGCCACGATTCCACTTGACATGGTTACGAGGAAGAAATGAATCAGAGGGAACAGATGGGAGCTTCTGCGGGCTGCTCAACCTATCTGTGGCCTTGAGGGTCAGGTGCCGGGTGCGCTTTCATAATCATTTCTTAAACTCTGAGATGGTGTTTTATGCATTCTTAGCACTTCTGGTGTTCATAGATTAAGCACATAGATTTACTGTCCAAATTGTGATGTTCTTAAGAGCAACAGAGAACACTGTTTATGACTATACTGAGACAAGAAACGTTAACAGAGAGCACTCCAGCATCCACATGTGCACAGTGCACGCAGGGCAGCAGAGTCGCCACGGGGTCCCTGTTTGCCAACAAAACACCGCCACTTCCACAAGTATCATCATTAACACCCATAGCCCCTGTTTACCGTGGGCCCCTCCAGAGTTAGGAATATACTCCAGAGGTATTCATAGAATAAACAAATAATTGACTTCTCTAGCTATTCAGACTCAGAGCCTCTGCCAGCATCAAAGGTCAGGACAGATAGAGTAGGGTCCCTGGAGCCCTCACTCAGCACAGCCCATTCCACCTGGGGCACCTGGGCAAGCTCTCTATACAGGCCAGACTCAGTGATCTGCCCACCCCATCATGCCCCACTGGCACGGCCCTTCCCCGGCCGCTCCTCACCTCCGGGATCTCCAGGGGCACCCGGCGCACCTGCATGCCCTGCAGAACCACAGGCCTCGGCTGCAGCAGGTTCAGGCCGCCTGTGGCCTCAGGGACATCAGCTGAGTGGAAGCTGGAGGAATGTGAGTGTCGGTCCCTGTGAGAACAGCAGCCATCAGGATCCCATGATAGGCAAGCCCTGGGGCTGGGTGGGGTCAAAGTCAAGGCCAGGCACGTGGGGCAGTCTGTGCCGAGACCAACCAGGACCCAAGGGACAAAAGTGCTGGGGTCAGGTGGCAGAAGTGCCTCCCTCCCAGGCCCTGGCCCGAGTGTTGAGGCTGTGCCCTGAGCTTCCTAGAAACTTCCTGCCTGGAGTGTCATGGAGCCAGGGACCCGAGGAGGTCTGTCCTTTGCTGCTCCCCATCCTCCCCCTGCAGGTCTGAGCTGCCTCTGCCAACCCAGCAGGAAGAGAGCTAACTCCAGGCTCAGGGAACTGCCCAGCCCAGAGATGCAGGCCACCAAGACAATGGCCTGGGAGGCCAGGCTTGGGAACTCACCAGACTCCATTAGCTGCCTGCTCCCCTTGCTGCCCTACAGGGTTCTCGTAGCCGCCTCCAGCCAAACCAAAGGTGTAGGAACGCCGCACACCTGGGGCAGGGTATGGGAGATGATGCAGCGTGGCAGAGACAGGAGCACCAAGGCCCGGCTCATGTGGGCACCAGACCCATCAAATGAGGCAGAACCCTATGCTGTGTCCTCTGAGCGGGCAGCCCAGCCTCTGGACAGGAAAGGGCCTACAGGTCAAGAGCCTGGGCGCAGCAATCACCTGCCCTGGCCTTAGATCTCCCCTGTACTGCAGGCTGAGCCTCCATTTCCTCATCATCAGAGAAAAAGATGACAGAGACACCGTGCCTCAGAGACACTGCAAGGATGATGTCTGGCAGAATTAGCAGAGTACCTGCCACAGGGCTGAGGAAGCACCACTGCTGGGAGGACTCAGGTTGTTGGGGGAGGGCGGGGAGGCACCGGGCCAACGGGCTTGGGGAAGGCTCACCGCTCTCATCGTAGAAATAGTGCACAGCACCCTCAGAGGTGTCATCAAAGGTGCAGGCCTCATGCACATTGGCACCGGCCCGGGTGAGCAACAGTGAAGAGGCGAAATGCAGCGCAGAGGGCAGCGTCAGCGCCCGGGAATGAGAGGCAGCCCGGCCCCGCTGAGCCTCCTGCAGGCTGCTGGAGAGGGTCAGCCCCAGGTCAGCGCCAGTTAGAGCTCGTGGGCCCTCCCCGGCCCCTGGTGCCCCTCGGCCCAGCCGGCAGGGTGCTCACCTGGGAGGCGAGCCCATGACAGAGGCTGGAGGGGTGGGGTTGCTGCCTGCATTGTGGCGTCTCCGAATGGCCTGGGTCCGCCTCACACTGCTTGAGCGGTCCCGCCTGCCAGTCTCCTCAGCTGCTGCCCAGAGAGAGGTCCCCAAGCGTAAGTGACAGATGCTCAGACAGGGCTGGGGGAGTAAGGCTGGAGATGGTGCTCCACCAGGAAGCTAAAAGCCTGGTACAACCACGCCCCAGCTCTGGGGCCCAGCCAGGTCACATAGCCCCTTGCTCAGTTTCCTTACTTGCAAACAAGGATGACACTGATCTGCCCTGCCCCACCCCACTGGTGCTGGGAGGATGAGTGTGGATGATGAGAGTCCTCAGGGGACAAAGACTCAGGTGCTAACCAAGGATGCGAAGGCAGGTGGCTGAACCCATGTCTACGAGATTTGGCAGACAATGTCAATCATCACCAGGCCCACATCCATCTGCTGCCTACGACAGAGGCTGAGCTGACACTGACCAGGTCCGCTCTTACCTGCCCTTTGCCCAAACCCAAGCCCGTAACTCACGTCCCCCAGCCCGCCTCTAGAGCCAGTACTCACCTCCCCCAACAGCACCTTCCTCCTGCAGCTCCCCCCGCCAGCCGGGCTGGTTGGCAGCAGGTCCCCTTCGGGCCTCAGCAGGCAGCACAGCAGGCTCACCAGCAGCCTGCTCCACCCCAACCTGGGCCTCCAGCTCGGCCTTGGAGCCAGCCAGTGGGGGCCTCAGAACATCACCCCCAGCCCCATCCATGCTCAGCACTCGGGCATGTGTTTTAGCGCTGGCGGTACTAGGCGTCCGCTGGGTCCCATATGGCCGCTTGGGGGGCACAGCAGTTCCCTCCTCAGCCCCATGGGGGGCCCTCCGCTTCCGGGGTCCCCCTGCTGCACCCCGGGAGCTCTCAGGGGAATAGCAGGAAGTAGAAGAGGAGCTGTCAGTACTGTAGCGGCGCTGCGATCGGAGACTGGAGGCCGGACTCAGTTCACTGCCCTCGCTGGTGTCTTCATCCTCAAAGAAGGCCCCACCTTCAAGCAGGGGCCGTCGAGGGGCACGGCCAGGTGGAGAGTGTCTTCGCAGGGGTGGCTGCTGTTTGCTAGGCCGTAGCAGGGCCAAGTCCTTGGGCCGCACAACCAGGAGCGGCTCAGCCAGGCCCGGTGGTGTCCCTGCTCCAATGACCGTGTCAAAGGAACGCAGCGTGTCATCTGAGGGGACTCCGGCGTCTGGCGAGGCGGGCAGCTCAGCCTCAGAGGGTGGGTCTGTGTCGCTGCCCTCAGGGGCTGGCCCCCCTGGGGGGCTGTCCAGATGGGTGGAGTTGGTCTTCTCACTCTTGAAGCTGCTCAATGTCTCCCTATCAGTGCCGCTGAAGCAAGAGTCTGAGGAGCCCGCTTTCTGGGGCGTGGGCTCCCCTGAGCCCCGCCGGTCAAGGGGCTGATAGCCACCTGCCCCCCTGCGTTGCTCCCGTCGACTGCTGGTCCTCACCAGGGCCCGGTCAGGCCGGGTCAGGGTCAGGAAGCTCTTGCTCAGCTCCTGGCTGAGGCTCCCCTTCAGGAGGGGGCTCATGGGAGTGTCAGCCATGCTGCTCCCACTCCAGGGCGCTCCATCTCCAGCCAGAGGAGAAGGCTCTGAAGAGTCTGTACTGGGAAGAGAGGGGTCTGGGACAGCCCCTGGAGGCGTCTGGGGAAGGTCTCCAACTGCCAGAAGAACGGGAGACAGAAAATGAGAAAAAGGGTTTTCTGCAAAAGGAACTGGTGGTAAGGGGGCTCTTATGCCCTGTACTTTTCCTGAGAGCCCAGCCACAGCAGCACACTGGGGAGGTCCCACAGAGGAATACAGAGGAGACCCAGGATGGAGCCAAAGTTGAGGGGATTCAATGACAAAACAGCTGGTCTAGCCCACAAGCCTCAGCCCCATAAGGCCCACGCACTCAGTTTCTCCTGCGAGCTGAGCTTCAGCATCTCTCGGTCAGCAGAGGTCACGATCACATTGTTGCTGCCCTGCTCCCGCACCAGCTCCTTGATGTCTGCAACCACGGCCCCAGAGGTGTCAGCAGGACCCCCTGGCACAGCATGCCAGCCCCTGTTCCACAGCACTATGCTCCAACCCTAAAGAGCAGCCACCTACCTCTCAGGGGCCCAGAGTCCTCCATTCGGGGCAGCAGCTCCTGAGTAGACAGAGAGAGGCGTGAAGGAGCAAACAAGGCAAGAAGTAGGCTCAGGACGCACCCACAGTAGGGACTGGCTCGCGGAGGAACAGCAGGACAAGCTGAAGTCCAGGCCCACTCACCGAGACCTGGTTGAAGCCAAACACAGAGTGCTGGGAGCTGCAGCGCACTGGGGGTGTGGAACTGACTTTCCGGAACACTGTCATCTCCACTCCGGGGTCCCTGGCAGTGAAAAAGAACAGCAGCTTTGAGCTAACCTCTCCTCTGTGTATGCTACTTCCATCTTTGTCACTGCTTCTTCTTCAGAAGTCACTTTACAATTCCTAGGCTAACACAAGACAAGTGTTCACATTCACTCAGAGAGCCAATGTTCCCTAAGTCCCTACTCCACCCTGCAAGGTTCAGGCCCAGGCACCAAAACCCCTCAATCCCCAGCACAGTCCCTACCCCACCCACCTGGGCGGATTGCTGTCCCCCTGGGCAGGCTCTTCCTCCAGCTCCCCCATGGTAGAGCTGCGCTTCTCCACGATCTCGCCCTGGTCAAACATGGCATGCAGCCGATAGTTGACGGTCTTGATGGCAGCAAAGATGACAGCCACCACGAGGCAGTACACGCCGGCCACCATCAAGCTGGGAGGCAGGACCTGAAGATGAAAGTAAACCAGGTCTCTTTTCACAAAGCCTTGCCACTACAGGACGTAGCTGCCATCGTCGCCATAGCTAGGATTCACAGACTCACTAGAAAACTTCATCACCTCTGCACACAACCACTACACAGCCCTTGGCAACGAGCTCTGTCTTCTATTTAGCTGGATAACATTAAGTGTGGGGTTCAAGGTCACTCGATCCAAGAAAGGTAGACTTTGGCCTCTTCCACGCAGACCCAAACTCTGCAGTAATTCCTCTCTCTCCACGTCCCAGAGCCCAGGGCACGGCCCCGAATCCCTGCCAGGCTGCCCTCCCTCTCCCGGCTGGAGTTACAGGTGGCCGTGGCGTCTCACCATGTACAGCAAGAAGGGAAAGATGAGCAGGAAGATCCAGACATAGAGGTGGAAGCAGTTGGAGAAGGTGCTCTGGTGCGGGTCGAAGAACCAACCGCCGGTGAGCGAGGCCCACACCCCCTGGCGCAGGATCTGCAACACCTGCGACCCCATGGCCCCGCCGCTGCTGCGCGCGCCCCACTCCCGGGACCCTCATGGGGGCGGCCCCCGGCCCATGCCCCGTCTGGCGCCTGAGGGCCCCGGGGCCCGGCCTCACGCTCACGCCATGGCCTCCCCCAGCGGGGGAGGGGGGCTCGGCCGCGCGAGGGTGCGGGCAGGGGGCGGGGCCGACCGGGACAGTCAGCGGTGCAAGGCCCAGACGCGGGGGTGGGGCTGCATCAGGGGCGGGGTCCGCGTCCCCACTCGTGGCCCAGAATTGCTCCGAGGGGCCGAGCCGTCAGGCAGGCGCGGGGCACGGGCCGGGCACCCGTCGGCGGCATCCAGAGGTGGGCGTGGGGTGGATGCTCCCGGGGTGCAGGCGACAGCTCTCTAGTCTCCGGACCAGGGAGAACCCCAGGATCTGGGGTCCACTTCCGGGGTCGCAGGTCACTCGCTTGGGGCTCCGCGCTCGCCCGGCTTCTGCCGGTGCCGGCCTAAGGAAGAGGCCGGAAGAAGGAGCCGCGAGCCGCCAGCCTTCAGTGGCGCATGCGTCCAACGGTTCCAATTGAGACCCGGAAAAGGAAAACTTGACGGCATGAATGCGCAAGCGCAGAGAGGTGGTGGCGCGGTAGGACGCGAGGGGTGCCATTTGTGCGTGCGCAGAGTCCAGAACTAAAGCAAGTACATGCGCAAAAGCGTTTGGGCGCATGCGTACACCCAGGCGTCGCCAACCCAGGGTAGACGACTGGGCGGAACCAAAGAGACAGTTGAGTAGCCATTGGGTAACGGCAAAGTAATTGGCGCACAGCTCTTCCAATGAGTTACAGGAGACGGGGAAAAGATGGAGGCGTGGAATCCCCTAGTTGCAGCGAGTGTTCTGCACTACCGAAGCACGCCCCTCTCGGTCCGCCCCCTTTAATGCTGGACCTCCTACGTCCTGATCGTTTCTCGGCTCCCAGCGGCGTCTACTTCCGGGTCAGAGCTCAGACCTAGGGTGTAGAGAACAACCTTCCGGAACAGGCAGGAATAGTCGAAAAAGGATAGCGTCGTCTTTCTTAAAGTGACAGGCTTAAAGCAATTGGGGCAGCCCTATCCAGAGGTTCTGAGGGCGACTCAGCTATTCTGAATCCAATCGTGGGCAAAGTTCTGGACAAGTCTCAGGATTCTGCCAATGGGGAAGGGATATGAAGAAGCGGATTGTTTCCCAGGTGAGGAGAAGAGCAGAACCTTAGACAATCCACTCCAAGAGCTTGAGGTGCAGCCAGTTCCGTCTGTCCTCCAGTCTTCCCCACCCCATCCCACTAGCTCTGCGAGGCAGAGCTTTCTTGTACTCATATCATATATGAAAAGAATGGCCGGGCGCGGTGGCTCACGCCTGTAATCCCAGCACTTTGGGAGGTCGAGGCGGGCGGATCACGAGGTCAGGGGTTTGAGACCAGCATGGTCAACGTGGTGAAACCCGTCTCTACCAAAAATACAAAAATTAGCCGGCCGTGGTGCCACGCGCCGGTAGTCCCAGCTACTCGGGAGGCTGAGGCAGGAGAATCGCTTGAACCCGGGAGGCAGAGGTTGCAGTGAGCTTAGACTGCGCCATTGCATACCAGCCTGGGTGACAGAGAAAGGACTCCGTCTCAAAAAAAGAAAAAAGAAAGAAAGAAGGAAAATAATGAGGCTCAGAATGGATGGATCGCACAGTCCCACAACTTCGCAGCCAACACCAGACTTGGGTTCACCCCCTTCCCAAGTGTGGTTCTGTAACCCCGTTTTGCTGACGCCAGTGCGGATGCAGAGGACAGAGATGGCCCATCCTTAGCAGAGACCAACCTGCACCCTGGCCAGCAGAGCACGCAGCTGGAGGCTTTTCTTTCTATATCTCAAAGCCTGCTGTGATGGGGAATCTGGTTCTGCCCTTTCCCTCCTCTGCCTCTCCTGGCCCGCCTACCCGGGAACTCCCCTGCTGGAGCCTCTGGGAGGGGAGCGGTGCAGGCCGCCCGCGTCATCTGATGCTGTTTCCTGCAGGAGGGAGAAGAGCGGAAAAAAGTGAAACTCCACCCTCCACCTCTGCCTCCCGCCCCCGAGGCCAAAGTACAAAGGGAGGAGGAAGAAGGGAGCGGGGTCGGAGCCGTCGGGACCAAAGGAGCCGGGGACAGGAACAGGCAGTCTGGGCCCAACTGTGGACGCTCCCTCCACCCCCGCGCAAAAAGACCCAACCGGAGTTGAGGCGCTGCCCCTGGAGGCCCCACCTTACGCTTGGCGGGGGCCGGAGCCAGGCTCCCAGGACTGCTCCAGGACCGAGGGAAGCTCGGGCCCCTCCAAGCTAGCCATGGTGAGGCGTCGGAGGCCCCGGGGCCCCACCCCCCCGGCCTGACCACACTGCCCTGGGTGCCCTCCTCCAGAAGCCCGAGATGCGGGGGGCCGGGAGGCGACACTCCTGGCTCCCCAGAGAGGCGTGGGTCTGGGGCTGAGGGCCAGGGCCCGGATGCCCAGGTTCCGGGACTAGGGCCTTGGCAGCCAGCGGGGGTGGGGACCACGGGCACCCAGAGAAGGTCCTCCACACATCCCAACGCCGGCTCCCGGCCATGGAGCCCTTGAAGAGCCTCTTCCTCAAGAGCCCTCTAGGGTCATGGAATGGCAGTGGCAGCGGGGGTGGTGGGGGCAGTGGAGGAGGCCGGCCTGAGGGGTCTCCAAAGGCAGCGGGTTATGCCAACCCGGTGTGGACAGCCCTGTTCGACTACGAGCCCAGTGGGCAGGACGAGCTGGCCCTGAGGAAGGGTGACCGTGTGGAGGTGCTGTCCCGGGACGCAGCCATCTCAGGAGACGAGGGCTGGTGGGCAGGCCAGGTGGGTGGCCAGGTGGGCATCTTCCCATCCAACTATGTGTCTCGGGGTGGCGGCCCGCCCCCCTGCGAGGTGGCCAGCTTCCAGGAGCTGCGGCTGGAGGAGGTGATCGGCATTGGAGGCTTCGGCAAGGTGTACCGGGGCAGCTGGCGAGGTGAGCTGGTGGCTGTGAAGGCAGCTCGCCAGGACCCCGATGAGGACATCAGTGTGACAGCTGAGAGTGTTCGCCAGGAGGCCCGGCTCTTCGCCATGCTAGCACACCCCAACATCATTGCCCTCAAGGCTGTGTGCCTGGAGGAGCCCAACCTGTGCCTGGTGATGGAGTATGCAGCTGGTGGACCCCTCAGCCGAGCTCTGGCAGGGCGGCGCGTGCCTCCCCATGTGCTGGTTAACTGGGCTGTGCAGATTGCCCGTGGGATGCACTACCTGCACTGCGAGGCCCTGGTGCCCGTCATCCATCGCGACCTCAAGTCCAACAACAGTGAGTTTCTGGCGGCCTGGTTGCGGGTGGCATGGCTCTGGCACACACCTGCTCCCAACCTTCCACTGAGCCTAGCTTAGGGTCTGCTGCAGGTAGGAGCACTCGCCCTAGGGGGTCCCAGCTGACCAGGTGCCCATGGGCTCAAGCTAGCCCCCAAACAGAGCTCCAGGCACCCAGAAGAGTCTTCCTGTCCCAGCCTCAGAAGTCCTTGGCCCCAGCCTGCAGCTGAGGTTTGGACAAGTTAAGAAATTGGGATTTCTCAGGTGGGCCATAAGCATCCTGCCCAGCTCTGCCTCCCACCTCAAGGAAGTCCTCTGGAAGCTCGCGCTCCCCATCTTCTCCTCCCCTAAATTCATATTCGTAGAGTTGGTGCTCTGTCCTCTCCTGTCATCATGGGCAGCTCCTCCAGAACAGATATCTCAGAGAGAGAAGCCCTCCTTGGCAGTCAAGGCCAAGGCCAGGGCTGGAATTCTGGCCTAGCCCTCCCTGGCTGCATGACCTCTAGCTCGTTACTCAAACTCGGAGCCTCAATTTCAGACTCTGTAAAAAGGGAGAGTGAAACAGCTCAACAGCCTGGGCAAGCCTGACCTGCGATCCCCAACCCGCAGCGGGTCTTCAGCCATGGAGATGGGCATTTGAGGGCTGGATCACCAAGAGGGCCTAGCCTGCAATCAGTGCTTGGGGTGGGAGTGCTGGGCTAGGGGAGACTCCATCTCCCACCATTTTAAGCCCCCAACACGCTTTCCATCACGGCCCAAGAGAAGCAAGTGGTAGCTTCAGAGGGCTTCCTGGTGCGCGCAGCATTTAGAGAGCGAAGGCATGGAAGCAGGACCTAGCACACAGCAGGGACCAGGAGCAGGGGCCTCCTAGAGCCCAGGGTGCAGGCTGGAGAGCAGCAGTAGGAAATGCAGGAGGGGCCAGGCTCAGTGGGGTCACTGGAAAAGCATGAGACATTCTTAGAGGGGGGTCCATGTGGATATTTTGAGCCTCCTAGCCTGGGCTGACCATGGACAAGGGGCTTGCAGGAAACAGAGTGCTGAGCCCCAGATATCCAAGTTCTTGCCAGGGCTGGAGGAGCCAGGGGAGGCCTGCCAACCACCCCACCCACTCTTCTCATCCCTTGTAAGGTGCAGTTCCCACCTCTCAGCCTCAACCCTGGGCTCTATCTAGGGACCCCCACTACCTGCCCCAATCTGAGGGGGATTCCCCGAAGGCGCAGGGGGAGGGGACTCCCATCTTCTGTTTTTCCTCCGTTTTCTTTCCAGAAAAAATGGAACAATAGCCCAGGCCCCTGCTCCCCACCCTCCCCACTGCTTCCTGCGTTTCCTGCTGCCCTGAGCCGGCTTCCTGTCCCTGCTCCAGCCCCTGCTCCCTCCCTAGCCCAGCTGCCTGCAGGGGAGGAAAGAGCTGGGGGTGGAGGGCTTGCAGGAGGAAGGAGCCTGGAACTGCTGCCCCACTCCCCTCTAGTTCCCCTGCTTCCCTCTCAGAGTCTGGGAGTTGGTGGTAAAGGGCAGGCAAGGTGCCCTCAGCCTCCCTGAGCCTGGCATTTAACCTCGGAGACCCCAGTCTTAGGCCCAAGTTGCTGTCTGCGGGATTGGGGTGGGGGGAGTCCCTGGGCTTGGGGGGGCACAGGCAAGAAACAATGGCATGATTTTCCTGGACAATGGGGGCCTTGTGAGGAAGCCTGGCGGGGAGAGGAGGGGGAATTCTCCAGGCCCACGAGTCACAGGACTGACCAGCCAGCTCGGCCTGGGCCTGACCTCCCCCAGTTCTCCCCAAAAGGACTCCCCCTCCCAAGTGGGAGACCTGGCCCAGGCCTCCCAGAAAGGAGAAGTAGGGACCACAGGAGGGAAGAGGAAGAGGCGTGAGCTGCCCAGGCCACTCCCAAGCCCCACAGAGGCCAGCCTAGGGAGGGAGCTGGTGGCCAGGTCCCTGTCAGAGGCCAGGGAGCCCTAAAGGGGCACTGAGAGCTTCCCCTAGCTTCGGGGTCTCTGGCCCATTCTCCTCTGGGTGACCCCTGACCTCCCATGCCTGGGGTCTACATCAGACACCGGAACAGCAGCTGGAGTTGGGACAATTGAAAGCACAGAGAGGCAGCTTGGAGAGAAAGCAGAGGATGGGGCTTAGCGGCTGGCAGAGCCGGGAGCGGGGAGGTAGCAGAAAGGCCACAAGCACAAAGAAGTCCTGAAACTTTGGGTGAGTTGCTGCCCCTCTCTGGGCCTCAGATTCCCCACCTGAAAAAGGTGGAGAGTGGCTACTCGGCCTGAGATACTGGAACAGCACTTCGCCAGTCTCGGATGCCACAAGTGGCTGGAGACCGGGCCAAGCAGCAGCAAGTGTTGGTCTTCAAAGAGGGAGTTGGGCCCTGGCACCAGGGGAAGTGCCCATTTCCACTCCACCCACTGCCCCAGCCTGCTGCGTTTCCCCTTTGGAATGAGCTTGTGCGGGGCTTGCTAAACGGTCAGGTCCCCAGCCTCCAGCAGCCAGACCGGAGGCTATTGTGAAGCTGGCAGTAAGGAGTGACAGAGGAGGGAGAGGAGAGTGGAGATACGATATGAGCTTTAGGACAACTGGCCTTTAGGATGCTTCTGCCAGGTGGCAGCCCCCATGCAAAAGCTTTAAAAGTGTGGTCTTGTTTCGTGCTCGTGACAGCCGTCTGAGGAGGGTTTTGTTGTCATCCTCGGCTTGATGAAGTGTTCAGGATTTGGCTCCAGGGTCTGGCTCAGAGGAGTAGGTGGATTTTGAGACCATTCTCTGGATTAGGAAAAGTTGCAGGAAAATCTACTGGGCATGCCGGGATAGTAAAGGTGGTCATGGAGGACACCTGGACATTAGGTAGAGCTGCTGAGGGGTAGCTGAACCAATTCGTCTGGCATGGAGTTGCAAATGTGGAAGATGCCAGTAGGGAGAGGGAGCTGGTACCTGGAAGAGGCTGAGTCAGCCAGGGGGCTGCGGGCAGAGGTTGAGGAGAGGCCATGCTCTGAGAAGCACCAGCGCTGAAATGGCTGAAGGTAGAGGACGCAGAAACAGCCAAGCAGCCAGGGGCTGTGGGGGCTGAGGACGGTGGGGCAGCGGGGACGGCTGGCAGCAGTGCGAGATGCCTCCTCAAGGCCCAGGTGGGCTGGCCAGCAGCAGGATCAGGGCTTGTGGCTTTAAGCCCTGAAAAATGAGCACCCTGGTTCTGCCACCTCCTCTGGGAAGTCCTCCCTGACTCACCAGGCTGTATGAGGTGCCCTTCCCATCTGCTCCACCCTGTGCCCTATGCTGCCCCCATGACAGTCGTGTCACATGGGGCAGGAGAGCTGAGAGGTGTGCCCTGACACGGGTCCAGAAACATGGTTGACTTGATATCGCTTCTCTTCCACAGTGCAGTTGGCTGTAACCAGCAAATAGAGGGGCCTTCAGACCCTTCCTGACTCTATGACTTTGTCCTCTTTCTATTCCTCAAAAACTTCTCTCACTTGAGTCATTCCTGTCCTGGTGAGAGATTTGCAAGTTGCTGCTTCTCCTCTTTGTACCAAGTACAGTGGCCCATTTGGGTTAAAGCCACAAGCCCCTGCCACGTCTGACCATCCACGCCTACATTTACCCCAAGCTCCTCCTTTGTGGCCAAGAACCATCACTTTCTTGGACCCCACCCTTTCTCTTCCCTTCCAGCTGCATCGGTAGGTATCTTTTGGAATCTTTGCCTTGGAAGTGGCTGCACTTGCCACAGTGTGATGTGGGCACTTGGGGCCTGTGGTACCTGCTGGGCTTCTTTTCTCACCAAGAACTTCCCTCTTGCTCCCCACTCCAAGGGGGGTTCTCATTCACGCTCCTGCCTCAACAAAGTGACAGGACACTCACAGATCTCTCTTGAAATCAAAGCCATAAATGCCCAGGCCAGGCGCGGTGGCTCACATCTGTAATCCCAGCACTTTGGAAGGCCAAGGCAGGTGGATCACAAGGTCAGGAAATCAAGACCGTCCTGGCTAACATGGTGAAACCCCATCTCTGCTAAAAATACAAAAGATTAGCCGGGCGCGGTGGGTGGCAGGCACCTATAGTCCCAGCTACTCGCAAGGTGAGGCAGGAAAATGTCATGAACCCGGGAGGCGGAGCTTGCAGTGGGCGGAGATCACACCACTGCACTCCAGCCTGGCTGACAGAGCGAGACTCCGTCTCAAAAAAAAGCCCAGAGTTGCTACCTTGCCAATTTTGTTTCAGTGTAGTCTTAGGGAAAAGCTAGAACACTGATTTCAGAGCCACACAGACCAGGTTGTAATCTCTGCTCTATTTGTTGTATGACCTCTGCCAAGTCATTTCCCTGCTTGGTTTCCTCATCTGTGAAACATGAAAAATATTATCTAGCTCATAAATGGTTTTGAGTGCTAGGGCTGAGTGTGAAATGTCTGTCGTCGACCAGGTGCGGTGGCTCACGCCTGTAATCCTAGCACTTTGGGAGGCGAGGCGGGCAGATCACCTGAGGTTGGGAGATCGAGACCAGCCTGATCAACATGGAGAAATCCTGTCTCTACTAAAAATACAAAATTAGCCGGGCATGGTGGCACATGCCTGTAATCCCACTACTCGGGAGGCTGAGGCGGGAGAATCGCTTGAACCCGGGAAGTGGAGGTTGCAGTGAGCCAAGATGGTGCCACTGCACTCAGCCTGGGCAACAAGAGCGAAACTCCATCTCAAAAAAAAAAAAAAAAAAGAAATGTCTGGCTTCAAGTAGGTCCTCAAGATCTAGACCAAGTCACCTCTGTGCCCCCAGGACCCAGCCAGGATGTCCATCAGATGAGTTTGCTCCCAGCTCTTACCCTGTCCCCACCACCTGATCCTGGAGCATCCACAATCTAGCCCCTCTTCTCTAGTTTTGCTGCTGCAGCCCATTGAGGGTGACGACATGGAGCACAAGACCCTGAAGATCACCGACTTTGGTCTGGCCCGAGAGTGGCACAAAACCACACAAATGAGTGCCGCGGGCACCTACGCCTGGATGGCTCCTGAGGTTATCAAGGCCTCCACCTTCTCTAAGGGCAGTGACGTCTGGAGGTGCGGCCCTCGGTGGGGCTGGACAGGGGCTGCTACGGGGCTGCAGAGGGCAGAGGTGGCTGCCTAAGTCTAGGGCTGGGCCAAGTCCAGGGACAGGGATCCAAACCACTTAGCTCCTAGTTGCTTTTGGGTGAAGTGGCAGTAAGGGGGTATGGGTTGGGAGAGAAAAGGGAACACAGACCTGTTGTCTCGCCCACAGTTTTGGGGTGCTGCTGTGGGAACTGCTGACCGGGGAGGTGCCGTACCGTGGCATTGACTGCCTTGCTGTGGCCTATGGCGTAGCTGTTAACAAGCTCACACTGCCCATCCCATCCACCTGCCCCGAGCCCTTCGCACAGCTTATGGCAGGTAAGAGGACGGGGCGGGGGGAGCAGGTGAGGGGCAGAGCTCCCTGGTCCAGGACATATCCACCCACAGACCCCTTCTTATTCTGTCCCCGCTGCACGCCGTGCCCCTAGACTGCTGGGCGCAGGACCCTCACCGCAGGCCCGACTTCGCCTCCATCCTGCAGCAGTTGGAGGCGCTGGAGGCACAGGTCCTACGGGAAATGCCGCGGGACTCCTTCCATTCCATGCAGGAAGGCTGGAAGCGCGAGATCCAGGGTCTTTTCGACGAGCTGCGAGCCAAGGAAAAGGTGCGAGGAATCAGGGGACCCAGCGTTGGAAGGAGTGTCTTCCTGATCTTCCTGGGGCAGAGTCGGGGCGGGCGCCGCCGGGATCGGTGCCAGGTGCCAGGCTGACCTCTTCTCCTTCGCTGTCTCGGGCGCAGGAACTACTGAGCCGCGAAGAGGAGCTGACGCGAGCAGCGCGCGAGCAGAGGTCACAGGCGGAGCAGCTGCGGCGGCGCGAGCACCTGCTGGCCCAGTGGGAGCTAGAAGTGTTCGAGCGCGAGCTGACGCTGCTGCTGCAGCAGGTGGACCGCGAGCGACCGCACGTGCGCCGCCGCCGCGGCACATTCAAGCGCAGCAAGCTCCGGGCGCGCGACGGCGGCGAGCGCATCAGCATGCCACTCGGTGAGGGGCGGGCCCCGGGGCATCCTCCGCCATTGGCTGCGAGGGCGGGGGGGTGGAGCCAGGTCTGTGGGCTGAGCGCGCTGGGATTGGTTTAGGGTGTTGTGGGTGGGCCCGAGAGGTGAAGGCTGGGAGGGGTGGGGCCAGGAGTGTTTTTTTCTGTCTGTGGGCGGGTTCTGGCGGAAGTATTTGCATGTCGGTCTGGGAGTAGGGGCGACCGGGAAGGGGTGGGGTTCACGAAAGTTCTGGGAAGGTCTAGGGGGCGGGGCGGGCCGGCGGCCTGGCATCTCCGACGCAGACGAGTAGCTTTCCTTATCCAGAACCAGCGGCTCAAGAAAGCAGTGAGGCTGGCAACAGTCTCATAGCCACCGTGCCGCTTCCTGTGCGGCCTGGGAGCCGGCCTTGGGCCCCTGCAGGTTGGGGTCCTGGCTCTCCTTCATCGCAAACCTGAACCCTGCTCCCCCCAACCTAAACCGCAGACTTCAAGCACCGCATCACCGTGCAGGCCTCACCCGGCCTCGACCGGAGGAGAAACGTCTTCGAGGTCGGGCCTGGGGATTCGCCCACCTTCCCCCGGTTCCGAGCCATCCAGTGTAAGAAACCTCGCCTCTCGTGCCCCTCTCCGCATCCCAGCCCCTTATTCTCTTTCAGACCTTATCCTTGGAGGGGATCCCACTCACTATCCCCTCTTTCCGTCTGCCCCCAGGCTCCCTGCCCTAGGTCTAGACTGTTAACTCTGAACTCCCCAGGCAGCATTAATTGTACTTATTTTTTTAGTCAAATAATTGTATGACACTATGTACTACTAATTTTTTTAAATGCTTTACTAATATTAATATCTTGCAATAATTCTATTAGGTTGCTATTTTTATTGTTAATCCAAGTTTTACGGATGAGAAAAGTGAAAAAAGTAACTTGCTACACAGTTAATAAGTGGAAGAGCCAGAATCAAACCCAGGCAGTTGGTGTCCTTGTCTGTACTAATTACTAACTAGCAAATGTTAGCTGAAGGGCTAGATGAGATGCCCCACCCCACTGTGGGGTGATAAACCCAAACCCATCTATCTTGCCCAAAGCTCACCCTGGGAATGGTACAGGGCCCACCCTCCTCTCCATACTGTAAAGGTTACCCCTGAAGCCTGACTCTGATGATGGAGGGAGGATAAAGATTATCTCCAATTCCATCGGTTTCCCCTGTAGTGGAGCCTGCAGAGCCAGGCCAGGCATGGGGCCGCCAGTCCCCCCGACGTCTGGAGGACTCAAGCAATGGAGAGCGGCGAGCATGCTGGGCTTGGGGTCCCAGTTCCCCCAAGCCTGGGGAAGCCCAGAATGGGAGGTGAGTACCTGAGTACCCCCCAAACCCAGCATCATCTGCTTTCCCCAAGTCCTGGAATTCCCAAAGCACCCCTCCTTGTCCTCCCATCACCAGGAGAAGGTCCCGCATGGACGAAGCCACATGGTACCTGGATTCAGATGACTCATCCCCCTTAGGATCTCCTTCCACACCCCCAGCACTCAATGGTGAGTGGCCTTCCTCCCTCGGCAGAATCTGGCTGAGTTCCTTCCGTGGGCACCTTGGGGAGGCCATGAGAGGTGAGCAGGCAAAGCAGGAGTCCTGCCCTGGTTGCTCTCATTCTAGAGACTAGGAAACCAAGGCTGAGACAGGACAGAACTGATCTTGGAACCCGGGTCTGACCTACAGGCCCACGATCAAGCAGCATACAGCCCAGGCCTCGGCTCGGGGCCCAGAGTCTCATCCCCTTGTTCAGAGCTGGCCTGTAAGAAGGCTCTTCCCTGTGCCTGTGGCAGCCCCTGTACCTTTAGCAGGCTCCAGGGAGAAAAGAAAGACAGGAAGCCCACCCAGCCTTTGGTACCAAGGCAAGCTGGGCCCAGAGAGGGGAAGGAATCAGCCTGTGTTGGGTAGAGCCAGACTAGTGTCAGCCACACTGTGCTGCTCGGAGTCCCTTCTGGGAGCCTCTAGATGAAGAAGAGAATGAGAAGGCCGAGCAGGCAGGATCCAGGACCATTCTCACCACATCCAGGATAGCTCCGGGCCTTTCTGTTCTCCGTGATGGTAACTGCCCTACTGTGCCAGGCATTCCCTCCAAGCATTGATGAAGAGGGGCTACTATTACCCCATTTTACAGATAAGGAAACTGAGGCTCTGAGAGGTGAAGTAACCTACCTTAAACCCCCAGCTGAGGATTTGAACCCAGAGAGACTTCAGCTCCCATGCTTGTAGTGAGCTCAGAAGCTTTCACGTGAAGAAAGGGCTTCTCACATACAGACTGCTTAGGAAGCCAGAGGGTCAGGCAGAGAGCAGGGCTCCAGCATTGCAGGGAGGAGGGCTCACTCAGCTCAACACTGCCCAGCTCTGACGGAGGCCAGAAAGTTACGGCCTCCCTTGCCTGTGAGTCCCTGTGCCAACCTAGGGACCATCCTCAGAGCCCCCACACCTGCTGCTCACAGCCAGAATGTAGGACCCGCTTAGCCGCTCTCAGAAGAGTCCAGTTCAGCAAGCTGTTTAAACTCCTCCCATCCCACCCAGCCCATCACCTCTACCATTCCCTGAGCTACATTCGATAGCCATAACAACAGCTAACCTTTGTTGGGTCTCTTCTATGTGCCAAGCAGTTTTGTGAGGGGAGTAGTAGTATTGGCCTCATTTTACGAGGAAACTGAGGCACAGAGCGATTAAGTGGTTTGATGTAAGGCACCCAGTAGAGCAGAGATTTGAACCAAAGACTGTCTGTCTGACCACAGAGGCAGAGCCCCAGGCCTCCATCCGCCCCGCCATTTGCTGCTCCAGCAGCTGCAGTGCCCCCAGCATCCGTCCTGCAGGGACTGAACTGAGAACTGGAAGGCCAAGGGGGCTTCCTGAACTCACTTGCTCTAAAATGTACCAGGCCAGATGGGCCAAAGGAGAACTTGAGGGCCTGTCAACCCAGGTGTGTAGGTTGAAGCAGGTCCTGACTATTCCACAGAACCGTCTGGCCCTGAGCTCCCAGAAGCAGGGGCACAAGGGGTCTGGACCCCATCGTTCTCAAGCTTGCCCCATGTTTTTTTATCCAAAGAATTTGTTAATTATTTATCAAGAGAAACTATTAGCTCATATGTTCATGAATAGTTCAGGTCAGTGACAAACTTCTAAGTAATTCAACCCAAAGAAATTCTTCATAGGCCGGGCATGGTGGCTCAAGCCTATAATCCCAGCACTTTGGGAGGCCGAGATGGGAGGATCACGAGGTCAGGAGATCGAGAACATCTTGGCTAACACGGTGAAACCCCGTCTCTACTAAAAAATACAAAAAACTAGCCGGGCGAGGTGGCGGGCGCCTGTAGTCCCAGCTACTCGGGAGGCTGAGGCAGGAGAATGGCTAAACCTGGGAGGCGGAGCTTGCAGTGAGCTGAGATCCGGCCACTGCACTCCAGCCTGGGCGACAGAGCGAGACTCTGTCTCAAAAAAAAAAAAAAAAATTCTTCATATTCCAAAATCACTTTGCATTCTGAGAGATACCAGCCTTCCTCATCTCCTCGAAATATTTCATGGCATCATAACTTTGTAGAAGTCTGTGCCCGTAGATATCTGAAATGCCTTCTTTCTTGGTTCAGCCACAGCAAACTGAGAGAGCCGCAGCCCCCAGGGATACAACGAATGCTCCCACAATATGAAATTGCAGATGTGTGGCCAGAAGGCCACCTGCCTGAGGTTTCGTGAAAGCACTGGAAACTATGGTAGTTACTGTTCTTGATAAGAGTCTGTCAGCCTCAACACCAATGCCCTTCCTGGCTGATAAAGAAATGGATTGCCACTTGCCCCGAAAGGATGTCAGCTGCTGCAGCTCAGTGGCTGGCTGAGCATGTGGTTCCCCAGCCCAATTCCACACTCCACACACCATCTGGGTCCGTGAAAATACATGACATTGACCTCACAGCCACCCACAGAAACCCAGTTAAGAATCAAAGAATGGGGCCTCACAGAGATCCCAGACCCTGTGAGATGGTCCCAGGCATAAGCCACACCACTGGAGAGCCACACACCCCATCACCCTGTCCCAAGCAGGCTGTTCTGGCCCCTGGAGAGCTGGTTGCAAGGAGTGGCACATTGGCAGGGTACACTCAGCTACACTGATTGCAACTGCCCTGTGAGGCTTGTTGCCTTGGAGTCAATAACTACGTGGCTGTGTCCTCCCTATAAGGCCCCACGGAAGCAGTTTCACCTCTGTCTATCTTTGGGTCAAGAAGAGTCATGCAGCTTTCTCCTAAACAACAGAGTTGCTAACTCTTGCTGCCAGGAAGTTTAGAGGCAGATTCAAATCCTAGCTGGATTATGTTGACCAAGTCACTTACCCTTCAGAACCTCAGTTTCTCAGGCCATTGACTGCAGGAACTTCTGTTCATTCTCATTTTGTCTGCTGGACCCTATCTTCTCTTCCCTTTGTCTCATTTCTCTCTTTTATTAGTTAAGACAGAGTCTATTTCTATCACCCAGGCTGGAGTGCAGTGGCACAATCATGACTCTCTGCAAACTCTGCCTCCCGGACTCAAGTGATCCTCCCACCTCAGCTTCCTGAGTAGCTGGGACTACAGATGCATGCCATGTTTGGCTAATTTTTGTATTTTTTGTAGAGATGGGGTTTTGCCATGTTGCCCGGGCTGGGCTTAAGCCTCAAAGTGCTGGCATTACAGGTGTGAGCCACCACAGCCTCCCAAAGTGCTGGCATTACAGGTGTGAGCCACCACACCCAGCTTTCTCTTGCTATTTTTGTTTTGTTTTATTTTTTGAGGAGTCTTGTTCTGTCACCCAGGCTGGAGTGTAGTGCTGCGACCTCAGCTCACTTCAGCCTCCACCTCCCAGGTTCAAGCAATTCTCCTCCCTGAGCCTGCCCAGTAGCTGGGATTATAGGTGTGTGCCACCATGCCCAGCTAATTTTTGTTGTTGTTGTTTTTGAGATGAAGTGGTGTTCTGTTGCCCAGGCTGGCGTGCAGTGGCACAATCTCAGCTCACTAGAACTTCCACCTCCCAGGTTCAAATGATTCTCCTGCCTCAGCCTCCCATGTAGCTGGGATTACCGGCATGTGCCACAATGCCCAGCTACTTTTTGTATTTTTAGTAGAGACGAGGTTTCGCCATGTTGGCCAGGCTGGTCCCGAACTCCTGACCTCAAGTGAGCCGCCTGCTTCATCTTCCCAAAGTGCTGGGGTTACAAGCGTGAACCACCGGCCTAATTTTTGTATTTAGTAGAGACGGGGTTTCACCATGTTGGCCAGGCTAGTCTCGAACTCCTGACTTCAAGTGATCTGCCCTACTTGGCCTCCCAAAGTGCTGGGATTGTAGGCATGCGCCACCGCTCCCAGCCTCTCTTGCTTTTTTTTTTTTTGTTGAGATGGAGTCTTGCTCTGTCACCCAGTCTGGAGTGTAGTGGCGGGGTCTCGGCTTACTGCAACCTCTGCCTCCTGGGTTCAAGTGATTCTGCTGCCTCAGCCTCCCAAGTAGCTGAGACTGTAAGTGTGTGCCACCATGCCCTGCTAATTTTTGTATTTTTTAGTAGAGACAGGGTTTCACCATGTTGGCAAGGATGGTCTCGATTTCTTGACCTCGTGATCCGCCCGCCTTGGCCTCCCAAAGTGCTGGGATTACAGGTGTGAGCCACCGCAGCCAGCCAGCCCTTGCTTTTTTTAAACATGATTTCCCCTCTTCTGTTTAAACTCACTGTAAATGATCAGTTCTTCACCAGCGAAGTGGGGGTGATAACCTCACGTGGTTGGTGCAAGGATTATAAAAATGGATTCTTCATCAAACAAGGATTTGCTTTTTTTTTTTGAGAGAAGTCTCACTCTGTCACCCAGGCTGGAGTGCAGTGGCGCGATTTTGGCTCACTGCAAGCTCCGCCTCCTGGGTTCATGCCATTCTCCTGCCTCAGCCTCCCAAGTAGCTGGGACTATAGGCGCAGGCCATCACGCCCAGCTAATTTTTTTGTATTTTTAGTAGAGATAGGGTTTCACCGTGTTAGCCAGGATGGGCTTGATCTCCTGACCTCGTGAAACGCCTGCCTAGGCCTCCCGAAGTGCTAGGATTACAGGCGCGAGCCAGGGATTTGCATTTTAAGAGCCAGGCATCAACATGTTAAACACTGCCTTGACCTCATCTGATGAAGGAGGCAGACTCACAGACAAGTCCAGTAGCACCTGTATGAGGCATAACATGAGCAATAACTATGCAGGTTCAGGGAGATTTTGGGAAGGCTTCACAGAGGAAGTGACATCCCAGTGGGTCTTGGATGGTACGTAAGAGGTCACTGAAAGCTGAGGTGGGAAAGGTCAGCCAGCCAGAGCAAACAGTGTGTGCACAGGCATGCAGCTCACCAGACCCAAGGAAAAGGCAACCTGGCTGAACTCTGAGAAGAGTTGAGAGCCAAGGAGTCTCAGGACTGGGGCTGCGGACAGGGGCCAAGGCACATGGGTCAGTAGATGTTGATTGAATGAATGAGTGAATGAAGCTGGAAGTGATGGGTAGTTTTTAAGCAGAGACCTGTCTTTAACCGGTTTGCATTTTAGAAGGATTCCCTTGTTCCTTCAGTGGTAGTGGTCGGGGTGGGAGTTGGGTGAGGTAAGAGGCAGAGAGTCTGAGTAAGGGTTGTGGCTGACAGAAGGGACTGTCAGCTGAGTCCTGGTTCATAGTAGAAGTTCACTTTTCCCAGCCTTATATTTCTTCCTCCCGACATCCAACCTGCTTTTGCACTCCAGGCAGGAGGGGAAAGGCAGAGGGAGGAGGCCAGACTTTCTTATAGAGCCATAGCAGATTCTAGAGCCAAAATCAGTGCTTGTGAGAGCCCATCCTAGAGGCCCTTCTCCTTAATGAGCGGTTTCCCCATCCCTGCCCAAGTGATCTAGAATGGAGTCAGGCCAACCCTAGACTGGAAAGTGGGACACTAGTGTCTTGAAATCTAGGGCAGAGTCTGGTTGGGAAATGGTGGAGAGCAAAGGCTCTACTGCCCTTGCCTGGGGTGAAGCCAGCTCCACCTTTCACTGGCTGTACAGCTCCGCGCAAGCCCTCAACCTCTAAGCCTGGAACCCCCGGGCATGAGGATCAGACAACATAATGCCCCTATGTTATTCAGCTCAGGCCTGGCACAAATACCTACTCTGTAAATTAGCTGTGACCTTGGGCAAGGTACTGACCCCTCTGAACCTCATTTTCCTCCTTTCTAGAATAGGGACAGGGATTTGTGCTCCTCAAGGCGGCCATGTACATTAGAGTTGACTGTGTGCATCTTACAAGCTACAGCTGGAGTGGGGGTGGGTGGGCAGAAGGGGCAGGGCTGCCAAGCCAGGAAGCGGGTGGGCACAGAGCACAGGGCGCCGGTCCCAGTCAGTGGGACCTGCCATGGCCCTGGACCTGGAGGTTGCCCCTGGCAGGCCATGGAGGCCCACCGTGACCTGGCCTCAGCCCTGCCTCCACTGGGACTGCCCATCCATCTTTGGGGTCTGGGTCACTGGCTGCCGTCAGGCTTTGCTGTCGCTTCCTCCGCCTGCATTGCCCTCCCCTCCCAGCACCCATCTTGTGAAAGGCCGGAGTGTGGGTGCATGGTAGGGAGGCCGTGGGACCTGTGGGACCAGGGAAGATGCTGGTAGAGGGCAGAACTCAGTTCCAAGACCGCAGAGAGGTCCTGGGCCCTCATCCTGAAGATGCATCAGCCATGCCGTCACCTGTGCCGCCTCCGCCCCGCAGGTCACCCCCTACGGCCTAGCCTGGAGCCCGAGGAACCCAAGAGGCCTCTCCCCGCAGAGCGCGGTAGCAGCTCTGGGACGCCCAAGCTGATCCAGCGTGCGCTACTGCGTGGCACCGCCCTGCTTGCCTCCCTGGGCCTCGGCCGCGACCTGCAGCCACCGGGAAGCCAAGGACGTGAGCGTGGGGATCCCCCCACAACACCCCCAACGCCAATGCCCGCGCCCTGCCCGACCGAGCCGCCCCCTTCCCCGCTCATTCGCTTCTCGCCCAAGACGCCCGACTCCCCGCCCACTCCTGCACCCCTGTTGCTGGACCTGGGTATTCCTGCAGGCCAGCGGTCAGCCAAGAGCCCCCGACGTGAGGAGGAGCCCCGCGGTGAGTGGCCTGAGGCCGGCCTGCTTCGCGGATGGGAGATGGGGGTCCCCAGGGAGGGAGGAGTGGCTGGGGACATGCAAGGAGGCAAGGCCAAGACCACAGTCATCTACTGGACCCTGAACCAGGCGCTTGGGATACTGAAGACCATGTAGGGAGCAGAGTTCTAAATTCAGCTATCACGTGGTCCAGGCAGGTGGGGGCGATGCCTGCTGTGAAATAACAGAAGTAATCAAGGCCAGGCAGTGGTGCACGCCTGTGATCCCAGCACTTTGGGAGGATCACGTGAGCTTTGAAAGGTTGAGGCTGCAGTGAGCCGTGATCATGACACTGCACTCCAGCCTGGGCGACAGAGCATATATGTAGTCATAATAGTAGCAAACTCCTGGTTCCTTAACTTGTGTCAAGTACTCTTTACAAGGCTTTCCCGAGATGGTCTCATTCAGTCATAACAACCACAGAACTAAGTGCTCTTAGATGCCCATTTTTAGATAAGGAAATTTAAGGCACAGAGATGAAGGGACCCAGAGCTCCCACAGCTGGTAAGTGGCAGGGCCGGGACATACAGGCCGGCCTGCTCCAGAGGCCTCACTCCTAACCATTACGAAAAAACAGAGGCACGCAGAGCAGGAAGGGCCGTAGAAGTTGAGTCAAGTAGCTCACTGTGCAGATGGGGAAACTGAGGCCCAGAGCAGGGCAGTGTATCTTGGGGACCTCAGGAGTTGTTGGTTGCCTGACCTTGTGCCCCTCCTATATCTCACAGGAGGCACTGTCTCACCCCCACCCGGGACATCACGCTCTGCTCCTGGCACCCCAGGCACCCCACGTTCACCACCCCTGGGCCTCATCAGCCGACCTCGGCCCTCACCCCTTCGCAGCCGCATTGATCCCTGGAGCTTTGTGTCGGCTGGGCCACGGCCTTCTCCCCTGCCTTCGCCACAGCCTGCACCCCGCCGGGCACCCTGGACCTTGTTCCCAGACTCAGACCCCTTCTGGGACTCCCCACCTGCCAACCCCTTCCGGGGAGGCCCCCAGGACTGCAGGGCACAGACCAAAGACATGGGTGCCCAGGCCCCTTGGGTGCCGGAGGCGGGACCTTGAGTGGGCCAGGCCACTCCCCCGAGCTCCAGCTGCCTTAGAGGAGTCACAGCATACACTGGAACAGGAGCTGGGCCAGCCTCTGCAGCTGCCTCAGTTTCCCCAGGGACCCCACCCCCGCTTTGGGGGTCAGGAACACTACACTGCACAGGAAGCCTTCACACTGGATGGGGGGCCTGCGCCCCCATACCTGAAACCTCCCAGCTCACCTGCCCTACTGGGGCCCGACACTGTACCCAGCTGGTTGGGAGGACCAGAGCCTGTCTCAGGGAATTGCCCGCAGGGGTGATGCAGGGAGGAGGGGAGGTGCAGGGAAGAGGGGCCGGCCTCAGCTGTCACCAGCACTTTTGACCAAGTCCTGCTACTGTGGCCCCTGCCCTAGGGCTTAGAGCATGGGCCTCCTGCCCTGGGGGTCATCTGGGGCCAGGGCTCTCTGGGTGCCTTCCTGCTGCCCCAGCCAGGGTTGGAGTATTAGCCTCGGGATCCAATGAAGCCAGAAGCCAAATAAACTCAAAAGCTGTCTCCCCACATGTAGCCTGTCACCTTTCTTGGACGTAACCAGGTGACCCAACCTATCATGCAACCATGGTGTCCTGATGCCCCAACAATAGGCAGTTCCTTGCCTTGCACTGCATCCCTCTCCTGGGACCAGATCCACCAGCCTTGGTGAGTCATTCAAGGCTTTTCTCTGCCAGGTGTGGTGGCTCACTCCTGTAATCACAGCACTTTGGGAGGCCAAGGCCGGTGGATCACATGAGGTCAGGAGTTCAAGACCAACCTGGCAACATAGTGAAACCCCATCTCTACTAAAAATACAAAAATTAGCCAGGTATGGGGGTGCATGCCTGTAGTCCCAGGTACTCTGGAGGCTGAGGCAGGAGAATTGCTTGAACCTGGAAGGTAGAGGTTGCAGTGAGCCAAAATCGCGCCACTGCACTCCAGCCTGGGCAACAGAGCAAGACTCCATCTCAAAAAAAAAAAAAAGTGTAGGCTGGGTGCGGTGACTCATGCCTGTAATCCCACACTTTGGGAGGCCGAGGCGGACGGATCACAAGGTCAGGATTTCGAGACCAGCCTGGCCAATATGGTGAAACCCCGTCTCCACTTTAAAAAAAAAAAAAAATGCTCGGCGTGGTGGCGGGTGCCTGTAGTCCCAGCTACTTGGGAGGCTGAGGCAGGAGAATAGCTTGAACCCAGGAGGCGAAGGTTGAGTTGACCAAGATTGTGCCACTGCACTCCAGCCTGGGCGACAGAGCAAGACTGTCTCAAAAAAGATAAAAAGTAGTAACTTCCACCCACCTCCAAGCATCGTGACTTGCCATGGCATCTGGCACCCCTGACAGTTCTCTTCACACTGCCATGGGGGCTCTGGCACTCCCACACCATATCCAAGGGCAGGGTCCCTTCCTCGGCCTCTGTCCTCAGCCCCTCTGAGGTTAGAGGAGTTGGAACCCAGGCCCCGCTTGCCCTCTCCCAGGTGCCCCATGGCAGCCAGACTCTGTCTCTATAGTTCAGGGGCAGGGAGTCAGGAGGGCAGGCACAAAGGGTTCTCGGGAAGAACTGGCAATCAGGCTCAAGGGTATCATCTGCCCGGGTACTCTGGGCACCCTGGAGTCCTCTCCCTACCTCCTACCCCTGCCCTCACCTGATCCTTCCCAGCTGCCACCATTCCTCTCCCATCATACTACCCAGGCCAAAATCACTCCATCCAGGACGCCTACAGTAGCCCAGCGTAGGTCTCCCTGGACCACGTTTGTCATGTGTCCTTATCCTCCCTTCACTCCCAACTCTCCCCCGCCACAGCCAGCCCTCTGTTCCTCTCACACCCCAAGCTCATTCCTACCTTCACCGGCCTCTTACTCCCCAGCTGAAATGTCACCTCCTTAGCGGAGCTTTCCCAGTGAGAGAACCCCCGCTCCCTACAGGCTCTCCCATCACCCAGGGCATTTCCTTCATGGAACTCATGACAACGAGAGGTTGCCAGTTTCTTTGCTAAGAGGTTTCTTGTGTAAACACCAGGAAGGAAAGGACCTGTGCCTGTCCTCTTCCCTAAGCACTTGCTGAAGGAATGAATGAATGCAGTATGGGTGCCTGAGTGAGCAGGACCTTGAATAAGTGTGAGGTCCTGTCTAGGCCTCAGCTTCCTCCACCGCCTCCCCTCACCGCAGCCACCTACCCATCCCCACCGTCCCAGCTGCTGTGAAATGGGCAAATGTCTTGCCTCCAGAACCTGGGAGGGGTGAGGCAGCTCACCTCCCTCTGTTCACACCCCAGCCACCCCAGCCGGGTCCCAGCTACCCACAGAGCACCTCCTCCTGGCCCAGCCCTGCCCAGCCGTTCCCAGGTGCCTGAGGTGGAGCCGCCAGCTCCCACAGCACCCCAGCAGCCTGCCATGGGGTGTCTAAGGCCCTGGGCCCGATATGGGCTCCTGGTTGTGGCCCACTTACTGACCCTGGGGCTTGGGGCTGTGTTGTTCCAGGCCCTGGAGGGGCCTCCTGCATGCAGGCTTCGGGCTGAGCTCAGGGCAGAACTGGCAGCATTCCAGGCAGAGCATAGGGCCTGCCTGCCACCTGGAGCACTGGAAGAGCTGGTGGGCACTGCCCTGGCCACCCAGGCCCATGGGGTCTCCAGCCTGGGCAACAGCTCAGAGGCCAGGAACTGGGACCTTCCCTCAGTCCTGCTCTTCACTGCCAGCATCCTCACCACCACAGGTAAGAGAGCCTGGCAGCCAAGTCGGGGGGCACAGCTCTTGAGGCCATCGCTCCCTGGGGTCCCTGGGGTTCATGCAGCCCTTCCTTCAGCCCCAAAGAGCCAGACGGAGCCCAGGCGCTGTGAGGCCCAACATCACAGCTGGGGCTCCCCACCAACACACCTCAACTGGTGCCTCCACTTCAGCTGCCAGGAAGGGTGTGGCCTCCCCAGTCCCACCCCAGGCACCCTTTGAGACCCAGGAGAGCTGCCCAGATGCCACAGCCTGTGGCCAGGTAGGGGAGACAAGACAGTGGAATGGATTCTTAGATGGAAGCAAATAGAAGGAACCTGGGAAGGACAGATCAGGACCATGGCCTCAGGTGGAGGAGTGAGGGGAGATAGAGGAGGAAGCTGGCATGAGATGCTCGCAGAGCAGGAGGGCACAGACTGGGATGAGGGAGTTCTGCAGAGAAATCGTGCCCAGGGAAAAGCAGCAACAGGACCCACAGCCCTGGGTTTTCGTATTTTTTGCCCCACAAAGTGTCTCAGTATTTTTTGAATTGGAACTTGTATTTCCAACTTTTTTTTTTTTTTTTTGAAACAGAGTCTGGCCCTGTCACCCAGGCTGGAGTGCAGTGGTGCGATCTCGGCTCACTGCAACCTCCACCTCCTGGGTTCTTCTCCTGCCTCAGCCTTCTGAGTAGCTGGGATTACAGACGTGCACCATCATGCCCGGCTAATTTTTGTATTTCTAGTAGAGACGGGGTTTTGCCATGTTGGCCAGGCTGGTCTCAAACTCCTGACCTCAAGCGATCCACCCACCTCAACCTCCCAAAGTGCTGGGATTACAGGTGTGAGCCACTGTGCCCAGCCTGTATTTCCAACTTCTTTTGGAAAATCAGGAAACCTACTCACACTGAGCCAGAATCCCTGCAAGGCAACATCCTGACAGGAGCAGAATGGGGCCTGCCCTTTGGAAACAGCTCACACTCTGCAGTGCACCCCTGTCCCCACCACTCCTGTTTGTCTCGCATCTGGCTCCAATAGGCATGTGCGTTTGCAGCTCTGCATTAGCTGATGCTGTTCTCCCAGCACACTCCACGCTTCCACCCCTCCCCACCTGGCACATGCCCTCTCTCCTCCATGCTGCCTCTTTGCAGCCCTTCGTGATTTTCCTGCCCAACTCCCCCACCAGAGCTGGCAGGGCCTGGGCTGACTCAGATAACAGCACAAAGCCTGGCACACAGGACTTGACACACATTTGGGGAAAGAGTGGATGATATTCCACCAGCTGTGGAATCAGGAGTATCTGTTAAGGGCAGTGCAGTTCTCAGAATTGTCCCAGCTACAAAAGGCTTGAGGAACTGTCTTCTTTCATCCTTTCATTTCCCAAAAAAGAAAAATGGCCCAGAGAGGGTAAGGGATCCCCTGACCAAGGAGGAGCAGAGTCAGCTAGAACCTGGACCTGGCCAGTTCAAGGCCGCCAGAGGGCAGCCTTCTGCAGAAGGCGGTATTGGGATAGGCAGGGACCCCAGCAGACACGGCACTCAGAGCTCTCACTGTCCACTGACTGTCTCTTCTCCAGGTTATGGCCACATGGCCCCACTATCACCAGGCGGAAAGGCCTTCTGCATGGTCTATGCAGCCCTGGGGCTGCCAGCCTCCCTGGCTCTCGTGGCCACCCTGCGCCACTGCCTGCTGCCTGCGCTCAGCCGCCCAGGTGCCTGGGTAGGTCCACTGGCAGCTGTCGCCGGCCAGGGCTGCGCTGCTGCAGGCAGTTGCACTGGGCCTGCTGGTGGCCGGCAGCTTTGTGCTGCTGCCAGCGCTGGTGCTGTGGGGCCTTCAGGGTGACTGCAGCCTGCTGGGGGCCATCTACTTCTGCTTCAGCTCGCTCAGCACCATTGGCCTGGGGGACCTGCTGCCCGGCCATGGCCGCAGCCTGCACCCTGTGATTTACCACCTGGGCCAGCTCGCACTTCTTGGTAAGTCCAGCCACCTAAGAGCGTGTGGGGGAAGGGGGAAGAGGAGCCTGGACTAGGACTCCCATAAATCATTGGGGGGACTGGGCCTTGCAGGTGGAGGGACCCCACTCCTGGGCACGATGTGGGAGGGGTAGTTGAAGAGCTCTGGGAGGTGGTGAGTGGCGCCAGCTGCCAGGGCAGGTCACCGTGTTGGGAGGTGGGCAGGGAGTATCACCAGCACCCAGGCGCTGCCCCAGCACCTTCTCCTCCCCAGGTTACTTGCTTCTAGGACTCTTGGCCATGCTGCTGGCCGTGGAGACCTTCTCTGAGCTGCCACAGGTCCGTGCCATGGGGAAGTTCTTCAGGCCCAGTAGTCCTGTGACTGCTGAGAACCAAGGTGGCATCCTAGGGCAGGATGAACTGGCTCTGAGCACCCTGCCCCCCGCGGCCCCAACTTCAGGACAAGCCCCTGCTTGCTGAAGCGTCAGGTGACCGAGTTCAGCTCCCATAAGGTGGCGGCACCTAAGGAGGAAGCAGCCAAGAGTGGCTGGGGAAGAATCAGGAGATGGGGCCGCGGTGGGGGTGGGCGGGAGGCCTCGGGGAATACTGTGTTAATCATAAAATGAGCAACCATTTCGGCTGTTTTCAAGTATTTCTAATGGGACTTCCCTGAGCCCCCGGCCACCATCTGGGGAAGGCCGAGGTCCAGCCTCCGCTGGCCCTGGGAACCTCGAAGCCGCACCAACCGGCTTAGGATGGCAGAGCCGCCCTCCTCAGCCTCGGCCCACTCTCCTCCGCCTATTGAGAGCCCAGGTGGAGCGGAGAAAAGGCCGGCGCTGGGGTAGCCTCGTCCAACTTTATTGCTCTGGAGAACAGGAGGGCAAGCCGGCGAGGGGCGGCAGTGCCCAGGCATCCCTCTCCCCGAGGCTGCCGGCCCGGCCGTGCCGTCGGGGAGGACCCCGCACCGCCGCGAGCGCACACACACACTAGGTGACAAATAAATACGGCGGCCGCCCCGCCCGTGGGGTCGAGGATCCGCCCTGCCCCGTCCCGGGAAGCGCGCCGGCGGCCCCTAGCGGACACGCGCGCGGTATCCGGGACGGCCGGGTCCTCCGCAGCGCAGGCCCAGGGCAGCGGCGGACGCCGGGGTCGCGAGAAATTATGGACCACCCAGGCCGGTGGCCTCAGCTCAGCACGCAGCGTTCCCGCCGGCTCAACTGCCGGCTCAGCTTGCGGCGCCGCTGTTCCAGGCCGCGTTCCAGGCGCTCGTCCTCCTCCAGGGCGCTGGGGGGAATGGGTTCGAGTCAGTGCAGCGTTGGGCGGGTACACACCAACCCTCTGCGGGAGCATGTCCTGGACCCTCCCAACTCCCAGCGCCGCCCAGCGCCACTCACATCCGCTCCTTGTGGTCCAGGTCCCGGACCAGCTCGTCACGCTGGTTCACCAGCGACACCAGCTCCTCCAGCAGGAGCTGCTCTCGGTGCTGCTGTGCGGACGTTTTCTTCCAGTCTGAGGGTCGAAGCGGCTAAGCGTCAGGAGGCGCGGGCCCGGCGCTGTGCCGCCTCTACCCTGGCTCGGTCCTGCCTCCTGCCCCCTGAGCCCATGTCCCACCTTCGATGGCCAGCATGGCCCGCAGCTCTCGGCTCAGCAGCTCAAACCTTCGCTCCAAGTCCTGCTCCTCGATGCTGGACGGTGCAGGGGGGTGGCAGGTCAGGAAAAGCGGCATAGGGAGAGAGTGCCCAGGGCTCTGGCCACTCCCTGACCCCATCCCACCTCCCCAGCAGTTCCCAGGGAGGGCAGGGCTGACCGCAGAGCTATCCTCCAGTCTCCAGACCACATTATCTCTTTTCTTCTGTTTTCTCCAATTGCTGGGTGTTTATGTTGCCCCCCCCACCCCGAAGGACCCCTGAAGGATTATTTGCATGAACACTCATAAACAGGAAGTATTGGCTACAGTTATTCTTAAAAATGATCCCAAACGCAAAAGGGAGGCAAAGCCGTCCCCACCCAGCAGGATGACAAAGGCAATGGCCACAGAGTGGCTTTGGACCCCACATGGGAACCAGATCATATCTCTCTGGGCTTCTGTTTTCCTTACTGTAAAAGAACAGGGTCACACTGGGGAATTCAGCCCTCAACTTCCTGGGCCTCGGTTTTCTTTTTCTTTTCTTTCTTTTTTTTTTGAGACGGAGTCTCCCTCTGTTGCCCACGCTGGAGTGCAGTGGCCCGATCTCGACTCACTACAGTCTCTGAACCCGGGGAGGGTTCACGCCATTCTCCTGCCTCAGCCTTCCCATTAACTGGGACTACAGGCGCCCGCCACCACACTGGGCTAATGTTTTGTATTTTTAGTAAAGACGGGGTTTCACTGTGTTAGTCAGATGGTCTCCATCTCCTGACCTTGTGATCTGCCCGCCTCGGCCTCCCAAAGTGATGGGATTACAGGCGTGAGCCACCGCACCCAGCCGGTTTTCTTATTAGTAAAAATAGTTCTAATTTAAGAGTTTTATCCTTAATTTTTTTTTAATTTTTATTTTTTGAGGCAGAGTCTCGCTCTGTTGCCCAGTGCAATGGTCTGATCTCGGCTCACTGCAACCTCCACCTCCCGGGTTCAAGCGATTCTCCTGCCTCAGCCTTCCAAGTTACTGGGATTACAGGCACATGCCACCACACTTGGCTAATTTTTGTATTTTTAGTAGAGATGGGGTTTCACCATGTTGGCTGGTCTTGAACTCCTGACCTCAGGTGATCTGCCTGCCTCAGCCTCCCCAAGTACTGGGATTACAGGTGGGAGCCACTGCACCCAGCCAGTATTACACTTTAAGCAGCAAATTGGTTAGGACAAAAACAGTCAGATGGAGGAGGAATCATTTGTTAAAAAGATCTCTGTAGGAAGAAGAAAGTAGTGAAGAACCCTAACCAAAGTAGCTGAGAGTCCCTCTGCTCTCCTGGCCCGGGGCCAGCACTCACAGCAGCTGCAGCTGGTCCTGCCTCCGGATAAGAGCGTTCTTCTTGTTGACCAGGGTGAACCACTCCTGGATCAGCACCTCCTCCTGCAGCTTGTTGGCACCTGCATTGGACAGGGACAGTCACCAGGCCTGCCCCCTGCCCCCGGTATCAGTGTAGGGGGTTGGGGGAGGGGGTTTGCTCCCTTGTGACATCCCAGAAACCAGAACTGGGTGCCTCAAGGAAGCCACTTCAGGGCCTCAGCATGCCTGGCTGTAAAATGGGAACGCTGACGCCAGCCGTGCCTCTTCCCAGCTTCCAAGGTCAGGAACAGCTGCAGGGCCGGGCAGACCTAGTGACGTGTTGGGGAAGGGACCCCCAGATGCATGCCCCACCTGACTCCATAAGGCTCCTCAGCTGCGTCTCCACCTCAGACGCCCGCCCATCTATCTGCCTCTGCTCCTGTTCCAGGGCCTGCAGCTCTGCACACACATACTGACTTGTGTCCTGGAACCGTTGCTGGGGTGGAAAAGGCAGAGAACAGGGTGGACTCAGCCCAGGCCCTGAATAGGAGGTGCTCAACCATCAGCTCCTCCCACTTAGCCCTCCTTACCAGCCCAGCCTCCTCCCCTGGGCTTGGGGGTGGCTCCTCCGAGAGGGGACTCCCACCTGCAGACAGAGATGATGATAAGGCACCCCCTAACCACCACCCATCCCCAGGAAGTCCCCAGTCCAGGCTTTGTGAACAGCCTGAACTGAGATGGTCACCACTCCTGCTACTCACCAGGGGGCTGCTGAGAGGCTGCGGCTGTGGGTGGGCCCGGGGCAGGGCTGGGGTCAGGGGCCGGGCCTTCCTGTGGAAGAAGGGGCCAGTGAGGGCTGGGAGGGGTTTCCCGCCAGCCTGGGCCTGGGGCCAGCCAGAGCCACTCACACAGAGGGGAGGGGGGGTCCTTGACCCCAGCCCTTGCCCGACCCTGCCCCTCCTCTAGTCTCCTGCATGCACAGAATCCCTGGGCCCACCTCCTTCCAGGGAAAATGCCTCCTCAAGCAAAGGCCACGGCCTTCATCCTTCCTGGCCCTGTGGCCCTGGGCCCATCCACACCCAGGCTCCGAGCCTCCCAATTCCCCTCCTGGGGCTGGGCTGAGCTCCGGCCTCACAGGGTGGGAGCCTTTGAAGGGCCCAGCCCAGGCCTCTCCTCCCCACTCTCTTTTTTTTTTTTTTTTTTTTGAGACGGAGTCTCGCTCTGTAACCCTGGCTGGAGTGCAGTGGCAGGATCATGGCTCACTGCAACCTCCACCTCCTGGTTCAGGTGATTCTCCTGCCTCAGCTTCCCAAGTAGCCACCTGCCACGGGGATTTTCGTATTTTCAGTAGAGACGGAGCTTCACCATGTTGGCCGGGCTGGGCTCGAACTCCTGACCTCAGGTGATCCGCCCACTTCAGCCTCCTAAAGTGCTAGGATTACAGGTGTGAGCCACCACGCCCAGCCTCGACTCCTCCTCCATGGAACTCCCTCAGGCCACTTCTGACTTCTGTCAGCTAGTGCTGGCTTCCCATCATGGCCAGGGCCCCATGCAGTGACCATTGCACTCACTCGATATGGCCCCATCCGTGTGATCCAGCCCAGCCCTGCCTCCTGCAGAGGCCCCACCCAGGCTCCCTCCCCTTCGGTCCTCAGGGCTTCCCAGACCCGGACCCTCCCGAGCCAGCACCTCCACATCCTGGCCAAAAGGGGGTGCCCTGCTGCATTTTCAGTTCCCACACCCAGGAGTGGCTGCTGCACGCTCACACACACAGGACAAGCCAGGCTGGCTGGATCTCCAAATTTTAGCCTGGAAGGGCAGGGCTGACCCCATGTGCCTACCCGCCCCTAGTGACTTGCTGGGACTGTTAGTGCTGGGGGTCCCCAACTTGCGGCTCAGCTGACAGCCTGGCCCCTCAACTGCTCCTGACCTGGCCCCCCAAGTTTGGGTCATCTGACCTGTGTCAGGGTCATGGGGCAGGGACAGTAGTTGAGCCACCCATGTCCACTCCCACCTGTACCTCTCCGAGAGGCAGCCCTGGACATCCCTGGCTCAGGGGCCATCCTCTCTGGCCTGGGGCAGTGGTGGCTTCCCACCAGCCACCATCATGGCCTGCCCACTGACTCAAGCTGAAACCGAGGCCTCTCTGACACTCCCCCCCACCTTTTAGGTGTAACTGTTTCACACCTCTCCTCAGTCCCCCAGTCTCATGCCAAAGCCTCAGGCAGCTCCACCCTCAATGTTCCTACCACCCTGAGCCACGCCTAGACTCGGCCCCCTGGCCACAGTGACCGACTTTCAGTTCCCAAAATAGCTTTCTCAGCCTGGAGTCAGCCTCCATCTTGGGCTGCCTGGTACCAACGTGACCTCCATGACCCAGCCCAGCCCTACTTCCTCCAGAGACCCCCTGCCGGGGCCCCCACACTCTTCCCACCACCCTCCCTGACTTCCATGTCTCCAGAAGCCTCCTCTGATCCCCAGGCTGGGCAGATGCTGCTCTCATGGCCTCTCCCATCACAGCTCCAACCCCCACTCACCCCATCACAGCTGCTGGTTTCCCATGTCTCCCCCTCATACAGAGCTGGGCCCAGAAAATACACCCGGGGTACACTGACTAAAAACAACAGCTCATATCTACCAAGTGTTTCTGTGCCCGGCACTTAAAGCACTTTATGTGCATTGACTCACCGGATCCTCCCAACAGCCCCGGGAGGCAGGGACCATGACCCTCCCCGCTTTACAGATGAGGAAACTGAGGGTCAGAGATGAGGCTCCTAAAGGGTCTGGTCTAGGACCCAGGGTTGTCTAACCCAAAACTTTTTTTCCGAGCTTGGCCACCAACTTGCTGTGTGCCTCGGGGCCAGTCACACCCATGGGGCCATTGTTTGTGTCCTTGTATGTAAAATGGGAGAAAGCCCAGCCCTGTGTGACCTGGGAGCTGCAGGGCTTCTAGAAAGGAATCTAAGGAAACACACCGCTCCCCTCTTTTTGACAGCAATCTGCAGAGAGCCTCAATGCCACCTTGCAAAAGGCTTTCATACACACTGTAAGAGCCCATGGGCAGGCCAGGCACATAGAGAGTGCTGAGCTGACGGGACAGGCAAAGGCAGGAGAG
The DNA here is from genome assembly GCF_049350105.2 of Macaca mulatta. Taxonomy (NCBI): domain Eukaryota; kingdom Metazoa; phylum Chordata; class Mammalia; order Primates; family Cercopithecidae; genus Macaca; species Macaca mulatta. The sequence continues at coordinate 8,806,092 of NC_133419.1, forward strand.
TGGAGAAATCCAGCCTTAGCAGCAGCGGAGCTTCCTCATGCCAGGCCTCATGGGAATTTCAGTGCTTCCTCATGTCTAACTCAAATTCCTCTTTTTTTTTTTTTTTTTGAGACAGAGTCATGCTCTGTCGCCAGGCTGGAGTGCAGTGGCACGATCTCGGCTCACTGAGACCTCCGCCTCCGGGGTTCAAATGATTCCCCTGCCTCAGCGTCCTGAGTAGCTGGGACTACAGGCCTGTACCACCATGCCCAGCTAATTTTTTGTATTTTTTTTTTTTTTTTTTTTTTTGAGACGGAGTCTCACGCTGTTGCCCAGGCTGGAGTGCAGTGGCGCGATCTCGGCTCACTGCAAGCTCCGCCTCCCGGGTTCCCGCCATTCTCCTGCCTCAGCCTCCTGAGTAGCTGGGACTACAGGCGCCCGCCACCGCGCCCGGCTAATTTTTTGTATTTTTAGTAGAAACGGGGTTTCACTGTGGTCTCGATCTCCTGACCTTGTGATCCGCCCGCCTCGGCCTCCCAAAGTGCTGGGATTACAGGCTTGAGCCACCGCGCCCGGCCAATTTTTTGTATTTTAGTAGAGACAGGGTTTCACCATGTTGGCCAGGATGGTCTCGATCTCCTGACCTCGTGATCTGCCCGCCTTTGCCTCCCAAAGCGCTGGGATTACAGGCATGAGCCACGGTACCCGGCCTCAAATTCCTCTTTCAATACCCTCATGTCTGGCCCCTCCTCGAGGAAGACCAAGACTTTGGGAGCTCCCAAGGGCTGGGCCAGGTCAGACCACCTCCCACTGCACACAATGGGCATGAGGGATGGGGGTGGCCAATGAGGAGTCCCCTCCAGCCCCATGGGTCAGACATCTCCTGTGAGACAAGAGTTGAGGGAAGGCCTGACTTGGAAAGGCCAGATGCTGGAACTGGGACCCAGAGGGGCATAGGTTGGCACCTCCCCTTTAAGATTTAAAGAACCACTGACACACATTAATGGGGCTGTGGCCAGAGGCCAACAGATGGGCCAAAGCTGGCCTCATCCACTTGACTCCTGCGTATCATATCTCCTACAGGCGGGCATCACCCGTGCCCTCTGTCTCTCACTCACAGGCTCAATGCTGTGCCTCTGACCCTACACCCAGGACTCCTGCTCTCAGCCTAGCCTCATTGCCACTTATGGACCTTCTGGGAGATGGCTGGCAGTTCCCTAAACGAGACCTGAACTTTCCTGCTGCCACGCTTTTGCTAATGCAGGTCCCACCATTTGAGAACCCCACTCATTTTTCACCTGGGAAAAACCTGGCCATCTTATCCACCTAGCACCTAGCTCAAATGGTGGCTTCTTCCAGAAAAGCTTTCCCAATGAATTCACTCCTTTCCTTCAAACGCAGGGGTCATTCCTGGACAGCTGAAGGTTTGCAGCAGCCTGGCAGAGCTGCCCCTTGGTTCACAGGCAGGATGGGGCAGTGCTGGGACCCCAGCTGGAAAACCCATGTCCTGGACTCCAGCAGCTGTGGGTCACTGAGCAAGTCCCTGCTCTTTCTGGGACCATGACCCTTTCAGCACAGTGACATGACACTCTAGGAGATGACCTGCAACCCATAGGGGATGACAGCAGGGACATGGGCCCTCAGGATCTCCCATCTCCAACCTTCCATTGTAAGAAAAGAGGAGACTGGTCTCCAGCATCTGGGGTTAAAGATGCATGCCAGAGTCCTGGGGCTGGGAAGCCCTGGAGAATCCCTCTTGAGTACAGATAGTCTGCACCCAGCTTACGGGGCAGGGTGGCTGCTGGTTGATGATGAGCCACCTGCAGGGAAAGAAATGCCCAAACCCACCTTCCAGTCTCCCAAGCGCTGGGCGGAGGGCCAGGAATGTGGATCCTGCGGGAACTTCCTACTGCAGCCTGTGATTCCCCACACCAAGTGCCAAGCACTAAAAACCCTCAGCACTTATCCCAGGCTGGCGGCAAAGCCCGGGACCCTGCCTGGCGGGCTTGAATGCGTCCCCTAACAGGGAGCTCACTACCACGCCAGAGGACTCTTCCACAGCACCAGGGTCCCTCTGATCAGAAAGCCCCTCCCGGGTCCAGCCAAGCCCCGCCACTCTGAAACCGTCACCTTCGCGCCAGCTCTGTCCTTGGGGCCCCTAGGGACTCGCCCCGTTCTCTGCCCAGCTTCCCGGGGAGGAAAGGAGGAGCCCTGACACTCACTGCAGCCGCAGCTCCCGCAGCTCCCGCGGCTCCGGCGTCTGGATCGTCCACCGAGAAGGAGCTGCTGTTCCGCAGCCTTGAGCGCCTCTTCTTGAGCAGGTCGGCGTCGCGCACGTGGGAGAAGGAGCCGTGCGCGCGGGGCGGGGGCACCGGCCCGGGCTCCCCATTGACCGAGGGCCGTCGCAGCCTCACGCCGCCACCGCCCGGCGCCCCCGCCCCGTTCACCAGCCCCTCGACCGGGACCTCCGCGGGTCGCGCCTCTCGGGGGACCTCGGCCCCGCTGTCCTTGCAGGCGCGGCCCGTGTCCGCGTTCCTGGAGGCCGCCCCCGGGGCCGCCCCGTCCGCGCGGTCTTCGGCTTCCTTGGGCTCCTGGGGCGCCTCGGCCCCGTGACCGCGCAGCCGCTGCGCCAGGCCTCCGGCGTCCAGGTCGTCGGGCGGGCTGGACTGGGCGCTGCCCACGCGGTACGTGCCGGCGCCGCCGCCGCCCTCCAGCTGTACCAGCTGCAGCTCCTGCCCGGTGCAGAAGGCGCGGATCTGGCATAGGTACGTCATGACGATGAGCTTGTCGGGCACCGACAGCAGCACCATGTCCGCTGGCTCCAGCAGCCGCGACACGCCCAGAGCCGCGAAGCCATCGAAGGCCTGGGGGAAGGGTGCGCTCGGGGTCAGTGGCGGCGGTGGCCCGCGCCACCCAGCAACGCTGCAGTGCCGCCCCGCGGAGGGGGTCCCCGGGATTGGCACCCCAGGCTTTGCCTAGCAACACCGCCCCCTCCTAACAAGGGAAATCCAGCAACAGGGCCCGCCCTCGCGTTGCTTAGCAACGGCACACCGTCCACCCCGTTACCAAAGTGTGGTTTTGGAAAAACCATCTAAGGGAGGAAAAACGCTTTAAAACAAACAAACAAAAATAAGGAAAACAAACAATTTAATGACGAAAGGGGTAAAAAGTGGCAGAACTTCCAGAAGCCACTGCTGGGCCCAGCAGCCCACCTTATCCAAATCTGAGACTGAAAGCCTGGCTCTCTAGACCCTCCTTCCCTCCAGGCAGCCCCCCATCCCATCTCACCTGCTTGTTGTTCTGCTTGATGTTGAGTGGGTCTAGGGAGGCATAATCACTGCAGAGAGAGTGCTGGTCAGAGACTGGGTCCACATTGCCCTCCCTGATGGCTCCCCCATCCATTCCCACCCCTCTGGCAGCTCACATCTTGTCTGGGTAGAATCGGTGCAGGATGGCACAGAAGGCCAAGCCGTTGCGCCAGGATGTGGTGAAGTTGGTGATGCGGACGCCACGGTAGCCAGCGGTGACTGCCTGGCACCACTCCAGCAGGGACTGGCTGGAGCTGACCACGGCAGGTGTTGCCTGGGGACACAGGGGTGGGCTTAGGGAATGTATAAATGGGATCTGTGCCCTCTGCCTCTTGGGGAAGCTCATGCCTGGCACAAAACAGCCCCATCTCTGAGCTTGCAGGGGTCACCACAGACCACTGGCCAGAGCCTTGGGGCCAGGTAAAAGGGTTTCCAGATGCAGGGTTATCTGCCAAGGTCACCTAAAAGGTCAGTGGCCCCCAGACAAGATCAGAGGTCATCAGCAGCCAGACCTCAAGGTCAGCCCAGAAAATCAGCTTAAAGGTGTCCAGCTCCATGCGGCCCAGGGAAGATGGGGTAGGAGAACCAGGGCATCCTGAGAAAGGAAGGGATGAGGGGGCTCCTTCAAGCTGAGCCCCGCACCCCACCCGATCCCATTCCACCAGGTGGGTCCATGCAGAGCCGCCGTTCGCTCAGCCCCAGGTTAGTGGGAAGCAGCAGACTGGGCCCTCGGCAGCCCCCATCCCTACCTGGCTGCCCAGCAGCCTCCTGTCCTCTTCAGCCTTCTCTGGGGAAGAGGCCCTGGGTGCCCCAGCCCCTGCCCCACTGGCCACCTGTGCTTCGGGTGGGCTGGCCTCTGCGAGGCTTCCCTCAGCTTCTTTCCCCTTCTTATTTCCCAAGACCCCAGCCTCCGCTTCCTGGGCCTTAAAAGTACCAGATTCGTTCTCTGGAGACTCTAAAACCTTCATCCCTGCTTCCTGGGCCCCCCAAGCCCCAGATTTTCCCTCTGACATCCTCCAAACCCCAGCCTCTTCCTCCTGGACTCTCAGAACTCGACTCTCTGACCCTTGTACTCCTGAAATCTCTGCTTTTGCTTCCTGGGATCCTAAAACTCTTGGCTGAGTGACTGGGGCCCTTAAAGCCTCATATTTGAGAGCACTCCCAACTTCAGTCTCTGCTTCCTGGACCCCCGAAGTCTGAGCCCCTTCCTTCTCAGCCTCTGGAACTATAATTTCTGTCTTTTGAGTCATCAGTACTTGGGCCTCTGCCATTCCAGCCTCTGCCTCTGAGATCCCTGAACCCCCCACCTCTGTCTCCTGGGCCCCAGCTACCTCAGATTCTAGCCCTGGGACCCCCGAACTCCTAGATGCTATCTCTCGGGTCCCCAATATCTCAGTTTCTACTGTCCCAGTCTCTATCTCTGGAACCTCTGAACCCCCAACCTCTTTCCCCTGAATCCCTGTTATATCAGCTTCTATCCCTGGAACCCCTGAATCCCTAGATGCTATCTCTTGGGTCCCCAATATCGCACCTTCTGCTGTCCCAGTCTCTATTCCCGGAACCCCCAAAAGCCCCACCTCTATCTCCTGGACTACCAATATATCAGACTCTGCTATCTCAGCTTCTATCTCTGGGACCCCTGAATCCCTAGCTGTTACCTCCTGGGTCCCTAATATTTTAGCCTCTGTCCTCTTAGCCTCTGTCTCTGGTACCCTAGAAGCTTCCACCTCTGTCTCCTGGGTCCCCAGCATCTCAGATTCTGCTATCGTATCTTCTATCTTCAGTGGCCCCAAATCCCTAGCTGTCTCCTGGGTCCCCAGTGCCTCAGTCTCTGCTATCTTAGTTCTTGTCTGCAAGACTCCTGAAGCCCCAGCCTCTGTTTTCTGAGCCCCCAGTACCTCAGATTCTGCCGCCCCAGTCTCAGTCCCTGGGGTCTCTATGGCCCCCACCTCTGTTTCCTGGGTCTCCAGTCCCTCACACTGTCCTGTCCCAGCACGCTCTGACTCCAGGACCCTTGATCTTGCTGCTTCTATCTCCAAGGCCCCCAGTATCTCAATTTCTAGTGTCCTAGTCTCTGGGAACCCTGACCCCTCAACTTCTTTCTCCCGGGTTCCCGGCACCTCCAACCCTACCACCTCAGTCTCTGTTTCCAGGACCCCTGAAGCCCCAGCTTCTGCCTCCCAGCCTCCCAGACCCCTGGATATTGCCCCCTGGGCAGGTGATAACACGGCCCCCTGCCAGCTGCTCACCTGGGGCCTGGTGCTTACTGCTCCAACAGAGGGACCCTGCTCCAGGCCTGTCCCCTCAATACCAGGGGCTCCGCCCCTCACTTCTACACCCTCTCTCTCCTGGCCTGCAGCAGCCCTGGCCCCCTTCAGGTCACCAAGTTGCCCAGAGTACCCTACAGTCTGATCCATCGTCCTGACTCCCACCCTCCCCTGAGAGCCCCTTGGAGGAGCCTCAGGGGTCCCCCTGCATCTTGCCTCAGGCATCAACCCTGTTGCCTCTGGTCCCTTAGTGTCCACATGTCTCACCTTTGACCTGTGCTCAGCATCCACTTGACAAACTGCTGAACTCTCTTCAGCCTCCCCAGCTCTGACTCCTGACCTCTTAGTGTTTGCCTCTCTGCCTCCTGACCTGGGCTCAGTGTCCACCCCACTGGCCTCTGGACTATCCCCAGTGCCCATCTCTTCAGCCTTGACTCTCTGCCCTCCAAAAGGGTCTCCAGAGCCTTTATCCTCAATGCTCAGGCCCAGCCTAGCTCCATGGGCTTCTGTCCCTTCCTGAGGGCATGCCTGGGCCTGGGTCTCCCTAGCAGAGCCCAATCCTGCTGGAGGAGCCCCTGAGGCTTTGGGAACCTCATCTTCCCCTTGGGGGACTGGGGGCCGGAGGGCATCAGAGCCTTTCCGGAGCCGAGGGGCTGGGGTTGGGGCCGTGTCCTGGCCTGGCTGCCTTGAAGACCTGAGAAGAAAGCAGGAGGGGGAGTTGGGGGGCTGCTGTGGCCCCAAATCTCAGCACCATCCCCCACCCCTCAGACTGTTGGGGCCCTGGAGAGGCAGGTTGGTGGGGTGAGGACTGCGGCTCCTATCAGGGGGCAGTGGGGGTGGGGCTGGTTCCAAAGCTCACCTCATCTCTGGTGAGGTTTCCGGGGGCCTTGGGGCCTCAGGGCCCACCTGGCCCCCGGCTTCAGTAGCTCGTTCTGGCCCCTGGCCTCGGGAGGCTCTGGCTGGGGGTGCAGGAGCACTCACAGGGGCTGGGCTGGTATCCTCAGCATTAGAAGGGCTGGCAACTGAGAAGAAAGTGGGGGATGCTGTGGCCTGGGCCCAGTGACCTGGGGTCCGGTCTCCACCCCCAACCCCAGCCTGGGTCTCACCTGTCTGCCGGGGTCGTCCTTGACCTTCCTCCTCCTCCTCACAAAGCGTCTTCAGCTCTCGAGAGGGATCTGGGGGTGGTAGGAGAGGGCAGAAGGGCAGAGTCAGCCCAGGGCAGGGCCCTGCAGGCCTGACCCCCTCCCCCAACTACGGTGCAGGGCCTACCTGGGAAACGCCCCGGCCTCAGGGCACCACCCCGGCCTGCGAGAAGAGACAGGCCCACAGATGTGGAGAGAAAGAGAGAGAGAACCACAATAGTGGACAGAGAAAAAGCCTGGACAAGCAGCGGGGAGGGATGAGGAAGCCCCAGCTGGCCCAGGAGGGCTGGTGGTGAGGGATCAGGAGCGGGGCTTCTGAGCCAGCTGTCCTGGGTCAGGTACGGGCCTGGCAAGCACCACACAGGGATGAGAAGAGGACCCAGGAGCCCAGGGAGACATTGGGAACCCATCCTCCAGGACTCAGTTGAAGACTAAGGCCATCACGGAACCAGCAGCCAGGTTGGGACGATTGAGGCTGCCGGGTTGGTTGGGACTGCCTGGGCAGTTATGAGTTCCCATCACACGGCGGGCACAGCAAGTGGCTGCTGGCCCGGGAAACCCTCCCTCCCCAGGTCTTGGCAGTCTGGATCCACAGCGGGCTGTGAGCCCACCTGGCTGGGTGACTTGAGCCCGGGCCTCGGGGGCTCCTGGGCCATGAGCCTCGTCTTCATCACTCTCAGCAAAATCATCCAAGTTGCCCACATCACTAGGCTTCACACTCATGAGGCTTGCAAGACTCTGCATGTCATCGTCCCTGGGGGGCAGAGGTTAAAGGTGAGGGTGGGGGTTAGAGGTCACAGGCCAGGGTCAAGGAGGGCAGGTAGGCACTCACGTGGCACGGCCCTCCCGCAGCAACACCCCGGAAAGAGTGAGGCTCAGCTCAGCCTGCACCACCTTCACTGACTTGGGCTTCAGCCGCAGCCTCAGCGGGACTTGGGCAGGCACGGGCCCTGCATGGCGGGCCAGGTCCACCTCGGCCGTGGCCAGCACCTTCCGCTGCCCCTTAGACTCCTGTGGGCCAGAGGAGAGACCAGGGGAAGGAGCATCAGTGCTGTCCCAGGGTCCCCAAGATTCCAGACCCAAGCCCACTCCAGACACTCACATTTTCAATAATAAATGTCCACTCTTTGGCCTCATACTGGTCCACGTGGGGGTCCTGGGAAGGAGTGCTGGTGAGTACACGGCTGCTGGGGCGGCAGCAAAGGGAGCAGAGCCTGTGCTGGCTCAGGAGGTGCTTGGTGGTGGTGGCTTTTTTTTTTTTTTGAGACGGAGTCTTGCTCTGTCGTCCAGGCTAGGGTGCGATCTTGGCTCTCTGCAACCTCTGCCTCCCAGGTTCAAGCAATTCTCGTGCCTTACCCTCCCAAGTAGCTGGGATTACAGGTGCGTGCGGTGGTGGCTTTTACACATGCTGCTACCTCCTCCTGGGATGCACCCCAGGTTCTGGTCCCAGCTGCCTCTCATGCTGCATGTGTTGGGTAAATGCTGCCTCCTCCAAGGAGACCTCCTGGGCCAGTCATGCTGAGCAGGCCCCCCTAATTCTTGGCCTCACCCCCCGCATCCTCTTCTATCTGGATGAACAACCTACCAGGAGACCCGGGTGACTGCCCGTGTTGCAATTGCCTGCCCTGTTGCCATTCATGCTGGAGGGCTAGAGACTCACCCTGTAGAGGGTCACGGAGATGTCCACATTCTCAGGTACCATCCACACCACGGTGCCCCGGTATGGGTTCTGGATGCCCGGCTGCCAGCTGTGGGCCTACAAGGGGCAATCTGAGTCCTGCCCCGATCTTAACTCTTCCCTCCCACACCCACCCTATCACCAACCTTGACACCATTTTCCTCTCTCCTCTGTGGATTCTGATCTGAACTTGAACCTGACTCCACTCCCCCATCAGCCCCCATCAGCTTCCCACTGGCCCCCATCCCTAACCTGGATCCCCAGTTGCCATCCTTCCCCACCTTGGAGCAGATGCGTCGGTTCCGCCGGGTCCACACCACCACCAGCTTATCTGGCTGCCTGGGGGAGGGGGAGGGGGAGGGGGAGGGGGAAAGAGAGTGGGCTGCCTAGTCAGGCTCACCCGCCTCCCCATCTCCTCTTTCTCCTCCTCCCCCAGCTCCCTCAGGGTGGGCTTCCTTCTGCCCACCTCTCCCTCCTCCAGGAGAGGGCCTGGGCAGCCCTTTATCTGGGGCCACAGGGTGCAGGGTGGAGCTGCTAAGGCAGGGTGGGGCCACAGCAGAAGGGCAAAGGCCCAGACAGTGTGGGCAGGCAGGGACTATGAGGAAAGACAGCAAGCGACAGGGACAGGCACATTCAGAGACCAAGACACACAGAAACACAAGGACCCGGTAAGAGATGCCAGACACAGATGCGCACTTGAGCGTTGTGTACACACGCAGACTCCCACACAGGGAGAGACAAAGACGAGGGATAAAAGAAGTCCCTTCGCGCAAAGATGTTTGTGGAGCGCCCACCATAAACCCAGCCCAGTTTTGGGGACAGAGGCGGGCAAAAGAGGGGCAAGACCTTTCCGATGAGGACAATGGAGGTGGGGGCAGACTACCAGTCAAGAAAGAAATTAACAAGCGAATTTCAGGGTGATGTGAGGGAACCCCTTGGGGGTCTCCTTGAGGTTGGGTGTCTGAGCAGAGACATGAGTGGCAGGGGGATGGGCTGTGTGAGGATCTGGAGAAAGAGGGAATGGCAAGTCCAAGGGTCTGCGGCTGGAGGGTGACGTCAGAGAGAGGGGCAGAGAGTTGGGGATGAGGCCAGAGAGGCAGTAGAGAGTCAGCTTGTCATTAACCAACACTGCCATCCCTCGCCCGCCATGTCCAGCCCTTTGCTGGGCCCAGGGGTCCCAAGGAGGATCAGTTTTCAGCGAGATGTTGACAGTGGAGCCTGGGGGGCAATCAGGGAAGACTTCCAGGGGTGACATCTAAACTGAACAGCACATATGCCAGGTCAGAGGAGAGGCAGAGGCAAAGCAAGAGGACAGAGATGGCCACGCAGGGCCCATTCTCAGGCACTGAGTGGACTCAGGACTGGGCCTGGGGGCAGAAGGCCCCTTTGGGTTAGATGTTCAACTGCTGCCCAGGAGGGGTGATGCTTGAGGGGACAATCCGGCCGAGGGCAGCACACAATCTTGCCTTGCCTGTACCCAGCCCCATGCCAGACGCTTGGGTTTGCCCAGCTCACTGTTCCTCTAGGGGCCAAGCCAGGATAACTGGCTCTCTGTTAACCCTGAGGATGCTGAGGCCCAGACAGATTTGGAGCCAAACAAGGTTACACGGTTGAGCCTAGAGCCCTCCAGCCCTGAGCCAAGTTCCCTTCCCCAAGCCCAGATTGCTGGCGATGGCAGAGCAAGGGTAACTAAGGGGCCTTCCCAGAAAGGGGAAGTGGACAGGGGGTGCCTAGGGAGGGCGGGGCTTGGCTGGGCAGCCTGACTCAGGCTGCGCACGCCCTCCTGGGAAGCTGCAACCTAGGCAGGGGCAGCTTCCCGGCCTGGGCTCCAGGCTAAGCAGCCCAGGAGGCCCTACCCACAGCCGCCTGTGACTCAGCTGCGTTGACACTGCCGGCACCCTCAGCCTGCTGTGCCCAGCGTTTCCCTGGCCTCCCGCAGGATGCTGGAGCAGGAGCCAGAGGCCAGAGTTCAAGTGCCAGCCCCCAAGTTCTCCCGGGCTCTGCTGAAAGATGTGAATAGCCCTCTAGCAGGCCCAGTGTGGGCAAGGCCAGGGATATGGCAGCTGCCCAAGGGACCCCAGCCTCCTGCTCACTCCCCTCCCCCTGGACCCTATGGTCCCTTCCTGCCCCAGCCCTTCCCCTGGGGAGCCTAAATTTAGCCCCATCTGGGGGGTGAGGCCCCCACAGCTGTGCCCTAATCCAGCCAAGGGAAGCTGACACCAGCGAGCACGTATATTTAGGGTGTGACGCAGGGGCCTGGGCAGCTATGGGTGGCGGCATGTGAACGAGATGCCCCTGAGCCTGCTGGTAGTCCGGGCTGGGGCCTGCACCCTCTCGTGAATCACCCCTCACCCTCCCACCTTGCCCTCCACAACCCTCTCATCCCGGACACACAACCTCCTAGGTCCTCAGGCCCCTTTAAGCTGCTCCCCGCCTCCCTCCTCATTCCTCCCAGCACTCAGTTTCCCCTTTTAAGGACATTGTGGAGATGTTTCCAGCCTCCCAGCACTCTAGCTGAAGAGGCAGGAGTTGGAGGGCTTCTTCTGGCTCAACAAGATGACAGGGGAGGAGGGGGCAACATCTCTGTTCTTAGCTGGACTAAGTAAGGTCAGGGAGGTTCCTGCCCCAGCCCTAGCCACCTGCAGACCTCAAAACTTCATCCCTTTTCCAATGCCACCCTGAATCACCTTTCTGGCACAAGACACGCGGCCTCCCTCCCCCAACCCTGACCGCAGCTGAGGAAGGAGTGGACACAGGCAGAACCTCAGGCCTGAAAGTCCTGACCCCCGCGCAGGGAAGGCTGCCCACACCCCCAACTCCAGGGGTCCCACAAATTGCAAGGGCACTTCTGAATCTCCAAACCTGGGAACAGAAACAGGGCCCAAGCTGGGGTGGGGGCCCATTTGGTCATTGGGCTGGGGGGCAGAATCCTCTCAGACTCAAAGGGCTGGATGAGGTCCCAGTTCGGAGGAGACCCCTGGCCTCCCTCCCACTCACCATTTCTTGGTGCACTCCAACACCAGCTCGTGGTAACAGGCCACGAACTGGAACTTGGCCGCCCGCTTGCCCACGCGTTGCAGGCGCTTCCACACCGAGGTCATGGCCCCCGCCGCCCCGCCGCCCACTTCTCAGGCCCGGGGCTCCCGCTGGCCCGCCACTGCTGGCCCGGCCCGGGTCCCCATGGCCTGTCCGCGCCGCCCGCCCCGTCCGTGCGGAGGTGTCCCAGACTCCGACCGGGGACTGCACTCTCCGCTGCCGCCGCTGGGGCCCGCCGGGTGGTCTGGCTGAATCGGCAGGGTCGTCTGGGGCGCGTCGGGTGGCCGAGCGCGGAGCTGGGAGCGCGCCGTTTCCTGGAGCCGCACCCCCCGTCGGAAGGCGGGCGGGGCTCCGGCGCGGGGCGGGGGCCGGGGCAGGAGCGCGGGGGGCGGGGCGACCCGGCTTCCGGGGCCTCGCGCAGCGACCCGGGAGAGAGAGCAGGAGCGGGGGCCGGGGGGGCGCGGGGGAGACGTGGAGGGAGTGTCACCCGACCGCAGTGCCCGCTCGGGGCGCGCAGAGGCTGCGTGGACCCCGAGAGAGGGCAACCAGCAACTTCGTGCCACCCTAGAGAGCGCTACCCGGGCCGCCTCCCTTCCTGCTCGCAGCCCTGGGAGGTATGTACTGCTGGCCCCCTTTCACGGGCTGGGAAAACTGAGACCCAGAAAGGGGAAGGGACTTGCTCAGAGTCATACTGTGAATCTGGGCAAGGACCAGCTCTCCTCTACTCCATGGTGCAGCCACCCACGTCTTAACCAGAGCAGGAAGGCATCGAGTCAGGACTAACCTCGGGGGCCCAACCTCAGAACCTGACTGCTGTCGAGTGGGAAGATAATCCCAAACCCCGACAAGTAGCTGCAGATTCACAACTGACTTCCAACCAAGTGTGACCTTGGGCAAAGCGCTAACACTCTGAGCATCAGTTTCAATGTCTATTAAATGGGGATAATTATAGTTCCGCCTTTTACGGAATCACTGAGAGCACGAACCTCAGAAAGCATTTAGCAGAAAGCCTGGCTGATTTTGCCGTGCCTTACTAAATGGGATGAGCTATCATGGATGGGGAAAACGTGTCATTTCTGTGTGTATGTTTACTCTCCCTCCCCAGGAAAGCCTGCCTGGGGCGTTAGCGGCTCTGTGAACCCCTAGATTAGAGCCTTTATCGCTTACCCACCCGCCCTGCATGGTAATGAGCCTCTGCAGGTGTCAGCTGCCCTGGGGCAACAGGTCAGTTTGCTCCCTCCCGCTGCTCTGCAAGGTGTGTGAATGAACAGGAGCCCGGTGCGTGACGGCTACTTGGTTTAACGGGGTGTCAGAGTGCCAGGACTGCCAGCTGGGCTGCATCTCCAGGAGGCACCACACACCTCGGTGTGCGGCTTCGCCTCTTTTCAGGAGGTTGTGGGGTGTCGTATGCAGGGCTGAGTACCCACTGTCTCCGAACGTGCTGACTTCTTCCGGTGGGCTTGACACCTGGGTTTGGTTCCCAGTCCCAGCGGTGTGGGTCCCCGGTTTCCTAAGAAGAAACCTTTAACAGATAACTGTAAAGACCGCTAGTGCTGTGGGGAGAGCCGGCGGTCTTCATAGACTAAGCGGGGAATACGGGTCCCTGGGACCCCATCAACCTTCATCGCCGGGGATTCTCACGCCTGGCCTCCGGGAAAGCCCGAGGTGCCGCAACTTCACACCGCTCTGCCTCTGCCGCGCCTCCCTCCCACCCGCGGGTTGTGAGCTCCCAAACCGTTCCAGGAGGCGCCTCCCCCGCCCCCGCCGGGGCCCCTTGCTCAGCCGACTCCGGCCACCCATTTCCTGCGCCGCCCCAACCCCGCCCCGCGCGGGGTGGAAAGTTTCCCTCCTCAAGGTGGGCGGCTCCTTCTCCTTCCTTCCCGGCCGGCGGGGAAAGCCCGAAGCGAACTGGGAGGAGGCGGAGGACTCGGAGGTCGCGGGCGAGAGAGGGGAAGTGACTCGACCGCAGTCACCCGGGCGGCTGAGCCAAGCTCGGCCAGCCGGGAGCGCCCCCAGCCCCGCCCGGGCGGGACGGCAGGACCTTCACTCGGGGGTCTCGGGCGCCACCCGCCGGCAGAGCGCGGGGCCGCACCTGCCAGAACGCCGCGGTCTTCCCGCCCCAGAGCCAGCCAGGCAGAGTACAACGACGCTGAGAGTATTTATTTATCTACGCGCCCTGGAGGCCGGCCCCTAAATTTAAATATCCAGCACGGGGCCTTGGCCCTCCTGGCCATGGGTGGGTATTGGGACGGGTCCTGGAGCCCTACCAGGGCAGAGGAACCCAGAGCCCGGAGGTGGGATGCCCCTGAGCCAGCAGCTGCCGATAGCAACAAAAGGTGAGGAGGAGATGGGAGCGAGGCACTCATCCCAATCCCAGAGATGCCAAGGGGAGGGGAAGATGCTTCGGGCCCCACTGCAAGGCTGAGGGTTGGCCAAGCTGGGGGTGCACACATGTGGAAGAAGTGGAGGCCCAGTACCATGGGCAGAGGCTGTACCCTAGGTACCCGCCCCAGTGCCAGTCAACCCAAGACAGGAGAAAGGGTTTGGCAGTTTCGCCTCTGAGGAATACATGCCTGGCCCTCCTGTGAGGTGAGGTGGTATGGGGGAAGGCGCAGGCTCCGCAGTCTGAGGGCTTGCCGGAGGGGGAGTTTCTGAGCCTTTTGCATGGGTGCGTGCCCCCTGCCCCCCAGCTCTTCAGAGGCTGATGTGGAAGGCATCCTGCAGCCACTGGTCACGGGCATTGTGCGTCTGGGGCACAGTGAGGGGTGGTGGGTCAGGAGGCAGGCTGGCATCGGGAGGCTCCTCATCGTCAGACAGGCCCGCATCCGGTGGGTAGGAGCTGTCCGAATGGAGGGAGGATGACAGGTCCTGACAGAAGCTCAGGTCTTGACACAGGTGTTTGTAGTCCTGGATTGACTCGTACAGGCCCCACAGCTGGCACAACAGGGACATGTCCAACTGCCGCAGCCCCACCTGCAGACAACTGAGGGTGGGCTGGAGTTGGGGTCCAGGCCACCCCAGCCCAGCCCAGCCCTGCCCCCTGGAACAGTGGGCCCCAGCCCATCTTCCCCGCACCTTCCTAAACAAAGTTTTTGTTTGTTTGGCAGTGCAACTTTAGTCACGACCCAAAAAATGGGGTTATTATCCATTTAGCAGGATGAAGTAACATCAGCAGATCATTTGAAAATATATGGTAACTACTGCCATAATTTTTAACTATCACTAATTATTGTTACCATAACCCTTGGAACCCAACTGGTGCCTGCAAGTCCTCTGAGACCCAGATCGCCTGTCCCAGTCCCCTGCGTTCCGCATCAGCCCCCCGCCCAGCTGGCCCGGCGCCCACCCACTTACCATCTCCTTGCGCAGCGCGGCCAGCGCCGAGTCGAGGTTGACAGGACGACGCGGGCCGGCTGCGGGTCCCGCGTTGGCGGCGCCGGCGGCGTGGCGGGGCCCGTCCGGGGCGCGGGCGGCGCGGCTCAGCTCGTCGTGGATGCGGCTGCGCTGGCTGTAGACGCGCTCCAGCTCCCGCCACGAGCCCCCGCTCGCATTAAGGAGGCCGCTGAGGCCGCGCGGCAGCGGTGGGAGCCCGGCCAAGGCGCAGCTTGCCCCGCCCGGCGCCTCTGCCGAGGGCAGCCCGTTCATGGCCACGGACGGCGATGCCACCTCCTTCTCCCCAACACTCCGCCCGGGACGCTGCCCGCAGGCCCCGCACCCCGCGGCCCCGCCGGAGCCCAGCCGCCGCCCGCAGGCCGCGCTTTGTTCCTTCCTCAGCTCCTCAGACTCCGCCTCTGCCCCACCCCCTCCGCATGGGCCGGGCCTCTCTTAAAAAGGCAACGGCTGTGGGACCACGTCGCGTAAAGCTGAGAAAAAGACAGCGGGGCACCCACTCACTCAAGGGGAGTTGGAAAAATGCGGCGGAGGGGGAAAAAGGCCGAAGGGGGCAGGCGTGGTTTCTTCGTGGTTCTTTTCGCTACCCCGTCTGCCCGCCGCGCCCCGCCCCCACACACACTGTGTTCTGCCCATTACCCTCCCAAGAAAAATGATCTAACAGTGGAATCAGGAGACTGGCAAGTCCACAGTTGGTGCCTAACGTGCCACCTGACGCTGAGGTCACCACAAACTCCTGTCGCTGAGTACCTGGGGTGGCCATGAGATGGAATAGGCTGATAGGGTCAGGATGCTCAGGGAAAGGAGCGGAATCTATCAAGGGGATTGGAACCCAAAATCTCACTTCCAGGTGGGGAATGGGCACCGGATGGCGGAGGAGGCTGCAGATGTGCTGTCAGACACAAGGCTAGGGTCCACCCCTCTGGCTGCTACCTTTGAAAAGGCTATCACCTCTTCCTTAGAAAAGGTGCATCACATAGTCATCTACCTACTCCCGCATCCTGACGGGAAACTGAGCAGAAACAAGTTCAACTCATCTCAGGGCGTCAAGGAGAGCAGAGAGTGGAGAGGTGAGAGGCCAAAAGTAGGAAAAACGTGAGTGCAGCTGGGGCTGGCATGCACACTCGGAACCAGGAAAAGAATAAACCACACAGAGGAACAGCTGTTTTTCTAGAGGGTTTTTCTCAGGGGCTTCTCTTAGTGCTGCAGCTGCTGCAGGCTGCGCAGGGCCTCCGCACATGCGCGGATAAGGCCACACAGCTGGATGCTAGTCTCCAGGGAGGTGCTAGAGCCTAGTTCAGCAGAGGCCCAGGTCAGCTTCTGCAAGAGGGCTGTCTGTGTGCAGGCCATGACATCTGTATTTGGAGGCACAGCAGGAGTGGGTGGCCCCTGGGCTGCCTTGAGTCCTGCTGCAGCTCCCTCACAGTGCTCCGGACGAGGTACTGGGGGCTGCGGCACAGGTCGAGAGCCCAAGGGGAGCTCTGAGGCAGAGGCCAGCTGGTGCTCCCGAGCTTGGGAGAGGGCAGCCTGGGCATTCAGAGCTAAAAAGAGGAGAAAGTGGGTAGAATGGTCAGGATGCCTGGCCCACCTCAGCCGTGAGCCATCTCCTTTCCTGCTCTGCTCTTTCTGTGCTTGAAGTGTTTTCCCTGTCCCTCTATAAGGCAATTCATCCACTTTCTACTTTGTATCACATTTATGCCTTAGCTTCAACTCTCCATCAGTACTGGGCCTGATTGAGCTCAGACTCTCGCGCAGTGGCTGGCACACAGGAGGTGCTTAGTTCTCTTATTGAGTTAATGGTCCTCTTTAGAGCCTAAAGGAGAAATCATTTTACCTCTGCCCCACCCAGAGACTCCACTGTCGCCCCCCAGGCCTACTGTTCTCGGGCCTCTATCACCACTTACCACGCTTCCCCCCTAAGCACATCCGGCCCCTCTCCCGGATTATTTTTTACCCTCACCGGGATTATCTTTATCCACGTCTGAGTCGAGTTCCTGACAAGCCACGCAGTAGATTTTCCGCTGTTTGTCTTGGAGGAGAATCGTCTACGGACCAAAAAGAACATGGGGCCGGAATGAGACGCCGGCGATGGAGTCCAGAGGGGAGGACTGAGGAAGGGCTGAGTGGCCCGACCCGCAGACCCATCCCTGCTGACTCGCCCGAGTCTCGCCTCACCCCGCAGTCCGCGCACGTCTCGCCCAGCATGCGGTAACCGCGCAGCAGATAGTCGCCCATGAGCCGGGAGATGCGATCTTGCCGCTCCCGTCGCGCCTGCAGCACCTTCGTCTCCGCCTCAGTCGGGGGCTCCCAGGAGAAGTCGTCGACTTCTGGGGAAGAGAAGCATAGGGACTGGGGGTCTTGCCGGAGCGGGCTGCCTCCCGTACCTCACAGCCACAAGCCCCTGCCGCCCAAGTCCTCACCGGCTCCGTTGAGGGCCATGTCGCCGTTGTCGCTGCCGGGCTCACCGGAAGTGACGTCAAAGCGGCGCGCCCTCCGCTGCGGCTCCGCCCCTTCTGTAGCGCCCAAGATTCAGGGCGGAAATGACGCCTCAGCGTGGTCCTCAGATCTCGCTGTGCCCGGAGTGGGGCGTGTCGGCTGCTACCGAGAACCTGCCCAGGGGACGCGTCAGTCAGCCGGAATCCAGGGGACGTTAACCTTCCGACGCGTGAGGCCTCGGGAGGAGCGTCTCCGTGGTAGCTCTGCTCCGGTCGCAAGACCTGAAAGTGGCCTCGGGAGGTCGCCCTTCCTTTCCGTCGTGGATGAAGGGGACCAGCTGGCTTGAGAAATCCCCGCTGGCCTCCGCCTCCCCTGGGGTTTCCCTTTCGGCGCAGGCGGGGCAGCGGCATCATCACGAACATCGCCACCCGAGTAATCACAGCGAGCGGCCCTTTGCGCATTCGTGGAGCTTCCTCAGGCCTCAGTGCTTCTCACTTCGCCCAGCAAGGCTGGCCAGGAGGGGAGCCTTCTCGCATTCCGTCTATTTCAAGACCCCTCCCCTTCTGCATGCTTGGTGTCCCAGTCTGTCACCCCGCTGCTTCCCAAGGCCTGGGACTGAAGCAAAGTCCGCCCCGAAACCGACCGTTCTTTGAAATTGAAATCCTCAAAAAGCCTGCGGACTGAATAGCGCTGTACTCAGCACGCGCATTGCGCTTCCAGCCGCCCTTGGGTGCTGCGTACTGGGCAGGGTCGGGTTGGGTCCTTCCTACATACTCTTGCGACCGTTAGGCTCTTCTTAGGTGAGTTGCAAGTTAAAATTACCAGGGCTCTCTGAACTTGGACCTTGGTGCTTTTTTTTTCTCTCTCTCTCTCTGTTCCGTGTTCTTTTTCCATATGCATCCTCTCCCTTATTAGATTCAGAGAAGCCAGACAGGGCAGGCAGGGGTCCTCAGATGTGCAGTCTGCAGGGCCTGAGGTTGTACACCAGGGCAATGGAAAAGCAGCTAGGACTTGGACTTTCTTTTTTTTTTTTTTTTTTTTTTTTTTGAGACGGAGTCTCGCTGTGTCTCCCAGGCTGGAGTGCAGTGGCGTGATCTCGGCTCACTGCAAGCTCCGCCTCCCGGGTTCACGCCATTCTCCCGCCTCAGCCTCCCAAGTAGCTGAGACTACAGGCGCCCGCCACCACGCCCGGCTAGTTTTTTGTATTTTTAGTAGAGACGGGGTTTCACCATGTTAGCCAGGATAGTCTCGATCTCCTGACCTCGTGATCCAGCCGCCTCGGCCTCCCAAAGTGCTGGGATTACAGGCTTGAGCCACCGCGCCCGGCCAGGACTTGGACTTTCATAATTACATCGACAGTCTCCTCCTCCGGATGGCACATGCCTCCTCAATCTGACCTGAAGTCCCCTCCTGCTGGCCTCCTCTTCCTTCCACGTAAAACCCCTGGAACTGTCATTCTTGCTGCCTCCTGCTTACCTAGAGAGCCCTGTGCCCCTTTGGCATCTCCATCTACCAGTCAGGCTCTTGGGCAGCAGCGTACCTGACTTAGGGCCTGTACCCCAAGTCGTTTCTATCAGGCACTAGAGCCACCGTTTTTTGTGTGTTTGTTTTGTTTGTATTTTTTGTAGCAATTGGGTTTCGCTGGTCTCCAAGTCCTGGACTCAACTGATCCTCCCACCTCAGCCTCCCAAAGTGCTGGGATTACAGTGAAGTGCACCCAGCCTTAGGCTGACTAGAGGAACTATCTCTATACCATCTCTTGGACGCATAGACCCCCAGGTTATTACTGTCTCCAGCTCCCAGCCCTACCCTGAATTCCTCAGTGCGCCGACTATGTCACCATTATGGCCGATAACCACTCAACTGTCTATTCTGCCTCGCACCTACAAAGACCCTTATATGAGTCCTCTCACTTAATCTCTCCAATTTACTCCTCATGATAACCTTATATGGGGTATTATCCCCATATAAGCAGGAAACTGAATAATTCTTTTAAAATACAGTGTCATTCTTGTACTAAAAACCATCTGGTTGCTGGGAATGGTGGCTCACGCCTGTAACCCCAGCACTTTGGAGGCCGAGGCAGGCAGATCACTTGAGTTCAGGAGTTCGAGACCAGCCTGGCCAACATAGTGAAACCCCATCTCTACTAAAAATACAAAAATTAGCCAGGTGTGGTGGCGGGCGCCTGTAATCCCAGCTACTTGGGAGGCTGAGGCAGGAGAATTGCTTGAGGCAGAAGTGAGCCGAGAGCACACGACTACACTCCAGCCTGGGCAACAGAGTGAGACTCTGTCTCAAAAAAAAAAAAAAAAATCTGGCATCTCCCCATCATACTTAGACAAAATCCAAAGTCCTTGTTATGGTCTCCAGGGTCCTACAAATCTGGCCTTGGCCCCCCACATCCAGACAACACATACAGAGATGCACACCCATCTCCCATCCTCCCTGCATCCCTCTTCTCTCACTGCTCAAGAAGATTCTTGCCACTTTTCTCCTCTCAGGGCTCCTCACCATCTTAAGTTCCACTGTAGGGTAGACAAGACACAGAACTGGAATGAGGCAGGACTGGGTTTGATCCTGGATCCGCTATTTACTATATCACCTGGAGTAATTTACTTCATCACTCTGGACTTCAATTTCTCATCTGTAAAACAGGGACAGTAGACCAGGTACGGTGGCTCAGGCCTATAATCCCAGCACTCTGGGAGGACATGTAAGAGGATTGCTTGAGACCAGCCTGGACAGCATAGTAAGACCCCATCTCTAAAAAATATATATATATTTTACTTAGCGGGTGCAGTGGCATGCACTTGTAGTCCCAGCTACTCAGGAGGCTGAGTAGGAGGATTGCTCCCAGCCCAGGAGATCCAGGCTGCAGTGAGCCATGATCAGGCTTCTGCACTGCAACTTGGGTGATAGAGCAAGACCCTGACTCAAAACAAAAATGGGGCCACTTATGCCTGTTTGGTGCTTGTTTGTTTTTTGAGATGGAGTCTCGCTCTGTCACCCAACCTGGAGTGAAGTGGTGTGATCTTGGCTCACTGCCACCTCTACCTTCCAGGTTTAAGCGATTTCTTGTGCCTCACCCACCTGAGTAGGATTACAGGCATGCACCACCACACCTGGCTACTTTTTTTCTTTCTTTCTTTCTTTTTGAAATGGAGTCTCACTCTGTCATCCAGGCTGGAGTGCAGTGGTGCAATCTCGACTCACTGCAAGCTCCACCTCCTGGGTTCACAACATTCTCCTGCCTCAGCCTCCCGAGTAGCTGGGACTACAGTCGCCTACCACCATGCCTAGCTAATTTTTTGTATTTTTAGTAGAGACAAGGTTTCACTGTGTTAGCCAGAATGGTCTCGATCTCCTGACCTTGTGATCCACCTGCCTCGGCCTCCCAAAGTGCTGGGATTACAGGCGTGAGCCACCACACCTGGCTGTCCAGCTAATTTTTTTTTGCATGTTTAGTAGAGACAGGGTTTTACCATGTTAGCCAGGATGGTCTCGATCTCCTGACCTCGTGAGCTGCCCGTCTTGGCCTCCCAAAGTGTTGGGATTACAGGCGTGAGCCACTGTGCCCGGCGAATTTTTTAATTTAGTAGCAGTAGCCATAGCAGTAGCAGAGACGGGGTTTCACCATGTTGGCCAGACTGATCTCAAGCTCCCGACTTCAGGTGATCTGCCCACCTCAGCCTCCCAAAGTGGTAGGATTACAGGCGTGAGCCACTGCGCCCAGCTTCAAAGATGTTTATCCAGGGAACAGCCATGGAAGATGGAGTTGGTGTCTCCCTCCAGAGCAAAGGACAACCATGCTTACTGGCTTTGAGTTTCCTAAGCTTAGGGTCCTCTCCCACAATGCAGTTCACTCTGTATGTCCGCACTAACCTGAGCCCATCAGCATCACCCCCATGGGACTTAGGGTTAAAAGGAACTGACGGAAATATGCTGGTGCTCGTGCTGTTTGCTGCACAGTGATAAAGTCCTTTGTCTCTGACCCAGGACTCTCTTGTATTTTGCCAGCATCCTTGAACCTGATGGGCTACCTTGGCAGGTTGCAAATTGGATAAGATCTCAGATGCTTCATAGTCCTTGACATAGAAGGTGCTTACAGGTGTTGGTGGTAAAACCTATTCGCAACAGTCACAGTGGACAGGCCAGTGTCTATGGAGCAGTGGGCTTGGACTCTTTCACACCCTTCCCTTGCCAACAGAATGTACCACACCTTCGGCCAGGGATGGTGGCTCACAACTGTAATCCCAGCACTTTGGGAGGTCAAGATGAGCAGATCACTTGAGGTCAGGAGTTTGAGACCAGCCTGGCCAACATGGTGAAACCCCATCTCTACTAAAAATACAAAAACTAGCTGGGCATGGTGGTGCGAGCCTGTAGTTCCAGCTACTTGTGAGGCTGAGACAGGAGAATCGCTTGAACCAGGAGGCAGAGGTTGCAGTGAGTAGAGATCCTGCCACTGCACTCCAGCCTGGGCAACAGAGCATGCAGTCAGGGGAGGGAAAGGAGGGAAAGGAGGAGCGGGAGGGGACGGGAAGGGGGAAGGGAATCACACCTTCATGTGAGCCAGTCCAAATTGGTCCCTCCTTGTGGCACTGATGACACGGCTGTAGTTAGGCTCTTTTCTGGGTGATAGTGCACACCACGGCAGCTCAGTCACACACAGCTCAATTACAGCTCTCCCTGGGCTGGCTGATTTTGTGGGGATGGTTTACATGGCAACAAGTTGCCTATGCCACATTGCTGTGCCTCTGAAAAACATAACTCACATCATTTGTATATTCACACAGGCACAGAAAAGGGGTCAGCTATTCATTTTTTTTTTTTTTTTTTGGTTTTCACTGCAATGTGAATCACCTTGACATGTCTGTGAAACAGGAAGTGGCTGGATGATACAGCAATAAAAATAATCACACTCAACTTGGTGTGTGTATTTTCTTTGGGCCAGGCACTGTTAGGAGCTATGTATGAAGTATTTCACTTATTCCTTAGGACAACACTGGCAGCTGGGTCTTACTATCATTCCCAATTTGCAAATGAGGAGGCTGAGGCCTGGAGTAGTAAGATGTATTCACAGTCACCCAGTTGGGAGTGGCAGGTGGCAGCCAGTGTACCTCTTGAGCCTGAGCTCTTACCAGTAGATTTCTCCTGTGCTCAAAAAGCAGGGAAGAGTGGCAGGGCAGAAGAGCACCCTATTTATCAAGTGTGAAGATAGTTTCATTTCATTTCCAATCCCAACTCTCGGTGTCCATCGTTTTACTACTCACAGTAAGTGGCACATCAGAGGGGTTTAATAACAGCCACTTTCAGTAAAGTGTCTTTGGAGAGAGATGCATTAGGGCAACATTGCCCCCTCCAGGCCTTCATCACTTCCATCCCTCATCTTCAAAACTGATGATCGAGGCCGGGCGCAGTGGTTCATGTCTGTAATCCCACACTTTGGGAGGACAAGGCAGGCAGATCACCGGAGGCCAGGAGTTCGAGATCAGCCTGACCAATATGCTGAAACCCCATATCTACTAAAAATACAAAAATTAGCTGGGAGTGGTGATGGTGGCTGCCTATAATCCTAGCTACTCAGGAGGCCGAGGCACAAGAGTCGCTTGAACCCAGGAAGTGGAGGTTGCAGTGAGCTGAGATTGTGCCATTGCACTCCAGCCTGGCAACAGAGTGAGACTCTGTCTCAGAAAAAATTAAAACTGATGAGTGTGGTCCCCTTGCCTTCTACCCACCCACCCCCTCCCCAAGAGCCATTTCTTTCTTCCCAAAGACATGCAGAACTCAGAAGGACAACACGTAGAGGCGGCACAGCACCTGATACACAGCCCTCATGGCACAGTAGCTTTCCTCCTCCCCAGCAGCAGCCCATCTCTTGCCACCCTGCCCATCTTGGCTTGCAGATGCAGACAATGATGAAAAGGTCTCACATATCCTGAGTGCTTACTGTGTGGCAGGCATCTGCTAAGGGCCTCATAAATATCAGCCCACTGATTCCCTGCTTATTTTTATTTTTATTTTTGAGAGAGAGTCTCGTTCTATCGCCCAGGTTGGAGTGCAGTGGCACAATCTTGGCTCACTGCAACCTCTACCTCCTCAGTAGCTGGGATTACAGGCATGTACCACCACGTCCGGCTAATTTTTGTATTTATGGCAGATGGAGTTTCACCATGTTGGCCAGGCTGGTCTCGAACTCCTGACCTCAAGTGATCCACTCGCCTTGGCCTCCCAAAGTGCTGGGATTATAAGTGTGAGCCACCACGCCCCGACTTCCCTGTTAATCTGTTATTTTTTTATTTTTATTTTTATTTTTTTTGAGAAGGCGTCTTGCTCTGTCACCAGGCTGGAGTGCAGTGGCGCAATCTTGGCTCACTGCAACCTCTGCCTCCCAGGTTCAAGAGATTCTCCTGGCCGGGCGCGGTGGCTCAAGCCTGTAATCCCAGCACTTTGGGAGGCCGAGGCGGGTGGATCACAAGGTCAGGAGATCGAGACCACAGTGAAACCCCGTCTCTACTAAAAAAAAATACAAAAAATTAGCCGGGCGCGGTGGCGGGCGCCTGTAGTCCTAGCTACTCAGGAGGCTGAGGCAGGAGAATGGCGTGAACCCAGGAGGCGGAGCTTGCAGTGAGCCGAGATCGCGCCACTGCACTCCAGCCTGGGCAACAGCGTGAGACTCCGTCTCAAAAAAAAAAAAAAAGAGAGATTCTCCTGCCTCAGCCTCCTGAGGACTAAGGCGTGCGCCACCACGTACGGCTAATTTTTGCATTTTTAATGTTGGTCAGGATGGTCTCAATCTCCTGACCTCGTGATCCATCCGCCTCGGCCTCCCAAAGTGCTAGGATTACAGGCGTGAGCCGCTGTGCCCGGCCAATTTTTTTTATTATTATTATTATTTTTTTATTTATTTATTTATTTTTTTTTTTTTTTGAGACGGAGTCTCGCTCTGTCGCCCAGGCTGGAGTGCAGTGGCACGATATCGGCTCACTGCAAGCTCCACCTCCCGGGTTCACGCCATTCTCCCGCCTCAGCCTCCGAGTAGCTGGGACTACAGGCGCCCGCCACCACGCCCGGCTAGTTTTTTGTATTTTTAGTAGAGACGGGGTTTCATCATGTTAGCCAGGATGGTCTCGATCTCCTGACCTCGTGATCCACCCGCCTCGGCCTCCCAAAGTGCTGGGATTACAGGCTTGAGCCACCACGCCCGGCCTTTTTTTATTTTTTTACTTTTATTTTTTGAGACAGAGCCCCACTCTATCACCCAGGCTGGAGTGCAGTGGTGCCATCTCGGCTCACTGCAGCCTCTGTCTCCTGGGTTCAAGCGATTCTCATGCCTCAGCCTCCCAAGTAGCTGGAATACAGGCATGCGCCACCACACCTGGCTAACTTTTTGTATTTTTAGCAGAGACAGGGTTTCACCATGTTGGCCAGGCCGGTCTGGAACTCCTGGCCTCAAGGAATCTGCTCGCCTCGGTCTCCCAAGTGCTGGGATTACAGGCATGAGCCACTGAGACTGGCCTCATTCCCTGTTTAAAAATGAGGAAAGCCAGGTGCAGGGTCATGTGCCTGTAATCTCAGCTACTCAGAAGGCTGAATGGGGAGGATTACTTGAGGCCAAGAGTTTGACTCTATATTGACTGGGCAATATAGAGAGACTGTCTCTAAAAAAAAAAAAAAAAAGGAGGGGTAGGGGGTCGAGGACTGAGGCATAGAGAAGTTGAAGGATTTTCCCAGTTCACTTAGCTGATGCATGACACAGCCAGTATGATCTCATGCTAGAAAACAACCACTGCGATGCTGCCTCCTGAGACAGAACTTTCATCATGCAGCTGCTGTCACCCTGTCCAGCCAATCCCTTAGCACGGCATCAGGAGCCCTGAGTTCAGGTTCTGGCTCTGCTAATGGCTGGTTGTGCAACCTCAGTCAAGTCCCATTTCTTCTCTGGGCTTCAAAAACCCAAGAACCTCAAGAACATTTGAGCAGCCTGAACATTCCCTGGGCCTGGGTCCCATGGCTCCTCCTTGTCCCATTCCAGCAAAGCCCCTCGTTGCCCTCAGGGTCCTACCCACCTATCTTCAGGACATTTGTGAACAAATGTCAGGTCTCCTGATGCCTTCGGGACACCTCCCATTCCTCTCCCCAGGATCATTGTATATATAGGTTCTGGATCAGGCAGGCTTCAGTTCAATCACCAGGTGACCTGAGTCTAGTTGCTTTTTGTTTGCTTTCTTGTTTTTGTTTTTTGACACAGAGTCTCGCTCTGTCGCCCAGGCTGGAGTTCAGTGGTGCTATTTCGGCTCACTGTTAGCCCCGCCTCCTGGGTTCAAGCCATTCTCTAGCCTCAGCCTCACAAGTAGCTGGGACTACAGGTGCCCACCACCATGCCCGGCTACTTTTTTTGTTTTTTTGTTTTCAGTAGTAGAGACGGAGTTTCACCGTATTAGCCAGGATGGTCTCGATCTCCTGATCTCGTGATCCGCCTGCCTTAGCCTCCCAAAGTGCTAGGATTACAGGCGGGAGCCACCGCACCCGGCCTAGTCTAGTTGTTTCATCTTCAGAGCCTTGGTTTCCCCTTTGCAGGGTCGCTGGGAGGAGGATGGGGCCCCACAGTGTAGAGTGCATGGTAGATGGCAGGCACTCTCGTGGCCTCTCTGTGTAGTCAATCAACAAACTTCAGCACCCTCTCTGTGCCAAGCCTTGTTCTGAGATCTGGAGACAAGGTTGTCCCTCCCTCAGAGGGTGGCAAGATGAACAATAAGCAAGTCAACAAATCCACAAAGAAGAATGCTTCAGATTTTGTGGAGTACGGGAAAAACACAGGTATGGTGGCATGACGCTGTAGTCCCAGCTAATTGGGGATGCTGAGGCATGAGAATTGCTTGAACCCGGGAGATGGAGGCTGCAGAGTGGAGCCGAGATCGTACCACTGCACTCCAGCAGAGCAAGAGCTTGTCTCCAAAAAAAATCAAAAAAACCAAAAAACAAAAAACCCTAACATTAGTGAAGCTTGGTTGTGCACCTATAGTTCCACCTGCTGAGGTGGGGGTGGGAGGGAGTGGGTTTAGGTGGGAGGATCCCTTGAGTCTGGGATGTTGAGGCTGCAGTAAGCCAAGATCATGCCGCTGCACTCCAGCCCTGGCATGGAGTGAGACCCTGTCTCAAAAAAAAAAAAAAAAAAAAAGGTGTGCTGGCAGATTCTAGGCAAATGAGGTGCCACATGTGGTGATGAGGTTAGAAAAGATGTTCAGGCCAAAGAGACCATGTGTATTGGGCTTTGTCAGCTTGCCCTGCAGATCCCGTCTGCATTCCTGACCTCCCTGCTGTGCCAGGAAGCTAAGCTCCACCTGCTGCACCCCCAGGCCCCTCAGTCCATAGGCTTTCTTCTGGGTTCAGCCCACAGGAGGCCCAGCTGGAGACCCGTGACCAGGAGGAGATTAGGATGATATTTTTTTCCCCAGCACCCTCCCTGCAGGCTGCAGGAGGCCAGGGGCTGCTGCTTTGCTTCAGGCCATACCTCTCAGGCAGCCCTCCCTGGTTATGCCAATGGAGCAATGTGCACTGGAGTGATGTCCCTCTGTTGCTAGCCCCAGTGGTTTCAGCTATTTCCTGCGGAGGCCCTGAGAGCTGAAGGAATTTGGTTGGGTATCATTTGAGTTGGGCATCATTACTGGGCTGGACACTTTCATTGCTCCTTCTCACTGAGTCCCCTCATCAGCCCCTGAAGAAAGGCTGTCATCCCCTCATCCTACTGGCAGCAGCTTTAGACACGAGGGCCACACCCTCCTCCTGGCTCTTCCCCTTCCCCACCACACTCCTGGTTTTCCTCTCTGCTCCCTCCAGCTGCTCTTTCTGGTCTTTTGCCTGACTCCGTCTCCTCTCCCCGCCTGACTCCGCCTCCTCTCCCTGACCTGGGAATGGTGACCTCCCTGGGGCACCCTGGGCCCTCTTCTCTCCATAGTAAGCCCACCCTTTCCCACTGTCGTAGACACCCCTGTATAACCCCAGGCCTCTGTCTCCAGGTCAGACGTCCTGTCTGAGCTGCAGACTCCCTGTTTTGGGCACCTCCACTTGGATGACTCACAAGCATCTCAAATTCAGCAGGGCCAGAACAGAGCTGTGGACCCTGCCCCGTGTTTCCAGCTTCTCTGCCTCCCCTCTTCTTTGCCCATCCAGGGATCAGACCAGGATTCTGGGGACCATTCGTGCCACCTGCCTCTCCAGCAGCCCCACTTCACACAGTCTTTACATCTCCCCTCCCAAATACATCTCTCCTGGGGCCAAGTGAGATCTCTCTCCTGGGATGAAGGCAGGGTGCTCGTTCTTGCCCTGACACAGTCCCACTGCAGTGAAAATAAAAGCAAATTCCTGGCCAGGCGCGGTGGCTCAAGCCCAGCACTTTGGGAGGCCGAGACGGGCGGATCACGAGGTCGGGAGATGGAGACCATCCTGGCTAACACGGTGAAACCCCGTCTCTACTAAAAAAATACAAAAAACTTGCCGGGCGAGGTGGCGGGCGCCTGTAGTCCCAGCTACTCCGGAGGCTGAGGCAGGAGAATGGCGTGAACCCGGGAGGCGGAGCTTGCAGTGAGCTGGGATCCGGCCACTGCACTCCAGCCTGGGCAACAGAGCGAGACTCCGTCTCAAAAAAAAAAGAAAAAAAAAAAAAGCAAATTCCTCACCACGGCTGGCCCCTCCCACCACCACTACCACCTTCAGCTCTCCCTCTCCACCACCTCCTGTTGTTCACTGGCCTTTTCTCAGTTCTCTGAATAGGCTCCCCCTGCAGCCTTCCCTGAGGTCAGATGCCCACAGGTGTGACTCACTCCTACTCATCTTCCAGCTTCCAGTGGAAGAGTCCCTTTGTCTTCCAGGTCCCAGCCCTCTCCTGTCCTGCTTCTCTGCTCTTCTCTGTCACGGTACCAGCCTCTGTTGTAGCCACAGTGCTGTGTGAATTGATTTGGCACATATCCAGTTCCCCTAGTACAGCAGCTCCAGGAGGGCAGGACTGGTTCTAGGGCAGGACTGGTTCTATTTGTGGCCAAGAGCTTAGGACGTGGTGGAGTCTCAGTTTGTTGAGTGAATTTTTTACATTTATTTTTTAATTTTTTTTTTTTTTTTTTTTTTTTTTTTTTTTTTTTTTTGAGACGGAGTCTGGCTCTGTCGCCCGGGCTGAAGTGCAGTGGCCGGATCTCAGCTCACTGCAAGCTCCGCCCCCCGGGTTTACGCCATTCTCCTGCCTCAGCCTCCCGAGTAGCTGGGACTACAGGCGCCCGCCGCCTCGCCCGGCTAGTTTTTTGTATTTTTTAGTAGAGACGGGGTTTCACCGTGTTCGCCAGGATGGTCTCGATCTCCTGACCTAGTGATCCGCCCGTCTCGGCCTCCCAAAGTGCTGGGATTACAGGCTTGAGCCACCGCGCCCGGCCTATTTTTTAATTTTTTATTACCAGTAGTTGAACATAGATGTTGAATGAACAGATCCCCATCTCACAAGCAACGAAACTGAGGCTTAGAGACAGTAAGAATCCAACCCTGGACTGTTTGGCTGTGCTGTGTTCCACAGTGAGCCACAGCCAGCTCTAGGCAGGGTCGGGACAGATTCAGATGAGTGTTAGGAAAAAATGAGTATTCAATGCTCAGCTCTGTGCCTGGCAGGTGGTCAGCACCTAGCATTATTCCCTGCTTCAGTGTGGACCAGGGCCCCAAGAAGCAGGGGCTTGCCCCTCACACCCCCTCCTGGATTCCGGCAGCAGGGATCCCTGGGGACCTGTGATTTCCCCTCCCAGCCCTGCACCACCAGACTGGACTTACTAAGGGTCCTCCTGAAGCTACCCACATCGACTTATGCTCACAGTAAAAACAGAGTTCCTTGGACAGGTGTGCCTGAAAGTGAGTCCCTGAACCTCCTCTCCCCAATTAGACTGCTGCCCCCTGCTGCCCTGGGTGCTGTCCGGGAGAGGGTCCGGTGCCGCCCTGACTTGGCATTGGCAGCGCTCTTCCTGGATGTGCCCTAGCTGTCCCCGCCTCCTGCTGAGTTCTGTGAGTCAGAGACTGAACCCTGGGGTCTCATGGCAGGCCCCACAGTAAGGCCTGGGCCCCCAGACGTTGCAGCCTTTCCTTCCAGACCAGTGGACAAGCCTGGTCTGGAACTATGCTCCTCTCCAGCCATGGCCAAACTCAAGACCCCCACCCCCAGCCGCTGCCAGCCTCTGCCCTGGGGCTCTGCTGTGCGCCTCTCCAGCCCCTGCGCCCTCGAACAGCGCCCCCCTCCTCGCGGCTGTTAGCCTGGGAAGGGGGCCAGGCCCTGAGCTCAGACCTTGGCGATTCCAGAGTGTCTGAGGCCCAGAGCCAGCCCCGCCAGCACAGCCAGACGAAGGGAAAGGGGGGAGGTGGCAGGGTGGGCACCAGGAAGCCATTCAGAGGGGGCTGGCAGGGAAGCTGGGTTCTAGCTTTGTTCTTTCTGCTCCTCTTCTGGACCCCACAGACTTCTTCCTGGGACCTCCGTGAGCCCTGGCCAAAGGCTGTCCCCACCCTTGAGCCCTTTCCTCAGAGGGGATTGGATCAGCACTAATAAGAAGTGACTTTGGGGCCCTGAGACCCCGACGTTTGCAAGGGAGGCTGGGAAAGAGCTGGAAGGCCTGGGCTCCGGCCCCACCCGGCCTCCATCGTCAGTGTGACCCGGCAGGGCCACCTCTCTCCCTCAGGCACGGTATCTCGCCCTACACAGGCCTCCCCGCCCCGCCCGGAGGAATCCGCTGCCGGCCCGACAGTCCCAGGTGAGGGCCCTCTGGAAAGGGCCCAGCGCGGCCGCGGGTTCCGGCGGGGGCGGGCATCTGGGGTGGGGACGGTCCCCGCCCCGCCCCCCAGCCTCCGCCCGCCTGCACACCCTCGCTTCTCCAGGAGGCAGCGACTACGCTTTAAACAAAAAAAAAAAACTGTGTCCCTGGCCCGGGGCCAGCGTCCCAGCCCCCCTCGCCGCCGCCGCGCAGCTCTCCAGCCAGGGAAAACAACTGCTCACTTCTCCCTGCGCCCTCCCCGCGCGCTCCCTGCCTCCCGGCGGCCGCGGGAGAGGAGCCCGGCCAGGGGGAGGCGCGGAGCGGGCCGGCCGCCCGGCCTTCCTCTCCCTCGCTCCTCCTCTCCACCTCAACTTGCTCCGGCCTCCTCGCTCCTGCCTGAGTTCGGGGCCTGGGCTAGGCTTCGTCCCGGGGCTAGGAAGTTTCTGCGCTCCCCGCGGTCCAGTCTCCATCTCCGCGCCTCCCGCCGGGCCCCCGCGGTCCCCTCCTGCCCGCTTCCTCCGCTGCCCTCCCTCGCTGCCCCCTACCCTCTCCCGGGGCTCCCAGCCCTCTAACTCCTTCGGGCGCGGGCCCCTCGCCCCGCCCGGGTGCGCCCCCCCTCCCCCGGGTCCTGCGGCCCCGGATGCCCGGGCCCCGAGGGGCTCCTGGCGGCCTGGCCCCTGAGATGCGCGGGGCGGGGGCGGCGGGGCTGCTGGCGCTGCTGCTGCTGCTGGGCCTGGGCGGCAGGGTCGAGGGGGGGCCGGCCGGCGAGCGGGGCGCAGGCGGGGGCGGGGCGCTGGCCCGCGAGCGCTTCAAGGTGGTCTTTGCGCCGGTGATCTGCAAGCGGACCTGTCTCAAGGGCCAGTGTCGGGACAGTTGTCAGCAGGGCTCCAACATGACGCTCATCGGAGAGAACGGCCACAGCACAGACACGCTCACGGGCTCCGGCTTCCGCGTGGGTGAGGGCCGGGGGCACGACTGGGGGCAGGGGAAGAACAGGCACCAGGCTCGATGGGAGAGCTAGTGGGGTCTTGGCCTTAAGAGACTGGGGGCTGAGGGTTTAAAGGGCAGAGATCCGGGCACCTGGGGGCCCAGGGGCCTCAGAGAACTTGGGAGGCTGGAACTCTGGGGGCCAGAGTTGGAGGGCTGCATGGAGGCCTGGACTTTGAAGCTTCGCATTAGGTTTGGGGCCTAAGGGGTGGGGAAATGCAGAGGTCCTGGATGACACTGGCTTCCCAGAAGGTGCTGAGTTCTGAACAGGAGCACACAGGGTTTTTGAGGAATGTGAGCCGGGGACTGGAAGCCTCAGAGAAGGGATAAATATTCCCCCAAGAAGCAGACTTGCTGGAAGAAACAAGAAAAGTCTTTACAAAATGTCTAAAGTAGGGCCTGCCAGAGTAGACACCTGCATTCCTTGGGAGGAGGAGCTAAGGTCAGGGCTGGGGATGGGAGCTGGTTACTGGCAAAGTCTGAGAAGGCAGGGTGTTGGGGCCTAAAAGTAGAGTGCAGGCCTGAAGGTAGGGACTAGTTTGGGGTTCTCAGCCTTTCCTTTTCCAATGCCTCCCCATAAGCTCCTGACATCCTGCCTTGGAGGCCCTCGGGGGCCCCCTCATCCTCCCCCAAGCCCCTACAGCCTCCCCAGTTCAGTTTGGAGCCCACCCCTTCCCTGGCATCTCTCTTCAAAGGGTCAGGCCTGGGGCTCAGTCATCCTCCTGCTAGGCCCTGTGGGCCAGGCTCAGGGAGGTGTCCCAGCAGTAATTACCCTCCTGGACAGGGTAATTAGGCCAGGCCCATGATGGCACCAGCAAAACAGCCCCTCTTACACATTCCTATATTCACTCGCCCACTCACAGAGCTAAGGAACCCCACTCGTGGCTCACATTTGTCATGAGATGAGGTGTGCACGCATGTGTCTGTGTGCATATTGCCCGTGTCTGGAGTCATGCCATGGGCATGGCGTGGCACTCTGTGAAGTACCCATCTTTGTGTTGTCTTGGGTTGTATCTCTAGTCGCTGTTAGAGAGTGTGTGGGAGTGTTTTTGTTTTTGTGTTTTTAAGATGGAGTTTCGCTCTTGTTGCCCAGGCTAGAGTGCAATGGTGCAATCTTGGCTCACTGCAACCTCCACCTCCCGAGTTCAAGTGATTCTCCTGCCTCAGCCTCCCAAGTAGCTGGGATTACAGGCATGCACCACCACGCCCGGCCAATTTTTTGTATTTAGTAGAGATGGAGTTTCACCATGTTGGTCAGCCTGGTCTCAAACTCCTGTTCTCAAGTGATCTACCTGTCTCGGCCTCCCAAAGTGCTGGGATTACAGGCGTGAGCCACTGCGCCCGGCCAAGTGTATGGGGATGTTTATGTGAACCTGTGTTAGTGTCAGGATGAGTCTGTGTGTGTGATGAGGACTGTGGGTGTGAGTGTATGTGTGTCCATCTCCCAGGCTCCCTGGCCATCCTGCCCAGGCTGCTGTCTCCATCTGTGCTGCCCACATCCCCCAGGCTCGGTGCCCAGGCCACAGTGGGCGGGTGTCATTGGGAGGTCACTCTCACCGCTATGAGTGACTCACTGGGAGACAGGAAAAAGAGAATCCTACCTCCCCCAGCCCAGACACACCCCTCTGCTCTGTGAGGTCTGGCCCCAGGAGGCCAGGCAGGATGGGCTGGGCTGGGATGTGCTTAGCCTGACCCTGAGGGCCATGGATGTGGGCTGTCCCTGTGAGGCCCTTCTGGCATCCAGGAGAACAGTACCCCCGCCCTCCTGCCCTCCTGCCCTGGGAAGTGAGGGCAGCCATGGGGTGGGCAGGAGAGGGGCTGGGGTTTTGGGATGAGTCAGAGTCCCAAGGCTGGTAGTAGCATGGGTCGAAGGTGAGTATGGGACAGAAACAGACAAAGGTCCCATCCTCTCCCTCCCTTAGTCACTCCTTCATTCATTCCCCCAAATCCCCTGTGGGACCCAGAGCTGAGGCCAGCCTGGCCCTGCCTTCCAGAGTACCCTCTATAAGGAGGCAGACGGACAAGCAGGTGCCAGGCAGTGCTGGCCAGTGGGCGGTAAGGCAGGAGAGGGAGCTCAGGTGGGCGGGATAGGAGGAAAGGCTCCCTCCTGGTGGAGACACTGAGCTGGGAAGGATGAAATCTGCATATGTAGAGCGGGGGACATGGGGCCCTGTTGTGGAGGGAAGGGCAAGAATGAGGCCAGGAGGCAGAAGGCAGGCACATTTGCAAGAGGGAGATGGGTCCTGGGGTGTGCGGTGCACAGGGAAGGAGCAGAGGGGGATGGGCTGAAAAGGTTCTGGGCCATGGAGTGAGCTTCTGCCTGAGGCAAGTTTCTTTGGGACACTGAGACTGTGGACCAGCAGGAGAGGCTGGATGCCAAGGAGGGGTCTGGGTGGCCAGGCCTGAGCCAGGGCAGGAGCAGTGACCCTAGGGAAGAGGGGAGGCAGGTTCATGGGACATTAGAGGCTGTAACTGGGCAGGGGAGAGCAGGAGGGATGGAGCCATGGGGGCTCAGCTGTGGATGCCTGGTGGCCAGGTGAAGAGGAGGTGGGGAGGCAGGATACTGACTTCTGACAGTATGTCCTGGACAGCGGTGCCCGAGAGAGCCCTGGAAAGTTTGGGGGCTGTGTCTGTGTCTTGAGATGTGGACATCTTTGCCAGTGATGAGGTGGGGGCCCCAGGATGGTGAAGAGGGAGAGGGTGGAGAGCAGGCAGAGAGGGCTGAGGCCTGAAGAAGGGAAGGGTTTAGGGGAGAAGAGGAGGAGGTGCCAGGGACAGAGCCAATACCTTTGGAAGGCCCAAGGGGAAAGCCAGATCACCATAATTGTTTGCCACCACTTATTAAGCACCCTTTGTGTACCAGGCCCTAGGGTAAGCATTTGTACAGCCCTTACCTCATCTAACCCACACATCTCTACAGATGAGGACGCTGGGGCACAGGGAGGAGACGTGAGTTGCTCAGGGTCGCACAGCTGGCACATGGCTTAGCGAGGATTCAAGTCCTTGACTTGAGACTCCAGAACCCAACATGGGTGTAAGGATGTGGGGGGAGCTAGAGAGGGCAGCTTCCCTGTGTAGGATGTATCTCAAAACCTGACTTCCCAAGAGGACAGAGCCAGTGGGTGGCAAGGAAGTAGGGAGGAGCGGAAAGAGACAGGATGTGGATGAGGGCCTGACCCCCCTCTTCTCCCCAGTGGTGTGCCCTCTCCCCTGCATGAACGGCGGCCAGTGCTCCTCGCGAAACCAGTGCCTGTGTCCCCCAGACTTCACCGGGCGCTTCTGCCAGGTGCCCGCAGGAGGAGCCGGCGGGGGTACCGGTGGCTCAGGTCCTGGCCTGAGCAGGGCGGGGGCCCTGTCCACGGGGGCGCTGCCGCCCCTGGCTCCGGAGGGCGACTCTGTGGCCAGCAAGCACGCCATCTACGCCGTCCAGGTGATCGCCGACCCTCCTGGGCCCGGGGAGGGGCCCCCTGCCCAGCACGCAGCCTTCCTGGTGCCCCTAGGCCCGGGACAGATCTCAGCAGAAGGTACCAGGCGACTAGCAAACCCGGGAAGGTCGCCAGTGGGTGGGCACTAGGGTGGCCGGGGCAGGGCAAGGTCGGCCCTGGAGAGCTCAGCGCGGTGACCCGCGGCGTGGTGCGGACAGCCCTGAGGCCACCGCGCCCGCCCCCAGTGCAGGCCCCGCCCCCCGTGGTGAACGTGCGCGTCCATCACCCGCCCGAGGCCTCGGTCCAAGTGCACCGCATTGAGAGCTCGAACGCCGAGGGTGCGGCCCCCTCCCAGCACCTGCTGCCGCACCCCAAGCCCTCGCATCCCCGGCCGCCCACCCAGAAGCCCCTGGGCCGCTGCTTCCAGGACACTCTGCCCAAGCAGCCCGTGAGTGAATTCGCAGTCTCGATCGGCCTTTCCTTCTCTCAGGGTTGCTCTGCCCCAACTCACCCGGATAGCGGAAAACTGAGGGGCAGGGGAAGAGGAAAAGACCCAACCCCAACAGGCGGCGCGGGGGTGGGGTGCTCTGTGACCCCACCTCCCCTCCCCCTCCTTCCCCTAGTGTGGCAGCAACCCCCTCCCCGGCCTCACCAAGCAGGAAGACTGCTGCGGTAGCATCGGCACCGCCTGGGGCCAGAGCAAGTGCCACAAGTGCCCCCAGCTGCAGTGTGAGTGCTTGGGCTCAGAGGGGCGTTCCCCATCTGGTGGCCCCTCCCCACCCACCCCACCCATCCCTGCAGTGGGAGTCCCCAGGTCACCAGATTCCGCTCTCCATCTGCTGTGCGCCTCCCCAGTTCCCTTCTCACCCTCCCATGCCAAGCTATCGTCTCTCTGCAGACACAGGAGTGCAGAAGCCAGGGCCTGTACGTGGGGAAGTGGGCGCTGACTGCCCCCAGGGCTACAAGAGGCTCAATAGCACCCACTGCCAGGGTATGGCCAGCTAGGAGATTCTGTGGGCTGGAGGGGCAGGCCAACCATTACTGGGGGTGGGGAGGGTCCCAAGGTGGGTGAGAGAGGAGGCGGGGCTGGGGCAAGACCCTGAGTTTCTCGGAGCAGCCTGCTGTCACCCCATGGCCCCAGACCAGAGGGGCCAAACTTCCACTTACCACAGACATCAACGAGTGTGCAATGCCGGGCGTGTGTCGCCATGGTGACTGCCTCAACAACCCTGGCTCCTATCGCTGTGTCTGCCCACCTGGCCATAGTTTAGGCCCCTCCCGTACACAGTGCATTGGTGAGACTGGGGCTCAGATTCCTGGGAGGTCACAAGGCATGGCTGGGAGCAAGGATCAGAGATCACAAGAGATCAGAGTGGGGTTAAGGGTTGACTGCAGGAGGAACAAAGGCCAGAGCCAATAGGATCAGGGGTCAGTGGGGTCTGGGGTCACATGAGATCTGCCATTAGCAGTCACATGGGGTCAGGGATTACACAGAGCCAGGGTCATGCAGATCATAGGCTTGGTGAGTAGGAGTGGTGAAGTCCAGGATAGCTAGAATCGGGAGTCAGTGGGGTCAGTGGTCACATAAGTTTCAGGGGTCACATGAGTTCAGGGTCATATGGGGTCAGAGACCACATGGGGATCAAGGGTTGTCTGGGCTGGAGAGGCAAGGTCTGCAGCAGCTGGGCAGAGGGATGTGGGCAATGTGCAGGCTCAGAAGCCCATGCCCCCCACTGCCCCCTGCAGCAGACAAACCGGAGGAGAAGAGCCTGTGTTTCCGCCTGGTGAGCCCTGAGCACCAGTGCCAGCATCCACTGACCACCCGCCTCACCCGCCAGCTCTGCTGCTGCAGTGTCGGCAAGGCCTGGGGCGCGCGGTGTCAGCGCTGCCCGGCAGATGGCACCGGTGAGTCAGGATTACGCAGGGCTAGGGGTTCATAGGTCCATGCACCTGTTCAGGGAATGCTCACTTTTGTGTCTGCTGTCTTGACTGCAGCTGCGTTCAAGGAGATCTGCCCAGCTGGGAAGGGATACCACATTCTCACCTCCCACCAGACGCTCACCATTCAGGGCGAAAGCGACTTTTCCCTTTTCCTGCACCCTGACGGGCCACCCAAGCCCCAGCAGCTTCCGGAGAGCCCTAGCCAGGCTCCACCACCTGAGGACACAGAGGAGGAGAGAGGTCTAGCCTGACACCTTCTGATCCCTGACCCATGCCAAGCCCCTAGGCCTGACCCCTTGACCTCTGATCCACAGATCTAACCTCACAGTCTAACCCCCAATTCCTTATCCCTCACCCATCCACTGACCTCCCACATGACCCTCTGACTCCGACCCAGAGATTTGACCTCCTAAGCCTTCTACAGCCTGATCTGTAACCCAAGGCCCATCAACCTGATTATGTGACTATTATGCAAACACACCCTAACCACAGAATCTAACCCCTGACCCTTGACCTGGAGACATAATTGTTGAATTCCCAGAGACCCTAACTACAAATACTCAGCTGCTGATCCCAGATCTGACTCCCTTCTCCCACCCCAACACTTCATGGCCCCATCTTCTTCCCTTTTAGGGGTGACCACGGACTCAGTGAGTATGAGAACCCAGATGGGAGGGGCGGGCAGGCGAGGGACAGGAGGGTTCATGCTGCTGTCACCCGCAGCCAGTGAGTGAGGAGCGGTCAGTGCAGCAGAGCCACCCAACTGCCACCACGTCTCCTGCCCGGCCCTACCCCGGTGAGCTGGGCTCTATAGGGATGAGTCCTCAAGGGCTAAATCACTGGGTGGGCGGGGAGTTCGCAGTTTAAGTACTCAGGGACAATCAAGCTGGGGTGGGGCGCCGGGCCAAGACTGAAGTGGAAAGGGAGGCTTCAGTCACTGTCGTCTCTGACCAGAGTGCACTGCCGCCCGCAGAGCTGATCTCCCGTCCCTCGCCCCCGACTATGCGCTGGTTCCTGCCGGACTTGCCTCCTTCCCGCAGCGCCGTCGAGATCGCTCCCACTCAGGTCACAGGTAAGGCCCGACCAGCAAAGCCACGCCCTGCATGGGCCACGCCCCCAGTTTGGTTTTCTCTCCTCTTCTCCCGCCCCCAGGCATTCCTTAGCGCTAACAGGCTAGCGTTTATCCGGGCTGAGCACTAGGGTAGCCGGAGCACCAGAGATCCCACTGCCCTAACCGATCCAGGTAGCATGGTGGTGAGCCCATTCTGACGGAGTTCATTCATTCAACAAATACTTATTAGTGTTACAGGTCTTTTAGAATTTGTCTAGCAGGTTTCCCCGTTTGTTTGTTTTTGTTGTTGTTATTTTATTTTTTTTTTTGAGACGAAGCCTCGCTCTGTCGCCAGGTGGGAGTGCAGTGGCGCAATCTCGGCTCACTGCAACCTCTGCCTCCCAGGTTCAAGCGATTCTCCTGCCTCAGCCTCCCGAGTAGCTGGGATTACAGGCATGCGCCACCACGCCCAGCTAATTTTTTTTTTTTTTTTTTTTTTGTATTTTTAGTAAAGACGGGGTTTCACCATGTTGGCCAGGATGGTCTCGATCTCTTGACCTGTGATCCGCCCGCCTCGGCCTCCCAAAGTGCTGGGATTACAGGCGTGAACCACCGTGCCCAGCCCGTAACCATCTTTCAAACTCTGCTCAGAAAGCCTTCTCTCATTGCCACCCTACTTATTATCACAACCCTCAGAATTCCTTCCTTCTACTCTGATTTATTTTCTCTTTTTCTTTTTTTGAGACGGAGTCTCACTCTGTCGCCCAGGGTGGAGTGCAGTGGCCCGATCTCGGCTCACTGCAAGCTCCGCCTCCTAGGTTCGCGCCATTCTCCTGCCTCAGCCTCCTGAGTAGCTAGGACTACAGGCACCCGACACCTCGCCCGGCTAATTTTTTTTTTTTGTATTTTTAGTAGAGACAGGGTATCACCATGTTAGCCAGGATAGTCTCAATCTCCTGACCTTGTGATCCGCCTGCCTCAGCCTCCCAAAGTGCTGGGATTGCAGGCATGAGGCACCGCGCCCGGCTCTGATTTATTTTTTAATAGCATTTATAAGACATAAGAGATTCTGTTTATTGATTGACTTGTTGCCTGTCTGTTCTACAAAGACAGGAAATTTTTGTCTGTTTTTGTTCATGCAGTATCCCCAGCACGTCAACAGTGCCTGGCACATAGTAGGTGCTCAAGAACTATTTGGGTTCTTTCTTTTTGTTTGTTTGGTTTGTTTTTTGAGACAGGGTCTCACCTTGTCACCTAGGCTGGAGTCCAGTGGCACGATCATGGCTCACTGCAGCCTTGACCTCCTGGGCTCAAGTGATCCTCCAGCCTTGGTCTCCCAAAGTGCCAGGATTACAGGTGTACACCACCATGGCTGTCTCTCTCTCTTTTTTTTTTTTTTTTTGCCTGGGGAGTTTTCCTGTGAAAACTGGGAAACCGTGGCAGGGTGCAGTGGGTCATGGCTGTAATCCCAGCACTTTGGGAGGCTGAGGTGGGCGGATCACAAGGTCAAGAGATCAAGACCATCCTGGCCAACATGGTGAAACCTCATCTCTACTAAAAATACAAAAAAAAAAAAAAATTAGCTGGGCATGGCGATGCACGCCTGTAGTCCCAGCTACTCAGGAGAATCACTTGAACCCAGGAGATGGAGGTTGCAGTGAGCCAAGATCATGCCACTGCACTCTGGCCTGGCGATAGAGCGAGACTCCATCTCAAAAAAAAAAAAAAGAAAAAGAAAAAAAGAAAGAGGCCAGGCACAGTGGCTAACGCCTGTAATCCCAGCACTTTGGGAGGCCGAGGCGGGCAGATCACGAGGTCAGGAGATCAAGACCATCCTGGCTAACATGGTGAAACCCCGTCTCTACTAAAAATACAAAAAATTAGCCGGGCGTGGTGGCGGTCACCTGTAGTCCCAGCTACTCAGGAGGCTGAGGCAGGAGAATGGCATGAACCCGGGAGGCGGAGCTGGCAGTGAGCTGAGATCCGGCCACTGCACTCCAGCCTGGGCGACAGAGCGAGACTCCGTCTCAAAAAGAGAGAGAGAGAGAAGGAAGGAAGGAAGGAAGGAAGGAAGGAAGGAAGGAAGGAAGGAAGGAAGGAAGGAAGGAGGGAGGGAGGGAGGGAGGGAGGGAGGGAGGGAGGGAGGGAGGGAGGGAAGGAGGGAGGGAAGGAGGGAGGAAAAGAAAGAAAGGTTAGAAGTGCCAGAGAAGTGAGGAAGAGAGGGGCATTCAGCTTGGGAAAAGGATATCACAAGGGAAATGAAGTTCGGGCAAAGGCATGGAAGCATGAAACACTGGTGGAGGAGGGAGAACCCACACACAGGCCAGTGTCTCTGAACCAGGGGAAGTCCAGTGCATGGAGCCTTGTCAGGAGGCTTGAGTTTGATGCCAGAGGCTGTGGGCGGTGTCTGCAGGATTTTGAGCATCATAATTGCTGGCTCAGACTGAGCAGTCCCTTTGTGCCAAGTACTGTCTGAAGAGTTTTACATTCTACATACCATTTAACTTTCTCATACTCTGTGAAGTGAGCATTGTTAGTCTCATTTTCCAGATGAGAAAACTGAGCCTCAGAGAGGTTCAGTAACCTGCCCCAGGTCACACAACTGAGCCGCGTTCAAGCCCATGCCTGTGTAGGCTTCAAAACCACAAGGGAACTGCCAATCCAACTGAAACCCTGATACTCCATGAGCTCCTGGGGTGAGGGCTCAGGTGGGAGATGGCTGTTCTTGGGGGAACTGGGAATGTGGACAAGGGCCCTCAAAGGAGGGGCTGTTAAGGAAGCCTAAGGAGAGGTACTCCAGGCAAAGAGAACCACCTGCAAAGCCCACTGGTCAGGTGGGTTTGGGGCGCAGCAGAATTCACTGTCATGGCCCAGGCTGCATGGCAGGGGTGAGGGGGAAGGGGCTGTGGGAAATGAAACTGGTGAGCAGTGAGGATCCAAAGGAGGGAGATGTTGGAGGCAGGGAGTCCTGGGCTTGGTGACAA
Source organism: Macaca mulatta (assembly GCF_049350105.2). NCBI lineage: Eukaryota > Metazoa > Chordata > Mammalia > Primates > Cercopithecidae > Macaca > Macaca mulatta. The sequence continues at coordinate 8,846,492 of NC_133419.1, forward strand.
AGAGAGTGAGGGAGGGTTCCTGGATCTGAGCGCCTGTGCACAACTCTGGCACTAGTTAGGATTCCCAGGAAACCAGCTACTGCTAGTCCTGGGAGGGGGGTAATCAACCCTTCTGGAATAGGGGGGTCTGGTCCCTGGGGCAAGGGCTTTTGGAGTCACTGGGCTAGAGGATAGTGGTGTGACTGAGGCTATAGAGTTTGAGGTGTTGAGGTGACTGGGGAGAAAGGGGTTTTAGTCCCTTGGGTGGGAGTACTGGGACTGCTGAGGGGCCCTGAGGGGATGTGGCTTGGTTTGAGGTGACTGGGGTCAGGGTCTTGGAGTGAACTAGGAATGGAAGTATGGCGGCCTGGGTGTGGGGTAATAAGGAAGTCAGAGTCCTGGTTTGGAGCTTTCTGGGGTCTTGATATTGGGGTTATCTAACATAGAGAAATAGGACATCCTGGAGTTGGAGTATGGGCATACAGGAACCTGAGGTCATGGTGTGACTAGGGTGTTAAGGTCTGCCCTGGGGATTTGACATAAGGTGAGCGCTCCCTGCTTCGCCCCCTGACCTGGCCATGCCCGCAGAGACTGATGAGTGCCGACTGAACCAGAACATCTGTGGCCATGGAGAGTGCGTCCCAGGCCCCCCAGACTACTCCTGCCACTGCAACCCGGGCTACCGGTCACATCCGCAGCACCGCTACTGCGTGGGTGAGGGCGGGGCAGGCGGCGGGCGTGCAGGTGGGTAGCGGAGGGCGGGCGACCCTAGATAGTGACGCTTCCTTTGACTTTTCTCGGCCTACCGGTTCTTCTCAGATGTGAACGAGTGCGAGGCAGAGCCCTGTGGCCCGGGCAGGGGCATCTGCATGAACACCGGCGGTTCCTACAATTGCCACTGCAACCGCGGCTACCGCCTGCATGTGGGCGCCGGGGGGCGCTCGTGCGTGGGTGAGCGCCGCCAGGGCGGGGGCGGCCTTGGGTGGGACAGGCTCTCCTCCAGACCGCCGTGTAATCCCCACCCCACGGCCGCCGCCTCCAACACCCGCTTCGTGGCCCCTTCCTCCCGCACAGACCTGAACGAATGCGCCAAGCCCCACCTGTGCGGCGACGGCGGCTTCTGCATCAACTTTCCCGGTCACTACAAGTGCAACTGCTACCCCGGCTACCGGCTCAAAGCCTCCCGGCCTCCTGTGTGCGAAGGTGAGGGGAACCCATTCAGATCAAAGAAGGGGCTCCTTAGCTGTCTCCCCACCTGGGGTGGGCCTGGGGGGCCTGCATTATTATTATTATTATTTTTTTTTTTTTTTTTTGAGACGGAGTCTGTCTCTGTCGCCCAGGCTGGAGTGCAGTGGTAAGATCTTGGCTCACTGCAACCTCCGCCTCCCGGGTTCAAGCGATTCTCCTGCCTCAGCCTCCCGAGTATCTGGGATTACAGACATCTGCCACCACGCCTGGCTAATTTTTGTATTTTTAGTAGAGACGGGGTTTCACCTTGTTGGCAACGCTGGTCTCGGAACTCCTGACCTCAGGTGATCCACCCGCCTCGGCCTCCCAAAGTGCTGGGATTTACAGGCGTGAGCCACCGCACCCAGCCTGTATGCTCAGCTCTGGGCCTTTCAGAGGTTGCGGTTCCGAGAGCCTGGTAGATTTGTGTAGGGGGAAGGCCCTGCTGTGGACGCTGGGAGTCGGGCCACCCACGTTGTCCGCAGATGGGTCCTCTTCCTTCTCCCTCCCGTGCAGATATCGACGAGTGCCGGGACCCGAGCTCCTGCCCGGATGGCAAATGCGAGAACAAGCCCGGGAGCTTCAAGTGCATAGCCTGTCAACCTGGCTACCGCAGTCAGGGGGGCGGGGCCTGTCGCGGTGAGGGCGGGGCCTGCATGCGAGTGGGTGGGGCTGTCGGGTGCCTACCCCAGTCTGGCTCCGCTGGGGGCGGGGCGGGGCTAGCGGTGGTGATTGGCGTCTGGGGGCGGGGCCTTCCGAGAGTAGACGCTGTCCGCTCAATCCCGCGTTTCTGGGAGGAAGAGACCCACATCCCCGAGGGGTGCGCGGTCCGCCTTCCGGTGGGGCAGAGTCCGAGGCTAGGTCTTTCTGCCGCAGATGTGAACGAGTGCGCCGAGGGCAGCCCCTGCTCGCCTGGCTGGTGCGAGAACCTCCCGGGCTCCTTCCGCTGCACCTGTGCCCAGGGCTACGCGCCCGCGCCCGACGGCCGCAGTTGCGTAGGTGAGCGCCAGCACCCCAGCCCCGGGCCTCCGCAGCGCTCCACGCGCTGAAGCCAGGGAGCGGGTCACGCTGTAAACAGTGGGTGGAAGGTAGCTCATTCATCTCCAGGTGGCTCTGCTCATTCATTTTCTCAACGAACCTTGCAAGAAAGGCACCACTAGGGCGGGGCGCGGTGGCTCACGCCTGTAATCCCAACACTTTGGGAGGCCGAGACGGGCGGATCACGAGGTCAGGAGATCGAGACCATCCTGGCTAACACGGTGAAACCCCGTCTCTACTAAAAATACAAAAAGCCGGGAGTGGTGGCGGGCGCCTGTGGTCCCAGCTACTCGGGAGGCTGAGGCAGGAGAATGGCGTAAACCCGGGAGGCGGAGCTTGCAGTGAGCCGAGATCGCACCACTGCACTCCAGCCTGGGCGAGAGCGAGACTCCGTCTCAAAAAAAAAAAAAAGGCACCACTAGAATTTCCACATAGCAAGAGTCTTAGGGGGCAGAGCTTGAAGCTGCGTTTGCAAAGCATGTTACTTAAATTTGAAGGAAAAAAGATATCAAAGAATGGGTGGAGAGGATAGTAGTCCCCCCTGCACTCATGTTTATTATACACCAAGAGGCGGGGCTGGGGGCTGGGACTCAGAGAAAACTGAAGGAAAGACACAGACTGTAGTGTGCAGTGCTGGGCCTGGATGCAGCTGGGCTGCTTCCTGGAGACACAGCGGGATGGGAGGAAGGAGGCCTGGGTCGTCTTAAAGAATCACTAGGAAGGCCGGGCGCGGTGGCTCAAGCCTGTAATCCCAGCACTCTGGGAGGCCGAGGCGGGCGGATCACGAGGTCAGGAGATCGGGACCATCCTGGCTAACACGGTGAAACCCCGTCTCTACTAAAAAAAAAATACAAAAAACTAGCCGGGCGAGGTGGCGGGCGCCTGTAGTCCCAGCTATTCGAGAGGCTGAGGCAGGAGAATGGCGTAAACCCAGGAGGCGGAGCTTGCAGTGAGCTGAGATCCGGCCACTGCACTCCAGCCCGGGCGACAGAGCGAGACTCCGTCTCAAAAAAAAAAAAAAAAAAAGAATCACTAGGAATTAGGCAAGAAAGGAGGAGGAGAGGAACAGCATGCCAGGCATAGGGGCTGGCACTGGCAGATCAGAGGTGAGACAGAGGGTGGGGTGTTGGGGAACTGTAAGGAATGACCCGGGTATGGGGGCTGAGGCCGGCTGGGGAGGGGCAGATCCCCATCCCTTGGAGGGTCCCCTAATTCCTGCCTGGGAGGTTGTGCTTCACCCAGAAGGTGTTCACCTGAAGCATTTTAAGTGCAAGAGTGACAAGATTTGTCATTTGTTTTAGAACGTTCCCGGCTGCTGATTGTGGAGGGTAGCTGGAGGTCTGTTGGAGAGACTTAGGGCGGAGACAGTGGTGGACAGGATGAGTGGTGGCCTCAGGATGGCCATGAGACGATGGTATTGGAGAAATGTTAGACCTCCTGGGTTTTTTAAGTGGATGTCAAGTGAAAGTGAGGGTGGTAACGACCCCTCCCCGTTTCTGGTTTGGGTGAGTGAGGGGGTGGTGCTGCTCACTGGTAATGGGTCCTCAGAAGTGAGCATATTTGGGAGGGAAAATGCTGAGCTCCACATTGGACAAATTGGGTGGATCGTGCCTCTCAGCAGGAGATGCCAGCATACCCACCTGGAATGATGGACCATGGACCAGGGGAGCTATGGAGTCTTGGGTGGGCCTGCTTAGCCAACCCAAGGTGGGTTGGGTAAGCAGAGCATCTAGCAGAGCCTTGTGGACACTGACAGTTCAGAGGCAGGCTGGGGAAGGAGTTGGAGGACGTGGTGGGGGAGGGATAGTAGGGGCACCTGAGGGGCACCATCTGGGAAGCTGGGGAGGACATATTTCCAGGGAAGGAGGAGGATGAGCTAAGTGCAGTAGAGAGGTTCTTGTAAAATAAGAACTGGTGAGACAACAAGTCTTAGAACAAGACTTAGGGGTCTGCCCCCTAATCCTACATGGAAATTCTAGTGATGCCTTCCTTGGCAAGAAGGTCCTTCGTGGCCTTGGCAGGGTAGCTTTTGGGATATGATGGGGACAGAGGCCAGGATATGTGGGCAGCAAGTGAGGAAGAACAAGACCTGGGGACTCTTGCTCTTCCTAAGTAGGGCTTTGGTATAGGCTGAGGAGGTGATGCCAAGAGAGTGGACCAGGAGACAAGGGCATCAGGGTCAGGAGAGGAGGGAGGAGAGCCAGTGGGCAGCTGGCTGTGGACAGGGGAAGGACATCTCTTGCTGTAACAGGAGCAGGAGGGGAATGGATGTAGATAACGACGTTCAGTGGGTTAAGGGCGATTACCCTTAATTCTCTCAATACACAGTGAAGGGCCTGGGTTGAGTAGGGGACTCAGGAGAACAGTGGCGGTTTGGAAATGCCCCAGGGCATGGGGCTGCCTAGGGGCTTTGTGGAAGTCAAAGCTTGAGAGTCAGAGAGGGAGGTGCCAGCCACATGAGGCTCTGCTGGACTGAGGCTGAAGCGTGTGGCTCTGGCCCAGCATGCTCAGCTTGGTGGCTGCTCCAATCCCACCCTACACCCAGGATCCACAGGCCACAGCTTTGACCAGAGACTGGGCATTGCCAGACCAGTGAGGAGGAAGGAGAGGTGTTTATGGATCAGGGACGGGAGTCCTAGGGGTGATGAACCCTGGGCTCCAGCTGGGAACTGTCAGAGTCTGAGGGTGTTAGGCAAGCTCAGAGGACTGAGAGGGAGGCACCAGGCCCTGTGAGAGGGAAGGTGGAAGTGAGGACCTGAGAACCGTGGAAAGCAGGCAGCCTCTGAGGGCCCCAGGGTGGAGCAGATCTAAGTGATGAAAATCCCCTTGGGACCCTGAGAGTGAGGGGAAGGTCATGGAAGCCGAGAGATCCAGGAATGTGAGGTCAGAGGCTGAACTGTTTGTCCACGCGGATGTTTGAAACTCCCAGGATGGAGAGGAAAACAGAGCAGGAGGAGCGAGGAAGGTGGGTGCTGACAGCCACAGGAAGGCTGAGGTTGCAGGAGGCCAGCGGCACCTCAGAGGCAGAGCCGTGGCTTGGAGGGGTCTAGGGTGTGGGCAACAACGGGCTCCACCAAAGAGGCCTCAGGAAAGTGTGTCCCAGGGGAGGGTCAAGTTCCTTTACCTCATGAGCAGGAGAAAGGGGAAAGGACAGGGATAGGGAGTTTATCCACCTGGGAAAAAGGGAGCCATGGCAGGTGAGGGAAGGATGGGAGCAGCAGTGAAAGCGGCTGGGGCAGGGAGAGAGGCTGGGGGAGGCTGGGGAGGCTCTTTAGCATCAGACCTGGCCTAGAGACCCTGGCAGCACCAGCCTGGTCACCAGGGCACCATGTGCCACCCAGAAGCAGGGTGAGACCTGTGCTTGAGTGCTGCTGGCCTCAGCTCTGGTGCTCCAGGCCATGCGGAGAAGTGAGAAAAGAGTAGTAGAAACCCAAGACCTCCCAGCCTGGTCCTCTGACACCCCCTATGCCCTTCAGATGTGGACGAGTGTGAGGCTGGGGACGTGTGTGACAATGGCATCTGCACCAACACACCAGGATCTTTCCAGTGTCAGTGCCTCTCTGGCTACCATCTGTCCAGGGACCGGAGCCACTGCGAGGGTGAGGGATCTTAGAGCTGGGGTGCTGACCTGTGCTTCCCCACCCCAGGACCCCCACCCCCCAGGGTCCAGTCCTAATCCAGATCTCAGTTGGGGCATGGAGGCGTGGGACTGACCCAGGGCTCTGGGGGAAATCTCTGGCTGCCTCAGGCCGGGGGTGGTGATCAGCCCCTGAGAGTCTCCACCCCTTCCATCCCCTACAGACATTGATGAGTGTGACTTCCCTGCAGCCTGCATTGGGGGTGACTGCATCAATACCAATGGCTCCTACAGATGTCTTTGCCCCCAGGGGCATCGGCTGGTGGGTGGCAGGAAATGCCAAGGTATGGGGGACTGGCTGAGAGTTCCTGAGGGATGTGACAGGGAGCAGTAATTCCCTAGATACACTGTGGCCTTTCTCTATTGCTTCCTTCCCTCCTTCCTTCCCTCCTTCCCTCCTTGCTTCCTTCCTTCCTTCCCTCCTTCCTTCTTTCCTTCCTTCCTTCCTTCCTCCCTCCCTCCCTTCCTTCCTTTTCTTCTTTTCTTCCTTCCTTCCTTCCTTCCTTCCATCCATCCATCTTTTCATCTATCCTTCCACCCACCCACCCATCCATCTGCTCAGCCTTCCGGTCTTTCACCTGGAATAACAATGATCACAGTAAACATGACAGTTAGTGCTATTGTTGTGCTTACTGTGTGCCAGCCACTCTGTTAAGCTCTTTACAGATATTAATGTATTGGTCTTCCCCATCAACTCACCCATACATGCGTTCATCCAACAAAAGTTTAGGCTGAGTGCAGTGGCTCAGACTGGGGGCAGTGGCTCACGCCTGTAATCCCAGCACTTTGGGAGGCTGAGGCGGGCAGATCATGAGGTTAGGAGTTTGAGACCAGCCTGGCCAATATGGTGAAACCCTGTCTCTACTAAAAATACAGAAATTAGCTGGGCGTGATGGTGCGCGCCTATAGTCCCAGCTACTCGGGAGGCTGAGGCAGAAGAATCGCTTGAACACGGGAGGTGGAGGTTGCAGTGAGCCGAGATTGCGCCACTACACTCCAGCCTGGGCAACAGAGTGAGATTCCATCTCAAAAAAAAAAAAAAAAAAAAAAGTTTATTGAGCACCTACTATTTTCCAGGTTCTGTGCTTTGTACTAGGTAATCAGCAATCACCCAGGGCTCCCAGCTAGGGGAGGCCGACATGTAAACTGATTCTGACAGTTCAGGGTCCTGGGTGTCAAGAAAGGTATGGACTAATGATTAATTGCAATGGGGAGGTGAATGCTGAACTGGACTGAACTGGACCAAAACGTAAGTAGGAGTTCCCTAGGCATGGGAAAGGCAAGGCACGAGAAGTCATTCCAGGACCAAAGAGCAGTAATTGCAAAGCACAGAGATCTGGAAGGAGCTAGTTACGTTTACAGAGGAGGGGAGGGTGCCCTGAGCACAGAGTTGGGGAGTGGAAGGTGGTCTAGAGTAAGGCGTGATGAGACCTAAAGGTATCCGAAGCTCAATTCGAAAGGCCTCAAATGCCAAGCTGAGTTTAGTGGCATTTGAGGCCTTTCCATTTGGGCTTCCGATACCTTTAGGTCTTGTAAGGTTAGTGGGAGCCACTGAAGGTGTTATGAAGGACAGCAGTGAATGTCCACATGCACATTCAGACACATGCACAGGCTCAGCAGACTTCCTGCTGTACATACTTTGAAACCAAAGTGGAAATTCAGGTTCTGAACTTGCGTGAGGCCCTTGAGGTGCAGCCCCAGGGAAAGAGGGGCTGGGTTTCCATCTGCGCTACTCTTGCCCCCCAGACATAGATGAGTGCACCCAGGACCCAGGCCTGTGCCTTCCCCACGGGGCCTGCAAGAACCTTCAGGGCTCCTATGTGTGTGTCTGCGATGAGGGCTTCACTCCCACCCAGGACCAGCACGGTTGTGAGGGTGAGTATCCTCCCAGCGCCTCCCTTGGACTGGACAACTCCCCTGAGCTGCAGCTGGGGTTCAGAGATGTGTCCTGGCCTCACCCTCCTGAATTTGGGGAACCGGAAGAAATCCTTTTGTCTGGGGGAGTCTGGTGGGGCCAGACCATGAAGGGCCCAGAACACCACGTTGAGAACAGAGCCAGCTCTCAGGAGGAGACTGAGGGGAGCCAGGGAAGGTGGGGGGAAAGAGCTGTGGTGGGTGGGCAGGGTGGACAGGGCCAAGGGGGTATGTGCACGACCCTGAGCTGCCCTCCACCCCTCAGAGGTGGAGCAGCCCCACCATAAGAAGGAGTGCTACCTGAACTTCGATGACACAGTGTTCTGCGACAGCGTATTGGCCACCAACGTCACCCAGCAGGAGTGCTGCTGCTCGCTGGGGGCCGGCTGGGGCGACCACTGCGAAATCTACCCCTGCCCAGTCTACAGCTCAGGTCAGGAGCCGGGCAGGCCCCTTCCCAGATCTTCAGTTTCTTCCTCTGGAAGCCAAATGTGGGAAATGGCGCCCCCTGGCAGTTGGGAAATAGGCGGCGGGCTGCAGCCCGAAACCCACGCGCGCGCTCAGTCCTGCCCCTTCCCTCCCCACGGCCGCCCTGCCCCCGCAGCCGAGTTCCACAGCCTCTGCCCAGACGGAAAGGGCTACACCCAGGACAACAACATCGTCAACTACGGCATCCCAGCCCACCGTGGTAAGCGCCCCGCCGCTCCGCCCGCCCCGCGCTCACTCACCCCGGGCTGGGATCACGCGGATCCCGCCGGCGCTCGCTGGGTCAGCTGCCCGCGCCTAGTAAGCCCCGCCCTTCCTCACCGGCCCCGCCCCTCTGGTAGGCCCCACCCCCAGCCCCGCGGGGATGGCTTCGCTCGGGTGGTGAGCCCAGCCCACGCCTTCCGGCCGCGGCTGCGGGACCGGAGCGGCCACTGTTTGTCACCCGTCAGACATCGACGAGTGCATGTTGTTCGGGGCGGAGATTTGCAAGGAGGGCAAGTGCGTGAACACACAGCCTGGCTACGAGTGCTACTGCAAGCAGGGCTTCTACTACGACGGGAACCTGCTGGAATGCGTGGGTGAGCTCAGCCCCCTGGCGGCCGTGGGGAAGCGGCAGGGAGACACGCGCCACCCCGCCCATCCCGGGCCTGCCCCTACCACCCACGCTTTTCCTCCCTGCAGACGTGGACGAATGCCTGGACGAGTCCAACTGCCGGAACGGAGTGTGTGAGAACACGCGCGGCGGCTACCGCTGTGCCTGCACGCCCCCAGCGGAGTACAGTCCTGCGCAGCGCCAGTGCCTGAGCCCGGAAGAGATGGGTGAGGCCCGGGCCGGGGAGTGGGGTACGCGGGAGGGGCGGGGCCCGGGCCGAGCTGTGACGGCTCCCACCCACCCCCTCGCTGTTCGTAGACGTGGACGAGTGTCAGGACCCGGCAGCCTGCCGCCCTGGCCGCTGCGTCAACCTGCCGGGCTCCTACCGCTGCGAGTGTCGCCCGCCCTGGGTGCCCGGGCCCGCCGGCCGCGATTGCCAGCTCCCCGAGAGCCCGGCCGGTGAGGGCGAGGGTCGGCCAGGGCCCTGTCCGTCATGTGGCTCCCGCGCTGGTGGTGTGGGGCGGAGGCGGGCGGTCCCTGCCTTGGGCCCCTCCCTGATGCCAGGTGCTGTCCACAGAGCGCGCCCCGGAGCGGCGCGACGTGTGCTGGAGTCAGCGCGGAGAGGACGGCATGTGCGCGGGCCCCCAGGCCGGGCCTGCCCTTACCTTCGACGACTGCTGCTGCCGCCAGGGCCGCGGCTGGGGCGCCCAGTGCCGCCCGTGCCCGCCGCGCGGAGCGGGTAAGGCAGTCGGGGAGGAGTTGGCCAGGAGTGAGGATGGGGGCCAGGGCCTGGGGACCCAGCGTCGCTGACCAGCTCCGCTCCTCCCAGGGTCCCAGTGCCCGACATCGCAGAGCGAAAGCAATTCCTTCTGGGACACGAGCCCCCTGCTGCTGGGGAAGCCCCGGAGAGGTGAGTGCTGCCGGGGCGGGCTGTGGCGGGGTTGGTAGCCTTTGGCCGGGGGTCAGTGTTGAAGGCCGTATTGTTCTGGGCCATGCAGATGAGGACAGTTCAGAGGAGGATTCAGACGAGTGTCGCTGTGTGAGTGGCCGCTGTGTGCCGCGGCCAGGCGGCGCCGTGTGCGAGTGTCCCGGCGGCTTCCAGCTCGACGCCTCCCGTGCCCGCTGCGTGGGTGAGCAGGGCTTTGGGGTGGGGCAGGGGAGGGGCCTGTGGTGAGGAGCCGCCTGGAGGCTCAGCGAAGCCGCACCTGTCGCCCCACCTGCAGACATCGACGAGTGCCGAGAGCTGAACCAGCGTGGGCTGCTGTGCAAGAGCGAGCGCTGCGTGAACACCAGCGGCTCCTTCCGCTGCGTCTGCAAAGCCGGCTTCGCGCGCAGCCGCCCGCACGGGGCCTGCGTTCCCCAGCGTCGACGCTGACACCGCCCTCGGCCCAGACCTCGGTGATCACTGAGGGGTTTCTGCGAGCTCGGCCTCACTTCTGCCCCGACTTGGGGCTCGGACCCAGGGACGTTGGGGCCCGCAGACCCTCCCTGCGCCTTGAGACCCGCGGCGCCCCTACCGGCCCCACCCGGTTGGTGGGCGGTTGTAAGGTCCCCGGCGGGCGCTGTCTGCCTTCCTCCCAGAGGGTGTTTCCTAGAAACTGATAAATCAGATCGTGCCTCTTTATCCTTGTCTTTCGAAGCAAATTGATGTTCACGTCTGACGTGGGCGCGGGCTGCACAGCGCGGCACCAGACCCCAGCCACCTCCCACGGGCTAGACTGGGCCCGGCACAGGGGGGTGTGAAATAGAATTTATTGTGGCTCTGATTATGTACACGTGAGATGGCCTGGCCGGGCCGGCCGGGCTCACATGGTTTGTACAATAAATACATCTGTGGGGCGGGCTCTCCGCGGCCGGGAAGCGCCACCGCACGGTTCAGTCCAGCTTCCGGGCTCCCAGCTTCATGGGGCCCTTGGCCGCCTTCCTCTCGGCGCGTTTGGCTTCCATCTCCCGCCGCCGCTCCTCGCGCTTCTTCCGGGCCAGCTCAGCCTTGGCCTGTCCTGGGGTTAGGAAGGGAGCCCCGGTCTCAGCTCTCCAGCCAGTGCCTGCCTGGGGCCTGTAGGGACGGGCTGGTCGGGGAGCCCTAGTCTTCAGCCCGCCCAGGGGAAGCACTTACGACTTTCCGTCTCCAGGCCCTCCCAGTTGTCCTCACCCCACGAGTCCGGCCTAGGCTGTAAAGAAAAGTGTGGGCTGCAGTGGGGCCCACTTCGGGCTGAGGCCCACCATCTCTACCCTCTCGCCAGACCCATGCTGGGTACCTGGGTGCTGGGACGTGCAGACAGGGTAGCGAAGGGGTCACCCTTGTCGCTGGACTCTGGGCCACCCCAGTTATACTCGCTGGCCAGCCGCATACCCTCGAGAGGTGGCTCCTGGGAGCTTGGCTCCTGCCAGCCCTGTTCCCAGGAGCCCTCAGCTTCCCAGCTGCTCCAGTCGGACTCTGGGGATTTGGAGGGTTTGTGGTCGGAGTTGCTAACCTGTAGAAGAGCGGGAAGGGGAAGTAGCCCTGGGCCCAGGGAGGAAAGGGCCCCATACACACACACCCGCCTGACCCAGCTCACCTGACTAGCATGGCTCACTTGGCCCCCAGTGCTCCAGTCATCCTGCTGGGCCAGCACGGACTCAGCCTCCTGCTGCAGTGTGGGAAGGGACCACTGACTCCCACCGCATGCTAAAGGGCAAGTGAGCCGGCCCCAGCACTGTCCGAGCCACGGGCCCCACCACTGTCTTTTGCCTTCCCCCTCATTTGCTCCTCAGGCTCTGTTTCCCATATATTAAATGGACGCTGACCCTGGCCTGCCTTCAACCCTCTTTTGAGGCCGGGGAATGAGATCTAGATGCCCCTTCCAACAGCCTTGGGGGCCAGAAAATGCTGCTCTCAGTCAGATGGGGAAATTGGGCCCCCAGCTCTGCCCCATTCTGAGGGCAGCCCCAGTCCTCCCTCAGCCCATCCTGAACCCATGCCCCAAGCAGAACTGGTCTGGTTCTAGACCTAGGAGTTGCCTCTCCTTGCTGACCCCAGGGCTTGGTGGGCACTGGAGGAGGGGGAAGAGGGATGGTGTGGGTGAGAGTGAGGAAGTCCATGGAATGCCCCAGACACCATCTGCCCAGCCTGCTCCCTGGGGCCACGGGTCGAGTGGGGCCTGCTGCTGGCTCTGGTCTACAATGGCCACTCCATGAAGCCTATGCGCCAGGGATGCTATGCAGATGAGGACAGGCCAACTCCAGCCAGGCCCCACAGAAGCTCCCTGAATGGCAGCCTGTGAATTTGAGCTGGGGTCCCCTGGGGAGGCTCCCTCAGCCCCACACACCTCCAGGCTGCCCCAGTCTTCGTCGTCCCATCTGTCAGCAGCGCTGCTGTCCTCTGCTGTGTCCTTGTCCTCTTCCTGCGTCTCCCAGTGGCCTGAGGTTGTAGGGGTGGCAGGAACAGGGGTGGGAGCCGGGGCAGGAACTCCTGGGGAGCAGAGGCTCACTGAGCTTTCAGGGGAGTCTTGGGACAGGGCAGAGGCTGCTAGGGGAAGGGGGCTACTGGGGAGAAGGGGTACCAAGGAAGCCCACAGGGTGACTAGAGCCTACCCCAGCCCCTATATTCCCCTCACCATCCCCGGGGGAGTCAGACAGTAACAGTTCCTGGGTGCCTGCAGCTCCCAGCCCTCTCAGTCACTGATGCAGCCAGGCCAGGACGCTCACCTTCAGGTGTGGGTCTTTGGGGAATGTTGGTCTCTGCGGGGGCAGTGGTGGGGTGCACACGGATCAGCTTGGAGGTGAGTGAGGAGACCCCGGTCACGGCCCAGCCTGCCCAGCTGGCTGCGGCTCCTCCCATGCCAGGGCTGGAGGCTGCATGGACATCCTTCTCTGGGCAGTGGCATGAGAGAGAGGTGGGTATGGGCACGTCAGGTACCCATGGGTGACAGGACAGCAGGAATTGACAGTGCCCTGTAGCTGCCACTCCCTTCTCCAGGCCTGATTTCTCCCATCTGTGAAGGGGGAGCTGAGTCAAGTCTGCTCACAAGGGCCTTTCAGAAACTCCAGTGGGGGTGGGACACAAACAGGTCACTGTCAAGTACATAGCAGGGAAAGAAGGAACACGAGTGTAGGCCACTCACCCACTTCCTCCAGCTGGGTCGGGTCCTCCGACACAGACTCCAGTTTGGACAGGAAGCTCCGAATGGCCTTGAAGGCCTGTGGGGTAACAAGGGGCAGAGCTGGGGCCTCTGGGGTTCCCAAGAACCTACCAGGCCAGCTAGGGCCTGATATCCCCTACAGCCCCAGCCCAAGGCCAGGCCCAGCTGTGCCTCACCTGGTCCCGCACAGATTTCTCAGGATCTACAGTGAGACCGCAGAGCACAGGCAGGATCTTGTGGGCACAGTCATTCATTGAGTAGAGATTGTGGGTGGCAGCAAAGCCCAGGACACCCGCAACCCGGGACGGTGCAAACGGGTCCTTAGTGGCTCGGCTGAAGGCGGAAGTAAGGACCCTGTGTCTGGTCTATGATGGGGCAGGAAAGAGGGCTCCTGAGTAGAGGGTCAGTGTTGGGGCCCAGAACCACCAGCCCTTACTTCCCAGAACGGGGCCACACGTAGGCCCCCAGAATCTGAAAAATGTAAATGAATCACTTAAATGGGGAGAGTTTACCTAAAACTCTGGACCTGGGCTTCTCTTCCCAAATCACTGGGCTCCACACTGCCTCAGGGCATGGGACCACAACAGCAGCTATCCCCAGGGCTCGGACACAGGCTGCCTTCCTCCCTGCCCAGCTGATTGTTCATTCCTGTTAACTGTCTGGGCACAGCAAGCATCTGAACTTACAAACCCTGGCTGAGAGGATGCACACAGGCCGGGAGGCCAAGCAGGCCTGGATTCTGATCCCAGATCCACCCTCCTGGCTGTGTGACCTTGGCCAATTCACTCCACCTCTGGGAACCCAGATATGGGACCAACAGCGTTCAGGGCCTGGGTCTCTGGGAGAATGAAGGCCCACACACACAGGACTCCTGGCCCTGGAGGAGGCCGTGGTCCTGCGACAGGGACCAGGCTCCAGCAGTTGTGCAGGACACTCACGCTGGCACTGAGGTATGAGCCGATTTTGCCCAGGCAGACCGTGGTGTTGCAGCGGATGGGACCCTGTTCATCCTTGGCCTGTAGCCGTGCAAAGTGCTTCATCAGCTCCACATTGAGGTTGGCCTCGTTCAGCTTCGGGGCCAGAAGCAGCATGGACTGTGGGGCAGAAATGAGCAGGGGAACTGTGGGCTTTGGTGGGCAAAGAGTCTTGTGCAGGAACAGCCTCCTGGCAGCCCTCATCCCAGAGCACACCCATCAAAGCCTGCAAGGCCACCTTCCAGCCTGGGCCTGGCCCTGGCCCTGTCCAGCATGTTGAGGAAAGGGACCCCATTTCTGTCCCCCCTTACGGCAAAACCTCCAAAGTCTGTCTGCACTCCTGTCGCCCATTTCCTCTGCTCTGCTCTCCTAATGGCACTCCACCTAGACTCATACAAACAGCCCCGCACTCTGCCAAACTGGCTCAGGGTGGGGTCACTGACGCCCTCCATGGTACTAATTTCAATGGCCAGTTCTCCATCCTCACCAAACTTGACCCTCAGCAGTTCTGACATCCCTGAGTTTTCCCTCCCTGAAACTCTGGTCTCTGGTCTTCCAGGACACCAGCCCCTCCTGGTTCTCCTGACCTGCCTGGCTGCTCCTCTGGCTGAGATTCTAACGTTCACATGCTCAGAGCCAATCTTGAGGTCTCTTTTATATTTAACGCTCTTGCCCTAGGTGATCTCAGCCATTTCATGGCTTTAAATGCCTTCTTGTGAGCTGACAACCCCCAGGCACATACCCCTCGCCCAGACTTCCCTAAATTACACACATGCATAACCAGTAGCCAACTTGACATCTCCATCCAGCTGCCTAACAGAAACAGCCAAGATGGGGCCCAGGGCCCAACCTGCTTGCATCAGCTTCTCAGTAAATAGCAACTCCTAACCTTCCAGTTGCCCAGGCCATAAGCCTCAGAGCCACCCTCGTCTCCATATCTTTTTTGTTTTTGAGATGGAGTCTCACTCTGTCATCCAGGCTGGAGTGCAGTGGTGTGATCTATTCACTGCAACCTCCGCCTCCTGGGTTCCAGCAATTCTCCTGCCTCAGCCCTCTGAGTGGCTGGGATTACAAGTGCCCACCACCAATGCCCAGCTAATTTTTTGTATTTTTATTTTATTTTATTTTTTTGAGACAGAGTCCTGCTCTGTGGCCCAGGCTAGAGAGCAGTGGCGCGATCTCGGCTCACTGCAAGCTTCGTCTCCCGGGTTCACACCATTCTCCTGCCTCAGCCTCCTGAGTAGCTGGGACTACAGGCGTGCATCACCAAATGCGGCTAACCTTTGTATTTTTTTTAGAGATGGGGTTTGGCCACGATGACCAGGCTGGTCTCAAACTCCTGGGCTCAAGCGATCCTCCCACCTGGGCCTCCCAAAGTGCTGGGATCACAGGCATGAGCCACTGCGCCCAGCCCCTGACCATTGTTTCTAAAACCACAAACTCTTCTCCCCACGCTTTCCAACAATACATATTTTCTTTTCTTTTTTTTTGAAACGGAGTTTCGCTCTTGTTGCCCAGGCTGGAGTGCAATGGCATGATCTCGGCTCACTGCAACCTCTGCCTCCCAGGTTCAATTAAGTCTCCTGCCGAGTAGCTGGGATTACAGGCATGTGCCACCATGCCCAGTTGGTTTTGTATTTTTTAGTAGAGACAGGGTTTCGCCATGTTGGTCAGGCTGGTCTTGAACTCCTGACCTCAGGTGATCCGCTGGCCTCAGCCTCCCAAAGTGCAGGGATTACAGGCGTGAGCCACCGCGCCCGGCCAACAATACATGTGTTCTAATTCTGTTATATTGTCTGGCAAGCCCACTCTCTGTGCCCTGGAAAGGAAGCTCCATGAGTGCAGGGGGCTGGGCACCTCATGCACGCTGCCTCCCAGCATGGGGCTTGGGCCAGGAACAGGCAGGTGCTCATTGTCTGCTGAATGGAGGACCTGTCCCCCCCCCGCCAGCTGCGGAGCTGCACCCACAGCATGAACCCACACAGCAAGGACAGTGCCTGCTTGGACCTATGGGCCAAAGCCAAGGCCTCTGTGTCTAGGGTGAGCCCCTCCAAGCCTTGGAAAACCAGGGGTAGCCACTCTGGGCCTGGTCACACCTACCTTGACCGTCTGCTCCCGGATGGCAGGGTTGGTGTCCAGAAAGCCATGTACGACGTGGGGGAAGATCTGGGTGTTGACCGTTGGCTCATCAAGGTACTGGATGAACTGCTCCATCTGTGGCCCAAGTTGGGATGTGTCAACATGGTCAGCCCCTCCCACTCTATCCCCACAGCCATGGAACCATTCCTGGCTTAGCTTTTCCACCCAGCAGGCACTGGCCAGCCAGGTCAACCTCCTGAGCCCCTACCCAGGTGTTTGGCTTCAGGCCCAGGTGGAGTGAGGAGAGGCCAGGAGGGCGCTAGGAAAGCCTGGCTCATAGTCTGGCTCATCTGGTCACCCTCTCAGAGCCTGTTCTATTTTTTTTTTTTTTTTCTGAGATGGAGTCTCGCTCTGTCGCCAAGGCTGGAGTGCAGTGGCACGATGTCGGCTCACTGCAACCTCTGCCTCCCAGGTTCAAGCGATTCTACTGCCTCAGCCTCCCGAGCAGCTGGGATTACAGGCACCCACCACCATACCCGGCTAATTTTTGTATTTTTAGTAGAGACGGGGTTTCACCATGTTGGCTAGGCTGGTCTTGAACTACTGACTTCAGGTGATTTGCCCACTTTGGCCTCCCAAAGTGCTGGGATTACAGGCATAAGCCACCACGCCCAGCCTGAGCCTCTTCTATAAATGAGGGTACCACCCCTGCCCTGCTCCTCCCCGCCTGCCCACAGCGCCATGAGGAGGACTGGTGGGTTTGGTGGTTGCAGAGGGAATGGCACTGGGAACCACTGGTACTTCCTAGACCCCATCCATCCTGTCTGATGCTCCCAGCTGCCCTGGGGTTGGCAGGAGAGAGACTGTATCCCCACTCTAGAGGGCTAGAGTGATTGAGCCAGGAGAGGAGGGGGCATTAGAGTGCTGCAGCCTGGGCAGTTGGCCATTCCCAAAGCTGCCAAGGAGCCCTGTATGTGGCCAACTTCCTGAGAGCCTGGCCTCAGGGATTCCCTCACTTCTGTATATGTTCAGGGGTGGGGTTTCTGGGGTCCCTGTGCAGCCAGGGCAGGTGCCTCCCCAGCAGCCAGGGTAGGGTCTGGGTGGGGTGGACCACCGTGGAGTCTGGTAGAGGCTTCACCTGCTGCAGGAGGCGGATGCGCATGGCCCGGTCAGTAGATGAGAACATCTTGACCACCACAGGGATGATCTTCTGCTGATATTCCTCAGCGCTCAGGAACTTGCCCACCTGAAAGGGCAGAAAGAAGGATTCGGCCACTCACAGGAATGGGCTGACTTTGCTGGGCTCATCTAAATTCCTGGGGCTGATATCCCAGGATGGGAACAAAGTGATGGCAGAGTGGGAGGCAGGCATTTCTTCAGCAGCTCCTCTGCCCATATTCCATCTCCACCCTGCCCTTAACCTTTCTGGGCCACGGCCTCTTTCAGGAGGCTGATGAAAGCTCTGGGCCACCCCCTACAAGGAGGTACCTTTATGCCATATGCAGAAATTCTGCCTGCAATTTCTGGGGGTTCTTAGCTATACAGGACTTGCTTGTTGTCTTCTCCCCTCCTAGCAAGACTTTCAGGTGAAAGGGTTCTCCCCAAGGTGAGGAGGGCAGGGACTGGCCGGCGCCCATAAAAAGGTGGGCTGGGGTCTGAGGAAGGGGTGGAAGATCCAGCCCCCAGAAGTCAGGTGAGCTGAGTGCTAAGCAGTCAGGAGGGAGATGGCAAAGTGGGGTGGTGAGTAGGTAATCCCCTGGGCCCTGGGAACCAGGGTGCACAGGTCAGACCCAGGGAAATGGAGGAAGGGCTGAGGGTTGTGAAACCAGAAGTTTGTGGGAAAAGGATTTTAGGGGCAGAGTCTCTCCTCCCCAGGGGACAGCTGGTCAGGTGCCTGTTTATAGACGCTGGCAGGAAGCTCCTGCACATATGGGCTTGGGTCTGCCCTAACTAGGCTGCCCTACCCCAGGGCCTTCTCTTTGGCAGTTCCTGTGCACCTAGCCAGCCTTCTGGGTCCCACAGCTCCACTCACCTTGAAGAGGGGCGTGAGGACAACGGCCCCAGCATTGCCGAACTCGAAGGCGGTCAGCAGCTGGGGCAGCACCTTGTGCCGACAGAAATCCTCAGGGAACGCATCCAGGCTCTTGCTCAGCTCCTGGAAGAACTTTTGCTTCTCGGCTGGCTCTTTGATCTGGGGGAGTGAGGAGGGGACCCAGGGAAGAGATCAGCCTGGCTGTAGCCCAAACCCAGCCATGGGTGAGGACAAGAACTGACGCTTATGGGCTCCAGAGCCTGGCTGCCTGGGTTCAAAGCCCAACTGTACCGCTTAAGTGCTGCATAAAATGGGATAACAGCTCTACTATCTACGGGATTGTTCTGAGAATTCAACCAGAAAATGCACATAAAAGCTGTAGCATAGTCCTGGCACACAGCAGATGCTCAGTCCGTTAGGGACTATTGCTGTCATTGTGGCCACCTGACCTGTTGCTGGGAGAGCAGCCACTAGGGGCATCAGAGGCATCACTAGGGGCATCAGGCCCTTTATCAATGTTGCCTCTACTGCTCCCTACCTAGGATGTGAGCACAGAGGAGGAAACTGAAGATCAAAGAGGTGAAGGGGTTTACTTGGTTCCCCTGCCCTGGCTGGGTTGGGCATGAAGTTCCTGGTAGGCCATAGGAAGGCAGGGACTAGGTACACTTTACCCCCAGACCTCATCCTCCCACTGAGCTAAAATGGACCAGGCTGTCAGCTCAATGGTCTACTTTTAGTCCTCCTAACCCCCCTTTGAGGCCATGATACCCCAACTCATATTTCCTGAGCACAGATTATGTGCTAAAACCTTTACACAGATTATCTCAGTCCTCTTCACGACTTTACGAGGTAGGTGCTAATGTAATCCACATTTTACCAACAAGGAAGCTGAGGCACAGAGAGGGCAAGGAGCTTGTCCAAAGTCACACAGCTAAGAAGCAGTCAGAGGAGGGTCTGACTCAGTGGTCTGGTGCCTCTCCTGTGCTGTACACTTCAAAAGATGCTGTCACTCCCCCCATTCACAAAGGGGGAGATAGAGGGTCAAGATCAGCAGCCAAGAGTGGCCAGTATTGTGTTCCAAAGTCCGGGTGCTGTACTGCCATCCCCACAGCCACGGCTTAGCCTGGGAGAGGCGACCTCTGGCTTGGGACAAGGAGGACCTAGATGGCCCTCAAGCAGCTCAGACCAGCGTGGGAGGCAGGCTTGGTGCTCTGATCACATGATTCAGCGGGGCCAAGGCCCAGAGAGGCTAAATCACATCCAAGGTCATACATCGAGAGTCACAGCTGGGTTCTCTCCACCACGCCACCCAGCAATGGGAAGAGGGGCCCCTGGGCACTGCCCTCTCATGTTCTCCGGGAAGCTCCCGAAACCCCATTTCCTATGAGGCACATTTCAGGGAGAAGGGCAGCTTGGCAGAGCCAGCCGTATAAGGAGAACTCCACATAACAAAGTTCCTGCTGCCCCGACACTGCCCAGGAGGCAACAGGGCCTCAGCATTTCCAGCAGCTTCTCCTTCCAGGTTCCCACCCTCCAAAGGCCCTCCCCGCCCCGCAGCATCTGAGTCAAGATTCCATGGCATCTGCTGGGTCAGGGTCTGTGGAGTGCCTGCCACTCTCCTCCCTTGCTCCTGATTCTGATTCTCAACTCCCGCTGTTTTCCTCACACACGGCTGGGTCCAGGCATTGCATGGAGCAGAGCCTCCCTCCCTCCTCCCTACAGCAACCCTGCGGGCCAGTGCACCTGGATGCTCCTCACTATATACATGCGGAAACCAAGGTTCAGAGGCAAAGCAGAGGGCTCCCTCCTCAGCATCTCTCCGTGTGCTGTCGCCTCTGCCTGGAACTCCTCCTCCAGGTACCATCCCTCTGGCTCCCACCATCATGATCTTCAGGCCTCAGCTCAAATGTCACTTCAGAGAGCCCATCCCTGAACACCCACTCCAGTACTTTCTTTCCTGCACTGGTTTTTTCTTTTTTTTTTTTTTTTGAGACTGAGTTTTGCTCTTGTTGCCCAGGCTGGAGCGCAATGGCACAGTCTCAGCTCACCGCAACCTCCTGCCTCACAGGTTCAAGTGATTCTCCCGCCTCAGCCTCCCGAGTAGCTGGGATTATAGGTATGCGCTACCACACCCGGCTAATTTTCTGTATTTTTAGTAGAGACGGGGTTTCTCCATGTTGGTCAGGCTGGTCTCGAACCCCTGACCTCAAATAATCTGCCTGCCCCGACCTCCCAAAGTGCTGGGATTACAGGTGTGAGCCACCACACTGGTTGGTTTTCTTATTTATGGTGGTTTTTTTTTTTTTTTTTGAGACAGAGATTCGCTCTTGTTGCCCAGGCTGGAATACAATGGCATGATCTTGGCTCACTGCAACCTCCACCTCCCAGGTTCAAGCGATTTTCCTGCCCCAGCCTTCCTGAGTAGCTGGGATTACAGGTATGCGCCACCATGCCCAGCTAATTTTTGTACTTTTAGTAGAGATGGGGTTTCTCCATGTTGGTCAGCTGGTATCAAACTCCTGACCTCAGGTAATCCACCTGCCTCAACCTCCCAAAGTGCTGGGATTACAGGCCTGAGCCACCGAGCCCTGCTCTTATTTATGGTTTTTAATGTTTTCTGTCTCTCCCCCAGCAAGAGTTCCCAAGAGTGGGGATCTGGTCTGTTTACTTGTTGCTAGATCCTTGAGGGCAGGGATCTAGGTCTGCCTCACCTTCCTCCACACTGAGCTGGAGCTGCCCACCCCCCTGCAGCCAGCACAGGGTGTTATACCCCTGAGGACCAGAGCCAGAATGTGCATGTGGAGTGACTGGAGTAACCAGAGCCGGCCCTAAATGCCTGCTGGGCGCAGAACACTACACCATGCACTTTCAATTCTGACTCCTCATTGGGCCCCTCTGAAGTAGGTACAGGTTGAGTCTCCCTTGTCCAAAATATTTGGGACCAGAAGTGTTTCAGATTTCAGATGTTTTCGGATTTTGGAATATGTGCATTATACCAATTCTATATATACATATACATTTTTTTTTTTGAGACAGAGTCTCACACTGTCGCCCAGGCTGGAGTGCAGTGGCGCTATCTCGGCTCAGTGCAACCTTCGTCTCCTGGGTTCAAGTGATTCTCCTACCTCAGCCTCCTGAGTAGCTGGGATTACAGGCGCCCGCCCAGCTGATTTTTTGTATTTTTAGTAGAGATGGGGTTTCTCCATGTTGGTCAGGCTGGTCTTGAATTCCCGACCTCAGATGATTCACCTGCCTCAGCCTCCCAAAGAACAGGGATTACAGGCGTGAGCCACTGCACCCAGCCCAAATTTAACATTTGTAATCCAAAAAATGCAAAATACTCCAATGGGCATTTCCTTGGATTGTAATGTTGGTGGTCAAAATGTTTCCAGTTTTGGAGTACTTAGATCATCCATTTTCGGATTAGGGATGCTCAACCTGTACTATTTTTTTTTTTTTTTTTTTTGAGACTGAGTCTGGCTCTGTCGCCCAGGCTGGAGTGCAGTGGCCGGATCTCAGCTCACTGCAAGCTCCGCCTCCCGGGTTTACGCCATTCTCCTGCCTCAGCCTCCGGAGTAGCTGGGACCACAGGCGCCCACCACCTCGCCCGGCTAGTTTTTTGTATTTTTTAGTAGAGACGGGGTTTCACCGTGTTAGCCAGGATGGTCTCGATCTCCTGACCTTGTGATCCGCCCATGTCAGCCTCCCAAAGTGCTGGGATTACAGGTTTGAGCCACCGTGCCCAGCTAACCTGTACTATTATTGGGACTGAACTTCAGCCAAGTGAAGTCACAGAGTGAGTATGAGCTGGAGCCTGGGTTTGAACCCCGACTGGCCTAACTCCACAGTCCATGCTTGTCTCCTGAGGGTCAATTGTGAGATACCCTGAAAAACAGGGTAGGGGCAGAATGAAAAAGGTAGGGTCGAAGCCCAGGGTGAGTTGGGGGGCTCACCTGAATCTCCTCCAGGAAGAGGTTGGTCTCTACAAAGCGGTTGCTCATGAAGCCACCAGGTGCCCGGCAGTTCTGCAGGAAGCGGGCCGGGTTGGGACGCACCTTGGGGTTCGCTCCCACCAGCTCACAGTAATGGGGTACTAGTGATTTGGGGATCTGTAGGGGAGGGGTCAGTGTCAGGGCAGGGGTAGCCAGCTGGCAGAGGGGCCGAGGCAGGGCAAACAGCCAGGGGCAAGAAACTTACCTTCCCAGGGTTGCGTAGGGCTGCTGCCCGAGGTAGGGGCCCATTGAAGACTTCCCAGATGAGGCAGCCCAAGCGCCACATGTCTGCTGACCTGTGGCAGTGACCCAGAGCTCTTAGGGCCCCACCAACCACCTGCACAGGCCTCCAGCCTGCCTTGGGCACCAGGCACTCACGGCATGCCAGGGCCTGGCAATGTCCCTCAGCTGAGCCATCAGTCCCAAGAGGCAGGTTTCATTAGCCTCACTTAACAGATTAAAAAAACCGAGGCTCAGAAAAGTAGGCACATCTGCCCAGGTCACAGAGCTTTCAAGTTCAGAATCACCCAACCCCGAAGGCTGCATCCATCCTGCCCTACCACCCTGAGGACCCTGGGGGCAGAGGAGTGTCCCTCACTCCTGGGACACTGATTCCCTCCCCAGCCAGGCAGCAGGGAACAGGGAGTACCAACTAGTCTAGAAGTCCTGAGGCTGCAGGGGCCTCCAGGACAGGGCAGCTTGGGGCGCGCTGCCCCTAGTACTCAGAGAGAGTACCCACCACTTCTCTCTGACCACTCTGCCACTGCTGTCAGCCAACTCCGGGGGGTCATACTGCTCAAGCTCGGGGATCCCCTTGCGGGGAGGTCCCCCACCGTTGCCCTGGGCTGAATACATGTAGTCCAGGCCCCCAAGCTTCCACTCGCCAGCTCGGTCCACGAACACGGCGGCCATGCAGACATTGTTGTGGATGAGGCTGCAGTCGTTGACCAGGAAGCTGAGGGCTTTCTGGGGGCAGAAGGAGCCATCACGCCCCAGTACCTGCAACCCCCCATCCCTGCTCTCATCACCACTGCCCCCCACCTCACCACAATCTGGTGTAGCCCCCAGGAGATCTCCAGCTCCTTCAGGCCACCAGCCTCCACTCTCGCCTTGAGGTATATTCCCAACGGAGTCACAGCCTCTGTCACGACGTGGAGACATTTTTCTGTCTGGGGAAGGGGACACAGGGTTATCAAGGGCAGAGAGGCAGAGAGGAAGGAGAGATAAGTGACTTGAAGTGGGGAGAGATGGGGAAGAGGAAACCAAATCTGGGGGTGCTGGGGCACATAGGGTGGAAACAGGGCAGGAAGGGAGACAGGAGTGGGTAACCAGGAGATAGTGAGAGGCAGAGACGGGCAGGCAAGGCAGCGGGTACCTCCAGTCCATCGATGTAAGCCAGGATGTTGGGATGCCGTAGAGTTTTGAGGCGCTTGAAAGCAGCTTTGGCCACCTGGGTCTGCTCTTCCGCGCCAGGCTTCACATCATAGACGAAGATGGACACGGGACAGCCTGTGGCCTGGGGGAGGGCAGCGGGGCCTGAGATGGTCCCAGAGCTGTTGTGTTGCCGGAGACAAGGGCCGGCAGCCCAGGCTGTCCCAGGTCAGCCTTAGGGACACTTCGCCGGGCCCACGTGACCCCGGCCCTGTCCGCCTGTCGGTCCCTCGGTCCCTCCGCCCGCCACGTAGGCACTGCCCGCCCCCTCCCCGGCCCGCTACCCCGAGGCTCCGCCGCCACGTCAGGCCGGGCGCGACGCGGCGGGGCCGGCGGCGCGGACTAGGCAAGGCCCAGGTCGGCCGCGGCCTACGGAGCTCGGTCGCACTCACCTTCTTGCGGCCACGGTGCAGGGCCCAGGGCCCGGGCGGGCCGCCCTCTGGGGGCTCCGGGATGAGCTCGAACGGAAAGTCCCGGACCGGGTCCCGAGCAAAGAACCACATCGTACCCACCGCCGCCGCGGGCTCGGGAGCCTTAGCTCCGGGTCCTCCGGCCGCCCGAGCCGGGGCGGGGCGGAGAGGGGGCGGGGCCTGCGTCGGATGGGGGCGGGGCGCGGGGGCGGGGTGGGGCAGAACCTGAGTTGGGGCGGGAAGGGGCGGGGCCAAGTGAGGAGCGGGAGAGGGGAGGGGACGGGACCTAGGGAAGGGTGGGGAGAGGCCGGGGCTAGTCCGGGGCGGCAGGCGGTACTAAGATCAGTACTCCGCCGCCGGGTAAGTCACTTAGAACCCTCCAAGCCTGTGAACCCTTAGGGGCGGGATAATAGAGCCTGCCTTCTAGCGTATTGTAAGAATGAGAGCTTTAGAAGGGACAGACGGATGGGGAAAACGAGGCAAAAAGGGAGAGAGGTAGGGAGACTGACACGCATGAGAGGGCACAGTGAGGAGTGAGTCAGAGACCCAAAGAGGGAGACTGGCCCCACGCCAGACACTCTCTCCCACCAGCAAGTGGGTGCCTCCAAGCTGCGGGGAGGAGTCGGTACTGATGAAGTGACCAGGAGAGAAGCACGAGGAGACGCCCCAGAGAAAGAGCATGGTGAGAGGCAGAGAGTGAATCCAAGGTTCCAAGGAGGTCCAGAACCCCGGGGCAGGGGCGGTCACCCAGGAAATGGAGGAAGGAGAGACTGAGGAGGGAAGAAGAAGTGACCCCAGGGAAGGAGGGGTGGAGAAGGAGCAGCTTGGCAAGTCCGGAAGAGGTCAAAGGCCTGGGAGGGGCCCCTGCTCTCCAGGGCTCAGCTGTCCGGCTCTCAGGCAAACAGCTTGCATCTCTCAGTGCCTGTGCGGACAGCCATGGAGTGGTGTTAGCTCAATCAGCACATCACACTGGTGGGGATCCAGCCCCTGAGCTGTGTAGGAGGGGCTGGACAGGCGGTGGTTCCTCTGCAGGTAGGGTCTCAGGACCCAGGTGTGGGTGGCAAGCCACCCAGGTGCCGAGGCAAGAGATCGAGGGCGCGAGCTGTTCCGGTATAATAAAATATACAAAATAATAGTTATACTAGATATAGATAATAGATATGATTATATATGAATATCATTAATCATTAGTCTATAGCATTTACTCTAATATTATAATAATCCTTGCTCCACAATCATAACCTAGGAAAAACCAGGCCATACAGAGATAGGAGCTGAGGGGACATAGTGAGAAGTGACCAGAAGACAGGAGTGCGAGCTTTCTGTTATGCCCGGGCAGGGCCACCAGAGGGCTCTTTGGTCTAGTGGTAACGCCAGCGTCTGGCGTTACCAAGTGGACAGCGTTACCAAGTGGGCTGTGGTCTAGTGGTAGCGTCAGTGTCAAGGAAAAGCACCCGTTACTTAGCAGACCGGGAAAGGGAGACTCCCTTTCCCGGGAGGAGTTCAGAAAAGACTCTGCTCCTCCACCTCTTGTGGATAACACCCACAGTTATCCAGAGGCCTAACCATCTCCATGTGATGCTGTGTTTCAGTGGTCACACTCCTAGTCTGCCTTCATGTTCCATCCTGTACACCTGGCTCTGCCTTTTAGATAACAGTAGCAAATTAGTGAAAGGACTAAAAGTCTCTGATACGCAGAAATAACGGCGTAAGCTGTCTCTCTCCTCTCTTTCTCTCTGCCTCAGCTGCCAAACAGGGAAGGGCCCGCTCTCCAGTAGACATGTGACTCATGTGACCTTACCTATCATTGAGATGGCTCTCACTCCTTACCCTGCCCTTTGTCTTGTATCCAATAAATATCAGCGCAGCCAGGCATTCGGGGCCACTACTGGTCTCCACGTCTTGGTGGTAGTGGTTGCCCAGGCCCAGCTGTCTTTTCTTTTATCTCTTTGTCTTGTGTCTTTATTTCTACAATCTCTCATCTCTGCACACGGGGAGAAAATCCCACCGAACCTGTGGGGCTGGACCCTACACCCAGGCTTGGGGACAGTCCCTCAACCACATCCTATGGAGCACTGGTGAGATTCTGGGACCGGTTATGAAAAGTCTGGTTGGGATGCCTTTGGGAGATAACTCAAGGGCAGTGATGCCACAGAGATGGTGCTGGGTTTGAATCACGGTTCAGCCCCTCATTGGATGTGAGAGCTCACACAGTTCCCTTTCGAAGCATTAGATCCCCCATCTATAAACTGGGGTGAGGGCTGGGCATGGTGGTTCCTGCTTGTAATCTCAGTACTTTGGGAGGCTGAGGCAGGCGGATCCCCTGATGTCAGGAGTTCCAGGTCAGCCTGACCAACATGTTTGAAGGGGGCCTGCCCCTCCACACCTGTGGGTATTTCTCATCAGGTGGAGATGAGAAACTGAGAAAAGAAATAAGACACAGAGACAAAGTACAGAGAAAGAACAGTGGGCCCAGGGGACCAGCACACTCAGTGTGCGAGGACCTGCACTGGCGCTGGTCTCTGAGTTCCCTCAGTATTTATTGATTACTATTTTCACTATCTCTGCAAGGGGAGTGTGGCAGTAGAATAGGGTGATGGTGGGGAGGAGGTCAGCAGGGAAACATGTGAGTAAAGAAATCTGCATCATAAATAAGTTCAAGGGAAGGTACTGTGCCAGGATGTGCACAAAGGCTAGATTTATGTTTCTCTTTACCCAAACATCTCAGTGTAGCAAAGAGTAACAGAGCAGTATCACCGCTAGCATATCTCACCTCCAGCCATAGGGCAGTTTTATCCTATCTCAGAATAGAATGAATGGTCGGCTTTGCACCGAGACATTCCATTCCCGGGGACATGCCGGAAACAGAGGCTGTCCTCTTGTCTCAACCACAAAGGGGCCTTCCTCTTTTACTAATTCTCCTCAGCATAGACCCTTTATGGGTGTTGGGCTGGGGGACGGTAAGGTCTTTCCCTTCCCACGAGGCCATATCTCAGGCTGTCTCAGTAGTGGGGACAATACCCAGGCTTTCTTGGGCAGAGGTCCCTGCGGCTTTCCACAGTGCCTCATGTCCCTGGTTAATAGAGAATGGAGAATGGTGATGACTTTTACCAAGCATACTGCCTGCAAACGTATTGCTAACAAGGCACATCTTGCACAGCCCTAAATCCCTTAAACCTTAATTCAATACAGTGCATGTTTCTGTGAGCACAGGGTTGGAACTAAAGTTACAGGTTAACAGCATCTCAAAGCAGAACAATTTTTCTTAGTACAGATCAAAATGGAGTTTCTGCCGGGCGCAGTGGCTCAAGCCTGTAATCCCAGCACTTTGGGAGGCCGAGACGGGCGGATCACGAGGTCAGGAGATTGAGACCATCCTGGCTAACACGGTGAAACCCCGTCTCTACTAAAAAAATACAAAAAACTAGCCGGGCGAGGTGGCGGGCGCCTGTAGTCCCAGCTACTCGGGAGGCTGAGGCAGGAGAATAGCGTAAACCCGGGAGGCGGAGCTTGCAGTGAGCTGAGATCCGGCCACTGCACTCCAGCCTGGGCGACAGAGCGAGACTCCGTCTCAAAAAAAAAAAAAAAAAAAAAAAAATGGAGTTTCTTTCTTTTTTTTTTTTTTTTTTTTTGAGACGGAGTCTCACTCTGTCGCCCAGGCTGGAGTGCAGTGGCGCGATCTCCGCTAGCTGAAGGATCCGCCTCTCGGGTTCAGGCCATTCTCCTGTCTCAGCCTCCAGAGTAGCTGGGACTACAGGCGCCCGCCACCATGCCCGTCTAATTTGTTTTGTATTTCAGTAGAGATGGGGTTTCAGCGCGTTAGCCAGGATGGTCTCGATCTGACCTCGTGATCCACCCACCTCAGCCTCCCAAAGTGCTGGGATTACAGGCGTGAGCCACTGCACCCGGCCAAAATGGAATTTCTTATGTCTTCCTTTTCTACATAGACACAGTAACAGTCTGATCTCTCTTCCTTTCCCCCACATATGTGTGGGCGGAGGATTACCTAGGTGCTGAGGCAAGAGACTGAAGGCACAAACTGTTTCAGTATAAAAAAGAAAATAGAATAAGAATAGTCATAATACAAATTAGATATAGAGATGATCATAGACAATTATCAATCATCATTATAAGCATTATTAATCATTAGCTTTTAATATTACTCTTTGTTGAATTACTAATATAACCTAGGAATAAACGGCGGGTATAGGGTCAAGTGCTGAAGGGACATTGTGAGAAGTGACCTATAAGGCAAGAGGTGAGCCTTCTGTCACACCCGCATAAGGGCCACTTGAGGGCTCTTTGGTCAAGCGGTAACGCCAGTGTCTGTGAAGGCCCCCTGAAGGGGTGGCCTGCCCCTTCACACCTGTGGGTGTTTCTCGTTAGGTGGAACGAGAGACTTGAGAAAAGAAATGAGACACAGAGACAAAGTATAGAGAAAGAGAAAGTGGGCCCAGGGGACCGGTGCTCAGCTTACAGAGGACCCATGCCGGCACCGGTCTCTGAGTTCCCTTAGTATTTATTGATAATTATCTTTACCATCTTAAAGATAAGGGAGTGGCAGGACAATAGGATCATTGTAGGGAGGAAATCGGCAGTAAGACATACGAACAAAAACCTCTGTGACATGAATAAGTCTGAAGGAAAATGCTGTGCCTTGAGATGCATATGCAAACATCTCCATAAACCTTTTAGCAGCATTGTTTCAGCCTATCACATGGGGAGAAACCTTGGACAATACCTAGCTTTCCTAGGCAGAGGTCCCTGCGACCTTTGGCCGTGTACGTGTCCCTGGGTAGTAGAAATTAAGAGAATGGTGATGACTTTTAACCAGCAAGCTGCCTTCAGGCACTTGTTTAACAAAGACACATCTTGCACAGCCCAAAATCCATTAAACCTTGAGTCACCACAGCACATGTCTCTTGCAAGGACAAGGTTGGGGGTAGGGTCACAGATTAACAGCATCTCAAATACAGAACAAAATGGAGTCTCTTATGTCTACTTCTTTCTATATAGACACAGTAACAGGCTGATCTCTTTCTTTTCCCCACACCCCCGTTACTTAGCAGACAGCGAAAGGGAGTCTCCCTTCCTTGGAGGAGTCAGGGAACGCTCTGCTCCACCAGCTTCTGGTGGAAGGCTGGATATTATCCAGGCCTGCCCACAGTCATCCGGAGGCCTAAACCCCTCCCTGTGGTGCTGTGCTTCAGTGGTCACGATCCTTGTCCACTTTCATGCTCCTCCCATACTCCTGGTTCCTCTTTGAAGCTCGTAGTAGATAGCGGTAGAAGGAATAGTGAAAGTCTTAAATCTTTGATCTTTCTTATAAGTGCAGAGAAGAAAACACTGACGAATGCTGCCTTCTCTCTCTGCTTCAGCTACCCAAAAGGAGAGGGCCCGCTATCACGTGACTTGCTTCCCTTTGTCAATCACTTACAAGATTCACCCTCCTTACCCTGCCCCCTTGTCTTGTATGCAATAAATACCAGTGAGTCCAGCCATTCGGGGTCGCTACCAGTCTCCGCATCTTGATGGTAGTGGTCCCCTAGGCCCAGCTGTTTTCTCTTTATCTCTTTGTCTTGTGTCTTTATTTATTACAATCTCTCATCTCCACACATGGGGAGAACACCTGCTAAGCCCCATAAGGCTGGGCCCTACATCTGGCGCTCCAACGTGGGTTTCTCCCTTCCTCTGTGAAGTTGCGCTTTGAGCCGGGGACTCAGCGGAGGACTTTCGACCACAGATTCCTGAGGATTGCAGTCAGTGAGCTTGGTGGTAAGCTTGGGCACTCAAGAGTATCCCGGGGACACCATGGGACGAGCCAGTACTAAGTACTCGGCTTACTTAAACTTTATAAAAATCCTCCTGTATTATCTCAATACAGGGCTGTCCCTGTTCAGCCCTGCTGTGGAGCTCTCTACCTTCCGCCTCTTCGGCCCCGATCCCTCTGAAGCCTAGTTTTTCATTTTTCACGCCTGTTTCTCTTTTGGAAACTCAGGCTCCCTTGAAGCCTGGTTCTCTTTAGACAAATCAGGCTCCCTTGAAGCCTGGGTGTCTCAGAAAATCAGCCTCCCTTGAAGCCTGGGTCTCTCTCCATAAATCAGGCTCTCTTGAAGCCTGGGTCTCTTTCGACAAATCCGGCTCCCTTGAAGAAGCCTCAGGCTCCCTTGAAGCCTGGTCCGTAGTTACCGTGGCAGCCTGGACTTCAGGCCCATGAAAGATCTGCTCAGCAGGTAATCTCGTCTCATCCTGGTTTACAGGTTCTCAACTCTTTCTCCATTCAAAATTCCAACCTTTTTTCTGCTTCTGATCCGGTGGCTACTACGATTGCCACCACTACCCTTG
The DNA here is from genome assembly GCF_049350105.2 of Macaca mulatta. Taxonomy (NCBI): domain Eukaryota; kingdom Metazoa; phylum Chordata; class Mammalia; order Primates; family Cercopithecidae; genus Macaca; species Macaca mulatta. The sequence goes on from NC_133419.1 coordinate 8,876,749, forward strand.
CCGCTCACAAGCAACAAGTTACATACGTTCCTCAAAATGACACTCCTCTTATGAGAGCTATAACACAGGCAAGAGAATACGGGGATCCTGAAGCCTGGCAATTTCCTGTAATTTTATAACCTCCAATACCTGCCATCCCTGCGACACAAAATCAGCCACAGCCCACCGATCTTGCTCAGCAGACCGCTGATCTTGCGGCACCTTCACGCTTCGTGTTAATATCTTGTTTTTCTAAAGTACAACAAGCAGTTGCAACAGCCAGTTTGGTTATAGCTCCAGAAAAAAATCCAGACTTCTTCTCCTTATCACTATTTAGGAATGCAGCTAGAAGACAAGGTTATTAAGCCCCCCAAAATCATTGTTCCCTCACCCGATTACAAGTCCAACAGGTTTTTGCAACCTACATTCCTTGGCAAGTACATTTGGCAGGTTTCCCAGGTATAATAGATAATCATTATCCCAATGTAGAACTATTACAGTTCCTTAAATTCACTTCTTGGATTTTACCTAACATTACTAGAAACACCCCATTAGCTGAAGCTGTCACTGTTTTTATTGATGCTTCCTGTAATGGCCACGTAGCATATACAGGACCTGTGTTCTCAACACAGGAGCTATTTTAGCACAACAGCTGAGCTGATTGCTGTCATGGCTGTTCTTGAAGATTTCCCTGAACCAGTTAACATTGTTGGCCGGGCGCGGTGGCTCAAGCCTGTAATCCCAGCACTTTGGGAGGCCGAGATGGGCGGATCACAAGGTCAGGAGATCGAGACCATCCTGGCTAACATGGTGAAACCCCGTCTCTACTAAAAATACAAAAAAAAAACTAGCCGGGCGAGGTGGCGGGCGCCTGTAGTCCCAGCTACTCGGGAGGCTGAGGCAGGAGAATGGCGTAAACCCGGGAAGCGGAGCTTGCAGTGAGCTGAGATCCAGCCACTGCACTCCAGCCTGGGCGACAGAGCGAGACTCTGTCTCAAAAAAAAAAAAAAAAAAACAACAACAACAACAACAAAAAAACATTGTTTCTGATTCTGCGTATGTAGTAAGTGTTGCTCACAACGTTGAAACTGCCTTGGCCGGGCGCGGTGGCTCAAGCCTGTAATCCCAGCACTTTGGGAGGCCGAGACGGGCGGATCACGAGGTCAGGAGTTCGAGACCATCCTGGCTAACACGGTGAAACCCCCGTCTCTACTAAAAAATACGAAAAACTAGCCGGGCGAGGTGGCGGCGCCTGTAGTCCCGGCTACTCGGGAGGCTGAGGCAGGAGAATGGCGTAAAAACCCGGAAGGCGGAGCTTGCAGTGAGCTGAGATCCAGCCACTGCACTCCAGCCTGGGCGACACAGCGAGACTCCGTCTCAAAAAAAAAAAAAAAAAGAAACTGCCTTAATCAAATTTCTGCCTGATGATAACCTACTTTTTCTTTTCCAAGGGTCTCAGTCTGTACTCAGAGCAAAGTCTTCTCCTTTCTACATTACTCACATTCGGGCTCACATACCCCTCCCCGGATCCCTCTTGGCAGCAAATGCCTGAGCTGATACGTTAGTTGCTCCCGTTTTTACAGATGCAGAAAATTTTAATGTTTTAACTCATGTCAATGCTGCGGGACTCAGGAAAAAGTTCCCCCTTACATAGAAACAAACTAAAACCATTGTACATCACTGTCCTACTTGTCAAGTGTTAATGTTACAGCCGCTTCCATCCGGAATTAATCCTCGAGGCCTTTCCCCCAACGCACACTGACAAATGGATGTAACCCACTTTCCAGCTTTTGGGAGACTTTCTTTTGTACATGTAACAGTGGACACCTTTTCCCACTTCATCTGGGCTACGTGCCAAACAGGAGAAAGTACTGCTCATGTTAAACGACACATGCTTTCCTGTTTCTCAGTTATGGACTGCCCCATTAAGCTTAAAACTGATAATGGTCCCGGCTATACTATCATTGCCTTTAAAAAGTTCACTCAGAGGCCGGGCGCGGTGGCTCAAGCCTGTAATCCCAGCACTTTGGGAGGCCGAGATGGGTGGATCACGAAGTCAGGAGATCGAGACCATCCTGGCTAACATGGTGAAACACCGTCTCTACTAAAAAATACAAAAAACTAGCCGGGCGAGGTGGCGGGCGCCTGTAGTCCCAGCTACTCGGGAGGCTGAGGCAGGAGAATGGCGTGAACCCGGGAGGCGGAGCTTGCAGTGAGCCGAGATCCGGCCACTGCACTCCAGCCTGGGCGACAGAGTGAGACTCCGTCTCAAAAAAAAAAAAAAAAAAAAGTTCACTCAAACATGGGGCATTAATCACACTACTGGAATTCCCTGTAATTCTCAAGGACAAGCACTGGTGGAACAAGCTAATAAATCTCTCAAAGACCAGCTTCGCAAACAAGATAATAAAAAGAAAGGGGATGTCAGTACTCCCTGTGCACAGTTAAATTTAGCTCTGTTCAGATTAAATTTTTAAAATCTGGCTAAAAACCAACTTTTCACAGCAGCAGAACAACACTTTACTGGTAATAAATTTGACCCACAAAAAGGCAAGAGTATGGCGGAAGGACATAACAACTAATAAATGGGAATTAGGCACTGTAATAACATGGGGTGGGGGTTTTGCTTGTGTCTCCCCAGGAAAGGACCAACAAGCTATTTGGCTTCCCTCCAGTCAGTTGAAATTGTACCATGACTCCAGCCTTGAAGAACCGTCAGAAACAAAAGGCGAACAACCGCCAGAAATCGAAGCACAAGGCTCGTCGCCTGACTAATAAAATTTGTAATCTTAACTTCGCATCACAGGGTCGCCCCACAACTCCCGATACAAAAAATTCCACCCTACTGACGTGGGGTCAGATAAAAGTAATTTCCAAAGAGGTTGAGAGACACCTACAGGATAAAGTGATTCCAAAAACTACAGATAATATTATCTTGGCTGCCTTTATGGTAGTTACTGCAGTGGTAAGTATACCTGGGGCTGTAGCAACTCAAAATTATACCTACTGGGCATATGTCCCGTTTCCCCCTCTTATTTGATATGCTTCATGGGTGGATTCCTCAGCGGAGGTTTATACTAATGACAGTGCATTCATGCTGATCCCTAATGATGACAGATTTCCAGCTCAACCAGATGAAGAAGGAATGCCTTTTAATGTGTCCATTGGATATAGATTTCCACCATTGTGCATAGGAATTGCACCTGGCTGTTTGGCATGCTCTAATCAAAATTGGATGTGGACTGCAGGCCTCTAGTAATGATTCTTATCAGGTGCATAAGTTTTCAGCAGTAATTCTTTTCAGGTCCTGACCGTTAAAATAAATTCATTGAGGAACAGAGAATTCTTGTCTCAATAAAACACAATGAAACACAAGAATTGCCACACTGTTTAAAAGACACTATAAAGGGAGCTTTAATAATTCAAAATATTCTATGGAGTGATTGCAATGCTCCAAAAGCAGCAGTGCTACAGAGTCCCACCACAGGTATTGCCATTGACTGGGCCCCAAAAGAGTATTATTGACGAGATTGCTCTGGCCAAAATACCCAATGTTCAGAGTTTATTGATTATGAAGAAGAAGGTTGGCACTCCTATAAAAAGAAGGAATGGGTGTCTCCTTACCCATTCAAATGGTTGGACAAGGGCATTGTTCCTCCTAGACCAAAAATGATTCATCCTGTAGTTACCCCAGAACATCCTGAATTGTGGAGGTTGGCTGCAGCCATGTCCAGAATTAGATTATGGAATGCAGCTTATCAAAAAATTCTTGCAAATACCAAAACAAACATGTATAAGATCACTTTAATGTCTGATAGGATGGTACCCATGAGGAGCTGTGTTAAACCACCATATATATTATCGGTTGGAAACATAATTATCATCCCTGATAGTCAAACTATTGAATGCAATAATTGCAAATTGTTTATGTATATTGATGCTACATTTGATCCAAAAACAAGTGTTCTCCTGGTCAGAGCCAGAGAAGAGGTATGGATACCAGTTTCTTTACACTGCCCCTGGGAATCTTCTCCCTTCTATTCATATAGTCAATGAAGCCCTAAAAGGAATCCTTAAAATAACTAGGAGATTCATTTTTACACTCATTGCTGTGATTGCAGATTTAATTGCTGTTACCCTTTCACACTATGAATAAAGTCAGTTTCCTTCCTTGGCTTCCAGGGCCCCGCCCACCTATTCCTATTTCCTCTCTCGCCAGAACTGCCGTACAGAACAAAGCTTTCGGTTTAAGCAGACATTGCCCACATTTGTTTCAGATTGTCCCAAGCTATTGTGTTGTGTTAAATGATGAGTGTTTTTGCCTGAAACTGTAATGTCGAAATATCACATCTGGCTGGGCGCAGTGGCTCACACCTGTAATCCCTGGGAGGCTGAGGCAGGCAGATCACTTGAGGTCAAGAGTTCAAGACCAGCCTGATCAACATGACAAAACACTGTCTCTAGTAAAAATACAAAAATTAGCTGAGCATGGTGGCATGCACCTGTAGTCCCAGCTACTCAGGAGGTTGAGACGAGAATCACTTGAACCCGGGAGACGGAGGTTGCAGTGAGCCAAGATTGCACCACTGTACTCCAGCCTGGGTAACAGAGTGAGATTCCATCTCAAAAATAAAAATAAAAATTCATATCTAATAGTGAATTTACTTAGTGTGTTTCTCAGTGAGAAAAAGAAGTTAGCTGGCTGTGATGGCTCACGCCTATAATCCCAGAACTTTGGGAGGCTGAGGCAGGAGGAGCACTTGAGCCCAGGAGTTTGAGACTAGCCTGGCCAACACAGGGAGACCCCATCTCTACAAAAAATACAAACATTAGCCAGGCGTGGTGGCAGTTACTCAGGAGGCTGAGGTGGGAGGATTACTTGAGCCTGGGAGGTCAAGGATGCAGTGAGCTGTGATCACGGCACTGCACTCCAGCCTGGACAACAGAGCAAGACAGCAAGACCCTGATCAACAACAACAAAAAAGAGGGCCTGGTACGGTGGCTTGCATCTGTAATCTCAGCACTTTCTTTCTTTTTTTTTTTTCTGAGACGGAGTCTCACTCTGTCGCTCAGGCTGGAGTGCAGTGGCACGATCTCGGCTCACTGCAAGCTCCGCCTCCCAAGTTCGCACCATTCTCCTGCCTCAGCCTCCTGAGTAGCTGGGACTGCAGGTGCCCGCCACCATGCCCAGCTAATTTTTTTGTATTTTCAGTAGAGACGGGGTTTCACCATGTTAGCCAGGATGGTCTCGATCTCCTGACCTTGTGATCCACCTGCCTCGGCCTCCCAAAGTGCTGGGATTACAGGTGTGAGCCACTGCGCCTGGCCAATCCCAGCACTTTCAATTTGGGAGACTGAGGTGGGTGGATAGCTTGAGCCCAGGAGCCTGAGACCAGCCTGAGCAACATAGCAAGACCCTGTTTCTACAAAGAAATAGAAAAACTTAGCAGCACATGGTGGTGCGTGCCTGTAAGCCTGGGCAACAGAGCAAGACTCTGTCTGGGAAAAAAAAAAAAAAAAAAGAAAGGATAGAGGAGTAGGGAACTATTATATGCAAAAAGGAGTCGCGTCCAAAACGGCGTAACTGGGTGAGAGGCGTGTGGTGATGCGGGTTAAGACTCCGTCTTAAAAAGAAAAGAAAAAAACACAACGCAAATGAACAGACACTTCACCAAAGAAGATACACAACTGCAGCCAGGCGGGGTGACTCGCACCTGTAATATCAGCACTTTGGAAGGCTGAGGTGGGAGGATGACTTGAGCTCAGGAGTTCCAGACCATCGTGGGCAACATGGAGAGACCCCATCTCTACTAAAAATAAAAAAATTAAGGCTGAGTGCGGCGGATCACACCTGTAATCCCAGCACTTTGGTAGACCGAGGTGGGCAGACCACCTGAGGTTGGGAGTTTGAGACCAGCCTGACCAAAATGGAGAAACCCCATCTCTACTAAAAATACAAAATTAGCCTAGCATGGTGGTGCACGCCTGTAATCCTAGCTAATCAGGAGGCTGAGGCAAGAGAATTGCTTGAACCCGGGAGGCGGAGGTTGCAGTGAGCCAAGATCACGCCATTGCACTCTAGCCTGGGCAACAAGAGTGAAACTCCGTCTAAAAAAACAATTATCTAGGCATGGTGGCATGCATCTACGGTTCCAGCCACTTGGGAAACCCAGGTGAGAGGATCGCTTGAGACCAGGAGACAGAGGCTACAGTAGGCTGAGGTCGTGCCACTGCACTCCAGCCCCAGCAACGGTGACAAAGTGAGACCCTGTCCAAAAACACAACAAAACAAAACACACCAGTGCTGCGTGCAGTGGGTCACACCTGTAATTCTACTTTGGGAGGCTGAGGTGGGAGGATCCCTTGAGTCCAGGAGTTCGAGACCAGCCTGGACAACAAAGCAAGACACAATCTATTTTTTGTTGTTGTTTTTTGAGACAGAGTCTCGCTCTGTTGTCCAGGCTGGAGTGCAGTGGTACCATCTCGGCCTAATGCAGCCTCCGCCTCAGCCTCCCTAATAGCTGGGATTACAGGCGCCAGCCACCACGCCCGGCTAATTTTTGTGTGTTTTGGTCTTGCTGTGTTGGCCATGTTGGTCTCAAATTCTTGGCCTCAAAAGATCCACTCTCTGCAGCCTTCCAACGTGCTTGGATTACAGGCATGAGCCACCATGCCCAGCCACTCTTAATTTTTATTTTAATTTTTTTGAGAAAGAGTCTCACTCTGGTACCCAGGCTGGAGTGCAGGGACGTGATCTCTCCCTCCTAGGTTCAAGTGATTCTCATGTCTCAGCCTCCTGAATAGCTGGGATTACAGAAATGTGCCATCGCACCCAGCTAATTTTTTTTGTATTTTTAGTAGAGACAAGGTTTTACCATGTTGGCCAGGCTGGTCTCAAACCTCTGACTTCAAGTGTTCTGCCCACCTCGGCCTCCCAAAGTGCTGGGATTACAGGTGTATCCCAGCCTATATACATATAATTTTGTTTGGAGTGAGGGACGGAGTTGCGCTCTGTCGCCAAGGCTGGAGTGCAATGGCACTATCTCGATTAACTGCAAACTCCACCTCCCAGGTTCACATCATTCTCCTGCCTCAGCCTTCCCAGTAGCTGGGACTACAGGCATCTGCCATCACGCCCGGCTAATTTTTTATATTTCTAGTAGAGATGGGGTTTCGCCACGTTAGCCAGGATGGTCTCGATCTCCTGACCTCGTGATCAGCCTGCCTCGGCCTCCCAAAGTGCTGGGATTACAGGTGTGAGCCACTGTGCTCGACCCCCAGCCAATATTTTTAAAAATAATTTCATGGTATATCCACACAAGGGAGTGGATATACTCAGCAATAAAATTATTTACTCAGCAATAAAAATGCTTGTTGAGATGGGTGCGGTGGCTCACGTCTGTAATCCCAGCACTTTGGTAGGCTGAGGCGGGTGGATCACCTGAGGTCAGGAGTTCGAGATCAGCCTGGCCAACATGGCGAAACCCCATCTCTGCTAAAAATACAAAAATTAGCTGAGAGTGGTGGTGGGCGCTTGTAATCCCAGCTACTCGGGAGGCTGAGGCAGGAGAATTGCTTGAACCCAGGAGGCGGAGGTTGCAGTGAGTGAAGATGGCGCCACTGCACTCCAGCCTGGGTGACTGAGACTCTGTCTCAAACAAACAAACAAAAAAGCTTGTTGAACGGCCGGGCGCGGTGGCTCAAGCCTGTAATCCTAGCACTTTGGGAGGCCGAGACGGGCGGATTACAAGGTCAGCAGATCGAGACCATCCTGGTTAACACGGTGAAACCCTGTCTCTACTAAAAAATACAAAAAACTAGCCGGGCGAGGTGGCAGGCGCCTGTAGTCCCAGCTACTCGGGAGGCTGAGCCAGGAGAATGGCGTAAACCCGGGAGGCGGAGCTTGCAGTGAGCTGAGATCTGGCCACTGCACTCCAGCCTGGGCGACAGAGCTAGACTCCGTCTCAAAAAAAAAAAAAAAAAAAAAAAAGCTAAAAAGCTTGTTGAACAAGCGTATTACAATGTATTCCAAAGATAACTCATGCAATGCCTGATTTGTTCACTAGATGACAGCAAGACCCAAATCATTTCTATTTGTTTCCAGGTGGGTTTACTGTGGCTACTCTTGCTTGTCACAGTAAGCAGACAGCACTATCCCCAGTTAAAGATAGGAAAACAAAGGCGTAAAGAACACTGCTTTGTCAGAGCCAGGATTCTGGTCTTCCAAATCAACAACCCACGAGAACCCTCCCAGATCTTTTCTCCACACTGTCTCCTTCCCCTAAGTGCTCTGGTAATTTCATCCATTTCCTGAAGTCAGAAGTACTCTGCCTGGGCCAGGTGCAGTGGCTCAAGTTTGTAATCCCAGCACTTTGGAAAGCCGAGGCAGGCAGATCACCTGTGGTCAGGAGTTTGAAACCAGCCTGGCCAACATGGCAGAAACCCCCATCTCTACTAAAAATACAAAAATTAGCTGGGCACTGTCGTGGGTGCCTGTAATCCTAGCTACTCAAGAGGCTGAGGCAGGAGAATCGCTTGAACCCGGGAGGTAGAGGTTGCAGTGAGCTGAGATCCCGCCATTGCACTCTAGCTTGGGCAACAGAGCGAGACTCTGTCTCAAAAATAAATAAATAAAAATAAAATAAAATAAAAATACAAAAATTAGGCTGTGCGTGGTGGCCCATGCCTATAATCCCAGCACTTTGGGAGGTTGAGGCGGGCAGATCACCTGAGGTCGGGAGTTCCAGACCAGCCTGACCAATATGGAGAAACCCCGTCTCTACTAAAAATACAAAATTAGCCAGGTATGGTGGTGCATGTCTGTAATCCCAGCTGCTCAGGAGGCTGAGGCAGGAGAATTGCCTGAACTTGGGAGGCAGAGGTTGCAGTGAGCGGAGATGGCACCATTGCACTCCAGCCCGGGGAACATGAGCGAAACTCATCTCGAAAAAAAAAGAAAAAAAAGGGCCGGGCGCGGTGGCTCAAGCCTGTAATCCCAGCACTTTGGGAGGCCGAGACGGGCGGATCACGAGGTCAGGAGATCGAGACCATCCTGGCTAACACGGTGAAACCCCGTCTCTACTAAAAAATACAAAAAAAAAAAAACTAGCCAGGCGCGGTGGCGGGCGCCTGTAGTCCCAACTACTCGGGAGGCTGAGGCAGGAGAATGGCGTGAACCCGGGAGGCGGAGCTTGCAGTGAGCTGAGATCCGGCCACTGCACTCCAGCCTGGGCGGCAGAGCGAGACTCCGTCTCAAAAAAAAAAAAAAAAGAAAAGAAAAAAACGGCAGATCACGAGGTCAGGAGTTTGAAACCAACCTGGCCAATATGGTGAAACCCCATCTCTACTAAAAATACAAAAAAATTAGCCAGGTGTGGTGGTGCACACCTGTAGCCTCAGCTACTCCAGAGGCTGAGGCAGAAGAATCACTTGAACCCAGGAGGTGGAGGTGGCAGTGAGCCGAGATCGCACCATTGCACTCCAGCCTGGGCAACAGAGCAAGACTGCTTCTCAAAAAATAAAAAATAAAAAATTAGCCAGGTGTTCCTATAATCCAGGGGCTAAGATGGGAGGATCCCTTGAGCCTGAGAGGCAGAGGTTGCAGTGAGCTGAGCTGAGATTGTGCCACTGCATTCCAACCTGAGCTACAAAGTGAGACCCTGTCTCAAAAACAAAAACAAAAACAAAACAACAAAAAAACCTCTCACACAGGTCCATACCAACCAGCCCTTGATCCTGGGTCTGAGGGGCTTGAGAGGGAAGGTTTTGGAGGGCTTGGGGAATGGTGGAGCTGCCCCTTGAACTCAGGATTATCAGGATGATGAAGTCCAAAACTGTGGGCCAGGCTCGGTGGCTCACATCTGTAATCTTAGCACTTTGGGAGGGCAAGGCGGGCAGATCACTTGAGGTTGGGAGTTCCAGACTGGCCTGGCCAACATGGTGAAACTCTGTCTCTACTAAAAATGCAAAAATTAGCTGGGTGTTGTGGCGTGTGCCTGTAGTCCCAGCTACTCAGAAGGCTGAAGCAGGAGAATCCACTTGAACCAGGAGGTGGAGGTTGCAGTGAGCTGAGATCGCCCCCACTGCACTCTAGCATGGGCGACAGAACAAGACTCTCTCTAAAAAATAAAAATAATAAAAATAAAATTCAAAACTGGCTGGGCGCGGTTGCGCACACCTGTAATCCCAGCACTTTGGGAGACTGAGGAAGGCAGATCACAAGGTCAACAGATCGAGACCATCCTGGCTAACATAGTGTAACCCCGTCTCTACTAAAAATATACAAAACAGGCCGGGCGCGGTGGCTCAAGCCTGTAATCCCAGCACTTTGGGAGGCTGAGGCGGGCGGATCACAAGGTCAGGAGATCGAGACCATCCTGGCTAACATGGTGAAACCCTGTCTCTACTAAAAATACAAAAAAAAAACTAGCCGGGCGTGGTGGCGGGCGCCTGTAGTCCCAGCTACTCGGAGGCTGAGGCAGGAGAATGGCGTGAACCCGGGAGGCGGAGCTTGCAGTGAGCCGAGATCGCGCCACTGCACTCCAGCCTGGGTGACAGAGCGAGACTCCGTCTCAAAAAAAAATAAAAAATAAAAATAAAAATAAAAAAATAAAAATATACAAAACAAACAAAACTTAGCTGGGCGTGGTGGTGCGTGCCTGTAGTCCCAACTACTCAGGAGTCTGAGGCAGGAGAATCGCTTGAACCCGAGGTGGAGGTTGCAGTGAGCGGAGATCGTGCCACTGCACTCCAGGCTGGTGACAGAGCAAGACTCCGTCTCAAAAAAAAAAAAAAAAAAAAAAAGAAAAAGAAAAAAAAAAGAAAAAAAGAAATCCAAAACTGAAGTCCCTATGTACAGCAGGAGGAGTACATATGGGGAATGCCTGGAGCTTGTTCATATTATTAAGTGCAGCTGGCCAGGTGCTGTGGCTCATGCCTGTAATCCCAGCACTTTGGGAGGCGGAGTCGGGGGGATCACGAAGTCAAGAGATCGAGACCATCCTGGCCAACATGGTGAAACCCCGCGTCTACTAAATATACAAAAATTAGCTGGGCGTGGTGGCATGCCTGTAGTCCCAGCTACTCGGAAGGCTGAGGCAGAAGAATCGCTTGAACTCAGGAGGCGGAGGTTGCCGTGAGCGGAAATCACACCACTGCACTCCAGCCTGGCGACAGAGGGGACTCTGTTTCAAAAAACAAAAAGAGCAGTCCCCTTGACTTGGACAGGGCCTTTTGGGGAATTTATGCTCTCCATTTTGTGCTCAGAGGGTGGAAATGACTTCCGGCCTACTTTTCTGCCTCCTCCTGTTGCTGTGATCAGTGTCTGATCTTTACATTTTCAATCCTGGAGAACTTCCTCAACACCAGGAACCACGTAGCCCCTGGCTAATGCCCAGCTCCTACTCTTTTCTTTTTTTTTGAGAGGGAGTCTTGCTCTGTCGCCCAGGCTGAAGTGCAGTGGCCCGATCTCAGCTCACTGCAAGCTCCGCCTCCCGGGTTCACGCCATTCTCCTGCCTCAGCCTCCTGAGTAGCTGGGACTACAGGCGCCTGCCACCACGCCTGGCTAATTTTTTTTTTTTTTTTTTTTTTTTTTTTTTTTTTTTTTAGTAGAAACAAGGTTTCACCGTGTTAGCCCGGATGGTTTTAGTCTCCTGACCTCGTGATCCGCCCGCCTCGGCCTCCCAAAGTGCTGGGATTACAGGCTTGAGCCACTGCGCCCGGCTTTTTTTTTTTTTTTGAGACAAGAGTTTCGTTCTTGTTGCCCAGGCTGGAGTTACCCAGGCTGGAGTGCAGTGGTGCAATCTCGGCTCACTGCCATCTCTGCCTCCCGGGTCCAAACGATTCTCCTGCCTCAGCCTCTCGAGCAGCTGGGACTACAGGCGCGTGCCACCGCGCCTAGCTAATTTTGTATTTAGTAGAGGCGGAGTTTCTCCATGTTGGTCAGCCTGGTCTCGAACTCCTGACCTCAGGTGATCTGCCCACCTCGGCCTCCCAAAGTCCTGGGATTACAGGCGTGAGCCACTGCGCCTGGCCCCCAGCTCCTACTCTTACTCCTTTGCTCTCCAGTGAAGTATTTGTGCCTCCACAGAACCTTCTGCTTTGGAAAAAGAGACCTTTCTCCATTCAATACTGACTGGGCATCAATTCAGAAGACACTTAACCAACTTAGGAGAGCACCTAGCTCAGCTTCTTTCATAGCCAGAGAGACAGATACCCCGTCCCCCATTAGATCACTTCAAGGGAAGAGAATGCTCATGTGGCCAAGGCCTACACAGGCTGGGTAGGTTGGGGGTTGGTCTGCTGCTGACCTACCATTGCTTCATCTATCAGAACATTGTACACACTGAAGAAACAGCAACATAGGGGTTGAAGTGTTGACTGACTAGGATTCAAACCCCAGCTCTGCTGTGTTGGCAAAAGGACCCAGAGTCTACCTCCCCATCTGCAAAATGTAATACCATTAAAAAAAAAAAAGGTAGTTCTGCTTCTGAGGCCCGCTCCATTAGGCTAAGGGTGTGGCCAGTCACAGGTTCACCAGGCTGGAAGATTCTTCAGATGTGGGTCCCTCTCTCTGGTAGGTCTGGGTTCTCACACTCCAGGTACCAAGGTCTGACTTTTCAGGGAGATCTTAAGGTTAAGGAGGGCCAGGGAGGGTATTTCACCTGAGATCCTGGCCAGTCCTTCTTCCAGCAGCCAGATGCTGCTACAAATCCAGCAAATTCAAAGGGACAAAAGGGGACCAGTGACAACTGATAAAAATGTGATCCTGAGTGACCCGGGACCTTGGGGCTCTGAGGGGGAACCAGAGAGCTTAATTGGCTTAAAAACTTAAAAGGATCGGCTGGGCTTGGTGGCTCACACCTGTAATCTCAGCACTTTCAACAGAGGCCCAGGAGGATCACATGAGGTCAGGAGCTCGAGACCAGCCTGGCCAACATGGTAAAATCACATCTCTGAAAATACAGAAATTAGCCAGGCATGGTGGTGTGCACCTGTAGTCCCAGCTACAGCGAGGGTGGAGAATCACTTGGACCCCAAAAGTGGAGGTTGCAGTGTGCTGAGATCATGCCACTACACTCCAGCCTGGGTGACAGTGACTATCTCAAAAAAACAAAACTTAAGAGATCTTTCCAATGACACACACACACACACCCAGCCCCATTTCTCTCCACCCAGCCCAGTTCACAGACAATTACTAGTGGAAAGGAGACTTAAAGAAGTTTCCTGGCCGGGCGCAGTGGCTCAAGCCTGTAATCCCAGCACTTTGGGAGGCCGAGGCGGGTGGATCACGAGGTCAGGAGATCGAGACTATCCTGGCTAACATGGTGAAACCCCGTGTCTCTACTAAAAATACAAAAAACTAGCCGGGCGTGGTGGCGGGCGCCTGTAGTCTCAGCTACTTGGGAGGCTGAGGCGGGAGAATGGCGTGAACCCGGGAGGCGGAGCTTGCAGTGAGCCGAGATCACGCCACTGCACTCCAGCCTGGGAGACACAGCGAGACTCCGTCTCAAAAAAAAAAAAAAATAAAATAAAAGTTTCCCATTTTCTGTGCGGGTTACTGGGCTTTTTAGTAGGCCACTCACCCACTACCTTCACACCAATCCCCCAAGTCCCTACCCTACTTGAAGATGATGCTGTAATTAAGGGAGCTGTGTATTTGTAGACCACAGATTTAACAGGAACAAGCCCACAGAACACCCATCTTTTTTCCCAATCTACTTAGATTTGTTTATACACGAAAGAACCACAATAATTTAGAGCTTCTCCATTTTTATTACATAAAATTGTTAAGTTTTCAACAGTAGGGCTTCTCAAAACACCAGCTGCATGGTATTACCTGAAAAAGACAAGGCAGTTACGTTAAGTTCTCGTGTAAATATGAATATACAATCAAGCTTCTGACAAATTATACATCAAGGATGTATATAGTTCAAAGATACTGTGCTGTTACCTCCCACCTCCCCAAAACTCCAAGAACTAGCACCTGCAGAGAAAAGGAGAAATACGGAGTCCTGAAGACAGATTAGTAGTCAAAGCAAAGATGCCGCAGGGATTTGAACCCCGTCCTGGAAACCAGGAGTGCCAACCACCAGCATCTTTTGCTTTTTTTTTTTTAAAGCTAGAAAAAGGCCAAAAAGCAAAACCTGAGAAAACAAAACGTGTTGTTTTCTCAGGAAAAGAAAAACCTTCATGACCCTACTGAAGAGCATTGGAGATCAGGTTCCGCTAAGATGCTAGCTTGGCCAAGTCTGTTATGTTCACCTGAAAGAGTCTTAGCAGAGAATTTTTGCATTCCCACCCAACAGCCCTCTCAGCCACTCAAATACCTATCTTCTCCAGTCTACAAGTTACATGTTCCCACCCAGCATTACAGTTCTTGATGTTATTTCTCCACTTACAGTTTTAAGTTGGTTTTAGTCACTGGACAGGTGTTATATAGAGCTACTTAGCTGTGGTTTTAATATCCTTCTGTTAACAATTTGCAGGCAAATTAATGGCCTTTTCTAATAAAGTGCAACCCACCAAAGACCTCGGCACCATTGTTACCTTGAAACCGATTATGGATCATGCCCACAAGGATCCAAGCTACCGGCTGCATCGAGGTGAGGGGTGAAGGGTCTGTGCTAGATCAAAAGGCACAGGTGGCGATGTGGCAGAGAAGTTGCTTGTGGGGAGACCTTGCTTTTAACAGGCTTCTGGAAAAGCTAGGGAAAACTGGTTGCCCGCTTTCCCCCTTTCCCTCCCCTTCAAGCACCGCTTGAGATTTGGGCTTTATTAAGAGCTGCTATAAAAACAGCTTGCTTAAATGTTAAGAGAAGCCCAGGGGTACTTCAAGCATTCCTTTGGATGCTTCACTCCAGAAAGAGTTGAGGCAAGTCCTCATTACTAATAAAAATCAGGTGAGGCTGACACCACTTTTCTTGACCTTAGGATAATAGCGCTTTGTTGTCTCTCTTGCCACAGGAAGGCTCCATGGTTGTCCTACTTTAAGCCTTCGGTGCCTTTAGTGAGGGGTACCTGAAAAATCTTAAAAAAAAGGCTTAGCGCCCACCTCACCCCTCCACCCCCACGACAACACAGCTTGCTCACATGCCAATTACTCCAGCATAAAGCTGAATTCTATTCAATACTATTGTCCCAAAACTGATCTGACTTTGTATGTAAATACAGAAAAAGCTTGTTCACCTGTTGTCCTCATTTTGTCCACTGGTGAATTCACAACTGGAAGCTCCTTCTATAGTCTGAAGAATACCATCTGAAAGAACTAGTGGTTCCCAATCCCCACATTTAAAATGGAATGTTTGGTTTATTTAAAGTAAATAGACTATTTTTTCTTACTGGGTCTGGCTTCTCTGGCCCTTCGCATAGGTTATGTTTGCTGTTCTGAGTGTTCCTGCATGTAAGAATTAAGACCAAGGGAAGGGAGAGAGAAACCCACACAAAAACAATGCACTAAAGATCACTGAACTGTTAAACATTTCCACTTGCCAGTTAAATTTCTTGAAGACTGTTGCTTGTTTGGAATTTGTTTCTTGTCACTGATTTTAAGGTTGCATCTGGAAAAGACTAAAGGCTTCAGTCCCCACCCCCCACCACCAGAAATGAACAAAAAGCATTTTACCTAAAAATGCACGGCAAAATGTACTTAGCTTCAATCACAAACACGACTGCTTAAAACTGCAGAAATTTCCTCAACACTCAGCCTTTATCACTCAGCTGGATTTTTTCCTTCAACAATCACTACTCCAAGCATTGGGGAACACAACTTTTAATCATACTCCAGTCGTTTCACAATGCATTCTAATAGCAGCGGGATCAGAACAGTACTGCATTATTACTTGCCAACAGAACAGACAGACCTGAAGTCAAGACAACTGCATTCTCTGTGAAGTCTGTAAAAAAAAAGCTAAAACAAGTAAGCCCCACCCGCTCCTCCCATCCCTCCAAATTCCAGGAAAAAAATTTTGAGTATGCTGATAAACTCACTGCAAGGTCTCATACACTCACTAGGAGAACAGAAGGAAGAGCCAAGCACTCATATGCAATTCAAAATCCTGAACAGCTTCATGAAGGATGAAATGCCTCTGCAAAGGAAAATTCTTTAAAACCCACAGGTCCCCCCACAATGCCTACATAAGGTCAATAGTGTAAAACATTGCCTACCACTCTAAGATTGTAAGCATTTAAAGTTAACATGCAAACTTTGGAAATGTGAAAAAGTACTTTATTAACTCTAGTCACTGTCAATTTATAGACCCTTGACTTTCTGGAAATAAAATGTGTAATTACCTTTTACTCTGATCATTATCTCCCACCTGTCTAAGAGGTTATTTATTCCTTATTTAGAGGGCCTCTATTGCCATGTGCCTGGAATTATTATATGCTCATCACTTTATGAAGAATAAAATTTGTCTTTCCTGCCTTAAGAAAGTTACATTCGTTCTTCCGCTCAAATCCTGATCTTGTCCATTAAAGAGTGTTCGCAGACAAAGTTTCTGAAAGATTAGAGAAGAATCCCCCCCAAGATTGCCCCAACACTAAACTACAAACAGTATTTTATTTAAATAAGGAGACAGCTTTCTAAAAGTATACATTCTCTAATAGTAATAGTTTATTATTTGAATGATTTAATGGTTTTCTACACAATTTACATCACAACACAACATGTAAATTTTAGCAAGAATAACATCTGATTCCAACAGCACATCATGCTATTCCTTTCAGTCTTCAGAGATTCAATGCTAAACAAATTTCTGTAATTTTGCATAAGGCACTAATCACATTAGAGGCTTTTAAGAAATTAAAGATGCAAATGCCTCTGAGTGAAGTGTACTATCCCATCACGGAAGCCCACAGGAACAAGTCCTATATAATTTTAAAGAGGCTCGATGGGAACATTTCTCAATCCTGAAATCCCCTAGGGAAGGGGTCAGGAAAAAGTGCCATGGTTGATATTTAAGAACTCCACAGCTCTTAAAAATAAGCACTTATCCCTAACATGCAATACTGCAGATGCAAGTTAAACTTATCTGTTAACAGCTGCCTGCTGTTTTCTGCTCCCAGATGAAATGAAGCAACTCTTCTGATAACGAAGAGATACCTGTCTGAGGCAAACGAAAGATTGGCACACAGCACAGCCTCCTCAATCCACTTGATCCCAACTCATCTCTCATTTATTTCGGCTTCTTTCATTCCAGGATTAATGTAGTGTAAGATTTTCATTTCATTTCGCTTTTATTCTGCTTTTGTAAAAGCAGTATTTTGAGATGGACATTGGCTCTTCATTGTATTTCTCATCAATTCATTATTTTTGTGGTTATAGCTTGACAAGCACTTAGCTTTAAAATGGTAGATTTCCGTAACTTTAAATTGGTAGCTTTCATTTGCTTAAATTTTTTTTTGGCATACGCAGATAATGTTCTCATCAGTAGTAAGAATCTGAGGGTTATGCTTATTCCCCAGTGGAGGTATGACATATAATCTTTTCTGCCTTTACTTATCATTCACCAAGGAGCTGTTCTCTCTGCATCTAGGCCATCATACTGCCAGGCTGGTTATGACTCAGAAGATGTTATCTGAAAAAAGTCTACAGAAAAAAAAAGTTTCCCCTCCCTCATCAACAAAAGCCCACCCTCTAAGAGACATTCAAGCTGAACTATCACAATTCTTAATTACGATTTACAAACAGATAAATTTAAAATCACAATTTACAGAATTTTTGAAGCATACCTTAACATCTTGTTTTGCAGCTGAACGGAAAAATATTTCTCCTACGCTAAAAAAAACTTGCTTACACACAACTGAAAATAGAATCTTACTTGATAATACAAAAGCTACCATCAGAAGAAATCCCTTCAGGATCATTAAGCCACTTCCTTTGCTCTGAAGTTTCTATAGTAGTTTTAAGTTATTATTAAACCACCTGAAAAAAATTCCAAAAGAGAACCACACACTACCATATCCAAACAACTTTAGCATTTCCCATAATTGTAGCTAATGTCAGCCCAGTGCTTCAGACCAACCCCCATTCCAATACTTTCCTTCCCCAAGCTCTATACTTTGAGGGAAAACAGATACAGTATCAAATTATGATAATTTCCTTGCCCAAATTAATGCACTGGTACACCCAGTGGCTCCTATTTAACTTCCCCCAGCTTCCCAATTCAAAAATTGGGGGAAACAAACTAAAGGATTGGGAGTTACTTGCCAACTTGGAAGTTGAGATTTCTTTACCTTTTCCATTCTAAGACTTTAAGTTCTCTGGCATGAGTTTATCTGCAATCATAAACTAAACAATTACCTAAACCCACCCCCCCAATCCCAACCATAACAGGCCACTGCCAACTAATTGCCAGTATTTGCCCCTCCCCTTTAATAAAACTTTTAAGAAGTCACATTATTTGAAAACTTAACTTCAACATTTGGCCTACTCAAGCTCTTCTGAAGTTCTCCTGAGATGACTGAATATGAACCAAAGCTGCACTGTGCTGTATTTTTCAGCTTCAACTGGGAATACTCTTCCAAGGATAAAAGCAGCTCCAGTCCCTGAAGGTGTTCGTGCCAACAGTACAGCGGTACACTCCTTCTCTAACCCAGTTTGTCAATAGTACTATAGCATCTGCGGAAAGTCTTAGAAAAAAACATTTTCTCCCCCACCCTCTCTCTTCCCTGTTAAGACCATCCCAAAATACTTCAAGTAAAAAGTAACAAGTTTAAGGGGTTAAGCACTTTTAAAGTCTTATTAAGGAGGGAGGGGGGAAAAAAGAGTAACTACCAGCCATTTCTCCAATAGACATCTCCTCCACAGACCTTAACGTGAGAACTGCTCTAGTTTCTATAAACGGTAAACCTGTGTGGTGTTCTGATTATCCTGATATTGGATTTTCTTGTTTTCTGTAACACCTTGAGTCATTTGCCTTTAGGATTCTAGTCAGACCTATGGGGAAAAGAACTCAAAACATATTTTGCCCCACCCCACAAAAAAAATACTTAAAATTCCCCCCCTCAGTTACACACCAAACTCCACATTTAGAAAACTAATTCAGGATGAGGAAGTAAAAACAGGTCATCTATTCACAAAACTGAAATACTTCATTACCCCAACTAAACATACAAACTGCTTACAGATTTGCTGAGATTTTGTCTCAATTTTGGCTCTATCAAATTCATTTGGTTTTCAAATTGGTATATTAAAAAAAAAAAAACAAAAACCACAAACTTGCCATCTACTATTCCTCCAGGACTTGGCAGTCTGCCCTCAAAAGCTTCAGACAAGAGTCATGAGTATAAGCCTGAAAAAGAGAAACCTACAACACCCGGAAATCGGCCTACATCCCCATATAAATCCCTTTACAACTCAGTACGAAACTCCCCCGGTACATTAGAAAAGTAAATAAAAGGTTACCATACTCAAGTTCCAGAAAAACAACATATTGCCGACCTCACGGATTTTTACCAACCACTCGCTTTCCCTGTGGCCTTGGCACACTGGCATGCTGGTCTAGGATCCTCTATCTACGCACAACGCCCGCTCGCCTCCTCCGTGTGGTTGCCAAGCCAAGCCGCCTGCTAGCTTCATCACCAAATCGCACTCGCTCCTTCCTGGAATCCTTTTTCCTAGCTTCACCACCAAATCGTTAGCGCTCCTTCCTTCTTCCTAGCTTCCTTCACCAAATCGCACTGGCTCCTGGACTCTTTTCCTATCTTCACCACGAACTGCTGCTTGCTCCTCAGTCCTAGCTTCACCAAACACTGGTTCTTGGAATCCTGTCTGCTGCTGTCTTCCTAGATTCACTGAATCCACTTCTGTGTAGCACCTGGGTCAGCTGCCAATTAATGCTAGTCCTCAGGATTTAAAATATCATCTTAGCTCAAAGTCCAATGCAAAAATATTAAGTTGGTAATTACTCTTGATCTTGATTTCCGTTACGAAAGTCCTTCAAATTTTTCAAACTAAGCTACTGTATTTAAGGCCTTCCAAATTCTTCTAACTCTTCCAAAAGCCTTCTGCCTTAGTTTTTTTTAATTACTCCAGTCCTTTTAGCAGCTTTTTGATGTGATTTTTAACCGACTTCCCCCTTCTAGCTTCAAATATTCTTCTAAATTGGTTCTGGTCTACATAACGTAACGACCCTCATCTTCTCAAGCTTTACCTTCTAACTTCTGCACCACCAGAATTTAAATTGATAGGCTTTTAAAATAAATTACCAATAATTTCCTCATTTTTTCAGTGCTATTTTATCCAATTTTTGGCTTTGTATTTTTCTATCTTCTATACTTCTCCAATACTTGTATTAGCTTGTTTTTCGTTTTCTATCTGAAACTCTTGACAATATTTTCATTTTCTATCTTGTTTCTATCTTCCGGTTTTCTTCTAAGTTTGTACATTTTGCCCTTAGTTGCTTTTCCTAGCTTGTCTAATTTTTTTCTTCTGCTTCCTACTTTTCAGGCTTAAATTTATCTTTTGTCTTCTAAAGGTATGTTTTTATCTTCTAATTTCCCTATCTTCTCTATTCTTTTCTTCGCCTTCCTGTCCTTCTGTCTTCGTTTTCCACTTCAAACTTCTAATCTTCTCCAGATTGTTTCATCCTACCACTCCCAATTAATCTTTCCTATTTTTCGTCTGCGTTTAGCAAACGCGTTAAGATTAACTAGGCTTTAAATGACGCAACTCTCCCTGCGTCATGGAGTTCAAGGTCTTTTAATGACCTTCGATTTTATCTCATTTCAAATGATCGCCTTCAAATTATTTTAATCACCTACAACTTTTCAAACAACGTTTAAGCTCTGTTTAAATCACCTTCATTTTAATCTAAAAGCACTGCCCTTCTACTGGTATTAATTCAGGGCTCTGGCGTCCCTTCTCTCAATTTTCTTTTAAATACATTTTTTTACTTCTTGAAGAAGCTTCGTCTCAACCTCCGTCATGTTTTAGAAACGTTTTTTCCTTTTCCTTCCTCACGCTACACTTTTAACTCTTCATATTTTCTCTTAAAATCTTATTCAAATTACGTTAAGAACCTAATGCTAAGCAAAATCTTAGTAAGCTACTGACTACATTTCTTAAGTAGTTGTATTAATCTCTGTCTTTCAAAGAGAGAAAACTTATCTGCGGGTTCCTCAAGCTGCGCCTGCCACTTCAGCAGAAACCCCTGCGCTGGCTGCCTCAATGCCTGCCGCAAAGCACGGGCGAGGCCTATTTATTGACGGAGGACAGCTCGCATCACCGGAATTCGATCACCTTCCGCCGCCTTTGTGAGGGAGGCAAAAAATAGTTCTTCGGTTAAAAATAGGTTTTAGTTTTACAAGACTTTTCTAGATTTTTTCATAACAGCTTATGGAACTTGAGTGCAAACTGCACATTCAGAAATATTTAAATTACTAGCATGTGGAAAGATTTGAGCTGAAAACTTTAGACAAAAGAAACGTGGAAATCACATTTTAAACGGGTCATCAAACACTTCACAAAATCCCCGGAACTTTTTAAATACCTCTTAAAGCGCTTTTTGTGTTCTCTTGAGGGACAGGAGGAATAGTTTACTACCCTTTGAAGGAAGGTAAAGGTGTGATAGCTCAGGGCTTTACTTTCCATTACACAACTGAGCCCCAGCCTTGGAGGGACGGTTGAGAAGTGGCAAAATGGCGGACTTTCTCCCCCAACTGCCTGCAGTCCTGCGACTTGCTCCAGACAGCCACACGTTTTGCTTGCTCTTTTATTCGAGAAATCCGAGCAGCACAGGCTATCTTCTTGGGAAGTCTTAGAAACGTGAAAACCCACTTTTGGAAACCGCCTCAATCCCACACCACACAGCTGCTCCCCGCCTGAGCCCCGGGATCCGCCGGCTGCCAGTGGCCCCCTCTGATCTGCGGCCCCGAGGTGCCGCCAGCCCCCCACGGAAATTTTTCTACCGTTTTTCAGCTTCCAGGCTCTCCTGAAAGTGCTCACAAGGCAAATCGCCATGGAAAGCAAGTTCAAGTGGCCTTTTAAAGTTGCTCAACTAAGCGAACGGCTTTGTCTCCGAAGACACAGGGACCTTGGGCAGCCAGTCAGGGACACACCCTGGAGTGTTTACACTGCTCTGGGTCTGCTTTGCTAGGGGTCTTTGTTTTGCAGATTCTGTCTTATGCCTGGTTAGGTCCGAGCTTCAGACTTCCTGAACCGGAGTAGGAAAAAAAATAAAGATTTCCTCCAAACCCCAAGACCAAACTGCACGGTTTGAGTGGTTTTATCTAAATACCACCACCTGGGATGGCCAACCTAAAAGGACGACTAACGTAACAGTACAGCTCGTCGCTGCGTCCCAAGGACGCAGGGAAACGGGGACTCCGGGAGGCAGCAGAGAGGACCTGCCTACAGGCGGGCTGAGGCTTCCCGGCGCCCGGCTTCCGCGTTGCTAAAATGGCGTGGCGCCTAAGGGTGCAGGTGAGAGACCAGTGCAGGACCCCAATACTTCACAGAAGCCTCGGGCTGCGGCCGCGGAGGAGAAAGCGGGGGCGGGGAGCGACCCGGCGGCCTGCAGGGCTGCGGAAGGGACAAAGGCCGGGGGAGGGGCAAAGGCCGGGGGAGGGGCAGCTCGCGAGCGCCGCGCAGGGATACGCGAGGGCCGTGAGCCGCCCTCCCTTTGTGAGGCGCTGGCTCGTGGGCTGGAGCCACCGGTTCTAACCGGCTCTAGCCGGTCCTGGCCGCCTTCCCGGAGCTGTGGCGGTTGGCGCAGCGCGTGACTGCGCACGCGTTCCCCGCCCTAACGCCTGCGCCAGTCCTAGGGAATGGCATGGGGGCGGGGTGGCAGCTGGGCTGGGAACTTCTTGGTTGCTACTCTGCGCTGTCACCGCACTTGGGGGCTGGTCTTCGTTTCGGGGAGCTGCTGCCCAACTTCCCTTTTCAGTCTAGTCTTCCTTTCCCACCTCTATCCTGTCCTTTGTCATTTCCTCCATATAGTCTCGATGTCATCCATTAATTGAAAATCAGAACACGATTCTTGTATAGCTATCAAGGGCTATGGCGTTTTTGCAAAATATCTTCGTCGTTTGTATGTCACCAGGTCTTACTAGTCTAGAATTCTCGGGGCGGAAGTGGTCTCAGGCTGACCTAGCAGTAGCCTAATTTTTTTTTTTTTTTTTCAGACGGAGTCTCGCTCTCTAGCCCGGGCTGGAGTGCCGTGGCCGGATCTCAGCTCACTGCAAGCTCCGCCTCCCAGGTTTACGCCATTCTCCTGCCTCAGCCTCCCGAGTAGCTGGGACTACAGGCGCCCGCCACCTCGCCCGGCTAGTTTTTTGTATTTTTTAGTAGAGACCGGGTTTCACGGTGTTCGCCAGGATGGTCTCGATCTCCTGACCTCGTGATCCGCCCGTCTCGGCCTCCCAAAGTGCTGGGATTACAGGCTTGAGCCACCGCGCCGGGCCTAGTAGCCTAATTTTTTAGAAAAGAAACTGAAGCAATGACCTAAAATGGAGAGCTCCGGGGCACACGAAGCTTGGAGCTGGACGGGGTGGTGAGACCCACCCACTCTGCTCCCTCACCCCCGGGTCTTTAGAACCTGTATCATGGCTTGTTTTTAGGCAGTCAACTCCGAGGGGAGAGATTAATGACACTGGATAGGTTAAGATGGCAACTACACAAAAGGATGGCAACTACACAATGATACAGCAGCTCTATGAAGTTGATTTCTAAAACCCTTTTGGCTCCTGTAAATGATGCAGGTTGTGTAAAGTGTGGGGGAGCTGCCCTGGGGGCTCCAGCAAATGAGGGTCCTGTTTTCTGGGCCAACTCCCTGTCCCCATCTGCCCACATAAAGCAGGGACCGTTGAAGCAGTTCTTCTCAATTGACGCTGGTGAAACTGTTGTTGTTTTCTTTTTTTTTTTTTTAACTTGTAAGAGTGGAATATTACTGAGATGCAGCCGGATCCCTTTAGGCACAGTCCTGATGCTTGCTCTGGGGTTGGAAATTTTTTAGTAGAATTTTATCGCTGGATAGAGGAAAATTGAGGCAGGTCACCTCGTTTCGCAAATGGGGATTTGGGGGCCTGGAGATTTTGTGATTTGCCTGAAATGACATACAGCTAATTAATAGAAGAAGCTGTTCTTGAATCCCAGATTTTCCACGTCCTGCTGCCTCCCTTCCTCTCCAGCTCTTCTGTAAGTCTCCCCAACTGCGGTTTTTCTATATCTGGGGGAGTACCTAGGACCTAGCACCTGCTCTGTGCTCTCTCCCTCACTCTAGAGCGAGTGAGATGAACCTTAAGAGCCCTAAAGTGCGTGTCACTGCATTAATTTCCATTACCTTTACAGATTACAGAATTTTTTTTTTTTTTTTTTTTTGGGATGGCGTCTCTGTTACTGAGGCTGGAGTGCAGTGGCGCGATCTCGGCTCACCGGCTCACGGAAACCTCTGTCTCCTTGGTTCAAGCAATTCTCCTGCCTCAGCCTCCCAAATAGCGGGGACTACAGGGGCCCGCCACCACGCCCGGCTAATTTTTTGTAGTTTTGTAGAGACAGGGTTTCATCGTGTTAGCCAGGATGGTCTCGATCTCCTGACCTCGCGATCCACCCGCGTCGGCCTCCCAAAGTGCTGGGATTACAGGCGTGAGCCACCGCGCCCAGCTGCCAGAGTGTTGTACAGTCATACCTTGGTTTCCATGGGACATTGGTTCTAGAACCTCTCCTCGGATACCAAAATCTGAAGATGCTCAATTTCTCAACCTAAACATACCCTCCCATATCCTTTAAATCATCTCTAGGTTGCTTATAATACCTAATACAACGTAAATAGTTTTTATATTGTATTGATGAGGGAGTAATAACAAGAAATGAAGTCTGTACATGTTCAATACAGACTCGAGTTTTAAAAATTTTTCTTTTTTCTTTTCTTTTTTTTTTGAGATGGCGTTTCACTCTTATAGCCCAGGCTGGAGTGCAATGGTATAATCTCACCTCACTGCAACCTCCACCTCCTGGGTTCAAGCAATTCTCCTGCCTCAGCCTCCCAGGTAGCTGGGATTACAGGCATGCACCATCACGCCTGGCTAATTTTTGTATTTTTAGTAGAGACAGGGTTTCACCATGTAGGTCAGGCTGGTCTCGAACTCCCTACCTCAGGTGATCTGCCTCGCTTGGCCTCCCAAAGTGCTGGGATTACAGGCGTGACCCACCATCCCTGGCCTTTAAAAATACTTTTGATTCACAGTTGTTTGAATCCACAAATGTGAAAACCCATAAAGGGGCCAAGGCGGTTGGATCATTCCAGACCAGCCTGTCCAACTTGGTAAAACCCCGTCTCTACTAAAAATACAAAAATCAGCCAGGTGTGGTGGCACTGCCTGTAATCCCAGCTACTCAGGAGGCCAAGGCACGAGAATCACTTGAACCCGGGAAGCAGAGGTTGTGGTGAGCCGAAAGTGCGTCACTGCACTCCAGCCTGGGCGACAGAGTGAGACAATGTCAAAAAAAAAAAAAAAAAAAAAAACCTCTAAAAAATGAAATAATAAAAAAAGACAGCCTAAAATTGCCATTTACTTTAGTTAGAAGATTAATAATACATTTGATAATGTGACCTTCTCACCACTCTTGGAACTAAGGATCTTTTTAACGTAACACTGAATTTTTTCAAGGCACCTTTTCTCTGGACTATATCCGTGCTCCTTTTAACTTCAAAATGTCTGATGGCAGCTGCTCCCTCTACTAGTCCTTTAATATCATGTTTGTTCCCTTTCACTTTGTCTCAAACCTAGGCTTCATTTGGGCCTAAGGACACAAATATAAAAGGGCAAATTTGTTTAAGCCGGTCATCTCATGCTCCCCTCAAAAAAGCCCAGGCTAAAATTAGGAGGCCCTTGGTTCTGGTTTCTGGCAGTTACTCCACTGACAAACAGCCCTGTGACCTCAGGCACCAACCCAAATAACTTCCCAGTAGCAACTGAGATATGTAAAATGAGAGGATTCGATGCAAGAAGCCATGATGCTGATTCTTTAAAATACAGTAAACAAAGGGGTGGGGAGAGAACATGAAAGATTTTAGGCTGGGACTGGGCGGGTGTGGGCGCGGTGGCTCACGCCTGTAATCCCAACACTTTGGGAGCCTGAGGTAGGCAGATCACCAGGTCAAGATATCAAGACCACCCTGGCCAACATGGCGAAACCCGATCTCTACTAAAAATACAAAAATTGGCCGGGCGCGGTGGCTCAAGCCTGTAATCCCAGCACTTTGGGAGGCCGAGACGGGCGGATCACGAGGTCAGGAGATCGAGACCATTCTGGCTAACACAGTGAAACCCCGTCTCTACTAAAAATACAAAAACTTAGCCGGGCGCGGTGGCGGGCGCCTGTAGTCCCAGCTACTCGGGAGGCTGAGGCAGGAGAATGGCGTAAACCTGGGAGGCGGAGCTTGCAGTGAGCTGAGATCCGGCCACTGCACTCCAGCCTGGGCGACAGAGCGAGACTCCGTCTCAAAAAAAAAAAAAAAATTAACCGGCCGTGGTAGAGGGAACCTGTAGTCCCAGCTACTCGGGAGACTGAGGCAAGAGAATCGCTTGAACCCTGGAGGCAGAGGTTGCAGTGAGCTGAGATGGTGCCACTGCACTCCAGCCTGGCAACAGAGCGAGACTGTCTCAAAAAACAAAAAATAAAAAAAGGAAAGATTTTAGGCCTCCTGGCTGTACCTCTGAGAAGATGGGATGCTGGAAAGGACTAAAAGGGCAAAAATTTAGCATCCAGCCTCCAAGCATACAGTCAGCAAGGCTCTACCTTAATCCTCCTGACTCATGCCAGGCCAGAAACCTCCAGAGAATGCCAGAATCCACTCCACCCCTTCCCTGATTGGCAAGTCCAGTCAGGCTTAGTCAAGAGACAAGCTTCTGAGAGGCCCTTCATCTACGGCCCTGGAGCCCAGAGGGTGGGGTGGCTGAGTCTTCATGGCACCTGGATTCCTCCCAGGCCTCCTTTAATTTTTATCTAATCCTATAATTTTTTATTTAATTCTACATTTCCAGAGCTCTCTAGAAATGCATGTCAGAAATGAAGGGCAAAGACAATCCCAAGAATACAACTTGTTTTTTTTTTTTTTCTTGAGACAGTTTTTTGCTCTTGTCGCCCAGGAGAGTGCAGTGACAGGATCTCAGCTTATTGCAACCTCTGCCTTCCAGGTTCGAGCGATTGTCCTGCCTCAGCCTCCCGAGTAGCTGGGATTGCAAGCGCCCGCCACAATGCCTGGCTAGTTTTTGTATTTTTAGTAGAGATAAGGTTTCACCATGTTGGCCAGGCTGGTCTGGAACTCCTGACCTCAAGTGATTTGCCTGCCTCTGCCTCCAAAAGTGCTGGGATTACAGGCATGAGCCACCATACCCAGCCCAAACTTTCTTGTTTTCTAAAGATTTTAGGAATTTGCAGTTCCCAATCCCCTCCTCTGGCTGCCCACCTTCCCAGAGCCGATTTCTGGAACAATGTGACCTTCCATTGCTGCTGCACAAACTTAGGCTCCCTCACCTACTGTGACCACCCTCATAGCAGGAAAAAACCTACAGAGATGATGACAGAGCTCAGAGCTCTATTATACAGAAGACAGAGCATTGTTTTCTAGGGGATTTGGGACAGCTAACAATTTACCCTGTAGAACATGTAAAATCATCCCTTGAAACCCACCGGACAGGCCCATCACTTCGCAGAGAGCTGAGGGCAATTCCAGCAAGAATGAGTTACAGAAACTAGAAGTGGCTGTGTCATTGACCTTCCCGAAATGATATGCGGAAGAGGCAGCCAGGGCCTCTTCCATCACAGCCCTGAATCACGAGGGCAGGAGGGCAAGGGAAACAGATTCTCTCTTCCTGAGACAAGAAAACATCTTCTAAACGTACCCACCTCTACTTCTAGGAAGGATTCCTTGTTAGATAGAATCTTCTTTTGGGGAGGGGAATAAAGGAGAAAGTGTCTTTTTTGTTGTTGTTGTTCTTTCTTAGGAGAAAATGTCTTAAGAGAGCAATTCCCCACCCCCCAGCCTGAGAGTTCCAGGCTCCTAGTTCCTTCCTTGGTCTATTCACTGCATAATATACTTGGCCCTGGGCCCTGAAGCCTGTTGATGGATCCTTCCGGAAGGCCTGGCTGTGGCAGCCCAGCTGTAGCACTGTGGGCTGTAGGATGACAGATTGACATCGAGGGGCACAACGGGGCTGTCCAGAGGAGATGTTTGGCCCCCTTCCTCCCCTGCTTAAAAACTCTGCAGGACCCCCCTTGACTTCATCCTAACCTCTAGTTTCTAGACTTCCTTCCCAGGGTGCCTGCCCTCTCATGGGCCCCTCCTTCTCAGCCCAGTTAGTCTTGGACAGAGACTTCCTAATTGCCCTCCTCTCCCCCAGCAGAACATAGTCCCCCATGCCTTCCTGGGGGCCTCCATCGTCCCTGCTGCGTCTGCAGAGCCGTCTATCCATCCCATGTGCATCTTTATTTTCTGTAATGTGTATTGAGTGTTGTGCTCACAACAGCCCTGTGGGGGAGGTGGTGTTGCTCTCCCCTTGGACGGATGAGGAAACTGAGGCAAAGAGCTGTCTTTTTGCCGTATCACCAGAGCCTGGCACACAGTAGAAGCTCCATGTGTGTCTACTGAGTAATGACTCAATGAATACATTGGAATAGTATCTTTTTTGGAATTTATAACACACACACACACACACACACACACACACACACACACACACACACACACACACAGAATACTGAAAAGCTCCCACAGGAACAGATCATTCCACAGGAACAGAACAGATTTAGACTTGATGTAAATGTGACTGCCCATCATGATGGAATGGAATGGCACTGAGCTAGCTGTACTGCGTGGGAAACTGGGAACTGCTTTTCTCTGGAGGTCTGTTCAGAACTTCTGAACCGACTGCCATCCACAGAGTCAGGGGAGAAAACCCGGAGGCCACCTATGGTTTCCATGCAGCTCTGATGGAGGATTCAGCCCTCTACCTCCTACCCACCCCCTGCCCAGTGCAGGGTAGTGAGCCGGGCTCAGCCCTTGCTGTCCTTGCCCCATGATGAGTCACCGCAGGAGACGCCTGCTGAGTGAACCTTCCCAAGTGGCCTGAAGGAACAATGAGGCTCCCAGGGAGTTGCAGCTGCATTCTTGTGGCCCTGATGTGTTCAGTTACACTTCAGGTCCCTGGCAGATGTTTGTATTGGCCTGGCACACCCAGCATGAGGCTCACTGAGCATCCTCCATGAGCATGCTCCCTCACACACACAGATACACACGTATATTCATTCTTCCTCAATGCAGGTGTGCCCCACATCCCACAGACACACATCTCCTGGGACAAGGGGCCAGCAGCCACAAGGTTTCAGGCGCTTTGCTGGGGGTGTTTCTCAACAATGCCAGATTAAAACAGAAGCCCGCAGAATGACAGGGCCTTCTCCTGAACGGTAATAGCTGGTCAGAGCCACCCAGTGTTTGAGTGGAATGCACCTGTAGGTAGCAAGTTCCCATTCCCGCAGGTATCCCGTGGAAGCTGGGTGACCTTCCTAGGGTTCTGCAGTATCCCTGCATTGCAAAGAAGCTGGTCAAGATTGAAAACTTGAGATTTTTCTTGCAATCCTGAAAATCCATAATTCTAAGTAGCCTCCTCACGTTACAATTGAAAAATCTAAGACTCAGAAAAGTTACATTCCCACAGCACTTTTTAGAGATGCGGGCAGATGGCCTCTAGGGCCTGGATATCTCCCTGAGTTAGCTGTAGGGCCACTCACACCCTGGCTACCCACCCTCAAGCTTTCTCCTGGAAGCTTATTCAAGGGGTCAGGCTGCATTTGGTCTAGCCATGAGGGGAACAGATTAGTACAGGAAGTGTTATAACAGGAACAGAGCCCAGGAGAGACTGTTCTGGCTAGAAAATTCCAGAAGCCAGGCCGGGCGTGGTGGCTCATGCCTGTAACCCCAGCACTTTGGGAGGCTGAGTTGGGCAGGTCATTTGAGGTCAGGAGTTTGAGATCAGCCTGACCAACATGGTGAAACCCCGTCTCTACTAAAATACAAAAATTAGCCGGGCATGGTGGTAGGCGCCTGTAATTCCAGCTACTCGGGAGACTAAGGCAGGCAGGAGAATCGCTTGAACCCAGGAGGTGGAGGTTGCCATGAGCCGAGATTGCGCCACTGCCCTCCATTCTGGGTGACAGTGAGACTCCATCTCAAAAAAAAAAAAGGATGTGTAGGATTTAATAGACTTTCATGAGGGACAGGGGGTGGGGAATATCCCAGACAGAATAGGTGAACAGAGACCCTGCACCTCCACACCTCAAATTGTCAAGGCTTGTGTGAGGAGGAGGAAATGACTGGCCAGGTGGGTGCTGGGTGCGGGTGTTGGCAGGAAAGCAAGAGAAGACTGCTTTCTGGGCTGTCATGGACACCTGGAGAGGGACGTGGACATGGCTCTTTGGGCAGAAGGATGGCTTCTGAGCTGGGAGAAGCCCTGGCTTCCGGAAGCATTGTCTGGCTGCTCTGAGCAAGATGGCAGAGCTGGGAGAAGCAGCAGAGGGGAGGGCACTGAGGCCCAGTGCTGCAGCCCAGGCCAGAGGTCATGGGGCCTGGATTGGGGGTTAGGGGGGTGGCCATGGGACAAGAGAAAGGAAAGGCTGTGAAAGAGTGGCCTGAAGCTGCCTGTGCCCCAGTTTGGGCCTCCTCCCTCCTGTCTCTTGGTGCCCCGGCCCTTCCAGACTCCTGGTCTTTGCTGTCTTTGGCCCATCTTCTGGGAATGCCCCTCTGCAGCTCTCCGGAAGGCAGACTTCTCGCCCCCCTGACCTCAGGGCACTCCTTGCACAGGACCCCTCTGGCTAGTGTCTCAAAGTTGCCACTTATCACCACCCCATCAGTAGTCTCTGTCCCAAGGCAGCCTACATTTTCCCGGATGACTATGTGTTTGTTAACATGGCTCCCCCACTCCTCTGAGATCAAAGGGGACAAAGGGGATTCCAGAGTTTCCAGTCTGGTTGGCAGGGAGGCCTCAGGCTCACTCCCAGTACAGACATGAGAGGCAGGCAGGTCTGTGCCAACTGAGGGAGGGTCCCTCTCACCCTGGACAAAGGGCAGGGACATCACAGGGATGCCATTTTGCATTCCCAGCTGCTGCTGCTGTTCAGGAAGAGCCTAACAGGAGGTGGGGTGGAGCCTGGAGCCCAGAGTAGGGAAAGGAAGGCCGGGAAAGGGGAAAGAGCTGCCAAGGCCTTCCCAGCTCCTTTTTCTCCTTTAAGTCACCTTTTCCCCTTGGAAGCTTCTAGAGATAGACATATAAAATACTCCCCCTGAGAAAACAGTGGACCCAGATCATTTCTGGAGAGTAGAAGTGCTGAACCCACAATATTTAGGTGCCCCTGGGCTTGTTCCGCCCCTTCTGCCGTTACTCTCGGGGAGGCACGCCTGCGATGAGCTGATCTGATCTGACTTGAGTACTGCTGTGAGGAGGAGGGTGTAACTCCTCCTCTTTGCCCTCTCAGGAGCAGGGACCCTGGGGCGTCTGGGACCTGTCAGGCACGGGGGATGGCTCTGGTATTTCATGGCAGCTCAATGCCCCACATGCCTGAAATTCTGATGCGTCCACACTCCACCGGTCTTCTGTGGCTGTCCCTGTGACCTGGAGGCCGTCCTCGGCCTCTTCAAGCCTGCAGCCTCCACAAGTGGAACTCAGCCCAGCAGGGCCTAGAAGAATGTGGAGCTGGGGACTGAGTGCTGGGAAAGGAATCTGGGTGGAAATTTCCATGACTCTTCTGCTCAAGCAAAGACTGCTGCTGAGGCCCAAGTTGTCAACAGAGACCAGGGCCCAGGTCACAAAGGGTCACTTTTCCTCTCTCTGGGCTCTTTATCACCTACTGCCCCACCCCGAGCCAGGGCCGTAAACCTCACGCAGTCCATCCTTCTCTGTTCCTGCCCTTCCCACCCTCGCCCCCACTGTTTGTGGGGGCAAGACCCTTACTTTCCCTACTTGCACTGACCTCCCTCCACTGCTCCCCGTGGTCATGGCCACTCTCCCGGCAGTGGGAGCCCCCCAACTTCAGGAGCCAGGTCAAGACCCCTTTCCTTCCCCACTGAACAGTCAGTCCATGCTGCCGACTCCTGCGGCCTTCCCTGCCAGTGACGTCACCAGCACGCCTGGGAATGTGCCCTTGACTTGGTGACTCAGCTGTTGTTTTTATTTTTTATTTTTTGTTTATTTTCTTCTCATTGTCCAAATCCAACTCAGCTGTTGTTATCCTGAGCTATGATGTGTGGCTTTTATTGCTGTTTGTCATTGTCACCTGTCTTGAAAACAGAGTTCGTGTTTTCTTATAGTTCTGCCTCAGCTCAGGATGGCTCTGCACATGACTTAGGCAATGTGCGCCCACACAGTCAGTCCCATGCGGCCTTGGGCTGGTGCTGGGACCTCTGAGAGGCTCACCCCCGGCCCGGCTGGTGGTCCCTGTGGATTCCCCAGCCAGATCAGGCAGAAGTATTTGTGGTTTGCCCTCTCTGCCCCCAGCTAGAATTCCAACCTGGCCAGTTCTAAAGACTGAACCGTGTGGACTCAGCCCTGCCTGGCATAGTCTTCCCTGGAGCCTGGCTGGCTGCACCCAACAGCTGTCAGCTCTGGCCTAGAAATTTGGGGGTCCTGGAGACAGCAGGTCTTGCTGCCTCCCTGTCCTCCATTCAGCCTAAATGTCCACCTCCTGGGGGGCCTTCCTTCAGCTCCCCTGCAGACCATAGAAGTCTCCCCACTGCGCACCCATCCCCTGCTCTTTGGCACTCCCCACTCGGCTCCAGGGTGTCCTGCAACATCAACATCGGTAGCATGACAGAGGGCTTCGTGGAGAGAGGGTGCCCGTGCTACCAGGATCCACAGGCTCAGTCTGAGCCTGTTTCCTGTTTGTGGTGCCCCCTTCTCAGGCCTGTGGGGATGTCAGGAACTTAGGACAGCACCTGGCTCCAGAGATGTGGCTGCCTTCCTGCCCGCTTTCGGTACTCAGCACAGGCAGGGTTCAGTGCAGCAAGTAACAGCTACGGGTTACTGGATCAGTTGCAAACACTGGCGACTGAGAGATCCTTGCAGCCCTCCTAGACCCCCGATCTGACTGGAGCCAGGCCCACGTGGAGAAAGGGTTAAACGTTGGCAGTGACTTCATCCCTACATTGGAGCAGGCGGGGACAGAGTAGGTAAAAAAAAAATCAGGACAGAGGCTGGGTGGAATTTTCCAGTGCTCATAAACAGGACCAGTCAGGGTTGCTAAGGGAGTCACCATGGAAACAGTCACGTGAACCTGCCTCCTGGTTATTCCACCCTGATCGGGAGGATGATGCAAGCTCCAAGCCTCTTCATTGGCTGCCACCTTCCTCTTGCCACCGAAATCTGGTGGGAGATTGGCCGAGGACAGTTGCTGGGCTGGAGCTAGCCTTTCCCTTTCTCCCCCACCCCTCCCACAGAAACCTGCTGGAAGCTGTTGTTCTGAATCAGAGAAGGATGAAAATAGCTGCCAAAGATGTTGCCATAGCAACTGCTCTCCTTCCTGACCTTCTTGGGAGTTAGTAGTTGACTTTGTAGTTGAAGTACTTTTCTGAAGGCGGATGAGGCTGTCAGCCATTTTACACTGACCTAACTTTCTTTTTTTGAAGGTGAACTCCCTCATTTTCCATAGTCAAGGAATTTCTGTGCCTCTACCCATGGCTTTGGTTACCAACCCGCCCCTGGGGGTCTTGGTTTCTTTCTGTGAAATGGGATATTCATTCCAGCACTCAACTACCTTCTAGGCTGGAGGAAGGCTCCAACTTTGCAAATGCTCTTAGTAAACTGTAAAGCTCCGTGCACTTCCACGTGTCTTTACTTGACCAACACTGACACTCCCTTGGGCTAATGGCTCTATAAACTGGGGAATGGGGGCAGCTGACTTGTTCAACAAGCCCAGAGCCCCAGGACAGAGGACCCCTTTGGAGTTTGATTCCTGTTCTGTCACCAAAAGTCCCTGGGACCTTCAGCAGGTCACGCAGGCCCCCAGGGACTCATTTTCTCATGTAAGAGGATGCCTTTCTAGTTACCTCAAGAGGCCTCTTCCAGCTCTGACATTCCATGACACTAAGTTAAAGGCCGACCTGCTTTTCATAATAAATCTGTGGAACTTATCATCCATATAGGAGGTGAAAATACAGACAGCTATCCTGCACTGAGTCCTTTCTACATGGCAGGCACTACGGCACATGCATTCACTCAATTTTCACAGAAGATAACTGTTATGATTACAGCACCTACCCATTTTACAGATGAGGAAATGGAGGCCCAGAGAAGTTAAGTAAACTTGCCCAAGGTTGCACAGCCAGTAAGTAGCAAGGCCAAGACTTAAAGCCTGGTGGTCCAGCAGCTAGTACATACAGCTGTCTTTCTAGGTACTGACTAGAATGACGAAAACAACATGGATCAGTTCGTAGCAGGTAAAACGTTGAGCAAACCCTGGATGAGGCAACAGCAGCCCTGGGCTCTACCCTAGGCTGTGCCATTAAGTGGCACCCTGTTACCTCCAGCAAGTCACTCTTCCTCTCTTTGTCTCAGTTCTCCCATTAACCGGCTGGGCATGGTGGCTCACGCCTGTAATCCCAGCACTTTGGGAGGCCAAGGTGGGCAGATCACCTGAGGTTGGGAGTTCTAGACCAGCCTGGACAACATGGCGAAACTCTGTCTCTACTTAAAACACACAAATTAGCTGGGCATGGTGGCATACGCCTGTAATCTCAGCTACTTGGGAGGCTGAAGCAGGAGAATCACCTGAACCTGGGAAGCAGAGGTTGCAGTGACCCAAGATCGTGCCATTGCACTCCAGCCTGGGTGACAGAGTGAGACTCCATCTCAGAAAAACAAAACAAAACAAAAAATAAATAAATAAGAGGTTAACCCAGATCTCTGAGGGCCTTTCTACACTAAACACTCAGTCTTTGAGAGAAAGCAGCCCAGAGAGACAGGTACCAGCTTGTCCGAGTCACGGAGTGAACAAGCACAGCCTCACTGGCTACCCACTAGCTTTGATCTCAACCTTTGAAACAAACAAGGTTTGGGAAGGGTTGTTTGAACCTAGGGCCCATGAGCCAGAAACAGTCTGTGGGAGTGTCGGCTGTGACTCTTCCGGGAAAACTAACTACGTTCCATTTTAAGGGGGTCCTTTATTCAGAGATTAAGCCTGTGAAAGGAAAACAAATCTTGGAATCCCAAAATCACTAAGCCACGGGAAAAGTCAAGCTGGGAACTGTCAGGCAAACCTGCTTCCGATTTTATCCCTAAATAAGATAGCTACAAAGATTAAAAAAAAAAAAAAAAAAAAAGCTATATGCCTCCCTCACAATTTGCCCACAAGGAAATTCCTTGTGGACAAAGGACAGACAGAACTCAAAGTCATTCCTCAGAGGCTCACGTGAGACTATTGCATATCTGATTGCTTCCCCTGCCCTCTGATTTCACTAAACCAGACTAAGGCATAAGTGACTGCTCCTCTGCCCTGCTCTCAGATATAAATTGCATATACCCTCACAGGCTAATCAGAAACTCAAAAGAAAAGAGTGCAACCCTTTGTCTATTATCTACCTCCTGAGGCTGTGTCATGGGTGTGTCCTTAACCTTGGCAAAATAAACTTTCTCTTTTTTTTTGTTTTTTGAGACAGAATCTTGCATTGTCGTCCGGCCTGGAGTGCAGAGGCGCAATCTCACCTCACTGCAACCTCCCGGGTTCAAGTAATTCTCCTGCCTCAGTCTCCCAAGTAGCTGGGATTACAGGTGCCTGCCACCATGCCCAGCTAATTTTTTGTATTTTTAGTAGAGACGGGTTTTCACTATGTTGGGCACACTGGTCTCAAACTCCTGACCTCAAGATCCACCCGCCTCGGCCTCTCAGGCCTCTCAAAGTGCTGGAATTACAGCGGTGAGCCACCGTGCCCTGCCGGCAAGATAAGCCTTCTAAATTGGTTGAGACCTGTCTCAGATATTTTGGGTTCACAAGCCCTTTTTGTATCTTTGATGTTATAAAGAATTTTTCTTATGAAACGGTGGTGACAGTGCAGGGTAATTTTGTTATAATTTTTATATTTGGGAAAAGTTGGCTCACCATTTGTCAATATTTCCAATACTTAAAAGTTGCTCACCGTTTGTCAATATTTCCAATACTTAAAGATGTATTCTCCGTCTCTACTAAAAATACAAAAATTAGCCAGGCATAGTGGTACGCCTGTAGTCCCAGCTATTCGGGAGGCTGAGGCAGGAGAATCGCTTGAACTTGGGAGTCGGAGGCTGCAGTGAGCCAAGATCACGCCACTGCACTCCAGACTGGGTGACAGAGCAAGACTCCATCTCAAAAAAATTCTCAAAAAATAAAATAAAAAGTAAAAATAATAGTTTAGGGCCGGGCACGGTGGTTCACACCTGTAATCCCAGAACTTTGGGAGGCTGAGGCGGGTGGATCACCTGAGGTCCAGAGTTCAAGACCAGTCTGACCAACACGGAGAAACCCCGTCTCTACTAAAAATACAAAATTATCCGGGCGTGGTAGCGCATGCCTGTAATCCCAGTTACTCAGGAGGCTGAGGCAGGAGAATTGCTTGAACCCGGGAGGCAGAGGTTGTGGTGAGCCTAGATCGTGCATTGCACTCCAGCCTGGGCAACAAGAGGGAAACTGTCTCAAAGAGAGAGAGAGAAAAAAAAAATAATAGTTTCATGAATTGCCTTGTTATTCATACCCAGCTCCAACAGTTACTAACTCCTGCCACTTTCCTTCCATCTAGACTCCCAATCCCCTGAAGGGGATCAGAATCTCTCAGCCGCCCCCAATGCCACTTTGGTATAAGGATAATTTTGAACTGAGGCATTTGAGATCAGACAGATGCAGAGAGAAGCCTTTCTGGAGCTTTCCTTATCTGACTACAAGCAAAAACTCTTAGAAATGAGGACTGCCATAAATATCCTCTTCTGGGGAAGGTTTATGGCCTTGAAGACAGAAAGTCTGGCCAGGCACGGTGGCTCACGCCTGTAGTCCCAGCATTTTGGGAGGCCGAGGCGGGCGGATCACGAGGCCAGGAGATCAAGACCGTCTCGGCCAACACGGCGAAACCCTGTCTCTACTAAAAATACAAGAAAAAAAAAAAAATAGCCGGCCGTGGTGGCGGGCCCCTATAGTCCCAGCTACTTGGAGACTGAGGCAGGAGAATGGCATGAACCTGTGAGGCGGAGCTTGCAGCGAGCAGAGGTCGCGCCACCGCACTCCAGCCTGGGCAACAGAGCAAGACTTCGTGTCAAAAAAAAAAAAAAAAAAAAAAAAAAAAAAAAGGGCCGGGCGCGGTGGCTCACGCCTGTAATCCCAGCACTTTGGGAGACCCAGGTGGGCGGATCACGAGGTCAGGAGATGGAGACCATCCTGGCTAACAGGGTGAAACCAGACTCTTTCTCAAAAAAAAAAAAAAAAAAAAAAAAGGACAGTCGGCACTGAGATGAAACTGCACAAACAAATCTTACTAAATTCAGAGTGATCGGCCGGGCGCAGTGGCTCACGCCTGTAATCCCAGCACTTTGGGAGGCCGAGGCGGGCGGATCACAAGGTCAGGAGATCGAGACCACGGTGAAACCCCGTCTCTACTAAAAATACAAAAAAAAAAAAAATTAGCCGGGCGCGGTTGTGGGCGCCTGTAGTCCCAGCTACTCGGGAGGCTGAGGCAGGAGAATGGCGTGAACCCGGGAGGCGGAGCTTGCAGTGAGCCGAGATCGCGCCACTGCACTCCAGCCTGGGCTGGGCGACAGAGCGAGACTCCATCTCAAAAATAAATAAATAAATAAATAAATAAATTCAGAGTGATCTTCCACTAGTTTTCCCCATATATTTACCGTCCCATGGTTTTGTAGCCCCCAGATGCTTAAAACCCTTTTCCTTTTGCCTGGTCACATCTTCAGGATGTACTGCTGTCTTGAAAATGATATGTAAGCTCTCAGGCCAGGCAATAAGAGAGTGGAAGAAAGTGTTTCTTCTTTCTTTGTAACCCCCATTACCTGGATTATTTTGAAACAAACCATAACTATTTGTATCAGTTTTTCTTTTTTTCTTTTTTCTTTTTTTTTTTTTTTGAGACCGAGTCTAGCTCTGCCACCCAGGCTGGAGTGCAGCGGTGCAATCTCAGCTCACTGCAAGCTCCGCCTCCTGGGTTCACGCCATTCTCCTGCCTCAGCCTCCCGAGTAGCTGGGACTACAGGTGCCTACCACCACGCCCGGCTAATTTTTTTTTTTTTTTTGTATTGTTAGTAGAGGGAGATTCACCGTGTTAGCCAAGATGGTCTCGATCTCCTGACCTCGTGATCCACCTGCCTTGGCTTCCCAAAGTGCTGGAATTACAGCCGTGAGCCACCGTAGCTGGCCTATTTTTATTATTTTTTCAATTTGTAAAACTTTTTTTTTTTTTTTTTTGAGACGGAGTCTCGCTCTGTCACCCAGGCTGGAGTGCGGTGGCCGGATCTCAGCTCACTGCAAGCTCCGCCTCCCGGGTTCACGCCATTCTCCTGCCTCAGCCTCCCGAGTAGCTGGGACTACAGGCGCCCGCCACCTCGCCCGGCTAGTTTTTTGTATTTTTTAGTAGAGACGGGGTTTCACCGTGTTAGCCAGGATGGTCTCGATCTCCTGACCTCGTGATCCGCCCGTCTCGGCCTCCCAAAGTGCTGGGATTACAGGCGTGAGCCACCGCGCCCGGCTGTAAAACATTTTTTATAAAATTAAAGCCCTATTAGCATTTTCACACCTAAAAAAATTAACCAGGGAGCCTCTCTGAACATATTCTGGTTCAACGACTGCCTGAAACAAACCAACCAACCAACAAACTTTTTTTTAAGTATTAATCTTCAAATACACAGTTTGCTTCAATATTTTTTGAGAGTTGGTTTGTTCAATCAGGGCCTAAATGTAATCTGCACATTTCGTTGGATTTCTATGTCTCTTAAGACTCTAGCATACTCTATGGGTTTCCTCTCCCCACCTTTTTTCCCCCTGAAATTTATTTGCTGAAGAATCTGGGTGGTTTGGAATTTTCCACATTCTGGAGTTTGCCCATTACATTCCTGCGGTGTGGTGTGACATAGTCTTCTGTTCCCTCTGCATATCCTATAAACAAGTGATTAAATCTAGAGGCTTGATCCAACCTGGGTTCCCCTTTCTTTTTTTTGAGACAGGGTCTTGGTCTATCACCCAGGCTGGAGTGTAGTAGTACAATCATGGCTCACTGTAGCCTCAGCCTTCCAGGGTCAAGCGATCCTCTCACTTACCACAGCCTCTCAAATAGTTGGGACTATAGGCGCACGCCACCACCAAGCCTGGCTAATTTTTTTTTTTTGTATTTTGTGTAGAAATGGGGTTTTACAATGTTGCCAAGATGTTTTTTTTTTTTTTTTTTTTTTTTGGAGACAGAGTTTTGCTCTTGTTGTCCAGGCTGGAGTGTCATGGTGCAATCTCGGTTTACTGCAACCTCTGCCTCCTGTGTTCAAGCGATTCTCCTGCCTCAGCCTCCTGAGTAGCTGGGATTACAGGCATGCACCACCATGCCCAGCTAAGTTTTGTATTTTTAGTAGAGACAGGGTTTCTCCATGTTGGTCAGGCTGGTCTCGAACGCCTGACCTCAGGTGATCCACCTGCCTCGACCTCCCAAAGTGCTGGGATTACAGGCTTAAAAAAAAAACAACAAGAATATTCTATAGATGGTGGTTGAAGTCGTTCGATTAAAAAAATACAATTACTAACCATGTAAACCAGAAAGCTGGGAGCCACACTTCTCTGATGGGAATTCAGTACATCCATTCCTCTTTGGTTTTAGCCCTCAACCCTGCATCTGGCCAGAGCCCGCACCAAGCTCTTCTGTGGCCTTGCAGAGCTGCCCTCGCTGAGTCATTCCTTGGCATCCCACTCTCTGCTGATGCTGCTGATTTGGATGCTCAGTGAACAATGCCCTTAGGAACGCTACAGTCTGTTCTCAGCAACCACCACATCCGTATATGGAGACCTAGATGAGAAATTCCTTAGATATTAACTGCCAACAAAAAGTTTCCTTTCTCTGAGGAACTGGGATGCTTTTTCCCTAGAGGCAAGAAGAATCATGCAACTACCTTTGTTCCTCTTCCTTTCTCTTTGGCTCACAGAAGCTCAAAGCAATAACTGAGGCACAGTTCTGGAAGTCATACAGGACTCTGGCCTTTTTCCTTGGTCTTATCTTTTAGGTCTGCATGCATTTTTCTCTGTTGATTCTTATTTTATTTATTTATTTATTTTTATTTATTTATTTTTGAGACGGAGTCTCGCTCTGTCGCCCAGGCTGGAGGGCAGTGGCGCGATCTTGGCTCACTGCAAGCTCCGGCTGCCGGGTTCACGCCATTCTCCTGCCTCAGCCTCCACAGTAGCTGGGACTACAGGTGTCCACCACCACGCCTGGCTAATTTTTTGTATTTTTAGTAGAGATGGGGTTACACCGTGTTAGCCAGGATGTTCTCCATCTCCTGACCTCGTGATCCACCCGCCTTGGTCTCCCAAAGTGCTGGGATTACAGGCGTGAGCCACCACGCCCGGCCTATTTTTATTTTTATTATTATTATTTTTTGAGACAGAGTCTCACGCTGTCACCCAGGCTGGAGTGCAGTGGCACGATCTTGGCTCACTGCAACCTCCGCCTCCTGGGTGTAAGTGATTCTGCTGCCTCAGCCTCCTGAGTAGCTGGAATTATAGGTGCATGCCACCTCGCCTGGCTAATTTTTGTATTTTTAGTAGAGATGGGGTTTCACCATGTTGACCAGGCTGTTCTTGAACTCCTGACCTCAGGTGATCTGCCCACTTTGGTCTCCCAAAGTGTTGGGATTATAGGTGTGAGCCACCATGCCCGGCCATCTCTGCTTGATTTTTACCTATCTCAATCTCATTGTATGTTGACAAGCTGACTCCAATTATTTGTGTAAATGATTGATATAAAGAATTAAAGGGAGGCTGGGTGTGGTGGCTCACACCTGTAATCCCAGCACTTTGGGAGCACTTTGATTTGCGAGGCAGGCAGATCACCTGAGGTCAGGAGTTTGAAACCAGCCTGACCAACATGGAGAAACCCTACCTCTATAAAAATACAAAATTAGCCGGGCCTGGTGGCGGGTGCCTATAATCCCAACTACTCAGGAGGCTGAGGCAGGAGAATTGCTTGAACCCAGGAGGCAGAGGGTT
The DNA here is from genome assembly GCF_049350105.2 of Macaca mulatta. Lineage (NCBI taxonomy): Eukaryota > Metazoa > Chordata > Mammalia > Primates > Cercopithecidae > Macaca > Macaca mulatta. The sequence continues at coordinate 8,917,932 of NC_133419.1, forward strand.
CAGCGAGCCAAGATGGCGCCACTGTACTCCAGCCTGGGTGACGGAGTGAGATTCCACCTCAAAACAAAAAACAAAAACAAACACATAAAAAGAAAAGAAAAATAGAAAAATAGCAGAGCAGGACCTAGTTTTCCTGACTTCTAGCTTCAGTTCCTTACTTGATCTTGGACAGAACTTCATTCACTCAACAAACACCCTTTACGCAAGGTACAGCTGGTAAAAACAAGGCAGGAAACAGGCAAGAGTTCCGCCTTGCTGGAGCTTACATTCTAGCAGAGGATACGGGAAACAATCCTAGTGAATGGGCATTGTACATGTTCTGAGAAAAGACAGGTGATGGAATAAAGGGAACAGAGGAGGGGACCAATTTTGACACGGGTTGACAAGGAAGGTGACATTTGAGTGGAGAGTTAAAGGATGAGAATACACCAGCTTTGAGAAGAGGGGAAGATTTCAGATGGAGGGAAGAACAAGGGTGGGCAGAGGCGCCAGAGTGACAGAGATGTCCCTCTGGGAGGTGGGCTCCCTCCCCCCACCTTCCACAGGGAGAGGGGTGTTCCTTCCCCTTGACCCATGTGGTAAATCTCCCAGTAATAGGTCCCCTGTCCTTTGCTTATGAGTTTGAAATATGTAGCCGTTCTCCCCGCCTCCAGACTTCAGCCACCACCAACTGCCTGGAAACAAATGCCCAGATCCTTCCCAGGGGGTGCAGGCCCCCAGCCTTCCCACCCTTGAGCTGAACTTCAGAGACCCCAGTAAGGGATCTGGAGGCTGCAGGAGCCCTAGCTCCCTGCTCCAGGCCAAATAAGAGGCGACACCTTCTCTAGCTCATGGAAGTGGACATTTAGTCAGTGCTGATGTGGGGAATCCCTGAGGGGCCACTAGAGCACAAAAGTCAGTCTTAAGCCAGGGTGGCATAGCTAGGAGGGCTTCCAGGGAGAAGTGATTCACAACGCAAAAAAGCCTGAGAACATCAACCAAGAGGCTTGGGACTTTGTTTTATGGCAGCTCATTATGTAAACCAGTGGCCAGTCTCCAACACACAGTCGGTGCTCAGTAAACATCTGTTGAATGCATGAGTGAGCCAGGCCTAAGGGGGTGTTAATTTCAAAACATTTTTAGTAGTAGTAGATAGTGAGCACCCTATAAGTGGGAGAAGCCAGGAGCTGTTAAACCGCTCCTCCTCTGGACTCTTGTCTTAGGGAGGGGTGAGGGCCTAGGACAGCCTAATCCCTTCCATGCCAGGGCAGTGTGGGGGTCACCCCCTCCGCATCACCCCAAACGGAGCTCAGCCCGCCCCCGCAGGCGGAGCCCTTGCTGCTGCCGGGAGAGGAGGAGGAAAGGAGGTGGCTCATTTTCCTTCCAGCTCTGGACCCCACGGCAGCCCCTGAGGAGAGCAAAGGTCACCTGGTGGCCATCAAGCAGACCAGGCAGGGGCAAAACTCTTTATCTGAGGAATTCAGAAGTAATGAGACCTCCCTAAAGCACTTGGTTCCTAGCTCTGGTCCAACAAAATTTCTAAGTAATTAGAATTTCCATACATCTCTGCAAATGCATGCTCATCTAAACTCATTGTGTAACCCTTGCTGACGGACATTAGGCACCAAAATGTCTACAAATGTAATCATTTATCATGACCTATGTGGCTACTGTGGTCCAAGTTACTCTTAAGCTCCCTCTTTAAGGTCCATAAATGCCCCTAAGGAAAATCCACCAGCAAGCACTCAGTCCTCTAGCTGAGGCGCCCCTCTGCACTCTTCTGTAGTGGTTTTTCTTTTTCTTTTTTTTCTTCTTTCTTTCTTTCTTTATTTTGAGAGGGAGTGTCACTCTGTGGCCCAGGCTGGAGTGCAGTGGCAAGATCTCAGCTCACTGCAAGCTCCGCCTCCTGGGTTCACCCTATTCTCCTGTCTCAGCCTCCAGAGTAGCTGGGACTACTGGGTTGAGCCACCACGCCCGGCCATGAAATTCTCCTTTTCAAACTTACACTGTCCTCCGTAAATTCTTCTTACTGCCTGGGAGTCCAGCATTTTCCCATGTTGACTGTAACCCCTTGCCCAGCAGCCCCCATCTAGGACCAGGCAGAGCCCTGGGGCCCCACACTCTGCTTCCCTGGACCCCTGCCCCCAGGACGGGTTTCTCCCTGCAGTCCTTTGACACCCAACTCCCATGGAAGCCAAGGGACCTGCCCAAAGACCCGCCGCTTCAGCCCCGCACTGCTTCTAGCCTTCAAGCCTGGCAGGAAGAGGCAGGGCTTCGGGCACAGTGGTCCCTGGCCTTGTGGAGGCCAGAAAGGAAGCAGGGCCGACCAGGTAGCTGGGAAAAGGCGTTTCAGAAAGGACTGCGCAGGAGCTGGGCCTAGGAGGCCCAGGCGTTCACCAGGGAGAAGAGGGTGTGCGGCCTGGGAAAGGGAACAGCCAGTGCGGAGGCGCACAGACGCCTCAGGCACCAGGTGGGAGCGGGCAGGGAAGGCACGTGTGCGAAAGGGGAGGAAAAGGGGACAGAGAGCGCACTGGCAAGGGGAACGGAGTCGGTGACAGAAAGGGCTGCTGGCCGTGTGGGGTGTGTGGTGTGTGGTGTGTGGTGTGTGTGTTTTGTGTATTTTTAATAGAGACGGTCTCGCCAGGTTGCCCAGGCTGGTCTCAAACTCCCCTTCCCGTCCTGGAACCCCCTGGACTCCCCCATTCGTAAGGCCAGTGCAGAGATCCTGGGGAGGTAGAAGCAGGGCCAGCTACTACCTTCCTTTCGCTCCAGACGGTCCCGCAGATTGGCCGGGCCCGGCCGCCCAGCCAGATGCTTCCCGGTGACTCAGCGCTCGGCGTGTCACGTGACGGCGGGTGGGCGTTCCGCGCTGCCTCCCCTGCCCCCGCGCCGGGGCCGCCTCCTCCAGCCAGGTCCCCCCTCCCTGCCGTGTCCCCAGGCCGGGACCGCATTGGAGAGAGTCGGGGAGGAGGCCGCGCTCCCGGGGGCTGGAGACCCGGCGGCGGTGACCACGGCGCGCTGTTCCAGCCTTGAGGGAGGGAACCGCGGGCCTGGGTCCGCCTTGGGATTTGGGAACCGGTTTCCTGCCAAGTTGACTTAACTCGATCCTTAAGTAGTTCCGGGGCGGGTGTTGTGGTCTCCGTTCCGAAGCGGGAAAACGGTATCTGGGCTGGCGAAGGGCCGCGAGGGTGGTGGGAGGACCCTGTGGCTGCGCCGACCAGACCGCGGGGACCCACACTGAGTGAGGAGGGGCGGGCTGCCACCCCGGCTTTGTCAGCCCCGTGCTCCCTTCTCCCTCCATCCCCTGCTCCCTCACTTAGGCTCTAATTCCTCCTGATTTCGTTCTGCTTTTCCCTTCCTGCATCCAAGGCAGATACCTGCCCAGGCCTGGGCCTGCTCAAATACTGTCTCCACTGTACTCCCTAGCTCCTTCCTTGAACCTCTACATTGTCTGCATTCAGGAAGTTTTGTGGCTCTTTAGGATGTTTATTTTTGAGACGGAGTCTCGCTCTGTTGCCTAGGCCGGAGTGCAGTAGTGTGATCGTAGCTCAGTGTAACCTCGAACTCCTGGGCTCCAACCATAGGAAACCTTTGATAAAACAACCTTTGCTCCGACCGCACCCTGGCCTTGCTGAATAAAGCCAGGCCTCTCTTGGGTTACAGCAGGCCCTTCAGGACTTGGCGGCCCCTCTCTGCTCCAGCTTCTCCTGGTGTCCCTGGCTCACCCCAGAACTCCTTTCCCAAAACTGAGGGAACTCCAGCTTGTGCTTAAGATCTCAGTTCTGCCCAGTGGTCTCCTTAGACTGGGCGTGAGGGTCCTGCTGGGGACTCCCTGAGTTTAGGGAGAGGACTGATTTATTCCTGCTCACTCAGGCCCAGTTTAGGCCTCAAGACAAGGACCCAGGGTGTCTCCTCAGAGCTCAGAATGCTGCCACCAGGTGTGGGCAGTCCACTATTGGCCCAGCTCTGACCAGTAACATGGGCAAGGCTCAGGATTGCTGAGAAATATTGGGGGCAGCAGAGTAACTTCTAAGAAACGGTTAAATAATACTCCTCTGTTTCTTGTTGTTGTTTTTGTTTTTTTGAGACAGAGTCTTGTTCTGTCGCCCAGGCTGGAGTACACAGGCACGATCTCGGCTCATCGCAACCTCTGCCTCCTGTGTTCAAGCGATTCTCCTGCCTTAGCCTCCCCAGTAGCTGGGACTACAGGCACGTGCCACCACACCCAGCTAATTTTTCTTTTCTTTTTTTTTTTTTTTTTTTGAGACGGAATCTCGCTCTGTCGCCCAGGCTGGAGTGCAGTGGCCGGATCTCAGCTCACTGCAAGCTCCGCCTCCCGGGTTCACGCCATTCTCCGGCCTCGGCCTCCGGAGTAGCTGGGACTACAGGCGCCCGCCACCTCGCCCGGCTAGTTTTTTGTATTTTTTAGTAGAGACTGGGTTTCACCGTGTTAGCCAGGATGGTCTCGATCTCCTGACCTCGTGATCCACCCGTCTCGGCCTCCCAAAGTGCTGGGATTACAGGCTTGAGCCACCGCGCCCGGCCTAATTTTTCTATTTTTAGTAGAGACGGGATTTCACCATGTTGGCCAGGATCTCAATCTCTTGACCTCGTGATCCACCCACCTCAACCTCCCAAAGTGTTGGGATTACAGGCATGAGCCACCGTGCCCAGCCAATACTCCTCTATTAAGAAAAAAGTATCAGCTGGGTACAGTGGTTTTCGTGACTGTAATCCCAGGACTTTGGGAGGCCGAGGCGGGCAGATCACGAGGTCAGGAGATCGAGACCATCCTGGCTAACATGGTGAAACCCCTTCTCTACTAAAAATACAAAAAAGTAGCCGGGCGTGTTGGCGGGTGCCTGTAGTCCCAGCTACTCGGGAGGCTGAGGCAGGAGAATGGTGTGAACCTGGGAGGCGGAGTTTGCAGTGAGCCAAGATCGCACCTCTGTGCTCCAGCCTGGGCAACAGAATGAGACTCCTTCTCAAAAAGAAAGAAAGAAAAAAATATCAAAAATTTGAAAAGGCAGGCTGAGCGCAGTGGCTCACGCCTGTAATCCCAGCACTTTGGGAGGTTGAGGCGCGTGGATCATGAGTTCAGGAGATCAAGACCATCCTGGCTAACACAGTGAAGCCCTGTCTCTAATAAAAAATACAAAAAATTAGCCGGGCGTGGTGGCGGGCACCAGTAGCCCCAGCTACTTGGGAGGCTGAGGCAGGAGAATGGCGTGAACCCGGGAAGCGGAGCTTGCAGTGAGCTAAGATCGCGCCACTGCACTCCAGCCTGCTGGGCGACAGAGTGAGACTCCATCTTAAAAAAAAAAAAAATTGAAAAGGCAAAATGATGACCAGTCCCAACAGGTGGCCATAGGATGACGTTTGGGATTCTGTAGGCATGGCACCTCTCTGACTTATTCACTACTGATGAGGCTGGGCTCTGTGATGAGTAGATTGGTAAGATGTAGGTAGCTTCTGTCAGGTAGAAAAGATGACCCAAGATAATGGGCTTATTACCCTGCAGGGCAGCAGGAACTTCTCTATGTGACTCAGCAATCTTATTCCAGCTTGTTTTTTCAGTGCCTCTGAGTATTTCAGTCTCTCCAGTTCCCTTTGAACGAGTGTTTCCACCATTATAGTAGTTTCTTAACACCTAAAATAACCTTTGGTACATACTCACATTAAAGATAGTCATGTTTATAACTTTGGAAATTATATCTAAATTATATGTGACACATTCCGGTCTCACCAAGATGTCCAATTGGTCTCAGCTGCCAGAGCCAATTACACTTTGTTGCACGTGACATTTGCCTCATAGGTTCACCTGCCTCAGGCTTCCTGGCTCCATCCTGTGACTTATTATTTTTTTAATAATACCCAAGTATAGCTGGGTGTGGTCGCTCACAGCTGCAGTCCTAGCACTTTGGGAGGCTGAGGTGGGTGGATCACCTGAGGTCAGGAGTTCGAGACCAGCCTGGCCAACATGGAGAAACCCTGTCTCCACTAAAAATACAAAAATTAGCCAGGTGTGGTGGTAGGCGCCTGAAATCCCAGCTACTTGGGAGGCTGAGGTAGGAGAATCACTTGAACCCAGGAGGCATAGGTTGCAGTGAGCCCAGATCACACCACTGCACTCTAGCCTGGGTGACAGAGCCAGACTCCGTCTCAAAAACAAACAAACAAATAATACCCATGTACACGGGTACTTCCTTTTAAAATTCAAACAGTAAAGTTAAACTTGGTTAGACAATCACCTCCTATCCTAGGGCTGTTCTAAAGTTTACTGCTGGCTGGGCACGGTGGCTCACACCTGTAATCCCAGCACTTTGGGAGGCCGAGGCGGGAAGATCGCTTGAGGTCAGGAGTTTGAGACTAGCCTGGCTAACATGGTGAAACCCCATCTCTACTAAAAATACAGTAATTAGCCAGGTGTGGTGGCATGCACCTGTGGTCTCAGCTACTCGGGAGGCTGAGGTGGGAGGATTGCTTGAGCTGGGGAGGCAGAAGTTGCATTGAGCAGAAATGCCCCACAGCACTCCACCTCAGGCGACAGAACCAGACCCTGTCTCACAAAAACAAAAAATAAACAACAAGAAAAGGTAGTATAACCTTATGGGACCACTGTCATATATGTGGTCCATCATTGATGGACATGTCATTATTCAGTACATGACTATGTATGTATATATACACATACAAACATTTATAATGTGCTTGTGAGTGTGTATATATATTCATACCATACACATGTAGATATATCCTAATATATGTATAAATAGAATATAAATAATTGGAACACATCATTATAATGGTTCAAGAACCGACTGGGCAGCATAGGTAGACTCCATCTTGCCAAGACATTTTTAAAAAATTGGCCTGGCGCAATGGCTCATGCCTGTAATCCCAGCACTTTGGGAGACCGAGGCAGGTGGATCGCCTGAGGTCAGAAGTTCAAGACCAGCCTGGCCAACATGGTGAAACCCCATCTCTACTAAAAATACAAAAATTAGCCAGGCATGGTGGCAGGCGCCTGTAATTCCAGCTACTCGGGAAGCTGAGGCAGGAGAATCACTTGAACCTGGGAGACGGAGATTGTAGTGAGCCGAGATCACGCCATTGCACTCCAGCCTGGGCAACAGAGTGAGACTCCGTTTCAAAAAATAAAAATAAAAATTAGCTGGGCATGGTGGTGAGGGCGTGTAGTCCTAGCTACTCAGGAGCATGAGGCAGGACATGAGCATGATCCCTTGAGCACAGGAGTTTCAGGTTACAGTGAGCTATGATTATGCCACTGCCCCCGCAGCCTGGGCAACAGAATGAAACTTTCTCTAAAAATTAAAAATTAAAAAACTAAAAAGGGAGAACTATTTTGGGACATGAATCCTCCCTACCTCACTCTTTTTATTGTTTTGGTGTTTGTTTTCTTAAAAAAAAAAAAAAAAAGAAAGAAAAGAAAAAACAGGGTCTCACTGTCTCTCCCAGGCTGGAATGCAGTGACACCGTCATGGCTCACTGAAGCCTCAACCTCCTGAGCTCAAGCAATCCTTCTGCCTCAACCTGCCAAGTAACCGAGACCGCAGGCATGAACAACCATGCCTGGCTAATTTTTTACATATTTTGTGTAGAGATGGGGGTCTTGCTATGTTGCTGTGTTGCCCAGGGGGGACCTCACTCTTTTCTTTCTTTTTTTTTTTTTTTTTGAGACTGAGTCTTGCTCTATGATCAGGCTGGAGTGCAGTGATGCAATCTCGGCTCACTGCAACCTCTGTCTCCCGGGTTCAAGCAATTCCCCTGCCTCCCTCAGCCTCCCGAGTAGCTGGGGCTACAGCTGCGTGCCACCATGCCCGGCTAATTTTTTGTATTTTAGTAGAGATGGGATTTCACCATGTTGGCCAGGATGGTCTTGATCTGCTGACCTCGTGATCCACCTGCCTTAGCCTCCCCAAGTGATGGGATTACAGGTGTGAGCCACCACGCCCAGCCACTCTTTTTAACTGCTAACATGGCAACACAAACTATAAAATACCTATGAATAAATTTAAGGAATGTGCAATACTTTGTGTAGAAATTAATTTTTTTTTTTTTTTTGAGACAGTTTCGCTCTTGTTGCCTAAGCTGGAGTGCAATGGCATGATCTCAACTCACTCCAACCTCTGCCTCCTGGATTTAAGTGATTCCCCTGCCTTAGCCTCCCAAGTAGCTGGAATTACAGGCACCTACCACCACGCCTGACTAATTTTTTGTATTTTTAGTAGAGACAGAGTTTCACTTTGTTGGCCAGGTTGGTCTCAAACTCCTGACCTCAGGTGATCCACCTGCCTCGGCCTCTCAAAGTGCTGGGATTACAGGCGTGAGCCACTGTGCCTGGCCAATTTGTTGTTTTTAAATAATCTTGTTTACAACTTTGTAATATTGATAAATTTTATAAACAATGAGATGTATGAGGCAAAAAGTGAAAGCACACACGCACACACACACGCGCGCACACACACACACACGCGCACACACACGGACTCTGCCTGAAGCAACAGCACTGTGTATTTTTCCAGAGCTTTTCTCTATCTTTATCTTTATGAGGATATTTCTGGAACTTGCGTTTGGGGGCTGTGAAGTGCTTCCTCGCAGGGAGTGAAGCACACCTATAAATAGCTGTGACACATCATGGACTGTGAAAAACACTGCAGCTGAGTCACCTGGTGCGTTGGGAACCTGCGTCAGGGAGAGTCATGAGCATGGGGTGGCTTCAGAGATGCAGTGGGGCCTTAATTAGGCCCGGAAGGATGAGCTGGTGGATAAGTTAGATAGGACATTCCAGGCAGGCACTTGGTCTAGAGGTGGGCTGATCATTTCTAAATATCAGAACCCTGACAAAGGTGAGACTGAGAGTCCACAGAGGGGCGTGTGGGGCTAAGCTGAAAGGTCCCCAGGGCCAGCATCCTGGCCCATGCCTTATGGAAGGCCCGGCTAGAAGCCCTGGACCAGCCCCAGGAAATAGGAAGTTTCCAGGCCGTGGACCTCCTGCGCCCCTCAAGGTGGGGGCCATGGAAGAGCTCCTCTTTGTTGCAGGGAGGGGAAGTCTGTACCCCAAAAAGGTCTTCCCATAATCCTGGAGGTGGGAGTGTGCTCGATACACCAATGGCAAATGGTGTGCAGCACACCTGCTCTGTGCCTGGGACACTTACCACTGTCCAGAGAGGGGTCCCAGCACTCGGGAGGCAGCCACCAGCAATCAGCACGAGCTGGCAGGGGAGGCAGACGGGCCTCCTTTGTCTGTCTCGCATTTCTTAAATTGGGAGATGAATGATCTGCAGGGAATGATCTGTCCTGAGTGGCAAGTACCAGACCCTGGGAGTCCTTCCGGGGGTGCACACTGCCCCCTAAGGAGTTGGTACATGAGGTACAAGCTGGGACCCTGTGGGGAGGGCTCCAGAGTGAGGTAGGACCTTTATCCCTTCAGCCTCTCCAAATCCAGGCTGGCAGCACAGAGTTCCTGGCAGGGGGAGGCAGAGGCCCTGAGACAGCCAGCCCTGGCTCCAGGTCTGGCAGTGAGGAGGTGAAAGCAGGTCTGGAATTGAGATGTCCTGCCCCTCAGGTCTGGTCTGCCATGGGGCTTTTTCTTTTCCCCTCAAGAACCCAAAGCCAGCCAGGCGCAGTGGCTCACGCCTGTAATTCCGGTACTTTGGGAGGCTCAGGTGGGTGGATCACTTGTGGTCAGGAATTTGAGACCAGTGTGGCCAACATGGTGAAACCCTGTCTCTACTAAAAACACAAAAATTAGCCACGTATGGTGGCACACACTTGTAATCCCAACTTCTTGGGTGGCTGAGGCAGGAGAATCGCTTGAACTCAGGGGGCGGAGGTTGCAGTGAGCTGAGATCGCGCCACTGCACTCCAGCCTGGGCAACAGAGCGAGACTCCGTCTCAAAAAGAAAAAACAACAAACCCACACGCAAAAGAACCAAGTGATCTGCAGGAACTGAAGAGGGAGGGAAGGGCAAGCAGATTCTCTGCCCAGCTCGGCCCTAACTCAAAGGTGAGGACAGGCATGACCTGGCCTCATTTCCCATGCTCTGTAACTGGAGGGCTTGTAGCCCACGGGCCGGTGTGTGGCTAACAGGGCCCTTCTGTTTTCCTGCAGTTTGCATGTGTGCCTCATGTTTGCATGGTGTCTCTGCTTTTAGCTCTTTTCTGTTTTCCTGTTGAGCCCTGCTGAGCTCTTCCTGTGTTCCTGGATCCTTCTGGCCCTGTATATTATTGCGAGACAGTCACCCCCGGGCAGGAGTAGCCTGAGTTGGGCATTTTCAATCAGAGGGACTCTCCACATCAGCCTCTGATGGGGCCCAGGAACGTGCTCTTCCACTGAGGCTGCTGCCTGGTCACAGGAGCTGGACCTCTGCAGCCTGTGGACATCTCTCCCCTGGGGGTCTGTGTTGTTGGCTCGGGAGGTGTCAAGCAAAATGTCAGCTTATTGGCCAGGCACAGTGGCTCACACCTTTAATCTCAGCACTTTGGGAAGAATAGGTGGGAGGATCGATCGTTTGAGTTCAGGAGTTAAGAGACCAGCCTAGGCAACATAGGGAGACCCCATCTCTAAAAAATATTTTTAAAAAGTTTAGTCGGCTGGGTGCAGTGGCTCACACCTGTAATCCCAACAGTTTGGGAGGCTGAGGGTTGGATCACCTGAGGTCACGAGTTCGAGACCAGCCTGGCCAACATGGCAAAACTCCGTCTCTACTAAAAATAACAAAAATTAGCTGGGTGTGGTGGCGGGTGCCTGTAATCCCAGCGTCTTGGGAGGCTGGGGCAGGAGAATCACTTGAACCCAGGAGGCGGAGGTTGCAGTTAGCCAAGATCACGCCATTGTGCTCCAGCCTTGGCAACGAGTGAAACTCCGTCTGAAAAAAAAAATTTTTTTAGTCAGGCATCCTGGCACATGTCTGTGGTCCCAGCTACTCAGGAGGCTGAGGCAGGAGGGATTGCTTGAGCCTGGAGGTAAAGGCTACAGTGAGCTGTGATAGCACCACTGCACTCCAGCCTGGGTGACACAGTGCAAAACAAAATCAAACCAAACCAAAAACCAACCAAACAAAAAACCCCTCAAACTGTCAGCTCATAAAGGGATGGGGAGGAGATGAGGCCGCAAGATAAGCCTATGAAATCAGAGCTTCCTCAAGCTGGCCTCCCTCTAGGGTTCGGGAGGCTTCCAGTGGTGGGAGAGCTGCAGAGGGCGCCGTGGACCACAGGTGGTTGTGATCAGGACGCCCTGCCTGCAGGTCGACAGGCACTGCAGGAGAAACCAGTTCAGGTCAGCTGAGCTTGAGCTGTCATTCAATGCGAACATGGAATGGAATTATCACAGATTCACAGGAAGTTCTAAAAATAATACTGAGAGGTTGGTAACCTTTACCCAATTTCCTCCAATGGGAACATCTTACATAACTATAGTATATTTTCTTTTTTTTTTTTTTTTTTTTTTTTTGAGACGGAGTCTCGCTCTGTAGCCCAGGCTGGAGTGCAGTGGCCGGATCTCAGCTCACTGCAAGCTCCGCCTCCCGGGTTCACGCCATTCTCCGGCCTCAGCCTCCCCAGTAGCTGGGACTACAGGCGCCCGCCACCTCGCCCGGCTAGTTTTTTGTATTTCTTAATAGAGACGGGGTTTCACCGTGTTAGCCAGGATGGTCTCGATCTCCTGACCTCGTGATCCGCCCGTCTCGGCCTCCCAAAGTGCTGGGATTACAGGCTTGAGCCACCGCGCCCGGCCAACTATAGTATATTTTCAAAACCAGGAAATTTGCATTGGTACAATCCAGAAATCTTAATCTTATTTAGATTTTTTTTTTTTTTTTGGACAACGAAGTCTCGCTCTGTTGCCCAGGCTGGAGTGCAACAGTCAACATTGTCTTGACTGTTCTAGGACCTTTGCATTACCACAAGAATTTTGGAAAGAGCTTGTCAATTTGTATTAAAAAGCCTACTGGGATTTTGACTGGTATTGCACTGGATAGTCTATTTTGGAAGAATCATCATATTAACAATATTGAGTTTGGTATATCTCAGCTCAATATTGAGATTGTAAGTCTCTGTTTATCTGGTAATCTCCCAGTAATGTTTTGTAATTTTCAGAGAACAGGTCATGTCAATTGCTTTTCAAATTCATTACTACGTATTTCATTTTTAAATGATATTGTAAGTGGTATTATCTTTTTTTTTTTTTTTTTTAGAGAGAGAGAAGGTCTCAGTCTTGTCGCCCAGGCTAGAGTGCAGTGGCATTATCATAGCTCACTGCAGCCTCAAACTCCTGGGCTCAAGTGATCCTCCTACTTCAGCCTCAGTTCAGGAGCTGGAACTACAGATGCCCGCCACCATACCTGTCTAAATTTATTTTAAAAATATGATTTTGCTGAGAGACAGCATTATATATTTTTTCTTTTTCTTTTTTTTCTTTTTTTTTTTGTTTTTTTTTTGTTTTTTTTTTTGTTTGTTTGTTTGTTTGTTTGTTTTTGAGACGGAGTCTCGCTCTGTCGCCTAGGCTGGGGTGCAGTGGCTGGATCTCAGCTCACTGCAAGCTCCGCCTCCCGGGTTTACGCCATTCTCCTGCCTCAGCCTCCGGAGTAGCTGGGACTACAGGCGCCCGCCACCTCGCCCGGCTAGTTTTTTGTATTTTTTAGTAGAGACGGGGTTTCACCGTATTAGCCAGGATGGTCTCGATCTCCTGACCTCGTGATCCGCCCGTCTCGGCCTCCCAAAGTGCTGGGATTACAGGCTTGAGCCACCGCGCCCGGCCTTCTTTTTCTTTTCTTTATTATTTATTATTATTATTTTTTTTTGGTAGAGACAAGGGTCTCACTATGTTTCCTGGGCTGGTCTTGAACTCCCAGCCTCAAGCAATCCTCCAGCACCAGCCTCCCAAAGTACAGGATTATAGCCATGAGCCACCATATTTGGCTGTATTATGTTTTAAAATTTTCAATTTCCAGTGTTTCATTGACAGTATATAGAAATAATATTGATTTTTGTATTGATCTTACAACTTGCAACATTGCTAAATTACTTGTTTTTTTGTTTTTTGTTTTTTGTTTTTTTTGCAGAGTCTCGATCTGTTGCCCAGGCTGGAGTGCAGTGGCGCGATCTTGGTTCACTGCAACCTCCGCCTCTTGGGTTCAAGCAATTCCCCTGCCTCAGCCTCCCGATTAGCTGGACTGCAGGCATGAGCCACCACGTCCGGCTAATTTTTTGTATTTTAGTAGAGATGAAGTTTCACCATGTTGGCCAGTATGGTCTCAATCTCCTGACCTCGTGATCCACCCGCCTCGGCCTCCCAAAATACTGGGATTACAGGCATGAGCCACCGCGCTTTGGCCTGCAAGAGCCTTTCTTGTGGTTTCTGAGAGAAGGGGTGGGCAGGACAGGATAAGCAGTTTTAGGACTGGCTAGTTTCAGGATTGGTCAATTTCAGGCTCTGGGGCATAGGGGCTGTCCCTTTAGTGTGGAATCCGGCCCTGGGGTGATTAGGGTAGTGACCGGCAGCCTGAAGTGGGAAAGCATGATAAAGGAGATGGTGCAGGGTGTGCGCTCTGGATTGGTTGGTTTGCATTTGAAAAGCACACTCTCAGGCGAGTTGTTCTCTGTCCCTAAGAACTGGAACCTTGCGAGAGGTGGTCCCTCCAGTGGGGTCAGCAAGGCTCCAGACATCAAAGCATCAGAATTAAGAAAATCAAAGCATGGTTAATACAGTGACCAATAGAATATGAGAGAAGTGATGATGTATCGCTTCCAAGACTAGGTTATAAAGACATGGTGCCAATCAGTGTGTTCTCTCCCTTTCTCTGATCCCTTGTTCCAGGGAAAGGCAGCTTCCATGTTGCCAGGAGCTGAGACCTTTTGCCAACAGCTGTGTGAATGAGCTCTTTCTCACGTGGATCCTCTAGCCCCAGTGATGAGGCCACGACCACATGTGTAAGTTATCTATTGCTGCGTAAAAGTTAACTCAAAGCTTTCAAATGACTGTAATCTCTTAAGAGACCTTGGGCCAGACGCGGTGGCTCACGCCTGTAACCCCAGTACTTTTGGAGGCCGAGGCAGGTGGATCACCTGAGGTCAGGAGTCTGAGACCAGCCTGGCCAACATTGTGAAACCCTGTCTCTACTAAAAATACAAAAAATTAGCTGGCGTGGTGGCACACGCCTGTAATCCCAGCTACTCGGGAGGCTGAGGTGGGAAAATCACTTGAACTCGGGAGGCGGAGGTTGCAGTGAGCCAAGTTTGCACCATTGCACTCTAGCCTGAGCAATAAGAGGGAAACTCCATCTCAAAGAAAACAAAACGAAACAAAAATAAGACCCTGAGCGGAAACCTCCCAGCTAAAGCACTCCCATATTCTTGACTTACAGAAACCAGAGAGATAATAAATATTTGTTGGTTTAAGCTACTACACTTTGAGGTAACTTTTATGCAGCAATAGATAATACATGTGATACTAGCCTCATTTTATGGATGAAGGCAAAACTCAGAGGGCAAGATGACCAGGTCAAGGTCACAGAATGAACAAGTGACAGAAATGACCTGCCCTCACAGAGGAGCCTTGCCCGTGGTACTTTCTCAACAAATATTTGTTGAATTGGCCCATCTTTTTTCTGCTATCATTAACTAAAATTTGAGGCACAATGGCGATTAGTTAAGATCAACATAGCCGGGCGTGGTGGCTCACGCCTGTAATTCCAAGCACTTTGAGAGGCCGAGGCGGGCGGGTCACAAGGTCAGGAGATGGAGACCATCCTGGCCAGCATGGTGAAACCCTGTCTCTACTAAAAATACAAAAATTAGCGGGCATGGTGGCACGCACCTGTAGTCCCAGCTACTCAGGAGGCTGAGGCAGGAGAATCACTTGAACCAGGAAGTCGGAGGTTGAAGTAAGCCAAAATCATGCCACTGTATTCCAGTCTGGAGATAGAGCGAGACTCCATCTCAAACACACACACACACACACACACACACACACACACACACACACACACAAACCCAACATGAATTAACATAGTAACAGCCTGCATGCCTGTTATTGGGCCAGGGACACCTGTTCTCCATTAGGTGCCTTGCTGACCCAGGGAAAGGCAAAGTCCTGTGTATGTGAACATCTGTCCTCCTTGTTGCCCCAAATCCAAATCTTCTTTCAGGGGACTCCCAGGACAGATAAGAAACAGGATCATTATCAGTGTGGGTCCAATCAGCAAAGAAAAAAAAAAAACACAATAATTTTTTTTTTTTTTTTTTTTTGAGACGGAATCTCGCTCTGTCGCCCAGGCTGGAGTGCAGTGGCCGGATCTCAGCTCACTGCAAGCTCCGCCTCCTGGGTTCACGCCATTCTCCTGCCTCAGCCTCCCGAGTAGCTGGGACTACAGGCGCCCGCCACCTCGCCCGGCTAGTTTTTTGTATTTTTTAGTAGAGACAGGGTTTCACCGTGTTAGCCAGGATGGTCTCGATCTCCTGACCTCGTGATCCGCCCGTCTCGGCCTCCCAAAGTGCTGGGATTACAGGCTTGAGCCACCGCGCCCGGCCACAATAATTTGAACAGGGAGGAATTTTTTTTTTTTTTTTTTTTTTTTTGAGACAGAGTCTCACTCTCGCCCAGGCTGGAGTGCGGTGGTGCTATCTCGGCTCACTGCAACCTCTGCCTCCTAGGTTCCAGTGATTCTCCTGCCTCAACCTCCCGAGTAGCTGGGACTACAGGTGCACGCCACCATGCCTGGCTACTTTTTGTATTTTTAGTAAAGATGGGGTTTCTTTCTTTCTTTCTTTTTTCCTTTTTGAGACAGAGTCTCGCTCTTTCGACCAGGCTGGAGTGCAGTGGTGCGATCTCGGCTCACTGCAACCTCCTCCTCCCAGGTTCAAGCAATTCTCCCTGCCTCAGCCTCCAGAGTAGCTGGGATTACAGGCGCCCGCCACAACGTCTGGCTAATTTTTGGTTTTAGTAGAGATGGGGTTTCGCCATGTTGGCCAGACTAGTCTTAAACTTCTGATCTCAGGTGATCCACCCGCCTTGGCCTCCCAAAGTGCTGAGATTACAGGTGTGAGTCACCGCGCCTGGCTGAACAGGGAAGATTTAGTATAAAATTAACTACAGGTGATTAGAGTAAAGAGTAATTAGCGGCCGAGCGTGGTGGCTCACACCTGTAATCCCAGCACTCTGGGAGGCCGAGGTGGGCGGATCACGAGGTCAGGAGATTGGGACCATCCTGGCTAACACAGTGAAACCCCGTCTCTACTAAAAAATACAAAAAATTAGACAGGCATAGTGGCGGGCGCCTGTAGTCTCAGGTACTCGGGAGGCTGAGGAAGGAAAATGGCGTGAATCCAGGAGGCGGAGGTTGCAGTGAGCCAAGATCACACCACTGGACTCCAGCACTCCTGCCTGGGCGACAGAGTGAGACTCTGTCTAAAAAAAAAAAATAATAAAAGGAAGTAATTGGCTAGTAAGAAGTAAAGAGCTAGACGCGGTGGCTCATGCCTGTAAACCTAGCACTTTGGGAGGCCGAGGCAGGCAGATCACCTGAAGTCCTGAGCTCTGGACCAGCCTGGCCAATATGGTGAAACCCCAGCTCTACTAAAAACACAAAAATTAGCCAGGCGTGGGTGGTGGATGCCTATAATCCCAGCTACTCGGGAGGCTGAGGCAGGAGACTTGCTTGAACCCAAGAGGTAGAGGTTGCAGTGAGCCAAGATAGCGCCACTGCACTCCAGCCTGGCGACAGAGTGAGATTCCATCACATACACAAACACACACACAGTAAAGAAACTAAAGTATACCGAAATAGCAGCTGCCACCTGCCAGGAGTGAGTAGGCGCTCAAGGAAGAGACGCCCCATTGCAGGACTGTATTCAAACCTTGTTGAATAAGGCTCAGATCCGTTTTTTGAAGAGTGGGCAGTGAAAGATGAATTTGGAGCTGAGAGGCAATAGATTGATAACTGGCAGACACAACCCAGCAAAAGGATCAACAGAAATTCTGGAGCTCAGGCACGTTTTGCTTGAGGCAGCAGGTGAAAGTTTTTCCCTAGCTTGAGACAAGCAGAGAAACATAAAAAATAATTATGGTAACTGTGATATTGATAAATACATATGTGGTTTTTCTGGTTTCCTGACATATAGATCCTAAAATCCTTGGAATCTCTGAAGTGATGTGTGTCTTTTGTGTGCTAATGAGATGACTGGTGGCTGGGGCTCCCTAGATAGCCTCAGGACTGGGGAGCTGATTGCCGGGGGAACCAACCAAGTGATTTGTGAGTTGGAACTTTCAGTCCCATTCACCCTCACTTTTGGGAAGGGGAAAAGGGAAAGGGGCTGAAGGTTGAGTTGATAAACCAATGGCTGATGATTTAATCAATCATGCCTACATAATAAAGCTTCCATAAAACCCCAAAAGGGACCAGGTGTGATGGCTCACGCCTGTAATCCCAGCAGTTTTGGAGGCTGAGGCAGCAAGATCACTTAATCCTAGGAACTGACTACTGGAGTAAGCTATTATCATGCCACTACACTCTAGCCTGAGCAACACAGTGACTCAGTCTCAAAAAATGAAACAAGGCCGGGCGTGGTGGCTCACACCTGTAATATCAGCACTTTGGGAGGCTGAGGCAGGCGGATCACTTGTGGTCAGAAGTTCGAGACCAGCCTAGCCAATGTGGTGAAACCTTGTCTCTACTAAAAATACAAAAATGAGATAGGCATGGTGGTGCACACTTGTAATTCCAGCTACTTGGGAGACTGAGGCAGGAGAATCGCTTGAACTTGGGAGGCCGAGGTTGCAGTGAGCCAAGATCACGCCACTGCACTCCAGCCTGGGTGACAAGAGTGAAACTCGGTCTCAAAAACAAAAACAAAAACAACAAAAAACAAAACAAAAACCAAAGGCCGGGCATGGTGGCTCACGCCTGTAATCCCAGCACTTTGGGAGGCCAAGGTGGGCAGATCACTTGAGGTCAGGAGTTTGACACCAGCCTGGCCAATATGGTGAAGCCCTGTCTCTACTAAAAATACAAAAATTAGCTTGGGCATGGTGGCACGTGCCTGTAATCCCAGCAACTTGGGAGGCTGAGGCACGAGAATCGCTTGAACCCAGGAGATGGAGGTTGCAGTGAGCAGAGATCGCACCACTGTACTCCAGCCTGGCCAACAGAGTGAGACTGTGTCTCAATAAATAAATCAATAAATAATAAAAGTATTTAAAAGAAAAAGCTGGCCAGGCACGGTGGCTCACACCTGTAATCTCATTTTGGGAGGCTGAGGCAGGCAGATCACGAGGTCAGGAGATCGAGACCATCCTGGCTAACATGGTGAAACCCCATCTCTACTAAAAATATACAAAATTAGCCGGGCATGGTGGCGGGTGCCTGTAGTCCCAGCTGAGAGAGGCTGAGGCAGGAGAATAGCGTGAACCTGGGAGGCAGAGGTTGTAGTGAGCCGAGATTGTGCCACTGCACTCCAGCCTGCGTGACAGAGGGAGACTCCATCTCAAAAAGAAAAAAAAGAAAAAGAAAAGGCTACCCTCACATCTGGGCTTGTGGTTGGGGGGTGCTAGGGAAAGACCTTGAGAAGAGTCGTGTGTACTTTGGGAGCATCGAGGTGGCTTGGCCAGCTGGGTACACCGACCCTCTGCAGACTTTGAGGAGTCAGCTCCTCAGCTGGTGGGGTTGAGGCCTCGGGAGAATTAGCTTATAATCCTTACCTTTTGCAGAGCCCTCCATCCAATCTGCGCTACCTTCTGGGGGACTCCCAGATGCATATCACATCACCCACCTTGATGAGAAGACGGGGAGACATCTGGGAAGTGGGTGGGCGGGTCAGAATTCTGGTCTTTGCCCTTTTGGGCTGAGGGAGTGAGGGCCCGGGAGGGGCTGCGCTTCTTTCCTCTGGAGCGATGAGGCCTCGCCTGGGCCCTATTGACCTCCCTTTCTCTGGCCCTGCAGAAAAACATGGAGGGCTTCCTCAGTGCACTGCTGGGTTTGATACCATCGCTCAGATCTTTGAGGTGATGGGGACTGCACTGGCTAAGGGCAGCTATGTCCTGATCCCTAGAGAAGGGCATTTGAAGTGACCAAGCAGCCTGTATCACAGTGTCTCCCATAGACAGGCCCCAGGGGCCTCTGAATGGGGAGGTGCTGAAACCATCGCTCCTGGAGCATAGTAGGTGGAGATCTTTGAGACCAGGCCTGCCCTGAAAGAGGGGTAGGGGTGGGAACCTGAAGAGGTGTCAGCAGGATGAGGGAAGACAGGGGCGGAGTCAACAGCAAGGCTGCCTCGAAGGACTGGAGTCTGTGGAGTCCCAACAGGAGCAGTCTGGCAACGGACTGGCCCCTTTGTGAATTAGGAGATTGGCTGGCTCCTTTGTCCAGTTCCTTCCTGCTTCATGGGGGTCCCTGGACTCAGCTGTTCAGGCCAGATAGGGTGACCAGTCCCTCTGTCTGATGGAGCATATATCTCAGCCCTACTCCAGCAGGAGGCAGATTAAACTCTGGCATTGAGTGTGGTGTGGGGAGGGAGCGGGCCTCACACCCCTTCCTCCTAGACCATCTTGTCCCTGTGATCTCACTTCCATACATGTGACTGAGGCCATGCCCTGCATGGCATGCCTGGAGGACAGCCCCCCTTGAGTGGAGGGGCCCCATTCTGTCTCCAGCAGCAAGGTCCTGCCTCAGGGCAGTGGATGGGTCATGGCGTGCCCCCCACATCTCTTTGACTTCAGGTCCCCTTTCTCTGCCCTGATATGGCACCCTCGAGTGGTTTCCCAGGGCCTTGTGGCTGGCGCCTGATGCAGGGTGAGTTGAGAGCACTTTGGAGACCCAGGACAAGAATGTCCTCCTTTCACGGCTACTCTGGCCTCAGCTCAGGTCCAGGGTGAGGTGCTGCCTTTCACAGGGTGGAGCTCTAAGGAAGGTGTGCTTTCTTCTTCTCTTCTCTTCCCCAGACAGAAGGGGACAAGCCACCTGCTATGGTTTGCATGTGGCGTTCCCTCCAAAAGCCACGTTGAAGCCTAATCACCAAGATGACATACTGGAAAGGGGGCCTCTGAGAGGGGATTGGGTCATGAGGGTTCCTTCTTCACAAATGGCTTGGGGCCCTTATAAAAAGAGCTTGTGGCCGGGCACAGTGGTTCATGCCTATAATCCCAGCACTTTGGGAGGCTGAGGTGGGTGGATCATGAGGTCAAGAGATCGAGACCATCCTGGCCAACATGGTGAAACCCTGTCTCTACTAAAAATACAAAAATTAGCTGGGCATGGTGGCGCACGCCTATAGTCCCAGCTACTTGGGAGGCTGAGGCAGGAGAATCGCCTGAGGCTGTCGTCCCAGCTACTTGGGAGGCTGAGGTAGGTGGAGGTTGCATTGAGCCAAGATAGCGCCACTGCACTCCAGCCTGGTGACAGAGTGAGACTCCATCTCTAAATAAATAAATAAATAAATAAATAAATAAATAAATAAATAAAAGGAGTTCGTGGGAGTGGGTTCGCTGTCTTCTGCTCTTCCACCATGTGAGGATGCAACAAGAAGGCCCTCCCCAGATGCCCATACCTTGATTTTGGATTTCCCAGCCTCCAGAATTGTGAGACCTAAATTTCAGTATCAGGTATTCTGTTATAGCAGCACAAGACAGACTAAGATACCACCCAAGCACTGAGGGGGCCTGGAGGTGAGAAGGTGCTGGCCCTTCAGCTCTCCCTCCCTCTGCCTTCACAAGCATTACCAGGACCTGAAGCTGAACCACTGTGGGACAGAGGATTGCAGTCAAGTCCTATAGACCTGGGTTCAAACCAACTTCAGACAGTGAAATCCTCAATCTCCAAGAGAGGACAAACATTTCAGGTTAAAAAAACAAAAAAGGCCGGGCACGGTGGCTCAAGCCTGTAATCCCAGCACTTTGGGAGGCCGAGGCGGGCGGATCACTAGGTCAGGAGATCTAGACCATCCTGGCTAACACGGTGAAACCCCGTCTCTACTAAAAAATACAAAAAACTAGCCGGGTGAGGTGGCGGGCGCCTGTAGTCCCAGCTACTCAGGAGGCTGAGACAGGAGAATGGCCCGAACCCGGGAGGCGGAGCTTGCAGTGAGCTGAGATCCGGCCACTGCACTCCAGCCTGGGCGACAGAGCGAGACTCCGTCTCAAAAAAAAAAAAAAAAAAAAAAAAAAAAAAAAAAAAAAACACAAAAAAGCAGATATCAATTCATATCTCCTAGGATGCTGTTAGAAAAAAGAACACAGAAGGGCCGGGCGCGGTGGCTCAAGCCTGTAATCCCAGCACTTTGGGAGGCCGAGACGGGTGGATCACGAGGTCAGGAGATCGAGACCATCCTGGCTAACACGGTGAAACCCCGTCTCTATTAAGAAATACAAAAAACTAGCCGGGCGAGGTGGCGGGCGCCTGTAGTCCCAGCTGCTCGGGAGGCTGAGGCCGGAGAATGGCGTAAACCCGGGAGGCGGAGCTTGCAGTGAGCTGAGATCCGGCCACTGCACTCCAGCCTGGGTGACAGAGCGAGACTCCGTCTCAAAAAAAAAAGAAAAAAGAACACAGAAAATGCCAAGCGTTGGTCAGAATGTGGAGAAATTGCTGGTGGGAATGTAAAATGATGCAGCTGCTGTGGTGTGGGCGGCAAGCCACTCCGGTGCCGAGGCAAGAGACGGAGGGCACGAGCTGTTCCAGTGTAATAAAATATATAAAATAAGAATAGTTATACTAGATATAGATAATAGATATGATTATATATGAGTATCATTAATCATTAGTTTGTAGCAATTACTCTTTATTCCAATATTATAATAATCCTTGCTCTACAATCACAACCTAGGAAAAACCAGGCCATACAGAGATAGGGGCTGAGGAGAGAGAGAGAAGTGACCAGAAGACAGGAGTGCGAGCTTTCTGTCATGCCCGGGCAGGGCCACCAGAAGGCTCCTTGGTCTAGCGGTAATGCCAGTGTCTGGGAAGACGCCTGTTGCCAAGTGGACTGTGGTCTAGCGGTAGCGTCAGTGCCAAGGAAAACCACCCGCTACGTAGCAGACGGGGCAGGGGAGTCTCCCTTTCCCCGGAGGAGTTTAGAGAAGACTCTACTCCACTTCTTGTGGAGGGCCTGACATCAGTCACGCCCGCCCGCAGTTATCCGGGGGCCTGACCTTCTCCCTGTGACGCTGTGCTTCAGTGGTCACGCTCTTAGGCTGCTTTCATGTTCCATCCTGTACACCTGGCTCTCCCTTCTAGATAGCAGTAGCAAAATTAGTGAAAGCACTAAAAACCTCTGATATGAAAAAATAACGGCATAGGCTGTGTCCTCTCTCTGTCTCTCTGTCTCTCCGCCTTGGCTGCCAAACAGGGAAGGGCCCCCTGTCCAGTGGACACGTGACTCATGTGGCCTTGTCAATCACTGGAGATGACTCACACTCCTTACCCTGCCCCTTTTGCCTTGTATCCAATAAGTATCAGCGCAGCCTGGCATTCGGGCCACTACCGGTCCCCGCGTCTTGATGGTAGTGGTCCCCCAGGCCCAGCTGTCTTTTCTTCTATCTCTTTGTCTTGTCTTTATTCCTACAATCTCCTGTCTCCGCACACGGGGAGAAAAACCCACCAACACTGTGGGGCTGGACCCTACACTGTGGAAGACAGTTTGGCAGTTCCTCAAAAAGTGAACCTTAAAAATTACCATCTGTTCCACTCCTATACATGTACTTGAAGGAACTGAAACAAGGACTTTGAACAAATGCTTGTATCCAAATGTTCATAGCTGCATTATTCACAACAAACTATTGTGAATAGTTTCCAAGAAGCATCCTTAAAAATTAAAAAACAGGAGGAGGCTGGGTGGAGTGGCTCATACCTGTAATCCCAGCACTTTGGGAGGCCAAGGCGGGCAGATTGCTTGAGCTCAGGTATTCAAGCCTAGCCTGGGCAACATGATGAGACCCCCTTTCTACAAAAAGTACAAAGATTAGCCAGGCGTGGTGGCTGGCTCCTGTAGTCCCAGTTGCTAAGGAGACTGAGGTGGGAGGACCACTTGAGCCTGGGAGGTCTAGGCTGCAGCAAGCTGAGATTGCACCACTGCATTCCAGCCTAGGTGACAGAGTGAGACTTTGTCTCTAAAACAAACAAACAAACAACAACAACAACTAAACAGTTAAATAAATGTATTTGTAAAAACCTGTTTGGACCAAGCAAAATGTCTCCTGGTCAAACTCAGCTTCTGCTATGAGATTTTTTGCCACAGGGACTGGGGTCGAAGAAGGGGAGGGGATCTGGGATTCAAAGGCCACACAGATGGGAAAGAACTGGCTGAGGGTGGAAGAAGGGGACCACCTGAACCAGCACTGGCCCAAGCCCCTTAGCCCAGTCCGCTCCTCTCTGTCCCCACTCTCCCTGCCTCAGTCCAGTCCTCCTGCTCATGCCTGCCATGGCCACCGCCATCCCCCACCCGGTCTGGGTGGTGTCCTTGCTCAGGTCTAGATCTGGCTGCCTGTCTCCCCTGCTCCCACATCCTGCAGCAGCACCCCATCGCCTCAGCGTCAGCCTAGCCATGAAAATGCTTCCCCGCTGGCGCCAGCCTGTGTTCCAGCTTCACTTCTGCGCTTCCTGAGCCTCAGTTCCTTTGTCACACATTGTAACCATTTTAATTTTTTAAATTTTATTTTTTTGAGAGAGTCTCTCGCTTTGTCACTGAGGCTGGAGTGCAGTGATGTGATCTCAACCTCCACCTCCCGGGTTCAAGTGATTCTTGTGCCTCAGCCTCCCAAGTAGCTGGCATTACAGGTGCCCCTCACCATGCCCGGCTAACTTTTGTATTTTTAGTAGAGACAGAGTTTCACCATGTTGGCCAGGCTGGTCTCTAACTCCCGACCTCAAGTGATCCGCCCACCTAGGCCTCCCAAAGTGCTAGGATTACAGGCATGAGCCACCGTGCCCACCTGTAACTTTTTAATGCTTTCCCTGTGGCAAGCAGTAAATGTTATCCCAAATTTTCTCAACAACCCTGTGAGGTAGCTAGCAGTGACTCCATTTTGTTTATTTGTTTTTGTTTTTGAGACAGGGTCTCACTCTGTCACCCAGGCTGGAGTGCAGTGGTACAATCATAGCTCACTACAGCCTCGACCTCTTGGGCTCGTGCCATCCTCCCGCCTCAGCCTCCTGAGTAACTGGGACTACAAGCAGGAGCTACTGCACCTGGCGGACTGCATTTGCGAGATAGAGAAACAGAGTCTCACACAGGCTAGGAGGCACTCAGAGGCCCATGCTCTTTTGCCGTGTGGTGGGTCCTCTCTGTCTTCGGTCCTGGGCTCTGTGCCTTGGCTCCTGTATGAGTCTACGCCTGTTGGTCCCCAGCGGCAGGCTGGTCACATCCAAGGACAGCAGATCCTGCAGCTCCTCCCTCCTGCCCTCGCAGCTGCAGGGGTGGACTTGTGGCCTCACCACCCAGGCACGGCCTACCAAGACCTCGGCTTCATGCTGCCTCTTCTCACCCCTTGAATGAGAGAGACACCAGCTCCACAGGGAATTTTTCTGGCACCAGAACTGCCAGGGGCTAAGGGACTAAGGGACTACAAATCGTTGCAAACACTCCTTGACCAGGAGGCCCAAGCCAGGGCTCCTCATGAAGGGTTCTCTCCACCAAAGCTGACTAGCCGGCTTCCTGCCCCTCTGTCTCCTGCCCCTCTGTCTCCTCAGCCTCCTGAGTAACTGGGACTACAAGCAGGAGCTTGTAGTCCCAGTTACAAGCCCTTCCCTGGCCCTGCACACGGCATCCCCTCAGCCTTGTTGAGGTTTGGGGCTCCCTCCACCCCATGGGAGCCCAGCTCTCCCTAGTGGACCTGTGCCATCCTGTGACTCGAGTTTGGGCTGGGAAGACATACTAGGGCGCGGTGTTCTGAGTGGGCTCTGCAGGGTCAGGAGAGATGGCTGGCCTCCCAAGGCCAGCTCTGCATACCTCTCTCCTGCTTCTGGCTGTTCCTTTTGGGGCCTGACTTGTTAAAGGAGATTATTGTAGTGATTGGCAGGGGCTCCCTGGAGAGCCTTGTGATCCGGCAAGCTGCTCCAAGCTGCAGACAGCATCAGTATCATGGCCAGTGAAATGGACTGTGAGCTCCTGGCCTCCCTCTTGGGAATGGGAGGGGGCAGAGACTGAGGGAGGAGGAAACGGCCTGCTCAGGATCACAGCAGCTGCCTCTGTTGGTGCTAAGCCGGGGTATCTCCTGGGTCCCAGGTGCCTGGAGAGCAGAGGCTGACTCCCCCTGTCCCACCCGGCACCTTGTGGTCCCAGCTGTTTGCCTTCCTCCACAAGGGCTGGTTCGTTGGGCCCTGTCTGCCCACCCATCTCCAGCCCAGGCCTCAGGATTTCTGGCCTCTCCCGTTGGACCTCATCCCCGCCAGCCCTCCCTGGAAGAGCCACCCTGGTCCTCAGATGTGGAGAGGAGGGTGGCGGTGAGTTGATCCTGGGAAGAAGAGGGCAGTGGGGGGTGTGCCCCGAGGGGCTGGGCCACTCCAGGTAGGCCCCTCAGCCTTGGGTGCAGAGCCCCCAAGCTGTCCCCGTTCCGCTCCCCCAGGAGTGGCTGAAGAGGCTAAGTTATCAGCTGCCTGTGGCCCCAGGTCCCCTGCTGTATTCCCAGGGCCCCAGGGGATGAAGGAGGGGATAGCAGGGCAGGAGGGCTTCTGGGAGAGGCCTGGGGTGCCCCACCCAATGCCACCCCTCTAGGAGACAAGATATCCCTGGTGGGGTGGGAAGAGAGGCCTGGAGCGGGGAGCTAGAAGGAAGCAGAGACACTGCGGGGACTCGAACCCCGGCCCAGCCGTGCTGGACGTGCCACCACCAGTGCCTTTTGCTTTTTCCTGCTCACTCTTTCACAGATCAGAAGGTGAAAAGCAAAACCTGAGTGCGGCCATGGGCCACACTCAGTAAAAGAAACACCTGCGGCGGCTCCGCGCCTCCCTCCCTCCCTCCCAGGCTCACCTCCTGCCTTCCTTACTCCTCTTGCAGAGGCACAGCCAGGGGCCAGTGTCCCCCAGCTTCACATCCACACCTCCCAGCATGCCACATGTGTGTCCTGACTCAGAAGCATGAAGTCAGGCCAGCAAACAACACGAGACACAGTCCTGCACGCTCTGGGGCGGTGTACGCAGACACGAGCTTCTGTGTGTGTGTAGAAATTTTCAGAAAGAGTCTAGGAAACCTGAGAGGACATCACTGTGTAGTAGGGTGGGATAGGTGAGGGCACAGGGATTTTACTTGCATTTTGTACCCATGGCTTGAATTTTTGACTCTGTGCAGATCACTTTTATAATTAAAGACACAAATCTTTTCATCTGAACAGGAAATCTAAGACCTGGGGACACTTAAGGCACCCTGGCCTAGTGGAAATGGTTCTCTGGGTCTGCTGGGCCCCAAGCACCTGAGGTCACGCAGACACCTGCCTGCCTCACCTTCCGTTCTCTGATCTGCCAACCACCGTCAGCTGTGGATTCCTTCCTGGGAGCTGGCATCACTGGAAATGAAGTCGGAAGTAAAGTGCCCCACCAGCCTCTCTCCTGTCACTTGACTCTAACCTGGAGTCCAAGTTCTGGGGAGGACGGGTCCAAGTCACCAGGGCCCCAGGACCCAGAGGTACACGAAGCCCACCTGGACCCTCAGCAGGTACTTGCCCCAGGCCACCCTCAGGATCCGCGGTCCACAGCACCACTGCTCTTGTCCGAGGCTCTGCCTCCCCTGGGCCCACGGTGGGTCCATGGGAGCCTCCCACGAGCTCTGCTGTCCTCGTTTTGAGAGTCCTGTCCTGGCTGCCATGGAGGGAGGGCCCCTGGAGCCCCTCCTGCCAGTGCTGAGGAGCTCAGAAGCCCTCCCCAGCGGGGTCCAGATGAGAAACAGAGGCTCAGAGAGGGCTGTAACCTACTCAGGGACACACAGGAGGTCAGGCCAGGTTGAGAGCTGGGTGCCTTCTACTCATCCTGATGAATCTGAGCAGAATCACCTCCCAACTTATCCACAACTTCTCTTTCACACAGACACGCACACACAACACACACCCCAAAGTCTGAGGACTACCAGGTGGGCTCTGAGCCAGGCCTGCGGGCCTCAGACCTCTCAAAGGGGTGGGGAACCTGCTGGGCCAACTGCCTTTGCCCCCTCCCCCTCTTCACTCATGCCCCATCCCTCCTCACACGTCCATCTCCCCTCACAGCCCCGCTTCAACTTCAGCCCCCAAACACACCGCGGTGCGGGCACTTACTTACTGCAGCAGCAGAGAGGAAACGTTCACGGCCATCTAAGTCCCAACCTGCCGATGAAGCAACAAAGCTCTGGCCTAAGAAGGCCTCAGAAATGGGGGCAGTCAAAACACACTCTGTAAGATGAGCAAAGAATTAATTCAGCGTGTTAGCAACAGGACCCTCGGGTGCGTGCTGTGGGACGAGCGAGCTACGCGGGGAAACGTGCCACCGGCTTCCAGGAACCACTGCACTCCATCAATGAGCAGAAGTAAAAGCAGTGGTGTTGGCAGGGCCAAGGGGAAACAGCAGCCCTAGAGCCATCTGGGGCGCAGGGCAGTGAGGAGAGCCAAGTGACTGGCCCTTCCCTCTGGCTGGTGGGGTTGCAAACCAAAAGCCGCCTTGAGGTATAGAAGGGGATTTGCCCAAAGATATTTGTGATTGTACAATTTGTAACCACAAAACTCTGGTGCTGGCCCACATGGCCCAGGTGGCAGTGACAACCTGTCACCCTGGAATGCCCCAGAGGACCCCAACCAGAACAGGTGGATTATTTCAGCACAAGTAATTGTGTCCCCATACAGTAACTACCAATCACAACAGTGTAAAATAAACACACGTACAGAGGCAGAAAGCAGAAAAGATATAAAAATCATTCCAAATTCAGCAGCTGAAAATAACCCCATAGATATTTGAGTCCAGTGCAAACAGGAAGACAGCGGAGTGTGTGTGCGCACGTGTGCACACCTTTAGGTCTGCACAGTCAACACCAGACACAGTGAAGCCCGAGCAGCAAGCAGCCCACAGCCGAGGGCCGTTAGCATTGGGAAAACCAATGCATCCCCGTGCATCAAAACACATGGCGCAGACTGCGGAGCCAGCTCAGGGGAAGCGGAGAGACCCCAGGAACGACGGTGAGAATGCAACTCCCTTGTTATTACACATGATATGTCAGATCTGGATTTGACCAACAAAATTGGGAGGAACTGATCCAGATGTGGAATGTGACAGAGAATCCCTTCCCATTGCCATGGAACATTTATAAAAATAATCATACGTTAATCAATGAAGAAAGGGAGCCACACATTTAAACAAGGAGAAATTGTACAGGCCACTTCCTCAGATAACCATTCTAACTAAGGTCAAATTATACATCAGGATCGAAACCACAAACATATAGGAAATAAGATAAAGTATTTTGTTTTTTTTTTTGAGACGGAGTCTCACTCTGTCACCCAGGCTGGAATGCGGTGGCACGACCTTGGCTCACTGCAACCTCCGCCTCCCAGGTTCAAGCAATTCTTCTGCCTCAACCTCCCGAGTAGCTGGGACTACAGGCATGCGCCACCATGCCTGGCTAAATTTTTGTATTTTTAGTAGAGACAGGGTTTCACCATATTGGCCAGGCTGGTCTTGAACTCCTGACCTCGTGATCCACCCACCTCGGCCTCCCAAAGTGCTGAGATTACAGGCTTGAGCCACCTGCTCATCTGATAAAGTATTTTCTTAAATACAGATGGAAGGCCTTCATGTGCCTTGGGGATCACGTCCTGAATCCTCATGGTGGCCCCCAGGCCAGGAAGTTGGCCCTGTCCCTGCCAGCCCCAGCTTGCACCACTTCAGGCTCCAGACAGTTCCTTCACAGCCCAGCAGCTTGCTCCTGCCCTCACAGACAGGAATGCTGTCCTTCCAGCTTCTCCTACCCTTCAGGTTAGAGCCCAAAGGTCCCCACCCCTGGTTAGGGCTGTTTTCCTTCTGGGGGGGGGCACTACACTCCTTGGTAACTGTCAACACGACTGCCCTTAACTGATGATTTGTGCATTGCCACCTGAGGCCTGTCCCGGCTGAGAACAGCAGCAGCGTGAAGGCGAGGCTGTCAGCTACTGCCTGTGTCTCTGGGGACCAGCTCAGGCTCTGGCCACGGGGGATGTTGATGGAGTGACCATAAGAAAAAAAAAAAAATCAAAACTCTGTGGAATGAGCAACAACTGTCCACTGTTTCCCTTTGCTGGGTACCCCACATGCCTGCTAGGCTCTCGCTGCCCACACGAAACCTTACATCTTCCTTGGATGGCATCAGTAGCCCCCCTCACAGACACTGCACACCCCAGCAGTTGAGGAACCAGCGTGGCCACAGCGGGCTGAGGGTGTAGTGGTGCTAGAGCAAGACTGCCTCACACCCTCGACTGCACAGCCACCCTTTACCTCCCCTCTTCCACTGCTAAAAGTACGCAAGCGTGATCCTAAGTGAACCAAACACACAACGCAAGCCTCTAGAAAAAGAGTAACACAACAAAATCCAAGGCATGCAGGAGGAAAGGATTAATGAAACAAAAGTAGAAATTAATACATATAAAAAAGGTAATTAAGATAATATAACTTTGAAAAACTGACTTGTAATGAAATAGAAATATCTAATAGCCCAGTAATCCTGGAAGAACCTGAAAAAGTTTTCAAGGTTGGGCACAGTGGCTCATGCCTGTAATCCCAGCACTTTGGGAGGTTGAGCGGAGGAGGATCATTTGAGTCGAGAAGTTTGAGACCAGTCTGGGCAACACAGAAAGACTCCACATCTACTAAAACAAACAAACAAACAAAAGTTTTCAGAACCACTGAAGCTCCTAAAAGAAGTGCCAGCCCCAGCTGGTGTTACACGACCCTCTGTGCCATGCAGCCTGCAGTGCAGAGGGTTGGGAACTTGTCTAGATATTTCCCATCATAAAGGGACAGGAGGCCGGGCGCGGTGGCTCAAGCCTGTAATCCCAGCACTTTGGGAGGCCGAGACGGGTGGATCACGAGGTCAGGAGATCGAGACCATCCTGGCTAACACCGTGAAACCCCGTCTCTACTAAGAAATACAAAAAACTAGCCGGGCGAGGTGGCGGGCGCCTGTAGTCCCAGCTACTCCGGAGGCTGAGGCAGGAGAATGGCATAAACCCGGGAGGCGGAGCTTGCAGTGAGCTGAGATCCGGCCACTGTACTCCAGCCCGGGCTACAGAGCAAGACTCCGTCTCAAAAAAAAAAAAAAAAAAAAAAGGGACAGGAAACAGCAGCTCCCCTCACTCACAAGTACCTGCATGATACTACTCATATTCAGTTTCACACAAACCAATAGATAGGCTTGAATACTATTTTTATCCCCATTTCATCCACCTGGAAACTTGCTTCATGAATTTAAGAAATCTGGCTAAAGTCACACACTACTGAGTGGCAAAGTAGGGAATAGAAACCAAGTTGTTGGGCTCAAAGCCGTGCCCATGACCACTGACCCCGAGTGTGTCTCTGCCTCCCCTGCTATCCTACCAAAACCTGCCCGATGATGCCCTTAAGTCCAAGCAGAACTTCTAATTCATTCCTTTTCTTCTCTGTTTTGTTTTTGAGACAGAGTGTCACTCTGTCGCCCAGGCTGGAGTGCAATGGTGCGGTCTCAGCTCACTGCAACCTCCGCCTCCTGGGTTCAAGAGATTCTCCTGCCTCAGCCTCCCAAGTAGGTGGGACTACAGGCACCCACCACCATACCTGGCTAATTTTTTTGTATTTTTAGTAAAGATGGGGTTTCACTACGTTGCCCAGGCTGGTCTCAAACTCCTGACCTCATGATTCACCTGCCTTGGCCTCCCAATCTTATTTGCTTTACAAGTCCTGCTTCAGGACTACCTTCCCTGACCACTGCTGCCTCCCTCCCAGCATTTGCCAGGGACTGTCATTGCCTTAGTTTTTTCTTTTCTTTTTTTTTTTTTTTTTGAGACAGAGTCTCACTCTGTCGCCCAGGCTGGAGTGCAGTGGCCGGATCTCAGCTCACTGCAAGCTCCGCCTCCCGGGTTATGCCATTCTCCTGCCTCAGCCTCCCGAGTAGCTGGGACTACAGGTGCCCGCCACCTCGCCCGGCTAGTTTTTTTTTTTTTTTGTATTTTTTAGTAGAGACGGGGTTTCACTGTGTTAGCCAGGATGGTCTCCATCTCCTGACCTCGTGATCCGCCCGTCTTGGCCTCCCAAAGTGCTGGGATTACAGGCTTGAGCCACCGCACCCGGCCTTTTTTTTTTTTTTTCTTTTCTTTTTTTTTTTTTTTTGAGACGGAGTCTCACTCTGTCGCCCAGGCTGGAGTGCAGTGGCCGGATCTCAGCTCACTGCAAGCTCCGCCTCCCGGGTTCACGCCATTCTCCTGCCTCAGCCTCCCCAGTAGCTGGGACTACAGGCGCCCGCCGCCTCGCCCGGCTAGTTTTTTGTATTTTTTAGTAGAGACGGGGTTTCACCAGGTTAGCCAGGATGGTCTCGATCTCCTGACCTCGTGATCCGCCCGTCTCGGCCTCCCAAAGTGCTGGGATTACAGGCTTGAGCCACCGCGCCCGGCCTTTTTTTTTTTTTTTTTCCTTTTGAGACAGGGTCTTAGTCTGTCACCATGGCTGGAGTGCAGTGGCGCAATCAAAGCTTGCTGCAGCCTTGAACTCCTGGGCCTAAGCAATCCTCCCACCTCAGCAACTAGGATTACAGGCACAGGCCACCACACGTGGCCTTTTAATTTACTTCTGTGCCAACAAAATAAAACTCAGGCCTAGGAACAGCTTGGTTCAGAAATCACAGAGGGACTTAGTATTCCATTAGTACAAATTGAAAAATTAAGTTCATCATCAGATGATAAAAGGAATAAAACCTGATACTCATCTCAAAAGATGCAGAAAAGACATTTGAATAAATCCAGTACCTATTATTATTTCAAATTTAAAAACTACTTTTTTTTTTAAGAGATAGAATTGCACTTCTCAGCATTTCACATTAAGAACCCAACTGCACCTTTTTCTCTGCCTCTAAACACCTGTAGTCTGATAGGGGATACTCCCCCAGACCTTAATCATTCACATAACACCTTGAGACTTTCTGCCATATCTGACTGAATATAGCCAGTCATTTTTTCCCCTTAAATCAAGTCACTTTTTTTTTTTTTAAACAAAGTCTCGTTCTGTTGCCCTAGCATGATCTCAGCTCACTGCAACCTCCTCCTCCTGGGTTCAAGTGATCCTTGTGCCTCAGCCTCTCGAGGAACTGGTATTACAGATGTGCACCACCATACCTGGCTAACTTTTGTATTTTTAGTAGAGACGGGTTTTTGCTATGTTTGCCAGGCTGACGTCTAGCTCCTAGCCTCCTATGATCCGCCCACCTCAGCCTCCCAAAGTGATTACAGCGTGAGTCACCTCACCCAGCCAAATCAAGTCACTTTTAAAATACAAATTTATTCTATGTCTAAGGACATTATCGATAAAGTGAAAACACAACCCACAGAATGGGAGAAAATATTTGCAAACCATATATCTGATAAGGGCCTAGAATCCAGAATGTATAAAGAACTCTTACAATTCAGTCATAAAAAGACAAACGCCTAATTAAAAAGTGGACCAAGGCTCAGCACAGACACTTCTCCAGGGAACACACGCATACAGCCAACAGCACCAGCAAAGGTGCTTGACAGCATCACTCATCAGAGAAATGCAAGTCCAAATGACAACAGAGGCTACTTCACACTCCATTAGAGTGATTCTAACCAAAAAGTCAGATAATAACTAGCGTTGGCAAGAATGCACAAAAGTTGGAACCCTCTTACTTACTGGTGGGAATGTAAAATGCTGCATCGACATGGGAAAATAGTCTGGCAGTTCCTCAAAAATATAGAGTTACTATATGACCCAGTAATTCTACTCCTAGGTATTTACTGAATTGAAAACACATGTTCGCACAAAAACTTGTACACAACTGTTCATAGCACCATTGTTCATAATAGCCCAAAACCAGAAATAATCCAAATGTCCAAATGATTGTGAATAAACAAAATGGGGTCTATCCATACAGTAGAATATTATTCAGTCAGAAAAAGGAATGCAGTACTGTTCTATGCTACAACATGAATGAACCCTGAAAACATGTCAGACCCATGTTTGAAAACAAGAAAACAAGACAGACCCAAAAAGACAAATATTTTATGATTACACTTACATGAGGTCCCTAGAAGAGGCAAATTCACACAGACAGAGAGCACAACAAAGTTTACCAGTATGACAAAGGTTACCAAAGACCAGGGGAAGACACAGGTAGGAAGATTTTTTTTGTTTTTTGTTTTTGTTTTTGTTTTTTATGAATATAGAGCTTCTGTTTGGGATGATGAAAAAGTTCTGGACATGGATAGTGTCGATGGCTGCACAACATAGCAAATATACTAAAAGCCGCTGAATAGTACATTTCAAAAGCATGAATTTTATCTCAATATTTAGAAGGAAAAATATTCTTAGAAGAAACAATATTACCATCATAAATGGAAAACCGGTAATAACAAAATACATACATACATACATATTAAGATTTACAATGTCTATTAGCAAGTCACCCTAACTCATCTTACAGACCACCAGCAGGACAATTACCCCTCTGGGCGACATGAAAAAGGCTGCTGGGGGCTTATGTCCAGTGCCCAGGGTCCAGCATGGCCCTCTTCCTCGGTTTGCTGATGGATCCCACTTCTATAGTGCGTCAGGAAGGAACCAGACCACCGTGCTCATGGCTTGATAGTTATTGCAGCCAATGGGAACAAGACAGGAAGAGAGAAGCATAGAAAATGGAATAAGGTCTGTGAATAATGTAATCATCAAAGGTGACTGTTTTTCACTTGGTATACCCAAGAGACCAGGGCTCACTCCCTGTCAAGAGTGACTAGCATAATGCTTGCATTATTTCATTAACCCTCATCCTACTTCTTACAGATGGGGAAACTGAGGCAGAAAGCAAATAAGTAAATAAGTAGTGGGTCCAGGATCAGATCCCGGCTCTCTGACTTGAAAGCCAAGACACTATATTGCCTCCCAATTGACCCTAATAGTGAAGTTCAGCGTATCTATTTACGAAACAAAGCATAGTTATTTAAAAGTCTTACCATATACTACCATCATCAGAAATTTAAATAGAAAAATATATCCAACTGCAGTATAGACTGTTAAATTTCAAAGGACAAACTTCATAAATGTGCATAACCTATATAAAGAGAAGTTCAATACTCCCAAGAAAACATGAAAATCATCATATCCTAAATGAACAGGGAGTTCAGTTCCTCAGTGGGAAGTCTCAGTATTATAATATGGTTATAAATGTAATGAAATTCCAATACAAATTCAAACACTACTAAAAAGAATGACATGCACCTCTATTTATCATATATCAAACTCAGTCAGTAGAAAGCTAAAATAATGAAAACATTGGGTTGGCACAAGGAAAGACAGATCTGATACAACAGACTAAAAGTCCAAAAACAGATGTCTATTAAATTATTTATATTTAATTATTTGAGATGGAGTCTCTCTCTGTCGCCCAGGCTGCAGTGCAGTGGTGCGATCTCGGCTCACTGCAAGCTCTGCCTCGCGGGTTCATGCCATTCTCCTGCCTCAGCCTCCCGAGTAGCTGGGAATACAGGCTCCCGCCACCAGGCCCGGCTAATTTTTTGTATTTTTAGCAGAGATGGGGTTTCACCATTTTAGCCAGGATGGTCTCGATTTCCTGACCTCGTGATCCGCCCGCCTCGGCCCCGCAAAGTGCTGGGATTATAGGTGTGAGCCACCACGCCCAGCCCCTATTTATTTATTTATTTATTGAGATGGAGTCTCACCCTGTCTCCCAGGCTGGAATGCAGTGGCATGATCTTGGCTCACTGCAACCTCTGCCTCCTGGGTTCAAGTGATTCTCCTGCCTCAGCCTCCCGAGGAGCTGGGATTACAGGCGCACACCACCATGCCTGGCTAATTTTTGTATTTGTATTTTTATTTTTTTGAGATGGAGTTTTGCTCTTATCACCCAAGTTGGAGTGCAATGGGGCAATCTTGGCTCACTGCAGCCTCCACCTCCCAGTTCAAGTGATTCTCCTGTCTCAGTCTCCTGAGTAGCTGGGATTACAGGCACCCACCACCACGCCTGGCTAATTTTTGTATTTTTAGTAGAGACGGGATTTCACCATGTTGGCCAGACTGGTCTCAAAATCCTGACCTTAAGTGATCCACCCACCTTGGCTTCCCAAAGTGCTGGGATTACAGGTGCGAGCCACTGCGCCTGGCCTATTAAATTATTTAGTCCATGGTTATCAAGTGGCATCCAAATCAGTAGAGAAAGTAGAATGATTCAGTATATGGTGTTGGGAAAATCAGGTTGCCATTTGAAATAAGTAAACTAGATTCCTACATCTTGTACTATAAACCAAGTAGATGGATTAGAGTTTAATGTCAAAAACAAAACCATAAAGGAACCAAAAGAAAATACGATATAACACCAAAGTATGAAACCATAATAATAAAAAATGGATAGACTTGGTTACAAAATTTAAAACCATTGGCAAGATCCAACACTTAAAAGGCAAACTACAAATGTGAACGATGTTTTGTAATAGGTAAGGGTAAATGTCCTCAACACAGTTTTCACAAAGCAATGAAAACATAGGTGAAGCCCAAAGTAGATGCACAGATCAGCTCTAACAGACAAAAAATATCCATTCAACCTCACAGAATCCAGAAGTGCAAATTAAAATACTGAGATACCATTTCTTGCCTTCAAATCAGCAAAGATAAAAACAAAGACAGTGAGGGGCCAGACTATGGGGACCCCCCACTGGTCACCTGCTGGGCGCATGGGCTCTGCCTGCCTGGGAGGAGGGTGCTCGGCAACAGAAGTCAAACTGCTCACAGCCTCTGGGCCGGTTTCTTTCACTGTTAAGAAACTGCCATAAGGAAATGGTCAGATGTATGCACAACAGTGTCTCAGGAAACAGAGAAACTCACCCCACCCTATTTCAATAAAGTCAGAAAAAAATCCTCATCAGAAAACAGAATAGTGTTTCATTAAAAAAAAAAAAAAATTGAAGCCCATACACATCTTTCTGGAGTGGAGGCAGGTGGCCTCTGCCTTATTTGTGAAATAGGAAAGTAGTGGAAGTAAAGACTTTGGCATCTTGCTCCAGGCACCTAGCTTGCAGCTCTATTGTAGAACAAGGAGCCTAGTGAAAGAGGAGTGGACTGACCCTGGGGAAGCCACGGCAGATCCCTATGCAGAATGGCAGTGCTGCTGAAGACGGTCAGTTAGGGAGGAGACAAAGGGGCCCCCGCTCAGCAGCCTCGAAAAAACCCCCGTGCACCAGACAGGAAGGACAATGTGTTCATGACGGTGGCCTTGAGACTCTGAAGAAATGGCAAGTTCTGGTCTATATAAGCCCTCGTAAGGCAGAAAAGCATGCAATATATTTTGTAAAAAGCTCCAGCGGGCTATGTACACCAGGAATAGGCTGTTCAGGGGTTGGGCACAGGGGTCAGGTGCTGGACACTAGAACAGGACTCCACTCCGACATTCCAGGTACATAGAACTTCCCAGTGAGAAGAGCTAGCCACACAGTAGCAGAGGCTTGGAAAGGAACCCACCCCAGCACAACTCTCTCTGAATGTGACCTTGGCTGCAAGCTGGGTTTGTATGAACTTACTGGCATTTTTAACAAGACAGTGTGTATAGAAGCATTTCAACTGCAAAGACCACTGAACTGGACACTGTCAGCGTGACGGTAACAAATAACCATTAGGCAGAGCAAAATGTAAATAAAAGTACTCTGTGATGGGGGTAGTCAGTGAGATGGGGAGGGTTCGTCCAGGGGCAGTGGGAACAACTAGAGTGGAGGTAGACAGAACAAGACCAGCTTTCTGTGAAATGCAAAATCAAATTAAACAGATGTGAGTGGATGGAAAGATGCACCTTATTCTTATATAAGAAGACAACGGCATGAAGACATCACAGGGAAGGTTAAGGTAAACATGCAGCCTGGAATAGCCTGGAGAATTCTGGAAAAGTAGAATAATGAGGTAGGGCTTCCCTTTCGCTATTTTAAAGTACAGACTACACTATGTAAAACCATTAGCAACTGGCATGTGAATACACAGATCAATAGCTAATAGCTGTATTAGCCAGAAAATGGTGTAAGGACAACAGGCTAACTAACCCTGTCACTTGTTACACTAAAATTAATTAAGTCCAGATAGAACCCTCCAAAATAAAAATAAAAAGAGTTAGGAGAAAACATGGGGTTTAACAACAACAAAAAAATCTTCAGCCGGATAAATCTTTTCGAACTACTCATAAAATCCAGAAACCATAAAAGAAAATTAGTATGTATATATAAAAAAACTGAAGAGCAAAATATTACAACAAAACTTAAAGATCAGTGAGAAACAGGAATGTATTTGAAAGGGTTAATTTCCTTAATATGTAAAGAGCTCTTATTAATCAGTAAGTATACAACCCAATAGAAATGCAAATCAAAACTACAATTAAATACTATTTTCCACTTCTCACATTGACAAATAACCAAGTTTAAGAGCACAGCCTGGGTGAAGGTGTGGGGAAATGTCAATGGGACCCACCTCCCTGCAGTGGAAGCTGGGGGCATCCACCATATTCGGAAATTCACATATGCTGTGCCCAGAATTCCTCCTGAGGAAACTTTCCCTCGCAGAGGGACTTGCCCATGTACATAAACACACATGTACACAGATATGCGGTACAGCCTTATCCACAGTAAAAATTGCTGAAAACAACTTAATGGTTCCCCAAAAAGGCAATGGGTAATTCAAACACAGCTACCACACAGATGATGAAAAGACCAAGGCAGACATGAACATAGACATGCAGTGCTCGCCTAGATGTACTAGTAACTCAACAGTCCAAAGTGCAAGACGGGCTACGTGGTGTACCCACGCCTGTACAGCTTTATACATACACACGTTCTCTGGAAAGAAACTGCAGCAACTGGCCATGGCAGTGGCCTCTGTGGGAAGGGAGGCTGGGGGTTAGAGAAAGATGCCATTGAATCACCCACAGGGTTTGAAGTTCGAACATGTGCAGGTATTGCTTTGAACAGTTTTCACATATCTATTCATAGGTGAAATTAACTGGAAGGAAACCAGCAAAGCATTTGCCTTTGGGGTCAGCACAGGAGCAGGGCCTTGCTTTGACACACAGATGGTGGGTCACACAGTTGTCACCTTGACAGAAAAGAGGGACAGCACACCAGTCACTCTAGGAGCTGAGGCCAGAGGAACTCAGGTATTGCCTTCTAGAGGTAGTAAGTCCACCGGGGCAGATGCCAAGCCGGGTGGTGCCTGGCTGTGTACAATGTTCAGCTCCCTGTGCCCCTATGAGTGCCCCTATGAGGTAAGAGCCAGAGCCGGGCTCACACCTGAGCTCCTGTCATGTGGTGGCCCCTTACAGGACAGAGAGTGTGTACTTAGGCCCTGAAGCTGCCACGCTGTGCCCAGCGGAGGGTAGGTGCAGACAGCACTCCTTCCCAGACCAGGATGCCACGTAAGATTTCAACAAACTAAAGAGACAAGTGAATAAGAGATTATTAAATACCACTTTTTACAAATGTCACAGCTGCTTTCCTAAATAGTTTGTTTTTTGTTTATTTAATCTGCTTAGGGGAAAGAATGCCAGGAATTAGACTCTGGGACCTGCAGGATCCACTATTGTGTTGTGCTAAGCTAGGCGCCATGTTATACCCCA
Organism: Macaca mulatta; assembly: GCF_049350105.2. Taxonomy (NCBI): domain Eukaryota; kingdom Metazoa; phylum Chordata; class Mammalia; order Primates; family Cercopithecidae; genus Macaca; species Macaca mulatta. The sequence continues at coordinate 8,956,704 of NC_133419.1, forward strand.
TTCTGGTATAGACAGGCAGTTGTAGCCACTAAGCAGTTTTACCCAAATTCCACAGCACATGAGGAGAGGACCAGCATTATTCTATTTTGGCAGCAGACACTTTCAACCCATCTCACAAAACAGTATCACCAACCAGATGTGCCAAGAGCCAGAGCAGGTGAAGACGCCTACAGATGCTGCCTCCTCTGGATACTGCCTCTGGGTGCCTCAGCTCTGCACCCAGAGGAATGCAAAAGAGATCCCTGCAGCACTCTTTGCGATGGCTAGAAAACTCTGTAAATAACCTCAAAGCCATCACTAGAAAAATGGTTAAAATAACCACACCAACACGCACAATATTACATGTTATAGAGCCATAAAAATAATGGTACACATTGTATGATTCCATTTTAGGGCAGAGAATAATAGGATAAATTTTAGTACATCCACAGCCAGAAAATGTCTGAAGGAATATAAATGAAGTTGTCATTAGTAGTTTTTTTTTTTTTTTTTTTTTTTTTTTTTTTTTTTTTTTGAGACGGAGTCTCGCTCTGTCGCCCAGGCTGGAGTGCAGTGGCGGGATCTCAGCTCACTGCAAGCTCCGCCTCCCGGGTTCCCGCCATTCTCCTGTCTCAGCCTCCCGAGTAGCTGGGACTACAGGCGCCGCCACCTCGCCCGGCTAGTTTTTTGTATTTTTTAGTAGAGACGGGGTTTCACCGTGTTAACCAGGATGGTCTCGATCTCCTGACCTTGTGATCCGCCCGTCTCGGCCTCCCAAAGTGCTGGGATTACAGGCTTGAGCTACCGCACCCGGCCTGTCATTAGTAGTTATCTGAGGGGTTGGGGATTACAGAGGAACTTCTATTTTCTACACGGCCTTTTTCTGTAGTGTTTGAATTTTAATTACAAGACTAGTGATTTATAAATTCATACACTCCACAGCCCCATCCATGACGATAGCACATAATATAATAACATTAGCCATGGACTTACCTAAATCTGCATAATTTTGGTCTCTTCAGGACAGTTGCTGCAATGCAGGCATAAGCAGAGGACAAAGCCACAGTGTGACCTGGGTGCAGAGCACTAGGTTGGGGATCCCCAGCAGACACATGACAAGAGCAATTTAAAAAATTATACCTTGACAAAATTATACATGATTATATGTCTTGGACCCTGGGAGTCTTATCAGCATTAAGCCCATGAATGCTAAATTCACACACAGATGACAAGAATCTATTGTACCAATTAAAGTCTTAGTAGGTCACTGCATACATGATAGACCAAAGAGGGCAACCAGCAGAAATTTAAGTTTCATATATAGAGCGTCGTAGAGGATATGAACAACAGATACTCTCATACTTAGGTATGCAAAGCTGGACACCCACTCTGGGGGGCAACAGGGCAGAATGGAGGAAAACGTCGGACTCACGTCCTACGACCCAGGAATTTTGCTTCTTGGTACCTACCCTGAGAAACGCTCATGCATTGTACACAAGGGGTTGTGTATGACAATGATCGCACAGTATTGTTTGTAATATCAAAAGATTAGAATACTGTAAATTTCCATTAATAGCAGAAGGGCTAAACTCATAGACATACCATGCAGCAGTTGAAAACAATGAGGGCAGTTCTCTGTGTACTCCCAGGCATCTCCCTACTGTTAAATGAAAAAGTAATCCATAATGTACAATTTTACCACTTCTATAGTATCAATAAAATACAATAGTATTTTACCACTTCTATAGAAAAGAAACAATGCAACATCTTTTTCAGATACAAATGGAAGTGAATAAGAAGAGGTATAGCAGGAAACACAGCAAACTGGTAACACTGGTTACCTCTGGAGGGTGGGGGATTGTAGTGTCAACCTTGTCAGTCACCTTTCAACTCTGTATAACAAGAAAACACCCACATATGACTTCTACAAGGACACTAAGAAACAGTGTCGTTGAGAAGCAACCTAGTCGCCATGGATGGGAGAACTGATGAACTAACTGAGGTATAGTCACATGATGAGCTCTATCCAGTAAACAAAATAAATGATCTACCCCCGGGCAGGGGCTGAACCTTACCATCATATTAAATGAGAATGTTCCATAAGATTACATGCAAAATAACAACTTTTCTATAAAAATAACTAAAATATAAATATATACTTTGAAAAACACATTTAGATCAGATTCTTTTGCAAAGTTATATAAAAAGAAAGCAAGTGAGAGATAAACCCACGATTCAGGATGATTATTACCTCGGCCTAGTGGGTGGCAGGGGGCGGCAGGGGAAGGCGGGTAGTCTGGGACCACATAAGTGGAAGGGGTTACTGTCTGTATTGTCCTAGTTTTGTATTGGATAGGAGATTCAGAAATGCTTACCACATTATTAAAAAACAATTAAGGAAAGCAAATAAAAGAGAGCCATGTTATGTCCTGAATCAAAGACTAAGATTTACCCAGTTCTGTGTATTTGAGTTCCAACACAGAGAGAACATTCTTGCCTTAGAGGAGTGTTCTAGCCTCCATTTACTAGATTTTAAAGCATAATGAAAAGCATAATGATCATTTAAATTCCACTGCATTTTATTGAAAACAACAACAAAAACTGGAGCCTAAAATTTCCAGAAATAGATACAGACAAAAAATGTTAAGAACCATTTGATCCAGCAATCCCACTCCTGGGTATCTACCCAAAGGAAAAGAAGTCATTATACCAGAAAGACACTTGATGGCAGCACAATTCACAATCGCAAAGATATGGACCCAACCCACCAACCAGTGAGTGGATACATAAAATGTGGTATCACTATACCATGGAATATGACTTAGCAATAAAAAAGAACAAAATAATGGTTTTTTGCAGCAATTTGGATGGAGTTGGAGGATATTATTCTAAGTGGAGCAACTCAGGAATACAAAACCAAACACTGTGTGTTCTCACTTATGAGCGAGAGCTAACTTATGGGTACAAAAAGGTACACAGAGTGACAACGGACACTAGAGACTCAAAGTGGGGAGGGTAAAGGGGGGGACGGATAAAAACCACATATTGGGTACAATGTACACTACTCAGGTGACTGGTGCAGTAAAATCTCAGACTTCACTACTGTAGAATTCATCTATATGACCAAAAGCCATTTATACCCCAAAAGCCACTGAAATTTAAAAATATATATATATACACACACACGCGGGTGCACACACACGTGAAGAAAAAAAAGAAAATTATAAGAAGTTAATATTGACAGGCCTGGAACAAAAAAACAAAGACAGTATTTAGTCATTAAAATTTTGCTATTTCAACTTCATCAGTGTAAATAATTAATTTAAATGGAGAGGAGTGTTCATTGTAACCATAGGAATACATACATGTTTAGCTACTAAAGAAAAAATAATCAGAAGCAAATTCAATGGACGTATCAGTTATTATTAGACTTACCAAAGACTTATCAGACTGATTTTTAAAGTCCTGGTACAATAGATACTTTTTGCACCAACAATAACAGGAACAATGGAGGATAAGGTTTACAATCATAAGTGGCAAATGTGGCCTTCCCAATGATACTAAGAGTTCATGATCATTATAAAGGTCAATATGAAAATTTCACATGGTTAGTGGTCAAGGAGGAAAAATGCAGATAGAAACTGTGGTAAAATAGAAAATTATAAAAACCATTCGATCCAGCAATCCCACTACTGGGTATCTACCCAAAGGAGAATAAATCATACCAAAAAGACACCTGATCACAGCACAATTCAGAATTGCAAAGATATGGAACCAAGCTACATCCCATCAACTGATGAGGGGATAAAGAAAGGTGAGTACAGAAATATAGACTAGGGACAACTAAAATACCTTAAAAAATACCTTATAACGTTGGATTTGGCATGGATTTCTTGGACATAACACCAAAAGCACAGACAACAAAAATAAAAACAGATAAATTAGACTATTTCAAAACTCAAAACTTCTGTACATCAAAGAACACAATCAACAAAGTTAAAAAGTAACCTTATGGAATAAGAGAACGTATTTGCAAATCATATATCTGATAGAGGGTTAATATCCAGAATATAGAAACTCCCACAAGTCAACAATAACCCTAATAACCCAATTTTTAAAACAGTCAAAGGACTTGAAGGGACATTTTTCCAAAGACAACATACAAATGACCAGCAAGCATATGAAAAGATGCTCAGCATCACTCATCATTAGGGAAATGCAAATCAAAACCACAATGAAATGTCACCTCACACCCACTAGGATGGCAGCAATCTAAAACAGCAGAAAATAACCACCGTTGGGGAGGATGTGGGAAACTCAGAACCCTTGTGCACTCTTGGTGAGAATGTAAAACGGTGCAGTTGCTATGAAAAACATACAGTGGTTCCTCAAGAAATTAAAAATAGAAATACCGTAAGATTTAGTAATACCACTTCTGGCTATATACCCAAAAGAACTGAAGGTAGGATCTCAAAAAGATGTGTGTACATTACAGCATTATACCTGTAAATGCAATAATATAGGTATTTGTACATAGCACCATTATTTACAATAGCCAAAAGCAACCCAAGTGTCCACTAACGGATGAATGGATAAACAAAATATGATATAAAATACAATATTATTCGGCTTTTAAAAAGGAAGGAAATTCTGACACATGCTGTGTTCAGCAAAATAAGCCAGTCACAAACAGACAAATACTTCATGATTTAACCGATATGAAGTGCCTGGAGTAGTCAAACTCACAGAAAGTAGAAAGAATGGTGGTTGCCAGGGCTGGAGGGAATGGAATGTTTAATGTTATTTAACGGGTACAGAGTTTCAGTTTTGCAAGATGAAAAAGTTCTGGAGATTGGTTGTACAACAATGGAAACATACTTAACACTACTGAAAGTATACTTAAAAATGATTCAGACGGTAAACTTCCATTGTATGTATTTCACCGCAAAAATTTTCACGAGTAGCAACAAATAAATAAAATTGCAAAAACGTGATGTTAGCAGCTATGTAGGGAAATGGATATAATATACTCACAACAGGAAGTGTAGCTTTCTGGAGTCATTTGAGTCTGTGAAGAGTTATAAAAGCGTAAGTGCTCACTGCCCAGGCAATGCCACTCCGGGGATATATATGTACACTAAATTTACAGAGATGCTCACAGCTGCACGATTTAAAATAGTCAACACAGTTTAACAACTCAAGAGATGGGCTAAATATCCTTTAGTATAAGCACAATGGCATAAAATCATGCAATCATTCATTCATGATCTTTTTTGAGGATGAACAAGCAGATGAAAGTTATGCTTTCCACAGAAAAATACACACAATTTCAGAGCATTTATAGACTTCTAGAAACCCATCCATGGGACTTCCTTTGGGAAGGTTAAGAATCCTGAGAAAAAGCCTCTTCAAATGTGTTTGTGAACTCTGCCGGTACAGGGAAATATTAGTGGAAACAAAACTAAGTGTAGAAACAGATCAGACCAGAACATGTACACTGATTCCCGTTGCATGAAAAGTCCAGCGCCAGGCGGGCGGGCAGTCAGCCACAGAACAGGGACTGGGACCCAGGAGGAAGGGGCTAGACCTGACGCTAGGCACCAGAGGGGGCGGGGAAGGAGGGCAGAGGCAGGAGAGTTCACTGTGAGAGCTCAACAAGGAGTAGCTGCTGCCAAACATCTACATTCATTTACTCGCATTTCACAGACACAGGCTCGGGGAGGTTAAGTAACTTGCTCCCAGACATAAAGTTGCCAAGTAGTCCAGTCAGGATTCGAACCAGCTCCAGTGCCCTATTAGGTCCAAATCTACTCAGATGGGGAAACAGAGTCAGGGACGAGCAACAACCAGAGGCCCATTCAGGAAACACCAGCCTGTCCTCGAGGTCTTCTGCAGTGAACCCTCCCACTGTGACAACAACCCTCACAGGACAGGGCTCTCTGGTCACAGGAGGTGGGCTCTGAGAGCACCAAGCCCCTCCTCACACACAGACTCCACAACACACTCCACAGGGAATAAGGTTTAAACGTAAAAAGACGAAACCATACAAGTTCCACAAGAAAGTATGGATTAAGATTTATATACTCTTGGAGTGGGAAAGATCTACACATAACAAGTTCAGAAACCACAGTGATAAACTATCCTCAGAAAATCATGTAACTTTTATCTATCTGAAACACAAAATTAAAAGGCAATCTATAAGCTGGAAAAAATATTTGCATCAAATATAACAAAATATTATTAATATCCTTAAGATGTAAATAGCTTTTACAAAACAACCAATAGAAAAATGACTAATTAGGAATTCAAAAATCATACACACACGCACACACACCACAAATGGTCAATCAACATATGGTAGAGATGTTCAATCGCCAGCAGACAAACAAATGCTCACACCCACGGGGAAAGCAGACTCGATCCACTGGAGGAGCAAAGTTTTCAATGTGATAAAGCCCGTTCTGAGGAAGAGGGGAAGGCATCAGGTTTGCCTCACTAGTGAGAACACGAATTGAAAAAAATCCCTCCCTGGTGGGCAGTTCAGCAATATGAACCTGAAGTCTTAAGAGTTTAACAGAGTCATTTCCTTCTCGAAATGTATTTAGCATTCCCAAAGAGATAACAGACGTGAAAAAGTCTGAGCTACAAGGAAAGTCATCACAAGTATTATTTACTAAGAGGAAAAAAAAACCTAGAAAATACCCTGTATATCCACTGAATCAAGATTGTTTAAATTGATAAAGCCATGCAAGGGAACATCCTGTCATCATTAAAAGAAGGTGTTCATTATATACTAGTTACAAAATAGAATTTATGGCATAATCCCATTTTTGTATAAAAATGTACTTATCCCATGCATACAAAAGAAATCCTCCAAAAGCAAATATGCCCATAACGATTGTTAATGGTAAGATTACTGAGGACTTTTTAAAAAAATTTCCTTATTTGCAAACTTTACAGTAAACTTTTTTTTTTTTTTAGCATATTAGAACTCAATGAAGAATTATTTAAAAGAGAGGAAAGGCAGTGCAGGGCTGGGGGTCCTGGAGGGTGGTGGTGGGTCATCCTAACCAGCAGGCTGGAAGGTGCTGGAGGGGATGTCCTCACTCAGAGGAAGGTCACAGTCACCTGCCTTGGAGCACATACCTGCTCATCTTTTCATAATGTTAGTGTTCATTTTGCTATCTTCCTGTTGCCATTTCCAAACAGCATCAGTATGTTTTTGTTTGTTAAATATGAACATTTAAAACACATCATAAACATCTGAAAGCCTATTTGGGCATGTCTTCACTTCATGCCAGCACTGCACCGTAACGAGTAGCACACAGAGCCAGAGGGTAACACTTCCTCCAGAGGCCTCACCGTACATGGAGAGTTAGCCCTGGCATTAAGGGTCCTTGGAATCCCTTAAGAGTCACACTCAATAAGATGCACTGAGGGCAGCTGAGTCAATCTCCTTTTTGTAACACAGGCCGTTCCTGCAGTTCTCATTGTCGCCAACCTGGGCATACTGACGAGCCTCAACCAATACTGGCTCTCAGGGTCCTTTCCTTTTTAAAAGAAGTTCAAGTTCAACTTTTGCTATTCTTATGTCCCATAACTTTCAATTTGCACAAGATGAGCCATGCCCGCTCACTGAATTCCATTATATTACCCACACCTCTGGAAATTCACAGAAAGTCTGAATTCAGATCTATGCATAAGGATGCAAACTGATTAGCAATAATTGCTGGCACTGCCATCAACACCTCCTGTTGATCTCACCTGATCTGAGGATAATTGAAGGCAAAGAATGTGGCCCCAGCCCCTGGACTGGAGTGGAGGCAAGGAGGGTGGCGAGCTGTCTTCAGCAGTCAGCCTCACCTCTCTGCTGCTGTGTCAACAGGTGCCATTTCAGCCCCACTTCTAATCCCCAACATTTATACCCTGTGAATCAATTTTTTTTTTTTTTTTTTTTTTGAGACAGAGTCTTGCTCTGTCGCCCAGGCTGGAGTGCAGTGGCCGGATCTCAGCTCACTGCAAGCTCCGCCTCCCGGGTTCACGCCATTCTCCTGCCTCAGCCTCCCGAGTAGCTGGGACCACAGGCGCCCGCCACCTTGCCCGGCTAGTTTTTTGTATTTTTTAGCAGAGACGCGGTTTCACTGTGTTAGCCAGGATGGTCTTGATCTCCTGACCTCATGATCCGCCCGTCTCAGCCTCCCAAAGTGCTGGGATTACAGGCTTGAGCCACCGCGCCCGGCCATTTACGCAGAGGCATCTATAGCAGTTATCTTCCAGGGTGGAAGCAAGTTTTGTAATAATCATAAAAAACAAGAGGAGAAACAAGGAGTTCTGAAAAGAAGACAGGGTGGTTATAGAGGTGCTGGGATAAAAGCAAAGCAAAAGGGTAAGATAGGAAAGGAGGCCTGGATTGTTTCTGGGGCATCCAGGGAAAGGAGTGGCAAGCAGGAAGAGGGCCCTGGACCCTGCACACAGCAGTGCCCCATTCTGGCGGTGCCATGAGCACAGACAGGTTTACTGGGTGGGTGGCTCAGTGACTTCTTTCCAGCACTCAACCCATTTGTCAGTAGTGTACACGTGGAGGGGTCACCCAGATACAACGGCACAGGCAAATAAGACACAGTTGTAAGGACGGCAGCCAGTCCCGCAGCTCATGAGAAGGAAAGAATCCTTCAGGTCATGATCCCCCACCATTTGTGTTGGTCCCCCTGGCTAGTCCCAGTTCAGCCCTTATCTCCCCTTCTCAGGCCAACAGGCCCAGATGAGTAGAACAAGCCTCCCTTGCTGCTCCCTTTGAAACAAGCACCTTCCTTCTCAGCACAGAGGCTGGCAGTGGCTTCCATTTTATGCCCAATGTTTGTCTCCTGTAAGCATAAACCTTACACCCCAAGAGGTAACACCGAACAGCAGTGCAAGGACAGAACAGTCCCACCCAGGACACAGAGGCAGTTTGCAAGCCAAGATGTACCCTCCAGATTCCATGTGCTTCTGCTCACACCTTTGCACAGCCTCTGCTTGCTTAGTGTAGCGCACACACAGGGAAGCCCAGACGTTTTAGTCACTCAACAAAAGAAAAAAGCCAAATTCTTTAGTGAGATAAGAATTACACATATACTTAGACCCAAATCCCAGACACATTCCAGCCTCCCAAAGACTATGGAATATACATATTATGTGTCCATTTCTGTTTTTATTCAGACTTTCCCCTAACCAAACAAAAATAAGTACCACTTAGAACTCTAACCAGGTAATGTTTTAAAATATTATGGCAAAGTACTCCCCACCTACACACACCCACCTTCACTGGCTTGAGTGGTTCATCACATTTCAAACAAATCATTACCAACTCCCAAGAGATACCCTCCCCACCCAGCAGTCTGCAGACCACTTGGGATAATAGCAGTTTTATCTGTGGTTACCATGCTCTCCCACATGGCCTTAATTACTTGGAGCTAGCAAATCTAGACCTAAATCTACAATATGAAGATACATCCACAACTTCCTTATGAAGGCAATGTGATAGGGGTCGAGAAATGTAACATAGCAATACAACAATTCTCATGAGTTTAGAACTCAAACCTTTATTTGTGCTGTAAAGTGGAAGAAAAATGATTAGTAATTACGTACATGACGTAACAGAATTAGTTCTTACCATACAGAGCAACACACCAGTACTTTTAACCATCTACTTTTACAGTTTCAATTTCACAACAGCATACCGGAGACTATTTCCCCATACATGCATGAGTAATACACTCTAAATCCCAACAACAGGATGTTTGCATCATCCCCAAGTCACTGGTTAAGAACTGAACTACCATGTCAACATATTTTTAAACATTTAAAAAACGGAACCCAGAAGACAGAAAGATCCCAAGGATAAAAATAACCATGATTTTAAAAATTTTAAGTGAAATTTAAAGGGAAGAAAGAAATGATAAAAGGCCATTGGTATTACTTTACCAATTCAATACCGCAGCTTATTACCAAGCAGGTTTTTCAGATCACACATGTAGTAAAGGCACCTCACCCACTCCCTCCCCACAATCCCCATCCCCTTTCCTTTTTAGCTCTTGTTTTCCACATGGATTTTAAGTGATAGTTTCCCCTCTAGCCTTGGATCATTTATAAAGCACAAACATTCAAACTAAAACTACAATAAATTATTCATTCTAACCTTAGCAAAGGTACATGGATTCTGTCTGCTACCAAGTATTAATTTTACAGTGACCACAAAAGGTTATTTGGTTCTTGTTACAAAGACTACGATTTGAAGATACTAGGCAGGTAAAAATTTTGCCATTATTAATATCGACCAAACACAGAAAAGACAACAGAAGTGTTTCTAAGGCACGATTTACATACAAAATTCCCTTGAAATGCACTGCAATTTCACTTCACTCACGATTTTCAATCACAAGGTATCTGTGACAAATGAGTTACAAATCCAGAGGAGCCCATCTAATCTCGTCTTAAGCGGTCCCTTAAATATGTCAAAAGCCCACAATGTAGGCATTTACAAGGTTTTTCTAAGACTTCCAGCTCCTGAAAAATCACACCTTCACAGCTTCAGATTGACCACCCAAGTTGCTAAGGGGCAGCGAAGGATGCCGATCTGCTGTGTCTACAAGTCTGACACTCATCTTTCTAGTGATTAATTCACTTGATAACACCCACACCCCAAACAAAACAACCCTCTAAAACAGGCTGCCTTGGTCACCGGGAGGAAGCTGGTAAAGACACTTGCCCTGCCTGTGAGATGGCATCATACACCCCTCCCTGTGGGTTCTAGGAAAACGGGTGACTCTGTGTCATCTGTTTTCGGTTACACTTTTTCAGTCTTCCCCACCTTGCAGCAAAGGAAAACAATTGTTTTGGGTTTTTTTCTTTTCTTTGCACTTAAAGTTCTAACCTTTCTAAGCAACTTTTCACTTCCAAGCAACAACTTAACCAACACTTACTATTATTAATTAGTATTTTCTTGGCTCACCCACCGCACAAAACTTCCCAAAGCCCCAGAGAATTTCCCTTCAACCTGCATTTCCTACCACCCACACTATATACCTAACCAACCCTCTCCCCTTCCTCACCTTCATCCCTCCCAGTACCAGTGCCAAGCTGCACACCCCCATCCCCCACACTGCAAATCCCACGTGACCAGTGCCAAGCTGTCCCCTTCTCCCGGTCTCCCACAACTCCCACCTCAGGGTCCTCTTATTAAAATGCCAAAAAAGCATTATGAAATCTAACGAAGTTCAGGTGCAAAAAAACGAAGCAAGAACAAAAGAGCACTACCGGTATACCCACCATTACCTTCTCTTAGTAATCTGCAATGCAATCACAATGCCCAAACTAGACCTGCCATTTTTCACACACAGATTTGGGAATGACCAATTTGTACCCTCCCAGAGTTTAGCATAACACAATGACACTCTTGACAATCTGCTTCCTCTAATACATCCCCCGTCTAAGGCATTTAAAATTAAACAGCTTTCCAACACCCCAAGTTATTTCATCAGGCTAAGAACTTCTCCGAGCAACGCATAGGCAGGCAGGCAAACGGGGGGGTAGGTGAGAGGTCACGGGGCTCCATCTGCAAGCTCCATCTATAAGGCATCAATCTGCGTTGTGGCATCAACGTTAAAATGTTCTACAGCTTAGGGATCTTCTTGAAGCAAGGTTCCAAGCACAGAACTAGTATGACCGGAGGCTCAATTTAGAAGACGCAGCATCTGAAAACCTTTACCCCAGGAAAGGAGGGGTGCCTGCTGGCATTCATGGGCTCTGGAACAAGCATTTATTCAAAGCTGATGGCACCTCGAGCCGGATGCATCTGCTGTGGATATTTTAAGATTGCCCCCCATAAGCTCATCTGAAAACTTTAAATGGTTGCCTCCTGAATACAGGGCTTCCCCAGCAAGGCCTGGAAACACGACATTGGAGAACTTCCTCCTCCTAAGCCTCTGGAAATTCAATCTGCAGGCATCAATTGAGGCGGGCTCTCTCCTCCATGGTCTCCCCTCCTGCACTGCTAGGACTCACACTGGCCAGGGGCTCCATGTCTCCCGGTTCCATCTGCTCGCCATGAGGAACACTATAGTAACAAACCACGGTCTATAAGGCATTTTTATGACTTTCAGCTAGATGGCTGCAGGCCCACCCAGGGGTGCACATTCACTCCCCACCCTCTCTGCAGGCAAGCAACACCGATCCGCCCCACCCCAGCCTCAGCGGGAAGGCCTCTCTTTCTCCACCATTACCAACAATACCGACTCCAAAAGCCACTCGGCTACTGTCCCGGGCTTACCAGACAACCAGGTAATGTTTTAAGTGAATGGGTAAGTTAAAGGGAGGAGGAGGGGTGGAGTGAGCTCACAGAAGAGTTTAGCGCCAAACCTAGAGAAAAGTCCAAAAGGAGCACTGCCACCTGGAAAATAAAGCGTTGGTCAATGTTGTCCCAACACCCGAGCAGCGTGCCTCGCAGTCCCCGCCTGTCAAACATGCTAGGTGCTGCACCAGTCACCAGTGAGGATGGCGCCTTAACTCCACATCACGCCTCAGACCACCCCTCACCTCCGCCCAGGGGCCTGGCTTCGCACCCAGACCTGGACGCTCCACCAGGCTGGGCCCGGCCTGGGCCCTGTCCCAGGCCGAGCGAAAATTACATACCACCCTGGGCCAGAGCGGTCAGCCCCGCCGAGCTAAGTTCAGTTCCACAAGACCAGGCCTCATCCCCAGGCGGGTTCACAGCCCTTGGTCTGGAAAAAAAGGGGCCGCTGGCATGGACAAGTTGAAGCTCGGCCCTCCCGGCCCTTCTGCAGCCCTGCACCCACTGCCTGCCTTCCTGATCGTTTCCAGGGCCGCAGCAGCCCATTCATTCCTCCTGGCTCCTCCACCCCTTCTACCTTTCCCTGCCTTCCTCCTTCCACACAGACCAGCGCACGGGGGCTCGCTCAGCCATGCAAGAGCGGCTCCCTCCCAGAGGTCAAGTTCCCTCTCCAGCAGACAGTAGGGACAGCCTGGCCTGGAGCATGGCTGTCCTCTCTGGGGGCTCCTGCGGGCATTTTCCACCACGCAGCCTGCCCCACTGTGGTTTCTTCAGACCTAGTCTCCTTGTCAAGCTTCCTTCTCGTACTCCCAGGGCCCCCAGTCTCATCTAACTCAACCATCTCTCCCGGTCTGTCCCGAGACCCTGAACTGGTCACTTCCTCCCCCACAACTACACCCAAGTGCGCATCCCTCCCTATCGCTAACTTCTGCTGGACCGGCCACAACTTTTGCTTTTATAGCCCTCGGCCGCGTCACCGGGGTCACTGTTCAACGGGACGATTCCTCCACGGCCACCGGAAAAAAAGTCCCTCCCCGACCCGGCCCGGGGAGACGACCCGGGCGGTGCATGGTCTCCCAGGCGCCCCCGACGCAAGGACCCCAGTTTATCCCCGCTTCTCCTTAGCAGTGCTTTTTGGGATCGCGAACAGCGCTCAAGGTGACATTTGGAAGGCGGATGCCATGACGAAGAAGACTTTCTTCCTGGGTGTTGGGTCGGGCGGGGCGCGCTTCCCAGAGAGAGGGGCTCAGGAAGAGGCGGGCGGGGGCGCCCTCCTAAGTGGGCAACGGGAGCCGCCGGGGTCGCCTCAGGTCACCACGCCCCGACGAGGCCCGAAAAAAGGGCCGGCAGGACGTCTGGAAAATTCCAGGCGGCGGCGGAGGGATCTCTGCAGAGGGCGCGTCCCGCCGGGAGGCGCGCGTGACTCTCGGGCGGCGGCTCCGAGTCTGGCTCGGCCAGTGACGTCAGCGTCCGGGCGCGGGGTGGGGGCGGGGCGGCCCAGAAGCCCAGCGGGGCGCTGCGAGGGGACGTGTAACGCCCCGCACCCCAACAGGCGGTTTCTGTGGTCTGGAAACCCTGCTGCGGGCTGATGGCGTCCAGGATCCAGTGGGTGACAACATGGAATCCCGTGGAGCTGCGCGGGCGCTTCGGGGACAGGCGTCGTGGTTGTGACTGTTCCCAGGGGCCTGGCGAGGGGACGTGTTTCCTGAGAAGGCGCATCCCTGACGGGATAGAACATTCAAGAAGTGTGTTCAGGATGGATTAAGTGGGAAAAGGCCGTTGCAAAATAATGTAAAACCAAGATTTTGTGCGGAAAGCAGTATCTGTCATAGCCGTGGGACCGGCTGTCGGCTCATTTTACATTTGGGTGGGGATGGGGAGAAAGGTTATTTGTTTATTTATCTGCGGCATTTGCAAGTAGGCACCCCCAGCCTGGCTCTTCTGGAAGCAAACCTGGTGAACTCTTGAGCCCTCCACCAAGGCGGGCAGGACCCGAAAGTCTGAAGAGGACTTTGGACCGTGTAGCGGGCGCCTCCCTTGCTAGGGGGTGCAGGGTGATGAGGAAGCCCTGGCCCCTGAGGTAGAGGTAGAAAAAGAACCCCGGTCCAAGTAACCAGAACGGAAAATGGGATCTGACAGGAACTCCTTGCCAGGAACCTCTCCCTGGTTAACACCCACACCCCATACAAAACAACCCCCTAAAAACAGGCTCCCTTGGCAACCGGGAGGAAGCTGATGACATTTCGCCTGCGTCTGTGAGGTGGCATCAGCAGGCAGGGCTGGGCCCGACGTGCACCCCTCCCTGTGCTTCTCGGAAAACTGGTGACTGTGTGTCATCTGACCTTCAGCACAGAAGGTGGTGATGTGGCAAGCCCAGGCTTGCTCCCTGGCGGCTGCTTAGCCCTGTTTCTCTGCCGGGGGAAGATTCCGGCAGTGCGGCCTCCTCCAGGATCTGCCCCATCGGTCTCGTCCTGACTATATCTCCCAGGGTGGGTTGGGGTGGGGTGATTTGGCCTGAAAGAACCGTGTGGAAAGAGGGAATTGTCTGTCAGAATGTTCTAGAAAGCTGGGCAGCTTATGAAACCTATGGAGTGACTCCCCTGCTGCTTCACAGTACTGGGCGGTGGAATCAGCCACGCCTTTCTTTTATCTCTCCAGGCACCTGAGAGGTGGGTCATCCCCACTGTAGTGCTGTTTCCGGGCCCCAATTGATGTCTTAACTTGCTTTTTTCTATCTCAGGTCTCAAAATCTCTCTAATTCACACACATCATTACCAAATCCCAGAAACTATGGTAGATTTTATTTTTCAAAAAAGAGTGGGATCCAATTGCTTTTGAAGGCCAAGGTGGGAGGATTGCCTAGAGGCCAGGAGTTTGAAACCATCCTGGGAAACACAGCAAAGACCCTGTCTGGACAAAAAATGAAAAAAAAAAAAAAAAAAAAAAGCCAGGTGCACATGACTGCCTGTAGTCCCAGCTATTGGGGAGACTGAGGCAGCAGGATCTCTTGAGCCTAGGAGTTTGAGGCTACAGTGAGCTAGGATTGTGCCACTGCACTCCAGGCTGGCCAATACAGTGAGACCCATTCTGATATATGTATGTATTTTTTTTCTTAAGTAGGGAGAATTATTGACATACAAAGCATAGGATTCTGTAAAGCATGGGCTTCCCTGTCACAAAGGGAACCAAGGCTCTTTGTGCCCTTGTGTCTGGAGCTGCCTCTGCCACCCTGGGTTTTTGAGGATAAAAGGGCACTGTTTCAGAGGGTCCTTATGTAGAAGCTTTGCTGGCCTCCAGTTTCCACACAGTTCATTTTTCTCAGGAAAGGAACGTATTTAAGGAGAGATGAGCTGAGGGTAGACAACCACATGGGTATCTCTGTCCTGCCTTAAGGGGCCAAAGCTGTGCCCACAGTAAGAAGGGTACACATTGGACCTGGGTTCTGCTCTCTTCTTCTTCAAATAAGTCTAAAAATACCTCTGCCCTGCTGGAGGGCGAGAGCAGGGAGGCTGGTGTCAGCAGATTTCTCTAGATCAAAACAAGTTGTTCCAGAAAACAGCAGCAAACAGAGGCCCTTGGATTCCGGGGTGGGGCTGGGTGGTGAAGGCCCCACCCTGCCCGGGTGGGTGGCCACCGCCTGCTGCTTCCCAGGCAGGCAGAGGAACAGAAGGGGGGGTTGCTTTGGCAACATCTGGATTCCAGGGTTAGCGCCCTGTCTCCAAGGCCTTCCTTTCTTTTCTTTTTTTTGATGGAGTCTTACTCTGTTGCCCAGGTTAGAGTGCAGTGCTGTGATCTCGGCTCCCTGCACCCTCCACCTCCCGGGTTCAAGCGATTTTCCTGTCTCAGCCTCCCGAGTAGCTGGGATTACAGGCTTACACCACCACGCTGGCTAATTTTCTTTTTTGTATTTCTAGTAGAGACAAGGTTTCACCACGTTGGCCAGGTTGATCTCAAACTCCTGGCCTCAAGTGATCTGCCTGCCTCGACCTCCGAAAGTGCTGGTATTACATGGGTAGCCACAGCGTCTGGCTCTGTCTCCAAGCCCTTTCTTGCGTCTATTGCCAGTCAGGATCACTGTCTCCTGGGTGCCTGGCCCCCACATCTTGTTGTGAAGCCAAGTCAGCTCTGTGGTTTCCAAACAGAGAGAGAGACCAGTCCCAGGAAGTACCTGGGTTTTCCCATAGGAGCCCCTGGAAAAGGGGAGCAGGAGCTGGGTAAGAAAGGGTGGTGCTTCGGGCTTATACCAAGGGCAGGACAATGACAGTGTTGCTACTACTGCTTGAGAATGTGCAGGGCCCCAGCCCTCCATTCTCCATGGGTCCAGTTCTGGAGCTATGGCCTCCAGGGCCATTTTGGGCTCCCTGCTCACCAGAGATCTGAGGCCTAGGCCCTTTCTGAGCCCTGAGGCCCCTCAGCTCAGGGCCTGGGTCTGGAAACTGCAGTGTCACTGTGTGCTGGCGGGGAGCCCGTCTTTCATGCCTTGTAGCCAAGGCAGGAAACATAAGCTGGGCCCCACCCCCAACTCTAACCGGCCTCTTCCTGTGAGGGTCTGGCCTGCTCTGTCCCCACCTCTCATGTGACCAGGGCAGGCCACCGCACCCAGCCTTGCTTCCCCCATTTTGAGGCTCCTCTCGGCCTTAACATCTCTTGATTCTGACACTGTAGTTTTTCCTGGAACACTCTTCACCCAGTTGCTGCCTAGTCCACCCCCACTGCTCCTTCAGGCTCTGGCCCAAGGTCACCACTCAGCCAGCCTCCTGACCACGGCTGTAAAGCACCCCCCGAACTTGATCTCCTCGAGGGAAGGGTTTCGGTCTGTTTTGCCTGGGATCGCTGTCCCCTGGCACGGGACTCTGCACTTTATGTTTTGTAAAGGTCACTGAGCACGGTGAGGCTCTGGGTAAATATTTGTGGACTGACTGAGGAAGGGAGTTCCCAGGTCAGCTGTGGCCCCACAAATGTGATGACAGGCCCAGCTCTGTGGGTTCCTAGGTCAGGAGGCAGGAGAGGGAAGGGCAACAGCTGCTCTCTGTGGACTGGGACTGCCTGGGGTGGTCAAAGGGAACTGGGGTGCACTCTCAGCCACACGGTGGCAGAGGCAGAGGCATTTGAGGGAGAGGAGACTCCCACGGCCCTGGTTTACAAAGCCGAGGTGAGGTGAGCATGTCCCGGAGCTGCTGCACCCACAGGAGCCACTGTGCCAGCCCCAGCCCCACGGGCCCTTCCTCCTTACCAATTGTCCTGGGCCCTCCCTCAGCACCTCCCATACCCCCTACACATATTGAGCCCTCCAGCTATTTTTAACACTTTGACCTAATGTGGGCTGGTCCACCACGTGTGCTGGAAAGCAGGCTGCCCGCCAGGAAGGCGAGGCAGGGGAGGGCCCCTCAGGAGGGAGCTTCTCACTCTTGCATTTGACCCCTGTCTCCTCGGGCTGTGTGGGGTCTGTGTGTGCCGTTTCCTCACTACTGCCGAGGCAGATCTAAGGGGGGCTTCCTCTGCGCAGGGCCAAGCCCCAGGCCTCAGGCTGTGCTTTACAGGAAAGAACTTTGCGATGTCAGCCCCTGCATCTGGATCTCCTGGGACTACCCCCTGTTCCCTGCCATGCTAGAGTTCCTGGGCGCCTGCCCCTTACCCCAGGCCCTGGTCCCCCATCCTCCTGAGCACGCACGCACTCCTTGGAGCCTTGTCTGAGCTGGCACCCCAGAACACCCTGCCCTCCTTGCCTCCTCCTGCCTCTTCACTAGCTCACTGTCACGTCTGTCTCCTGTAGCTCCATCCTCATGGTCACAGCGCTCACCAGACCTTCCTGTTCCCATCCTGCCATGCTGAGCGCCTGTGTCCTCACTCCTGTTCCCGCAGAGGGAAGGCCTGTGGAATGCGTGTTTGGGCCCCATAGCCCTGCCTCCCCGGGCTGCCCTGCACCTCCAGCGGCCCCTAGACCTCCTCCAACCCTCCCCACCTCCCCTTGGCCAAATAAGCAAGCCCAGCTTTCCTAGGCCCCACACTTTTGCCTGTGCCAACCTTTCCAGCCTCCTCCCCAAGCCCACCCACTGGGAATCCTGGTGCCAGCTCGTTTGAGCAGGGAGCCCGGGTGCTGACATCCCACCACCTCCACCCCAGGTCCGCAAAGCCCTCTCTCTTCTCCAGGACCGCCAGCAGCCCTGCCAGAGCCTACCACTTTCTCTTGGGTCCCTGCTGACGGGAATGGCGCACTGTGCTTGTCCCGGTGGCCCCATCACAGCACCGGTTGTGATTGTCCTTGAATCTCTGAAGGAGGCTTTTCTGCCCCAACCCACCTTGGTCTGATTGAGTGCCCTCTGTGAGCAAGTTGGCCGTGGTGCCAGCGCTTCCGCGGGGGAGTAGAACCCCCCTGCCTGCGAGGCTGCTGACCTTGACGATGCTGTATGGGAAGCCTGGCTGGGAGAACCTGTCAGGGTCACTTCCACCCCCACAACAAAGTGCCAAGGTCAGATGGGCACTGGACAAATAAGTCCTTGGGAAGAGCTGGGACTATTATTATTCTCTCTTTTTCAAATTATGCCAAATAGTTAAAAATAGCAGGAGGACTTAGTGTGTGAGGCGGGGACAGGAGGTGCTGGAAGAGGACCCAGGGCAGCTGGGAAGGAGGAAGGGCCCAGGGGCAGAGGCCGGACAGTCAGCTGCCTCAGGAGGGAGGCGACTAGTGCCAGGTTGTGCTCACCCCACCTCTTAGATGTCTGCAAATAGCCCCAGTTTAAATATTTTTACTAAGTTGTCATTTCACAGAAAAACACACGTCTAAAGCAGAATCCGTTTCCAGGACATGGATGCTAATCTTTGGAAAACTCAGGACCCATCACGACGTTGAGGAATGCCCTCCCTTACCACCAGGGAAACAAACCCCTTACCCTGTGTTCTTGAAAGTTGGGGACCCCCATCATGGGCCCAGTGGTAGGAAGAAGGTCAGGGCAGTCAGGAGCCAGGACTCCCACTCTGAGAGGGGGTGAGCACGCAGCGCCAGACCCAAGGCCCCCCACATTCTGCCGTAGGGCACGACCCTGGTTCCAGGTTGCCTGGGCGGGCGGTACTGTTCACTGTCCCTGCAGCCGGTCGGGAGGAAAGAGTGGGCTCAGCTGCCCCCTGCTGGCCACAGCCGAACCAGCAACCTGCAGATGGACGCAGGCTCCACCCCACCCACACTGTCCGCCCAATACGGGTGAGGGCCACTGGACTTGCTGCTTAAAACTGAAGTCCTCAGACCCAGGCCCAGCCCTGCACCCCCGTTCTGGGTGAAGTTGGGTAGTCTGCCTACTTTTTTTGAAATGTGGGGTGGATTTGGACAGGGAGAAAATGCCAGGTAGCTCTGAAGTCCTCTGCGCCAGGGAGAAGAATGAGCGATGAGAATCTGTCCCGAGGCCTGCACCTCCTTTGGGTCAGGACTGTCAGTGTCCCTTAGGCTCAAAGTCACAGGCTTTGGTTGACTGACCCTGCTCTATCCCATGCCCTCTCACTTTGCACCATTTACCTGTATCCTACTGAGCCGGTCAGGCCCCCTCCTCCAGGAAGCCTTCTTTGATCACTGCTCCCCCACCAGTCTATTGTCTGTTCGTCTTTGTCTTGTGTTGGGTGGTGGCCGGCACATCTGTTGGGGCATCATGTGTGTGCAAAGTGATTTTCCTGGTCTTTATGTTCTTATCCCCAGTGTCATCTGAAAAGCTGCCTGGACTCTGAGCTGATGTCTCCATGGGTAACTCAGTTGCTAATCCTGCAACTCTGTGTGCAGGGAGCAGTTGGAATTCCTGCTCCCTGACAAGTGTCAGAGGCCCCTGGCACATCCTCCCCAGCCCTCTCCTTTCCAGCTTTATCTATGCCCCTTGCACCTTTGTTTTGTCAGACTGAGCATGACAGCGTCCTGGGTCGCCTTGGTTGCTGTGGCTTTTCTGAGTCCCAGCAGCACCTCTGGCCTCCCGTGGGTCTCTCCATGCACTACCACTTGGTTGGGGGCTGGCCACATGAAGCCTCAGCTGTGGGTCTGCGCAGGCTTCTTGCTGGGCTTGGGTTGTAGCTGGAGCCTCCTGTGTCCAGCTAGCCCCGGGTTGGGAAGCCCCCAGGAATGCCCCAGCTGCTGCGGTAAGTGGATAATGACCTGGAAACCGCAGCCTCAGAGGGGACAGTAGGATCACATGTGTTGACTGTTCTGGTCACCTCTGCCACCTGCATTCTGAAGAGCTAGGGATCGTCTGGGAACTGGGGACTGTGAGGATCTTGTCCCACTGCACTGTCCTCAGGGGCAGTCTGGGCAGAGCCTCTTCAGGTCTTCCAGCCTCTGGATCCAGGTGCTGGCTGAGCCAGGCTGTGTGTGCCAGGCTGGCGGGGTGGGGAGTCACTCCTGCTGCTCCGTGCAACCCAAGTGTAGCTAGGATTTAAAAATAACAGCCTTTGCTGTGTTAAAGAGCCCCAAAGAAGTCCAAGACAGTAATCTGTAGGGTGGTGGTAAGGGTTAACTGTGTTCCCCCAAAAGGATATGTTCAAGTCCTAACCCTCAGTGCATCAGAATGTGACATGATGGGGGAATAGGATCATTGCAGGTGTTATTAGTTAAGATGAGGTCATGGTGGAGTAGGGTGGGCCCGTAGTCTAATCTGACTGGTGTGCTTGTAAGAACACAGCCATGTGAAGACACAGACACTAAGGAAGATGCCAGGTGACCACATAGGCAGAGACTGGCTGTGCAGCCGCAAGCCAATGAATGCCTGAGTGGCTGGCAAGGCACCAGAAGCTAGGAGCAGAAAAGGAAGGACTGCTAGGGTTGCAGAGGGAGCACGGCCCTGCTGAAACCTGGATTTTGGGCTTGTAGCCCCCAGAACTGTGAGACAATCTGTTTACTTTTTTTTTTTTTTTTGAGACAGAGTTTTGCTCTGTCACCCAGTGCAATGGCACTATCTCGGCTCACTGCAACCTCCACCTCCCAGGTTCAAGCGATTCTCCTGCCTCAGCCTCCTGAGTAGCTGGGATTACAAGCATGCTCCACCATGCCCGGCTAATATTGTATTTTTAGTAGAGACGGGGTTTCACCATGTTGTCCAGACTGGTCTCGAACTCCTGACTTCAGATGATCTACCCGCCTCGGCCTCCCAAAGTGCTGGGATTACAGGGGTGAGCCATCGTGCTGGGCGAGTTTCCATTGTTTAAAGCCACCCAGTTTGTGGTACTTCATTATGGCAGCGCTGGGACACTAAGACAGGTAGGAACCAAATGACTTTCGGTCACAGTGAGTCTTAAGGATGAGTGAGTGAATGAGCCAGACACGATCACTCACAAATGCAGCCATCACAGGCTGCAAATGCTTTCACATCTGTCACCCATAACCCCCTGAAGCACAGGTGACTGCTCCACTACACAGATGAAGAACCCAGGGCTCCGAGAGCTGACTTCTGGCCTCACAATGGCATGACCACCTCCCCAGACTCTGGAAGTCCAGGTGCCTGCCTGCCTCTCCTTTGCAGATGTGCACAAAACACCGTGCCCTTGTGGGTGGGAACAAACCACTACTCTTGAGCCCAGTACCACCCAGGCACGGCAGGCATCATATCGTATCTCTTTTATAACCTGAGAAAGTAGGTATAGGCTGGGTATGGTGGCTCACGCCTCTAATCTTAACATTTTGGGAGACCGAGAAGGGTGGATCACCTCAGCTTAGGAGTTCAAGACCAGCCTGGCAACATGGCAAGACACCGTCAATACAAAAAATACAAAAATTAGCTGGGTGTGGTAGTTTGTGCCTGTAGTCCCAGCTACTTGGGAGGCTGAGCTGGAAGGATCTTTTGAGCCCAGGAGGCAGAGGTTGCAGTGAGCTGTGACCCCGACACTGCGCTCCAGCCTGGGCGACAGAGCGAGACCCTCTGTCTCTCTCTCTCTAAATAAATACTCTTAAAAAACAGTGAATAACAGAGCATTCTTACTCTGGGCCTGTAGAGTAAGAATAGTCAGTTTCAGCAGGGGACAGCAGTCCAGCCAGATAGGCTAGGGGGAGTGGGACAGGGGACATGGGGTGTTGGGATGCCTAGGTGGGGAGAGGGTTGGAGAATGCGGGTTTTTTTTTTTGTTTTTTTTTTTTTTTTGAGACAGAATCTCGCTCTGTCACCCAGGCTGGAGCGCAGTGGCACGATCACGGCTCACTACAGCCTTGACCTCCTGAACCCACGTGATTCTCCCACCTCAGCCTCCTGAGTAGCTGGGACCACAGGCGTATGCCACCACACCGGCAATTTTTTTTCTTTTTTTTGAGACTGAGTCTCGCCCTGTCATCCAGGCTGGAGTGCAGTGACATGATCTCGGCTCACTGCAACCTCCAGCTCTCAGATTGAAGCGATTCCCCTGCCTCAGCCTCCTGAGTAGCTGAGATTACAGGCAGGCGCCACCACGCCCAGCTAATTTTGTATTTTTAGTAGAGACTGGGTTTCTCCATGTTGGTCAGGCTGGTCTCAAACTCCTGACCTCAGGTGATCCGCCTCCCTTGGCCTCCCAAAGTGCTGGGATTACAGGTGTGAGCCACTGCGCCCAGCCACCTGGCTATTTTTTGTAGAGACAGGGTCTCTGTTGCCCAGGATGGTCTTGAGCTTCAAGGCTCAGGGGATCCTCCCGCCTTGGCCTTGAGCACACCTAGACTTTCAAAAGGGAGGGGAACCTGCTTAGGCAGAAGCCCTGAGGCCGGAGACTGCAGAGTGTTCTGGAAACAAGTGGAGCCACTTGTGGGCCAATATCTGGTGGGCCAAGGACAATCCAGGACTTGTGGGGCCTGAAACATATTTTTAGAGGCCTTTTTTTAAGATAAAATTTTTTTTTTGAGACGGAGTCTCGCCCTGTCACCTAGGCTGGAGCGCAATGGCACACTATCTTGGCTCACTGCAAACTCCACCTCCTGGATTCAAGCGATTCTCCTGCCTCAGCCTCCCGAGTAGCTGGGATTATAGGCATGCACCACCACGCCTGGCTAATTTTTGTGTTTTTAGTAGAGACAGGGTTTATCCATGTTGGTCAGGCTGGTCTCAAATTCCTGGCCTTGGGTGATCCACCTGCCTCGGTCTCCCAAAGTGTTGGGATTATAGGCATGAGCCACTGCGCCCAGTCAAGAAAAATAATTTTTATTATTTTTTGAGATGGAGTTTTGCTCTGTTGCCTAGGCTGTAGTGCAATGGCACAATCTTGGCTTACTACAACCTCTGTTTCCCAGGTTCAAGCGAGTCTCCTGCCTCAGCCTCCTGAATACCTGGGATTATAGGTGCCCACCATCACGCCCAGCTAATTTTTTTTTTTTTTTTTTGAGACAGTCTCGCTTTGTTGCCCAGGCTGGAGTGCTGTGGCATGATCTCAGCTCACTGCAACCTCTGCCTCCCAGGTTCAGGCGATTCTCCTGCCTCAGCCTCCCGAGTAGCTGGGACTACAGGTGCCAGCCACCACGCCTGGCTAATTTTTTGTATTTTTAGTAGAGACAGGGTTTCATCATGTTGGTCAGGCTGGTCTCGAACTCCCGACCTCAGGTGATTCCCTCACCTTGGCCTCCCAAAGTGCTGGGACTACAGGCATGAGCTACCACACCCAGCCTAATTTTTGTATTTTTAGTAGAGACAGGGGTCTCACCACATTGGCCAGGCTGGTGTCAAACTCCTGACCTCAAGTGATCCACGTGCCTTGTCCTCCCAGAGTGTTGGGATTATAGGCGTGAGCCATTGACCCTGGCCTTCGTCTGCTGAGGGCCCCCAGGTGCCCTCCTTTCACTGGGACATTAGCCTGGATTATGCGAGCGACGCCGTGTAATCAGAGGGTCCTTCAAGAAGAGTCAAAGATGTGAGGACAAAGGTCACTGTGACCTGAGGACTCCACTTGCCTTTGCCAGCTTGGAAGATGAGGAAGGGGCCAGGAGCCAAGGAATGTGGTGGAAAGGGGTTCTCCCCCAGCGCCTCCAGGAAGGAAGGAAGACACTGAGACCTCCACATCTGACTGACAGAGCTTGGCATGATGAACGTGTGTTGTTCTCTCCGTGGCCATGGTCCTGTGTCACAGCAGCAACAGGCAACTGACACAGGTGGCCTGGGCAGACTGGGTTTGGGCAAGAGGGAGGGGCTCCAGGCCCATGAATGGGGGTGTCTCTGCCATTGGCAGCCCTGCCACTCCTGTGGCCCCAGGGCACCCTCCCAGCTTTCCAGACACAGCACTCAGGCGGAGGAGTCTACACCTGTTCAGGGCCTCGGCTGCCCAGACACTAAAGCTCCCAGCAGTCCAATGAGGTGAGCTCTTGTTTTTTTTTTGAGACGGAGTTTCACTCTTGTTGCCCAGGCTGGAGTGCGATGGCATGATCTTGGCTCACCACAACCTCCGCCTCCCAGGTTCAAGTGATTCTCCTGCCTCAGCTTCCCGAGTAGCTGGAACTACAGGCATGCGCCACCGTACCCAGCTGATTTTGTATTTTTAGTAGAGACAGGGTTTCTCCATGTTGGTCAGGCTGGTCTCGAACTCCTGACCTCAGGTTATCCACCCGCCTTGGCCTCCCAAAGCACTGGGTTTACAGGCATGAGCCACCACATCTGGTCAAGGTGAGTTGTTTTTTTGGGGGGTTTTTTGGGGACAGGGTCTTGCTCTGTTGCCCAGGCTGGAGTGCACAGTTGTGCAAACACAGCTCACTGTATCATCGACCTCCTGGGCCCAGGTGATGCTCTAGTCTCAGCTTCCCAAGCAGTTGGGCATGACACACTTGTGCCACCATGCCTGGCTAATTTTTGTATTTATTTATTTTTGTAGCGATGGGGTTTCGCCATGTTGCCCAGGCTAAGCTCAAGTGACCCTCCCGCCTTGGCCTCTCAAAGTGCTGGGATTACAGTAGTGAGCCACTGTGCCTGGCACTGTTATTCCCACGAAAGGTCACAGGTACCCATGGTCATGGCATTGTGCTGCCTTGCCAGGCAAAGACGATCGCACAGAGGACAAGCCACTCACTGTCATGGACACCCAAGGAGACGGCCCTGTTCCCACGACCACGCTGCCAAAGGGACAGGTGGCATACTCCTCCCGTCTCTGGAAACATTCATTGTGAACCTCAATCTCCCAGTGGTGCTCCTCCTGCAGGCCCAGGCCCTGGGTGGGCTCATAGTCCTTCAGGGGGGTCTGCTGCTGTCCTTTCCCTCCCAGGTAGGTGTTGACAGCAGGATCTGTGGGAAACAAATGGCCTCCTGCCAGGCCTGGAGCATGAGGTGCCCTCAGGAAGGGCATGAGCATCTGCAGTTACCCACCTTGGTCCCCAAAGGAACCCCAGAGCCCCTCCTGGGCAACCTGGGCCTGGCAGTACTATAAGCCACCAAGACAGCTTCACTCGGGTGCTCCATGGGCATCAAACTGGCCGGCCTGAGGGCTGCACACCTCGATACACGTTTCACGAAAACCAAATATGCAGCCTGTAATCAACTCCTGGACTGTCACGGACACACCCTCATTATTTCATATCATGAGCCGCCCCGGAGTTTGTTAGAAACTGATTTTATTAATAAGTCACATGATACAAAAGAATGAGAACATTCAAAGAATGAGTAAAATCCTGCTGTGTCCCAAAGGACAAGCAGAAAATGTTAAGGCACAATGGATGCTCAGAAAACAAGAAGCTGAAGGGAAAACATGTCATCTGTGTCCTCAGACACACACACTCCAACCCACCACACTGACACGCCCTTGCCCGCCCATCAGATAAGAATTCACCTGGAATCAGCTGGGGGCGGTGGCTCATGCCTATGAGCCCAGCACTTTGGGAGGTCGAGGCAGGCGGATCATGAGGTCAGGAGTTCAAGACCAGCCTGACCAACATGGTGAAACCCTGTTTCTACTAAAAATGAAAAAAGTAGTGGGGCGTGGTGGCGCGCACCTGTAATCCCACCTACTCAGGAGGCAGAGGCAGGAGAATCGCTTGAGGCAGAAGTTGCAGTGAGCCAAGATTGTGCCACTGCACTCCAGCCTGGGTGACAGAGCTAGACTCCGTCTCAAAAAAAAAAAAAAAAAAAAAAAAAAATCACCTGGAATCAAAGCAGTGGGGCTGGGACAACCTGCACTGGAGCCGCCAGAACAGGTGGGCAGGCGGCTTGGTAAGACCAAGCAACTCCGGGAGGGGAGACGAGAACTGGCAGCTGACATGACCCTGTGGCCAGGACATTCCAATAGGCTAGGGGCACTTCCCAGGCCTCTTCTTTCCGCCTATTATTTTAACAAAGTCCATGCTGCCGGAAGGCAAGCCCAACTCAAAACACCTGGCACATTCACAAGCTACCAAAGAGAGGAGGGTGAACGGGCTCTGATACTTGGAGAAGCTTCCTCTCCCACGGCTTTCCACCGGGAACAGAAGACAAAGGCAAGCCCTGTGCTGCCACAGGAAGTCCCAGGAAGCACCTGTGAGACCCGCACACCCACCTTGGAGGGTCCCAGGGCTGGGAAAGCCCTCCTCTCGGGCTCAGCTCATCTGGGACAAGACAGAGCCCCTGCTGCCCGGAGGGCAAGCTGGGACCAGAGAAGCCAAGCACCCACATCAAAGTCATCTTTCCAAGTGTCCTCGAGAAAGAGACTGTCTTGTGTAGCCCAGGCTTTTCTGGGCATGCACTGGCCCCAGAGGAATCCATGGCGCCGTCTGGGAAGGAGCGTGCAGCAGAGGTTACCCAAGGGGCTTCCTGGCGTTGCCCCGGCACAACTCAAATGACCAAAGACCAAACTGAAACCTGAAGACCCAGACACGGGGAGGAGAGGGCAGGTCTGGCCAGTCCGCTAGGGGAGCTGCCTGGGCTCCAGGGAGTGCCCACCCGGAGATTTTCAGTTTTTCAGACTGTGAGTGTGGGTCTGGAGGCCAGGTGGTCCACAGGACAGCCACCTCCCAGCAGTGACATCACCAAAGACTACCAGAAAGGCATGCTCCTTCTGGTGTCTCATGCCTGCAAAGGAGACCCAGAACGAGGGGCACAGGATCCCAGGTAGGGTCCTGCCTGGCTCCCTCCATTCCTGATTCAACTAGGGAGGTGTGGTGGGGGCCCTCACCGTGTTTCTCTCCTGGTTCAATCCAGAGAGGCCCCTCCCACCCTTCTCAGAGTGGTGGCCCAGCCTGGCAGGTGGCCCTGGTGGCCGGGGGTGGAGCACCAGCAGAAGGCAGGCAGGAAACTGGTCATCCAAGTACAGGGGGTGGAGCACTAGCAGGAGGAAGGCGGGGACTGGTCACCCAAGTTCAGGGAAGAGGTCAAAGGCACACACTGGACCTTCAGGTCCCAAACCTCAATCCTTGGTCCTCTGCCACTGGAGCTGCCACCGGGGTACTTCGGAACAGGGACACTGCCCATCTTGAGGTGGGCACAAAGGCATGTTTCTAGGTGAGGTGGCAGCTGCAGCTTGATCAGATGGTCCTGAGATAGCAGCAGGGCCCAGTGTCTGGGGGAAGGGCGGGCAGGCTGCAGAGGGGCCCTGCGGAAGGCCCTGGCCAGCTTTGCACAGCCCGGGGCCAGTCACTTCTCTGTGGTCTGAGAAATTCGCTGAGGCAGCCCACCCCATGTGCATGACCCATGAGACTGCTGCAGCCAGCCCCTGCCCCTCAGGAGGACAGTGCCGGGCCAGGGCCCCCAGTTGCCCTCCTCCTGCCGGGTGCGGTGTCCTCAGCCCTGCTCCAGGCTGTCGCTGGGTTGCACCACAGTGTAGCTCCCCTGGCCCAAGGACAGCTGCCGGCTGAAGAAGGACGTGGTGCGCTTCGGCTTCACTCGCCTGATCCCCTTGCCTGCGAGGGAACGGGAGGGCACACTGAGCAGAGGTGCTGTCCCTGTGTGATGGGGCTCAGGCCCAGGAAGCCGGGTTCTGGATCCAGCATGACGGCTCCTTCCAGAGCCTGGTCAGACTGAGCTCTCCTCATCCGAGTCTCAGCCCCCCTCAGCGTGCTACAGTATACCTGAGCAGCGCTCCCTAACACTGCCGACCTAAGGTCATCACAAACAAGGAAGGTCTTCATAGCCAAGAGAAGCCTGGGGAGATGCGACAGCTAATGCAGTGTGGGGTCCTGGTGGGATCCTGGCACAGAGTAACGTCTGGAAAACACTATGGAAATCTGACTTTGGCTAATAATAGCAATACCGGGTCATTAATTAAAACAAAAGTACCATATTGCTGTAAGATGTTAGTTTTTGTTTTTTGTTTTGTTTTGAGATGGAGTCTTGCTCTGTCACCCAGGCTGGAGTGCAGTGGCGCGATCTCAGCTCACTGCAACCTCCGCCTCCCAGGTTCAAGCGATTCTCCTGCCTCAGCCTCCTGAGCAGCTGGGACTATAGATGCATACCACTACGCACACTAATTTTTGTATTTTTAGTAGAGATGGGGTTTCACCATGCTGGCCAGGATGGTCTTGATCTCTTGACCTCATGATCCACCCGCCTCGGCCTCCCAAAGTGCTGGGATTACAGGTGTGACAGGGCCACTGTGCCTGGCTAATTTTTGTATTTTTAGTAGAGATGGAGTTTCACCATATTGGCCAGGCTGGTCTCAAACTCCTGACCTCATGATCCACCTGCCTTGGCCTCCCAAAGTGCTGGGATTACAGGTGTGAGCCACCATGTCCCACCTTTGTGTTTTTTGTTTTGTTTTGTTTTGAGACAGGCTGTGTTGCTCAGGCTGGAGTGCAGTGTTACAATCATGGCTCACTGCAGCCTTACCTCCTAAGCCCAACTGATCCTCCCACTTCAGCATCCCCAGTAGCTGGGACTACAGGTGTGAGCCATGGCTAATGTTTTTTTAGTTTGTGTAGAGACAGGGTCTTGCCCAGGCTGGTCTCAAACTCCTGGGCTGAGGTGAGCCTCCTGCCTCTGTCTCCCAAAGTACTGAGATTACAGGTGTGAGCCACCGTGCCTGGACAAGACGTTAATAATAATTTTTTTTTTTTTTAGACAGGGTCTCACTGTCACCCAGGCTGGACTGCAGTGTTGTGATCATAATTCACTGAAGCCTTAACCCTTCTAGCTCAGGTGATCCTCCCATCTCAGCCTCCCAACTAGCTGGGACTTCAGGTGTGTGCCACCATGCCCTGCTAATCTTTTAAACAGAGATGGGGTCTTGCTATGTTGCACAGGCTGGTCTTGGACTCCTAGACTCAAGCAATTTGCCTGCCTCGGCCTCCCAAAGTATTGGGATTATAGCCATTTCACCTGGCCAAGATGTTAATTTTAAAGTCAAGCAACAGAAGAAAAATGAGCAAAAGAAATCATCAGTAATTCAGGAAGGAAATCTAAATATGATCAAGCATGTAAAAATTTGCAATCGGCCAGGCGCGGTGGCTCACCTGAGGTCAGGAGTTCGAGACCAGGCTGGCCAACATGGCGGAACCCTGTCTCTACTGAAAATACAAAAATTAGCCGGGCATGGTGGCAGGCGCCTGCAATCCCCGCTACTCGGGAGGCTGAGGCAGGGAGAATCGCTTGAACCTGGGAGGCGGAGTTTGCAGTGGGCCGAGATTGCGCCATTGTACTCAAGCCTGGGCGACACAGCGAGACGGTCTCAAAAAAAAAAAATTTCCAGTCTCACTGTGTTCAAACACCAGCCCAGACAAGTTTCCTTTGGCTCGGAATGATTACACTCATTGTGGGTGAGGGCATAGGAGGCAGATGCCATCTTCTCTACTGTGGAGGGTACACCTGGGTACAACCTCTCTGGAAGGTGGCAGGTATGAAAAGCCTCTTCAAAATCAGCATATTGCCCAGGCATGGTGCTCACATCTGTAATCCCAGCACTTTGGGAGGCCGAGGTGGGAGGATCATTTGATCCCAGGAATCTGAGACCAGCCTGGGCAACATAGTGAGATGCTGTCTTGACAAACAATTTAAAAATCAGCCGGGAGTAGTGGCTCATGCCTGTAGTCCCACCTACTCAGGAGACTGCAGAAGGAGGATTGCCTGAGCACATAGGAGGTAGAGGCTGCAGTGAGCCTTGACTAGGCCGTTGCACTCCAGCCTGGGCACCAGAGTGAAACCCTGTTTAAAAGAAAAATCTGCACACTTTTACAACAGCAAGGCCATTTCTAGGAACGTATCCTGAGGAAACAGTTCAGATTCTAAGGAAACACTTTGCCGTAGATGTGCTGTTTAGAAGAGCCGAACGCTGAAAACTGTAATGCCCACAAGCAGAGGACTGGGTGAAAATGAGCGCGCTAAAACTATGCTAAGAAATGCCACACAGTGGTCCAAATTACACTGTAGAAAAAGTTTGCTTTTTCTGATTATAAAACTTATTCTAGGGCCGGGCACGGTGGCTCACGCCTGTAATCCCAGCACTTTGGGAGGCCGAGGTGGGTGGATCACCTGAGGTCAGGAGTTCGAGACCAGCCTGACCAACATGGAGAAACACCATCTCTACTAAAAGTACAAAATTATCTGGGCGTGGTGGCGCCTGCCTATAATCCCAGATACTCAGGAGGCTGAGGCAGGAGAATCGCTGGAACCCGCGAGGTGGAGGCTGCAGTGAGCCGAGATCACACAACTGCACTCCAGCTTGGGCAACAAGAGTGAAACTCCGCCTCCAGAAAAAAAGAAAAAACAATTATTCTAAAAATTACAAAACTTGTAAAAGATTTACGTGCTCCAAGAAGTACGAAGAAAAAGTCAAAGCTACAGCCGCTGACGGCCACAGCTGGGCCCTCCCGCCTCATGCGCGTGGCTGCGCACATGCTGTCCTGTTACTCATTTCTTTTTTTCTTTTGAGACAGAGTCTTGCACTGTCGCCCAGGCTGGAGGGCAGTGGTGTGATTGCGGCTCCCTGCAAGCTCCGCCTCCTGGGTTCACGCCATTCTCCTGAGTAGCTGGGACTACGGGCGACTGCCACCACGTCCGGCTAATTTTTTTTGTATTTTTAGTAGAGACAGGGTTTCACCGTGTTAGCCAGGATAGTCTTCATCTCCTGACCTTGTGATCCGCCCGCCTTGGCCTCCCAAAGTGCTGGGATTACAGGCGTGAGTCAACGCGCCCAGGCTACTCATTTTTCTTTTTTTTTTTGTTTTTTGTTTTTTGTTTTTTGAGACGGAGTCTCGCTCTGTCGCCCAGGCTGGAGTGCAGTGGCGCGATCTCGGCTCACTGCAAGCTCCGCCTCCTGGGTTTACGCCATTCTCCTGCCTCAGCCTCCTGAGTAGCTGGGACTACAGGCGCCCGCCACCGCGCCTGGCTAATTTTTTTTGTATTTTTAGTAGAGACGGGGTTTCACCGTGGTCTCGATCTCCTGACCTTGTGATCCGCCCGCCTCGGCCTCCCAAAGTGCTGGGATTACAGGCGTGAGCCACCGCGCCCGGCCTCTTTTTTTTTTTTTGAGATGGAGTCTCACTCTGTTGCCCAGGCTGGAGTGCAGTGGTGCAATCTCGGCTCACTGCAAGCTCTGCCTCCCAGGTTCACGCTCTTCTCCTGCCTCAGCCTCCCGAGTAGCTGGGACTACAGGCACCTACCACCACACCTGGCTACTTTTTTGTATTTTCAGTAGAAACGGGGTTTCACCATGTTAGCCAGGATGGTCTCGATCTCCTGACCTCATGATCTGCCTGCCTCGGCCTCCCAAAGTGCTGGGATTATAGGCATGAGCCACCGCGCCTGGCCTATTTATTTATTTATTTTTTGAGACAGAGTTTCATTCTTGTTGCCCAGGCTGGAGTGTAGTGGCATGATCTTGGCTCACCACAACCTCTGCCTCCTGGGTTCAAGCGATTCTCCTGCCTCAGCCTTCCAAGTAGCTGGGACTACAGGTGCCCACCACCACGCCCAGCTAATTTTGTATTTTTAGTAGAGATGAGGTTTCTCCATGTTGGTCAGGCTGGTCTCGAACTACCGACCTCAGGTGATCCGCCCGCCTTGGCCTCCCAAAATGCTAGGATTACAGGCGTGAGCCACTGTGTCCGGCCAGGGTATTCCTTTTTAAAAATAGGGTCTCGGGCCGGACATGGTGTTTCACTCCTGTAATCCCAGCATTTTCGGAGGCCAAGGCGGGCAGATCACGAGGACAGGAAATCGAGACCATCCTGGCTAACATGGTGAAAAGCCATCTCTACTAAAAATACAAAAAATTAGCCGGGCATGGTGGCGGGCACCTGTAGTCCCAGCTACTCGTGAGGCTGAGGCAGGAGAATTGCTAGAACCGGGGAGGCAGAAGTTGCAGTGGGCCGAGATCACGCCACTGCACTCCAGCCTGGGTGACAGAGCGAGACTCCATCTCAAAAATAAATAAATAAATTAATTAATTAATTAAAAAAAAATATATAGGGTCTCATTGTTGTCACCCAGGCTGCAGTGCAGTGGTACAATCGTAGCTCACGCCGGGCGCGGTGGCTCAAGCCTGTAATCCCAGCACTTTGGGAGGCCGAGGCGGGCGGATCACGAGGTCAGGAGATCGAGACCATCCTGGCTGACACGGTGAAACCCCGTCTCTACTAAAAAATACAAAAAAAACTAGCCGGGCGAGGTGGCGGGCGCCTGTAGTCCCAGCTACTGGGGAGGCTGAGGCAGGAGAATTGCGTGAACCCGGGAGGCGGAGCCTGCAGTGAGCTGAGATCCGGCCACTGCACTCCAGCCTGGGCGGCAGAGCGAGACTCCGTCTCAAAAAAAAAAAAAAAAAATCGTAGCTCACTGCAAACCTCCAACTCCTGGGCTCAGAGATACTCCTGCCTCATCAGCCTCCCAAGAAGGTGCACTACAGGCATATACCATCATGCTCAGCTAATTTTAAGTATATTTTGTAGAGACAGGGTCTCACTCTGTTGTCCAGGCTGGTCTTGAACTTCTGGGCTCAAGCGATCCTCTTTATCTTGGCCTCCCAAAGTACTGGGATTACAGGTGTGAGCCACTGTCCCCTGCCTGGGTACTGTATTTTTACCAGCTGCACTGAACACCCCAGGATGTGGTCACAACAGTGATTTACCCAACGCTTTATTTATTTATTTCTTTATGAATGAGACGGAGTCTTGCTCTGTTTCCCAGGCTGGAGTGGAAAGATGCAATCTCGGCTCACAGCAACCTCTGCCTCCCAGGTTCAATCAAGCGTTTTTCCTGCCTCAGCCTCCCAAGTAGCTGGAATTACAGGTGCCCATCACACACCTCGCTAACTTTTTTGTATTTTTAGAAGCGACAGGGTTTAACCACGTTGGCCAGCCTGACCTCAGGTGATCCTCCGGCCTCGGCCTCCCAAAGTGCTGGGATTACAGGCGTGAGCCACCGTGCCCTGCCTACCCAACACTTTGATAACAGATGTTGAGTAGTTTCCCGGATCACATCCTGGACAATGCTGCAGAACACGTCGTGACGTGGCAGTGAGAAGGGACAGGAAAGGCACAATGGCCAAGGCCCAGGCTCGCCCTGCTCACAGCTGGGTCCTGAGATGGAGGCCAGCTCACACTGGGTCTGGAGCTGCTCTGCAATGCCTGTCCTCAGGAACGCCCCCCGGCGTGTGCATGTGCATGCGTGTTTGTGTGTGCATGTGCACACGAGGGCTGCTCACCGTCCTCCACGTAGTCGATGGTGGAGAGATGCTGGATCCGGCTGGACACCACGCTGCCCTGCCTCCGCAGCTTGGGGCGCTCAACAGGAGCCGGTGAGGAGCTGGGGTCCGAGGGCGGGCCTGTCGCACTGTCCTGGGGGCCTGCGGGCTCCGCCACCTGGCTCAGTTCAATGCAGTACTCAATGAGGCTGCTCATCAGTTCGGCCTGGGGAGGAGGGAGCAGTGTGATGCCTGGCCAGACCCCCCTTCCATGCCTGTTGCTGAGTCTGAAATGAGCTCTGCTCTCTGGTTGGGGAAGCAGGGGAGGGGACACACATCGCTCAGGAGGGAGGGAGGGAGTGGGGAGGCGGGGGAGGTGTCCCACTCGGATGACTGTGAAGGTGAGTCCTGGTGGATGAGGAGGGGTCCCCAGGTCTGGGAGTTCGGGTGGGAAAGAAAGAACATTCTAGTCAGAAGGCACAGCCCAGGAAGGCTGACCCTGTGGGCAGAAGAGGTGGGGAGGGAGGGGGAAAGGAGCCCGGCTGCTGCAAAGAGGAGGAAGAGTGGGGAGGCGGGGCGGGGAGGCGGGTAGTGCTGGCTGGGAGGAAAACCTGTAGCCAGGAGGAAGGGGCGAGATGTCACAGGGCAGGGGCGGGCGGCTTCTTCAAAAGTGACTCCTACTCAACAGGTGTGAAGCATGAGGCACACTGACAGAAAAGATACAGCAGCCGGGTACCAGCAGGCACAGCTGGGCGCCAAGGACAGGGCCCTCAGGGGTCTGAGGGAGTCACAGACAGAGGGCATCAAGAGGGTGGTGCCCCTTAGTCAGGACACAGGTATTTCCTGAGTGCCTCCCACGTGCCAGGCACTGCTGCAGGCCTAGGACAAGGTGAGTCCAAGTAGACAGGAACGGTCACCTGTGCTCCTGACTGGTGGGGCCGGGTCAGACGCCGGGAGTGGCCCTGCGGAGACTAGCCTGGCTCCTGCCTTTCTAAGGGCAGCCACAACCCCTCTGGGTGGGTGAGGAGGGGGCACTGCTGCCCGGCCCAGAAGGAAGAGCAGAGGCCTGGTGGACTCTCCACACTCCCCGCCCTCAGCTCAGTCCACCCGCACTCCTCTGCTCACCGAGCGGACTCCACCAGCCAAAGGGCAGTGGGCTGGCGAGGGGACGGCAGCTGGTGGGGACGGAGTCCCGAGCTGCAACCCTAACAGGGAAGCCTTCTAAGTTCCCTAGAACAAAAACTGCACAGCAACATGCCTTTGAGGCTCAGGGAGCCTGCCGTTCACATGCAGATGAAAGAGGAAGTTCCGTTGAACATCCGTCCAAGAAAAAACTCAGCAAGCCAGGGTCAGAAAGGAACTTCCTCAACCTGATTAAGCACGTCTCTGAAGAACCCACAGCAAAATCCCACGTATTCAGTGAAAGACAATGCTTTCTCTCAGGCCGGTGCGTCAGGGACGCCTGCTCACACCTATCCATCCTACACTGGGGCTCAGAGGCACTGTCAGGCAAGGCAAGCAAGAGGCACAGATAGGAAAGTGAGACCCAGCTTTCCCCACTCACAGACCACATGACTGTCCACATAGAAAGTCCCAGGCCAGGCCAGGCGCCATGGCTCATGCCTGTACTCCCAGCACTTTGGGAGGCTGAGGCGGGTAGATCACCTGAGGTCAAGAGTTTGAGACCAGCCTGGCCAACATGGTGAAATCCTATCTGTACAAAAATACAAAAATTAGCTGGGCGTGGTGGCAGGCTCCTGCAATCCCAGCTACTCAGGAGGCTGAGGTGAGAGAATCGCTCGAACCTAGGAGGCGGAGGTTGCAGTGAGCTGAGATTGCGCCATTGCACTCCAGCCTGAGCGACAGAGCGAGGCTCAGTCTCAAAAAAAAAAAGGCCCAGGCAGACACAGGGGCTCACGCCTGTAATCCCAGCACTTTGGGAGGCCAAGGTGGGAGAATCATTTCAGCCCAGGAGTTCAAGATTAGCCTGGGCAACATAGTGAGACTTTGTCTCTACAAATATAATAAAATAAAGTTAGCCTGGCACGGTGGTACACACCTGTGGCTTGGGATGACAGCTTGAGCCCAGGAGGTTGAGGATGCAGTGAGCTATGATTGCGCCACTGCACCCCAGCCTGGGTGACAGAACGAGAGTGTTTCAAAAAAAACAAAAACAATTGGCCGGGCGCGGTGGCTCACACCTGTAATCCCAGCACTTTGGGAGGCCGAGATGGGCGGATCACGAGGTCAGGAGATCGAGACCATCCTGGCTAACACAGTGAAACCCCATCTCCACTAAAAATACAAAAAATAAGCCAGTTGTGGTGGCGGGCACCTGTAGTCCCAGCTACTCGCGGAGGCTGAGGCAGGAGAATGGCGGGAACCCGGGAGGCAGAGCTTGCAGTGAGCCGAGATCATGCCACTGCACTCCAGCCTGGGCGACAGAGTGAGACTCCATCTCAAAAAAAAAAACAACAACAAAAAAACACAATTATATTTCTATATAAGGAAATGATCAATTGGAAATTGAAATTAAAAACAATGGCATTTACAGTAGCACCGAAAGAAAGACAGGGATAAATCTAACAAAAGAAATAGAAGCTTTATATGCTGAAAACTATAAAATATTAATGAAAGAAATCAGAGACAAATAAATGGAGATACAGAAATAAATGGAATGGAAGACTTAAGAGGTCAGTTACCTCCAAAGTAATCAATGCAATCTCAATAAAAATCCTAGGCAGCCTTTTTTCGGGGGGTGAATCGGGGAACGTCCTAGAAATCAACAAGCTGATGCTAAAACTTCTATGGAAATGCAAAGGAACTGGAATAGCTGAAACCATTTTGAAAAGAACAAAGTTCTGAACATCAGTCTACCTGATTTCAAGACTTATTATAAAGGTTCAAAAATCAATATATCGGCCGGGCGCGGTGGCTCAAGCCTGTAATCCCAGCACTTTGGGAGGCCGAGACGGGCGGATCACGAGGTCAGGAGTTCGAGACCATCCTGGCTAACACAGTGAAACCCCGTCTCTACTAAAAAATACGAAAAACTAGCCGGGCGAGGTGGCGGGCGCCTGTAGTCCCAGCTACTCGGGAGGCTGAGGCAGGAGAATGGCGTAAAAACCCGGGAGGCGGAGCTTGCAGTGAGCTGAGATCCGGCCACTGCACTCCAGCCTGGGCGACACAGCGAGACTCCGTCTCAAAAAAAAAAAAAAAAAAAATCAATATATCATGTGATTATTAGTGAAAGACACACATAGATCAGTGGTTTAGAAGAGGGAATCCAGAAACAGACCCATATATGCACAGCCAATTGATTTTCAACAAAGAGGTCAGGGCAATTCAATGTCTGTTTTTCTTTTTTTTTTTTTTTTGAGATAGAGTCTCACTCTGTTGCCTAGGTTGGAGTGCAGTGGTACCATCTCAGCTCACCACAATCTCCACCTCCTGGGTTCAAGTGATTCTCGTGCTTCAGTCTCCCAAGTAGTAGCTGGGATTACAGGCGTGTGCCACCACACCTGGCCAATTCTTCGTATTTTTCGTAGAGACGGGGGTTTCGCTATATTGGCCAGGCTGGTCTTGAGCTCCTGGCCTAAAGAGATCCTCCCACCTTGGCTTCCCAAAGTTCTGGTTTTACAAGCATGATCCACCGTGCCCGCCAATTCAATGTCTTTTCAACAAATGACACCGAAACAATTGAGAATCTGTAAACACAAACATGAACACTGACCTGTATATCACACCTGATGTAAAATATTGACTGGGATGGCTGGTAGGCTTATATTTACACAACTTCCACAAGAAAACGTGACAAAATCTTTGTGGTCTTGGGTTAGGCAAAATTTCTTAGGAAAACAAAAAGCATAAACCAGTCTCCGTCTCAAAAAAAAAAAAAAAAAAAAGAAAAGAAAATTGTGAACTTTGAACATAAAGGTGAGAATATCTTGGAGTTCAAAGCCATGAGGCAGGGACAGGAGTGCCCTCGAGGGGGGCCAGGAAAACGGGGAGCAGCAAGGGAAGCTGGGGGAGGTGGCTGGTGGGGGCGGAAAGAAGCTTCCAGGAGCGTGTGGTTAAGCTGAGAAGGGGGAGGGGCCTCCTGTGGCAAAGCCGAGGCCCATGGGTCTAGGAGCAGCCCCCAGCGTGGGAGGCACAGGGGTGGGGTCTGGCTGTGAAGGGCGGGGTGAAGGTGGGGAAGGGCACCAAAAGGAAGCTGGAGAGGTGTGGGATGAAGGATCCAGAGAGACCCAAGATGAAGGCAGGACGGGGTGGGAGCAGTCCTGAAAGGGCCCTGCGGCAGGGAGGGGCCTCTGATGTGACCCAAGTGGGAGAGGAAGGGGCAGGGGAGGGAGGCTGGGGTGGAAGAGGTGCTTGGTGCTGAGTAAAACACGCCGAATGAAGGGGAAAATCAAACACAGCCTTGGAGAGGCCCAGTGCTTCCACGCCCACCGTGGGTGACTGTGAGCAGCATCACAACAGCACTGCTCTTGGGGACAGGAGGGGAGGGTGCAGGCTGGTCTCAAAGCACTGGGCAAGCCCTCAACAAACAGCTGCCAGAACCCACAGCTGCCACTGCCACCGGTGTGGAGTCCGCAGACCAGGCCTCCTGACCTCCCAGGGCGGCTCTGGGTCAGCAGGAGTCAAGGCACCCCTTGTACCCAGGCCGCTTTCATCCTCAGGCCCAAGGCAGCTTCTCACCTCCTTCCCTGCCAGCCTGGTGCCTCTAATCGTCTGGGACCCAGGACACCTGGGCCCGGCCTCCCCACCCGTGTGCAGGCACCACCCGCGCTACCTGCTTGGAGTAGATCTTGAGGAGCTTGTTGACAGGCGTGCCCTCGCTGTCTCCGTCGAACTCCAGCCACAGGATGGGCTCCTCCTCCTCGGGGGAGGTGTGGTCCCACGACAGCTCCTGGAAGCGCAGGCCCAGCAGGACGTGCTGGCCAGCAGGAGACACAGAGCCAGGCTTGACCCCTGGGCAGAGGTCTGCTCCCCACCCCATCCCACTCAGACACCACCAGGAGGGGACACCTGGCCAGGGTGTGGGCCTCTCCAAGGCTGAGTCTACATTTGTTCGTGTGTTTCTCTAAGGAAAGAGCCTCAGCTTTCATCAGAGCCTTCCGGGGGCTGCGGTCCAGGGAGGCTGAGATCCCCTCTCCCACAACAGTCCCACCAGCGGGCCAAGCCCCTGACAGCTGGGGATGCACGTGGGAGAGGAGGCAGGTGGGGAAGGGGAGCCTATTCTATGAGGTCGGGGGTGGCATCTAGCATGAGGCTGAGCTGGGCCCTGCCTCCCAGGGCACAGATGGCAGGAGGGGCTGAGGTCCCTCTTCCGGGACAACCAGAAGCCAGTCAAAACTCCTCTGCTGGCTTAGGGGTGAATTTCTGCCAGGGACAGGTAATCTGCCCCACGGGGCTGGCTGCTGACGCAGTCCTCTACCCAGGGCTGGCCACCAAACACAGGAAGAGGACATGGTCAGCCGAAGAGGGCTCCCCCGCAACAGGGTCTTCTGGAGCACCAGGCTGCTCTCTAGCCATCAGCCGGGCAGAACAGAGGGCCCTGCTGCCCTCCCTCCACTCAGGGGTGGAAGTCCCAGCTGCGGCCTCCCCTGCCCCGGCCACGCCACAGCCTAGCATGTTGGGCAAGAGGACCCAGGATCACCCTCAGGGGCTACAAAGACATCTGAGGGAGGCAGGGTCCCTCCCAGATAGTCCACCCACCTTGCCCCCAGGCCTCCACAGGCCCAGAGGAACCAGGAAGACCTGAGTCAGGAGCCCCCTCCCATCCTCTCCACCCTGGAGGAGCTGGGGGCGGTACCTTCTCTCTGCTGTCGATGACGTGCACGCCTTCCAGACTGATGGCCACAGAAACTGGCTTGCGCCCACCCCGGTGCAAAAAGCCTTGGGCCGGCTTGTCAACCTCGCCGTGGAAGAAGGCACATCTAGGGAGCAGACTGGGGTCAGCCTCTGGCCGGCATCAAAAATGCTGAGGGAGGCTGCTCGAGGCCCCAGCCTGGGCCCTGAGAAGCTTCTGCTGTTTGGGTGACTAAACCCGCTCTGGGGAAGGGAGAAACGGAGGTGGGATGAAGGGGAGGCTTCGTGGGGAGACAGCATCTGAGCTGGCAGTGTGTGACTGGAGGGAGAAGGGCCTGATGGCACACAGAAGGGTGGGCACTGCAGGCGGAGGGAAGTGCGTGGCCCCAGGCGTGGAGCAAACCAGTCATGTGGGCCTGGCACTTGGTCTGGGGGCCAGGGCTGCAGGAGGCGGCCAGGAGAGCCGGCTGGCCACTGTCCAGGCAGACACCTTTCAGCAGCAGGGGCCTGCTGGGAAGCGCGAGGAGGTGAGGGGAGTGGCTCTAGGGCTCAAAACTGAGAAGAGCTGCCGCCTGTCCCTCCTGCAGCCTTGCCTTCTCCCATCCCTCGGGTTCACCCTTGCCCTCACCACCCACTGAGCCAGAGCCCAAGTTAAACCCCGCTCTCTCCACGCAATGGGACGGAGCCGGAGACCAGCACAGGCCACCTTGAATCCTAGGGCCGTCCGCTCCAGACTCCTCTGGAAGACTTCTGTCCCCCAGGCTCAGCTGATGGCCAGACCTCCGATTTCACTGAGGAAACCGAAGCAGCCAGGAGAGGGCCACCTGCCGGTCAGCACACATGGCTGTCACCTCCTCCTCAAAATCACTACAAGACCTGTTTCTTCACCCCATTTTACAGCAGGGCTGTGACAGCTGGTCACACTCGCTGTCTCCATCCCTGCTCACGCTCGCCCACCAGGCTGGAGCCCACATCCCTCGCTGGCTGCCAGGAGGACAAGCGGGACGTGCGCTCGGAGCTACTGCGGGTGGAGCCCTCCTGCCTTGCTAGGGGCCCAGGGCCCCTTCTCACCTGGCCCACACTTGCCTCCCAGCATCTCTCCAGGCTTCAGGTGCCATCCATATGCATAGGATTCACCAAATATGAGCTCCAGTTCAGACTGCACTAGACACCAGATGCCCACTCAAAGTTGCCAGTGGGGCGCCTAACAAGCATCTCAAAATCAACATGTCCAAAGCAAGCTCCCAGCCGGGCACGGTGGCTCACGCCTACGATCCCAGTGCTGTGGGAGGCTGAGGCGGGAGGATCACTTGACCCCAGGAGTTCCAGACCAGCCTGAGCAACAGGCAAAACCCCGTCTCTACACAAAATACAAAAATTAAGCCGGGCGTGCTGGCTCCCAGCACTTTGGGAGGCCGAGGCGGGCGGATCAACTGAGGTCAGGAGTTCGAGGCCAGCCTGGCCAACATGGTGAAGCCCCGTCTCTACTAAAAATACAAAAATTAGCCAGGCATGGTGGTACGTGCCTATAGTCCCTGCTACTTGGGAGGCTGAGGCAGGAGAATCGCTTGAACCCGGGAGGCGGAGGCTGCAGCGAGCCAAGATCATGACATTGCACTCCAGCCTGGGCAACAAGAGCAAAACTCCATCTCAAAAAAAAAAAAAAAAAAAAAAGCCAGGCATGGTGGTACACACCTGTGGTCCCAGCTACTCAGGAGGCTTGCTTGAGCCCCGGAGGTCGAGCCTGCAGTGAGCTATGATTGTGCCACTGCACTCCAGCCTGAGTGACAGAGCAAGACCCTGTCTCAAAACAAAAACAATCACATTCCTAAACTTTCCCTGACCGCTCCACAGCACCGCCCCCAGCTCAGCCGATGACGAAACCATCTGCCAGGGGCTTCGGCCAGTCCTCTCTGCCTCCTCTCCTTTGCTTCGTCCACTGCACATCCATCTGGCAAATCCTGTCACTCTGCCCTCAGATGCCCTGCATCTGACCATCTCGCCTGTTCTGACCACAGGGCCCGAGCCACACCCCACCCTCTGGTCTCCTGGCTGCCGCCTGTGCCCACTGACAGGCTCTCCTCAACCTCTCTGTTCTCGTCTCTCTCCACTAGAACGTCAGCTTCACCAGGCAGGGGCATGGTGTCTGGCTCAGAGCGGCCTCCAGTGCCCAGGGAGCGCGTGGGCAGTAGGTGCACAGAGCTGTTTGTTTGTGTGACAGACACAGCCGGCTGAAGGTGAGGTCGGCCGGGCCAGTGACCAGGTG
Organism: Macaca mulatta; assembly: GCF_049350105.2. Taxonomy (NCBI): domain Eukaryota; kingdom Metazoa; phylum Chordata; class Mammalia; order Primates; family Cercopithecidae; genus Macaca; species Macaca mulatta. The sequence continues at coordinate 8,998,568 of NC_133419.1, forward strand.
ACTGTGCCAGGTAGGAGGAGAGGACCCGTCCAAAGGGTCCCAGCCCCTGACAGGGGAAAGGGGAGGAGGACAGGTGCCCAGTTTGGGATGGTGGGGCCTGAGGTGCTCGGGACAAGACACCACTTCATGGGGACACAGCTCAGCTGGGGCAGAAGTGGGCTCACTGGCAGCTGTGCTAGCAAAGCCCAAGGACAGTCTGCGGGGGGTTGGGGGACCGCGGTGCTGTGCCTCTCACCCGTAGAAGGGCAGCTCGTGGCACTTGAAGAGGTAGGCACGGTAGTGGGTGCCCAGGGCGGCCTCACACCCGCCGTCGCTGCCAACCTCCTGCACCTGGCGGTAGGCGTTCAGCAGGCCCTGCTCGCCCGGCCCGGCCCTGGTCCCGCGGCCCCGGAGGGCAGCAAAGAGACCCTGGCCCCGCTTACAGAGGTGGGCAGGGAGGAAGGAGTCCAGCTTCTCCCTGTGGAGGAAGGAAGACGGGTGCTAGCAGCCCAACTAGAGGTGCCAGGCTCACAGGGGAAGGCGGGGAAGCAGGGCTGCCTGGAGGAAGCGGACACACATCTACTTCCAAATCAGACGCTGGGTAAGGAGCCCAGGAGGAGACCCAGGCACCAGACGGAGGGGGTTCGGTTCTTGGCCCCTCTCTGTAGGGCAGACTCCAGGGCTGGCCTGCCTCTGCCACGAGCAGCTGTACAGCTGGTGAGAGGCACCTCCTGTCCTGCTCCCGCTTCCTCTGTAGAGTGGGGATGGTGACGCCCCCACCTGTCCTGGGTGAGCTCCCCCGGCCCTAAAACCTGACAAGCTCTCCAAGTGCAGGCCAAGGACTGTGATGGGGCTCCCTATGAGGCCCACCTGGGGCTGTCCCTCTGCCCATCCAACCTGAGGTCACTGTCTGAAGCCAAAGGCTCATCCTGCAGCTCCAGATGCCTGCATCTCCAGCCAGGAACAGGAACCCGGGCCCCCCCTTTCCTGCACTTCCCACCAGTCCTGCCTTAGCCAGCAGCCTCTGCACTGCAGCCCCATGTGCGCCAGGGTCCCCCACAGGGCCTGGTCCTGTCTCCCAACCCTTCCTGCCTCCTGCCTGGTTGGCTACCACATACCCACCCAGGAAACTCATAGCAGCCGAAGGGACAGACTTCGCCCCCAGAAAGGAAGGAGCCCACCACCCTGAGCGCACGCAGTGTGCCCCGCACTGCAGAGGTCCCCCTACCCCCACCTGGAAGGGCACACAGACACACAGGGCAGCCAGGCAAGTGAAGGAGGCCCAGGAGGCGGGCCCAGGTCTGCAGCTCACAGCGAAGGCGAGAGGCTGAGGGAAGATCTGGAGGCCAAGCAAAGAGCCCCCACCCGCCTGGAATCAGACTGCAGCTGGAGGGTTTCAGAGCAATGTCTGTGTCACCAAGTCAGGACCGCTGGGATTTCTGAACTGGTGGAACTTTTATAACCAAAACCGGTGCAGAGGTTTTAATGCTCTCAATGCTTTGTTCTGCCAGATAAAAACGTGAAAACGCCAATCTACAACCAGCACAGGCTCACAAAAGAAAGGGCATCTCCCCCCGACACACGAAGCAGGAGAGGCCCTGGCATAACCGCAGCTGATTCCCCACCTCAGGCAGCGGCTACTGTGTGGGCTGGGGACCAGCCATCATATAAGCTGCAGTCAGAGCGCTCAGTTCTTTTTTTTTTTAAAGACAGAGTCTCACTCTGTTGCCCAGGCTGGAGTGCAGTGACACACTCTTGGCTCACTGCAACCTCCAACTCCCGGGTTCAAGTGATTCTCCTGCCTCAGCCTCCCGAACAGCTGGGATTACAGGTGCACGCCACCACACCTGGCTACTTGTTGTTTTTAGTAGAGATGGGGTTTCACCATGTTGGCCAGGTTGGTCTCGTACTCCTGACGTTAAACGATTTGCCTGCCTTGGCCTCCCAAAATGTTGGGATTACAGGCGTGAGCCACCATGCCTGGCGCCTTCACTGGAATTATTTCTAAACCTCAGGATAATCCTCCATGGAGACCAGAGACTGGCCTGGACTTTGGCAGGGCAGACTCAATCCTCACCACCCAAGGCCCTGCTAAGTTACACAGCAGAGAGCTCGGCTCTTGGAGAAAGGGCTGGGGGGTGGACAACCAGCATGCTGACTGCCTGAGGAACATCCCAGGAGTCTGGAACTAAGCTGGCCTGTTACTGGTGACAAAGGGTCAGTATTTGGTTGGTCTCTGGCTGTGACTCCAAAAGCCCAGCTCTTCTGACCTCGGCCGGAGGCAGGGCTCCAGATTCTTCTCCCAGACTTCACTTCACCTGAGGCTCCTACCCAGGGCAGGTGAGGAAAAGGAGGCTGAGGGGCAGAGCAACTGCCTAGGGCCAGAGTGAGCATGTGGGGCTGAGGCCTCCTGACTCCAGGACCCTGCCCCAATTTGCGAGACCAAAGACTGCTTGTAAGTTTGAAGACTGCTTGTAAGTTCGATTCCAAGGACAAACTCCCCCATCCAGCGCCCCCGCCTCAGGTCACACAGGCCCTCACCTCAGGGCGCAGGCTGCCGGCTGGCCGGGCTGGTAGGGCCCGAGCTGGACGCGGCACACCAGGGCGCCCAGAGCCTCGCAGTCCTCCACGTCGCACGGATACCGCGCGGCCAGCACGTTGCCCTTGGCCTCCTCATAGAGAAGCCGCAGGACCTCCTCGTCGCGGATCTGCAGGCGGGTGTGGCACGGAGAGCCGCTCAGCTGGGCTGGGGCGAGGTGCGAATGTCCAGAGGTCTAGGGAGAAGGAGGCTGGGCACAAGGGGCTGGGCCTGGTGGGGCTACCAGGGCTCCTGCCTCACCTGGAGCTCCCGCCGCTTTGGGAAGAATACGTTCCTCCGGAACTGCAGGAAAGGCTCATCTGGGGAGACAGGCTAGGTCACTGCCAGGCATCCCCATTCTGCTTAGCCCTCCCCTCTCCCCTGACTGGCCCAGGCCCCGGCCACCAACCTCACCGACCCCGGCTGAGAAAACCGGAGGGCTGGGCAGAGGGTGGAGTGCGCAGCTCATCCCAACGTGCCCCCGCAGCTCCCAGCCCACCCCCACTGGGGCTTCTCTCAGGGACCCCGTCCTCCCCTGCCAGTGGTGGCTATCGGAGCCTGGGGGAGACGCAGGCCCTGCCCCTCAGTCAGGGCAGCTCCTTGCTGGCAGGGCCCTGGCTGGGTTGGGAGCCAGAGCTGCAGACTCAGGTGGTCCTGAGACAAGGACAGACAGGCAGCAGCACCGACCCATGGCCACGTCGTCGTCCGGGGCACTGGTGAAGCGCAGCAGCAGCTCCGGCCACTGGCGTCCCAGCTTGTAGGGCTGGTGCTTGGGTTTCAGCTGCACCTCTGCAGGACGAGAGGGGGAGCGGCCCATGCAGCCTCCGGCCAGTCCAGCGGCTGCCCTCCCACCTTTCACACTGCATAGCATGACAACAGTCACAACCAATAGTAACTGAGCAGGTGCCAAGGGTCCAGAGCCATTTACTCTGCAATAACCCTATCTCCCATTTCACCCATGGAGCAAACGAGCCTCAGAGAGGTCAAGTTCCTTGTCCAAAGTCACACAGCAAGCGACGAGGGTCTGGCTCCAGGCACAGCCAGCCACTAACTGTTCACTGCAGCCCCGGGGCAAGCTGAAGCTGGAGGCTATGGCCGAAGGAAGGTGCTAGGGCACAAAGGAACCCGCAATGCCATCAGGAAGCAGAACCTGAAATTGGCAACTGGGGCCCAGAGACCCGAGGGGCTGCCTTGCCCTCCCCCTGGCAGAGCCTGGGCCTCCCCGTCGTCACTTCCCACCCCCAACACCTCCAAGGAGCTCTAGCCGACCTTCCATCCTGCAAGCTCTGCACCTCTGTGGCCCACCCGCAACCCAGCTCCTGCCTGGCCCTCCCACCTTATCTCCTCTCACTGCCTCTCCCGCGCTGCTCCTGCCACCCTGGCCTTCTTAAATCTCCTGACTTCAATCTCAAGTCATCCCCAGCTTGCTTGTGCCAAGGCCTCTGCACCTGCTGTTCCTCTTTTCCTGGACTCCTTTGTCCCAGATCCTCCTGTGGCTGACTCAGGTCTTAGTTCAAGGACCGCCTTCCCTGGACCCCTAACTACTAAGGCAGCCCTTCCTCAAAATTTACCATCACCCCGATGGCGCCACATCTGTTTGCCTTCACAGGCTGATCACTACCTGACATTCCCTGCTGCTGCCACCCACAGGGCTGCGGACTTGTCCACCGCTGTATCCCTGGGGTGCAGTGACCTCACCAGGGGTTGGCAGAATGACCAAGTGCACCAGTCCAGCCCTTCAAACTCCAGGCTGCCCCATGCCACCAATGCTCCGGACCCAGGACTCAGTGCCTCAGGCCAGGAGGGACAAAGCCTTTCAGCTCACACACCAGCACCCACCAAAAAAAAGTGGCCATGGGGGTCTCTGCCTTTGAGAGGTGTGAGGCCACTTCCAAGTTCATCCAGAGATGTATGGGGATGTCTGTCACCGGGGTACAGAAGCCAGAGCTTGCTCCAAGCCTCCTGAGCCCTGCCTGATCCACATCTCCCCGCTCTACCCTTCCGTGGTCCCCACTGATGGCCGATCGCCTCTCCTGCTGGCCTGAGGCCAGGGGTCCTCATCTCTGCTCTTTGGGCTATCTGGGCCTTCCACCTGGAAGAGCAGTCACAGCCTCCAATTGGGCCCCCTTCCCACAGCCCTTCGACTCATCCCTGCATCCAGCCTCTGCAGCCCTTTCTTGTCCCATCATTTTTCTTGTCCCATCATTTCTGGTCCCATCATTTCTGGTCCAGATTTCCCAGAGGCTCCACAGCCCTCCTTTACAACCTAAACCCTGGGCCCCACCCATGTCACCATCTCCAGTAGGGAAACACCATTTATTTACCCCCAGTAGTCACCTCCCTATTGACTGGGTGAAAGGGCTCCATCAACTCCCCTCATAGAGTCCTCATGCTCTCTCTGTCTGGAAACTCAAAGGATGTCAGGGTTGGAGGACACAGAGATCACCCACTTTACAGCGGGGAAACTGAAGCTCGGGAAGGCACAATGCCTGAGGCCACATGGGGCTAGTGGCTAAACAGGAACAGAGCTCTGCTTCCTAAACCTCCCTTCACCATACTTTAGGCTCTAAAGTTCCAATGGTGGTTGGGCGCGGTGGCTCACGCCTGTAATCCCAGCACTTTGGGAGGCTGAGGCGGGTGGATCACTTGAGGTCAGGAGTTCAAGACCAGCCTGGTCAACACGGCAAAACCCCGTCTCCACTAAAAATACAAAAATTAGCCAGGCGTGGTGTCACTTGCTTGTAATCCCAGCTACTCGGGAGGCTGAGGCAGGAGAATCGCTTGAACCCAAGAGGCAGAGGTTGCAGTGAGCCAGAATTGCACCACTGCACTCCAACCTGGGCAACAGAGTGAGACTCTGTCTCAAAAAAATAAAAAATAAAAAATAAATAAATAAAATAAAGTTAAATTAAGTTCCACCAGTGCCTTCCCTCCAGTATTCCCAGCATCTAGAATACCACGTAGCCTGAGAGAGGCTTTGCACGTCCTCGTGGAACGAGCGCAGTAACTGACTAGATGGGGCCTAGAGACACCCTGGAGATAAGGATGCCCTTCCTGCTGTCTACAGCCCAGCCCTGACCAGCCTTAACCCCAAGCCCCAGCAGCTCAAAAGACTCCTTCCTGTCTTCAGTGCAGTCCCAGAGACTTCCAGATGGGGCCTTCCTGCCTGGAGGCTGTTGTCTAAATGGGACGGAAGGTCCCTGGAGCCCTGTTCCATGCAGAGCGACAATGGCATTGAGAAGGCTAAGTCCTGCCAAAACATCCGGTATGAAGGGCAGCTCCAGAAGCCGGCGCCCCTCCCTGCCCTTGCAGGGCACTCGCGGCCCTGGAGCATCTGTCACTGGTTCACCCTATCAGGAGTGTGGGGACAGGGGGGCAAGGGTTCTGGGAGGCCCAAGTCACAGCTGAAGTGGCTTTTCAACCTCCCTGAACCCAGCCTGGGAACAGAGTGGGTGCTGACTATGTGCCGGGGTCTTCTGCCACCATCCTCCTGCGTGGGCTGGGCAACAAAGCAGCCCATTCATGTCAGTTCCAGCCTCCGGCTGTGGGAGAGCGGGAATGTGGCGAGGAGGGAGCGGGGACGGAGGAGGTGAGAGGCGGAGACAGGCTGCCCAGCAGGCTCGGGGAGCTTCTCGAGGCAGGGCAGGGGCCGACCCATGCAGAACTGTACCCCTAGCTTTCAGACACAAACCAAGGGGCCCACAGTCCTGACCCGAGGCCCGGAGGTGAAGGGGAGGTGACTGGGCTGGGCACGGTGCGGCCGAGGAGCCGGGGCAGCAGGAAGAGGATGGGCGAGAAGCTCCCAGCAGCAGCTGAGCAGGAAGCTCCTACTGGCAGAGGGGAGGGGGTGGAGGGGAGGATAAGGGTGGGGAACGGGGGTGCCAAATGTTCGCTCTCCCCCCACCAGCAACCGCAGAAGACATAACCCTTGGGCCTGACCCAGGCTGTCCTGGGACTGGTCACCCCCTTCTTGCCTGTGTTCCTCTACAACGAAGGGAATGTGTAAGCTAAGAAAACTCGCCTGACCACGGCACCGATTTACTAAACAACGACATGGGGCAGCCTCTTCCTTGACCCCCTCCTGTGCGAACCAGCAGGCTCAGAGACCCTGTTCACTGAGGGACCCCGGGCTGAGGGTCCAGAGAGCCACTGCCCCCAAGTCCCTCCATCTTGCAATCTCAGCCTGAAAGGGCAGGATGTGGGTGGTCACGAGGCCAGCCAGGCAGGGCTGGAGGCCCCCCTCCCAGAGAAGTCAAGTCTACTCTTCCCACCCTCGCTAAGAGCCTCAGGGTCAGAGGGGCCTATTTCCTGGGCCATGTCCCTTCTCCTCCCTGTCCCCAAGGAACAGAAACAGTTCAAAGAGGCTGACCGGGAAGCCACTCAGGTCTGAATCTGTCTTGCTCCTGCCACACAGTGGTCTCACCACCTTAACCACAACTTCCTCATCTGCAAGACTGGCCTGGGCCTGAGGATAAGGTGAAATCAAGGCTCCCAAACACCACCCAGGTTGTGGCAAAGGTTATGCTCGGCAGACAAGGCCCCCTTCCTCCCTCCCTCCTGCAGTACCGTTCCCAGACCGCCCAGCCCCAGCACGACCTGGGGGGCAGGCGTGGCCACCCCTCCACCACCAGCAGAAAGACAGACAGCAGGGCCAGGAGCGGGGGCCTTCTCAGGGCTCTAGGTGCTTAGATGGGTGGACAGCTCAGGATAAACCCAAGTCCCACCTTCCCCCATGCGCAGTGGCCAGCAGCTCCAAACACTGCCCCTCCCTCCTGTACTGGTCAGTGCTCTTCCAACCCTCCAGCCTGGGCTCCTCACTGCCAAGCCTTACCCAGCAGAGGGGAGACCAGCCAGAGCGCGAAGACATCCAGGGCAATGTCCGGGAGCTGCAGGACCTCGCGGACAGCGCGGTGCAGCTCATGGGCACTGAGCGAGGGTAGGTTCTCCACAGCCAGGGGCACCACTGTGTCATCCGCCAGGTATACCAGCACGTCAGCCGCTGTGATGGAGGCCAGGCAGGCTCAGCTGAGGCCTCTGCCTGGTACAACCAGGCCAGGCCAACCAGGTACCCTCTACCACCCACTGGGGCTGGAGCCCCCACCCTACACCCCTCAGGGGTGACCAGGGCTACACTCCTGAGACAAGAGTCCACGCCAGAGGCAGAGCCCCAGCAGCCCCAAAAGACCCTATCATGGCTGCTGTCTATTAGTGCTTCCTTGACGCCCTCAAACCACCCAGAAACCCAGTAACTCCTGCCCAGAGACCAGCCCCACCCCAATCCCCCAAGATTAAAATTAAGCCTGGCCATTGCAAACCTGCCCTTCACCGCCATAGCTGCCCCAAGGATTCAGCTGTTCTGCCCTGAACAAGAACATTCCACAGATGTGAAATTACGGCACAGAGAGGCTGAAACCATCCTGAGGCTATGGCAGTCTGTCTATCTGTCTGGCAGCAGCGAGAGCTGGTAACCCACTGCTGTCCTCAGGCAAGTCTCTCTCTGACTCAGGCTAAGATGGGAAGAGAGGATTCCTTAGGTCACCCAGGTTAAAGCAAGTTCTCAGCTTCCTTAGGACTCTTCAAGTCTTAGGACTCTTTAAGCCTCAGGAGTCAATACTGGGTCTTTCAGGTCAGCCTGAAGCAGCCTAGGGAAGAACAGCCCAAATAGCTGAGAGTTCCCTGTGACAACTTGTGGGTTCCAGAGCCAAACGGAGACACCTAGAAGAGCAACCAGATTCAAATCTCCATCCCTGGGACTGCAGGCAAGGCGAAGGAACGCCGGGCTTTGGGGCCGACATACTCGGGTTCCCATCCCTGCCTGGTCGCTGGCCAACTTCAGCGAGCCAATTTAAGTGTCAGTTGCCTCATCTGTAAAAGTAGAGCTAATACTCCTCCCTCCAAGAGTGTGTGGAAGGGCACGGTTTCTCATCTACACAAGGGAAGGTGCTTCTTGGACCCCCAGTCTGTTATGCTCCAGCAGCTACTCTCAGAGATCAAAAAATCACTTCCAGGAGGCTCAGGTTCAGATCCACTTCACAGGCAAGGAGAACTGAGGCACCGGAAGCTGCAGTACATGATCACCTGGACAGCTTCCACAGCCTGCCTGCGACTTAACCTCCCTAGGGCCCAGTTTTCTCCCTATCAAATGAAGATCATGATCCCTGCTTTCTTTTTCTTTTTCTTTTTTTTTTTGAGATGATGGAGTTTTACTCTCATTGCCCAGGCTGGAGTGCAATGGTGCAATCTCAGCTCACTGCAACCTCCGCCTCTCGGGTTCAAGCGATTCTCCTGCCTCAGCCTCCTGAATAGCTGGGATTTCAGTTCTGACTTCTGTGAGTTTTCCACATCTGAATGTACCTTATTATTTCTTAGTTGATACATAAATTATCTTTAATGAAAAAGAAGACAAGCCAGAGCCACTTCTCCGGGGCTAGGGTCCCAGGAGGGTGTGGAAGAGAGGAGATGCGGGCGGGACCCACCTCGGGCTCCCACGGAGGACACGCTGCTTCGGTGGGACCGCTCAGCGGGGCCGGGCTGCCCGGTACTGCCTTCTGTCCCGTCCATCTGCAAAGGCAAAGAGAAACAGCAGTTACCGAGAGCCAGGGACGGGGGAGTTGGAGGTCTCCTCAAGCTCTCAGTGAGGACGGTAAGGGGTCCCGGGCTGGGTTCGCAAGGTTGAGCGGCGCTGCCTGGAGGGGCCAAGAGTGCAGACCGGGCACTGGTGGGAGGGGTGCGGGTTGCTACGGTCAAGAACGGAGGTCGACCGGGATGCCCAGGCAGGACAAGGCGCACCGCCAGCCGGGGACGGGGGCCCGGGCCAGACGTCGCCGTGCTCTCACCACGCAGGGACACAGAGCCCGCCACCTGAGAGGCCAGGCTCCTGCCCGGAATCCTGCCCCGCCGCCAAGCCCGCCACCGGCCGCACTCTGGCTCCCGCTCAGGATCCAGCTGTCCGGGAAGCTACGCGGAAGCTGAGGCTGGAGGAAGCGCGGCGCGCGAGGCCCCGCCCCTCCGGCCGACGGGAGCCAATGGGAGCCCAGGGCCGCCCCGCGCGGCCCGCGCATGCCCGGACGCCAGCCTCGCGTGTCTCGTCACGCCCGTGGGGTGGTGGCGTCACGTACAAGCCCCGCCACCACCCGAGTGATCCAGGGCTAGTTTCCCCTCACAAAGGCCCCGAGTGTTGGCCTGTAAGAGGGTTTGGCGAAGATTCGAGAATCAGGGTAGGGGCGTTGGCATGCCCACGCTGGGACTTCAGGCTAGTTCCCTGCCTGTGAAATGGACACTTCGTGGCACGTGCCAGGGATCCACGCGGCGCTGGCAGTGGCCTGTAACTCGTAGCTCTCTCGGCAGTGGTCAGGAGAATGAGTCCTGGCCCATTCTCATCCTGGACAAGTCCCTTCTCCTCTGGGCCTCAGTTTTCCTCATCTGTAAAATGAGAAGGTTGAACTCAAGGACTCCCAAGGACTATCTCTACTCTCAAATGATTATTAATATATGTCTATGTCAGAAAACCAGGACAGACACTCTGTTTTTCTAGGGAGCAGTCACGTGAGCCCTTGCAATCTTATATAACAGCCTAGGAGACCTTGAGGTGTTCCCAGGCTGGGAGGAGACTTGGGGCCCCAAAGAGGCAGGTGTGAAACCACCTACCCTCAGGGCCATGTCACTGACATGTCCTGGTAATGCAACGTGTGTGTATCTGAGATATGGAACTCAGGGAGAAAAATAAGTCCATGGAGTACCTTCTGGGGCCAGAGGAACCAGAAGTTGTTTCAAGTGACAGCAGTGGGCTTGGTGATCAGGAACAGAGGGCAGTGGGTTCACTTTGCCCTGGTTCCCTGGGATTGGAAAGCAGCTCTAGCTCCTGGCTGAGTCCTGCCTTCTTCGGCATGTGAAGCAGCTCTGCCTGCCCTCCTGTGATCCACACTGCCCCACAGCTGAGCCCATGACTCCACATCTGCCTTGCTGATGTGACCTAAGGACTTGAGGAACTCAGACATGGGCTGCAGGGAAGGGTGTCCAGTGAGGGCAGGCATCTCCTTCCTGGTTCTCAGCTCTGGGACCCTTAGACCAGGACACACTGTATCTCCATGGCCTCTCGACCCAGCTGGAGTGAAGCGGGAGCAGAAGAGTTCGGTGTTGTTTTGAATGCTTACTAGATGCAGGGCCTGTGCTAGGTCAGGGGATGGAGACTGAGGGGAGACATGGCCCAGCCCTCAGGAAGTGTCTGTTGTGGTTTAATTGGTGAGTTGAGGAAGAGGGGAAAGAGGAAGAAGCCCAGGAGAACAGCACATTTAAAACCACAGCACTTTGGGAGGCCAAGGCAGGAGGATCACCTGAGGGCAGGAGTTCAAGACCAGCCTGGGGAACATAGTGAGACCCCCTCTGTAAAAAAACCCAAAAATCAGCCAGGTGTGGTGGCACACATCTGTGGTCCTAGCCATTCAGGAGCCTGAGGTGGGAGGATCGCTGGAGCCCAGGAGTTCAAGATCACAGTGAGCTCTGATACTGCCATCCTGCCCCTGTACTCCAGCCTGGACAACAGCGAGACTCTGTCTCCAAAAAAATAAATAAAACCACAGAAGATGACAGCATTGCTTTAAGAACTATGAAATGCTACAAGCAGGAAAAGTCTTGCTGTGTGTGGGGCACGGGGCCAGGCCCTTTCCCCGTTTCCTGTGTCATTCTCACGCTTCCTGAGAGTGGAAATAAGTCTTAGCAGTTGCCATTTATGTGCCAGCCACTTTTTATTTTTTTTATTTTTATTTTATTTTATTTATTTTTTTTGAGACGGAGTCTTGCTCTGTCGCCCAGGCTGGAGTGCAGTGGCCGGATCTCAGCTCACTGCAAGCTCCGCCTCCTGGGTTCATGCCATTCTCCTGCCTCAGCCTCCAGAGTAGCTGGGACCACAGACGCCCGCCACCTCGCCCGGCTAGTTTTTTGTATTTTTTAGTAGAGACGGGGTTTCACCGTGTTAGCCAGGAGGGTCTTGATCTCCTGACCTCGTGATCCGTCCGTCTCGGCCTCCCAAAGTGCTGGGATTACAGGCTTGAGCCACCGAGCCCAGCTGCCAGCCACTTTTTAAAGTGCTTTAATCCTTAGAACTCACTAAAAGGTGAGTATAGTATCTCTGTTTTATGTCAAAGACTGACACCGGGGAGTCTCTGTGGTGGTGGTGGGGAGGCTAGAACCCGGGTCTAGCCAAGGAAGGTCACTGGGAGAGAGTCCGGGAGGCTGATGGTGGGGAAGGAAAGGCATTCCATGTAGTGGGAACTGCACGAGCATGGTTAGGACCCCAGGAAAGACCCCTGCTGTGTCAGAGCACAGCAGGTGGGTGGCACCATGGGGGAGGCCTTGAACCCCAGGATGACAGATATGGGGCAGGTGTGTCAGACAGTAAGAACATTTTGGAGGTTGTGAGCTAGAGATTCACAAGATGACGCCATGCGTGGGTGAGCTTCCCTTCAGGAAGGCCCTAGGGAAGTGGGAATGAGGGTCTTGAACTGGGGTGAGGCGGTGAGATTGGAAAAGAGAATGAGACCCATTCTGAAATGAGGGAGGAGGTGGCTTCCAGCCTTTAGAACCGAGAGGCTTAGACATCAGTTAGCCCGACTGCTGTCCTACTTTGGCAAACGGTAATAGACCCCAAGGCCCACAGAAGGGGCTGCTTAACATCGCTCAGGGAGATCATGTAATCACCCACTGGGTTCACCTTACCCTCTGCCTAGACAAAGCCAGTTTGTCAAGACAAGGGAATTGCAATAAGGAGAGTTTAATTCATGCAGAGCTGGCTGTACGAGAGACTGGAGTTTTATTGTGACTCAAATCAGTCTCCCTGAGAATTCCAGGACGGAGTTTTTAAGGATAATTTGGTGGGTAGGGGCCGGTGAGTTGGGAGTGTTGATTGGTTGGGTCTCATGAAATCACAGGGAGTTGAAGCTGTCCTCTTGTGCTGAGTCAGGTCCTGGGTGGGGGCCACAAGACCAGATGAGCCAGTTTATGGATCTGAGTGGTGCCCGCTGATCATCAAGTGCAGGGTCTGCAAAATATCTCAGGCCCTGATCTGAGCTTTTACAATAGTGATGTTATTCCCAGGAGCAATTTGGGGAGGGTCAGAATCTTGCAGTCTCTAGCTGTATAACTCCTAAACCATAATTTCTAATCTTGTGGCTAATTCGTTAGTCCTACAAAGGCAGTCTAGTCCCCAGGCAGGAACAGGTTTTGTTTTGGGAAAGGGCTGTTATCATCTTTGTTTCAAAGCTAAACTATAAACTGAGTTCCTCCCAGTTAGTTCGGCCTATGGCCAGGAGTGAAAAAGGACAGCTTGGAAGTTAGAAGCAAGATGGAGTCAGTTAGGTCAGATCTCTTTCACTGTAATAAATGTATCAGTTATAGTTTCCCCCACCCGGAGACGGAGTCTCTCTGTGTCGTCCAGGCTGTAGTGCAGTGGCGTGATCTTGGCTCACTGCAACCGCCACCTCTCGGGTTCAAGCGATTCTTCTGCCTCAGCCTCCCAAGTAGCTGGGACTACAGGCGCCCACCACCACACCTGGCTAATTTTTGTATTTTTGGAAGAGACGGGGTTTCACTATGTTAGTCAGGCTGGTCTCGAACTCCTGACCTCAGGTGATCCATCTGCCTCGGCCTCCCGAAGTGCTGGGATTACAGGCGTGAGCCACTGCACCCTGAGCCACTGCAGCCGGCCTGTATCAGTTATAGTTTCTGCAAAGGCAGTTTCAGGAATAGGAAGCAGAACCAGGACTGCAGCCCAAGCCACCACGAGAGGCCAGTCTTTGGGGATGGTCTTTCAGGACGATATTTGTGGGTGGCCCAAGGAGCCCCAGGCAGCTCCAGAGGGAGGAAGTGGGAGGTCCTGTTTCCAGAATCTGTCCACCCACGAGAAAGCAGCAGGGGTGGCTGGGTTCTACCTTAGCCACAATGAGAGGAGAGGTGTGAGCAGGACTGGGCCTTGGGTGTCTCCCATAGGAGACTAGGAGCTGCAGGGAGATGTGGAGGGGATGATGCAGGTGTCACTGGCCTTTGATGTTCCCCAGGGCCTTTTGGCAGTGAGAAGAGGGAACTGGAGCCCCAAGGCTGCCGCTGATGCTGCTCGCTGACATTTCCATTCATTCAGTCACTCAGTATTTATTGAGCGCCCACCCCGTGCCACCTGCTGTGAACAGAACACCCAGAGATCCCTGCCCAGACAGACAAGTTCTTCCTGTCACATGTTGGGGTGATAACTGTGATGGAGAAAGAGAGGAAGAGCCAGCAGTGCCTCCAGCTGGGGAGACGGGGCAGACCTCACCGAGGTGGTGACATTTGAGCCCCAGCTGAAGGGGTGCCAGGGCAAGAGTGCCCAGGAAGAGGGAAGAGCCTGGAGGCAGAAGGCTGACTGAAGAAGAATCTGGAGGCTCGGGTGGCTGCAGCAGAGAAAGCAAGGGGGTGGGTGGCAGGACGTGAGGTCAGAGGAGAATGGGCGGCACCCTGTGGCTCACAGATCCTTGAAAGGGTTTTGGTTTTGACTGAGCAGAACGGGGCCATTGCAGATCAACATGCACTTTAAATGATCAAAACCCCCATCTTTCCCCTGGGAAGGAGGAGGCCAAGGAAGGCTGTGTTTCTGACTCACACGGGGGAGTCGGGGGAATCGTAAACAACCCTGGAGAGAACAGCCAGGCCTGGTGAGTCACTCCTGGGAGTGGCTCCTCCCCACCCTGCCACGCAGCCGGCAGCTGCGGGCTGGGCCTACCCCCTGGTGGCCATGCTCCCTCCGCACCTGGCCTCTCTCTGTGGCATGGGGGCGGCCGTGCCCCTTGGTGGCGATGAATGGGAGTGGAGCTGGGCTGGCTGGGCAGGCAGGGGCTTGCTTCTTGCTGACTAAGGCAGCCCTGGAGGGGCCCGACCATGGGGCAGGGACCCAGTTGCCATCTCCAGAGCCAGGATCATTGGCCAGGCTGGGGAATCAAGGCCCCTGTGGTCCTGGCACGCCTGGCCCGTGAGACTGTACTCTGCACGACTCCTCCAGGTGGCCAGGGTCACCGGAGCTGGCTCGCTCCCCTCTGCCAGTTGCTGGAGGTCCGGGCACCAGGCCACATCTCACCTTCCCGCCAGGGTTAAACATTAGTGGGAGGTTATTAGCGTGGGCCAGGGGAGGGAGGGGGGAAATTCAACTCTGTCTCCTTTGCTGGAGCCACCAGTTTCTGCAAGCCCAGACAATGCCGGTGGAGGAGTTTGTGGCTGGCTGGATCTCTGGTGAGACATTTTTCTTCCTTCTGTCACATCACACCCAATGGTAGGTCACTCCCTGGGGAAGATGGGTGACACGGGAGGAGTGGAGACCAAAGTCTGAGTTCCGGCCTGGCAGGAGGATCACTTGAGCCCAGGAGTTTGAGACCAGTCTGGGCAACATAGGGAGGCCCCTGTCTCTACAAAAAATCAAAAAACAAATTAGCTGAGCATGGTGTAGTCCCAGCTACTCAGGAGGATTGCTTGAGCTCAGGAGTTCAAGGCTGCAGTGAGCTATGACTGCACCACTGTACTCCAGCCTGGGTGACAGAATGAGACCCTGCCACAAAAAAAAAAAAAAAAAAAAAAAGGCAGGGCATGGTGACTCACATCTGTAATGCCAGCACTTTGGGAGGCTGAGGCAGGAGGATCACTTGGGGTCAGGAGTTTGAGAACAGCCTGGGCAACATAGGAAGACCCTGTCTCTCTAAGAAATGAGAGGCTGGGCCCTGTGGCTCATGCCTGTAATCCCAGCACTTTGGGAGGCCGAGATGGGTGGATCATGAGGTCAGGAGTTCGAGACCAGCCTGGCCAACATGGTGAAACCCCCAACTCTACTAAAAATACAAAAATTATAGCCAGGTGCAGTAGTGGGCACCTGTAATCCCACCTACTTGGGAGGCTGAGGCAGGAGAATCGCTTGAACCCGGGAGGTAGAGGTTTGCAGTGAGCTGAGATCACACCACTGCACTCTAGCCTGGGCAACAGAGCGAGACTCCATCTCAAAGAAAAAAAAAAGAAATAAGAAAAAAATTAGCCAGGCTTGGTGGCGCATGCCTGTGGTCCCAACTACTCCAGAGGCTGAGGTGGGAGGAGCCCTTGAGCCCAGGAGGTTGAAGCTGCGATGAGCCATGATCATGCCACTGCACTCCAGCCTGGATAACAGAGCAAGACCCTGTCTTTAAAAAAACAAAAAGTCTGGGTTCCCTGGAGCGCCCCAGAGCCAGCTGTCCCCAGTCCTCCGGGGATTGGCCGATGGGGAGAAGAGAAGGTGCAGGTGGGAGGTGCTGCCTCTGCCTTCCAAGGTCACTCTGCCTGACACCTGCAGAGGGCGGGAGAGCCAGGTGAGCACCTATACCTTGAGCCCTGCTCTCCAGACCCACCCTGTGGAGCTCACAAAGGAAGCTCTCCTTTGGCCTCACCTGCTGTCCTGAGCTCCCTCTGGGCCTCTGCCCTACCTGGCTGTGGGCCGCAGTCCGGGGCCCTGAGGCCTGTTGTGCTGTGGTCCCAGCCCAGCTTCCGGGTGGCATTCCTCTTAGGAGAAAGAGAGGGACGTTCTGAACCTGCCTCCTGGGAGTGCGACCTCCCCTAAGCTCCAGAACCAGCCTCCGCTGTGGAGGGCTAGGGCTAGCAGTGGGCAGGTGGACGGGAGGGGAGAAGCTCCTCCGCAGGTGCCCAAGCATGACCCCCATCAGGGCCCTGCAGTTCTGCGTGGCCAGCTGGCAGCAGGGCCTGCTCTGGATCCTGGCGACAACATTATGAGTTGAAGAAAAAAAGAGTAAAGCTCTCGGAGAGGCAGGAACCTGGGTGATTCGCCCAGAGTCCCACATCTCATTGGCAGTGGGATACCTGGGTATGGGCTCCAGAGAGGACACATGCATCTTTGGCTGGCTCTTCCCTCCTGGGTGTGCATCCTCAGTGGGGCCTGGGGTCTTACTCCCTTGTCCCAGTGCCTTCCTGGCCCAGTGCCTGCGTGGAGGGGGTGTCGGGGCAGCTGGAGTCTCTGGAGCTTGGCAGGAAGGTGGCTGCACATGTCTGAGATGGCTCTGCTCTCCTTCCTCCTGCCTGAAGCCCTCTTTCCTCTTGGCACAGACTTGCTTCCTGGGCCTGGCACGAGGGCCCTCACTCATAGCACCTTCTTGTCACCACAGGAGCTCTGGGCTTGGTCCTGGGACACCCCTTTGACACTGTAAAGGTGAGTTTAGGAGAGGCACCAGAGGAATGAAAGATCGCACCTAACCCAAACGTCAGGGTGCCCTGAGATCAGGCCTGGCTAATCTTGCCTTTCCTGCCTCTCCTGCTGGCTGGCATCCTGCTTGAGGGGGCAGAGGGAAAGGTTGGCCCACCTGCCCATCCCGCCACCCCACCTGCCCTGTTCTCCCACCCAGGTGCGCCTGCAGACCCAGACCACCTACCGGGGCATCGTTGACTGCATGGTCAAGATTTACCGCCATGAGTCCGTGAGTGAACCACTCCTTTGGGGGAGGCATCTGGGGCCATTGGTGCCAGCTTCCCGCTCCAGCAGGGTTCTGCCCCTGGAGGAGAGAAGACCATGTCTGGGATCCTTGGGGGGCCTGGGTGGTAGCCTGGCACCCCAATGGCTCAGCCTCAGCCTGTCCCCACCTGTCCCCACCTCCCTGTGGCAGGACTTGGGAGCAGTTTCCAGCCAGAGGCTGCCTTTCCAGGGCTGGAGAGGACAAAGGGGAGGCCCCACGGTGCCTACTTCAGTGCCACTGTGTCTCTCTGCAGCTCCTGGGCTTCTTCAAGGGAATGAGCTTCCCCATTGCCAGCATAGCTGTGGTCAACTCTGTCCTGTTTGGGGTCTATAGCAACACCCTGCTGCTGCTCACGGCCACCTCCCACCAGGAGCGGCGGGCCCAGCCACCCAGCTACATGCACATCTTCCTAGCGGGCTGCACCGGGGGGTTCCTGCAGGTGAGGGGGCAGTGGGTGGGCACACACGAGTGTCATAGGGATGGTCATGTCGATCTGTCCTCTTCCGCCCTGCTCTGGTGACCCACAGCTATGGAGGCACAGGCCTCCTGGAGGGGAACAAGAGGCCTGTGCTGTGGCTTTCCAGGCTGCAGGCCTTTGGGGGAGCGCTGTGGGGAACGGAAGAGGCAAAAGGCAGACAGAGCTGGCGGGCACTGCCAAGAGGGTGCTGGGAGAAGCAGCCTGGGCCACTCGCTCCAGCTGACAGGGCTTGCCCTCCTCCAGAGGGGTCTGCCAGACTCAGGGCTGTGGGGACCCCACTCCCCAAGGAGACCTTTGACCCTGGAGAACTGCCAGCCCCCCGCAGAGCTGTGAGCCCAGCCCCTCTGGCCAGGTCCTGATGAGGTCCTGACACTCCCCCGGTCCCGTTGGCTCTACCCTTTGCCTGGAGCGCTTGCGTGGCCATGACCTGGGAGCCTCACCTGAGGCCCCGGCATTAGCCATTAAGTCACTGCCGTCATTTGGCCTTTAGGCTTTAGAGGGGCAGATGAAGGGAAGAGGGACCAGCTGCCGCCAGTGGGAGCCGGTACTGACAGGTGCCTGTGAACATAAGCAGGCACAGGGTGCGCCCGGTACCCACTCACAGCCCCACCGCGAGCCAGGGTTGCCCTCTCCTGGGCGGCTGCCCCCAGTTCCCTGTCACACTTCATGGGGCAGAGAGCAAGGACAAAGGACAAAGTCAGGCTGCTCCTTCAAATGAATTAATGATTAATGAGACCCCCGGAGGCCCTGGCTTTTCTTCTGCCCCTTCTTGTGCGAGGTGTCACCTATAGGTTTCCTGAGTCCCACGAGCCACATCCCACAAACACAAGGAAGAGAACCGAGGCCCTCAGCTAAGTGGCCAGGCCCAGCTTCTAAGTCACCCTGCCCCCTCCAGCTCTTTGGAAAGCAGAAGTGGGGACTGTGAGGGCTGCTGATGGAGCCTGGGTTTACAGTCAAACCTGTGGCTTCCGTTTACCAGAGTCTTAGAAGAAAAATGTGTTTTAGTGTGGAGTGGAAGAAGAGGCAGGGATTGGCAGCCTCTGACAGGCACAGATGTTGCCCTGGGCTTGGCCAAAGCTAACCTTCTGAAATAGCATCTGACATTCCACCACCCTGTAGGACTGTCACCTGTCATCAGCCTCGCCCTGTCCTCAGCCCCCAGGAGCTCAGGGCTCAGAACACCCCCCGAAGCCCTGAGCTCAGCCCTGCCAGCACGCTCTGGAGGGTGGCACAAGGCCCCATCTCCCAAGGGATGGTCCCCAACCTATGACCCTTCCTGCCAGGGCCAAAGTAAACAAGTGAAGACTTGGCCTGCCAAACCCTAAGGACCAGCACCGGAGGTGACCGCCAGTCCCCGTCGCCATCAGCCATCGCCAGGGCTGAGGAACTGAGCCCATGAACCTGTCACAAAACAAACGAGCGAAAAACACCTAAGTCCCTCCTAGATAGGCTAGCCTCAACATGGACTCTTGACTCTCACCTGGACTCCGAAAGCCATCTTGACCTAGTGGCATCTCTGACCCAAACCTTAACTGCCGCCATCACTCTCTACATCCCCCCAGCACTGACCCTTACCAGGACCCCAGCCCCAATTCCATCCCAAATCTGTGTAGTGTCTGCTTCCGCCGATGCTAAGAGCTCTAGCACCTGCCAAGTCCCCCCATTACCCACCTTCCCACACTCAGAAGCCTCTTTGGTGGAATGCTAATGGGAGGGAGTCTTGCCTCTCCAGAGGCAGGAAGGGCTGGCCCCCATGCCCCCCGGGCCTCTGAGAAGTGGGTGCAGGAGAACAACACTCGCGAGGGGACCTCCTTCACCCTGGGAGAGGGTGGCCTCTTTGCTATTTCACAGTCACAGGCTGAATCCTTCACTTGCCCCTGCTCACTGTGCAGGTATGCTCACTGCCAGCTTTAGGGAGGCCAGAAACCAACCTGCTCCTGCAAAAAGAATCCGGGCTTGTTCTGAGTGCCTGGTGCAGGCCAGGCAAGTGGGTCACTGTTGCATGAGGAGGGGGCAGTGCCTCTCGCTCTTGGGCCTGATGCCAAGGGAGGTGGCCTGTCCCCATCGCATGCAGACATCCTGGCCATCCCAGCCACACGTGCACGTGAGAGGCTGGGCACTGGCAGGGTTCCTGAGGAACCGGATGATGCGGTCGTCTGCCTGCATCCTTCCTCTTGTGAATGTAAGGGGCCAGTTCCCAGCCCAAAGCCCCACCTGGGGCCTTCATGTTTCGTCCCCAACAGGCCTACTGTCTGGCTCCTTTTGACCTCATCAAAGTCCGGCTACAAAACCAGACAGAGCCAGTGGCCCAGCCGGGTAGCCCCCCACCCCAGTACCAGGGGCCCGTGCACTGTGCAGCCTCCATCTTCCGGGAGGAGGGGTACCGGGGGCTGTTCCGAGGAGCCTGGGCCCTGATGCTGAGGGACACCCCCACGATGGGGATCTACTTCATCACCTATGAAGGGCTCTGTCACCAGTACACACCAGAAGGCCAGAATCCCAGTAAGTAAAGTGGTGTGAGAGGACGGGGGACAGAGGTGTGTGTAGCAGGCAGAGGCCAGCGGGGACTGGGGAAGGAGATTAGGGTCTGGGGAGGATGCTGTGTTCTTGGTCTGACCCCTGCTCTGGGCTCCCTCTGCCCCAGGTTCAGCCACAGTGCTGGTGGCAGGGGGCTTTGCAGGCATTGCTTCCTGGGTGGCAGCCACGCCCTTAGACGTGATCAAGTCCCGGATGCAGATGGACGGGCTGAGACGCAGAGTATACCAGGGGGTGCTGGACTGCATGGTGAGCAGCGTCCGGCAGGAAGGACTGGGGGTCTTCTTCCGGGGGGTCACCATCAACAGTGCCCGCGCCTTTCCCGTCAATGCTGTCACCTTCCTCAGCTACGAATATCTCCTCCGCTGGTGGGGATGAGCCCTGCGGCAATGCCAATGGCTCCCCATCAGGCCCACGGCCCGGAAGCCAGTTTGAGATTGGAGGCCAGGTTGAAAATCTGCAGCTTGCAAATCAGTGCAAGAGGCTCAGCCCTTCCTAACCAAGGCACCTCCCACCCGAGCAGATCTGGGCTGGGCAGGTGCCTGCAGGAGCCAGAAGCCAGGGGGCCTGGGCAGCCTCCCTGTGTAGCTGGCCTTGACTCCTTTGCCTCCCACGTCTGTGAAACAGGGAGCATGAGGCACAAGTGAGCTGGCAACATCCCAGCCCCTGTCCTGTGCCGTCACCTCTTTTTTTTTTTTTTATTTTGAGATGGAGTCTTGCTCTGTTGCCCAGGCTAGAGTGTGGTGGAGCGATCTCAGCTCACTGCAACCTCCGCCTTTCCACCTTCCAGGTTCAAGCGATTCTCCTGCCTCAGCTGCCCGAGTAGCTGGGACTACAGGCGGGCACCACCACACCCAGCTAATTTTTTGTATTTTTAGTAGAGACAGAGTTTCACCATGTTAGCCAGGATGGTCTCAATCTCCTGACCTTGTAATCCACCCGCCTCGGCCTCCCAAAGTGCTGGGATTACAGGTGTGAGCCACCGTGTCCGGCCGCCTTCACCTCTTAAGGAGATCTGAGACTTCGCTTCTGAGAGTCCCCGCTGCCTCCCACCTCCCTGCCTTTCAAAGCTCTCTCCCCCATGACAGGATAACCCTATGTCTCCTCTGGCCAGAATCCTTCAGTGGCTCTCATCACCTTCAGGAAAAGCC
Source organism: Macaca mulatta (assembly GCF_049350105.2). NCBI lineage: Eukaryota > Metazoa > Chordata > Mammalia > Primates > Cercopithecidae > Macaca > Macaca mulatta. Next base: position 9,019,790 of record NC_133419.1, read on the forward strand.
CAGACTCCTTCCACCCTCCAGGTTCCTCCCTCCCCACGAGGCTTCGTTCTCCTGGGGTTGCTTCCTGGACCCTGAACAAGCTGTGCTCTCATTGCCTGGGCCTGGCCAGCAGTGCCCGGCAGGGTGACTCCACCATTCCCCGGGCTGGCCCCACTCTCCTCTGAGACCCAGGCTGAACCTGGTCTCCCGGTCCTTCCTTGACTCGCCTCCCCACCTGAGGCTGACTTTGGGGTTCCCAGACACCCCACCCGCACACCTGCCTTGATCATAGCACTTGCCTGCGCTTCTTCAGAGTCGTTAATTTGCTTCTCGGCTTCCCCACTGGACTGTGAGCTCCCTGAGGTCAGGGATTGCGCTTTGGATGGTTTCCAGCCTGAGCTTGGTGCTTGAACAGACATGTGCAATAAAAGCTCATTAAATGATGCGACTGTACTCCTGACCTGTCTCTCCCACGCCAGCTGCCACACCTGCTTTCTTGGTCTTGCCACACAGCTTTCTGTTGAATCTCCCAGCCCCCATTTGCCTGCTCTGACCTGTGTTGAGGTCACCTGCAGTGGAGGATGCTGGGAGCTGGGGGTCTGTCTGCTTTGCCCACTCCCAGCTGATGGCACTTGTTTTCTTTTTCTTTTTTTCTCTATTCTTTCTTTTTTTAGATACAGGTCTCACTCTGTTGCCCAGGCTGGAGGGCAGTGGTGCCATCATAGCTCACTGCGACCTTGAACTCCTGGGCTCAAGCGATCTTCCCACCCTAGTCTTCTAAGTAGCTGGGGCTCCAGGTGTGTGCCACTGCACCTGGCTAATTTTTTATTTTTATTGTTTGTAGAGAGGAGGTCTCACTATGTTGCCCAGGCTGTCTTGAACTCCTGAGCACAGCCAGCCCTCCCACCCTGGCCTCCCAAAGAGCTGAGGTTACCGGTGCGAGCCACTGTCGTTTTCTTTACCCATCTCAGTTGCTCAGTGGGAATTAAAAACTGGCTGAGAGGGTTCTTTTAACTGACAACAAAATTGAGCATCAAGGGCCATTTGTACCCACTAATGTCCCTATCTGGTCTGAGACCAACGTGAGTGCACCTCATGGTGACCTGAATTCCCGCCATTTACCGGTGCCTCCCTGTAGAAACAATCACAGTGTAATGATCACAGCTGGCAGAGAGGCAGCCTCGGCTCAGAGACAGTTTGCAGCTTGTCCTAGGCCACACCACGGGTAAGTCATACGATGTGCTTGGATGCCTCTGAGCTTCCAGCCCCAGCGTCCAGTTACTTAGCTACCCTGCTCCACCTGGGCACATGGGGGTCTTCCGTGAGTCGCCTAAGTTCAACTGCCCCCACACTACCCTGGGCTAGACCCGCCGGGACCATGCTCCGTCACGTGCTCGTCGGAGCTCTCCTTCACCAGATCCTGTGCTGGCCTCCAGCCATCTGCAGCTAGTTTTTGTATTTTTAGCAGAGACAGGGGTTTCACCATGTTGGCCAGGCTGGCCTCGAACTCCTGGCCTCATGTGATCCACCCGCCTTGGCCTCCCAAAGTGCTGGGATTACAGGCCTGAGCCACCGCGCCTGGCTTTCCTCTGTGATCCCTTCCAAGTGGACAATCTCTGAGCCCACCCAGCAGCACCACAGTGCCAGGGACTCCAGGCTGGACACTGCAGTGACGGTACAGCAGGTGTCAGAACACCACTGGGCAGCCAGAGGCTTGAAGGAAGCAAACAGGACGCATGAGGAGGAGGAGGTGGACTCCTATAAACAGTGCAGAAAGTAGGCAGGAGGGCAGGTAAGAGTGGTCCTCTGGGCCGGGCGCGGTGGCTCAAGCCTGTAATCCCAGCACTTTGGGAGGCCGAGGCGGGTGGATCACGAGGTCAGGAGATCGAGACCATCCTGGCTAACATGGTGAAACCCCGTCTCTACTAAAAATACAAAAAAAAAAACTAGCCGGGTGTGGTGGCGGGCGCCTGTAGTCCCAGCTACTCGGAGGCTGAGGCGGGAGAATGGTGTGAACCCGGGAGGTGGAGCTTGCAGTGAGCCGAGATCGCGCCACTGCACTCCAGCCTGGGCGACAGAGCGAGACTCCGCCTCAAAAAAAAAAAAAGAGTGGTCCTCTGTTGTTTGCTATTTCTCATCAAATTACTAGTCAGCGGGAATTCCCATTTGGGCGCCCCTGTTTCTGAGAGAGAGCTGTTCTCCTCTGTCCTTTGCCTATTAAACATCTGCTCCTAAACTAAAAAAAAAAAAACCAGTTAGCAAGGGAATACAACGAAAAACATCTATTTTTTGGCTTTAGTTAAATGGGCTCCCATTCTCCCTCTCTGGTTCTATCCAGAGGCATCTCCTAAAGAGCCTGGAGTGCCCCTCCTCTAAACTCCACCTTTACAGCCAGAGAGAGCGGCCAGACTCGGGTGGGACCAGGGAGTTCCAGGCCCAGGTTCTTTCCGCCAACCCATAGCAAAGGCTACCCGCTGGGCTGGGAGAACAGTCCTGGAGTGAGTTGAGGGTTTAGTATGGCGTGATTAGTGAGCGAATAACTCACTCCTCCTGCACAGAGGCCCCAGGAGGAGATGCCACCACTGGAGGGGAGGGCAGAAAGACAAAGATGGGGCAGGAGGGGACCAGAGAGATTCTAAAAATCTAGATCTTGGCTGGGTGGTGGGTCTCGTCTGTAATCCCAGCACTTTGGGAGGCCAAGGCATGCAGATCACCTGAGGTCAGCAGTTCAAGACCAGCCTGGCCAATATGGTGAAACCCCATCTCTACTGAAAATACAAAAATTAGCCAGGTGTGGTGGCACATGCCTGTAATCCCAGCTACTAAGGAGGCTGAGGCAGGAGAATCACTTGAACCCGGGTGGTGGAGGTTGAAGTGAGCAAAGATCACCCCATTGCACTCCAGCCTAGGTGACAGAGAGAGACTCCATCTCAAAAAAAAAAACCATGAAATCTAGCCAGGCATGGTGGCTCATGTCTGTAATCCCAGCACTTTGGGAGGCTGAGGTGGGCGGATCACGAGGTCAGGAAATCGAGACCATCCTGGTTAACACAGTGAAACACCATCTTTACTAAAAATACAAAAAATTAGCCGGGTGTGGTGGCGTGCGCCTGTAGTACCATCTACTCAGGGGGCTGAGGCAGGAGAATTGCCCAAACCAGAAAGGCGGAGGTTGCAGTGAGCCGAGATTGCACCATTGCACTCCAGGTTGGGTGACAGAGCGAGACTTCGTCTCAAAAAAAAAAAAAAAGTTTTTAATCAGCAGGGTCTCATAAGATGCATGTGAAATTGCTTAGGGATTTAACAGATGGTATTTGAGATTGCTGTTATTTTTGAGAACTCTTTTAGACAGAAGAAATCCCTAAGAACTAGGAGATAGTCTGTGAACATGCTTTGAGGTTACAAAGGAGGTGGAGTCTGTCCGTCACTTGCAAAGAGCTGATAACTTGAGCAAACATGTTAAACGAAGTCCCACTGGACTCCTGTTGTCCAGCGTCATACTTCTTTTTTTAGCAGTGACCACAGCTGAAGAAATTCCAGAAGACTAACTTACGTGTGTAGTGACACTCCCTGTGGCTTTCCCCACCGCACTCCAGCCTGGGGAAAGCTACATGCGCAGGGAAAGGGGGAGAGGACACAACCACGAGATGACTCTGCTTAAATCACTTCGACCAGACTCAGGAAACAGCTGAGCCAAGGGGGTCCACACTGTGAATGTGACTTAACTGGTGTCTGCACTCTGCTCAGGATCCTGAGTGCCAGGCCCACACTGCTGTCTCTGGTCACACATCCTGGGGTATCCCAAAGGCACCTCAAGTTCCCCCAGCCTGCCCTGCTGCCCTCAGCTCTCAGCCTGGGCTGATGTCTCAGAGGAGCTCTCCTTCCCCCACGCCATGCCAAAAGAGTCCCTAACTCCTCTTTTTTTTTCTTTTTTTTTGAGTCAGAGTCTCACTCTGTCACCCAGGTTGGAGTGCAATGGCGCGATCTCTGGCTCAGTACAACCTCCGCCTCCCAGGTTCAAGCAATTCTCCTGCCTCAGCCTCCCGAGTAGCTGGGATTACAGGCACCTGCCACCACGCCCGGCTATTTTTGTGTTTTTAGTAGAGACAGGGTTTCACCATATTGGCCGGGCTGGTCTCAAACTCCTGACCTCGTGATCCGCCCGCCTCGGCCTCCCAAAGTGCTGGGATTACAGGCTTGAGCCACCACGCCCAGCCCCTAACTCCTCTTAACCCTTTGAAAGATTTCTACTCCTTCCCAGTTTTTTAGAGATGGGGTCTCACTATGCTGCCCAAGCTGGTCTCAAATTCGTGGGCTCAAGTGATCCTCCTGTTTCAGCCTCCCAAAGTGCTGCGGTTACAGGCGTGAGCTACCGCATCTGGCCTCCACTCCCTCTTTACCAATCCTAATAGCACAGCCCTGGTCCTGTCTCAGATCTGAACATGTACTTTACCTTTTTTTTTTTTTTTTTTTTTTTTTTTTGAGACGGAGTCTTGCTCTATCGCCGAGGCTGGAGTGCAGTGACAAGATCTCGGGCCACTGCAACCTCCACCTCCCGAGTTTAAGCAATTCTTTGCCTCAGCCTCCCGACTAGCTGGGATTACAGGCACCCGCCACCACGCCTGGCTAATTTTTTGTATTTTTAGTAGAGACGGGGTTTCACCATCTTGGCCAAGCTAGTCTTGAACTCCTGATCTTGTGATCTGCCCGCCTCAGCCTCCCAAAGTGCTGGGATTACAGACGTGAGCCACCACACCTGGCCCACATGCTTTAACTTTTGGCAGTACGATTCTCCCCAAGTTTCCCTGCCCTCGGTGGCTTCCCAGTCCTCTGCAGAACCGGGGCAAGCTCCCTCCCGCAGCCTGCAAGGCTCGCAGGCGTGCACCTTCGCTTGGTTCCTTAAGCACATCAGGCTCCCTCCCATCACAAGACATTCGCACATGCCCTTCTTCTTTTCTTTTCTTTTTTTTTTTTTTTTTTTGAGACAGAGTCTCGCTGTGTTGCCCAGGTTGTAGTGCAATGGCACCATCAAAGCTCACTGCAGCCTCAACCTCTCAGGCTCAAGTGATCCTCCCATCTTGGCCTCCCAAGTAGCTGGCATTACAAGTGTGTGCCACCGTGTCCACCTAATTTTTATTTATATTATATTTTATTATTTTTTTTGGAGACAGAGTTTCACTCTTGTTGCCCAGGCTGGAATGCAATGGTGCGATCTTGGCTCACCGCAACCTCCACCTCCCAGGTTCAAGTGATTCTCCTGTCTCAGCCTCCAGAGTAGCTGGGATTACAGGTATGTGCCACTATACCCGGCTCATTTTGTATTTTTAGTAGAGACGGGGTTTCTCCGTGTTGGTCAGGCTGGTCTCAAACTCCTGACCTCAGGTGATCCACCTGCCTTGGCCTCCCAAAGTGCTGGGATTACAGGCGTGGGCCACTGCATTCAGCCTAATTATTATTTATTTATTTATTTATTTATTTTTAGTAGAGACGGGGTTTCACCATATTGGCCAGGCTGGTCTCAAACTCCTGACCTTGTGATCCACCCACCTCGGCTTCCCAAAGTGCTGGGATTACAGACGTGAGCCACTACGCCCAGTCTAATTTTATTTATTTATTTATTTATTTATTTATTTATTTATTTATTTATTTTTGAGACAGTTTTGCTCTTGTCGCCCAGGCTGGAGTGCAGTGGCATGATCTTGGCTCATGCAACCTCCACCTCCCTGGTTCAAGAGATTCTCCTGCCTCAACCTCCTCAGTAGCTGGGATTACAGGCGCCCACCACCACACCTGGCAATTTTTTTGTGTTTTTAGTAGAGACGGGGTTTCACCATGTTGACCAGGATGATCTCGAACTCCTGACCTCAGGTGATCCACCTGCCTCGGGCTCCCAAAGTGCTGGGATTACGGGCATGAGCCATTGTGCCCAGCCTAATTTTTAATTTTTTTTGTAAAAATGGGGTCTCATTATGTTGCCCAGGCTTTTTTTGAACTCCTGGACTCAAGCTATTCTCTTGCCTCGGCCTCCCACAGTGCTGAGATTGCAAGCATGAGCCACTGTGCCTGGCTGCACATGCCCTCTGCCTGCCTGTGTGCCTCCCACCCAGCCTTCAGCTGTCAGTTCAACCACACTTCCTTAGGGAAACCTTGATCACATTCCTTTGACTTATGCCTGTTGTTTGGAATCCCCTGGGGAATTTGTGAAAATACAGATTGCTGGGTCCCACCGTCGAGTTTCTGATTCAGTAGGCTTGGGGCAGGTCCAAGATTTGCCTTCCATTATGTTGGAGATAGGGTCTCACTATGTCGCCCAGATGCTGCTGCTGCTGCTGCTGCTGCTGAGAGCAACGCCATGAGAACCACTGGCCTGTGTCCTCACACTGTCCCCCTTCATCAGTCTATAATGACACACTTTCATTCATGTAACCCTTGGGTTATATCCGCCTCTCCTCTAAACTATGAGGTCAGGGAAGCAAAGACCCCTGTGTTAGCTCTTGTCAAAATTCTAACTGGCATACAGAGGTGCTCAGTAAATAGTTGTTGGCTGGATGCCAACAACTGGGCTCACACCTGTGATCCCAGCACTTTGGGAGGCCGGGATGGGAGGATCACTTGAGCCTAGGGGTTTGAAACCATCCTGGACAACATAGTGAGACCCCCATCTCTGCAAAACTACAAAAAAATGGCCAGGCACAGTGGCTCATGCCTGTCATCCCAGTACTTTGGGAGGCCAAGGTGGGCAGATCACCTGAGGTTAGGAGTTTGAGACCAGCCTGGCCAATAGAGTGAAACCCCGTCTCTACTGAAAATATAAAAATTAGCCAGGTATGGTGGTGCGTGCCTGTAGTCCTAGCCACTTGGGAGGCTGAGGCAGGAAAATTGCTTGAACCTGGGAACTGGAGGTTGCAGTAAGTCAAGATAGCACCGGCCGGGCGCGGTGGCTCAAGCCTGTAATCCCAGCACTTTGGGAGGCCGAGACGGGCGGATCACGAGGTCAGGAGATCGAGACCATCCTGGCTAACACGGTGAAACCCCGTCTCTACTAAAAAAAATACAGGCCGGGCGTGGTGGCTCACGCCTGTAATCCCAGCACTTTGGGAGGCCGAGACGGGTGGATCACGAGGTCAGGAGATCGAGACCATCCTGGCTAACACGGTGAAACCCCATCTCTACTAAAAAATACAAAAAACTAGCCGGGCGAGGTGGCGGGCGCCTGTAGTCCCAGCTACTCCGGAGGCTGAGGCAGGAGAATGGCGTGAACCCGGGAGGCGGAGCTTGCAGTGAGCCGAGATCCGGCCACTGCACTCCAGCCTGGGCGACAGAGCGAGACTCCGTCTCAAAAAAAAAAAAAAAAAAAAAATACAAAAAAATTAGCCGGGCGAGGTGGCGGGCGCCTGTAGTCCCAGCTACTCGGGAGGCTGAGGCAGGAGAATGGCGTGAACCCGGGAGGCGGAGCTTGCAGTGAGCTGAGATCGCGCCACTGCACTCTAGCCTGGGCGACAGAGCGAGACTCTGTCTCAAAAAAAAAAAAAAAGATAGCACCACTGAACTCCAGCCTGGGTGATGGAGTGAGACTCCGTCTCAAAAACAAAACAAAACAAAACAAAAAAACACCAAAAAAATTACCTGGGTATTGATGGCATGCGCCTGTGGTCTCAGCTCCTCAGGAGGCTGAGATGGGAGGATCGCTTGTGCCTGGGAGGTTGAGGCTGCAGTGAGCCATGATGACGTCACTGCACTCCAGCCTGGGCAACAGAGCAAGACACTGTCTCAAAAATAAGTTATTGAACAAATGAGTGAATGAATAAATAAAAGGAAGCAAGCTAGTCTTCCCCACTTCCCCTGTGGCAGGCTGGTGCTCCAGAATTTATGTAGTGCTCTCCTACTGGAAAGCGATTAGATTCCCTATCAGTGATAATAAACATAATTTTTAACTTTAGGAAGCTGAGGTGGAACAAGACTTAAAATAAATTTAAAAATGTGTAAGCAGGCCGGGCGCGGTGGCTCATGCCTATAATCCCAGCACTTTGGGAGGCCGAGGCAGGCGGATCACAAGGACAGGAGATCGAGACCATCCTGGCTAACATGGTGAAACCCCGTCTCTACTAAAAATACAAAAAATTAGCCGGGCGTGGTGGCGGGCGCCTGTAGTCCCAGTTACTCGGGAGGCTGAGGCAGGAGAATGGCGTAAACCCGGGAGGTGGAGCTTGCAGTGAGCTGAGAACGCGCCACTGTACTCCAGCCTGGGCGGCAGAGTGAGACTCCGTCTCAAAAAAAAAACAAAAAAAAAACGTGTAAGCAAAAACTCCATTGTATGTAAGAAAAACTAATTCCACCTGAGGAAGAGAAAGAGTTAAAGTCCTTTAAAAATTGAGTGCCTGTTTTTCTGTGGCTAGTGAGCCTTATCTCTCGCTTTCCCGGGCATTGTGAACTCTGTTTCTCTAGCTGTGCAGCTGCAAGGTCACCAAACAGATCATCTCAAGTCAAAAAACATGTTGTTCCTTGAAAAGTAAGAAATAATGTAATGCATGTCTTAATTAAATAACTGTCTTTGTTTCTCGCTTCTGTAACATGCTTCCCCCTGCACAAATCTGCCCCTGCCCCACGAAATGCTTAAAAGGTAACCAGACTCTTTGTTCGGGGCTCAGTTCTTTGGATGTTAATCCGACTGGGTCTGTGCACCTGAGTAATTAAATAATTCCTCTTCAACCTCTCGGTCTTTCTGATTCCTTAATTATCCTGCTGCAGAGGCAGGAGGATTGCTTAAGGCCAGGAGTTTGAGACTGCAGTGAGCCATGGTCTCCTGGCTGCACTCCAGCCTGGGCAACAGAATGAGACCCTATCTCAAAAAACAAACAAACATAGTTTTAAAACCATTACTGCTGGGCGTGGTGGCTCAGGCCTGTAATCCCAGCACTTTGGGAGGCCGAGGTGGGTGGATCACGAGGTCAGGAGATCGAGACCATCCTGGTCAACATGGTGAAACCCCATCTCTACTAAAAATACAAAAATTAGCTGGGTGTGGTGGCGGGCGCCTGTAATCCCAGCCATTCTGGAGGCTAAGCCAGGAGAATGGCTTGAACCCAGGGGGCAGAGGTTACAGTGAGCCAAGATCATGCCACTGTACTCCAGCCTGGTGACAGAGGAAGACTCTATCTCAAAACAAAAACAAAAACAAAACAAAACCATTGCTAACTTTGCAAAAAGTAAGGGAACTTCCCAAGGATCCCTTCAAAACAAGAAAGGGTGTAAATCAGGGTGCTGGAACTGGGGCCTGGCCAAATGTTGATGACTCCATGACCTTGGAGATTAAGGAACCGCGGGGAAAAGATTAGACCTTGAGTCCACATATGGTGGGGCAGCCGAAACCAAGGCTCGTAGTAGATTCCTATGGATCCTGGAAGGGGCTACCCATGCAGTGAAAGGTAGACCAGAAAACCTCCACCCACCAGTAAGGGAATTGATCGACAAACTCTGCCCCTTTCCTTTGTGGTGGAAAAAACTTAGGAATACCTGGACCCATGAATTCAGAACCTGTGCCTGCTCCCTGTACTCCCTTCAGGTCTGGGATGCCTGCCTCTAGGAAATGAATGTGTCATGCTAGTAGTGTCCCCTTGTGTCTAGTGGGAGTAACTACACATTTTTTCTTTTTTTTTTTCAGAGGAGTCTTGCTCTGTCGCCTAGGCTGGAGCGCAGTGGTGCGATCTTGGCTCACTGCAACCTCCGCCTCCCGGGTTCAAGCCATTCTCCTGCCTCAGCCTCCCGAGTGGCTGGGATTACAGGCGCCCGCCACCACGCCCGGCTAATTTTTGTATTTTTTAGTAGAGGTAGAGTTTCACCATGTGGCTCAAGCTGGTCTCGAACCCCTGACCTCAGGTAATCCACCTGCCTCAGCCTCCCAAAGTGCTGGGATTACAGGCGTGAGCCACTGCACCTGGCAACTACACAGTTTTCAAACAGAGTGCATCCTAAATCAGGATCTTCAGGTTTTCCTGAGATTAAGTCCAACTAATAAAAAATTCCCTTACACAACTCAATAGCAAAAAACAAATCACCCAATTAAAAAAATAGAATAAATAAACAGGCCAGGTGTGGTGGCTCACGCCTATAATGCCAGCACTTTGGGAGGCCAAGATGGGCGGATCACGAGGTCAGGAGATCGAGACCATCCTGGCTAACATGGTGAAACCCCGTCTCTACTGAAAATACAAAAAATTAGCCGGGTGTGACAGTGTGCGCCTGTAGTCCCAGCTGCTGGGGAGTCTGAGGCAGGAGAATGGCATGAATCCGGGAGGCGGAGCTTGCAGTGAGCCGAGATTGTGCCACTGCACTCCAGCCTGGGCGACAGAGCGAGATTCCGTCTCAAAAAAAATTAAAATAAAATAAAATAAAATAAAATAAAAAATGGATGACCGGGTGTAGTGGCTCATTCCCATAATCCCAGCACTTTGGGAGGCCAAGGTAGGCAGATCACCTGAGGTCAGGAGTTCAAGACCAGCCTGGCTAACATGGTGAAACCCCATTTCTACTAAAAATACAAAAAGTTAGCTGGGCGTGGTGGCGCACACCTGTAATCCCAGCTACTCGGGAGGCTGAGGCAGGAGAATGTCTTAAACCTGAGAGGTGGAGGTTGCAGGAGCCGAGATCCTACCATTGCACTCCAGCTTGGGCAACAAGAACAAAACTCTGTCTCAAAGAGAAAAAAAAAAAAAGGGCAAAGGACCTTCACAGACATTTTTTCAAAGAAGACATACAAATGGCCAACAAATTTACAAAAAGGTGCTCAATATCACCAATCATCAGAGAAATGGAAATCAGAACCACAATATCACCTGCCATTGGCCTAGAAAAGATAGGATGGGTGCGGTGGCTCACGCCTGCAATCCCAGCACTTTGGGAGGCTGAGGCAGGCGGATCATAAGGTCAGGAGATTGAGACCATCCTGGTTAACATGGTGAAACCCCGTCTCTATTAAAAATACAAAAAAAAAAGGCCGGGCGCGGTGGCTCAAGCCTGTAATCCCAGCACTTTGGGAGGCCGAGGCGGGTGGATCACAAGGTCAGGAGATCGAGACCACAGTGAAACCCCGTCTCTACTAAAAATACAAAAAATTAGCCGGGCGCGGTGGCGGGCGCCTGTAGTCCCAGCTACTCAGGAGGCTGAGGCAGGAAAATGGCGGGAACCCGGGAGGCGGAGCTTGCAGTGAGCCGAGATCGCGCCACTGCACTCCAGCCTGGGCAACAGCGTGAGACTCCGTCTCAAAAAAAATAAATAAATAAATAAATAAAAATACAAAAAAAAAAAAAAAAAAAAAAAAAGATTAGCCAGGCACGGTGGCAGGCATCTGTAGTCCCAGCTACTCAGGAGACTGAGGCAGGAGAATGGTGTGAACCTGGGAGGCGGAGCTTGCAGTGAGCTGAGAACGCGCCACTGCACTCCAGCCTGGGCGACAGGGAGAGACTCCGTCTCAAAAAAAAAAAAAAAGATAAGTGTTGGTGAAGGTCCTCACCCTTGCACGCTGTTGGTGAGGACGTACTTGGTTCAGTTGTTATGGAAAACAGCATGGAAGTTCCTCAAAAAATGCAACGTAGAACTACCATATGATCCAGCCATCCCATTTCTGGGTATATATTTAAAGGGACTGGGTCAGGTGTGGTGGCTTATGCCTGAGATTAAAAGAATGGTGATGACTTTTCGTGTTTTTTTTTTTTTTTTTTGAGACGGAGTCTCGCTCTGTCGCCCAGGCTGGAGTGCAGTGGCCAGATCTCAGCTCACTGCAAGCTCCGCCTCCCGGGTTCACGCCATTCTCCTGCCTCAGCCTCCCGAGTAGCTGGGACTACAGGCGCCCGCCACCTCGCCCGGCTAGTTTTTTTGTACTTTTTAGTAGAGACGAGGTTTCACCGTATTAACCAGGATGGTCTCAATCTCCTGACCTCGTGATCCGCCCGTCTCGGCCTCCCAAAGTGCTGGGATTACAGGCTTGAGCCACCGCGCCCGGCCGGTGATGACTTTTCACAAGCATATTGCCTTCAGGCACTTGTTTAACGAAGCACACCCTGCACAGCCCAAAATCCGTTAAACCTTGAGTCACCACAGCACATGTCTCTTGCAAAGACAGGGTTGGGGGTAGGGTCACAGATTAACAGCATCTCAAATACAGAACAAAATGTAGTCTCTTATGTCTATTTCTTTCTATATAGACACAGTAACAGTCTGATCTCTCTTTTCCCCACATAGGACGCCATCAGAGGGTTTTAGATAGGCAGGAACAAGTAATTCTTGGGGTTCTAGAAGAACAGAGTCTGTGTAGGGTGTGTCAAAGATGTAAAACCTAGAGGCAGAGAGACTCTGACTGATCCAGGTGAGAGAAGGTGAAGCCTGAGCCAGATCCTGGGAGTAGGATATAAAGAAAATGGTGGCCGGGCGCGGTGGCTCAAGCCTGTAATCCCAGCACTTTGGGAGGCCGAGATGGGCGGATCACGAGGTCAGGAGATCGAGACCATCCTGGCTAACACGGTGAAACCCCGTCTCTACTAAGAAATACAAAAAATAGCCGGGCGAGGTGGCAGCGCCTGTAGTCCCAGCTACTCGGGAGGCTGAGGCTGGAGAATGGCGTGAACCCGGGAGGCGGAGCTTGCAGTGAGCTGAGATCCGGCCACTGCACTCCAGCCTGGGCTACAGAGCGAGACTCCGTCTCAAAAAAAAAAAAAAATAAAAAATAAAATAAAGAAAATGGTTTACTGACTGGGCGTGGTGGCTCACACCTATAATCCCAGCACTTTGGGAGGCCGAGGCGGGTGAATGACCTGAGGTCAAGAGTTCAAGACCTGCCTGGCCAACATGGTGAAACCCCATCTCTACTAAAAATACAAAACACTAGCCGGGCGCGGTGTCACATGCCTGTAATCCCAGCTACTCAGGAGGCTGAGGCAGGAGAATCGCTTCAACTTGGGAGGTGGAGGTTGCAGTGAGCCAAGATGTTGCCACTGCTCTCCAGCCTGGGCAACAAAAGTGAAACTCAGTCTTAAAAAAAAAAAAAAGAAAAAAAGAAAAGAAAATGGTTTTACCTGGAAAGGATATGGGCTTTGGACACAGACTCTCGCTGGTAAAAATACAGGCTGCAGGCTGGGCACAGTGGCTCATGCCTGTAATCCCAGCACTTTGGGAGGCCAAGGCTGGTGGATCATTTGAGGTCAGGAGTTCAAGAGCAGCCTGGCCAACATGATGAAACTCTGTCTCTACTAAAAATACAAAAATTAATCACGCATAGTGGCGCCCATCTGTAATCCCAGCTACTTGGGAGACTGAGGCAGGAGAATAGCTTGAACCCACGAGGCAGAGGTTGCAGTGAGCGGAGATCGCACCATTGCATTCCAGCCTGGGTGACAGAATGAGACTCCGTCTCAAAAATAAAAAATAAAAATAAAAATACTGGCTGGGCACGGTGACTTAACGCCTGTAATCCCAGCACTTTGGGAGGCTGAGGCAGGTGGATCACCTGAGGTCAGGCGTTCGAGACCAGCCTGGCCAACATAGTGAAACCCCCATCTCTGTCAAAAATTAAAAACTAGCCAGGCATGGTGGTGGGCACCTGTAGTCCCAGCTACTCAGGAGGCTAAGACAGGAGAACCACTTGAACTGGGAGGTGGAGGTTGCACTGAGCCAAGATCACGCCACTGCACTCCAGCCTGGGAGATAGAGCAAGACTCCCTCTCAAAAACAGAATAAATAAATAAAATAAAAATACAAGCTGCATGCCAAAATCCTAAGGGTGACCTTTCAGTCTCCACCATTGGCAATCACAAGAATTTTGCCTGGCAGGCCTCATGGAGGGAAGCTGCCCTCCCACCCCAGTTTAGTGCATTGCCTGTGCATTGCAGGTTTCCGGAGACAGTTGCAGTCAAAGACTCCAGGCCCCCAGACTGCCCTGCACCTAAGCTCACCTGCATTCCCAGACGGGCACCTCTATTCGGGGACCTGGGCTGAGGCAGTTTCCAACAGCTTCTACCAAGACCTCCTGACTGGAGGCAATGGCTGAGATCCTTTCTCCGCTTCGACTCAGTAGCTCTCATTCCAGCCCTTCTCCCCTGCCTCCCTAAAGTCCACTTCAGGTCAGGTCTGTAAAGAGCAAGGAGCTTTTATTCTTTTTATTCTGAAACTCCTTGACGGTGAAACTGTTCCCGTCTGACCCTCGTCCCGTGCTGTTCTGTAAAATGGAACGCTGGGGAGCTGGGACCTGTTTTTGCCTCTTGCTTGTAGGTTGCAGTGAATGAAAAGAAGCTTTTGTGTTACTTCAGCTTGCTTCGTTGTCCTAATTGACCACCTCCACACCTGGCAGCTTGAACTAACGATTCCCTTTCAAACACTTACAAAGCCACCTGCCGGCCTTCCATTTTCTAGGCTGAGATCCCAAATCATTTAGCCTTTCCTCATAGGGTCTATTTTTTTCTTTTTTTCTTTTTTTCTTTTTTTTTTTTGAGACGGAGTCTCGCTGTGTCTCCCAGGCTGGAGTGCAGTGGCGTGATCTCGGCTCACTGCAAGCTCCGCCTCCCGGGTTCACGCCATTCTCCTGCCTCAGCCTCCCAAGTAGCTGAGACTACAGGCGCCCGCCACCACGCCCGGCTAGTTTTTTTTTGTATTTTTAGTAGAGACGGGGTTTCACCATGTTAGCCAGGATAGTCTCGATCTCCTGACCTCGTGATCCACCCGCCTCGGCCTCCCAAAGTGCTGGGATTACAGGCTTGAGCCACCGCGCCCGGCCGGGTCTATTTTTTTCTATCCTGAATTCATATAAATTGTTCTTTTCTGAAACTTTTCCAGTTCTGACATATCTCTTTTTATTTTATTTTATTTATTTTTGAGACAGAGTCTTGCTCTGTCGCCTAGGCTGGAGTGCAGTGGCACGATCTCGGCTCACTGCAGCCTCCGCCTCTCGGGTTCAAGCGATTCTCCTGCTTTAGCCTCCCGAGTAGCTGGGATTACAGGTATCCGCCACCATGCCCAGATAATTTTTGTATTTTTAGTAGAGACAGGGTTTCACCATGTTGGTCAGGCTGGTCTCAAACTTCTGGCCTCCCAAAGTGCTGGGATTACCCAGGTGTGAGCCACTGCACCCAGCCTATTTATTTATTGTTTGTTTGTTTTTGAGATGGAGTTTTGCTTTTGTTGCCCAGGCTGGAGTGCAATGGCATGATCTCAGCTCACCGCCACCTCCACCTCCTGGGTTCAAGCAATTCTCCTGCCTCAGCCTCCTGAGTAGCTGGGATTACAGGCACCTGCCACCACGTTGGGCTAATTTTGTATTTTTAGTAGAGATGGGGTTTCTTCATGTTGGTCAGACTGATCTCAAACTTCCAGCCTCAGGTGATCCACCTGCCTTGGCCTCCCAAAGTGTTGGGAATTACAGGTGTGAGCCACCGCACCCAGCCCATATCTCTCTTTTTTATTTTTATTTTTATTTTTATTTTCTTTTTTTTTTTTTTTTGAGATGGAGTCTCGCTCTGTCGCCCAGGCTGGAGTGCAGTGGCCGGATCTCAGCTCACTGCAAGCTCCGCCTCCCGGGTTCACGCCATTCTCCTGCCTCAGCCTCCCGAGTAGCTGGGACTACAGGCGCCCACAACCGCGCCCGGCTAATTTTTCGTATTTTTAGTAGAGACGGGGTTTCACCGTGGTCTCGATCTCCTGACCTTGTGATCCGCCCGCCTCGGCCTCCCAAAGTGCTGGGATTACAGGCGTGAGCCACCGCGCCCGGCCTTTTTTATTTTATTTTATTTATTTTTTGAGATGGAGTTTGGCTCTTGTTGCCCAGGCTGGAGTGCAATGGCACGATCTCAGCTCACTGTAACCTTGAAGGGGTGGCCTGCCCCTCCACACCTGTGGATGTTTCTCGTTAGGTGGAACGAGAGACTTGAGAGAAGGAATTGGACACAGAGACAAAGTATAGAGAAAGAAAAATGTGGGCCCAGGGGACCGGCACTCAGCTTACAGAGGACCCACGCCGGCACCGGTCTCTGAGTTCCCTTAGTATTTATTGATAATTATCTTTACCATCTTAAAGATAAGGGAGTGGCAGGACAATAGGATCATTTTAGGGAGGAAATTAGTAGGAAGACATATGGATAAAGATCTCTGTGACATGAATAAGTTCAAAGGAAAATGCTGTGCCTTGATATGCATATGCAAACATCTCCATAAACCTCTTAGCAGCATTGCACCAGCAAGTCCCGCCAGCAAGTCCCACCTTATGCCGTAAGGCGGTTTTCTCCTATCTCAGTAAACAGAGCATACAATCGGGTCTCACACCGAGATGTTCCCTTGCCCAGGGACGGGCAGGATTTTTAACCAGCAAGCTGCCTTCAGGCACTTGTTTAACAAAGACACATCCTGCACAGCCCAAAATCCATTAAACCTTGAGTCACCACAGCACATGTCTCTTGCAAGGACAAGGTTGGGGGTAGGGTCACAGATTAACAGCATCTCAAATACAGAAACAAATGGAGTCTCTTATGTCTACTTCTTTCTATATAGACACAGTAACAGGCTGATCTCTCTTTCTTTTCCCCACAAACCTCTGCCCCCAAGTTCAAGCAATTCTCCTGCCTCAGCCTCCAGCGTAGCTGGGATTACAGGCATGCACCACCATGCCCGGCTAATTTTGTATTTTTAGTAGAGATGGGGTTTCTCTATGTTGGTCAGGCTGATCTCAAACTCCTGACCTCAGACGATCCGCCCACCTCGGCCTCCCAAGTGCTAAGATTATAGGTGTGAACCACTGTGCCTGGCCCTACATCTCTTTTTAAATGTTGAAATGAAAATTACAGGCCGGGCGCGGTGGCTCACGCCTGTAATCCCAGCACTTTGGGAGGCCAAGGCTGGTGGATTACCTGAGGTCGGGAGTTTGAGATCAGCCTGACCAAGGTGGAGAAACCCCGTCTCTACTGAAAATACGAAATTAGCCGGGCGTGGTGGTGCATGCCTGTAATCCCAACTACTTGGGAGGCTGAGGCAGAAGAATCCCTTGAACCCGGGAGGTGGAGGTTGTGGTGAGTCGAGATCGCGCCATTGCACTTCAGCCTGGGCAACAAGAGCGAAACTCTGTCTAAAAAAAATACACAATCTCTCCAGGTCTTACCAAAGCAACAGAGAGCAGACCGATTAGCTCTCTGTCCTCAGGTGTCCCGCTCCTGTCAGAGTAGCAGAATATAACACAACGCTTTACAGCTGGTCTCTTCCCAGAGTTTTTTAAAAAAGACCCTTAATTAATCTCTTCCTTCCTTGAATTGCTGTCATAAGGCAGACATTTCCCAACTGCAGATAACTTCATCTGCTCATGCAAGCAATATTCCCCGAACGCTTAGCTTGTGGCTCAGGCCCTGTTCTGGGACTGTAACGTCAATAGTGAATAAGACAGAGAGGATCCCGTCTGTCAAGGCCCTTACTTTTTGTTGTTGTTGTTTATTTTTTGTCTTGTTTTGTTTTGCTGTGTTTTTTCAGATGGAGTTTTGCTCTCGTTGCCCAGGCTGGAGTGCAGTGGCGCCATCTTGGCTCACCACAACCTCTGCCTCCCAGGTTCAAGTCATTCTCCTGCCTCAGCCTCCCGAGTAGCTGGGATTGCAGGCATGTGCCACCACATCTGGCTAATTTTGTATTTTTAGTAGAGACGGGATTTCTCCAGTGTTGATCAGGCTGGTCTCGAACTCCCAACCTCAGGTGATCCACCTGACTCTGCCTTCCAAAGTGCTGGGATTACAGGCGTAAACCACCACGCCCGGCCAAGGCCCTTACTTTTTAGAAGAGGGAGAGCAAGAATAGACATTAAATCCACGAGCACAGTCATTTTAGACAGCGAAAGGCATCAAGATGAAAATAAAATAATGATGTCAGAGAGAGTGACAGGGTGCGTAGTCAGGAAAATGATCTGTGAGCTGCGTTGTGAATGATTTCTCTTCAAAGGGAACTGTGGGTACCAATCCAGATGGTTGGAAACAGCTTCACAGGGTTAAGAAACAGAAAGCAGTGCCTATGGCAGCAAGTGAGGGAGGCCAAGGAGGGGAGGAGGTCAGAGAGGTGGACAGGCGCCTTTCACCAGGGAGTGTTTAGATTGCATTCTAAGCAAAATAGGAAGCTGGTTTGCCTTTTCTTTTCTTTTCTTTTTTTTGTGGGGTGGGTTGGAGCTGTGTGGTTTGATAAAGGAGGAACAAGATATGTTTTTGTTTATTTGAGGCAAAGTCTCACTCTGTCGCCAGGGCTGGAGTGTAGTGGCGTGATCTCGGCTCACTGCAACCTCCGCCGCCTGGGTTCAAGCGATTCTCCTGCCTCAGCCTCCCGAGTAGCTGGGACTAAAGGTGCCCGTCACTATGCCCAGCTAATTTTTTTTTTTTTTTAATTTTTAGTAGAGATGGAGTTTCACCATGTTGGTCAGGCTGGTCTCAAACTCCTGACCTCATGATTCATCCGCCTCAGACTCCAAAAGTGCTGGGATTACAGACATGAGCGATCGCGCCCGGCCCCGCAAGATATGTTTTATGTGTGTGTTTCTGGTTTGTTTGTTTTTTTTTTTTTTTTTTTTTGAGACGGAGTCTCGCTCTGTAGCCCAGGCTGGAGTGCAGTGGCCGGATCTCAGCTCACTGCAAGCTCCGCCTCCCGGGTTCACGCCATTCTCCGGCCTCAGCCTCCCAAGTAGCTGGGACTACAGGCGCCCGCCACCTCGCCCGGCTAGTTTTTTGTATTTCTTAGTAGAGACGGGGTTTCACCGTGTTATCCAGGATGGTCTCGATCTCCTGACTTCGTGATCCACCCGTCTCGGCCTCCCAAAGTGCTGGGATTACAGGCTTGAGCCACCGCGCCCGGCCGGTTTTTTGTTTTTTTTTTAGAGACAGGGTCTCACTTGGGTGCCAAGACTGGAGTACAGTGGCATAATCACGGCCCACTGCCACCTCAAATTCCTGGGCTTAAGCAACCCTCATGCCTTAGTCTCCTGAGTGGCTGGGACTACAAATATACAAGTGTGCATACCACACCTAGCTAATTAAAAAAAAAAAAAAATTTGTTTATAGAGAGACTCTCTCTCTATCTTGGCCAGGCCAGTCTCAAAGTCCTGGTCTCAAGCAATCCCTTGGCCTTCCAAAGTGCTGGGATTACAGGTGTGAGCCATGGCGCCCAGCCTATGTTTTTGTTTTGTTTTGTTTTGTTTTTGAGACAGAGTTTCACTCTGCCACCCAGGCTGGAGTGCAGTGGCACAATCTCAGCTCACTGCAACCTCTGCCGATTCTCCAGACTCGGCCTCCCGAATAGCTGGGACTACAGGCACATGCCACCAAGCCCGGCTAATTTTTTTGTATTTTTAGTAGAGACAGGGTTTCATCATGTTGGCCAGGCTGGTCTAACTCCTGACCTCAGGTGATCCACTGCCTCAGCCTCGCAAAGTGCTGGGATTACAGGTGTGAGCCACCGTGCCTAGCCTATGTTTTATGTTTTTAAAAAATCTCATTCTAGGCCGGGCGCGGTGGCTCACGCCTGTAAACCCAGCACTTTAGGAGGCCGAGGCAGATGGATCCTGAGGTCAGGAGATCAAGACCATCCTGGTTAACACGGTGAAACCCCATCTCTACTAAAAATATAAAAAATTAGCCGGGCATGGTGGCAGGTGCCTGTAGTCCCAGCTACTTGGGAGGCTGAGGCAGGAGAATGGCATGAACCCAGGAGGTGGAGCTTGCAGTGAGCTGAGATCACGCCACTGTACTCCAGCCTGGGCAACAGAGTGAAATTCCGTCTCAAATCATCATCATCATCATCATCATCATCATCATCATCTCATTCTAGTTGCTGTGTGAAAAACAGATGGGGAGATGGGGAGCAAATGTGGAAATTCAAGACCAAGTAAGTTAGGAAGCTCCCACAGTTGCTTGGACATCCTAAGAGGTAGGATAGAAAGGAAAGAGAGGCAGCAAAGGCAGCATCTACTATTCCCAACAGACCTCAGCTTTTATCAAGGCCAGGCAATCCTATCCAATTCTGCAAGTGTTGCCACATGTACACCAAGGCAGGGGAGGGAAGGACAAAGATGTTATGTGTTATTTCAGTGTATTTCCAAGCCTCTAATGAACACCTTCTATGTTCGGATGGCACCTAAGTCTCCCAGGCAACAAAGATAAGGAAGACACAGTCCTGTTCTAAGTTGCCTTCCAACTAGAGGGAGAAATAGAAAATTGCTGCAATATAGGTTACAGAACAAGATAGACAGGATCACTCCTCTTAAGGCCCTTTAAACAAATCAATATTTGTTTTATATAATTTTTATATGTCTAATAGAAATGGGGTTTCACCATGTTAGCCAGGCTGGTCTCAAACTCCTGACCTCAGGTGATCCACCTGCCTCTGCCTCCCAGAGTGCTGGGATTACAGGCATGAGCCACGCAGGAAGCCTGGCCCAGTATTTGTCTTTCTGTACCTGGCTTATTTCACTTTGTATAATGCCCTCCCGGCTTATCTACATTGTCACTGTGGGGAAAAGAAAGAGAGATCGGACTGTTACTGTGTCTATACAGAAAGAAGTAGACAAAAGAGACTCCATTTTGTTCTGTATTTGAGATGCTGTTAATCTGTGACCCTACCCCCAACCCTGTCCTTGCAAGAGACATGTGCTGTGGTGACTCAAGGTTTAATGGATTTTGGGCTGTGCAGGGTGTGCTTTGTTAAACAAGTGCCTGAAGGCAGCTTGCTGGTTAAAAGTCATCACCATTCTCTTAATCTCAAGTACCCAGGGACAAGCACACTGCGGAAGGTCACAGGGACCTCTGCCTAGGAAAGCTAGGTATTGTCCAAGGTTTCTCCCCATGTGATAGGCTGAAATATAGCCTCGTGGGAAGGGAAAGACCTAATCGTCCCCCAGCCTGACACCCGTGAAGGGTCTGTGCTGAGGGGGACCGGTACAAGAGGAAAGAAGGCTTCTTGGCGGTTGAGATAGAGAAAAGCATCTGTCTCCTGCCCGTCCCTGGGCAATGGAACATCTTGGTTTAAAACCCGATTGTATGTTCTGTTTACTGAGAAAGGAGAAAACCGCCTTAGGGCTGAAGGTGGGACGTGCTAGTGGCAATGCTGCTCTTTATGCACTAAAAAGGTTTATGGAGATGTTTGCATCTGCATATCAAGGCACAGCACTTTTCCTTAAACTTATTCATGTCACAGAGATCTTTATTCATATGTCTTACTGCTGACTTTCTCCCTATAATGATCCTATTATCCTGCCACTTCTAAGATGGTAAAGATAATGATCAGTAAATACTGAGGGAACTCAGAGACCGGTGCCGGCGTGGGTCCTCTGTATGCTGAGCGTCCCCGGGGCCCACTTTTTCTTTCTCTATACTTTGTGTCTCATTTCTTTTCTCAAGTCTCTTGTTCCACCTAACGAGAAACGCCCACAGGTGTAGAGGAGCAGGCCACCCCTTCTGTCCTACCCCTAAGCTTGGTTGGCTAAAGGCCCTTCCTACCCTCCAGGTCTCTCCTTGCACTCCGCCCCTACCTCCGCAAGTATGCCATGCCCTGGCAGACCTGCCTGCCCCCGCCCCAGCACACTGTGCTCCTTCACTCCAGTCAGACTCTGCGCATGCTGTCCCTTGGTCTGGGACACCCTTCAAATTGCAGCTCAAAGCTCGCCTCCCCCTGGAGTCTCCCTAGCTGTGTGGGGCCAAGCACTCTGAACAGCCGTTATTACAGCCTTAATCACACTCCACTGTCATGGGCTGCAAGGTTCTGCCCAGCAGAGACACCATCTTTGCAACTTGTTCACATAGGACGCCTTGCTGAAGTGATATTGTGAATTGAGCAAATGAAAAAAAAAAAGAATGAATGACTATTCCATTCGAATTCCAGCTCCTTTCTGTTTCCCTGACATGTCCGTAGCCTGCCCAACCCCACACAATCTGAGAGCTATTGGAACTGTTGGAGCTGCAGCTTCTCTGGGGCAGTAGCTGGGATCTGTCTGTCCTGGAGCTTCCTTCTCAGGAGGGTAGCCCACAAGCAGTGCCCGTGCCCTGAGAGTCCTTGCTGTTGAATATCCGGAAGAGGAGGATCCCTACTGCTCATGGACAGACAGCTGCACCGCAGCGACCATCAGCAATTAATTTTCTAAATCTGAATGGAAAATTTTTACCCTTCTCCCACGAAAATAACACCCTGGCCTCTTATCTGATTAAAAACTTTATTTCCAGAAGCAGAACTGTTTTTAACAGAGTTCAAGGAAGAAGTCTGTCCAAAAAGCCCACACTCCAGCTTTCTAAGCGCCCGCCTCTAGACTAACTCCCTTTCTAAGGCTCTATAACTTTCAAGCAAGGAAACTAAGTAGCCTGGATTCCTACCCTTGAAGCCCCATCTTTAGAGCTCTCTTCTGGGGCTTGGACGACTGCCACTCCACGCTCAGACTTGGTGTCCCAACTTCTCTCCCTTCTACACCTTTATGACAGTTCTATTTCCACAGGAAAGAGACAGCCCGGATCTGCCTTCTGAAGAGGCCGTTTCCATGGGAAACAGGAGAGGAGGGGGCTCTGGCAAGCAGCAAAGGTGCCTTCATAGGCAGCAAAGCCGCTCCACCTCCTCCTCACAGTCGTAGAATTTTTCAAACAGCTCAGGAGAAGTGCTGTTGCACTCAAACCACCTCCTCAAGGTGCCCAGGGCCCGGAGGGCATCAGCTTTCGTGGGCGGGGGCTCAAAGGCACCCTCTCTGTCCCTCTCCTCGTCTTCGGTGCCTGTCTCCTCTTTACACACTCCAGGCCCTGGCTCCTCACCCTCCAGGTCCACAAAGCGGGAAAACTCCTCTAGGCTCAGCCCGCCGGGAACTGGTGGCATCTCAGAGGCTTTGTGCGAGGACGGGGGCGTTTTGCCGGGAGCCAGCCCTTCCTGAACGAAGCTGCTGAAAATGAGCTGAGGCGGCACCTTGGCCCAGGCGGCAGACGCCACGTGCAAGGCGTCCAGCACGGTGATGCCCGCCGCGGCCTCAGCCAGCGAGGTGCCATCCCTGTCGCTTTGGATGGCAGCCAGTTTGCTCAACAGCCGGTGTCGGTAATGGGCCTTAAAGGCCCGGACCACTGAGCTGGGCAGGGGAGGCGTGGTGCTAGAGGCGGCCAGAGGCAAGAGCTTCACGTGGTAGAGCCCAGGCAGGCCTGCCAGTCCCTCCACCACTCGGGCAGCCAGCAGCAAAGCCACCTGTCGGCCCTGCTGTCCCATGTCCCGGTCAAACTGTGCCAACCACTCTAACCAGGGGACGCCCAGGTCAGGGTGGTAGGAGGCAGGCAGAGCCTCACTGCGGACCCCAAAGAAGCATCTCGGGGCAGCCTGGAGCCCCCCCAGCAATACTCGCCGCTTCTCAGTGCCCCTGCTGTTGGCACACAGCAGCACCTGTACTTGATCACATGCACCCAAATTGCCAGGCACTGCCCGATACAGTAAGGGCAATTCAGCACAGCCAAACACGTCCTCTGGAGAGAAGTCTTTTAGGGAAAGAGGCAGCTGAGCCTGGGATGTGAGGCCTGGGGGAGGTGGCTCAGGGGGGAATGAAGGAGCAAGAACATGGCGGGCCCCAAAGCCGACGTTGTTTCGGCGTTTCCAGCGGACCAGCCAGCCGATGCTGGGCACGAAGTCCTGGCCCATGATATCGGCCAGCTCCTTGGCTTTGTGGAGCAGCATGGGCCCCGTCACGTCCCAGGCCTTGGCCCGGGCAATGTGGTACCAGCAGAGCAGAGCCTCGTCGATCCCGCTGTACTTGGACTCCCGCTTGCGCTTGCGCTCTCGGTTGGCTGTGCCGCTGCACCAGTCCGCCAGCAGCTTCTCCTTATTCTTGCAGATGCGCGAGATCTGGGGCTGGGAAACCTGGAAGCGCCGGGCCACCTCCGACTGGGACATCTTGGACTCATCCAGAAGTTCCAGCACCTGGATCTTCTCGGCCAGGGACAGGGCGTGAAGCTTCTTCTTGCTGCTCAGCTCCATGGCCTCTCCGGGGCACCTGTGCGGGGAGGAAAGAATGAGCGGGTAGAGTAAGCTGAGGCCGGGAGGGCTATGAGAGGAGCGCAGGAGGGAAAAGAGATTAGATGAGGACGTGCGCAGGCACCAGGGGAGACTGGACCCGCCGGAAGAGGCAGGAAAGTGGCTAGGCCGAGTGGAAGCCAGCTGGCCTCGTCCCCAGGATGCCAGGGCAGAGCTGGGGAGGGGCGTCTCTCCGCTCAGAAGGACAGGGGAGTCTGGGCTGGGGTCTGGCCTCACTGGGGGAGAAGGATGAAGAGTGGAGGGGACAGCTGCAGAGATAACAAAGGCGCACGGACGGGGGAGGGCCTCGGGCTGGGGCCTCGGGGGCAGGTGTGGGCTACGGGGCAGCAGGGGAGGAGCCCCCGGGAGGGAGTGGGAGGCGGCCTGGGCTGTATTCAGATGACGCCGCTGGGGGCGGGGAGGTGGGTGGATGCACACAGAGTTGAGGTGACAGGTGTACAGACGACAAAGGGGACAGAGGGGGTCTGAAGGAGCGAGGCTAATTTGGTGCCGGGTCCTGAAAGGGAGGCTGGGCGAGGGTCCGCCCTGAGGGGAGCGAGAGGGCAGGGCCGAGAGCGCAGGTGCACGAGCGACAAAGGGCGGGAGGCCTGAGGAGGCTGCAGGCAGCGGAGGGGCGGGGTGTCCCCGCTGGGAGGGTGGTCGCCTGGGAGGGTCCCAGGGCGCCGGGACTATCGCCTGAACCCAGGAAGGCCGGCAGCCGGGCTCCGCGCCCTGGCCGGTCACTCCCCCTCGACCCGGAGTCTGTCGGCGGGGTGGCCCCAGGCGCCCGCCCGCCCGGCCTCCCGCTCCGCACCCACCTCAGGCGCTGGTCCCGAGGCTCCAGCCCCTGCCCCTAGCCCGGCTCCCGAGCCCCTGTCCGGGCGGCGACAGCAGAACAGGGGAGGGATGGGCGCCACGACCCCAAGGGCACAGCGGGCCGAGGGGCTGCGCGGGCGGCGGGCGGGCGCGCGCACAGCAGGGCCCCGTGCGCGCCGCCCGCGCCGGGCTCTCTCCCGGCTCCGAAGTCCGCGGTGCGGCCCTTCTGCACCCACCCGCTGCAGCCCCGCCCCGGCCCAAGCAGACTGGCCCTCAGTGGCGCCCCGTCCCTCCCCCGGCCAAGTTTCAATGGACGCCGCGGAAGTGGCGGTTCGTCGAGCCCCCTGGGGGCGGAGCTTCTAGCGAGGAGGGGCGGGAGGCGGAGCCAGGAACCTGCAGGACATCCCCGGGTGCCTCCAGTAGCCGCGGACCTCGAGGGCCCGACGAGCCTTGTAGGCGGCATGAGGACCACCGAGCTGACTTGGCGTCCCAAAGGCTCCCTGGCCGTGACCCTAGGCCGCCTCGGCTTCTTCGTCTACCAAGCAGGGCTAACGGCCCTCACGGAGTTGTTTTGGGAAAACGATGAAAGGAGAAAATGGATGCAAGCTTTAAGCCACACAAAAGCTGGTTACCATGGACAGCGCTGGCTCGTCTGTCGGCCACGGAAACACTGTATGCCTGGGCCAGTTCTGATTTAGGACGACTAAGGACTAATTTTTATTAGATTTGGTACTTTACAAGATTCAAGTTCTTAAATTCAAGATCTGGTATCGTTCCCTTCCCTGCTAACCTTCAGTCCCTAATTAAACGCAGACGTCTTGATCCGCAGCCCAGCTGCTCTCCAGCCTCACTGCTCCGCATCCTCTGCCTTTCTCACAGGCTTCCGTCTGCAACCCCATCCTACCGGCTGACACTGTCCAACTCTCCAAGACCCATCTCAAATCCCACCTCCAGCAAACCCTAAATTTCCTCACTTTGGCCTGCTATAGCCTTCTTAATTTGAACATTTCTTTTCTGGCTCTTGGACTACTCAGCCGCCAAAGAGCATTCATTGCTTTACTCCCTCTCCACCTGGCCTACTTCAGTGGACAAGCATGAGGACGGGCTGCGCTCTGCTCCTCACACAATCCCCAGTCCAGAGCACCCTGCTTATTTACTGAACATAACAGTGCAGGTAGGCCTAGGCTTTCCATACGCAAGGATGACTTTCAGAATGTTCTAGAAAAAAGGATACTTCAGGGGGCCCATAACTGCTTGATTCAAGTATTTCCTTTAAAAACATAAAAACAGCCGGGCGCGGTGGCTCAAGCCTGTAATCCCAGCACTTTGGGAGGCCGAGACGGGCGGATCACGAGGTCAGGAGATCGAGACCATCCTGGCTAACACGGCGAAACCCCGTCTCTACTAAAAACACAAAAAATTAGCCGGGCGAGGTGGCGGCGCCTGTGGTCCCAGCTACTCGGGAGGCTGAGGCAGGAGAATGGCGGGAACCCGGGAGGCGGAGCTTGCAGTGAGCTGAGATCTGGCCACTGCACTCCAGCCTGGGAAACAGAGCGAGACTCCGTCTCAAAAAAAAAAAAAAAACAAAAACAAAAACATAAAAACAACAGTTGGACTTCTAAAACACACACTCAGGACATATATGCTGCCATGTAAGCTGTCAACATGTTCACTTTGTCTTCAGGGAAACTTACTTTGTGCACATCAACGTGCCCTGGGAAAGGCTGCAGGGCTGCACTGCGGGCAGTTCAGACCCTCGGGCACTTGCTCTGGCCTGGGAGCACTGCAGGCAACTGAAGCCACACAGACCCTGCTCCTGCAAGAACTTCTGTGTGTCCCATGGTGATGTCATTAGTTTGCTTATTATTATATAAACTTCTGGTCCTGCTTTAAATGTCTGAGATTGCAAGGTCAACTGTTATAAACCTGTCACCACTTCCATCTATGTATCCAAGACTAACAGAATTTTCTCCAAACCAACTGAAACACAAAAATGGATGTTAAAGTTGATTTTAACCCAAATTTTGTATTGATCAAAACAGCTTCATTGTTCTTTATAACAAATAATTGTTATAAACTTGAATTTATGTAATAAATTAAGACTAACAAAATAACCAATTTTATATTTGCTTTACATATTGGGGTTCCACAAAAAAATTTTAATTTGGGGGAAAAAAGCTGTATTTCAAAACTTTTAAAAAAAAAAAAAAAAACCACCATCATGGAAATCTTAACATGAAATGGCCTTCTTAATGGAGAGAGGCAGGAGATAAACCATCCAGCAGAGGGCTCTGTGTAAAAACATTTATTTTTACTAATGTTTAGAATACAGGAACTAAAGAAAGAAAAAAAAGACACCTCAACTCCAAAGCGACAGTGAGTTAGGGCCTGCCCGCGGCCAACGGGGAAGGCTACTCCAGGGTGTCCTGGCATGGACTGTCCCCCCACTACTTAATGTCAGTGCCACTAAGCAGAAAACTTGAGGAATCAGGGTGTGAAGACCTTACCAGCTGCTAGCGAGCGTGCAAGGGAAGAAAGGGATGTCTATGTGGCTTCCCCATGAGCTGAGAGCCAGCATACACGGGGCAGGTGGCAGAGGCTCCCAATTCAGTTAAGAGCAGGAGGCTGAATGCCCAGGTCCAGGAAGAACAAAAAGGGGATTTTGGAGGTAGGCTTTTTTGTCGTGTTAAAAAACAGGCACATTATCCATCTCCCTGTAGCCCCCGAGCTGCTGGCCTGGCCCCCTGATCCTTCCCCTCTCCCCACAAAGCCAAAAGGAATAAGAAGGGAGGCAGAAGATGAGAAATTCCAAGGGTAGGGAATGCTTCAGTCACTGGAGACCGCCCATAAGAGTGAGCCAAGAGAGCACTGGGAGTAACAAGGTGAAGCTGCTGTTCCCCCTGGGGTAGGGTGGAGTGGGACAGGGCAGAGCCAGAAGGGTGACTGAGAACATCCTGACTCCAGCAAAGAACCCTCTGTAGCAGGAACAGAGGGCCGCAGAGAGCCACTCTGGAGGAAAGAGGTGAGGCTATGTGGCACAGGGGCATGGAAAGCTCCTTGTGGACGTGGCCTCAGCTTGCTCGCTCCCAGCTCCCTGGCCTGGCTTGCCTCTGGGGGATGGGAAAACTCTGGAGACCAGAGTGGAGGAAAAACAGAGAGAAGTGAGCTGCTCTCCCACTCTTTCTAGGAGGACACTGTTTGAACCCTGTGATCACCAGGGCCTGGGCCCAAGGCAAGCAGAGTGAATGCACTTAATGGAGAGCAGAGAGAAACTGGGCCACACGTACGCCTAGGGGCAGTGTGTTGCTCCTTTCTCCCTGAGGGCCTGGGGCCAGAGGTGGTCAGAGCTGCCACCTCAGCTTGCAGCTGCCAAAGGCAGGCTGGCACAACCACCCCAAGGTTCTCTGGACTTGTGAAGGAGAGGAGGAATAAGGGAAAGATGGGTATGAAATATGAAGTGGAGGAGAGAAACAGCCTTAGATATGTCGGGGAGCAGGGGGTGGCCACATCAAGAGGAGTTCTGGTTCTGGTAGATGGAAGCTTTCTCCTTCAACAGGTCCAGACATAGATGGCAGCTCCAACTTCCTGCAGAGAAGCAAAATGGGGTCAGGATGGGTCCCACACAATCCCTATCTGCTTGCAATTCCTCTGCTCTTGATACCCCATCTCTATAGCAGGATCAGCTACAGGTAGGATGAGGGATGCTCTGCGGCAGGAAAGTTCCATGGTTTCCTGAGGTGGGATAAACCTCTAAGTCTTCAAATATTGTGAAATATCCTCCTCAATGGAGATGAAAGAAATCATCATCTAGAGGACTTCAGAATACCAGTGCCCACGCCCTCTTGGCCCTATTAAATCAGAAGCTCTGGGAGTATGAAGAGGGCCTGGGAAGACAGAAGTTTGTCAAGCTACATCAGTTTTTTTTTGAGACGGAGTCCCGCTCTGTCGTCCAGGCTGGAGTGCAGTGGCCGGATCTCAGCTCACTGCAAGCTCCGCCTCCCGGGTTCACGCCATTCTCCTGCCTCAGCCTCCCGAGTAGCTGGGACTACAGGCGCCCGCCACTTCGCCTGGCTAGTTTTTTGTATTTTTTTGGTAAAGACAGGGTTTCACCGTGTTAGCCAGGATGGTCTCGATCTCCTGACCTCGTGATCCACCTGTCTCGGCCTCCCAAAGTGCTGGGATTACAGGCTTGAGCCACCGCGCCCGGCCGCTACCTCAGTTTTAAGACTTGTGTAGTTTCACGAAAAAACACAAAATAATTGTTCCTTAAGAAAAACAATTGGTTCATTCTTTGTTTATTAATATTTACTATGGCTGAATTCTTCTAATTTTTTTGAATAAAATTAGTCCTTAATGCCTTGAAATGATAAGCAAAATTATACATATGTGCATGTGGACATTATTCTAGGGGAAAGGATCCACAGCTTTTATCAGCTCTTCAGAAACATGTGACTCAAAAATGTAAGTCCTTTCTAACCCAAAGGTCAATAAGGTTGGCAAACTTTTCTGTAAAGAGCCAGAGTGTTACATATTTTAGCGTTTGTGAGCCACATACAGTCTCATGCACATCTTTTTTTTTTTTTAATTCCCTTTATTATTTTTTGTCAAAACAAGAGTTTCCGCTCTGTTGCTCAGGCTGGAGTGCAGTAGCATGATCTCAGCTTACTCCAACCTCTGCCTCCCAGGTTCAAGCAATTCTCCTGCCTCAGCCTCTCTAGTAGCTGAGATTACAAGTGCACAGCACCACGCCCAGCTAATTTCTGTATTTTTAGTAAAGACAGGGTTTTGCCATCCTGCCCAGGCTGGTCTTGAACTCCTGGGCTCAATAGATCCCAAAGTGCTGGGATTACAGAGGTGAGCCACAGCACCCAGCCAGTTTTTAATTTTTTTTTTTTTTTTTTTTTTTTTTTTGAGACAGAGTCTCGCTCTGTCGCCCGGGCTGGAGTGCAGTGGCTGGATCTCAGTTTATTGCAAGCTCCGCCTCCCGGGTTTACACCATTCTCCTGCCTCAGCCTCCCGAGTAGCTGGGACTACAGGCGCCCGCCACCTTGCCTGGCTAGTTTTTTGTATTTTTTTGGTAGAGACAGGGTTTCACCGTGTTAGCCAGGATGGTCTCCATCTCCTGACCTCGTGATCCGCCTGTCTCGGCCTCCCAAAGTGCTGGGATTACAGGCTTGAGCCACCGCGCCCGGCCCAGTTTTTACATTTTAAGGGCATTTTTTTTTTTCAGGCTAGGCGCAGTGGTTCATACCTGTAGTCCCAGCACTTTCGGAGGCTGAGGCGGGCAGATCACTTGAGCCCGGGAGTTCGAGACCAGCCTGGGCACCATGGCAAAACACTGTCTCTACTAAAAATACAAAAATTAGCCGGGTGTGGTGGCATGCCTGTAGTCCCAGCTACTCAGGAGGCTGAGGTGGGAGGATTACCAGATTACCTGAGCCCAGGGGAGTGGAGGTTGCAGTGAGCTGAGATCATGCCACTCCACTCCAACATGGGCAACAGAGCAAGACACTGTCTCAAAAAATAAAAATTAAAAAGAAAGAAAAGGAAAGAAAAGAAATAGCTTGCAAGCTGTTTAAGCTGGCTGTGGCTGGATGTGGCCCATAGGTTGTAGCTTGTAGCTTGTTGACCCTGACTTAGAACCTAGAACATCTGATACTTCCAGGGGTTGCCCCTCAGCTGCCTTAACACTCCAGTGAGGACGCTCGGGCCCGCAGCTCTCCACCACCTCAATGTCCCACGGAACTTTAATAGGAAAGCCATTTTGTAATATAGATAGTCTGTATGATGGTTAAAAACAAAACATAAACACGCGACTTCTCCCCAAAGCAGATTCATAAACTGGGCCTGACAGAAGCTGAGTACTCCCCTGCAGCTGTTAAAGGACTCTCAGACTTTGTCAGTGGCCTCATTCTCTAGAGGGGTGACAGCAGTTTGACCAATATGTTACAAGTCAGCTTACATCACACAATGAAACACTTTCTCTTGCCTGTAATGCTGGCCCACATCCTTTGTGCACAGTAACAGCTCCTGGGCATTTGTGTTCTGAGTAAGCTCCTGAATTTCTGTACAGGAGGAGTTTATGCACAGAAATCCAGCTGGAAGGGGACTTGTGGAGATGCAACCAATTCTTGGTGCCACCACTGGTTTCAGTGAATAGCTTCCATAAACTTGGACCATTATTACTGTAAGTTATGGGAGAATTCAGGCTCCAAAGTCAAGTCCCTTCCCAATTCAGAAGGGGAAGGGATAGGAAATAAATGCTCAAATCCATCAAATTTCAAGAGTTGACTGTAGAAGCTTCACATCAGATAATCTACCACTTGAGTTTCCATGACTGGTTGGAAGAAAATAAATCATTCCTTCTGGGTGACTGATCTCGGCTCAGCATCTGCTTTCTTCTGGGCTGTGGATTTTCTGTTGTAAATGTAGCTGATAATGTGCAAACACTAAACCCTTTAAGTTGAAATGTTAGGAAGGCATTCTAAACTGAGCCAAGGCAAGGGGCTTTACTCACTAAGTTGGAAGAATATGTAAGTGATAACATAAAGAACATAGAACTCAGTATTTTCCAAGTAACTAATAAAATAATTGTTCTGAGTAAAAGATCTGGGCAACTTACCTTCAGGGGGCTCAGACATGGACGGGGTGAGACAGTACATGTGGTAGCCACGATCGCAGTCATCACAGAAGAGCAGCTGGTCCTGAAGTAGGCAAGAGGGAAGAGGATGGGGATTGAATGACTGATGTGCCTCAGGCCACTACAGGAAGTGGGAGGGCTTCTGTGACATGGCTATTTCCAAGAGGGGTAGGTAGCAGGTAAGAACAGATGCAGGAATCTTATGTAGGAACCACGCTGTCCCTCTCTACCGCAGATCCAGTCACTGTCATCTCTCACTTGAGTCCTTTCAGAGCTCCTAATCGATCAAATCGCCTCCAGTTTTTTTTTTTTTTTTCCTAAAGCCCAAGCTCTATAGGTATATTTTTTTGAGACAGGGTATTGCTGTCACTCAGGCTGGAGTGCAGTGGTGCAATCACAGCTCACTGCAGCCTTGACCTCCTGGGCCCAAGTGATCCTCCTACCTCAGCCTCAAGTAGCTGGGACTATAGGCACACACAACCACACCAGCTAAGTTTTGAATTTTTCTGGAGAGACAAGGTCTCCTTATGTTGCCCAGGCTGGTCCTCAATTCCCAGGCTCAAGCAATCCTCCCACCTCAGCCTCCCAAAGTGCTTGGATTACAGGTGTGAGACGCCGTGCCCAGTGACTATTTCTTTTTGAGAAAAGGTCTCGCTTTGTTGCCCAGGCTGGAGTGTGGCGGTGTGATCGTGGCTCACTGCAGCCTCAAACTCCTGGGTTCAAGCGATCCTCCCACCTCAGCCTGCCAAGCAGCTGGGGTTAACATGTGTGCCACCACACCTCACTAAGTTTTAATTTTTTTTGTGGAGACAGGGTCTCCCTATGTTGCTCAGGCTGGTTCTGAATTCCTGGGCTCAAGTGATCCTCCCGCTTCAGCCTCTCAAGTGTTAGGATTATATGCATAAGCCTCCATCCTTGTCCCTACAGTCTACCCTCCACACAGCAGCCAAAGTCTTCTTTTAAAAATATAAGACAAGGGCCAAGCGCGGTGGCTCACGCCTGTAATACCACCATCTTGGGAGGCTGAGGCAGGTAGATCACCTGAGGTCAGGAGTTCGAGACGAGCTTGGCCAACATGGTGAAACCCGGTCTCTACTAAAAATTAGCCAGGCGTGGTGGCGAGCGCCTGTAATCCCAGCTACTTGAGAGGCTGAGACAGGAGAATTGCTTGAACCTGGAGGCAGAGGTTGCAGTGAGCCGAGATTGTGTCACTGCATTCCAGCCTGGGTGACAACAGTAAAACTCCATCTTGAAATAAATAAATAAATATAAAATAAAATATAAGACAATGCCAAACATGGTGGGTTCACGCCTGTAATCCCAGCACTTTGAGAGGCCAAGGTGGGAGGATTGCTTGAGCTCAGGAGTTTGAGACCAGCTCAGCAATATGGCAAGACCCTGTCTCTATCAAAAATATAAAAAAAAGAAGCCAGGCATGGTGGTGTGCATCTATGGTCCCAGCTACCTGGGAGGCTGAGGTGGAAGGATTGGATTGCTTGAGCCTAAAGGGAGAGGTGGTAGTGAGCTAAGATTGCATCGCTGCACTCCAGCCTGGGTGACAGAGAGACTCTGTCTCAAAATAAAAAAATAAATACATAAAGAATAAATAAACAGCCGGGTGCGGTGGTTCACACCTATAATCCCAGGACTTTGGGAGGCTGAGGCAGGCGGATCACCGGACGTCAGGAGTTCAATACCAGCCTGGCCAACATGGAGAAACCCCATCTCTACTAAAAATACAAAATTAGTCAGATGTGGTGGCACGTGTCTGTAATCCCAGCTACTTGGGAGGCTGAGGCAGGAGAATCGCTTGAACCTGGAAGGCAGAGGTTGCAGTGAGCCGAGATCGTGCCACTGTACTCCAGCCTGGGCGACACAGCAAGACTCCGTCTCAAAAAAATAAATAAATAAAATAAATAAATACATACATAAATAACCATGTCACTTCCCTGATTAAAACCCTTTGACAGTGTCCTATTGTACCTAGAATAAAATCCAAGGCCCCACAGATCTGGCAGTGCTTGCCTCTCTCATCTCATCCCCCGCCATCCTCTCCCATGCCCTATCATTTGGCTTGTCCACTATAAGGCCTTGGCACTGGCTGCTCCTTTCCTGGGACTGCTCTACCTCCAAATCTGCTTGACTGGCTCCTTGGTATCACAAAATTTCAACACCAGCATCCCCCTCCCAGAAGAGCCAAACCTCACCATCAAAATAAATCACTTATGCAATTATTCTCTGCCACATTACTGGTTTCATTTTTTTCATGGCACATTATACAAATCTCACATCCTTGCTTATTGTTGTTCCTGTAAGAATGTAAATCTCATGCGGCAGGGACCTTGTTTGTCTTTAGTATCTTTAGTGCCTAGAACAGTGTCTGACATAAAATCAGCACTCAATATATATATTATCTGGCAACAAATCAGAGTTCTGACTGAGATGCTAGGGAGGGGCATGTGGCATGTAGGAGGGATCTTGCTCCCTTTTTAAAAAAAGAAAGCTCACTTTAGAGGGAACTGTGCAAACAGCAGTAAAAGCCCAGAAGGAGCCATGCTGAGGAGGGGGCGGGGATACACACGTCATTCTCAGAGGTGCCGCAGATGTTGCAACATTTGCACTCGATGCACTGCCAGCGGTACGTCTTCACTGCCGCCATCATCACGGGGGTAAACTGGAGGCAAGATGGATGCCCTATAGTGGGGGAAGTGAGTGAGACAGACAGTTGGAAATGCAGGGGGAAGAGAGGAGCTCCTGCTTGTGGCTACATCTTCTCTTGGTTAGGTAAAGTGAGGTGGGCTGGTTATGACAGCACTAGAGGCCAGCAAGCCAAGAGCCCCTTGGGGACTGGGCACAGCAGCAGCCTTCACGGGAGGCAGTACCTGAGCGGCCACAGTCAGAACAGGACACCAGCTCCTCGGGTTGTCCCGTCTTCTTGTTAATCTTTGAGTCCCCCAGGCAGAAGTCACAGTAGTTGTTGGGCAAGGCCAATCCATCAGGACCCTTTTTGGCTGCAGAGAGAAAGACTTTTGATGACGCCCATGGGGTCCCTGAGCCACTCAACACCCATGCAAGGAGTGGTTTTCATAACCAGGCCAACTTCTGCTTGCCCACCACTTCTGACACCTCAGCTTACATTTCTGCTCCTCAGACCTCTGGGAAACAGGAGTGGGTGGCTGGGAGTCTTCCTTGTCCTCGCCCTCCTCCTCAGCCAAGTGGGAGTGGGCATAGTGGTAACTGAGGCCTGGTCGGTTCTTGTAACGTTTTCCACAAACTGAGTGGGGAGAAGATTGCAGAGAAAGGTGTTAGGATACAAGAGTAACATGTCCCCACCCCTGCAAACTGTGGGGGCTCCACCTGAGGCAGAGGGCAACCATCCCTTCCCCTAGCAGCTCTACTCTGGGACAGGCCTTAAGTGATGGCCCCTTTCCCTCAGCCACGAGCATCAAGCCCTGGGGCTCTCTAGCCTCTGGGACTCTTTTACCTCCTAAACTCCAACCCCATGGCCACCACTGCTCTTCCATGTTGACTTTTGGGGGCTTAGCCCTCGCCCCATCACTAGTTAGTTGCTCTGGGATATAGTAACAGTCTGGGACGCTCCAGGTCAGGAAAGGGAAGGATATTCCTATAAGTCTTTGGTGTGGCAAGAAGGGGGAAAAGCGGATAAAACTCCAAACGTTTTTACCCATCAGTAAACGTGGGAGGCTCAGCTACCCCACAGAGACCATGGAGCCCATCTCCTCTGAATGTGCGTAAACAAGCAGGGGTGGGTTTCTTGGGGATATCCTATCAATGAAGCCAGTTGGGCAGTTGTCCCCAGAGAAATTCAAACACACTCCCACATAATTGCCCTGTCCAGGCCTGCCAATCAGCAAGGAAAGCAGATCCCCACGAGGCATTCTGTCATCTTGACAGGTAATACCAAGAAGGGCAAGGGGGCCAGCAGGAAAGGAATGGGGAGAGAGGATGGCAGGAGGTGGTGGGGCAGTGGGGAACATGAGCTGACCACCAGGTGCCTGATCTGGGGAGGGAGCGGAAGGGTCTGATTGTAATGGGCTCCTGATAATGCTTCTGAAGCCACCCCATGCACTGGGCTGAGCAGCTCTAGGAGTAGGTTTGTGGGAGACAAGCAGTGGTAAAGGCAGCCTCCAGGACTTTGAGGAGTAGAGCACAGCAGAAGTTCCACTGCTCCTACCCCCATGCCATTCCAGAGATTTTAAAGCTAGCATCCCAGGAAATGAGAAAGGCAGGAGGAACAAGGGAAGAGGGAAAAAGGGACAGGAAAACCACAAGTCTGAAAAGTTGAGAGAGCTACCTCTCTGGGGCGCTTTCGAGGTATGCTTTTGTTTGAAACTATCTGAAAGACAGAAAGAAAAGTCATGAGAAAAAGGCCTTGATACACTTGAGACAGGAGCAGCATCAGCAGGAAAGCGGAGCAAACGAGAGAGAAACCCCAGCGGCGATGGTGCTCCCAGGGTGGAGGGACAGAAGCGGGGCAAGGCAGAGAGAAAGAAAAAGAGAACAGATGTTGAAAAACTCAGTGTCAGACCCCTGGGGCCCTGGCTTAACTGAGGCCAGGAGACCTGCAGGCTGTCTCTTGAGAGGCCAACCCTGCCTGCTGTGGCCCCCACAAGCAACCCCACCCCAGAAGATGGCAGAAATCTTTCCCAGAGCATGCAGGTCCCACCCGTCATATAGCAGGGCCCCAGGCCTCCCAGGGGTCTCAGACGGAAGCAGTCAGCAGGCAGGACAAGAACCCAGGTTTGTTTTAATACTCTGGGCAAAAACATAACCCTCCCTCCTCTCATAGCCTGAGCAGGAGCTGGGTCCAAGGCAAGGTCTACCCACCCACTTGTGAGGCACTCACTGTCACAGGCATACGGTTTATCCCGGTCCTCCAGGATGGAAGCATCCAGCTTCTTACGGGCACTGCCCACACCCTTACCCTGCCAAGAAGAGCAAAGAGACACCCTTATTGCGGTAGCTGGGCCTGAGGAGTTAGACTCTTTGGGAAGTGGCTGCTAATCTCACTTGAAATAAAACAAGGAATTCCCTAGGCCACCCTGTCCCAAGATGCAGGTAGCACGCTGGCCCCTCACCTTGGATTTCCCCTTTCCCCGACGCTTGGGAGTATCTTCTTCATAGTCTTCATCATCGAGGTCATCCAGGAAGTCATCTGGTTCTAGGATCCGCTGAGTGGACAGCAGGGTTAGCATGGGTAGAAATATGTGCATCCAAAAGCTCCCCTATGATGAGATTGGCCAAGGCCACCCAGAACCTCCTCTGTGACCTGGTCCCACCCACAGGTGAATGAGCCTCATTTCTCACCAACGCCCTTCAAGCACCCTACAATCCTGCTCCTGCTCCCTTCCATACTTTGGGATTTCTTTCCCCTGTGCTTCACATTATTTCCTTAGCCTGAAATGCTTTCCCTACCATGCCACATGGCCAAATCAAATAGCATGCTTCCAAAAGGTTGCCCCGATGCCACAAGCAGCCATGCCCTCTCCTGCCTCTGATTGGCCACCCTGGGAGCACATTACTGGTGGTTCTGTCCTGACACTCGCCTCCTAGTTTAAATGAAAATGTTGTTGCTTATTTGTGTGACTTTGTGGGAAGTTTTTTTTTTTTTTGAGACGGAGTTTCACTCTTGTTGCCCAGGCTGGAGTACAATGGCGCAATACTGGCTTACTGCACCCTCCGTCTCCTGCGTTCAAGTGATCCTCCTGCCTCAGCCTCCCAAGTAGCTGGGATTACAGGCATGCGCCAGCATGCCCGGTTAATACTATATTTTTAGTAGAAACGGGGTTTCTCCATGTTGGTCAGGCTGGTTTTGAATTCCCAACCTCAGATGATCCACCTACTTCGGCCTCTCAAAGTGCTGGGATTACAGGCGTGAGCCACCGTGGCTGGCCATGGGAAGTTTTTTTTTGAGACGGAGTCTCATTCTGTCGCCCAGGCTGGAGTGCAGTGGTGCGATCTCAGCTCACTGCAAGCACTACCTCCCGGGTTCATGCCTGAGTAGCTGGGACTGCAGGTGCCCACCACCACACCTGGCTAATTTTTTTGTATCTTTAGTAGAGACGGGGTTTCACCATGTTAGCCAGGATGGTCTTGATCTCCTGACCTCATGATCTGCCTGCCTTGGCTTCCCAAAGGGATTACAGGCGTAAGCCACCGTGCCCAGCCCATGGGAAGTTTTTAAACTGCTTTGTTTCAGCTTGTCTGTGAAATGGGGAACACAGGACCTCCCCCATAAGGTTGTACAGACTAAAGGAGAAAGGGCATGAGAAAGCACTTAGCCCAATGCTGGCATATTTATAGCTCTTATTTTTATATATAGTCTTATCTTCTCTGTTGGCAGAGACCAAGTGTGTTTCACTGTGCAACCTCAGGGACCAAAAAACTTTGTGACACAAACTTTTGTGATAAAAGAGTGAAGTATTTAGGGATAAAAGTTTGTTTCCCTCCCTCCCCAGACAGGGTCTCCCTCTGTTACTCAGGCTGGAGTGCAGTGGCATGAGCAGAGCTACAGCCTCAATCTCCTGGGCTCAAGCAATCCTCCCACCTCAGCCTCCTGAGTAGCTGGGACTGCAGGTGTGTGCCACCATGCCCAGCTAATTTTTTATTTTTATTTTTAGTAGAGACAAGGTCCTGCTATGTTGCCTAGACTGAAAAGTTTTTGATATATGCATCTTCCTCTCAAACGGTTTAGCAAAGACAGATAAGGCAAATGTGGCAAAATGTGAAACTGATAAATCTAGGTAAAGAGTATACGGTATTTCTTTGTACTATTCTTGTACCTTCTGGTTTTAATTTTTTTTTGTTGCCCAGGCTGGAGTGCAGTGGCATGATCCCGGCTTACTGAAGCCTCCAACTCCCAGGCTCAAGCAATTCTCCCACCTCAGCTTCCCTAGTAGCTGGGACAACAGGCACATGCCGCTATGCCCGGGTAATTTTTTTTATTATTACTTTTTGTAGATATGGGGTCTCACTTTGTTGCCCAGGCTGGTCTCGAGCTCTTGGGCTCAAGCAATCCTCCTGCCTTGGCCTCCCAAAGTGCTGGGATTATAGGCATGAGCCACTGCACCTGGCCTCTTTTAATTTTTTAAATGAAAATTATATATGTGTATAATAATAACGTTCTGTGATAAAAGTGGATGAATGAGTGAGAGTCTATACTTAGAAGCAAAAGAGAAGCCAGTCAGTACCTGACAATAACCAGGGATTGAAGTAAGAACAGAACTGCAGGGGCCTGCTTCCTGGACCCCAGCTTCTGTTTCAGTTCTAGAAACTGCATGGCCCCAGTGAAGAGGAGGCTGATTTCCATCAAAGCTCCCTTAGCCACAGGGATAATCTCGTACCTTTCGCGCTCGACTGTTGGTCACAGGAAACTCGCCCAGGCTGTCATCATCAACTCGGGGATCCGGGGCGCCTCGCTTCTCCAGGGGGTCAGTGCGCAACAGAGCCTCTAAACTACTGCCATCCTGAGAGATCAGCCCCTCCTTCTTCAGGGTTTGGTCTGTGTCTGCAAGCAAGATCAGGATGAAGCAAAGCTCAGAATGGCTGAAAGCAGACTGCTCTGAGTCCACATAATGCTAGGGCTTACCAAAGGTCTGTCACTGTCTTTTGTTCCCCGGATGCCCAGGAATTAAGACACCCTAGTTCACTTGGCACCATAACTTATCTGTTTACCTGTCTCCCCTTCTAGACTAAGCTCTTTAAAGGAAAGAATCACATCATATTCACTTGAGTATATTTGGGATC
The DNA here is from genome assembly GCF_049350105.2 of Macaca mulatta. Taxonomy (NCBI): domain Eukaryota; kingdom Metazoa; phylum Chordata; class Mammalia; order Primates; family Cercopithecidae; genus Macaca; species Macaca mulatta. Next base: position 9,059,007 of record NC_133419.1, read on the forward strand.
TAGTACTGGGCCTGGTATATCGTAGTGATTAGCAGGCTCTAACCATGCAGCAGGCCACGCCTCTGCGCAGGAAGTATGTGCCTTACCTGGCTTAATAGATGGGAAGGAAAGTCGTGGATCCTCAGGCGGATGGGCTCGCCGCTTTTTCCGCCAGCGCCGGGCAGGGTAGGAGTACAGCTGTCCAGAGGCCAATCCTACGGCAGGAAGAAAGATAGAAGTCAGGCCCTAACCCAGTATTAGAAAATAATACCAAACACTTTCTAATTACGTAGTCCCCCCCTTTTGAGTTCTAGAGCAAGGGAGGAATTCTGACAGTGAGGGCCTAGGGGGTTAGATGGAACAGTCTGTGGAATAGAAAAATAGATATATAAGCTTAGGGGCCTTGGCTAATACATAGTTCTCCAGACACACAATGGCCTCAGCAGGGTAGAAAACAAAGATGCTGGTATCAACCTATCTGCTTCATCCTCCCTGCGTTTCTAACCACAGGAAGACCATATTCATCCATAGGTGGAAGGCAGTAGGGAAAACCCTATCAACTGTCTCATCACCTAAGATGAGGAGGCTTCTTCCTCCTTATGCTCCTGAGTCCCCTTCTCCCAAGTCTGGACCCTCACCTGGACCCCGGTGTCGCTTTTCCATCCAGATGTAACAATTGCTCTGGGCTACTCCGGTCTGTGAGTCCAAGAAAGGCAGGCGCACGCTGCGCTCAGCACAGAGGCGAGCGTTGTAATTGTGGCACTGCTCCATGGCATCTTTGTAGTACTGCTCCCCAAGGCTGCAGAGAAGATAGAAACCAGGCGTGTGTGTTGGAGTGAGGAGCATAGGGTGCTGAGCTATTCCTCTCCCCTGTCATCTGCTTCTCTAGAAGGCTCAAGGGACTGGGAGGCTGTCTCTTCCATTCTATTTGCCTCCACTTCTGCCTCACGGGACACCAAGCCCCTTTTCTAGGCCACCATTAGGAATTACTTTACGAATAAATTACTATCAGGAACACATGATTTCATCATATGTCTAATCAGACTTAAGTCTAACCCCCAAAGAGGGTAAGGAACTAATGTTCACTCCATGTGTCTCACAAGCCCAGCCCTGTGCTAGTTAAGATGTTGTTTCTCTTAACCCTTATGACGCTGAGAAGCAAACAATAGTCCCCCCTAAGTTCCTCCTTATTTCCTCCTTCCTAGAATCACCTCCCAAATAAACTACATGCTCCCACATCCTTGCCCCAAGGTCTGCTCCAGAGGGAAAGAGTTCAAGGTCTAGGGGGCTTATTAAAATGTATTCAGCAAACTAGTAAATCCATACAATGAAATTCTATTTAGCCATAAGAAGGAAGCTCTTCACATACTGATATTAAAGAATTTCAAGTTAACTAGGGACAAAAAGCAAAGCAAGGTACACTGCTGAGAAGTGTCAAAGAAAGCTATCATTTATGTAACAAAATGGAAAAGAAACTGCAGGTCAGCAGGGAGAAAAAGTGGGTGACTAGGCCATTTCCTTCCATATGCCTTTTTATAGCTTTTGAATTTTGAACTAGGTTTTTAATCAACTAATTAATTTTACATTTATGGAAGATATCTACAAGTACCTGAAGTTCCTTGAAGTTTTTATTGAGCGCCATCACTGATAAGAAACTTGTTTGCTCTAAGGCCCATCTTAGGGTGCTTCTCTATTCTTACAAAATAAAATTATATAGGAAAAAATCTCCTTGGTCTCAAAAGACTCAATTTGAAATCTGAATCAAGGGTAAACCTTTAAGTGGAAAACTGGAAAACTGCACAGTGCCAGGTTCTAAGAAGCATGTACGTAGAACCTATCTTGTTCTCATCTTGCAGGGTTTAACCAGGACTTTGGTAACGGAGGTTAAACAAACTCTATCAGTTCATATTTATATTCAATCAATCTATGTTGCCCAAGCTAGACACAAACTCCTGGCTTAAGTGATCCTCCTACCTTAGCCTCCCAAGTATCTGGGAATAGAGGCATGTGTCACAGTACCTGGTGTCAATCAATCTTAAACCAAAGGCAGAACTGATTTCTTTCTCATAGTATCCCCAATACTCACGAAGATGTCTGAGATACAGTCAGACCTGACTTGAGAGTAAAAAGACCTGGCTGGCCTGCAAGTCACCACATGAACATGGACATTTAGTCAACCCAGGTGGACCTTGGCTATTCTTCTATAGATTGAGGAGGTTGGACCAAATGAGCTTTGACATATCAGGATTTTACAAGAAACAGCCTGGGGATGAAACAGCAAACAGATTAAGTCTCTGTGGTTTCTGTCCGTAACTCGGGCTACACCAAAAAATCCTGATCTGGAATGTGATGGGGGCCTTCAGCGAGCAGCCACAATAGACCACTGCATAACTTACCATGTGCCCAGCAAGTAAAAAAGACATATAGCACACACAGAGATGGCAACGCCACAAATACGGCCTGGTATGATTCAATGAGCTGTAATGACTGTAATCTGAGGTAGGCACGAATCTCACGTTGGAGAGCAGAATGGAGAAAGCAGCCTCGCCTCTGCGAGCTCGCCTTTAGGAGGCAGCCACGTCTTCACCACACAGAATAAAACTGGATAAACAAGGCTGAGTGCCGCAGCTCCTTTGTTTCTGCTGATGGGAATTGATACTGACACTGGAAGTCAAATGGAAGGCAGGGCCAGGCTGGCGAGGGCTGCAAAGTCAGAGCAAGGAGGCTGGAAACAGTATTGGGAGGAATGAATGAAAGATGTTCTGTCAGGGCTCTTGTGAGCTACGTGGGATCTCAAAAGGTAAAGCAAACAGTCTTGGGGATACAAGGGCTGGGAATGAAACATGGAAGTGTTTGTGAGGGGAGAATCTGATGAAGAGAGAACAGGACAGGATGAGGGTGAGCTCTTAAGAACTTAAGGGAGGCTGGGCACAGTGGCTCATGCTCCATCACTTTGGGAGGCCAAGGCCGGTGGATCTCTTGAGACCAAGACTTAGAGACCAGCTTGGGCAACATAGTCAGATCCCATCTCTACAAAACGTTAAAAATAAATAAACCATCAGCTAGGTTTGGTGGTGCAGGCCTGTGGTCCCACGTAGTCCCTGGGGTGGATGAGGTAGGGGAATCATTTGAGCCTAGGAAGTTGAGGGTGCAGTAAACCAAGGTTATACCACTGCACTTCAGCCTGGGGGACAGAGGGAGGCTCTGTCTCTTAAAACAAAACAAAACAACAACAACAACAAAAACTTAAGGCTCCAGTACCAAGAAATGTCAAGTTAACATTAACACTGTTCTCTCTCTCTCTCTATATATATATACATATATATCTTTTCGAGACAAGAGTCTTGCTTTGCCGCCCAGGCTGGAGTGCAGTGGCGCAATCTCGGCTCACTGCAGCTTCTGCCTCCTGGGTTCCAACGATTCTCTTGCCTCAGGCTCCCGAGTGGCGTGCGCCACCATGCCCAGTTAATTTTTGTATTCTTAGTACAGACAGGGTTTCACCATGTTGGCCAAGCTGGTCTCAAACTCCTGACCTCATGATCCGCCCACCTCGGCCTCCCAAAGTTCTGGGATTATAGGCGTGAGCCACCGGCCCAGCTTCATTTTTTTTTTTGAGATGGAGTCTTGCTCTGTCACCCAGGTTGGAGTGCAGTGGCGCAATCTCGGCTTACTGCAACCTCCACCTCCTGGGTTCAAGCGATTCCCCTCCCTCAGTATCCCGAGTAGCTGGGATTACAGGCGCACGCCACCACGCCCAGCTAATTTTTGTATTTTTAGTAGAGTGGGGTTTCGCCATGCTGGCCAGGATGGTCTCAATCTCCTGACCTTGTGATCCGCCCGCCTCGGCCTCCCAAAGTGCTGGGATTACAGAGCCACCGCGCCCAGTCGCCTCTTTCTTTTTTTTAAGACAGAGTCTTAAAGTGTCACTCAGGCCGGAGGGCAGTGGTGTGACATCAGCTCACTGCAACCTCCGCCTCCTGGGTTCAGGCGATTCTTGTGCCTCAGCCTCCCGAGTAGCTGGGACTACAAGTGTGTGCCACCCCACCTGGCTAATTTTTATAGTTTTAGTAGAGATGGGGTTTCACCATGTGGGCCAGGATGGTCTCGAACTCCTGACCTCAAGCGATCAGCACGCCTCAGCCTCCCAAAGTGTTGGGATTATAGACGTGAGCCACTGCACCCAGCCAAGACTTCCATTTCTGACGTCACATTTGGCAGGGACAGAAACTTACAAATAAGAAAATTCTTAAGGCCAGGCGCGGTGGCTCACGCCTGTAATCCCAGCACTTTGGGAGGCCGAGGCAGGTGGATGACCTGAGGTCCGGAGTTCAAGACCAGCCTGGCCAACGTGATGAAACTCCATCTCTACTAAAAATACAAAAATTAGCCAGGTGTGGTGGTGGGCACCTGTAATCTCAGCTACCCGGGAGGCTGAGGCAGGAGAACTGCTGGAACCCAGGAAGCGGAGGTTGCAGTGAGCCAAGATCGTGCCACTGCATTCAAGCCCGGGCCAACAACAGCGAAACTCTGTCTAAAAAAATTAAAAAAAAGAAAAGATGAGCCAGTGGTCCGACCTCAACATACTCAATGTATAACATCAGCTGTCAGAAGACTACGTACACTATAATCAAGAGAAGTGCCAGAAAATTATCTCCAAATTAACTGGAAGAATGGAAGCCCCTTCTTAAAGGGATAATTCTGCGGGAGTACGTATTAATTGTGATCTGAGGCCCTGTGCAGCTAGAAATGAGGAGGAGAGAGTTGGTTTCTCATTACTGGCATTCAGGAATTAGTGGCTGGTGATGCTCACAACCTCTACAGTTTTTCAAAGAGAAACAAGATGTCATGCTCTGTTTAAATGGGCAACCCCTCACTTATGACACAACTTGAAAGCACTGGCAACCCTATTTCCCCGAGGAAAACCTTCCAACACAAAGAGCCTCACTACGTTTAACTCTCAAAACCTAGGCAAGTCTGATACTCCTCCAGTACAATGAGAATCTTTCTTTTTATTTTTGGAGAAACTTGTGTAAAACATCCCCTTACAATGGGATGAAGGAAGTCAACAAAGACACAGGGAAACAAAGAAAGAACATCTGAGTCAGAAAGGATAACTGGATAAATGGTAGATCAACAGTGTCATTTCTAAATTGAGAAAAATGTCAGCCTGAAGAGAGAGCTGGGGAAACTGGAGTGGGCAGATCAGAAAGACAATAGTGTTGGGAGGAGGGGTGGCTGAAAGAGACAGCAGGATAGAGCAGAAAGCAACTTAAAAAAAAAACCACAAGAGGAGGAAAGGCACTTAGCTTAATGGAAGTGGGAAAGCATTCTCAAAGAAAAGGCTTCAGGCAGGAGGGAGAAGCAACTTACTCTTTAAAAAGGCCCCTAGGAAGAGAGGGGCTCAGGCCACGACAAAGACAGATGAGAAGCTGTGAGTCCCTTAGAATACTTACCGAACCTTTACCTCATCACCCAGCCAAAATCCAAAAACCCTGACTGGACAGTTAGACACCACTCAATTTTCCCACCCTTGCACCAAGCCCAATATACCCATTAAAAGAAGCTCTATTCGCCCACCGGGCATTAACCCAATCTAAAACTCATTCTGATTCTCCTGTAGGAATAAATCAAGTCAGTCCCAAAGTATCTTTAACTCACAGGAAGCAGTTCATAGGTCAGTGTCCATGGCCCCAACAGCTATTAACTTTAACTTTGCTTGAAATCTGACCAGCACAACGGTATCGCATCATAGGAAGAATGCCCACTTAGATGCCCCTTTAGGCTACTAAGCTGTCCTGAACGGCTTTGGTTCAGTTGCAGGTTTTTGATGGTTGCCACTGGAAGGCGCCAAGGCCCACTCCCCTTTTGGATCCGCTCCTCGACAAATGCTTCCCAAGAATATTTGTAGTCTTAGGTACCTGCCACCCAAGATCCTCCCAAACATCACGGGGCTGCTTGGAACTGAAACAGCCAGCCCCGCAGTGCACCCCACAGGGGCCACCGAGCCTGTTGCTGCAGCGGACGGGACGGGGCGGGATGGGCGGCGGGTTAGCCGTGGGGCCGCCCGGGCCTCGGCCCCGCTCCTCCGGACTGAGGCGTCTCGGGAGAGGACCGGGACGGTGAGTCTCGCGTGCAGGCAGGGCGCCATGCTCTGGAAACCGTCAGCCCCGAGGAACGCTGAGGCCACACAGCCCAGCAGAGAGGCTGCCCGTCGGGGCTCCAGTGTGCCCCCATCAGGGCCTCCACAAGTTTCCAAAGAAGCGCAACGTCTTCTCCGGAGTCTCCTATTGCCCTCCCCACCAGGAGTCGCAACATGGCCTTCCCGGGGATGTCCCTCTCTCCGCCTAGTCCCTTTCCCCACAGCCCCCTACTCCCAGGCCCTTTACAAAACCTGCCGCCCTAGGAGAGAAAGAAACCACCACTCACAGCTTCACTACATTCTCCACCACAGCCGCCATCTTCCCTGCTCCTCTCCCTCGGGCCGGGAGGCCCCAAAGTCCGCAGCGCGCAGGCGCCGGGACCGCACCGGGGTACCAGGTTCCTCGCCCTCTGCGCAGGCGCCGTCCGGGCGCGCGCACGAGAGCGAGCACCGAAGAAAGAACTTTAGGCCTGTTCCCGGGGGCCGGGTAGGACCCCACGGGAGCCCGACGCGCAGGCGCAACCGGAGACTGGCGTGCGTCCCGGAGCTTCGGTTCGAGGGCCGCCTCTTCTATTTAGAGCAGCAGGAGGCGGTGCCGGGGGCGGTGGCTCACGCCTGTAATCCCAGCACTTCGGGAGGCCGAGGCGGGCGGATCACGAGATCAGAAGATCGAGACCATCCTGGCTAACAGGGTGAAACCCCATCGCTACTAAAAATACAAAAAATTATCCGGGCGTGGTGGCGGGCGCCTGTAGTCCCAGCTACTCGGGAGGCTGAGGCAGGAGAATGGCGTGAACCCGGGAGGCGGAGCTTGCAGTGAGCCGATATTGCGCCATTGCACTCCAGCCTGGGCGACAGAGCCAGACTCGGTCTCAAAAAAATAAATAAATAAAATAAAAAAATAAGAGCAGGAGCCGGGCGCGGTGGGTCAGGCCTGTAATCCCAGCACTTTGGGAGGCCGAGGCGGGTGGATCACCTGAGGTCAGGAGTTCGAGACCAGCCTGGCCAACGTGGTGAAACCCCCATCTCTACTAAAAATACAAAAATTGGCCCGGCATGATGGCAGGTACCTATAATCCCAGCTACTCGGGAGGCTGAAGGGGGAGAATCGCTTGAACCTGGGAGGTGGAGGTTGCAGTGAGCTGAGATCATGCCATTGCACTCCAGCCTGGAAGACAGAGCGAGACTCTGTCTCAAAAAAAAAAAAAAAAAAAAAAAAAAAAAGAGCAGGAGGAGGGCAGTCACAGTGGCTCCCAGCACCGTGGGAGGCAGAGGCAGGAGGATTGCTTTGAGCTCAAGAGTTCGAGACCAGCCTGGGCAACATATCGAGGCCTCTTCGCTACTAAAAATTTAAAAATTACCCGGATGTGGTGGCGTGCACCTGTGTTCCCAGCTACTCTAGAGGCTGAAGTGACAGGATTGCTTGAGCACAGGAGGGTCGAAGGTGAGTGAGCCATGATTGTGCCACTGCACTCCAGCCTGGGCAACAAAGCCAACTCTGTCTCAAAAAAACCAAAAACCAAAAACCAAAAAACAGCCCAAGTCAATCTTCAACTATCACCTCTTTTCACCCTTTAAAAGCAAATAGTACTCCCTATCTCTGTTACCTTGTTTCTAGGTCCCGCTTCCATCCAGTTTAATGGGAACTTTGTTCCCACCTGTTCACTTGAAACAGCTCCTGTCACCACGACCTCCCTTTCAGCAGATTTAGAGATCTATTTTCTGTCCTCATGGGCCTGTCGACCCCCATTACACCGTTGGCCACTCTCTGCTTTTCAAACTCTTCTCCAGATCTTTGAGACGCCTTTCCCTCCTGGCTGTCCTTCCCCACTGGCATTTCCTTTCACCCTCTTCCTCTGTTCAGTCTCTGTCAGAGTCCTCAGGGCTTGGTCATTGGTACTTGTCATTTTTCTTTTCTTTTCCTTTTTTTTTTGAGAGAGTTTGCTCTTGGTGCCCAGGCTGCAGTGTAGTGGTGCAATCTCAGCTCACTGCAGCCTCCACCTTCCAGGTTCAAGTGATTCTCCTGCCTCAGCCTCCCGAGTAGCTGGGATAACAGGCTCCCGCCATCATGCCCAGCTAATTTTTGTAATTTTAGTAGAGATGGGGTCTCATCACGTTGGCCAGGCTGGTCTCAAACTCCTGACCTCAAGTGATCCGCCTGCCTCGTCCTCCCAAAGTGCTGGGATTTCAGGCGTGAGCCACCACACTGGCTATCATTTTTCCAATATACCTTATTTCACCAATTCCAAGATGCACATATTCTCCCCCCTCATTTTAATATTTCAGAAGCAGGACACATGTTACCATTGCTATGTCTTTGTTTGTTTTGTTTGTTTTTGAGGTGGAGTCTCTCTGTCGCCCATGCTGGAGTGCAGTGGCACGATCTTGGCTCACTGCAAGCTCCGCTTCCCGGGTCCACGCCATTCTCCTGCCTCAGCCTCCCGGGTGTCTGGGACTACAGGCGCCCGCCACCACACCTGGCTAATTTTTTGTATTTTTAGTAGCGATGGGGTTTCACCGTGTTAGCCAGGATGGTCTCGAACTCCTGGCCTCGTGATCCACCTGCGTCGGCCTCCCAAAGTGCTGGGATTACAGGTGTGAGCCACTGCGCCGGGCCTCCTATGTCTTAAAATCATATTTAGCAGATGAGAGTTGTGAGGTATTTGTCATTGCTAACCCTGCACCAGTTTCAAAACATGCAGAATAGGTGTTAGCAGCTTGGAAGAAAAACCCAGAGATGATGCTGGTGTATTCTTTTTCCCAAGACAAAGTCTTGCTCTGTTGCCCAGGCTGAAGTGCAGCAGTGCGATCTCAGCTCACTGCAACCTCTGCCTCCCGGATTCAAGCAATTCTTCTGCCTCAGCCTCCTGAGTAGCCAGGATTACAGGCGCGCACCACCACGCCTGGTTAATTTTTGTATTTTTAGTAGAGAGGGGTTTTCGCCATGTTGGCCAGGCTGGTCTCGAACTCCTGACCTTGTGACCGCCTGCCTTGGCCTCCCAGAGTGCTGGGAATACAGGTGTGAGCCACTGCATGCGGCCTATAAAAATATTTTTTAAAAATTAGCTGGACGAGACAGAAAGTAGCATGGTGGTTGCAGGCACTAGGGGGCGGGGAGAATGGGAGCTAATGTTTAATGGAGACACAGCTTCAGTTTGAAAACATGAAAACAATTCTGGAGATGGATGGTGGTGATTGTTGCAAAATAACCTAAATGTAGTTAATACCACTGAAATGTATACTTAAAATGGTAAATTTTATGTTATATATATTTTACCACAATAAAAAAAAATGCGGGCTGAGTGCAGTGGCTCATACCTGTAATTCCAGCACTTTGGGAGGCCAAGGCAGGAGGATCACTTGAGCTCAGGAGCTTGAGACCAGCCAGAGCAACATAGAAAAACCTCATCTCTACAAAAAACAAAAATAAAAATAAACGGCTGGGCACGGCGACTCACACCTGTAATCCCAGCACTTTGGGAGGCCGAGGCAGGTGGATCAGGGCTAACACAGTGAAAACCCGTCTCTACTAAAAATACAAAAATTAGCTGAGCATGGTGGCACACGCCTGTAGTCCCAGCTACCAGGGAGGCTGGGGGAGAACCCAGAAGGTAGAGGTTGCAGTGAGCCGAGATCGTGCCCCTGCACTCCAGCCTGGGTGACAGAGTGAGACTCTGTATCAAAAATAATAATAATAATAATAATAAAGGCCAGGCACAGTGGCTCACGCCCATAATCCCAGCACTTTGGGACGCCAAGGTGGGCAGATCACCTGAGGTCAGGAGTTTGAGACCAGCCTGGCCAACATGGCAAAATCCTGTCTCTACTAAAAATACAAAAATTGTTCTACAAAAATGAGCTTGGCGCCAGGCACGGTGGCTCACACCTGTAATCCCAGCACTTTTGGGGGCCGAGGCAGGAGGATCACAACATGGCCAACATGGTGAAACCCTGTCTCTACTAAAATACAAAGAATTAGCTGGGCGTGATGTGCGAGCCTATAGTCCCAAATACTTGGGAGGCTGAGGCAGGGGAATCACTTGAACCTAGGAGGCGGAGATTGCAGTGAGCTGAGATAGGCGACTCTGCACTCCAGCCTGGCACCAGAGCGAGACTCCATCTCAAAACAAAACAAACAAACAAAAATTACCCGGGCATGGTGGCAGGCGCCTGTAATCCCAGCTACTCGGGAGACTGAGGCAGGAGAATTACTTGAACCCAGAGGCAGAGGTGGCAGTGAGCCGAGATGGTGCCACTGTACTCTAGCCTGGGCAACAGAGCAAGACTCCATCTCGAAATACATGAATAAGATGTCCAAAAATAATAACAAGAAAAAATACATTCACACACACACACATAGTAATGTCTGTGAAAGGCTGGGGGAGTGGTGGGTGTCTGGGATTTGAGGGTCATACAGGTGGAAAAGAACTGGCTGAGGGTGGAAGAAGGGGCCACTGGGCCCCACCTTAGGCCACCCCCCTCCTCTCTGTCCCCAGCATCCTCACCTGGGTCGACTCCTCCTGGTCATGCCTGCCATGGCCACCTCCATCCCCGACCTGGCCTGGGTGGTGTTCTTCCTCAAGTCTCCATCTGACCACCTACCTCTCCTGCTTTCATGTCCTTCAGCAGTGTCCCATCGTCTCAGCGTCAGCCTGGCCAGCGAAACTATCCCCGCTGACGCCAGCCTGTGTTCCAGCTTCACAGTCTCGCCCTTCCCGAGCTCCAGCTTCTTCCTTCATAACACATTGCAACCATTTGTAACACCTTTCCTGGATGGGCATGGTGGCTCGTGCCTGTAATACCAGCACTTTGGGAGGCCAAGGTGGACAGATCACCTGAGTTCAGGTGTTAGAGACCAGCCTGACCAACATGGTGAAACCCTGTCTCTACTAAAAATACAAAAAATGAGCCAGGCGTGCCGGTGGGTGCCTGTAGTCCCAGTTACTTGGGAGGCTGAGGCAGGAGAATTGCTTGAATCCAGGAGGCAGAGGTTGCAGTGAGCCAAGATTGTGCCACTGCACTCCAGCCCAGGCAACAGAGTGAGACTCCATCACAAAACAGACAAACAAACAAATGAAAAATTTAGCCAGGCATGGTGGCGTGCACCTGTAATCTCAGTTACTTGGGAGGCTGAGGCAGGAGAGTAGCTTGAACCCGGGAGGCAGAGGTTGCGGTTAGCCAAGATTTCGCCATTGCACTCTAGCCTGGGCAACAGAGTGAGACTCTGTCTCAAAACAAACCAAACCAAAACAAAACAAAAACAAAAACAAAACTTCCCTGTGGCTAGTAGTGTTATCCCTAATTTTCTCAGTAACCTTGTGAGGTAGCCATCAGTGGCTCCATTTAATTTTTTTTTTTTTTTTGAGATGGAGTCTCACTCTGTTGCCAGGCTGGAGTGCAGTAGTGCAATGTTGGCTTGCCGCAACCTCCGCCTCCCAGGTTCAAGTGATTCTCCTGCCTCAGTCTCCCTAGTAGCTGGGATTATAGGCACGTGCCACCACACCCAGCTAATTTTTGTATTTTTAGTAGAGACGGGGTTTCACCATGTTGGCCAGGACAGTCTCGATCTCCTGACTTCATGATCTGCCCACCTTGGCCTCCCAAAGTGCTGGGGTTACAGATGTGAGCCACCATGCCTGGCCTGCTCCATTTTAGAGATGGGGAAACTGGGTCTCAGGCTAAGTGCAACTTGGAGGTCCACACTCTTTTGCTGTGTGGTGGCGGCTCTGTCTTCACTCTGGTTCCTCAGTGCCTGTGCTTACACATGAGTTTTCTAGCTGGTAGCTCTGGTTTGGCTCAGAATCACATCTGATCACATTAATGAGTCCTGATACCCCCTGCCCTCCCTGCTAGGCATTCCTGATCATGTTGTTTTCTTCGAAGTTTTTACCACTGCTGGAAATCATCTCTTATTTGTTTACCAATTTAATATCCCCCTTCCAACTAGAATTTAAACTCCCAGAGAGCAGGGATGACATCTGCCTTGTATCCCCAGCACCCGGAGCCATGCCTTGTGTACTGGAAATGCTCAGTAAACAGCTGTGGATGGGATGAATCTTGAAGCAGCACCGTGAGACCCTCCCAGCTCCAAGCATCCCTCCTGCATGCTCCCTCGATGCTCTGAAGCTGGAGAAGCTGTTGGTCCCTTGCACACTTTGTGGTTATTCTTTTATTCTTGGGTGTCCCCCACCAGACCCCAGCTGACTGGGCAGGGATTGGCCCCAGGCTTGGCACAGTGCTGAGCCTATCCGAGTGCTCAGCCACCTCTTCCCAAACATCTGAATCAATGTTGGAATATCCACAGCAACACTTGGTTTGCTCCTGTTGCATTCTCACAACAGGCTCAGCGTCAGGTACAACCTTCCTGAGGGCAAGGCCTGTCCTCCACAAAGCCCTCTGGGGCTGGGGTCTCCAGAGGCGAGCCCTCAGCTCTGGGAGACTGTCTACCTCCATGAGGAAACCTGGGGCAAGGGGACAGGGAGCTCAGCCACCAGCAGCAGCATGTTTTATTGCAACCAGAATCCCCGGTCACGTGGGGAAGGGATGGAACTGGGGATGAGGCAGGACGCATCTGGTCCCTGACAGGGCAGTCCCTGTCCAGGATGCAAAGCCAAAGGCCCGGAACAGCTCGCCCAGTGGCCGAGCCCTGCGGCCAGCTGTGCCCTGTCTCTTCCCCTGCCCCCAGTCAGGGCATCCAACGGGGCTGAGGCAGAAGGGAGGTGAAAATGGGGGTCGGTTTCAGCAAAGCCTTCACCCAGGGACCTGAGGGAAGAAGGAGTATTGTGGTGGGGTCCAGGTGCCCCAAGACGCTCAGGGCGCCCTGGGCTGACTTCAGGACGTGTCCATGTGGTTACTAGAGGAAAACGATGGGGCCTGCCCTGCCCACGGGGAGAGGGAGGGAGAGGGGAAACACGGCTCAGAAGGAGAATCACTGGCCAGCGACCACACAGGTGGGATCTTGGGACCCTGACTCCACCGCCAGGGCCGTGTCCATACCCCACCTCCTGGCTCAGCCCCACCTGGGCCCCCAGCCTAGTCAGCCTTGGATCCTATGTGGGGATCTGCATACTATCCAGGTCCTGATCCATGATCTGCAGGACATCGTCCAGGATGGAAGGCCCCAGGTCCACGTGCAGGGACAGTAGGGAGCTGGCATGGGACAGGAAGGGCTCCTCAGCCCCTGACTCCGGAGTCAACCCACTGTGGGGGGAGCCAGTCTCTGGAATCCTCCAGATGTCCACACTCCCTCCCTCCTGTGGGGAAGGCTGAGGGGTCTCCAGGTGCAGGCGAGGGGGCTTGGGTGGAGCCTGGGCTGTGGGCAGGGTGAGAGCCTGGGGTCCACCAATAACCGGGAGGGAGATGGCGTTCTTAAGCAGAGGTGATGGGCCGTCCGGGAGCTCCCGCCCACACACAGTTGCGGTGCGGGTAAACTGGAAGGGGAGGTCGAAGGTGCCATCCTCCTCAGGCCCCTCCACCACAGTCCCTGGCAGGAGGTGGAACTTGCCCTGCAGGAAGGAGATGTCACCAAACATGTCGCTGCCGCCACCACTGCCAATATGAATGGTGTGGCGGAAGTCCCCCAGCGGCGGGCTGATCATGTCCGAGGACAGCAGGTCCCGAAGCTTCTCCTTCTTGCCCTTGCGACTGCCACGCTTCAGATAGATGGGCACCTTGGTGGACATGGTGACCTCACCACCAGGCCTGGCTGTGAGGCTACAGGCTGCCTGCGGAGACCACGCCTCCTCTCAAACTCTCAGCCAGAGGAAACACCCGTTCCAAGGGGTGATTTGCTGGTGCCCAAAGCTCACCAAAGGGCTCCTGGCTACAGGGTGGGGCACGACCAAAGTTGGCCCAAGGAATTAAAAAAGATTAGAGATCAATGAAGTCAGAGGGCTGAGATAACAAAAATCACGTTCTCCCCAAAGGGACGACAAACTCTTCTGAAGAATTGAAGCCAGAAAGGTAGGAGCTGTGTGGACAGCAGTGCACTTTGGTCTTGTCACCGAGGGTTACTTGTCCCTGGTCCAGGGCTGAGGAGCTGAAACACAAAGGGTGCACACCTGTCAGAGATAGCAGGACCAAAGTCAGACGCAAACATCTTTTTTATTTTTAAGATGGAGTCTCACTCTGTTGCCCAAGCTGGAGTGCAGTGGCGCAATCTCAGCTCAGTGCAGCCTCTGCCTCCTGGGTTCAAGCAATTCTTCTGCCTCAGCCTCCTGAGTAGCTGGGACTACAGGCATGTGTCACCACGCCTGGCTAGTTTTTGCATTTTTTTTTTAGTAGAGATGGGGTTTCACCATGTTGGCCAGGCTGGTCTTGAACTCCTAACCTCAAATGATCTGCCCGTCTCGGCCTCCCAAAGTGCTGGGATCACAGGTGTGAGCCACTGTTCCTGGCCAGAAACATCTGTCTTGTTTCTGGGCCTCTTGTGGTAGCCATGGGAGCCTGAGGGGGTGGGGCACTCCCCTTGCAGGGAGTTGTGCTGGGAGAAGCATGTCTTTTTTTTTTTTTTTTTTTTGAGACTGAGTCTGGCTGTGTCGCCCAGGCTGGAGTGCAGTGGCCGGATCTCAGCTCACTGCAAGCTCCGCCTCCTGGGTTTACGCCATTCTCCTGCCTCAGCCTCCCGAGTAGCTGGGACCACAGGCGCCCGCCACTTCGCCCGGCTAGTTTTTTTTTTTGTATTTTTTAGTAGAGATGGGGTTTCACCGTGTTAGCCAGGATGGTCTCGATCTCCTGACCTCGTGATCCGCCCGTCTCGGCCTCCCAAAGTGCTGGGATTACAGGCTTGAGCCACCGCGCCCGGCCAGCATGTCTTCACTCTAAGACCCACTGCATCTTAGAGACTCACCACCAGGGCCAAGCCCCTCCCCTTACAGGTGGGAAACTGAGGTGGAACCTGAATGACAGGTCCAAAGTCACACAGAAAGTCTTACTCTAGTCTCTTGCCCTGGGTCCCCGGCAAGGTAGATCTCATCACCCTTATCCAGGTACTCATGCCATACCCCCCACCTCCACTGCATATCACGTGTGCCCCACAATGTAAGTGCCAGATTGTGGGGTGCCTCACAAATGGCCTTGGCTCCCTACTTGACCAAGGACAGAGAGCTTTGTGACCACTGTCTCTCCTGCCCAGGCCTGGCAGGGGCCTGGAGCACAGCAGGCGTTTGGCCAAGGGTGTTGGGTGGCTGGCACTTCCCATTTGACCCAATTGTATCCCACCTGGAGGCGGGGTCGCGTTTTCTCCTCTCCCTATTAGGAGCTCCTTATGGGCAGGGGCTGAGTCTAGGATAGTTTCTGGCCCTCCTCCCTACCCTGGCACCTAAAGAGAAGGTGGAGTGGGGAGTACGTATATTTTTTAGGTGAGGGGGGCTCTGCTCTGTACCTGGCATTCTTCTGTGCTCTTTGCAGACACATCTCAATCAACACAACCACCCTATTATCAACCCCATTTAAAAATCAGAGGTGGCCGGGCGCAGTGGCTCAAGCCTGTAATCCCAGCACTTTGGGAGGCCGAGATGGGCGGATCACGAGGTCAGGAGATCGAGACCATCCTGGCTGACACAGTGAAACCCCGTCTCTACTAAAAAATACAAAAAAAATTAGCCGGGCGAGGTGGCGGGCGCCTGTAGTCCCAGCTACTCGGGAGGCTGAGGCAGGAGAATGGCGTGAACCCAGGAGGCGGAGCTTGCAGTGAGCTGAGATCTGGTCACTGCACTCCAGCCTGGGCGGCAGAGCCAGACTCCGTCTCAAAAAAAAAAAAAAAAAAAAAAATCAGAGGTGTTGGGGCTGGGCATGGTGGCTTATGCCTGTAATCCCAGCACTTTGGGAGGCCAAGGCGGGCAGATCACGAGGTCAGGAAATCGAGACCATCCTGGCTAACATGGTGAAATCCTGTCTCCACTAAAAATACAAAAAATTAGCTGGGTGTGGTGGCGCACGCCTGTGGTCCCAGCTACTTGGGAGGTTGAGACAGGAGAATCACTTGAACCCAGGAGGCAGAGGTTGCAGTGAGCTGAGATCACACCACTGCACTCCAGCCTGGGCTACAGAGCAAGACTCCGTCAAAAAAAAATAAAAAAGAAATAAAAAGAAAAATCAGGGGTGTCAAAATTCAAAATTGAACCTGAGGTGAACCTAGAGGTGAAAAATTTTGGAGGATTCCCACAGGGCATTGCAGAGAGAGAGAAGCAAAATGCAAAAACATGATATAGACGATCTGTTTATTGAAAGAATTGACTGCCTGCCTCCCCGCTCTGATACATATGCATGTTATGCACCTGCATGTGTACAGGTCTGTGTAGAATTCTATCCTATATATATATATATATAAAGAGGCTGGGTGCGGTGGCTCATATCTGTAGTACCAGCACTTTGGGAGGCCGAGGCGGGCAGATCATCTGAGATCAGGAGTTCGAGACCAGCCTGGCTAACATAGGGAGACCTCGTGTCTACTAAAAATATGAAAATTAGCCAGGTGTGGTGGCACACGTCTGTAATCCCAGCTACTCAGGAGGCTGAGGCAGAATAATTGGTTGAATCCAGGAGGCAGAGGTTGCAGTGCACCAAGATCACGCCACTGCACTCCAGCCTGGGTGACAGTGAGACTCTGCCTCAAAACAAAAAACAACAACAACAACAAAAAAAACAGAGAAGGCCGGGCGCGGTGGCTCAAGCCTGTAATCCCAGCACTCTGGGAGGCCGAGGCGGGCGGATCACGAGGTCAGGAGATCGAGACCATCCTGCCTAACACGGTGAAACCCCGTCTCTACTAAAAAAATACAAAAAACTAGCCGGGCGAGGTGGCGGGCGCCTGTAGTCCCAGCTATTCGGGAGGCTGAGGCAGGAGAATGGCGTAAACCCGGGAGGCGGAGCTTGCAGTGAGCTGAGATCCGGCCACTGCACTCCAGCCCGGGCGACAGAGAAAAATCTAGAAGGCCAGCCCTAGGTTGCCATATGGGCTACCTTGACTAGGGTACACAGCAGGGATGGGGTGTGGGGTCACTGATATGGGAGGAAAGGAGTCATCAATAAAAATAACCTGTAATATTTTGGTTCCATGACTATGACATGATCAATGTGTGTAATATATATAAATATGAAAAGATGGTCATCCAGATGTTAACAATGGTTATCTCAAAGTGGTAGAATTTCAGGTTGACGTTTCCTTTCTTGTTCAGACCTCTATGAATTCAAATTCTTACTAATAAGCAATGTATTATTTATATGCACATAATATTTATGTAGTCAGAAAAAAATTAAGCTATTTTTAATGTAGAAAAATAAATAGCTATGAAGGGGTGTCATACTGATTTAACAGAAAAAAGAAATGAAGCCAGCAGTCCCTCTGCTTGAGGGTGGGGGATGCATGTGGGACCTCATTGGTCTGGTACACACAAGCCCAGATGTAGACTCAGCATAAAAGGCAAAGAGAGAAACTTGTCCAAGGTCACCCAGTGAGTAAGGGCAGGGTGGGAATTCAAGCCAGATGTGCCCACTCTCCTGTACACCCCACCCCCAGCCCCAGCCAGGGCTCACCAAAGGTGGCTCTTGCCAGTTCTTTGCCTCAGTTTTCATTCTGGACAGGGTGAGGGTGGGGGTGAGGGGGTTGGGAGGAGGGAGCAGGAAGGAGGAAGGAGGATGCAGGAGAAGCAGAGTCCAACTGCACCCCCACCACCAGCTGAGGCCCTTGCTCAGGAAACCCCACCCCAGGACCGGACACCCGGGTCAGTCGTACTGAGCCACAGAGGCCGGACATCTTGCCCCTCCCAGAGCACCTGGAGCTTAACAGGAAACAAACGAATAACTTTCCCATGGTAGAAATCCAGCTCAGCTTGCAAGGAGCTGGGGGGAGGGTGGGGACGCATGAGCACCCCGAGGTCTTGGAATCCCGTCACGCATTCATCCTGTGTCAACCATGCCAGGCCTGGGGGCCATGCTGACAAACATGCAACTTGTCGCTCATTAGGAGAGAAGTCCTGGTGGGGCTGACTGGTGGGATGTGCCCAGAGCCTGGGCCAGGTCCTCCGCACACCCCCAACCCCATCACACAGCAGTGCCAAGACAGCCTGAGTGTTTCCACAACAAATTGGGCGTCCCTGACAGCTGTCTCACTCACAGCCAGATGTACACACCCAATTCCAGATGTGGGGAGAATTAAGGGTGAGGCCAGCATCAGCGACCCAGGGGAGAGCTGGGAATTACAACCCTCACACCGGAAGAATTCAGATTTGGCAACCGCAAGACCCTAGGATCCAGCCTGTCACGCACAGTTTCCCATTTTAATACTTCTAGCCACAGCATGGTGGGGTCATTACCGCCCTTTACAGAAGTCAAAGCTGAACCTCAGAGATGTTAAGTAACATTGGCGAGGTCATCCAGTTAGGAAGTGGAAGAGTGGGTACCCAGCCTGGTCCGTGTGGCTTCCATGCAGTGGGCCACGCCTACCTCCATAATATGGTTGGGGAGCGGGAGAGAAACAGCTAGGCTGGGAACAGTGGGTCCCCAGACCTCCTCCATCTACATTCTGACCTTTGGCTGCCCCCATCTGCCCAACTTTCATGTGTCTAGAGATATGAGAATGAGCTCTCCATCAGGACAGGGCTATGCGGGCTGGGAGGGGAGCTCCCTGCAGCAGTAGGGGAGCAGATAGGAGCATCCTACCTCTCTGTGATTGCCCTGGACAGGAGCCCTGGACCTCCCAACGAGAAAATGACTTCCGGCAGGCAGGGATCCTCCAATCATGAGGAATATTAGGCCACCTCACACCCCCCTCCCCCCCAAATCAGGAGACTGTCCTTAAATCCGGCTCCACCTGGGACTTCCTCTGTAACCTTCAGGAAGATGCCTCTCCTCTCTGGGTCTCACCTTTCCCATCTATAAAATGGGCTGACAATGAAGCCACCACTAGAGGGCTACTGGAGATCCCACTGCAATATTGCAAATGAGAGCACCAGTGTACAACAGCGGGGTTCAGCGGGTTACTGTAGGTTACTGTAGGTTCTATCATTCATTCAGCAAATATCTACAAGACCTTCCTTCCTCAAGCACTTCGGTTCTCCGGGGCCAGTGCTTTGAACAATATCAAAAACGAACGGCTGCTGGCCCCAGGCATCCACCTCCTCCCGCCCTCCTAGACCTCGCGGATGCAGAGTCCCTCTAGCCGGCCGCGGGGTCTCCGGGGTCCCCGTGCCTCTGGAGAGGCGCTCGGCTCCGCGGCCGCCAGGTGGCGCGCGTGCTCCCTTGAGCGCCCCGTGTCCCGGAGGATTCCGAGAGCGCACCGGGGTCTCCAACGCCCCTCCCCCCGGGCTCCAGGCAGGAGCTCCCCAAGGAGCTGCGCGTTCAAGTACCAGACGGGGATTGCCTGCGAGATCTTTTTGCTTCGGGGTTTCTGGTCCCACAATCGGAGAAAAAGGAGGCGATTGGGGACCCTGCCCTAGTCTCTAAGCTCTGGGAGGAACCGCCCCCGTGCTTTCCGGCCTGGGCGATGTCCTAGTGTCCGCTTGGCGCAGGGCCAGAGCTCGGGCGTGCGGGCCCCCGCTCCTCCCACGGGTCCGGCTCCTTAGCTCCGGCTCGGGTTCCGGCGCCGACCCCTCCCCGTTCCTACCCGGGCGCAGCCCAGCCCAGCACGGATCCGTTTCAGGACACTCGCGGCCGCAGCTAAAGATAGGAGGACACCTCACCATCGGCTAAAAATATGGCCCCCAGCCCCGGTGGGGACGCTGGGCGGCGGGGCACCCCTGGGTCTCGGGAGGGGGGCGGGGGCCCGGGTACAGAATGGAGGGCAGAACGGGGAATTCGGGGTCGGGATGCGCGGCGCCCCACGGACCGTGGCGGGCACGGGCGAGGCTGCGGGCACCCACATGCAGGCGGGAAACCCATGGAGCCCTAGGCGCCCTCGAAAGGACCTGAGCGAGGTGAGAGGCAGGGCCAGGGCGCGAGCTGGGGCGGGGCGCCACAGAGATGGGCCTCTCGGGGGCGGGGGGGCCGCGGAGTTGCGAAAATCCCAGCCTGAACTCACCGTGAGGCAAGCAGACGGCGGACTGGCGGACAGCAAAGTCTCAGGAGCTGGACAGCGCGGCTGCGGAACCCGACGGGCGGTGAACTTACAGAGCCCACCGCGGACCCCGCAGCCCCGCCCCGGCCCGCGGAGCCAATGCCTGGGCCGCGCCAGCCAAGCCCCTCCCCATCCCCGCCCAGGCCCCGCCCCACTCCGGGCACCGCCCGGGGCTCCGGGTGTGGGAGGTGCAGCTCCCGGGTCCAGCGGTCGCGCGCGCCCTGGGGTCCTGTCCTGGTTCGGGCGGCTGAGGTCCGTATGGCGCAGGGTGGCCTCCCGGGACTCCGGCTGTGCCCATGGGAACTAAAACCCTCGGTTTTAGAAAGGCCGAGAGACAGGCTCCCGGAAGACCGAATTCTTCAGAAATCGCAGAGAGACCTTGGACAGGATCCTTCCCTGCAGGGCTGGATCGGGGAGGCGCTGGCACAAGTATATTCAGTGACTTCCTGGGAATGAATGAGGCCTTGGAAGCGCCTACGTTAGAATACTACAAACTTGGCCGGGCGCGGTGGTTCAAGCCTGTAATCCCAGCACTTTGGGAGGCCGAGACGGGCGGATCACGAGGTCAGGAAATCGAGACCATCCTGGCTAACACGGTGAAACCCCGTCTCTACTAAAAAATACAAAAAACTAGCCGGGCGAGGTGGCGGGCGCCTGTAGTCCCAGCTACTCGGGAGGCTGAGGCAGGAGAATGGCGTGAACCCGGGAGGCAGAGCTTGCAGTGAGCTGAGATCTGGCCACTGCACTCCAGCCTGGGCGACAGAGCGAGACTACGTCTCAAAAAAAAAAAAAAAAAAAAAAAAAAGAATACTACAAACTTACAAGTGAGTTGATAAGTTTACCTTCCGCGAGAAAAGAGAATATGGGAAGGCAGAGGCCGCGTGGCCTGGACCCCCGTCTTTGGTGTCAGGCTTCCAGAGTGAAGGTGGGGCTCATACTCAGACTAGTTCCTGGTCCATTCGTTCATTAAGTCAGTCAGTCATTCTTACAGGGCCAGAAACTTATTTTTTTTGAGACGGAGTTTCGCTCTTGTTGCCCAGGCTGGAGTGCGATGGCGTGAGGCTCACCGCAACCTCTGTCTCCTGGGTTCAAGAGATTCTCCTGCCTCTGCTTCCTGAGTAGCTGGGATTACAGGCATGTGCCACCACACCCGGCTAATTTTTGTATTCTTAGTAGAGATGGGGTTTCTATATGTTGTCCAGGCTGGTCTCGAACTCCTGACCTCAGGTGATCTGCCCACTTTGGCCTCCCGAAGTGCTGCGATTACAGGCGTGAGCCACCGCGCCCGGCCCAGAAACATGTTTTGAAGGGCAGGCACCCCACAGGGTGCTGGAGACAGACTGAAGGCAACTGCACTGCTCAGTGACTCAAGAGAAATTTATTGAGTAACTACCAAGTGCCCAGCGCTGTTTTTGTCCCTGGGGATTCAGCCTCTGGATTGGGACCTGCAGCCCAGAGAAGGGAAATGGGGAAATCCAAGTTCCCAGGTACATCATGATACCCTTCCAGGTGGGGAAGTGCTAAGAAGAGTGGGGTGGAGGAAGTGGTGGGTAGTGATGGGGTGGACAGACCTCACTTTCTTTTTTTTTTTTTTTTTTTTTTTTTGAGACGGAGTCTCATGCTGTTGCCCAGGCTGGAGTGCAGTGGCGCGATCTCGGCTCACTGCAAGCTCCGCCTCCCGGGTTCCCGCCATTCTCCTGCCTCAGCCTCCTGAGTAGCTGGGACTACAGGCGCCCGCCACCGCGCCCGGCTAATTTTTTGTATTTTTAGTAGAGACGGGGTTTCACTGTGGTCTCGATCTCCTGACCTTGTGATCCGCCCGCCTCGGCCTCCCAAAGTGCTGGGATTACAGGCTTGAGCCACCGCGCCCGGCCCAGACCTCACTTTCTAGAGGATGACAGCTATGCCAGCTCAGTGTGACCAGAATGGTTGGCTTCTATGCTGTCACTGTGGGAAGGGCTTTTAGGGAGGCAGGGCCAGGAAGACCTCAGGGAGGAAGGCAGGATGCTGGTGGTGGGGGAAGATGCCAGACAAGCTGGGAGGTCTGGATGGGAAGAAGGGGATCGTGGTAGGCAAAATAACAGCCCCCCTAAATATGTTCACATCTGGCCAGGTGCTGTGGCTTATGCCTATAATCCCAGCACTTTGGAAGGCTAAGGTGGTAGGATCGCTTGAGTCCAGGAGTTTGACACCAGCCTGGGCAACATAGTGAGACCCTGTTTCTACAAAAAATAAAGTAGCTGGACATAGTGGCTCAAGCCTGTAGTCCCAGGTACTCTGGAGGCTTAGGTGGGAGAATTGCTTGAACCTGGAGGTTAAGGCTGCAGTGAGCTGTGATCATGCCACTGCACTCCAGCCTGGGCAATAGAGCAAAACCCCATCTCAAAAAAAAAAAAAAGCCCGCATCTGAACCTGTGGAATCTGTGAATATGTTTTGTTACATGGGAAATGGAAATGAAAATTGCCAATGAGGGCCGGGCGCAGTGGCTCACACTTGTAATCCCAGCACTTTGGGAGGCCGAGGTGGGCAGATCATGAGGTCAGGAGATCGAGACCATCCTGGCTAATATGGTGAAACCCTATCTCTGCTAAAA
The DNA here is from genome assembly GCF_049350105.2 of Macaca mulatta. NCBI lineage: Eukaryota > Metazoa > Chordata > Mammalia > Primates > Cercopithecidae > Macaca > Macaca mulatta. The sequence continues at coordinate 9,081,772 of NC_133419.1, forward strand.
ATACAAAAAATTAGCTGGGTGTGGTGGCGGGCGCCTGTAGTCCCAGCTACCCAGCAGGCTGAGGCAGGAGAATGGCGTGAACCCGGAAGGCGGAGCTTGTAGCGAGCCCAGATCGATCCACTGCACTCCAGCCTGGGCGACAGAGCGAGACTCCGTCTCAAAAAAAAAAAAAAAAAAAGAAAATTACCAATGAAATTATGGTTGCAAATCAGTTGACTTTAAAACAGAGAGCCTGGCCGGGCGCGGTGGCTCAAGCCTGTAATCCCAGCACTTTGGGAGGCCGAGACGGGGGATCACGAGGTCAGAAGATCGAGACCATCCTGGCCAACACGGTGAAACCCCGTCTCTACTAAAAAATACAAAAAACTAGCCGGGCGAGATGGCGGGCGCCTGTAGTCCCAGTTACTTGGGAGGCTGAGGCAGGAGAATGGCGTAAACCCGGGAGGCGGAGCTTGCAGTGAGCTGAGATCCGGCCACTGCACTCCAGCCTGAGCGACAGAGCGAGACTCCGTCTCAAAAAAAAAAAAAATAAATAAATAAAAATTAAAAAATAAAACAGAGAGCTTATGCTGAGGTATCTGGGTGGGCCAGTGTCATAACAAGGGTTTTTAAAAGTAGAAGCAGGAGACAGAGAAAGAGATGTGATGGGCCGGGCGCGGTGGCTCATGCCTGTAATCCCAGCACTTTGGGAGGCCGAGATAGGCGGATCAAGAGGTGAGGATATCGAGACCATCCTGGCTAACACGGTGAAACCCCATCTCTACTAAAAATACAAAAAATTAGCCGGGTATGGTGACACGTGCCTGTAGTCCCAGCTACTTGGGGGGACTGAGACAGGATAATCGCTTGAACCTGGGAGACGCAGGTTGCAGTGAGCCGAGATCGCACCATTGCACTCTAGCTGGGGTGACACAGCGAGACTCCGTCTCAAAAAAAAAAAAAAAAGAGATATGATGACCGAAGAGCCAGAGAAATGCTATGCTGCTGCCTTTGAAGATGGAGGCAGAGGCCCCAAACCAAGGAACTCCTTCAGAAGCTGGAAAAGACAAGGAAACAGATTCTACCCTATCTACCCTAGAGGCTCCAGAAGGAACACAGCCCTGCCCTCACCTCCTCACCTTGATCTTAGCTCAGTGAGACTCATGTTGGCCTTTTTTTTTTTTCGAGACAGAGTCTTGCTCTATCGCCCAGGGTGGAGTGCAGTGGCGCAACCTTGGCTCACTGCAACCTCCACCTCCTGGGGGGGTTCAAGCGATTCTCCTGCCTCAGCCTCCTGGATAACAGGAGCCCACCACCATGCCTGGCTAATTTTTGTATTTTTAGTAGAGAGAGGGTTTCACCATGTTGGCCAGGCTGGTCTCGAACTCCTGACCTCAAGTGATCTGCCCACCTCAGCCTCCCAAAGTGCTGGGATTACAGGCATTAGCCACTGCGCCCAGCCCCACATTGACCTTCTAACCTATAGAACTGTAAGATCACAAATTTCTGTCGTTTTAAGCCACCTAGTCTGATAATTTGTTGTAGCAGTGATAGAAAACGAATCCAGGGAAGTTCAGGTTTTAATCTTGAGCGTGCCCTCAACTCTGCAGGGAGTATTGATCAGGTGGATTCTGCCAGGAATGGCCTGGCAGGTTGGAGGAAAACAGGCCTGGACCATTGAGTAAGTGGGGATGATGGCCCTGGGCCAAGCTGTGGTGGGGGTGGGTAAAGGGTGTGCCTCTCCCCATTCTTGCCATCAGGCTTTGCCAGGCGCCAGTCCACCCAGGCCGCCCTGTGCCCTTTACCCATTGCTTCTTGTTCCTGAATTCCTTACATCCTCCTGGGGGTGCCTAGTGATGTGGCCAGAGCCTGAATCACGATCCCCATTTTACAGATGGAAACTAAAGCTCAGGGCACTGACAGTGATTTGCTGAGCCTAGAAGTGGCAAGGCATGTGGGCTCTGGCCCCTCCTTCTCCTCTCAGGCTTCTAACCTCACAATCATCATTCCTGCCCATCCCCAGGACGCAGCTCTCAGAGAGGGGCAGCTCAGTGCCTTGAGTCCTGGCCTCTGAGCCATCAGTCAGGTTCTGAGCTGTCTCTGCTGTTGCTTTGCTCTGTGACCACAAGCAAAGGACTTTCCCTTTCGGAGCCTCCTTGTCTGTAATATGGGGTGGTAGCATCAGCTCAGGCAAGTCCCAAACCAGATAAGGGATGGACGTGCACGTATTTTGTTTGTGGGAATACGCAGCCCCTCAAGTGACATGGTTTCACGGAAACATGAGAACAAGAGCTTTGGGGCCTGGCCAGCTGGCTGTGCTGCTTGATTGGAATGGCTGTAATGTTGAAGCCACCTGAGCCTGCGGGAATGAGGCTGAGGCCAAGCCCCCATCCCCTGCCCATCTGCTGAGAGTCCTCCATTGATTGGGGAGGGTAGGGGTCAGGGAAGGGTCAGATGCTCCATTCAGAGCTGGGGACAAAACAAGTTACAGGGATGGAAGAGGGAGAGACAAAGCCACTCACCCAAGGCCACACACAGCTGGGGACCAACCCGGAACTCTTTGAAGAAGTTCTGGGCTGGGTGGGTGATTAGGGAACCCTCGAGTAGGGATAGAGAGCAGCGGAGCCCCCAAACCTGGTGCAAGCTCTTGCTTTCCTCCCTCAGCCTTCCAACCAGGACTAGAAACGCTACCTGCACTCTGTTTTCAACCCACCTGGATGTGAAGTGTTCGGCCCAGTGCCAGTCCCCTTGCCGTTCGATCCACTCCTGCTGTCATTCAGAGCAGGGGCCCTGACCAAGTCCACATTGCAGAAGTGATCGGTGCCTGGCCCCGGGTTCTGCGCTGTGCAAGCACGCAGGGAGGGCGCTTCTTTCTCCCCATTCACAGATGCGGCTGTCACTTGGCTGGGGCCCAGGGAATCCCTGGGGAGGTTCTGCTGAATGGACAGGATCTCTGTGTGTACACCCAGCACCGCCATGGGAGCCCTGCAATTCATAAGGCCATGTATAAAACAGGATTTCGTTTCCTAAAATTGGCTTTTTTGTGCAAGTTCTCAGGCTGTATGCAGGGGCCTGGGGTGTGGGTAGGGAGGCTGGAATAGCCTGAGCCACAGGGAAGTGTGGCCTGCATTTTTTACCCAAGAGACACTCAGGTCAAGCGCTGCATCCCCCAGTCTGGACCCCAGGGTCTGATGCCTCAGCCAGGGCCTGAACTGTCCTAGCCAGAAGGGCTCCTGGACACCCCGGTAGTTCAGGAGAGGATCCAAAAGGGCATCTGGGGCTGGGTGCAGTGGCTCACACCTGTCATCCCAGCACTTTGGGAGGCCAATGTGGGCAGATCAACTGAGGTCAGGAGTTCAAGACCAGCCTGGCCAACATGGTGAAACCCTGTCTCTACTAAAATTACAAAAATTAGCCAGGCGTGGTGGTGCACGCCTATAGTCCCATCTACTTGGGAGGCTGAGGCAGAAGAATTGCTTGAGCCTGGGAGGCGGAGGTTGCAGTGACCAAGATCACACCACTGCACTCCAGCCTGGGTGACAGAGCAGACTCTGTCTCAAAAAAAAAAAAAAAAAAAAAAAAAAAAAAAAAAGGCCGGGCACAGTGGCTCACGCCTGTAATCCCAATACTTTGGGAGGCCGAGGCAGGCCGATCACGAGGTGAGGATATCGAGACCATCCTGGCTAACACGGTGAAACCCCGTCTCTACTAAAAATACAAAAAATTAGCCGGGCGTGGTGGCGGGTGCCTGTAGTCCCAGCTACTCTGAGGCAGGAGAATGGCGTGAACCCGGGAGGCGGAGCTTGCAGTGAGCTGAGATCGCACCACTGCACTCCAGCCTCAGGGACAGTGTGTGAACTCCGTCTAAAAAATAATACAAAAAAAAAAAGGGGGGCATTTGGGAGGGGCAGAGCAGGCCACAACGGAGAAACATCCAGAGTAGGGTATTTGGCTTCCGTCTCCTCAGCCTGGAGCCTCTCCCTTGTCCTGAGATGGGCCCAATAGGCTCCCCCACCGACCCCACAGCCGCCTCCCCCACTGTGATCACTACACAGGGACTGACTCAGCCCTTCCTTCCCCTCCCAGCCTCTCTTTCCTGGAAATCGCCATCATCAGCGGCCATAGCACCCCCATGGGACCTGGGGGATGGAGTTGGAAGCCCCCTCCCGCAACACTGGCCAGATTGGAGGGACCAGCAGGGAAGCTCCCTCCTACCCCAGGGGAGGCTGAAGCCAGCTCTCCATGGCCGCACCACCTGGAACCCAGGACCCTGGGAGGCAGATGAGATAGCAGGGACCTAGGGTCTGGGAGCAGAGTCACAGGGAAGGGTGGTATCTAGGGGAGGCGCATCTTGGGGGTGCATCTAGGGGAAATGCTAAGAGGTGACAGGGGTCTCTGGAGGTGCCCCAGTCCCTCTGCTAGGATGCAGGGTGGCAGGGACCTGAGAAGGTGCTTAGCCACCCTCCGGAAGCTTCCGACGTCCCAGCCTGAGCTCAGCCTGCAGGGCCCTGTGGCCTGAGCCAACCCCAGACCTGGGTTGGATTTTTTCCTTGATTGTTTCTTGCTTCCTTCCTCCCCTAGACTCCTGCCAACTCCAGCCCTACCCTCCTGGCTCTTCACCCCACTTCAGAGAACTGTGACCCACTGCAGGCTGGGATTTGAGATGAGAGGTCACCCTCAGAGTTACCTCCAGCTGCTGCCTCTGCCTGGGACCCCTCCTTGGGAGTTGGGTGGCAGGGCCTTGCTGGGGGGACTTTCCTTTGCATCTGGATTTTGGTCTCGGGCCCAGGGCTATGGGGGTTTCCAGCGTGGTGACAGCCTTGTCCTAGCAGGGACCAGCCCAAGCACTTCCTCCCTCTGGCGGGGAGCCCTCTGGGAGTGTCCCAGCCCCAAAGCTGTCATTTTGTCCTAGGGAGTAAATTGTGGAGTCAGCAGAGGCTGTCTTCCACACTTTCTGTGCCTTCCAGGTCTCTTGTCCTTACTCATTCTGAAAACCTAGGCTTGCATTTCTCTTGTGCCTAGGGCTATGCTGGACTAGAGAAGGCACAGGTGGCCAAAGCTGGGCCCAGCCCTCAGGGAACAGATAGCCTGCGTGAGAAACAAATAATTGATTCTGCCCTCTGTCCTTCCCAGGCCAGCATGGAGCAGACTCAGCCAATGACTGGGAATTGAATGAAAAACCAAAGAGGACAGCCATGAGATCTGTCTGCTACAGGTGGGAAAGCAGATGGGAGAGTGAGAAGGGCTTTAAGGAGAAGGTGATATGTGAACAGGTCACAAATGGATGAATAGGAGTTTTCCAGGCACAGAAAAGGAAGGACATTCCAGAGGAAGCAGGCAGAGGCCTGGCAAGGCAAAGGCCAGGAGGATTGCAAGTAAAGTCATGGTATGATCAGAAAACAAGAGATGTCCAGTTGCCCATGGCATAGGAGAGGGGCCAGGCCAAAAGGGTAGTGGGTAAGCACTATATTCCCTGCCCGGCATCCATCTCTCACTCTGATGACTGTCCCTCAGTTTTCTAGTCTCCAGTGTGACTGAACCCATACCCCCAAGCTCTAAAAGTGGGTTTGAGTCCTGTGCCTAGCCCATCTGAGTCATGGGAAAGGCTCTGGCATATGACATCAAAGAGCCCAGGAACTTGCTGGGACTGTTAGGGTCACAGATGCCAAGATGCCAGGCCAGAGCTGCTGGTGGCCAGCTCTGCCACCCTAAGGGGAGAGCCTACCTAAGAATAAAGCCAACATAGAAGAAAACAGCACCAAGAGAATGAATCTCAATGACATTGCTTGTGCTGCTGGATCCAGTCATGCCTGAAGCAGTTTCCATTCTACGAGTCAACACATTTCAGTTTTGGCTTAATACAATTAGGGTTGGGCTTCTGTCACTTGCCACTGAGAATGAAGGGCCCATTGCAGAGGAGCTAAAGGCAGGTGATCACTCATGAGAATTGCCGAATGCCGTGGGAAAGGCAACGAGGATCTGTGTGTACAGGTACAATGCCATCAGAACTACATTTTCTTTCATTTAAATTGTTTTTTGAGGCCAGGCGCAGTGGCTCATGCCTGTAATCCCAGCACTTTGGGAGGCCGAGGCGGGTGAATCACCTGAGGTTAAGAGTTCGAGACCAGCACGGGCAACATGGTGAAACCCTGTCTCTGCTAAAAATACAAAAATTAGCCAGGCGCGGTGGCACCCACCTGTAGTCCCAGCTACTCGGGAGGCTGAGGCAGGAGAATCACTTGAGCCTGGGAGGTGGAGGTTGCTGTGAGCCAAGACTGTGCCACTGCACTCCAGCCTAGGCGACAGAGTGAGACTCCATCTCAAAAATAAATAAACACATAAAAATAATTACTTTTTGATTAGGTAATGCTTTTTCTTTTCTTTTTCTCTTTTTGAGATAGGGTCTTGCTCTATCACTGGAATACAGCGGTGTGATCACTGCTCACTGCAGCCTCAACTTCCTGGGCCCAAGCAATCCTCCTGAGTAGCTGTGACCACAGGCACATGCCACCATGCTCAGCTAATTTTTGCATTTTTTTTTTTTTTTTTTTTTTTTTTTTTTTTGAGACGGAGTCTCACGCTGTTGCCCAGGCTGGAGTGCAGTGGCGCGATCTCGGCTCACTGCAAGCTCCGCCTCCCGGGTTCCCGCCATTCTCCTGCCTCAGCCTCCTGAGTAGCTGGGACTACAGGCGCCCGCCACCGCGCCCGGCTAATTTTTTGTATTTTTAGTAGAGACGGGGTTTCACTGTGGTCTCGATCTCCTGACCTTGTGATCCGCCCGCCTCGGCCTCCCAAAGTGCTGGGATTACAGGCTTGAGCCACCGCGCCCGGCCAATTTTTGCATTTTTTATAGAGACAGGGTTTCGCCATCTTGCCCAGGCTGGTCTTGAACTCCTGGGCTCAAGCAATTCGTCTGCCTCGGCCTCCCAAAATGATGGGATTACAAGGGTGAACCAATGCGCCTGGCTGAGGTAATGCTTTCATGTGATTCAAAATTCAGAAGTTGGCTGGACGCGGTGGCTCACACCTGTAATCCCAACAGTTTGGGAGGCCAAGAGGGGGCGCATCACCTGAGGTCAGGAGTTCGAGACCAGCCTGGCCCACATGGTGAAACCCCGTCTCTCCTAAAAATACAGAAATTAGCCAGGCATGGTAGCGGGTGCCTGCAATCCCAGCTACTCAGGAGGCTGAGGAAGGAGAGTTGCTTGAACCTGGGAGGCGAAGGTTGTGGTGAACTGAGATCACACCACTGCACTCCAGCCTGGGCGACAGAGTGAAACTCTGTCTCAAAAAAAAAAAAAAAGGAAAGAAAAAGAAATTCAGAAGTCCTAAGAGGCAAGAAGTCTCCTCATCCCTGTCCTTAAGGGACAGGTCTCCGTTCTCCTACAGCCAACGGGTGTTATCAGTTTCTTGTAAACACTTCTAGGGATATTCTTGCATGTACAAGCAGAGCCCCTCTCATTTTTTTTAAAACACAAATGTCAATATTCAGACAAGTAGAGCCCCAAAATACTGCAGGCCCTGGTGGGAGCTGGCGGAGGGCAGTCCTGCTGGGGACTGTGAGAAGCCACCTTTCATTGACCCTCTGCTGTTCGTGCTGTTTGACACCTTGCGTTTTCCATTTAACATTATATTTTGGAGACCACTCTACATCAATACATAGAGTGTGTCCTCGTTTTCACAGCTGCACGGTATTCCAGCACAAGGGTGTGTGGTAATTTACAAATGCACTTCTCAGCAGAGGGAGCTTCAGGTTGCTTCCAGCCCTTTCCCAAGACAGGCAGTGCCGTGGTGAGTCGTCTGTACAAAAGCCCTTTCACACATGCGTGAGCGCTGCTGCAGAATACATTCCCAGAAGGGACTTGGGAGGATTAGGGGGCAAAAGATACGTGCAGTAGTGTCTTATTATTGTTATTTTAGAGACAGGGTCTTGCTCTGTCACTTAGGCTGGAGTACAGTGTACAATGGTGTCATCATAGCTCACTGCAGCCTTGACCTCCTGGGCTTAAGCCATCCTCCCGCCTTGGCCTCCTGCATGGCTGGGACTACAGGCATGCACCACCATGCCCAGCTTGCAGTGGTCATTTTGTCAGCTCTGTCAGCTTATCCTTCTCGGAGACTGTGCCAGGTACCAGGCCCCCACACAGTCGACAGAGCTGTTTCTCCTCAGCCTCACCAGCCCCTGGTTTCCACCTATTTTGATTTTTGTCCATCTGAAAGGTAAAAACTAAACAAAACAAAGGAATTTGGGTGTGGTTAGAGTTTGCGTCTCTTATGCCGCGTGAGGCTGGCCACCTTTTCATTTGCTTAAGAGCCACATGTGTTTCTTTTTGGTGAACGAACTGCAGAATTTCCCTTAGGGAGGTGGTGCCGGGCAGCTTTGGAGAGTGGGGCCTGGAGGGAGGCCAGACTAGAGGCAGAGGCCACTTCTGGCGACAGTTAGTGTAGGAGTGAAAGAAAACTTGGCCCTGAGGAGGGGTGTGAGAGCTGGAGATGGAGATAATGAAGTTGGAAGGTGAGATTAGGTGATAGGTTAGCCCCGACTGGGGCCATGGAGGAAGAAGGGGGCATCAGGCCCAGTTCAGGCTTAAAACTTGGATGACAGGGTGGGGGTGGGGGGACAATGGAGCCCCCAAGGGTTTTGGGGGCCAGGATGATGTGCTGCCTATTCTCCACTCCACATGGTGATAGACAGAAACACCACTCTGACTGCCACGTGCCCTGTTCATGTGCTGCCATGGCCACAAACCTGCAGCAGGGCCCCTGCTAGCCTCTTCAGCCTCCAGCCAGTGCTCCGCACCTGCTGCCCTGAACACGTGCCTATCAACTGTCGGCTGTGCCCAGCCTCCAGGGCTAGGTCCCTGCACACGCTCCTCCATGAGCCCCGGGATTGGCTCCCTCCACCTCACCTGGCCACCCCCATGCCTCCTGTGGCTCTCAGCTGTGATGTCTCCCTTTAGGGAAGCTTTCTGGACCCCCATCGATGTTGGGTCCCCTTGTGATACCGTGGGAAACTCTGGACCATGGTCCTCTCCATGTCATTGTCATTTGGTTCATGTCCATCTTCCACTGGCCCATAGCCAGTCCCCTAGAGTGTGTGCCATGTGGTAGGCACCCAGTGAATATGGATGAGTGGATGGATGGGTGGGTGGGTGGATGAGTGGATGGATGGATGGATGGATGGATGGATGGATGGATGGATGAAAGGATGGATGGTTACGTGGATGGACAGATGGGTGGGTGGGTGGGTGGGTGGGTGGGTGGATGGATGGATGGATGGATAGATGGAAGAAAGGATGGATAGTTACGTGGATGGACAGATAGATGGGTGGGTGGGTGGATGAATGGATGGATGGATGGAAGAAAGGATGGATGGTTACGTGGATGGACAGATGGGTGGGTGGGTGGATGGATGGATGGATGGATGGATGGATGGATGGATGGATGGAAGAAAGGATGGATGGTTATGTGGATGGACAGATAGATGGGTGGGTGGGTGGATGAATGGATGGATGGATGGATGGATGGAAGAATGGATGGTTAGGTAAATGGATGGGTGGATGGTAGGATGCTGGGGATAGCAAGAAGGGGCTGTATGGAGGCAAATGTTTAGGAAATAAAAGCCGGGAGTCAGTGACCCCTCTGTGCAGCACCCACAACACCAGGTGCCTCTGCCCTTGGCCTGCTCTGGTTTTCTCCATCTGACACATTTGGCTTCATCTGATGCTCTGCAGTGTCCACTGTTTACAGGTTTCTGTGCTGGAGTGGCAGCTCTGGGTGGCAGCAGAGATTCTGTCCGTTCAGTCGTCTTCACATCTTGCTGCCAAGAAAAGACCTCCATCCTGCAGGGCCCTTAGCGGGTGTCGTGCTGTCCCCACAGGCGGGCCTCCCACCGCTTTTCTTTCCAAGCTGCCTGCTTCTGGAAGGTGGAGAGGAGGCATGTCATGGGAAGGCACTGCTTCTGCAGGAGTTTCTTTGTGGGCCTACTATGTGCCAAGTACTGTCTAGGGACCAGTGAGACAACAGTGAACATGACAGTCCCTGCCCTCAGGGAGCAGGGATTCTGAGAGCCTGCCTCCCAGGAAAGTGGATGCTACAACAGCTGTCGGGTGTGGGGTGCTTACAGAAAGCTGGATCTACATATAAACATTTGTATGTGTCTATTCTCCCCACCCCATCTCCTCTTTTTTTTTTTGAGACAGAATCTTGCTCTATTGCCCAGGCTGGAGTGCAATGGCACAATGTCAGCTCACTGCAATCTCTACTGCCTGGACTCAAGCAATCCTCCTGCCTCAACCTCCCAAATTGCTGGGATTATAAGCATGAGCCAGTGTGCCCGTCCTATCTTCTTCCTTTTTTTTTTTTTTTTTTTTGGAGAACGGATTCTTGCTCTGTCGCCCAGGCTGGAGTGCAGTGGCACAATCTTGGCTCACTGCAAGCTCTGCCTCCCGGGTTCACGCCATTCTCCTGCCTCAGCCTCCCAAGTAGCTGGGACTACAGGCGCCCGCCACCACGCCTGGCTAATTTTTTGTATTTTGAGTAGAGACGGGGTTTCACTGTGTTACTCAGGATGGTCTCAATCTCCTGACCTCGCAATCCACCCACCTTGGCCTCCCAAAGTGCTGGGATTACAGGCGTGAGCTACCGTGCCTGGCCCCCACCTTCTTTTAAAGTAATCCAGACACACAGTAAAAAATTTCAAACACAGCTAGGTGTGGTGGTTCATGCCTGTAGTCCCAACAATTTGGGATGCTCAGGCAGGAGGATTGCTTGAACCCAGGAGTTTGAGACTGGCCTGGGCAACATGGCGAAACTCTGTCTCTACCAAAAACTCAAAAATTAGCTGGGTGGCCGGGCGCGGTGGCTCAAGCCTGTAATCCCAGCACTTTGGGAGGCCGAGACGGGCGGATCACGAGGTCAGGAGATCGAGACCATCCTGGCTAACACGGTGAAACCCCGTCTCTATTAAGAAATACAAAAAAAAAACTAGCCGGGTGAGGTGGCGGGCGCCTGTAGTCCCAGCTACTCGGGAGGCTGAGGCCGGAGAATGGCGTAAACCCGGGAGGCGGAGCTTGCAGTGAGCTGAGATCCGGCCACTGCACTCCAGCCTGGGTGACAGAGCGAGACTCCGTCTCAAAAAAAAAAAAAAAAAAAAAAAAAAAAAAAAATTAGCTGGGTGTGGTGGCGCACACCTGTGGTCCCAGCTACTCAGGAGGCAGATGCGAGAGGCTCGTTTGAGCCTGGCAGGTTGAGGCTGCAGTGAGCTGTGATCGCACCACAGCACTTAGAATGGGCGACAGAGTGAGACCCTGTCTCCAAAAAATTTAAAAAAAAATTCAAACAGCATATGAGTGTGGACATGACAAATCATTCTCCGAGCCCTCCTGCTCCTGACCCCTAGCCCTTGGACACCCATCCCCAGAGGCAACTACTATTACTAGAAACATTCTAAGGGGCAGACAATTTGAAGGGGCCTCAAGTCCTCAGGGAGAAATTGAACCTTCAAGGGAAGAAGCTGCCAGGAATCAGGAGTGACTGAGCCTTTTCCCCCTATGCGCTGGGAATCAGGAGTGACGGTGCCTTCTCCCTTTGCCCCCTGTGTCACCCTCGTGCCCTGCTCTGTGGTGGGAGGCAGGTGGTGGGAGGGCAGGGTCCCCACCCTGCTGAACAGGGCCCAGCCTGCTTGATGGAGGCAGGTGTACCCCTCATCCACCCCGGAAAGGCACTTCCTCTGGGGCAGGAGCGGGGCTAGGGGCGCCTCTACTCAGCAGCTTTTCTCACTCTTCGGGTGGGGCCTGCTGACTCAGCATGAAATGCTTCAGCCCCTGGGAAGATCTGGGAGCGATGGGAGTAAGCAGAGACGATGGGGCTTGGCTGGGCCCCACTGGCCGCTGGGCAGAAACCTGGGATCTCAGGGAGCAGTGTGCAGGGGCCAGGGTCAGAGGGGTCATGGGCAGCAGCTGTTTCTGAGACCTCCCAGTGGCCCCTTGGCCTGGGCAGCTGCAAGGCCTCAGCTGTCAGGCAGGCTCTGGGTGGGGAGGAGCCTAGAGCCCTGGGAAGAGGCGGCGCAGGATGGGGGAATTCAGAGCCGGCAGTGGTCCAGGTGGGTCCGAGGGGAGGCCAGCCCCTAGACCCCTGGGCATTTCCAGGGCTGACCCAAGAAAGCAGCAGTAGGCATGGTCGCTTGGGGACTGGAGACCCAGAAAGTCCAAGGGCGGTGACAGAAGGGCCCAAATGCCTGAATGCAGCTGGGAGTCTCGCCATGAACAACCATGGGTGTCTTCCGGTGGTCTCTCTAGCCAGAAATCCCAGCACCTCTCTGCTGCCACCCCTCCTCTCCCCTGCCCCCAGGCCAATCCCACCCTTTGCCTTGTTGATCGGTGATGCTAAGTGCTAGTGCTGGCCAAAATTCTCTCCATGGCACGATCTTGCCCATCCCTCTCTCGGCCACCCTCCCAGTGCCTCCAGTTCCTGGCTTTTGACTGCGGTGACTCCCACATCTACCCCTCCAATGCCCAGGTCTCACTGGAGTGCTGTTTCCAGTATTCTAATGGCCCACTTGGTGCCCCTCTTCCTCCCAACCTGCCCCAACAGATCCAGGCCCCTCCCCTGAGCCCTTCTCTGCTCAAACCACCCCTTTGCTACGTGCTCCTAGATACTGGGGCTGCACCTGGGACTCCTCTTAAGTTGGTCCTTGTTGGGTGGTCAGGGTGAGGCACAGGGGGTGGGAGGCAAACCCTTCCAAGATTCTCTGGGGCAGAAAGAATCAGGTCCAAACGCCTTAGCAAGACCATGGTCTGGCTCTGAAGCACCATTCCAGGTCCATCACTGCCTCCCTTCCCTCTTTCCCTCTGTCCTTCCCTCTTTTCTTTTACCCGTCTCTCACCCTCTGTCCCTCCTCCCTCCCTCTCTTTGCCTCGTCTTCCTTCATAAATCTAAAGCCCCTCCCCATTCCTAGGAACATACCCAAGATAACTGAAAACAGGTGTTCACACAAAGCTTGTACCCAAGCCTCCACTATTCATAATAGTCAACAAGTGGGAAAACCCGACAGTGGATGCACTGATCAACAAAATACCAATACCGTACAGCCACACAGCGGGGTCTCGGCCACAGGAAACAACGGCGGACTGACAGCCACACAGCGGGGTCTCGGCCACAGGAAACAACGGCGGACTGACGGCCACACAGCGGGGTCTCGGCCACAGAAAACAACGGCGGACTGACGGCCACACGGCGGGGTCTCGGCCACAGGAAACAACGGCGGACTGACGGCCACACGGCGGGGTCTCGGCCACAGGAAACAACGGCGGACTGACGGCCACACGGCGGGGTCTCGGCCACAGGAAACAACGGCGGACTGACGGCCACACGGCGGGGTCTCGGCCACAGGAAACAACGGCGGACTGACGGCCACACGGCGGGGTCTCGGCCACAGGAAACAACGGCGGACTGACGGCCACACGGCGGGGTCTCGGCCACAGGAAACAACGGCGGACTGACGGCCACACGGCGGGGTCTCGGCCACAGGAAACAACGGCGGACTGACGGCCACACGGCGGGGTCTCGGCCACAGGAAACAACGGCGGACTGACGGCCACACGGCGGGGTCTCGGCCACAGAAGACAATGGTGGACTGACAGCCACACGGCGGGGTCTCAGCCACAGAAGACAATGGTGGACTGATACGTGCTGCTGCAGGGACGAACCTTGAAAACATCATGCTAAGTGAAACAAACCTGACAGGCTGGGCGCGGTGGCTCACACCTGTAATCCCAACACTCTGGGAAGCCAAGGTGGGTGGATCACTTGAGGTCAGCGGTTCGAGACCAGCCTGGGCAACATGGTGAAACCCTGTCTCTACGAAAAATACAAAAATCAGTTGGCATGGTGGCGGGCGCCTATAGTCCCAGTCACACGGGAGGCTGAGGCAGGAGAACCGTTTGAAACCGGGAGGTGGAGGTTGCAGTGAGCAGAGATCATGCCACTGCACTCCAGCCTGAGTGACAGAGCGAGACTGTCTCAAAACCAAACAAAACCTGACAGAAAAGGGCATGGGCCAGGCACAGTGTCTCATGCCTGTAATCCCAACACTTTGGGAGGCTGAGGCAGGTGGCTCACCTGAGGTCAGGAGCTCGAGACACACCTGTAATCTCAGCTACTCAGGAGGCTGAACCCTGAGGTCAGGAGTTTGAGACCAGTCTGGCCAATATGGCAAAACCCTGTCTCTACTAAAAATATAAAAATCAGCCAGGTGTGGTGGCAGGCACCTGCAATACCAGCTACTCAGGAGGCTGAGGCAGGATAATCGATTGAACCCGGGAGGCGGAGGTTGCAGTGAGCCGAGATTGCGCTACTGCACTCCAGCCTGGGTGACAAGAGCGGAACTCCGTCTCAAAAACAAAAAGAGGATGTATTGTATGATTCTATTTATACAAAATGCCCAAAATAGGCAAACCTACAGAAAAGAAATTAGATTAATGATTGCCAGGGGATGGAATTTGACTGCTAATGGGTGCAGGGTTTCCTTTGGGGTGATTAAAATACTCTGGAATTAGATAGTGGCAAGTTCTGCATAACACCATGAACATACTAAAAACCACCGAATAGTACACTTTAAAATGATGATGTTTATGGCTGGGCACAGTAGCTCATGCCTGCAATCCCAGCACTCTAGGATGGTGAGGCGGGTGGATCACTTGAGGTCAGGAGTTTGAGACCAGACTGGCCAACATGGTGAAACCCCATCTCGACTGAAAATACAAAAATTAGCTGGGCATGGTGGCAGGCGCCTGTAATCTCAGCTACTTGGGAGGTAGAGGCAGGAGAATAGCTTGAACCCGGGAGGCGGAGGTTGCAGTGAGCCAAGGTCACGCCACTGCACTCCAGCCAGCTCCGTCGGGTGGAGTGGGTGGAGTCAGAAGTCAGCCCAGATGGCTACTCCCAGCAGTAGGGAAGCTGCAGGGCCAGGTTGAGCTGGGCCGGGTGCCCTGAGGTCAAAGGAAAGGAAACCCCAAGCTCCAGTGGCTGCTGAAGGTAGAGCTGGATGGAAGATCCGTGCCATGGCCCTGCCGGCCCCACCCTTGGGTGCCCCTCGAGGTCCTAATTCCCTCGCTTCATTCTTGGCACCCACTTAGGTTCCCAGGCACAGCAACTAGGAGTGGCTTCTGTTCCCTTGGCAGCTCTCCCTCTCAGAGACTGGAACCCTAAAGGGAAGCCACCAGGTGGGCAAGGGAGGGTGGCTCCTTCTGCCAGGGCAGAGGCAGGGCAAGGTGGGGGCATGGGCATGAGAGGCAAATCCTGGTAAGAGCTCAGGACTGTTTCTTCAAGGCCATCTAGTTGGTGTCTCAAGGGCAGGGACCATGACCAGATCAGGGGGAGGCCACCAAAGGCGGCTGTAAGGCAGATGGGCCTGACCTCCTGGGGACTCTCCACCCTCCATCACTGACACACCCCCAGAGCCTGCTTGAGATCGTCTGGGACAACAGATGCCTGGGGAAACTGGTGACACAGCTGAAGTGGGGTCTAGGGACGGTGAGCCAGCAGTCACTTGGCACCTTCCTGATAAGAGCAAAAAGGAACTGTCTGGTGGCAGAGGCACGCCTGCCAGACCTGTCTGCTCAGGGGTTCGCATCCTGCTTTCTTTTTGTCTGACTCTTAAACGCCTGCTCCGGCCCTCCCAGCCCTCCCAGATCATTTCCAACAGTCACACTACTGGTATCCAGGCAACCGTTGCCTGGGCTCCCAAAATTCCACATCCAGAGGCTGACAAGTCATGGTGCCCCCATGGAATATGGCTGGCTGCTTCGCGTGTGGAGGAGCTGGGGGAGGAGGGAAAAATCCGCTCCCCACGCCGGGATGAGTTTCTAATTCTTGGCCTCAGAGGAGGCGCCTATAAACCAATGAAATAAAACAGCTGCTCCTTGTGTTTAAAGGGAGACCTTTTACTGTACGCTGGTCAGATCTGGAGCTCAACTCCATTTCACTGTCAGAAAGGTGAGAGGCAAAAGCTGGCCACTGTCAGGTCACCTATTTATCTCTGAGTCAAGGCACAGACACCAGCAGCTCGCTGCCCCCTTGCCCACTTCCTTGCCCTGACAGCTGGGGTTTGCTGGTCTTGGCTCTGGCATGTGAGGCAGGACAGCCTGCCAGCTTAGGGCAGGAAGCCACTCCACGTCTGGCCAGTGACAGCTTTTCCCCAGATGCCAGGACACAGGGGCATGAGATGTGCTGTGAACCTTGGAAGGCCTGACCCTGTCTGAGTGTTCTGGGCTGCAGGCAAGCCCTGGCCACTGCGTGACTTGGCAAAGCAGCTGCCACCAGGACTCTAGCTTTGGAACAGCCCGGCGAGGCCACCCCCTCCAGATGGAGAGGTCAGGCTGGGACCACAGCATGCATGTGAGGAACCGCGCAGGGAGGCCCAGGCATGTGGCCAGCTGCTTGCTCTGCAGCCCAGCTCTAGGGCCCGCCCAGTGCACCTCTGCAGCATAGAGGTCGCTGGGGCCTTTGGGGGATGAGGGGTGGGGCTGAGAGTTACCCACTGGACAAGACTAGGGCTGGACAGAAACCCAGTGTGACCGACACTGCCTTCTCTGGTCATAGGTCAAATAGGCAACATTCTCTGTCTACTACCAGGATAAAGAAAATAGAAGAAAGGTCAAACTCAGAAGTCACACTCAGAATTTAATTTCTCCAAAAGTTGTTTCTGCGTTTGATTCATGCAGAAAATCACAAAGCCTTCTCGCCTTTTCTGAGTGGGCGGGATCCACAGCTGGCTTACTTCTGTACCTGGAGCATGGACTGAGAGGCAACAGCCTCCTTCCAGGAGAGGCTCCACTCACAGGCAGGCCCGGCTGCACGAGCCCTCCCTGCTGGGCCTGGTCCCTGCAGCTGCCCCTCCCTGGCTGGCTCCTCTCTCCTTTCCTACCCAACTGTTCACCTTGTCACAGGGCTACGTCTTGGCTCTTGGCTAAGACTTTAAGGGCCCACACAGCAGAGGACAGAAGCCTCAGATCCTGACGACCTGCGCGGCAACGCACGGACTCTGCCTCTCCACTCCGTCCACCGCTGGCCTCCTGAGGTAGAGTCGGGCGAAGGTGCCTCCCACCTGCCCTTTGGTAAGGCGCCCGGGGTTCACACAGACACAGCCGAGGACATCCTGGGGAGGAGAGAAGGGGAGACAGGTTTGGAGGCCTTAACTAACTGGGAACCAATGTGAAAAAGAAGTGACATCAGATGGCTGGACCCCAAAGAGGGTTTTACAAAATGGAAATGAAGACAGACAACCAGACACATTTTCAGTCTTTTTTTTTTTTTTTTTTTTTTTGAGACAGAGTCTCTCTCTGTTGCCCAGGCTGGAGTGCAGTGGCAAGATCTCAGCTCACTGCAGCCTCCACCTCCTGGGTTCCAGCGATTCTCCTGCCTCAGCCTCCCAGGTAGCTGGGATTACAGGTGCACACCACCATGCCTGGCTAATTTTTGTATTTGTAGTAGAGATGGGGTTTTACCATGTTGGCCAGGCTGGTCTCAGACTCCTGACCTCAGGTGATCCATCCACTTTGGCCTCCCAAAGTGCTGGGATTACAATTGTCAACCACTGCACCCAGCCTCCGTCACATATGTTAACTTGTTACTAGAAAGCTTTGAATTCCTTTTAAGTATTTCAAACAGAAGAATGAGGTGACTTGGCAGAATGATAATCAGCCCCCAAACTTGGAGACAAACCTGATTTAGCTGTTTACTGCTTTCCCATGTGAAAAACTTTTTTTTTTTCCCTTTTTTAACCCCTTGAGGTTGAACTAGCTCTTGTTTGGCAAGAGTGGGACTGGTCTGGGCAGATTCCCTGTAAGGGACCTAACTCCAAGGCAGGCAGGGTGAAGGGTGGCAGAGATCAGAATGACCTGATAGCTTCTTCAAGGTATTCCCAGCTGAGCCCACTTGGAGGTCGTATCAGAATTTGGGAGGCACAGGACAGGCAAGTGTACACTGAAATCTTCCCCAGGTCACCTTGATGTGGCCTGGTAAAAGCCCTCAGTTGAGGGCCTTCCTAGTCACCTGGGCTCCTGTTCTCTTGGGGAGGGAGGAGGGGACACTGTTTACTCAAGCATTTTACTGACAGAGTTGTTTGTTTTCTGGTCCCACCACCTCCCCACAGAAACAAGGCCACAGGGCAGGGTGCTAGAGGCCCCATCCCCCTCAGCAGACCCATGAGGGGTGAGTGCCAGGTGGTCCAGAAGGGAAAGTCAAAGACTGGGTTCTGGTGTTTCTGGGAAAAAGCAGAGTTCAAACCTACCTTCACGAAGTATCTCAGCTCTGACGGGATGATAAGGACATCTGGGGTGACAGGCAGCTGTGCGTAGACATAGAACATCTCATAGTCAATGGCCATGTCTTCTTGGGGTGGGTAGAGCGGGTAGTAGCTACAGAGACAGAGAGAAATGGTCAGCAGTAGCAGACTGGGGGGCCCCCTTCTCAGACAGAGTCCCCCTAGGTACTGGCTTCCGTGCTGCTGGCGTCCGCAGACCGACTTTTTCTCTGTGTGTGGGGGCAGAATGCAGGCTTGTCATCACAGGGTAAAGTTCCCTGCTGGTGGCCTGGTGAAGGCTCTTATAGTCATGCTTGTCATAGCTTCATGACCCCAAGGCACTCTCTCCACAGTCAGGGGTCCCAGCGGCAAGCTCACCTTCTCTGGGTCAGGATGTGCTTGAGTATTCGGCTGAATCTGTCTGAAGTTCCAGAAGAACTGGGAAAGAAAAGAAAGCACGAACACAGAACCCTGTTTTTCAGCCCATTTCTCTTCAGGGAGGACCGGAGAATTTAATAAACCAGAGAGAGGCCCAGTGACAAGAGGAGGATGCATCTGGGGAAGTTTAAAGACCCACCCACAAGGAGCTTGGTCTGTCCCCACATGAGGAGGGACATAGGACACCGGGTTGAGAAGGGAAAGCACAGGAATCCCTCGTAATCAAGATCAAGGAGGGCCATTAGCCAGCACCGTGCTATGCAAGAGGATGCAAAGTTGGCACCATTGTGAGGCGGGCGTGTAGCCAGGCTGACTCGATCTCAAACCTCAGCCAAGGAGCCACACCCGTCTTGCTTCACACGAGAGTCGCTTCACACGCCCCTTCCCATCAAGGATGACGGCAGAACGGAGCTGCCCAACATCAACTCAACAAATTTGGCAGGGCCTGATTATCTGCAGAGCTGGATGTTGTACTAGTAATGAAGAAAGCCCTTCAGAGAAAATTCCCAGTTTATCCTCCACAAACAGGATGTCCACATTTGTTTTCAGGTCACAAATTTGGGAAATGAAAAAAACAGGAGCAGAAAAGAAAATGTAGATGAATTTCGATGCCTTTAAGTGCAAAGACAGAATGGACGTGGTTCTTTGGGGTCTCAAATGCAGTTTAGAGAGGTGGTAACAGAAACTAATGCATCCAACCAACCCCTCCCCTTGGGTACAGAGAAACTCAGATGGCCAGAAGGTCGGGCACAGCTTGCTGCTTTCAGGACTCTCTGGTCAAGACTGTCAAGCATCCCCTTGATTTTCTTGGCTGCAGAAAGGGCTGGGACCAGAAAGCCAGTCATCTTGCTTGGGGCCTGGAACATACTTCTTACCTACTGATCTCCTCGGCCCCCAGGTGGAACAGCAGATCCGTAGACGTCAGGCCAAAGATCACTCCATTTATGGACAGGCTGCAGGGCTCGGACACAAACTGTACTTGCTAAAATGAGAACCGATTGGAACAAATATTTGTACGCCAAAGCTAGAAACATCTTCCCATGAAAGTGGGGGTTGTCTGAGGGCTGGGGAGACCACGGAAAAGGGGACCAAACCAACATACATCAAACTTATAGACACATTTGCTTGTTTAAAAAAAAAAAAAAAAGAGTTTAAGATTCAGGCTGTACGCATGCTCTAAAGAAGCCTCTCCACCCTCCCCTTCAGAGCCAGGGCCAGAGCCAGTGGCAGAGGCATGCTGGATTCTGGCTGCCTGCTGGTCAAGGAGTGGGTACTGCTACCTTTTTGTCCTCTCGAGACAGATCGGAGTAGCTGAAAGGTGGCTGGGGGTACACAGGCTCATGGTGCACATCTCTCAACGATGGGACAAAGACAAGGTGGGAGCCGGAGCTAGTATGGCAAAAGAACAAACAGAAGAGGGAGAAAAGTGAGTGCGGTTGAGTTAGAACAGCTGCGCAACAGGCAGGATGCCTCAGGGCTGGAGGCAGAGCCCACTTCCAGGCAGGCAGCTCAGAATTGCACTCTGTTATGAACAGAGACGCTGTTTCCCATGGGACACTGGGAGTGAAGGACAATTTGTTCTACTTCACACCCATCCATCTGGACAGGCTCCGATTGCCTGGGACACTTTCTTGTTGCTCTGTGTGGCTTTCTCCCAAGAGGATGGAGACTATTGTTTGGCAGAAAAAGGGGCAAAGAAATGGAGATCTAGAAAATCTAGAAAGATAAGGATGCGAATAAAAAATCACAGCCTCAGAGCCAGAGTTTAAACCACAGCTTGGACTCATTACACCTTCTAAGCAAGTGTAGCTTGCAGGCATTAAACAGTGTCCCTGCCACACCTTGGCAGAGTGCACGGAGCTGGGGCATCTTTCCTAGGGAGAAGGCAGTGTACCAAAAAGACCCTGAGACTGCCGTTTTTTTGTTTTCTTTTTGAGACAGAGCCTCACTCTGTCACCCAGGCCAGACTGCAGTGGCATGATGTGGGCTCACTGCAACCTACATTTCCTGGGTTCAAGTGATACCTGTATCTCAGCCTCCCGAGTAGCTGGAACTACAGGTGCACACCACCACACCCAGCTAATTTTGTATTTTTAGTAGAGACAGGGTTGGCCAAGCTGGTCTCGAACTCCTGGCCTCAAGTGATCCACCCACCTTGGCCTCCCAAAGCATTGGGATTACACGCGTCAGCCACCACGCCTGGCCTGCCTTCGTATTTAGAAGATCCAGCTGAAACCCTCTGACTGACTGAACACTGGGCCATAATTACTGGACAATCAAGACACAGACATTTCCAGCGGGAGGCGGAAAAGCCCAAGCGGCCTCTCCCTGAGCCATCGCATCCCTCCCCTCTCACACATGGAAGTAATGCCCTGAGTTTCTATTTCTCAGCAGGCTATCTTGCAAAAATGAAAGAAATATTTAACAGCAACAGTAAAAGCACAGATGACAGCAGATGTTTCCTTTGATGGAGCAGGAGAATCTCTAGGGTTACAACATGCAAGTGAAGAAGAAAGTTGTAACTCTGGGGGCCAACTATTTATTTTTCCCAGCCATACAAAAGAGAAAGAAAGTCCCGTTTCCTTGGTTCCCTTTGCTGACCTTGGCAGAGGGGCCATTTATAAATCAAATAGGCATAAAGTGTTACTTTGCGGGCATGTTTAAAATCCACCAATAGCTCTCACTTCCATCTCCGTCTCCTGCTTAAAATGTGTGGACTTCTCAGGCATACGTACACTTTGACATGTGATAAAGGTGCTGGTGACAGCTGTCACCCTTATCACTGTGGTGTCCTCTCAGAGTGCGAACTGAGACTTCTACAACAGAAAATCAGAATCCTGAGACCAAAGGTGTTTACATATTCATTATTGTTCCTTTGACACTGAAAAGCTCACTAGGATGATCCAGTCCACCATTTGGGTGCCAGGGTCTGGTAAACAAGCCACAGGGTAACTTGAATGGGACAATCTGTGCTCCACATCTCAAGGGCTTGACATCTGTGATGAACACAATGAACTGAGGTGCAGCTGGCTGCTCTCAAGGGACAAAACTGCCCTGTTTCAGCAGGCTTTGGAAGGGCAATAGTTAAGGAAGAAATAGCCTTCCTGCTCATGGTTAGAAACCGGCTATAGAAGGAGGGATCAGAAAAAAATCCCAACTATGCTCAGCATTGCACAACCTCATACGTCACAGGGGGAGGGTCCTCCAGCTGCTCCCGCAAACAGGATGAGAACCGCGGGCTCTGCTTGCTTCCTCTGAGGTGCTTTCTCACTGGCTCTTTTTTTTTTTCTTTTTTTTTTGAGATGGAGTCTTGCTCTGTCACCCAGGCTGGAGTGCAGTGGTGCAATCTCGGCTCATTGCAACCTCCACTTCCTGGGTTCAAGCAATTCTGCCTCAGCCTCCCGAGTAGCTCCCAAGCACCCACCGCCACGCCTGGCTAATTTTTGTATTTTTAGTAGAGATGGGGTTTTGCCATATTGGCCAGGTTGGTCTCGAACTCCTGACCTCACGTGATCTGTCTGCCTCAGTCTCCCAAAGTGCTGGGATTACAGGCGTGAGCCCCTGCGCTTAGCCTGGCTCTGGCTTTTACATGATGACTCAGCTTAATGCTCTGCATTTCTGACCTCTCAGAAATACAAAGAAATTCTCTGCCCAAGAACTGTTTATATACTGTTTCTAGAAGGGTGGGGCAGCTCCCCCTGCCTCGTGGCACACACTGGCCACAGATGAAAGTGCCTGGTGGTGCTGGGTTCTCATCCCCAGTATAACAATGCCTTATCTGTGCTTTATTTCTATCACTGCTGACAATACCACATGGGGTAAGGAACCAAAAACAGAACCCAACCTCAAACTGAAAGCACCCAGCCAGTGTTAGGGCACTACGACACAGTCCCTGCCTGTCCCCAAGGGCTGACAAAAGGAGAACACAGCCCTGCTCCTGTGTTTTGGGGGCCTATCTCCTGAGGAGTTCTAACCACTCTCCAGGCCTGATGAACTTGACCAAGATCACAGCAAATCTGGGGAAGAGGGAAGGCACCTGCATCACCTTCATTTGAGGGAGGGAGGGAGGAAAGGGCAGAACCAGCCATGGTTGTCACTGGCACAACCCACATCTCTGATTCTGGGAGTTGGGGGATGTTCTTTATTCCAGCTGTGCCATCTACCATCCTGGCCCACACTGCCGGTACAAGAAGGTAGTGTTACAACTTATTGACTCTGGGATCAGTTCTCATGGCTAAAAGGCGGAAAGTTAGACATCTTATTTTAAAAACCACCTTTGTGACAGACTCGTCTTTAAACACTTAGCCTCAGGAACATTTCTATTTTATTAGCTCAGCTACAGGCATGCAGATCTCATGAGGAGATCTACCACCTATACCAGCTTCTTTCAAACACTGGCACTGGGGGAAAGGGACAGGAATGACAGGAATGGAGGATGTCAGATTTCCGAATAACTTTCCACTCTCGGCTTTAGCCTCTTCCTGGAACAGTGACTTTCCTCTCAAATGAGAACTGCACAGCTCTCTCATCTCTGCTGTGACCTCTCACAGTTCCTTCTGTTTGGTCTGTGGCAAGGATTCAAGGCCCCACCCTCACCGAGAGTGTCTGTCACCACCAGCTGTAGCCACTGGCGGCATCCCACGCACCCTGGGGAAGCACTGACTTGGGAGGAAATTGGGCTCACCCAAAACAATCACTTACACAACGAGATGTGTGGGGTCTCACAGGATTTCACTGCGTAAGTCATCAAACACTTCTCAAAACCATCCTGGGAAGATTCCCGTGGAATATTAGTTTATACAAAAGGGAGAAAAGGAACTAAGTATAGAAGAGAAAGAGCAACCAAACAGTGAAAGCCGATGCACCCTTGTCCTTTCAAGTATGTTTATCTTTGTGTTTTACAG
Organism: Macaca mulatta; assembly: GCF_049350105.2. Classification (NCBI taxonomy): domain Eukaryota; kingdom Metazoa; phylum Chordata; class Mammalia; order Primates; family Cercopithecidae; genus Macaca; species Macaca mulatta. The sequence continues at coordinate 9,105,397 of NC_133419.1, forward strand.
AGATGCCTCTTAACTTGCACTTGAAGGTCAAGGGTTCTAGCTGATCTCAGTAGTGCAAAAGGAAGAAAAGAATAGGAACTGCCATGAATTTTTTTTTTTTTTTTTGGAAAAGGAGTTTTGTTTTTGTTGCCCAGGCTGGAGTGCAGTGGTACGATCTCGGCTCACGGCAACCTCTGCCTCCTGGGTTCAAGTGATTCGCCTGCCTCAGCCTCCCCAGTAGTTGGGATTACAGGAATGTGCCACCACGCCCAGCTCATTTTGTATTTTTAGTAGAGATGGGGTTTCACCATGTTGGTCAGGCTGGTCTTGAACTCCTGACCTCAGGTGATCCACCCGCCTTGGCCTTCCAGAGTACGTGAGCCACCGGGCCCAGCTTTTTTTTTTTTTTTTGAGATGGAGTTTTGCTCTTTTTGCCTAGGCTGGAGTGTAATGGCACAATCTTTTTTTTTTTTTTTGAGACGGGGTCTTGCTCTGTCACCCAGGCTGGAGTGCAGTGGCCGGATCTCAGCTCACTGCAAGCTCCGCCTCCCGGGTTCACGCCATTCTCCTGCCTCAGCCTCCCGAGTAGCTGGGACTACAGGCGCCCGTCACCTCGCCCGGCTAGTTTTTTGTATTTTTTAGTAGAGACGAGGTTTCACCGGGTTCGCCACGATGGTCTCGATCTCCTGACCTTGTGATCCGCCCGTCTCGGCCTCCCAAAGTGTTGGGATTACAGGCTTGAGCCACCGCGCCCGGCCGAATGGCACAATCTTGGCTCACTGTAACCTCTGCCTCCCGGGTTCAAGTGATTCTCCTGCCTCAGCCTCCCCAGTAGCTGGCATTACAGGTGCCCACCACCATGCCTGGCTAATTTTGTATTTTTAGTACAGATAGGGTTTTACCATGTTGGCCAGGCTGGTCCCAAACTCCTGACCTCAGGTGATGCCCCTGCCTCGGCCTCCCAAAGTGCTGGGATTACAGATGTGGATCCACTAAGCCTGGCGCTGCCATGACTTTTAAATGGTTTCAGTTTCTTAATGGGAAGCTCTGGAGAAACCTAGGAAGCTTAAGGTTCTGTCCAGTATTTTGAAATCTGACCTTCTTGTGCCTTCAATAATTGTACGTAGACACTGCTTGAAAATGTCTTCAAACGGACTTGTCAGTAGACAGTTCTGCAAGAAAGGAAAGGAGATAAATTTAGACAGCAGATGTTTGGTGTTTACTCACTTAACATTGTTAGGTGACCCATAGATGTCAGCTGTTGGGCTGGGAGCTGAAGGAGACGCAAAGATGAGAAAGATGGGGTATTTTTCTTAAGGAGCTAAGTCTAGTTGAAGGCAGGAGGGGAGATGTGGGAATTAACTCTCTTGAATGCAGTGTGGGAGAGACTACAAGGAAGAAAGAGTGCTTTGAAACATTTTCCGTGGAAGGTAAAGTATTGTGAGACAAAGGATCAGAGGTCCCAGACCTCAGCCATGGATGTGTCCCAGGAAGGACCATTTGTGTGTTTTTTTTTTTTTTTTTTGAGGCGGAGTCTCGCTCTGTCGCCCAGGCTGGAGTGCAGTGGCCAGATCTCAGCTCACTGCAAGCTCCGCCTCCTGGGTTTACGCCATTCTCCTGCCTCAGCCTCCCGAGTAGCTGGGACTACAGGCGCCCGCCACCTCGCCCGGCTAGTTTTTTGTATTTTTAGTAGAGACGGGGTTTCACCGTGTTAGCCAGGATGGTCTTGATCTCCTGACCTCGTGATCCGCCCGTCTCAGCCTCCCAAAGTGCTGGGATTACAGGCTTGAGCCACCGCGCCCGGCCCCATTTGTGTTTTATGCAAAGGACAGCAAGATGAGTTATAAGCTCGGGGTATTGGCCAGGATAGGTTCTTTCACAGGGCAGCCTGTGACTGCCAGACACCTGCATTTGTGCTAGTGCTCTTGTGCCTTAGCACCAGGCATCACAAACAAAGGAACATTAGGACTGATATATTTACATGTCCCTCCCCCAGCTTCCAGACAGCCTTGTATTCTGGTGAAAGGAAGCTCTCGGATTCCAGATCTTTATTAATAAAGTGCCCTGCTAAAATGATTTCTGATTAGCCACAGGAATTAATGTGTTTGTTATAGATGTGCGATAAAGTGGGATAAACATTAAAAAATGAAAAGAAAAGCGAGAGCCTGACTGAACGCAAGTACCCAGGACCCCTTCCCACCCCAGCCCACTCACCTCCACCTGCTCATGCTTAGCATCCAGGAAAGGGCCAAACTGCGAGGGGAGAAACAAAGACACCAAAAGAACAAATCAGAATCACCTGTGTCTGTGAACGACTTCGGATCACCTCTTCTGGAAGTCCTCTGCCGAGGGCCCATCTGTCCCTCCAAGGCTGCCTGGATAGCCTGGGGACAGCTAGCAGATGGGCTGGCGGGGGCGCCAAGCCAATTTCACAGGCAGAAGCACGTGTGCCCCGGATGGAGGGAGGCTCCCAGGGCCCCATAACCATTACTAATGCCCACTATAACACTGGGCTTATGCCTGTAATCCTAGCACTTTGGGAGGCCAAGGTGGGCAGATTGCCTGAGCCCAGGAGTTCAAGGCCAGTCTGGGCAATATGGTGAAACCCTCTCTTTACAAAAAAAAATACAAAAATTAGTTGGGCATGGTGGCGTGTGCCTGTAGTCCAAGCTATTCGGAAGATTGAGATAGGGAGGATGGGGAGGATCACTTGAGCCCAGGAGGTGGAGGCTGCAGTGAGCCAAGATCGCGCCACCACACTCCAGCCTAGGTGAGAGTGAGACTCTGTCTCAAAAAAAAAAAAAAAAAAAAGCACACTGGGCTTTTTTCTGACTTTCTAAACCTAGCAAGGGAAATTGATCACCATACTAATAGTAGTATTTTGAGCTTTAAAAAGAGATTAGTTCAGAAGTTGGAGTAATGAGAAAGAGGTAAGAATACTGTAAAATCAACAAAGGGTGGGAAAAAAAAAGTTGACCTTTTATTTTTTGAGATGGAGTCTCACTCTGTTGCCCAGGCTGGAGGGCAATGGTGCAATCTCAGTTCACTGCAACCTCTGCCTCCCAGGATCAAGCAATTCTCCTGCCTCAGCCTCCCAAGTAGCTGGGATTACAGGCGCCTGTCACCACACCCAGCTAATTTTTTTTTTGTATTTTTAGTAGAGACGGGGTTTCACCATGTTGGCCAGGCTGGCTTAGAACTCCTGCTCTTGGCCGGGCGCGGTGGCTCAAGCCTGTAATCCCAGCACTTTGGGAGGCTGAGACGGGCGGATCACGAGGTCAGGAGATCGAGACCATCCTGGCTAACATGGTGAAACCCCATCTCTACTAAAAAATACAAAAAATTAGCCGAGCGAGGCGGCGGGCGCCTGTAGTCCCAACTACTCGGGAGGCTGAGGCAGGAGAATGGCATGAACCCGGGAGGCGGAGCTTGCAGTGAGCTGAGATCCGGCCACTGCACTCCAGCCTGGGCAACAGAGTGAGACTCCGTCTCAAAAAAAAAAAAAAAAAAAAAAAAAGAACTCCTGCTCTCAAGTGATCCACACACCTCGGCCTCCCAAAGTGTTAGGATTACAGGCGTGAGCCACTGTGCCCAGCCAAAGTTGGGCTTTTAAAACTAGCAAAGGCCCATAGATCATGTATACCTCTCCAAAGACGTAGATTAAGAATGAAAAGGTATTTTCCAAAAGGAAGGACTGACATGCTTCCTAAAAATTTAGAACTGCATTAAAGTCATTTTCCAAGGCTGACTCCTCAGCTTTCGCACTGGTGCCTCTTACCAGGATGCAGACATCTGGCCGGTCATGGTTGATGACAGCAATCAGGTCGAGCAGGGGGTCATACGTGATGCTGTCAGACGTGGTGTATGGCCCACAGGCAACCAGGACCATGCTTTGCTCAAAGTCTAAGACAGAGGTTGTAGGTCTTGATTAGAAGAGGACTAGTATTAGAATGGTGGGAGGAGAAAGGACAATTAGGGGAAATGCCACAGGATTCAACTCAATGAGTCCTTTATGTGTGCAACTCTGGGGACCCAAGGTAAGGAAGACCTCATGTCCATCCTCTAAGAACACACCACTAGGTGGTAGAGACAGAGAGACAGGCAGGAACACAAATACCTAGAACACGCACTAGAAACTTTACAAGCAGTGCACATGAAAGATTTGAGGAAAGTGGCAGTCAGTGAAGAATTTACCAAGGTGGAATTTGCTAACACGTTTGAGAATTTTGGGGGATCAAGGGCAAGGCAGGGTACAGGACAGCACTGAGACCTGAGTGTGCTCAGTGTTAGGAAACGTCTGGTGGTCCAGTGTGGCTGGAGAATATGGGGTACTGAAAAGCCCAGAAAGACAGGCTGGGGAACGGGAGACTGGAACGGGAGACTCCCGGGTGACGGGGTGCAGGGGCCACCCATCACGCTTTGTCCTTTTCCTAACAGCAGCTGCTTTCCTTTTGGAGAATCAGCCCTCCTCTCCACAAGACATTCTACATGGGCCTGTAAATCAGGTGCTCTGTCTTCCTCTAGCCAAGGGCAGGCACATGACCCAGTTTAGGCCATTCACACTCTCCTCCCAGGGTGTGCAATCTTGAGGTGAACAATCCAAGGAGAGAAAAAAGATTACAGCTAACCTATTCCAGCCGAGGTGCCCAGATGAGACAGCTGGGGAATTCCTGCTACCTGGATGCTAGAGTTCCTGGGCTCTCATCCTGGTTCCAAGCCTGGGTTTCTAGCCACTTGTCCAGTCTGTGAGCTACCTGGATCTCCCCTAATAAATTCCTGCTTTCTTGTTAGTCTGAGTCAGTTTCTGTGGCTCACAACAACAAAATCCAAAGATCCCAGGCTTCTTAACATGCGGTTGTGTTAGTTTCCTATTGTTGCTATAAAAAGTTTTCACAAACTTAGTGCCTTAAGACAACACGAATTTGGCCGGGTGTGGCGGCACAACACCTGTAATTTCAGCACTTTGAGAGGCTAAGGCGGGAGGATACCTTCAGCTCAGGAGGTTGAGACCAACCTGGGCAACACGGTGAAACCCTGTTTCCACAAAAAATACAAAAATTAGCTGGACAGGGTGGTGCGTACCTCCTGAGCCTACAGTCCTAGCTACTTGGGAGGCCGAAGTGGGAGGATTGCTTGAGCCCGGGAGGTTGAGGCTGCAGTGAGCTGTGATCACAGCTCATGCCCACTGCACTCCAGTGAGACTCTGTCTCAAAAAAAAGCCTACGAATTTATTATATTACAGTTCCAGAGGTCAAAAATCCTAAACTGAAGGTGTGGGCAGGGCTGAGTTCCTCCTGTCTGGAGGTTTTAGAGAAGAATCCATTTCCTTGCCTTTCCCAGCTTCCAGAGGCCACCTGCATTCCCTGGTTCATGGCCCCACCTTCAGCGGCAAAGCCAGAAGCCTAAGATTTCTCTATTTTGAAATAAAATTTTTCTTTTGGCTTCCTCAAATCACAGCAGCCTAACATTTCCAAGCTCTGACTCTGATTCTCTTGCCATTCCTCTTATAAGGACCCTTGTGATTACAGTGGGCCCACCTGGATAATCCAGGCTAATCCCCCATCTCAACAGCCTTAACTTAATCACACGGGCAAAGTCTCCTTTATGACAAAAGGTAAAATATTCACAGGTTCCAGGGATTCCTGGGGCTATAATTGAGTCTATCATAGTAGTAATACCATGAACTGACAAAGCATTCAAGGGGAAGAGTAGGTTTCATGTGGTGGTGGGGTAGGGACAAAGTTAAGTTTGGCTCTGAGAAGCCTACAGGAGATGTGAGCCCCAGTGTAAGCAGTGAGTCTCTGGAGGGCAAGGGCCATGTCTTATTCTGTATCTCCATGAGTGCCTCGTTTAATTCCTTATACAAAAGTTCATTAACAACCTGTTAAACTGTTTCCAAAGGCTTCCCTGGTACACAGCTCAGGCTCCTGGTATCTCAGCCAGGTTGATTTCATTACCTGAAGTTGACCTAATACCAGCATGCCACCCTTGCCCCTATAAATTTGTATTTTCTTTTTTTTCTTTTTTGAGATAGGGTCTCACTCTGACTCCTAGGCTGGAGTGCAGTGGTGGTATGATCATGGCTCAAGGCAGCCTTGACCTCCTGGACTCAGGAGAGTGATCCTCCCACCTTAGCCTTCCGAGTTGCTGGGACTATAGGCACATGCCACCATGCCCACACCCAGCTGATTTTTTTTTTTTTTTTTTTTTTTGAGACAGAATCTAGCTCTGTCGCCAGGCTGGAGTTCAGTGGCGATCTCCACTCACTGTAACCTCTACCTCCCAGGTTCAAGTGATTCTCCTGTCTCAGCCTCCTGAGTAGCTGGGATTATAGGCACACGCTGCCACGCCCAGCTAATTTTTGTATTTTTAGTAGAGATGGGGTTTCAGCTTGTTGGCCAGAATGGTCTCTATCTCCTGACCTTGTCATCCGCCCACGTCGGCCTCCCAAAGTGGTGAGATTACAGGCGTGAACCACCGCGCCCGGCCTAATTTTTTGTACTTTTTGTAGACACGAGGTTCCACCATGTTGCCCAGGCTGGTCTCAAACTCCTGTGGTCAAGCAATCCTCCTGCCCCAGCGTGAGCCACCACGCCTGGCCAAACTTGTATTTTCTGATAAAATGTGCAATATAACAGAGTCCTAAATTTCACTCCTGATTCTAGGTCATCTCCAAGAATGGCTCTGGCCACTGTTACATGCATGGGGTGTTGACAACATGCTAGTGTCAGTGATCTGGTTGCTAATCCTGAACAGTGCTCCACTGTGCTTACAAGCATGCCTTGAGAGTTGGGTGTGGTAACTTATGCCTGTAATCCCAGCACTTTGGGAGGCCAAGGTGGGCAGATCACCTGAGTTTGGGAGTTTGAGACCAGCCTGACCAACATGGAGAAACCCTATCTCTACTAAAAATGCAAAATTAGCCAGGCGTGGTGGCACATACCTGTAATCCCAGCTACTTGGGAGGCTAAGGCAGGAGAATCGCTTGAACCCAGGAGGCAGAGCTTGCAGTGAGCCGAGATCTTGCCACTGCACTCCAGCCTGGGGGACAGAGCGAGACTCCATTTCAAAAAAAAAAAAAAAAACCAAAAAGAAAAAAAAGAAATTATTTTTAAGTTTTCACTTTAGAACAAATTTAGAATTGTAGAAAAGTTACAAAGATAGTACAGAGTTCCTGTGTGTCTTTCACCAGAGGGCCCCCAATCTTAACATGTTAGGTAACCATGAACATTTCTCAAAATTAAGGCATTAATGCTGGTATATCACTGGTAACCAAATTCCTGGATTTTCGAGGTTGAGTGTTAGAGCCAGAAAAATAAAAAAGCAAATTCCTGGCTTTACTCAGACGTTGCTAGTTGTTCCACTGATGTTCCCTTTCTCTTCAAGGATTCAATCCAGGATGCCACATTACATTTTCAAAAAATTAATTAATTCTAATTTTTTTTTAAGAGCCAGTCTTGCTCTGTCACCCAGGCTGGAGTGCAGTGGTGTTACCATAGCTCACTGCAACCTTGAACTCCTGGGCTTAGGCAATTCTCCTGTTTCAGCCTCTGATTAGCTAGGACTACAGGCACGCACCACCAGCCCAGCTAAATTTTATAATTTTTAGTAGAGACAGGGTCTCCCTATATTGCCCAGGCTAGTCTCCAACTCCTGGCCTCAGGTGATCCTCCCACCTTGGCCCCCCAAAGTGTTGGGAATACAGGTGTGAGCCACTGCATCTGGCCCACACTGCATGTAAAGAAATTCTTCTTGAAATTGTACATCTTTTTCCTTTCCAAGGCAACCTTCAAAAATACCTGTTAGACATTAGTCTTTAAACAACATGCTTCATGTAGGCAGAACTCAGGTGACAGCACGACCAACGCTCACTGGGCTCAGATCAGGGGTCTTGTGACAAAAAACCTACGAACTCACTGATGGTGGTACCCTCACCGCTTGGTCACATTGCTCTTCAGCAGCTTCTGCAGCTTTCTTGGGCTCGGGAAACTGCACTCCTGGACTCATGTCTACCACCCTCACTGTTTGCAAAAACAGTATTTGAACTGAAACTCACCTCCATCCTCTTCAGTGGGCTGATAAAATGGAAGTGGCACACCCTAAAAACAAGTGAAAAGCTCAAGTAAGGTCTTGCGCCAGGCATCACCTTGGTAAGGAAAGGGGAGGGCACCGGGTTGGGGGGTGGTGCAGGTGTGATGGGAGGACAGTGGGGAGGAGCGAGGGCAGGGGAAGGATGTGCCTCTGTCTTGCTCCTTGGATCTGATGGGACCTGCCATTTTTCTTTTCTTTCTTTCCTTTTCTTTTTTTTTGAGATGGAGTCTCGCTCTGTCACCCAGGCTGGAGTGCAGTGGTGCCATTTTGGCTCACTGCAAGCTCTGCCTCCCGGGTTCATGCCATTCTCCTGCCTCAGCCTCCCGAGTAGCTGGGACTACAGGCACACGCCGCCACGCCTGGCTAATTTTTTATATTTTTAGTAGAGATGGGGTTTCATTGTGTTAGCCAGGATGGTCTCGATTTCCTGACCTTGTGATCCACCCGCCTTGGCCTCCCAAAGTGCTGGGATTACAGGCGTGAGTTACCGCGCCCGGCCAGGACCTGCCATTTTTCTATACTGCTCAGAGGGCGAAGAAACCCAGGTAATCGGAGGTCACTACTCAATTGTCATAAAACACCCAGCGACAAGTGGGAGCAAAACAGGTACCTAAAGTATCAGTGTACTTCTAGGCAAGAATGGGAGGGTGTCTTGCTACTTTTCCTGGCATTCTATGAAAATCTCTGGAGGATTGTTGCCTAGAGCAGGGATAGGTAAGCTTATGGCCTCTGGGCCAAATCTGGCTCTAGCCCACTATTTAAATAAAGTTTTATTGGAACACAGCCACAGTCATCTGTTTAAGAGTTCTCTGTGGCTGCTTTTGTAGACAAAGGCAGAGTTGAGTCATTGTGACAGAGACCATGTAGCTACAAAGTCTAAAAGAATTACTGTCTGGCCCTTTACAGAAAGAGTTTGCTGACCCCTGGCCCAGGGGTAGATTTCCACTTACAGATGGAGAACTGACAAATAAATGGGCTCCTAAAAAGGACCAGTTTCTAGAACAGACAGCTTCCAGACACACTTTGCCTGAAGCAAACCAAGAGGCAAGTGGGGGTACACTGTGTACCTCATAGAGTTTGGTGGCAACAAGTTTCCTACCAGTGGTGTTGATTCCTTCCATAATTACAACCTGAAAGACAAAAACAAACAGGATTGCTAAGCAGTGGAGATCAACGAGGTCTGGAATACATTATTTTGAGGCAGTTAAAAGCATTGTCCAGGCCAGGCGCGGTGGCTCATGCCTGTAATCCCAGCACTTTGGGAGGCCGAGGCGGGCGGATCACAAGGTCAGGAGATCGAGACCATCCTGGCTAACACGGTGAAACCCCGTCTCTACTAAAAATACAAAAAATTAGCCGGGCGCAGTGGCGGGCGCCTGTAGTCCCAGCTACTCAGGAGGCTGAGGCAGGAGAATGGCGTGAACCTGGGAGGCGGAGCTTTCAGTGAGCTGAAATTGCGCCACTGCACTCCAGCCTGGGGCACAGAGCGAGACTCCGTCTCAAAAAAAAAAAAAAAAAAAAAGCATTGTCCAGCTACTTTTAGTCTATAATCATAAACTTAGGGCATTTTTGCAGAAAACAAATTAAGGGCGTTGCATTAGTAATAATAATTATGCTCTACATACGTGATCTAATTTTCACAAAAATCCTATGAGGTAAGAATTATTATTTCCATGTTGTGAGTGAAGACACTGTGGTTTAGATGGTTAAGTACCTTGCCCACAGGTATGCACCTCATGGAGTGGGGAGTTAGGATTTGAGGCTGGGCAGTTGGGTCCCAGAGCCTCGGTCAGAGCATGGGGGAAATGGAAATCCCAACAGTGGTGTCTGCTCTGGGGCATGTGCTCCACCCACACCCCATGGCAGCAGAGACAGGAACTAAGGAGCAGCTGCACATGGCACAGCACGTACTCTTCAGGAGTAAAGAGTGCACCTGCATCCTGGTGGAACTCCTCCAATCTCACCTGTCCGGGAAACAGAGAATATTCCTTAAGCTCAGATAAATCCACTGGGATTTGAGCACCCGAGGAATGTTCCCGGTCTCCCTCGAGAATCACTGACTTGTTGTTCAGTTTCCCGTTGCTATCACAGCCAATCTGGCCCAGCAGAGTGACAGGCTCCTACCAAAGGAAGGTCACAGCATAAGAATGACAGTCTTTGGAGCAGGAGCTCAAAATCTGAAGTCAATAGGATGAATAGCAAAACAAACTGCAAACAACAAATACATTTTTTGGCAGGGCATTGCTTTGACCCTGAGGTGACTACAGCATCATCACTGACTCTCAGGATGGAAGAACTCTGAAAGGGCATCTTGTCCACCCACCAACCCAGCACTTGAGCCCTCCGAGGAGGCTGCCTAAGTGTGAGCATCTCTAGTGTAGGGGAACTTGCCCCTGGATGCCCACCCCACCTGGTCCTCACCATCCCAGGGCAGCACACTGCATCTTTGGACAGCTATAACTACTTAATGATAACATTTCTTGAGCTTACTAAATACCATGCACTATTCTAAAATGTATTCTTAGGCATTTTATATATATTAACTCATTTAATCCTTGCAACAACCATCAGGTGGATATTATTGTACCCATTTTACAGATGAGGAAAACAAGCAACAGAGAAGTTAGATAATTTAGTCAAGGTCAAACTGTGGGTGAAGCTTGGGTTTGAGACCAGAAATTTGGCTCTAGAGCCATATCCTTAGCCACATACCATACAACCTCCTAACAGGAAGTTCTTTATTAATTGAGCTAAAATCTCTGTCCCTATGGCTTCCTCTGTTCTGTTCCCACTCTTGGGAGAAAAGAGAGGAAGTCTCATCTTTCCCAGTGATTGTGCTTCCCTGCCTTCCCTCAATTATTTCCTTCCAAGTCCTCCAACACTTCCTTCTATGACACAGTTCTGCATCACTTCCCCAACTGGTCATTCTTTGAATGTAAACATTGACAAAGGTACTTTAAAGAAACTTCTAGAATATATTTCCTCTTAAATTAGAAAACATTCTAGAGAGAAAGTACTGGTATATACACCAGATTAAACTATGATATAAAGATAGTATTGGTAGCAGTTTGTCTATAACAAGAGACCAAACAAGGGGAGAGACTGTGAGTCATTGTCCAGAGAACAAGATTCTGAAAACCCCACCCTCGCTGCTGTCCTTTTATCTCGATATGTGAATGCTTCTACTTGTGGGAAATCCCCAGGGAGCTACCTGACTCACCACCAAGGGAAACAAGGCCTTCAGTCTCTGCTTATGTGCAAGACTCTAATCCAAGTGGGAAGAAAATCACTCTCTGGCCACAAAACCAGACAGCACTTACAAATCTTTCTTCAGAAGGGCCTATTTTCCCAAATTCAACCAAGATAGATGTTCAAACTAGAACACAGACAAGAAGTGAAAAAGGAAGCAAGAAGGATGGCTCTTGGTCATCGATTAAAAAATGTAATATTAATTAGTGAGAACTATTAGAACAACTCTTACCTGTGCTGGGGCTAGCAAAGGAGTGAAAGCTTCAATCTTATAATGTTCCTTGAGTTCGCTGCCGAGTTCTTCTATCTTACATGTCAGAACTGCAATCCCAGAAGTGGAAAAAAAAATACTATGTTAAGACATTTCACTTGCCAAGAAGAGAAAATACAGCACATTGTAAAATATTAAAGTCAGTCATTTTTTTTATTTTTTATTTTTTTTATTTTTTTGAGACGGAGTCTCGCTCTGTCACCCAGGCTGGAGTGCAGTGGCCTGATCTCAGCTCACTGCAAGCTCCGCCTCCCGGGTTCACGCCATTCTCCTGCCTCAGCCTCCCGAGTAGCTGGGACTACAGGCGCCCGCCACCTCGCCCGGCTAGTTTTTTGTATTTTTTAGTAGAGACGGGGTTTCACCGTGTTAGCCAGGATGGTCTCGATCTCCTGACCTTGTGATCCGCCTGTCTCGGCCTCCCAAAGTGCTGGGATTACAGGCTTGAGCCACCGCGCCCGGCCGAAGAAGGCTTCTAAGGAAGGAGCCATGAATATCTTTAAGTTGAATTCCTTTACATCGTTCGAGTTTTTGCTGCTGGGAATGGTTATGTGCTTTTTAGCCAAGTGAAGTAACTTGGGGCAATCACTGATAGTATTGCCAGTGTCCCTCCACTACTAGGGATTCCATGAAGACATTACCAACTCATATATTCAAAGGCAACCTTGGAACTTGTTCTACCAGCATAGCTGAAGCTTTGTTACTCTAGACCCTTCCAGGTGGTTTTATATCCACCAGAATTTCAAAGGGAAAAACAATCACCTTCTCGAATGTCTGGGAGCTTCTGAAACATGGATTTGTAGCTCCCTGTTAGTACCTCTGGACACCCCAAGACCTTCAGGCTGATGTTTCCAGCTCCTCCTCTCCCAGACCAAGACACTCCCTGTGCTGAGCCGAAGGAGGTAACCACTTCTCCTCGGTTACTTCTTGAGTTGTATTTCTGGGAGGGAGTAGCACTAATTGGAAGCAAAAAGGATTAATATTACTGTGTTCATATCTAAAGGGAGAGAGGAATAACATGAGGTTATCTTTGGAAATGGGGACTAGAGAAAAGGAAGGTGGCCTCATAGTTTATAAATCGAATCAGTTTAACGGGGTTGGACATACCCAGACCTTTAAGGAATTTCAGGAATGAAGGGTTGAGGAATACCAGGCTGAGGAATACCAAACATTTTTAAAGAAGTTTAGAGACAGAAACGTATTTTAAAAGGTTGTCGTTCTCTTGGCATTAAAACTAAGCAAGGCAAAAAAAACCCCAGATCCTGAATTGATTAAAAGGCAAATTTTAAGTTCCATTTTTCTCTTCTTATGAATTTTTAGCATTTATTGGAACATCATCTGAGCCTGCAACTGTGGATAAGCCAAAACTTGCTGAGCATATATAAAAACTCACAATATGGTTCAAAGTAGAAACAACAATAAAATGAAGTTAAAATTAATCAACTTTCCCCAGTGTCTATAGAGGTGGAGAAGTAATGAATTAACAGTCTGGTGATATGCAAACATTCCCATTTTTCTAGGCTCAACTGCCAAGTTCTCACGTTTCCACTCCCTGACTGGTAAATTACACCTCTAAGAACACATGGATATTGCCGATCTGCTTAGATAACAGTGAAGTCTTCTAATTCTCTGGTTGTAAACACGCCGTACAGAGCTCTATTTAAAACAGGCTTTGTTTAATGCACTGAAACTCTGCAGGAACCAGTTTTATGTGGGGCACCATCGCAATTAATGCCATCATTCTTTCTTTTCACAGAGAGGCTACAGAAAATGAGCTCAATTAATTATCTCAATCTCCAGTGCCACCTCTACCTGAATAATTTAGAAGTTACTTTCATACATTACAAAACCAGTTTCTGCTGTCAGCTTTATTAGTGTGCATTAAAAAATGACTAGGCAGCATTTTGCCAACTTCTCCAAGCTCTTCCCTGGGAAGCTCCATGAGCCATCCATTACAGCAGGCCCTTTAATGCAGCAAGATGCTCACATGAGGACAGCTGTAAACAGATCTACAGGTTTCAGAGCATTGTACTGACATTTGGAGAATATAACTCCTGCAATGGTGCTGGCATGTCCATAAGAGCCATCCCTACATACCCGGTTGCAAAGATGCTCTTGTTAAGCCTAGAAAGCTTTCTTCCAAAAAGTCTGAGAACTCCCCAGAGCAGCAGTAGACCACCCTAAAGTAAAACTGTCCTTCAAAATCCAAATACCGCCAGGCACGCTGGCTCACGCCTGTAATCCCAGTACTTTGGGAGGCTAAGGGGGGGCAGACTGCTTGAGGCCAGGAGTTCGACACCAGCTTGAGCAACATGGTAAAACCCCATCTCTACAAAAATTAGCTGGGCTTTGTAGCATACACCTGTAGTCCCAGCTACGCAGGCGGCTGAGGTAGGAGGATCACCTGAGCCTGGAAGGCCAGTGAGCCTATGATTGTGCCACTGCACTCTAGCCTGGGTAACAGAGTGAAAGCCTATCTTAAAAAAAAACAAAAGAAAAAAGAAAAAAAAATCCAATAACCCCTCACCTTGAATGACTGCAGAGCTTCTATCACCAGCTTTCTTTTTTTTTTTTTTTTTTTGTTGAGACAAAGTCTCGCTTTGTCGCCCAGACTGGAGTGCAGTGGCCAGATCTCAGCTCACTGCAAGCTCCGCCTCCCGGGTTCACGCCATTCTCCTGCCTCAGCCTCCCGAGTAGCTGGGACTACAGGCGCCCGCCACCTCGCCCGGCTAGTTTTTTGTATTTTTAGTAGAGACGAGGTTTCACAGTGTTAGCCAGGATGGTCTCGATCTCCTGACCTCGTGATCCGCCCGTCTCGGCCTCCCAAAGTGCTGGGATTACAGGCTTGAGCCACCGCGCCCGGCCAAGAGTTGAAAAATCTTAAGCTCTGGTTCATCTAGAAGTGATCCAAAGTAGAGGTAATGACTCCTGGCAGTTGGTGTTTCCCTAAAGGGTTAATACTACTGCTCCTGAGCCTCATCTTGATGTGGAAGCTCCTAAAAACCCATCTACTCAGCAGAGCACTTGCCTATGGAATTCTCTAATATGAGACGTGTCATTTACGGATTTTAAAAAATTACATATGATCTTTGTGGATTTATGTGCAGTGGTGGCAGAGGGACAAAATACCAATTAAGTCAGTGCAGATTCACAGTGACAAGAAAACTCAGAAACTAGTTGTAACCTGAGTTTGAAACAATAAACAGGTTACGAAACATTATGAACAAAGATACGTGCTTTTCTTTAAAAACAAAACAAAACAAAACAAAACAAAAACTTTAGATGAAAAGAAAGAAAAAGAAACCCAACAAAAGCAGGTGGAAACCTACTTGCCTCTACTGACAAGACCTGTTAAGACTCTTAGACTTCTGAATAGACAGGTTGTTTTCAATAGAAGGTATCAGTTCCTGATCTAGGAAATGAGCCTTAGAAAAGTGGGTGGAAAGTGAGTTTCCTTAATTACTGTAAGAATCAGTAATTTTCCACAAAGAAAGGGAAAGCAAGGAAGGCAGAGAGCAATAGGCTTTCAAGCCAATTCACTGCAGATGTACATGCCCACCTACAGTTAATAAATAACTCTGCTGCTAGCCTTCCTCAGATAGCCAGAGAAAGGGGAGGGGAAGCCAGCTTTATGGCACTTGAATGAATTATGATCCATACCTTGGAGAGAAACTTGATGGTGAGAGAAGCTGATGGGGGCTACGAGTTGATACACTTCTTTTTGTTAGGGGGGTTTCTGGGGTGGAGATAGTTCGCTTCTGAGAACCCTAGGGAAAAAAAAAAGGAAAACAAAATCTCAGTCCTACTAGACCCAATACTAATTAAGTGTATAGTTCCTTGGAAGAAAAGGGAGAGCATGTCCAAACGAAGGCACAAAACAGGACTGGGTGGGTTCTCTTTTTAAGGCCCCATCATCCAAGCATAATCTCAAAAAGAAATCTTCAACAACTGTAACCAACATTCAGGACACTGTCCCTATTTTGAAGGCAATTACAAGAAAGCAAACATTTTCCAGAAAGGACCACCAGGCTGGTAATCTGTCCTGTCAAATCCTTCGTATGTTTACTTTCTGTCCCCACCTCTCTGTTTTCAAACAGATCTGAGTTTTACAATGCATAGTTTTGACCTACGTGTACACATTTTCCTGAGAAGGAATGGGATATTACTACTTACTCTGGTAAAGTATACCACACATTTTCAAAGGAAATGACTCCCGGCAGATAACAGATAACAAGGTTGAGCTCATACTAGAAGAGTCAGCAAACACCTCACTGATGGTCACTCCTTTTTTTTTTTTTTTTTCCTTTGACTCATCAACAAGAATCCAAAGATAAGCCCAGAATGGAGGCTGAAACCTACAGTCCAGAGACCCATTGCTCCCTAAAGTCTAGGATAATCAACTGTAATAGAGAAAACAAAATCCTTGCCTGGATAGCAGCCAGAAAGCCAGCTAGTCTGCAGCTTTCCTTGCCCTAGGGCTCCTCCTGGCTGCAAGTTTAAGAAGTTATACTGCCGAGTGGTCAACTGGTAGCAACTAAAGGACAGAATGCCAGAGAACAGATTCAAAACCATCATTAGGCAGCTGCAATGGAAAATAGATTAAAAAAAAATCCCTTATTCTACCATCCTGATATAATAACCAGTTTTGAATATTCCTTAATAGTATTTTAATATTTTTCTAGGCCAGGGGTGGTGGCTCATGCCTGTAATCCCAGCACTCTGGGAGGTCAAGGTGGGAGGATCCCCTGAGCCCACGAGTTCAACACCAGCCTGGGCAACAGCGAGACCTCACATCTGAGGAGAAAAAAAAAAGCCAGGCATGGTGGCTGATAATTTGCATATTAAGATTACAAATATACAAATTAGTCATAATCTTAGTTTAAATATAAACCTAAGTATTTTATGTGCTGATTTTTTCACTCTATATTAATAATAAATATTTTCCCACACTGTTTTTTTGTTATATATTTTTTTGAGATGGAGTCACTCTGTCACCCAGGCTTGGGCACAGTGGCAAGATCTCAGCTCACTACAACCTCTGCCTCCTGGGCTCAAGCGATTCTGCTGCCTCAGCCTCTCAAGTAGCTGGGATTACAGGTGCCCGCCATCACACCCAGCTAATTTTTGTATCTTTAGTAGAGATGGGGTTTTGTCATGTTGGCCAGGCTGGTCTCGAACTCCTGACCTCAAGTGATCCACCTGCCTCGGCCTCCCAAAATGCTGGAATTATACATATGAGCTACTGCACTTGGCCCAATCTTTTTCCTTTTTTTTTTTTTCTGAGACGGAGTTTCACTTCGCTCTTGTTGCCCAGGCTGGAGTGCAATGCACGATCTCAGCTCACTGCAACCTCGGCTCACCGCAACTCCACCTCCCAGGTTCAAGTCATTCTCCGGCCTCAGCCTCTTGAGTAGCTGGGACTACAGGCATGTGCCACCACGCCCAGCTAATTTTGTATTTCTAGTAGAGATGGGAGTTTTGCCATGTTGGTCAGGCTGGTCTCGAACTCCTGATCTCAGATGATCCACCTGCCTCGGCCTCCCAAAGTGCTGGGATTACAGGTCTTTATCCTTTTTAGTAGCTGTGTTATTTGCTTAAATTGATCTACAACGATTTACATAATTCTCAATTGCTGGATTATGGGTTGTTTGTGATTTTTCAGTGATTACAAATAATGCTGATTCTTAGGTGAAAAGTGATTTGGCAAATTAAGATTTTAAATTAAAAAATAAAATAATGCTAAGATGCATATCGTCATGCATAGAGCTTTTCCCATAATTTGAATTATTTCTTCAGAAGAGATTTTTTTTTTCCCCTCTAGGGAGAATTACTGGGTCAAAGGATAGAAAAAGATTTTATGAATTTGGCCAGGGATGGTGGCTTATGCCTGTAATCCTAGCATTTTGGGAGGCCGAGGCAGATGGATCACTTGAGCTCAGGAGTTCAAGACCAGCCTGAGCCTGAGCAACACAGTGACACCGTGTCTTTATTTTTTTTATAATTAAAAAAGAGATTCTATAATTTGAATATATTTTCTCAAACTATCCCTCCAAAAGATTCTCCTAATATACAGTCGGCTACAACACTCTGGGGCCAATGTTGTGGGGCAGGGATATTTCGAGAGAATGACAGTCTGTCTCGCAGGATGTGGCAAGGTGACAGCACTTTGGTAAACAAGGCACAGTCTGGTGTTCCGGTCCTCAGCCTTAGGGCTGAAATCCAATAGTGTTCACCAACTCCAGTCCCAGTTCTCAAAGATGCACCCCCTTTAACCAAGCTCATAAGATTCATTATTAACACTTAATGCTGGTTTCATCATTTTTTCTTTTTTTTTGAGACGGAGGGTCGCCCAGGGTGGAGTGCAGTGGCATGATCTCAGCTCACTGCAACCTCCGTCTCCTGGGTTCAGGCAATTCTCCTGCCTCAGCCTCCCGAGTAGCTGGGATTACAGGCATGTGCCACCAGGCTAGGATAATTTTTGTATTTTTAGCAGAGATGGGGTTTTGCCATTTTGGCCAGGCTGGTCTCGAACTCCTGATCTCAGGTGATCCACCCACCTCGGCCTCCCAAAGTGCTAAGATTACAAGCATAAGCCACCATGCCTGGCTAGTTTCATCCTTCCTTTCTTTCTCTCTCTTTTTTTTTTTTAAATGGAGTTTTGCTCTGATTGCCCAGGCTGGAGTGCAGTGGCGCGATCTCGGCTCACTGCAACTTCTGCCTCCCGGGTTCAAGCAATTCTCCTGCCTCAGCCTCCCGGATAGCCAGGATTATAGGCGCCCGCTGCCACGCCCAGCTAATATTTTTCTATTTTTAGTAGAGACAGGGTTTCACCATGTTGGCCAGGCTGGTCTTGAACTCCTGACCTCAGGTGATTCCCTCTTCTTGGCCTCCCAAAGTGTTGAGATTACTGGCGTGAGCCACCGCGGTGGGTGGTTTCATCATTTTTAATGATAAATGTAGTCAGCAATAGTACCATATTTTCATATCCTAGGGTAAGCACATTCTCACACCCACAGAGAAAATCAAATTATAACCAGTTTATTAATTTACTAGAAATATAACTGGCCAGGGTATGGTAACGTCAAATCACCAGGCTAACGCATTCTCTCCCTGTTAGACAGGGACATGGCAGCCAAATCATCAGCAGATTTATGGTGAACACGGAAGCAAAAGAACAGCTGTCAATTGCACAGGAATATTTAATAGTGATAAGCTAAAATCACTGACATATCATATTTACCTTTATAGCAGAAGGACACCTGTTCCTAAGACCTGAGGGTCAGGCAACCTCAGCCTGGCACTGTTTGTATGGAAAAGCCAACCTTCACACTTTGTCTTTTTTTTTTTTTTTTTGAGATGGAGTCTCACTCTCTCGCCCAGGCTGGAGTGCAATGGCACGATCTCAGCTCACTGCAACCTCCACCTCCCGGGTTCAAGTGATTCTTCCGTCTCAGCCTCTCGAGTAACTGGGATTACAGGCACCTGCCATCATGCCCAGCTAATTTTTGTACTTTTGTAGAGATGGGGTTTCACCACGGTGGCCATGCTGGTCTCGAACTCCTGACCTCAGGTGATCTGTCCACCTTGGCCTCCCAAAGTGCTGGGATTACAGGTGTGAGCCACCACGCCTGGCCACACTTTGACTATTTTATCATGCTGCCATTGATGCATGGCCTAACAGTGACTGAATAATTTCCACATGATGGGTACTGTTCTAAGCATTTTATGTATCTCTAGTCCAGACACATAATGTTTGCTTAACATTTCAATCCAACTCATTTAGCGTGGAATTCAGAGTCACAAACTTTTTTTCTTTTTTTTTTTTTTCTTGAGACGGAGTCTCTCTCTGTCGCCCAGCCTGGAGTGCAGTGGTGTGATCTGGGCTCAGTGCAACCTCCGCCTCCCAAGTTTAAGCAATTGTCCTGCCTCAGCCTCCTGAGTAGCTGGGATTATAGGCACCCACCACCATGCCCAGCTAATTTTTTATTTTGAGTAGAGATGGGGTTTCACTGGTCTCAAACTCCTGACCTCAAGTGATCCACCTGCTTCAGTCTCCCAGAGTGCTGGGATTACAGGCATGAGCCACTGCACCCGGCCTCACAGTCACAAACTTTGATTCACAATTTAGTCTCTTAAGTATCTCCACAGCAGGAATGGGATAGCCTAAATGTGGGATTTCAGTCATTGAAAGGGTATCTACTTGAACAGTAAAATAAGCAAATTTGTACCTGGCTTACTCATCAGTCTACTGACAGCTGGGTTACCATGAGTCAGACTCCAAGAATATGATCAATTCTGGATACATAGACAAATTAGATAAAATTCTGGATCTGTGAAGCTGACAACCAGATAAAACTGTGGTGGTCCCATTGGTATTGCAATTGAGACCCTATTTGGAGAGTCAACCACACTCCCTTATTCAGAGGTCTTTTAACAACTATTAATGTGCCAGGGTGCTGGGAAAACAGCAGCAAGTAAAAACAAAGTCTCTATTCTCAAGGAGCTTCCATCTAATGGAGGGAAGGCCAACCAAAACAAAAAAGTAACTATATAACATGTTTGGTGGGCCGGGCGGTGGCTCAAGCCTGTAATCCCAGCACTTTGGGAGGCTGAGACGGGTGGATCACGAGGTCAGGAGATCGAGACCATCCTGGCTAACACGGTGAAACCCCGTCTCTACTAAAAAATACAAAAAACTAGCCGGGCGAGATGGCGGGCGCCTGTAGTCCCAGCTACTCGGGAGGATGAGGCAGGAGAATGGCGTAAACCCCGGAGGTGGAGCTTGCAGTGAGCTGAGATCCGGCCACTGCACTCCAGCCCGGGCGACACAGCGAGACTCTGTCTCAAAAAAAAAAAAAAAAAAAAAAATGTTTGGTGGTAATAAAGCAAGAGAATAATGAGAAAAATAAAGCAAGAAAATAAAACAGAGGAAGGGTTTTGTTCTTTTAGGCAGGCTTGTTCCCTCTGACGAGGAGACACAGGAAATGGACCCATATTTGGCATGGCAGAAGCAGAGAGCAAGGGGCAGCAGGGAAAGAGGACAGAAGGAGGAGGGGCCAGCTCCTACAGAACCTCACACAGGCTGGTTCAAACTTTGGGTATTAGGAGGAAAGATGAAAAGTCAGCGGGAGAGATATGAGCAAGAAAACCTGACCTTTCGTTGGAAAGGAGCACCCTGGCTGCTGGGTGGAGAGCTGGTTACAGGCGGACACGGCAGAAAGAAGCCAACGGACTAGTTAGGAGGCTGTCCCAATCATTCAGGAGACAATGATGCTGTGGACCTGGTAGTGGCAGTGGAAATGGTGAGAGGTGGCCAGATCCTGGAGAGGGATGTCAGGACCGGTAGCTAAGTTGGACGTGGGGTGTGAGAGAAAAAGGATTTAAGGAGGTCTCCAAGGTTCTTGGCCTGAGCCAATGGAAGAACGGAGGTGTCCTTCACTGGGATATGGACTCGGAAAACCACTTTAGGGGGAAAATCAAATGAGTTACAGTCTCTCCAATCTTAAGAAACTCTAACAAACACCTCATTATTTCTTTTAATATTATATGTACCTGGTTTTGTGCTAGCAACTTCATGGGGCACATTTTTGACCCTCTTACTCTCCACAGGCAAATCTATTTACCTTCTTTCTTCTTGAGACAGGGTCTCACTTTGTCACCCAGGCTGTAGAGAAGTGGCATGATCTCTGGTCACTGATCCTCCTGCCTTGGTCTCCCAGAGTGCTGGGATTACAGGCATGAGCCACTGCACCCAGCCCTTACCTTCTTTCTTATAATGTAATTTACTTTGAATAATTAAAGCTCCCTCCATGTTTGTGAATTTCTACAAATTTATTTAGTTAGTATAAAGAATAATTACTGGGCTGGGCACGGTGGCTCACGCCTGTAATCCCAACACTTTGGGAGGCCGAGGCAGATGGATCACCTGAGGTGAGGAGTTTGAGACCAGCCTGGCTGACATGGTGAAACCCCATCTCTACTAAAAATACAAAAATTAGCTCGCCGTAGTAGCGCGCGCCTGTAATCCCAGCTACTCGGGAGGCTGAGGCAGGAGAATTGCTTGAACCCAGGAGGCAGAGGTTGCAGTGACCCGAGATCGTGCCATTGCACTCCAGCTGAGCGACAAGAGGAAAACTCTGTTGCAAAAAAAAAACGGAATAATTACCATTACTGAATACATTGCGTAGGGCAATGTAAATTACATCTTTCTTATGATGTAATTTACTTTGAATAATTAAGGCTCACTCCATGTTTATGAATTTTTATGAACTTATTTAGTTAGTATAAAGAATAATTACTATTACTGAATACATTGCACAGGGCCTGATACTTTACCTATTTATTTCCTCTTCAGGCCCTCCAAGATGGGGGATGTTGTGCACTGGCTGTCAGCTTCTTGAGGGCAGAGCCCATCCATGTCTGTTTCGTTCACCACTGTTTACCCAGTGTCCTAGTGCAGTATATAGTTGTTGCTGTATAACTGAATGAATATCCTGATATTATGGATAAGGAAACTGGCTCAGAGAGATAAAACAACTCACTCCAGGTCACCCAGGTCTTCTGACTCAGACTTTGAAGGCAATGCTTTTCCACTACTCTACTTGACCTTTCACACTGGGATCCAACACAGAACTGAATTATTCAATTATAGTATAAAACTATGCAACTATTGGCCGGGCGCGGTGGCTCAAGCCTGTAATCCCAGCACTTTGGGAGGCCGAGACGGGTGGATCACGAGGTCAGGAGATCGAGACCATCCTGGCTAACACGGTGAAACCCCGTCTCTACTAAAAAATACAAAAAACTAGCCGGGCGAGGTGGCGGGCGCCTGTAGTCCCAGCTACTCGGGAGGCTGAGGCAGGAGAATGGCGTGAACCCGGGAGGCGGAGCTTGCAGTGAGCTGAGATTCGGCCACTGCACTGCAGCCTGGGTGACAGAGCGAGACTCCGTCTCAAAAAAAAAAAAAAAAAAAAAAAAAAACTATGCAGCTATTTAAAAAGGGCAATTATGGAGAAATTATATTTATAGAAATGTTTTACTTTGTGCTAAGAAAAGCAGGATAACTATATGTTTATAAGGACTGCCATTATGTAAAACATTTAGACATATGATCAGAAAGGAAGATGTATAAGTGGAAATATAGTAGGAAATGCATGAGAGTGGTTGATTTTTTTCCCTCCGATCTTCAAATGTTGTGATAACCTATTTTAAAATGTTACTTGTAAAATGCGATGTCCAAACACTGTTTACTTACCTTTGAGGGTGTGGTGTAAGAGTTCAAGAGAATTTCCTCTTCTTCTTCCACTTCAATTCTAAGAACACTGGTTAAGAAAAACAATAATCGGCCGGGCGCGGTGGCTCAAGCCTGTAATCCCAGCACTTTGGGAGGCCGAGACGGGCGGATCACGAGGCCAGGAGATCGAGAGACGATCCCGGCTAACACGGTGAAACCCCGTCTCTACTAAAAAATACAAAAAAACTAGCCGGGCGAGGTGGCGGGCGCCTGTAGTCCCAGCTACTCGGGAGGCTGAGGCAGGAGAACGGCGTAAACCCGGGAGGCGGAGCTTGCAGTGAGCCGAGATCATGCCATTGCACTCCAGCGTGGGTGACAGAGCGAGACTCCATCTCAAAAAAATAAATAAATAAATAATAATAATAATAATAAACTTTCATATAAGGCAAGGGCTAATTGCTAGAAGAAATCTAAATAGGCCGGGCGCGGTGGCTCAAGCCTGTAATCCCAGCACTTTGGGAGGCCAAGACGGGCGGATCACGAGGTCAGGAGATCGAGACCATCCTGGCTAACACGGTGAAACCCCGTCTCTACTAAAAAATACAGAAAACTAGCCGGGCGCGGTGGCGGGCGCCTGTAGTCCCAACTACTCGGGAGGCTGAGGCAGGAGAATGGCGTGAACCCAGGAGGCGGAGCTTGCAGTGAGCTGAGATCCGGCCACTGCACTCCAGCCTGGGCGGCAGAGCGAGACTCCGTCTCAAAAAAAAAAAAAAAAAAAAAAAAAAAAGAAATCTAAATATTAGGTAATTTTTACAATTATTATTATTATTGAGATGGGGTTTCCTCTGTCATCCAGGCTGGAGTACAGTGGTCTAGTCTCAGCTTACTGCAACTTCCACCCTCCAGGTTCAAGAGATTCTCCCACTTCAGCCTACCAACTAGCTGCGTCTACAGGCATGCATCACCACGGCCAGATTATTATTATTTTTTTTAATTTGTACTTTGGCCAGGCAGTGACTCACGCCTGTAATCCCAGGACTTTGGGAGGCCTAGGTGGGCGGATCACCTGAGGTCAGGAGTTCGAGACCAGCTGGCCAACATGGTGAACCCCTGTCTCTACTAAAAAAAATTACAGAATTATCCAGGTGTGGTGGCGCGTGCCTATAATCCCAGCTACTCAGGAGGCTGAGGCAGGAGAATCACTTGAGATCGGGAGGCGGAGGTTGCAGTGAGCCAAGATTGCACCATTGCACTTCAGCCTGGGCAAAAAGAGTGAAACCAACTCACACACACATAAAAAATTTTGTACTTTTGGTAGAGACAGGGTTTCACCTTGTTGCCCAGGTTGGTCACAAATTCCTAGCTAGGCTCAAGTGATATGCTTGCCTCGGCCTCCCAAAGTGCTGGGATTACAGGTCTGAGCCACCATGCCCGGCCTTATTATTGTGTTTAAATTACACATGCAACTACAGACCAATTATAAAATGCAACATGCAGCTTGGTGAAAAAGACCTTCAGCAGAAAAGGATACAGCTCTTGAATGGAAACAATGTCTCTAGCTCCTGCATGGCCACTGTCCTTGCAGGCACTGTGCCGGGCTTTTGATAATCTTTTGCTCAGAAACTGAAAAAGAAAAGATAGTGAACACTGTACTTCATAGTCAAGTAGTAGCAGAGGTGTTTTCCAAAGCCTTGAGATAATAAAAGGTATTCAAAATATAATCAAAGATCTAACATTCCTCAAAGAATTAAGATACATACAGACTAAAAACAAAGACATCCCATTACTGTCTATAACACATAACAATCCTAACAATACCAACTATTTGGTAAAGACTTATCACCTGCTGGGTGATAGTTTTAAGTGCTGTATGTCCATTCTCATCTCTTTCTTTTTTTTTTTTTTTTCTTTGAGACGGAGTCTGGCTCTATCCCAAGCTGGAGTGCAGTGGCGCGATCTCAGCTCACTGCAACCTCTGCCTCCTCTAGGTTCAAGCGATTCTCCTTCCTCAGCCTTCCAAGTAGCTGGGATTACAGGCGCCCACCACCATGCCCAACTAATTTTTGTATTTTCAGTAGAGACAGGGTTTCACCATGTTGGCCAGGCTGGTCTTGAACTCCTGACCTTGTGATCTGCCTGCCTCAGCCTCCCAAAGTCCTGGGATTACAAGCGTGAGCCACAGCACCTGGCCCCATTTAATTCTTATAACAATCATAAAAAAATACAGATTATTAGCCCCAATGACAGAAGAGGAAACTGAGGCTCAGGAACATAAAGTAGTTTGTCCAAGTTCACACTGGGACTGGAATCTGGGCCTGACTCGAAAGCCCACACTCCTCTCAATAGATCACAGTGCCTCCCCTGTAGAGCAGAAATAGAGAATTACATTATTAGTTTGCTTTCATTCTGTTCTTACCTCATGCTCAAAAGAGTTCAGGATCTCTGAGGTAAGGCCAACTTTATGTGTGCTGGTGCAGAAGGCTATAAGCTCGCCTACCATTCCCTCCTCATTCTGTCCATACTGAACACAAAGCTCTACCACTGTAGAAAGGAAAATTGGACAAGTAAAAACTTAGTTCATTTGTCAAAACTTTCACCTAGAAAAGCAAAAATAATCCTGGTTTACTCAATCAGCGTTTACTCAGAATCTATTAGTGCCAGGCACTGTTTTGGGCAATGAGAAAACAGAAGCATCCTTGTCCTCACAAAGCTCACTATTGGGGGGAAACAGAAGGGGACAAGGGAAGAATCAGTGGGACCAATTAAAGAATCATGGAAAGGCCCAGGTGAGAGATGATGGTAGCTTGGATCAAGGTGGTGGCAGTGGAGATGGTGAGAAGTGGCTGGACTCTGGACAGGACTTTACATACTGGAAGTGAAGCCAGTGGGATCTGCCAACTGAAGGTATAAGAAAAACAAGGCAAGGATGATGCTGATATTTTTAGCCTGCGCAACAGGAAGAGTGGCGTCCCTATTAACTGAGATGGGGAAAAGAGCCGGAGGCACTACTCTGAGGAGAGAGAGGAGATACTAGGAGCTTAGTTTTAGACATGCAGAGTCTGAGGTGCCATTTAGACATCCAACTGAAGACAGCAGGCTGTTGAACAAGCCAGCCTGTAGTTCAGGCAAGTGGTGTGGGCAGAGGTATAAATTTGGGAACCATCAGTAAATACATGGGATACTAAAGCTAGGAGATTCCGGGTGAGATCACCAAGGGAGCAAGCGTATCTAGAAGGGAGAAAAGATCCCAGGCTTGAGTCTTGGGGTGCCTTAGGGCCTCTGAGGATGAATCCGCAAAGCCTGAGAAGTGGTGACACCAGCAAAGCTTAAGAAAAACTAGCAGTAAGCCAGGCGCAGTGGCTCATGCCTGTAATCCCAGCACTTTGTGAGGTTGAGGTGGGCATACTGGTTGAGCCCAGGAGTTCGAGACCAGACTGGGCAACACAGTGAAACCCTGTTTCTATAAAAAATACAAAACTTAGCTGGGCTTGGTGGCTTGTGCCTGTAGTTCCAGCTACTTGGGGGCTGAGGTGGAAGGATTGCTTGAGCCAAGGAGGTTGAGGCTGCAGTGAGCTGTGATTTGCCCATTATACTCCAGCCTGGGTAACAGAGCAAGACCCTGTCTCAGAAAAAAAAAGAAAAAAAAAAAACTAGTAGTGTCTAAGAAGCTAAGAGAAAAATGTGTTTTAAAAAAAGAAAAAATGATAGTGTCAAGTGCTGGTGCTAATTGCTAATTCAAGATGAGGACTGAAAATTCATCACTGGTTTTAGCAAGGTGAAGGTCACTGGTAACCTTGAGTAGAGAAGCTTCAGTGAAGTGGTGGCAACAAAAGAACTTATTGAAATGGATTTAAGGAGGAAACATTTAAAGATGGCAAGCCCCCCCCCACCTTTTTTTTTTTTTTTTTTGAGACAGAGTCTTGCTCTGTCACCAGGTTGAAATGCAGTGGCACGATCTCAGCTCACTGCAACCTCCACCTCCCTGATTCAAGCAATTCTCCTGTCTCAGCCTGCCAAGTAGCTGGGACTACAGGCATGAGCCACCATGCCCAGCTAATTTTTGTATTTTCAGTCAAGACGAGGTTTCACCATGTTGGCCAGGATGGTCTCGATCTCTTGACCTTGTGATCTGCCCTCCTCGGGCTCCCAAAGTGCTGGAATCACAGGTATGAGCCACCGCACCTGGCCGACCCTTTTGAAGTCTGCTCCAATTGGGAAGGAGAGAACTCAAGTGGGAAGTAGGGTCAACAGAGTATTTTAAAGGCAAGATGGAAGCACATTTCTATACTAGTAGGAAAAAAATCTTGTAGCAAGAAAAATAGAAAATACGTAAGACAGGAGAATTACCTGTGATGTCCTTAATTGCGTCAGAAGGAATGGGGTTTAGGACTCAAGTGGAGGGCTTGCATTTTGCTAGGAATATGGAGAATTTTTTCATTGTAATAGGAAAGAAGGCTAGGTATATGTCACAGATATGGGTCAGTGAGACGTAATGGTGGTTGCTGATGGAAGTTTTCTAATCTTCTATTTTTTTCAGCAAAAAAAAAATAGAAGTTTGTCAGCTGAGAGTGAAGGTGGGAGAGAAGGATGTTACAGGAGTAGGTGGAAAACAGTCACCTGGAAGACTCTGAAGAGACCAGGGACCTGGCACCGTGGCTCACGCCTGTAATCCCAACACTTTTGGAGGCCAGGGTGGGTGGATCACCTGAGGTCAAGAGTTCAAGACCAGCCTGGCCAACATGGTGAAACCCTGTCTCTACTAAAAATACAAAAAGTAGGCCAGGCGCGGTGGCTCACACTTGTAATCCCAGCACTTTGGGAGGCCGAGGTGGGATGATCACCTGAGGTCAGGAGTTCAAGACTAGCCTGCTCAACATGGCGAAACTCTGTCTCTACTAAAAATACAAAAAATTAGCCGGGTGTGGTGGCAGGTGCCTGTAATCCCAGTTACTGAGGAGGCTGAGGCAGGAGAATTTCTTGAACCCAGGAGGTGGAGGTTGCAGTGAGCCAAGACTGCGCCACTGCACTCCAGCCTGGGTGACAAGAGAGAAACTCCATCTCAAAAAAACAAAACAACAACAAAAAGTAGCCGGGTGTGGTGGCGTGTACCTGTAATCCCAGCTACCCGGGAGGCTGTGGCAGGAGAATCACTGGAACGCGGGAGGCAGAGGCTGCAGTGGCTGAGATCAAGCCACTGCACTCCAGCCTGGGTGACAAAGCGAGACTCCATCTCAAAAAAAAAAAAAAAAAAAAAAGGGCCAGGCGCTGTGGCTCACGTCTGTAATCCCAGCACTTTGGGAGACCCAGGCGGGCGGATCATGAGGTCAGGAGATCGAGAGCATCCTGGCCAACATGGCAAAACCCCGTCTCTACTAAAAATACAAAAAAATTAGCCAGGCATGGTGGTGCGTGCTTGTAGTCCCAGCTACTCGGGAGGCTGAAGCAGGAGAATCGCTTGAACCCAGGAGGCAGAAGTTGCAGTGAGCTGAGACCACACCACTGCACTCCAGCCTGGCAACAGAGCAAGATTCCGTCTGGGACGGGGGGAAGACACCAGGGAAATATGGTTTACTGTCAGGAAACATTAAGGTGCCATTGAGGTTACTGATGATCCAAAGTCCACAATTCCAAAGCCATTGCCAATTTCGCTCTACATGAGATGAAAGCAATTGGCATCTTGGCCTGAAGTCTTTACAAATCTGGTTCACATAACTAATTTCTCACAAATCTGGTTCACATAACTAATTTCTCACAAATCTGGTTCACATAACTAATTTCTCTCATGCTGATTTCATGCTTACCACATAAATTTCTGACTATGATCAGGTTTTCCACTTAAGTCTTCTTTTTTTTTTTTGAGACAGGAGTCTCGCTCTTGTTGCCCAGGCTAGAGTGCAATGGCGTGATCTCAGCTCACCACAACCTCCACCTCGCAGGTTCAAGCGATTCTCCTGCCTCAGCCTCCTGAGTAGCTGGGATTACAGGCATGTGCCATTACACCTGGCTAATTTTGTATTTTTAGTAGAGACAGGGTTTCTCCATATTGGTCAGGCTGGTCTCGAACTCCTGACCTCAGGTTATCCGCCTGCCTCAGCCTCCCAAAGTGCTGGGATTACAGGCGTGTGCCACTGCGCCTGGCTAGTCTTCTTTCAAAAAGAGAAGGACGGAGTGCGGTGGCTCAGGCCTGCAATCCCAGCACTTTGGGAGGCCAAGGTGGGTGGATCACTTGAGGTCAGGAGTTTGAGAGCAGTCTGGCCAACATTGTGAAACCTCTTCTCTACTAAAAATACAAAAAAAAAAAAAAATTAGCCGGGCCTGGTGGTGGGCGCCTGTATTCCCAGCTACTTGGGAATATGAGGCAGGAGAGTCGCTTGAACCTGGGAGGTGGAGGCTGCAGTGAGCCAAGCTCATGCCACTGCACTCCAGTCTGGGTGATAAAGCAAGACTGTCTCAAAAAAAAAAAAAAAAAAAAAAAGAGAGAGAGAGAAGGCACTGGGCATGAAGACAAAGTATTCTGGTTTCTGAAATGAATTTCTCACCATAAATTAACATGTTTCATCCTCTTTTTATATATAAGAAGTTCAAAGTGTTGAGTGGTTAAGGCAGGTGCACATTCACACGGATTCCAGAACTTCCACATCTCCCGGGCTTTGCTTCAAATGACTCCTTACACTGATCTACAGCTTGACCAACACGATGGACCCGTATGATGCAGCCCGGGACTCCACGGCAGGACACCTGGCTTCACAGACAGCTCAGGCAATTAGCTTTCGTTGTCTGTTTCTCCATCTATAAACAGAGGGAGCCAACAAGCTCCCTAAAGCCCCTTCCACAGCTCAAATTCAATTTTAGGAATCCACCTCAAGGGATTCATATTTGCACAGACCACCAACAGCTCCGATAAGAGAACTGATGGATCAGCAGAGGTTTAAGGTGTAAGCTGGAAAGGGAGGAGCCAAGAATAAAAAGCTACATTTCAAAACCCCCACATCTCTTGCTTCGTTACCCGTTACCCCGGCCTCAACAATTCCCAAACTCAGGTGCCACCGGGGCCTAGTCTCGATCTAGCACATCCCAATTCCGCCTTTCGAGAACTTCGAGTTGGTTTAAAATCGTGCTGCATATTCGTATTTTTGATTTGGCATCCAAGCGGTACCCGGTGGGCATTTCAAAGTGCCCACATCCTAAATCTCAAAACTCAGTTTGATTCTTCCTCTCACAGCCACCGAGAACTCCGCTCCAGGGGAGGGGGAAATTGGAAGCGCTCCCCTTTCGGTTCTAAGCGCCGAGGAACTCGGGCGAGAGCGTGGAACACGGCTGCGGGGCGGGAAGGGGTGCCGGACTTACATTTCTCAATTAGAGCCTCCTCGCAGTCTAGGCCGAAGATCTGCAGCTCCTCCGCCAGCTGCTGGGGGGATGCGGACATGGTCGCCCAAGCCAGGGGCCGGGGAGCCGGCCCACCCAGCTCCGACCTGTGCCCAAGAAACCCACGGGCCTGGCGAGCGATGAGCGCCTCGCCCTCTTATCCTTCCCCCCTCCGCGGACCGTGACAGGAGGTGACTGGCCCAAGCAAGACCTCAGACCGTTAGAGGGCCCCGGCCGTCGGTCACAGAGAAATACGTTTTTTAAAAAATGAAGGGGTGGCCCCCAAACGCCCTGAATAGAGGGAGCAGAAATCTCGAGAGGACGCTTTCCTGGAGAGAACGTCCTGCTTCCTAAAAGCTACCGCTGAGTTTCTCAGTGACGGTGGCAGAACAGAGTGGCCGGGAAAAACCCGCCAAATGGTTTGTGCAGCGCACGCATGCGCGAAACCGGGAGCCAACCCCAACCCTTCCGCTTGCTTTCCCCGGCTCATTCCGGGACCCGACGCGCGCACGCGCGACCCAGGGCGCGTGCGCATCACCGGGCGTGTGGGCGTCTCTACGCACGCGCCTGGCGGCCAGCCAGTCGGCAGCTGCGCAGTTCTTTCTCACTGGGCGAGAAAGCCGGGTGCGAGCCGCAACGCCCCAGGGTTACCTACACGGAAACTGAGTCTGTGTGCGGATACCTGTTTTCTGGGCATCGGCTGCTCGGTGAAGCTCAGTGGCGCATGTTCGTCACCGTTTTGCCCTGTTCCGTGGTGCGCAGGCGCTGTCGTGCGCGTGCCTTCAACTGTCTCAAACTTACTTTACCCCCTTCTCCATTCCCCTTGTCATCTCTGCCTGTTGTGCCCTTGGTTCATCCTAAAAGAATGGCTTCAGTGAGGAATCTGGTTGCCATGGTTATTATCGTGATTATCACCGTGGTGCCAGCCACAGTGATGGGTATGTTTTCTGAATCTGGGGCATTTTGGGGGATATCAGGTGGGAAGGTGACAGATAATAATTTAGTTGTGGACACGTTAAGTTTGAGTGCCTCTGGGATTTCCAGGTAGAGATTCCCAGTGGGTGACTGGAGGCTTGGGAGTGAAGGTAGGTCACTCAAGGATAGAGGTTAGGGGTAAGATGAGAAGAGGGTTCTCCCCTTAAAATACATCCTAATTCTTTGAGCCAAAAATCTCTACCGTAGGAGTCATACTCTGCTGGTGGGATGGTAGAGCGTTTCTAGAAAACAATTCAGCAATATGTATCAGGAGCCTTAAAAATGCCCGTCCCAGGCCGGGTGCGGTGGCTCACGCCTGTAATCCCAGCACTTCAGGAGGCTGAGGCGGGCGGATCACTTGAGCCCAGGAGTTCAAGTTCATTCTGGGCAACACGGTGAAACCCCTTCTCTACAAAAAATTAGCCGGCGGTGGTGGCGGGTTCCTGTGATCTCAGCTACTCCGGGGGCTGAGGCAGGAGGATTGCTTGAGTTCGGGAGGTCGAGGCTGCAGTGAGTCATGATCGCCTCACTGCACTCCAGCCTGGGCAACAGAGCAAGATCGTGTCTCAGAAAGCAAACAAAACTGAAGTACTTGTGACCTCTAGTCAGCCAATGGCTGCTTGGCTGTATTTTGAATTTAGGCCTAGTTAGCCATTCCGGATCCATCATGAACCTCTTTTAGGTTTCACACCCTTAAGCCTCAAATGTTTACTATCTGGCTCTTTATGGAAAATGTTTGCAGTTTCCCACCATCAGCAGTAACTAATGGATAGCAAATGTGTTACATACGTATTTTTCCCAACCTGTCTTTTAGCTTTGTGTGTGTGTGTTTTTTTTTCTACACAACATTGTACAATTATTTGCCTGTATGGTTTTAGGTTTCCTGCTTTGTATAATAAGGTATCCTCGACCTAAACTTATGAAAATATTCTTCTAATTTTTGTTTTATTAATTTTACTTACGTTTTGCCTTTAGTTTGCTAATCCACCTAGAACTAATCTTGTTTGTGATGTGAGGAAGGATTTAGCTTTTTTTTATTCCTGACAAACAGCCAGCATGTCAGCAGTTATACTTAGTAAATAAAACATTCTTCTCCAACTGACTTGAATTGTGATCTTTCATGTATCCGGTCCCCATAAATACTTGAATCTGTTTCTGGATTTTCTGTTTTATCCCACTGATTTATTTGTTATCTTTTCTGTGTCAATATAATATTTTGATTGCAGGAGTAAATTAAGTGGGTTTTAGATCTGTGACATAGCCAAGTCCTAAAACAATAGTAGCTGAGACAAAACAGAATTTTATTTTTCTGTCAGGTAAAATAATTTCAGAGATAGGTAGCCCAGGGCTAAAATGATGGCTTCACGTTCATCAGGCCTCCATCTTTCTGCTCCACTGTCCTCGAATTAATCTCCATCCTTACAGTCACCTCATAGTACAAGATGGCTTCTGGAATTCCAGCCATCAGATTCACATTCCATTCCAGGTAGCAGAAAGTAGGAAGAAGAAAGGGCAAATAAAACTTAAAAACAAATAAACAAGAAAAGAGAGTGAAAAGAGGAATGAAATGAAAATGGAAAAAAGAAACAAAAAAATGACTTTTGCAAACCGTTGTTTATCCATTTTTGAAGAGGAGTCTTTCTAGAAATCCTTCTCAACCACTTTTGCTTAGACTTTAGCCACATAGCCATATCTTTATTTATTTATTTATTTATTTGTTTGTTTGTTTTTATTATTTTTTTTAATAGCCATATCTTTAAAGGAGGCTGGGAAAGCCTTCTTATAAGTTACATTGTAATATTATTGAGGAAACACATTGCTACCCCATCAATATACAAATTTTGTTACTAAGAAAGGAGTTAATACTAAGTAAGCACTTGGTAGTGTTTGCCCCAAGTAGCTTTACAGTAACTTCCCAAAACTGTTGAAGCATTTTACTTTTTTTTTTTTTTTTTTTGAGACAGGATCTTGCTTTGTTGCCCAGGCTGGAGTGCAGTGGTGTGATCAAGCTCTTTGCAGCCTCAGTCTCCTGGGTTCAAGTGATCCCCCAACCTCACTCTTCTAAGTAGCGGGGACTACAGGCATGCACTACCACACCTGGCTTGTTTTTGTTTTTGTTTTTGTTTCTGAGACAGTGTCTCACTCTGTTGCCCAGGCTAGAGTGCAGTAGAGTGATCTCAGCTCACTGCAACCTCTGCCTCCCAGATTCAAGCGATTCTTGTGCCTCAGCCTCCCGAGTAGCTGGGATTACAAGTGCCCACCACCACACCCAGCTAATTTTGTATTTTTAGTAGAGATGGGGTTTCGCCATGTTGGCCAGGCTGGCCTCAAGCTTCTGACCTCAGGTGATCCACCAATCTCAGCCTCCCAAAGTGCTGGGATTACAGGCATGAGCCACAACTCCCAGCCTTGGACATATTTCTTGCAACCAGTCACTTTGACCAAATTCTCTTATTAATATTAATGTTTTAGGAGAATCTCAGATTTCCTAGATTATAATAACATTTACAAATAAAAATATATTTTTCCCTTCTTCTCAAATATTGTTACTAATCATTTTATTTTCCTGTCTTGGTGCATTGAACCAAACCTTGGAATCGTTGTTGAATCACGGTAGGCATCCTTGCCTTCTTCCTGTTTCTGATGGCACCGGCTTCAGCATGGCCTCCTTTGGTGTGATGAGTGTTATTGGGTTGTGTTAAGAGTGCATAATCTGCACTTTCGGAGGCTGAGGCGGGTGGATCACCTGAGGTCAGGAGTTTGAGACCAGCCTGGCCAACATGGTGAAACCTCGTCTCTACTAAAAATACAAAAAATTAGCCGGGCGTGGCCAGGCACGTGACTTACGTCTGTAATCCCAGGACTTTGGGAGGCTGAGGCGGGTGGATCACGAGGTCAGGAGTTCGAGACCAGCCTGGCCAACATAGTGAAACCCCGTCTCTACTAAAAATACAAAAATTAGCCGGGTACGATGGCGGGTGCCTGTAATCACAGCTACTCGGGAGGCTGAGGCAGGAGCATCACTTGAACCAGGGAGGCAGAGGTTGCAGTTAGCCAAGATTATGCCACTACACTCCAGCCTGAGCAACAGAGTGAGATTCTGTCTCAAAAAAAAAAAAAAAAATTAGCCAGGCGTGGTGGCAGTCGCCTGTAATCCCAGCTACTCAAGAGGCTGAGGCAGGAGAATTGCTTGAACCCGGGAGGTGGAGATTGCAGTGAGCTGAGGTTACGCCACTGCACTCCAACCTGGACAACAGAGCAAGACTCTGCCTCAAAAAAAAAAAAAAAAAAGAGTTCCCTTTTCTTCACATCCTTGCCAACATCAATATTGTTGTTATTCAAATTTTCTTCCTCCCAAATTTTCTTTCTTCCCCATGCTGTTATCTGAAACTAAGGCTTTCTGCATTGTGGGAGGCAAGATTTAAAAAAACAAAGCTTGGGCTGGGCACGGTGACTCACTCCTGTAATCCCAGCACTTTGGGAGGCCGAGGCAGGCAGATCGCCTGAGGTCAGGAGTTCAAGACCAGCCTGGCCAACATGGGAAACCCCATCTCTACTAAAAACACAAAAATTAGCTGGGCATGGTGGCGGGTGCCTGTAATCACAGCTTACTTAGGAGGCTGAGGCAGGAGAATCGCTTGAACCCAAGAGGTGGAGGTTGCAGTGAGCCAAGACTGCACCACTGTACTCCAGCCTGGGTGACAGAGCAAGATTCTGTCTGAAAAAAAATCCGAAGCTCTGAACTTTGAACCTATTAGCAACTGTTTATTGAGTTACTACTATGTCTGAGGCACTGAGTTAGACCCGTGGTGAAGGTGGTGGGAGCTCAGAGGGAATAATAACAGCAGCTGGGATGGGCACCTTATTGGCCACCTCCCCCAAGTTATCTTGTTTTGTTTTGTTTTTTGAGACGGAGTCTCGCTCTGTCGCCCAGGCTGGAGTGCAGTGGCCAGATCTCGGCTCACTGCAAGCTCCGCCTCCTGGGTTTACGCCATTCTCCTGCCTCAGCCTCCTGAGTAGCTGGGACTACAGGCGCCCGCCACCGCGCCCGGCTAATTTTTTGTATTTTTTTTAGTAGAGACGGGGTTTCACCGTGGTCTCGATCTCCTGACCTTGTGATCCGCCCGCCTCGGCCTCCCAAAGTGCTGGGATTACAGGCGTGAGCCACCGCACCCGGCCCCCTAAGTTATCTTTACTCCTTAGGCAGCCCTGTGTGCCATGACTGTTCCCACTCTCCCATAGTTCTCCCTATGGAGGCCACTGTCATCTGCTTAAAATTTAAGTCTGATCATGTCAGCATTCCTCGTCCCCTTAGAACCCTGTCAGTGAGTTCCTCTTACTTTTAGGATGAAGACTAAGCCTCTCAACCTGACCCAAGAGGCCTTTTTCTTGTTCTTTTTTTTTTTTTTTTTTTTTTTTTTTTGAGACGGAGTCTCGCTCTGTCGCCCAGGCTGGAGTGCAGTGGCCGGATCTCAGCTCACTGCAAGCTCCGCCTCCGGGTTCACGCCATTCTCCTGCCTCAGCCTCCCGAGTAGCTGGGACTACAGGCGCCCACCACCTCGCCCGGCTATTTTTTTGTATTTTTTTAGTAGAGACGGGGTTTCACCGTGTTAGCCAGGATGGTCTCGATCTCCTGACCTCGTGATCCACCCGTCTCGGCCTCCCAAAGTGCTGGGATTACAGGCTTGAGCCACCGCGCCCGGCCTTGTTCTTTTTTTTTTTTTTGAAACGGAGTCTTGCTCTGTTGCCCAGCCTGGAGTGCGGTAATGCGATCTCGGCTCACTGCAAACTTCCCCTCCCGAGCTCAAGCAATTCTCCTGCCTCAGCCTCCCTAGTAGCTGGGACTGTAGGTGCCCACTGCCACGCCCAGCTATTTTTGTACTTTTAGCAGAGATGGGGTTTCACCACATTGGCTAGGCTGGTCTTGAACTGCTGACCTCAAGTGATCTGTCCGCCTCGGCCTCCCAAAGTGCTGGGATTACAGGTGTGAACCACTGCACCCGGCCATTGAAGAGATGTTTTTAATTTTGATGAAATCCAGTTTATCATTTTTTCTTTTATGGTTTGTGCTTTTTGTTTCCTAAGAAATTTTGCATAACCCAAGATCACAAAGATTTTTTCCTTTTTTCTTCTAGGCTGAGGCAGGTGGATCACTTGAGGCCAGGAGTTCAAGCAGAACATGAACCAAGTGTGGGACTCTTCTGAACTCGGGGCTCTATGCAGTTGCACAGGTTGCCCGCCCATGAAGCCGGCTGTGTTCACAGTTGTTCCCAGCTAATGCCAGAGGGCCCCTTTACTTGAAGCCAGCAGCAGGGTGGGACCACTCTGGTGAACTGCCCTTCTTTGGACTTGGGTGTCTCAGTTGCTCCCTTTCTGCTCAGTGGGGCTGTATTATAATCCTCACCATAGCCTTCTGAGACCTGCTGACGGCTGTGAGAAGGGAGGAGTGTGCTAGGAACAGCCCTGGCTGGGGAGCCAGGAGACCTGGCTGGGTTTCCTCTCCTGAGTGAGCTGGGTGTGGGCTAGGATTGTATGACAACTGACCTTGGCTTGCCCTTGAATGAGTGCTTGCTAAGAGAGAAGTAGTCCTGGGAACACAAGAAGGGTGGCCCCAAGGAGATAACAATGGACACATTATTTAAACTTTTTTCCTTCTTTTGCAATTCTGCATAGTCATCCTCTCTTGCACAGAACTTCCGTCTAGAATGGTAGGACATCACCCATAACAGTCATATTCACCATGCATTACCTTATGTGTTAAAAGCATTTAGAACTCTTTAGGAGTGGGGCTTCTCTTGCAAATGAGGGAGTCTTTGTGCCAGTGCCTCAGTAGGACCAACGCTGGAGCAGAAGCCGCGAGAGGAGGGCAGTGGTGGAAATGTTCTAGATGTGTGCCGCTAGATTCGGTAGCTGCCCGCCCCATATGGCTACTGAACACTTGGAGTGGGGCTAGAGAAGCTGAGGAATTACATTTTAAATTTCATGTAGTTTTAACTAATTTAAAAAATGTCTATAGCTACATGTGGCAGTGACAACCTAGTTAGACAGCAGAGACTAAATCTAGAGCCTAGAACCACGTGATCTGCCCGCCTCAGCCTCCCAAAGTGCTAGGATTACAGGCATGAGCCACGGCACCTGGCCCTGCTAAATCTTTTTAAACCCACTGTTGACACCTGTTGCTCAGAAAAAAAAGATTCCTTTCAAACATGACTGCTCATTGACAACGGACCTGGTCACCCGAGACATCTGATGGAGATGCGCACGGAGATGAATGTTTTCACGCCTGTGAACACAACATCCATTCTGCAGCAGGTGAAGGAATAATTTCAACTCTTAAGTTTTATTATTTAAGAAATACATTTTGTGGCCGTGCGCGGTGACTCAGGCCTGTAATCCCAGAACTTTGGGATACTGAGGCAGGCGGATCACTTGAGGTCAGGAGTTCGAAGCCATCCTGGCCAACATGGTGAAACCCTGTCTCTATTAAAAATACAAAAATTATCCGGATGTGGTGGGCGCCTGTAATCCCACCTGCTTGGGAGGCTGAGGCAGGAGAATTGCCTGAACCTGGGAGGCGGAGGTTGCAGTGAGCTGAGATCGTGCCACTGCACTCCAGCCTCGGCAACAGAGCAAGACTCCATCTCAAAAAAAAAAAAAAAAAAAAAAGACATTTTTGTAAGGCTGTAGCTGCCGTGGAAAGTGATTCCTCTGATGGATCTGGGCAAAGTAAATTGAAAACCTTCTGGAAAGGATTCACCTGACTGATTTGACCTGCAAGGCACGATGAACCACTTTTAGATTTAGGGTTTATTCTTTTTTTTTTTTTTGAGACGGAGTCTCGCTCTGTCGCCCAGGCTGGAGTGCAGTGGCTGGATCTTGGCTCACTGCAAGCTCCGCCTCCCGGGTTCACGCCATTCTCCGGCCTCAGCCTCCCGAGTAGCTGGGACTACAGGCACCCGCCACCTCGCCCGGCTAGTTTTTTGTATTTCTTAGTAGAGACGGGGTTTCACCGTGTTATCCAGGATGGTCTCGATCTCCTGACCTCGTGATCCACCCGTCTCGGCCTCCCAAAGTGCTGGGATTACAGGCTTGAGCCACCGCGCCCGGCCTTTTTTTGTATTTTTAGTAGAGACGGGGTTTCACCACGTTGGCCAGGCTGGTCTGGAACTCCTAACCTCAGGTGATCTGCCCGCCTTGGCCTCCCAAAGTGCTGGGATTACAGGTGTGAGCCACCGTTCTCAGCCTAACAGTTGCTTTCTTTTCAGATCCGGAGACACACCCCTCAGCATTGTTGCCACGTGAAATTTGTTGTCTATCAGACCCCAGAGGTTCCCAGTTCTTGGTGGGCAGCAAGGGCAGAAGTGGGTGACTCACCTTCTGGCACAAACATGTTGGCGATCACCATGAGCCTGGCCAGGATGAGGAAGAGGCCACCGTGGCCCGGCAGCCCATGTAAATCATGGTGGCGGTGGCCACGAGCATGGCCGGGATGTCGATGATTCCAAACAGGGCCTGCACCAGGTAAAGGCTGAGCCCAAACTTCTGCAGGTCCATGGCCAGGCCATAGTAAGCCACAGAGTTGGAGAACCTGGGAGAGGCAGTGGAATGGTCCTTGTTCACCCCGTGGTTTACTGTTCTGAGCCCAGGGGAGGGGACTCAAAGATGGATGACACAGGATTCCTCCCCTCGGGGAGTAAAATTCCCTGACTTTCCATAAACACCCCTTCCCGGTCTCCTAAGTCTCTGTCTTTAGTGTTAGAGTTCAGACCCCTCCCTCCACATCCCTTTCCACCACCCACTCCTGGATCCAGTGCACGGGTTCTGGAGTGTGTTTGCTTTTCTCTGCAGTACCACCTCGGTGCTGAAATTAAGGCAGTGCTAAAAAATAAAAAGAGAAGAAGATGGAGGAAAGTCAAAGGACACAGGAGGCAATGTGGAAGAGCTCCCAATGGCCAAAGTTGGAGCAATTTGGGAAATAAGGTAAAGAATGTAGTATCTACTAAATAAAGGAAAAACGTCGTTGAATTATAACCCAAAGTATTTAAACTACGTGATTATACATGAGCCTATATAAATAAATGATTTAATAAAAAAGTCTTTCTTACAGAAGAACTCCAAACAATATATGTGAATATTCCATTCCTTGGCTGGGAGCAGTGACTCACACCTGTAATCCCAGCACTTTGAGAGGCCAAGGTGGGTGGATCACGAGGTCAGGAGTTCAAGACCAGCCTGGCCAAGATGGTGAAACCCCCATCTCTACTAAAAATACAAAAATTAGCCAGGCATCTGTAATCCCAGCTACTCAGGAGGCTGAGGCAGAGAATTGCTTGAACCCAGGAGGCGGAGGTTGCAGTAAGCTGAGATCACGCCACTGCACTCCAGCCTGGGTGACAGAGGGAGACTCCATCTCAAACAAAACAAAACAAACAAACAAAAAAATCCATTCCTTCAGGAGATGAAAGTTAGTTTCCCTCCCGTTGAATGCGGACTGGACTCACTTTCAAATAATAGTATATGGAAAGAGGCAGCTCACAGTGGCTCACACTTTTAATCCCAGCACTTTGGGAGGCTGAGGTGGGTGGATCGCTTCAGCCCAGGAGTTCAAGACTAGCCTTGGCAACATGGTGAAACCCCATTTCTACCAAAAGTACAAAAATGAGCCAGTCTCATAACCTGTCTCAAAATAAATAAATAGATTAAAATTTAAAAGTAAAAAAAGAATATGGAAAGAGAACATTATTTTTACAGTGGAGAAACGTGATAGACACTACCTTAACCAAGGGATTAACTTCAGCATCACCAGTAATCAGTCATGTTGACATCACATATGCCCTCATATGGTATGATATGATATGATATGATATGATGAGAAGCTCATATCACCTCCATGGTTCTCCTTTCCCAAATCCACAATCCCAGTTTAATCATGAGAAAACCATCAGACAAATCCAAACTGAGGCCAGGCACAGTGGCTCATGCTTGTAATCCCAGAACCTTGGGAGGCCAGGCTGGTGGATCATCTGAGGTCAGGAGTTCAAAACCAGCCAGACCAACATGGTGAAACCCCATCGCTACTAAAAATGCAAAAATTAGCCAGGCGTTATGGTGCATGCCTGTAATCCCAGTTACTTGGGAGGCTGAGGCAGGAGAATCACTTGAACCCGGGACGCAGAGGTTGCAGTGAGCCAAGATCATGCCATTGCACTCCAGCCTGGGCAAAAGAAAAAAAAATCCAAATTGAGGGACATTCTACAAAATACCTTACCAATACTTTTCAGAACTGTCAAGGTCATGAAAAATAAGGAAAGACTAACAAACGGCCACAGATCAAAGGAAACTAAGAAGATATAATGACTAAATGTAATGGGATATACCAACTGGTGAAATCCAAATAAATCTCTAGTTTAGTTAATAGTAAATTACCAATCTTAAATTATTACTTTTGACAAATGTACTAAGGTAATTTAAGATGATAATATGAGGGGAAACTGGGTGAAGTGGATACAGGAACTGTCTGTACTATCTTTGCAACTTTTCTATAATTATACATTTATAGAAGAATAAATATACATTTATTTCAAAATTTTATGAAGATAAGCTAACAGAATATATTTGTGAAAACTAATATTCAGAAAATAAATTTTATCCAGAAAAAAATGTATACATGGGTATATATATATAATTTTTTTTTTTTTGAGATGGAATCTCACTCTTTTTGCCCAGGCTGGAGTGCAGTGGCATAATCTCGGCTCACTGCAACCTCTGCCTCCAAGGTTCAAACAATTCTCCTGCATCAGCTTTCCAAGTAGCTGGGATTACAGGTGCACACCACCACACCCAGCTAATTTTGTATTTTTAGTAGAGACGGGGTTTTACCGTGCTGACCAGGCTGGTCTCAAACTCCTGACCTCAAGTTATCTGCCCGCCTCAGCCTCCGAAAGTGCTGGGATTACAGGCATGAGCCACCGCGCCTGGCCAAGAAAAAAAAAAAAAATTCTTATGTAAGGCAATAAGAAAAAAGATAATCCTGTAGAAAAATTGGCAGAAGTCTTGGATAAGCATTTCACAAAAAACAAGCTATCCAAAATACCAGTAAGTTCATGCAAATATTTTTCATTCCTTAAGACATCAGAGAGTTGGAAATCACAGTACAATATCACTACACACTCACTATAACGGCTAAAATTAAATTGCAGACAATACCAAGTGTTACTAGGGATGTGGAACAAGCTGAACTCATATGCTTCTGATAAGGGTGTGAATTGGCATAACCACTTTGGAAAACTGCTTGCTTCTATTACAGAGAACCACACCCATACTTTATGATCCAGCAATGCCAATCCTAGGTATGTATCTGACAGAAATGCAAGCGTGGGCCCAGCACAGTGGCTCACATCTGTAATTCCAGCACTTTGGGAGGCTGAGGTGGGAGAATCGCTTGAGCTTAGGAATTCAAGATCAGCCTGGGCAACATAGTGAGATACTGTCTCCATACAAAGGAAGGAGGGAGGGAAGGAAGGAAGGAAGGAAGGAAGGAAGGAAGGAAGGAAGGAAGGAAGGAAGGAAGGAAGGAAGGAAGGAAGGAGGGAGGGAGGGAGGGAGGGAGGGAGGGAGGGAGGGAGGGAGGGAGGGAGGGAAGGAAAAAGAAAAGAAAAGAAAAGAAAGGGGAGGGAGGGAGGGAGGGAAAGAAAGAAAAAAGAAAGAAAAAGAAAGAAAAGAGGAAGAAAGAAGGAAAGAAAGAAAGAAAGAAAAAGAAAGAAAGAAAGAGAAAAGAAAAGAAAGACAGGTGTGTTTTCTCACCAAGAGAAATGTACAAGAATATGTATAGCAGCACTATTTGTAACAGCCCAACCTGGGAAAAGCCCAGTGTCCTTCAGCAGTAAAATAGGTAGGCCGGGCACGGTGGCTCACGACTGTAATCCCAGCACTTTAGGAGGCCAAGATCTGCGGATCACAAGGTCAGGAGATTGAGACCATCCTGGCTAACACGGTGAAACCCTGCCTCTACTAAAGATACAAAAAATTAGCTGGGCATGGTGGCACACGCCTGTACTCCCAGCTACTCGGGAGGCTGAGGCAGAGAATCTCTTGAACCCAGGAGGTGGAGGAGGTTGCAGTGAGCTGAGATTGCGCCACTGGATTCTAGCCTGGGCAACAGGGCGAGAGTCTGTCTCAAAAAAAAAAAAAAATTGGTAAAGTTTCTGTATTAGTTTCCAATTGCTGCTGTAACAGATTACCACAAATTTAGTGCCATAAAACAACACAAATGTATTATCTTACACTTCTGGAAGTAAGAAGCCTAACATGTGTGTTACTAAGCCAATGTCAGAGTGTGGGCAGGGCTGTGTTCCTTCGGAAGCTCCACAGGAGAATCTGTTTGCTTGCCTTTGCCAGCTTCTAGAGGCTGCCTGCATTCCTTAGCTTGTGGCTCCTTCCTCTGTCTTCAAAGCCAGCAGCACACAGCATCTCCAAAGGTCTCTCTCTCTGACCTTCTTCTGCCACTTAAAGGGACCCTTGTGATTGGACTGGGCCCACTCAGATAATCCAGGGTAATCCTCCGTCAAGATCCTTACTTACATCTGCAAAGTCCCTTCTGCCATAGAAGGTAACACATTTACAGATTCCAGGGATTACTTACCGATTTCTAGTAATATCTATATTATAGATAGATATATTTTCTGGGTATGGTTTTTTGTTGGATATTGGTTTCTGCAAGTATCTGATTCTACTGCATACCTTGCTTTTTAAAAATAATTTTAATTTTGGAATAAATATATATTCACAGAAAAGCTATAAAGATTCAGACATCTTTGGGTGTCATTATTCCGTCTACCACAAGTAGTATATTCGTACCATGGATTGTTATACACAAAGAACGAACTAAATTACATATGACAACGTGAGTGCATCTCACAAACAGTATAAATTACAAAACTATGTAGCTCAAGTTATATAAAGCTCAAAAACAGGCTAATGTAATCTGTGGCATTAGAAATAAGGATAGTGATTCCCTTAGGGGAGGGTAAGGAGTGAAGAAGACACGGTGGGGCGGGGCTTCTGCAGGCTGATCATGTTCTGTTTCTTGACCAGTATGTTGATTAATGGGTGTGTACAGTTCGTGAGAATTTGTCAAGCTGAGCCTTGTGCATTTTTGCATGTGTGTGATACTTCAACAAAAAGTATATGTGGGCCAGGTGCGGTGACTCATGCCTGTAATCCCAGCATTTTGGGAGGCTGAGGTGGGCAGATCCCTTCAGGTCAGGAGTTCAAGACCAGCCTGGCCCACATAGAGAAAACCTGTCTCTACTAAAAGTACAAAAATTAGCCAGGTGTGGTGGCACACACCTGTAGTCCCAGCTACTCGGGAGGCTGAGGCAGGAGAATTGCTTGAACACAGGTGACAGAGGTTGCAGTGAGCTGAGGTGGCGCCGCTGCACTCCAGCCTGGGCAACAGAGTAAGACTCTGCCTCGGAAAAAGATAAATAAATAAAACTATATGTGGGAAGAAGAACTCCAAGATGATCCGTCAAATTCCTGGCCTGGGTGAACACAAACCTTCTCCCAGTTATTCGAACACTAATCTACGTGTTGTGAACGGATTTTTCAGATGTAATTCCAGTCCCAAATCACTTGACTTTAAAACAGAGAGAGTTTTCTGGGAGGGCCTGGTCTAATTACATGAGATTTAAATCTGGGTCTAAGGCCGGGCGCGGTGGCTCAAACCTGTAATCCCAGCACTTTGGGAGGCCGAGACGGGCGGATCACAAGGTCAGGAGATCGAGACCATCCTGGCTAACCCCGTGAAACCCCGTCTCTACTAAAAAAATACAAAAAACTAGCCGGGCGAGGTGGCGGGCGCCTGTAGTCCCAGCTACTCGGGAGGCTGAGGCAGGAGAATGGTGTAAACCTGGGAGGCGGAGCTTGCAGTGAGCTGAGATCCGGCCACTGCACTCCAGCCTGGGTGACAGAGTGAGACTCCGTCTCAAAAAAAAAAAAAAAAAAAAAAAATCTGGGTCTAGAGCTCAAAGACCGGGAGTTGGAGATGCAAAGCATGGGAGAGATTTGATGTGAGGAAGATGTTCCTTTGAGATGGAGGAGGCCACTTAGCCAGCAATATAGATGGCTTCTAGGATCTGAGGGTGTCCCTTGACTAACAGCCTGTAAGGAAATGGAGACCTAAATCCTACAGCTGTAAGCGGTTAAATCGAACCAACAATTGAAATGAACTTGGCTGTGATTTCTTCCCCAGAGCCTCCAGAAAGGAGGCTTCGTTCCAGCCTCCTAAGAGCCTGAGCAGAGAACCCAGCTGGCACTTCTGGCCTGCAGAATTGTAAGCT
Organism: Macaca mulatta; assembly: GCF_049350105.2. Taxonomy (NCBI): domain Eukaryota; kingdom Metazoa; phylum Chordata; class Mammalia; order Primates; family Cercopithecidae; genus Macaca; species Macaca mulatta. The sequence continues at coordinate 9,149,897 of NC_133419.1, forward strand.
CATAAATGGGTGTCATTTGAAGCCACTAAATTATAGTGATTTGTTACATAGCAATATAAGACTAAAACATTACACAAAAGATAAAGTGACCATTGAGAAATTTGAGGGACACTCAGTCAAAAACCACCAGGTTTACATTCAGATCTTTTGCTTGTTAACATGTCTGCTAACCTAGGAGGAAAGAAGGCGGAAAGGCTCCTGAGAATGTGAGCTCCAGAAACGGAGTCTTCCCAGAGAGACTGGACCATGACCAGCCAGCACTGCCACTGAGGAGAGACTGGCAGTGGCAGGGAGAATGCACAAGACATTCTCTAAGATTCCTTTTCATCTTTTTTTTTTTTTTTTTTTTTTTTTGAGACGGAGTCTCACTCTGTCCCCCTTGCTGGAGTGCAGTGGCCGGATCTCAGCTCACTGCAAGCTCCGCCTCCCGGGTTCACGCCATTCTCCTGCCTCAGCCTCCGGAGTAGCTGGGACTACAGGCGCCCGCCACCTCGCCCGGCTAGTTTTTTTGTATTTTTTAGTAGAGACGGGGTTTCACTGTGTTAGCCAGGATGGTCTCGATCTCCTGACCTCGTGATCCACCCGTCTCGGCCTCCCAAAGTGCTGGGATTACAGGCTTGAGCCACCGCGCCCGGCCTCCTTTTCATCTTATAATTCTGTGGCTCACAATATTCTAAAATTCATTCATTCATTCATTGGTTCATTCACTCAGCAAATATTTATTGCAAAGCTATCACACGCCAGGAGCTGGTTACATGTAATGTTGTAAAAGTTTTTACAGATGTGATTAAGTTATTTAAAAAAACAAAAGCAGAATAGGTAGAGTATTAATCCTGTTTTTTTTTCTCTTGAGACACTCTGCCTCACTCTGTTGCCCAGGCTGGAGTACAGTGGCAAGATCTTGGCTTGCTGCAGCCTCCGTCTCCTGGGTTCAAGTGATTCTCCTGCCTCAGCCTCCCAAGTAGCTGGGACTACAGGTGCACGCCACCACACGTGGCTAATTTTCATATTTTCAGTAGAGATGGAGTTTCACCATGTTGGACAGGCTGGTCTCGAACTCCTGACTCAGGTGATCCACTCACCTCGGCCTCCCAAAGTGCTGGGATTACAGGCATGAGCCACCACACCCAGCCACTATTAAATCCATTTCTATAAGAACGTGTGTATGTGTGTGTGTGTATGTGTGTGTGTAAGTATGTGGGTGTCATGGATGTACCTTAGTACATGTATCTTCAAGGGTACAAATTCATGCCTGACAGAAATGGGAGATGGGAGATGTTCAGAGGTGGAAGGGAGAGTAGGTTGAGAGGAATATTCACTTGTATATCTGATAACAGAAAACAACTCGCATTCAGGCATTGTTCCACCTCCTTTGCAGACTAATTTTCACAACAACCTTATGTGGTAGGTTCTATTATGATGCCCATGTTACACATGGAGAAACTGAGGCACAGAGCGGTTAAGTAACTTGCCCAGGATCACAAAGTCAGTAAGTGGCAGAGCTGAGATTCAAACCGAAGGAGCAGATTCCACAGTCCTGCTTCTTAACCAATGCGCTACACTGCCTGTTTCTGGATTCTTTTTTTTTTTTTTTCCTGAGACTGAGTCTGGCTCTGTCGCCCAGGCTGGAGTGCTGTGGCCGGATCTCAGCTCACTGCAAGCTCCGCCTCCCGGGTTTACGCCATTCTCCTGCCTCAGCCTCCCGAGTAGCTGGGACTACAGGCGCCCGCCACCTCGCCTGGCTAGTTTTTTGTATTTTTTAGTGGAGGTGGGGTTTCACCGGGTTAGCCAGGATGGTCTCGATCTCCTGACCTCGTGATCCGCCCGTCTCGGCCTCCCAAAGTGCTGGGATTACAGGCTTGAGCCACCGCGCCCGGCCTGTTTCTGGATCCTTTGGGGAAAAAAAAGTTTTTAACAATGAATATGCGTGCTTTTCAGAATTTAGAAAAAAAACCACAAGGTGGCTCAAGCCTGTTATTCCAGCACTTTGCGAGACCAAGGGGGACGATCTCTTCAGTCCAGGAGTTCTAGACCAGCCTGGGCGACATTGCAAGACCTCACCCCATCTCTATTTTTAAGAATTAGCCCGGGCTTGGTGGCAGGCACCTGTAGTCCTAGCTACTACAGAGGCTGCGGTGGGAGGATCGTTTGAGCCCAGGAGGTCGAGGCTGCAGTGAGCTACGATTGTGCCGCTGCACTCCAGCCTGGGTGCCACAGCAAGACCTTGTCTCAATCAAATCAATCAACCAGTAAAGAAAAAATCCCAGTTATTGAAGGCATTTACCATAGGGTTTGTGGAAGTTTGTGAAAGTTCACCAGTTCCTAACAATTCCTCTTTCTCCTCCCTCATCTTTTTTCGAACCCCAGGACTCCCCATCCCCACCTCAACCCAGACACACTGGCGAGGAAGGGGTAGGGGAGCACGCTCACCGCCTCCCGCTCCCCAAAGCCAGGACTGTGCAATTGATCCCAGGCGCGAGCCTGGCGTGGCTCCCAGCCGGCAGCGAAGCGAAACATTTGGAAATGGCCCCGATTTTCCGGGTGCGGTTGGTAAGTCCCAGCGTGCACGAACCAAACCTGCGGTGCCTGGGGCAGCTTTGAGCGGGTCGGGTCGGGTCGGCTTCATGGGAGAATGGCCCCACCTGCAGGCAGAGAGCTCCGGATGGCTGCTGAGTCACTTTCTCAACAAAAACGGGCTTTTGCTTACTCTTTCCAGAAGGATCCAAGACAGGACTTTCTGCTCTGGAGTTTTGAACTCAGGATCTGTTTCTCCTTCGCGGAAAGAGGAAGGTGGAGGAAAGGCAAGCCCAGGCCGGCGGGGCTACCGCAGGAAGACACCCCTCCTGGACTCGGGTTCGCAGGACGCCCCTCGCTCCCCAGAGCCAGAACTGCGCTGCCTGCCACGCTGTTGGGGACAGAAGCCCTCACAGCCTCCCAGAGTCGGGGGCCGTCCCATCTTCCCAGTACACAGGGGTCACAGCCCCAAATCCAAACCAGAGGAAAGATTCTATACCCCAGAGCTTCCCAGGGGGCCACCTGTGGTTTAAGTGCTTTATGTGCCTTAACTTTTTTTTTTTTTTTTCTCCACACGGGGTCTCGCTCTGTCACCTAGGCTGGAGTGCAGTGGTGAGAGCACAGAGCACTGCAGCCTCCAACTCCTGCATTCAAGCGATTCTCCCACCTCAGCGTCCCAAGTAGCTGGAACCACAGGTAACAGCCCTCCATGCTCGGCTGGCGCGGGATCTCCCTGTGTTGACCAAGCTGGTCTGGAACTCATGGGCTCAAACAATCCTCCCGCCTCTGCCTGCCATAGTGCTGGGATTACACACATGAGTCACCAGGGCTGGCCTTATGTCTTAACTCTGGATCCTCACAAGGACCTTACAGATGTAGGAAAGAGGCCCCAGGAGGCTGGGGCCTTACTTGCTCAGGTCACATGGATAGTCTGGCCTCAGAGCCCAGCTGATATCTACTAAAAGCGACTCCCCAGTCTGCTACAGAAAACAGATAGCTGCCCGCCTCTACTAAAAATACAAAAATTAGCTGGGTGTAGTGGCGCGTACCTGTAGTCCTATCTACTCGGGAGGCTGAGGCAGGAGAATTGCTTGAACCCGGGAGGCGGAGGTTACAGTGAGCCAAGATCGCACCACTGCACTCCAGCCTGGAGACAGAGGGAGACTCCGTCTCAAAAAAAAAAAAAAAAAAGAAAGAAAGAAAAAGAAAAACAAAAGAAAGAAAGAGAGAGGGGAAGAAGAAAAAGAAGAAAGAAAGAAAGAAAGAAAGAAAGAAAGAAAGAGAAAGAAAGAAAGAAAGAAAGAAAGAAAATGGATAATAATTCATTGCCTGTAGTCCCTGTTGTTATCAACACCAATTATTTAAATGTGCAGGAAATCCAGTGGAATGAAATCAACACGGTTGTTTTTTATCAGCCCTTCCCCTTAGGATTTGTCAGCTTCCAGTAGGTGGCGCTACTGCATATGGGCTGCCTTTGTATTTTTGTCCATTTCACATCTTCATGCCTGTGAACCTGTTAGGAATTCCTTCCTGCCCACCTTGCAAACTTGATTAACCATCTTTTAAAACTAGTCTAAATGCTGTCTCCTGCCTGAAGCCCTCAGCAGCCCCAGCTAGCAGAAATGCTGTCAAGATACATGTCTCACTACATGGAAATTACGATTTTCCTGTCTATCCCCTTCTGGATCCAGAAGTGTTTTTTCCAGAGTGCGACACTTCCCAGAATCCACTGGAGAGCCCGCCCCAGGGGCATATCAGGATGGGACAAGTTACATTCTGGAAAAGCTGCCTTGGTGATTCCAGTAGTCCTCCCACCCAGGTGAGACTCACTGCCCAGAAATGGGGTTCCTGGGTTGGCATGATATCTCATCTGTCACCACATCTCAGCGTCCAGCAGAGGCCGAGTGCTGGAAAAAGGGTGTGGGAAGAGATTGAGTTCACACGGCTCACCTGCTCATTGCATTAAGAGTATTTCAGAACAGAGTTTTTCAGTGGGGGCAGAGAGCATGCCCCTGCCTTGGGTGAAAGACTTGGGCATGAGCCTGTCACCTACCAGATCACCATGAGACAGCATGTGACCTTGTGGATGGCCGGGGTTCGGAAGAGGTCCAAGATCGAGTTGGAGGTGTGGACACTTGCAAACTCGCTCTGGATGTAGGAGCTCACCGCCTAGGTGAGAAGAGTCTGCTCAGGGGAAGCGAGTGAGCTGGGACCCCACATCCCTGCAGGGAACCCCTTCATCTGTGTGGAGGAGAGCTGGGGTTGAGGTCTTTGGTGAGGTGGCTGGCCCTTGTCTCCTCTCCATCCAAAGACTGATGGCACTTGAGGGGCTGTTTCCAGGGTGTTGAGAAGCTCCAACACGAACCCCAACAGTACTGAGGTTCTGTGGTTCTGGAGGGCCTCCCACCCCATTCCTGGTATAGACTTGAAGACTGTGTCAGATAAGAGCAGGGGTTCCAAGTGGTTCTGCCACTTCCTACTGTATGTTCTCAGGCAAGTTACCTGACCTGTCCCCACTTCAATTTCCTCATTGGCAAAAATGAGACATGAAACGAGGTTATGTACATAAAGCTCTTAGCCTAGTGCCTGGCATGGGGCTTGAGAAATGATGCGTATTGATAATAAATGGTAACTATCTTATAATAAATGGTATTTGTGATAGTACTTTTGTTATTGATTCCCCAGTAATTTTACTTTGTGGTTGCTATTTTAATAATTTTAGTTTATTATTTTATTAAAATTTCAACTGGATGTCAAGGTTAATAGAGTTATTTCCTCATTGCAAAGATGGATCAACTGATGAGCAAAGCAGTTAAATTATTTATCCTAAATCACACAGTCATTCAATACCTAGACAACATCTTTCACACATCAGAACTCTGCCTGTACTGTGTATTCCCAGCGTCTACACCTGGATGGCACGTGAGTCCTGGGAAGTTGCTAAATTCTAGTACAACTGGAGGTTGCCAGCAAGACTGAAGACTGTTCCCACCCTTCCTTCCTCCCAGCTCGCTCACCTCCTTGGTCAGCCTTTCCCCTTCCTCCTTCCTCCCATTCATTGCAGCCACCTTCTGCAGATTCTGTACAGCTAAGTGGGACTTGCCATGCAGGAGGAGCCAGCGGGATGACTCTGGAAGCCACCTGGGATCGAGAGGAGGAGGAAGAAGGATCTGGGGCTGGGTAGAGCTCATTCTGTTCCCCAAACCCAACAGCTCCTTGTCCACCTTCTTTCAGACCCAGAAAAGGTGATCTGTCCTCCTGTCTGTTGTATCAGGAAGTCTGGGGGCCGTGCCAGCTTCCCTTTTTTTGCAGCAAATCATACAGAGACTCACTGAACAGTATTTAAAGACTACAGAGGACTTGGCCAGGCACGGTGACTCACACCTGTAATCCCAGCACTTTGGGAGGCCCAGGAGGGTGGATCGACTGAGGTCAGGAGTTCAAAACCAGCCTGGCCAACATAATGAAACCCCGTCTCTACTAAAAATACAAAAAAACTAGCCAGGCGTGGTGGTGTGTGCCTGTAATCACAGCTACTCGGGAGGCTGAGACAGGAGAATCACTTGAACCTGGGAGGTGGGTGTTGCAGAGCCGAGATCGCTCCACTGTACTCCAGCCTGGGCAACAGAGAGAGACTCCATCTCAAAAACAAAACAAAACCAAACAAAAAACAAACAAAAACTACAGAGGACTTAAGATTTCAACAGACCCGTGGTTTTTCTTTTTTTAGACAGAGTCTCACTCTATCGCCCAGGCTGGAGTGCAGTGGCACAATCTCAGCTCACTGCAACTTCCGCCTCCCGGATTGAAGTGATTTGCCTGCCTCAGCCTCCCGAGTAGCTGGGATTACAGGCACCCACCACCATGCCCGGCTAATTTTATTTAATTAATTTATTTATTTTTAGAGACGGGGTTTCACCATGTTGGCCAGGCTGGTCTCAAACTCCTGACCTCAAGTGATCTGCCTGCCTCAGTCTCCCAAAGTGCTAGGATTACAGGTGTGAGCCACCGCATCTGTCCCAGACCCGGTTTTGAATCTGGTTCTGACCCCAGCTGTGTGGCCTTGAGTGAGTCATGGGCCCTCTCTGTAATGAGGCTGTGCCTCATTACCCTCTTATAAATGCCCCAGTTATATTCTTATAACTTTATAAGTACTTAGAGTACTTATAAAATGTTGAGGGATGTGAAGGAGTTGATGAAGGCAAAAGCTCTTGGGATGTTCCAGGGCCCCACACCAATGCAAGGGATTTTACCAGAGTGTCCCAGTAGCCATTTGTGAGGACTTGAGAGCTTGCAGCCTCCACGAATGCCTGCCATCCTTCGTGTCCCACGTCAAGTCCAACAAGTCCCGGTCACCGCACACCCCAACCTCTCCCAGGGCCAGGTGAAGACTCGGCCACACAGGTGCACCCTCCCCCACCCCACTCTGTTCAGGACATACCAAGAATAGAGGAAAAAGATCAGGAAAGGAGCAGAGACGGCAAACTGCAGGCACCGCCAGGGGCGAATCAGGTAGGCTATCCCCGCCAGGATGAGCTGGCCCAGGGTGAAGGAGTACCCCAGCAAGATACCTGCCACAGTCCGGCCCCGGGTGGGCATCCACTCCACAACTGGGGAGAAAACAGTGACATGCAGTGTCATTCAGCTACCCATGTGGTTAATTCACCACACCCCCCTTATGATTCTGACAGCTTAAACTCATTCCAGAGACCTGCTGAGACACAGGCAAAGGTGTCCTTACTGCACTCCAGATGAATTCTAAGTGGATCAAAGAACTCAACAAACAATAAAACCACAACAATGCCGGAAGAAATCAGGGGAGATTATTTTACAATCTTAGAGTAGGGAAAGGCTTTTCCAAGGACATCACAAAACCCAGAGGCAATAAAAGGGGAGGTTGACAAACTTGGAGTTGTAAAAATAAAAAATGTCTGCATTGGAATAAAACAAAACAAAACACCATAAGTCAAGCCAAAAAAAGTCAATAAAAAACGTAAAAATATAGTTGTTGTAACCCAACTAACAGATAAACTAACCCAACTAACAGATAAAGGATTAATTTTGGGCTGGGTGCAGTGGCTCACTCCTGTAATCCCAGCACTTTGAGAGGCTGAGGCGGGTGGATCACCTGAGGTCAGGAGTTTGAGACAAGCCTGGACAACATGGCGAAACCCTGTCTCTACTAAAAATACAAAAATTAGCCGGGCATGGTGGTGTGTGCCTGTAATCTCAGCTACTCGAGTGGCTGAGGCACGAGAATTGCTTGAACCTGGGAGGCGAAGGTTGCAATGAGCTGAAATTAATTGGACCACTACACTCCAGCCTGGGTGACAGAGCTAGACTCTGTCTCAAAAAATAAAAAAAGAAAGAAAGAAGAAAGACTAATTTCCCTAATACTGGAAGAGTTTTCACAAATCAATTAGAAAACAGCCAACAAGCTAAAAGGAAAATGGGCAGAGGTGCTCAACCCCATGCAAAGACAGAAAACACTAATTTTTGTAAAGAGCAAAACTTGGAACAACCTGAATGTCCATCTACAGGGGACTGGTTAAATAATGACGACACACCCTTACGAGGCAGCTGTAAGGAATTAATGAGGAAGCTTCTTCCCAGTGGGCAAGAAGCCCGGGCGTCCAGCCCTTCAGCAAATCCTTCAGAATTGAGCCGGAATCTGAGCTCTCCTCGCTGCCTCCACTGCTGCCACCGTGGCCCAGCTCAACCTGGTCTCTTGCTTGATGACAGCAGTAGCCCCTTAACCGGCCTCCCTGCTTCTGTCCTGGTGTCACATGGCAGCCAGATAAATCTTATCAGATCTCAAATCCTAAATCAGATCGGGTCTCTCCCTGGTCAAAATCCTCCAGTGGCTCTTGTCTCATTCAGAGGCAAAGCCAAGGTACTAGAACGCTGGCCACAAGGTCCTGCAGAACTGCCCTCCGCGACCTCCCCTGTCGCCCACCTCCCAACTCTGCTTCAGCCACAGGGCCCTCCTTGCTCTTCACCCTGGGCACACTTTCCACGGCAGGGCCTCTGCCTGGCAGTTCCCTCTGCCTGGAATGTTCTACCCCAGAAACCTGCAGGGCTCACTCCCTCAACTCCTCCCAGTTTCGCTCAGAATGACCCCTTTTCAGTGCAGTCTTCCCAAACCACGCTAATTAAAACTGCAGACCCCTCTCCTCCAACCCGGCCATTCTTTGTGGGGTTTTTTGTTTGTTTTATTGAGGCAGAGTCTCACTCTGTCACCCAGGCTGGAGGGCAGTGGTGCGATCTCGGCTCACAGCAACCTCCACCTCCCAAGTTAAGCAATTCTCTTGCCTCAGTCTCCCGAGTAGCTGGGATTACAGGCGCCCGCCACCACGCCCGGCTAATTGTATTTGTAGTAGAGACGGGGTTTTACCATGTTGGCCAGGCTGGTCTCAAACTCCTCAGGTGATCTACCCGCCTTGGCCTCCCAAAGTGCTGGGATTATAGGCATGAGCCACCGTGCCCGGGCAATCTGGCCATTTTTCTCCCCTTTCCAGGCTTCGGTTTTCCTCTGTAGCACTTACTGTCTTCGAACAAACTATACGATTCGTTATGCGTGGTGGTGATATCGCCCCTCGCTAGAACATGGACCCCAAGGAGCTGGGCTTTGCTGTGTTCACCGCAACCTCTAGAGCCTCTCCAGGCACTAGAAGGTCCTCTATCAGGCAGTGGACCAGTGACAACTTGGTTAAGTAGAAGAATCAAGATACAGAACAGTGTGCACAGGAACAAACATGAGGGGAGGCATATATATATATATATACATAGGCGGGGGGTCACTACACTTGTGCGGTGTGACCCGAGGCAGGGCATGGCCTGTGGTGGGAGCTCCAGGGCACTTGATAGAATCTCTGCAAAGTCGTCTTTACAGGCTGAGATGTCCTAAGACAGCGCCCGTCCTCTCCAGCCTCAGGAGGTGTTAAGAGGCTGGGCAGTCTCTGATGCGTATGCGTGCATGCGTGTGTGTGTGTGTGTGTGTGTGTGTGTGTGTGTGTGTGTGTGTGTGTCTGTATGTGTCTGTGTAGGTGTTAGAGCCCATTCCAGCATAAAGTGGACCTCGGACACCTGTTTCAAGCCATGGCCGGATGCTCACCCTGCAGAGTGAGCTGTGTAGGCTGGGATTTGCTGAGATCCCACTTTGTGCTGGGAGAGGGAGGGGAGGTCAGGTGTGCTGGCCTGGTGCGTCCTGGTTCTCCGGTCCCAAGATTTCTCCCTGACCGCTGATATAAAAGACCCATCCTATCTTTGCACAGCTGACGGTGGCAGCAGTTTCTGCGCCCAGTGATGTCCCCAGGAGCAAGCTAAGTGTTAAAATGAAGCATAGGTGGGTGGCAGGCCTGTGTCCTGTGTGGGCTTCCTACTGCCCTGCAAAGCTTTCTCCAAGGACCACCCAGGGACTGCCCAGAACCAGCCCAGAGTGAGGACTGAGTCTGCCATTTATCACTTGGGGGCACAACACTCCAAGCTGGCATTAGGAGCCAGGTCTCCACCATGAAGCTGAGGAATCACCAGCCTTTTTAGAGTCACACAATTTCAGGACTGGCTGCAGCCCTGGGGACCATCATGGCTCACTCCCCTCCTGTGTCCCTGTGGCCTCTGTGTCCCCACACTAAGCCTGGAGACAATAGGTGCTTAGTAAGTGGTTATTTTTGGCTAATTAACAAATAAAATAAACCTAACCCTCTCAGTTTACAGATGAGTACACTAAAGCCCAGACCTGGGAAAGGCCATCCAGGGACTCCCCACCCACAGCCAGCAGGGCCACCACTACCCGGGAGCCCAGGTCCCCCAAGTCCAGAACTCTGGCGGGAGGCTTTGAGATGAGGTTGCTGGATGAGAATCCCAACTAAACAACATGAGAAAAATGTCCAACGACCCTGGACGTTGCCATCCCCGTGTCCCCCTGCCCCTGCCCCCTGCCCCCACCCGCCCCACTCTTTCAGGAGCCCCAGTCCTTCTCGGCCTCTCCTCGGCTGGACTCACCCAGGGAGAGGGAGTTGAGGATGATGCCAGAGAAGGTCATGCCCATCAGGAACCGGAAGACGCAGTAGGCACTGAAGGAGCTGAAATACGCTGTGGCGGACCCCGAAGCTGCCAGCTGCAGGTAGGACCAGACCAGGGGGGCCTTGCGGCCCAGCCTGAGTCCAGAGAATGGGCACAGGCATTAGAGTTTTGAGAGGCAGCAGCAGCATCCCCCAAGAAACAAATTGGCAGCCCACGCCTGCCCCTTCCACCCGAGCAGGGGCGTTATCAAGGCAGTCACGTCACGGGGAAGATGGGGTACCCCGCGAAAGCCACCCCTCCAAAACAGAAACTTGAAACTGCTGGGCCCCAGGCTTCGTGGCAGAGGTTAGTCACAGACACAGGGACATGGTGTAGAAGGACGTTGGCAAGGAGATTTAGTCCAGGCTCGAGGAAAGGCAGGGACTCTACAAAGCCCCAGAGGGGCGTGTGGCAGGTGGGGAGAGGTCACCTGAGCACTGTTCTGGCTAGAGGGAGGCCTCGAACCAGCACTCACAGCGGGTGAGCCCTTGGCCAGTCCCCAGTGTGGGAGCAGGAGCCAGGGTTGAGTCTTTACGTGGACTAGAGGGTTGCCATGCCACAGCGGGGCCCGAGGACAGGATGCAGGGTTATTTGCCCTATTTGCAAATGAGGGTCCAGGGCCAGAGCGCACAACCCCAATTTGGCCAGGAGGGAAGCAGGCCAAGAAGGGAGGCAGCTTTTCTTCTCCACACACCCCATGACCCTCTCACTCATTCACTCACTCACTCACCCACCCACCCACCCACTCACCACCCATTCACCCACCCACCCACCCACTCACTCACCCACTCACCCACCCACTCACCCACTCACCACCCACCCACCCACACACACACCCACTCACCACCCACCCACCCACCCACTCACTCACCCACTCACCCACCCACCCACTCACCACCCACCCACCCACACACTCACCCACCCACCCACCCACCCACTCACTCACCCACCCACCCACCCACTCACCCACCCACTCACCCACTCACCACCCATTCACCCACCCACCCACTCACCCACCCACTCACTCACCCACCCACCCACTCACTCACCCACTCACTCACCCACTCACTCACCCACTCACTTACCCACTTACCCACTCACCCACTCACTCACCCCCTCACTCATTTCTTCATGCATTCTTTCATTCACTCATTCATTGTGACACAATGTTCATTGATCATTAATCACCTCTAAGTGACAGGCCTGAGTTGAGGGCTGGTGACAAACGAGACACTCTGGATAAGACACAAGCTCACATGTAGAAAGACCAGGATGTGTCATGACATGGTGTGATGAGGGCCTGAGGTGTGTGGCACAGGGAGCCATCTACATTCCAGAGTGTGGGGTGGAGTCCGGGAGGACCCCCCAAACCTGAACTGAGAGAAGAAGGGCAGAGCAGAAGGGAGAGGGGAGAGAGAGCGAAGAGGAGGAAGGGGAAAGAGGTGCAGAGAGAGAGAGACGTGGGAGCCAACTTCAGAGCCATGAGCTGGCTGCACATCGCCGTCTGTCAATAGGGGTCAGTTAGGCTGGGCGCGGTGCTCACACCTGTAATCCCCGCACTGTAGGAGGTAGAGGGAGGAAGATTGCTTGAGCCCAGGAGTTTGAGACCAGCCTGGGCAATATAGTGAGACCCTATCTCTACTAAAAAAAAAAATTTTTTTTTAATTAGCTGGGTGTGTTGGTGGGTGCCTGTAGTCCCAGCTACTGGGGAGGCTGAAGCAGGAGGATCGTTTGAGTCCAGAAGGTTGAGGCTGCAGAGGGCTATGTTCGTACCTCGGCACTACAGCCTGGGTGACAGAGTGAGACCTCACCCTAAAAAATAAGGGGGAGCAAGTTAGGGTTCGTACTGGCTCATACATACAGTGGGGTGCAGTGTAAAGACTAGGAGGAGTGGGACAGCTCTTTCTGAAGGAATAGGAGAGGAGGCCTCCAAAGTGAAGAAAAAGCTGGGTACAGGACCATGTGGGGTGTATGCCAGCATTTGCATAAAAAAAGGATGGCTAGGCCTGTCACCTCAGCTACTTGGGAGACAGAGGCAGGAGAATTGCTTGAGCCTAGAAGTTTGAGACCAGCCTGGGCAACATAGTGAGACCTCATCTCAAAGAAAAAAATGGGGGGACATGAAGAAGAAAACAAATACAAAACAAGAAAATAAAAATGGGGGAATAGAACATATACACCCACTTGCTTGACTGCATAGAATCATAAAATGTCTCTGGTAAAAGACATAGAAACCAGGCTGCCCTCTGGGGGTTACTGCAGGGAGGGGCACAGGCAGGAAAGGGGTGATCCCCAGCAGGCTCTTCTGTGCCTTTTGGGATTTGAAGCCATGTGAATGTACTATGTGTATTATCTGTTTAAAATGCACAAATCAACTGTAACAAAGAAAAATGAATGCAGAGGCCAAGGCTTTCTGGCCTGCACTGGGTGGCTGGGGCACTTATCCCCACGGGCTCACCTGTCTGCCAGGCTGCCAAACACGGCAGCCCCCACCAGCACCCCAGCCATGTAGACAGACTGCGCCAGGTCTCGGAGAGTGCGGGCCTCACACACCAGATCCCACTGCAGGGAAGACGTGAGCACTTCAGACTGGGCCTCGGCAGCAGCCCCCCACGCGCCCAGCCCCTTCTGACCTCCATCACGATGGTGGATGGGAAAACACTGTGGTTATAGACCCAGCCGTCCTTGCAGCGCTCCGTGGCCATGTCCGGGCCGGAGGAGTTGGGGCTCAGCAGGGCCCACTAAGGCTTGGTGAAGCGCCGGCGGGGCTCAGGGGCCCCAAGCTGGTCCAGGGGTACGGTGGCCCTCAGCCAGGCCCCTGAGTCATTGGTGGAGGCCTCAGTGTGGTTGGCAGGGCCCCGGCAGTGGTGCGGGGGGACAGCGGCCGTGAAGTTCTGCAGGAAGTTGTGGCAGGCCAGCAGGCCGCAAGACAGCAACAGCAGGGCCGTATGGATGAGCTGGAAGCGGCCCATGCCGCCCAGAGTGTCCAGCAGGTCTGTGAAGGCCATGGCCATAGGCCTGACCTGAGGCCCAGCCTGCCTGGCTTTATGTAGAGAGGCCGGGGAGGAGCCCTGGGAGTGGGAGGAACAGGCCAGGGGTGAGGACTGCAGACATCCTGTGCACCCTGTGTCAGAGGGCTCAGGTTACACCCCATAGGAGGGTTCAGGTGTCCCCACATCTGCAGGGCTCCCCTCCCCCATGCCCTTTCTCTAGGTCTCTCCATCTCTTACCCTGAGGGCTGAGTCACAGCCCACCACCCAGATCCGCAGGTCCAGCCACCCTGCCCACTGCTCTCACCGGCAGGACCCCAGCAGTGAACGGAGCACCGTCACGTTCCTTTTCCTCCAGAAGACACCGAGGCGTGTTTGGAAGCCTCGATTCCAGTCTTGGCACATGGGACACAGTCCCTGTCACTAGGCTCCAAATCGCAGCTGGAGCCTTAAGTGCTGAGAGTTCAGAATAATGGGGTGCAGTGGTTACAGATGCTTACCCTTCCCCACTTCCCAAGAAGGCAGGGACTTGGCTGCACAGGTGACACTTGGGAAAAAGCCCTTTTAAAATGCCCAAATAGGCCGGGCGTGGTGGCTCATACTTGTAATCCCAGCACTTTGGGAGGCTGAGGCAGGTGGATCACCTGAGGTCAGGAGTTCTAGACCAACCTGGCCAACATGGTAAAACCGTCTCTACTAAAAATACAAAAGTTAGCCAGGCGTGGTGGCGGGCACCTGTAATCCCAGCTGCTTGGGAGGCTGAGGCAAGAGACTCGCTTGAACCTGGGAGGCAGAGGTTGCAGTGAGCCGAGATCACGCCACTGCACTCCAGCCTGGGCAACAAAAGAGAAACTCCGTCAGAAAGAAAGAAAGAAAGAAAGAGAGAAGGAGAGAAGGAGAGGAAAGAAAGAAAGGAAAGCAAGCCCAAATAGGGCAGTCAGGAGGAAGCCCTGCTCTTCCCACTCCCACCTCAATGACTCAGAGTTTTTGAGAGGTTAGGGCCCCAGGTCATCCAGACTCTGGTGTTCCCATCCCCTCATCAAATAAAACCCAATCCGGAGAGCAAGTAAGGGTTTGAGCAAGATGGCAGGGCCCTGCACACTCTCCCGCCCTCCAGCCCCTCACACACCCACCGAGGCTCCAGGAAGAGCTGAGCCACTGCCCTCACTGCTGAAGACCCTGAGCCTGACAGGACCTGGACTCCCAGTGAGGAGGTGACAAGGGCAAAATGCAAGCTCAAGACAGCAGCGTGCGGGCAGCCTGCCCCATGGGGCGCACAGGAGCCTCCACCGCCATCTCTGCCCCGACACTGGGGCCCACAGTAGCTGACAGCAGCCCACCCCCACCCTCCCCCAACTCGGCCTCTGCTCTGCATTTGCGGCTTCGCCCCATCCCCTCTTCCTTCCCCCAAGCCACTCTTATCTCTGGTAAGAAAAATCTCGGATCCCGGAAGGGCCTGGAGGGGCTTATATAAGTGCAGGTGTCTGGGTCACAGGGGCTCCCCACAGAAGGACCTGAAGGCGGCTCCGCGCTCCGGGGAGCTCCCTGGGGGACTGGGTGTGTGCTAAGTAGAGGTTTGAGTTTCAGCCAGAGCCTCACCTCAATGGGCTGAAGTGTGCAAGAAAGGTAGGGGTCAGGCCTCCTGGGCGGCGGGGAGGGCATGTAGGATCAGCAGAGTCATGTGGGACCTCAGCTGTGTGGCCCTGTCCCTGCAGCTGGGGCCCCTCCTTCCCAACCTCCCAGGGCCAGGGGTAGCCTGGCCCAGATACCCAGTACTCCAGTAGGGGTTCAGGCTTCAGGTCAAGGGGAAAGAGATGGAAGGGTTGGAGGGGAGGGGTGAGCTGAGGCCACGAGCTGCCCCCATGGGCCAGGGCCTGCAGGTGCCCTCCAGGCAGTAGACTGTGGAGAAACAAGTCACAGACAGATGTGGGGCCTTTTCCTTTATTATTTGGGGTTCCTCTATATGGAACATGGGACCTCCGCACTCCAAGCCTAGTGCCTCTGGCACCCCCATAACCAGTACACAAGTCCCTGAAGAGTCCCCTTTAAAATCACTAATATAAAAAAGGAGCGAAGGAGGGAAGGCCGACCGCCCACAGATTGGGCAGCTCCTGGTCGGCAACAGGGCCAGGGAGGGACAGAGGGGGCACTGGCTTTGGCACAGGAAGGCACAGGCGTTCCCAGCCCCGGGGTCTCCCCGAGCTAGGAGGCGGCTCCACATGCCTGGACTGCAGACCGTGTAGAGCTAGTGGTTACAGTTTACAGTCTGCAGGCAAGGCCCGGCCGGTGCTGCTGAGTGGGTGGCCTCTGAAGTAAGGAGAGGGGACACATCAGGATGCTGGGGAAACCTGGGGCTGTCCCGAGGCAGGAACAAGCGAAAGCTGCCTTCCTGGCTTGGCAATGGAAGGGGCCCAGGGAGTCCATCCCGAGCCCATAGCTGGCGCAGGCAGGGGCCACACAGCTCTGCCCAGAGCAGATGAACGATGGTGGCTGGGAGGAGAGGGGACAGGAGGACGAGGCTGCCTCTCTGCTCCAAGGAAGGCACTTGCAGCTGGCGTGGCCTGGTGTTGTGTGGCAGGAGGCATGGCTTGGCAGACGAGGAGGGAGGGGAGCACGGCAAGGGGGACCGAGTCCCTGCCTCATGCAAACATGGTCAGCTGCAACCACTGCGGGAGAGCAGGCAGGTCAGCCGGGGCCGCAGAAATGGCTGCCTGGCTTCTTCCCCACCCAAACCCCAGGTCCAGCCCCCAACTCCACGGCTCAGGAGCCACCTCAGGGACCTCATGAAGGGGCTACTTTCTTACCTCCTCCACCCCCAGGAAACCAGAGTGCTGCTCCCATAGAGGCCTCCAAAGGCCTGGGTCTCCCCTCCTGCTCCTTTCCCAGAATTCAGACACCCCCACCCCAGCCTTTCAGGACTCAGGGGGCCTGGACTTCAGGGTTGCCTCTGGGGCTCAGGCTCATTTCCAGGAAAGGACAGGGAACACTGGCCAGATAAGAAAACTCGATCGCCTGGACCTCTTCCCCCACCATGGGCCCGGGGAGGTTCCCACCTTAAACAAGTCAAACGTCACGACTCCATCCAGATCTGTGTCCAGAGTCTTGAAAAATCCTGTGTGTTCAAGAAAAGGTGATACAGGGCTGAAAACTCAGTGGGACATTCACGCAGGGCCAGGCCTAGCCCCCTTCCTGCCTGGTCCCTCTCTACCTCCCCACAGTACCCCAAGCTGACACCCCTTGAACCTGGGAAGCTTCACCCCTTCCAGCTGCCTGAGAAGCTGCCATCAACTCCCTCCCTCCCCAACTCTCCTGGCACTCAGCCAGGGCCCCCCAAACCCAGAACCAGGCCTCTCTGGCACACATCCACAGCACTGGCCTGTATCTGCTAATTCACCCATCTGTCATTCCCCCCAGCTCCTTGGTGACGCGTTTGGGACGGAGCTGGACACTCACGGAACATGGTCTCTAGCCGCACCAGGCAGCACACGAAATTGTCAAAGTCGACCGCCAGGTCGGGCTCTGAGTAGCGGGTGATGATGAGCTCATAAAGCTTTTTGTTGAGCTTGAAGCCTGGTCCAGGAGAGTGAGTGAAGGTCAGGGAGGCGCAGCCCCTGCCCAACAGGATGGGGAAGGGGTTGAGTCCCTAGGAGGGGGCTGGAGCTAGGCAGGGTGCTTGGCGCCTTTTCTTCTCCAGAAGGGGCATGAAGGCCTCCTGGGCAGGGCCAGTAGCTATGAGGGGCTGGGCAAGTGAGTGCCGGTCTCTGGGCCCAGGTCATGCCAGGGAATCAGGAGTGGGCCAGTGAGGGCTCAGGGGTCCAGCTTAGTTTGTGCTGAATGCCCTGGCCTTGTGCTTAAGCGGGCTGGGGTGAGTGAGCCTTGCATCTCCCTCACTGGAGGCTCTGCAGCCTGGCTCTGCCCCTGCTGGCTGTGAGGCCTGAAGTCAGTCACTTTCCTTCTCTGAGCTTCTCTTTTGTCATGTGCACAGTGGGGATGGTAAAAGACACTAGCCTCGTTAGGCTGCAGAGAGGAAGGAAGGAAGGGAACCCAGTAACGCACTTCGCTCAGTAACTGCGGGGAAAAGGACAAGATGGCTGTTACCACGTCACCACCAGCACCATGGGGACAAGGGCCTGGGGCATAGGAGCAGTGGGGCTACCGGTCCCAGGCCCCACAGGTGCCATCAGCCTTGGGGTCTCACCTGCCGACTCGATGGCCATCCGCATCTCATAGGCACTCATGCTGCCCGACTTGTCCAGGTCAAACTTCCGGAAGATGGACTGGGGTGGGGGCAGAGGGTGAGAGCCAGGCTGAGTCACCCGGCCCTTCCCGCCGGCCTGGCCCGCACCTACACGACTGAGGTGAGTGGGGACAACCTACCAGGTAATTCCGGATGCGGTTCCACAGGATGTTGAACTCCACCAGGCCCAGCTTCCCATTGCCGTCACGCTGGGTGGCCGTTAAGAAGGAAATTCCACCACTTAGACCAGGCATGGGAGAGAGTGGGCAACTGTGCGGAACGGGAGACAGCCGCAGAGCCAGCAAGCTGACTTGGGGTTGGGTGAGGAGAAGCAGCAAAAGCCACACACAGTCAGCCCACAGCCGGGCTTGCATCGTTCTGAGCTGGGCTGCAGTGGAGTGGGCTGGGGAGGGTTCAGAAACAGCACCAGCCTCAGGGTCAATGGGGACCCAGGTCTTGCTCCGCCTTTCACTTGACACAGGTCTGTGCCTCAGTTTCTCCCTCCCAACCAACAGGAAGATGTCCAGGGAGGCATCTGAGCATCAGGCACCGTGTGTATGTCCACACTTCATATGGCTCTGTCCCGTTCTCTGCACTGTCCTGGGACAGTTTTCCCAGCACGGATACCTCCACCCAAAACCCCACTCAGGAGACAAAAGCAAATGGAAGGATACATCCATGAGGTTCACCATGCTGCGGCACGACTCTAGGCTGAAGCCCTTGGTCCGCAGGTCTTTGTCTGCAAGAAAAACCAATTCCAACACCTCCACCTAGCGAGATTCCTGTACCTGCCCCTGCTGGGAGCACTGGGTGGGGCAGAGTCAGGGAAGCACAAATCCTGCCCAGTGGGTGCAATATCTGGCAGAGGAAGTGGGCAGGATTGTTTGTATCATCAGGAAGTACAGGCAAAGCATGTTAGCAATCAAGCCAAAGTCCCAACAGCCACAATTAATCCAAAGTAAAAAGAAACGAGTGTGAAACAGAAAAGCGCAAAATTGGGTAGAAAGATGGGGCAGGGCAGGGCTTGCTGCAGGCTAGGAGGGCAGGCAGTGCTTCACTGGCAAGGAGAGGAGGAGAGGGGCTCTGGTTAAGGAAACCATGTGGATGGAGGTCAGTGGCAACAAAGCCGAGGGGAGGGGAGGAGAGGGGAGGAGAGGGGAGGAGAGGGGAGGAGAGGGGAGGAGAGGGGAGGAGAGGGGAGGAGAGGGGAGGGGTTGCCAACAGTTGTCTGCACTGGGGAGTGAAGCCAGTCACATGGTGTTCCCCAAGCCACTCAGCCTGGTCCAGGAGGCTTTGAGAGGAAGGGTAGACTTTTCCTTGGTACTAAGGTGCTGCTCCTGCTTGCTTTTTTTTTTTTTTTTTTTTTTTTTTTTGAGACAGGGTCTTGCTCTGTTGCCCAGGCTGGAGTGCACTGATGTGATCACAGCTCACTGCAGCCTCAACCTCCCTGGGCTCAAGCCATCCTCCCAACTCAGCCTCCTGAGTAGCTGGGACTACAGGTGCACGCCACCAGGCCTGGCTAATTTTTGTACTTTTTTGTAGAGACGGGGTCTCTCCATATAGTCCAGGCTGGTCTTGAACCCCTGGGCTGAAGCGACTCCTGCCTCGGCCTCCCAGAGTGTTGGGACTACAGGTGTGAGCCACTGTGCCTGGCCAGGTTGTGCGTCTAATCTCACAAAGGCACAGCACCCGAGCACAGGGATTCCCAGGACAGGAGGTCAGGAGGAAGAGTATGGGATGGAAATGGCAGGAAACCGGGCTCAGAAAAACTGGAGGGTTCCCGGATTCATGCAGACCAAGGGATGGGGTTCAGCTCAGTGTGTGGGCAGGGGCCTGGATTCTGATGTGGAAGAAATGGTGGGGTGGTGTGGCAGCCCCGCGGGGACTCACGTTTGCTGATGATCCTGTTGAGGATTGTCCGCAGCTCCTTCACGCTGATCTCCATGTCCTGGGGAGAGAGAGGAGGTGGCACCTGCCCCAGGAAAGGGCTGCCCCTCACAGGCCCCTCCCAACCCACCATGCCCCAACCTACCTCCCCTGCCAGCTGCCTGAAGAGGGCCTTGAAGTTCTCATCAATCTCCTCTTCTGAGAGCACTTGCTGGACCGAGAAGAGGGGAAAGCAGGTAAGAGAGGCCCTGGCCCTGCCTGTGTGGAGGCGGCTGGAGGGAGGGCTGAGGCCGCATATCTGCTACAAGTCACTTCGCTTCTCTGAGCCTCACTTTTCTTTTCTTTTTGAGATGGAGTCTCACTCTGTCACCCAGGTCGGAGTGCAGTGGCGCGATCTCAGTTCACTGCAACCTCCGCCTCCCGGGTTCAAGCCATTCTCCCTGCCTCAGCCTCCTGAGTAGTTGGGATTACAGGTGCGCACCACCATGCCCGGCTAATTTTTGTATTTTTAGTAGAGACGGGGTTTTGCCATGTTGGTCAGACTGGTCTCGAACTCCCGACCTCAGGTGATCTGCCCACTTCAGCCTCCCAAAGTGCTAGGATTGCAGGTGTGAGCCACCGCACCCAGTTTGAGTCTCACTTTTCTAATCTGTGAAAAGGTAATCTTGTCTCTGCCCTGCCCAACTCCATGCCCAGGACTCGTGACCTAAATGAAGGGGGTGCTGTGCAGCTTAGGGAGTAAAAGGCAAGAGTTTGGGCCGGGTGCCATGGCTCATGCCTGTAATCCCAGCACTCTGGGAGGCTGAGGTGGGTGGATCACCTGAGGTGAAGAGTTCGAGACCTGCCTGGCCAATATGGTGAAACCTTGTCTCTACTAAAAATACAAAAATTAGCCGGGCGTGGCAGCGTGCGCCTGTAATCCCAGCTACTCCGCAGGCTGAGGCAGGAGAATCACCAGTGAGCTGAGATCACACCATTGCACTCCAGCCTGGGTGACAGAGTGAGACTCTGTCTCAAAAAAAAAAAAAAATAGGTAAGAGTTTGGATCCCTACTGTATGGCCTCAGGCAAGTTCCCTAACCTCTGTGAACCTGAATTTCCCATTCAGAGGAGGTATAGTAACAAGACCCGGACAGGGTTGATGTGGGGAGGAAATGAGGTAACACAGGTGAAGTGCTCAGCACAAACCCGCCACCAGGTGAGAGCTCAGGGCCTGTGCCATTAGTATCACAGGTCCTCTGCAAACTGTGAAGTGTTGGGTCGATGAGGGATTAGCATTACTCCTATGGCTCCCGCCAGGAGGGGATCTTCCCTGTTAGCAGGAACTCAGGGGACAGGACATCTGGGTCCCCATCACACACCCAGGGGTGAGGAAGAGAGGAGGACAGAGTCTGGTAGGGTGGGACCACGCACCTCGTCGGGGAGATTGGCCTGGATCTGGTCATCCAGCTCGCTGCAGAGAGTGGGGAGGAAAGGAGCCAGTCAGAGGGGGACAGCAGAGGGCCAAGCGGGGGAGGTTGAGAGAGGGGAGAGTGGCAGGGGCTGGTCCATGACTCACGCTGTCCCAGCACTCTTCTCCGAGAAGAAGCGCAGCACGAAGTCGCCCTCCTTGTTGGGTTCGAAGGTGGAGGGCACCACCACATACTCCCCAGGTGGCAGGCGGAAGCGGGTGCTGACCTCTCGCAGGTTGATGAACTGCTCTGAGCGCGCCCGAGACGCATTGGCCAGGAAGAAATCACGCTTCAAGTGTAGGGCCGGCTGGCCCACCAGCTGGTGGGAGGGAGGAGGGAGCAGGGCTGCAACTGCCCACTCAGCCCACCTTCAGGGGCCGCCCCCAGACCCAGACTCCAGGCTCCTTGTCTTGGCCAAGGGACTAGAGAGCTAGGACATGACTCACTCACAGCCTGTGTGACCCTAACAAGACATTTTGCCTCAGTTTCCTCATCTGTAAAATGTAACAACCCTACTTACCGCAGAGGAGAGGAGAACCAGATTGCAGATCAGGCATGTGTTTCAATAACATGGTCATTGTTATCATCGGGAGCTTTCCCCAGGCCAGGCACTGCAGGGTACTCAGCACCTCACTTGCTGTTCTGCCGTTATGCCCATTTTACAGACACAAACACAGACTCGGAGCTTAAGCAACTGCTCAAGGGTACAGAACTCTCAGCTTGTCTAATGCCCTGCTCCTGACATTGCTGGACTGCCCTAGTTGGCACTTACTTGGTGTAGATGGGAAGGCAGGAAGAGCCTCATGTGTACATGTCAGACAGGAGCTCTGAGGACCAGGGCTCAAATCCAGCTCCCTCACTGACTACCTGTGCTGCCCCTTAGGAGGGCAATGTTTGCTCTGCCCACTGAACAGGTGGGGAGAAGCATTTTTCAAGCAGTGAAACAAGGTGACTTCTTAGCTCTCCAGGCCAGGGTGGGTTTGCCACTGGGCTGCTCCCCTGTGGCACCATCAGAGGTGTGTGACTGCAGGTGGGTCAAGTGCCACACCTACCTCCGGAGGGACCTGCAATAGAGAGACACGGGAAGTCAGAGACGTGTGTTTGTCCCAGGGCGGGGTCATGGTGCGTGCTGGGCAGAGGTCCTGAGTTCTCAGACGGGACTGATGGGATGAGGAGGCAGAAGGCAGGGCCCTGGGGACCCAGATGCGGTCCCTGCACCAGAGCAGGGCCCCAGGAGGGAGGGCTCAGGCAGGGTCCTCTTGGTCCTGGTAATGTCTGCCCTAGGACTCCACTCTTGAGTCAGAGGCTCCAGGCCAGCCCTCGGGGTGGCCAACTGCAATGTTCCAAAGCCCAGGGACAAGAAAGGGCCACCGCAGGCTGCTGCCAGGGGGTCTGGGTGTGGGCTAAGACTGCTACCAGCAAGGTCCAGAAGTTTCTGTCCCTGTCTTGAGGGCAGTGTGTGAAGCAGGGCAGCTATAGGGCAAGAGCAAGGAGTTCTAATCACAGAACGACTGGCACAGCCGCACCTTGGCCGACAGGCCCTCCCTATCCCCTGTCTTTCCCCTGCCAGCTTCTGCTCACAGCCTCCAAGACGGAAAGCTCAGTACTTCTGGGGTCAGCTGAGCCAGCTCCCTCCTCCAAGAGCAGCAGGCCGCCCTCTAAGCGGGAGGTTAATCCCAGAATCTCCCTTCCCTGAGCCAACCCTCTTCCTCTCTTTCAGCCAGAGGGCCTCAGCAGGTGCCTCCTGGAGGCTGAGATCTCCCAGCCCTCAGGATGGTGGCGGGAGTGGAGAGTGGGGGTGTGGGGTGGAATTTGCGGGGAAGGTTACGGCCCCTGGCGCCCCCTGGCGGAAGCCTGCGTGCGCTGCGGGTGGGGGGGGTGCCAGGTCCTCTGCCTGCTCAGTGAGATCCACGGGGGATCCATCCTGCTCACCTCGTAGACTGCAAAGCCAATAGTCTCCATGTCGCGGCCGAAGCGGCGCTCGCGGCGGCGGTGCTTCTGCATAAGGGCGAGCACGAAGCTGCAGCCTGACTCGCGGTCCCCGTAGTCGTCTGGGTCATCCGTCTCATCTAGCCGGATCTTGAACTGGGGGTTCACCCAGAAGGTGGCTGCGGGCAGGTGAGGAGGCGGGGATCAGAGGCAGGGCGGGGCAGAGCCAAGTGGCCCCCAAGCCTCCCCAGCAGGCTCCCGTGTGTGCATTCATTCATTCAACTAATATTACTGAGCGCAGGGAGCAGGCAGGGTGATGGGCAGGCTGGGCCAGGCTCGGTCCGTGCCCTCAAGGCCTGTATTTGGAAACTAGAGGCTTAAGTGTGAGCAAGTCCATTAAGTTAGCGAGCAGAGCAATTGCAAAAAAAAAAAAAAAAAAAAGCAAGCAGAGTAGATCAGAGTAGGGGGCCTATGCCCTGAGACCCAAAGGGGCTGCCCTGGGAAGCCACTGAGAAGCAGAAGCCAGGCGGAGGGCACCCCAGAGCAGAGGTGGGGAAGGGCCCCACGCATCTGCGGACAGGGAGCACCTTCAGAGGTTCCAGGGAACACGGAGATCCAGGGCAGCTGCAGGGCTCGCAGGAGCCGGCCAGGGGCTAGGGGCGTGTGGACTGAAGCAAAGGGTAAGGACCCTCCCACAGCTTGCAGCAAGGAGGGATGTGACTGCATTAGGACTCTAAAAGGTGGCTAGAGTGCTGTGTGGACAAAGACTTAGAAGAGGGCAAGAGAAAAAGCAGGCGTCTGACAGGAGGCCACAGCCAGCCAGCAAGGGAAGGCAGGGGCTTGCATTTCTGGCAGTTGGGTCATTTTGCTGCCTGAAGAACCCTCTTGACTAAAACAGCCCAGTGCGGGATAGAACGGTAAACTGCAAAACTTATTTTTAAAAGTACAGCATCCCCTGCCCTCCATTGACAATAATAATAATAAAGATAATAACAACTTGGGTGAGGATGTGGAGGGATCGGAACCTCACAGGATGCTGGCAGGAATGTAAAATGTTGCAGCTGCTCCAAAGAACCCTCTGGCAGTTTCTCAAAAGGTTAAACACAAAGCTTCGTATGACCCAGAAATTCCACTCCCAGCTCTATACCCAAGATAAATGAAAACATGTGTCCATGCAAAGTCTTGTTCATAAGAGCGTGGCAGGGCGCGGTGGCTCACGCCTGTAATCCCAGCACTTTGGGAGGCCCAGGCAGACGGATGACTTGAAATCAGGAGTTTTGAGACCAGCCTGGCCAATTTGGTGAAATCTCACCTCTACTAAAACTACAAAAATTAGCCTGCCATGGTGGCCCATGCCTGTAGTCCCAGCTACTTGGGAGGCTGAGGCAGGAGAATCGCTTAAACCCGGGAGGCAGAGGTTGCACTGAGCTGAGATCATACCATGGCATACCAGTCTGGGCGACAGAGTGAGACTCAGTCTCAAAAACAAATAAACAACCCATAAAATTAGCTGGGCGTGGTGGCGCATGCCTGTAATCCCAGCTACTCAGGAGGCTGAGGCAGGAGAATCACTTGAACACAGAGGCAGAGGTTGCAGTGAGCCAAGATCGTGCCACTGCACTCCAGCCTGGGTGGCAAGATTCCATCTCAAAAAAAAAAAAAAGAGAGAGAATGTTAATGGCTGCATTATTTATAACAGCTGAGTGGATGAAACTACCCAATTATCCATCACCTAAAGAGTGAATATACAAAATGTAGAGCCC
The DNA here is from genome assembly GCF_049350105.2 of Macaca mulatta. Lineage (NCBI taxonomy): Eukaryota > Metazoa > Chordata > Mammalia > Primates > Cercopithecidae > Macaca > Macaca mulatta. The sequence continues at coordinate 9,174,731 of NC_133419.1, forward strand.
AACAATGGAATACTATTTGGCAACCAAGAGGTACAACATACATGCTACAACATGGAGGAATCTTGAAAACATTATGCTAAGTGAAAAAGGCCAGCCACAAAGGACCATGTATTATACGATCCTGTTCACACGAAATATCCCGAATAGGAAAATCCATAGAGATAAGAAGTAGATTGGTGGTTGTCAGGGCTGCCGGGAGGGCTGGGGAGTCATGGCTAAGGAGTACCTCATTTGTTTTTGGGATAATGAAATGTTCTAAAATTGACATGGTGATGGTTGCACAACTCTGTGAATATACTTTAAATAGTATATTTAAATTGTATATTTAATAGTATATTTAAATCGTAATACATGGCCAGGCGTGGTGGCTCATGCCTGTAATTCCTGCACTTTGGGAGTCCAAAGCAGCTGGATCACCTAAGGTCAGGAGTTTGAGACCAGCATGGCCAATGTGGTGAAACCCCGTCTGTACTAAAAATGCAAAAATTAGGTGGCCGTGGTGGCAGGTACCTGTAATCGCAGCTACCTAGAAGGCTGAGGTAGGAGAACTGCTTGAACCTAGGAGACGGAGGTTGCAGTGAGCCGAGATCGCACCACTGCACTCCAGCCTGGGCAACAGAGCGAGACTCCGTCTCAATAAACAAACGAATGAACAAACAAATAAATAAAATAAATTGTAATATACTTCAGTATATTTAAATTGTATATTTAAAAGTATATTTAAGGCCGGGCGCGATGGCTCAAGCCTGTAATCCCAGCACTTTGGGAGGCCGAGACGGGTGGATCACAAGGTCAGGAGATCGAGACCATCCTGGCTAACCCGGTGAAACCCCGTCTCTACTAAAAAATACAAAAAACTAGCCGGGCGAGGTGGTGGGCACCTGTAGTCCCAGCTACTCGGGAGGCTGAGGCAGGAGAATGGCGTAAACCCGGGAGGCGGAGCTTGCAGTGAGCTGAGATCCGGCCACTGCACTCCAGTTTGGGCGACAGAGCGAGACTCCGTCTCAAAAAAAAAAAAAAAAACCAGTATATTTAAATTGTAACTTTAAATAGGTGACTTGTATGGTATGTGAATTAACTATCAATAAAGATGTTTTTTAAAAATAGAAAGTAGGAACCCTGCAAGGTAAATAATGCTAAAGGGCTTCTGTAGACCCCTGAGTCCCGGAGTATAGAAGCAGATGATAAAGATCTACCTGAGGTAGAGAATCCAATAGGAGGTTCTTGCAATTAAACTGGAACCCCCTATCAGGAATGTCAGCAATTAAGTATGAAAGAAAATTAGGCTGGGGCGCAGTGGCTCACGCCTGTAATCCCAACACTGTGGGAGGCTGAGGAGGGTGGATCATTTGAGGTCAGGAGTTTGAGACCAGCCTGGCCAACATGGTAAAACCCAGTCTCTACTGAAAAAATACAGAAATTAGTCAGGCATGGTGGTGGGCACCTGTAGTCCCACTCACTTGGGAGGATGAGGCAGGAGAATCGCTTGAACCCAGGAGGCAGAGGTTCAGTGAGCCAAGATCATGCCACTGCACTCCAGCCAGGGCAACAGACCAAGACTGTGTCTCAAAAAAAAAAAAAAAAAGAGAGAAAGAAAATTAAACCTCCCTGGAGGGAAGGAAAAATAACCTCAAGCCAGCCTTCATATGACCTTTCAGTTTTAATTCACACTGCCTGTGAAACCTTAAGAAGATAATTTAGTTTTAAAAGTGTCCTTCACCAGGCACAGTGGCTGATGGACTGTAATCCCAGTGTTTTGGGAGACCGAGATGGAAGGACTGCTTGAGCCCAGGAGTTCAAGACCAGCTTGGGCAACATAGGGAGACCCCATCACTACAAAAAGTAAAAAAAATGAGCCAGGCATGGTGGCATGGATTTGTAATCCCAGGTAAATCAGGAGGCTGAGGTGGGAGGATCACTTGAGCCCAGTTCAACACCAGCCTAGGCAACCTAGCAAGACCCCATCTCTACAAAAAATTTAAGAAGTTAGCTGGGTGTGTGGCATGTGTCTCTATCATAGTCCCAGCTACTTGGGAGGATAGCTTGAGCCCAGAAGACTGAGGCTGCAGTGAGCTATGATTGCACCACTGCACTCCAGCCTGGGTGACAGAGTGAGACCCTGTCTCAAAAAAAGAACAAGGTGGCCAGGTGCGGTGGCTCACACCTGTAATCCCAGCACTTTGGGAGGCCAAGGCAGGTGGAGCACAAAGTCAGGAGTTCAAGACCAGCCTGGCCAAGATAGTGAAACCCCATCTCTACTAAAAATATAAAAATTTAGCTGGGCGTGGTGGCACACGCCTGTAATCCTAGCTACTCAGGAGGTTGAGGCAGAGAACTGCCTAAACCTGGGGACTGGAGGTTGCAGTGAGCCAAGATCATACCACTGCACTCCAGCCTGGACAACAGAGTGAGACTCCGTCTCAAAAAAAAAAAAAGAACAAGGCTGGGTGTGGTGACTCATGCCTGTAATCCTAGCACTTTGGGAGGCTGAAGCAGGCAGATCACATGAGTCCTGGAGCTCAAAACCAGCCTGGGTGAGGCGGTAAAACCCCATCTCTACAAATATTAGCTGGGCACAGTGTTGTCTGCCAGTAGTCCCAGCTATTGGGGTGGCTGAGGTGGAAGAATTCTTTGAGCCTGGGAGATCGAGGCTGAAGTGAGCTGAGATTATGCCATTGCACTCCAGCCAGAGCAAGACTGTGTCTCAAAAAACAAATAAATAAAAAAGAACGAAAATGGTGTTCTGGATTGGTGGCATTCCAGGTGACTAGCAGAAACACCCTGGAGCAATTTAACTTTATCTGAAGACTCAAAGAACTCTCTCACAGGTGAACTTCTAGGCCAAGCAAGGCAGAGATCTCACAAGCAAACAAGGCGTGATAACTGAGCAGCAGCCACAGTGGACAAAAATTGACCACTAAGACTTCAGATATTGACCTTATCAGACACAGAATATAAGACTATGCTTGCTATATTTAAAGAAATAAATGAAAAGTTTGAAAATTTGAGCAAAAATGAACAGATTTGAAAAGATCCATTATATCTTCTAGAAATAAAATTTTTTAAATTGAAATTAAGTTCTTGGAAGAAATAACCAACAGATTTGACAGAGCAAAAAATAAAATTAGTGAATTGAGAAAGGAACTGAAGGAACAACCCAGAATGCAATCCAGAGACACTAAGAGATGGGAAATCTAAAAGCAAGATTAAGAGAAAGAGAGGATTGAGTGAGAAGGTCCAGTTTATATTTGATTAGAATATACAGAGAGTGGGAAGGAGGTGATATTCTCAAAGATCATGACTACGGATTTTCTAAAATTGTTAAAAGACATCAATTCATAGCCAGGAAGTTCAATACATTCAAAGCAGAATGAAAAGAAATCCATAGCTCCACGCATCTTGGTGCATCGTATAGTATGAAGGAAAAAAAAATTTAAGATTTTTTCCAGAAGGCAAGGTAGACAGACTCCTGGCTTACATAGCGATGACGGAAGCAGAACAAGGAATAATAGTGTCTTTGATAGGCTGAAAATAATGTCAAGCCAGAATTCTATATCCAGAGAACTGTCAAGAATAAGCACACTCTAAAGGCATTTTAGACAAACACTGAGAAAGTTTATAACCCACAGACCCTTGCTAAAAAAAAAACAATACAAAAAGGACCAGGTGTGGTACTTCATGCCTGTAATTCCAGCACGTTGAAAGGCCAAGGAAGGAGGATCACTTGCACCCAGGAGTTCAGGACTAACTTGGGGCTGGGCGTGGTGGCTCACGCCTGTAATCCCAACACTTTGGGAGGCTGAGGCAGGTGGATCACTTGAGGCCAGGAGTTCGAGACCAGCCTGGTCAACATGGTGAAACCCCATCTCCACTAAAAATATAAAAATTAGCTGGGTGTGTTGGTGCACACCTATAATCCCAGCTACTTAGGAGGCTGAGGCAGAAGAATCGCTTGAACTTGGGAGGCAGAGGTTGTGGTGAGTCGAGATCGCGCAACTGCACTCCAGCCCGGGCGACAGAGCAAGACTCTGTCAACTCCCCACCACAAAAAAAAAAAAAAAATTATCTGGGCATGGTGGCTGTGGTCCTAGCTACTTGAGAGGCTGAGGTGAGAGGCTCACCTGAGACCACGAGATCAAGCCCGCTCAAAAAGAAAACAAAACAAAGGAAATGCAAAAGGATATATTTCAGGTGGATGGAAAATGATCTCAGATGAAAGGTCTGAGAATGCTAAACAAAAATGCTGTTATTCTGTGGGTAATCCAAATAACATGGGCTATCTCAAATCATGATGATGTTTGAGATAGCCCATGTTATCTCAAATGATGATGTTTGAGACAAAAAAAAAACACTTTAGAATTAAAATATTAGCCCACCATAGCATCATAAACAAAGGAAAGGGGTGATTCAGGCTTAATTTCTAAAGTTTTTGCATTGTTCAAGAGGAAGGTAAAGACATTGATTAGGGCTGGGTGAGGTGGCTCATGCCTGTAATCCTAGCACTTTGGAAGGCTGAGGCAGGTGGATGGCTTGAGCTAGGAGTTTGAGACCAGCCTGGGTAACAAAGCAAAACCCCATCTCTACCAAAAAAGTGCAAAAATTAGCCAGGCATGGTGGTGTGTGCCTATAGTACCACTCAGCTACTCGGGAAGCTCAGGTGGGAGGATGGCTTGAGCCCAGAAGATAGAGGTTGCAGTGAGCTGAGATCAGGCCACCATACTCCAGCCTGGGTGACACAGCCAGACCCTGTCTCAGGAAAAAAAAAGAAAGAAACTGATTAACTAATTTCAGTATGTATTAAGCAAACTCTTATGTCTTTCAAACTCACAGAGAAAAAAACCAGTAGAGAGAAAAGCAGGAACTCAATACAAAGGGCAGCATGACAGGAAAGACAGGCAGAAAATAAGTAAAAACAGTAAGTCAGCTGAAATAAATACAGCATTAATCACTGTGAGTGTAAATGAACTAAACTCTCTAGTCAAAGGACAAAATTTTCCTTTTTTTTTTTTTTTTTTGAGATAGAGTTTTGCTCCTGTCACCCAGGCTGGAGTGTAATGGCACAATCTTGGCTCACTGCAACCTCCACCTCCTGGGTTCAAATGATTCTCCTGCCTCAGTCTCCCAAGTACCTGGCATTACAGGTACCCACCCCAACCTTGCCCGGCTAATTTTTGTATTTTTGGTAGAGATGGAGTTTCACCATGTTGGCCAGGCTGGTCTTGAACTCCTGACCTCAGGTGATCCATCTGCCTGGGCTTCCCAAAGTTCTGGGATTACAGGCGTGAGCTGCCGCGCCTGGCCATGGACAAAATTTTTCAAACTGGATTACTAAAAAGTCCGCTAGTGCTGTTTACAAGAAAACAAAACACTGGGCTATAGAAAGATTGGACATCAAAGAGTATAAAAAGATATATTTTAAAAATTCAACAAAAAACCCTCCTGAATCAGCTATAGAAACATTGGCTGGCCGGGCGCGGTGGCTCAAGCCTGTAATCCCAGCACTTTGGGAGGCCGAGACGGGCGGATCATGAGGTCAGGAGATCGAGACCATCCTGGCTAACACGGTGAAACCCCGTCTCTACTAAAAATACAAAAAACTAGCCGGGCGAGGTGGCGGGCGCCTGTAGTCCCAGCTACTCGGGAGGCTGAGGCCGGAGAATGGCGTGAACCCGGGAGGCGGAGCTTGCAGTGAGCTGAGATCCGGCCACTGCACTCCAGCCCGGGCTACAGAGCAAGACTCTGTCTCAAAAAAAAAAAAAAAAGAAAAAAAAGAAAAGAAACATTGGCTGAAATAGACTGGAAAGTAAAAATAATTATTACAGATGAAGGTGGTCACTAGATTTTTAAAAATGTTTAATTCCCTAGGCGCTTATAAGAATTCTAAATGTGATGTACCAAATATCATAGCTCAAAATATATAATGAAAAATAATTGATAGAAATATAGAGAGAAGTTGGCAAAGCCATTAGGATACGATTTTTATCATCTTTCTTTCAGTAATTGATAGATTAAGCAGACAAAATAATAAGTTTGATATAATGGACAATTATAGAACAATCCCCCTAATACTCAGAGAATAGCATACTGGTTGAGAGAACAGGCTTCAGGATCCCTCTGCCTGGGTTCAGATCCCAGTTTTGCCACTTCGTAGATCAGTGACTTCAGCAAGTTGCTTAAATCTTTCTGTGCTTCAGTTTCTTTATTATCCCTAAGATAGGGATAATGATAGTACTTGCCTCATAGGCTCAGTGTGAGTTAAGCTAATTATAATATTTAAAATACTTAGGAGTGCTTTACATATAGTCACAATTTGTTAGCCAGTCTTTTCAAGAACGAAGTAATCTTTTTTTTTTTTTTTGAGACGGGGTCTTGCTCTGTCTCCCAGGCTGGAGTGCAGTGGCCGGATCTCAGCTCACTGCAAGCTCCACCTCCCGGGTTTACACCATTCTCCTGCCTCAGCCTCCCGAGTAGCTGGGACTACAGGTGCCCGCCACCTCACCCAGCTAGTTTTTTGTATTTTTTAGTAGAGATGGGGTTTCACCGTGTTAGCCAGGATGGTCTCGATCTCCTGACCTCATGATCCACCCGTCTCGGCCTCCCAAAGTGCTGGGATTACAGGCTTGAGCCACTGCGCCCGGCGAACGAAGGAATCTCTACGAAAATTCATCATACACTGAGCCATAGCACTAGCTTCTGTTCACTTCAAAGCTCTAATCTTATGTAGGTCACATTTTTTTGCCACAAGAAAATTAAGTTAGAAATTTTTTTTAAGTTTTAAAAAAATTACTCTAAAATAACTAGTTTATCAGAAAGAGATGATAGTGGTAATGAGAAATTACATAGCATGACCATGAAAAATGTACGTATATTAAAAGAGAGAGCTATCAAATCAATAACCTAAACTTCCACCTTAAGAAAAGGCAGTTAAATAAAAGGAGTAAGTTCTAGTATTTGACAGTAAGGCAGGGAAATTATAGTTAACAATAGTTTATTGTATATTTCAAAATAGTTAGAAGAGAAGAATTGTAACATCTCCAACACAAATAAAAGATCAATGTTTGAGGCGATGGATCGCGATGACCCTGATTTGATCATTACACATTGTATATGTTATCAAAATATCACATGTACCCCAAAAATATATTCCACTATGATATATCAAATAAAAAAATGGATTTATTTAAAAAAAGAAACTAGAAAATGAACATTCAGGGGCCGGGCGCGGTGGCTCAAGCCTGTAATCCCAGCACTTTGGGAGGCCGAGACGGGCGGATCACAAGGTCAGAAGATCGAGACCAGCCTGGCTAAATACGGTGAAACCCCGTCTCTACTAAAAAATACAAAAAACTAGCCGGGTGAGGTGGCGGGCGCCTGTAGTCCCAGCTACTCGGGAGGCTGAGGCAGGAGAATGGCATAGACCCGGGAGGCGGAGCTTGCAGTGAGCTGAGATGCGGCCACTGCACTCCAGCCTGGGTGACAGAGTGAGACTCCGTCTCAAAAAAAAAAAAAAAAAAAAAAAAAAAAAAAAAGAAAATGAACATTCACTGGTTCTTGGGATTTAAGAAAAAAGAAAGTGGGCAAATTGAACCCAAAGCAAGCAGAAGAAAAGAACTAATAAAGATTAAAGTCCAAATACATGAAATAGAGAATAAACAATAAAGAAAAATCAATAAAGCCAATAGTTCTTTGAAAAACTCAACAAAATTGACAATTCTTTACCTGGCCTAAACAGGAGAAAAGACAGAGGACTCAAATTACTAAAATCAGGAATTAACAAGCAGCATCACTACCAACCTAACAAAAATAAAAAGATTACAAGGAACTACTGTGGACAATTATATGATAATAAATTAGAAAATACAGACAAAAAGAACAAATTCCTAGAAAGAAACAAACCACCAAAACTGACCTAGGAAAAATAGAAAATCTAAATAGACCTATAATAATAAAAAGACTGAATCAACAACAAAAAAAAACTTCTCACCAAAGAAACGTCCAGGACCAGATGGCTTCAAAATTCCACCAAACATTTAAAGACAAATTAACACCAATCCTGAAACTCTTCTAAAAAACTGAAGATGAGGGGATACTTCCTAACTCATCCTAGGAGACCAGCATTACCTTAAAGCCAGATAAAGACACCACAAGAAAAGAAGATTACGGACCAATATCACTTATGAATATAGATGCAAAAATCCACTCCCCCCCAAAAAAAGCTACAAACCCAACCCAACAGTATATTAAAAGGAATATACACCATGATGAAGTGGGATTTATCCCAGAAATGCAAGGGTAGTTCAACAAAGGAAAATGGATCAATGTAATATACCACATTAATAGAATGAAGGGGAAAAAAACCTCATTCATCTCAATTGATGCACAAAAAGCACATCAGTTCATGATTTTAAAAATTCAGAAAATTGGCCGGGTGCGGTGGTTCGCACCTGTAATCCCAGTACTTTGGGAGGCTGATGTGGGCGGATCACAGGGTCAGGAGTTTGAGACCAGCCTGACCAACACAACTGGTCTGACAGGTGAAACCCCATCTCTACTGAAAATAGAAAAATTAGCTGGGTGTGGCAGTGTGCGCCTATAGTCCCAGCTAGGGACTAAGGGAGGCTGGGGCAGGAGAATCACTTGAACCTGGGAGGCAGAGGTTGCAGTGAGCAGAGATGGCGCCACTGCACTTCAGCCTAGGCGATAGAGCAAGACCCGGTCTCAAAAAAAAAAAAAAACACGAAAAACTTCAGTGATACCACTTCACACCCACTAGGATGGCTATAATCAAAAAGAAGAGCAATAACTAGTGTTAAAGAGGATATGGAGGCCGGGCGCGGTGGCTCACGCCTGTAATCCCAGCACTTTGGGAGGCCGAGGCGGGCGGATCACAAGGTCAGGAGATCGAGACCACGGTGAAACCCCATCTCTACTAAAAATACAAAAAATTAGCCGGGCGCGGTTGTGGGCGCCTGTAGTCCCAGCTACTCGGGAGGCTGAGGCAGGAGAATGGCGTGAACCCGGGAGGCGGAGCTTGCAGTGAGCCGAGATCGCGCCACTGCACTCCAGCCTGGGCTGGGCGACAGAGCGAGACTCCGTCTCAAAAAAAAAAAAAAAAAGAGGATATGGAGAAATCGGAACCCTCACACATTGCTGGTGGGGTTATAAAATGGTGCTGCTGCTTTTGAAAACAATTGGCAGTTCCTCAAAAACTTAAACATGGAATTACCCTATGGCCCAACAATTTCACTCCTAGTTACAGGCCCCAGAGAAGTGAAAACACATGTTCAAACACATGCACATGAATGTTCACAGGAACATTCTTCACATAGCCAAAAACTGGAAATAACACAAATGTCCATCAACTGATGAATGAATCAGCAAAGTGTGATAGATCCATATCATGAAAGATTAATCTGCCATAAAAAAGAGATGAGGTACTTCTACACCATAAATGAACCTTGAAAACATTATGCTAAAGCAAAAAAGTCCAGAATAGGTAAATTTATAGAGACAAAAAGTAGATTCGTGGTTGCTAGGGAGAAAGGGATAGAAAGTGACGGCCAGTAGTTACAGGATTTTCGGGGGAGGGGGTGAAGAAACGCTCTGGATAACAGTAATGCTTACACAACACTGGTACACTAAAAACCACTACATTTTACACATTAAAAGTGCAAATTTTCTGGTGTGTGAATTATATTCATTCACAATTTTCAAAAACACTATGTATCAAAATTGTGTAACTTAATTAAGGATGTACTTAGAAGGAAATTTATCACTTTAGTTGCTTAAATTTTAAAAATCTAAATTAACGAAATAAGCATCTAATTTAAGAAGTCATAAAATAAAGTCAAAAAATCAATCCAGGTCAAGCATGGTGCCTCACACCTATAATCCTAGCACTTTGGGAGCCCAGAGTGGGCGGATCACTTGAGGTCAGGAGTTTAAGACCAGCCTGGCCAACATGGTGAAACCCGGTATCTACTAAAAATAAAAATAAAAAAATTAGTCGGGCATGGTGGCGCATGCCTGTAATTCCAGTTACTTGGGAGGTTGAGGCAGGAGAATCACTTAAACCCAGGAGATGGAGGTTGCAGTGAGCCCAGATCGCACCACTGCAGCCTAGGTGCAAGAGTGAGACCCCGTCTCAAAAAAATAAATAAATAAATAAATAAAAATAAATCCAAAGAAAGTAGAAGGAATGAGATAATAAACAGTAAAGATTAATGATATAGGAAAAAAACACTACCAGGCACAGTGGCACACACGTATAATCCCAGCTACCTGGGAGGCTGAAGTGAGAGGATCACCTGAGCCCAGGAATCTAGCCTGCAGTGACCTAGGATCACAGAGAACTAGGATTGTGCCACTGCACTCCAGCCTGGGCAATAGAGCAAGACCCCATCTCTAAATAAATAAGTAAAAATAATAAAAGAAAAAGAAATACTATAAAAAGGACCAACAAAGTCAGAAGTCATTTCTTTTTTTTTTTTTTTTTTTTTGAGACGGAGTCTCACTCTGTTGCCCAGGCTGGAGTGCAGTGGCGCAATCTGGGCTCACTGCAAGCTCCACCTCCCAGGTTCACACCATTCTCCTGCCTCAGCCTCTCAAGAAGCTGGGACTACAGGCACCCGCCACCACACCCGGCTAATTTTTTGTATTTTTAGTAGAGACAGGGTTTCACTGTGTCAGCCAGGATGGTCTCGATCTCCTGAGCTCGTGATCCACCCGCCTCGGCCTCCCAAAGTGCTGGGATTACAGGCGTGAGCCACTATGCCCAGCCAAAAGTCATTTCTTTGTAAAGATTAATATTGACAAACTTCTTGAAGAATTAATAAAGACAAAAGAGAGTGCAAATGAGCAATCTCATGCATAAAAAGGGGACATTATTACACACGAAACATAAGAGTATATTAAGGATAACTTTGTACTAATAACTTTGAAAACAGATGCAAAGAATATTAGAAAATACAGCTCAGGGCTGGGCACAGTGGCTCATGCCTGTAATCTCAGCACTTTGGGAGGCCAAGGCAGGAGGATCACTTGAGCCCAGGAATTCGAGATAAGCCTGGGCAACATAGTGAGACCCCCATCTCTATAAAAATAAAAAATTAAGGCCAGGCACGGTGGCTCACGCCTGTAATCCCAGCACTTTGGGAGGCCGAAACGGGCAGATCACAAGGTCAGGAGATTGAGACCATCCTGGCTAAGAGTGAAACCCCATCTCTACTAAAATACAAAAAAAATTAGCCGGGCGTGGTGGCGGGCCCCTGTAGTCCCAGCTACTCGGGAGGCTGAGGCAGGAGAATGGCGTAAATCTGGGAGGCGGGGCTTGCAGTGAGCCGAGATCACGCCACTGCACTCCAGCCTGGGCAACAGAGCGAGACTCCGTCTCAAAAAAAAAAAAAAAAAAAAAAAAAAAGGCTGGGCGCGGTGGCTCAAGCCTGTAATCCCAGCACTTTGGGAGGCCGAGACGGGCGGATCACAAGGTCAGGAGATCGAGACCATCCTGGCTAACACGGCGAAACCCCGTCTCTACTAAAAACACAAAAAATTAGCCGGGCGAGGTGGCGGCGCCTGTGGTCCCAGCTACTCGGGAGGCTGAGGCAGGAGAATGGCGTGAACCCGGGAGGCGGAGCTTGCAGTGAGCTGAGATCTGGCCACTGCACTCCAGCCTGGGCGACAGAGCGAGACTCCGTCTCAAAAAAAATAAATAAATAAAAATAAAAAAAAAATTAGCCAGGCATAGAGGCTCATACCTGTGTAGTCCCAGCTACTTAGAAGGCTGAGGCAGGATTTGAGCTCAGGAGTTCGACATTGCAGTGAGTAACCTGTCTCTAAAAAAACTCTGTCTCTCTTAAGAAAAAAGAAAAAGAAAAAGAAAAAACAAAAAGAAAAGAAAATACAACTCATCAAAATCGGCTCACGAAACAGAAAATCTGAACAATTCTATAACCTTTAACTTTCTTTTTTTTTTTTTTTTTTTTTTTTTGAGACGGAGTCTCGCTCTGTCGCCCAGGCTGGAGTGCAGTGGCCGGGTCTCAGCTCACTGCAAGCTCCGCCTCCCAGGTTCACGCCATTCTCCTGCCTCAGCCTCCGGAGTAGCTGGGACTACAGGCGCCCGCCACCTCGCCCGGCTAGTTTTTTGTATTTTTAGTAGAGACGGGGTTTCACCATGTTAGCCAGGATGGTCTCGATCTCCTGACCTTGTGATCCGCCCGTCTCGGCCTCCCAAAGTGCTGGGATTACAGGCTTGAGCCACCGCGCCCGGCCAACCTTTAACTTTCAATATTGAATATCATTAATCTTCATACAAAGAAAAAAGCAAGCCTGACAGCTTTACAGACAAGTTCTACCAATCATTCAAACAATGAATCACTCCCATCTTAGGTAAACTCTTCTAGGAAACAGAAGAAGAAAGGATACTTCCCACCTCACTGTACAGGACGAACATAGCACTGATACCAGTATGGTCAGTATGAGAAAGGAAAATAACAGGCAAATGTCACTCATGACCATGTTGTTTTTATCTCAAGAATGTGAAGTTGATTTAATGTTAGGAAAGCAATAAATGCAATTTATCACTTTATTTTTTTTTTAAACGGGGTCATGTTCTGTTGCCCAGGGTGGAGTGCAGTTGCTGGCGTAAACATGACTCACTGTAGCCTCCACCTCCCTGGCTAAAATGATTCTCCCTCCTCAGCCTCCTGAGTGGCTGGGACTACAGGCGTGTACCACCATACAAGGCTAATTTTTAAATTTTTTAGTAGAGATGAGGTCTCACTGTATTGCCCAAGTTATTTGCAAACTCCTGGGACCATGTTAATAAATAAAAGTAAAAAGCATACGATCATTATAGTATAGACAATTGAAAGTGTTTAACAATATTAAACTTCATTAGTCTGATAAAAGGTATCCACAAAAAACCTAGATTAGAAAGGTACTTAGTGGTGACAACTTCCCCTTTAAGAGTGAGGCTTAGTGTGGCCGGGCGCGGTGGCTCAAGCCTGTAATCCCAGCACTTTGGGAGGCCGAGGCGGGCGGATCACGAGGTCAGGAGATCAAGACCATCCTGGCTAACACGGTGAAACCCCGTCTCTACTAAAAAAAATACAAAAAACTAGCCGGGCGAGGTGGCAGGCGCCTGTAGTCCCAGCTACTCGGGAGGCTGAGGCAGGAGAATGGCGTGAACTCGGGAGGCGGAGCTTGCAGTGAGCCGAGATCCGGCCACTGCTCTCCAGCCTGGGCGGCAGAGCGAGACTCCATCTCAAAAAAAAAAAAAAAAAAAAAAGAGTGAGGCCTAGTTAATAGGGTTGCTCCTAAAAATAAAAATAAAAAAGGGAGGAAAAAGAGCAAGAACCTCTACAGTTCTAGGCAGCATATTAGACAAGAAAAAGTAACACAAGTTGTAAGAATTAGAGAAGAAGAAACAATTTGCCACTATTTGCAGATGCTATATTCCTAATTAGAAAACCAAAAAGGACTGGATGCAGTGGCTCATGACTATAATCCCAGCACTTTGGGAGGCCAAGGCCGGCGGATCACCTGAGGTCAGGAGTTCGAGACCACCCTGGCCAACATGGTGAAACACCGTCTCTACTAAAAATACAAAAATTAGCCAGGAGTGGTGCCTGCACGCCTGTAATTCCAGCTACTGGGGAGGCTGAGGCAGGAGAATCGCTTGAACCAGGGAAGCAGAGGTTGCAGTGAGCTAAGATCGTGCCAAAAAATACATACAGATGAATCAGTAAAATTAATTACAGTTTTTAAAAATTTGCTGGATATAAAAAATACATCTAAAAGGTCAAATGCATGTTATTGTATCAGCAACAAGTTCACTTGGGAGCTGTAATTTTAAAGAACATACTATTGTCGGGCGTGGTGGTTCATGCCTGCAATCCCAGCACTTTGGGAGGCTGAGGTGGGCAGATTAGGAGGTCAGGAGTTCAAGACCAGCCTGGCCAACATGGTGAAACCCCGTCTCTACTAAAGATACAAAAAAAATTAGCCAGGCGTGGTGTCACACGCCCGTAATCCCAGCTACTCATGAGGCTGAGGCAGGAGAATCACTTGAACCCAGGAAGCAGAGGTTGCAGTGAGCTGAGATTGCCCCATTGCATTCCAGCCTGGGTAACAGGGTGAGACTCTGTCTCAAAAAAAAAAAAAAAAAAAAAAAAAGAGAACATATTATTCATAATAGCAACAAAATTATAGTGTACCTAGCATTAAATCTCAAGAGATGTATAAATTCTTTATGATAAAAAAATACAACATTCTATTGAAAGACATTAAAGGCCAAAATAAATGAAGAGATACAACGCATCCTTGGATGAGACTTAAAATTATAAAAATGTCAATTCTCCCCAAATTGGTCTATAGGTTTCATGCAATTCCAAATTAAAACCTCAAAATGGTTTTTCGTAGGACTTGGTAAACTGATCCTAAAATTCATCTGGAAAAACGAAGGCCAAGAACAGCTAAGACAGATGCAGTGGCTCACGCCTGTAATCCCAGCAATCTGGGAGGCCAAGCCAGGTGGATCATTTGAGGTCAGGAGTTCAAGACCAGCCTGGCCAACATAGTGAAACCCCGTCTCTACTAAAAATACAAACGTTAGCTGGGTGTGGTGGCAGGCACCTGTAATCACAGCTACTCAGGGGGCTGAGGCAGAAGAATCACTTGAACCCAGGAAGTGGAGGTTGCAGTGAGCCAAGATCACGCCACTGCACTCTAGCCTGGGCAACAGAGCAAGACGCCATCTCAAAAAAAAAAAAAACAGCTAAGAGACTGTTGAAGAAGGAATTTGCCTGTCCAACAGCAGGACTTACACATCTATAGTAATGGATTCAATGTGTTATTGGCAGAGGGATAGATCCAGGGACAGAATGGTGAGTCCAGAAACACACCGACATATACCTGGGGACTAGGTGAGGGCGCTAGTGCTGCTGGGGAGTGAGGAGATGATGTATTTCTCAGTAAATGGTACAGGGAACGGTGGTTATCTATTTCGGGAAAGACTGAAATTGGATCCCTACAAGGGAGAAGAATGCTTCAAAACAGAGGGCAGGGAGCCGTGCTGAGAATGAAGCACAGGAGAACAGCACAGCAGCAGATCTGGCAAGGCCAAAGCTGTAAGTGACCTTTGAAAGGGCGGTTTTAGCAGCATGGTAGGGATGAAGCTGGACTGGGAAGGGTTAAGCAATGAAGCAGAAGTGAGAAAGGAAATAGGGAGTATGGTAATTCCTGAGAAATTGTGCTTTGAAGGAGGGCAGAGAAATGAACAGGGAAGTGGGGTCGAGAGGGCTGCTTTGTGTTAAGACAGAGGATTTTCCATAATGACGCTGGAGAGAGGTGACAGATGAAGGAGCAAATGCTTTCAGAGGTCAGGGAGAATGGGATCCGGAGCAGAGGTGGGGGTCCCCATGAGCAGGGACTGTTCTGCCACTGTCGCAGGTGGGGAGGCAGTGAGGACACAGGCACAGGTGCAGAAGGCTGGGGGATTTGGAGGTGGGAACACAAGGTGTCCTGCAGGACGACGTCTATCATTTCAATGATGTGTAAGGCCAGGCCCGAAGGTGAGAGTAACAATGGGGGGAGGTGGAGGTGAGAGTGGAATCGTTACTAACCAGTAGTGGAATTGCTGGGGATCATGGAAAATGCTTATTTGAGATTTGTGGCTATGAATTTACAGGGAAAATATGGCATCAGTTATGTGATTTCTCTCCTGCCATACTCAATGGTTCCCAAGCCGGTGGAGAGCTGGGTTCCACTAGGATGGGTATTGTGCCAGATGATGGGAGACAGGGGCCAGGGGACAGAAGGTGTTTGTAGGAACAAGATTAAAATGATAGCTCTAACCTAGGTAAGGAGAAAAGGCAAGACGGGAGAGGCAGGATGGTATACAAGTGGTGAGTTCAACGGGCTGGCTTGGTCCAAGGGCTGAAGACTAAGGGAGTAGAAAGAGTCAAAGGTGGAGGTCAGAGAGCGGGTGTTTGCAAGGCAAGGCAGCTCTGGTGCCCTCATGGTGGGGGCTGAGCTAAGGTACAGGAAAAGCCTGCTGCAGGTGAGAGTGACAAGGAACTGAGAGGCCAGGCTGTGGCCCGTGTCAGCCACATGGATCTAGAAGCCCAGGGAAAGATGGCAAGAGAAGACAGAAGGGACCTAGAACAGTGGCTCACGCCTATAATCCCAGCACTTTGGGAGGCCAAGGTGGTCGGATCACCTGAGGTCAGGAGTTCGAGACCAGCCTGGCCAACATGGAGAAACCCGCCTCTACTAAAAACACAAAAATTAGCTGGGTGTGGTAGGTGCCTGTAATCCCAGCTACACGGGAGGCTACGGCAGGAGAATTGCTTGAACCCGGGAGATGGAGGTTGTAGCGAGCCGAGGTCAGGCCACTGTACTCACAGAGTGAGACTCTGTCTCAGAAAAAAAAAAAAAAAAAAAAGAGAAGGCAGGAGGGAAGGGCCCAGAAAGGAGTGACAAGGAGGTGGCTGGATGGCCACAAGATCTTCTCCCCGCATGAGCACACTGGGCTCAGGCCCCAGGACGGTGAGTCAAGCTTGCCTCTTTAAAATGTGCGAAGACATTTAATATTTTACTCCTCAAAGCAAATTCAAGAGATCAGCCTGTATCTTGCAAGTGAGGAAACAGAGGCTCAGTGAGATGACGTGCCTTCTGGAGCCCCTAAGCCAGGAAGCAGCAAGAACCAAAGCCCGCCTGTGTGCAACCTCCGCGTCCGCGGACTCAGGTCACCTGGGTAGTTCCGGCAGCCCCCCGCGGTGCTCCCCCGCCGCCAGGTGCCTTCATAGAGTGTGGTGTTCCATTTGCGGATGGTCCGGCTCTTAAGGGCGTCGGGCGTGAGGTTGCAGATCTCCAGGCGGGTGAACTCCCGCATGAAGTCTCGGAATGACATCCTGAGGGAGGAGGTGCACAGGTGAGGCACAGCCCATCAGGGCACAGAGCTGATGTGTAGGGGTGGAGAGGTGGGGGAGAAGGGGAGGGGGCGCTCACCAGAACTCCCCATCCTCCATCTTGACCCGGAGCTGCTCCCGTTCATATGGGTCCACGCTGTTCCACTCTGAGGAGCTGTGAGGAGCGGGGCTCTGCCAGGGCTGGTGGCACTGACCTGCCTGGCCTCTGCCCCTGGGGCCTGTCTACCCTGGCCTGTCTTCCCCCAGCCCAACCCAGGTGGCCTCCTCAAGGTCAAGCCCCAAAGTTCCGGTTCTAGCGAGTGGTCTCATCAGGGCCAGTCAGAGGCCCTGCGAACACCCGACGGCTGGGCACAGGCCCGCACGGCCTGAGCTTTGTTAGGGCAGTCCCCCAGACCCAGTTGCGTGAAGATGGGTCCCTCTGCTCAATCCTGAGTCCAGCCTGGCCTGGTAGAGCCCCGAGCAGAAATGTCGGGGCACCTAACAGTTTCCCCAAGGCACCCCAGACAGTACCCACTGCCCCTCACCTGTCGCTCCAGGCTCCCGTCCACTCTACCTCACCCCAGGGGTTCCGCATCCGGATCAGGTTCACCATCTGGCCTCGGTAGTTCACCTGTTTCCCAGAGCTCCTGTCGGTGCTAGCTTCCAGCAGGCACTTTTTTTTTTTTTTTTTTTTTTTTTTGAGACAGTCTTGCTCTGTCACCCAGGCTGGAGTGCAATGGTGCGATCTCAGCTCACTGCAACCTCCGCCTCCTGGGTTCAAACAATTCAATTCTTCTGCCTCAGCCTCCCTAGTAGCTGGAATTACAGGCACCTGCCACCATGCCTGGCTCATTTTTCTATTTTTAGTAGAGACAGAGTTTAACCATGTTGGCCAGGCCGGTCTCGAACTCCTGACCTCAGGTGATCCACCCGCCTCAGTCTCCCAAAGTGCTGGGATTACAGGTGTGAGCCACTGCACCTGGCCCATGCATGCACTTTAACACTCCGCCTCCCATACCCTCATCGTCTCCAAGCCCTGCTCAGCACCCAGATGAAGCCTGTCCTCCTGGAATTCATAGCCCAGGCAGGCAGCTGTGCACATGAACTACAGTCAGTCAGGGCAGGACATGATAGGCATCTCAGATGGGTGTCCCCAGAAGAGAGATAAGGTGCTGCAGGAGGGGAAGGGAGGAGCCAGCACCTTCCACAGCCCTGGTCAGGTGCCAGAGAGGCAAGGACAGGCCAGGGGGCAGGAACCGCCCTGCAGGGAAGGCCCCACCCAGGGCAGTACCTGCTTGGCCCCGGTCACAGAGTAGGCGTGGCCCTTCACCAGCTTCTTGAAGGTGATGGCCTCCATGTCTAGAACGCTGGAGATCTGCAGAAAGAGGCACACACTGTGGTCAGTGGCTAGGTCCCCCCACTGTATCAGATGAGCCCCCAGCATTCAGGGTCTTGGATGTTCCCATTTGTACATACAATAGTTCTAGGAGCAGCAAGCAGGGACCCCGATCCCACCTAGTTTGTCACCCCCACCTATAGACACCCCCACATACAGATGCTGCTCTTTTGGCGAGGGGTAGCCTGGATACCCCACCAAAGCTGCCACTGGGACGGGGGAGCCCAGGCACCCCGCAGACACTGCTACTGGCCAGGGCTGACCAGAACCTGTGCGAACATGCCTGTGCACACACACAGCCGTGCACAGCCCACCAGAGCCACACGGCCCTCAGTGGGCCTCACGGAGAAAGATGTGAGGACAGGAGGGTCAGTTAGAAATGGGAATGGGAGCTGGGGTTAGAGCTGCGGATGGCAGTGATATTGGGGTCAAGTCTGGCGTCGAGGACCGGGGAACGGAGCTGAGTGTGGGAACAGAGGAGCAGGGAAGGGTGGGAATGGAGTGAGTGTGGGATTGAGGCCAGGGATGGGTGGGAACTGAGACCAGGAGATGAAATCTGAGGCTGGTGAACTGGACAGAGGATGGCATGGATTGAGATGACAGGAATGAGGGAAACAGCATGGTAGATGGTCGGGAAAACAAGCGCAGGAAAGAGCTGAGGTATGAAGTTTTGGGGAAGGAATGGGGAGGTGAGGACAGGAATGACACCAGGCATGGGGGTGGAAGTGATGGATGAGGCTGGGTATGCATCCAGAGATGGAGCTTAGGTGCAGGACAGGGGTCTGGATCAGAGCCTGGGTGAGGACTTTTGGAAAATGTGACAGGTCACAATACCAGGGTTCCAGGGTACCCCAAAGCATCGGGGCCGGGTGCACTCACGTCTATGGAGCAGCCCAGCAGGGAGCCCCGCTCCAGCGCCTTGAGGATGATCTGGTAGAGGTCACTCGGAGCCTTTCGCAACTCGTACCACTCGGTGACCCCGCCTGTGAAGTCCTCAAAGCCCTCTGAGGTGCTGCCCCCTGACAGGGACTCGTAGCTGCCATTTACCCTGTGGGCAGCTCCAGGTCAGTGCTCTGACATCAAGCAGGACCCTCTGGAAAGACAATCAGGAGCCCCCACCCCTAGAGGGGGCTGGAAGCTGGAGCTGTCCCCTCGGCCGCTACTCACTTGGCATAGGCCTTCTCAAGCAGGGCGCTCCAGAACTCATTGCCTTCGGCAGAGTGCACGAACACTAGCTTCCCGTCCTTGATGGGCAGCAGGTCATCCACGACCACGTCCACCCATTCCCCAAATTGCCACAGCTGTAGGGGAGGGGCACGGTGAGTACCTGCTTTGGAATCCCCCAGACCTGAGCTCCTACCTTACCTCTACCTTCCTAGATGCAGGATTCTAGATCCTAGATACATTCTAGGATCTAGATATGTATCTAGATACATAACTTCCTAGATGCGGGATTCTAGATCCCAGATACATAATAGATATATGTAGACTAAATCATATATATTAGATACATACTAGATGTATACTACATCAGGTGTACCAGATACATACTAGATGTGTGTATACTTGATCACATATACTAGATACATGCTGGATGCATGTATACCTCTAGATACATGTATGCTACATATACACTAGATACATGTATCTGGGTATTGAAGGAAATCAAAGCATTTCACCCCAAAATATACTTCTTCAACATATTTTGAGATAGCTGTTCAGAGGGTCTGCAAACAGAAGTAGCCCTGTAATACTGTCTTTTGTGGGGGAGATTTGCATCCGTAGAGAAAATCTGCATTGATGGTGCCAGGCTTTCTCTAAGGCCTTCCCTTGTCAGACTGAGAGCCTGACACCCTTTAAAGGTCTGAAAGAAATAATTACCATCTATTCTGTCTGAGGGCTGCTACCTGTGAGGTTTCATCTACATAACAAGACCGCCTTTGCTACCCAGCCCCCCTTTTCTCCCCTTCCATAGCCTGTCTTGCCACTATAACCTGATTTACCACCAGAACCTGGTTTTGGCCATTTTCGAGCCCCCATTCTTCCCGTAACCTCGGGATGGTATGTATATACGCTTCTGTACCCACTGTGGGGCTGGGGTGATCACTCTGGTTCCCGACCCCATGCTGCAGGCTAATCGATTTGTCTGCCATTTCTCCTAGTAACCTCCTTTTGTGAGTTGATTTTTCAGTGAACCCTCAGAGGGCTAAGAGGATGCTTTCCTTTGCCTGTACAGTATATACTAGATATATGCATATTTGATGTATACTAATACATGCATACCACATATAGATGTGTATATTTGATATGTACATGCATGCTGGAGATACACTAGCTACATGATCCTGGGAAAATTATCGCCTCTGAGCCTCAGTTTCCCTATCAATAAAAAGGAGCAGCAGTGCCTTCTTCACGGAAGATTTTTTTTTTTTTTTTTTTTTTTGAGACGGAGTCTAGCTGTGTGGCCCAGGCTGGAGTGCAGTGGCCGGATCTCAGCTCACTGCAAGCTCTGCCTCCCGGGTTTTTACGCCATTCTCCTGCCTCAGCCTCCCGAGTAGCCGGGACTACAGGCGCCCGCCACCTCGCCCGGCTAGTTTTTTGTATTTTTTAGTAGAGACGGGGTTTCACCGTGTTAGCCAGGATGGTCTCGAACTCCTGACCTCGTGATCCGCCCATCTCGGCCTCCCAAAGTGCTGGGATTACAGGCTTGAGCCACCGCGCCCGGCCTCTTCACAGAAGATTTAAACAAGACCACACAGGCACAAAGCCTTTAGTGAGTCACTGAACAAACAGGGTTCCTCCTCAGGCACAGAGAGGTGGGAAAGCTCTCGGGCCTGGGCTTTCCAGAACTAGCCCCCTTTTAGGCCATGGCCCCCTAGCTCTTCCCTCCCTATTCTAGGGGGTTAGGGGACACCTATGTCATTGGATGAGCAGTGAAAATGTGGCATCCAGATCCTACAACCATAAGATGGGCAGATGCTTTGCTTCAGAGGTGCCACAAGGGGCAGGTTTCCCAGGGCAGGATCGTGGCCCAAGGCGTCTGGGGTCAGAAACGACTAAGGACTCCAGGTATCATCTGAGGGGTCGAGGCCAGGACAACGCGGGGAGGGTGGCGGGGAGGAGAGAGGCGGCCCTACGAGCCCAGGTTGTGGAGAGTGTGGGTGGCGGGTACTGAACTGGCCAATCGAAGGCCAGGAAGGAGTGGATTGGAGGAGCGAGGGAAGGGGGCGAGGCTGCGCCCCTGCAGACTAGAGCGGGTGGGTGTGGCGCTGAGCCAAAGTGGATGGGCACCGTGGGTTCCGCGCCCTGGGTTCCGAGCCCTGGGTTCTGAGGACCACCTCCACCTGCGCAAGGCGGGCAAGGACAGAATAGCGTAAGGGGCTCTCTAACCAGGCAGAAGGAGGGAACACACAGGAGTCCTTCGGGCAGGGCTGGGGCCTCCAAGGCCGGAGGGCTTCATTCCTGGTTGCTGGGCATGTCCCTCCCAAAGGCAGATCATTGAGAATTGATTGGTGTGACTTGAAAAATGGACCCTGGGCACACCGTCAGGAAAAGCTCGTTTACATAGACTTAATCCCGAGTCTT
The DNA here is from genome assembly GCF_049350105.2 of Macaca mulatta. NCBI lineage: Eukaryota > Metazoa > Chordata > Mammalia > Primates > Cercopithecidae > Macaca > Macaca mulatta. Next base: position 9,196,622 of record NC_133419.1, read on the forward strand.
TCTTTTCTGCTGGGCTCAGTCAGACCTTGCCAAAGCGCAGGAGTTGGGGGATAGGAGGCCTGACAGGTGGAGAAGGCCACGCAGGCTGATCTGTTTTCCCCAGCGACCACTCCTTTCTCAGATGGGGCAACTGAGACCGACCTCCGGGAGGATCGGAATTTGTCCCACAGGATATAACATAAACGTCTTTCTGTTCTTTCAAGCACTTTCTACCTGATACATACAACCACCTAGGAAAACTGCCAGCTGAAATAACTGCCCAGCCCAGTCACTTCACACATGACAGACCCGAGATGGCACTGAGAGGTCAAATACCTGCTACAGGGAGGACTGGCCCCACAGGGTGTGGCCCTAACTGCAGGTGCTGCGGGTCATCCTTCCACATCTCCCCCAGTGCCTGCTCCCCTCCTCCCCAGGGGGGCCCTCACCTGGAAGTGGAAGATGCCAGCATAGCCATTCTGGAAGCTCTGGCCGTGTGGAACCACTCGGTGCAGGAGGGTGTCGTTAAGAGTAAGTGAGGCAATGGCCGCCAGGAGCCAGCAGTCCCCTGGGGAGGGAGGGAGCACATCAGCCTGCTCTACCAACCTGCCCCGGGGGGAAGCAGGTGCTAGGGAGAATCTGGGGTTCCTTGGCCAGGGTGCCACTTAACTCCCCTCAGCTTGCAGAAAAGACCCAGTAATCTGGGCAAACCAGCCCCAGTGCTGATAGCCAGAGCCTGCCTGGGCTTGCAAGAGGGAGGGGTTGGGGCAGAGCCTGAAGGAGCGGGAATGGGGAACTACTGTGGAAAAAACACCCAGGACCCCGCACCCTGGGGGCCTACCCAGTGCTCCCTGGCAGATGTCTGTGCGGGTGGCTCCATCCACGATGAACTGGGGGTTTGAAAGCAGCTCCTGCGAGAGACCCAGAGTCCTGTTCCTGGGCCAGCCCCTCCCAGAAATTGGCACCAGGCCACCCCTGACCCCATTGCCCACCAGAGACATGAAGTCCCATCCCTACTCCTCATCCAGGATCTGGGCTCAGCGGAGTCCCACCCAGGATGGCCCCTCTCACCGTGGGACGCTTCCACTTGATGCCATAGGTCTTGGAGGAATTGGGACCCAGGTCCTTGAAACCCAGGCTCTGGGGCACTGGGGGGAAGGCCTCATCACGGAAGAGGGTCCCACTCTGCAGGCATCGCGCCCGCAGCTGCTCATAATCCTGGCCCAGGTACTTGATGGCATTCTCATGGCGGCCCAGGCCCAGCTCCTTGGCCCGCTGCTTCTGCACTTGGGCTGACACCCCGGTGCAGTACACCGGTGTGATGATCTCCTCCGCCATCCTGCCGGAAAGATGGGCCTGCTCAGAACGCAGGCCTTCCTAAGACTAGAATCTGGGCTCCTGCCTGCAAGCGCTGCTCTCCTGCCCCTGCTTATCCATCCCCAAACCTGGGGTTTCCCTGCCTCACTGCTCCCCTCACAGAAGTAGGGTTCTTAGCCACCTCTCGGTGCTCCCAGTGAATACAAGAAAGGGGTTTCCCAGTTCCTAGGCGTGCCGGCCACCTCTCCTTTCCCGGATCCCATTGTCAGGGGCTTGCAGCTCAGTGGTGAGCCAGCAGGTCAGGTGGGGCAGGGCGGAGCCTCCAGACAGCACAAGGAACTGGGCAGGTGGGACACAGCAGGGAAGGCCTCTTTGATCCTGTTCACTGGCCTGCAACCCCCTCCCCAAATTAACCAAGCTCCTTGCGCACCGGCTCCGTGCCGTGGGCTGAAAACCCCAGTCGGGGTCCCCCTCCTCAGGCCCCCTCAGCAGGTTCGATATCAGAGCTGGTGGGCCCTAACCCAGTCCCTGGGAACATCCCGCAGCAGGCTCATATCAGAGCTGGTGGGCCCTAGCCCAGCCCCTGGGGACAGCTGTGAGCCAGGCTGGGACAGGCGCCCAGGCTGTGCCGCTCCTCCAGCCCCCGCCCCTGCCCCAGGCACGCAGAGGGCCCCCAAAAGGGGCCGAACTGGGGCAGCCCCTCAGCCCGGGAGCAGTGGCCAGGGTCAAAGAATCCTGGCTCGGCCACCCAGCTTCTTACCTGGGGGAGGGGTGTTTGGGGGTCGCTGCGGTCCCTGAGACTGGCTTCCCGGTGGCAGCTCAGGGCTGGGCCCAACCAGGAAGAGCGCTCCTCCCCGCCCTCCTCCCGCCGCCCCTCCGCCCTCCGCCCTCCCTTTCTCCTTCTCCTCCTCCTCCTCCTCCTGGGGCTCCTACCCCGCTTCCTCTCGGCTCTCCCTTATCTCTCCGGCACGGTCTCTGACTATCTCTTACCCACGGTGTCTTCCCGCCCCTCCCTCCGCAGGCCGGGGGCCAATTCCGCGAGAGGACAAATTAGTAAAAGGCAGAGCAGTCCCCGGGGAGGGGCCTGCGCGGGTGGGGCGGGGAGGCTCTGGGGCGCGGCGGAAGGGCACCGTGGGGAGAGGAGGGGAGGGCCGGGCAGGGGGTATTTTTAACCAGGGGCAGCAGCTCGAGTTGCAGGGCCGGACGGCCGCACCCCACGCGCGCCCCGGCGGGCATTCCCGGGCGATCGGGCGGCGGCGCCGCCTCCCGCAGTCCCGGGCCCGCCCCGTCCCCAGCTCCCCTCGCTCCGCGCGGCCGCAGCTGCTCCCGCCGCTCCCAGTCCGCCCAGGCACGGGGCTGAGATTACCTCGGGCTGCGGCAGCTGCTCTGAAGAGGGACCGGGCTGGCAGCGAGCAGACCCCTGCCGGACACTCCGTAAACGGCAGCCTCTCCCCGCAGGGCCGCGCCGCGCCCCTGCTCGGCGCTCCCCAGGGGAACCCTGGGGGACCGGGCTCGCTGCGTGACCTTGGGTAAGTCCATGCCCCACTTGGCCCGGCTTTCCGCATGCGTGCAGCCTATGGGATGGGGATGGGCAATTGCGGGAGCCCATCTTTCTTTAACGTTCTGGGGTTTCTTGAACCTGGAAACTTCGAGAGGTGGACATCCCTGTCCTCTCCCCCAAGCTCTCAGCCCACCCACCTGGAAGCGCCCATGTATCACCTTACCCAGGAGAGGGCGGCAGAGGCCCAAGCAGCACGGCAGCCCCCACTCCCCACCTCCAGGACCCGGAGGTCCTGCTTCACGGGCTGCAAGAAGTTGGGGGGCCAGGATTCGGCGCGGAGGCCGGGGGTGTGGGTGGGGAGACTGCAGAGACCCCTGAGACCCTCCCAAGTCAGGGCTTTTCGCTGGTCTCGCAGTCCCAGCCCAGCAGCTGCTGCAGCCTTGCAGGTTGTGGATGCAAGCATTTTGCTGAGGAAACTACATAGTGTTCCCAGGACTCTAGGGCCCATGACCCCTCAAAAGTTAAGAGCTGCTGATCTAATCTGATGAGTGAGGGATGGAACCAGCTCCTAGGCTTTCTGCGCAGGTGTCCAGGGACAGAGAACAGTGGCTTAAACTAGAGAGGTGGAAGGCAGAAGTAGATGGATTTGATAAAAATGGAGACTATCTTAACAATATTGGGTTTAGAAAAGATTTCTTTTTTCTTTTCTAAAGGCAGGGTCTTGCTTTCATTGACCAGGCAGGAGTGCAGTGCCCTGATCACAGCTCACTGTAACCTTAAACTCCTGGGCTCCAGAGATCTCTCACCTCAGCCACCTGAGTAGCTGAGACTACAGGCACGTGCCCCGACACCCAGCTAATTTTTAAGTTTTTTGTAGAAATGGGGTCCTGCTGTGTTACTCAGGCTGGTCATGAACTTCTGGGCTCAAGCAGTCCTCCTGCCTGAGCCTTGCAAAGTGCTGGGATTACAGGTGTGAACTTTGGCACCTGGCCAGATTTCTTAAATATGACACAAAAAGTATAAATGATAGAGGAAATCAATAAATTGAACTTCATCAAAATAAAACCCTTTTGTTCTTCAAAATGCACAAAACTATTAAAAATGAAAAGATAGGCCGGGCGCGGTGGCTCAAGCCTGTAATCCCAGCACTTTGGGAGGCCGAGATGGGCGGATCACGAGGTCAGGAGATCGAGACCATCCTGGCTAACACAATGAAACCCCGTCTCCACTAAAAATACAAAAAAAAAATTAGCCGGGCGTGGTGGCGGCGCCTGTAGTCCCAGCTACTCGGGAGGCTGAGGCAGGAGAATGGCGGGAACCCGGGAGGCAGAGCTTGCAGTGAGCCGAGATCGCGCCACTGCACTCCAGCTTGGGCGACAGAGCGAGACTCCGTCTCAAAAAAAAAAAAAGAAAAGATAAGCCATAGACTAGGAAGAATATTTGTGAAAATTCTATCTGATATAGGACTTGTGTAAAGAACTTTTACAATTGAATAAAAATCCAATAAAAATGGACAAAACATTTGTTTTCTGGTGTTTGTATTTGTTTTTGTTTTTGAGATGGAGTCTTCCTCAGTCACCCAGGTGGAGTGAAGTGGCATGATCCTGGCTCACTGCAACCTCCGCCTCCCGAGTTCAAGCAATTCTCCTGCCTCAGCCTCCCCAGTAGCTGGGATAACAGGTGCCCGCCATCACGCCAGGCTAATTTTTGTATTTTTAGTAGAGATGGTATTTCACCATGTTAGCCAAGCTGGTCTCAAACTTCCGACCTCAAGTGATCTGCCCACCTCTGCCTCCCAAGGTGCTGGGATTACAGGGTGAGCCACCGTGCCTGTCAAAATATGGACAAAACATTTGAATAGACACTTCATCCAAAAAGATCTCTGGATGGCAAATAAGCACATGAAAAAGCACTGAGTGCATTACTCTTAGGGAAATGTAAACTAAAGTCACTAGAAGGACTGCTTCTCAAAGAACACCTGCTAGAATTGCTAAAATTTAAGATTGACCAAATCAAGTATTGTCATGTTGTCAAGGATATAGAAGAACTGGAGCTCTCATACACCAAGAGAGGGTAAAATGATCACCACCACTTTGGAAGAATTGCTTGAACCCGGGAGACAGAGGTGGAGGTTGCGTTGAGTGGAGATTGCACCATTGCACTCCAGCCTGGGCAACAAGAGCGAAACTCCATCTCAAAAAAAACAAAAAAACACAGCCAGAACCTAAAGGAGAAACTTTTTATATCATCTCAAGTGTGGAAACGGTCTTTTTAACTATGACACAAAACCCAAAAATCATAAAATTGCATTTTTTACTACATTAAAAATCCATACAGTTATGTCAAAATGATGGACTGAAGAAAACATTTACAATTAACATCTTACAGGAGTATTTTTCTCCATATATATTTTAAAAAAAAATGGTCTGGGTGTGGTCGCTTATTCCTATTATCCTAACACTTTGGGAGGCCTAGACAGGAGAATTAATTGAGGCTAGGAGTTTGAGACTAGCCTGGGCAACATAATGAGACAACATAATGAGACCCCATCTATAAAAAAGTTAGAAAATTAGCCAGGTGTGGTGGTGCATGCCTGTCATCCCAGCTACTCCAGAGGCTGAGATGGGAGGATGGCTTGAGGCGTTGGAGGCTGTAGTGAGCTATGATTGTGTCACTTCTCCAGCCTGGGCAATAGAGCAAGACCCTGTCTTTAAGAATAAAGGCCGAGGTGGGCAGATCACCTGAGGTCAGGAGTTCAAGACCAGCCTGGCCAACATGGTAAAACCCCATCTCTGCTAAAAATACAAAATATTAGCTGGGCACGGTGGCATGTGCCTGTGCCTGTAATCCCAGCTACTCGGGAGGCTGAGGCAGGAGAATAGCTTGAACCCAGGAGGCGGAGGTTGCAGAACCCAGGAGCTGAGATTGTGCCATTGCACTCCAGCCTGGGCAACAGAGCAAGATTCCATCTGGAGGGAAAAAAAAAGTCTCACACCATAGGATTACCAGAATCCTAGAAACAACTTAAATGTTGATCAATAAGCAATTAGTTACTTCATGGTATATCCATAAACAAGAACACAAGGCCGGGAGTGGTGCCTCATACCTATAATCCCAGCACTTTCGGAGGCCAAAGTCGGGGGATCCCTTCAGCTCAGGAGTTCAAGACCAGTCAGGGCAACATGGCAAAACCCCCTTTTTACAAAATATACAAAATTTAGCAGGGCATGGTGGTGCACATCTGTGGTCCTCGCTATTTGTGCGGCTGAGGCGGGAGAATGTCTTGAGCCCAGGAGGTCGAGGCTGCAGTGAGCCAAGATCGCACCACTACACTCCAGCGTGGGTGACAAAGTGAGACCCATCTCAAAAAAAAAAAAAAAAGATGGCCAGGCGCAGTGGCTCACACCTGTAATCCCAGCACTTTGGGAGGCCGAGGTGGGCGGATCATGAGGTCTGGAGTCCGAGACCATCCTGGCCAACATGGGGAAACACTGACTCTACTGAAAATACAAAAAATGAGCCAGGCGTGGTGGTGCGTGCCTGTAATCCCAGCTACTCGGGAGGCTGAGGCAGGAGAATCACTTGAACCGCGGAGGCAGAGGTTGTTGCAGTGAGCCGAGATTGCACCACTGCACTCCAGCCTGGTGACAGAGCAAGACTCCGTCTCAAAAAAAAAAATTAGGCCGGGCGCGGTGGCTCAAGCCTGTAATCCCAGCACTTTGGGAGGCCGAGACGGGTGGATCACGAGGTCAGGAGATCGAGACCATCCTGGCTAACACGGTGAAACCGCGTCTCTACTAAAAAATACAAAAAAACTAGCCGGGCGATGTGGCGGACGCCTGTAGTCCCAGCTACTGGGGAGGCTGAGGCAGGAGAATGGCATGAACCCGGGGGGCGGAGCTTGCAGTGAGCTGAGATCTGGCCACTGCACTCCAGCCTGGGTGACAGAGCGAGACTCCTTCTCAAAAAAAAAAAAAAAAAAAGATTAATACAACACAGCTGTAGCAAGAAATGTATGAATAAAAGACCATCTTCACCATCCTGGCCAACATGGTGAAATCCCGTTCTGTACTAAAAATACAAAAATTAGCCAGGCATGGTGGCAGATGGCTGCAATCCCAGCTACTTGGGAGGCTGAGGCAGGAGAATCGCTTAAACTCTGAAAGCGGAGGCTGCCGTGAGCTGAGATTGTGCCACTGCATTCCATCCTAGGCAACAGAGCAAAATGCTGTCTCACAAAAAGGAAAAAAAAAAAATAGCCAGTGCAGTGTCTCATGCCCATAATCCCAGCACTTTGGGAGGCTGAGGCAGGTAGATCACCTGAGGTCAGGAGTTCGAGACCAGCCTGGCCAACATGGCAAAACCCTGTCTCTACTAAAAATACAAAAATTAGCAGGGCATGGTAGTGCGTGCCTATAATCCCAGCTACCCGGGAGGCTGAGGCAGGAGAATTGCTTGACCCCAGGAAGTGGAAGTTGCGTGAGCCAAGATCGCACCACTGCACTCCATCCTGGGTAACAAAGCAAGACTTTCTCAAAATAAATAAATAAATAAACTTCATAATGCATTCATAAGTGCACAACAGGATGCAGAGAATTCTGGCATTTAATAAAAACGGTGTGGGAAATATATACATATCAGTGTGTTGTCTTTTTTTCACGAAATACATTTTTCCACACCAATTTTCCAATACCAATGGGGTGTTGAACAATTCAATTCCATTCTGACACTTACTTCTGGAGTTATCACAGACCCCACAGGTTAAGGCTTCAGTACCCGAAGGCTGCCCCCACTTCAGATACCAGCCACAAATGGGGTACCCAGGGAATGCTTCTCTCTGGCGAACTACAAATTCAGAGGTTCCCCCAGCACCTCAGTTTGATAATGCAGTAGACAACTCCCAGAACTCAGGAAAGTGCCTCACTTCCTAGGATATTACCTGTTTATTATAAAGGAAACAATTCCAAAACAGCCAGATGGAAGAGATGCATAGGGCAAGGCACTGGGGGTATGGTACACAGAGCTTCCAGACCCTCTCTACCCTCCCAGCACATCCATCCGTTTTTATAACCCAATCTTTAGTCCCCCAGCCCCCGGTCTTGTCACCTCATTAGCATAAACTCAGGTGTAATAATCTTATTAGGAATAATAGAGGTGGAAGGGTTGCTATCAAGAAAAGACACTTCTATCACTTAGAAAATTACAAGGGTTGGCCGGGCGCGGTGGCTCAAGCCTGTAATCCCAGCACTTTGGGAGGCCGAGACGGGTGGATCACGAGGTCAGGAGATCGAGACCATCCTGGCTAACACGGTGAAACCCCGTCTCTACTAAAAATACAAAACATTAGCCGGGCGAGGTGGCGGGCGCCTGTAGTTCCAGCTACTCGGGAGGCTGAGGCAGGAGAATGGCGTGAACCCGGGAGGCGGAGCTTGCAGTGAGCTGAGATCCGGCCATTGCACTCCAGCCTGGGCAACAGAGCGAGAAAAAAAGAAAATTACAAGGGTTTCAGGAGCTCTGTCAGGAACCAAATAGACATACATATGTATTTTGAGACTGGCTCTCGCTCCGTTGCCCATGCTGGAGCGCCCTGGTGCAATCATAGCTCACTGCAGCCTCCAACTCCTGGAGTCAAGTGATTCTCCTACCCCAGCCTCCCAAGTAGCTGAGACTACAGGCACACACCACCACACCCAGCTAATTTTTAAATTTTTTGGCACAGATGAGGTCTCACTATGTTGCCCAGGCTGGTCTTGAACTCCTGGGCTCCAGTGATCCTCCCATCTTGGCCTCCCAAAGTTCTGGGATTACAGGTGTAAGCCACCACACCCAGCCATCTATATATTTTTAAAAATTTTTATTATACCACATGGGCTTCTGTAAGTTTAGACTCTTTCTCTGGAAAGACAGGAGAAACATCGCTTTCGTTGATTTCAGGGCAGAGAACCAGGGAGCTGAAGTCAGGGGTAGGAGGGTGGCTCTTGGTTTAAAATATACATGTGAATATATTATCTATTGGAAAAACATATTTAAAATACTTTTTAGTCCTTGTGTTGGCTTCTAATGTCCTCAGTCTCCAGGCTTTCTTAACTCTGTCTATTCTCTGCTACCCTTCTCCATCTTCACCCCCTAAACACCCTCCTCACCAGCCTTTCTCTAGGCAGTTTCCTCCACTGGAACACCCAGGGTTCACACTTGTTCATGCCAGACATTGTTCTAAACCCTTCCATGGGATTAACCCATTCACATCTCAGAATAACCCATTTTACAGATGAGTCAATGAGGGCACAGGGAGATTAAATAACATGCCAAGCTAACCCAGAGACCTGAAATTTGAATTTAAAAAGCTGGCTCCAAAGACCAAGCCATAATCACTACTCTAGACTGTCCTTCCATGAATATCCAGGTGCAGTCCAATTGCCATCTCCTCTGGGAAGCCTTCCTATCTCCTCCATTAAGAAATTAACCCTTTTTGGGCTGTGCATGGTGGCTCACGCCTGTAATCCCAGCACTTTGGGAGGCCGAGGTGGGTGGATCATGAGGTCAGGAGTTCGAGACCAGCCTGGCCAACATGGTGAAACCCCATCTCTACTAAAAATACAAAAAAATTAGCCAGGTACAGTGGTGGTCACCTATAATCCCAGCTACTCAGGAGGCTGAGGCAGGAGAATCACTTGAACCCGGGAGGCAGAGGTTACAGCAAGCCGAGATCCCGCCACTGCACTCCAGCCTGGGCGACAAAGCGAGACTCAGTCTCAAAAAAACAAAAAAAGAAAGAAAGAAATTAACCCTTTTGAGTCCCCATGTCTCTTGGGGGAGAGGGGGTTATTATAATTACAATATTATATTTGATTGCAGCTCAAGGAAGTGATCAAGTCTTATTCCTAAGTAAACCTGGCCCTGAAGGCATTTCTAGACTAAATAAAGAGCTGTTTTCCATTCAAATTTTGTTTCCCAATATGTTCCTGGCCCCAGCCCCCCCTTTTTCCTTTTTTTTTTTTTTGAGACAGAGCCTCACTCTGTCACCAGACTGGAGCTCAGTGGCGTGATCTCAACTTGCTGTAACCTCTGCCTCCCCAGTTCAAGCAATTCTTCCACCTTGGTGTCCCGAGTAGCTGGGACTACAGGCACCCACCACCATGCCTCGCTAATTTCTGTATTTTTAGTAGAGAAGGGATTTCACCATGTTGGCCAGGCTGGTTTTGAACTCCTGACCTCAAGTGATCCACCCAGCTCAGCCTCCCAAAGTGCTGGGATTACAGGTGTGAGCCACCAGGCTCGGCTCCCTGGCCCTCTTCTAAGGGCTGCAGATACCTCATCTCACTTAATCCCATCTAGACTGTGTAGATCTCATCATCCATAGGCATGGACAGCACAGAGAGGAAACTGAGGCTCAGAATAACTGGCCACCAATGGGAAGGGGCCAAGCTGTTACACAGCCTGTGCTCACATGGTGTAACCCTGGTAGACACCTCCTCCCTACCCCAACCCTGGGTCAAGGAACCAGGCCAGGACCTAAGCACAGTTGGTGTCCTGTGGACATGAATTTATTAGAGGGGACCAGGACCAGAGTGGGCACAAGCTGCGGGCTGGGAGGAAGGGGCAGGGGTGGGGGCATAGCCAGTGGTGTGTCAGTCAGCGGGCCAGCAGGCGTGCTGTTCTTCACCCTGTAGGGCTTCAGTGCCCAGGGCGTGCCAGAGGCTTTGGGAAGACTGCGGAGAGGAAAGAGTGAGGCTCAGAGAGGAAACCTGCCGAGCTCACACAGGAAGGGCAGCACGTCGATTCCAGGCCCACAGCACTCCCTCTCATACTGTTGGTCCTCACTCCTGCCTCCCAAGCTCCCACACCAGCCCTGCAGCTGCTGTCCCATCCTGCACTCACTGCGGAGGGAGTAGGTGCCTGGTTCCAGTTGCATCTGCGGGGGCAAGACGATGAGAAAGTCCCCACCCCAGGTGTTTTTGACCCTTGAGAGATAATTTTGGGAAGGAGGACGATGACACTCCGAGGTCAGAGAAGGGCACTTGGATGACACAGGCTTAAGCTGGTGGCGGCTGCAGTGCTGGGGCAAGCCACAGGGGGAACAGTGGGGCGGCGAGAGGCCAGGACCCCGGGGAAGGTGAACAGGGACCTGTGGACAGACCCTCTGAACCCCACCATGGTGGGGGCGCCGGTCCCGAGTCCAAGCCCAGTGGAATGGCTCCTTTGCCATGACCTGGGAGGAGCAGAGTGGACAGTAAATGGGGTGGGAACCCCAGCCTTCCCCACACCCCAGGCTGCCTCCACAACCTCACCTCCTCACAGCACTGGCGGCTCACAACAGCCCGGAAACCCATCCGTGCCCAAAGCTTATCCCTCTGGTGCAGGAATTTCCCCACTCGTAAACACCAATCTTTTCCCAAGGCCCATGGAAAAATCTCACATTTGGGCCCCTCCAGGTCCTCCTCCATGTCGTTTGCAAGGTACCTAGCCACAGAGGCACGGGGTCAGGGAGCAGAGGCCACACATCTGCCCCGTCCCATCCGACACCTCCACCAGATAATGCCTCCACTGCCTGCCCCCGCCACTCACAGGGCCAAGAACAGGCTGCTGTGGGTGTACTCGCTGAGCTTCAGGTGGGCGCGCTGGAAGTAGACCAGCACCATGGCCAGGAGATACTGCAGAGACAGATCAGGGTCGGGGGGTTAGTTATCCTCTGAGGAGGAGGGGCTTGCACCCAGGTTCATTTGCACCCAAGGAGGTTGTGCTGCAGGGAAAGAAAGTCAGTAAAATGGTGGGAAGGGGTATGCAAAGATGAACTGGTAAGGGTGGAAGGGGAGTGGCTCTCCCTACCAGACCAGGGCACCCAATAAAGCAGCGGCACTCAATTCCCACCAACTCAACCTGAACCTCAAGAGACCCCCAGCCTGTGCTCTCTCACCTTATCTGAAATCTGGAAGCAGGGGTCTTTGGAGAGGAATTCCTGGACAAAACTGTCCTCTGAGGGTAGAGAAGACAGGACGCAGGTTACCACCGCCTCCATGGAGAAGAGTGGCATCAGAAGCTCCAAAGCCCAAGCCGCCACTGAACCCTCTCTCTCTCTCTCTCTCTTCTTTCTCTCTTTCTTAATGTAAATAGAGATGAGGTCTCACTATGTTGACCAGGCTGGTCTTGAACTCTTGGTCTCAAGTAATCCTCCCATCTCAGCCTCCCAAAGTGTTGGGATTATAGGTATGAGTCACGGCGCCTGGCCCTGAACCCAGTTTCTGAGAGGACTCCCCTCCTACCTGCCTAAGCTGGGTTACCTTGAGAGGGTGAGGGTCAGAGGCCTCAGATGTCTGTACAGGAAGGTGAGACCTCACACTTCACGTCTGCTTTCACACTTGGCCTCACAGTCCCTCCCGTGCCAGCCCTCCAAACTCACCCAGAAGGCTGAGGAAGGCCTGGACCTCCTGGTGCTGGCGAAAACGGAGGAACCCATTGCCCCCACCTTGCCGGCTGCAGCCCCCCAGCTCTACCTGGGTGGTAACTACAGGGGAAGTGGTGGGGTCTTGGCAGTCACTCATCTCATAAGAGATGGAGATGGGGCAGGTTGACCTGTAGAGAAAGGAGGCTCAGGACTTAGCATGTACCCCCATGACGCCCACAAATCAAGAGGGTGGTGACAGGGGCCAGGACGGCGGAGGGGTGGGTGCAGAGACTTGGGGGCTCAGAATAGAAGGCAGTTGGGATGCAAGAGGAGTGGGGAGGTCAGAAAAGAAGCAAAGAGTTGCTATGGGCTGCGGCACCCCCGCCCTCCTCCTGGCACCCCAGGACAGGCCAGAGTAACAGCAGCAACAAGCACGGCTGAGGGCTTCCTAAGTGCCTGGAGCTGTGCTTAAGGGCCTTATCTTATTCCATTCTGGTAAGGAGGTAAGATTAACTCGGACCCATTTTTAAACGAGGAAACTGAAAACCTCACAGCCAGTTAAAAGTGAAGTCTTTGGTCTCCAAAACCCCAAGAGGTTTTTCGGGTTTCGTTTGTTTGTTTGTTTGTGTGTTTTGAGACAGAGTCTCTCTGTCGCCAAGGCTGGAGTGCAGTGGCGCGATGTCGGCTCACTGCAACCTCCGCCTCCCGGGTTCAAGAGATTCTCCAGCCTCAGCCTCCCGAGTAGCTGGGATTACAGGCATGCGCCACCACGCCCGGCTAATTTTTTGTATTTTTTGGTAGAGACGGGGTTTCACCGTGTTGGCCAGGCTGGTCTCACACTCCTGACCTCCCAAAGTGCTGGGATTGCAGGCGTGAGCCACTGCGCCTGGCAAAAAAAGAAAAAAAACCCAGAGCTTAACTGCTCCTCCAGGCCCCAACTCACAACCACCCCCGACCCCTCACCAAAGCAGAGTTGAAAGGGCCACTGATCCCTTACACCGAGGGGAAACTGAGGTCCTCAGGGATGAACGAAATTAGAGAAATACCTGAATTTAGAGCAAGCTGATGGGGCCACTTCAAACATTTCAAGCTCCTGTCCTAAACCCACCCTCATCCCCGCGAGAGTGACGACAACCACGGGGCTGAGGAGAACGTGCAGTCGACCACCCCGGGGCCAATCTCCACCTCGGTGCGCACAAGCAGCCCAGCCTCCTCCTCCAGAGAGCCTTACCCAAACTCAGGAATTGCCCAGAGCAGAACGCCCGTGTAGACAGCGAGCGGGCTTATATAGCCTGAGGGCGGCACTGCCCAGAGCAGCCCGTCCACCAATCAGGGCCTTCCTGGGGGGCGGGGCTTGGCCTTCACTGCCTGCCTCGCCGCCTGTGAGCCCAGTCGGCGCCCAGCTGTGGCTTCCCAGGGTGAAAGCCTCTCCAACGCTTCATCAACTATAAGAGACGTGAAGGCAGGCCAGCTGGACCCCAGGGCCTGAGACCCCATAGGACGGGCAGGGAGCTAGGATCCCTGTTCCCCTCTTGATAAACGCAGCGCCAAGGTGCTGAGCCGGGAAATGAGGGCTGGACTGCGAGGGCCTGGTGAGCGAGTTTTGATTCACTGATTGTGCCTTGCTGCGGCAGGGTCTCTGGCTCTCTATGGGTGTCCCTGAATATATTGGCCTCCCTGAGTCTCTAGGTTTCAGTGAGGCTCCCTGGGTCTCTCTTTTGTTTCTTTTGTTTTTTATTTTATTTTTCCCCTCGTAACACAGAACAAGCTGCCTGGGTCTCAATGGGCCTCTGAGCCTCTCACTTTCTTGTTGCCTCTGGTGTCTGGATGTCTCTGGATCTCTGGGTCCTTTGGTCTCTCTGATCTCTGGGTCTCTGATCTATCTGCGTTTCATGGTCTCCCCCAAGCCGCCTCCCAGGCTCCCTGAGGCCGTGAAGGCCTTTCTAGACCAGCTGGTCTGCATCAGGCCGCCCTGTTTGTGTGTGTGCACGCATGTGAAGTTGGCCTCCCCTAGAAAGGAAGCAGTGAGCGGGGCAGCCTCCATAGCCAGCTCCCTAAACACCTACTGCTGCCTACTGAGGAGGCTGTGATGGCATCAGCTCATGTGTTCCTCACAGCAAGCGCGTGAAGTTGATGAGAATGATGAGAAGCCTAATTTTATCAATGAACAAACAACTAACACACAGAGTTTGGGTTGCTCACCGAGAGGCTGAGTAACTTCCTGCCAGCCACTCAGCAGGTAAGTGGAGATAGAGTTCCAGCCTGGCTGCTGGGCCCACACGCTGGGTAGCCTGACTGTGTGGTCTACAGCTGTTCCTGGACACAGCCTGGACAGAGGTGTTCCATGAAACGGAATGAATCTCCTAGACCAGCTGTGTTTTCAACTATTCTCCTCTCCCCCCCATAATTAAGGTTAGAGATCAGGAAAGGGTACCTAAAAGAAGCCTGGGAGTGGGCTAGTCACTTTAACCTTGGGAGGGTGTCCAGGCTCATTTCCTTCAGTGCCACCCTTGGAGATCTGACACTGATCTCCTACACTGGGGAGAATATCTGTTTTTATTTTTTTATTTTTTTGAGACAGAGTCTCACTCCGTTGCCCAGGCTGGAGTGCAGCGGCACAGTCCTGGCTCTTTGCAACTTCCACCTCCAGGGTTCAAGCAATTCTCCTGCCTCAGCCTCCTGAGTAGCTGGGACTACAGGCATGTGCCACTACGCCTGGCTATTTTTTTGTTTTGTTTTGTTTTTGAGACAGAGTCTTGCTCTGACACCCAGGCTGGAGCGCAGTGGCATGATCTCAGCTCATTGCAACCTCCGCCTCCTGGGTTCAAGTGATCTTCCCACCTCAGCCTCCTGAGTAGCTGGAATTACAGGTGAGCACCACCACACCTGGCTGATTTTTATATTTTTAGTAGAGACAGCGTTTCACCATGTTGGCCAGGTTGATCTCAAACTCGTGACCTCAAGTAATCTGCCCGCCTCGGCCTCAGAAAGTGGTGGGATTACAGACATGAGCCACGGCGCTCAGCCCACAGTTTGGCTTTCACTCTGCTCCATGTCTTCTGTATCCCAGAACCCTGACAAGAGAGGGCTCTGGGATATAGAAGACATGAAGCAGAGCATCAAAGCACCTCTCTGATGCTTTCAAAGCCCCAATGTGGTTCTGCCATTGTGCTTTTCCATCTGCCCTGAGCCTGATGTCCCCCTGGTAGGGGCAGCCTCTCTTGCCAGGGTTCTGGGACACAGAAGACATGGGACAGAGCCAAAGCCAAACTGTGAAGGGCACGTAATATGGGCAAGAAACAAACTTTTGTATTTGAAAACCACTGACACTGAGGGGTTATTATTGTACTGGATCTCTATTTGTTGCTCTACCAAATGATCATAAAGTTAGTGGATTAAAACAACACTTATTTATTACTTTACTGTTCTAGAGGTCAGAAGTCCAAAATGGGTATCACTAGGCCCAAATCCAGGTGGCAGCAGGATTCCTCGCTCTGGGAGTTCTAGGACCCATTTCGTTGCCTTTTCCAACTTCCAGAGGCTGCCTGCATTCCCAGTGTGACTTCCTTTTTCCCTCTTCAAAGACAATAACTTGGTGTCTTCAAATCTTTCTGACTCTGACCCCTCTTCTGCCTCTCTTTCATTTTTTTTTTTTTTTTTTTGAGACAAAATCTTGCTGTGTCAGCCAGGCTGGAGTGCAGTGGTGCCATCTCAGCTCACTGCAGCCTCCGCCTCCCGGGTTCAAGTGATTCTCTCGACTCAGCCTCCCAAGCAGCTGGGACTACAGGCAAGTGCCACCACGCCTAGCTAATTTTTGTATTTTTAGTAGAGACGGGGTTTCACCATATTGGCCAGACTGGTCTCCAACTCCTGACCTCGTGATCCACCCGCCTTGGCCTCCCAGAGTGCTGGGATTACAAATATGAGCCACTGCGCCCAGCCTCTCTCTTTCACCTTTAAGAATCACATGAGCCGGGCGCGGTGGCTCAAGCCTGTAATCCCAGCACTTTGGGAGGCCGAGACGGGCGGATCACGAGGTCAGGAGATCGAGACCATCCTGGCTAACACGGTGAAACCCCGTCTCTACTAAAATACAAAAAAAAATAGCTGGGTGTGGCGGCGGGTGCCTGTAGTACCAGCTACTCCGGAGGCTGAGGCAGGAGAATGGTGTGAACCCGGGAGGTGGAGCTTGCAGTGAGTAGAGATCACGCCACTGCACTCCAGCCTGGGCGACAGATTGAGACTCTGTCTCAAAAAAACAAAAAAACAAAAAACAAACCAAAAAAAAACAACTTTAGGCCAGGCGCAGTGGCTTACGCCTGTAATCCCAGCACTTTGGGAGGCCAAGGCAGGTTGATCATTTGCGATCAGGAGTTCAAGACCAGCCTGGCCAACATGGTGAAATCTCATTTCTACTAAAAATACAAAAATTAGGTGGGTGGTAGTGGTGAATGCCTGTAATCCCAGCTACTCAGGAGGCTGTGGCAGGAGAATCGCTTGAGTCTGGAAGGCAGAGGTGGCAGTGAGCCGAGATTGCACCACTGCACTCCAGCCTGCTGGGTGACAGAGTGAGACCTTGTCTCAAAAAAAAAAAAAAAAAAATACCACTCTGGGCAAAAAGCATAACTAGAAAGAAAGAGAGTTTACGAAAGTGATTTTAAAAATATATAGCTGGATGTGTTGGTGTGCACCCGTAGTGCTGGCCTGGGCAACATAGGGAGACCCTGTCGGAAAGAAGAGAAGGGGAAGAAGGGGAGGGAAAATAAAGGAAAAGAAATAGGAAGGAAAAGAAAAATAAAAGGAAAAAGGAAGGAGAAGAAAGAAAGAAGGGTGGGAGGGAAGGAAGAAAAAAAAATGTGTATAATTACCTAACCAGAATCCAGGTAAAGAAAAAAATATATATATAGTAATTTGTTTACTCCTAAAAATAAAGTCAATAAGCAACAAACCGTGTGTGTGTGTGTGTGTGTGTGTATAAAATCAACAGAACCACACAGAAAACAAATCACAAACGTAACTGTAGATCTGATGGCACATGCAAGGCAAAAAAGTTAGCAAAGCAGTAAAAGATAGGAAGAATATGATGAACAAATTTGACCTAGTGGACAAATAAGGTAGCACTGCACCCAACAAAGGCAGAAAAGCACGCACAGAACATCTTCCTAAAAATTAATCAAATGCAGCTGGGCGAGGTGGCTCACGCTTGTAATCCCAGTGCTTTGGGAGGCCGAGGCAGGTGGATCACAAGGTCAGGAGTTCCCGACCAGTCTGGCCGACATAGTGAAACCCCGTTTCTAACTAAAAATACAAAAAGCCGGGTGTGGTGGTGTGCGCCTGTAGTCCCAACTACTCAGGCGGCTGAGGTAGGAGAATGGCGTGAACCCGGAAGGGGGAGGTTGCAGTGAGCCGAGGTCGCGCCACTGCCCCAGCCTGGGTAACAGAGCATAACTCCGTCTCAAAAAAAAAAAAAAAAAAAAAAAAAAAAAAAAAAAGAAGAAGAAGAAAAAGAAAGATAGAAAATATTGTCTGTCAAAGTTGGAGGACACAACTAGTAATTCTTAGAGAGGAATTTATGACCTCAAATGCGCGTGTTAGAAAATAAGACAAGCTGACGAACTGAACTCCATCTTAAAAAGTCACAAGTGAGCGGTCCTGAGGCCCAAGGGGCTGCCTGGCTCCCCATCCGCCAACTTTTGCTCCCCACACAGCTCCAGGCAACAAGAAAGAAAAAATAAAACGCTGCCAAAACCACAGTGTCAGCATAACTTGAAAGCAGAGAAGGTCCAAACTTCAAGATAACTGTAAATAAAAAGAAAGCGACAAAATCCCCGCACGCCATCGTGCGCTGCCGCCTCTCCCAGGCAGGAGGCTTTGTGCCAAGAAAAGTTGGGGAAGGAGGGGAGACAGGAGTGGCCGGGCTGGGGTTGGTCGAGAGCCACCATCAGAAAGACGGCGACATTCTAAAATCTGAAAATACCAAGAAGACGTCCTGGGAAGTCAGAGCTCAGACCTCAGGGAAGGGGCTCACAAGTGTGTGCGATAGGAAGGGAGGTTGTTAAAGTCCATTGATTCCGCGGGAGCGGTTTAAAAAAAGGTCGGGGGCGGGTGCTAAAACGGGCCAGAAGCATCCGTGGGCATTAAGTGAAGTGGGAAAATGCAGAAGGGAGAAATTGAGGGTCCTACAAGACAAAAGAGAACCACGCAATGGGAGAACACAAAACCCTACCCACCCCCACACCAAAACAAACAAATAAAAAGCTTCTAAAGCATCTGAACTTTGCTATATTGACCTTACAGTGTGCTATTGAGCTAGGTATCTTGAAAACCATCCAATACCACAAAAACGAATAGAAAGAAGATGAATAGATCCGTACAGAGCTGATATTTTAAAAAATCTGAAAACAAAATTCAACACACATCAACTAAGAAAAATTGCTCTGGAAAAAAAAAACCATGTTTCCAAAGAAACAAAATATTTACAAAAAAATGATCATATCTTAGGTCACAAAGAAATCATCAGTACATTAAAAAAAGTAGAAATATACAAATATTCTCTGAGCACAGTGTAATAAAATGAGACATCATTATTATTATTTTTTTTGAGACAGAGTCTGTCTGTCGCCAGGCTGGAGTGCAGTGGTGTAATCTCGGCTTACTGCAACATCTGCCTCCAGGATTCAAGCAATCCTCCTGCCTCAGCCTCCTGAGTAGCTGGGACTACAGGTGGGCGCCACCACACCCAGCTACTTTTTTTGTATTTTTAGTAGAGATGGGGTTTCACCATGTAGGTCAGGATGGTCTCGATGTCTTGACCTCGTGATCCATCTGCCTCAGCCTCCCAAAGTACTGGCTTTACAGGCATGAGAGCCACCATACCCAGCGAAAATGAGACATTATTAACAAAGACAAACACAGCCTGGCACAGTGGCTCACACCTGCAATCCCAGCACTTTGAGATGCCAAGGTGGGAGAGTTGCTTGAACCCAGAAGTTCAAGACCAGCCTAGGCAACATAGAGAGACCCTGTCTCTATGAAACAAAACACACACACACACACACACACACACACACACACACACCCCAAAAAACCTAGCTGGGCATGGTGGATTGCTTGAGCCTCAGAGGCAGTGGTTGCAGTGAGCCATGTTTGGTACACTGCACTCCAGCCTGGGCAACAGAGCAAGAATCTGTCTCAAAAAAAAAAAAAAAAAAAAGACAAACCACTAGTTACCTTGTTTCGGGGGGAAAAAAGGAGAAAGACAAATATAACAAATACATGACAAAGGGGAGGGAACCATAGGAACAAGACATTTAAAATAATTTTAATACCAATTCCCAGAATAGTGGTGTAAGGAGCTCAGCAGATCCATTCCCCAACAAAACAACCATTTAACTAGAAAAATTTATTTATTTATTTACTTTTGAGACGGAGTCTCACTCTGTTGCCCAGGCTGAAATGCAGTGGTGTGATCTCTGCTCACTACAACCTCTGCCTGCCAGGTTTAAACAATCCTCCTGCCTCAGCCTCCTGAGTAGCTGGGACTACAGGTGCGCACCACCATGCCCGGCTAATTTTTTGTATTTTTAGTAGAGACAGCGTTTCACCATACTGGCCAGGCTGGTCTCGAACTCCTGACCTCGTGATCCACCCACCTCGGCCTCCCAAAGTGCTGGGATCACAGGTGTGAGCCACCGTGCCCAGCCTGAAAGATTTATTTTAAGAACCCAATCATTTCAAATCTATAAATTATCCTAAAGGCACATACAGCAAATGGGGAAGCATATTCCCTGACTGAACATAGACAAAAACATAAACTCACTGAAGTGCAGTAGCCAGTCTGCAGGCCACATACATACCTACTAGTAAAGAGGAAAATCTGAAACTTAAGCACGAACTTTGACCAATAAGTGGTTTATGGTCACTTTGACCATAAGTGATTTATGCTGACCAGGGGTGACCCCTAGAGAGCCAAGCTAAAATATGTGTGTGTGTGTATGTGTGTGTGTGTGTGTATATATATATATATATATATATATTTTTTTTTTTTTTTTTTTTTTGACACAGGGTATTGCTATGTCACCCAGGCTGGAGTGCAATGACATGATTATAGCTCTCTGCTACCTTGAACTCTTGGGCTTAAGCTATCCTCCTGCTTCAACCTCGAAAGTGCTGGGATTACAAGCACGAGCCACCAGGCCCAGTAGCTAGATTTTTTTAAAAGAAAAAAAAAAAATCAGAAAACAGACATTCTAGGCTAAACACTGCAAGGAAAATACACTTCACAAAGTTAATTCAGCCAAGTCACTAAACAAAAAAAGAAATGGCCAACCAAATAGTAACAACATTGACTCCTAAGAGAGGACTGGCATCCTACAATGTATTATCTAAAATGTACATTTTGGCCAGGCACAGTGGCTCACGCCTGTAATCCCAGCACTTTGAGAGGCCAAGGAAGGCAGATCACCTAAGGTCAGGAGTTTGAGACCAGCCTGGGCAATATGTGAAACCCTGTCTCTACTAAAAATACAACAATTAGCTGAGCGTAGTGGTGCACGCCTGTAATCCCAGTTACTTGGGAGGCTGAGGCAAGAGAATCCCTTGACCCCGGAAGGCAGAGGTTGCAGTGAGCCAAGATCATGCCACAGCACTCCAGCCTGGGCGACAGACGGACTCTGTCTCAAAAAACAAACAAACAAAAAAGTACATTGTAATAAAAACATTAGGTTCATATAAGTATATATTTTTAAATGCACTCCCATGTTTATTGCAGTACTATTCACAATAGCCAAAATATTGGATCAGTCTAAGTGCCTATCAGTGGATAAATGGGTAAAGAAAATGTGGTATGTACACACAGTGGAATATTGTTCAGCCATAAAAGGAACAAAATTCTGTCATTCTCAGCAATGTGGATGAAACTGGATAAAAGTACATTTTATTGATTGATTGATTGATTGATTGATTGAGAGGGTGTCTCATTCTGTTGCCCAGGCTGGAGTGCAATGGTACCATCCTGGCTCACTGCAACCTCCACCTTCCAGGTTCAAGCGATTCTTCTGCCTCAGCCTCCCAAGTAGCTGGGATTATGGGCATGTGCCACCACGCCCGGCTAATTTTTTTGTATTTTTACTAGAGACGGGGTTTCACCATGTTGGCCAGGCTGGTCTCGAACTCCTGACCTCAGGTGATCTGCCTGCCTTGGCCTCCCAAAGTGCTGGAATTACAGGCATGTGCCACTGCACTCGGCCTAAAAGTACATTTTTTCAACAGAAATTATGACATGCAAGCAACAAGGAATGTCTGGTCCATCCACAGGAAAAGAAAAAGCAGCCATAGACATTGCTTTTGAACAGTCCCAGATATTGGACTTAGCACACAATGCCTTCACAGCAGCCGTTATAAATATGTTCAAAAGTGACAAGAGGAAATAAGTAAACAAATAAATAGATTATTCTAAGAGTTGCATAGTTTTAGTTCTTACATTTCAGGCCTATGATCTATTTTGAGATTGGTTCGGTTGTGTTTTTTGCATAGTGTGAGGTAGGTGGCTAACTTCATTCTTTTGCCTGTGGATATCCAGTTGTTCTACTATTCTTTTCCCATTAAAAAGTCTTGGCACCCTTACAGAAAATCAGTTAACCAGAAATGTATAGTTTTATTTCTGGACTGTCAATTCTATTCTATTCATCTATTTGTCTATCATGCCAGTAGCACATAGTCTTAATTATTGTAGTTTTGTAGTATGTTTAAAATCGGAGGCCAGGTGTGGTGGCTCATGCTGGTAATTCCAGCATTTTCGGAGGCTGAGGTGGGCACTTGAGGTCAGGCATTTGAGCCTGGCCAATGTGACGAAATCCCATCTCTACCAAAAAAACAAAAATCAACTGGATGTGGTGGCAGGTGACTGTAATACCCGCTTCTTGGGAGGCTGAGGCAGGAGAATCTCTTGAACCCAGGAGGCGGAGGCTGCAGTGAATGGAGATCATGCCACTGCACTCCAGCCTGGGCGACAGAGTGAGACTCCATCTCAAGAAAGAAAAAATTTAAAAAATAAATAAATAAATAAACAAATAAATAAAATAGGGAAATGTGAAGGCTGTCAGACTGAAGACCCTGATGATGTTACAATTCAAATCAAAGGCCTCTGCTAGCAGAATTGTCTCTTGCTTGGAGGAGGTCAGTTTTTTTCTTTTTTTTCTTTGAGACGGAGTCTCGCTCTGTTGCCAGGCTGGAGTGCAGCGGTGTGATCTTGGCTCACTGCAACCTCCGACTCCCAGGTTCAAGCGATTCTCCTGCCTCAACATCCGGAGTGTCTGGGATTACAGGCAAGTGCCACCACGCCCAGCTAATTTTTGTATTTTTTTAGTAGAGACAGGGTTTCACCATGTTGGCCAGGATGGTCTTGATCTCCTGACCTCGTGATCCACTCGCCTTGGCCTCCCAAAGTGCTGGGATTACAGGCGTGAGCCACCGTGCCCGGCCAAGGTCAGTCTTTTGTTCTATTCAGAACCTCAACTGATTGAACAGGGTCCTCCAACATTATGGAAGGCAATCTGCTTTACTCAAAGTTGACCAATTTAAATGTCACTCTTATTCAAAAACGCCATCACCAAAGCATCCAGAATAATGTTTGACCACAAATGTGGGCACTGTGGCCCAGCCAAATAAACACATAAAATGAATCATCAAAATAACTTATGATTTTCACCACTGAATAATATTCTATTGTATGGATATACCACAGTTTTATTATCCATTCTTCTATTGAAGGACATTTTGGTTGCTTCCTGTTTGGGGAGAGTGTGAAAAAGCTATTATACATATTTGTGCAGGGGTTTAGAGGTAGACGTAAGTTTTCAACTCAATTAGATAAATACCTACAAATTTTCAACTCAATTGGGTAAATATCTACGACCTAGCAATGGCTGGATCACATGGTTATAATCTATTTCACTTCGTATCAAACTGCCAAGCCATCTTGCAAAGTGATTGTACAGTTTCGCATTTTCACCAGCAATGAGTGAAGGTTGCTGTTGCTCCACATCCTCATCAGCTCTTGGTGTTGTCAGTATTTTGCATGTTAACTGCTTTGATAGATGTGCAGTGATACCTGACTGTTGCTTTAATTTGCAACTCTCTAATGGCATATGACATTGAGTATCTTTTTGTATGCTTTCTCATTTTTATTTCATATTTCTCCAAATATTTCTCTACCTTCCTCTCTCTCTTCTTACCTTCTGTTACTCCAACAGCCAACAGCCAACAACCACGTAAGTGAGCCTCCTGGGAAGGGGATTCTCCAGCCCCACACAAGCCCCACACAAGAAGACGGTAGCCCTGGCCAGAGACAAAAAGCAAACAGCCTGGAAGATTGATCCTGTGTGCAGAATATTGTCCTCTGTGTCTCCTTGGATGATACGGGAACTGTTGATAACACCCAGCCCAGGGGTTTACCTGAAGGCCGAACCAGGTGACGTCAGGCAGATAAAACTCTTGTTTTGTAAACCTGGGAAACTTCTCATTCATACTCTTACTGTTGTGTGGAGTGAAAACATATGAAGATGTGAATTTGGAAGAGCTGGAGGATCATGTAGACGAATTTAATGAGGAGGATGAACATGCCATTGAAATGTACAGACAGTAGAGACTGGCTGAGTGGAAACAACTAACCTGAATAATGAATTTGCAGAAGTTTTGGTGATCTCAGGAAAGGATTATGTTCAAGAAGTTACCTACTGACTGGGCACAGTGGCTTACACCTGTAATCCTAGCATTTTAGGAGGCTGAGGCAGGTGGATCACCTGAGGTCAGGAGTTCGAGACTACCCTGGCCAACATGGCAAAACTCCGTCTCTACTAAAAATACAAAAATTAGCCGGGCGTGGTGGCCCATGACCATAAGCCCAGCTACTTGGGAGGCTGAGGCAGAAGAATCACTTGAATCCGGGAGATGGAGGTTGTGGTGAGCTGAGATCACACCATTGCACTGCAGCCTGGGCAAGAAGAGCAAAACTCCGTCTCAAAACAAACAGACAGACAAAAAAAATTAGCCGGGCGTGGTGGTGCTCGCCTGTAATCCTAGCTACTGGGGAGGCTGAGGCATGAAAATTGCTTGAACCTGGGAGGCGGAGGTTGCAGTGAGCCAAGATTGCACTACTGCACTCCAGCCTGGGCAGTGGACCGTACTAAGTCCAAAAAAAAAAAAAAAAAAAAAAATTCCATTCTGTAATAAAAGGAATCTAGACTCTTTGGAGAAATAGTTCATTTCAGGGCTGGGGCAGAGATAATACAAGATGAGTCTGGAACATCACGTAGTGACAGAAAGTAAGGAAGTACTCACAAAGTCATGGGGACACTTCAAAAGGACACAAGAGTCAACTCGAAGGAGCTCCCAAGGGCCAAATCTGGGATAATTTGAGCAACAAAATAAGTAATGATAGCAATAAATTATTACCCATAGAATAAAATAACTACCCATGAGTTTATACTGATATATGTAAATAACAGAGAGAAGAGACAACTCCTCTGTGCAGTAGAACTCTAATAAATAAATGTAGGAGAAGTGATGGAAATAGAAAATCACCATTAGACAAACACCACAGTCATCATTTTTGCAGGCGCCAATCATTCATTGGTGGATGCTAAAATTAGTGAGTGAAAGTATGATGCAAAAGAAGATATTTGTGTACACTCAAGGTGCACCTCACAACGTTTACTAATCACAAAGGGTGCTATGGTTTGAATGTTTATGTTTCTGTCCCCTCCAAACTTCATGTTGAAACTAATTGCCAATGTGATAGTATCAAGATGTGGGGCCTTTTTTTTTTTGGAGAAAGGGTCTTGCTCTGTCATCCAGGCTGGAGTGAAGTGGAGCAGCAATCTCGGCGCACTGCAGCCTCCGCCTCCCGGGCTCAAGAGATCCTCCCATCTCAGCCTCCCAAGTAGTTGGGACCACAGGCACCTACCACCATGCACGGCTAATGGGATAAACCTCTTATAAAAGAGGCTTTGTGCATTGTTCTGCCGCTTTTTTGCCCTTCTGGTCCTCTGCTATGTGAGAACACAGCGTTTGTCCCCTTTGGAGGATGCAGCAACAAGGTGCCATCTTAGAGGCAGAGAGCAGCCCTCACCAGAAACCAAACATGCCCGCCGGCACCTTGATCGTGGACTTCCAGCCTCCAGAACTATGACAAATAAGTTTTTATTGTTTATAAATGACCCAATCTTGGGTAGTTTGTTATAGCAGCAGAAACAGACTAAAATAAAGGGGGAAAGAGTAAATCGACAGTGGAGAAGCCTGGGAGACACCACATGATCAAAGTTAGTATCACCAGTATCATAAGGCACGTCAACATCATGTGCACATACTAGGAGGCTCTGAGAAGGGCACAATTCACTGCTCTAGGATTCTTGCCAAAAATGAATAACTTCAGACGACACATTACAAGCATCACATAAACACAAAATAATTGAGGGATGTTCCACAAAATAATTGGCTGGTACTCTTCAAAAGTGACAAATTCATGGAAGAAGAAGAAACCAGAGGCTGGGTGCAGGGGCTCACGCCTCTAATCCCAGGATTTTGGGAGGGCGAGGCAGGCGGATCGCTTGAACCCAGGAGTTTGAGACCAGCCTGGGCAACATGGCGAAACCTCATCTCTACAAAAAATACAAAAATTAGCCGAGCATGGTGGCGCGTGCCTGCAGTCCCAGCACTTTGGGAGGCCAAGGCAGGTGGATCACGAGGTTAGGAGTTCAAGACCAGCCTGACCAACATGGTGAAACCTCGTCTCTACCAAAAATACAAAAATTAGCCAGGCGTGGTGGCGCGCGCCTATAATCCCAGATACTCAGGAAGCCGAGGTAGGAGAATTGCTTGAACCCGGGAGGCAGAGGTTGCAGTGAGCCGAGATCACACCATTGCACTCCAGCCTGGGCGACAGAGCGAGACACTGTCTCAAAAAAGAAAGAAAAAAAGAAACAAACAAACAAAAATAAGTCAGAAGGAGCCAAATCTGGACTATGAGGCAGATGCCTAATGATTTCCTGTTGAAACTCTCACAAAATTGACCTTCTTTGGTGAGAGGAATGATCAGGAGCATTGTCACGGTGGAGGACTCTCTGGTGAAGCTTTCCTGGGTGTTTTTCTGAGAAAGCTTTTGCTACACCAAACACTCTCAAAATAAGCAGACGTTGCCATTCTTTGGCTGCCCAGAAAGTCAACAAGCAGAATGTTTTGAGCATCCCCGTAAACTGATGCCATTGCCTTTGCTCTTGACTGGTCTGCTTTTGAGTTGACTGAACCACTTCCACCTCTTGGAAGCCATTGCTTTAATTGTGCCTCGCCTTCGGTATCCTACTGCGAAAGCCATGTTTCATCTGTTACAATTCTTCCAAGAAATGTTTCAGGATCTTGATCCTGCTTGTTTTAAAATTTCCATGGAAAGCTCTGCTCTTGTCTCCAACTGATTTGGATGCAATGGTTTTGGCATCCATTGAGTGGAAAGTTTGCTTCACTTAAATTTTTCAGTCAGAATTGTATAAGCTGAACTAATGAAGGTGGCTTAGTGTTGGCTATCATTTCTGCTGTTAATCATTTAGTCCTCTTCAATCAGGGTACCAATAAGATTGTTTTCCTCACAAATTGTTGTGGGTGATCTGTTGCTGCACACTTCATCTTCAACATCATCTTATCCCTTCTTAAAACAAGTTGCCTATTTGTAAACTGCTGATTTCTTTGGAGCATTGTCTCCATAAACTTTTCATAAAGCATCAGTGATCTCTTCATCCTTCCACCAATGCTTCACTATCAATTTCGTGTTTGTTCTTGCTTCAATTTTAGCATAATTCATGTTTCTTTCATAGGGACTATTTTAAAACTGATATCTTATCCTTCTTAGTGTCTCAAACTAGATTCTGTTAAGACATTTAACATTTTTTTCTATTTTTTTGTATTTCTCTCTCTCTTTTTTTTTTTGAGACTGAGTCTTGCTCTGTCGCCAGGCTGGAGTGCAGTGGCGCAATCTCGGCTCATTGCAACTTCCGCCTCCCGAGTTCAAGCGAATGTCCTGCCTCAGCCTCCTGAGTAGCTGAGACCACAGATGCGTGCCACCACGCCCAGCTAATTTTTGTATTTTTAGTAGAGACGGGGTTTCACCATGTTGGCCAGGATGGTCTTGATCTATTGATCTCGTGATCTACCCACCTTGGCCTACGAAAATGCTGGGATTACAGGCGTGAGCCACCGTGCCCGGCCTTTTTTTTTTTTTGCGATGGAGTCTCACTGCGTTGCCCAGGTTGGAGTGCAGTAGTGCAATCTCGACTCACTGTAGCCTGGTCGACAAGAGTGAGAGTTCATCACAAAAAACAAAAAACAAAACCAAACAACAAAGTGCATGATGAGGGTTTGGCAGGGTTAGGGAGGCAGGCTGGAAGCAGATCATGCAGAAATCCAAATGTCCCCTTAGAAAGGTCCTTGTCAGATTAGCAAGCCCACTCTGGTCACTGAGCATCTGTCCCAGCCTCCTCCCAGCTGGCTGCCTGGACCACAGAGGCTGGAACAGTTGAAAACAAAAAACAAAAAACAACAACAAAAAAAAACATGAGTTCCAGATATTCCTTCCACAATTTCTTTTATTTTTTATTTTTTTTCAAGACAAGAGTTTCACTCTTGTTGCCCAGGCTGAAGTGCAATGGCACAATCTCAGCTCACAACTTCTGCCTCCCATGTTCAAGCGATTCTCCTGCCTCAGCTTCCTAAGTAGCTGGGATTACAGGCGTGAGCCACCATATCCAGTTAATGTTTGTATTTTTAGTAGAGATGGGGTTTCACCATGTTGGTCAGGCTGGTCTTAAACTCCAGATCTCAGGTGATCCACCCACCTTGGCCCCCCAAACTGCTGGGATTACAGGCATGAGCCACTGCATCCGACCCAGATTCATAAACACAGATGGAAAAATCCTAAGCAAATTATTAGCAAAATGAATCTGGTAATATATAGGAAGAGAACGCACTGTGCCCAAGTTGGATTTATTCTAAAAATGCAAGGTTAGAGATGAGAAAATTGATTAATCTGATTTCCCCCCTTAACAGATTACGGGAGAAAATTGAACAATCTCAAGGATCGCAGAGAGTACATCTTGCCATGTGCAGTGAACTAGACCCCACAAGTACATATCACACCATGTAGTAAGGGACTTGAGGCAAGGAGCAGCAGGAGAGGCAGTGGCTGTGCAGAAAGTCTTTTGGTCCAGTTGTTGAGACAGCATCTAGAGTTTGGGAGCCTTATCTGGAATGTGTCAGCTTTGCACTAAATAAATAAAAATTACCCTACACTTTGTGGTTTAAATGAAAAAAAAAAAAAACCCAATTTATTATCTCACAGTTTCTGTAGATGAGGAATGTGGGAGCATTAACTTGGAAGTTCTGCCTCACAGTCTCTCATGAAGTTTGCAGTCAAGATGCTGGCCAGGGCTACCGTCTTCTGAGGGTTTGTGTGGGGCTGCAGGATTGCCTTCCCAGGCAGCTCTCTTACACGGCTGTGGGCTGGGAGGCCTTAGTTCCTCACCATGTGAACCTGTCCACAGGGCTGCTGAGTGTCTCATGACAGCTAGCTTCCCCCAGAGCAAGAGATCCAAGACACAGTGCAGACAGGAAGCCAAAGTGTGTTTGTGCCAGCTCTCCTAGGTCTCTCACCACCACCTTCATTCGTTCTACTCTTTAGAAGTGAGTCACTAAGTCCAGTTTACATTCGGGGGAGGGGAGCGAGCCTCCATGTCTTGAAAAGAGGAGTATCAGGCCAGGTGCAGTGGCTCACATCTTTAATCCCAATACTTTGGGAGGCCAACGTGGGCAGATCACAAGGTCAGGAGTTCAAGACCAGCCTGACCAACATGGTGAAACCCCATCTTACTAAAAATACAAAAATTAGCCAGGTGTGGTGGCCCACACCTGTAATCCTAGCTACTCAGGAGGCTGAGGCAGGAGAATCACTAGAATCCGGGAGGCGGAGGTTGCAGTGAGCCAAGATCACGCCACTGCACTCCAGCCTGGGTGACAGAGCGAGACTCTGTCAAAGAAAAGAAAAGAAAAGAAAAGAAAGAGAGAGAAAGGAAGGAAGGAAGGAAGGGGCATCTAGAATGCATGGACATTCCTAAAACCACCTCACCTGGGAGACTCAAGGCCTGGTTGAAACATCCATCCACCTACTTAGTGCCTGTACTGGAAGAAGAGGAAATCAGATAGCCAGAGGATTGTTTCACTTTCAATTCAGCTACAAAACTCCTTGGCCATTCATGTTTCCTGGCAATCGCACTGCAGATGTCTAGAAACTTCACATTTCCACTTTTTTTTCTTACAAAAATGTCATTCAGAATCACAATTCCACTTTCTGAGGTAACTAATCACACCCTCTCCTCTCTCTGCAAAGCTCCAACATGCCTTCTTTCCCTTTTTCTTTTTTTGCTTTGAGACAGGGTTTCACTGTCACCGAGGCTGTTTAGTGCGGTGGCTCGATCTCTGCTCACTGCAACCTCTGCCTCCTGGGCTCAAGCCATCCTCCCACCTCAGCCTCCTGAATAACTTGAACCACAGGTGCGTGCCACCAAACCCAGCTGATTTTTTGTAGATACAGGGTTTCACCATGTTGCCCCGGCTGGTCTTGAACTCCTGGGCTTAAGCAGTCTACCCCCCTTGGCCTCCCAAAATGCTGGGATTACAGGTGTGAGCCACTGCGCTCAGCCCCTTTTCCTTTTTCTTCTCCTGTATCTTACCTGAATCTGCACCTGTAAACACTTTCTCTGCCTCCTCTCCTACTAGAATGGAACAGCCATCTTTCTCCTCTTTTCTTTTTTATTTTTATTTTTTTATACAGACGGGGTCTCGCTATATTGGCCAGGCTGGTCTCAAACTCCTGGGATCAAGTGATCCTCCTGCCTCAGCCTCCCAAAGTGCTAGAATTATAGGCGTGAGCCACCACGCCCAACCTCTCTCTTCCTTTCAAAGCTTCTGGGTCCTCCTCACCTGCTCGCCTCCCCTCCCTTCTTGATTTCTCAAAGTCATCACTTCTCTATGTGCTTCCTGGTTTATTTTTTGTCTTTAATATTCTGTAAGCTTCATAAGGGAAGGGAGGTTTTTCTATTTCATTTGCTAATACATTTACAACACTTAGAACAAGACCTGGTTCAAGGTGGACACTGGATAAATACTTGAGTGAATAATTGAGTGAATGAATGTGAAGAGGAAACCCCACCCATTCTAGCTGGAAGGAAAAATGAGGAGGCAGGAGGAGCAAGTGTGAGCAGTAGGAGGAAAGGTGTGTGCCCTGAATCTCCTGCACTAGGCAAAAGTCTCATGAGGGCAGATGTCTTTTTTGCTCACCCTGGAATCCCAGCACCCAGCCCTGCACCTGGCACATAACAGGTAACTGTGTGCTGATTGCCCAGGTGCCAGCTGATTGCCCAACTTGCACCTTAGCGCCCCAGCCCCTTTCCTTATACTAGTCTTGGGTGATCCATGCTGCCCGCGGATCTGTCCCCGCCTGCCCCTCTATCCTACTTCCCTTTCTCAGATGCTCAGGACAGCCTGAGTTGAGTCCTAATGTGGCCTCACTGCCCAGCTGCCCGTGCCCCTGCAGAGGGATGACAGACATCAACCTCCTGTCCCTGCTCTGCCCTCTGAGGACACCCAGACTCGAGACAACTGCCTAGGGTGGCAGCCTGCCAAGGGGCCCGAGGTGGCTGTTCCCTGGCTTTGCACAGAAACTGTTGGAAATGACAGCCCCAAGACACTGCTTCGATAGTAGGAAGAAATCACCACAGGCCCTCACTGGAGAGCCGGCCTGGGCAGCAGAGCGAGACTTCCGTCTCAAAAAAAACAAAAACAAAAACAAAACACCAAAGTGCATGATGAGGGCCAGGCACAGTGGCTCACGCCTGTAGTCCCAGCACTTTGGGAGGCTGAGGCAGGTGGATCACCTGAGGTCAGGAGTTCGAGACCAGCCTGGTCAACATATGAAATCCCATCTCTACTAAAAATACAAAAATTAACTGAGCATGGTGGCAGGTGCCTGTAATCCCAGCTACTCAGGAGGCTGAGGCAGGAGAATTGCTTATACTCGGGAGGTGGAAGTTGCAGTGAGTTGAGATCATGCCATTGCACTCTAGCCTGGTCAACAAGAGTAAGACTCCATCTCAAAAATAAATAAATAAATAAACAAACAAACAAAGTGCATGATGAGGATTTGGCAGGGTTAGGGAGGCAGGCTGGAAGCAGATCATGCAGAAATCCAAATGTCCCCTTAGAAAGGCCCTTGTCAGATTAGCAAGCCCACGCTGGTCACTGAGCATCTGTCCCAGCCTCCTCCCAGCTGGCTGCCTGGACCACAAAGGCTGGAACGGTAAAAATAAATAAACAAATAAATAAAAATAAATAAATAAACAAACAAACATGAGTTGCAGATATTCCTTCTGGTTTTGTTTGTTTGTTTGTTTTAGACTCAGTTTCACTCTTGTCTCCCAGGCTGGAGTGCTGTGGTGGGATCTCGGCTCACCGCAACCTCTGCCTCCTGGGTTCAAGTGATTTTCCTGCCTCAGCCTCCCAAGTAGCTGGGATTACAGGCATGTGCCACCACGGGTGGCTAATTTTTTATTTTTAGTAAAGACAGGGTTTCTTCATGTTGGTCAGGCTGGTCTTGAACTCCCGACTTCAGGTGATCCGCCCCCTTGGCCTCCCAAAGTGCTGGGATTATAGGTGAGAGCCACCGTGCCCAGCCTCCTTCCACAGTTTCAATCATGTGAGACTTACATTTGGAACCAAGTAGAGTCGAGGGAGACAGGTAACAGCCCCCGGGCACTCCTTCTGCTGGTGTGGGTCCAGCAGGGATAGTGAGACTGGGCCTAATGCACTGTGGAGCTTTCCAGATTCTGGGATTGCAGTTAGTGTCTCAGTTGAGCAGCTGAGTATGCATGGCCTGTGACATGCCACTCCAAGTAGATCTGCCAGGGGCCCTTCCCAGGAAATTATTTATAACAATTCCAGCAGAGATGGCTTCTCATCCTCCTTGAAGCTGCTGGACTCTGAGTCCCTGGTTCTGCCAGAGCTCATCACTCTAGACCTTTCAGGCCTAACACAATTCACTTATCCAATCATTCAGTCATCCATCATCCCCTTAGCCAATCCAATCTTTTTTTTTTGAGACAGAGTCTAACTCTGTCGGCCAGGGGCTGGAGTGCAGTGGCGCTATCTTGGCTCACTGCAACCTCGACTTCCCGGGTTCAAGCGATTCTTCTGCCTCAGCCTCCTGAGTAGCTGGGATTACAGGCGCGTATCACCATACCTGGCTAATTTTTGTATTTCTAGTAGAGATGGGGTTTCATCATGTTGGCCAGGCTGCTCTTGAACTCCTGACCTCACTCAGGTGATCCACCTGCCTTGGCGTCCCAAAGTGCTAGGATTACAGGCGTGAGCCACAGCGCTCAGCCCAATCATTTGTTGACTCACTTCTTCAACACTCCCCGAGTTCTTATTCTGTAGCAGGCCCTGGCTCTGGGGCCGAGAACAGGGAGTCAAATTAGATTAGGGCTGTGAAACAAGCCACTCTCAAACCTGGAGGCTTATGACAATAACAATCATTTATTTTACCATTACGCAATTTGGGCAAGGCCTGGTTGAGACAGCTCTTCTTGTGCCTCCAGCTTCATCCTTGGAGCTGGAGGACCCTTCAAAGATGGTGCACTCCAATGGCTGGCAAGTTGATGCTGGCTAGAGCTATTTATTTGTTTATTTAAATTCCCCCAGCCAATTGGATGGTAAGGCTAGAGCTTTTTATTCCCTACTTTTTTCATTTTTAAACTTTATCTCCCCTTAGGGGTATACTGTTCCTGGAGGTACTGCAATGCTAGGTCGATGTGTGGAGTGGGTGGGGCAAGCTCCTATTCTATCTCTTAGTTCCAAAAATCTATTTAATATAGATTGTGTCCTCAAGTAGAGGACATATCAGATATTAAACTGATAAAAACAGATACTACTACACTTGATCTTACCCAAAAGGCTGAGAATGGAGCTTTGATTCTCCTCTACATGGACCTCCCCACAGGACTGCCTGGGCTTCCTCACAGCATGGTGGCTGAATTCCAAGAAAGGAAAACAGAGCTGCCAGTTCTGTCTTAAAGGGTAAGTCCAGAATTGGGCACAGCATCATTTCCACCATATTCTACTGGTTCAAAGCAAGTCATCGGCCAAGTCTAGAATTAAGGGGGTGGAGAAGTAAACCCCACTTTTCCATGAGGGAAAGGATAAGGAATTTATGAGCATTTGTAATCCACAAACCTAACTAGGAGTGCAGTTTCATGCTGCTTGGATTGAGGAATTGACTGATTGGTTGGATAACTGACTGTTTGAGTTTGATTGACACAAACTAAGGATTATTTCTCATTATATCTCTTTCTGCATGGTGGGCCTTTTCTGGAGTAACTAACACTGCAGAAAAGTGGCCTCGTCCCACTTTCTGTCACTCACTCCTCCCAAGAAGTAGAGAAGAGACTTTTCTTGGTGAAGTTGTTAGAAGCAACTAGGTATGGGACCCAAAGTGAGATAGGAGGCAGGTCTCGATTCTGGAGGTGGGGCTGGGACACCAGACCAAATTGAGGACTTGCTGAAACAGGGATGGGGGTGGAGGCAGCTTTCCATAAGACACACCCACCAGTGTGCCATGTCAGTTTACCATTGCCATGGCAACACCTGGAAGTTACTGCCCCTTTCTGTGTTAATGACCAAATGACTCAAGAATTTACCACCCTATTTCTAGAAATTTCTGCATAATCTGCTCTCTAATTTGCATATAATTAAAAGTGGCTATAAATATGACTGCAGAACTGCCTCTGAGCTGCTACTCAGGGTAGCCCTGGTCTGCAAGTAGCAGTACATCTGCTGCTGCTGTGCACTGCCACTTCAATAAAAGTGGCTAACAGCACTGGCTCACAGTGGAATTCTTTCCTGGACAAAGCCAAAAACCCTCCCAGCCTAAGCCCCAATTTGGGAGCTTGCCTACCCTACATCAAAAGGAGGAGAAACCTTTGGGAGCAGAGTGGGTAAGTCTGTGCAACTCTGGGATGGGTACGGGGACATCAAATGGCATTTTCTCAACAACTCTATTGGTTACAGAAGTAACATTTTTATCTCTATCCTATGTGTCTGTTTTTCAGATGGTACTAAACTTGGGCAGGGAAGGACAGGGTATTACGTTGCATGCCCTGTAAAAACGCTTGGTCTAAATCTGTCACATACTTGGCACTTAAAACACGTTAAGTGTTAACTAAAAGAATGTTGACATCAGGTGTGACAGGTTTTCTGCTCTAAGGAGATTCTTCAAGCGGTCACTACGTCAACAGACACAGATGTTTCCCTTTCTTCATATGATGAAGATCAGGGATCCAAACTTATTCGAAAAGCTAAAGAGGCACTATTCGTACCCGTTGGAATAGTAGGTTTTGCAGCACTTGTTACATATGGATTATACACATTGAAGAGCAGGGGAAATACTCAAATGTCCCTTCATCTGGCTTTGCTGCAGGAGCAACGACCGTTGGTAAGGGCTGTTCCGTGTATCGGGAATTCTGGGCAAAACCTAAGTCTTAGAAGAAGAGATGCTGTCTTGGTCTTGTTGGAGGAGCTTGCTTTAGTTAGACGTCTCATTATTGAAGTTATGTGTTATTATGGAAAATAAACTATTTGAGTGGGTTTAGATGGTAACAGCATTTTGAATATTGGCTTCCTTTCTTGCAGGCTTGATTTGCCTGGTGACCAAATTACTAGTGACTAGTTTACTAACTAGGTCATTCAAGGAAATCAAGTTAGCATAAAAGAAACATGTCACCTAAATGCACTAGATTGTGTTGAAATGTCCATCTTCTTCCATTGTGAAGATGAACTTAGTTC
Source organism: Macaca mulatta (assembly GCF_049350105.2). Classification (NCBI taxonomy): domain Eukaryota; kingdom Metazoa; phylum Chordata; class Mammalia; order Primates; family Cercopithecidae; genus Macaca; species Macaca mulatta. The sequence goes on from NC_133419.1 coordinate 9,231,736, forward strand.
TAAAGGAGATAGCAGGCCAACCCTGAAGTACTCCCAGTTTGCTGCAGGATCTCACATGTTTTGGATGTTATATAAGAGTCCTATTTGCCCTAGTTAACTTTTTTCTGCCCGTCTTGTGGACTGGCTGGCTCTTTTAGAACTCCGTCCAAAAAGTGCATGGAATATAACTTGTAAAGCTTCCCACAACTGGCAGTATCTATGTGTGTGTTTAAACGAAATCTAGAAAGCTTACAATAGAGCTGCATAGTAGTGGTATTTATTAAAGAATCACAATTGTAAACATGAGAATAACTTATGGATTCTAGTTTAGTTATTTTGTAATTGCAGAATTATATTTTTGCTGCTGTTATATCTGAATAATTTTTAAATGTCATCTTGAGATAGAAATACATATTTAAGCACTCATGCAAAGGTAAATGAACACTTTTTTTTTTTTTGAGACGGAGTCACGCTCTGTCGCCAGGCTGGAGTGTAGTGGCATGATCTCGGCTCACTGCAACCTCCACCTCCCGGGTTTGAGCGATTCTCCTGTTTCAGGCTCCTGAGTACCTGGGACTACAAGTGCACACCACCATGCCTGGCTAAGTTTTATATTTTTAGTAAAGACAGGGTTTCACCATGTTGGCCAGGATGGTCTCAATCTTGACCTCGTGATCTGCTGGCCTCAGCCTCCCGAATTGCTGGGATTACAAGCATGAGCCACTGTGCCCGGCCCAATGAACCCTTTTTAAATGTGTGCGTTGCTTATTTTTTCCCTCAGAATTATAGACATTAAACCAAACAAATTACCTATAATGGAATTCATTAATGACTTACGAGAAAGCTGGTTTGGCCAGACAGTATACCCAAACTTTTATAAACCATGGAATGTTATTACATTTGTGAAATTCTCTTGTCTAACCTGAATTTACATTTCATGGTGATAACATGGTATATGTACTGTTGTTAAAGTAAGTGAGTATCTAAACAAAAAAAAAAAGAATGTCAACATCAATTCTGACAGGACAGGAATTTGGACAATGTAGCTTTTACTCATTCATTCTTCCACTAATGCATTCATTCAGCAGATAGTCCAATACCCTGCAATTAGCTTGTGGATCTCACCACCATGAGACTGAAAGCTCCATGAGGTCAGGGAAGGTATTTTGTTCTCCACAGTGTCCTCAAAACCTGGCCTGGGGCCTGAACATAGTAGGCCCTCAGTAAATGTTTGCTAATTGAAGGAATGAGATCAGAGGCCAAGGGAAGTCCAAAGGCAGTCTAGACAGACCAACGAACAGACAAACTGACCTCATGTGTGGTCAGTCCCACATTCAATGCACACTTCTTGGCAGGGGTCATTCAGGGAATGTTGGAGGGTCTGGCCTTCCAGGCTGGGAGTACCTGGAGTGTTCCACCATGGAAGAGGGAGAATAGTTCCTCATTTTCTCTTTCATGGAGGGAGAATGTGAGAATCCAGATGTTGTTGTCAAAAATGTTGAAAAACTTTGGCCGGGCACGGTGGCTCAAGCCTGTAATCCCAGCACTTTGGGAGGCCGAGGCGGGCGGATCACAAGGTCAGGAGATCGAGACCACAGTGAAACCCCGTCTCTACTAAAAATACAAAAAATTAGCCGGGCGCGGTGGCGGGCACCTGTAGTCCCAGCAACTCAGGAGGCTGAGGCAGGAGAATGGCGGGAACCTGGGAGGCGGAGCTTGCAGTGAGCCGAGATCGCGCCACTGCACTCCAGCCTGGGCAACAGCGTGAGACTCCGTCTCAAAAAAAAAAAAAAAAAATGTTGAAAAACTTTAAGCCAAACGCAGCAGCTCATGACTGTAATCTCAACACTTTGGAAGGCCAAGGCAGGTAGATTGTGTGAGCCAAGGAGTTTGAGACCAGCCAGGGTAACATGGCAAAACCCCATATCTACAAAAAATACAAAAATTAGCCAGGCACGGTGGCGCATGCCTGTAGTCCCAGCTACTCTGTAGGGCTGAGGTGGGAAGATCACTTGAGCCCAGGAGTTTGAGGCTGCAGTGAGCCCTGATCATGCCACTGCACTCCACCAGCCTGGGTGATAGAGCAAGACACTGTCTCAAAAAAAAAAAAAAAAAAAAAAAAAAGGCCAGGCGTGGCGGCTCACATCTGTAATCCCAGCACTTTGGGAGGCCGAGGCAGGTGGATCATGAGGTCAGGAGATCGAGACCATCCTGGCCAACATGGTGAAACCCTGTCTCTACTGAAAATACAAAAAATTAGCCGGGCGTGGTGGCGGGCACCTGAAGTCCCAGCTACTTGGGAGGCTGAGGCAGGAGAATCACTTGAACCCGGGAGGCGGAGGTTGCAGTGAGCTGAGATTGCACCATTGCACTCCAGCTTGGGCAAAAAGAGCGAAACTCCATCTCAAAAAAAAAGAAAAGAAAGAAGAAAAAGAAAAAAAAAGACTTTAGACAAATTAAATTTAGCACAGTTTATTTGAGCAAAGAATCATTCATGAACCAGGAAGCCCTCAGAACGAGAGGACATTCAGAGAGCACTACTCAGCAGTGTGAGCAGTGAGATTTTATAGGATAAACCCAGAAGTAAAATCGAGAAATCCCCTGATTGGCTACATTTGGGCATCTGCCTCATTTGGACATGGTGTGATGAGTTGGCTGCCTATGATTAGCTGAAACCTGACTGCTTGTAATTGGCTGAAACTTTCTTGCTTGTTAATACTCCCATGTTAGGTTTCAGTTTGTTTACATACTAAGTTAGACTGCAATGTGTTAGGTAGGAACTGAAAGCATGGAAGCAGCCTCAGGCTAAGGCCCTCTTTATTTAATTCATCAAGGGATAACCCCTCCCAGGTATCCTGGGATTCCCTCCCAGGCATCCTCCTCTACTCTTCAGCAGCATGCTCTCAGCAGGCACACGTGAGCTACCACACCCGGCCTATACTTAAAATATTTTTTTTTTTTTTTTTTTTTTTTTTTTTTTTGGAGACGGAGTCTCGCTCTGTCGCCCAGGCTGGAGGGCAGTGGCCGGATCTCAAAATATTTTTAATACTTAAAAATACTTATCAATCTAAAAATACTTATTGGCCGAATGCAGTGACTCACGCCTGTAATCTCAGCACTTTGGGAGGCTGTGGCAGATGGATTACCTGAGGTCAGGAGTTTGAGACCAGCCTGGCCAACATGGTGAAACCCCGTCTCTACTAAAAATACAAAAAATTAGCCAGGTGTGGTGGCAGGTGCCTGTAATCCCAACTACTGGGGAGGCTGAGGCAGGAGAATCACTTGAACCCAGGAGGTGGAGGTTACAGTGAGCCGAGATTGCACCACTGCACTCCAGCCTGGGCGACAGAGCAAGACTCCATCTCAAAAATAAAATAAAATTAAATTTAAGGCCAGGCGCGGTGGCTCAAGCCTGTAATCCCAGCACTTTGGGAGGCCGAGACGGGCGGATCACGAGGTCAGGAGATCAAGACCATCCTGGCTAACACGGTGAAACCCCGTCTCTACTAAAAAATACAAAAAACTAGCCAGGCGAGGTGGCAGGCGCCTGTAGTCCCAGCTACTCGGGAGGCTGAGGCAGGAGAATGGCATAAACCCGGGAGGCGGAGCTTGCAGTTAGCTGAGATCCGGCCACTGCACTCCAGCCTAGGCGACAGAGCGAGACTCCGTCTCAAAAAAAAAAAAAATTAAATTTAAAAATACTTATCAATTCATGTTTTCTGTTGTGTCTTAGGTCAGTTTTAGTGCAGCTTTTATTTTTTAGGAAATTGTCTATTTCTCCTAAATTTTCAAATTTATTGCCATAAAATTGCACCTACTGCATGCTCATTATTTTTAAATTTCTGCTGTGTCTGTTTTTTGCTGTTTTCATTCATTATGTTGTTTGCTTGTACAAACCTTATTTTCTTGACCGAGAGATTTGTCTATCTTATTAGCTTATTCAAAGAGCCAGCTTTCAACTTTGTTATATTCTATTTTAGCTTTATCTATTTTCTTTTTTCTTTTTTTTTAGATGGAGTCTCGCACTGTTGCCCGGGCTGGAGTGCAATGGCATGATCTCAGCTCACTGCAACCTCTGCCTCCTGGATTCAAGCAATTCTCCTGCCTCAACCTCCTGAGTAGCTGGGATTACAGGTGCCCACCACCACGCCCAGCTAATTTTTTGTATTTTTAGTAGAGACGGGGTTTCACCATGTTGGCCAGGCTGGTCTCAAACTCCTGACCTCATGATTTGCCCGCCTCAAGCTCTTAAAGTGCTGGGATTACAGGCGTGAGCCACCGCACCTGTCCTCTATTTTCTGAATTCCATTTTGTCTTTGTTATTTCCTTACCTTTTTTATTGATGTAATTAACATATCACAATTCATTATTTTAAACTGTACAATTCAGCCAGGTATGGTGGCTCACATGTGAATCCCAGCATTTTGGGAGGTTGAGGCAGAAGGATCACTTGAGGTCAGCAGTTCAAGACCAGCCTGGGCAACAGAGTGAGACTGTCTCTAGAAAAAAATACAATAAACAAACAAAGAAATAAATAAAAATTTAAAAGACAGACCTAACCATTCTCTCCCTAATGGGTATATGGTTCTATTGTCTTGTTTTACTATTTCAAACAATGCTGTGGCAATCATCCTTGGACTTAAAATTTTGGGGGTCATGTACAAGCTCTTCAACAAGATAGATTCCTGAAAGGGGAAAATCTAGGTCAAAATGTAAGTTTGCTTTCAACAACTTTTATGTCAACTTAACTGAGGTATAATCATATATTAATACAATAAGATTTGCCAGTTTTAACACACAATAAGATTAGCCACTTACACAACTTGGTGTGCTTTACCAAAGGTGTATAAGTCAGGTAATTGCCACTACTATCACGATATATAGAATGTTTCCACTATCCAAAAAGTTTGCTTGTGCCATAGAGCAATCTGTCCCCTCCCCCAGCCCCTGTCCCTGGCAACTACTAGAGATGCTCTCTGTCACTAGTTGTATGAACATGTATTTGCATTTATCTTGGGTAACTTAAGAATGGAATCGCTGGGTCACATGGTAAATGTATATTTAACTTTGTAAGAAATTACCAAACCTTTTTTCAACATGGCTATACTATTTTGTATTCCCACCAGCAATCTAAGAGAGTTCTAGGTGTTCCACATCATTATCACCACTTTGTATGACATCTTTTTAATTTAACTATTCTAGTAGTAATAGTATTGCATTGCTTTCAATGAATTTATCTAATAATTGATAGTGTTGAGCACATTTTTATGGGCTTATTCTCATCTGAATATCTTGATTAAATGTCTGCTCAAAATGTTGGCCCATTTTGTATTAGCTTTTCATTTATTTATTATAAAGTTAGAAGAACACGTATTTGCAATATGAGTCCTTTGTCAGATATATGCTTTGCAAATATTTTCTCCCAATTTTTCTCCCTTTAACTGTCATTTGAACAGCTAAAGTGTTTAGTTAGGATTAAATCCAATTTATCAATTTGTTTCTTTGATAGTTTATGCTATTTGTATCCTATTTAAGACATTTTTGCCTAACCCAACATCACTAAGATTTTTTCTGTTTTCTTCTAGAGATATTATAGTTTTAGGTTTTACATTTAGACCTACGGTGCATTTCAAGTTAAGTGTTGTATACGATGCAAAGTAGGGAATGAGGTTTTTTGTTTTCATATGGATATCCAATTATTTCAGCACTTCTGTTGAAAAATCATCTTTTGGCCAGGCACGGTGGGTCACACCTGTAATCCCAGCACTTTGGGAGACCGAGGCAGGTGAATCACCTGAGGTCAGGAGTTCGAGACCAGCCTGACAAACATGGTGAAACCCCGTTTCTACTAAAAATACAAAAATTAGCCGGGTATGGTGACACACACCTGTAATCCCAGCTACTTGGTAGGCTGAGGCAGGAGAAATGCTTTCAGTGAGCCCAAATCACACCACTGCACTCCAGCCTGGGTGACACAGCAAGACTGTCTCAAAAAAAAAAAAAGAAAAAAGAAAAAGAGGCCGGGCGCGGTGGCTCACGCCTGTAATCCCAGCACTTTGGGAGGCCGAGACGGGCGGATCACAAGGTCAGGAGATCGAGACCATCCTGGCTAACACGGTGAAACCCTGTCTCTACTAAAAAAGTACAAAAAACTAGCCGGGCGAGGTGGCGGGCGCCTGTAGTCCCAGCTACTCGGGAGGCTGAGGCAGGAGAATGGCGTGAACCCGGGAGGCGGAGCTTGTAGTGAGCCGAGTTGCACCACTACACTCCAGCCTGGGTGACAGAGCAAAGACTCCGTCTCAAAAAAAAAAAAAAAGAAAAAAGAAAAAGAAAAATCATTTTTCACCAGTGAATTGCCCTAGTACCTATATTGAAAATCAATATACTGTGGGGCGCGGTGGCTCACGTCTGTAATCCCAGCACTTTGGGAGGCCGAGGCAGGCGGATCACAAGGTCAAGAGATCCAGACCATCGTGGCTAATATGGTGAAACCCTGTCTCTACTAAAAATACAAAAAATTAGCCAGGCATAGTGGGGGATGCCTGTAGTCCCAGCTACTCAGGAGGCGAGAACCGGGGAGGCGGAGCTTGCAGCCAGCGGAGATGGCACCACTGCACTGCAGTCTGGGCAACAGGGTGAGACTCCGTCTCAAAAAAAAAGAAAATCAGTATGAGGGAAGAGAGAGACCCTCTCATATTGTTTTATACTCAGAAAAGGAAAGAGAAGCGAAACTAAAGGCAGGTAGCCCGGCGCCTCGGAACCAGACCTGAAACCAGGCCTGGGCCTGCCTGACCTAAGCCTGGTAGTTAAAATTCGACCCCTGACCTAGCAACTGTTGTTATCTATAGATTCCAGACATTGTATGGAAGGACATTGTGAAACCTCCCATTTGTTCTGTTTCACTCTGACCACCGGTATGCTCGCAGCCCGTCAAGTACCCCCTGGCTTGCTCAATCGATCACCACCCTCTCACGTGGACCCCCGTAGAGTTGTGAGTCCTTAAAAAGGACAGAAGTTGAGCACCTGACGAGCTCGGATTTTAAGACGCTAGCCTGCCCATGTCCCAGCTGATTAAAGCCACTCCCTTCACTAGCTCGGTGTCTGAGGGGTTTTGTCTGCAGCTCGTCCTGCTACAAATATAAATGTTATTCTATTTCTGGAATGCATTCTGTTTCACTAATCTGCATGTCTATCTTTACACCAAAAACCACACTATCTTAATCACTGTAGCTTTATAGTAGTCTTTTTTTTTGAGACAGAGTCTCATTTTGTCACCCAGATTGGAGTGTAATGGTGCGATCTTGACTCACTGCAACCTCTGCCCCTGGGTTCAAGTGATTCTCCTGCCTCACCCTCCTGAGTAGCTGGGAGGCATGCACCAATACACCCAGCTAATTTTTGTATTTTTAGTAGAGACAGGGTTTTACCATGTCGGCCAGGCTGGTCTCAAACTCCTGACCTCAGGTGATCCACCCACATCAGCCTCCCAAAGTGCTGGGATTACAGGCATAAGCCACCATGCCCAGCCTATCGTAAGTCGTAAAATCAGGTAGTATAAGTTCTCCAACTCGGTTTATACTTTGCAAGGTTGTCTTGGATATTATAGGTCTTTTGAATTTTCACATATTTTAGAATCAGCATCAATTTTTTAAAAATGCCTACTGAGACTTTGATTGGAATGGCATTCGCTCCATAAATCAATTTGGGGGAAATTGACATCATAGGAATATGGAGTGCTCTGATCCATGGATATAGTATATCTCTCCATTTATTGGATCTTCACTTTCAGCAATGTTTTATACTTTTCAGTGTACAGGTCTTGCACATCCCTGATTATATTTTATTATTAAACATTTGTTTTTTGTTTTTTTTTTTTGAGACAGAGTTTCATTCTTTCACCCAGGCTGGAGTGCAGGGGCGCAATCTCGGCTCGCTGCAACCTCTGTCTTCAAGTTTCAAGCGATTCTCCTGCCTCAGCCTCCTGAGTAGCTGGGATTACAGGCGTATGCCACCACACCCGGCTAGTTTTTTTTTTTTTTTTTTTTTTGAGACGCAGTCTCGTTCTGTTGCCCAGGCTGGAGTGCAGTGGCGCGGTCTTGGCTCACTGCCAGCTCTGCTTCCTGGGTTCACGCCATTCTCCTGCCTCAGCCTCCCAAGTAGCTGGGACTACAGGCGCCCACCACCACATCCGGCTAATTTTTTGTATTTTTATTAGAGATGGGGTTTCACCATGTTAGCCAGGATGGTCTCGATCTTTTGACCTCATGATCCGCCCACCTCGGCCTCCCAAAGTGCTGGGATTACAAGCATGAGCCACTGCGCCTGGTCACGCCCGGCTAGTTTTTGTATTTTTAGTAGAGACAGAGTTTCACCATGTTGGCCAGGCTGGTCTCGAACTCCTGACCTCAAGTGATCTGCCCACCTCAGCCTCCCAAAGTGCTGGGATTACAGGCATGAGCCACCGTGCCTGGCCAAACATTTGATTTTTTGAAGTTACGTAATTAGTATTTTGAAATTTTCAATTTCTGATTGCTTATTGTTAGTACTTAGAAGTACAACTGCTTTTTTGTCGAGGCATAGTGGCTCACGCCTGTAATACAAATACTTTGGGAGGCTAAGTTGGGAGGATCACTTGAGCTCAGGAGTTTAAAAGCAGCCTGGGCCTGATAGCAAGACCCTGTCGCTACAAAAAAAATTTTTTTTTAATTAGCCAGCCATGATGGCATGCACTCCACCCAGCCTGAGGAGGTAGGCAATGCTTTTTGTGATATTTGAGGAGAAAGACGTTCCTGGGAGAAGGAAAGAAATATGCAAAAGGTGATAGGCCTGCCTGGGGCATGGTAGGGATGGTACACCTGAGGCCCCACAAACTGGGCATTATGCCTGAAGGGCAGAATGTGGGAGGGAAGGCAAGGCGTGAGCTCAAGTGTGAGGAGATCTCTCTGGCTGCTGTACGGATAACGGATGAGGAGGAACGCATAGGAAAGGGGACTGTTGCATTTTCCCAGGCATGAGATGATGATGGTCTGGACTAGGACAGTGGCAGTGAAAATGGCAAGGCAAGAATGAATTCTAGAGACACTCAGGAGGTAGAACCAACAGGATGTCCTCTCTTGCCTAATGCACCACAAGAGCTTCCTAACTGCTTTCCCTGCTCCCACACTTGCCTTCCTCCCCACTACAGATTATTCCAACACAGGAGCTGGAGTGACTTTATTTATTTTATTATTATTATTTTTTTGAGACTGAGTCTCGCTCTGTTGTCCAGGCTGGAGTGCAGTGGCATGATCTTGGCTCACTGCAAGCTCCGCCTCCCGGGTTCATGCCATTCTCCTGCCTCAGCCTCCCGAGTAGCTGGAACTACAGGCGCCTGCCACCACGCCCGGCCAATTTTTGTATTTTTTAGTAGAGACAGGGTTTTACTGTGTTAGCCAGGATGGTCTCCATCTCCTGACCTCATGATCCGCCCGCCTTGGCCTCCCAAAGTGCTGGGATTACAGGTGTGAGCCACCACACCTGGCCTGGAGTGACTTTATTACACCTAAGTCAGAGCATGTCACACCTCTGCTCAGCACTCTCCAGTGACTTCTCACTTCACTCAGGAAAAGCCAAGGTCCCTGTGATGGCCAATGCAATCTTGCCCTGGCCTCTCTCCTCCTACACACCCTTCACTAGTTCCATTATAGCCACACTCATCTCCTCCAACAAAGTAGCACCGCTCCACCTTTTTTTTTTTTTTTTTTTTTTGAGACAGAGTCTCGCTTAGTCGCCCAGGCTGGAGTGCAATGGCGCGATCTTGGCTCACTGCAAGCTCCGCCTCCCGGGTTCACGCCATTCTCCTGCCTCAGCCTCCCGAGTAGCTGGGACTACAGGCGCCCGCCGCCTCGCCCGGCTAATTTTTTTCATTTTTAGTAGAGACGGGGTTTCACCGTGTTAGCCATGATGGTCTCGATCTCCTGACCTCGTGATCCACCCGCCTCGGCCTCCCAAAGTGCTGGGATTACAGGCGTGAGCCACCGCGCCCGACCCACCGCTCCACCTTTATTGAGCTGTAACTCTTTACCCAGACATCCACTTGGCTCATAACCTCACTTCCTTTAAGTCTGCTCAAATGTCACCTTCTCAAGGAAGCTTACCCGATTATCCTCGCTGATACTGCAACCAGCTTCAAGTACCCCACCACATCCTGATCCCCTTTATTCTGTTCTACTTTTTTCCTATAGCACTGATCATCTTCCAGCACATTAGATTTTTCACTTATGTCTATGGTTTGCTGTCACATCTACTAGGATAAGCTCCATAAAGGCAGAGATCTTTATTTTGTTAAGTGACATCCTAAGTCCCTAGAACAGGAGACACTTGATCCATATTTGTAGACTAACTGAATAAATGACTTAATTACCAGTTTGGATGTGGGGGACAGATAGTGAGCATGATGCCCGTTTCCGGAGCTAGGGTATGGACAGTGTCTAGGGACACTGAAAGCAGGATAGATCCCGGCTGGAGACCAGACATGGAAATCATCAGCACCTGGGTCAGGGGGTGGAATGGAGCAGAGGAAATCATGCAGGAAAAGTAAAGAGAAGGACATCAGGTAAAGAGAAGAGGACATATGCATAGCCAGAGAGAAAAGAGGAGCAGAGACATGTGGATCACAGAAGCTTAGGGAGGAGACTTTCAAGAAGGGGAGAGAGGTTGAGTCAAGCAAGGGTTGAAAGCCAGCCATTGGATGCAGTCACTAGAAAGTTACAGATAGGCAGGGTGTTGTGGCTCACGCCTGTAATCCCAACACTTTGGGGGACTGAGGTGGGAGGATCGCTTGAGCCCGGGAGGTCGAGGCTGCAATGAGCCCTGATAGCGCCCATGCACTCCAGCCTGGGCGACAGAGCGAGACCCTGTCGCAAAAATAAATATATAAATAAATGAAAAGAAAAGGGGGGAAAAAAAGTTACACGTGGCCTTACGGGGAAGCCAACTCTGACTGGTTATAAGCTGAAACTGTCAGGTCAACAGGTGACAGGGAAGATGAGCACAGAGATTTAGAGGCAGACAGACCTGGCGCCAATCCTAGGACAGGTTTTGATAAGCCTCTGAATTTCAATTGCCCCACGTTTCGCGGGAGGGGGTAGCACCCCCTAGCTCATAAACCTTAGTGATTGATGATTAAATGAGATGACGGAGGAAAACGCAAGGCACAAAGTGGATGCATTGGCTCCATTTTGTTAATCAGCGGGCTTAGTTGGCTGCGACCCAGACACGAACTAAAATACAGGGCAGCCCAGGACCAGTGGGGGTCTTGCTTATGGCTCAGAGCTGAACAATACACGGACAGCAAAACCAGAACCTGAGATGGGGGCGGGTCTGCGATGCTGAAGTCAATTCCTTTGCACAAACAGAACACTTCCGTCCCAAGATTAGCAGGAATTAATCTCCCAGTCTCGGGTACACCTGGCTGCCCCTCCCTGTCCTGGCGCGGCAAACGTCCCCGGAGGCCAGCCAGGGATCACCCGCCCAAGGACTGCGCTTTCCCTACTCTTCAGCCAACTGGAGCGGGACCTGGGCCTAGGCAACGCAGCTGTCCGCCCCTAACAACCACTCACCTGCTTTCCCCTTTCTATAGGCCAGTAAAGGTACTTTCTTTTTCTTATTGGTCCGCGTAACTTATCGCAACCAATCAGTGGCAGCCACGGGACCCAACTCACTCCCACACAACTTGGGGGGTGATCATGGAGAAGACAAATTTTTGTTTTCCGCATCCAGTTCTCTCAGAGAGCACCGTATTTGTCAAACTGTTGTGACTCTCCCTAAATTGAGGCTTTTAAACATTTCATTCCCCTTAGGCTTGTACAGTCTGTCCCTGGCCTACTCCCCCTCCAGGTGGTACAGCCCGCAAGCGGCTCCACCTCCCAGCCCCTCGCGGGGCCGAGTCCCCCACTAGGCGGAGGCCACTCAGCGCAGGGGCCATACCATCTGTGACTAATAAATAATAGGGGGACCCCCCCACACACAACGTCCCACTGTTGCTCTATTACCTTCTGACCACCTCTCGGACCTCTTGCCCAGCCCTTCCCCGTAGACACGAGCCCCAGATACGGTGGTGACACCATTGCTATGGACCCACGTAGGGCGCAGTGCGAGCCAGGGCAGGACGCATTTGGTACGACCCACGCCGCGCCCCGCGCCGCCGGAAGTGAGGTGTCTGACCCCCGAAGTTCCGGTTCGCAGGGGGTGGGGAGTGTTGTTAACCGGAGCGGCCGCCGCAGTCGCGCGGATTGAGCGGGCTCGCGGCGTTGCGTTCCTGGTGAGTGGGGCGAAGTCTGGCCCGAGTTGTGGTTGGGGTCGGGACCCGAATCTTCCCCTTGAGGGCTCCGGAGTGGGCGCGGCCCTCAGCCCCGCCGCCCGCTTTCGGCCTGTCAGCTGGCCGGAGACCTCAGACGCCGGTGCGGCCGCTCTGCTCAAGCCTGGGCCCTGCCTGCGACGCCCGCAACTCCTAGTGCTCACAGGTGCGCGGCCGCGAGGGCGATCCGGCTCCTCCCGTCCCGCTGCTGCTCTCTGCCGGTCGGCCGTTCTTGTGTTGCCCTGAGTTGACACTACTCCGGGGGTCGGGGGACCCCAGGATTCTAGGCTGACGTTCCCCGCCCGCTCCCGCGGGGCGCGCGTCCGAACTGCCCACCCTAACACAGCTGTCACCGGCGCTGTCGCCTGCCCAGTCTGCTACCCTCTGTGCCTTGGCTGCTCAGCCCTGGCCGCGCGTTCCCGCCCCTGGAGCAGATTTCTGCTGTTGCCTCCCACCCCATCTCCTCCACCGGAGGGTCAGCGGTGCAGCTCCCCCTCCTCCAACACTGCAGCTTTTCCTCATCGCCTCCCTAGAGGCGGCGGCTTGGCAGTCAGCGTGGAAAGAGCCCTAGATTTGAAACAAGACTGACCCAGGTTCCAGGCCTTGCGTCAGTGTGATCACTTAACCCCTTCGAGGCTTATTTGTAAAATGGGGGAGAGTAAGCTATTCTTGGTCTGATGATTTCGAGGGCGAAATGTGATTCCCCCCTCTCCCCGCTTTCTCCTATTGATTGAGGCTGTGCCAGGCACCGTGCTATTTTGCACAGCAGGCGCATCACATAAGTTATTTTCTTGCCCCATTTAGGTCTCCGGGCCAGGGCAATGTTCCGCACGGCAGTGATGATGGCGGCCAGCCTGGCGCTGACCGGGGCTGTGGTGGCTCACGCCTACTACCTCAAACACCAGTTCTACCCCACTGTGGTGTACCTGACCAAGTCCAGCCCCAGCATGGCAGTGAGTTCAGGGCTCAGGGAGGGAGGAACTCCCTGGGAGGGAAGGAGGAGTCTGCCTGGGCCAGGGGCGGGGCTAGAGGTCAGGTAAGTAGGGAAGTAGCCGCCAGCTGTCTAACTTTGAATAAACTGTGATTAGGATGTGGAGGATCCCGAATGATGAGTCCCAAGCAGAGGAAAGCGGAAAGTGACCTCAAACCATAGCCTCTCCCCACTCCTAGGTCCTGTACATCCAGGCCTTTGTCCTTGTCTTCCTCCTGGGCAAGGTGATGGGCAAGGTGTTCTTTGGGCAACTGAGGGCAGCAGAGATGGAGGTAAGATGTCGGTTGCCCCAAAGGTGAGGGCAGGGTGCTGGGAAAGAATGTTTGGGATCCACATTATTCCCTGCCTGGCCCCCAGCACCTTCTGGAACGTTCCTGGTATGCTGTCACAGAGACTTGTCTGGCCTTCACCGTTTTTCGGGATGACTTCAGCCCCCGCTTTGTTGCACTCTTCACTCTTCTTCTCTTCCTCAAATGTTTCCACTGGCTGGCTGAGGATCGTGTGGACTTTGTGAGTCAAGGAAGGGAGTTCTGAAGCAGGTGGAAGCCAGGGAGTGGCCAGCGGGCAGGCTTAAAGAGCAGGGAGGGCTGGGTTGAGGATGTGGGGTGAGCCCCAGGCTTCCTGACAGGCCTCTTGTGTGCTCTGCCTCAGATGGAACGCAGCCCCAACATCTCCTGGCTCTTTCACTGCCGCATTGTCTGTGAGTGAGATTCAGGGGAAGGGAGGGGAGAAGTGGAATGTGAACAGTGGGCCTGTACTCCGGAGCACAGGCCGCCCCCCACAGCTGTACAGGAAAGATAATTTAGGAAGTTAATTTGCATAGTCTCTGTCCTGTTCCACTCCAGGGCTTCTCAACTGCCTGGGCCCTCAGCCCTTTGCCTTCTCACCTGCAGCCTGGGCACCCCAACGACTCCCCCTCCCCCAGGAAGCTCCCAGAGGGCCAGGTTCAGTGGAGTGTGCCCACCTGACTAGATCACTGGGGCCATGGTAGGCTGGAGGGTGGGGCTGTCGTAGAGCATTAAATAGCTGTTGGGCCCTGGGCTGACCTCCCATACCCCGCATGTATGGGGGTCCCCACAGCTCTCATGTTCCTTCTGGGCATCCTGGACTTCCTCTTCGTCAGCCATGCCTATCACAGCATCCTGACCCGTGGGGCTTCTGTGCAGCTGGTGTTTGGCTTTGAGGTAATACTGGCTTGGGAGGTTGAGAGGACAAGCCCGAGGTGACCCCACATGCGCTTTGAATAACCCAACAGACCCTTCCTCAGCACCTGCTATGTGGCCAACCTGTGCTGGCCACCAAGGGGCAGTGATCAGATATGGCTCCTGCCCTCCACACACTCACTCCTAGGTGATTGGGGAAGAGCACAAAGAGCCTAGGACAGAGGAGGAACCCCAACCTGGGGCTCAGGAGAGGGTTCCTAGAGGCTTGTGCCAGAGCTAGCTGGTAATGGATAGGAGAGGATTAGCTCGATGGACAATTGGAGGCGTGTCCCTGGCAGAGGGAGAACGTGTTCAGTGACAACAGCTCATATTTGTTGAATGCGAATTTCACACCAGGCCCTGTGCTGAGCTCCTGACCTGCACCTCTTATTTAGCAAGACAATACTGTTATAAAGGAACAGTTAATTGTCATTTTATAGATAAGTTAATTGAGGTTCATTGAGTTGCCAAAAGTCACAGCTACTAACTGGAGGGGCTAGGAGGACCCCGGGTGTGTCTAGAGCCTGTGATTGTACCACTGCACCTGCTGTGCAGAGGCTCGGGGGAGCAGTGTGTTCACATCCCCCTCGTCCCCCTCTCCCTTCAGTATGCCATCCTGATGACGATGGTGCTCACCATCTTCATCAAGTATGTGCTGCACTCCGTGGACCTCCAGAGTGAGAACCCCTGGGACAACAAGGCCGTGTACATGCTCTACACAGAGCTGTTTACAGGTGAGAGGGGCCTGGGCCTCTCCTGATCTGGACCGGCATACTCCACTCTGCCTCCTGGCCCTGTGACCTGCTGCTTTCTGCATCCCCTCCCCGCAGGCTTCATCAAGGTTCTGCTGTACATGGCCTTCATGACCATCATGATCAAGGTGCACACCTTCCCACTCTTTGCCATCCGGCCCATGTACCTGGCCATGAGGTGAGCCCAGCCCTATCCCCCGATCCTCCCAACCTGATCCCGTCCCTTCTCCTGCTTTCACTGACTGTCCTTTCAGACAGTTCAAAAAAGCTGTGACAGATGCCATCATGTCTCGCCGAGCCATCCGCAACATGAACACCCTGTAAGTAGGCTTGTCATGGCTGCTGTCCCAAGCTGTGTCCTGGGTCCCTCTGCTTCCAGCTCTGGATCTGATACAGCCCGTCATCCTAACCAGGTATCCAGATGCCACCCCAGAGGAGCTCCAGGCAATGGACAATGTCTGCATCATCTGCCGAGAAGAGATGGTGACTGGTGCCAAGAGACTGCCTTGCAACCACATTTTCCATACCAGGTGGGAGGGGCCCTGGGGAGCCTACACAGCGGGGCACAGGCCCCAGAAGGCAGGCCCCTAGGGACCTGCTGACCTCTGCCTGGCCTTGACCCGCAGCTGCCTGCGCTCCTGGTTCCAGCGACAGCAGACCTGCCCCACCTGCCGTATGGATGTCCTTCGGGCATCGCTGCCAGCCCAGTCACCACCACCCCCGGAGCCTGCGGATCAGGGGCCACCCCCTGCGCCCCACCCCCCACCACT
This sequence comes from Macaca mulatta, assembly GCF_049350105.2. Lineage (NCBI taxonomy): Eukaryota > Metazoa > Chordata > Mammalia > Primates > Cercopithecidae > Macaca > Macaca mulatta. Next base: position 9,247,767 of record NC_133419.1, read on the forward strand.
CTTGCCTCAGCCCCCCAACTGTGAGTGTCCCCTTGTCTGACCACCCAGCACACCACTGGGTACTTGCCCTGGACTGGGTATGGAAGATGCTGGGAAATTGGAGAGTCCCTGCCCTCCAGAATCTCAGTCTGGGCCAGGAAGGGATGGAAAGATGAGAAATAGATGCTTGCAGTCAGTGTGACCAGTGCTGGGCTCAGGGCCTGTGGGAATAGGACAGAGCTTGCAATAGTCAGGCCCCCTGCCTGGGAGTTGGGTCTGTGTCCATTTGGCCCTTTTCTTACCTCCCTGTCTTCTCTCTGCAGTCCCCCAGGGCCTCCTGCCTCCTTTTCCTCCAGGCATGTTCCCACTGTGGCCCCCCATGGGCCCCTTTCCACCTGTCCCGCCTCCCCCCAGCTCAGGAGAGGCTGTGGCCCCTCCATCCACCAGTGCAGGTAAGTCTTTGGGTACTGTGACAGCCAGGGGGTGGCAGGGATGGAACACTCACTGACTTCTTGTTCCTGCTCTTCAGCAGCCCTTTCTCGGCCCAGTGGAGCAGCTACAACCACAGCTGCTGGCACCAGTGCTGCTGCTGCTTCTGCCACAGCATCTGGCCCAGGCTCTGGCTCTGCCCCAGAAGCTGGCCCTGCCCCTGGCTTCCCCTTCCCTCCTCCCTGGATGGGTATGCCCCTGCCTCCGCCCTTTGGTAAGCTGGGCCACTCTGGGTTCTTCTGGGGGGTGAGGTTGGTGTCTGGCCCCAGCAGCCCAGACTGAGCCTTTCTCTCTCTCTCCAGCCTTCCCCCCGATGCCTGTGCCCCCTGCGGGGTTTGCTGGGCTGACCCCAGAGGAGCTACGAGCTCTGGAGGGCCATGAACGGCAGCACCTGGAGGCCCGGCTGCAGAGCCTGCGTAATATCCACACACTGCTGGACGCCGCCATGCTACAGATCAACCAGTACCTCACTGTGCTGGCCTCCTTGGGGTGTGTCTGTACAGGGGAAGCAGAGTGGGTTTGGTGGGTCAGGAGTGGAGCTGCCAGGAGGTCCCCAGCAGTGGTTCTTGGCCTTTGATACCTGCCAATTCAGGCTACCTATCTACAGGTCCATCCAGATTCTCCAGGAGTTCTTGGTAACTCCTGGTGCCTGTCTATCCTCCCACTCCAGAAAGCACGTCTGGATCTAACTAGGAGTGATGTTTATTCGAGAGCTGACTTTGGATCTTACTTCTTTTTATTTCTCTAAAGTCAAATTATTCAGAATTTGCAGTGCTTTAGTTCATCACATGATATTCTCCTGAGATGTAGTGACACTTAGATTGACAACTGCTGCCCCCAAACTGAGGGAGCAAATAATAGGAAGTCACTTGGAGCCATCCTGGCCCAAGTTCAAGCGCTGGTCCCATCACTCGTTTTTGACCTCTTAACGTTATTTGAATAAAGGGGTCTTAATTCATATTCGTAAGTGATGTCTACTGCCGATGCGGTGGCTCACACCTGTAATCTCAGCACTTTGGGAGGCTGAGGCAGGACTGTTTGAGCCTAGGAGTTTAAGGGTGCGGTGAGCTATGATTGTGCCACTAAATTCCAGCTTTGGTGATGGAGCCAAGACCCTGTCTTTTAAAAAAGTGACATGTACATAATGCCTGGCATCTAGCAGTGACAGCACAGGCTTGGAGAGGAACTTGAGTCCAAGGCTTGAGCACTGTGGCTTATTCAGTGGGTCCCCTATAAGGTGCCTGACTCCCCAGGGTGGAGACTGCAGGGTAAGAGTGAACAGGTCAACAGTCCCTGCCTGCAAGCACCTTATAGCTAAGGGATAGAATCACTTGGCCCTTGAGTCAAGTCACCCTGTCTGAGTTCATTCAGCATGTTCACTTGTGTTTGCCAGGCACTGGGGCCACAAGGGCACATCATTCTATACTCTGTTCTGCAAGGCTCACCAAGGGCAGGAGAATCTGCCCAACCTAGGATGCCAAGGCCAGACCCGCCTCTCGTCCCTTCTCTTCCCAGGCCCCCTCGGCCTGCCACTTCAGTCAGCTCCCCTGAGGAGACTGCCACTACAGTTATTGCTGCTGCCTCCTCCACCAGCATCCCCAGCTCAGAGGCCACGACCCCAACCACAGGAGCCTCCCCAACAGCCCCTGAAACGGAAAGGCCTCCAGGTAGGTGTGATTGGCCTCCAGCCGGGGGAGCAGGGAACTTCTCTAGGTTCCACTTCCAGTCTCTCTGTCCTCAGCTCCTGAGTCAGTGGGCACAGAGGAGATGCCCGAGGATGGAGAGCCTGATGCAGCAGAGCTCCGCCGGCGCCGCCTGCAAAAGCTGGAGTCTCCTGTTGCCCACTGACACTGCCCCAGCCCAGCCCCAGCCCCTGCTCTTTTGAGCAGCCCTCGCTGGAACACATCCTGCCACCAAGTGCCAGCTCCCTCTCTGTCTGCAGCAGGGAGTAGTACCCCCAGCTCTGAGAAAGAGGCGGCATCCCCTAGGCCAAGTGGAAAGAGGCTGGGGTTCCCATTTGACTCCAGCCCTCAGAGTCCCAGGCAGCTATGGGGATCTCGGGTCAGTTCCAGCCTTCCTCTCCAACTCTTCAGCCCTGTGTTCTGCTGGGGCCATGAAGGCAGAAGGTTGAGCCTCTGAGAAGCCCTCTTCTTCCCCTACCCCTTTCTGGGAGAAGGGGCAGCCCCTCTGAGCCCTACTTGTATGTGTGGAGTCACACTGCAGTGCCGAACAGTATTAGCTCCCGTTCCCAAGTGTGGACTCCAGAGGGGCTGGAGGCAAGCTATGAACTTGCTCCCTGGCCCACCCCTAAGACTGGTACCCATTTCCTTTTCTTCCCCTGATCTCCCCAGAAGCCTCTTGTGGTGGTGGCTGTGCCCCCTATGCCCTGTGGCATTTCTGCGTCTTACTGGCAACCACACAACTCAGGGAAAGGAATGCCTGGGAGTGGGGGGGGCAGGCGGGCAGCACTGAGGGACCCTGCCCCGCCCCTCCCCCCAGGCCCCTTTCCCCTGCAGCTTCTCAGGTGAGACTGACCTGTCTCACCCAGCAGCCACTGCCCAGCCGCACTCCAGGCAAGGGCCAGTGTGCCTGCTTCTGACCACTGCAATCCCAGCGCCCAAGGAAGGCCACTTCTCAACTGGCAGAACTTCTGGAGTTTAGAATTGGAATTACTTCCTTACTAGTGTCTTTTGGCTTAAATTTTGTCTTTTGAAGTTGAATGCTTAATCCCGGGAAAGACGAAGGTCTTTCCAGTTTAGAAAAGGCTCTGTACCAAGGAGGAACCACAGGAGCTGGGACCTGCCTGCCCCTGTCTTTTCCCCTTGGTTTTGTGTTACAAGAGTTGTTGGAGACAGTTTCAGATGATTATTTAATTTGTAAATATTGTACAAATTTTAATAGCTTAAATTGTATATACAGCCAAATAAAAACTTGCATTAACAGTTGGTGGGGTTTGTCTCATGGAATCAATAAAATCAGTGTCAGGCTCCTTGCTGTGGCTGTACACTTGAGAATGGAATGGAATCTCTAGGAGTTAGGGTTTCCATGGAAGCCAGCACTATCCTTGGGGACACCATTGACCATTAACAGATTAGGAAGATGTGCCCATTTTACACATGGAAAAGCAGCCCAGAGTTCAGTGCCCTGCCTCAGGGCAGAGACCAAGTTGGGGAGCCAGGAACTGGGAGCTGTCTTAGCCAGTTTGGGGGTAGGGTGGGGTCTCAGGCCTTTGGCCCCTGTGACTCCAATGAAGGCTAGTGAGCTGGGGTTGGGATGAGATGGCAGGGTGAAAGGTCAGCGTATTCCTGCCTGCAAACCCCTCCCCAGCCTTGATTCCAGGTCAGCAGGCTGGGGAGGATGGCCCTATGCTGGCTGTGAGGAGTTCCAGCCACTCCCTTGTGATCAGGCCAGCAAGTCTGGTCTGCAATGGAACAGTGACCAAGAATGGGCCTCCTACCTCTCTAGGAGAAACAGCCCAGGGCTAACGTGGGCACTGTACTTTGAACAGAAGATCTCCAAGCCCCATGCCCGAGTCATCTGTGTTCATAGCCTGTACCAAACAAGATCTGGCCTAGAGCAAGGGCTTGGGGATGTTTGCAACAATGAGCTTTGGAGGGCCAAGGGAACAAAGTGACCAGTGGCTCTGCCCTGTGCTACCTTCCCCTAAACTAGGTTGGGCTACTGCTTCCACCAAATAGCAACTAGAATTTGAATTGCTGAGCCCAAGGAAAGGAAAACAAAACAGGCCAAGGTGGGCAGGGCACATGGCTCACGCCTATAATCCCAGCACTTTGGGAGGCCGAGGTGGGCGGATCACTTGGAGTCAGGAGTTTGAGCCCAGCCTGGCCAACATGGTGAAACCTCATCTTTACTAAAAATACAAAAATTAGCAGGTTGTGGTGGCGGGTGCCTGTAATCCCAGCTACTCAGGAGGCTGAGGCAGGAGAATTGCTTGAACCCAGAGGTGGAAGTTGCAGTGAACCAAGATCATGCCACTGCACTCCATCCTGGGCAACAGAGTGAGACTCCATCTCAAAAAACAAAAAACAACAGGCCAAGATAGGAGGGAGAGAAAGCTGCTGACACCCCCCATTAGCCTGGTTATTCCTATTTGGTCTCTCACATTAGGCACTCTCCCCCAGCATGTACATAGGGTCCGGTTTTCTCCTTTATGCAAGCAAGGCCTGACCCCAAAGTCCTTTAGCCTTAGTTTCTGTATCCCCTGTCTCAGGGGCTCCAACACCCACCTCCCTCCTCCTGAGGCCCCCTAGACTTGATCCGCAGGGCAGGCTGACATGCAGGCTGCTCAGCTAGGCCTCAGAAGCCTTTCTCCAAGAGCCAGGCTTTAAGCTCCTGCTCAAAGTAGCCCTTGATTCGCAGAGTACCTGTCACCTCATTGACCTGGGTGACGGGTGTCTTCCCCAGCAGCGGGCTCAGAAAATCTTCCACATCTTTCTGCAGGGCCTAGGGAAAGATGACAAATCAGGTCAGGCCAAGAGTCCCTTCCCTTGAAAGGACTCCTGTCCCTCCAGCCCTGAAAGGGTCAGGCCCAGCCCCAGACCCACCCACCTACTTACCCAGATGTCCCCTTCTACTTTCCGGATCACAGTCATCTGCCGGTTGCCATGCGTGATGTCCTTGTAGACAGGGACATTGTGCATCCGAGAGCGTCGTACAAAGTAGGGCAGGTTGGGTGGGGGGTCTGCGACAAGGAAAGACACTGTTAAATCAACTCTTCCTAGGTGCCATCCCACCTCAGCCAAGGTCCTTGCTCTCAGTCTGCAGAGGGCAAATGCACCCAGCTGGACCAAGCCACCTCCAGACTTTAGGTCAGGGGGTCTCCTCTTTCCTTCAGCTTGGAGTCAGGACCAAATTGTTCACCCTGGTACCCTAAGGCCCCACACAAGGCCTGTCACTAAGTAGGTACTCAAGAAAACATGAAGTCAGGGACATGCCTCCCTGGATCTTTGGGTCCCCCTCTAGGCCAATCCTTGCCCTCCTCCACTGGGTCAGGGAGGCTGAAAGCAATCTCTGGAACAAAGAGATTGGGATTTACAAGCACTGAGCACCTACCATATGCTGGGCTCTGCACTAAGGGCTCTAGGTACTGAGCAGATCATCTCCATTTTGCTAAAACAGGTTGGGTCAAGCTAAGTGACTAATTCAAGATAGTATCAACAGTAAATAAAGCCAAATTCAAATCCAGAATTGCCTGACTCCATGCTGTGTTATTAATTATAGACATAGTCTCCTGGGGGGAAAGAAGGTCCAAGCTCTTGGGTTTTCTCTCTGTTGTTTACTTTCCCCCATATGGGGAAGACCCAATCCCAATAGTGTGGATGGATGAGTACCAGTGAACAACAGAGGACTCCATTCCTGGGCTCTTCCTCAGGCATGAGACAGATGTAACCCACAGGGATCGCAAAACAAGTCCTGAACCCACTGAAGAGTCCAGAGCCTCATGGGGGAGGCCAACCTCTGGGGAAGAGGTGATGCTCCGTGAAGTTTTCAAATCATCCCTAACCACCCAGCTCACCTCTGGGAGGCTGCCAGCCACTAGGGGTAGGATAATGTTCATGTTTTGGGGGATCTGGGATCCTCGTAGCTGGTAACAGGCGCTCCACAAACTGATATTCATCCACAGACTCCACAAAGCTGGGGTAATCTGGAGGGCCCTGGGTCTGGCTCTGAAGCAAAACAAAAATTCCATTTCTCCATTAGCCTACACAACACAGGATGGCATAAGTTCAGTAAGTAGAGAATGGAAACATTACAGGCAGAGAGAATGGCATGAATAAAAGGCTGGGCGATCGGTGTGAAAGCTATCAGAATCAAAATGGAGTGAGTCACTTGGGTTAAAAATCCCAACAAACAAAGCTAGGGAGGGCCATGAAGAGAGAGTTCTTGGCCGGGCGTGGTGGCTCATGCCTGTAATCCCAGCTCTCAGGGAGGCAGAGGTGGGAGGATGGCTTGAGCCCAGGAGTTCGAGACCTGCCTGGGTAATATAGCGAGACCCCGTTCTCCACAAAAAGGAAAAAAAAAAAAAAAAGACAAAAAAAAAAAAAAAGAGTTCTTGTGCACAAATACTTAATAACAAGAACTATCACAAAAGACTGCAAAAACCACAGACTTGCACAAAGGCCACTGCAACCTTACACAAAAAAGTATTTCTGGCTGGGCACGGTGGCTCACGTCTGTAATCCCAGCACTTTGGGAGGCCGAGGCAGGTGGATCACCTGAAGTCAGGAGTTCAACACCAGCCTGGCCAACATGGCGAAACCCCATCTCTACTAAAAATACAAAAATTGGCCGGGCGCGGTGGCTCAAGCCTGTAATCCCAGCACTTTGGGAGGCCGAGGCGGGTGGATCACGAGGTCAGGAGATCGAGACCATCCTGGCTAACATGGTGAAACCCCGTCTCTACTAAAAATACAAAAAACTAGCCGGGCGTGGTGGCGGGCGCCTGTAGTCCCAGCTACTCGGAGGCTGAGGCGGGAGAATGGCGTGAACCCGGGAGGCGGAGCTTGCAGTGAGCCGAGATCACGCCACTGCACTCCAGCCTGGGCGACACAGCGAGACTCCGTCTCAAAAAAAAAAAAAAGGCCGGGCGCGGTGGCTCAAGCCTGTAATCCCAGCACTTTGGGAGGCCGAGGCGGGTGGATCACGAGGTCAGGAGATCGAGACTATCCTGGCTAACACCGTGAAACCCCGTCTCTACTAAAAATACAAAAAAAAAAATTAGCCGGGCGTGGTAGCGGGCGCCTGTAGTCCCAGCTACTTGGGAGGCTGAGTCGGGAGAATGGCGTGAACCCAGGGGGCGGAGCTTGCAGTGAGCTGAGATCGCGCCACTGCACTCCAGCCTGGGAGATACAGCGAGACTCCGTCTCAAAAAAAAAAAAAAAAAAAAATTAGCCAGGTATGGTAGTGCATGCCTGTAATCCCAGCTACTTGGGAGGCTGAGGCAGGAGAATTGCTTGAACACAGGGGGCAGCGGTTGCAGTGAACTGGTATCATGCTACTGCACTGCAGCCTGGGTGACAGAGCAACAAGACTCTCTCAAAAAACAAAAATAAACAAACAAAAATTTCTGCAGGGCCATCTGTCCAACAACTGCCTGTCCAATCTTGAACTGGCACCACCCTTGTTATTCATCCTTGTAGCCAAGGATAACTATCTCAATACAATTATGTAATATTCTTTTTTCCTTTCCTTTATTTTTTTTTGGGGGGGGACGGAGTCTCACTCTGTCACCTAGGCTGGAGTGCAGTGGCGTGATCTCGGCTCACTGCAACCTCCGCCTCCCAAGTTCAAGTTAAGTCTCCTGCCTCAGCCTCCCAAGTAGCTGGGACTACAGGCACACGCCATCACACCCGGCTAATTTTTGTATTTTTTGTAGAGACGGGTTTCACCATGTTGGCCAGGCTAGTCTCAAACTCCTGACTCCAGGTGATCTATCCGCCTTGGCCTCCCAAAGTGCTGGGATTACAGGCGTGAGCCACCGTGCCTGGCCCATTTTTCCGTTAAAAACCTTTGTCTTCTTTTACCTCCCTGATAAGCACATAGTATACACCCATTTCCGAATAAATATCATTTTCTTTTAGAGTCCGTTATTTAAGTTGACATAAGATAGCACCAGTCTTTGGTTTTCCATGGTGCAGGGTACAGACGGGATGGAAAGGAGGCTCATATACTCTGAATGGTCTACCTCTCTTAGGATTTCGGTGGGATTCAAAAGAGTATGTGTAGACTTCTGAAAAGTCAATCAAGTCTTTAGAAACTTAAGGCTTAACTTTCTGCCTCGGTTTTAGGAATAGATATTATTATTACATTGGCAGCGTAACCTTGTTTGTACCTTCATGATTGCCTGGCTGGCCTTGCTCACCTAATCACATCTGTGATTGGATATAGTGGTGTTTAATCTTATGATTGCCTTAACAATTAAGGCAATCAGCCGGGCGCGGTGGCTCACGCCTGTAATCCCAGCACTTCGGGAGGCCGAGGCGGGCGGATCTCGAGGTCAGGAGATCGAGACCATCCTGGCTAACACGGTGAAACCCATCTCTACTAAAAATACAAAAAAATTAGCCTAGCGTGGTGGCGGGCGCCTGTAGTCCCAGCTACTCAGGAGGTTGAGGCAGGAGGATGGCGTGAACCCGGGAGGCGGAGCTGGCAGTAAGCCGAGATCGCGCCACTGCACTCCAGCCTGCGCAACAGAACGAGACTCTGTCTCAAAAAAAAAAAAAAGAAAAAAAGAATTAAGGCAATCATAATTCCCTACGCACACTCATGCTAGGATCCCGCCCCTTATCTGAAACGTTTTGGCTTACATAGACACTGCCAGGCACTGTGTTAAGTGCTCCCAAAGAGCACCGCAGTCTACCACTTTCTCGTTTCTGTATCTACACTCGATCGGGAGACAAGCTCTTCCGATCGAAAACGACAAAACTAAGGCCCCAAGTAGGAATGCCTTAGTTTTCGGGGTTAACAATGATTAACACTGAGCCTCACACCCACGCGATGCCCTCAGCTCCTCGCTCAGCGCTCTCACCAACAGCCGTAGCCCGCAGCCCCGCTGGACACCGGTTCTCCATCCCCGAAGCGCAGCCCGGAACATGGTAACGGCCATCTTGACCTCGTACGCCAGCCGTCTGTGCACGCAACGGTCTGGTTCCGCCCCCTCCTGCGCGCGCTGCCTGCCCCTGGCAGGCTCGCCTGTGCGAGCGTAAAGGGGCGGAGCTAGGGTCGCCTTGGGCGGTACAAATATCAGAGACCCGCGCGGTCGCTCAGTAGTGACGTGATACGCAGCTCGCGGTCAGTACAGACGCGCCCTCGCTTCTTCCTCTTTCTCGACTCCATCTTCGCGGTAGCGGCAGCTGGGACCGCGGTTCAGGTAAGAATAGGGCCTTGGCTGGATCCGAAGGGCTTGTAGCAGATTGGCTGCGGGATCAGAGGGCGCGGGGGAAACTGAAGAACCAGGCCGGCTCTGTGGCCCTGCTCCAGTCCCTATCCGAATTCTTCGGGAGGCCTGGCCTTCCCCACGTGAGCCGCCGCGACCACCTCCATCCCATCGCTATCGTTTCTGGACCACTTTCCATTCCCAAACCTCCTTTATCCCAGAGCATTTCTTCGCTTCTCTTACAAGCCGTATTTCTTTACTCAGTCGTCAACATGCAGCTTTTTGTCCGCGCCCAGGAGCTACACACCCTCGAGGTGACCGGCCAGGAAACGGTCGCCCAAATCAAGGTAAGGCTGCTTGGTGCGCCCTGGGTTCCATTTTCTTGTGCTCTTCACCCTCGCGGCCCGAGGGAACACTTACGAGCCTTATCTTTCCCTGTAGGCTCATGTAGCTTCACTGGAGGGCATTGCCCCGGAAGATCAAGTCGTGCTCCTGGCAGGCACCCCCTTGGAGGATGAGGCCACTCTGGGCCAGTGCGGGGTGGAGGCCCTGACTACCCTGGAAGTAGCAGGCCGCATGCTTGGAGGTGAGTGAGAGAAGAATGTTTTTTGAACTACTGGTAAGCGTCTAGTGGGTAGGGGGTGCATAGTCCTGGCAGCTGAGTGTCACACCTATGGTAATAGAGTACTTCTCACTGCCCTCAGTTCAGAGTGATTCTTCCTGTTTACATCCCTCATGTTGAACACAGACGTCCATGGGAGACTGAGCCAGAGTGTAGTTGTGTTTCAGTCACATCACGAGATCCGAGTCTGGTTATCAGCTTCCCCACTAAAATTAGGTCAGACCGGGGCCCCCAAAGTGCTCTAGAAAGTTAGAAGCTGGAAAATCCTGAAATGAAACTTAAGATTTCAAGGTCAGATATCTGCAGCTTTGTTCTCATTACCTGTTGGGCCCAGCTTCTCTTTAAAGGCTTGAATTGAGGAAAGAGGGGTTCTGCTGGGTGGCACCTTCTTGCTCTTACCTGCTGGTTCCTTCCTTTCCCATTACAGGTAAAGTCCATGGTTCCCTGGCCCGTGCTGGGAAAGTGAGAGGTCAGACTCCTAAGGTGAGTGAGAGTATTAGTGGTCATGGTGTTTGGACTTTGTCTTTTCCTGTCACAGCTAAATCAAGTCCCTGGGTTCTTACCCGGTTTGCCTTCTCCCTCCCTGGAGATGAGCCTGAGGGAAAGGATGCTAGGTGTGGAAGACAGAAACCAGGGCCTGATTAACCCTCCCTTCTTCAGGTGGCCAAACAGGAGAAGAAGAAGAAGAAGACCGGTCGGGCTAAGCGCCGGATGCAGTACAACCGGCGCTTTGTCAACGTTGTGCCCACCTTTGGCAAGAAGAAGGGCCCCAATGCCAATTCTTAAGTCCTTTGTAATTGCGGCTTTCTCTAATAAAAAAGCCACTTAGTTCAGTCATCGCATTGCTTCATCTTTATTTGCAAGGCCTCGGGGAGAGGTTGGTGCTGTGTCCCCTGTAAGAACAGTGAGGCAGAAAAGCCGTTGGTATAGGGGAAGAAATGGTAAACTGCAAGAGGAATTTTCTGTGAAGAAACAGTAGCCACAGATCCTGGGGCTTCAGGTGTAGAATTGGAGTTATTCCCTATCCTAAGTAACTTGATCAGTCCCCTCAAGTCATTCTTTTTCATCTTCTAAACAGAGAAGGTAGCAGGAATCATTGTGGTGAGACGTTTGTTATGGAGGCAGCAGTGGGAGGGATGGGTGGGGGAAGAGGTTTGTATAGAAGGTGAACCTGGTCATTCCCTGAACTTGATACCAACTGTGGCCTTAGAGTCCAGGGCAGGAATCTGGTCTGCCTCGGTTTTAGAAATAAATATTACGTTGGGTGCATGGTCTCGTTTGTACCTCTATGATTGCCTGGCTAGACTTGGTAACCTAATCACATCTGTGATTGGATATAGTGATGTTTTGGTGTTCCCAAAAGTTGGATTATCTCTGGGGCTGATTCAGGGTTGCCTTCTAGCAACTGAGCCTCCCAGCACTTCTGAACCCCACTTACTCATTCAGCTAAAGTTTCTGGACCTGCCAGTTCTTGGGAAATAGCATCCAACAGGGTAAAACCCTTGGGCTGTGGACTTTGAATGCCTGAGTTTGGACCTTTTTTTTCCTAATCCATTTACTGGGTGGCTGGCCTTTGAACTAACTACTAATTTAATCTCTGCCATCTCCAGAGCTGCTGTGAAGGTTAAAGGATGTAGTGTGTGAATCTTGGCTATTTTCGTCTCGTGGTGTTAAAGACATGCTTTCTGCTTTCTAGCAGTTTAGAAAGGGGGAGGATGTGGACAGATACAATAGCATCCCAGAGAGGGCCTCTTTTTTGTTTTTCTTTTTTCTTTATCTTTTATTGAGACGGAGTCTCCAACCTCCTGGGTTCGCACCATTCTTCTGCCTCAGCCCCCAGAGTAGCTGGGACTACAGGCATGTGCCACCACGCTTAGCTAATTTTTTGTATTTTTAGTAGAGATGGGTTTTCCCTATGTTGGCCGGGATGGTCTCGATCTCTTGACATTGTGATCACCCGCCTTGGCCTCCCAAAGTGCTGGGATTACAGGTGTGAGCCACAGCACCCGGCCTTTTTTCTTTTTGAGTCAAGGTCTCTCATCCAGGCTGGAGTGCAGTCGCATAGTCATGGCTCACTGCAGCCTCCAAGTCCTGGGCCCAGGTGATCCTACTCAGCCTCCCAAGTAGCTGAGGACTGCAGGCATGCACCACCACTCCTGGCTAAGTTTTTGTACTTCTTGCAGAGACGGGGTTTTGTTGCTGTGTTGCCCAGGCTGGTCTTGAACTGGGCTCAAGTGATCCGCCCACCTTGGCCTCCCAAAGTACTGAGAGTACAGGTGTCAGCCACTGTGCCCAACTGAGAGGTCGTGTTTAAATGACATGTGTGAGACCTGAGATGAATAAATCAAGTGATCAGGTAGGGGAATATTTTAAGCCAAGAGGACTGTATGAAGATGGGGAAGAGGTGATGTCTAGGGGTGGGAGCAGATCCTGCAAGGCCTTGTCAGCCATGGAGAGAAGTTTAGGTTTGAGTCCAAATGCAATGGAGGGTCGCAGAAGGGTTTTGAGTAAGAGAAGGATCTGATCTGACTTGTGATCTAATTTATCTGGCAGGTTTTTCTGGAGGGCTGGCAAGAAAGGAAAAACACAATGTGTTGTCATCCACGTGAGGGGTCAGGAAGCTTAGACCACCAGTAGTAGTAGTAGGGATGCAAAGAACACTCACAGTTTGGTTCATCACACCTCCACTCCACCATAAGACTGAGCTCTGTTAGAACAGGGACCCCCAACTCCCTTTGATGTGCATTGTGTTCTTGGCACCTAGAATGGGGCCTGCACTTAATGAGATGGATGAATAGTGGTATTTAATAAGATACTTAATGAAGAGTCAGTTTTGGAGGAAAAATAGGAGCTCAAATATTTCTTTTTTTTTTTTTTTTTTTTTTTGAGACGGAGTCTCGCTCTGTCACCCAGGCTGGAGTGCAGTGGCCGGATCTCAGCTCACTGCAAGCTCCTCCTCTCGGGTTCACGCCATTCTCCTGCCTCAGCCTCCCAAGTAGCTGGGACTACAGGCACCCGCCACTTCGCCCGGCTAGTTTTTTGTATTTTTTAGTAGAGACGGGGTTTCACCGTATTAGCCAGGATGGTCTCGATCTCCTGACCTCATGATCCGCCCATCTCAGGCTCCCAAAGTGCTGGGATTACAGGCTTGAGCCACCGCGCCCGGCCTCAAATATTTCTTAAATACTGCTTTTTGTTTTTTTGAGGTGGAGTTCCTCTCTGTGGCCCAGGCTCCCAGGCTGGAGGGCGGTGGCGCGATCTCAGCTCACTGCAACCTCCACCTCCTGGGTTCAAATGATTCTCCTGCCTCAGCCTCCGGAGTAGCTGGGACTACAGGCACCCGTCCCTCACGCCCGGCTAATTTTGTATTAGTAGAGATGGGGTTTCTCCATGTTGGTCAGGCCGTGGTCAAACTTCTGACCTCAGGTCATCTGCCCGCCTTGGCCTCCCAAAGTGCTGGGATTATCGGCGTGAGAGCCACCGCATCCGATCCCAACTGCCCTTTTATTCGTCTGTGTCCTCTAGTGCATTTTATTTGTCTGTGTACAGCGCAGGGATGCATCGCCTTTCTGAGGCTTGGCACAATTAGTGGCCCAGGGTAGGTGTTTAGTAAAGTGGATTTCTGCCACAGCGCATTATAGAGCTAAAGAGAGAGGGTTTTCTCTTTAGATGATCGGGCCACGTTTTGGTGTGACCGCTAGGGGGAGAGGTGGCACCGGCGGAGCGCTCGCCAGACCCATTTTTCCGCTCCTTGCGTCATCGCACAGGGCGGGGCTCGTACCTGACGCCCGGCGTCTGGGCCTGCTCTCACCCTACTAGGGAAAGGGGTGGGGCTCGGCTTTCCGGCGTGGGCGGAAATTGCTCAGAATCCTCGGGAGCTTTGCGAAACGACAGACCGTCGTCGACCCCGCGGTGAGCCGGAAGTAATTGAATAAGCCCCGGAAGTTTGGAACTATCGCCGGCGTGCGTTCGCAGGTAGATCGCGGTGCCGGTTGCTATGGAGCCGGTCGGGCCTTGTGGTTTCTGCCCGGCGGGGGAGGCCCAGCCCGCGCGTTACACCTGCCCTCGCTGTAATGCGCCCTATTGCTCGCTGCGCTGCTACCGGACGCATGGCACCTGCGCAGAAAACTTCTACCGTGACCAGGTGCTGGGAGAGCTCCGCGGCCGCAGCGCCTCGCCCAGCCGCCTGGCAAGCGCCCTACGCCGGCTGCGTCAGCAACGCGATACCGAGGACGAGCCTGGGGAAACAGGCCTTAGCCCCGGCCCGGCGCCCGGCGGCCTCTCGGGACTGTGGGAGCGGCTGGCGCCGGCCGAAAAAACTGCCTTCGAGCGGCTGCTGAGCCGTGGTGAGGCCGGGCGGCTGCTTCCTCCATGGCGGCCGTGGTGGTGGAAGCGCGGAGCCGGACCGTGGCGGCTTCTGGAGGAGCTGGATGATGTCCCGGGCAGTGATGCCGCGGGGCTGGAGCCCGCCCTTGCGAGGACCCCGCCGGAATCTATGAACGATGCCTTCGCCGCGGAGCTCGCGGCTGCCGAGCTGGTTCTTGGAGATGTCCCGGGGGCCTGCACGCCCGCCATACCCACCCGCATCCCCACGCTGGTCAGCCTGAGCCGCGGCCCAGTCTCGCCGCTCGTGCGCTTCCAGCTGCCCAATGTGCTGTTCGCCTACGCGCATACTCTCGCCCTGTATCACGGCGGTGACGACGCACTGCTCTCTGACTTCTGTGCTACACTGCTCGGCGTTTCCGGAGCCCTGGGTGCCCAGCAAGTCTTCGCCTCTGCGGAAGAAGCCCTGCAGGCCGCAGCCCACGTGCTGGAAGCAGGCGAACACCCGCCTGGGCCCCTGGGCACACGAGGGGCTATGCACGAGGTCGCTCGCATCCTGCTGGGTGAGGGCCCGACCAACCAGAAAGGCTACACGCTGGCAGCACTGGGAGACCTGGCAAAGACCCTGGGCCGTGCCCGGAAACAGGCTGTGCTTAGAGAAGAGCGAGATCATCTTTACCGGGCCCGGAAAAAGTGCCAATTCCTCCTGGCCTGGACCAATGAAAATGAGGCGGCCCTCACACCCCTGGCTCTAGATTGCGCCAGGGCTCACCAAGCCCATGCTGTGGCAGCCGAGGAGGTGGCCGCCCTCACTGGGGAGCTGGAGCGGCTTTGGGGAGGCCCCGTGCCACCTGCCCCAAGGACTCTCATTGAGGAGCTCCCTGGCTGAACTGGGGACCCTGGTCATTAATAAAGCTGTGAGTGGTCAGCCCTGTTGCCTGTTTCTGAAGGATAGCTATTGTCCTACCAGGCCCCCAGAGTCCTGGGCCCACAAGCCACTGCTCAGCTTCTCC
The DNA here is from genome assembly GCF_049350105.2 of Macaca mulatta. NCBI lineage: Eukaryota > Metazoa > Chordata > Mammalia > Primates > Cercopithecidae > Macaca > Macaca mulatta. The sequence continues at coordinate 9,263,089 of NC_133419.1, forward strand.
CTGATCAGTGCTGACCCAGCCAGTCCTAGGGGAGAGAAGTGCACCAATGGTTCCCAATGTTTATCCAAAGGAGGAAGAGCATCTCCGATTTTGGTCACTGGTTTCATTTTTTTCCTTGCTCTAAACCACCTCTTCTCTGAGGCTGTTCATCCTCAGGGCTGGGTGGGGTACAAGCCCTTGAGTCCCAAGTGTGTCCAGGCTCCTGGTCTTGGGTGTGCTGGTGGATGAGTGGGCATATGCCCCCACCTGGGGTGGTGGAGCCGCTTCAGTAGATGTAGGGCACGATGCGGTAAGGCACACGCCGGCAGTACTCCTGCCATGCCAGGCCATACTTCTGCAGGCACTGCCGCTCATCCCGGGCCTCACGGTGCACCAGCAGCGCGGTGAAGTAGAGGAGGTAGAAGTAGGGCAGCAGGTGTGACACCCCTGTAGAGAAGGAGGCTCTGTGACCACCCTGCCAGCCCCCTCCACCCCCCAGTTCGCAAACATTTCCACACCTAATGGCTCATGTGGGCATCAGGGCTCAGCAGCAAAAGCTCCAGGGTCTGCATCTAGGCATACCGTACTAGGTTGGCACAGAGGTGTGCCCCAGCCACACACTGGGTCCATCCCAGCTCTCTGACTACTCTCACTGGTGCATACCCAAAGTAGGCATCCTGTGGTCGCTGAGCCACCCCTTCCCCTCATATGTTCCTGCCCCTATCCACATGGGCCACTCACCACAGGGCAAGGACCAAGCCAGAGCCATGATGAGGTCTCCAAGGTAGTTGGGATGGCGGACCATACCCCACCACCCAGACACCAGCAGTTTCCGCCCTGTGGCTGTAGAGATGGTCTCAAGCCCTGGAGAAAGATAGCAGGTGGGGAGTTCCCAGGAAACCCAGCGGCCCCACCTCACCCATGGCCCTAGAGACCCAGCTCACCAGCCACTCTGGGGTCAGAAGGATTCTTTCGGAAAGTGTTTTTCTGGGAATTCGCCCCACGGAAGATGTAGTAACCAATAGCTGGTGAGAGAGTGTGAAAAAGTGGTCAGGGTCAAGGGTTGCAGCCTCCTGCCTGACCCTGACCATCTGCCCAATCTGTCTGCAGCCCAGACTCTGCCTGGACACCCAGGACCCCACCCCTGGCTTTAGAGAGGACCCTGGCAGTTAGCACCTATGTGGTGTGCATGTAAACAGAGCATGAATGAAAAGGAGAGGGGAAAGATGGGCCCAGCCTGCTGCCCCTTCCTGACTGACCATTGATGAGGCAGATGGCGGAAGCCATGGGCAACCCCAGGGGCTGCGGGTGGCGCAGCAGGAACTGGGCTTGCAGGCTGTAGGTGAAGGGCACCCAGGCTATGTCCCCAAATGCCAGCATGAAGCCAAACCCGTCATGTGTGATATCCATGGTGGTGAGGATGGCCTCCTGCAAGGACAAGACCCAGACACACTGGCTTAGTCCCCATGCGGCCCTCAGATACCCACCCTTGTCCAGTCCAGCCTCACCTCATGCCAGAGGGCATCACCCACATAGAGTAACTGGAAGCCATTAACCAGCCACATGGCCAGTGAGGGACTGCCCCGAAGTTCTGCCTCCTTCACCAACAGGGCCAGGTTGATGAGGACCTGGGGGAGGGGGAACAGGGCAATCGTCTCCACAGAGGTGGCAGCCCTGGGCAGAGCAGTGGCTAACCTCTGCCCTTCTCAGCTGTCAGTTACACTCCAACCCTTTGTTAAGTGGATCCAGGCCTTGGACCCAAGGACAGAGACTTAGACAGGGAGGTGTCCGCAGCTTGTTGTTTCTTGCCTTGAGTGTCCTAAGCTCTTGCAGAGAGCAGCCCTGGGAGCAGTTGGGGGCTGAGGCTTCAGAGCTCAAACAGACCTGGTTTCAAATCTCAGCATCACCTGGGCAGGTTGCTTGCCCTCTCCATAGCCTACTTTCCCCACCCCTGTGTGAAAAATGGGAATAATCATGGGCCTGTCATGACTCAATGGCATCATCGTGTTTGAAGTCCTCCACAGCGTCCCTAGCAAGTGGTACGTGCTCAGTGGTGGCTAGCCAGAGCAACCCTGTGCTGGGTGCCTGCATTTTACCCTGAGCTCTGTTCTGTCATACAGATTACCTCTTCTAATCTTCCCAGTAATCTTAGGAGAAAGCTTTAATTTTATCCCATTTCACAGATGAGAAAGTGGCCTCAGAAAGTGTTGTCAGGCCAGGGCCCAGATCCAGGGTGGGCACTTGGCACTCCTGCCTCGGGTAAGATAATTTCCAAGGCAACAGGAGAGGCCTTGCCCAAGAGTCTCTTTGGGTCATCTTGGCCACAGAACCAGAGATCACAGTTGGAATGTTGTCAAGGCCACCAGTGACGGGTAGGTTGCTAAACCCAGTGATCAATTTCAGGTTGTGCACTGCTTTGACCACCAAGCAGCATGCGGTCACTCCCTGGAAATAGATTTTGTGCTTGACTGCTGTTGAGAATTGCACGTGCTCTCCTGATGTTATCCCTGACATGCTATATATACTTTACTTATTTTTTGTCAGTCTTTCCCACCAGAATGTAGGCTCTCTGCGGCAAAGATGTTTTTCTTGCCTCTAACTTTATTTTTGTCTCCCAGTACCTAGAGCAGTGCCTAGGGCACAGGTGGATTTAACAAATGTTTGTGGAATAGGAATGATTAATGATGCGTGTCTGCACAGTTTTGGCCCTGCCCTGCCCAAGCGCTGCTCACCCACCCTAACCCTCCCCCTGGCCTTAGGCCAGCTCAGTCAAGCCCAACATACCCAGCCGATGAGGCCAGGTCGCAGTTCACAGAAATATTTGAAGTCGAAGAAACAGATACGAGGGTTGAGCTCCCGTCCCAGAAAAAAGTCGTAAATCGGATTGCCTGGAGAATATTGGAGAGTACAGGCAGACGCCCCGATCTGCCTCCATCTCCACCCCTAGAACCCCTCTCACCTGAGATCCCCCCAGGTGCCAGGGCCGAAACTGGGGCTACCTGCGCCTTCATGTAGAGAAAGAGGCTGAAGATGAAAGCGGTGAGGGTGGCGACAAACGCCAAAGGCAGGAGCATTTCCGGGAGCGCCCCCAGAGGCAGCCCCGCTGACACCCCCAGCCCCACCAACAGGGCTGTCAGCACCAGGGCCTGGAAGCCTAAACCACAGCACACAGTGAGCCCTGGGGCTGCACGCCTCCACATCCCCACCCTGCGAACACACACAGAGCCCAAAACTCAGGGGGGCCGCAGACCCTGCCCCAAGCATTAGGCTGCCACCCTGGCCTTCAGAGGATCACCCCAGCCACTGCTGTGGTGCACAGTGTAGCAGTAAATGGGGTAAGGGTGTGGGGACGAGGGGCTTAGGGCGAGCCCCCGGCGTCTGTCCTAGGGCTCGCAAAGAGGCATACAAAGGAGCCTGGGGTGGGGGCCAATCTCCGTGGACCTCCCCGCTAGGGCTGGAGCTCCACCCCCGGCCGCTTAACTCCAGCGCGAGGGCCCGTCCCCCAGGCACCGTTAATCGGATAGCGCAGGCGACTCTTGTCCTTCAATTCCTGCCCCTCAGCCACCTGCGGGTCCAAGGGGGCTCTGATAAGGCCCGGGGCGTCCTCTCCCTCGCCGAGCCCCTCCGACTCCCTCCCCCGAGCGTGCGCGAGCGGCGCCCGCACCTTGCGCGCCGGCAGTAGGTAGAGCGCCGCCTGCAGGCCGAGCCAGGCGAGCCACAGCAGCAGCGCCCGTGGGCTCCACAGCGCCTCCAGCCCAGGCAGGGACGCGGGTGGACCCAGCAGGCGCGCGGGGCCCGAACGGGCCGCCAGGAGCAGGTGGAACATGGTGGCGGGCAGCAGCAGCAGCAGAGCCGCGGCGCCTGCGGGATGGGCCATCACATCGGGCGTCCGCCCCCAGCGCCCCAGCTCCCGCCCCGTCCCCCACGGGCGCTCTGACGTCTCTGCGGGACCCTTTCGGCATTCCCAGAGTGTGCCTCTGCACCCCTCCTCAGCCCTCAGGCACCCCGCTGCCTCCCAGTTCCCTTCCCAGGCGTCCATCTTGGTCCCCCGCTCCCCCCTCGAAGACCCTCCTCCTGCTCCCAGTCGACACCATAAATCCCCGTTCTGCAGCCCCCAGAACTGACCCCTGCTCAGCTCTCCCTCTCCAGACACCTTCGCTGCAAACCCCCGGGTCCCTCTGCCTCGGACACCCGCAAAACCTTCCATCCTCAGATCCTGTCTCCGCTCTTAGTTCACCCCCTCCAGCTCTCCTTCGCTCAGCCTTTGCCCCAGGTCCCTTCTCGCTGCCCCATTACCCAGGGGCCCTCCGAATTCCAGCGGGGCCCGGGGGCCCTCAGGAGGGGCCATGGTCTCCGCTCCGCCGGAGAGAGGGCGCTCACAATAGTCGGTCAAGGAAACACAGTCCGCCCCATTTCCCAGGAGATGGACTTGTCCGCGCGGAGGATCCGGCCCCGCGGCGCCTGCACCTGCCTGGACACCGAGTGCAGACAAGGACCGCTCTTGTCCCAGGGTTTTTAAATGGACCCGCCCCCTGCCCATCCTGGGCCCAGCACACCAGCCAATCGGCACTCAGGGGCGGACCCGACGCGGGCGCCTCAGAAGCCTCAGCTTCAAAACCCCGCCCTCGGAAAGGCCCGCCCAGCAAGCGAGAGGAGGAGGCCACATATGTTTATTAGGTAGGTCCTGACACCTGCCTGCGGGGACCACCGGGTGGAGACCAGAGCCTGGGTGCCATGGGGCGCCGGGACAGGCCTGTGCATGGCAGCGGCTGCGCCTAGCCGCGCTCGCAGATGACCTCGACCACACTGGGCTCCATGGGCACAGGGTCTGGGCAGCGCAGGGCAGCCGAGGCCACCACTTCGTCTAGCAGCAAGTGCACCAGTTCTTCGTCGGCCACAAAACGCCACAGGTACAGCTGCAGAAAGTGGCAGTCCACTTGCACCTGCTGCAGCCCGAAGCGCCCAAAGGTGCGCAGCCGCACACACTCCAGCAGCGTCTTCAGGCTGATCTTGATGATGCCAGTCAGCACCGACACCTGCAGACAGGTACACAGGGATGCAGCTTGGGGACAGCAGGTGTTGGGGGGGTCACCCAAGTTCCAAGCAGGGGCCAGGGAGACATACGATGGAAGTAGCTGGGATGAGGCAGAAAGTCTCCAGGGCCAGATAAGAGCGGAGGGATACAATATTAGCGCCGTCATCTGGAGGGCAGGGGACAGGTAGGGCCCAGCAATCAGAGGCATCCCTGAGCTTGGGGTGAGGTGGGGCAGGAACCATGGGTGAACAGAAAACCCTGGGAAGGCCCCAAGACTACTGTGGGGATAAGGACAAGGGCAGAGTCATCCCAGGTCAGCACCCAGAGACTCAGGCTGGGCACACACGAAGGTTGGGACAATGGCTGTGGGATTTGGGGGCAGGGCACTCTGTACTACCTAAGAACAGCCCTAGAGACAGAGACTGGAGGGTCAGGGTCACCCCCAGTTGGTCACAGAGTCCTGGAGCTCCTTGGGCAGGTGTGGGGCTGCTCCAGCCAACCCTCCCCGGGCTCCCTGGAAGTCTGAGTCACGCTGGAAGTCGGACCTTGTTGAACTCCACAGGGCTGAACACATCAATACGTTCAGAGAATAGCTTCTGGATATTGCTCAAGAGGTTGGTGTCCATCGGGGCACTGGATTGGGGGAGACAAGGAATCAGAGCCCGCTCTGCACCTTCGCCCTCTTTTGTCCCTTTCCCCTGGGGCTCCCCTGGCCAGCCAGACCTGGGGGTATAGCTGGGGGCGTAGCGGCCCTGCTGCCGAGAGCTGCTGTACACGGAGAAGGTCCTCTTGCTGGAGTCGCTGCTCTGGGCCTTGCGAACACCCTCTTCGTACAGAAGCCCCACCTGGTGGTAAAAAGGGGTACTGCAAGGAGGCCAGAGCCAGGGGAAACCGCCCATCGGTGCTGAGGATGCCCTAAGTCAGCTACTCAAGCATTACAAGAATAACAGGGTAGTCACCACCAGGCCTGCTATTTAGTAGGTACGTGGTCGCTATTTATAGAACCAGTGGAGTGGGGCAAAGGCAGGACACAAGAGTTGGTCTGAGGTCTAATCTTCAGCCTCAGCATGGGCACCAGCACCAACCCTGCCCTGACTTCCTGGGTAACCCTGAGCCTCTGCTTCTCCACAGGTAAAATAGGGGCGAAGATGTCATAATCCTGGGCTGAGGAGGAACAAGACCGTGGACATAGGCACTGCCCAGCCCCTTTCGTCTTCATCCTTGGAGACTTGTTCCCCTGGGGTTCCCTCACGGACGCCCTGGCTACAGAACTGGCCCCTTAAGAAGCCCAGATACACATGTCCCCTCCTCCAGGCAGAGACTGCTAGTGATCCTCTGCTTCCCCAGCCCCTCTTGAAGGGACAGCACCCCCAGCCTGCGTCAGGGCTCCGCCAGCCAGCCTGGGCAGCACCTGCACGTCGATGGCGGTGGTATCCTCCACCACCCGCTTCATGACGGCCCGCACATTACGCGGCTCCAGAGTGCTGAGCCAGTCCCGAGTCTCCACGCTCTTGCGCAGCATCTGTGATATGACCAGGCCCTGCACCTTCACGTAGTGGGTCAGCAGCCGCCGTGCAGTTTCCCTGGCCTCTGCACACAGTGTGCTCACGGGCGTCACTGGGAACTGATCCTGAGCCAAAGAGGCAGAGGACAGAGGGAGTGGGTATGGGGGTGCAGCTCAGGGGCCACTGCCAACCAGGAGCTGGGCACAGATTGGGCAAGGTGGAGGCTGGGGTACACACAGGCAGCTGGTCCGGGGTCTGGCCATGAGGGCACTGTCCAGCCACCTGCATTCCCCGAACCACCATTCCCTGCCCGACTAGGAGCTAGTGCTTCACCTGCACCAGAAACTGTTCATCAGTGAGAGTGAGGATGTAGGAGATGGTAGCCGTCTCGTAGTCCAGGCAGAGGCGGGAGAGCAGCAGGAGCAGGGCAGGTGGTGTGGCACCCCCTTTCTCCCCAGGGCTGTCGCAGAAACTCTGAGCCGTCTGGCACATAGAGCGGATGAAGCCCACGATGAGGCCCTCACGGACACCCTGACTGCAGAACTCCCCCTGCAAGGAGAAGGCGCCCAGGTCCACAGCAGGTCCCTCTTCCCGGCAGGGCTGTTACTGACCCTCTGCTGGGGCTCTAAGTGCTCCAGCCCCCTCTGCAAGGGACAGCATCATCCTGCTTTCTAAGTACCCTGTAGCAGCTTCCCTGAGTGGGGGTAGAGAAAGCCAACACTGGGGACCCCACCATGCCCTGCTTCTCAGGGCACTCAGCCCAGCTGCAGATGCCCCGAACCTTTCCCACCCCCCAGACTGTGCATAAGAACCTGAAACCACACCCAGAGTGCCTGGTTTCCCCAGTTTCCCAAGCACTGGTATAAAAGGTTTTGGAGGGTCAACCAGCAGGTTGAACAAGGAACACCCAAGAGGAGGCGTACCCGGAAGTAGGGCTTGTTGGAGAAGGACACCTCTTTGGCGGTGAAAAGGTGCACTGCTGCCAGAGAGGCCTTAATGTGGCTCAGGATGGAGCTGGCCACATTGGCCAGCAACTCGGCCAGGCCAGGGCCCTCCTTCCCAGCCACTCGAGGCGCTGCCAGCGCCTGGCGGACGTCAGTCAGGCAGCCCAGGAAGGCCGCCCGGAGACCCTGCAGGTGGTGGCCCAGGCGCTCGCGGGCCACGCGTTCCACGATCTCCGTTGCAGCCTCTGCGAGCCCAGCAGCGGCCAGCAGGGCCCCGGGAGCCCGCAAGCGCCGGTGGAAGCGGTCCAGCGCCCGCACCAGCAGCGAGTTGTCACCACCACCCTGCTCCTGCGCCAGCCGCCGCTCCACCAGCGCAAAATAGCGGCTGCCCAGCTCCCGGGCAAAGGCCGCCAGCCTCTCGGCACCTGCTGGGCCCTGGGCTGCAAACAGCTCCTGGTAGGCCGCCGCCACCTGGCAGAGGCCGCCCACGAAGCCACTGCCTCCGTGGTCGGTGAACTCTAACACGTCAGGAGCCGGAGGCGAGGGTCCCAGCTCAGCCTCCAGGCTTCTCAGCTCCTCCTCCAGCCGGCCGCGGGCGTGTGCCAGGAACTCCTCGCACAGCTCCTCCGCAGGCTCGCCCAGGGCCAGCAGCAGCTCCACGCACTCCGCCTGCTCCGGGGCGCCTGAGCCGCCCTCCCTGCACGAGGGAGAGGTAGTGAAGGGCAGGGCTGGGGCTGCCGGTGGATGGGGCAGGAGCAGCAAAGCAAAGCACAGGGCAGGGCAACAGCTCCAGGAGGGCCCAGGAGCCGGGCATAGATGGGGTTCGGGGCCGGCGGGAGCGCTGGGGTCAGGGCAGAGGGGCCACACCTGAAGCGCTGCCGCAGCTGCTGGGCCAGGCGTGCCGTGATGACCTGGCAGTCGTCCTGGATGGCGCGGAACGAGGGCAGGTGTTGGTACTGCTGCAGCACGGCCTGCGCGCGGCCCTGGTAGCGCACCGCTTGCCCGTAGGCGCCCAATTCCACGCACTTGGTGAGGCGTGAAGGCAGCTCAAAGAGGAACTGCAGCTTCCGCAGCAGCGCATGGACCCCTGGGGGACGGAGGGTGACATTAGCCCCAGAGCCCCAGGAAAGGCCCTCTGCAGGCCCCGCCTGGCAGCGCCCACCTGCCAACTTGGTGATGCGCTCGTGGCGGTCCTGCAACGTGGCGCTGATGCGCGCGCTGAAGTCCGTGATCACTGCCATGTTGGTGGCCAGCCGGTCCATCTCATCCTCCATCTTCCGGAAATCGTTCTTCATCTTCCGGATGGTGTCTAGGACGGCAGGGGCGGGGGAGAGGGGAGAGCGGGTGACTGCGGGGCGGGCGCAACCTCAGCCCGTTCTCACCCACCCCTTCACAGACGCCCCAGCTTGCTCCAGGAGCACATGGATGATTCGAGAGAAAGGACTGCGAGGGCGCGGGTCACAGCGCACATGGGGGCGGGGGAGGGGGGTTTATGTTCCCAAAGCAGGCGTCACTCACACACCCCCTGTAACCCCCTAGCCCTGGTGCCCAGGAGAGCCAACCCTCACAAGAAGTCCAGATCCGAAGCAGGCCACAGGTGCTTAGCCAGCTGCCACCACTATGCCTCAATTACTCCCTCAAGCAGCCAAAGCAGGGACCGCTGGCTCCCAGGCGCATCGGCATGCCCAGTGCACTGCCCGGAGGAGGCAATACATTCTTGTTCACCCTTATCTCCTTTCCAGACCTCCCAAAGCCTTTCACATGCGTTCCAGAACATGGGCTGTCTTCTCTGAAGGGCCCTTTCCTTTTGGTCCTGATAGAATCCTGCCTAGGGAGGCTGTTCTTCCTTTCACACACCAGGTGCCTGGGAGCCTGGTCCCTTCATACTTTTAAATCATGCCTAGATCTCTCTTCAAAACCTCGCCTTCTCGGAAGACCATGCCATCAAGCCACAACCCTCCTCTTTGCTGTCTCTACTGTTCTCTGCCACTCCTCTCAGTTCCCGATCACTGCCTCCTCTTGTCCCCCTCCTGTCACCTCCTTGTGCACATCCACATGGATGAGCCTTCAAACGTTCCTGACTGCTCACTGACCGCCTCAATTTCCACCTATACTTTTTTTTTTTTTTTTGAGATAGCCTCACTCTGCTGCCCAGGCTGGAGTGCAATGGCGCGATCTTGGCTCACTGCAAACTCCGCCTCCCAGGTTCACACCATTCTCCTGCCTCAGCCTCCCAAGTAGCTGGGATTACAGGCGACCACCACCACACCCGGCTAATTTTTTTTTTTTTTTTTTTTTTACTTTTTAGTAGAGACGGGGTTTCACCGTGTTAACCAGGATGGTCTCAATCTCCTGACCTCATGATCCGCCCACCTCAGCCTCTCAAAGTGCTGGGATTACAGGCATGAGCCACCGCGCCCGGCCAATTCCACCTATTCTTGCATTTGCCTTTTCTGATCTACCCTCTCCTCGCCATCACCAAGAACTATCCCCTCTAAAATCTCAGCCTCAAGCCTTGCTGCCTTCGTTATTCGGGCCACTCACCCTTTCTGCCCTGACAATCCGTTGGCCTCTGCAGGAAGTCTGGGCACACTGACACCAGCACTTGGTCCCTGTTCACAACGCCCCTCATGGCTTCACTTCCTTCCCCCTCACTCCTCTCAGAATTTGGGGTCCTCCATCAGCATCATCACACATTTGCAAGCTTCCTTGCCTCTCTAGCCCCACCCACCTCCATTACTTGTCAGACAAAACCCTAGTGCAGGTTAAGCCCAATGAGCCACTTACTCCGGCACCTGAACCAATCAACCCAACTAGTCTCCCTTTAAATTTTATGACACGAAGTCCCAAAGTGGCACTCCACACTGCCCAGCCATCCTTCCAAAGCTTCTAGTGGGTCTATTTTCCCATTTTCCAAAGTAAAATTTTCTCCTCAGTCCTCAAAACTCCAATACAAGGCTGGGCTCAGTGGCTCACGCCTATAATCCCAGCACTTCGCAAGGCTGAGGCAGGTGGATCACTTGAGGTCAGGAGTTCAAGACTAGTCTGGTCAACATGGTGAAACCCCAACTCTACTAAAAATACAAAAATTAGCCGGGCATCATGGTGTACCTGTAATCCCAGCTACTCGGGTGGCTGAGGCACGAGAATCACTTGAACCTGAGAGGCAGAGGTTGCAGTGAGCTGAGATTATCCCACTGCACTCCAGCCTGGATGACAGAGCGACACTCTGTCTCAAAAACAAACAAAAAACAACAAAACCTCCAATACATGCTCACTAACTCTCAACTGGGACCCTGCTTCATACACATACTTCATGGAGAGAATAAAAGCAAACATCAACTCCCTCTAAGTCTGCAAAGCAAACAGACTTCTGTGCACAGTCTATGCCTTCTGCTCTCCCTCTCCTGAGAGGTCTCATCCAATCCTGCAGCTGTGGTGACTGAGACACTTCTGCCTCCTGTCCTGACCAGAGCGCTGCCTAATGACCTATGTAACACCTTGATGGGGGCAGTGCACAAAGAGCTTACACGTATCACCTCCAAAACAAAACCCTTGGCCTTTCGGAAGTAATCTTTGATTCTTATTTGTCTTTCACCTAGTGATATGGGTAAGCTTTGTGTCCCCAACCAAATTTCATCTTGAATTGTAATCCCCAGAATCCCCATGTGTCAAGGGAGAGACCAGGGAATTGAATCACGGGGACAGTTCCCCCATGCTGTTCTCGTGATAGTGAGTTATCACGAGATCTGATGGGTTTTGTGTTTTTTTTGTTTTTTTTTTTGAGACAGTCTCACTCTGTCGCCCAGGCTGGAGTGCAGCAGCACGATCTCGGCTCACTGCAAGCTCCGCCTCCCAAGTAGCTGGGACTACAGGTGCCCGCCACCACACCTGGCTAGTTTTTTGTATTTTTAGTACAGACGGGCTTTCACCCTGTTAGCCAGGATGGTCTCGATCTCCTGACCTCGTGATCCACCCACCTTGGCCTCCCAAAGTGCTGGGATTACAGGCTTGAGCCACTGCGCCACTGCACCTGGCGAGATCTGATGGTTTTATAAGAGCTCTCCCTGCTTTGCTTGGCACTTCTCCTTCCTGCTGCCTTGTGAAGAAGATGCCTTCTCTTTCACCTTCTGCCATGATTGTAAGTTTCCCGAGGCCTCCCCAGTCATGCTGTGAACTATGAGTCAATTAAACCTCTTTCCTTTGTAAGTTACCCAGTCTCAGACAGTCCTTTATAGCAGTATGAACACGGATTAATATACCTAGTAATCATTCCACTACCAAGTCATGGAAGGTCTACCTGCAACATTTTCTTTCTAAGCCACTATCATCTCATGTCCAACAACTGCCAACATTTCCCAACTAATTTCCCTAATTCCATCGAACATACCAACAATGTTCATAAGGGAAGGCGAAAGGATAAGACAGGAATGTGTATGTGTAACAGATTTTTTTGCTTTGTTATGTTTTGTTTTGAGAAAGAGTCTCGCTCTGTTGCCCAGGCTGGAGTGCAGTGGCGTGATCTCAGCTCTGGAGGCTCCTGGAGGGTAGCACGACCAGGGAGGGCATGGAAACTCCACGCTCCTTCCCCTACACCTCACCCTGTACCCTTCATCTGTACTCTTTGTAACATCCTTTGTAATAAACTGGCAAACGTGTTCTCCTGAGCTCTGTGAGCCACTCCAGCAAATTGAGCCCAAAGAGGCAGTTGTGGAAACCCCAACCTGGAGTCAGTTGGTCAGAAGTTCTGGAGGCGCGAGGCCCCGACCTGCAGCTAGTGCCTGAAGGTGGGGAGGCAGACTTGGGACTGCACTAGTGCCTGAAGGTGGGGGGAAGCAGACTTGGGGACTGAGCTCTCAACTCATGGAATCTGATGCTATCTCTGGGTAAATGTGTTGGAATTAAATCAGAGTACACGCAGCGGGTGTCCGCTGCTTGGTGTGTGGGGAAGAAACCCAACACATTTGGTCACAGAACTCTTCTGTGGTCATGATTGCGGTGACGTGACAGCATAGGAAGCACACAGTTCGCGTTTTTCCCAAACAATGCCATAAAATATATCCAAACCTTTCCATATGGTAGGTCACAAAGAAAAAAATCTCATTCCTTTTTTGAGACAGGGTCTCCCTCTGTCACCCAGGCTGCAGTGCAGTGGCACAATCTCAGCTCACTGTAACCTCCACCTCCCAGGTTCAAGCGCTTCTCCTGCCTCAGCCCCCTGAGTAGCTGGGATCACCAACGCACGCCACCGCGCCTGGCTAATTTTTGTACTTTAAGTAGAGAAGGTTTCACCATGTTGGCCAGACTGGTCTCTGACCTCTGGCCTAAATATTTCCCTAACCTCCAAAACTCAGTATCACGTTTATCAAGGAGTGCTAGAAGCACTCCAATTAAAGTCAAAATATGGCAAGGACAACCTTGATTGCCAATGTTATCTACGTTGTTCTGGGGCATTAGCCAACTCAGCTAGATTCACAAGATGTATTATGGAGATACAGAAATTGGAAAGAAGGGAAAAGTATCACTATTTGCAGATGATATAATTAAATAAATAGGCCGGCCGTGGTGGCTCATGCTGTAATCCCAGAACTTTGGGAGGCCAAGGCAGGCAGATCACTTGAGGTCAGGGGTTTGAGACCAGCCTGGCCAACATGGTAAAACCCCATCTCTACTAAAAATACAAAAATTAGTTGGGCGTGGTGGCAGGCACCTGTAATCCTAGCTACTGGGAAGACTGAGGCAGGAGAATTGCTTGAACCCTGGAGGCTGAGGTTGCAGTGAGCCGAGATTGTGCCACTGCACTCTGACTCTGTCTCAAATAATAATAATAATAATTGAATAAATAGAAAGCTCTAAAAAAAAAAAACCTGTAAACGTTGCTATAAATAAGAGATACACCACTTTTCACTTCTTAGATTGTAAAAGATTGAAAGAGGTATTCTCTTCTTTGCTGGTGGTTATGTAAACTGATCAGTGTTTATAAAGAAGAATCTGGAAATATCTAACTGCAATCACTTGTGAGCCTTCACACACCCACACCTGTCTGTATGTGGCTCCTGGACTGTGGGAATGTCCTCCAAGCAACACTGGGAATCCATCCCACTTGGGGAGATAGCTGGAAGGGTGAGTAAAGACAAAAGCATTGAGGTCAATTTGACAAGGTACAAACAGACACAAAAAATGCAGGAAAAAAATACTAGAGAAAATCCAAGAGAAAGAACTGCCCAAGACAAAGAATTTACAGGGCTCACATCTGTAGAGCTATTAAGGGCTTTTTAAAAAAATTACATGGAAAGGTAGATCATGTGTCAGCAAAATGAACTTTTCATTTTAACAACACAGTCCACCAGAAAAGATCATTTAGCCCTCTTACAGACGATTTCACAGAGAGGAAGGTCACTAAGGAATAAAATCACATGATATGAAACATCTATATTACTTTTGGGACCACTGCCTGCATTTTGTTGGGAAAATCGTAATTTTTGGGGGTTTCTTTGCTTGAGATAGGGTCTTGCTCTGTCTATTGGTGTAGTGGTGTATGCCTATAATCCCAGCTACTCAGGAGGCTGAGGCAGGAGAATCACTAGAACCAGGGTGGCGGAGGTTACAGTGAGCCAGGATGGCACCCAGGCTAGAATGCAGTGGTGCAAACACAGCTTACTGAAGCCTTGAACTCCGGGGCTCAAGTGATCCTCCTACCTCAGCCTCTGAAGTAGCCAGGACTACACAAAAGTGCCATCGCACCCGGTTAATTTTTTTATTTTTGTTTAAATTTTTTGTAGAGATGGAGTCTCTCTATGTTGCCCAGGCTGGTCTCAAACTCCTGGGCTCAAGCAATGCTCTCATTTCAGCCTCCCAAAGTGCTGGGATCACAGGAATGAGCCACTGTGCCTGGCAGGAAAATAATTTTTCTTGACAATTCATAGATGGTGAACTACAGGACATAGCAAAGTCAGTGCTCTGAAGTGAAAAACAATAAAAGCAGAGCCGAGGCTGAGGTTCGTAAAGGGATCATGGGCTAATGATCTAAGGGAGAGAGAGGCTTGGCAGCTGATGAGGCATTTTGTCTTCACCCAGTGAATTACTGGTTTTGTTTACAGGGCATGTGACACAATCTCCTTCCAGGTCTGCCAAAAGCTACCATCAAAAGAGGAGACTCGGGTAGGGGGAGGGATTGCATTGGGAGTTATACCTGATGTAAATGACGAGTTGATGGGTGCTGACGAGTTGATGGGTGCAGCACACCAACATGGCAAAAGTATACATATGTAACAAACCTGCACATTATGCACATGTACCCTAGAACTTAAATTAAAAAAAAAAAAAAAAAAAAAAAGAGGAGACTCTTTCAGTAATGGGTGTTTGAGCTCATGACACTTAGGGGCTACCTGAAGACCTGAAGAGGGAAGTTTGAATCCAACTTCTAAAGGGTAAAATCCAAACACTAAGTCATTAGGAAAATAGAGTAAAAGAAAACCCAACATTGTTGTGTGCTGTCATTGTCACTGCCTGCATAGCCATGGAGCCATTAAACTGGAGATAAAAGTTGTACCATATCCAAAAATGACAGTGAAAAACATCCATACCATTCAGTCATAAAGACTACACTGTTCATCTTTGCATTTCAAGCTTGGTAAGAAAAGCAAGCCAGGCGTGGTGGCTCACGCCTATAATCCCAGCACTTTGGGAGGCCAAGGCGGGTGGATCACCTGAGCTCACCAGCCTGGCCAACATGGTGAAACCCCGTCTCTGCTAAAAATACAATGATTAGCCAAGTGTGGTGGCAGGCGCCTGTAATCCCAGGTACTTGGGAGGCTAAGACTGGAGAATCACTTGAACCCCAGAGGCAGAGGTTGCAGTGAGCCAAGATTGCCCCACTGCACTCCAGCCTGGGTGACAGAGCAAGACTCTGTCTAAAAAAAAAAAAGCTCGTTAAGCAAAGCAGTTTGCAACCAGGGAGAGTGAAAACCATCTGGATGCCAGGATGCTGACTACCTTGGGAGGGGACTGGGTGGTAACTGGTAGGAGGCTCAGGGGGCTTTGCTGGTTATGCTGTTTCCCGACCTGGATGCTGATTATGTGAAATCCATGGAGCTGTTCACTTCTGTGCACTTTTCTGCATGTCTGCTAATTTTCTTTTTCTTTTTTTTTTTTTTTGAGACAGGGTCTGGCTCTGTCACCCAGGCTGGAGTGCAGTGACACAATCTTGGCTCACTGCAACCTCTGCCTCCCAGGTACAAGCCTTCCACCTCAGCTTCCTGAGCAGCTGGGACTACAGGGACATGACACCACACCCAGCTAATTTTTGTATTTTTTTTTTTTTTTTTTTTTTTTTGAGACGGAGTCTTGCTCTGTAGCCCGGGCTGGAGTGCAGTGGCCGGATCTCAGCTCACTGCAAGCTCCGCCTCCCGGGTTTAGGCCATTCTCCTGCCTCAGCCTCCGGAGTAGCTGGGACTACAGGCGCCCGCCACCTCGCCCGGCTAGTTTTTTGTATTTTTAGTAGAGACGGGGTTTCACGGTGTTAGCCAGGATGGTCTCGATCTCCTGACCTCGTGATCCGCCCGTCTCGGCCTCCCAAAGTGCTGGGATTACAGGCTTGAGCCACCGCGCCGGCCTAATTTTTGTATTTTTTGTAGAGATGGGTGTAGCCTGTTGGCCAGGATGGTCTTGAACTCCTGAGCTCAAGCAATCTGCCTGCCTCTGCCTCCCAAAATGTTGGGATTATAGGCGTGAGCCACCACACCTGGCCTCTTTTAATTTTCAGTGAAAATTAATTTAATTAATCTTTTAATTTTCAGACTCCTTTGTCTTTGCCTGGAGAAAATAATTAGAAGGGGCTTTTCCCTGTATAACGTTTGAGATCTTTCTAATTTTGACACAAGTAAATGCATTATTACATAATGAAACTCAATGTCTAAGTGAGAGGTTGGCAAACTACAGCCTGCGGGCCAAAGCTGGCTCAACCCCTGGTTTTTGTTTTTAATTGGGATATAATTGACATACCATAAAATTCAGTGGTTTTTAATATGTTTAATATATTCACAAGGTTGTACAAACAACCTCACTATGTAATTCCAGAACATTTCATCATCCCCTAAAGAAACCCTGTAACCCTTGGCAGTCATTCCTTATTCCCAACTCCTAGAACTTGGCAACCATTAATCTAGTTTCTGTCTCTATGGATTTGTCTATTCTACAAAATACATTTAACAGAAATGGAATCATAGGCATAGGAAACATTAGCATGTTTCCAAGGTTAATCTATGTTGTAGCCTGTGTCAGTATGTTATACCTATTTTTATGGCTGAATAATATTCTACTGTGTGGATATTTGTTTATATTCATTCATCAATTGATGGCCATTTGGATTGCTTCCACCTTGTGGCTATTATAAAAAGTGCTGCTATTGGCCAGGCACGGTGGCTCATGCCTGTAATCTCAGTACTTTGGGAGGCCGAGGCAAGTGGATCACCTGAGGTCAGGAGTTCAAGACCAGCCTGGCCAACAAGGTGAAATTCTGTCTCTAGTAAACATACAAAAAAAAAAAAAAAAAAAAAAATTAGGCGGGTGAGGTGGTGCACACCTACAATCCCAGCTACTCAGGAGGCTGAGGCAGGAGAATCACTTGAACTGGGGAGGCAGAGGTTACAGTGAGCCAAGATGGCACCACTGCACTCTAGCCTGGGTGACAGAGCTAGACTCCATCTCAAAAACAACAACAAAATGCTGCTATGAACATTTGTGTACATGTTTTTGTGTGAACATATGTTTTCAATTCTCTTTGGTATATTCCTAGGAGTAAAACTGCTAGATCATATGGTAACCTTGAGTGTGGTTTTGAAGAACACTCAAGCCGGGCGCGGTGGCTCACGCCTGTAATCCCAGCACTTTGGGAGGCCGAGGCGGGCGGATCACAAGGTCAGGAGATCGAGACCACGGTGAAACCCCGTCTCTACTAAAAATACAAAAAATTAGCCGGGCGTGGTTGTGGGCGCCTGTAGTCCCAGCTACTCAGGAGGCTGAGGCAGGAGAATGGCGTGAACCCGGGAGGCGGAGCTTGCAGTGAGCCGAGATCACGCCACTGCACTCCAGCCTGGGCGACAGAGCGAGACTCCGTCTCAAAAAAAAAAAAAAAAAAAAAAAGAACAGTCAAACTGTCTTCCACATTGGGTGCACCATTTTGTGGTTTGGATTTGCATTTCCCTAAGACCTAATGATGTTGAGCATCTTTATATGTGCTTTTTGGCCACTTGTATGTTTTCTCTGGAGAAGTGTCTATTCAAATCCTTTGCCCATTTTAAATTAGGGTTGTCTTTTTAGTCCTGAGATTATATGTTCTGAACACTAGATCTTTACTAGATAAATAACCTGCAAATATTTTCTCCCATTCTGTGGGCTGTCCTTTTATTATTTTTTATTTTATTATTATGTTTTGAGATGGAGTCTCGCTCTGTTGCCCAGGCTGGAGTGCAGTGGTATGATCTCGACTCACTGCAACCTCTGCCTCCTGGGTTCAAGTGATTCTCCTGCCTCAGCCTCCCGAGTAGCTGGGACTACAGGTGCCTGCCACCACACCTGACTAATTTTTTTATTTTTAGTAGAGACAGGGCTTCACCATAATATTGGCCAGGCTGGTCTTGAATTCCTGACTTCAGGTGATCTGCCGCCTCAGGCTCCTAAAGTGCTGGGATTATGGGCGTGAGCCACCGTGCCTGGTCTTATTTTTTATTTATTTATTTATTTTTGAGACAGAGTTTCGCTCTGTCACCAGGCTAGAGTGCAGTGGCGCGATCTTGGCTTACCGCAAGCTCTGCCTCTCGGGTTCACACCATCCTCCTGCCTCAGCCTCCCGAGTAGCTGGGACTACGGGCGCCCACCAGCACGCCGGCTAATTTTTTGTATTTTTAGTAGAGATGGGGTTTCACTGTGTTAGCCAGGATGGTCTTGATCTCCTGACCTTGTGATCCACCCACCTCGCCCCCCAAAGTGTTGGGATTACAGGAATGAGCCACCACGCCCGGCCTTATTTTTTTTTGTTATTTTTTGAAATAGGGTCTTGCTTTGCCACTCAGGCTGGAGTGCAGTGGCACAATCTCAGTTCACTGCAGCATCAACCTCCTGGGCTCAAGTGATCTTCCCACCTCAGCCTCCCAAGTAACTGGGACCACAGGTGTACACCACCATCCCTGGCTATTTTTTGTATTTTTGGTAGAGACGAGGTTTTGCCATGTTGCCCAGGATCCTTTTACTTTCTTGATAGGGTCCCTACAGCACAAGATTTGAATTTTGATGAAGTCCAATATATCTATTTTTATCTTTAGTTATTTGTGCTTTGGGTGTCATCCCTAAGAAACTGCTGCATAATCCAAGGTTAAAAAATTTTACACCTATGTTTTCTTCTAAGAGTTGTATAGGCCAGGCGTGGTGGCTCACACCTGTAATCCCAGCATTTTGGGGGGCCGAGGCAGACAGATCACTTGAGGTCGGGAGTTGGAGACCAGCCTGACCAACATGGAGAAGCTCTGTCTCTACTAAAGATAGAAAATTAGTCGGGTGTGGTGGTGCATGTCTGTAATCCCAGCTACTCGGGAGGCTGAGGCAGGAGAATTGCTTGAACCCAGGAGGCGAAGGTTGCAGTAAGCAGAGATCACACCATTGCACTTAAGCCTGGGCAACAAGAGCGAAACTCCATCTAAAAAAAAAAAAAAGTTTTATAATTTTAGCTCTTATGTGTAGGTCTATGATTCACTTTGAATTAATTTTTGTATGTGATGTGAGGTAGGGGTCCAACTTCACTCTTATTTTTTTTGTTGTTGTAGTTTGTTTGCTTTAGACAGGGTTTTGCTCCGTCACCCAGGTTGTAATGCAGCTGCAGCCTTAACCTCTTAGGTTCAAGCAATCCTCCCAACTCAGCCACTCAGGTAGATGGGACTACACCAAGCTAACGTTTTTTTTTAATTGTTTGTAGAGATTGAGGACTCACTATGTTGCCCAGGCTGGTCTTGAACTCCCTGAACTCAAGTGATCTTCTCACCTTGGCCTCCCAAAGCGCTGGGATTACAAGCATGAGCCGCTGCGCCCTGCCTTCAACTTCATTCTTTTGCCTGGGGATATCCAGTTGTCCCAGCACTCCACCACGTGTTGAAAAGATTAGTCTCCCCATTAAATCACCTTGGCCTCCTTATTAAAAAAACAGTTCACCTTAAGGATGAGCTTGCAGGAAAAAAAAAATCAGTTGACTGCAGATATATGGGTTTGTTCTGGACTCTCAATTCTATTCAGTTGATCTGGATATCTATCCTATGCCAATATTACACCACCTTAGTTACTGTAGATTTATACTAAGTTTTAAAGCTTGGAAGTGTGGCTAGGTACAGTGGCTCACACCTTTAATCCTAGCACTTTGGGAAACCAAAGCAGGAGGATCACTTGAGCCCAGGAGTTCAAGACCAACCTGGGCAACATAGGGAGATCCTGTCTCTATACATTTTTTTTTTTTTTGAGACAGAGTCTCACTCCATCACCCAGGCTGGAGTGCAGTGGTGCGATCTCGGCAAACTGCAAACTTTGCCTCCCTGGTTCAAGCGATTCTCATGCCTCAGTCTCCCAAGTAGCTGGAATTACAGGTGTGCGCCACCATACCCAGCTAATTTTTTTATTTTTAGTAGAGACGAGATTTCACCCTGTTAGCAAGGCTGGTCCCCAACTCCTGACCTCAAGTGATCCACCCACCTCATCTTCTCAAAGTGCTGGGATTACAGGAATGAGCCACCATGCCTAGCCCAAAATTTTTTTTTTTAATTAGCCAGGTGTGGTGGCACACACCTGTGGTCCCAGCTATTCAGAAGGCTGAGGTGGGAGGATCACGAGCCTGGGAGGCCAAGATTACAGTGAACTGTGATCATGCCACTGCATTCTAGCCTGGGCTACAAAGTGAGACCGAACTCTGTCTCCAAAAAAAAACAAAAAACAAAAAACTTGGAAGTGTTAGTCTTCCAACTTTGTTCTTCTTTTACAAGGTTATTTGGGAAATTCTGGGTCTCCTGCAATTCCTCATACAATTTTATGCTGTTTGTCAATTTCTGAAAAAAAAAAAAAAAAGTCAGTTGGAAAAGTGATAGGGAAGACCTTGAATCAATTTGGGAAGTACTGCCATCTTAAATAGTAAATTAAAACATAAAGTTCTCTGAGCAATGAACATGGAATGTCTTCATTTATTTAAGTCTCCTTTAACTTCTTTTTTTTTTTTTTTTTTTGAGACGGAGTCTCGCTCTGTCGCCCAGGCTGGAGTGCAGCGGCGCTATCTCGGCTCACTGCAAGCTCCGCCTCCCGGGTTTACGCCATTCTCCTGCCTCAGCCTCCCGAGTAGCTGGGACTACAGGCGCCCGCCACCTCGCCCGGCTAATTTTTTTGTATTTTTAGTAGAGACGGGGTTTCATTGTGTTAGCCAGGATGGTCTCGATCTCCTGACCTCGTGATCCGCCCGTCTCGGCCTCCCAAAGTGCTGGGATTACAGGCTTGAGCCACCGCGCCCGGCTTTTTTTTTTTTTTTTAAGACGGAGTCTCGCTCTGTCGCCCAGGCTGGAGTGCAGTGGCGCCATCTCGGCTCATTGCAAGCTCCGCCTCCCGGGTTCACGCCATTCTCCTGCCTCAGCCTCCCGAGTACCTGGGACTACAGGCACCCATCACGACATCCAGCTAATTTTTTGTATTTTTAGTAGAGACTGGTTTTCACCACGTTAGCCAGGATGGTCTTGATCTCCTGACCTCGTGATCCGCCTGCCTTGGCCTCCCAAAGTGCTGGGATTACAGGCGTGAGCCACCGTGCCTGGCCTCCTTTAACTTCTTTCAACAATGTTTTATAGTTTTCAGTATACAAAATACCAAAAATATCTTTACTTCTTTTATTAAATATATTCCTAAATATTTTATTCTTGATATTACTGTAAATGGAACTGTTTTCTTATTTATTTATTTTTTTTCTTTGAGATGGGGTCTCACTCTGTCACCCAGGCTGGAGCGCAGTGGCACGACCTAGGCTCACTGCAACCTAACCTCCCAGACTCAAGCAAGCAATCCTCCCACCTCAGCCTCCAAGGCAGCTAGGACCACAGGCACATGCCACCACGCAAGCTCATTTTTATTTATTTATTTATTTATTTTTTTTTTTTTTTTTTTTTGAGACGGAGTCTCGCTCTGCCGCCCAGGCTGGAGTGCAGTGGCCGGATCTCAGCTCAATGCAGGCTCCGCCTCCCGGGTTCACGCAATTCTCCTGCCTCAGCCTCCCCAGTAGCTGGGACTACAGGCGCCCGCCACCTCGCCCGGCTAGTTTTTTGTATTTTTTAGTAGAGACGGGGTTTCACTGTGTCAGCCAGGATGGTCTCGATCTCCTGACCTCGTGATCCGCCCGCCTCGGCCTCCCAAAGTGCTTGGATTACAGGCTTGAGCCACCGCGCCCGGCCACAAGCTCATTTTTAAAGATTTTTTTTTTTTTTTTTGAGACGGAGTCTCGCTCTGTCACCCCGGCTGGAGTGCAGTGGCCGGATCTCAGCTCACTGCAAGCTCCGCCTCCCGGGTTCCCGCCATTCTCCTGCCTCAGCCTCCCGAGTAGCTGGGACTACAGGCACCCGCCACCTCGCCCGGCTAGTTTTGTGTATTTTTTAGTAGAGACGGGGTTTCACGGTGTTAGCCAGGATGGTCTCGATCTCCTGACCTCGTGATCCACCCGTCTCGGCCTCCCAAAGTGCTGGGATTACAGGCTTGAGCCACCGCGCCCGGCTAAAGATTTTTTTTTTTGTAGAGGCCAGGCACAGTAGCTCACACTATAATCCCAGCACTTTGGGAGACCAAGGTGGGCGGATCACTTGAGGTCAGGAGTTCAAGGCCAGCCTGGCCAAACATGGTAAAATCCCATCTCTACTAAAAATACAAAAATTAGCTGGTCCTGGTAGCACATGCTTGTAGTCCCAGCTACTCGGGAGGCTGAGCCAGGAGACTCGCTTGGGCCCAGGAGGCAGATGGTGCAGTGTGCAGAGATCATGCCTGGGCAACAGAGCAAGACCCTGTCTCAAAAAAAAAAAAGAAAGAAAGAAAAGAAAAAAAAAAAAGATTTTTTTGTAGAGATGGGGGTTTTATTATATTACCCAGGCTGGTCTTGAACTCATGGGCTCAAGTGGTCCCCTCACCTCAGCCTCCCAAAGTGCTGGGATTACAGGCATGAGCCACTGCGCCTGGCCTCATTTAATTCTTTAGACATCGTTTCCTTTAGCTCTGTGAACATACTTAAAATAACAGATTTAAGCCTTTGAGTAGTAAACCCAATTCTATTGATTACTGGGGTATTTTTCCTGTGAATGGACCATGCTTTCTTGTCTCTTTGCATGTCTCATCAATTTTTGTTCAAAATTAACCATTTAAAATATATTGGCTGGGCGCGGTGGCTCATACCTGTAATCCCAGCACTTTGGGAGGCTGAGGCAGGCGGATCACGAAGTCAGGAGTTTGAGACCAGCCTGGCCAACATAGTGAAATCCATCTCTACTAAAAATAAAAAAAAAAAAAAAAAATTAGCCAGGTGTGGTGGTGGGTGCCTGTAATCCTAGCTATTTGGGAGGCTGAGGCAGGAGAATCGCTTGAACCTGGGAGGTGGAGGTTGCAGTGAGCCGAGATCATGCCACTGCACACCAGCCCAGGCAACAGTGTGAGACTGCATCTCAAAACAATAAAATAATATAAAATAAAATAAAATCATATAACATATTATGGAAACTCTGGAAATCAGATTATCTTCCCTCCTCGGGTTCATTGTTGCTCCTTGTTGTAGTTGCTGTTTGTTTACTGAATTTTCTGAGTTACTCAGCCTGAACTAATTAGTTGCTGAGGAAATACTATATAGTTTGTGTTCTTTGTTGTATATAGTCACTAAAATCTTTACTTGGCCAGCTTGGTGGTCAGCTAATAATTAAACAGCAATTTCCTTAAATGCCTGGAACCAGCCAGGTATGGTGGTGTGCACATGTAATCTTGGCTACTTGGGAAGCTGAGGCAGGAGAATCGCTTGAACCTGGGAGGCAGAGGTTGCAGTGAGCCGAGATCGCACCACTGTACTCCAGCCTGGAAGACAAGAGCAAAACTCCGTCTCAAAAATTAATTAATTAAAATTAAAAATTAAATGCCTGGAACCAATAAATCCCTGTCTTTGCTGAGGGGCTCTGTGTGCGTGTTTTGGCACAACTAAAACACTCAGCCAGACAGTTTCTAGCTTGGCTCAGCCTTCACTTCCTGCTTGTGCAGAAGTGCCTCAAGATGAGCCAGGCATGAGAGCTTAGGGTATTCTCAGGTGTTTCCTGAGCAAACATACAGCCCTACAAATGCAAGTGGCCTTCAAGATTCCCAGGAATAAATACGTCAGAGCTTGTCAGAGCCGCTGTGGCTATCTCATTCCTCGGCTTTCCATTAAGGCTTTTTGGTTAGTCTACGTCTGTACCAACTATTATAAAGCAACTGGGGCAGTCACAACATTGGCCAATAATTATTTTGACAAAAAGCCCTGGTGGCCAGGCGTGGTGGCTCACACCTATAATCCCAGCACTTTGGGAGGCTGAGGTGGGAGGACTGCTTGAGCCCAGGCATTCAAGACCAGCCTGAGCAACAGAGTGAGACTTCTTCTCTAAAAAACAAAACAAAACACAAAATTAGCTGGGTGTGGTGGTGTGCCCCTGTGGTCCCAGCTACTCAGGAGGCTGAGGTGGGAAGATGGCTTGAGCCCAGAAAGTTGAGCCTGCAGTGACCTGTGATCGCAGCACTGCACTCCAGCCTGGGTGACAGAGCAAGACCCTGTCTCAAAAACAAACAAAAAGCCCCCGTGGAAGGTTTTCAGCATAGGGCATCCTCTAAGCCAGTCAAATAAAGACAAGTCTGTGGTGTGGGTCTCTCAAAAACCACCAGATAGGTCAAATGATGAACATCTTTGGGCATGAGGCTTTGAAAGAGTTCTTCTCTGCTCTATTCCACTCAGTACCAGCAACAGGAGCTGTTTTTGTTTGTTTTTTGAGACTGGGTCCCACTGTCGCCCAGGCTCGAGTGCATTGGCACAATCTCGGCTCACTGCAACCTTCTTCTCCTGGGTTCAAGCAATTATTTGCCTCAGCCCCCCAAGTAGCTGGGATTACAGACACCTGCCACCACGCCCAGCTAATTTTTGTATTTTTAGTAGAGACAGGGTTTCACCATGTTGGCCGGGATGGTCTCGAACTCCTGACCTCAAGTGATCTGCCCGACTCAGCCTCCCAAAGTGCTGGGATTATGGCCGGGTACGGTGGCTCAAGCCTGTAATCCCAGCACTTTGGGAGGCCAAGACATCAGATCAAGACCATCCTGGCTAACACAGTGAAACCCCGTCTCTACTAAAAAATACAAAAAACTAGCCGGGTGAGGTGGCGGGCGCCTGTAGTCCCAGCTACTTGGAAGGCTGAGACCGGAGAATGGCATAAACCCAGGAGGCAGAGCTTGCAGTGAGCCAAGATCGTGCCACTGCACTCCAGCCTGGGCACAGAGCAAGACTCCATCTCAAAAAAACAAAACAAACAAACAAACAAACAAAAAACAAAGTGCTGGGATTACAAGGCATGAACCACCACACCTAGCCATGAGCTGCTATTTTATTTTATTTGTGTTTTTTATTGAGATGGAGTCTCGCTCTGTTGCCCAGGCTGGAGGCAGTGGTACAATCTCAGCTCACTGCAACCCCCACCTCCTGAGTTCAAGCAATTATCCTGCCTCAGCCTCCTGAGTAGCTGGCATTACAGGCGCCCGCCACCACGCCCAGCTAATTTTTGTATTTTTAGTAGAGACAGGGTTTCGCCATGTTGGCCAGGCCGGTCTCAAACTCCTGACCTCAAGTGATCTGCCCGACACGGCCTCCCAAAGTGCTGGGATTACAAGGAGTGAGCCACCGTACTCAGCCATGAGCTGATATTTTATTTTTTTATTGAGATAGAGTCTCAATAAAAATCTTGCAGTGAGCCAAGATCATGCCACTGCACTCCAGCCTGGGCACAGAGCAAGACTCTATCTCAAAAAAACAAAACAAACAAACAAACAAACAAAAAACAAAGTGCTGGGATTACAAGGCATGAACCACCACACCTAGCCATGAGCTGCTATTTTATTTTATTTGTGTTTTTTATTGAGATGGAGTCTCGCTCTGTAGCCCAGGCTGGAGGGCAGTGGTGTAATCTGGGCTCACTGCAACCTCCGCCTCCTGAGTTCAAACAATTATCCTGCCTCAGCCTCCTGAGTAGCTGGGATTACAGGCGCCTGCCACCACGCCCAGATAAGTTTTGCATTTTTAGTAGAGACGGGGTTTCACCATGTTGGTCAGGCTG
Source organism: Macaca mulatta (assembly GCF_049350105.2). NCBI lineage: Eukaryota > Metazoa > Chordata > Mammalia > Primates > Cercopithecidae > Macaca > Macaca mulatta. Next base: position 9,288,938 of record NC_133419.1, read on the forward strand.
GTCTTGAACTGCTGACCTCATGATCCACCCGCCTTGGCTTCCCAAAGTGCTGGGATTATAGGCGTGAGCCACTGCGCCCGGCCTGAGCTGTTATTTTTTAAGGCTACAGCTGAGTTGGAGAGCAAGCAGTGGGGCTAGGGCAAGTTCAAACACCACAGGGTTCACTATTCTTACCAAGATTCAGCTACTTTTCTTAAATAAATATTCCATGGATTGCTTGCCGCAAACCTTGGTTAATTTCCAGAGTTCGGAAAAAGTTGTTTCTGACTATTCTGGCTAGATTTTTCATGGATTTTTTTTTTTTTTCCCTGAAAATGAGTCTCACTCTGTCACCCAGGTTGGAGTACAGTGGTGTGATCTCAGTTCACTGCAATCTCCACCTCCTAGGTTCAAGCGATTCTCTCCTGCCTCAGTCTCCCAAGTAGCTGGGATTACAGGTGCCCGCCACCACAACCGGCTATTTTGTTTATTTGTTTTTTGTTTTTGAGATGGAGTCTCCCTCTGTCACCCAAGCTGGAGTGTAGTGGCATGATCTCGGCTCACTGTAACCTCTGCTTCCCAGGTTCAAGCGATTCTCCTGCCTCAGCCTCCCTGAGTACCTGGGACTACAGGCATCTGTCACCATGCCTGGCTAATTTTTGTATTTTTAGTAGAAATGGGGTTTCATCTTGTTGGCCAGGTTGGTCTTGAACTCCTGACCTCAGGTGATCCACCCGCCTTCCCGCCTTGGCCTCCCAAAGTGCTAGAATTTTTTTTTTTTTTTTTTTTCTTGAGGCGGAGTTTCGCTCTGTCTCCCAGGCTGGAGTGCAGTGGCCGTATCTCAGCTCACTGCAAGCTCCGCCTCCCGGGTTTACGCCATTCTCCTGCCTCAGCCTCCCGAGTAGCTGGGACTACAGGCGCCCGCCACCTCGCCCGGCTAGTTTTTTTTTTGTATTTTTTAGTAGAGACGGGGTTTCACCATGTTAGCCAGGATGGTCTTGATCTCCTGACCTCGTGATCCGCCCGTCTCGGCCTCCCAAAGTGCTGGGATTACAGGCTTGAGCCACCGCGCCCGGCCCAAAGTGCTAGAATTAAAGGTGTGAGCCACTGCCCCCAGTCTAATTTTTTTCATTGCTTTTATGGAGGATAAAAATATTTAATGTATTTACTCCAGCATTTTTGCTGATGTCACTCCAGAACCTCACCGCCCACATTTGTAAATGAAATCTTACTGGAATACAGCCAAGCTCTTTCATTTGCATACTGGCTGCAATTCCAACTCCTGGGCTCATGTGATCCACCCATCTTAGCCTCCCCAAGTAGCTGGGTTTAATCTAACAAGTGTGTTCCACCATACCCAGCCATTTTTTTTTCCTAGATATCGGGTCTCACTATGTTGCCCAGGCTGGTCTCAAACTCCCGGGCTCAAGTGATCCTCCCACCTCAGCCTTCCAAAGTGCAGGGATTACAGGCATGAGCCACTGCGCTCAGCCCCATCCATTCCTACCAGTGCAGCTGGAGGAATCTATTCAAACCAGAAATCTGAGCACATCACTCATTTGTCTTAGCTCTCTGTGGATAAAAGCCAAATCCTTAACATGTTCTGGAAGGTTTCTAGTTAAACTGAACATCTGCTACCCGCTTGGCTCTGCCCACATCCTGCTTCCCCTCCTGCTACCATAGATGAGCTCCCGGCCCTTTGCTGAGGCCGACGCCTCCATCCCTGCTCTGTTCCACCCGCCTCCTTCCTGAGGACCTTGTTCCTTTTTCATTTCTCTCTCTCTCTCGCCTAATCAACACATACTCCATGCTACATTACTTTCCTGACTGTCTCGTCCATGTCTATCAAATCCATGTCATGGAACACCTTCCTCACTTAGCTTTTTTTTTTTTTTTTTTTTGAGACGGAGCCTCACTCTGTTGCCCAGGCTGGAGTGTAGTGGTGTGATCTCAGCTCACTGCAACCTCCACCACCTGGGTTCAAGCGATTCTCCTGCCTCAGCCTCACGAGTAGCTTGGACTATAGGCATGCGCCACCTTGCCCAGGTAATTTTTATATTTTTAGTAGAGACAGGGTTTCACCACGTTGGCCAGGCTAGTCTTGAACTCCTAGCCTCAAGTGATCCACCTGCCTCAGCCTCCCAAAGTGCTGGGATCACAGACGAGAACCACCATGCCCGGCCCCTCACTTAAGCTTCTAAGACATCAATGCTCCTGGTTATCCTCGCAGTTTGCCAAATGTTTGTTCCTTTTGTGGGATCTACAAAAAAAGCTAAGTCTCAAAATATTACACATTCCAACAAATGGAAAATGTAATCTTACTAAATTCCTGTGAGAAATATCCCAGCACAGAAACTATGATTTCTTGCCACTTTGATGCTGGTATTAGCTAACAGAAAGGTGCCTACTCATGGAATATGCTTCAAATCAGATAAAAGAACAATGTGTGTAGGTTACCACACCCACCACTGTGACATGAGAGTAACAGACATCAGAATGCAACCCCACAGATGCTCCCAGAACATTCCACAGACTGCAGGTAAACCCTTCGGATCTGCCTCCTGGACTTACTACACGTGGGTGTACAATTACTACAAAAGTCTGAGTAGTACATCTCCTCAAAACAGCACAGAAGCTAGTGTGGAAAATAGCGGAACACTGTCTGGCACTAGAGAATAAAGAGGACAGAAGAAAAAAAAAGCCTCGACATCATCTTTGTGTCCCTTAATATCATACATCTTCTCTCTTTGCTTAGTTAAGGAGGGAAAGAAGGGAGAGAGAAAGAAAGGGAGGGACGAGACCACCTTTTCTATTTTTTTTTTTTTTTTTGAGACGGAGTCTCGCTCTCTTGCCCAGGCTGGACTGCAGTGGCCGGATCTCAGCTCACTGCAATCCCCGCCTCCCAGGTTCACGCCATTCTCCTGCCTCAGCCTCCCGAGTAGCTGGGAGTACAGGCGCCCGCCACCTCGCCCGGCTAATTTTTTTTGTATTTTAGTAGAGACGGGGGTTTCACCGTGTCAGCCAGGATGGTCTCGATCTCCTGACCTCGTGATCCGCCCGTCTCGGCCTCCCAAAGTGCTGGGATTACAGGCTTGAGCCACCGCGCCCGGCCAAGACCACCTTTTCTTCTCTGGAGCAGAAAAGAAAGCTATCAATAATAAGAGAAACTACACCTTACTGAGGTTTCCTTGGTGTCAGGGATTCTTATTATTTTTTCAGACAGGGTCTTGCTCTGTTGCCTAGGCTGGAGTTCTGTGACCTTATCTCGGCTCACTGCAACCTCCACCTCCCAGGTTCAAGTGATTCTCCCACCTCAGCCTCCCAAATAGCTGGGATTACAGGCGCCTGCCACCACACCCAGTTAATTTTTTTATTTTTAGTAGAGACGGGGTTTCACCATATTGGCAAGGCTGGTCTCGAACTCCTGACCTCAGGTGATCCACCTGCCTCGGCCTCCCCAAGTGCTGGGATTACAGGCATGGGCCACTGCACCCAGCCTCGTGTCAGGGATTCTTCTTCAGATAGATACTTTCTTTTTTTTTGAGACAAGGTCTTGCTCTGTTGCCCAGGTTGAAGTGGAGTGGTACAAGCACAGCTCACTGCAGCCTCCATCTACCAGGCTCATGTGATCCTCCCTCCTCAGTCTCCTGAGTAGCTGGGACTACAGGCATACACCATCATGTCCGGCTAATTTTTATATTTTATTTTTTGTAGAGATGGAGTCCCACTGTATTTCCCAGGTCAATCTTAAACTCTTAGGCTCAAGTGATCCTCCCACTTCAGCCTCCCAAAGCGCTAGGATTACAGGTATGAGCCACCATACCTGGCCTTTTAAGTGCTTCAGATAAATACATTTCATTTTAAAATTTCACTTTGGGCTGGGCCAGGGATTCACACCCATAATCCCAGTGCTTTGGGAGGATCCAGAAGTATCAAATGAGCCTGGGATGTCCAGGCTGCAGTGAGCCATGATGATGCTACTGCCCTCCAGCCTGGGAGACAGAACAAGACATTGTCTCTAAAAAATAAACAAATAATCTCCTTTTGTCTTTTCTCTCCTTTGGTACTTAAGACAACTCTCTGAGAGCAGCTATTATCTCTACAGTAGTCTGACAACGAAGGCTCAAAGGGAAGTAGGTGAGAATGGAATAATGCCAGGGCAAGACTGGAATCTGAGTCTCCCCCCTCTAAATCCCTTGCTGGTTTTCCCAACACAGGTGGGAGAATGGAGGCTGTGAGACTTTGGAGCGTGTGTCCCCGTGGGGATCACCTGTGGCTGAGATGAACTTGTTGTAGTTCTCATAGACCAGGGTCTGCATGTCGCTGTCTAGAGCCCGGATCTGCCGCACCATGTCGGTCTCACTGTCCATCAGCTGGGCCAGAGGGCACTCCCTACGCAGCTGAAGAAGTTGGGTGGTTAGTGTTCGGGTCAGGAGGCACTCATGTCCCTCAGCCTTGCCCGCAGCTGATAGGCTTTCAGTGCAAGAAATCTCTGATCCCCACCCCACCCCCCAAGCCCCCGCCGGCTCTCAGGAATCCCAGGCATGGGGCCCTACGTGGCCTAGCTCAGGGGTTACTAGGTTCAACCCTGTTTGGTGTTTGTCAGCATTTGAAATCCTGGGGCTCGGCCTAAGCCCAGCCCCGCGCCTGTCAACGCTTGGGCCACGCCCCCAATCCGGGGCCTATCACATCAGCCCAGGAGACCTCAGCTGCCGCATCACCTTAGGCCAGTCCAGTCCTATTCATATCACCTCAGACGCCTGAGCTGCTCGTACTCCCCGGCCGAGACTCGTCCTCTTATGAACCCCTGCTCCCCTCAACCTCACAAAAAGTCGGAGGCATGATCTGGGGGAGCAATATATCAGGGGCCTGGTGCCCTTCCCCCCTCCCCGCATCCCCCGCTCCCCGCACACACACCTTGTCTAGGTAAACTTCCGGGTCGAAGTGCGCCCCGTTCAGGTCAGTCGGGTCCAGGGGGTCGGGCCCCGCAGGGCGTCCCGCTGCCTCCCCTTCCGAGAGGCCGTAGTAAAGCTTCAGCATCCCGTGCGCCTTCCGCCGACGCTCCGGAGCCTCCCCCTCGGGCCCTTCTGGGGAGTCCCCAAGTCTAGACCCCGGGCTAGGCCCGGCGGCAGCTGCTGCCGCCATCGCTCCAACTGCAGCCCACGGGCGTGAGGCTGGGAAGGAAGGGGACGGGGCGGGGGGGGGGGGGAGGCACTTCCGGGAGCCATAAAGTTGTTGTTGAAACGAGGCAGTCCTTCAGGTGAAACGTCCCCCTGCAGCCCTAGGTCCTTCGAGACTAGAGTTCCCCCGCACCTGTCTTCCCCGGTTGCAAAGGTTCCGCTAGAGTCCTGAATTCCCCCAGTTTCCTAGGTGGAAGCATTTTGTGCAACTGCCTGGGGTTGCTGCTCTCCCAGAACGGGGACGGGTAGTGGCTCCCAAACCTGCACTCCCGCAGGCAAGCGGCCCACGGAATATGTGCCCAGACACAATGGACGGATGTGGGACGTGAGGCCAGAGTAGAGTGTTCCTGGGATCCCGCCACTGTCTCGAGACCTGGGCAGTGGCTCAGTTTATCCCATTCCTAAAATTGGGGTACATACTTCACAAGGGGGCTACGAGGATTAAATGCATGTACACTATTCTGTACCGTGCCTCTAGCGCAGTTCTACTTAGGGCCTGGTCCTCTGACGTGCATCAGAATTGCCTTTAGGACTATCTGTGGCACATTATAAGTCTCTGCGCTGAGCTGCGCGAGGCACTCCCGTAATCCCAGCGCTTGGGAGGCAGAGGCGGGTGGATCGCTTGAGCCCAAGAGTTCGAGACCAGCCTGGGCAAAATGGCGAAACTCCGTCTCTATTAAAAAAATACAGGCCGGGCGCGGTGGCACACGCCTGTAATCCGAGCACTTAGGGAGGCCGAGGCGGGCGGATCACAAAGTCAGGAGTTCGAGATCAGCCTGGCCATTATGGTGAAACCCCGTCTCTATTAAAAATACAAAAATTGGCCGGGCGCGGTGGCTCAAGCCTGTAATCCCAGCACTTTGGGAGGCCGAGACGGGTGGATCACGAGGTCAAGAGATCGAGACCATCCTGGCAAACACGGTGAAACCCCGTCTCTACTAAAAAATACCAAAACAACTAGCTGGGCGAGGTGGCGGGCGCCTGTAGTCCCAGCTACTCGGGAGGCTGAGGCAGGAGAATGGCCTAAACCTGGTAGACGGAGCTTGCAGTGAGCCGAGATCTGGCCACTGCACTCCAGCCTGGGCAACAGAGCAAGACTCCGTCTCAAAAAAAAAAAACAAAAAAAAAAAAAACAAAAATTAGCCAGGCATGGTGGCGCGCGCCTGTAGTCCCAGCTGCTCGGGAGGCTGAGATGGGGGAATTGCTTGAGCCCTGATGGTGCCACTGCACTCCAGCCTGGGTGACAGAGCAAGAAGAAAAAAAAAGACTCTGGGGTTCACCCAGGTCTAGCTTCTTTTTAGAAAGTTCCCAAATAGTTCAAGTAGTTCTGATACACACTCACATTTAAGAACCCGTAAGGCTGGGCACAGTGGCTCACGCCTGTAATCCCAGCACTTTGGAAGGCGGAGGTGGGAGACCTGATTGAGCCCAGGAGGTCAATACCAGCCTGGACAACATAGTGAGACCCGCCCCCTCTATTATTGGAAAAAAAAAAAAAAAAGGACAGACTCAGCAGAGCTTATGTGACTGACCGATGGAATGTGCTGAGTGAAGGGCTGGGTGGAAATGTGGAGGATAACTCTCAGGGTTCTCTTTTCCTGTTTTTTGTTTGTTTGTTTGTTTGTTTTGAGACAGGGTTTTGCTCTGTCATCCAGGCTGGAGTGCAGTGGTGCTGTCTTCGGCTCACTGCAGCCTTGACCTCCCCTCCCACCTCAGCCTCCTGAGCTGCTCTCCCAGGGTTCTGACTTGGACAAAAGTGCAGCTGTGCACAAAGGTGAAGAGTTCACCTGTAGTCCCAGCTACTCGGAAGGCTGAGGTGGGAGACTCGCTTGAACCCAGGAGGCGGAGGTTGCAGTGAGTCCAGCCTGGGTGACAAGAGCAAAACTTCATCTCAAAAAAAACAAAAAACAAAAAAATAGAGCAGAGTTGAGTAGCTACCACAGAGACTGCATGGTCCTCCAAACCTAAAATATTTACTATTTTACAGAAAAAGTTTGCTGACCTCTGAATCAATGGGATGTCTAGAAACCATTTAAAATACTTGATTTCAGCCTATGAAACTATAATCTTAAGAACATGAAAAAGGGTATAGATTGAGGCCTACTCAAAGAAGTCTATAAACGTTTTTAAAAGTTGGAGAATAGTGTTAAGAAAAATCATCCAGGCAGGTCGTGGTGGCTCACGTGTGTAATGCCAGCATTTTGGGAGGCCAGGGTGGGCATATCACCTGAGGTCGGGAGTTCGAGACCAGCCTCACCACCATAGAGAAACCCCGTCTCTACTAAAAATACAAAATTAGCTGGGCTTGGTGGCACATGCCTGTAGTCCCAGCTACTCGGGAGGCTGAGGCAGGAGAATTGCTTGAACCCAGGAGGCATAGGTTGCTGTGAGCTGAGATGGCACCATTGCACTCCAGCCTGGGCAACAAGAGCGAAGCTCCGTCTTAAAAAAAAAAAAAAAAAGAGCTGGGCATGGTGGCACATGCCTATAATCCCAGCTACTCAGGAGGCTGAGGCAGGAGAATCACTTGAACCCGGGAGGCGGAGGTTGCAGTGAGCTGAGATCCCGCCACTGCACTCCAGTCCCGGCGATAGAGTGAGACTCTGTCTCAAAAATAAATAGAATTAGGAGCTAGGAACTTTTATGTATAAAAGTTCATTTGTATTCAAATAAGGGCTGAGGCACAAACAATTGTTTCAACAGTGGGACCACAGCTGGGCCTTGGGGCATCACCCCTTTCATGTGGTTAGGATGGGGCTCTGAAGAACTATTCACAGGCGGCGGGTGCAGGCTCTAATCCCACTGCTGGGAGGCAGCCTGTGGGTCTTGGGCTGACCTGGGACCTAACTTTTGGGGCAAACAGTTGGGCAGGAGGCAGTGGGGTGGCTGAGTTCAACATCAAGTCCTGTACTCCTCCCTCCTCTTCTCCTGCTTCAATCCCTGGGAGCTGTCATCTCACTCTATACCATTTCTGGCTGTTTTTCTGGCATATTTTGTTGACGGCCTTGGAGTGCTCACCTTTGTTTTTTTTCTTTTCCTTTCTTTTTTTCTGTGTCACCCAGATTGGAGTACAGTGGCATGATCATAGTTCACTGCAGCCTGGGACTCCTGGGCTCCAGCAATCCTCCCATCTCAGCCTCCTGAGTAGCTGGGACTAAAGACACGCACCAGCACACTCAGCAATTTTTTTTTTTAAGAGATGGGGTCTTGCTGGACAGGAGTGGTGGCTCACGCCTGTAATCCCAGCACTTTGGTAGGCCAAGGTGGGCAGATCACCTGAGGCTGGGAGTTCGAGATCAGCCTGACCAACATGGAGAAACCCCATCTCCACTAAAAATACAAAATTAGCTGGGCTTGGTGGTGCATGCCTGTAATCCCAGCTACTCGGGAGGCTGAGGCAGGAGAATTGCTTGAATCCAGGAGGCAGAGGTTGCGGGGAGCTGAGATCACGCCATTGCCCTCCAGCCTGGGCAACGAGAGTGAAACTGTCTCAAAAAAAAAAAAGAGAGAGATGGGGTCTTGCTGTCTCCCAAGCTGGTCTTGAACTCTTGGCCCAAGGCAATCCTCCCACCTGGGCCTCTGAAAGTGCTGGGGTTGCAGGTGTGAGCTACCACACCCAGCCTCGTTCTCATCTCTTACATGCATGGAGGAAATGTTTTCCTTCTGGCTTGCATCTGACCCTGCTCGCTCAGCACAGCCTCAGGTAGTATCAGATCTTAGTTGCAGTACTGACTCCCTCCCTTACTGGCCATGACAACTTGAGGAAGACCATCCTTTCTGCCTCAGACTCAATTGTCAAATAGGATTTATGCCACCAGCCCCAGCTGTCTCATGGGACTCTTGGACGGATGGAGGTGAAAATGCTCCAAGCACCTGAAGGTGGCAGAGAGGAAAGCTGACCAGCATTGGGTCCTGTAAGAACATCTGGGGAGAGAATGGTAAAGCCAGGTGCCCTCTGGGCCACACTGGGAAGGGCACGGGGAAGATCCCGGGACAGCTCTGAAGAATCTGTTGATATCTTTCCTTCTCGTAATTCCTTTCCACCAGAGGGTAGAGCAAATACTTGGAACCTGGGATTCACCCCAGGCCTCCCCTCATCTGGGAATGCCTTCCAGCTATGCAGGTGGGTCCTAATCTCTCATCTGCCTAAAACTTGCTGTGAATCTAGACCACACCCCTCAACTTTTCTGAGCCCCAGTTCTTCATCTGTAGACTGTGTTCACGCTGCCTCCATTGTGGGAAAATTGAGATGTGCACAAAAGTGTCTAGAGTGAGTATGGGACAACTAGGGCTGCTGCCCCTTCGCCTTATGGGCCCCCACTGATCTCACAATTCAGAGCACCCCTACCACCTGTGAGGCAGTCCTGTGTTGGCTGGAATCAGCCTGTGTTCTAGAATCTTGTCCCCTCCACTGTCCTCCTGGTTCTAGAATCCCACTGCTATTCCATACCAGGCACTCTAGAACCAGAGACTGCTGCTTTTCCTGGGCAGGGCCTGCTTGCTCCAGCTCTCAAGTCTGACTTGCATCTACTCTGTGGGCAAGATGCGGCTGCGAGACCGCATCGCCACATTCTTCTTCCCAAAAGGCATGATGCTCACCACGGCTGCACTGATGCTCTTCTTCTTACACCTGGGCATCTTCATCAGCGACGTGCACAACTTCTGCATCACCCACCACTACGAACGCATGAGCTTTCACTACACGGTCGTCCTGATGGTAGGCTCGGGGCAGGGACGCAAGGGCTGGCTGCGGGAGGCCCGGGGGGCTGATGGAAACCCCACTGTTGTGTCAGGGGGCCACTCTCCCACTAGATGGGCCTACAGTTCTCCCAGGTGATCAGCATCTGCTGGGCTGCCATGGGGTCACTCTATGCTGAGATGACAGAAAACAAGTACATCCGCTGCTCTGCCCTGACCATCCTGAGTGAGTGGCGGGAGGGGGAGGGTGCAAGGGGGAGCGGGGAGCTTTGGAACCCTGAGATATGGCAAGGAGTAGCCAGGGAAGGGTACTGGGGCTCATGGGGGGCTCTCTCCTCCACCCAGTGCTCAACGGAGCCATGTTCTTCAACCGCCTGTCCTTGGACTTTCTGGCCATCGAGTACCGGGAGGAGAACCACTGAGGCCTGGGGAGTCGGAACAGGGCTGAGGAGGCTGAACGAAAAGGCTGCCTCGGGTGTTTTAATAAAGTTGTTGTTTATTTCCACCTGTCAGCTCCTTCATGGGGCAAGGGGTGGGAGGCTGGAGACCCGGGAGGAAAGCAAGTCAAGACAAATGCTTGACCCGCGGGGACTCCAGGCCTGGCCTGCAACCACTCTGGTGGACTCGGCTTTGGGTCCAGGGTCTTAGTGTCTTAGGCTTGACGGAGAGGGGCAGTGAAGAGGTGCCCCCAGCCTCCCCATTACGCCGCCTCTCCTCCACAGGACCCAAGTCCTAGGCTGGCCTAGCCACAAGCAAGGGGGCTCAGGAGGGGCCCACGCGGATGTGAGGGTTCATGAGTGGGTCCAGGTTGGGGTCGCTGTCTGCTGCGGCCCGGCCTAGGCGAGACATGAGGGCAAGGAGGGCCAGAAAGCCCAGCAATCCCAGGAGTAGCAGCAGCCCTGCCCGCTGGAGCAGGGTCAGCGGTCGCTTCCGAGACCCGGCCCGGCTCCTGGGGGGATGAGGGGAAAATCAGGTCAGGCCCCAATCCCTGGTGGCCCCCACGGCCTAGAGAGAAGCCCCGGTCACCACCCATTCCTGAACCTCCATCTCCTCGTCTGTGCCTCAGAGATGATCACTCCTGCACTTGCCACCATAGGGCCTTATTGTGCAGCTCAGACCAGCTGAGGCACACGACTGTGTTCTGGAAACTACAACGTGTCAGGCGTCGGGGAGAGTTACAAAGATTAGGGGGTGTCAGTTCAGGAAGGGGCCTCAAAGAGCCTGAGTCCAAACCTCCTGTGTAGGAGGCACTGAGACAGCCCCGGAGAGAAGCAAACCACAGCTTCTGCTGCACAGCCAAGGCCTCTGCACACCCCAGCACCAGGTACTGTCACTCCCCAGAACGAGCCCCTTTGGTTATGAAACTGTCCCTCCCAGGGCCTCTGGTTCCCACTCCCTCTCCACCCCTTCCCGGCATTCCGCCCGCCTGACCCTGTGTACCTTAGCAGCTGGGCCAGCCAACCCAAGGCAGGCCGGCGTCGGTACTTGTCATCGTCACAGTCTCCATGGAGGCCTGGTGTCCGGTCATCATCCCGCGTATCATACACCTTCCTAGGGGCTACAGGGTGGAGCCACTAGCACCAATAGACTCAGGAAAACTGGCCGCTTTGGGGAGGGCTAGGGGGATCACCTGCCCTCCTCAGTCTGACAGAGCATCTCAGAATCGTGCGGGGGTAATGGCTGTGCCTGGATTGAGGACAGGTTCCTCCAGGTGGGTCTCTCTCTGGATCCTCAAGCTCCCCGTACACAAACCACTCCACCACCCTCTTTCTATCCTTCCGCGGCCTGGGTCACTCCCAGGCTCACCATGAGTTAAGGGCTCAGGATTGCCCATGTGGATCACTGTGTGCTGCTCGGGCCGGCCTGGGGAAGCCGGGGGCCGGGGGGCCTGGCTGTAGAAGGCTGGGGCAGCAGAGGCGCTGTCTACCTCCTCTGGTCCAGGGGTACTGCTGGCTGTGGGCGGAAAGAGAGCCATCAGCAGAAGTAGTGGGTAGAGCTCAGGGGTAGAGCATGTGACTGTAGACCAATGGAGCTGTCAGCAGAGCAGGGAGGCTAAAGCCCAGACAGTCGGTGGAAGCCACCACTTACCATTAAAGCTAGACCAGTCAGAGAAGTCAGACGTGTTGAGGGGCTCGGGCTCTGGGCTCACCACCTCATCGATCTGGAGGAGGGAATCTGGGTCACCAGGCTGCCTAGTACTGTCCCCACCCATCTGGCTCAGGTGGGGCCCAGGGCAGATGGATGGTCAGACAGACAGAGGGACTCTCACCAGAGGGAGGCCCAGTCCTGCCCGGGCCCAGTTGACCGTGGCCAGCTTCTCTCTCAGTGCGGAGGCCACAGGGCCAGCCAGGTTGGTTGGGGGGAAGATGGGGCCATTGCAGCTGGGGCACTGGTAGCCGGCAGGTGCCGTGTTTCGGGGTAGCTGGGCAGCACGTTCATTGAGGCAGGCCCAGTGAAAGAGATCTTAGGGCCCATGAGACAGGGGAGAAGAGACATGAGGAAGAAGACACTTAGGGCTCCTAGCCTAGCAATAGCCCCCAAACCATTGCAGGACATATGGACACACGTGTGTGCCAGAGCCTTCTCCTCCCCGTCCTGTTCCCTAAAACATCAGTCTTCTTGGCTATCACCATCTAAGTCCAGGCAGTGCTACCAAGCTGTCCAGCTCACAGGGGTAAGTTTGGGTGGGAAGAAACGCCACCTCTCCTTTCAGTGAGTCCTCTCTGGGCCTGCACTCATCATACTCTTTGGGCTAATGGCTAATAATGAACAGTTTCAGAAAAGGTTCCTTGATATACACACAGGCACACATATGCATGTACACATCCCTGGGCACACATGTACATATGCTTTATAAGCACATAATCAAACACAAGTAGCATTCACTATATCTACACTATGGGCACAGGAGCCCTCACACATACACATCTATACACTCACAGGTTTGCTAACACTCAGGCACATTCAACCATGCATTCTCTTGTACTCCCACAACACACCTGTGTTCATATGTTTACGTACATACATTACCCATTCATTCACCCCCAAGTACTAATCAACACACTAACACTCATTTAAACACACAGTGTACATTAAGTGCCTGCAAGTACACACACGCACTCATAAGGAAAAACACATATGGAGCTGCCTCTTGCATGAGCTCCTTCAAAAACTGGAGCTAAGGCTCTTACTCCAGATTCAGGTCAAAGTCATGACACATATGTCTGCTGACTTCTTTTAGCTAACTTTAATGTGGGAAACTCACTTCCTCTCTGTTTAGACTTGGAATCAGTGGTGGATCCTGAATATCTGAAAGCGACATGCCGGTCTGGCTAGCTGATAGTCACGGCCACCAGCATACACATAAGCTTGACTGGCTCTCGCTCAAACCTCCAGATTGGCAGGTCTGAATTTTTAGGAAAGAGGAACTAGGAGCTTTAATTTTTAGGAAAGACAGTGAGGCCTAGAAAGGAAGAATAACTTGCCTGAACTTACAGAGCAGGTAAGGAACTTTAATATGACTAGAATCTGGGTTCTGAGACTTGGGGGACTCACTGTCCTGCTGCTTGAGGAGGGCCTGGAAACCAGTCACCAAGCTGGTCCCTGAGGCTGGCCTGATCCCCCCGAGGTGCCAAGGCCTCACCATAGCAGACAAGGCGGGTCGTCTCTCGGCTGGCCAGGGGTATGTTGCACAGGCGGCAATTGGGGTTGTAGTCGCTATCTTGGAGCCATTGCAGGTAGGACTGGACGATGCACTGGAGTGGGAGAGAGATGTCACAACTGGTGCTGGGGCTGCTCGGCCTATCACCCCAAGGTCTGACAGTCTCTTTTTCTCTAGTCACAGAGGAGACTCATCCTTTTGTTTGTTCAATCAATATTTATTGAGCACATACTGTGCGCCAGACTCTCTCTTGGGGGCGGGGGATATATCAGTGAACAAAATAAACCAAGTCCTTGCCCTTGTGGGGCTTACATTCTAGCGCGGGGACCCTCATTGATTTGGAGGAAGCCAATACCGCCTTGCCCACCCAGTGCCCTGCTCAGTCGCTCCCCTGAAGGCCCCACCTTGGCGTGATTGGCTACCAGGCAGTGCTCGCAGACGTTGACCCGGTGTTCGAAGCAGAACAGGTTGGTCACCTTTCTCTTGGGGCACTTACAAAGCCCCATGATCGATCCTGGGAAAGGGACCTGAGTTGGTAGGAAGCCAGGTTCTGGTGGCCACCACTACGCTCTCACCAGCCCAGTTTCCACTCTTAACTCCCCCAGACACTCTCTTATTCGCCCCGACCCAAGATTTCTGCCCACTGTTCCTCCTTATGCGGGGAAACACTCCCTGCATAAATCCCACCTCCGGCGACCCCTCAATCCTTCTGGATCCCGCCCCCGGCCAGGCCCCTCCATCAGCGACTCCCCGATACCACCGGCCCCGCCCCCAAGGCCTCCCCTGAGCCCCACCCCCTCCAAGCCCCGCCCCTTCTCTACAGACCCCAGTCTCTGTGTTTACTGATCGGCCGCTGCACCAGTTCCGAAGGGCGGCAGCGATGCTTCGAGGCGAGGAAGGGCAGGGACCACGCTCTCCAAGGATCTTGCTCCGCTCCCTTCAGCCCCGGCCGCCCCGATTATCCCTCCGCTGCCACGTCTCTTCCGGGTGCGGCGCGCCCTGATGACGCCATCGCACCCCTGGGCCACGCCTCCGCTGACGCTAGACGTGAAGACCGGTGGAAAAGAGAGGGGGCCCGGGCGCCGCGGACCTCTGTCCCTACGTCACTTCCGCTTCCTTCTCCGCAGGGCGGGTAATTCGAAAGTTTTTTGCAGCGAGTGGCCTTCCCCGTTGGCGCGCGCCCGGGGCGGCGGCGCTGGAGGAGCTCGAGACCGAGCTTAGTTATGTCTGGGAGGCGAACGCGGTCCGGAGGAGCCGCTCAGCGCTCCGGTGAGCGGAGGGCGCGCGGGAGACGTGAGGTCGAGCCGTTTGGGGGACGCAGTCCTGTGAAAGATTGCCCTTCCCTCCCGCTGCTGCCTCCAGAGGAGGCGCCCTTAGAAGGGCTTGTTTGGGAATTTTCTCGCTGTCTCTAGAACCTGTTCTCTGGACTCTAAGGTCTAGAGTCCTCCTCTACCACTTAACTTTTTTCTCTTTCCAGGGCCAAGGGCCCCATCTCCTACTAAGCCTCTGCGGAGGTCCCAGCGGAAATCAGGCTCTGAACTCCCGAGCATCCTCCCTGAAATCTGGCCGAAGGTGAGCCCCAGGTTTCTCACTTCCTCCCCTTGTGGCCCCTCACCTAATGTTGAGCTCACGTTCATCCCTCTTCTCCAGACACCCAGTGCGGCTGCAATCAGAAAGCCCATCGTTTTAAAGAGGATCGTGGCCCATGCTGTAGAGGTAAAGGCTAAGGAGGGTGTTGTGGGTGAGTAGGCGGGCGAAACTGGGGGCCAGCTATGAGATCAATTGGTATTGTACCCCGCAGGTCCCAGCTGTCCAGTCACCTCGCAGGAGCCCTAGGGTGAGTTCACTTTCATCTACTTAATTAAGTAGAATCTGGGTCACTCTAGAGGTGGACAGCACACATTGGCTGCTCACATCTGCCCAGGGAGCTGTTTTGCAGTACTACAAAAACAGTTTGCCTTTGGGCACCTGCATGCATTGCCAGTCTTGAGTACTCCCTGAAGACTTAATACACTTAACTTTTTATGCCTTGTGTATTTCTACCATTTTCCTGGAACTTCATGTAAAAACTGAGCGATGTCTTAACTCCACATACTGCCTTTCTAATCCATTTTGCCTTTAGCTTTCATTTATGGGTGTTCTAAGATAAGTCATGTGTATGACATTTTTACAGTTTTAGCACAAGCTATTGTCAAAGGATGTTTCATTAATAGACAATCTGAAGACATAATGAATGAGAAATGTGAACTCCTTTGAACAGCTGATAGGGCTTAGAGTCAACTAGGGAGAAAGACAAATGACCAGTGATGGCAGCGTTGTGTACTGGGACTGCAATAAGGAATACTAGATGCTATGATGGTGGCTAACCCAGACCATGTGGCTCAGGGAATGTTTCATGGAAGAAGAAACATTTAAACTGAGTCTTTAAAGACAAGTAGAGGGTGGGTGCAGTGGCTCACACCTGTAATCCTAACACTTTGGGAGGCCGAGGCAGGCAGATCACTTGGGTCAAGAGTTTAAGACTAGCCTGGCCAACATGATGAAACCCTGTCTCTACTAAAAATACAAAAATTAGCCAGGCATGGTGGCACATGCCTGTAGTCCCAGCTACTTAAGAGGCTGAGGCAGGAGAATCGCTTGAACCCAGGAGGCGGAAGTTGCAGTGGGCCAAGATCGTACCCCTGCACTCCAGCCTGGGCGACAAAACAAGACTCCATCTCAAAAAAAAAAGGGGGGGTTCCAGGCCAAAGAAGAAGCCATGTTTGCAGAGATTGGGAATTTAAAGAAAAATCACAAGGTTTGGGGAATAGCAATTTGTTTAGTGTCTGCAGCAGACCTCAGCAGGGGAGGGGGCACCCTAAGGCAGAGCAGAGCCCGATGAGGCACAAAAGCCACACTCATGACTTGGGCTTCATTCTTGGGTCTGTGGGCAGCCTTTGGAGAGTTCTGGGTAAGGTAGTGACTGAGTCAAGTTTGTTTTTTTTTTTTTTTTTTTTTTTTTTTTTTGAGACGGAGTCTTGCTCTGTCACCCAGGCTGGAGTGCAGTGGCCAGATCTCAGCTCACTGCAAGCTCCGCCTCCCGGGTTTAGGCCATTCTCCTGCCTCAGCCTCCGGAGTAGCTGGGACTACAGGCGCCCGCCACCGCGCCCGGCTAGTTTTTTGTATTTTTAGTAGAGACGGGGTTTCACCGTGTTAGCCAGGATGGTCTCGATCTCCTGACCTCGTGATCCGCCCGCCTCGGCCTCCCAAAGTGCTGGGATTACAGGCTTGAGCCACCGCGCCCGGCCCTGAGTCAAGTTTGAATGTTTTAAGAAAGACCCTTCTGGGAGCTGTGGGGAGAATGGTTTGGAGAAGCGCTACCTTGGGGCTCCAAGACCAGTGGAATGACGTGAAGTCCAGGAATTCTGAAGCATGAAGCCAAGGGCGTGAGCTAAAGCCAGGATGACACACAGTACTGGGTTCAGACGGAATCCCTCCCCAGAGGCCTTCCCTGATCACCCTTATCCTATTGCTGGCACATTTCTCTATGTAATTCTCTTAGGCCTTACCAGTTCTAAAGACAAGGTCTTGCTCTGTCACCCAGGCTGGAGCACAGTGGTGAGATTTTGACTCACTGCAGATCCTCCTTCCTCAGCCTCTCAAGTAGCTGGGACTACAGTCGCACACCACCATGCCTGGCTAATTTTTTTATGCTTTCTCTAATTTTTTTTGTAGAGATGAGGGTTCACTATGTTGCCCAGGCTGGTCTTGAACTCCTGGACTTAAGTGATCCTCCCACCTTGGCCTCCTAAAGTGTTGGGATTATAGGCATGAGCCACTGTGCCTGATCCTTACCAGTTCTTATAGTGTATTTTCTTGCATGTTTGATGTCTTTCTCTCCTCTCTAAGAACATAGGCACCTTGAGGGTAGGGACTTCTGCCTTTCCTAGTAGCCACTCATTCTTGTTGACTGACTGAGATTCATGGTACATCAAACAGGATAAAGTTGCCAGGACCTGGGTGACTGCTTGGCTACAGAGGATGAGGAAGTGGTAGTCAGTGGTGACCACCAATTTATTCAGCTTCCCTGTTTTTTGTTTTTTTGAGACGGAGTCTCATTCTGTCGCCCAGGCTGGAGTGTAGTGGCGCAATCTTGGCTCACTGCAAGCTCTGCCTCCCGGGTTCATGCCATTCTCCTGCCTCAGCCTCCCAAGTAGCTGGGACTACAGGTGCCCGCCACCAGGCCCAGCTAATTTTTTTGTATTTTTAGTGGAGATGGGGTTTCATCATGTTAGCCAGGGTGGTCTCGATCTCCTGACCTCGTGATCCGCCCGCCTCGGCCTCCCAAAGTGCTGGAATTACAGGTGTGAGCCACCGTGCTGGCCTTTTTTTTTTTTTTTGAGTTGGAGTCTTGTACTGTCACCCAGGCTGGAGCACAGTGGCGCAATCTCGGCTCACTACAACCTCCGCCTCCCACGTTCAGTTGATTCTCCTGCCTCAGCCTCCCAAGTAGCTGGGATTACAGGCACCTGCCACCACGCCTGGCTAATTTTTTTGTATTTTCAGTAGCGACGGTTTCACTATGTTGGCCAGACTTGTCTCGAACTTCTGACCTCAGGTGATCCACCCACCTCAGCTTCCCAAAGTGCTGGGATTATATGCATGAGCCACCATGTCTGGCCACCCGTTACCTCTTGAACTTCATCTTCAGTTTCTTCCTCTTTCCTTCACTTCAGCCACGCTGGCCTCTTGTTCTTTGACCCTGACTAGTACGCTGTGGCCTCAGGGTTTTTGCACCTTCTGTTCCCACTACCTAGAACACTTGGCCACGAGTCACTCCCATACCTCCTTCAAGTTGTAGCTAGAATGTCACCTCAGTGAGGCCTGTATTGACCTTTATCTCTTCGCAATTCTAACCTACCCCAAGCACTCTGTCCTGTTCTGTGTTTTCCTGTAGTGCTTGATACTGCTCACATAATACTGAATTTTCTTATCTGTTTTTCCCTTAGAATGGGGCAGGGGTTTTCTCTGTTTTATTCCCTGCTATATTCCCAGTTCCTGGCACAGAACAGGTGACTGATAAATACTTACGGACTGAGTGGACATTTTAGGACAATCCTCATCAGCTGTGTGGCAGATGGACCACAGAAGGCAAGGGCGGAAATGTGGAGAGAAATCAGAAGGTCGCTGGGACCAGCCTGGGCAACATAGGGAGATCCCCCTGTTCTACAAAGAAACAAAAAAAATCAGCCAGAGTGGCACGTGCCTGTAGTCCTGGCTACTCAGAGGCTGAGGTAGAAGGATTGCATGAGCCCTGGAGGCTGAGGCTGCAGTGAGCCATGATCGTGCCACTGCACTCCAGCCTGGGCAACAGAGTTAAGACCCTATATCCGGAAACAAAACAAACAAAAAAAGGTTGCTCAGCTGGTCTGGAAGACACCTAATGAGGGCTTGAGTTGGTCAGAGGGGAGGCTGGATGCTGGGCACATTTTGGAAGCAAGCGACAGCATCAGCAGATGGGGGCAAGTCCACTCGTGTCACAAAAGCAGACTCCTCGGAAGCAATGGTGGGTTGTTTTCTTCTCCCCTCGTCTCTTTCAGGGTCTGATTTGTCTCTTCCTTAAAAAAGTGTGTGTCCTGTGGGTCTTTCTTTCCACGCTGAATCTTCTCAGGCTTTTCTGGAAGTAAGCAGTCCAACTAAGTATTGGGGGCATCCTCTCTTCTGTCCTGGTACAGATTGCCTTTTTCTTGGAGAAAGAAAACGAGCCCCCTGGCAGGGAGCTTACTAAAGAGGACCTTTTCAAGACACACAGCATCCCTGCCACCCCCACCACCACTCCTGTGCCCAACCCTGATGCCGAGTCCAGCTCCACGGAAGGAGAGCTGGACGCCAGAGACTTGGAAATGTCTAAGAAAGTCAGGCGTTCCTACAGCCGGCTGGAGACCCTGGCCTCTACCTCCACCTCCACCCCAGGCCGCCGGTCCTGCTTTGGCTTCGAGGGGCTGCTGGGGGCAGAAGACTTGTCCGGAGTCTCACCAGTGGTGTGCTCCAAATTCACTGAGGTCCCCAGAGTCTGTGCAAAGCCCTGGGCCCCAGACATGACTCTCCCTGGAATCTCCCCACCACCCGAGAAACAGAAACGTAAGAAGAAGAAGATGCCAGAGATCTTGGTGAGTGAGAGGCAGGGGTTTTTCTCTGCCGTGTGCTCCGGCAGACGTGCACGGCTGGGGCTCTGGCTCTTTTGGGGGATAGGCAGCACCTGCAGGGTGTGGGTGAGATGCTCCAGCCACCATGTTCCCTTCTCACTCACCTGCTCCCCATTTCTCTTCCCTCAGAAAACGGAGCTGGATGAGTGGGCAGCGGCCATGAACGCGGAGTTTGAAGCTGCTGAGCAGTTTGATCTCCTGGTTGAATGAGATGCAGTGGGGGGTGCACCTGGCCAGACTCTCCCTCCTGTCCTGTACATAGCCCCCTCCCTGTGGAGGGGACACTTAGGGTCCCCTCCCCTGGTCTTGTTACCTGTGTGTGTGCTGGTGCTGTGCATGAAGCCTGTCTGCCTTTGAGGGCTTGGGCAGCAGTGGCAGCCATCTTGGTGTTAGGAAATGGGGCCGCCTGGCCCAGCCACTCACTGGTGTCCTGTCTCTTGTCGTCCTGTCCTTCCTATCTCTCCAAAGTACCACAGCCAGTTTCCAGATGGGCCATAGACTGTGGAGGAGACTCACTGGCCCAGCCAGAAGTTAAAGGGCTGAGGGTTGAGGTGAGGGGCACCCTCTGCTCTTGCCAGGAAGGGTGGCTCCTTGGAAATAGGCCCAGGGGTTCTGCCAGCCTCGGCCTTTCCATCCTGAGTTGCCTTCTGTTGGTGGCTTTCTTCCTGAACCCATCTGCGTAAAGAAGTTTTCGGTTCCGTGAGTTTTCCTTCCAATTCTGTAAATAGTCCCAGAGAGAATTCGTGGGCGGAGGGCAATTCTATCTTGGAGGAAGAAGCTGGACATTCAGCCTGTGAAGTCTGAGTTTTGAAGGATGTGGGGAGCCTTAGTTGGGTCTCAGACCATAAGTGTGTACTACACAGAAGCTGTGTTTTCTAGTTCTGGTCTGCTGTTGAGATGTTTGGTAAATGCCAGGTTGATAGGGCACTGGCTGCTTGGAGCAAAGGGGCCACCAGGTGCTGTGGGTTTCTGTGGCTCACAGCCTCTGGGCTGGTGCCTTGCGCAGGGCCCATGCTGGAGTCTTACCACTCTGCTGCAGGGGTGGAGGTGGCCCCTCTTGTCACCCACACCTATTTCTTACAAAATAAGTTACACAGAGTCTACTTGGCCCTAGAAGAAAAAGTTGAAGAGTGCCAGTCTTACTAGCATTTTGCGACTATGCCTGTAAAGTCCTCGGAAACTCCTTGTGTACCAGACAGCGGCGGGGGCTGAGAGCAATTTTAGTTTTTGGCCTCCCTATCCTCTCACATGAGAACACTGCCTGGATGCATCTCATGATCTCTGGAGAATTTCCCCATCTTTCTCTTCTTTGAATACTGAGGATTCAATAGTGTGGATTTGAAGGCTGCCCTGCCCCGACTCTCCCACCGCACCCCAGTCCGTTGTACCTTTTGATGTTTATAAGTTCATGGAAGTAGACGCTGAGGTGTGCAGAGGAGCTGGTGGATAACAGAGAATGCCAGTGAAGATGAGTGCTGGGTCAGGGTACTTGGAAGAAACGTTGCAGGCCAGGCAGGCCCTAATAAAACCCTCTGCCAGGCCTGGGAGTCCCAGGCCATCTGTTCAACGCTCTGTGCTTTGTCAGACTTGCAAGCAAGCCCCCTTGCGGGGGAGGCCTAGGTGTCCTTGAGCTGAACCGCACTGAAGAACTCTTGTCCTCACTGGCTGATATGGCAGAACTCTTGGGAAATGTCTTAGTCCTGCAGAATCAGAGGTCACCAGATGATGCGGAGTTGAGATCATCACTGCAAACTTCCCTGAGGAACTAAATTTAAGGAAAAAAATGGGATTTTGTTTTATAGTTGGAAAAAAATCCTGATTAAAGATTTTCTGCCTGTCCATGGACTGTTTCTTTTATTGAGTCAAAGGCAGAGCCGAGGGTAAGGCCAGGCCTCCTGTGGGCTGCATCACTGGAGTTGTCCCTTTGTCCGGGCGCTCCCAGCCCCGCCCACCCCCATTCGCCCCATGGTAGATCACTGTCCTGCCCCACTTTTTTTTTTTTTTTCTTGAGGCGGAGTCTCACTGTGTCGCCTAGGTTGGAGTCCAGTGGTGTGCTCTCAGCTCACTGCAACCTCCACCTCCCGGTTTCAAGCGTTTCTCCTGCCTCAGCCTCCCCAGTAGCTGGGGTTACAGGCACCCACCACCAAGCCCAGCTAATTTTAATATTTTTATTAGAGATGGGGTTTCACCATGTTGGCCAGGCTGGTCTCGAACTCTGACCTCAAGTGATTTGGCCTCCCAAAGTGCTGGGATTACAGGCGTGAGCCACCGCGCCTGGCCTGTCCTGCCCTTTGTCTTGTTTATTTCTGTCCAGTCCCTAATCCGCTCCTCTTCCAGGAGGAAGAAAGTCGGGTCTGGGGTGAGGGTGCTGAGAGCTCCCCCAGTGCCCACAGGAGATGCCTGGGAAGTAAACATCCTCCCAAGTCCAGCCCTTGTTCCCCATTCCCTTTCAGGCTCCTTTGAAGGAGCCTGAGTTGCTCACTCCATGGTCCAGACTGGATGCTGTGTAGCAGCTGGTGCTGTGGGACCCCTGGGGAGCTGCTCAAAGATGCTGATGCCTGGAAATTCTCCCACTTGGCCTTAGGTAAGGCTAGGACCCTACATGTAGGTGGCACAGACCAGCCTCCCATCCCATCCTCCATACTCGTACTTGCCTCCTAGTCATCCAAACAAATCAAGGCCATTAAGTTTTCAGCAGACTTAATTCACTTTGACCTCCTTTTCTGACCCAGAGGATACGGGTCCCTTCTTCAAGGCTAACCTTTCCACCTTGGCTTTTGATCCAATTATCTTGTCTCTGAAACCTTCCTCTTTCTGCCAAGTCCTAAATGGCTTTTATTTGCTTTGTTGTTAAAAAATGACAACGAGGGCCGGACGCGGTGGCTCAAGCCTGTAATCCCAGCACTTTGGGAGGCCGAGACGGGCGGATCACGAGGTCAGGAGATCGAGACCATCCTGGCTGACACGGTGAAACCCCGTCTCTACTTTAAAAATACAAAAAACTAGCCGGGCGAGGTGGCGGTGCCTGTAGTCCCAGCTACTCGGGAGGCTGAGGCAGGAGAATGGCGTGAACCCGGGAGGCGGAGCTTGCAGTGAGCTGAGATCCGGCCACTGCACTCCAGCCTGGGCGGCAGAGCGAGACTCCGTCTCAAAAAAAAAAAAAAAAAAATGACAACCAGGCTGGGCACAGTGGCTCACACCTGTAATCCTAGCACTTTGGGAAGCCGAGGCAGGAGGATCACTTGAGCTCAGGAGTTCAAGACCAGTCTGGGCAACATAGGGAGACCCTGACTCTACAAAAAATGTAAAAAAAAAAAATGGGTGTGGTGGCACATATCTGTAGTCCTAGCCACTCAGGAGGCTGAGGTGGGAGGATCGCCTGAGCCTGGGAGGTCGGGGCTACAGTGAGCCATGATGACGCCATTGCACTCCAGTCTAGGCGACAGAGTATAGACCCTGTCTCAAAAGACAAAAACAACCAAAAGTTGACCAGCATCTGTCGTTAGCTACCACCATTACTCCCTCCTTTTAAGCTTGAAGGAACGTTCCAAGTTGCTGTTTACTTTCTTTGAATTTATTCCCAATGCCCTCATCACTTTCTTTACAGCTCAAAGGTAACCAGTGATGTCCTAATGTCCAGTATTCCAAGCTCAGGACTCTGCCAGCACACCCTCTTTGGAGCTATGGCACTGCCAGCTCCTTTTTCTTGGCTTTTCCTGAAATGTCTGCATACCAGGCCTCAGTCCTGGACCCTCTTTCCCACCTGCCTGCTCTTGCCAGGTAGCCTTAGGTTCTCTGAACTGCCTCCTTGCTCAAGACTTGGCCATCTTTATCTCCAACCTAAAACTGTCCTGAGCTACAAATCAGAATCTAGAACTGCCTTTCAGGAAGTCATCTGAAGCTCTGCTCATCCAGCAGCTTGCTTACTCCTGTGTTCTCTGTGCCATTAGCAGAGCCACCAGCTGACACAGTCACACAGGCCAGGAACCCAGGACCAGCTCCTTCCTTCACCCCATCTGGCCAGCCCCATCCCCCTCAACATCCCCCCACTCCACAGTCACCAGACAATTGCACTAGCCTCCTGTGGGTGCTTCCCTTTGGCTGCTGTGTCTCCACACTGTCTGCACTGCAGCTAGAACATATTTCCTAAAACACAATATGATCCTGTCTCTTCCCTCCTTAATTTTGAGATGGAGTTTCACTTTTGTTGCCCAGGCTAGGGTGTGGTGGCACAATCGGCTAACTGCAACCTCCACCTCCTGGGTTCAAGCAATTCTCCTGCCTCAGCCTCCTGCGTAGTTAGGATTACAGGTGCCCGCCACCATGCCTGGCTAATTTTTCTATTTTTAGTAGAGACGGGATTTCATTATGTTGGCCAGGCTAGTCTCGAACTCCTGACCTCAGGTGATCCACCCGACTCAGCCTCCCAAAATGCTGGGGTTATAGGTGTGAATCACCATGGCTGGCGTGCTGGGCCTATTTCTCCTCTCCTTAAAACCCTTTCTTTTTTTTTTTTTTTTTGGGACTGAGTTTCACTCTTGTCACCCAGGCTAGAGTGCAATGGCACAATCTCGGCACACCACAGCCTCCGCCTCCCGAGTTCAAGCGATTCTCCTGCCTCAGCCCCTGAGTAGCTGGGATTACAGGCATGTGCCACCACACTCAGCTAGTTTGTAGTTTTAGTAGAGACTGGGTTTCTCCATGTTGATCAGGTGATCCACCATCCTCGGCCTCCCAAAGTGCTGGGATTACAGGTGTGAGCCACTATGCCCAGCCAAAACCCCTGCCTTTGTTTGTTTTGTTTTTTTTTTGAGACAGGCTCTGGCTCTGTCGCCCAGGCTGGACTGCAGTATTGTGATCTGGGCTCACTGCAACCTCCACCTCCCAGACTCAAGCCATCCTCCCACCTCAGCCGCCCGAGTAGCTGACACTACAGGCATGTGCCACCATGCCTGACCTTTAAAACCTTTTAATACAATTTCACATCTGAGTGTAATAAGACCAGAGAAAGTTGAAAGCAGGGATTGGAATAGATTTGTACACCCATGTTCCTAGCAGCATTATTCAACAATAACCAAACAGCTGGAAACACAAATGTCTACCAGCACCTGAATGGATAAAGTGTGACCTATCGATACAGTGGAATATTATTCAGCC
Organism: Macaca mulatta; assembly: GCF_049350105.2. Classification (NCBI taxonomy): domain Eukaryota; kingdom Metazoa; phylum Chordata; class Mammalia; order Primates; family Cercopithecidae; genus Macaca; species Macaca mulatta. The sequence goes on from NC_133419.1 coordinate 9,313,798, forward strand.
TTAAAAAGAAGGAAATTGGGCCAGGCGCAGTGGCTCACACCTGTAATCCCAGCATTTTGGGAGGCCAAGACTGGCGGATCACTTGAGGTCAGGAGTTCAAGACCAGCTTGGCCAACATGGTGAAACTCCGTCTCTACTAACAATAGAAAAATTAGCTGGGCCTGGTGGCAGGTGCCTGTAATCCCAGCTACTTGGGTGGCTGAGGCAGGAGAATGGCTTGAACCCAGGAGGTGGAAGTTGTGATGAGCCAATATTGTGCCACTGCTCTCCAGCCAAAACAGAAAGCTCTGCTGACTTCCCATGCTCCGTGCTGCGGTAGAATGGATGGTCGCTGGTGGATCCCCGCAACCAGGACCTAAGCTGATCAGATTCCCCACCTTGAGCAATGGGTGTGAGGAGGGATGAAGGCACCGCCTGTCCAGCAGTGTCTGGTGGGGGGAATGTGTTTGCTCGTCTGCAGGCCCTCCCCCGTCCTGGTTCTGGCAGTCGGCGCCCTACAGTGCTTGCCCTTTGAAGTCTCTTCTTTCCATGAGTTCTGTGACTCCCCAGCATCCTCCCAATAAACTCCTTTTTGCTCAAATCAGCCAGCATTGTTTCCTGTTTGCACCCCAGAACCCTGGCTGGTCTAGGGGGCTCCTGACACCTTAGCGGGGCTCATGAGGACTCCAGGCCAAGGCTGGTGTCCAGGCTTCAGCCCATAGACCCAACGCAGGCTGCGAGTTGCTCAGAGGTCCCTGCCTCTGAACCTTTGCTCTCTGCCTCTTGTGTCTTTTCCCACTCCTGCGTCACCTGGGTAGCCCCGCGTCATTAAGTCTGGCTCACACGCCACACCTGCTCAGCCTTTCCTCCCCACCTGCCCCACCCGGTGAAAGCAAAGAGCACAGGTTCTGCAATCCAACCCGGTTTGAATCCTGGCTCTGCCAGCTTCTAGCTGTATGACCCCAGGCAAATGATAATAATTAGACTCTACTGTGCCTCAGTTTACTTATCTGTAAAATGAGGACAATAATAATACCTGTGCCACAGTGTTTAAAAATGAGATGGCCAGGCCGGGCGCGGTGGCTCAAGCCTGTAATCCCAGCACTTTGGGAGGCCGAGATGGGTGGATCACGAGGTCAGGAGATCGAGACCATCCTGGCTAACACGGTGAAACCCCGTCTCTACTAAAAAATACAAAAAAAAACTAGCCGGGCGAGGTGGCGGGCGCCTGTAGTCCCAGCTACTCGGGAGGCTGAGGCAGGAAAATGGCGGGAACCCGGAAGGTGGAGCTGCAGTGAGCTGAGATCCGGCCACTGCACTCCAGCTTGGGCGACAGAGCGAGACTCCGTCTCAAAAAAAAAAAAAAAAAAAAAATGAGATGGCCGGCTGGGTGCGGTGGCTCACACCTGTAATCCCAGCACTTTGGGAAGCTGAGATGGGTGGATTGCTTGAGGTCAGGAGTTCAAGACCAGCCTGGCCAAGATGATGAAACCCTGTCTCTACTAAAAATACAAAAATTAGCTGGGCGTGGTAGTGGGCACCTGTAATCCCAGCTACTCGGGAGGCTGAGGCAGAAGAATCACTTGAACCCCGGGGGCTGGAGGTTGCAGTGAGCCGAGATTGTGCCACTGCACTCCAGCCTGGGTGAAAGAGCGAGACTCCATCTCAAAAAAAAAAAAAAAAAAAAAAAAATGAGATAATACAAGTAAAGCACTTAGTGCATGGTGAGTGCTCAATGAACAATTTTCAAGTAGAACTGACCATTCCCTCCCTTTTTGAGTCCCAGAAATCCCAGAAGTCCACACAGACCTCCATCATAGCACCTTCAAGCTCCATTCTGTCTGCTCTGCACACATGTTTACACAGTAGCTGTGTCAACTCCAGCTCAGGCTGGAGGCAGGGTCCTATTTGTCTCTGTTCTCCCAGTGTCCAGACACGTCATGGAGTAAGTGGGTGTGGTGGTTTCTCACCAGCCTAGGCAGGTGTGCCCCTCCAGTGGGAGCTGGGGACAGGGGCTTCAGAGAGCCTCTGAGTGCCCGGTAGGAGGGGCACCGGTGGAGTCAGGAGTGTGTGGCGCCTGGCACCCTGCCTCAGGCATGAGCCTCCCACACCAAAATTCTAGTCCCACTAACGTGCATATGAGGTCTGAACCCCTGGCTCACACCTGTCCCTATTTCTTGGAGAATGATCTTCACCCTCCCTCTCCACAGGGCAGTTCCCCACACAGCCTACGGACCCCTGCCTCCTCGCCTAGGTCCTCAGCCCGGTGGCCCACCACCCCTTGAGATGAGGCTTTGGCTCAGGCCTGGTGGTTCTCCCAACATGTGGGCCTAGACCAGGCTGCCTTCCCCTCTCCACAGTGTGGCTGACAGGTTGGCAGGCTCCCTGATAGCCACCTGCTTGGGGATCAGTACACCCCCATCTGTGACTCTTCTCGAGCCCTGGTTTTCTCTTTTGAAAAGTGGGGCCAATTCCATCTCTAACGGAACTGGTCGGGAGGTTGTTTTCAAGGTTGATGTCATATGCAAAGCAACCAGCAGAGTTCCTCATCACTGATGGCTAGTAGCATTTTACGCAGCCTGTGATTAACCCTCAAAGGAGGAGATTCATTTTTGTACCCTTTCAGCATTGAGGGTAGGGCCTTGCACAAAGTTAGGGCTCAACCAATATTTGTGGAGTTGAATACCCATTTCACAGGCTAGGAAGCTGAGCCTGAGTTCCTGCAGCTGCCCCACCTATGAGCAGCAGAGTAGGACTCAAATCCGGGTCCTGAGCTATCTTCTGTCCAAGTCTGAATTAAGCACCTGTCTCTGCTTGGCTGGTGGGACCCTGAGAGGACCCCAGTCCTGTCTGTCTGTCTATCTGCTCATCTTCCTCACGTACCAACTGGTAATCATGGAGCTTTTCATGCCTCCCAGTGTCCTCTGATGGGCACCAACATGTGGCCGTGGTGTTAGAGTTGCTAGATTTAGCAAAAAATACAAGATGCCCACTTAAGCCTGAATCTTAAACAACACAATTTTTTAAGAATAAGCATGACCCTGCCTCAATCCCAGCACTTGGGGAGGCCAACGCAGGCAGATCACGAGGTCATGAGTTTGAGACCAGCCTGACCAATATGGTGAAACCCCGTCTCTAAGAAAAATACAAAAATTAGCTACTCAGGAGGCTGAGGCAGGAGAATCGCTTGAACCCTGAAGTCAGAGGTTGCAGTGAGCTGAGACTGCGCCACTACACTCCAGCCTGGGCAAGAAAGCGAGACTGTCTCAAAAAAAAAAAAAGATAAGTGTTTCCCAAATCAGAGAAATAATAGTTTTCTAGTACAACTATGTCCCATGCCACATATGGGGTATAAATATGTGGGGTGAAAATCCTAAATCCTGGCTGAACGTGGTGGCTCACGCCTGTAATCCCAGCACTTTGGGAGGCCGAGGTGGGCGGATCATGAGGTCAGGAGATTGCCATCATCCTGGCTGACATGATGAAACCCCGTCTCTACTAAAAAATACAAGAAATTAGCTGGGTGTGGTGGCGGGCACCTGTAGTCCCAGCTACTCGGGAGGCTGAGGCACGAGAATGGTGTGAATCTGGGAGATGGAACTTGCAGTGAGCTAAGATTGCACCACTACACTCCAGCCTGGGTGACAGAGCGAGACTCTCTCAAAAAAAAGAAAAAAGAAAATCCAAAATCCCAAACTGTGAGCACTGCCCTGACATTCACTGTAGCATTTTGGATTCTGGATTTTCAGATAATGCTAATATTCCAAAATCCTAAGAAATCTGAAATCCAAAACACTTCTAGATAGGCATTTTGGAGAAGAAATTCTCAATCTGGCTGGGTCTAGTGGCTTATACCTGTAATCCCAGCACTTTGGGATGCCAAGGCAGGAGGATCACTTGAGCCCAGGAGTTCAAGACCAGTCTGGGCAACATGGTGAAACCCTGTCTCTACAAAGAAGACACAAATTAGCTGGGTGTGGTGGCAGGCCTGCAGTTCTAGCTACTCGGGAGGCTGAAGTGGGAGAATCATCTGAGCCTGGGAAGTCGAGGCTGCAGTGAGCCAAGAGGATGCCACTGCACTCCAGCCTGGGCGACAGAGTGAGACCCTGTCTCAAAAATAAATAATAAAGTCTCAAAAAAAATTCATCATTTATCTGAGATCCCAATTTATTTTATTTTATTTTATTTTTTTTGAGACAGAGTCTTGCTCTGTCGCCCAGGCTGGAGTGCAGTGGCCGGATCTCAGCTCACTGCAAGCTCCGCCTCCCGGGTTCACGCCGTTCTCCTACCTCAGCCTCCCAAGTAGCTGGGACTACAGGTGCCCGCCAACTCGCCTGGCTAGTTTTTTGTATTTTTTTATAGAGACGGGGTTTCACCATGTTAGCCAGGATGGTCTCGATGAGATCCCAATTTAACCTGGCATTCTGTGTTTTATTTGACAACCCTATGTGTGTACACTGGTACGCAGCTCATACCACCGTAAGATCCACTTTTGTGATGTGACAGGGTCTCATGCACACCTCCAGGATTAACACAGTTTAGACACTTGTCATATGCAGCAGTTAGTGGCTTGTCTCTCTTCTTCACTTCCAAGGCCCTTGGCATCCTGCCCTCAGTGTCTACTCCTTCCACCTATCCTCTGAACTATGCCAAACAGCCCACATAGACAGACACACAAAGATCCCCATGCCTCCTCGTCCCCTGTGGGCTATAGCCCAGGCCCTGCCATGGGCCCTTTGCAGGACCCCACCGCTCTTGCTTACACCATTCCCTCTTCTGCTTTCCCCTGCATCCTTGTTTGAGACCAGGCGGCACATCCTGTGTGCAGTCTTTCTGGAGCTCCGAAGCAGAGTGCATGGCTCCTTCCTCTTGCAGCCAGGGCTCTCTGTACAGACCTCTGTGTGGCTCATCCCCCCGCACTGTCAGCTGCAAACCTGGGGCCTCCCTCATCCTCTAGAACTTCTCCTGGGCAGAACCAGGTTGTGTCCATCTATATGTTCCCAAGGCCTATGCCACAGGCAATGTTTACAGGAGACCAGTAAGCACATGAGTGAATTGTGTCCTACCATGTGAAGAAGTCTTTGTTTCCTTACCACTTCTTATATTTGGGCCTTTTAGGCCCCTTCCAGTTTTTCTTCATGGTGTAAATCAGCTACTGTGGTCGTCCGTGTGAATTACTTTTATTTGGAGTTGTTTCTTTTTTTTTTTTTTTTTTTTTTTTTTTTTTTTTTTTTTTTTTTGAGACGGAGTCTCGCTCTGTCCCAGGCTGGAGTGCAGTGGCGCTATCTCGGCTCACTGCAAGCTCCGCCTCCCGGGTTCCCGCCATTCTCCTGCCTCAGCCTCCCGAGTAGCTGGGACTACAGGCGCCCGCCACCTCGCCCGGCTAATTTTTTTGTATTTTTAGTAGAGACGGGGTTTCATTGTGTTAGCCAGGATGGTCTCCATCTCCTGACCTCGTGATCCGCCCGTCTCGGCCTCCCAAAGTGCTGGGATTACAGGCTTGAGCCACCGCGCCCGGCCTGGAGTTGTTTCTTTAAGCCGTTTCCAAAGTGAGGTTCTCAGAGGCATGACTCTCCATCATTCTGTGGATCTTGTTATACACAGCCAGGTTCCCCTGGTGACAGAGTTGCCTATTCTCCAGCAGCCATACCACGCTGGAGCTCAGGGACTTTCCAGGGTTACGGGGCCCTCTGCAGAGCTGTCGGTTTATATCACATGGTCAGGAATTGTGTAATTTTAGGCTGCCTGGAAAGGTACAATATAACAGTATAACAGGGGCAGCCACAAGCCCCCTGCCGCAAGTCCATGGGGATCTAGAGGTGCAGGTGGACTCAGTGTGAAGATGGACCATGTCTGTGGTTACTTGGCCAGTAGATGCACAGGATTCTGAAAAATACCAGGGTGAAGAATAGCCACAATTCTATTAACTTCAGCCTTTTTTTTTTTTTCTGAGAGTCTCGCTCTGAAGCCCAGGCTGGAGTGCAGTGATGCAAACACACCTGAGTGTAGCCTCGACCTCCCAGGCTCAAGTGACTCTCCCACCTCAGCCTCCCAAGTAGCTGAGGCTACAGGCACACACCACCATGCCCAGCCAATTTTTAAATTTTTTGTAGAGATGGGGTCTTGCTATGTTGCCCAGGTTGGTCTCTAACTCCTGGGCTCAAGCGATCCTCCTGCCTTGGCCTCTGAAAGTGCTGGGATTACAGGCGTGAGCCACTGCACTCAGCCTCAAAAAAATTTTTAGCATGTAGTTTGGTAGGACTGACAGATAAAATACAGGACACCTAGTTAAATTTGAGTTTCAAACGAGCAGTGAATCGTGTTTTAGTGTAAGTATATCCCAAACATTATGTGAGACAGATACTGAAAAAGTCTCCATTTTCAGCTGAAATTCAGATTTCACTGGGTAGCCTGTATTGTATTTGCTAAATCTGGCAACTTTCACTTTGAGGGGGTCTGGCATGCTGGATAAAGCTGGCGATAGACGCTCCCCAGGCTGGAAGCTGCCGCACAAAAACCAGACCAGGCTAGAAAGGGCGTGGGGGGATGGTAGGTGTGGGTGACTAGCAGGCTTCTGTCTCTCTCAGTCTCTTAGGAGCAGACAAAGAGCCCACTCTAAGCTGGCCAACGAGCGAGTGGCACAGCCTGTTGAGGAGCAGGAACCCAAGGACACTCAGGCTGCCGAGGAGCGGAACTCGGAGGTGACGGAAACCCCAGCACCTCCCAAGGCGGCGGGCAGGGAAGGCAGGACAGCTGGAGAAATTCTTCCTGTGTCTGGTTGGAGGCCTGAACCCCTGTCGTCACACCCAACCTCCAGCTGTCAGGGCGTCCAGGCCCAGCTCCTGGGTTCAGAGCTGAGGAACGGGTGCAGGGGAGTTCAGCGCTGGAGGGCCTCCTGGACGGGTCCCGTTCACACCTCCTACCACACTTTCTCTACAGGGTGGGGGATACAGAAGATGGGGCCCCTGAAAGGCAGGGAGATGGCAAGGATGGGGGGCGTGGGAGGACCCGGGCTGTTGGGTGAGCAGCCTCGACCCTCTCCAGTCACCTTGGCACCTTCTCTACAAAGCCACCTTCCTCAGAACAACTGGAACCCACCGTCACGTTCCTGTTTACACTCCTGAACACGTCTGAGCCCACTGAGCCCAAAGACCCTGAATCGTAAGGCTGCATGAGAGAGAGAGAGAGTGTGTGTGCACGTGCAGGAGCATGCAGGCACGCGCAAAACTGAGGGAGGCGGATGGTGTTTCTCCCCACCCCATACCCAGAAACATTCAAACCTGGGCCAGGACTCAGCCTTGGCCCGTGCAGAGAGGAGGCCCAAAGAGGCCTGCTGGAACCTGGGCCTGTGGCTGGGCACCCCCACACTGCCCACCCACCTCCCTCATCCCCTAGACCCTCTGGCCTGACCTTCACTGCCCACTTGCTCCAGGGACTCGGAGGTCCAGGAGTACCAGTTCCTAGATCAGGAAGACTGGGGCCCCCAGCGGACCTCAAAGGAGATCAGGCGGTTGCAGAATGACTGCATGAGGTGAGCTGGGCGGGCAGATGGGGGCAGGTAGGGTGACAGGGCTGCCCCCAACCGAGGCCAGGTCTGGCTTTCAGGTCAGGGCCCACATGCCTGGTGAGCGGGCATTCAGGAACCCCCACCTTTAATTGTCCAAGAACTTGAGGAATGTTCAGTCTCGGGGAGGGGCTTGTTCCCCAGATGTCGGGCTCTGGAGCTGGGGCCTGCACAATCCCATGGCCGCTCACCCCTCTCGGGTAATGCTGGAGTCAGAGCCCCATCTGTCAGCAGAGGTCCTGAGGTGGGGGCGGGGCATGACAGAGGCGTCCAGGCCATAGACCTGAGTGATCAGCCCTCCCATTCATACACCTCGGCAGGGCTTGTTCCAGCATTGACCCTGTCACTGGCCTGGAGCCACCGAGAATCCTGTGGCAACCCTGCCTACAGCCCAAAGGAGCAGCTAGCCCTCTACCACCCACCCCTTCCAAGGGGAGCCTCAGAGGGTTTCTAGCTCACCCAGAAGCAGCCTGCCCTGCTCTTGCAAAGGAAGGCAAAAAGCATACTTAGTCTTTCTCTGGGTCCCCTGCTACCAATCACTCAGGGAGAACAATTCTCGTCCCACCTGTGGTTTTGCTGGGACAGGAAGACTGGGCTCTTAGTGAAACACTGGTCCCAGGTGGCTGTAGGACCAGGTGGTTGATGCAGGAGGTGGGGGGAGGGGTGCTGCCTGGAACAAAAGCCTGGGGGCTGAGGTGGGAGGGGTCTGTTTTTCAACCCTAGGCTTCGGGAGTCACTGAACACCACCCAAGTGCACAACCTGGCCCTGGGGGAGAAGCTGCAAAACCTGGTGAGACCCTGAGCCAGGACCCCCTTTCTTTGTCTTGCCTTCTCCCTGCCTCCCAGCCCAGCTCTCCTAGAGGGGCCTCGGGTTGGCCTGCACAGCGGGCTACCCACCTCGGGCCCTGCAACCCTTTGTCCAGCCCACCTTGTTGTATAAGAGCCTGAAGGAGGGAGCCCAGGCCATCCAGGAGGAGGCCCAGGCCATCCAGGATGAAGTGAAGGCCCTGCAGGAGGAAACCCAGGCCCTGCTGGAGGTGGCTCTGCTCAGGTGTGCGGGCAGCTGTGGCGGCGGGGAGGGAAGAGGCGGTTGCCCCACACTGCTCACTCAAGCTGTCTCTGCCTGCAGTGAGCCAAACCCCCGGAAGGCAGGTCTCCTCTTCATGCTGCCTGACCTGCCCCACAGCCACAGAGACCAGGGTCAGGCCTGGCTGGGCCCCAGGTCAGAGGTCGGACACCTCCTCGGGAGGCCACTCCGTCAGCCAGCTTCTCCCTAGATCCCGGAAATAAACTTAGAAGCTGAGCTTCAGCTCCGCCAAGTGTCTGTGGGCCCTGGGCTCAGGTGAGGAGCAGGAGGTCACCATGTCCACACTGAGCTCAGCTCCTCAGCCACCCTCTGACATCACCCCCACTCCCTCAGTTCACCCATCCTGGATCTACCCCTCCCCGACATGGCCCTGCCCTCCCTCCGCCCCTTACAGAAGGTTCCAGACCTGGTTGTCGTCAGCCTTGAGATGAAAGCTCAAGGGCGATGTTCCCAAGATAAGCACTGGGGTGGAGCTGGAAAGGGGCCGCAGTTCCTCCCCAGATGATCCGGGTACCTGCTGTAACTCCAAAGTGCAGAAGGATACTGGGGTGTGGGTGGGGGAGGGATGGGGAAAAGCCACTAACCATCTGGTGACCTTGGAAAAGACCCTTCCCCTTTGTAAGTCATGGGGTTGGGGGGCAGAGAGAGGTGGTGGCAACTCCCCAAGGGCCTGCATCCTACACCCCTCAGGACTGGAGATACATATCGATTTTTAGTTTCACCCCCAACCCAGAAGCCCTGTGGCCCAGGGCCTCCTGGGAGCTCCCAACCCTCCTCCACCAATGGGGTTGCAGAAAAGAATACAAAAATCTGACACATATATAGTCAAGGCGGAGAAAGGAAGGGATAATGATAGAAGACTGCTAAATTACATACGAAATTGGTTAATATTCTATAGGGCATTTATTTTTAAAATCCCATAACCTGGGCTGAGCACAGTGGCTCACGCCTGTAATCCCAGCACGTTGGGAGCCTGAGGTGGGCAGATCACCTGAGGTCAGGAGTTTGAGACCAGAGTGGCCAACATGGAAAAACCCGGTCTCTACTAAAAATATAAAAAGTAGCCAGGTGTGGTGGTGCATGCCTGTAATCCCAGCTACTTGGGAGGCTGAGGCACGAGAATCACTTGAACCTGGGAGGCTGAGGCTTCAGCATACCAAGATGGCACCACTGCACTCCAGCCTGGACGACAGAGTGAGACACTGTCTCAAAAAAAAGAATTTAAAAATTTAAAGTAAAATAAAAGCTCTCATAACCCTAAGGCTTGTATTATTCACTGGGCAGAAATCATTTGCATCTTAAGCGGTTTTCTGTAAAGTAACCTCTAATTTTACAGCATCTAGGCCTAATCGATGGTGAAAGATCAAGCAGAATCCCTTCGTTAATCCTCGCGTGACACAGAAGGGGCTAAGGATGATCATTTTGCCTTATGTTCACCGTAGGGAGACCACAGCCAAGAGGATGGAAATTCAGGTTTGTGGCTCCTCCCCAGGCCTGGTTTGACTTACACCAGACTCCTAGGGATCAGGCCTGGGCAAAGTAACTGATGAAGCGCTTGATTAGTGACCATTTAATTCTGCCCCAGCCTCAGGCTGAGTTGAGCTGAGCTAACATCTCTTTTCTTCTTTTTTTTTTTTTTTTTTTTCAGACGGAGTCTCGCTCTGTCGCCCAGGCTGGAGTGCAGTGGCGCAACCTCGGCTCACTGCAAGCTCCACCTCCCGGGTTCACACCATTCTCCTGCCTCAGCCTCCCGAGTAGCTGGGACTACAGGCGCCCACCACCACGCCCGGCTACTTTTTTTTGTATTTTTAGTAAAGATGGGGTTTCACCGTGTTAGCCAGGATGGTCTCGATCTCCTGACCTCATGATCCGCCTGCCTCGGCCTCCCAAAGTGCTGAGATTACAGGTGTGAGCCACTGCGCCCAGCCTATTTATGTATTTTTAAACATGGATTCTCACTATGTTGCCCAGGCTGGTCTTGAACTCCTGGACTCAAGCAATCTTCCTGCCTCAGCCTCCCAAAGTGTTGGGATTATAGGTATGAGCCACTGCACCCAGTCAGGAATGCAATTTTAAATAGAGCGGTCAGGGAAGATCTCATTGAGAAGTGACATTTGAGCAAAGACACAAAGGACCTGAGGGAAGGAGCCTGTGGACAACTGGGGAGCAGGGTTCTAGGGAGCCGGAGCTGCCAACACGAAGGCACTGAGTCAGGAGCATGCCTGGTAGGCTCAGGGGACAGCAGCAGGCCAGAGCTGCAGGAGCCGTGAGTGAGGAGGACAGGGAGGGGACCAGGTCTGAGACATGAAGTGCTCTATGGTCACTGTCATGACTGTCACTCTGAGTGTGAAGGGAGACTTGGAGGGCTGTGAGCACGGTCGTGACATGGCCAACCTGGGTTTCACAAAGCTGAGTCTGACTGCTATGTAGAGAAAAAAACTGGAGGAGACAAGAATACAATCAGAGAGGCCAGTTAAGAGGCTACTGCAGGCCGGGCGCGGTGGCTCACGCCTGTAATCCCAGCACTTTGGGAGGCCGAGGTGGGCAGATCACCTGAGGCTGGGAGTTTGAGACTAGCCTGACCAACATGAAGAAGCTAAAAACTCTACTAAAAACACAAAATTAGCTGGGCGTGGTGGCATATGCCTGTAATCCCAGCTACTCAGGAGGCTGAGGCAGGAGAATCACTTGAACCTGGGAGGTAGAGGTTGTGGTGAGCCGAGATCATGCCATTGCACTGCAGCCTGGGCAACAAAAGCAAAACTCTGTCTCAAAAAAAAAAAAAAAATTAGGCACCTGAAAATACAAGAGTTCAGGGGATAGGTTAGACTGGAGACATTTACTTGTGGGTTTCTGGTCTATATTTGGTCATTTGTATTGGTTCTCTATTTTGCTGTGTTACGAATTACTCCAAAACCTAGCAGCCTAAAACCATAAACATGTATTATCTCACACAGTGTCCACAGGTTAAGAATTTGAAAGTGGCTTTGTTGGGTGGTACTGGCTGAAGGACTCTCGTGAGGCTGCAGTCAAGACTCTGGCAGCAGGGGCTGCTGTATTCTGACAGCTTGACTGGTGCTGGAAGAACCATTTCCAACGTGGCTTATTCACAGGGCTGGCAAGTTAGTGCTGAGTGTTGGCAGGAGGCTTTAGCGCCTCACCATGAGGCCTGTCCACAGGGCTGCTTGAGTGTCCTCACAATATGGCATCCGGGAGGCCACATGACTCTGCAGGCACATCCAGGGGCAAGGGTGCAGGCACAGAGGAAGCAGAGAGTGAGTCAGATGTAACCAGAATGGGGTTTTCCCAGTGGATGTGACCAAAGCAGAGAGGATTGAGGGTTGAGAGGGCTTCCAGGGCCTCAAACTGGGCAAGGTGAGTACACGTGGGAGGTGAAGGAGAGTGCGACGGAGGCGAGCGTGTGGGGCAGGTGGAGAGTGGGGAGGGAGCCAGCAGCAGTGCATTGCTGGTCCTGGAGGATTGAAGACCCCTTGGAGCCAGAGCCATTGGGAGAATAAGGCAGGAAAATGAAAGGTGTTCATGTGCTCTAACTACCTTAAGTGATTTCCAGGAACTCCCACAATCCAGAATGTTCTGGGAGGGGCCATACTACCCACCCAGCAAAGATGGAGGAAGGAAAATTGACCAAGTTAATGTCTGGTGCCTACAGCCATGTAGACACCAGTGGATTCCAACAGCCTGAGTGAATCTCTTGGGTGTCACACACACAGGTGTTTGCACACTCTCCGACACAAACCACATTCCCAGGAGTCATCACTCAGATGTCACACACTCCTGTCCAGGCGTCCTGTTTGTGACTTCACATGATCGAGGGGTTAAATCCTTCCAGGAGTGGGTGGGGTAGGACCATGTGGCTGCTGCCTCAGTCCCTCAACTTATCAGCTGACCTTGGCATCCCACTCCCCACCTGGTGGTGACTGTCTTGTGTCTTCATAAGGAAGGTGTATGCTCCCTGCACTGATGGGTTTCTGATAAGATCCAAGGTCATATTCTGGGCATCGATAATCACCTTGCCAAGAACTGTGGCTTCCTGGTGCACCTCCCTGAAGTCACTGATCACACCACATCCCCTCCCAGACACCCCTAGTCCTCTCATGCTGACCCTCCTCACCAGCAGCACAACAGATGGTGGTGTCCACAAAATGGGGTTTGTGAGCAGGAAGGAGGCTGCTCTGAGAGGGGTCTGTGAAATCTCACACACACGCACACGCACACGCACACGAGGGCGCACGGGTGCGCGCACACACACATACTGCCCTGACCCAGCCCCCAAGCTCTGCAGGCATCTTTGAGCCCATCCATGGGCTGCAACCTGCGAGGCAGAGTTAAGGCAGGAGAGGCTATGGGAGGGTGGGAGAAGTCCCAGCTCAAGTCCCTAGGGACCCCCGCAGCCCCGCCTGGCTCTCCGTGAGGTCTGGAAGAGAGGCTTACTATGTGTATGGCGTACTTGAAGTGTCACTTCCCTCTCAGCCCTTGCACATGCTGGAACACCTTCTCAGCCTTAGAGGACCCCCGCAGATGTTCCCTCCCAGACAGAACCCCTCGCTTTCTCACTGGGAGCATGGTGGTCCTCCCTCTACAGGGCACTTTCCACATGGCTGAACCCGAAGCCTGTCTGCCTCGCCTGCTGGACTTTGCTTCCCCATGGCCTTGCATGGCTCTAGCACAGTGCAGAATGAGCAGTACTTGCATGTACAAGGGAAGGAATGAATAAGTGAATGGAGGGATAGGTGGATGCATAAATAGGAGGGTGGATGACGGAGTCCAGGCAGAGCCAGGGATTAGAAGAGGAAGTCAACTCGCCAGGGAGGCATGGGCTTCCCCTGCTGCGTCCTCTGGGACAGCCTCCCTTCCCAGGACTCCCACTCCTCGCATCGCTGGGCTCCCTTCAGGATAGATGCGGAGAATTCTTCTGGGTCCTCCTCCTTCCTTTAGCTCTAGGCCTTCTGTTTTTGATGGTCAGATGAGGGATGAGTAGTTAAAATTAATGAGCTCCCACTACATGTCAGACACTGCACTAGCTATTTCTTTTTTCTTTTTTCTTTTTTCTTTTTTTTTGAGACGGAGTCTCGCTCTGTCCCCCAGGCTGGAGTGCAGTGGCCGGATCTCAGCTCACTGCAAGCTCCGCCTCCCGGGTTTACGCCATTCTCCTGCCTCAGCCTCCCGAGTAGCTGGGACTACAGGCGCCCGCCATCTCGCCCGGCTAGTTTTTTGTATTTTTTAGTAGAGACGGGGTTTCACCATGTTAGCCAGGATGGTCTCGATCTTCTGACCTCGTGATCCGCCTGTCTCGGCCTCCCAAAGTGCTGGGATTACAGGCTTGAGCCACCGCGCCCAGCCTGCACTAGCTATTTCTACAGATGCCATCTTGTTTAACGAAAATGACAAACCATAACTGAGTGCGGTGGCTCACTCCTTTTTGTGAAAATACAAAAAATAGCCAGGCATGGTGGTGCATACCATAATCCCAGCTACTTGGGAGGCTGACGTGGGAGAATCTCTTGAGCCCGGGAGGTGGAGGTTACAGTGAGCTGAGATCGCACCACTAGACTCCAGCCTGGGCAACAGAGTGAGACCCTGACCAAAAAAAAAAAAATAAAAAGATGAAGAAGAAAAAAAAAATGACACCAGAGGGTTGTGAAGCAGGTTTTATTATCCCCACTGTGCAGCTAAGAAAACAGGAGCAGCCGGGCGTAGTGGCTCACGCCTGTAATCCCAACACTTTGGGAGGCCGAAGTGGGCAGATCACAAGGTCAGCAGTTCGAGAACCAGCTTGGCCAACATAGTGAAACCCCGTCTCTACTAAAAATACAAAAAATTAGCCGGGCATGGTGGTGGGCACCTGTAATCCCGGCTACTTGGGAGGCTGAGGCAGGAGAATTGCTTGAACCTGGGAGGCAGAGGTTGCAGTGAACCGAGATCACGCCATTGCACTCCAGCCTGGGTGACAGTGCAAGACACAGTCTAAAAAAAAAAAAAAAGAAAGAAAAGAAAACAGGCGTAGAGAAGCTGAGTGAATTGCCCAAGGTCACACAGCTTACGTCCAGCAAAGAGGGGATCTCAACTCAAAATCTGCTCAGGCAGGCAGGGCTGGGTGTGCTGCAGATTAGCCGCCTTGGAGGGAGGCAGAGGCAGTGAGGGTGGCCAGTGGGCACGGCCCTGCTGTGAACACAGGAGCTCTGAGTTCCAGCCCTGGCTTGGCCTCTGTTTTCCTGGGATACCCCGGATGAGACCCTTCCCTCTGGGCCTGTGTCCCTGGGCGACCTTGTTGCCCTTGGAGGGCCATTCCAGGTAAATGATGCAGAATGTGGTGGATGTGGATGGCTCCTGGCTCTCACTGCGGGATGTTCCCTCACTCTCCCTGCCAGCTGGGGGTCAAAGGGCAGTGCCATCCATGGGGTAATGGTTAACCAGGCCCAACACCCCCACTATAGGGAATAACCTATAGACCAGTCCCACACCAGCTGGCCAAGAGTCTGCAGGATGCAGTGGACGAAGGTGTTGGGGCTGGGGCTGGGGGCTGCTGCCCTCTTGGGGCTGGGGATCATCCTGGGCCACTTTGCCATTCCCAAAAAAGCCAATTCACCTGCCCCCAGCGTCTCAGCCCCCCAGGACCTGGACCTGGAGATCCTGGAGACCATCATGGGGCAGCTGGATGCCCACAGGATCCGGGAGAACCTCAGGTGAGAGGCTGGGCCGTCTGCTCCTCCGTTTGCCAGAGGCCCCCTCCCTGATGCTGGCCCTGCCCCTCCCTCTGCCCACCCTGCAGAGAACTCTCCAGGGAGCCACACCTGGCCTCCAGCCCTCGGGATGAGGATCTGGTGCAGCTGCTGCTACAGCGCTGGAAGGACCCAGAGTCAGGCCTGGACTCGGCCGAGGCCTTCACGTACGAGGTGCTGCTGTCCTTCCCTAGCCAGGAGCAGCCCAACGTCGTGGACATTGGTGAAGTCCTGCCCAGCCTTGGGAATGCCCAGAGGGTTGGTGGGGGGGAGCTGCTGGGCCCAGCCATGACACTGCCACCCCCTCCAACAGTGGGCCCCACCGGGGACATCATCCACTCCTGCCACCGGACCGAGGAGAATGTGACCGGGGAGCAAGGGGGGCCAGATGTGGTACAACCCTATGCCGCCTATGCTCCTTCTGGAACCCCACAGGTGGGCCCGGAACCCCCCTACTGCCCTGGCCCAGCTCCCTTGTTTCCACCTAGGGTTCTCCCCACCCTGACCCAGGGAACATGCCTCAACTGGGGCACAGCGCCCCCTCCCGAATTTACTCACGTGGACACTCCATCGCTGCTCCTTTCCTCCACCAGTCATTCAACAAACACTAGTGGCTCTGCTTAAGGCCAGGCCTGTTACAGGGCACCCAGACATGGAGGAAACCAGGGGTGACTGTCCTTGGGGAGCTTACAGGCTCTGGGTGAGGTGGAGGAACAGAATCTAAATTCTCCCTCCTGCCATCCACCCTTCCCCCACCCCTTCCCCACCCGCCCTTCGCTGGGCCCAGCTCGAAGGATCACCCCCTCTTGGGACTAGGGCCTCCTCGTCTATGCCAACCGCGGCACGGAAGAAGACTTTAAGGAGCTACAGACTCAGGGCATCAAACTCGAAGGCACCATCGCCCTGACTCGCTATGGGGGTGTAGGGCGTGGGGCCAAGGTGAGTGGCAGCCCCCAGGGCACGAGGCCTGGGTGAGGAAGGGGCCGGGCAGCGGACTGGAGGAAGTGAGGGGAAAGGGAAGGAGAAGGGGCAGTGTTGAGTGGGGACCCAAGCCCTGGGGTGGGGCAGGAAAGGTGAGGTGTTTTCAGGTTGTTCCACCAAGGGGCTGTGTGGCCTCGGATGCCTCCCTGACCCTCTCTGAGCTATAGGAAATAAAGGGGCTGAGTACAATTTTCAGGTTTGGTATTCCGGAAGTCTAAGTCCTCCTGTGAAGTAGTTCTGAATATTCAGCTTAAGTCCCTCATGTTGGCCGCCTCCTTGTCCCTGCCATTTCTTTTCCATCAAAAATTCTGACTAGGGGCCGGGCGCAGTGGCTTACGCCTGTAATCCCAGCCCTTTGGGAGGCCAAGGTGGGCAGATCACCTGAGGTCAGGAGATCAAGACCAGCCTGGCCAACATGGCGAAACTCCATTTCTACGAAAAAGGCAAAATTAGCCACGCGTGGTGGTGCATGCCTGCAATTCCAGCTACTGGGGAGGCTCAGGCAGATGAACTGCTTGAACCCGGGAGCCAGAGATGGTAGTGAGCTGAGACTGCACCACGGCACTCTCCAGCCTGGGAGACAGCGAGACTCTGATCAAAAAAAAAAAAAAAAAAGTCTGGACGTGGGCATGGTGGCTCACTCTTGTAATCCTAGCACTTTGGGAGGCCAAAGCAGGTGGATTGCCTAAGCTCAGGAGTTCGAGACCAGCCTGGGCAACATGGTGAAACCCCGTCTCTACTAAAATCCAAAAAAAAAAAAAAAAAATTAGCTAGGCATGGCAGCATGCACCTGTAGTCCTAGCTGCTCAGGAGGCTGAGGCAGGAGAATTGCTTGAACTCAGGAGGTGGAGGTTGCAGTGAGCCAAGATTGCACCACCGCACTCCAGCCTGGGTGACAGAGCGAGACTCCATCGATAAAAAAAAAAAAAAAAAAAAAAAAAAAAAATTAATATAAAAAGAGTAGAATGAAAGAGGGGAAGGGAGAGTTGGTATTTAATGGGGACAAAGTTTCGGATTTGTCAGATGAAAAGAGTTCTAGAGATGAATGGTGGTGATGGTTGAACATATGGAGGTACTTCATGCCACTGAACTGCACACTCCACATGCTAAGTTTATGTTATGTGTATTTTACCACAATTTTTTAAAAAGTGGGTCAGGCACGGTGGCTTACGCCTGTAATCCCAGCACTTTGGGAGGCCAAGGCAGGCTCATTACCTGAGGTCAGGAGTTCGAGACCAGCCTGGCCAACATGGTGAAACCCCGTCTCTACTAAAAATACAAAAATTAGCCGGTCATGGTGGTGGGCGCCTGTAATCCCAGCTACTCAGGAGGCTGAGGCAGGAGAATCGCTTGAACCCAGGAGGCAGAGGTTGCAGTGAGCCGAGACCGTACCATTGCACTCCAGCCTGGGGGACAAGAGCAGGACTTCATCTCAAAAAAAAAAAAAGTGTCTATAATAAGAGCTGGGAAAAGAGAAAGAAAGAAGGAAGGTGGAAAGGAAGGAAGAAAAGAAAGGGAAAAAAGGAAAAGAAAAAGAAAAGGGAACAAGTAGTGTAGAAATACACAGATTATTAACCATCACCACTACCCATTTCCAGAACCTTTTCATCATTTCCAACAGATACTTTATTTAACAATAACTCCCCAGGTCCCTGCCCCAGCCCCTATTCTATTTTCTGTAACCTCAATTCTACTTTCTGTCTCTATGAATTTGCCTATTCTAGGGACTTCACATAAGTGAAAGTATAAGATACTTGTCTTTTTGTGTCTGGCTTATTTCACTTAATATAACATCTTCAAGACTCATTGACGTATCATAACTTTATTTCTTTTTAGGCTGAATAATATTCCATTATTTTTGTTTGTTTGTTTTTTGTTTTTTGGGGTTTTTTTGAGACAGCGTCTTGCTCTATCACCCAGGCTGGAATGCAGTGGCATGATCTCAGCTCACTGCAACCTCTGCCTCCTGGGTTCAGGTGATTCTCATGCCTCAGCCTCCCAAGTAGCTGGGACTACAGGTGTAGCCACACCTGGCTAATTTTTGTATTTTTAGTAGAGACAAGGTTTCACCATGTTGGCCAGGCCAGTCTTGATCTCAGGTCATCCGACCTCAGGTGACCTGTCTGCCTTGGCCTCCCAAAGTGTTGGGATTACAGGCATGAGCCACCACACCCGGCCTTCACTGTATGTTACAGCCCACATTTGGTTTAGCCATTCATCTGTTGATAGACACTTGGGCTATTTCCTCCTCTTGGCCGTTGAGGATAACGTTGCTGTGGACGCGAGTACACAACCGTGTTATTTTATGCAGCTTCATGGTATTCCACTGTAGGATGTCCCCGTTATTCAGCCAGACTCCACTGATAGGCACTGACTTGGCTGTGCTGAAATGACCTTTGCTGTTGCAAGAGGCACTGCCATAAATGACTTGTGCAAACATCATCTTGCCTATGGGAAGATTGGTCTATCCTGGCTTCCATAGTTGAGGAAGGAGGAAGAGGAACAGGACACATCCGGTCCAGTCCCTCCCTTATACACGGCCTCCTCTGCCCGCTGCAGGCTGTGAATGCTGCCAAGCACGGGGTGGCCGGGGTGCTGGTGTACACAGACCCTGCCGACATCAACGATGGGCTGAGCTTGCCCAACGAAACCTTTCCCAACTCCTGGTACCTGCCACCCTCAGGAGTGGAGCGAGGCTCCTACTACAAGTATTTTGGGGACCCTCTGACTCCCTACCTTCCAGCCATCCCCTCTTCCTTCCGCCTGGACCCTGCCAATGTCTCTGGATTTCCCCCAATTCCTACACAGCCCATTGGCTTCCAGGATGCAAGAGACCTGCTCTGGTGAGTTTGTTCCCTGGGATGTCCTGCCCAGCCCCCAGTGGCCTCCAGACTTCAAGCCCCACACTCACATTTACCCTGAGGGGTCTCTTCCTCCTCCCCAGTAACCTCAACGGAACTTTGGCCCCAGACACCTGGCAGGGAGCACTGGGCTGCCACTACAGGCTGGGTCCCGGCTTCCGGCCTGATGGAGACTTCTCAGCAGACAGGTGAGATGCAGCCAGACCAGTTCTCCCTCAGTTGCCCTCTCCCCCAACTTGCCTCTCCCCTTCCCTCGTGATTATGTTCCCTCTTTCCACTTCAAAGCCTGACCTTTTTCCCTTTCTTCTCTCTCTCAGACCCTCTCCTGACCCCAAAATATCTGTCTTGTCTTTGGGGAAGCCCCTGGATTCCCCTGCCCCTCCCACCTCATCTCGACGTCTGCACCCCACGACTCCCTCTCTTGAAGATGCCAAGCTCCTTCCCAAATCAGGGCCACTGCCACTCCTGACATGCACCAGCCTCCCTCCCTGCAGCACCCCCTGGCCTCCAGGTGCCCTCTCCTCCCAGGCCCCTTCACCCAGCTGTTCCTGTCCTCGTGGTCTGTCTCACTCGGGAGAGGGAGGCCTCATGAGCACCAGGTCCGCATCTGTCGCAGTCATTGCCCAGAGCCTAGTCAGGGACTGAGCACCCAATAAGCGACTCCCCAGTGAGTGAGCAGGAGAGCCTGGCTCCAGCCTTGCTGCCTCTCTTGGTACTTCTGGGCCAGTGACCTTGCCACGTCACTTTCTGGCTCCGGGCCTCGGTGTCTCCTGCATTGGGTTGGGGGCAGTGGGCAAGGCCAAGAGTCTCCTCACACCCTTCACCCTCCCCAGCCAGGTGAATGTGAGCATCTACAACCGCCTGGAGCTGAGGAACTCTTCCAACGTCCTGGGCATTATCCGCGGGGCTGTGGAGCCTGGTGAGCCCTCCTCTTGCTGACTGTTTCCCAGGCCCCTGCTGTGCTCTGGGTGCCACTGCTACTGTGTCACCACCCAGCCCAGCTCCCCGTGCCCACCTCTCCCTCTCCTCTGGTTCTCTGCCCCTTTTCCTCTGGTCAGATCGCTATGTGCTATATGGGAACCACCGAGACAGCTGGGTGCATGGGGCTGTCGACCCCAGCAGTGGCACCGCCGTCCTCCTGGAGCTCTCCCGCGTCCTGGGGACCCTGCTGAAGAAGGGTGAGGCGGCCCCCTCCCCTGGACCAGGGACCTTCGCCCCCGGAGGTCCCCTTCCTGTTCCACCTCCTCTCCCTCACACTGCAGTGCTCCCTGTGCCATGCCTGAGGGCCCTGGGGGCAGAAATGCATGACACCAGCCTTGGCCTGCAGCAGCCCAGTGTGGTACAGGGAATAGACTGTGGGTTGATTCGTGTGCAGCTTCCAAGTGCCTCCGGTGTGCCTGGAAGGAGCGAGGCCCGATGCTGCTGTGAAGCAGGCAGCGCCCAGGCTCTGCCCTCTGGGAGCTTTAGTTCAGCTGGGTCAGGGATGGCAGCCGATTGCTAACTCTGATGTCTCTAATATCTCATGTGCCTTTGATGTGCCAGGCCAGGTTGGGACAAGTCTCTCAGTGGAGGCAGCACTTCAATGTTTCAGTGCTTCAGGGAAGGAGAGGAGGGCAAGGAGGTGGCAGTCGGAAAGGAGGTGGGCAGGGCTGGGTGAGGTGACAGAGCAGGCAGGGCCAGGCCAGGCTGGGAGTTTGGAGTTCAGTCCAAGGGTTGTGGGAAGCTGGTGAAGGCTGGGCATGGTGGCTTATGCCTGTAATCCCAGCACTTTGGAAGGCTGGAGTGGGTGGATCACCTGAGGTCAGGAGTTCGACACCAGCCTGGCCAACACAGTAAAACCCCATCTCTACTGAAAATACAAAAATTAGCTGGGCGTGGTGGTGGCTGTAATCCCAGCTACTCGGGAGGCTGAGGCAGGAGAATCACTTGAACCTGGGGGGCAGAGGTTGCAGTGAGCTGATTGCGCCACTGTACTCCAACCTAGTTGATGAGAGTGAAACTCTGTCTCAAAAAAAGAAAAGAAAAAAAGAAAAAAAAATTTTTGAGACAGGGTCTCACTCTGTTGCCCAGCCTGGAGTGGAGTGGTACAATCACAGCTCACTGCACCCTCGACCTCCTGGGCTCAAGCGATCCTCCTGCCTCAGCCTCCTGATTAGCTGGGACTACATGTGTGTGCCACCAAGCTCTGATAATTTTTTACTTTTTGTAGAGACAAGGTCTTGCTGTGTTACTCAGGCTGGTCTCGAACTCTTGGGCTTAAGTGATCCTCGTCGCCTCAGCCTCCCAAAGTGTTGGGACGTGATAATGACCTTGATAGCAAAATAATTTTTTGGCCCAAGCTCCAATCCAGGATCACACTAGTGATCTGGTCACTAGTTTCCTTTAATCTATAATAATTTTTTTTTTTTTTTTTTTTGAGACGGAGTCTCACTCTGTCGCCCAGGCTGGAGTGCAGTAGCGCAATCTCGGCTCACTGCAAGCTCCGCCTCCCGGGTTCACGCCATTCTCCTGCCTCAGCCTCCTGAGTAGCTGGGACTACAGGCGCCCGCCACCACGCCCGGCTAATTTTTTGTATTTTTAGTAGAGACAGGGTTTCACCGTGGTCTCGATCTCCTGACCTTGTGATCCGCCCGCCTCGGCCTCCCAAAGTGCTGGGATTACAGGCGTGAGCCACCACGCCTAGCTATAATTGTTTAGCTGTTCTTTGTGTTTCATGATTCTGCGATTATTGTCCTATTATTTTGTCAAATAACCCTCAATTTGGATTTGTCTCATTTGATTTAGATTATATATTTTTGGCAGAAAAAAAGTGTAAAAATGTGTAATTGCAAGCATGTGATCACATCACACTGAAAAATTCATTTGCTGGTTGTGGTGGCTCATACCTGTAATCCCAGCACTTTGGGAGGTGAAGTGGGTGGATCGCTTGAGCTCAGGAGTTCAAGACTGGCCTGGGCAACATGGAGAAACCCCATCTCTACCAAAAATACAGTAATCAGCCAGGTGCGGTGGTGTGTGCCTGTGGTCCCAGCTACTTGGGAGGTTAAGGTGAGAGGATCGCTAGACCCCAGGAAGTTGAGGCTGCAGTGAGCCGAGATTGCACCACTGCACTCCAACCTGGGCCACAGAGTGACACTAGGTCACCCAGGCTGGATGCCGTGGCACAATCTCAGCTCACTGCAACCTCTACCTCCCAGGCTCAAGCAATTCTTCTGCCTGAACCCGGGAGGCGGAGCATCCTGCAGCCTGGCTTCCACCTCCAGTCCCTATACCCACAGTGTGGAGCCAAATATCTGGATTTGAAACTGGCTCTGCTGCCTACCAGCCTTGGGACCCTGGAAAGTCATTTAGCTTCTCTGTTTCTTCAATTGTGAATGGAAATAATAATAGTATCTCCCTCAAGGCATTGTTGTAGGGATTGGTTCAATGTGGATAACGCCCTAACAGGAAATGTTCATGTGTTATCACCAAGTGAAGATGGCTATGGAGTTTGGCCGGGAGGCGGGGGTTGAGGGTGGCAGGTCAGAAGTCTTCCCAGATCATGCCCACAGAGAGAGGGGCAGCGGGCATTCTGGTAGAAGGGCCCACCCGACCCTTCAGGAGGCTTGGAGTTGTGTTCAGTGTTTGGTGCGGGAGCCTCCTGGAAGACCTGGCTGCAGAGTGCCAGGACCTCCTGTCACCAGCTGCCCCGCCTTTTCCAGCTCTCCCCTCCTCCTCACGTCCTCAGCCTTTCTCCTAAGGCATCCTAGGATCAGGAGGACCCTGTCCTCCAACCCTCTGTCCTCCATTCCCAGGCACTTGGCGTCCTCGCAGATCAATCGTGTTTGCGAGCTGGGGGGCTGAGGAGTTCGGGCTCATTGGCTCCACGGAATTCACAGAAGTGAGTGTCCCTACAGGGTAGGGGATCAAAATGGGTTCCCGAGGCAGAACAGCGCGGGGCTGACGTCGCCCCTCGCACCCGCAGGAGTTTTTCAACAAGCTGCAGGAGCGCACCGTGGCCTACATCAATGTGGACATCGCGGTGTTTGGTATGGAGGTGGCGGGGAAGGAAAGGGGAGGGGACGGCCTGACGACGGGGTGGGTAAAAGAAGGGGCTGGGGCCCAAATAGTCTTTCTCCCCTCCTCCCACAGCCAATGCTACCCTTAGGGTGCAGGGGACGCCCCCAGTCCAGAGTGTCGTCTTCTCTGCAACCAAAGAGGTGGAAGGGGGCGGGCCGGGCGGGGCTGAACTGGCGGGGGCGGGGCAGTGCGGTGGGCTGGCAGTGTGCTGCACGGGTGGGTGGGACTGGGGAGTGGTACTCTCCAGATCTGCTGGGGCCAGACTGAGGCTAGGGCGAGCTTTTTAAGAAGGACTGGACTGTGGGTGGGCAGGAGACGGTGGAGGACCCGCCCTGTTGTTGGGGCTGGGGAGGGCCCCGCACCGAGACTAAATTCTCCTTCCGGCCAGATCCGCTCACCAGGCCCTGGCGACCTGAGCATCTACGACAACTGGATCCGGTACTTCAATCGCAGCAGCCCAGTGTACGGCCTGGTCCCCAGGTGAGCCCAGGGATAGAAGGGGGCTCGGAGCGAGCTGGTCCGGCCCAGCGCTCTTTATCCTGGCCCCCTTCCTTCCCGCAGCTTGGGTTCTCTGGGTGCTGGCAGCGACTATGCACCCTTCATTCACTTCCTGGGCATCTCCTCCATGGACATCGCCTACACCTATGACCGGGTGAGCAGGCGCCCCTCCGTCCCTGCCTCGGTACCTTGCTGCATGCGCCCCCTCCTCTCTTTGGAACTGTTCTCGCACAGACTGAACCCTGCTCCTTTACTCACTGCTACCTCTGCCAAGTTTCTTAAAAATACACACACACACACACACACACACCCACGCGTGCGCGCGTTTTATATAGACGGAGTCTTGCTTTGTTGCCAGGCTGGTCTTGAACTCCTAAGCTCAGACCATCCTCCCACCTCAGCCTCCTAAAGTGCTGGGATTACAGGTGTGAGCCTTGGTGCCAGGGCTCTGCCAAGTTTAACCTTTTCAAGCACCTCTTTATGCTCATCTGTTATTTTATCAAATGTAAGAGACTACTGATTATAAGATGTGATTCAGGAAGGGAAAAAAACCCACCGCAAAAAGCCACCGCTTCCAACCAGTTGTAAGATAACATTGCCTGTAAGAAGCATTCTGGGCCGGGCGCGGTGGCTCAAGCCTGTAATCCCAGCACTTTGGGAGGCCGAGGCGGGCGGATCACGAGGTCAGGAGATCGAGACCATCCTGGCGAACACGGTGAAACCCCGTCTCTACTAAAAAATACAAAAAACTAGCCGGGCGAGTGGCGGGCGCCTGTAGTCCCAGCTACTTGGGAGGCTGAGGCAGGAGAATGGCGTAAACCTGGCAGGCGGAGCTTGCAGTGAGCTGAGATCCGGCCACTGCACTCCAGCCTGGGCGACAGAGCGGGACTCCGTCTCAAAAAAAAAAAAAAAAAAAAAAAAGAAGCATTCTGTTTCCAAAGATCTTAAAATGTAGCGGGGAAAAAGGTTAATCTCAGCATTGATTAACTCAGATCATTGGTGTGAGCGTTGGCATGAAGGTAAAGCAAGGGTTGCAGAGTGCCCAGCTGGCACCTCCCTGTTTGATGCTCCAAAAAGTACGTTCTCTACCTCACAGCCACAGCAATTCTCCGTAGCAGAGCTGGGATTTGAATCTCTCTGACTCCAAAGCCCCAGGTTCTTCTCCTTCCTGTGAAACTGGAAACTGGCACCAGACCCAGCTCTTCCACTAATTAGCTGTGTGATGTCAGCAGGTTAACCTCTCTGAGCCTCCGTTTCCTTTTCTGTGGGAGTTCTAGAACCCACCTCACAGACATGGCCAAGATTCAATGGAGATATGCCCACATTTTGTAGCTCACTGGAGGTACACCTTCTCCCCCTTCCCATCCCAAGCCTGTCACCTCTGGGCTTTGTTCCCCCAGAGCAAGACTTCAGCCAGGATCTACCCCACCTACCACACAGCCTTTGACACCTTTGACTATGTGGACAAGTTTTTGGACCCAGGTGAGGAGGGAGACAAAGGGCATCCTGAGAACAGGACAGGAGAGGCTGAAGACTGAGTCCTGGCCTTGTGACCTTGCCGCAGGCTTCAGCAGCCATCAGGCTGTGGCCCGGACAGCGGGGAGTATTATTCTCCGGCTCAGTGACAGCTTCTTCCTGCCCCTCAAAGTCAGTGACTACAGTGAGACACTCCGCAGCTTCCTGCAGGCAGCCCAGCAAGACCTCGGGGCCCTGCTGGAGCAGCACAGCATCAGCCTGGGTATGCACAGCCTGACCCTGAGGCATGGGGAGCCCTGCACCCCCAGGACTAAGCCACTGCTTGTTCCTCACAGGGCCTCTGGTGACTGCAGTGGAGAAATTTGAGGCAGCAGCTACAGCCTTGGGCCAACGCATATCAGCGCTGAAGGGCAGCCCCGAGTGAGCAAGGGCAGCGGGCAGGGGTTGGGAGAGCAGCATCCAGGGAAGGATACCAGGCTGGTAGCTGGGCTGCTGGCTCCAGGGTGACCGGCAGGTCCTGCCTCCACCAGTCCCCTGAAGGTCCGGATGCTCAATGACCAGTTGATGCTCTTGGAACGGACCTTTCTGAACCCTCGAGCCTTCCCAGAGGAACGCTACTACAGGTGAGTCTGTCCCAGAGTCCTGGGAGGTGCCGCCAGGTGGGGCCGGGCAATGGCCCCCGACCTGAGATGAGGTGCTCAGCTTCTCTGCCCTTTAGAGCGCAACCCAGCCCCTGAAGAAGGTGGGAATGTGAGGCTCAGGGAGGGAAGTTGCTTCAGGGTCCCTCTGGGAGCTAGGACTGGAACCTACATTTCCTCCCCCAACCGCCACTGCTGTAAGAGCCCCCGGCCTTCAGAGACAGGCGGAGAGGGGTGCTCTTCTGCCTAGCTGCGTACAGGAGCTAAGCCAGTTCTAGGTCCAGGTTTCTCTTTCCTGGCCCCTGACTGACCCTGATCCTGTCCCATTTCTCCTGTCAGCCATGTGCTCTGGGCAACTCGCACGGGCTCCGTAGCCACATTCCCGGGCCTATCCAATGCCTGCTCCAGGGCCAGGGACACAGCCTCTGGATCTGAAGCTTGGGCTGAGGTGCAGAGACAGCTCAGCATTGTGGTGACAGCCCTGGAGGGTGCGGCAGCCACCCTGAGGCCTGTAGGGGACCTCTGACCCCAGCCCTCTTCCTTCTGCCTGTGGCTGACCTCTGACCCCAGCCCTCTTTCTTAGGCCCTCTCTTTACCCCAACCCTCTCCTGCCTGCTTTCCTGAGATGTCCTGGTCTTCCCTGGTGCCAGGAGGGGGCACTACCACAGGACCCTCTCAAGCTTCTCAGGCAATAGCTTGAGGTCCGTGAGGGGAGTGGCAATCCCTAATGCAACTCACCCTCATCCTGGTGCTTAGGTGGCAGAGGGTGGGCAGCAGGGGACAGGGATGGGATGGCAAAACCACCAGCTACTCTTGGTGGTGGGTAGGTGAAGATGGGATGCATAATGCCAACCTCAGATGCCAACTCAGATCATCAAGGCCAAAGACCAGTGGCGAAAGTGAGGCATGGGGTGCCTTAGGCCTTGCCTAGTCTGCGTTCCTCTCCCTACATGCTGTGTATCCTAACTCCCTACAACAGCCCCTCAAATAAATCACATCTAGTGACTGGTACCAACAAAACAAGTTCCTTTTATTATCTGGGAACCATAGAAAAAGAAACCTAAGTGCTCTGGCCCAGTCCTGGGGCTCTGGGAGGCTCACGCTCCCTCCTCAGGCTGGGGACCCAGGTCTGTCCGCACCCTCATCTTCCTCCTCTGCCATGACCACCTCCTCCAGGGTACGTCCTCGAAGTTTGCTCTCCACTAACACCTTGCACGTACCGGCAGGCGGTAGCCCTTCCTCCACATAGCGACCCCTCAGGAACACAACTCTCTCCTCTCCGTCCAAGGGCAGCCCATGGGCCTGGCACAGGTCCCGTGCTTCCCTGAGTCCATCCAGGGCCAGGAGGTTGACCATGAAGCCCAGAGGCAAGGTCTGGCCCTTGGGGGTGCTAAAGGCACGAGCGAGGCGGGCCAGGGCTTCCCGGCGGGCATGGCCCACATGGCACTGCACAGCGCAACTTGCCAGGTAGGGCAGGGTCTGGAGCAGGCGGAACAGGCGGGCAGCATTGCCCTCTCGGAAGGCAGCATCTACCGCTAAGGCCTTGCGGAGGGGCGGGCAGGTGCGCAGGGCAGCAGGCAGCTGTAGAACCTCACGCAGGGCTTCCACCGAGCCTGTGAGAGCGGGAAGCCAGAATGAGGACGCCTGGTCCTTACAGGATCAGGCCCATCTCCCCTCCCAACACCTTGTCCTTCCTCTCTTCTCAACCACGCCCCTTCTCTAGGCCTAGCCCAACTTCCCTTTCCCCTCTAAGGGCCAGCCTTTGGCTCCTTCCCTGACCCATATTTGAATGAATTGCCTCAGGCTCTTGACTTCCTGCAGTCCAGATCCTTAAGCACTGAAGTGGGCAGGGTTTCCGGATTTGGGAAGCGGGCCCAGATAATTTAATGATTCGCCTGAGAGTGTCCTAGGGTGGGTATGTAGTTGAGCCTGACCCCAGTCCAAGTTTTCTGACTTGGATTTCCCACTACCCTGGCTTCCCTGCACCCACGGTTTTGGGAGCCAACTCTGCCCCACCTTCCCTTGAACACCTGGGAAGGCCCCTTCCTTCAGGAGACTCTGCCCCTGCTTCCCTTCCAGAAGAGTCTCAGACACTGGAACTTTGGGCCTCATTTGTAAACTAGGGCTTCTGACCAATTAGTAGGTTGTGAAGTCAACAGCATTTTGTTAAAATTGTATAGGACAGGGACTTTTTTTTTTGAGACAGATTTGCTTTGTCATCCAGGCTGCAGTATAGTGGCTCCCGGCTCACTGCAACCTCCACCACCTCCCAGGTTCAAGCGATTCTCCTGCATCAGCCTCCTGAGTAGCTAGGATTACAGGCATGCGCCACCACACCCAGCTAGTTTCTGCATTTTTAGTAGAGAGGGCCCAGCCAGAACAGAGCTTGTTTGGGCACAGTGGCTCATGCCTGTAATCCCAGCACTTTGGGAGGCCAAAGCGGTAGGGTCACTTTAGCCCAGGAGTTTGAAACCAGCTTGGTCAACATGGCAAGACTCCAATCCCTACATAAAAATAAATTTTAAAAAATTAAAAGAAGCCGGGCGCGGTGGCTCAAGCCTGTAATCCCAGCACTTTGGGAGGCCGAGGCGGGCGGATCACAAGGTCAGGAGATCGAGACCACAGTGAAACCCCGTCTCTACTAAAAATACAAAAAATTAGCCGGGCGCGGTGGCGGGCGCCTGTAGTCCCAGCTACTCAGGAGGCTGAGGCAGGAGAATGGCGTGAACCCAGGAGGCGGAGCTTGCAGTGAGCCGAGATCGCGCCACTGCACTCCAGCCTGGGCAACAGCGTGAGACTCCGTCTCAAAAAAAAAAAAAAAAAAAAAATTAAAAGAAAATCATGGTCATACCTCTGCTACTGTTAACCAGTGCTGAGTCAACAGGCAAGTCACCTCACCACCCAGGGCTTCGATTTCTTCCCCCACTAGAGCAGGGATAATTACTATGCCTTCTTCGC
The DNA here is from genome assembly GCF_049350105.2 of Macaca mulatta. NCBI lineage: Eukaryota > Metazoa > Chordata > Mammalia > Primates > Cercopithecidae > Macaca > Macaca mulatta. Next base: position 9,342,639 of record NC_133419.1, read on the forward strand.
AAGAGCAGTGTGGACAAAAATAAACAATTAACTGGGCATGATGGCAGGCACCCAGCTACTTGGGAGGGTGGGGCAGGAGGATCACTTGAGCCCAGGAATTCAAGTGGCAACATGCGAGACCCCATCTCTACAAAAAAAATTTAAGTTAGCCAGGTGTGATTGCACACATCTGTGGTCCCAGCTACTCAGAAGGCTGAGGCAGGAGGATCCCTTGTGCCCAGGAGGTTGAGGCTGCAGTGAACTATGATCAAGCCACTGTACTCCAGCCTGGGCAACAGAGTAAGACCCTGTCTCAAAAAACACATTCTACAAATAAGAAAACAGGCCACGTGCGGTGGCTCACGCCTGTAATCCCAGCACTTTGGGAGGCAGAGGCGAGCGGATCATTGGAGGTCAGGAGTTCGAGACCAGCATGGCCAACATGGTGTTGGCCTGTCTCTACTAAAAATCCAAAAATTAGCCAGGCATGGTGGCGCACACCTGTAGTCCCAGCTCTTCAGGAGGCTGATGCAGGTGAATAGCCTGAACCTGGGAGGCAGAGGTTGCAGTGAGCCAAGATCATGCCACTGCACTCCAGCCTAGGCGACAGAGCTAGACTCTGTCTCAAAAACAAACTAACAAATAATAGAGTTTATTAGAATGCATCACCCATAGAAAGTATCTCTAATGCCTTAAACTTCTGTCTCAGGTATATTCGTGGGCATATGTGTTCTTGTTTGCTTTGTAACCCTGACTGGGCGGGGAGGTTAAAAAAAAGTTTGAAAATCTGCCGGGCGCGGTGGCTCACACCTGCAATCCCAGCACTTTGTGAGGCCAAGGTGTGCGGATCACGAGGTCAGAAGTTCGAGACCAGCCTGACCAACATGGTGAAACACCCCCTCTCTACTAAATACAAAAATTAGTCAGGTGTGGTGGCACGCCTCTGATCCCAGCTACTCAGGAGGCTGAGGCAGGAGAATCCCTTGAACCAGGGAGGTGGAGGTTGCAGTGAGCCAAGATCGAGCCACTGCACTCCAGCCTAGGCGACAGAGTCAGACTCAAAAAAAAAAAAAAAAAAAAAAGTTTTAAAATCACTGTTTAGGCCAACTCTCCCGTTCCACCCTTGCCCCTCCACTTTTATTCCTGAGACAACTAAGACCCCGAGATGGGCCCGAGGTCCCATGTCGGGGATTGGTGGATCTTGTGCTGTCCTGGGAGGCGCCTAATGGTGAGATGTTAAAGCTAATCTTTCTTTTCCCTACCTCCACTGTCATGGTGGGCTCCTGTCCCCACGCTCTGCCCAGCCGCCAGGACCGCGACTCACCCAGGTTATAGAGCAGAAAGAGGCCCTGGAAGGCTGGCTGGCGGGGGTGTGGTCCCGCGCCCCGCGCGTAGCAGCGCCGCAGCGAGCCGAAGCCCTCTTGCACCTGGGCCTGCAGCAGCACCGGGTCCGCAGGTCCCCGCGCCGCGTCGGGCCCGAGCCGCGCCACCACGGCCAGCAGCGTGGCCAGCGCCGCCTCCAGCACCACCGCTGCCTCGGCGTCGCCCGCGCCCTGCAGGGCCAGGTCCAGGCGCACAGCTCGCAAGCGGTCTGCCACGAAGCTGGCCACCTCGGCGCGGGCAGCGTCGGCGCTTTCCGCCACCTCACCCGCCAGGTAGCGTACCGTGGCCAGCAGCACGGAGGGCGGACGCAACTGGCTGGGTGGGGGCCGGGGCTTGCCGGCGGCGGGTCGGCTGTACTCCTTCACCGCGCGCTGCGGATCGGCGCGGGGCGGGTCCTGGCGGCACCCCGGCACCACTTCCAAGCGGTGTAGGCGGCGCTCCCTTTCGCGCTGGGCGCGCTCGGCGGCCGGGCACATGTCCGGGCAGGTGCCCATGGGCAGCTCGCAGCCGAGCATGAGGGGCTGCGGGGAGACGGTGGGCGCTCAGCATCCCGGGGACAGCGGTGCTGCGGGAAGGCAAGCGAGGCCGGCTGGGGGTGGGGAGCGGTGGGGCGGGGCTGAACCTGGCTGGGCCCGCCTGCCCGCCATGATCCCCGGCCTCCGGGCCGCCCATCGGGCCGCCTCTGTCCTCTCACCGGGTCCTGTGGAGTTGGCCTCCCGAGATGCACTGCGTTGTAGTCCAGCAACGCCTCTGCGGCTCCGCGCGCTCTGGGGCGGCTAACGGCCCCCATCGAGCTCCAGGTTCAGCTTTGCGCGCTCCCCTTAGTGTTTTTAACGGGTAGCCTTGGCCGCTCCCATGATACACCCGTGTAGTCCCTGCCGCCACCAACCGCTTTGTGGCGAGGAGGGGCGGGGCGGGACTGAGGCCACGCCTTCCAGCCCGCTGAGCAATCAGGATTTGACTTTGGGGCCTCGGAGACAGGTACCCCTGCTTTGGGTTCCTCTCCTTCGTCCCTTCCACCCAATAGACCGGCTTCATCGTCTTGTCATTCTCTATTTCCCTGGAGACTGTGCTATTTTCTAGCTCAGGGCTCAGCAAATGTTTTCTGCAAAGGGCCAGGTTGTAAATGTTTTGGGATTTGCAGGCGGCAAAGACTCAACTCTGCAACTGTTCAACAGCCGGTGTAGCGCGAACGCAGCCATCACAATACTGAATGAATTAGCCTGGTTGTGTTCCAACAAATTTTATTTATAGACTCTTAAATTTTATATAATTTTCACCTGTTACATATAAATTTCATCTGTCTTTCTGTCACAGAATATTATTTTGATTTTTTTAATCATTAAAAAAATGTAAAAACCACTGTAGCTCACAGGCCTTACATTAAAAAGGGGGTGGGCCAGATTTGGCTGCAGGTGGGAGTTTGCAGACCCCACTTCTAGAGGGGTAAACTAATGGTTTAATGACCACAGCTGCTGCTCACACATCCAGACAGACAGGCAGGGGCCGGGCATAGTGACTCATGCCTGTAATCTCAGCACTTTGGGAGGCTGAGGCGGGTGGATCACTTGAGGTCAGGAGTTTGAGACCAGCCTGGCCAACATGGTGTAACCCCGTCCCTGCTAAAAATACAAAATATTAGCTGGATATGGTGGCATATGCCTGTAATCCCAGCTACTAGGGAGACTGAGACAGGAGAATCGTTTGAACCTGGGAGGCGGAGGTTGCAGTGAGCCGCGATCACACCACTGCACTCCAGCCTGGGCGACTGAGTGAGACTCCATCTCAAGAAAAACACAAAAAGACAGGCAGGGTCAGAAGTGTGAGTCCTTGATTCCAAGGTGGCAAGTGTAATCAGGGAACTGAGAATTCATTATTTTTCTCATGCTTGGTCCAGTTACCTACAGAAATGGCCCCTGCGATTACAAGACCAGGAGGTGGGGCTAGGCCCTGGGGAGAGGAGAAGGGGCTGGCAGTGCAGGATCGAGAGTCCCAGGGAAGGGCCCACTCCCTGTTAGGGTGGGAGTTGAGACAGGTGCAGGCGCAGGATCTCCTCTGCCCGCTTCAGGTACTCAGCTGCCTTCTTCTTCACACCTTCCTGGCGGGCAGGCAACGGGTCACCTGTGGAGAGAGACTGCTCAGCTGAGGCACCTGGGCACTACTGGTCTAGTTGGAACCCTTGGTCTGGTCCTTTACAATTCACAGAGTATCACCATGTGCTTTTCCCTCTTCTCTGGGGCCCAGCGTCCATTCTTCCCATTCTACAAACAAGAAAACTGAGGCCATGCCGGGTGCAGTGGCTCACGGCTGTAATCCCAGCACTTTGGGAGGCCGAGGCAGGCAGATCACTTCAGATCAGGAGTTCGAGACCAGCCTGGCCAACATCACAAAACCCCGTCTCTACTAAAAATTCAAAAATTAGCCAGGCATGGTGGTGGGTGTCTGTAATCCCAGCTACTCAGGAGGCTGAGGCAGGAGAATCTCTTGAACCTGGGAGGTGGAGGTTGCAGTGAGCCGAGATTGTGCCACTGCACTCTAGCCTGTGACAAGAGCAAGACTCTCAAAAAAAAAAAAAAAAAAAAAAAGAAAGAAAGAAAAAAAAAAAAAGAAAACTGAGGCCACAAGAGGTGTTAAAACAAACAAACAAGCTGGGCGCAGTGGCTCACGCGTGTAATCCCAGCACTTTGGGAGGCCGAGACGGGAGGATCACGAGGTCAGGAGATCGAGACCATCCTGGCTAACACGGTGAAACCCCGTCTCTACTAAAAATACAAAAAATTAGCTGGGTGCGGTGGTGGGCGCCTGTAGTCCCAGCTACATGGGAGGCTGAGGCAGGAGAATGGCGTGAACCCGGGAGGTGGAGTTTGCAGTGAGCCAAGATTGCGCCACTGCACTCCAGCCTGGGCGACAGAGCAAGACTCTGTCTCAAAACAAACAAACAAACAAACAAACAATAAAGAAACAAAAATCTGCCCAGGTTACACAGCTGGTCAGTGAGGATCAAAAGGGCTCCTGCTCTGTGAATTGCTTGCTTTTTGCTCCCTTCATCACTGCCCCACCTGGGACCCAGGCCTGACCCTCCACCCTCAGTCCCTACTCACCGGGGACTCCCTGAAGCAAGACGTGTACACCATCTCGGTAGCCCTGGAGCGCGGCAGCATAAGCGCCTGCCTTCTCATCCCGCAGGGCCTGGGTGATGAGATCTGTGGCCTGGCTTAGATAGGCAGGGGTGGGCCCTCCTTCCCCGTCCTCTTCCTCCTCCTGCCCTCCTGGCTCCCAGGGTTCCTGGTCCAGCCTTGCTGACTCCACCTCCATCGTTGCCAGCTCAGCCACATGGGTGGGGCTGGGGGCTGCGCCTTCTGCAATTAGAAAGGGAGGACTCAGACCAGACTAGCCCTTCTTTTCTCAGGCCCTCTGCCCAACCCAAGACCTCTTTTGTTCATCAGGGTATCAGCCTGTCCCCAGTAGAGGGGACCAAGGCCAGAGCAATCCAGAAGTCGTCTGTGGATCAAAAACTGGCCATGATGTATTTGATAGATAGGGTTCATGTGCTTCTGTAAAAACAGCCTTACCGCCGGGTGTGGTGGCTCACACCTGTAATCCCAGTATTTTGGGAGGCCGAGGTGGGCGGATCACGAGGTCAGGAATCGAGACCATCCTGACTAACATGGTGAAACCCTGTCTCTACTAAAAATACAAAAATTAGCCGGGCATGGTGGCGGGCACCTGTGATCCCAGCTACTCGGGGAGGCTGAGGCAGGAGAATGGCGTGAACCCGGGAGGCGGAGCTTGCAGTGAGCCGAGATCGCGTCACTGCACTCCAGCCTGGGCGACAGAGCGAGACTCCGTCTCAAAAAAAAAAAAAAAACAACAACAATAACAAAAAAACACAGCCTTACCTTCCTAATTATGTCATTAGGTACACACTCACTTTAGTTTGTGAGCTCTGGGTCACTGGTCCTATTTCCCTCTTGACTCCAGTTGACCTAGAAATCCAAAAATCCCCTCCAGAAAGTTTCCCTGAAGAATGCTAGGCCAACAACACCAGGCTGAGGGTAGAAATGCTCCAAGCCTTGGAATAATCTTAGAATAGGAGACTTCGAGAATCTCAGGGGTTTTCTGAAGCCTTGCAGCTCCAGGCTCTGGGGACTCTCCCCATGGGCTGAGTGAGTCTCACTGGAGCTGCGTGTGAAGGGTCTTGAAAAGATCCTGGTTGGACAGTTGCTCATGCCTATAATCCAGCGCTTCAGGAGGCCGAGGTGGGAGGACTACTTGAGTGCAGGAGCTTGAGACCAGCCTGGGCAACATAGTGAGAGCTTGTCTCTAGAAAAAATCAAAAACTTAGCTGGGCGTGATGGTGCATGCCTGTGGTTCTGTCCCAGCTATTCGGGAGGCGGAGGTGGGGGGATCGCTTGGGCCTAGGAGGTAGAGGCTGCAGTGAGCCACGATCACACCACTGCCCTCTAGCGTGGTGACAGAGCCAGACCCTATCTCAAAAAAAAAAAAAAAGAAAAAGAAAAAGAAAAAAAAGAAAGGAAAAAAAAAAAAGAGAAAATAGAAAAGCTCCTGCCCAGGCAGGCGCTCAGCTGACACAAGGACAGAGCACTTGGATGCCTGCCACCCAGAGGCCAGACACAACAGCCCTGTGACACCAACACTGCCTTTCCCTCCCATTCCTTCTTCCCACTCCCCAACCCTGGAGAGGCAGTAGCAGGAACAGGAGGAAGCAGAACGAGAAAAGTGAGAGGCAGGGCACTTTGGCTCATACCTGTAATCTCAGCACTCTGGGAGGCCGAGGAGGGTGGATCACTTGAGGGTCAGGAGTTTTGAGACCAGTCTGACCAACATGAAGAAATCTCATCTCAACTAAAAATACAAAATTAGCCAGGCACCATGGCGTGTGCCTGTAGTCCCAGCTACTCGGGAAGCTGAGGCCAGAGAATCGCTTGAACCCGGGAGGTTGCAGTGAGCAGAGATTGCGCCACTGCACTCCAGAATGGACAACAGAGTGAGACTCTGTCTCAGAAAAAAAAAAAAAAGAATAACAGACATGGGCTCTCGCTATATTGTCCAGGCTGGTCTTGAATTCCTGGGATCTCCCTGCCTCAGCCTCCCAAAGTGTTGAGATTACAGGTGTGAGCCAATGTGCCAGGCCTTGGCGAATTTTAGAATGAAAAACTCCAGTGCCTCAGAGCTTGGGACTGTCAAGTCCCAGGATCTCACAGCAAGAAGGTGCCCAGGACCCTAACCTCCATCAGGGGGCCCTTCAATCTCCGGCATCCCCAAATGCCAGTGGCTCCAGGCCCCCAGAGGGGTTTCCCTTTGCAGCTGCTCTTTGAGCTCAGAACTCACTTCCATTGACCAGCAGGCTTCTTGCCTTCAGGATCTGCAGCCAGACCCTGGCCAGCCAGGAAATCCCACCACGAGCTTACAGCGAAGGAACTAAAATGTCCCAGAGCAGTGTGACCCGGCTCTTTCCAAAGCCTTCTCAGTGAGATGGCCCCAACGTGGGAAGTGCCTCCTTTCCTTCCTCATGGCTACTTGTTGCACAGGTGCATCCAGCACACCACACCACGAGCCCTGGCACGGAGCTGCTCATTCTCACTGAAGCTGCTCTTGGTCCACAGGGCAGCACTACTGAGGGGACGTCTTTCCCAGATCTGCGCAGGCACTGAGCAGGCTAGTGGGGCTCTGCCCTCCTCCCTGTCCTAAGGATGTCCTGCCCTGGCTCCTTCCCGGCTGACCCAGCTCATTACCTTCTTTGGAGAAGGGGTCGAAGAGGGCCAGCTCAGCCTCGGTGAGGGGGACTCGGGCAGGGGAACCAGACGCTTCCTCGGTGCTCTCACAGTTAAAGAGAAGATCCAGGGCCTCCTGGGCAGGGCTGGATGGTGGGGGGTCCACTGAGGAAGAGATAATTGGGGTCATGAATACCCGCATTTATTTCTCAGCTTTCAAAATGGAATTACTCTCTCTCTAAACCCTTGCAGCAACCATGGGCATAGACAAGCCCGTTATTAGGGTTTATGCCCATTTTACAGATTAAGAAACTGTAGTGCAGAGAAGGAAAAGGACCTGCCCAAAGTTCCTCAGCCAGTCAGTGATAGACCTGGACACACGCCCATTTCTCACTAAGACCACTGAGGAGTGAGTGTGGCCCCCTCCCCACTCTGTACCCTCCAGCCTTGGTTCCCTCCTCCCACCCTGATGTACCTGGCACCTCCAATTCCTCAAGGCCCCTCCTTTCTGCAGGGAGCGGCTGGGGTAGCCGGGGGTCATCAGGGGGCGGGGTGGGGATCAGAGGGGGTGGCAGGATGTGCAGGTCCCTGGACATCTCCGAGGGTCGGGTCACCTCCCCACCCTGCAGGACAGAAAGATCAGCCATGGGGAGTCATGGGGTGCAATCTGGTGGGTGGGTAAGTGGCCCAAGTTCTGGTAAGGTGGAAGGTGCACATACCCTGAAGAACTCCTTGAGCTGGGGGCTGTTGTTGAGCGCAGGTATGTGCACGGTGAAGCGAAGCAGGTCCTCTGCCCCCTTTCGCCGCTCCTCGATCACTGAGGCTTCAAATCGGCCTACAGCCCCCAGGACAAGGAACAGGGGAGAGTGGCGGTGACCTATAGGGGCTTCTGCCCTAAGGCCACTTTTCCTGGTCCTGCCTGAGATGCTCTGAGCAACTCACTGCCCTCCTACCCCTTCTCCCAGGAATCTTCTCTGGCTCCTCCTGGGGTGAGGGAGGGGCTTCCAGGACAGATCAATTTCCCTATTCATTCATTTGCCAGATGTTTACTGAGCACCTACTATATGCTAGACTCAGAAGGTGAACAGGGGAGGAACAAGTCTCTGCCCTTGTGAGTATCACATCCTACACAGGGGGAGCTAGGTAGTTAACAAGAAACAAAAACATTTCTGATGGCTTTGATCTAATGAGGAGAAAAGTAAGGCTCAGAGAGGGAAAGTGACTTGCCCAAGGTCACACAGCAAGTAGCCCCCATTTGTTTTTTGAGACAAGGCCTGGCTCTGTTATCTAGGCTGGTGTGCAGTGGCACAATCTCAGCTCACTGCAACCTCTGCCACCTGGGATCAAGCCGCCCTCCTGCCTCAGCCTCCCAAGTAGCTGGGACTATAGGTGCACACCACCATGCCTGGCTAATTTTTGTATTTTTTGTAGAGATGGGGTTTTACCATGTTGCCCAGGCTGGTCTTGAACTCCTGAGCTCAAGTGATTACCTTGCCTTGGCTTCCCAAAGTGCTGAGATCACAGGTGCGAGTCACAGTTTCACTGCTCTGTCCTAGGTATTATGCAGTGCAGGCTAACTCTGGTCCAGTTACTGTGTGGCCATTCTGTGGTACTTCCCCACTGGCCTGGCATAACCTGACAACAGCAATCTTTCACCTTGCCTCAAAAGAACAAAAGAACATCTTGGCCAGGCGTGGTGGCTCACACCTATAATCCCAGCATTTTGGGAGGCCAAGGCAGGTGGATCACTTGAGGTTAGGAGTTCAAGACCAGCCTGGCCAACATGGTGAAACCCCGTCTCTACTAAAAGTAAAAAAATTAGGTGTGGTGGCGCACACTACTTGGGAGGCTACTTGGCTACTTGGGAGGCTGAGGCAGGAGAATCACTCAAACCTGGGAGGGCAGAGTTTGCAGTGAGCTGATATCATGCCACAGGACTCCAGCCTGGGTGACAGAGTAAGACTCTGTCTCAAAAAACAAAAACAAAAACCAACAACAACAAAGAACATCTCACGTGAGTACGCAGACGCGAGCAACTGTTCAGCACTGTCTAATACAGATATGAGCTACATATGCAATTTTACATTTTCTAGCAGCTACATTAAATAAAAGGAAAAAAGAAACAACTTTTTTTTTTTTTTTTTTTGAGACGGAGTCTCACTCTGTCGCCCGGGCTAGACTGCAACGACGCAATCTTGGCCTCCCAGGTTCAAGCGATTCTCCTGCCTCAGCCTCCTGAGTAGCTGAGTTTACAAGCGCCCGCCACTACACCCAACTAATTTTTTGTATTTTTAGTAGAGACAGGGTTTCACAAAGTTGGCCAGGCTGGTCTCGAACTCCTGATCTCGTGATTCATTTGCCTCAGCCTCCCAAAGTGCTGGGATTACAGGTGTGAGCCATCATGCCCAGCCACAAGTTAATTTTAATATTTTATTTAACCCAATATATCCCAAATATTCTCACTGCAACATGTAATCAATATAGTAAGTATTGAGATAGGCTGGGTGCAGTGTCTCAGGCGTGTAATCCCAGCACTTTGGGAGGCCAAGGCGGGCAGAGCAGCTGAGGTCAGGAGTTCAAGACCAGCCTGGCCAATGTGATGAAACTCCGTCTCTACTAAGAATACAAAAATTAGCCAGGTATGGTGGTGTGCACCTGTAATCCCAGCTACTCAGGAGACTGATGCAGGAGAATCCTTTGAACCTGGAAGGTGGAGGTTGCAGTGAGCCAAGATAACACCACTACACTCCAGCCTGGGTGACAAAGTGAGGCTGTCAACAACAACAAAAAATTGAAAAAAAAGGAAAATAAAATAGAGCTAATAAAGACAGGATTTTTGTTGTTTTTTTTTTGAGATGGAGTTTCACCTCGGCTTCCCAAAGTGCTAGGATTACAGGTGTGAGCCACCACGCCCGGCCCAACAGGAATGTTAAAAGGTGCAATACACAGTAAGTGTTAGGCTGCTCTGAGCCTCAGTTCCCCCATCTGTCAAATGAGGTCATCTCTAAAAGCCCTTCCAAACATGTCTCTGCCCAGAGTTTCAGGCCCTCTCTATCCAGCCCCCACTGGCAGAGGTCCCCTTTTGTCCAACGCTCCCTTCATCTTTGGCCTGAGTGCCCCGATCTAACACTCACCGAACACCTGGGCCCGGGGGAACGCAGGGAACTCCTCAAGGCGGCGGAAGAGGTTGCGGTGGGTGTAGGCCAGGTCTCCATGCAGCTTGCGGAAGTCGCTGTACCGCTTCCAGACCACCACCTACGAGGGACATGAGACTTGCCCAGAACCGGCAATGGTGGGAGGCAGCCGCCCCCGGTGCCCAGCCTGCCCCCAGGGTGGGTGAGGATCAGGATGCAGCTGCAGCAGCCCCTTGCCCAGGGACAGGGAGGAAGGAGGGCCGGTGTCCAAGCAGAGTTACCAGCTGCCCCTTGACAGTTTCCAGATCTGGAACTGCAGAATGGGCCCTCTTCCTCCCAGGAGCCTCACCTCTTTGACATCCTCTGGGTCCTTCTTTGAGATGAACTGAGAAAGAAAGGCAAGAGCTGGTTGAGACCAGAGACCGCCATCTGACACCCTCTCACCCCGTTTGCCCCAGGTGCCTCCTAGTCCCCCTCATGGGGCAATGGCCTTTGGCCTTTGGCCTCTGGCTTCAAGGCATCCTGGCTTTAAGCCTTTCCATATAATTTTAGAAACTTTTCCTACTATGTACCTCAGTTTCTCCATCTGTCAAATAGAAGGACCTCTAAAGGCCCGTCTGGACTGCTCCAACCTCAGCCCAACTTTTTTTTTTTGAGATGGAGTCTTGCTCTGCCGCCCAGGCTGAAGTGCAGTGGTGCACTCTCAGCTCACTACCACCTCTGCCTTCAAGGTTCAAGCGATTCTCCTGCCTCAGCCTCCCAAGAAGCCGGGATTACAGACATGCACCACCACGCCTGCTAATGTTTGTATTTTTAGTAGAGATGGGGTTTCACCATGTTGGCCAAGCTGGTCTGGACTCGTGACCTCAAGTGATCCGCCCACCTCGGCCTCACACTTACAGGCGTGAGCACCCGGCCATCAGCACAATTTTTATCCCGGTTCCTTGAACAGGCGATGGCCCTGCATCTCCTTCTGAAACCAAAGAACCCCAAGTCTCCAAAGAAGGGAGGTTCTGCCTCAGGAACCTCCTTCCCTGAGGGAGAAGGTCCTGTGCTTCAGCGCCCTGGACACAGAAGAAACCATCGCTGGAGCTGAGGTCCCTGGAAGGGCAGACTTGGGTCTGAAGTGAAAACGAGATTCAGTTTTCATCATGTTATGTTCATAATAATTTTAAAATAATGCCCTATGGTTTAGGGTACTTGACAGTTTAATAATATATCCTATGCCAGGCACGGTGGCTCAAGCCTGTAATGCCAGCACTTTAGGGGACCCAGGTGGGCAGATCACTTGAGTCCAGGAGTTTGAGACCAGCCTGGGCAACATAGTGACACCCAATAGCGGCAAAAAATACACAAAATTAGCTGGGTGTGGTGATGTGGCACACCTGTAGTCCCAGCTACTTGGAAGGCTGAGGTGAGAGGATCACTTGAGCATGGGAAGCAGAGGTTGCAATGAGCTGAGATCACACCACTGCACTCCAGACTGCAGAGTGAAACCCTGTCTCTTACACACTAAATAAATAAATAAAAACATCTATTCCTTATCCTAGATCCCACTGAGGCAGACACAATTAACATGCCCATTTAAGAGATAAGGAAATGGAGGCTTTGAGAGGTGTGGCCATAGAAGATCACACACTAGGTAAGAAAGATTGCTGGAACTAAAACTTTGGACTTGGCTTTTGACAACAGAGACTTGCCTAAAATATTCTGGTAAAAGAAACTATTTAAAAACCATTGAGTGGTCAGGTGTGGCGGCTCATGCCTGTAATCCCAGCACTTTGGGAGGCCGAGGTGGGTGAATCACTTGAGGTCAGGAGTTCAAGACCAGCCTGGCCAACATGGTGAAATCCTGTCTCTACTAAAAATACAAAAATTAGCCAGGCGTGGTGGCAGGTGCCTGTAGTCCCAACTACTCAGGAGGCTGAGGCAGGAGAATCACTTGAATACAGGAGGCAGACGTTGCAGTGAGCTGAGATCACGCCACTCAACTCCAGCCTGGCAACACAGCGAGACTCTATCTAAAAAAAAAAAAAAATTCTATAATTTTTTTTTTTTTTTGTATTTTTAGTAGAGACGGGGTTTCACCGTGTTAGCTAGTCGGACCTAGGGCCTGACACTGTGTAGTGCCACAGGAAGCTAGGTACGGTGTGGCCTGTAATCCTAACACTTTGGAAGGCCAAAATGAGAGGATTGCTTGAGGCCAGGAGTTTGAGACCAGCCTGGGCAACATGGCAAAACTGTGTCTCTACAAAAAAATTTAAAATTAAGCTAGGCATGGTGGCACATGCCTGTAGTCCTAGCTACTCAGGAGGCTGAGGCAGGAGGACGGATTGAATCCAGGAACTTGAGGCTGCAGTAAGACGCGAATCATGCCACTGCACACCAGCCCAAGTGACAGAGCAAGACTCTGTCGCAAATAAAATAAAATAAAATAAAATAAAAATATAGGCCAGGTGCGGTGGCTCATGCCTGTAATTCCAGCACTTGGGGAGACCGAGGTGGGAGGATCACTTGAGGTCAGGAGTTCGAGACCAACCTGGCCAACACAGTGAAATCCTGTCTCTACTAAAAACACAAAAAGTAGCCGGGTATGATGGCACACGCCTATAATCCCAGCTACTCAGGAGGCTGAAGCAGGAGAACTGCATGAACCCAGGAGGTGGAGGCTGCAGTGAGCTGAGACAGTACCACTGTACTTCAGCCTGGGCAACAGAGCAAGACTCTGTCTCAAAAAATATACACAAGGCCGGGCGCGGTGGCTCAAGCCTGTAATCCCAGCACTTTGGGAGGCCGAGGCGGGCGGATCACAAGGTCAGGAGATCGAGACCACAGTGAAACCCCGTCTCTACTAAAAATACAAAAAATTAGCCGGGCGCGGTGGCGGGCGCCTGTAGTCCCAGCTACTCAGGAGGCTGAGGCAGGAGAATGGCGGGAATCCGGGAGGCGGAGCTTGCAGTGAGCCGAGATCGCGCCACTGCACTCCAGCCTGGGAACAGCGTGAGACTCCGTCTTAAAAAAAAAAAAAAAAAAAAAAAAATATATATATATACACACACACATATATATATAGAGAGAGAGAGAGAGACAGAGGGAGAGTGAGAGAATGTGCTTTATATTTTATATATTTATTATATATAATACATTGTATATATAATATGTATAAAAATATATCAAAATAATGCATGTTGCTTGGTTTAAAAAGCCAATGGGAGGCCAGGTGTGGTGGCTCACACCTGTAATCCCAGCACTTTGGAAGGGTGAGGCCGGTGGATTACTTGAGGTCAGGAGTTCCAAACTAGCCTGGCTAACAAGGTGAAACCCCATCTCTACCAGAAAATACAAATATTAGCTGGGCACGGTGGCAGGCGCCTGTAGTCCCAGCTACTGGGGAGACTGAGGCAGGAGAATGGTGTGAACCCGGGAGGCGGAGCTTGCAGTGAGCCGAGATCGCGCCACTGCACTCCAGCCTGGGCGACAGTGCAGACTCCATCTCAAAAAAATAAACAAATAAACAACAACACAAAAAAGCCACTGGGAAGACTTATAATAAAAGGTTACAGTTCCTTGCCACATCCTTCCTACCCCAACCCCACCTCCAGTCTATCTTCCCAGGGACAACGTTTTTATTTGCATTTTTTAAAAGGGGTGTGTGTGTATGTGTGTGTGTGCATTTTAATATTGAGCTGGGGTCTCACTGTGTTGCCCAGGCTCATCTTGAACTCCTAAACTCAAGCAATCTGCTCCCTCAGCCTCCCAAAGTGCTGGGATTTACACGCATGAGCCACTGAGCCCGGCCTTATTTGCATTTATTTTTAGGCATGGAAAAGACAAACGATTTGGGGAAAGCATATTTTAAATAGCTAAGATTCTGCACTTAGACACTTTATAAGTGTCCTTACGTGCCTGCTTTGCTTTTATAGTTAACTAATGCACCAGCTTAATAGTCGCCTAGTTGAAAATTCTAAAAGTACAAAAAACTTACAGTAAAAAGTCTTCCCCAACTTCTGTCCCCAGTGACACAGTTCTTCTCCCTGGGGACCTTCTTGTTACCCGTTCTTGTATATCATTCTACAGGTGTCCTGTTTTACTATTTTTAATTATTTTCATGGTTTCCTCCATGTCTCTCTATAAATTGTGCTTATGATGTTGCTATCGCTTCATATATCAACTCTAGCCTTTCTCTCTTCCTGCTGTGACCTTGATATGGCGACTTACTCCTTAAGTCCTTCCGAACTGCATGAATTTTTTTTAACCATTGACCAGTATTATTTTCTGAAAAATTAAATACGGTTAAATTCGTTAAAGGGATTTTATGTAAGATCAAACAAACCAATAAACAAAACTTACTCTACGAGACTGGAGTACTAATAATTGGGTTAAACCAGAGTTTTCATGTTAGTTTACAGAAATTCACAGTCTGATGCCCAGACACTACACGCCGGGCGTGGGCATACACGCCTTGCTTGTCCGGGAACGGCCATCCACGCCCTTTTAAAAAAAGACAGCGCCCCCTCAGGGCCCCGCCCCGCTGATGGTTAAAGAAGTAAACGAACCCTTGTACTGCAACCGCCGCTTAAAGGGGAAACCCATTTCTGTCGTCTAAAAAGGGAGTGGTGGCTGCAGCGCCTTTCCTTAAGGTAAAACTCGGCGCCCCTCTAGTTAAAAGGGTAAAGTACGCGCTGGGCCCCACCTCACCTGCGCGGTTACTTTGTACTCGGTGTAGCCCTTGGGGTGCGTCCTGGGGTCCGACACTGTGTAGTGCCGCAGGAAGTCATCCTTCGCCTGGCGGGACATGAAACCGAGCTGGAGCGGAGCGGACTCCGCTTCCTCCCTGTCCCCACCCCTCCGGCCCGGCCTCCGACCGCCGCCGCCTCGCCTGGGCCTGCGCCCTTCTTCCTCCGGCCCAGGGATTTTATCGCAAGTGACAGCGCTGTTCCGATCCCGGGTGCGCGGCCAAGGGAGCGTCTGAAAAGTTCCTTCTCTGTGGTGAAGCGTAAACCCAAGTCATTGGAAAGATTGGTGGGGGAGGTTGTGATCACTCGTCTCATTTCTGCCGGGTGATCAAGCCCACCCTATCCAAGCGTAAACCCTTGTCACAGTCCTCCAAAGGACCTCTCCCCTGCTTCCCAAATCCCTGCTTTCATTCATCCACCCAACTCCTATTGTGCCCATTATGTGCAGGACAACGTCAAATTATTTCCCTGTCAGGATTCCCTAATTCATGTTTTCTGGAAAGTAGGGAAGCAAAGAACGCTGGAGAAGCAGGATGGTGTCATGGGCTCTGAGTCACTACTCTTACTAGCTGTAGGAGTTTCCCATAACTACTCAGCCTCAGTTTCTCATCTGTAGAATGGAGATGTTTGTAATAGAATCTATGTAGGTCAGTGGAGCTTTCTTGCAATGGACTTGCTGCCAGAACACAGGTGTCGTGAAAATCACCATTAAATCAAAGCCAAAATGGGGGTTTGGTGCCGTGGCTCACACCTGTAATCCCAGCATTTTGGGCGGTGGAGGCAGGTGGATCACTTGAGGTCAGGAGTTCAAGACCTGCCTGTCCAACATGGTGAAACCCCATTTCTACTAAAAATACAAAAATTAGCTGGGCGTGGTGGCGCACACCTGTAATTCCAGCTACTCCAGAGGTGGAACTGGCCGATGGCTTTAGCTCAGGAGGTTGAGGCTGCGGTGATCTGCAATCGCACCACTGCACTCCAGCCTGGGCAACAGAGTGAGACTCCATCTCAAAAGAAAGGGTGCAGGGGAAGGAAAAGACTCAGCTCAACATTGTCATCTGATTTGGGCAAGTCCACCACTACTGGCTATCTGATTTACAAGTGTGATGGGATCCACAAAAGAACCATCGAAAATTTTGAGGAGGCTGCTGAGATGGGAAAGGGCTCCTTCAAGCATACCTGGGTCTTGGGTAAGCTAAAAGTTGAACGTGAGAGTGCTATCACCACTGCTACCTCCCTGCTGGCAATTAAGACCAGTCAGTACTGGTCTTATGTGACCATCATCAATGGCCCAGGATGCAGAGACTTTACCAAAAACCTGATTACAGGCACATCTCAGGCTAACTGTGCTGCCCTGATTGTTGCTGCTAGTGTTGGTGAATTTGAAGCTGGTATTTCCAAGAATGGGCAGACACGTGAACACACCCTTCTGGCTTACACGCTGGGTGTGAAACTAATTGTTGGTGTTAACAAAATGGATCCCCATGGGCCATTCTAAAGAGGAGAGATGGGGGCCGGGCGTGGTGGCTCACACCTGTAATCCCAGCACTTTGGGAGGCTGAGGTGGGTGGATCACGAAGTCAGGAGCTCAAGACCAGCCTGACCAAGATGGTGAAACCCCATCTCCACTAAAAATACAAACATTAGCTGGGCCTGGTGGCGGGCACCTGTAATCCCAGCTTCTTAGGAGGCTGAGGCAGAGAATTGCTTGAAACCGGGAGGCAGAGGTTGCAGTGAGCTGAGATCGTGCCACTGCACTCCAGCCTGGGCAACAGAGTGAGACTCCATCTAAAAAAAAAAAAAAAAAAAAAAAAGAAGAAGAGGAGCGATGGGATAAATCATTAAGGAAATCAGCACCTACATTAAGAAATTGGCTACAACCCTGACATAGTAGTATTTGTGCCAATATCTGGTTGGAGTGGTGACAACAGGCGGGAGCCAAGAGCTCACATGCCTTGGCTCAAGGGATGGGAAGTCACCTGTAAAGATGGCAATGCTGTGGAACCACGCTGCTCAGAAGCTCTAGATCGCATCCTACCAACTCACAAGCTCTTGGTTCTGCCCTTCCAGATGTCCGCAATATTGGTGTTATTGATACTGTCACTGTGGGCCATGTGGAGACTGGTGTTCCCAGACCCGGCATGGGTTTTGAGACCTTTGCTCCAGTAAGTGTTAGAATTGAAGCAAAAATCTGTTGAAATGCAGCATGAAGCTGGGAAGCTTAAATATAATACATAGTATTTAGTGCAAAGGAAGCATTGTGAATAGCTACTCTTGTTCCTGGAACTCAGGTGTACAGGTGCGGTGCCTTGGTCTTCAGAAAGAAGCAAAGCATGGCTTGGGGCTCATGCCTGTAATCCCAGCACTTTGGGAGGCCAAGGCGGGAGGATTACTTGAGGCCAGGAGTTCGAGACCAGCCTGGGCAACAGGCTGCCCCTGATTTCATGAGAAATTTAAACATTTAAAAATCATGCCTGTAATCCCAGCACTTTGGGAGGCCGAGTCAGGCGGATCACTTGAAGTCAGGAGTTCAAGACCAGCCCGGTCAACATGGTGAAAACCCATCTCTACTAAAAATACAAAAATTAGGCTGGGCGCGGTGGCTCACGCCTGTAATCCCAGCACTTTGAGAGGCCGAGGCAGGCGGATCACAAGGTCAGGAGATCGAGACCATCCTGGCTAACACGGTGAAACCCCGTCTCTACTAAAAATACAAAAAACTAGCCGGGTGTGGTGGCGGCGCCTGTAGTCCCAGCTACTTGGGAGGCTGAGGCAGGAGAATGGCGTGAACCCGGGAGGCGGAGCTTGCAGTGAGCTGAGATCCGGCCACTGCACTCCAGCCTGGGCGACAGAGCGAGACTCCATCTCAAAAAAAAAAACAAAAAAAACCCAAAAATTAGCCAGGTGTGGTGGCGGGCACCTATAATCCCAGCTACTCGGGAGTATGGGGCAGGAGCGTTGTTTGAACCCGGGAGGCAAGAGGTTGCAGTGAGCTGAGATCGCGCCATTGCTCTCCAGCCTGGGCGACAAGAGCGAAACTCTGTATCAAAAAAAAGAAAAAGAAAGAAAGGGGGGCGAGGGAGAGAGAGAGAGAGAGAAAGAAAGAGAAAGAGAAAGAAAGAGAAAAAGAAAAAGAAAAGAAAGAAAGAAAAGAAAGAAAGAAAGAAAGAAAGAAAGAAAGAAAGAAAGAAAGAAAGAAAGAAAGAAAAAAGAAAAGAAAGAGAGAAAGAAAGATTAATTAGCTGGGCATGGTGGCGTGGGCCTGTAGTCCCAGCTATTCTGGAGGCTAAGGCAGGAGGATAACTTGAACCTGAGAGTTCAAGGTTACAGTAAGCTATGATGGAGTCACTGAGTTCAAGGTGGCAGTGAGCTATGATCATGCCACTGCACTACAGCCCGGGCAACACAGTGAGATGCTGTCTCAAAAAAAAAAAAAAAAAAAAAGCAGACTCCAGGTCAAACTCTGGAGGGTCTGAACTGGGTAGTTCATCTAGCAGTTGCTCAGGAGGACGCCAGGGATGGGGGATGTCCCCTCATGCAACACACACCAGAAGTCCTCTGAAGACCCCTTCAGACACTGCTCCCCTCTCCAAAGTTCCCTCGGCAGGGATATTATCCCAGTTTCCTTCTCACCGATCTTTCCCTCCCTCTCTGGCTCAGTGTCTCCCACACTCTTCCCTTTACCCTTCTTTCTCCCTGTCCTCTCCAAGCCCTTTTCCATCTAGAGCAATATAGCCCCTGGCCTTCTCCAGATCTCCCACCCCACCAGTTCCCTCACCAGGAGGAGCAAAGAGAAGGCGGCAGTGGAGGCCGGGCATGGTGGCTCACACCTGTAATCCCAGCACTTTGGGAGGCCGAGGCGGGTGGATCACCTGAAGTCGGAAGTTCAAGATTAGCCTGACCAACATGGAGAAACCCCGTCTCTACTAAAAATACCAAATTAACCGGGCATGGTGGTCCATGCCTGTAATCCCAGCTATTCGGGAGGCTGAGGCAAGAGAATTGCTTGAACCCAGGAGGCGGAGGTTGTGGTGAGCCGAGATCGCGCCATTGCACTCCAGCCTGGGCAACAAGCGTGAAACTCCGGCTCAAAAAAAAAAAAAGGCGGCGGCAGTGGAGCAGGAGAGGCTGCAGGGGCACCGCGCTGGGCTGCCCACCATGCTCCTCCAGGGTCTGCTCCCCAAGCTCACCCAGGGTAGGGTATGCTTGACCATGTGGTGGAGACCTTTGTGATGAATATCACCTTGTTATTTTCATATTTGTCTCTGTGAATAGTTCACCTTTTATTTATTTTTTTGAGACGGAGTCTTACTCTGTTGCCCAGGCTGGAGTGCAATGGCGCAATCTCGGCTCACTGCAACCTCTGCCCTCTGGGTTCAAGTGATTCTCCTGCCTCAGCCTCCTGAGCGGCTGGGATTACAAGCACACACCACCATGCCCGGCTAATTTTTGTATTTTTTTGGTAGAGATGGGGTTTCATCACGTTGGCCAAGCTGGTCTCGAACTCCTGACCTCAAGTGATCCACCCACCTCGGCCTCTCAAAGTGCTGGGATTACAGAAGTGAGCCACTGCGCCCGGCCTAATTCACCTTTTCAAGAAAAGCATTGTTTCCTAAGGGCACCTGGGAGGACGTGAACACTGGGGTGACACATATGTCAGTGGGTGGCTGACTTCACATTAGTTGAATTTGCGTACAGTCCTACTGGTTCAAATAATCATAATTATAGCTGACACTTACACAATACTTATGACATACAAGACACCAACTCATTCGGTCCTCCTCCCAACACTAGAAGGGAAACTGAGGCACGGAGAGGCTAGGCAAGTTGCTCAGCATCCACCAGCGAGTGGCAGGCCAGGATTTGGCTCCAGAGTCCAGGTTTAAGAGCCTGCAGACCACCAGGTCTGTCTTGCAAGGAGGACAGGGCAGGGGCTTCTAATTTTGTACCCTGAAGGGCAGTTTCTTCATGTTCTAAGCTTGTCCACGCAACATTCACTTCCCTTCTTCCACACCTTTTTTTTTTTTTTGAGACGGAGTTTCACTCTTGTTGCCCAGGCTGGAGTGCAATGACGCAATCTCAGCTCACTGCAACCTCTGTCTCGCAGGTTTAAGCGATTCTCCTGTCTCAGCCTCCCGAATAGCTGGGATTACAAACATGAGCCACCATGCCTGGCTAATTTTGTACTTTTAGTAGAGACAGGGTTTCTCCGTATTGGTCAGGTTGGTCTACAAACTTCCGACCTCAGGTGATCTGCCCACCTTGACCTCCCAAAGTACTGGGATTACAGGCGTGAGCCACCGCACCCAGCCCTTTCTTCCACTTTTAAGGAAACCTAGGCTGGGCATGGTGGCTCACGCCTGTAATCCCAGCACTTTCCTAGCACTTTGGGAGGCCAAGGTGGGAGGATCACCTGAGCCCAGGAGTTTGAGACCAGCCTGGGCAACACGGCAATACCCCATCTCTACAAAATAAAAAATTAGCTGGGCGTGGTGGCACAAGCCTGTAGTCCCAGCAAGGAGATGGGAGGATGGCTTGAGCCTAGGAGGTCAAGGCTGCAGTGAGCTGTGATCATGCCACTGCACTCCAGCCTGGGTGACAGAGGGAGGCTCTGTCTCAAAAAAAAAGGAAACCCAGATTTTGCACAGGTCTCTACCCCTCCACAAAAGGATCCTAGTGCCAGCTTCAGAGTAAATCCCAGTGTCTCTTCCTCACCTTTTGATAATAGCATTCAACTTTCCTTTGGGAAAACTGCCCTTCTTCCATTGGATATACTCTGCTGGGAGGGTTGTTGGGCCACAAATCCACATCAAAAGATAATCGTGAGCCTCAAGCTGCGCCAGGCAGGCTGCCTCTCCTTGGCATTTGAATTTTGAGCAGAGAGACAAAAATTGAAGACAATTAGGCCTGAGCTATTTCGGGAGGCAGCAGGGTAGGTATAGTGACCAAGTGTGCTGGGTTCGAGTCCAGCTCCCTCACTTCCTAGCTGCGTGGCTTTGAGGAAGTCACTTAACCTCCTGGAGGAAATGTCATCCAGGAGCCAGTCGATACCAGGCAGCATGTTCTTCCCAGCAACGGGGCTGCAGCCCTCGATGTACCAGTGGTGGCTGTAGAGTTCAGCTCCAGGGCCTGGGAGGACAAAGGTACTGGTGGTGGCCAGTGCCTCCCCTCAGCCCCTTCCCTCCCTGCTCAAGGGTCAGCCCATCCAGGAAGCCTCCCCTGGCCCCTGGGAGAGCTTATCTGTTCCCCGGGGCACCTGAGCTCTCTGTACAGTCCCACGCCAGTGCCACCCCTTAGTGTCCCATATAAAGGGGGGTCTTGATAGGCAGCACTGCATAGGGCTGTCCCTAACTGCATTGCTGAATGGGTAGTACTTAGAACAGAACCCTGCAGAGTAAGCAGCTGTTAGGACCCTGGGCCGTGAAAACATCCACCAGTCTTGCCACTTGGACTGGACCCCTGGGGTGGCCTCATTTCCTATCCTTTCCCAGCCTGGCACTGGTTCCGAGTTCCTGTCGCCTTCAGGAAAGGACTCAGCTACCCCTACCTGATGTGGCCCCCTCCCGCCCTCTGGCTGCACTCCCTCCCACACATGACTCTATGCCCCTCCCCATTTCCCAAGAGCCTTTGCTCTTCATGCCTGTCCTGTGATCCCCTCTGCCTGAACCTCTGCTGGCCTCATACAGCTATTCAGGTTGTCCACTGCACATGGGGTCCTGGCTACAACAGAGAATTGGGAGCTGAATTTCAGCCCATGTTCCATTCAAAAAGTTGGAGCCCTGGTCTGGAGCTGTGTCCCTTTTTCTAATTCATACCTATGAGAGTTGGAGTTCCCCTGGTGAACCGTCTTCCCCTTTCTCTACCTGGAAAACTACTCACATTTTATTCCCAGTTTTAACATGACCTCCTCTAGGAAGCCTGCCTGGACTCCTCTGGATGGAATCAGTTGCACCGTGTCCCATGCTTCTATAACTTTTTTTGCATCCCTTTGACATAGCCGCAGCTCACCATTGACTGCAATGGTCTGTTCCTTTCTGTCCCCTGCTGGATTGTGGGTCCCAGGTGGTCTCTAACGCTGTTGAATCAACAAATGACTCAGCCAGGAATCAGGGCAAGGAGTGGTTTATTTCACAGCTGAGTGAAGGATGAGGCCCACAGCCTCGGTAGCAGCAGTAGCAGCTCCTCCCCGCCCAGTCCTCTTTTCTTGGTATGGTAGCCAAAGGCCAGGCCAGGAGCCAGGGAAACAGCCAGGGCACAGCCCTCCCGCCACAGGAGCTGGGTGGCCACAGAGCAGCAGCGGGCAGCAGTAGCAGCAGCAGGTTGGGGTGGAGGAGGGGGAGTGTTAGTTTGGCTGGCTGACTCCCATGCCCCCATGGATAGTGTTTGGTGAGGGTTGGGGGACCTGGACTGCTAGGTGGAGGGACATCTGGAGTGGCTCAGTCAGCTGTGAAGATGCGGCTGGAAATGTCATCCAGGAGCCAGTCGATGCCTGGCAGCAGGTTCTCCCCGGTGACGGCGCTGCAGCCCTGGATGCACCAGTGGTGGCTGCGGATGGAGTCCAGCTCCAGGGCCTGGAAGAACAAAGGTGCTGATGGTGGTGGTCAGTGACTGCAGACCCTGCCTTCCCTCAGCCCCTTCCCTCCCCAGCCCAGAGGAGCTCCATGCCTCCCTCAAGGCCCTGTTCCAGGTCATCCCATCCAGGAAGCCCCGCTGGTCCCTGAGAGACTTTGTCAGCCCCCAGGGGCACCTGGGCTCTCTGTCCAGTACCACACCAGTGCCGCCCCTTAGTGATGTAAATGCAACACGGGCTCTTGAGCATCCACCAGGATCTGGGCATCATGCCAGGAGCCCCACACATCCTCTCTCATTCTCCTCAAGTCCTCATGAGCCAGGGATTGTGTCAGCCATTTCACCAAGGAGGAAACCAAAGTTCAGAGAGGTTAAGCAACCTGCCTAAGGGCACATAGCTCATAAGTGGCACAGCCAAGATTTTAACGCTGCTCTTTCTCACTGTGGTGCTTGAGCACTAGAATCATGGTTAAAATGTGGGCTCTGGGGTCAGACAGGCTTCTGGTCTATTTAGTGGCTGTGTGACCTGGGACAAGTTACCTAATCTCTCTGAGCCTGCTTCACCATGTGTAAAATAATAGTTCTTACCTCATGAGGTTGTTGTGAGAATGAAATGAGTTAATCCATGCAAGGAGCAGAGCATACTGAAAGCACTCTGTTTGTGCTGGCTACTGTTAGCCTGTGAACAACACATGTGCAGTTCTGTCTTCCCCAGGCTGTGGGCCACCCCATGCCTTATTAATCACTGGATCCCCAGTGCCCTGCATAGGTCCTGCCACCTAGCAGGGGCTAATAAATGCTTTTATTATTACTTTTTTTGGTTATTTTTAATAAATGCTTTTAAAATAAAAAAAGTGAGCCCCTTTCTCTCAGTGGGCCTGTCCCAGGGCCTGGACTCACCTCGCGGATGGCGTTAGAGGACAGTGCTCCAGGCAGGTCCTGCTTGTTGGCAAAGATGAGGAGGGTGGCTCCGGCCAGGCGCTGGGGAAGAGAAGACAGAGGGGTGGGGTGGGGACTCAGAGGACAGCCTGACCCCTCCTCTAACGGCCCAGAGCATCTGGGGTGAAGGATCGACCTGGAAGATCAAGGTGAGGCCCTGTGGTGGTGGGAGAGGCCCAGGAGTGAGTTTGTGGACATAGCCATCAAGGCTGGACCACATGGGCGATGGCAGTTCTGGGCCAGGGTTCTGGTTCCAGTCAACCACCACAGGGGACACCGCTGTCCCCCATGCTTCAGCTTCCTCTTCCATAAACAGGGAGGGGTGCTGGATAAGATGATCCCTGAGCTCTCTGTGGTTCTAGACTGCTCCAATCTGATGACCAGACGTGCACAGAGAATGTGATCTCTCCCGCTTCTGGGTTCACACAGCCCTTTAACCGTTCCACTCCCGACAGGCCACGCCGTCCACCTCTGATTCTAGTTGTTTCCACATATGCATCTGTTATTGGGAGATGTGGGTGGACGGGTCTAACCCTTGGGCCTTGACCTGCCTTGACCAGCATCTGATGGCCCTGATCTCATTTGACCTGCTTCACTCACACAGGAGGTGTGTGCAGTGTGCCCAGGACAATCCCGAGTCTGCCTGCAGAATCCCCCCTTTCACTCTCACAAGTGTCCTCATTTTCAACTAAATGCAATGTTGTAGCTTCAATCAAACACTGGAAACAGAAAGTATATTAGTGGAAAAACTGGTGAAATTCAAATAAAATCTGTAATTAAGATAATAGTAATTCACCAATGTTGATTTATTAGTTTGGACAGGCCACGGTTAGGTAAGATGGAGAAGCAAGGTAAAGGGTATATGGGGGACCTCTGTACTATCTTTGCAAGTTTCCTTCTTTTTTTTTTTGAGATGGAGTCTTGCTCTGTTGCCCACTCTGGAGTGCAGTGGCACAATCTCAGCTCACTGCAAGCTCTGCCTTCCAGGTTCACACCATTCTCCTGCCTCAGCCTCCTGAGTAGCTGGGACTACAGGCGCCCGCCACCATGCCCGGCTAATTTTTTGTATTTTTGTAGAGACGGGGTTTCACCGTGTTAGCCAGGATGGTCTCGATCTCCTGACCTCGTGATCTGCCCATCTCGGCCTCCCAAAGTGCTGGGATTACAGGTGTGAGTCACCGCGCCCTGCCCCTTATTTTTTTTTTTTTTTTTTTTGAGACAGGGTCTTGCTCTGTCACCCAGGAGGCTGGAGTGCAGTAGTATGATCACAGCTCACTGCAGCCTCGACCTCCTAGGTTCAACTGATCCTCCTGTCTGAGCCTCCAGAGTAGCTAGGACTACAGGTGCGTGCCACCACCCCTGGCTGAGGTCACACAGCGAAGAGTCAGACTCTTGAGCCAGGCTCCACGGCCTCTCAAAGCTTCATGCTGGCCTTGGGTCATCCTCCCTAAAGCCCAATGATGTGGGTGTCATCATCACCATTTCAAGGCACAGAAACTGATGCTCAGGGTATTGATGTAGTAACACCCCAGGGACGTTAACTCAATCTCAGTCCACAGCATGTGTCCTGCCTCTGGCACCATGGGCCTCCCATGGTGGGGGCCCAGTGAAGGAATGGAGCCTGCCTCTAGTTTCCCTCTGGGGCCACAGACCCCTCTGGGCATCTGCTGAGAAGGCGGCCACATGTCCACACATTTGCACAAAGGGTAGGAGCTGCCCACCTCCTCCACCAGCAGGCTCTGGAGCTCCCGCTGGCAGTCCTGCATGCGCTGGTGGTCCGCGCTGTCCACTACCCAGATGAGGCCGTCGGTGCTCTCAAAGTAGTTCCGCCAGTAGGACCGCAGGGACTTCTGGCCACCCACATCCCAGATGTTCAGCTTGAAGCTGGGCAAGAAGCAGGTGACAAGAGGGTCAGCTGGGCCCCTCTCCCACCTTCCCTGCCCTGCTCTGGGTTGGCCCACCCATGGGGCCCCTGCTCACCCTCGGTGCTCCAGGGTCTTGATGTTGAAGCCCAGTGTTGGGGAGATGGTGTCGATGTCCTCCCCATTGAACTTCTTCAGGATGGTTGTCTTTCCAGCATTGTCCAGGCCACTGGGGCGCAGCAGGTTAAGGAGAAGTCCCTGTTCTCCGCCGGGTGGTGACATCGTCACAGGGGACTCATTATTTTCCGTCATGTATCAAACTGAGTTCAGCACATGCCTGGCCATCATTGGCCCACAATAAATGTGAAAGTATCAAGATATAAATATCATCTCTACTGCCCAAAAGCTCCTTAATTTGTTGAACACCTACTATGTGCCAGACTCTCTTCTGGGTGCTTGAGGACAAAGCCCTGCCCTTAGGAAGCTTACACTCTAGTGGGAAGACAGTCAATAAAGTACAAACAAATGAGAAAAGAAGGAGCTGCCAGGTCCTGGCTAGTACCATCAACACAACAGAGAGGATTTCCGAGAGGGCCATCGGAGGCTCTTTCAGCTCGGGTGCCGGGGAAGGCCCCTCTGAGGTGTCTGGAGTTGAGACCCAAAATACAAGGAGCAAGCTTTTTGAAGAACTAAGGGAAGAACAGGTATCTGGAGGAAGCCACCCTCATGTGTTTCTGGAATATTCCAGACCTGCTACTGCAGAGTGCAAATTAATGGGTGTGCTTACTGTGGGAGGGAACCACCCTCCTCTATCCTCCCAACACTGCAGCTCAGTTGGGCGTGGTGGGGTGGGCAGGTCCTGGACTGGACCACCTCTCCCTGCTCATCGGGGCTGGGGCAAATGAGCCCAGTCCAGGAGAGGGATGAGGAGGAGACTTCCCCTGAGGCCCAGCCTTAGTCCCTGGAACCTGGCCGCTGATGACCCCCTGCCCCCAAGCCATCATCCATGTTTCCTTCCCCTTTTGATCATCCCCACTGGCTGATGAGCTTGCGGTTCTTTCTCCCACCTTCAAAAGAGCAAATAGGCCGGACGCAGTGGCTCATACCTGTAATCCCAGCACTTTGGGAGGCCGAGGCAGGTGGATCGCCTGAGGTCAGGAGTTCGAGACCACCCTGGCCAACATGGCGAAACGCCATCTCTACTAAAAATAAAAAAAATAGCTGGGTGTGGTGCTGGGCACCTGTAATCCCAGCTACTTGGGAGGCTGAGGCAGGAGAATTGCTTGAACTCGGGAGGCAGAGGTTACAGCGAGCCAAGAACCCGCTTCTCCCCCAGTCCTCTCCACCTCAGCAAATGGCTCCTCACCCTTCTAATTGCTCAGGCCAGAAACTTCCATGACCTCACTACTTCCATCATGGTCCAAGTCACCATTCTATCTTGCCTGCATCACTGCAGTGGCCAAACTGGTCTCTGATTCCTTCTATCCTCTGCACTTCTCACTGAAAGGGAAAACCAAAAACCAAAAGGCCCTAGGTGAGGTGGTTCCCAGTCAACAGTCCTCCCCACTCCAGACACACTGCGCTCCTCGCCAGTCCTCTGAACATGCCAGTTAGTCCTCCCAGGGCCTCTGACTTGCTGTTCCCTTTGCTTTAAAGTTTCCCCCCAGACTGCTATAAGGTTCAACCCTCACCTCCCTCATGTACTCAACTGTCACTTTTTTTTGAGACAGAGTTTCTCTCGTCACCCAGGCTGGAGTGTAATGGCTCACTGTAATCTCTGCCTCCTGGGTTCTAGCAATTATCTTGCCTCAGCCTCCTGGGTAGCTGGGATTAAAGGTGTCCACCACCACACCCAGCTAATTTTTGTATTTTCAGTAGAGACGGGATTTCACCATGTTGGCCAGGCTGGTCTCAAACTCCTGACCTCAGGTGATCCATCTGCCTTGGTCTTTCAAAGTGCTGGGATTACAGGTGTGAGCCACCATGCCCTGCCATCATACACTGGCCTTCTTTGACCACCCTAAATTGCATTATTCTCCATATATAGATATGTAGTGGGAGCTCATCCTGGAGCAGTAGAAGGCCGTGTTCCCCAGAAGCATGGTCCAAAGCATGGCCCATATACATATATAATATGTATGGAGAATATATATATGTATAGATAGAGACGGGGTCTATGTTGCTCAGGCTGGTCTCAAACTCCTGGGCTCAAGCGAGCCTCCCACCTCAGCCTCCCAAAGTGCTAGGGTTACAGGTGTGTGCCACTGAGCACCCAGCCTCTATTACATATTTTACTTATTTCCTGTGTTATTATTTTTCTACCCCCCTGCATTACAGAATTTCCATGAAGGTAACATTTTTTTTTTGTTTTAGTACCCTGGCCCCTAGGACAGTGCCTAGCACATATTAGGCACTCAATATTTATCAAATGAGTGAACTGTATGCTTTTCTCAGAGCTCTTTAAAACAGACATGGGGCCGGGCGCGGTGGCTCATGCCTGGAATCCCAACACTTTGGGAGGCCAAGGCAGGTAGATCACTTGAGGTCAGGAATTCGAGACCAGCCTGACCAACAAGGTGAAATCCCGTCTCTACTAAAAATATTCTTTAAAATGAGCCGGGCGTGGTGGTGGGCACCTGTAATCCCAGCTATTTGGGAGGCTGAGGCAGGGGAATCGCTTGAACCCGGGAGGCGGAGATTGCAGTGAGCTGAGATTGCGCCACTGCACTCCTGCCTGGGCAACAAGAGCGAACCTCCGTCTCAAATAAAATAAAATAAAATAAAACAGACATGGGCCGGACTCCGTGGCTCATGCCTATAATCCCAGAGTTTTGGGAGGCTGAGGTGGGAGGATCACTTGAGCCTAGAAATTGGAGGCTGCAGTAAGCCTTGACTGCGCCACTGCACTCCAGCCAGGGCAACAGAGCAAGACCCTATCTCAAAAATGTGAGATTTGATTATTAAGTTATATGTGCACGTAAGCATCTTATCTCCCCTGCCATTCCCCCGCGGGGCCTGGCACAGAGCAGAGGGAACGGGTGTGGGCGCCTAAATGGACTCAGAAGGCGCACAGCGCGCACGGGGCACTCGGGCTCACATACACACATCCTCAGCCACAGGGTCATCCAAGGGCCGCGTAGCACCAAAGAGACAGACTGTTGGATCCACGCTCGAAAGGATCCGCAGAGTCCACATCCGCCACCCGCCACCCCGCACGCCCCCAAGATTCGCAGCTGGAGGGCGGGGCCGGGGCCTGGAACCCTTGGGCCCGGGGGAGATGAGAGCCGGGAAGGCAGCGGCCCCACGCTTGCGCCAGGCCGCCGGTGGTGGCGTCCGAGTCATCTCCGGGACCCACCGCCCCTGACACTCAGGCCACCCGCCGCTGCGCCTGCAGGCCCGCTTCTGCGGCCCTCGGAGCTGGCCCCAGCCCCAGGCCAGGGGTGCTGCGCCTCCCGGCCCCCTGGGCGATTGGTGGGGCCGGCGTGGTGACGCCAGGGGCAGTTGGGACGCGCCGGCCGCCGCGTTCCGCTCCCGACAGGGGGCGCCCGGCACCGCCCGCCCGGCGGGGCCCCGCTACCCCCGCGGCTCCGGCGTCTGGAGGATACAGCATGAGCAGTCGCAGCTCCCGCTCTTTCTGCTTCATCTTCTTCAGAATGGTCAGGAGCCCCATGGTCCCCGGAGCCCCTCCCGGCCGCCGTTTCTTCCCAGTCCCGGGACCCCGCTCCCGGTTCCTATTGGCTATCACGCTCGCCGACGGCATAGCCAATTGGCTGGACGCTCGTTTGGTCCCGCCCCCGCCGCACGTGATCGCGAGGTCGCCCGCGCAGCTGCTGCGAGAGTGCCCCTAGCGGCGCAGGAGCCTTTTGTGCTGCCGCCCGCCCTGAGGCTGCGCCTCCCGAAGGCTGAGGCTGGGGGAGCAAGGGCGACACCCCTATCCTTTCCCCCGCCAGACCGGGGCTCTGGGCCGGAGCGGAAACCTTGAAGTTCCTGAGTTGCATCTTGGCTGCGTCTGACCTCAGAGTCAGAACCCAGGGTCTCCAGGTACGGACGAACTTATCTTGGGGCCAGTGTAGGCCCCTGTTCCCAGCAACACGGTCCAAATCCTGCTCCTCTGGGCCCTCGGCATCGTCCTTAATCTGCCAGTGACAGAGCAGAAAGTTGGGCCTCCCCCTACCCTGCTCCTGTGGCTCTCAGTTCAGGGCGGCGGTGCCCCCTGGAGGCCGTTCGGAAACGTGCGGGGCGTCCCTGGGTTCCAATGACGGAATTGTAGTCCGGTCCCAAAGGCTCCCCCACCCAGAGGCCCAGCGTTTCCCTGTTGAGAAGCACAATTCCTACTTTTGCGGATGGAAAAACCCAGATGGTGCTTAGCACAGTGGCTGGCATGTAGTAGGTGCTCGATAAATAGTTGTTGTTGAATGAATGGCTTTGTCCAAGAGTTTCATTCTTTACCTTAGCGCTTAAGAAGTCCAGAGGAGGCCGGGCGCGGTGGCTCACGCCTGTAATCCCAGCACTTTGGGAGGCCGAGGCGGGCGGATCACAAGGTCAGGAGATCGAGACCACGGTGAAACCCCGTCTCTACTAAAAATACAAAAAATTAGCCGGGCGCGGTTGTGGGCGCCTGTAGTCCCAGCTCCTCGGGAGGCTGAGGCAGGAGAATGGTGGGAACCCGGGAGGCGGAGCTTGCAGTGAGCTGAGATCTGGACACTGCACTCCAGCCTGGGCGACAGAGCGAGACTCCGTCTCAAAAAAAAAAAAAAGAAGTCCAGAGGAAGTGAGGAAATAGGTCAAGCATCAAGCCTATTGTAAACTCAGGAGAGAGCCTTATTGTCTTAATTTGGTGCCCCAGCCGGCTGCAGGCTAAATGTGAATAGGCAGCGCAGAAGATCCTCTCTCATGCTTGGGAAAGAGCTGTCAGCACCAGCTGAAGACAATGGCTAACTCCTGTGTAACTGTTTGCAATGCGCTCCACGTGTTCAGCTTCATCCTCCCTGCAACCCTGAGAGGTTTCTATTCTTTTCGTAGCTATGATAATGGAATCCCAAGTGTTTAAGGAGCATGGGTGAGATTCAAACTCAGGTCTGGTCAATGGTAAAGCACAATGTCTTCATGCCTCCATGAAGTTTGCCTAGACAGCGGTCTGGAAGAAGCTGGAGCTTCCCATCTTGCAGAAAGGGGCTTGTGGTCAGAGGAGGGCTGAACAGATAGGCTGCCTGAGTGGGACCCTTGGGTCAGCACCATTTACCCTCCATCAGACACACACAAAGGAAGAAACTGAGCATAGCGCCTACCCAGAGACTTTGAAACCCAACTAAGATCAAAATGGGAAATGCTAGCTGAGCGTGGTGGGTCACACCTGTAATCCCAGCAGTTTGGGAGGCTGAGGCGGGTGGATCACAAGGTCAGGAGTTCAAGACCAGCCTGGCCAACTTGGCGAAACCCTGTCTCTACTAAGAATACAAAAGATTAGCCGGGTGTGGTAGTGGCACCTGTAATCCCAGCCACTCGGGAGGCTAAGGCAGAGAATTGCTTGAACCTGGGAGGCGGAGGTTGCAGTGAGCCAAGATTGTGCCACTGCACTCCAGCCTGGGCGACAGAGCGAGACTCCATCTCAAAAAAAAAAAAAAAAAAAAAAAAAAAAAGGGAAATGCCTGGAGGTAGGAGCCTGCCATCCTCCTTCTAGGAGCCTGCACCACAGGCATTCTGGATATGACGCGGAAATTCACTGTGGCATAGTTTGGAACAGCAAGAAGTTGGAAAAAACCTAACTGTCTCCAGTGAGGGCAGGTTACCTAAGCCGGGGTAGGTGCATGTGGATTCCATGAAGCCCTTAAAACGTGAAGCGGGCCGGACTCAGTGGCTCATGCCTGTAATCCCAGCACTTTGGGAGACTGAGGTGGGTGAATTGCTTGATCCCAGTAGTTCAAGACTAGCCTGGCCAACTTAGGGAGACTCCCATCTCTACAAAAAATACAAAAATTAGCCAGATGTGCTCACTTGAACCCAGGAGGCAAAGGTTGCAGTGAGCTGAGATTGTACCACTGTACTCTAGCCTGGGCGACAGAGTCTGTTTAAAAAAAAAAAAAAAAAAAAAAAAAAGGCCGCGCGCGGTGGCTCAAGCCTGTAATCCCAGCACGTTGGGAGGCCGAGACGGGCGGATCACAAGGTCAGGAGATCGAGACCATCCTGGCTAACACGGCGAAACCCCGTCTCTACTAAAAACACAAAAAATTAGCCGGGCGAGGTGGCGGCGCCTGTGGTCCCAGCTACTCGGGAGGCTGAGGCAGGAGAATGGCGTAAACCCGGGAGGCGGAGCTTGCAGTGAGCTGAGATCTGGCCACTGCACTCCAGCCTGGGCGACAGAGCGAGACTCCGTCTCAAAAAAAAAAAAAAAAGGCCGGGCGCGGTGGCTCAAGCCTGTAATCCCAGCACGGTGGGAGGCCAAGACGGGCGGATCACGAGGTCAGGAGATCGAGACCATCCTGGCGAACACGGTGAAACCCCGTCTCTACTAAAAAAAAAAAAAAAAAAAAAAAAAGGTGTGATGGTGCACATCTGTGGTCCCAGCTGTCTAGGAGGCTGAGGTGGGAGCCTGGGAGGACGAGGCTGCAGTGAGCCGTGATAATGCCACTACACTCTAGTTTTCATGACAGAGTTAGACCCTGTCTCAAAGAAACAGAAAACAGTGAGGTAGAGCTGTAAGATAGCAGTGTGGAAAGATGTCCGCGCCATATGAAATGAAAAACAAAAACAAATTCAGTCCTGTTTTAGTTTTAAAAATAACATTAGCCGGGCGCGGTGGCTCACGCCTGTAATCCCAGCACTTTGGGAGGCCGAGGCGGGCGGATCACAAGGTCAGGAGATCGAGACCACGGTGAAACCCTGTCTCTACTAAAAATACAAAAAATTAGCCGGGCGTGGTGGCGGACGCCTGTAGTCCCAGCTACTTGGGAGGCTGAGGCAGGAGAATGGCGGGAACCCGGGAGGCAGAGCTTGCAGTGAGCCGAGATCGCGCCACTGCACTCCAGCCAGGGGGACAGAGTGAGACTCCGCCTCAAAAAAAAAAAAAAAAACATTAACTGGAAATATGCCCACTTAGCAATGTCTTTTTTTTTTTTTCTTTTTGAGATGGAGTCTCCTCTGTCGCCCAGGCTGGAGTGCAGTGACCGGATCTCAGGTCACTGCAAGCTCCGCCTCCCGGGTTCACACCATTCTCCTGCCTCAGCCTCCCAAGTAGCTGGAACTACAGGCGCCCGCCACCTCGCCCGGCTAGGTTTTTGTATTTTTTTTAGTAGAGATGGGGTTTCACCGTGTTAGCCAGGATGTTCTCGATCTCCTGACCTCGTGATCCGCCCATCTCGGCCTCCCAACGTGCTGGGATTACAGGCTTGAGCCACCACGCCCGGCCAGCAATGTTTTTTAATCTATGAGATGCAGTCCATTAAGGAAGTGGATTGTAAAATTAGTGTCACAAATAGGTTGAACTGTATGAAATTGCCCATATTTGACAGTTTTGAGTACACAGATGTATTTCAAATGGTTCAACTTAGTAGCATTAACAAAAATGAAACAGAATGAACAGAACTGAAAACATTACTACCTTTACCCATGTAGTAAAGGTAAGTAGTGTTTGCTGAAACATTTGTTTCAGATATTTATACAGATATGAATACTTCTCACTGTGAGTCACAGTCACAAAAGTTTGAAAATCAGTGCAATGCAGCTGTTAACTGGGGAGTAAGTTTGGGAGAACATAAAATTATTGCCTTGGGTGTTTCTTTTTCTTTTTCTTTTTTTTTTTTTTTGAGATAGAGTCTCGCTTTGTCACCCAGGCTGGAGTGCAGTGGCATGATATCGGCTAATTGCAAGCTCCACCTCCCGGATTCACGCCATTCTCCTGCCTCAGCCTCCTGAGCAGCTGGGACTACAGGCGTCCGCCACCACACCCGGCTAATTTTTTCTAGTTTTTTTTTAGTAGAGACAGGGTTTACCCATCTTGGCCAGGATGGTCTCGATCTCCTGACCTCGTGATCCGCCCGCCTTTGTCTCTCAAAGTGCTGAGATTACAGGCATGAGCCACTGCGCCTGGCCTGCCTTGGGCGTTTCTATATTTTCTTTTTTTCTTTGCGACAGAGTCTGACTGTGTCGCCCAGGCTGGAGTGCAATGGCACAGTCCCGGCTCACTGCAACCTCCGCCTCCTGGGTTCAAGCGATTCTCCTGCCTCAGCCTTCTGAGTAGCTGGGATTACAGGCATGAGCCACCATGCCCGGCTAATTTTTATATTTTCAGTAAAGACAGGGTTTCACCATGTTGGCCAGAGTGGTCATAAACTCCTGGCTTCAAGAGATACGCCTTCCTCAGCCTCCCAAAGGGCTGGGATTACAGGTGTTAGCCACTGCACCCAGCCTTGGATTGTTTTATTTCCTACCAGTAGCATTGAAAGAACTTGTTCAAATGTCTGGCTTAAAGTCTTGCCTGTCCATGCTGTTGTTCCCAGGGGCCACATAGTAGAATTTCAGTGAATAGAAATTAAAAAAAAAAAAAAATCCAAGGTCTGTGAAAAAGGAGGAGTTCAGGAAGTCACTATGTTTAACTTTTTTTTTTGAGATGGAGTCTCACTCTGTCGCCCAGGCTGGAGCGCAGTGGCACAATCTCAGCTCACTGCAAGCTCCGTATCCCGGGTTCACGCCATTCTCCTGCCTCAGCCTCCAGAGTAGCTGGGACTACAAGCGCCCACCACTACGCCTGGCTAATTTTTTGTATTTTTAGTAGAGATGGGGTTTCACCGTATTAGCCAAGATGATCTCATTCTCCTGACCTCATGATCCACCCGCCTCGGCCCCCCAAAGTGCTGGGATTACAGGCGTGAGCTACTATGCCCGGCCAACTATATTTAACTTTTTAAACATTTTTTAGAGACAGAGTCTCACTCTGTCACCCAGGCTGGAGTACAGTGGCACGATCATGGCTCACTGCAGCCTCAAGCAGTCCTCCCACGTCAGTCTCCTGAGTAACTGGGACTACAGGTGCTTGCCATCAAGCCTGGCTAATTTTTTGTATTTTTAGTAGAGACGGGGTTTCACCGTGTTAGCCAAGATGGTCTTGTTCTCCTGACCTCGTGATCCACCCGCCTCGGCCCCCCAAAGTGCTGGGTTTACAGGCGTGAGCTACCACGCCCGGCCAACTATATTTAACTTTTTTAACATTTTTTAGAGACAGAGTCTCACTCTGTCACCCAGGCTGGAGTGCAGTGGCACGATCATGGCTCACTGCAGCCTCAAGCAATCCTCCCACGTCAGTCTCCTGAGTAACTGGGACTACAGGTGCATGCCATCAAGCCTGGCTAATTTTTAAAATTTTTTTGTAGAGATGAGGGTCTCGCTGTGTTGTCTGGGCTGGTCTTGAACTCCTGTGCTTAGGTGATCCTCTCACCTCAGCCTCCCAAAGTGCTGGGATTACAGGCTTGAGCCACCGCGCCCGGCCAAGCCTGGCTAATTTTTAAAATTTTTTTGTAGAGACGAGGGTCTCGCTGTGTTGTCTGGGCTGGTCTTGAACTCCTGTGCTTAGGTGATCCTCTCACCTCAGCCTTCCAAAATGCTGGGATTACAGGCATGAGCCACCCCACTTGGCCTGTGTTTAACTTTTGAAGAACTGACTGTAGCTAGGAATTGGGTGGAGAGGCGTTTAAAGACAAGTAAGGGGCCTAATTACAAGCTGTGTTTTCATTTGCCTCATGGAAAGGACGAAAGAGAGCTCTTTTTTCTTTTCTTTTTTTTTTTTTTTGAGATGAAGTTTTGCTTTTGTTGCCCAGGTTGGAGTGTGATGGTGAAATCTCAGCTCGCTGCAACCTCCATCTCCCAGGTTCAAGCGATTCTCCTGCCTCAGCCTCCCAAATAGCTGGGATTACAGGCATGTACCACCATGCCCAGCTAATTTTTGTATTTTTAGTAGAGACGGGGTTTCACCATGTTGGTCAGGCTGGTCTCAAACTCCTGACCTCAAGTGATCCACCCACCTCAGCCTCCCAAAGTGTTGGGAATACAGGTGCGAGCCAATGCGCCTGGCTTTTCTTCTTTCTGTTTTTTTACTTTCAAGCAGAGGAACAGAAGAGAGCTCTTAAATAAAATCTTTGGGCCGGGCGCGGTGGCTCAAGCCTGTAATCCCAGCACTTTGGGAGGCCGAGACGGGCGGATCACAAGGTCAGGAGATCGAGACCATCCTGGCTAACATGGTGAAACCCCGTCTCTACTAAAAATACAAAAAACTAGCCGGGCGAGGTGGCGGGCGCCTGTAGTCCCAGCTACTCCGGAGGCTGAGGCAGGAGAATGGCGTGAACCCGGGAGGCGGAGCTTGCAGTGAGCTGAGATCCGGCCACTGCACTCCAGCCTGGGCGACAGAGCGAGACTCCGTCTCAAAAAAAAAAAAAAAAAATCTTTGGGAAATACCTTTGGAAGAAAACTAGGAAAGAAGATGTATAGAGCTGTAGTTATATATAACTGTGAATATGAATATATATATATATATGTATTTTTTTTTTTTTTAACAAGAAAGAATCGTGAAATTAAAATACCCAAATCGTGACATCTGTGAAACCTGCTTTTGAAGGGGAAACTTCTTAGGGCTGAGTAAGTGGCTTGTAACCTGAGGAGAGATCTAGAGCCTTTTACCAAGGCATATTTACCCAACACCTGGAAAGAAAAGTTTGGCATTATTATTATTATTTTTGAGAGAGGGTCTCACATTATTATTATTATTTCTGAGACAGGGTCTCACTCTATCACCCAGGCTGAAGTGCAGTGGCACAGTCACGGCTCACTGCAGCCTTGATCTCCCTGGGCTCAGGTGATCCTCCCACCTCAGCCACCTGAGTAGCTGGGACTAAAGGTCTGTGCCACCACACGCAGCTAATTTTTGTATTTTTTGTAGAGACTGGGTTTTGCCACGTTGCCCAGACTGGTCTCGAACTCTGGGCCCCAAGTGATCCTCCCATCTTGACCTCCCAAAGTGCTGGGATTACAGGCGTGACCCACTGTGCCGGGCCTGAAAATTTGGCATTATAGTTTTAATTTTAAAAAGTAAATCATTTAAATCAGCCATCATATTTCATGTGTTACCTTTATAATAATAACAAAAGTAACAAAACTCTATATTATGGAACCAGAATGAAAAAAGGCCGGGGGAGAAGACTCTGCTTAAATTAGAATTACTGACCATTAAGCATTAGGAAGGAGTATACCCAAGTATTTTATTTATTTATTTATTTGTTTATATATCTAAATATTTATTTTTAAGTTTGCTCTAGACACACAGTTTCTGTTTTAATTTTTTTTTTTTTTTTTTTTGAGACAGGGTCTCTTTCTGTCGTCCAGGCTGAAGTGCAGTGGCATGATCACAGCTCACTGCAGCCTCGTCCTCCCAGGCTCACATGATCCTCCCACCTCAGCATCCCAAGTAGCTGGGACCACAGGCACATGCTACCATGCCCAGCTATTTTTTAAAATTTTTAATTTTTTTTTCTTTTTTTTTTTTTTTTTTTTTTTTGAGACGGAGTCTCGCTCTGTCGCCCAGCCCAGGCTGGAGTGCAGTGGCGCGATCTCGGCTCACTGCAAGCTCCGCCTCCCGGGTTCACGCCATTCTCCTGCCTCAGCCTCCCGAGTAGCTGGGACTACAGGCGCCCACAACCGCACCCGGCTAATTTTTTGTATTTTTTTAGTAGAGACGGGGTTTCACCGTGGTCTCGATCTCCTGACCTTGTGATCCACCCGCCTCGGCCTCCCAAAGTGCTGGGATTACAGGCGTGAGCCACCGCGCCCGGCCCAATTTTTTTTTCTTAAATAATGATGAGGCTGGGCATGGTGGCCTTTTCCTGTAATCCCAGTACTTTGGAAGGCCAAGCTGGGTGGATCACCTGAGGCCAAGAGTTTGAAACCAGCCTGGCCAACATGGCAAAACCTCGTCTCTATTAAAAATACAAAAAATTGGCCAGGTGTGGTCACGCGTGCCTGTAGTCCCAGCTACTTGGGAGGCTGAGGCATGAGAATCGCTTGAACCCGGGGGCGGCGGGTGGCAGTGGAGGTTGCAGAGATTGCACCACTGCACTCCAGCCTGTATGAGACAGAATGAGACTGTCTCAAAAGAAAATTAAAAAAAAAAAAAAGAGGGAGCAAGTTATGATTGTGTTCGTGTGTGACAAGCAGCACTTATATCTGGTGTAAATTGCTCCAGATTTCTTATGCTTATAAAGGAGTCTCAATAAGAGATGGGAAATTGGGTTCTCTGGATTCTTAGTTTTCCCTGTTTAACCCTCACTGTCATTTGTTGCCCTCTGTGGACTTGCCTTATTTTTCTGCAGTGTTGCAGCAAGTGAAATATTCTCCATGCAGCTGCTCATGAAACCTGAACCAGGAGGTAGCAGATATCTGTGTTAGAGGAGTCTCTTTCCCTTATAGATGATGTAAGTTAAATTACTACCCAGTCTAGAGTGCACCAGCTTCAGACATAATGCACAAACCATGTCACTGGGAGTCAAACTCTTACTCTATGTGCTGTCCTCTGGGCTGGCTACATTCTCAGGCAGAGCCCGCCCATGGGAGTGGGTCGGCCACCAGAAACACCATCTTAGTAGCACCCCAGGGGGGCACATCCCCAGCACCTACCACTTTCCCAGTAGCTCCAAGGAAAGTCCCAGGCCTGGCCTTCCTTGGTCTGGCTTGGGTCACGTGCCTATTCCTGACATCAATCACTGTGACCAGGTGAGATTGGCAAGGCCAGGGCCCCAGGCCCATGCTGGAGCACAGGGTTGAGGTCACCTTGTTGCCCAGGTTAACCTCAAAATCCTAGGCTCAAGTGATCTCCCCACCTTGGCCTCCCAAAGCGTTGGGATTACAGGTGTGAGCCACCACGTCCGGCCTATTTAATTCTTTTAAACTTTTATACATTGTTTATATTAGATTGTTTATGATAAAGTCACAGTTTTAATGAGAAGACAGAAAACCTGTTTTCCCTCTCTGATAAGACAATCTATGATGCCAGTCTTATTTTTTGGACCACATGCCTGTGACAGAGGCACCAACCAGCACGTGCTGGCAGCTTACCCAAGTGTAGGTTTTGTCCCACTACTTAATAAGCAAAGAACTGGAAGCACAGAGATGGCAACTGCATACAGACCATAGTTCTGCCCTCCTACCGCTCATCTTCCTGTAGGTCTTTTTTTTTTTTTTTTTGAGACAGTCTCACTCTGTCACCCAGGCTGGAGTGCAGTGGTGCGATCTTGGCTCACTGCAACCTCCACCTCTCGGGTTCAAGCGATTCTCCTGCCTCAGCCTCCCGAGTAGCTGGGATTACAGGCATGCACCACCATGCCTGGCTAATTTTTATATTTTCAGAAGAGACAGGGTTTCACCATGTAGGCCAGGCTGGTCTTGAACTCCTGGGTTCAAGTGATCCACCCACTTCGGCCTCCCAAAGTGCTGGGATTACAGGCGTGAGCTGCTGCGCTCAGCCTCTGCAGGTTTTACATATCCAAAGACAGCTGGGTCCCTAGTGCTGGTCACTGATGATTCAGTGGGTGTGTACATCCTGCATGCCACTGCTGCATGCCTCATAAGACAAGTCAGAGTTTTCGAGCATCTTCATTACAGGTCTTAGCCCATCTGCCAGTGTGGGAGGCAACAGAGGCATCCTCCCCAATTTCCAGATGACAAAAGGAGGTGTTATTCATCCCCCAAGGGCACATGACATCTGCAAGCTATTCCAGAACCTTCAGAGGTAGAAAGGACTTGAAAATCTGAGCTCTTCCAACAGCCACGTGCTCGTCCACCTCACCTGTTGCCTGTGCTGGATGCTTCCTGCCTCTATGGGGCTGAGCCTGGTGAATGAATGCAGGAGAAACTGCTGCCTCTGGCTGCCTGTGTCCTGCTGTGCCCTTACTCTGGAACCTGAGAGGCAGGTACCCCTCTTCTCTCCATGTGACAGACCCCCCCACTCACCTGGATCGCTGCAGCAGTCTCCTGACCAGCTTCCTTGCTCACCTGCTCCAAGGCACAGAGACCTTTTTATTTTTATTGATTTATTGAGACAGAGTCTCACTCTGTCGCCCAGGCTGGAGTGCAGTGGCGTGATCTTGGCTCACTGCAACCTCTGCCTCCCGGGTTCAAGTGATTCTCGTGCTGCAGCTTCCAGAGTAGCTGGGATTACAGGCATGAGCCACCATGTCTGGCTAATTTTTGTATTTTTAGTAGAGATGGGGCTTCACCATGTTGGCCAGGCTGGTCTTGAATTCCTGACCTCAGGTGATCCACCTACCTTGGCCTCCCAAAGTGCTGGGATTACAGGCATGAGCCACAGTGCTCGGTCAACCCTTTTATTTTTTATTTATTTTTATTTATTATTGCTATTATTATTATTTTGAGATGCAATCTCAGTCTGTTGCCTAAGCTGGAGTGCAGTGGCTCCTGCTTCAGCCTCCCAAGTAGCTGGGATTACAGGCGTCCACCACCACGCCCAGCTAATTTTTGTGTTTTTGGTAGAGACAGGGTTTCGCCATGTTGGCCAGGCTGGTCTCAAACTCCTGATCTCTGGTGATCCGCCCACATCCGCCTCCCAAAGTGCTGGGATTACAGGTGTGAGTTACCGTGCCAGGCCTGAGATGGAGTCTTGCTCAGCAGTGCAATCTCGGCTCACTGTAGCCACTACCTCCTGGGTTCAAATGATCCTCCCACCTCAGCCTCCCAAGCATGCGCCACCACGTCTGGCTAATTTTTGTATTTTTAATAGAGACAGGGTTTCATCATGTTGGCCAGGCTGGTCTTGAACTCCTGACCTCAAGTGATCCTCCTGCCTCGGCCTCCCAAAATGCTGGGATTACAGGTGTGAGCCACCATGCCCGACCAGGGACCCTTTTAACCTCTGCATCAGATCACATTCTCCTCTGCTTAGAGCCCTCTGGTGCTCTCTGTATCTTTCAGAGTAAAAGCCCAAGGTTCTCACTGGCCTAAGAGCCCCTGCGTGAATGGCCCGTGGCCTCCACCCCAATTTCTTGCTCCCTCGACCCTGCCAGTCCCGGGAGTCCACTACACCACTCTGCCCCCGACCCCAGCCAGTACCTCACTGTCATGGCTCTCTCCTCTTCAATTCTTTGCTCAAATATCCAATGTCAAAAACAATTTTTGTTTGTTCAAATGTCTCAATGAGGCTCAGTCTGACCCCACTATTTACATGTG
Organism: Macaca mulatta; assembly: GCF_049350105.2. Lineage (NCBI taxonomy): Eukaryota > Metazoa > Chordata > Mammalia > Primates > Cercopithecidae > Macaca > Macaca mulatta. The sequence goes on from NC_133419.1 coordinate 9,383,195, forward strand.
AAATCTCCCACCCCACACTCCCCACGGCCCTTACCTAGCTCTCTTTTCCCTGTGGTACCTGTGGACTCCCACCAGACTAGATAATTCACTTAATAGAATTATTGTCTCCCTGCTCCTCCCTAGGATGGAAATGCCACAAGGGCAGGACTTGGATCTTTTTTAAAAAACAGATGTCTCGCAGCACCCAGAGCAGGGCCTGCCACATAGGAGATGCTCAGGATATAGTTGCTGGGTGATAGAAATAAGGATAGAGGTTTGTGAATTGCTTTCTAGCTGCTCACACAGACAGGAAGCAGCAGGGCTTCACCAGGCTTGTTCTCGCCATCAGGTTTCTCAGCCCCCAAACCGTGGCAGACCCGGCTCCCACTCTCTGAGATCCCCACAGATTCCAACTCCCACACCGGCCCCAAATCAAAAAGGGCGTCTTGGCTGGGCATGGTGGCTCATGCCTGTAATCCCAGCACTTGGGGAAGCCGAGGCAGGTGGATCACCTGAGATCAGGAGTTTGAGACCACCCTGGCCAACATGGCAAAACTCCATCTCTACTAAAAATAAAAAAAATAGCTGGATGTGGTGCTGGGCATGGTGCTGGGCACCTGTAATCCCAGCTACTTGGGAGGCTGAGGCAGGAGAATTGCTTGAACTCGGGAGGCAGAGGTTACAGTGAGCCAAGATCGTGCCACTGCACTCCAGTCTGGGCGACAGAGTGAGACTCCATCTCAAAAAAAAAAAGAAAAAAGAAAAAGGGCACCTCGGCTGGGCGCAGTGGCTCACGCCTGTAATCCCAGCACTTTGGGAGGCCGAGGCGGGTGGATCACAAGGTCAGGAGATCGAGACCATCCTGGATAACATGGTGAAACCCTGTCTCTACTAAAAATACAAAAAATTAGCCGGGCGTGGTGGCGGGCGCCTGTAGTCCCAGCTACTTGGGAGGCTGAGGCAGGAGAATGGCGTGAACCTGGGAGGCAGAGCTTGCAGTGAGCCGAGATCGGGCCACTGCACTCCAGCCTGGGGGTCAGACCGAGACTCCGACTCAAAAATAAAAAAAGGGGGGGGGCATCTCATAGGTACCCCTCCCCATGGGTGCCGGGGAAGGGAAGACTCAGCCCCAGAGTGGAAGGCAGGTGGCAGTGCTGGGGGAGGCACCCAGGTCTCTGTCTGCAGCACCAACCTCGGTTCATTGCTAGTCCCTTGTTTAGAAAAAAGCCTCCCAAGAGGTACAGGCAGGCCCTGGCCTCCCGCACAGCAAGAAGGACCCTGAGAAGTCATTGTCAAGTTCCTTCATTTTATTTTATTTATTTTGAGACACGATCTTGCTCTGTCTCCCAGGCTGGAATGCAGTGATGTGATCTCAGCTCACTGCAACCTCTGCCTCCCAGGCTCAAGTGATCCTCCCATCTCAGCCTCCTGAGTAGCTGGTACTGTAGGCTCACGCCACCATGCCCAGCTAATTTTTGTTTTCATTTTTGGGGTGGTTGTTGTTGTTGTTGTTGTTGTTGTTGTCAGAGATGGGGTCTTGCCGTGTTGCCCAGGTTGGTCTTGAACTCCTGGGCTCAAGTAATCCTCCTGCCTTGGCCTCCCAAAGTGCTGGGATTATAGGGTGTGAGCCACAGCGCCTGGTTAAGTTCCTTCATTTTACACATGAGGAAACAGGTCCAGAGAGGGCACAAGGCTGTCTGAGACATTGAAGCTTGGTGCACGTGAGCTGCAGGTGAACTCAGCTCTCTAGAGAACCCCATCCCCAGACTTTCTTCCGGATGGGGCTCCCTTTCCAGCTCCTGGGACCCTGGTCTGGGGCTTCTGGGAATCAGTCCTGCTCCTGCAGACCCACAACAGGTACAAATGCTCCCTGCCCTCTAAGGGTGTCCTGTGCCCCTGTTATTTCCACTCCAGGCCCCAGGATGTTTGTTGGATTGAAGGGGTGGCCTACCTCTCCACACCTGTGGGCGTTTCTCGTTAGGTGGAACAAGAGACTTGAGAAAGGAAATAAGACACAGAGACAAAGTATAGAGAAAGAAAAAGTGGGCCCAGGGGACCAGCGCTTAGCATACAGAAGACCCACGCCCGCACCGGTCTCTGAGTCCCCTCAGTATTAAAGAAAAGGAAGCGGCAGGATAATAGGATCATTATAGGGAGAAAGTCAGCAGTAAGACATATGAATAAAGTTCTCTGTGACATGAATAAGTTTAAGGAAAAGTGCTGTGCCTTGATATGCAGATGCAAACATCTCCATAAACCTTTTTAGTGCATAAAGAGCAGCATTGCTAGCAAGTCCCGCCTTTCGCCCTAAGGTGGTTTTCTCCTTTCTTAGTAAACAGAACATACAATCGGGTTTTACACCGAGATGTTCCATTGCCCAGGGACGGGCAGGAGACAGATGCTTTTCTCTATCTCAACCGCCAACATCCGCCAAGAAGCCTTCTTTCCTCTTGTACCGGTCCTCCTCAGCACAGACCCTTCACGGGTGTCAGGCTGGGGGACGATCAGGTCTTTCCCTTCCCACGAGGCCACATTTCAGACTACCACATGGGGAGAAACCTTGGACAATACCTAGCTTTCCTAGGCAGAGGTCCCTGCGACCTTTGGCAGTGTACGTGTGGCTGGGTACTTGAGATTAAGAGAATGGTGATGACTTTTAACCAGCAAGCTGCCTTCAGGCACTTGTTTAACAAAGCACACCCTGCACAGCCCAAAATCCTTTAAACCTTGAGTCACCACAGCACATGTCTCTTGCAAGGACAAGGTTGGGGGTAGGGTCACAGATTACCAGCATCTCAAATACAGAACAAAATGGAGTCTCTTATGTCTGCTTCTTTCTGTATAGACACAGTAACAGGCTGATCTTTCTTTCTTTTCCCCACATTGGATCAGTGAGGAATAACATGAGAAGAGCACAGGGAGGCTGCAGCAGAACCTGGGTTTGCCTGTCTCCGCTGCCTCCTTGTACTTGGCCAGTTCCCCTCTTCTTGCCAGGCCTCAGTTTCCCCAGTTGCAAAACAAACTGGAGAATCTCTGGAGTCCTCTGAGGGTGACTGACTGCTGACCTGTGTGGTCAAAGCTCTCCTGCACCCTGGGTGCTGGTTCTGCCAAGGGCAGCGCCGTCTTGTCTGTTGCATTTCAAGTCACTAGCTAGCCTGGGTTGGGCTTCATTTCCCACCCCACTGCACCCCAGCCAGCCCTCCAGTCCCTTGCTCCATGAGCTTGGCTGGCCACTCCCTGGCACCAGCCTCCGCATGAGGCCCTCCCGTCTTTAGGGGTAACTAGGACAAGAGCAAAGGACTTATCCTGTCTGAGGTCACTGGTGACCACTTTCCATACCTTGTTTCAGTCATCAGGGCAGCCCTGGCAAAGTGAGGGAATTAACACCATTTTACAGACAAGGACAGTGAGAACCCAGAAAAACCAAGGGCCTTGTCCAAGCTCACACAGTAGCAGGACAGAGCGAGGATTGAACCCTGGTCTTTTCGGGGCTTCCACTGCCTGGGAAAATCCAGGAGCTATGGTCGCAACTGCCATTTGCAAACAAAGCCCTGGGATGCTCTCAGACTCTTCAGAGCTCAGCTGTTTATAATTTATACTGCCTGCCCATTTCCAGAAGTTCCAGACCACTTCCTGGAAAGATGTGCAAGTACATTAAAGGAATGGCAGAGACTCAGAAGCACAAGGCATTGGAGGTGGCAAAGAGCCAGCAGGAGTGGGGGTTGGGGAGGGGAGTGAGCGTGGGAAGATGCACTGAGGACCAGGCAGTGAAGAGCCCCATAGAGCCCTGGGGAAGTCACTTAGTTCCTGGGAGGCCCAGCTATTTGCAGACTCTTTTTTCATTTTTATTTTTTAACACGGAGTCTCTGTTGTCGAGACTGGAGTGCAGTGGTGCAATCTCGGCTCACTGCAACTTCTGCCTCCCAGGTTCAAGCAACTCTCCTGCCTCAGCCCCCCGAGTAGCTGGAAATACAGGCATGTGCCACCATGCCTGGCTAATTTTTGTATTTTTAGTAGAGACAGGGTTTCACGAGGTTGGCCAGGCTGGTCTCGAACTCTTAATTTGCCAACCTTGGCTTCCCAAAGTCCTGGGATTACAGGTGTGAGCCACCGTGCCTGGCCCAGACTCCATCTTTTTTTTTTTTTTTTTTGAGACGGAGTCTCGCTCTGTCACCCAGGCTGGGGTGCAGTGGCCAGATCTCAGCTCACTGCAAGCTCCGCCTCCCGGGTTCCCGCCATTCTCCTGCCTCAGCCTCCCGAGTAGCTGGGACCACAGGCGCCGCCACCTCGCCCGGCTAATTTTTTGTGTTTTTAGTAGAAACGGGGTTTCGCTGTGTTAGCCAGGATGGTCTCGATCTCCTGACCTAGTGATCCGCCCGTCTCGGCCTCCCAAAGTGCTGGGATTACAGGCTTGAGCCACCGCGCCCGGCCCCAGACTCCATCTTTAATGAGCACTGAAATGTGCTGGGCACAATGTGCTGAAAGTAAGTCTGTTTTTCTCTCCCCACGCCCTGGGGAGTCCCCATGATGTGGCTTCCCCTGTCTCTGCCCAGCATTCAGTACATCTGGAATCATCCTTTGGCAAGCCCTTGCTTTCCTGTCCACGGGTCCCTGACTGCTGGGACCTTCTTCCACATCTTGGGCAGCTGTGAAACAATGGACAGGAAGAGTGCTGGGCTTGGTATCAGAGGCAGGGGGGCATTGGAGTCTATCAACCTGGGGAGGTGACCAGGGTCCAGGATGTGCTGCTGAGTGGCAGTTTCCTCATGTCGGAAGCTGAGCTGAAATCAACTGGCATCTACTCACCCTTCTTCTGCCAACAGTACCCAATGCCCTGGGGAACTGCCCCTTCTTCACCCCTAGTCCCTATGGTTTAGATGGGGCTGACCCCAACCCTGGGCTCCAGGATGGGCTTGAAGTCCTGGCCTTGCCAATCTCACCTGGTCACAGTGATTGATGTCAGGAATAGGCACATGACCCAAGCCAGACGAAGGAAGGCCAAGCCTGGGACTTTTGTTGTAGCTACTGGGAAAGTGGGAGGGGCTGGGGATGTGCCCCTGCTGGGGTGCTGTGAAGCTGGTGTTTCTGGTGGTCATCCTACTGCCATGAGCGGGCTTTGCCTGAGAATGTAGCCAGCCCGGAGGACAAATAGAGGAAGAGTCTGACTCCCGATGACATCGTTTGGGCATCGTGTCTGAAGCTGGTACACTCTAGACTTGGTAGTAACTTAGATCATCTATAAGGGAAAGAGACTCCTCTAACACAGATATCTGCTACCTCCCAGGGAAGGTTTCACGAGCAGCTGCATGGAGAATACTTCACTTACGGCCGGGTGTGGTGGCTCATGCATGTAATCCCAGTCTCTTGGGAGGCTGAGGCGGGAGGATCACGAGGTCTGGAGTTCGAGACCAGCTTGGCCAAAGTGGTGAAACCCTGTCTTTACTAACAATACAAAAATTAGCGGGATGTTGGCCGGGTGCGGTGGCTCAACCCTGTAATCCCAGCACTTTGGGAGGCCGAGGCGGGTGGATCACGAGGTCAGGAGATCGAGACCATCCTGGCTAACATGGTGAAACCCCGTCTCTACTAAAAATACAAAAAACTAGCCGGGCATGGTGGCGGGCGCCTGTAGTCCCAGCTACTCAGGAGGCTGAGGCAGGAGAATGGCGTAAACCCGGGAGGCGGAGCTTGCAGTGAGCCAAGATCGCGCCACTGCACTCCAGCCTGGGTGACACAGCGAGACTCCGTCTCAAAAAAAAAAAAAAAAAAATTAGCGGGACGTGGTGGTGTATGTATGTAATCCCAACTACTCAGGAGGCTGAGGCAGGAGAATTGCTTGAACCCAGGAGGTGGAGTTTGCAGTGAGTCAAGGTTGCGCCACTGTACTCCAGCCTGGGTGACAAGAGCAAAATCCTGTCTCAAAAAAATTTTTTAAAAAGGCTGGGTGTGGTGGCTTACGCCTGTAATCCCAGCACTTTGGGAGGCAGAGGCAGGTGGATCACTTGAGGCCAGGAGTTTGAGACTAGCCTGGTCAACATGGTGAAAACCCGTCTCTGCTAAAAATACAAAAGTTTTGCTGGGTGTGGTGGTGTGTGCCTGTAGTCCCGGCTACTTAGGAGGCTGAGCCAGGAGAATCGCTTGAACCCGGGAGGCGGAGGTTGCAGTGGGCTGAGATCGTGCCACTGCACTCCAGCCTGGGCGACAGAGCAAGACTCCATCAGAAAGAGAGAGAGAGAGAGAGAGGGAGGGAGGGAGGGAGGGAAGGAAGGAAGGAGGGAAGGACAAAATACAAGCCTGTTGTTACATGAATAAAAATTAATCAGATATGTATTGAGTGCCTTTGTTAAGTTTAACAGATGTTTATGTGACTTAACTGTGGGCCGTGCACTGTTCTAAGCCCTTTACACAAATTACTTAAATCCTTCTATTATGGCCGGGCGCGGTGGCTCACGCCTGTAATCCCAGCACTTTGGGAGGCCGAGGCGGGCGGATCACAAGGTCAGGAGATCGAGACCACGGTGAAACCCCGTCTCTACTAAAAATACAAAAAATTAGCCAGGCGCGGTGGCGGGCGCCTGTAGTCCCAGCTACTCAGGAGGCTGAGGCAGGAGAATGGCGTAAACCCAGGAGGCGGAGCTTGCAGTGAGCCGAGATCGCGCCACTGCACTCCAGCCTGGGCGACAGAGCGAGACTCCGTCTCAAAAAACAAAACAAAAACAAACAAACAAAAAAATCCTTCTATTATCCCCATTGGCCAAGCATGGTGGCTCATGCCTATAATCCCAGCACTTTGGGAGGCTCAGGTTGGCGGATCACCTAAGGTCAGGAGTTCGAGACCAGCCAGGCCAACATGGTGAAACCCCATCTCTACTAAAAATATAAAAATTAGCTGGGCATGGTGGCTTGCACCTGTAATCCCAGCTGCTTGGGAGGTTGAGGCAGGAGAATCACTTGAACCCAGGAGGTGGAGGTTGCAGTGAGCCGAGATCATATCACCTCACTCCAGCGTGGGAGACAGAGCAAGACTCCGTCTAAAAAAAAAAAAAAGCCGGGCGTGGTGGTTCACGCCTGTAATCCCAGCATTTTGGGAGGCCGAGGTGGGTGGATCACCTGAGGTCGGGAGTTTGAGACCAGCCTGACCAACATGGAGAAACCCCATCTCTACTAAAAATACAAAATTAGCCGGGCGTGGTGGCACATGCCTGTAATCCCAGCTACTACGGAGGCTGAGGCAGGAGCATTGCTTGAACCTGGGAGGCAGAGGTTGCGGTAAGCCGAGATCGTGCCATTGCACTCCAGCCTGGGCAACAAGAGTGAAACTCCATCTCAAAATAAAAATAAAATAAAAATAAAAAAACAAGGTGAGCGCAGTGGCTCACGCCTGTATTCCCAGCACTTTGGGAGGCTGAGGCAGGCAGATCACGAGGTCAGGAGATCAAGACCATCCTGGCTAACATGGTGAAACCCCATCTCTACTAAAAATACAAAATATTAGCCGGGCATGGTGGCGGGCACCTGTAGTCCCAGCTACTCAGGAGGCTGAGGCAGGAGAATAGTGTGAACCCGGGAGGCGGAGCTTATAGTGAGCCGAGATCGCCCCACTGCACTCCAGCCTGGGCGACAGAGCGAGACTCCATCTCCAAACAAAAACAAAAACAAAAATCAAACAAAAAACCCCACAAAATTGTATGTTTCTGTTTGCCATAAAGACAACCACTATAACATATCATCCCCATTTTACAGATGAGGTATAAAGAGGTTTGTTAAGTAACCTTGCCCAAGAACAAGTTCCAGGTCTTAGGATAGAGCCTGCCCATCCTTCATTGTCCCTTCAAAAGAGCTCCTGCTCTGGAAATCCTTCCCTGACCTCCCCAGCAGAAAGTGACCTCCCCAGTGGGAAGTTCTATGACAGGAAGTGCCTTCCTCAACAGGCGTGTCCCACACACCCTTGGATTGTAAACTCCTCCCAGCTGAGGCTTGGCTCCCACTGAGGTGTGGATGGGAAGTCAGTAGCCAGTCAGCACTGCCAGCAACTTACTGGCCTCTTTTTCTGCTTTCATCTGTAGCTTTCTGGAGGTGCTCTGAGAAGGCCATGCCTAATATGACCTAATCCCTAATATGAGGGATGCACATGGTGGAAGGACCTAGACTGAAGGGCCGTCATCTTCAGCAGCTGGAGATCTGAGCGTCTGTCTAACCCCAGAAGTGTGGGAAAGAATGGGGACAGGGTAGGGGCTGGACACAGTGGCCAAGATTGCACCACTGCACTCTAGCCTGGGTGACAGAGTGGGACTCTGTTTCAAAAAAAAAAAAGTGGGGGCACAGGGCTTAAATGCATCCTGGCTTCTCCCAAAACAGTAGTGTGACTTTCTCTTCCCTCTACCTCAGTTTCTTCACTAGTAAAATGATGAAGTTGGTTGAGGAGAGCCCACTAGGAACCCAGAGCAGGTCCTGTGGGAATGAGCGAAAAGTTTCTTTCCTCAGAAAAGTTTTGGGGTTCCTGGGTGGCAAGCTGCCTGCTGGACTTTAACTCATTAATTCATTAACTGAGCGTCTATTATGTGAAGGCAGTGTTTGAAGCACTGAGGACCCTTCAAAGAACCAGTCCTGCCATGCAGGAGCTCATTGGTAGGTGTGGTATTTGGGAGGCCTCCAACCCTCCACCCACTGGGGCTGCTGGCTCTGGACTAATGGACTAGGCCTTTCCAAGCAGGGTGTGGAGCAGGACTGAGGCCTGGAAGAGAGAGGTTGTGTTCTCCCTGCAGCCCTGCCCCTCCTGTGGGGTGACCTTGCCCCTCTGGGCATTAGTTTCCTCACCCTCTTTTTATGGACTGAAAGTTTGTGTCCCCTGCAAACTCACACACTGAAGTGCCAACCCTTGGTAAGATGGTATTTGGAGGTGGGGCCTTCAGGAGGTAATTGGCTGAGATAAGGTCGTGAGGGTAGGACCCTACCATGGGGTGAATGTCTTTATAAGAAGGCAGAGAGACTATCTGAGAACACGGTAGGAGTGCCACCATCTTCCAGCCAGGAAGAGGCCTTGCCAGGAGCTAAACCTACCAGTACCTTGCTCTTGGATTTCTCAGCCCTCAGAACTGCGAGAAATAAAAGTGTCATTAAGCCACCCAGTTTCTGGTATTGCATTATAGCAGCCTGAGCTGACTGAGACACCGTCTAAGGCAAGGTCAGATTGGATGGTCCCACCAGCCTGGGAGAAGTCTCCCACAGCCATTCCTAGTTAAACATTACCCACTCCCCCTCCTTCCCTCCCTCCCTGCCACTCCCTCTCCCAGCCGCTTCCTTAGGAAGCCATAAATGCTGCCTTCTTTGGTCTTCTCCCAGGGCTGTGGTGTTGTGGGAAGAGCTACACCTGCTGTCTCACCTCTGTCAGAAGCTGAGATCTGGAGAAGAAAGATTGGGGGTCCGGGGTGGGGGCTGGGATCTGGAGTGGGGACACTAGCCCCTACACACACACACACACACACACACACGTGCGGGTGTTTCTTCTTAGTCACATCATGCATAAGGCACCTGCAGATCCTCCCAGGGGAGCTCATAGGCTGGCTTAATGAGCCCTTCAGGTGCCTGCCTCAGGCAAGATGCCCCAGCCTTCCTGGTTTCTGGGAAACAATAATTCAGAGAAACAGGGATGGCCTCACTGCGTGGGGCATCCCACTTCAGCCTCTGCCCCCAGGCCCCTCAGAAACTAGGAGGGCAAGGCCCAGCTGTTATGCCCAATCCCACCCACCCAGGCATTTTAAATTAGGAGCCTGCATTAATAATCTTAGAATCCAGAATATGACACCACAAATCTCAGGAGGGGGATTCCTTGCCGCATAGTACTTTACAATATCCCAAGAGCTTTCTTCTCATTTCATTCTTTCCCATCTTCAAAACAACTGTTAAATAGGTATCATTTCTTTGTAATTGCCAGCATATATTTGAAGACACTGAGGCTCCAGGTGATAAACTGGGTGAGTGGAGTGCCAGGACTGAGAGTCAAGTCTTTTGACTCTGAAACCCAGACTTGCTTTATGCCTGGTTCTAAGGATAGCAGGGGACTGCACTCTCCACATTGCTGCCCATGACAGACATCACTAATCGATCATGGTGTGGCAGACATTGCTAATCAACTGCAGTACTCTTTTTTACTAAGCTCAGAGGTGTCCATGACTCTTTAAAACAACATTCCAGGGAGGGATTGCATTGGGACTTATACCTGATGTAAATGATGAGTTGATGGGTGCAGCACACCAACATGGCACAAGTATACATATGTAACAAACCTGCACGTTATGTACATGTACCCTACAACTTAAAGTACAATAATAATAAATTAAAAAAAAAAAAAAAAAAAACAACATTCCAGCCACCATCACCTATCAGAAGATCATACCTGTATTTGCCATTCTTGTGACCCCACATCATCAGCCATGAACCCTCAGGTCTCAGGTACAACCCCAAGATGCTCTAGTCACCAGACCATAGGACTCTACAGACTGCGTGCATGCTGTTCTTGGACAGGAATTACTGGCCTCTCTGGCCCCCAAACAGATGCCCCATCCAAGTGTGGTCCCTCTTAGAGATACAGCAACCATGCAGATATGCCTGGGGCTTCAGGGTTTGCTAGGTCTTTATTTTTTAATTTTTAATTAATTAATTTTTTGAAACAAGGTCTTGTATTGCCCAGGCTGGAGTGCAATAGCAAGATTATAACTCACTGCAGCCTTGAACTCCTGGGCTCAAGTGATCTCCCATCTCAGCCTCCTGAGTAACTGGGAATACAGGTGTGTGCCACCATGCCCAGCTAATTTTTTTTGTTGTTGTTTTAGTAGAGATAAGGTCTTGCCATGTTGTCCAGGCTGGTCTCAAACTCCTGAGCTCAAGTGATCCTCCTGCCTTGGCCTCCCAGAGTACTTGGATTACAGGCATGAACCACTGCATCTGGCGTAACAAAATTGTTTTTATCCCCACTTTACAGATTTGGAAACAGAAACACAGATGAAATTACGAACCCAAGTCACGTAGCTTGGAAGTTGGGCTCCTAACCACTGGACATCCATCTTTCCACTGCTACGCAGTCTGTTGTACGAAAACAGTAATGTATCCATCTGTTCTATCCAACGGCCATTGCTTATTTTTGCAGACATGCTTCCATAGTGGTCTCAGAAGGTTTGGGGGTGGTTGTATTATCTGGCTTAGTTCCTGTAATGAGCCTGGGAGTGGGTAGTTGTACCATCCTGCAGCCCTTACGGATGAGAAAACTAGGGCTCAGAGAAGGAGAGTCACTTTCTGAAAGCTGGACAGCTCCAATGTGGGCTGTGATCCAGTTCCAATTCCAGAGCTCAAGGGCTGTCTACCCCACATGAGCCTCAGTCCCCACTGGCTTCTCCTCTCATCTCAGTCCCTGGCTGCCTGCCCTCCCTCCCCCGGAACACCCTCCTCACACCTGGCCTTTGGTCTTCCCTCCTCTCCACCCTCCACCATCCTCTTTCCAGAGAAGGGGCCCAACCGGAAGACCAGTTCATGTTAGGAAATTCTAACCACGTGAACAAGCCTGAGCCAGGGATTCTGAGCAACTGGTGGCTTTAGGAGAAACTGAAACTTGGCCCTCTGGGGGCGGAGTGGCCACTGGGGATTTAAAGAGCCACCAGTTCCTTAGGCCTCCAGAGGGCACTGAGAAGTCACAGCTGCTGAGGGACGACTCTGCTTCCCTGCCTAAGCCATGCACCTCTGCAGGGGCAATGGGCTGCTGACCGGGACAGTGAGTACAGGGGATTGGGGATCGGGGGTGAGAAGGGGAGCATCCCAAGGGTTCTCAGTGCCCAGGCAGTGAGGGCTGCAGTCAGGAGCTCCTAGTCCCAGCTCCATACTCTTAGCAGTGTGACAGACGGCTCTGCATGCCCCTCTCTGGGCCTCACTTTCCTCCCCTGAAGTCGGGATTGGAATGAGTTGTTTCCAGCTCTCACATTGCAGGTCCAGCCTTTGGTTTAGAACTTGACCTCTGTGTACTTGCTCTCCCCTAACGTACCTGGTCCCCCCTCACTACCCTCACAGCAGCCTTTCCTTCCTTCTCCATATAACCCAGGCCGGTTGGCCGTGGTGGCTCACGCCTGTAATCCCAGCCCCTTGGGAGGCCGAGGCAGACAGATAACATGAGGCCAGGAGTTCAAGATCAGCCTGGGCAACACGGCAAAACCCCGTCTCTACTGAAAATACAAAAATTAGCCGGGTTTGGCAGGGCACGTGTGTAGTCTCAGCTACTCGAGAGGCTGAGGCAGGAGAACTGCTTGAACGCGGGAGATGGAGGTTGCAGTGAGCTGAGATTGTGCCACTGCACTCCAGCATGGGCGACAGAGAGAGACTCTGTCTCAATAAAATAAAATAGGCCAGGCTCGGTGGCTCACACCTGTAATCCCAGCACTTTGGGAGGCTGAGGCGGACAGATCACCTGAGTTCAGGAGATTGAGACCATCCTGGCCAACATGGTGAAACCCCGTCTCTACTAAAAGTACAAAAATTAGCTGGGCGTGGTGGTGCATGCCTGTAATCCTAGTTACTCAGGAGGCTGAGGCAGGAGAATTGCTTGAACCTGGGAGGTGGAGGTTGCAGTGAGCCGAGATCATGCCACTGCACTCCAGCCTGGGTGACAGAGAGAGACTCTGTCTCTAAAATAAAATAAAATAAAATAAAAATATTCCCTGGGCCATGGTTTCCCTTGGAGGCTCTGCCCATCTCACAGGAGCCCCATTCACTCTCCATGGGTCCTGTCTCAGCCTTTAGTCTCTTGGTGCCCCAGTGTTACAGTGAGCCTGGCATGGACATGGCCCCAGGGAGCATATGGCCAGGGTGGAGCTGTGGCAGGAGCCTAGGAGCATTCAGAATTTGCGGCCAGGGTGGCCAGGGCCTTGCCTGAGGTCCTTACCCTCAAACAACATGCCCCAGAGAGACTTGGGGGAGAGGGCTGGGCTGTGAGCTCTCCAACAGTCCCTCTTGCTCTGACTTTGCAGAGCTCTGGACATTTAGGTAAAATATTTTATCTAAGTTTCATTCACCCCAGGGTACAAGGTGGTCACAACTGTCAACCTTTGAGTCCACTCTTCCACCAGAGTAAACCCTTCATTCATTCATCCTTCGCTACCACCCCACTGCGATGTGAGCAATTTGAGGACAGGCATTTGTGTGTATTTTGTTTGCTATTGTGTCCCCCTAGCTTATTGCCTGGAACATAGTAGGAGCTTATACATGTTTGTTGAGTAAGTGAATATCTGCTTTGGGCTTGAGCTGGGCTGGGCACAGGGAACATCTGCCCTCATGGAGCTCACAGGGAAGTTCACACCTTGGTGTGGAAATCATGGCAGTGAGAAGAATGGAAGCTGAGCTTTATGCCACGCCAGCTCTGGGCTGCCTGCCGCATGGGCTTTACCCCTCTGCTGTAGTGCTTCCATTGCAGGGATGGGGCAATTGGGTTCAAGAATGTGGGGCTTGGCTGGGCGCGGTGGCTCACACCTGTAATCCCAGCATTTTGGGAGGCCAAGGCTGGTGAATCACCTGAGGTCAGGAGCTCGAGATCAGTTTGAGACCAGCCTGGCCAACATGATGAAACCCCATCTCTACTAAAAATACAAAAATTAGCCAGGCATGGTGGCAGGCTCCTGTAGTCCCAACTGCTTGGGAGGCTAAGGCAGGAGAATTGCTTGAACCCGGGAGTCAGAGGTTGCAGTGAGCCAAGATTGTGCCGCTGTACTACTCCAGCCTGGGCAATAGAGCGAGACTCTGTCTTAAAAAAAAACAGAAAAAAGAATGTGGTGTTTGAAGTCAGCTCTGTCTGAATTTGAATCTCAGGCTTCCCATCTTCCCTGTTTGCCCTCCCACCCTCCACGTGAGCTATGAGCAGGACACGGAGTGAGGCTGGCATTCCAACACGGTGTGCAGTGCCTGCTCTAGGGGTGCCAAGGGAGCTTCTGGGAGAACAAAGACCCTTGGGAACTTGACTCAAGGGGAAAGACTTGGCTTTACAAATGGCAGGCCAGGATGGAGGGCACAAGGCCTGACCGCGCCCCCTGAGTCCTCTGCCTCGTGCCCCTCAGGACCCTGAGGAGCAGCAAAGGCAGCTGAAGAAGCAGAAGAACCGGGCAGCCGCCCAGCGAAGCCGGCAGAAGCACACAGACAAGGCAGACGCCCTGCACCAGGTGCGGACAACCCTTTTCCTTGTCTCTGACTCCACTTACCGGCCCGGTCACCCCTTCTCCACCCCACCTGTGAGCAGACTTTCCCCAACTCCTGCATTTTTCTAGGTCACCTGGGTTTGGGATGAGGAAAGGGTCCTGTGGCTGAGATTTGGAAAGTTCTGGGTGTTGAGTACAAACCATGTACCAGGTACACACCAGGATCCAGGGACACAAAGGGTTATCCTCAGCCCAGCCTTGTCCTAAGGTGTCTGCAGTCTCAGGCAAGGAAGACAGGAAGTGCAGGCAAACAGGGAGACCCCAACACAATGGCCAGCTGAGACACTGGTTAAAATGCAGATTCTAGGCTGGTCACAGTGGCTCACGCCTGTAATCCTAGCACTTTGGGAGGCTGAGGCTGGAGGATTGTTTGAGCTCAGGAGTTCAAGACCAGTCTGGGCAATATAGCGAGACTCTGTCTCTACAAAAATTAAAAAATAGTTAGCTGGGCATGGTGGTGCACACCTGTAGTCCCAGCTACTCAGGAAACTGAGACAGGAGGATCGCTTGAGCCCAGAAGTTCAAGGCTGCAGTGAGCCATGATTGCACCACTGCATCCAACCTGGGCAACAGATTGAGACCCTGTCTGTAGAAGAAAAAAAAAAAGTGGATTATTCTTCCTCTGCCAGCTCCCACCTCATGAGGCCAGGTGGGGCCCAAGGACCTGCATGGTAATCTGTGATTAACCACTCAGGGGTCAGAGTTCAGGAGGTGGCCAAGACCATACTGTGAGAACTGTGGTTCAGGGTTAAAATGGGCGGGGTTTCCAGTCCCAGTTTCAAGTTGCTTCCTTTACTGAGCTTCATGCTCATCTGAAAATACCATAGATGGTGGCTTAAACAACAGACGTTTATTTCTCACAGTTCTGGAGGCTGGGAAGTCCAAGATCAAGGCGCCGGCCAATTCGGTTCCGGGTGAGGGTGCTCTTCCTGACTTGTAAGTGGCTGCCTTCTCACTGTGTGCTTATGGCCTCCCAGTGCACATGAGAGGACAGAGTGATCTCTTTCCCTTCCTCTCCTTTTTGGGGTTTTTGTTGTTGTTGTTGCTTTTGAGACAGAGTCTCACTCTGTTGCCCAGACTGGAGTGCAGTGGCGCCACTTGGCTCACTACAACCTCTGCCTCCTGGGTTCAAGTGATTCTCCGGCCTCAGCTTCCTGAGTAGGTGGGATTACAGGCATGCGCCACTACGCCCAGCTAATTTTTGTTTTTCAGCAGAGGTGGGGTTTCACCATGTTGGCCAGGCTGGTTTCAAACTCCTGGCTTTAAGTGATCTGCCTGCCTCAGCCTCCCAAAGTGCTGGGATTACAGGCGTGAACCACCGCACCTGGCCCCCTCCTTTTTGTTTTAATTTTTTATTCATTTATTATTTATTTATTCTTTCTTTTTTATGTCTTCATATTCTTTATTTTTTAATAGAGATGGGGGTCTTGCTATGTTGCCCAGGCTGGTCTTGAACTCCTGTGCTCAAGCAATCCTCCCACCTCCATGTCCCAAAGTGCTGAGATTACAGGCACGAGCTACCATGCCTGGCCCCTTCCTCTTTTTTTTTTTTTTTTTTTTTAGAGGGTCTTGCTCTGTTGTCCAGGTTAGAGTACAGTACACGATCTTAGCTCACTGCAACCTCAGCTTCCCAGGCTTAAGCGATCCTCCTCACCTCAGTCTCCCGAGGGGCTGGGACTACAGGCATGCACCACCACACTTGGCTAATTTTTGTATTTTTTGTAGAGACAGAGTTTCTCCATGTAACCCAGGCTGGTCTTGAACTCCTGGACTCAATTGATCCACCTACCTCGGCCTCCCAAAGTGCTGTGCTGGGATTACAGGCTTCAGCCACTGCTCCCGGTCTCCCTTCCTCTTCTTATAAGGACACCAATCCTATCAGATTAGAACCCTATCCTCTATCCTAGGACCTCATTTAATCTAAATTACCTTCTAAGAACCTTATCTCTAAATGTAATCACATTGGGGATAATGGCTTCGACATATAATTTTTGGAGGGAACACAATAGGGTCCATAGCACATAGGTGGTGGCACTGAGTGGTCTAAAGAGGAGATGAGCAAGGCGCAGTGGCTCACGCCTGTAATCTCAGCACTTTGGGAGGCTGAGGTGGGTGGATTACTTGAGGCCAGGAGTTCGAGACCAGCCTGGCCAACATGGTGAAACCCCATCTCTACTAAAATACAAAAATTAGCCAAGCACGTAGCTAATTAGGCAGTCCCAGTAGCTGGGATTACAGGGACTTGGGAGCTAATTAGCCAATCTCAGTAGCTGGGGCAGGAGAATTGCTTGAACCTGGGAGGCAGAGGTTGCAATGAGCTGAGGTCATGCCACTGCACTTCAGCCTGGGCAACAGAGAGAGACTCTGCGGGCGGATCATGAGGTCAGGAGATCGAGACCATCCTGGCTAACATGGTGAAACCCCCGTCTCTCCTAAAAATACAAAAAATTAGCTGGGCGTGGTGGCTGTGATCCTGGCTACTCAGGAGGCTGAGGCAGGAGAATGGCGTGAACCCGGGAGGTGGAGCTTGCAGTGAGCCGAGATCAAGCCACTACACTCCAGCCTGGGCGACAGAGCCAGACTCCGTCTCAAAAAAAAAAAAAGAACTTTGAGTCCAGGGCCAAAACAACAAAGAAAAAGGCGATGAAGCCTGAGCTTAAGAACAAATGGGCGTTTTCCCAGAGGATGAAGGTCAGAAAACACATTGGGAACAAATGACACAGTGCTGGCACAGGCGTGGGGAGCAGCAACCTGTAGACCAGGTGAGAGTGAGAACTGGTGCTCAGAATGGTGCCTAGGAGACCCATGCATTCGTTTATTCCTTCCTTCTGGAAATGCCTATTGAGCGTCTCCCGTGTGCCAGACACAGTTCTAAGCACTGGATATAGAGCTGTAGACACAGTAGACAAACGCCCACCCTAGCCTCACCCCACAGGGCTTATATTCTCCTGGGGAAGCCAGACCCACAGACAAAAAGTCCCTCGAGTGGTCAGGATGTCAGATGGTGTTAAATCCTGTCAGGAAAACTAAAACAGGGAAGAGGAAAGGGACGAAATTGAAATTGTCACTCCTTGAGCCTCCTGAAGGTAGCAAATGAATGAATAAATGAATGAGTGAGTGACTCAGTTCCTGGAGGTCTTTGGAGAATTTAGGTGAAGGGTGACCTAATGATACATTTTAGAAATGTCCATAATTCCAGCTGTGGGCGGTGGCTCGCCCCTGTAATCCCAGCACTTTGGGAAGCCAAGGCTGGCGGTCACGAGGTCAGGAGTTCGAGACAAGCCTGACCAACATGGTGAAACCCCATCTCTACTAAAAATACAAAAATTAGCTGGGCATGGTGGTGCACACCTGTAGTCCCAGCTACTCGGGAGGCTGAGGCAGGAGAATCATTTGAACCCAGGAGGCGGAGGTTGCAGTGAGCTGAGATCGCGCCATTGCACTCCAGCCTGGGCGACAAAACAAGACTCTGTATCAAAAAAAAAAAAAAATTCATCATTCAACGTGCAGAAACCAGTCTGGGAATGGGGCCGGTGGCTTTCAGGCCTGTTAGAACTTTGAGTCCAGGGCCAGGCACGGTGGCTCACGCCTGTAATCCCAGCACTTTGGGAGGCTGAGGTGGGCGGATCATGAGGTCAGGAGATTGAGACCATCCTGGCTAACATGGTGAAACCCCGTCTCTCCTAAAAATACAAAAAATTAGCCGGGCGTGGTGGCTGTGATCCTGGCTACTCAGGAGGCTGAGGCAGGAGAATGGCATGAACCCGGGAGGTGGAGCTTGCAGTGAGCTGAGATCGAGCCACTGCACTCCAGCCTGGGCAACAGAGCCAGACTCTGTCTCAAAAAAAAAAAAAAGACCTTTGAGTCCAGGGCCAAAACCACATTTTTATGCAAAACACCCTTGCAACTTCTTCTTTCAAAGTGTCCAGAAAAGGGGACGGGGGGTGACTGAAGGAAGTTGTTCAATGTATTCAGCCCTGTGTGAGATGTGGACATAAAATTCTTTCTGCATTTTTACTACTATTGTCATCATAAATGGTTATTTAGAACTGCACATTGATTGTGTCTCAGGGGTTCTCAGAACCGGCATTCAGCAGAATAGAACTTAATAAATGCTGATTCAGGGATGCAGAATCGAACACACTCGTGCTATCAACCTGTAAAACAATCTCCTGAATCCTCCCACAGTGCTCGTAGGGGCGAGTTCTGGGCCCTCAAAAGATCTGGCACTGGCAATAAGCAATCTAGGACAGAATGACATCAAAGTTGCCACGGGAAGGCCCTGTTGGGATTTGCACGGGGAAGGGCGGCGGAAGGGTGTCCAGGCAGAGGAAACAGGAAATGTGGCCAGGAAGCAGAGTTCATGTGAGGGTCAGGAAGGGAGGGGAGAAAGAAAGAAGGCGGGAGAGAGAATACCAGAGGTCTGAGCTGCGGCCACCACACACGCCTGGAATTCTACCACAGGGAATTTGGTGGGTGCCTCTAAAGGGCTTTAACCTGCAATTAATGACACGGTTGCTGAATGGCTCCTGTGGGCGAGGGAATAGGTGGTTTGGGGGGCACATGGGTTGGAGGCCCATGGAGATACCAGGTGAGAAATGGCACTGGCTCTAGGGCACTAGCGGTGGGATGAAAGCAGGTGGATCTGAGCCCCCTCAGGGGGTGGGACAGGGGAGACTTGGTAGGTGGTTATGAAGGGCTGACCAGAGAGTGGCCAAGAGACCCCACTTGGCTATTCCAATGGTGGTGGCATCTGTCTCCTGAAGTTGAGAACCCTGGAAGGGGCCAAGGCTAATGCAGGGCTCCTGACACTGGCTGAGGTTCCCCGCCCCTTCCATCTGCTTCTCTGCAGCAGCACGAGTCTCTGGAGAAAGACAACCTCGCCCTGAGGAAGGAGATCCAGGCCCTTCAGGCCGAGCTGGCGTGGTGGAGCCAGACCCTGCACGTGCATGAGCGCCTGTGCCCCATGGACTGTGCCTCCTGCTCAGCTCCAGGGCTCCCGGGCTGCTGGGACCAGGCTGAGGGGCTCCTGGGCCCTGGCCCACAGGGACAACATGGCTGCCAGGAGCAGCTGGAGCTGTTCCAGACCCCGGACTCCTGTTCCCCAGCTCAGCCGCTCTCTCCAGGTCCACAGCCTCATGATTCCCCCAGCCTCCTCCAGTCCCGTCTGCCCTCACTGTCCCTTGGCCCCACTGTGGTTGCTGAACCTCCTGTCCAACTGTCCCCCAGCCCTCTCCTGTTTGCCTCACACACTGGTTCCAGCCTGCAGGGGTCTTCCTGTAAGCTCAATGCCCTCCAGCCCAGCCTCACAGCCCAAACTGCCCCTCCACAGCCCCTCGAGCTGGAGCATCCCACCAGAGGGAAGCTGAAGTCCTCTCCCAACAACCCTTCTTCTGACCTGGGGCTTGCATGTCTGCAGAGCAGGGAGCACAAACCTGCTCTCTCAGCGGCTGCTTGGCAAGGGCTGGGTGTGGATCCCAGCCCTCACCCTCTCCTGGCCTTTCCTCTGCTCGCCTCTCTCAAGTCCACTTCTAACCTGGTCTCTGGAGCTGCGTTGGCCCCTTCTTCGGGCTCAGGAAGCAACCTTAGCACACGGGCCTCTCCTCCCTCGCTACTGGGTGCTGCCCTGCGTGGCTGACCAGCTGGCCCAGGATTTCACAGTGGAAAAGGAAGCCACCACTGATGCCTCCCACTGTGACAGGCCCTGTCACCACCAATATCTTATTTCAACCCCACAGTTGACCTGAGAAATCGAGATGATCACTCCACTTTTTCAGACAAGGAAACTGAGGCTCAGGGAAGCCAAGTGACAAGGCCAAGGTCACGAAGCCTTTCTTGGAGCCGGAAACACCACCCTCTGCTCCTCCTTCTCCTGTCCTGGCCCAGGCATCCTAGGGGCTGAAATCCTGGAAACTGAGGGCTGATGTGAGAAGGTTTGTGTGCTGGGATCAGAGAAGGGCTCTCTGCACTCCTACGTGATTCCAGGGCCAGAGCCCTGCGGTCCCAGAAATCATGACCAAGCTGGGGCAGGTCCAGAG
Organism: Macaca mulatta; assembly: GCF_049350105.2. Taxonomy (NCBI): domain Eukaryota; kingdom Metazoa; phylum Chordata; class Mammalia; order Primates; family Cercopithecidae; genus Macaca; species Macaca mulatta. The sequence continues at coordinate 9,403,440 of NC_133419.1, forward strand.
TCCAAGCCCTGGTGGGTAGAGGCCAAGTAGAAGCCCGGACTCTTGCTTCCCCTAGTAGTGTTTTCAGTGCCAAGAAGCTGAACCTGCAGGCTGGAGTTGGGGAGAGGCCTGGAACAGGCCCATCTGGGATTTCTACAGCCTGGGTACTCATAGCCACACCAAGGCTTCTGGGAGATTCTGCAGGGTCAGCTCTCCAGGCTGTTCCCAAATAGCTCCCTGCCTCCCCACTGCCCCTAAAACCACAGTGGAAGAGCCATTCATCTCATAAACAAAAAGCAAGAGGAAAGAATGAGGAAGGACCCTGTGCAAGGTTATTTTCAAGCAGTGATGGGCTTGCACCTGACAGCAGGGAGGCTATACCTTTCCTGGTAGCACCCGCCCCTGTGTGGCCCCTAGGCCCCCATTACCCTCAGACCCCGCCTAAGCAGTTCCCTTATTGCTCCTTGGCCTGGGCTAACAGCAGGAAGAGCAGGGCCCAGGACCCAGCGGGAGTTCAGTGATGGTGTCTGCTTCAAGAGGGTGTTTTGCACTCTGACTGCAGGACAAGCATTCTAAGGGGGATTGGGGAGAGAAACCCTGGCTCTTCACCCAGGTTTCACTCACATGTAAATGAAACACTATGTTAGTATTTAACACATTCCTGGATACTGAACACAAGTCTTGGAACATATGTGATGGAAATAAAGTGTTTTGCAATCTTTTCTGCTTTGCCTAGTTGCTTAAACCTCTGGTTGTAACCTATAGAGTCTTTGAAAGAAGAGAGAATAATAGAGATGGGCAACCCCTCATGAACTGGCTAATTAATCTCCCTCCCATACTACAGAAGAGGAAACTGAGGCTCAGAGATGAGATGGACTTGCCCAGGTGTATTAGTCAGTGTTCTCTAGAGAAATAGAACCAATAGAGTGTGTGTGTGTGGAGAGAGACAGAGAGATTTGTTTTGTTTTTTCTGAGATGGAGTTTCATTCTTATCACCTGGGCTGGAGTGCAATGGTGCAATCTCAGCTCACTGCAACCTCTGCCTCCTGGGTTCAAGTGATTCTCCCGCCTCAGCCTCCCGAGTAGCTGGGATTACAGGTGCCCACCACCACGCCGGCTAATTTTTGTATTTTTAGTAGAGGTGGTGTTTCACCATGTTGGCCAGGTTGGTCTCGAACTCCTGACCTCAGGTGATCGGCCCGCCTTGGCCTCCAGCCTGGCTAACAGAGCACTCTGACGTGCCCAGCCTCTGATTTTTAAATTCATTTAAAAAATATTCAGCACCTCTTTTCAAACACTATCCTAGGCATTTGGGATAAAGAAGAGGACAAAACAGACAAAAATGCTTATATTTAGTAGGGAAGTTGGGTCAAGAGGGATAAGACAAGAAAAGAGGAATCAAGAAGGTCATGGTGGAGAAGGTACAATTTAAAATAGGGTGGTCGCCCAGGCACGGTGGCTCACACCTGTAATCCCAGCACTTTGGGAGGCTGAGGTGGGAGGATCACTTGAGGTCAGGAGTTCGAAACTAGCCTGGCCAGCATGGCAAAACACCGTCTCTACTAAAAATACAAAAATTAGCCAGGCATGGTGGCAGGCCCCTGTGATCCCAGTTACGCAGGAGGCTGAGGCACAAGAATTGCTTGAACCTGGGAGGTGGAGGTTGCAGTGAGCTAAGATCACACCACTGCACTCCAGCCTCAGTGACAGAGCGAGACTCAGTCTCAATAAAATAAAATAAAATAAAATAAAATAAAATAAAATAAAAAAGGTGGTCAAGGTCGGTTCAATAGGAAGAGGGTATTTGAAGCCAGGTGTAATGGCTTTAAATCCCAGCACCTTGGGAGGCTGAGGTGGTCAGATCACTAGAGGCCAGGAGTTCAAGACAAGCCTGGCCAACATGGCAAAACTTAAACTTCTTCTCTACTATAAATAGATACACAAAGAAAGAAAATTAGTGACTGGGCACGGAGGCTTACGCCTGTAATCCCAGCACTTTGGGAGGCCGAGGCGGGCAGATCACCTGAGGTCGGGAGTTCGAGACCAGACTGGCCAACATGAAACCCCATCTCTACTAAAAATTCCAAAAAAATTGCTGGGCATGGTGGCGCATGCCTGTAATCCCAGCTACTTGGGAGGCTGAAGCAGGAGGATTGCTTGAGCCCAGGAGGCGGAGGTTGCGGTGAGCCAAGATCACGCTATCGCACTCCAGCCTGGGTAACAGAGCAAGACTCCATCTCAAAAAAAGAAAAGAAAATTAGCAGGGCATGGTGGCACATGCCTGTAGTCCCAGCTACTTGGGAAGCTGAGGCACAAGCATCTCTGGAACCCAGAAGGTGGACGTTGCAGTGAGCAGAGATCACGCCACTGCACTCCATCCTGGGTGACAGAGCTAGACTCCATCTCAAAAAAAAAAAAAGGAGAACATTTGAGCAAGGTCTTGAAGAAGGCAGTGAATTAGCCAGGTGGAGATGCGTTCTAGGCAGAGGAAACAGCCAGTGCTGAGGCCTGGGGGTAGGTGTGAGCCTGGAACATTTGAGACAGGAAGCTGGTGTGGCTGGAGGGAATGAAGGAGGGTCAGAGACGGTCAGTTGGTCAGGGATAAAGTCAGAGAGATAACCAAGGGCCAGATCATACAGACCACTGCAAGGGCATTGCCTTTTTTCCATGAATCAGGGAGCCTGACATTTACAAAAGATCAGATTGTTCAGGGGTGAGAGTGGAAGCAGTGAGGTGGTAAGAAAAGGTCAGCCCATCTGACAAGGGATTAATAACCAGAATATATAAGGAGGTCAAACAACTCTATAGGAAAAAAATCTAATAATCTTTCTTTTAAAATTTTCTTCCTATTTTCCTGAAAGAAACCTAATAATCTGATTTAAAAATGGGCAAAAAGGCTGGGCACAGTGGCTCACGCCTGTAATCCTAAACCTTTGGGAGGCCGAGGCGGGCGGATCACTTGAAGTCAGGAATTCGAGACCAGTCTGGCCAACATGGTGAAACCCTGTCTCTACCAAAACTACAAAAATTAGCCAGGTGTGGTAGCGGGTGCCTGTAATCCCAGCACTTTGAGAGGCATGTGTCTGTAATCCCAGCTACTTGGGAGGCTGAGGCATGAGAATTGTGTGAACCCAGGAGGCAGAGGTTGCAGTGAGCTCAGATCATGCCACTGCACTCCAGCCTGGGAGACGGAGCGAGACTTCGTCTCAAAAAAAAAAAAAAAAAAGGTGGGGGAGGCAAAAGATTCCAGTAGACATTTCTCAAAAGAAGATATACAAATGGGCCGGGCGCGGTGGCTCAAGCCTGTAATCCCAGCACTTTGGGAGGCCGAGATAGGCGGATCACGAGGTCAGGAGATCGAGACCATCCTGGCTAACACGGTGAAACCCCGTCTCTACTAAAAATACAAAAAATTAGCCGGGCGAGGTGGCGGGCGCCTGTAGTCCCAACTACTCAGGAGGCTGAGGCAGGAGAATGGTGTGAACCCGGGAGGCGGAGCTTGCAGTGAGCTGAGATCTGGCCATTGCACTCCAGCCTGGGCAGCAGAGCAAGACTCCGTCTCAAAAAAAAAAAAAAAAAAAAGAAGATATACAAATGGCAAATAGACATATGAAAAGGTGCTAACATCATTAATCATCAGAGTAATGCTAATGAAAACTACAATGAGATACCACCCCACCCCAGTTCAAATGGCTTATACCCAAAAGACAGTCAATAACAAATGCTGGCGAGCATGTGCAAGAAAGGGAACCCTTGAACACTGTTGGTGGGAATGTAAATTAGTACAACCACTATGGAGAACAGTTTGGAGGTTCCCCAAAAAACTAAAAATAGAGCTACCATATGATCCAGCACTCCCACTGCTGGGTATAGATCCAAAAGAAAGGAAATCAGTATATCGAAGAAATATCTGCACTCTCATGTTGCAGCACTGTTCACAATAGCCAGGATGTGGAACCAACCTAAGTGTCCATCAACAGAAGAATGGGTAAGGAAAATGTGGTGCATATGCACAATGAAGTACTATTCAGCTATAAAAAGAATGAGATTCTGTCATTTGCAACATGGATGGAACTGAAGATCATTATGTTAAGTGAAATAAGCCAGGCACAGAAAGACAAACATCACATGTTTTCACTTATTTGTGGGATCTAAAACTCAAAATAATTGTACTAATGGAGATGGAGAGTAGAAGGATGATTACCAGAGGCTAAGAAGAGGATTGGGGGTGGGTGGGGGGAGGTGGGAATGATTAAGAGATTAAAAAAAAAAATAGAACAAATAAGACCTACTATTTGATAGCATATAGTAGGGTGACTATAGTCAATAATCATTTAATTGTACACTTGGAAAGAACTAAAAGAGTGTAATTGTGTTGTTTGTAACACCAGGGATAAATGCTTGAGGGGTGGATACCTCATTCTCCATGATGTGATTATTGTGCATTGCATGTTTATATCAAAACATCTCATGCACGCCTACTGTGTATTCACAAAAATCAAAAATTAACAAAAAAGAAGTGGTGGGATTCAGGGTGTGCCTTACAGATAGAGCTGATGGGATATGCTCATGGATTGAGTGTGGTGAAAGGGAGGAAGGAAGGATGACTCTGAGATTTGGGACCTGAGCAACTGGTAGTGCCAAAAAACAAGAAAGGCTGGAAGAGGAGCAGTTTGGGGTTTCATGGTGGGGATCAGGAGTCCTGTTTTGGCCATGTTAAATTTGAGATACCTATTTGACATCCAACTGGTTTAAATAAGAGTCTGGAGTCTGGGAAAGGTCAGAACTGGATAAATAAATTTGGAAGCCATCAGTAGGTTGGTGGACAATGAGAGATGGGCAGGATGACCTCTGAGGGCCTTTGCAGCCTGTGTCTTCTTGTGCACCCAGAGCTCTCAGCCTGATAGTCTTTCCCTTATCACTCCTTCATGCCCAGAATTTGCCCCCATCCTTCCTCTTCAAATGCTCCTTCCTCCAGGAAGCCTCCTGTAATTTTCCAAGATAAAAGTGACCTGCAGGCCCAGTGCATTGGCTCACTCCTGTAATCCCAACACTTTGGGAGGCTAAGGTAGGTGGATCATCTGAGGTCGGGAGTTCAAGACCAACCTGACCAACATGGAGAAACCCCATCTCCACTAAAAATACAAAATTAGCCTGGCGTGGTTGGTGCATGCCTGTAATCCCAGCTACTCGGGAGGTTGAGGCAGGAGAATTGCTTGAACCCAGGAGGCGGAGGTTGTGGTGAGCCAAGACCACGCCATTACACTCCAGCCTGGGTAACAGGAGCGAAACTCCATCTCAAAAAAAAAAAAAAAAAGTGACCTGCTTTCCTCACCATGTGCTTTTCTATCATCTCCCTTTTTGTGTGACTGCGTCTTGCTACCCTCTTATCGCCCTCAATGACAGCACCAGTGTGGCACACAATGATTATTATTATTATTATTACTGAGACAGGGAGGCCCAGGCTGGAGTGCAATGGCACAAACACAACTCACTATAGCCTTGACCTCCAAGGCTCAAGTGATTCTCCCTCCTCGGCCTCCCAGGTGCTAGATTTTCAAGTGTGAGTCACCACACTTGGCCAACACATAATGAATACTTTTATTTTTTAATTTTTCACTTTTTAAAATTTTCGTTAGAGATGGGGTCTTGCTGTGTTGACCAGGCTGGTCTTGAGCTCCTGGCCTCAAACGATTCTCCCATCTCGGCCTCCCAAAGTTCTGCGGTTACAGGCATGAGCCACTGTGTCCGGCCAATGAGTACTTTTAAAAAGCCTGTGCTTTCGGAGGCAGTGGAGCATGGTGGTTAGACAGCATAGACTCCAGGGTCAGATAGGATTAGGTTCGAGTCCCAGCTCTATTATTTCCTCACTCAACTTCAAGACTCAGCTCTCTCATCTGGAAAATGGAGATTTAAAAAGGTACCCACCTACAGTCCACCCAATATATATGTGTGTGTGTATAGACAAAGATAGAATGTATAATGTAGACAGGTGATATGATTTGCTTGTGTCCCCACCCAAATCTCAACTTGAATTGTATCTCCCAGAATTCCCGCCTGTTGTGGGAGGGACTCAGGGAAAGGTAATTGAATCATGGGGGTCTGTGTTTCCTGTGCTATTCTCGTGATAGTGAGTAAGTGTCATGAGATCTGATGGGTTTATCAGGGGTTTCTGCTTTTGCTGCTTCCTCATTTTTCTCTTGCTGCTGTCATGTAAGAAGTATCTTATCCCAGTACTTTGGGAGGCCGAGACGGGCGGATCACGAGGTCAGGAGATCGAGACCATCCTGGCTAACACGGTGAAACCCCGTCTCTACTAAAAAATACAAAAAACTAGCCGGGCGAGGTGGCGGGCGCCTGTAGTCCCAGCTACTCGGGAGGCTGAGGCAGGAGAATGGCATCGACCCGGGAGGCGGGGCTTGCAGTGAGCTGAGATCCGGCCACTGCACTCCAGCCTGGGCGACAGAGCGAGACTCCATCTCAAAAAAAAAAAAAAAAAAAAAAAGAAGTATCTTTTGCCTCCCGCCATGCTGAGACCTCCCCAGCCATGTGGAACTGTAAGTCTAATTAAACCTCTTTTTCTTTCCAGTTTCAAGTATGCCTTTGTCAGCAGTGTGAAAACTAATACAAAAGGTATAATAGAAAAGTATATGTTCAGACAGGCATGGTGGCTCACACTTGTAATCCCAACACTTTGGGAAGCCAGGTGAGAGGATGGCTTGAGCCCAAGAGTTCAAGACCAGCCTGGGCAACAGAGTGAGACTCCATCTCAAAAAAGAAAAAGAAAAAGAAAATTCACTGAGCTACACATTTATGATCTGTGGTGGGTTTTTGTTTTGTTTTGTTTTGTTTTTGAGACAGAGTCTCGCTCTGTCGCCCAGGCTGGAGGGCAGTGGCACAATCTCGGCTTATTGCAAGCTCTGCTTTCTGGGTTCATGCCATTCTCCTGCCTCAGCCTCCCAAGTAGCTGGGACTACAGGCGCCTGCCACCACGCTCGGCTAATTTTTTGTATTTATAGTAGAGACGGGTTTCACTGTGTTAGCCAGGATGGTCTCGATATCCTGACCTCATGATGTGCCCGCCTCGGCCTCCCAAAGTGCTGGGATTACAGGCATGAACCACCGCACCCGGCCTGACCTGTGGTTTTTTTCTATTATGTCTGGTTACTTTGGAAAAAGCGGGTTGCATGTAAGAAGTAGCTCACAGTCCCTGGCACATAGTAAGTGTTCAGTAAATGTTAGCTGCTCCAAATGAATGAAAGAACTCATGACTTGCCCCCAAGTGAAATCCATTTAAAATCAGAACCATGGACAGATCAGAGCCTGTACTCAGGGAAGATTGAAGGAAAAATCTCAGGTCTGATACAGGGTACCTGAGGCAAGAAGGAATCTGAGATCTTTCCTCTTGGGTTAGTGGTTCAGTGCCCTCTGGGGGCATTCCCATCCTGTAGGAGAGACTATTCCTTGGGGACTGTAAGTGTCTGTGTGTGTGTTCCTGCAGAAATGCATGCCATTTAAAAAGGTCTACAGCCCCGTTTTTCAAAGCGGAGAATGCTGAAGTCTCTCCAGAGAGGCCAGTCCTGCCTCCACTACATCCGACAGCGTGCCCAGGCCCTTGCAAGCTTTCCTCCTTGTGTCTTGGCTTCTGTTTATCTAGTGAGGCAGTGGACAGGGAAGAGACTCCAGTCAGGGTAAAAATAACCTAGGACAGATCTCTCAATCATGCCAAGACTCCTGAATCTGACTCCCTGGGGTGGGCCTGGACCCAGTGTCTAGAACAGTTTCCATGGACGATTCTTGGGAACACTTGAGCCTCTAACAACCCGGTATTTTGAGTTACATTCAAACACAAAAGGTCGCCAAAGAGAGCTCTTCTGAAGGATCTCTGTGGTTTGGGAGGGGACTCCTGGGTTAGTGATTCACCTCCTTCTTGGAAGTTTCACCTCCTTCCTGGTGTCCTCTGCTTCTGTCCTGTGACAGCCACCAACCACAGGAATCAACTCCTGTTGCTAAAACTGCACAAAGGCCTTCAAGGTCTGGGCTGAGCCTGGAAGGATTTGGAGGCCTCTTTGAGCAAACCTATCCCACTCTATCACCTCCTCAAGCTCCACAAGGCTCATATCTGGATGGTCACTGGGTTTCACAGCCTTACTGTGAGCCAGACACCCAACACACAGAGAGGGAGTGGTGAACTGAAGACTAAATTACACTGCCCTAGGGGTGGGGGCAGACCCCCCTGCGCCCACCCCCAGGGTTGCCTCTCTAAGTCAGATCATTTCAACTCCCCATGGCCCCGTCAGACCAGTCTCTGGTTGGCCAGCTTTTCTGAGCTGAGGCCCGTTGCTTGGCAGGTAATTGACCTGGGAAGCCCAAAGGGAGGTGATAGGGGTTGGGGAGCCCCAGGTGCTGCAGGAAATGGAGCTATTGATTAAATGGCTCCTTCGCTCAGCCTTGGAGGCTAGGAAGCTGCACAGGCCCAAGAAGCAGCAGCAGCTCTCTAAGGAACAAGACCTGGTTCTGATCCTCTCCAGGAGATCATGGGTCTGCGGAGCATTTCCCTAAGAACTTCAGGGGCTGGCAGTTAATGGGGGCCCTATTCCCAGCACCCCATTCTTCCTCTGTACGTGCTAGGCCCTTCCTAGGACAGGATTTCTTTTGTCCTCTGAGGCTCTTAGACTGAACTGCTTAGGGGGAGGAAAGCCAGTTATAGAATGTGACTGTGTGACCAGGGCCCCTATGAGAAGCCTTTCTGGGAGTCCCTGGGAAAAAGGGACCAGGAGAGGACCGGGCACAGTGGCTCACGCCTGTAATCCCAGCACTTTGGGAGGCCGAGGCGGGCAGATTAGCTGAGGTCAGGAGTTCAAGACTAGCCTGGCCAACATGGTGAACACCCATCTCTACTAAAAATACAAAAATTAGCCAGGAGTGGTGGTGCATGCTTGTAATCCCAGCTACTTGGGAGGCTGAGGCAGGAGAACTGCTTGAACCTGGGAGGCAGAGGTTGCAGTGAGCCGAGATTGCACCACTGCACTCCAGCCTGAGCAACAGTGAGACACCGTCTCAAATAGATAAATAAATAAATAGCCCAGGCACGGTGGCTCACGCTTGTAATCCCAGCACTTTGGGAAGCCGAGGTGGGTGAATCGGCAGAGGTCAGGAGTTAAAGACCAGCCTGGCCAACATGGCAAAACCCCATCTCTACAAAAAATACAAAAAAAATTAGCTGGATGTGGTGGTGGGTGCCTGTAATCCCAGCTACTTGGGAGGCTGAGGCAGGAGAATTGCTTGAACCCAGGAGGCAGAGGTTGCAGTGAGCCAAGATCGTGTCATTGCACTCCAACCTGGGCGAAGGAGTGATACTCTGTTTCAAAAATAAATAAAATGGCCGGGCGCGGTGGCTCAAGCCTGTAATCCCAGCACTTTGGGAGGCCGAGACGGGCGGATCACGAGGTCAGGAGATCGAGACCATCCTGGCTAACACGGTGAAACCCCGTCTCTATTAAGAAATACAAAAAGCTAGCCGGGCGAGGTGGCGGGCGCCTGTAGTCCCAGCTACTCGGGAGGCTGAGACCGGAGAATGGCGTAAACCCGGGAGGCGGAGCTTGCAGTGAGCTGAGATCCGGCCACTGCACTCCAGCCTGGGTGACAGAGCGAGACTCCGTCTCAAAAAAAAAAATAAAAATAAAAATAAATAAATAAAATAAATAAATAAATAAATAAATAAATAAATAAATAAAGGGACCAGGAGAGGGTAAAGTAATCCTGCCTCCAGGTCAAAGGAGTGGGACAGTAGTCAAGACCAAAGACATCCGCTGGAGGGTCTGGTGGTCAGATGGTTGTGATAAAGCACAGGAATGATGGTCCCTTGAGAGTGTCCAGGCCAGAGCTTGATTCTGAGAAGCACCTGAACTGTACCCACAGCCACATGTAGGGACTGTTTCATCCAAAGTTTATCTGAGTATGGTTCCTTCTGCCAGCAGCAGCAGCACCTGGGAACTTACTTGTTCAAAAGGCAAATCCTCAGACCCCCAGATCTACCAAATTAGAAACTTGGGGGCTTGGTCCAGCAATCTACAAGCCCTCTAGGTAGTTCTGATGCATGCCCTAGTTTGAGAACTAATACTGGTGTAATCTGACAGGACTCCAGAGCTGGATTGCCCAGTAAACTTCCTTCATTTGAAAATTCATCGACATTCATCAAACATGGATTAGCACCTTCTATGTGCTAGATTCCTTGTCAAGCCACATAAGAAGTGGCCGGCACCATGGCTCACACCTGTAATCCAAGCACTTTGGGAGGCCAAGGCTGGCAGATCACAAGGTCAGGAGATCGAGACCATCCTGGTTAACATGGTGAAACCCCGTCTCTACTAAAAATACAAAAAATTAGCCAGGTGTGGTGGCAGGTGCCTGTAGTCCCAGCTACTCAGGAGGCCGAGGCAGGAGAACGGCGTGAATCTGGGAGGCGGAGCTTGCAGTGAGCCGAGATCGCGCCACTGTACTCCAGCCTGGGTGACAGAGCAAGACTCCGTCTCAAAAAAAACAAAGCCCAAAGTGGGGTAAATTACAGTTCCCACCCTCTAGGCAGACTGGCCAGTCAATACAAGGAAAGGCAAAAAAAAAAGGACCTGATCTTCTGGCTAGGGGGATTACAGAGGGCTTCTCAGAGGAGGTGGCATTTGGGCTGGGCCTTGAACGATAAGAAAGAATAAATAGGCAGAAAATGAAAATGAAGAAGCCAGGGTTCCAGGAACTTTTTTTTTAGCGGCGGGGGGGTGTGGGGGTGCGGGGGTCTTGCTCTGTCCCCCAGGCCAGACTGCAGTGGCATGATCACAGCTCACTGCAGCCTTGAATCCCTGGGCTCAAGCAATCTTCCCCCTCAGCCTCCCGAATAGCTGGGAATACGAGCGTGCACTTCCACGTCTGGCTAATTTTTTTATTTTTTGTAGAGATGAAGTCTTACTGTGTTGCCCAGGCTAGTCTTGAACTCCTGACCTCAAGAGATCCTCCTGTCTCAGCCTCCCAACGTGTTGGGATTACAAGTGTGAACCATCGCACCTGGCCTCAGGAACATTTTTCTGAAACCAAAATCCAACTTTTAAAAGCATCTTATTGCTGTAGGGATAAATTCAATTACCTCAGCACAAGCTTCTTCATAGTCTAGCTCCTGTGTCCCCACTCAACCCTATCTCCTGCCACTCCACACCTGTTTCTTTCTTTCTTTTCTTTTCTTTTCTTTTTTTTTTTTTTTTTGAGATGAAGTTTTGCTCTTTTGGCCCAGGCGGGAGTGCAATGGCACAATCTCAGCTCACTGCAACCTGCACCCACCGATTTCAAGTGATTCTCCTGCCTCAGCCTCCAACTGGGATTAAGGTGCATGCCACCTCGCCTGGCTAATTTTGTGTTTTGTTTGTTTGTTTGTTTGTTTGTTTTAGTAGAGACAGGGTTTCACCATGTTGGCCAGGTTGGTCTCGAACTCCTGACCTCAGGTGATCTGCCCACCTCCACCTCCCAAAGTGCTTGGATAACAGGTGTGAGCCACCACACCCGGCCACCTGTTTCTTATATTTAAGTGATACTGAACTTCTTGGAGACAGACACACACACAGCATGCTATTTTTTGTTGCCAGGCTTTTGCCATGTGCTGGCTGGCTTGACAGATCTGGTATATGTGCTTTGAATTTTGTTGTCATCTGCGAGCATTGCTGTTGAAATGTTCCAGTATGGCAGGCTAAGTCTGAATCCATGTGAGTCTCTTTAGCACTGTAAATTGTTTCTGAGTTAGGGTATAGGTTTATTAATTCTCAAGAATCCCAAGGGCCCATAAAAATGGTGCTCAACGTTATTAATCGTTCGGGAAATGCAAATTAAATCTATAACTAGATACCACTACACATCTATTAGGATGGCAAAAAATTTTTAACTGAAAATATCAAGTGCTGACAAGGATGCAGAGCAACTCTCACACTCTGCTGGCAGGAGTGCAGAATGGTACAGCCACTCTGGACAACTGCTCTGCAGTTTCTTTGTTTCTTTTCCTTTTTCTTTTTCTTTTTCTTTTTTTTTTTTTTGAGATGGAGCCTCGCTCTGTAGCCCAGGCTGGACTGCAGTGGTGTGATTTCAGCTCACTGCAACCTCTGCCTCCCAGGTTCAAGCAATTCTCCTGCCTCAGCCTCCAGAGTAACCGGGATTACAGGCACGCGGCCACCATGCCCAACTCTAATTTTTGTATTTTTAGTAGAGACGGGGTTTCACCATGTTGCCCAGGCTTGTCTTGAATTTCTGACCTCGTGATTTGCCTGCCTCAGCCTCCCAAAGTGCTGGGATTACAGATGTGAACCACCGCGCTTGGCCCTCCCCCCCGCCATTTATTTTTTATTTTTTATTTTTGAGACAGGGTTTTGCTCTTGCTGCCCAGGCTGGAGTGCAATGGCGTGATCTCAGCTCACGGCAACCTCTGCCTCCCGGGTTCAAGAGATTCTTGTGCTTCAGCCTCCTGAGTAGCAGGGATTACAGGTGTGCGCCACCATGCCTGGCTAATCTTGTTTTTGTTTTGTTTTGGATCTCAGCTCACTGCAACCTCTGCCTCCCGGGTTCAAGAGATTCTTGTGCTTCAGCCTTCTGAGTAGCAGGGATTACAGGTGTGCCCCACCATGCCTGGCTAATCTTGTTTTTGTTTTGTTTGAGATGGAGTCTTGTTCTGTTGCCCAAGCTAGAGAACAGTGGCACAATCTTGCAATCTCAGCTCACCGCAAGCTCCGCCTACCAGGTTCATGCCATTCTCCTGTCTCAGCCTCCCGAGTAGCTGGGACTACAGGCCCCTGCCACCACGTCTGGCTAATTTTTTGTATTTTTAGTAGAGACAGGGTTTCACGGTGTTAGCCAGGATGGTCTGGATCTCCTGACCTTATGATGTGCCTGCCTCAGCCTCCCAAAGTGCTGAGATTACCGGAGTGAGCCACCGCGCCTGGCTGATCTTGTATTTCTACAAAATAGAGACGGGGTTTCACCATATTGGCCAGGTTGGTCTCGAACTCCTGACCTCAGGTGATCCGTCCACCTTGGCTTCCCAAAGTGCTGGGATTACAGGCGTGAGCCACCGCGCAGGGCCCCTGTCTCTTTTTTTTTCTTTTGAGATAGAGTCTTGTTCTGTCGCCCAGGCTGGAGTGCAGTGGCCCACTCTCAGCTCACTGCAAGCTCCGCCTCCTGGGTTCACGCCATTCTCCTGCCTCAGCCTCCTGAGTAGCTGGGACTACAGGCGCCCGCCACCTCGCCCGGCTAATTTTTTTGTATTTTTAGTAGAGACGGGATTTCACCGTGTTAGCGAGGATGGTCTTGATCTCCTGACCTCGGCCTCCCAAAGTGCTGGGATTACAGGCTTGAGCCACCGCGCCCGGCCCCTGTCTCTGTTTTTAAAAATAAGATTTAAGTAAAAAAAGTGGGAGAGTGTGTGTGTGTGTGTGTGTGTGTGTGTGTGTGTGTGTGTAACAGGTCTCGCTTGGTCGCCCAGACTGGAGTGCAGTGACGCGATCTCAGGTCACTGCAGCCTCGGCCTCCTGAGCTCAAGCGATCCTAAATTTGGGACATTAATGCCTGCTGCAGAACATGTCGCCGAGGAATAAAGGAAGGTGCCCTGCATAACAGTACACACACTAAGGACTCCGCAGTCGCTAGTTCCCCACCAGACCACGCGAAAGCAGGCGCGAAATAAACAATGGACTGGTAAATCCGGGAGGGACCTGAAGGCGACAGGACATCCGGTGGGTGGGGCCGCGCGCGTCCTCGGCAGCGACAATGAAATGCGCACGCGCAGACCACGGCCAGGCCTGCGCGTGCGCATAAGGCCTGGCGGGCGCGCGGCACGAGCTCCGAAGTCGCTGAGGAGCAGGCGAGCCAGTCCCTAGAGCTGACTTCGTTCGAGGTTGGCGCCCGCCCTTTTCAGAGAGCACTTATTAGGGGGTATGCTGGGCGGGGCCACTTTTCTGAGGCCGAAGGACTCCTAGTCAGTGTGTGAAACACAGCCTGGCCGAGCCTGGAGCCGCCTGGGGCTGAGGTAACGGCACACGACAGCCCGGGGCCCTCGGGAAGTTGCCTTTGCGTTTCTGTTATTTCTGAGGGAAGTTTCAGGGCCGGGCCCCACCCTCTGCCGCCAAAGTGCAGTCCCCCCTGCCCCCTGAGGTCCCATTCTCAGCGCCGGGCTCCCGGGACACCCAGCAAGCTCGCCCAGGGTGCAGGCCGTGCCACTGCAGGGCTCCCACGGGGAGGCCGCGGGACTGGCGCGGGTTGCAGGCCGGGAGAGTGCGAGGGAGACTGAGGAGTTCCAGGCCTCTGCCCCTTCCCTCGGGGGAGTGACCGGCACAGAGTCCGGGATCCCTGTCATCCGCCGACTCCAGAGACTGCCCTTTCCCCACGCCACACCCAGCGCCACTCCCTCCTCCTCCTCCTCCTCCCCCCCCAACGCCCTCCTAACTCCTCCTCCTCCTCCTTCCTTCTTCCTTCTTCTTTCCCCTTTCCCCACTCCACACCCAGCGCCTCTCCCTCCTCCTCCTCCTTCTCCTCCTCCCCCCAACTCCCTCCCTCCTTCTCCTTCTTCTCCTTCTTCTCCTCCTTCTCCTTCTTCTCCTTCTCCTCCTTCTCCTTCTCCTCCTCCTCCTTCTTCCTTCTTCCTTCTTTCCCCTTTCCCCACTCCACACCCAGCGCCTCTCCCTCCTCCTCCTCCTTCTCCTCCTCCCCCCAACTCCCTCCCTCCTTCTCCTTCTCCTTCTTCTCCTTCTCCTCCTTCTCCTTCTCCTCCTTCTCCTCCTTCTCCTCCTTCTCCTCCTTCTCCTCCTCCTCCTTCTCCTCCTCCTCCTCCTTTCTTCTTTCTTTTTTCTTCTTCTTCTTCCTTCTTCCTCCTCCTCCTCCTTCTTCTTCCCTCCTCCTCCTCCTTCTTCCTTCTTCCTCCTTCTTTCCCTTTTCCCCACTCCACACCCAGCGCCACTCCCTCCTCCTCCTCCTCCCCCCCAACTTCCTCCCAACTCCTCCTCCTCCTCCTTCCTTCTTCTTTCTTCTTTCCCCTTTCCCCACTCCACACCCAGCGCCTCTCCCTCCTCCTCCTCCTCCCCCCAACTCCCTCCCTCCTTCTCCTTCTTCTTCTCCTTCTTCTCCTTCTCCTCCTCCTCCTCCTCCTCCTCCTACTTTTTCTTCTTTCTCTCTTTCTTCTTTTTCTTCTTCTTCTTCTTCCTTCCTCCTCCTCCTTCTTCTTCTTCCTTCCTCCTCCTCCTCCTCCTTCTTCTTCTTCTTCCTTCTTCTTTTTTATTTTTTTTTGAGACGGAGTCTCGCTCTGTCGCCCAGGCTAGAGTTCAGTGGCATGATCTTGACTCACTGTAACCTCCACCTCCCGGGTTCAAGCGATTCTCCTGCCTCAGCCTCCTGAGTAGCTGGGATTACAGGCATGCCTGGCTAATTTTTGTATTTTTGGTAGAGACGGAGTTTCACCATGTTGGCCAGGCTGGTCTTGAACTCCTGACCTCAAGTGATCCACCCGCCTCTGCCTCCCAAAGTGCTGGGATTACAGGCGCCCACCACCACACCCGGCTAATTTTTGTGTTTTTAGTAGAGACGGTTTCACCATGTTGGCCAGGCTGGTCTCGAACTTGTGACCTTGGTGATCCACCCACCTCGGCCTCCCAAAGTGTTGGGATTACAGGCGTAAGCCACTGTGCCCGGCCACACCCCACCTTCTTACCACACACTTTCCCCAGGAACTAAAGTGCTCCTCTGATCTATACTCACCCTCCAACCCCGGCCTAGCAGTTGCCATGAAAACAAGATTTTTTCCATTGAAACATTGCCTGTCACATCATGTCTTAATTTGAATGAGTTTCTGGCTTTCAAATGCCTGATTGCACCTTGCAAGTAAATATGAGTCACGGCACTGAGATCTCTGTGCTGCTCCCCAGAGCCTTGATTGAAACTTGGCATCTGGGCAAGTGGACAGAAAGATTCTAACAGGTATACTTTGCTGAACATCCTTTTCTTTTTCTTTCTTTTCTTTTCTTTTCTTTCTTTTTTTAAGATAGAGTTGGCCGGAAATGGTGGCTCACGCCTGCAGTCCCAACACTTTGGGAGGCCAAGGCGGGTGGATCATGAGGGCAGGAGATTGAGACTATCCTGGCCAACATGGTGAAACCTCATCTCTACTAAAAATACAAAGATTAGCCGGGTATGGTGGTGGGCCCCTATAGTCCCAGCTACTCGGGAGGCTAAGGCAGGAGAATTGCTTGAACTGGGAGGTGGAGGTTGCAGTGAGCCAAGATTGCACCATTGCACTCCAGCCTGGGCAACAGAGTGAGACTCCCATCTCAAAACAAAAAAAGAAAGAAAGTAAAAAAGACGGAGTCTTGCTCTTGTCGCCCAGGCTGGAGTGCAATGGCAAGATTTGGGTTCACTGCATCCTCCGCCTCCTGGGTTCAAGCGATTCACCTGCCTCAGCCTCCCAAGTAGCTGGGATTACAGGCGTCTGCCACCACACCTGGCTAATTTTTGTATTCTTAGTAGAGAGGGGGTTTCATCATGTTGGCCAAGCTGGTCTCAAACTCCTGACCTCAGGTGATCCACCCACTTTGGCCTCCCAAGTGCTGGGATTACAGGTGAGAGTCACTGCGCCCAGCCCATCTTTTCCTTTTTTGAACTCTAGTTCCTTCATGTGTGCATCTGCAGGTAGGAAGCCAGTTTCCAGCAGTCTATGTAGAATCTCTCTTTGGCTATCTCATTGGCATCTCAAACTTGAGCATGTCCAGATACAGACTCAACCTCTTGCCCTCAAAAATTTATTTTATAAAGCTTCTGTTTTCAGAAATGGTGCTTTTACCTCTTCAGTTAGTTGCTCAAGCAACCAGGAGTCATTGCTCTCTCTCCCCTTATAAAGTCACCAAGTCATTACTGAGGCAGGAGAATTGCTCGAACCCGGGAGGCGGAGGTTGCAGCCAAGATCACACCACTACACTCCAGCCTGGACAACAGAGCAAGACTTGGTCTCAAAAAAAAAAAAACAAAAAAAAACGGAGTCTTGCCTGCCTCAGCCTCCTGAGTAGCATCTTCCAAATCAGTCCACTTTTCCTCATCTTTACTTTTATCACTCTAGACTAGGCTACTATCAGCTTCTGCCTTGAGCTGTAGGAGGCTCCTAGCTGGTCTCCTTTCATCTGTTCTTGTTCCGGGTTGTTTCCCACATTGCAGCCAGGAGGGATTTTTTTTTTTTTTTTTTTTTTAAAGTCACAGCCATCTGGTCGTACCATTTTTTTATTATACCCTTCAGTGCCTTCTGATTGTTCTTACAATAGATTCCACAATCCGTAACCTGGCTTATAAGGAAGGCCCTCATCCCTTCTCTATAATTTCTCCCTAGATGATCTCATCATCTATTCCAGTAGTTTCACATACCATCTAAACACTGGTGACTCAAATGTATATTTCCGTCCTGATTTCTGTCCCTTACACATTAGGAGACTGCCTCCTCAGTATATCCACTTGGATGTCTCATAGGCCTCTTAGACTTAAAACACAACTACTAATTTCCCCTGCTCCTTCCCACCCCAAATCTCTTTCCCTAGAATTATTCCCCATCTCAGTAGAATATGTACCATTGTCTACCTAATTGCAAAGGCAAAAAACCTGAGAGCCATCCTTGATTCCCACATCTAGTCCATTAGTTAGTCTAAAATATATCTCACATCTAACTATTTACTAATTTCTAAAATCCCAAGTCCAAATCAGCAGCAACTTTCTCCTGGACGACTACAGAAGCTTCTTAACTGGTCTCCCTGCTTCTCATCCTGTCCCTTTACAGTTCATCTTCCTTTCAGTCACCAGATGTTTAGATATTTTGGACCAAGCCTGGTGGCTCATGCTTGTAATCCCAGCATTTAGGGAAGCTGAGGTGGGCAGATCACTTGAACTCAGGAGTTCGAGACCAGCGTGGGCAACATAGTGAAACCCCATCTCTGCAAAAATTAGCTGGGTATGGTGGTGGGCACCTGCAGTCCCAGCTATTTGGGAGGCTGAGGTGGGAGGATTGCTTGAGCTTGGGAGGTTGAGGCTGCCCTGAGCTGTGATTGTGCCACTGTACTCCAGCCTGGGTGCCAGAGAGAAATCTTGTCTCTAAAATAAAATTAAAATAGATATTTAGATATTTATAAAGCATGCATCAAATCATTTATCTCCGCTTTATAAGATCCTTTTTTTTTTTTTTTTTTTTTTTTTTTTTGAGACGGAGTCTTGCTCTGTGCCCCAGGCTGGAGTGCAGTGGCAGGATCTCGGCTCACTGCAAGCTCCGCCCCCCCGGGTTCACGCCATTCTCCTGCCTCAGCCTCCCGAGTAGCTGGGACTACAGGCGCCTGCCACCTCGCCCGGCTAATTTTCTTGTATTTTTAATAGAGACAGGGTTTCACCGTGTTAGCCAGGATGGTCTCGATCTCCTGACCTCGTGATCCGCCCGTCTCGGCCTCCCAAAGTGCTAGGATTACAGGCTTGAGCCACCGCGCCCGGCCTATAAGATCCTTAACATAAAATCTGGACTTTTTATGATGGCCTACAAACTTTACATGATCTGGTCCCTGCCTAACACTCTGTCTTCATCTCCCTCCTCTCTGTCTTCATTTTCAATGTTCTAGCCACACTGACCTTTCTGTCCATTAAATTCATCACAGACATCTGCACTTGCTGGTTTTTCTGCTTGGAATGCTTTTCCCCATGATCATTGCTCCTTTCCATGAAGGCCTCTAGCAGTTGTGATCTCTTCTGAAAGGCCATCATTGGCCATACTAGCTAAAGCAGCCTTCTAGTCATCCTAAATAAAACCAAATATTATTTTCTTCATGCTACTTAGAGTACCTCAATTTATATTTATTTATCTATTTATATGTTGAATGTTGCTCTCCACACCTCCTGAAATGTAAGCCCTTAAAGACAAGGGATCATGTCTCTCTTGTTACTTACCATATTAGTGCCCAGAACAGCGCCTGATGCACTGTAGGGTCTCAGATATGTGCTGACAAACTCACTTATATGTATAGTCTCACCTTGTAGCACTGTCTTTCTTGCCCGCTGTGTTCGGGTTACTGTACTTCTCTCTTTTGAAAGTGCCATGCTTTTTCTCAACTGAGTACTCTTGTACCTGCTATTTCCTCTACCCACCCCTGACCCCCCATCCACTCTCCATTTGTGCCTCACTAGCTCATATTCTTCCTTTAGAACTTAGTCACTTACTTAGAGTAGGCTTCCCTAACATGTTACGGGGAAATCAGCACTTAGTTTCATTTTCTTTTTTCTTTTTCTTTTTTTGAGACAGAGTTTTGCTTTTGTTGCCCAGGCTGGGGTGCAATGGCATGATCTCAGCTCACTGCACCCTCTGCCTCCCGAGTTCAAGCGATTCTCCTGCCTCACCCTCCGGAGTAGCTGGGATTACAGACACCACCACCACACCCGGTTAATTTTTGTATTCTAGTAGAGGTGGGCTTTCACCAGGTTGGCCAGGTTCATCTTGAACTCCTGACCTCAAGTGATCTACTCAACTCAGCCTCCCAAAGTGCTGAGACTACTACAGGTGTGAGCCACCATACCTGGCTTTTTTTTTTTTTTTAATAATAGAGACGAGGGCTCACTGTGTTGCCCAGGCTGGTCTCAAACTCCTGGACTCAAGTAGTCCTCCTGCCTCAGCCTCTGAAAGGGGGATTACAGGCATGAGCCACCACACCTGGCCAAGCATATCTTTCTATAAACCAAGCAAGTACAATTCTTTTTTTTTTTTTTTTTCAAGACAGAGTCATTCTGTTGCTCATACTGGAGTGCAGTGGTGTGATATTGGCTCACCACAACCTCCATCTCCCAGGTTCAAGTGATTCTCCTGCCTCAGCCCCCTGACTAGGATTACAGGCACCCGCCACCATGCCCGGCTAATTTTTATATTTTTAGTAGGAACTGGGTTTCACCATGTTGGTCAGGCTGGTCTCGAACTCCTGACCTCAAGTGTTCCGCCCACCTCAGCCTCCCAAAGTGCTGGGATTACAAGACGTGAGCCACAGCATGCCTGGTCACGAATACAATTCTTATCTCCTCAATATCTCACCAGAATTGGATTAAGGTTAGTAAAATTTGCCCTGTTTATATAAAAAGTCATTTTCTTTTTTCTTTTCTATTTTTTTTTTTTTTGGAGATGGAGTCTCACTCTGTGTCGCCCAGGCTGGATTGCAGTGGCAGAATCTTGGCTCACTACAACCTCTGCCTCCTTGGTTCAAGCAATTCTCCTACCTCAGCCTCCCAAGTAGCTGGGACTACAGGCTCCCACCACAATGCCTGGCTAATTTTTGTATTTTTAGTAGAGACAGGGTTTCACCATGTTGGCCAGGCTGGTCTCGAACTCCTGATCTCAGGTGATCCTCCTGCCTTGGCCTCCCAAAGTGCTAAGATTACAGGGGTGAGCCACTGCGCCTGGCTGTATCAATTTTTAAAGTTGCTTGCTTTCTCTCCAGCTAAGAATATTCTCTCCACCATTTGCCCTCCTGAAACTACTGCTGCTGCTGCTTTTTTTTTTTTTTTTTTCTTTTTTCATTTTTAATCTTCTTTCTTACATGTACTGCTTCAGGGTAGCTCACCCAATGGTGTAACCAAAAAAATAAAATGTCCCTCATTGCCTGCAGTTGTACATCCAAGTGCTTTTTGGGTTCCTGGGGTTGGTAGGATTTTTAGAGTGCTGCAGTGAATTCAGCATGATGTGAATTCTAATGGACAGGTTGATCTTCATAGTAACAAGCCACAACTACTGGACAGGGTGGTGAGATAAGACACTATTGCATTTCCAGAATAAGGAGCACATCCTGGACCTATTGGCCAAAGGTAGTTTTTCATTAGCTTTTATGATGGTTAAGGTGAATGGGGAAAATGCATTTTCGTGCAAAGAGTAACTTAAGAGTAACTTAAGCTGGGCGTGGTGGCTCATACCTGCAATCCCAGCACTTTGGGAGGCCGAGGAGGGCGGATCAGGAAGTCCGGAGATCAAGACCATCCTGGCTAACACAGTGAAACCCTGTCTCTACTAAAAATACAAAGAAACAATTAGCCAGGCATTGTGGCGGGCTCCTGTAGTCCCACCTACTTGGGAGGCTGAGGCAGCAGAATGGGGTGAACTCAGGAGGTGGAGCTTGCAGTGAGCCGAGATTGCGCCACTGCACTCCAGCCTGGGCAACAGAGGGAGACTGAGTCTCAAAAACAAAACAAAACAAAACAAAAAAGTAACAAGTGCAAAGAGTAGCAAAGAGAAACAAAGTTAACTTAAGAGGTTAATTTAGACTCCCTTCTGGTTTATTGAATTACCCACTGAGGCCTTTTGATTTCTCTTCAGAACAGCTTCCTAGTTAGTTATTCCCCCTACTCCCAAACAAAGCAAAATTAAATCTGACACAGTTCTAAGAGCAAATCCATTCCTGTACAAATGGCATTTTAAAGGTTGCATCTTACCAGAAAGGGCAGGAAGAAACCTATGAGAAAACAGAATGATGTCAATAAACATGGAAGTATTCTGGGTAGTCTTATGTCATTAGTCTCTTCCTGTTCCATATTTTAACACTTACAAAAAAGACTTTAACACTTACAAAAAAGACTTTATCCAGTAACCTGTATACTAAGTACTAGAAAAAACTAAGTACTAAGTACTAGAAAAAACAATTATACATGCATTATTTCACTAATCATCCTAATCACCATGCAAGGTGAGAAAACAGAATAGATAACAGAGCTTGATGACAAACAAATGTGGATGTAACCCTTTATGTCCAAAATTATAATTCTAAGAAACTTTAATCAAAAAGCTTACATTAGGCCAGGTGCAGTGGCTCACACCTGTAATGCCAGCACTTTGGGAGGCTGAAGTGGGTGGATCTCTTGAGCTCAGGAGTTCGAGACCAGCCTGGCAACAGAGCAAAACCCCATCTCTACAGAAAATAGAGATGCAATTTTCTACAGAAAATTGAGACGCCAAGGCATGAGAATTGCTTGAACCTCGGAGGCAGAGGTTACAGTGAGCTGACATACTGCAGCACTGCAGCACTGCAGCACTTTAGCCTGGGTGACAGAGCGAGACTCTGTCTCAAAAAAAAAAAAAAAAAAAATTAAATTTTGCTTTGATGTCTTTGTATCCAGAATGAATTGCCTTTGTCACGTAGAGTGGTGAGCGTGACCAGGGTTACAGTTTGGTAAAATGACTGACCGAGTGATATGTTGTAATGAAAAACGCGTGTATCAAAGAAGTCAACAATCTTGAGGGGCTAATCCTGGATTATGTGACTTTGTGAAATCATTTCCTTCTTTGGAGAAGTCACTTCCCTCTTATACCCACCAAAATGGAAGGCATTTCCAGGTATAAGTGTTCATGAATCTGCTTCAGCAAAGGTGGACAGACCTCTGAGACCAGCCAAGGACTTTTTTTTTTTTTTTTGAGACGGAGTCTCACTCTGTCGCCCAGGCTGGAGTGCAGTGGTGCAATCTCGGCTCACTGCAAGCTCCGCCTCCTGGGTTCACGGCATTCTCCTGCCTCAGCCTCTCTAGTAGCTGGGACTACAGGTGCCCGCCACCACGCCTGGCTAATTTTTTGTATTTTTAGTAGAGACGGGGTTTCACCATGTTAGCCAGGATAGTCTCAATCTCCTGACCTTGTGATCCACCCACCTCGGCCTCCCAAAGTGCTGGGATTACAGGTGTGAGCCACTGTGCCTGGCCCAGCCAAGGACTTTTGAAAGTGGAAGGAGGCCTGGTCAAATCCTATCTTTACTAAAAAAATACAAAACTTAGCCAGGTGTGGTGGCGCATGCCTGTAATCCCAGTTATGTGGGAGGCTGAGGCAGGAGAATCACTTGAACCTGAGAGGCAGAGGTTGCAGTGAGCTGAGATCATGCCACTGCACTCCAGCTTGGGCAATAGAGTGAGACTCTGTCTCAAAAAACAAAAAAAAAAAAAGTGGAAGGAACAGCCTCATTTCTAAAACATGGGTGTTGGATTCATAGCATCAGTGAGATTTTCCTGTTATATTTTGTTACCCACACTCATTAATGGTCTTGAGATGGGGTCTTTCTCTGTTGCCCAGACTGGAGTGCAGGGGCGCAATCTCAGCTCACCGCAGCCTCCATCTCCCCAGGTTCAAGTGATTCTCTTGCCTCAGTCTCCCGAGTAACTGGGATGACAGGCGCCTGCCACCATGCCCGGCTAATTTTTGTATTTTTATTTTATTTTTTTTTCTTTTTGAGACAGAGTCTCGCTCTGTCGCCCAGGCTGGAGTGCAGTGGCCAGATCTCGGCTCACTGCAAGCTCCGCCTCCCAGGTTCACGCCATTCTCCTGCCTCAGCCTCCCGAGTAGCTGGGACTACAGGCGCCCGCCACCTCGCCCGGCTAGGTTTTTTTTTTGTATTTTTTAGTAGAGACGGGGTTTCACCGTGTTAGCCAGGATGGTCTCGATCTCCTGACCTCGTGATCCGCCCGTCTCGGCCTCCCAAAGTGCTGGGATTACAGGCTTGAGCCACCGCGCCCGGCCTAATTTTTGTATTTTTAGTAGAGACGGGGTTTCACCATGTTGGCCAGCCTGTTCTGGAACTCCTGACCTCAGGTGATCTGCCCGCTGCGGCCTCCCAAAGTGCTGAGATTACAGGTGTGAATCACTGCTACCAGCCTAGTCAGTGTATTTTGAATAAATGCTATGGAAGCTCTTTTATTTCTCAACACTGTGAAAGACTTATCAACTGTCACCAGACATATTTAGTAGCGGAGTACTAAATCATCAGCTCCTTCTGCCTCAGTAGTCAATATTACTATTCTCATATAGCATTTGGCCCTGCCTCAGGTTCTATGCACTGACCCAGATGTTTATGTGAAGCAAATTACTAAAACCTTGAAAAATAATTTTCCTTCAAGCATTAGTCCCTATGTGTCATTTACATCTAATTCTTGGGTATTTTCAAGGAAAAGTTCTTGGTTGGAATTTGTCAGATTTTGCATTGAGATTAAAGCTAATCAGTTTTGCATGTGTGTGCTCTCTGTCTCAAGAATTGATTTCCTGTAAAGTACTGCTCTCTTGAATTTGCTTTTTTTTTTTTTTTTTTTTTGAGATAGAGTCTCACTCTATCCCCCATGCTGGAGTGCAGTGGCACGATCTTGGCTCACTGCAACCTCCACAACCTGGGTTCAAGCGATTTTCATGCCTTAGCCTACCAAGTAGCTGGGATTGCAGGTGTCCGCCACCACACTCGGCTAATTTTTATATTTTTAGTAGAGACGGGGTTTCGCCACATTGGCTGGACAGCTCTCAAACTCCTGACCTCAGGTGATCTGCCCACCTCGGCCTCCCAAAGTGCTGGGATTACAGGTGTGAGCCACCATGCCCGGCCTTGAATTTGCTTTTCTAGTGAAGCATTAGGGAGAAACTCTTCAAATCTATCATAATGGCTAATATTTATATAATACTCTGGAATTTACAAAGTAGCTACTTACAGCATTATCTCATTTAATCCCCACATTACAGGGGTTGTTGGAATCCCCATTTGTAGACATAGAAACTAGGAAATGAAGAAGTTAAGTGACTTGCTCAGGGACTAATGACTAATAGAGGCAGAAGCAGGACTCAAGCCTTAGTCCTCCAATTCCAAATCTTATGTCTTTTGCACTATCCCATACTGCCTGTAAGTTTTCTTCCTTTGTTTTAAAGCCATCATTTGTGGTCACCTAAAAATGTGAGGAGAGTCTGACCCTTCATATGCAAGATCTCATCAACTTAATAATAGTTACTGGGACATAGTATCACTATGGCCACAGTACTCAATGTTGGAAAATAACCCCATGAAGTATTTGAACCATTACTCCTATGTGGTTGTTTGGGATACACTGTCTAATCTTTATTTTCAAATGAGATAATTAGTGTATGGTGTTTGTTTCTGAATCGGGCAGCCAGCAATTAACAGGAACAGGCCCTAGCTAGAAGAGGGCTGTTTTTCATTCTTTCAGACAGCCAGCTGTGGTACAGCACGTGAAATTTCCTCTTTGGACTGTCATTTCGAGCAAATGTCCTTTATTTCCTTTGCTCTGATGCCCCATCCCTCTGTTGGGGGTGGGGCGGGAGGCAAGTTAATTGCATCCTAGTAGAATCCCCTGGCCAGATGGCAGTGGCTCATGCCTGTAATCCAGCATTTTGGCAGGCAGAGGCAGGAGGATCACTTGAGGCCAGGAGTTCAAGACCAGCCTGGGCAACATAGTGAGACCCTGTCTCCAAAAATTTTAAAAATTAGCTGGGCATGGTGGTATGCATCTGTAGTCCTAGCTACTCAGGAGGCTGAGGTGGGAGGATCACTTGAGCCTAGGAGATTGACGCTACAGTGAACTATGAGTACACCACTGTACTCAAGCCTGGATGGCAGAGCAAGACCCTGTCTCTTAAAAAAAAAAAAAAAGAAAGAAAAGAAAAAAAAAAGGTCTGGGCACAATGGCTCACACCTGTAATTCCAGCACTTTGGGAGGCCAAGGCGGGCAGATCACGAGGTCAGGAGATAGAGACCATCCTGGTTAACACGGTGAAACCCCGTCTCTGTTAAAAATACAAAAAAATTAGCCGGGCGTGGTGGCAGGCACCTGTAGTCCCAGCTACTCTGGAGGCTGAGGCAGGAGAATGGCGTGAACCTGGGAGGTGGAGCTTGCAGAGATCATGCCACCGCACTCCAGCCTGGGCGACAGAGCGAGACTCGTCTCAAAAAAAAAAAAAAGTCAGGCTCAGTGGCTCATGCCTATAATGCCAGCACTTTGAGAGGCTGAAGCAGGCGGATCACCTGAGGTCAGGAGTTTGAGACCAGCCTGGCCAACATGGTGAAGCCCCGTCTCTACTAAAAATACAAAAATTAGCTGGGCATGGTGGCATGCACCTGTAGTCCCTGCTACTCGGAAGGCTGAGGCAGGAGGATCACTTGAACCTGGGAGACAGAGGTTGCAGTGAGCCGAGATCGCATCACTGCATTCCAGCCTGGATGACAGAGTGAGACCCTGTCTCAAAAAAAATCAAAAACAAAAACAAAAAGAGAATCCTCAGAATTAAGAGTTAAATTTCTGTGGCAGTAATGTGAGTCTCACCAAGTGGGCTCACTGCCTACTGAGAAGAGTCATCTGGCACTAAAACATCAAAACTAGCCTGGGTTCCTGCCATGCCTTTGGCATGGGGCATCAGTTTTTTTCTCAGGATATGATCACTATTTCCCCTCTGGGGACTTTGCAGTTGGCACAACTATTTCTTTTCATTTTTGACTGCAATTCTAGTCTAAATAGTCTCATGGGCTCTGGCTCCAATCTCCTGTCATTCTAATCCCAAGCAGCCAAGATCAGACACTGGGGTATCTCTTTACTGGCAGCCCCAGACTTGAACTTTGGAAATTGTGGGAAATTCCATTCTTTGGGCACGTAGTACTTGTGACTCTACCATAGAAGAGTTTTCCCTGCTGAGTAGAAATGGCGTCAGAATAATATGGAGAAAAGCATAATGAAAATAGTCCTTTATGTGTATATGATATTTTACTACTTAAAAAGTGATTTTATGTTTATTATCTTGTTTTTTCCTCCTTATAACCCCAGGAAGCAGACTGGCAAAGTGGTTAAGAATATCAATTGTGGGCCAGGCTCGGTGGCTCAAGCCTGTAATCCCAGCACTTTGGGAGGCCGAGATGGGCGGATCACGAGGTCAGGAGATCGAGACCATCCTGGCTAACACGGTGAAACCCCGGCTCTACTAAAAAATACAAAAAACTAGCTAGGCGAGGTGGTGGGCGCCTGTAGTCCCAGCTACTCGGGAGGCTGAGGCAGGAGAATGGGGTAAATCCGGGAGGCGGAGCTTGCAGTGAGCCGAGATCCGGTCACTGCACTCAACCCTGGGCGACAGAGTGAGACTCTGTTTCCAAAAAAAAAAAAAAAAAAAAAAAGAATATCAATTCTGGATCTGTATTGCCTTAGTTTAAATTCAAATTCCGGCCGGGCGCGGTGGCTCACGCCTGTAATAATCCCAGCACTTTGGGAGGCCGAGGCGGGCGTTTCATGAGGTCAGGAGATCGAGACCATCCTGGCTAACACGGTGAAACCCCGTCTCTACTAAAAATACAAAAAATTAGCCGGGCGTCGTGGTGCACGCCTGTAGTCCCAGCTACTCGGGAGGCTGAGGCAGGAGAATGGCGTAAACCCGGGAGGCGGAGCTTGCAGTGAGCCGAGATTGCACCACTGCACTCCAGCCTGGGCGACAAAGCGAGACTCTGTCTCAAAAAATAAATAAATAGGCCGGGCGCGGTGGCTCAAGCCTGTAATCCCAGCACTTTGGGAGGCCGAGACGGGCGGATCACGAGGTCAGGAGATCGAGACCATCCTGGCTAACACGGTGAAACCCCTTCTCTACTAAAAAAATACAAAAAAACTAGCCGGGCGAGGTGGCGGGCGCCTGTAGTCCCAGCTACTGAGGAGGCTGAGGCAGGAGAATGGCGTAAACCCGGGAGGCGGAGCTTGCAGTGAGCTGAGATCCGGCCACTGCACTCCAGCCTGGGCGACAGAGCCAGACTCCGTCTCAAAAAAAAAAAAAAAATAAATAAATAAATAAATAAATAAATAAGTAAATAAATAAATAAATTCAGGCCGGGCGCGGTGGCTCAAGCCTGTAATCCCAGCACTTTGGGAGGCCGAGACGGGCGGATCACGAGGTCGGGAGATCGAGACCATCCTGGCTAACACGGTGAAACCCCGTCTCTACTAAAAAAATACAAAAAACTAGCCGGGCGAGGTGGCGGGCACCTGTACTCCCAGCTACTCGGGAGGCTGAGGCAGGAGAATGGCGTGAACCCGGGAGGCGGAGCTTGCAGTGAGCTGAGATCCGGTCACTGCACTCCAGCCTGGGTGACAGAGCGAGACTCCGTCTCAAAAAAAATAAAAAAATAAAAAATAAATTCAAATTCCAACATTCATATAGCTATGGGCAGTTTACTTCATCCCTCAGTGCCTCGATTTCCTCACCTATCAAATTTAGACTTATAGGCTTGTTGTGAGGATTGAGATTAAACTTAGAATAGGGCATGGCAAAAGTTGTTATTGAGAGTTGTTATTGTGTAAGAAAGAAAACCAAGGCTTAGAGAAATTAGGGACATTGGAATGAGATTCAAACTCAAATTCTCCTTATTTTGGGCCTGTTCTGTTGACTCCATCTCAGCTGCCTCTGAAAGCAATACCATGTATATTTGTATACTTGTACTAATGAATATAACTAGTTTTGATCATTAGGAACTCTGGATCTCCTCTAATTATTTATTTTTATTTTTCCCATCTCTTTCCTTTCCTTAACTTCCCACAGAGAGGACCTTAAGTGGACAGAGATTCTAGAACAGGAGAAATAAAACAATAAGTGCTGGGGTATAGTAGGCACTCTTGGGACACAGGGAAGCCTCACAAGTAGGGGAGAGGAAGAGTAATTGATAGATCTAGAAAATAAGCCATTCCTTGGTGCCACTCAAAAACATTAGTGTACACCCTTATTTGCTACATTGGTTGTGGCAGGAAGTTGTAGTAATATCTTAATTTCATCTAAAATTGATAGCAAACATCCTCCTAATTGGCCTGTAATTGGTGTATCCTTTGGATTGTGTCATTATTTAACTTGAGCCCTCTATGTATCCACTAAGATTCCAGTGAAAGTGGAGATGGGAGAGAAGAACAGATTGAAGAGATACTTGGGAGAAACATTTAATTCTAACAAAGACCCTGTGAGTCATCAGGGCAGATACTAGTATCATTAGTCTTCTTGAAGAGAAATGATTTACACAAGGCCATAAATGATGAAACTTGAATTCTGGGCTTTTAACTGCAAGCATAAAGATTATCCCAACACACTGCATTTTCCCCATGCAGGTAGGAGAATGCTCCAGGTGATGATCCTGGTTCATAGGCAATAGTGATGAGTGTTGGACGTTTTACTCATGAAGAGATGTTACAGATTGGGCAGGTTCCCTTTCCTGTAAATAAGGAATAATCATTAGCTTTTTAGTAATTATCTAATATTTCTATTTTATTTAGGCTGTCGTTTGGGAGCAATGAGTTTAAAACCCTTTACCTACCCATTTCCAGAGACGAGATTTCTTCATGCAGGACCCAATGTGTATAAATTCAAAATCAGATATGGGAACAGTATCAGGTAATTTCAAAAGTTGGAGGGTAGCCTATGTAAACACCAGTTAGTGCTCGTGCATTCCCACAGGTCTCCTCTTCTCTATCTTCACTCGGTTCAGGAGACTAGGTCACCTCTTCTCTACCTTCACCCAGCTCAGGAGACTGGTAAAGTAGCATCTTGCAGGACTGTCTTTCCCAGTATATATATATATTATTCATATGAGTTTCTAAATTAGGGACAACCTTTTTTTTTTTTTAAAGAGAAGCAGATCTCTATGTTGTCTAGGCTAGTCTCAAACCCCTGACCTCAAGCAATCCTCTCACCTCTGCCTCCCCAAGTGTTGGGATTGTAGGTGTGAGCCACCACACCCAGCCTAGGACAACATATCTTTGAAGCAGTGTTTCTCAAAATTTTACATCTCAGGGCCGGGCATAGTGGCTCATGGTTATAATCCCAGCACTTTGGGAGGCTGAGGTGGATGTATCACTTGAGGTCAGGAGTTCAAGACCAGCCTGGCCAACATGGTGAAACACTGTCTCTACTAAAAATACAAAAATTAGCCAGGCATGGTGGTGGGAGGCTGAGGCAGGAGAATCGCTTGAACCTGGAAGACGGAGGTTGCAGTGAGCTGAGATTGTGCCACTGCACTCCAGCCTAGGCCACAGAATGAGACTCTGTCTCAAAAAAAAATTTTTTTTTCCATCTCAGGACTCCCTTGCAATTTTTCTTTAAGTTCTTTTTTTTTTTTTTCCAAGACAGGGTTTCACATGTAGTCGTGTGATCACTGCAGCCTTGACCTGCTGGGCTTAAGGGTCAGCCTCCAGAGAAGCTAGGACTACAGGCATAGTGCCACCACACCAGGCTAATTTTAAAATACTTTTGGTAGAAATGAAGTCTCACTATGTTGCTCAGGCTGGTCTCAAACTCCTGGGCCCAAGGGATCCTCCCTCCTCAGCTTTCCAAAGTGTTGGGATTCCAGGCATGAGGCACCCGCACCCAACTTGCACTCTTTAAAATTATTAAGGACCCCAAAGAGCTTTTGATTAATCTGTCAATATTTGTCATAAAAATTAAAGCAAAAATTTGGCCGGGCGCACTGGCTCAGGCCTGTAATCCCAGCACTTTAGGAGACCAAGGCAGGTGAATCATGAGGTCAGGAGTTTGAGACCAGCCTGGCCAACATGGTGAAACCCTGTCTCTACTAAAAATACAAAAAATTAGCTGAGTGTAGTGGCAGGCGCCTATAATCCCAGCTAACCAGGAGGCTGAGGCAGGAAAATCGCTTGAACTCAGGAGATGGAGGTTGCAGTGAGCAGAGATGGGCTCACTGCACTCCAGCCCAAGCAACAGTGTGAAACTCTTGTCTCAAAAAAAGAAAAAAAAAAAAAGCAAAAATTTAAAACAGTTTATTAATTTAAGAATAATATATGTAACAAATATGATATTATTAAAGTTATATTTAGTGAACCGGGCGGGCATGATGGGTCACGCCTGTAATATCAGCTACTCAGGAGGCTGAGGCACGAGAATCACTTGAAGCCGGGAGTTGGAGGTTGCAGTGAGCTGAGATCACGCCACTGCACTCCAGACTGCCCGACAGAGTTAACCTCCATCTCAAAAATAAATAAGTAAAATAAAATTATATTTAAAAATTGAGAAGATTGGCATTATTTACATTCCTGGGATTTACCCCAGGGGTACCAGGGTGGTTTCAGCAGGTAAAAAACAATCAGGCTGGGAGCAGTAGCTCACACCTGTAATCCCAGCACTTTGGCAGGCCGAGGTGAATGGATGACTTGAGGTTAGGAGTTCAAGACCAGCCTGGCCAACATGGCAAAACCCCATCTATACTAAAATTACAAAAAAGTAGCTGGGTGTGGTGGCATGCACCTGTAGTCCCAGCTATTCAGGAGGCTGAGGCAGGAGAATCGCTTGAACCCGGGAGGCGGAGGTTGCAGTGAGCCAAGATCTTGCCACTGTACTGAATTTGATCAAACCCAGCACCTCACCCTTTCATGATAAAAACACTCAATTTAAAAACACACACACACACACACACACACACACACACACACACACACATAGCTGGGCGCCGTGGCTCACACCTGTAATACCAGCACTTTGGGAGGCCGAATCAGACAGATCACCTGAAGTCAGGAGTTCAAGGGCAGACTGGTCAGCATGGTAAAACCCTGTCTCTACTAAAAATACAAAAATTAGCTGAGCATGGTGGTGCACACCTGTAGTCCCAGCTACTCGGGAGGCTGACAGGAGAATCAGTTCAACCTAGGAGGCAGAGGCTGCAGTGAGCAGATCGTACCACTGCACTCCAGCCTGTGCAACAGAGCGAGACTCTGTCTCAAAGCAAAACTATAAACTAGAAATAGAAGGGAACTTCTGGGTAGGTGCAGTGGCTCACTCTTGTAATCCCAGTACTTTGGGAGGCTCAAATGGGAGGATCGCTTCAGCATAGGAGTTTGAGATCAGCCTGGGCAACAAAGTGAGACCCCATCGCTACAAAAAATAAAAGAAATTAGCTGGACATGGTGGTTTGCACCTGTGATCCCAGCTGCTTGGAAGGCTAAGGCAGGAGGATCCATTGGCCGAGGGAGTTGAGGCTGCAGTTAGCCATGATTGCGCCACTACCCCCGGCCTGACCTGGGATGATTTGTAACGTGATGTTTCATTGGTGGTTTGGAACATTTTGGTTCACTGAATTATGCACATCCTCCAAATATTGATAGATTTCATTATACAGTATCGAAAAATATTTGTTAGTATCACTACAATCTTAAAAGTGTTGACGTATTTGGAAACTGTCAAACTCAAAATGGTGGACGGAAACTTTCCAAAATTTAAATTTTCACTTGAAAGCCCAAAATTTATTGTTGACAACAAGTATTGTCAGTTCTTTTCCTTGAGTTGACATGCCTATTTTATTCATTTTTAAGAAAGTGTCTGTCAAACTTCCAAGTATGAATAACAACCATAGTTTGTCTGTTAGCTGATCATTCAAGTAAAATATTCCATGAAGAAAAGCAGACAGTTCAGTTTGCAGCTTAAACAGTCACACATGTAAGTTTCCCTAAAATAACCATCATATTTTGGTATGCAGCAGAAGCGCTTTATGCATACTTCGTGTTTTATCACATAACATTTAAAAAGATATGTAGTTAAAGATTGAGATTTTATAAAATGGTTGCTTTTTTTTTTTCCTGCTTCCTCAGGATATTCAGTGAAACTGGATTTTTTTTTTTTCCTGTGCAGCAGTAAAGATTACTTTGACTGATAGTACAGCCTAGTGCAACTGGCTAGATTTGTGCTAAGGCACTGGCAATTTTGCCCACCATTGCTTTTGCAATCATGGTTACAAATATTAACACAGTGAGAAAGGCAAATAACACCTTAGTATTATTATGAAAATAGTTTTACCCTTGAAGACCCATTGAAAGGGTCTTCAAGACCCTTAAGGGTCCCCAAAGCACACTTAAAGTACAAGTGCTCTAACAAATGATTAACTTTCACAGTGGGAATTTCAGGTCTTGGCAGGTCGAGAAGTCATTCTGTACCAATGTTCAGACCACACCACCTAGGTGATCACTTCTTCCCCATGAGCACTGGATCAGCACACACAGTTTGACTTATGCTTCTTTAGCACAGTGGAAGTGTCATTTTTGCTCTAGTAATGTCTACTCTCTCCAGAGCTTTCCTTCATGTCTTACTTGTCTCTTGTCTGTTTACCTTCTAGAGGAGAAGAGATAGAAAATAAGGAGGTCATCATCCAGGAGCTGGAGGTAGGGAAAGAAGCATACGACTTCTGGAAAAGTGACTCTTTAAGCTAAGGATGCATCCACATTCAGGTTTTAATTATTTCCTACAAACTGAGTCACAACCTCCACTTGATAACTTGGCTTCTTCCTGCTACATCTCCTTTGCAAAGGAACTTTACTGTTTTTCCAGGGAAATTTAAAGCCTGTATTCTTTCTCAGTTTTCCTAGTTGAAGTGTCAGCACCTTTGAGGCTGAGAGCTTTTTGTTTTCACCAGAGTTTCCAGCCTTGGGCAGCTCTCTTTTGTGGCAGCTGGCATAGAGAAAGATTCCGGAGGACTGCCTCCTTCCAGGGCTCTGGGAAACCCACCATCCCAACCACTGCCTGGTACTTGACGTTCAGGAAACTCGACTGTAAATACACAGACAAGGCTGCTGTGTATTCATTTTAATTGGAAACATTTGCAATTGCCTTATTCCGACTTCATTTTCATTCCTTTCTACCCAGTTCCTCTAGCTTTAGGTTTTTCTACAGAAAGAAGACTGAGCAGGTGGTCAGCTTTACAAATTGGTGAAAGCAATGGACAAGGAGTTAGAGTTCTCGGGTTTGGCCCTGGATTCCAGTTCTGGCGTAGCCACCAGTTAGCTATGTGACCGTTGGCAAATCATATATCAACGTGGATCTTAATTGCCTCATTTGGAAAATGAGAGGTTTAAACTAGCTTTTCCTCTTCTGACTTCACAATTCAGTGATTTGTGACTATTGTGATTTCTTAAGACATATGCCTCCACATTTCAAAGCAATTATATACACTTAAACACAAAACTCTGTGAAACCAAAACTGAGTCATACCCTTAAGAAAGTACCTCTTTGGCTAAGTGTTAAAAGATACATTAGGATCTTGCAGGACCCTCAAGGACATCATTATGAATGAGTTATTTTAACATAGGACCAAGAAAATGTTCTACCTGGTTTTTGTTTTTGTTTGAGATGGAGTTTTGCTCTGTCACCAGGCTGGAGTGCAGTGGCGCGATTTCGGCTCACTGCAACCTCCACCTCCCGGGTTCCAGTGATTCTCCTGCCTCAGCCTCCCAAGTAGCTGGGACTACCAGCGTGCACCACCACGCCCAGCTAATTTTTGTATTTTTAGTAGAGATGGGGTTTCACCATGTTGGCCAGGATGGTCTTGATCTCTTGACCTCATGATCCACCCACCTCAGTCTTCCAAAGCGTTGGGATTACAAGTGTGAGCCACTGCGCCCAGCTGTTCTACCTATTTTAATTATGGGCAGAGTAGGCTTTATTTCACTTTGTTTCAGTTAACCTGAGCAGTGAAAAGCTCATGGAAGCGTAACAGAGAGGAGGGAATACAGACTTTAGAGCCAATCAAACCTGGATTTGAAGTGTCCATACTAGGATAGTGTCTAGCTTCTAATTATAATAGCTAATATTTATTGAGAAATTACTATGGGAAGTGTTCTGCCATTCACAATTTGACTTTGGGCAAATTACCTACCCTCTCTGAGTCTGTTTCCTTACCTGTCAAATGGGGTTAATAAAGAAGGCCTGTTTCAAGACTGAGGATTAGAAATAGATGTCTGCAATGCCTGCCACACAGTAGCTCAATAATTAGTAGCTTGAGAGCATTTACATTCACCATATGTCATATTTCCAAGATGCATTTGATATGCATATGCATCTTTCTCTTATGCTCACTAGTTTGGGGTCAGATGTTATCATTCTGTTTTCGTCATTTAGAAAACACTGAAGCCAGGCACTGTGGCTCACACCTTTAATCCCAGCACTTTGGGAGGCCAAGGCAGGTGGATCACCTGGAGTCAGGAGTTTAAGACCAGCCTGGCCAACATGGCAAAACCCCATCTCTACTAAAAATACAAAAATTAGCTGGGTGTGGTGGCACGTATCTGTAGTCCAAGCTACTCAGGAGACTGAGGCAGGAGAATTGCTTGAACCTCGGAGGCGGAGGTTGCAGTGAGCCAAGATCGCACCACTGCACTCCAGCCTGGACAACAGAGTGAGACTCCATCTCAAAAAAACCCCGGAAAACATTTACTGAGAAGCAGGATAGCCTATGGGTTAAGACTAGGAGCTCTGGAACCCTACTACCTTGGTTCAGATCTTGGCCCCGCTATTTCTAGTTATGTAATCTAGACTACATTTTTTCACTTCTCTTTGTCTGTTTCCTCATCTATAAAATGGGAATAACAGAATTGCCTATCTCACGGGTTTTGTGAGAGTTAAATTAATTAATATGAATAAAAACACAGCCGGGCTTGGTGGCTCACGCCTGTCATCCCAGCGCTTTAGGAGGCCAAGGCAAGAGGATCACCTGAGGTTAGGAGTTCGTGACCAGCCTGGCCAACATAGTGAAACCCCATCTATACCAAAAATATAAAAGTTAGTCAGGTGTGGTGGCAGGTACCTGTAATCCCAGCTACTTGGGAGGCTGAGGCAGGAGAATCTCTTGAACCCGGAAGGCAGAGGTTGCAGTGAGCGGAGATCATGCCATTGCACTCCATACTCCAGTCTGGGCAGAATAACAAAACTTCATCTCAAAAACAAACAAAAGGCTGGGCGTGGTCGCTCATGCCTGTAATCCTAGCACTTTGGGAGGCCA
This sequence comes from Macaca mulatta, assembly GCF_049350105.2. Classification (NCBI taxonomy): domain Eukaryota; kingdom Metazoa; phylum Chordata; class Mammalia; order Primates; family Cercopithecidae; genus Macaca; species Macaca mulatta. Next base: position 9,439,019 of record NC_133419.1, read on the forward strand.
AGGTCGGCGGATTGCCTGAGCTCAGGTGTTCGACACCAGCCTGGGCAACATGGCGAAACCCCATTTCTACTAAAAATACAAAAAAATAGCTGGGTGTGGTGGTGCGTGCCTATAATCCTAGCTACTTGGGAGGCTGAGGCACGAGCACTGCTTGAACTCAGGAGGTGGAGGTTGCAGTGAGCCAAGATTGTGCCACCGCACTCCAGCCTGGGTGACATAATGAGATTCTGTCTCAAAAAAAACAAAAAACAGAAACACTTCCCATAGTAATTACTCAATAAATATTAGCCAGTATAATTATAAGCTAGACACTGTGCTACTATGGAGAATACAAAGATAAACAAGACACAATTTCTTTTTTTTTTTTTTTTTTGAGACAAGGTTTCACTCTGTTGCTAGGCTAGAGTGCCGTGATGCAATCATAGCTCACTGCAGCCTCGATCTCCCAGTGTCAGGTGACCCTCCCACCTCAGCCTCCCGAGTAGCTACGACTACTGGCGTGTGCCACCACACCCAACTCATTTTTGTATTTTTGGAGACATGGAGTTTTGCCATGTTGCCTAGGCCAGTCTCGAACTCCTGGGCTCAAGCAATCCACCTGCCTTGGCCTCCCAGAGTGCTGGGATGACAGGCATGAGCCACTGTGCTGGCCACAGTTTCTATCTTCTTTGAACCCAAACATGAGAACACTGAAGCTTAGGGTGAAATGACAAGCCTGGGACTGAAATTGAGACTTTTTCCCCATAGAAATTTAGTAGTCTTTATGATGCCAAATTAATTAGTGTAGACTAATAAGCATTAGCTTAATTAGGGACTAATCGATTAAAATTTAAAGTGAGTGGAAAAAAAAGTTTGACTTAAACAAAAGCAAAATACTATATATCAGTAAATACCAGTGTTGTTCATTCATTCAATGTACATTTAGTGAAGACTTGTTATGCGTTATTCACGATAGTAGACACCATAGAAGGGATACTAAGATAAATCAGGTGTATATTCTACTTCAAGTAGATCTCCCAGTAAGGAATATAAAACATTTGTATGTGGAATGTAGTAAAGACTCCAGGCTAACTACTGTTCAGTTTGATGCTAACAGTTAATTACAACTTGGTAAATCAGGGAAAGCTTTCTGGGGGAGATGACTTTTGAACTATGCCTTAAAGGATAGTTGAATTTGGACAAGTGCTGATGGGTGGAAAGGGCATTTCAGGAAGAGAAATTCCCTTTCTATGCAAAAGTGTAGAAACGGAGAAGTAGGATGGGTGCAGTGGCTCACGCCTGTAATCCCAGCACTTTGGGAGACCAAGGAGGGCAGAGCATAGTAAGCTATGATTGCGTCACTGCACTCTAGCCTAGGCGACAGAATGAAACCTTGTCTCCAAAAAAAAAAAAAAAGAAAGAAACTCCTGAGCCTAGGAGTTCAAGACCATCCTGGGCAACATGGTGAAACCACATCTCTATAAAAAATAAAGAGGCCGGGCGCGGTGGCTCAAGCCTGTAATCCCAGCACTTTGGGAGGCCGAGACGGGCGGATCGCGAGGTCAGGAGTTCGAGACCATCCTGGCTAACACGGTGAAACCCCGTCTCTACTAAAAAATACAAAAAACTAGCCGGGCGAGGTGGCGGGCGCCTGTAGTCCCGGCTACTCGGGAGGCTGAGGCAGGAGAATGGCGTAAAAACCCGGGAGGCAGAGCTTGCAGTGAGCTGAGATCCGGCCACTGCACTCCAGCCTGGGCGACACAGCGAGACTCCGTCTCAAAAAAAAATAATAATAAAATAAAAAAATAAAAAAATAAAGAAATTAGACGGGTGTGGTGGTGCACGCCTTTAGTCCCAGCTACTGGGGAGGTTGAGGTGGGAGGATCACTTGAGCCCAGGAGGCAGAGATTGCAGTGAGCAGAGATCATGCAACTGCACTTCAGCCTGGGCCACAAAGCAAGGCTCTCTCAAAAAAAAAAAAGAAAAAGAAATGGAGAATCAGAACACATGTTAAAGGAACAGCAAATGGTTCAGTTTTGATAGTATATAGGGTATGTGATTAGCAGTGACTCTAAACAAAGATTGGCTGAGACTCAACAATGTTAAAGTCATTTCAAATATGTTTTTCAGGATTCTATCCGCGTGGTCTTGGGAAACTTGGACAATCTTCAGCCCTTTGCTACAGAACACTTCATTGTATTTCCCTGTATCCTTTTATTTATTTTTTTTTTTTTTGAGATGGAGTCTTGCTCTGTTGCCCAGGCTGGAGTGCAATGGTGTGATCTTGGCGCACTGCAACCTCAGCCTCCCAGGTTCAAGCGATTCTCCTGCCTCAGCCTCTCGAGTAGCTGGGATTACAGGTACGTGCCATCACGCCTGGCTAATTTTGGTATTTTTAGTAGAGGCAGTGTTTCACCATGTTGGCCAGACTGGTCTTGAACTCCTGACCTCAGGTGATCCGCCCGCCTCCGCCTCCCAAAGTGCTGGGATTACAGCTGTGAGCCACCACGCCCAGCCTATCCTTTCTTTTCTGGCTGGAAATGAGCTACGGCCCACATTTTAGACTCAAATGAAAGTAGCAAAACCATAGGCAGTTTGGAGGGTAGGTCAGGGGAAGGAGAGAGAGTTTCTCCCTAAACTAGTACTTAGGAATCCATACTGGCGTCTTTCCTTACTCCTTAACATCATTTTCCAGATAAAAGCAAATGGGAGAGAGTTTCCCACCTGAAATTCAAACATGGAGAAATTATCTTGATCCCCTACCCATTTGTTTTTACTCTATACGTGGAGATGAAATGGTTCCATGAAAACCTGTCACCTGGTAAGTGGAATGATATGAATGTGAATGGCAGAGAAGAAAATGGTTTAGCAGTGCCAGCTGGATATGGTGAAATGGGCTACCAGATTGGGCTCCAGCCATACAGTGCACAGGTCAGGATCATGTGCTCCAGGCCAGATTGACTAGTTCAAATACTGGTGGCCCTGCCACATAACAGCTGTGTGAAGTTAGATAAATTAATCTCTCTGTGCCTCCCTTGTGAAATTGTGAAGTATAATATTACTACCTATATCATTGAGTTGTTAAAAGGATTAAATAAATAATAGTAGATGAAAAGTACAAAGCCTGACTTAATCACTGAATGAAAGATAAGTATTATATAAACCCTTCCATTAGAGTAAATTCCATGATTTTCACTTTAGAGCTGTCTTAAAGGTATCTCCCAATTTTATTTTTATTTAGACAGAGTCTCACTCTGTTACCTAGGCTGGAGTACAGTGGTGTGATCGTAGTTCACCGTAACCTCTAACTCCTGGGCTCAAGTGTTCCTCCTCCCTCAGCTTCCCAAGTAGCTAGGACTGTGGGTGTGTACGACCATCTCCGGCTAATTTTTTTTTTTTTTTTTTTTTTTTTTGAGACGGAGTCTCGCTCTGTCGCCCAGGCTGGAGTGCAGTGGCGCGATCTCGGCTCACTGCAAGCTCCACCTCCCGGGTTCACGCCATTCTCCTGCCTCAGCCTCCCGAGTAGCTGGGACTACAGGCGCCCACAACCGCGCCCGGCTAATTTTTTGTATTTTTAGTAGAGACGGGGTTTCACCGTGGTCTCGATCTCCTGACCTTGTGATCCGCCCGCCTCGGCCTCCCAAAGTGCTGGGATTACAGGCGTGAGCCACCGCGCCCGGCTTTTTTTTTCTTTTAGTAGAGACAGGGTCTCACTATATTGCACCATCGGGTCTCAAACTCTTGGGCTCAAGCAATCCTCCCACCTCGGCCTCCCAAAACACTGGAATTACAGGCATGAACCACTGTGCCTGGCCCAAATTTTTATTCTCTGAAGGCCATGGGTATTTTTGCTGATTGAGGGACAAGTAAACACCTACCCTTTTGATTTGAAAAGGGGTGCAGGCTGGGCACAGTGGCTCATGCCTGTAATCCCAGTACTTTGGGAGGCCAAGGCAGGAGGATCACTTGAGGCCAGGAATTCAAGACCAGCCTGACCAACATGGTGAAACCCCATCTCTACTAAAAATAAAAAAGTTAGCCAGGCATGGTGGTGCGTGCCTGTAATCCCAGCTACTCAGGAAGCTGAAGCAGAAGAATTGCTTGAACCCAGGAGGCAGAGATTGCAGTGAGCCAAGATCACGCCACTGTACTCCAGCCTGGGCACTAGAACAAGACTCTGTCTGAAAAAAAGATGTGCATATATATATATATATACACACACATATATATATATATATGATGTAGCCTGGCATGGTGGTGCATGCCTGTAGTCCCAGCTACTCTGGAGGCTGAGGAAGGAGAATTGCTTGAATCTGGCAGGCAGAGGTTCTGGTGAGCCAAGATCACACCACTGTACTCCCGCCTGGGCAACAGAGCTAGCTCTGTCTCAAAAAAGAAAAAAGAAAAGAAGCCGGGCGCAGTGGCTCAAGCCTGTAATCCCAGCACTTTGGGAGGCCGAGACGGGCGGATCACGAGGTCAGGAGATCGAGACCATCCTGGCTAACACGGTGAAACCCCGTCTCTATTAAGAAATACAAAAAAAACTAGCCGGGCGAGGTGGCGGGCGCCTGTAGTCCCAGCTACTCGGGAGGCTGAGGCCGGAGAATGGCGTGAACCCGGGAGGCGGAGCTTGCAGTGAGCTGAGATCCGGCCACTGCACTCCAGCCTGGGTGACAGAGCGAGACTCCGTCTCAAAAAAAAAAAAAAAAAAAAAAAAAGAAAAAAGAAAAGAAAAGGGGTGCAAAGGCCTTGCCTCAAAATATCTCCCCTTTTCATTTGTCACAGGTAGCTGAAGTTCTACTTTTTTCTTTTGTAGTAAGAATCGTCCCCTCCCTTTTCAAACCCCTTCTAGCTTATAGATTATAGTCATTCTGAAACAAGGGAGGAAGAGAGTTTGAAGACACTATTTTTAGGGAAAATGGTACCAGGTAGAAGGGAGAAGGGCACATGAGGAGTCTTTGTCTAGGGTCAGTTCCAAGAAATAAATAGTAGCCAGAAATCCAGGTAAAACAGCATCATCGTTAGGCCTGGTGGCTCACTTTGGGAGGCCAAGGCAGGTGGATCACCCGAGGTCAGGAGTTTGAGACCAGCCTGGCCAACGTGGTGAAACCCCCCTCTCTACTAAAAATGCAAAAATTAGCCAGGTGTAGTGGCACATGCCTGTAGTCCCAGCTACTTGGGAGGCTGAGGGAGGAGAATCACTTGAACTCAAGAGGCGGAGGTTGCAGTGAGCCGAGATCACACCACTGCACTCCAGTCTGGGCAACTTAATCTCCAAAAAAAAAAAAGTATTATTTTATTATGACACTCAAATTTCCTATTGTAGGGAAACCAATAAGTGACAGTCCTCTTGGGTTGGTAAGTTTGCCTTTTCTGTACAAAATGAAAATTGCCTTTATCACCTTCTTTTGTCCAAAAAGTCCTGCTCTTGCCTCTTCCTCTTACTTTGCCCCTCAGTTGCTGCCCAGATCCAATCAGAACTGTAAACATAAGACAGTATTTTCCCCCTTGGCTAGATTTCTGAGACCATGTCTCTAACAGAATGTCTATTCTGACTTGCAAAGCTGGTGTTAAAAGTTGCCTTTGGCAGTTTAAGGATGGGGAGTTTTCTTCACTGTGCCTTCATGAACTGGGAGCAACTCTGGAAAGGAGGAGTCACAGGCATCTGCTTCCTCTCTGAAGGTCCCAGCTGAGAAGAAAGCAGTAGGAGCTGTGATGAGGAAACGAAAACACATGGACGAGCCCAGCTCCCCCAGCAGGCCAGGGCTGGACAGGTCAGTGGTGTGGGGAGACAGTCTCGCTCCTTCATCCTAATTAGGCTTTGCCAGCTATTACCATTGGTTGATCCTGTCCTTGGGCGAGTCACTTTCTTTTTCAGGACTTCATCAGTATCTGCCTATTCCAGTGGGTGGACTAAGGAAAGGGAGCAAGTTAATATTTACAATATAATTTGAACATAGTCCCTTTTTCAGCAAAGTATGATTTTTCTTCTCAAGATGAAGGCTGAGAAGAAATACAGCCCGATCTAAACAATTGAATTCAGCACATTCAATAATACTTACTATGGTAATATCACCAGAAGGCAAAAGACTTATGAAGTCTCAAAATATTATACAAAAACATAGGGAAACTCTTGAAAGAATAAGAACAAATAAAATATAATTCTATTTTACCCAGTGAGCAGTTAGCTTTTGGAACCTTAAGAGGCAGTCCAGACTAAAATGTAAATGTTTGCAAGAGGGTATGTATCAATCATTGGGTGGGGTACTGTGATATTAGGGGGAATGTTGAGCCATCCCTAACATATTGTTACTGTGGAGGCTACTTATGTTCTTCTTTCAGTTCTCTATCAGCGACAAAATGAGTCAGTAAGACAATTCAGTCATTCTTATTAGCACCCTAGAAAGCTAATAAGAATGCTGCTGGAATAATCCAAGGTGTGGTTTGTTTCGTAGCCCAAGATGCTTCCACCCTAGGCCCACAGAGAATAGCTACCCTTTTCCTGGGACACTGTGGATCCCTAGACATATAGGAGAAGTAAGGTAGACTAGGAAGCTGACCCCATGCTCTCCAGATGCACATGTAGATGAAGAGATAGGGAGCTCCTTTTCAAGCCAGGTGGAATGTGAGAGTACTTGGAGGTATGAAGCTTTGTTGTGTTCCATTTGACTGAATTTTCCATGTAAGTGAGGTCTCAGATCTTCCCTTTCTCTGGGTTTTGATGCACAGTCAAATATTTCAAAATCTGATACCTGCTGTCAGTCACATTTTCACTTTCTCAAACCCCAGATCCCTAAGTGTCTCAAACTGGGATTCTGCTGTGAAGTAAAGCAGCACCCAAAGAAAATTTGGCCACCCAATTTATTCTGCCGGCCAGGAGTGGTATAAAAATAGCCAACCTGCTGAAATACTCATTTGGGCCACATTTGCTTGAATGTAGTGATATTGCCTCTGCCAGTAACATTCCCTGCATATTTTTCCCCCACCTCAGGGCCAAGATAGGGACTTCCAGCCAAGGCTCCAGCAAAAAGAAGCCCCCTATGGAAACCAGGAGAGTAAGTACTAAAATGGAGGCTTAGAGGCTGTCAGCTATTCCTGTGCTGTTACAAGTCGGGATTCCGGTTACCAGCACATCTTGGTTTTTCATGCAGATTGAATTGACTGAACTCATTCTTAGGTTTCACCGTCTGCAGAATAACATTCAACTATTATGCCCTTGCCACAGCACATCCCAAAGTGGCTGCATAATAACACGCATCGATGAATCTTTTTGTTAAAAAGTCCTCTCTTTGCCTGGTACGGTGACTCATGCCTGTAATCCCAGCACTTTGGGAGGCCGAGGCGGGCGAATCACCTGAAGTCAGGAGTTCGAGACCAGGCTGGCCAACCTGGTGAGACCCAGTCTCTACTAAAAGTACAAACTATTAGCCAAGTGTGGTGGTGAATGCCTGTAATCCCAGCTACTCAGGAGGCTGAGGCAGGAGAATCACTTGAACCCAGGAGGCGGAGGTTGCAGTGAGCCAAGGTCGTGCCACTTCACTCCAGCCTGGCAACAGAGTGAGACTCCATCTCAAAAAAAAAAAAAAAAAAAAAAAAAGGCCAGGCACGGTGGCTGATGCCTATAATCCTAGCACTTTGGGAGGCTGAGGCCGGTGGATCATGAGATCAGGAGATCGAGACCATCCTGGCTAAGATGGTGAAACCCTGTCTCTACTAAAAAAAAATACAGAACATTAGCCAGGCGTGGTGGCAGGTGCCTGTAGTCCCAGTTGCTGGGGAGGCTGAGGCAGGAGAATGGCGTGAACCCAGGAGGCAGAGCTGGCAGTGAGCCGAGATTGCACCACTACACTGTAGCCTGGGTGACAGAGCGAGACTCAAAAAAAAAAAAAAAAAAAAATCCTCTCTTTTCAGCTTAAAAAGCTACTTGTACTCTGCAGTTGAAATAAGAAAATATGTCTATATAGGATTGAGGTGGAATCCAGTATAGAATTTTCCCTTTAGGAAACTTTTCGCCTTCATCTATACTGGGGTCTGAGTCTAGGAACATCTAGTTTTAACAAATGAGCTAGGCATGTATCAGCACTGATAACTGGTAAGAGAAAACTTCTAGAGCAGTGAAGGGTTGGCCCCTGATGGAATTAGATTTCATTTATGGGGTATGTTTCCCATTTAGATATTCATATATCTGGTACCCCTCCTCCATTTTAGAACTTCTTTTCTATATATTCTCTAAATTAGTGACCTTTTTCTTTTCCTCCCCTCTTTAAATAGCTGTTAGCTGGTATCCATGCCTTAAAGATCCTTCCTTTTTTTCTCTATGTCTCCAAAGTTGCTCTGACCCTAAGTATCCAAACACAAACAACTAACTTTCTTCACCTTCCCAGGACCCATAACATGAGCAGTTATCAAGTAAACATTTACATATGCATTCATTCAACAATTTTTTTTTTCTTTTTTGAGACAGGGTCACACTCTGTTGCCCAGGCTGGAGTGCAGTGGTGCAATCTCGGCTCACTGCAACCTCTACCTCTCAGGCTCAAGCGATCCTCTCATTTCAGCCTCTGGAGTAGCTAGGACTACTGGCCTGTGTCACCACACCTGACTAATTTTTGTATTTTTTGTAGAGATGGAGTTTTGCCATGTTGCCCAGGATGCATTCAACAAATTTTCTTTGAGTGTCTACTATGTGCCAAGTACCAGGGATACACCAGCAGTGTACAGCTAGGTAGACAATTACTGATAGATGTGCCATGTGCAGGGGTAGAAGGAAGCACAGGATACAAAGGGAGCATAAAGTGGCCAGGAGGGAAGGATTCCCAGAGTAGCTTGAAGTCCAGTGCTGAGAAATGTTACTGGAAAAGTCAGAATGGACTGGATCATGAAAAGCCTTGAGACTACCTTCAAGATCACAGGACTTCTCTAAAACATTTTTAAGTAGAAAAATTAAGTTATTTTATTTCTAAGGGATTGCTCTGTCTCCTGCTCACAAGGCATTGTGTTGGGTGCTGGGGCATACACAAACATATGTAAACCCTGATTTCTTTTTTCTAGGAGCTTGTAATTTAGTTGGGGAAGGAGTGTATCTTTGGGGATTTATACCTCTGCCTCTGTGTGCGGGGGCAGAGTCCAGGGCCCCAGTTGTGCTGTGGCCAGCTGGCCCACTGAGTGATTTTGGGCAGATGGTCAACCCCTTCTATGCCTCCCATCCTTTAGGATGGTAAGAAAAAGAAATGAGAAAGTACATGAGGAGTACTTGAAGCTCTGGAGAACAAAAACACTTTATACAGCCAAGATAATTACTATTAAAGGAACATTTTCCTCGCTCTCTAACTTCGTATCTTCCTATTCTTAGTTTGACACATCATCTCCCTCAAGAACAGTACCCACAGCTTCTTACTCAACATAATTACCTTTTCAACCTGATTCTGGATTTAGAAAAAACTCTAGTAAAAGGAACATGTTTATTGATTTTGACTCAAGGCCCATCATGGACCCTGTTCCCAGGAAGATGATTTCTCGTAAATTAAAGTGATCACAGTGACTCTCAGTATAAGTCACTTGAGCTGGAAAAATTGAATTTGCTCCTATGGTCCATTGCTTAATATGTTCTGCCCCCTTTGCAGGGAGTTATGGTGTAGAATCACAGTCACTGTGCATGTGCATGTCTGAACACATTGGGAGCCTGTGTGGGGAAATCTTAGAAGAATACAACACGTACCTCTGTTTCATAAGAAGTGTTTAGGGAGAATGGGAAGGAAGAGCCGAACCCCCTTGCCTTTGTTACTTCAGGTCCCAGATCTAGAGATCCAGACTTTGGAAGGATAAAAAAATGGGAGGGAGCAGATGAATGACCCAGAAATGAAACAGACTAACTGCACGTCGCATTTTGTTGTTGTTGTTGTTTTGCTATATCTGCTTGAACTGCACTTCTAAACAGATCTGGCCCTGAACATGCAGAGGACAGTCTTACATCAGGTTTTCAGAGTATTATGTTCTGATGGAGGTCCCAGATGATACCTTCAGTCTGAATTCCAGCTATAATGTTTTTCCTCCCTTATGACTTTTTCTTGAGAAGACATCTCTCAAGATTTTGGGAGATCATAAAAAGGCTACACTGTCTTATGAGGGGACTCTTCCCTGGTTCAGAGGTAGGCTGTACCTCTGTCCCAGGGCCTTTGCCCTCTTGTTCCTCCTACCACCCTTAATAGATGCTTTCATTAGGGCTACTGTATGCAGCAGGATTAAAGCCCCGAACCATAGTTTCATTAAATTTGTAAGAATCATTCCCTCAAGCCAGAAACCAGAGCTTGGCCCTCTAAATTCCATCTCCACCGTCTATAGAAAAGGTAAGAATGGTCTCCTTCCTCCCCAGAGTTCCCTGTCGCTTTTATAGGAATATGACTTAGGTAGCTGCCCATGTGGTCTAGGATTTGAGCGGTTTGTGAAGAGGCTCAGTTCAGAGATAGCTGCCATTCTAACCCGAAGTTTATTCTTAGGATGGGGGCTAGTCCTAGCTTTTCTAGAGACTTGCCATGCCTCTGCCTCCCAGAACCTACCTTTACGGTCTGCAGCCCCTTGCTCTAGAACTCTTAGCCATGGGAGCTAAGCTATGGGAACGTAAAGGCTTAAGAATGATACAATGGGCTTTGGGGGCTTGGGGGAAAGAGTGGGAAGGGGGTGAGGGATAAAAGACTATACGTTGGGTATAGTGTACACTACTTGGGTGATGGGTGCACCAAAATCTCAGAAATCATCACTAAAAAAACTTATTCATGTAACCAGACACCACCTGCTCCCCAAAAACCTGTTGAAATAAAAAATAAATTTTAAAAAATGGGAAAAAAATTCACAGAACTGCACACCCAAAAGAAAGAAAAAAAGAACTCTTCACCAGCAAAACAGCTTGAGGAGCTCCATCATTGCTGGGTAAAGCCCCTAGGTTCAGACTGGGTGAAGAGAGTAGTAGCCAGTGGCAGAGATTCCCAAAGAAAATATAATAACCATATTTCTGATTATCAGGGTGTTTACTGGAAAATGTTGTGGGCCTGGAATCAGGTTGTAAAATGTCCTCTTCAGAATACAAAGAAATTTATATAAAGGAGCAGCACATGGAGAAATAATAAGATTGTGTTACATTATGCTAGCTGCTAATGCCACAGTCATGTTTCTACCATGCCTGGCTCTAGCCATGCTGATCCTATTTATTCTTTAATGGCACTGTGCCCTCATACATCATGTCCCTGTCTGGAATGCCCTGCTGTGACTGACCACCTCCTCACCCCCGTTATGACAACATCCCACTCATCCATCCATCCATCCATGAAGGCTCCATTCAAATATCACTTCCCCTGTGAAGCCTTCCTTGACTAACGCCACCTGCTCCATTAATGTCCTTTCAGCAACCACAGCACTCTATACGGATTCGTTGGTCTTATCACACTCTTTTTTTTTTTTTTCCCGAGACAGAGTCTCGCTCTGTCTCCCAGGCTGGAGTGCAATGGCGCGACCTTGGCTCACCCTGCCTCCTGGGTTCAAGCGATTCTCCTGCCTCAGCCTCCTGAGTAGCTGAGATTAAAGGTGCCCACCACCACGCCTGGCTGATTTTTTCTATTTTTAGTAGAGACAGGGTTTCACCATGTTGGCCAGGCTGGTCTCGAACTGCTGACCTCGGATGATCCATGCGTCTCGGCCTCCCAAATTGCTGCGATTACACAGGCATGAGTCACCATGCCCGGCCATCATACTGTCTTGACTTAGTTTATGTCCATTTGCTCCATAGAGTATACATTTCTCCAAGGTCAATTTAAGGTCCTCCTGATTTCTGAAACCTCATGTTACTGAGTAGGCACTCAGTAACATGGGATGATAAGTTAAACCCACCTTGATTTATTCTTGGCTTTTAAATCTTACGGTTTTAGAGGGACAATAGTTAGGATGTTGAAATGAAAAAAGGAAAGTCCTGGCCGGGCGCGGTGGCTCATGCCTATAATTCCAGCACTTTGGGAGGCCGAGGTGGGCAGATCATGAGGTCAGGAGATCAAGACCATCCTGGCTAACATGGTGAAACCATGTCTCTACTAAAAATACAAAAAATTAGCCGGGCGTGGTGGCGGGCGCCTGTAGTCCCAGCTACTCAGGAGGCTGAGGCAGGAGAATGGCGTGAACCCAGGAGGAGGAGCTTACAGTGAGCCGAGATGGCACCACTGCACTGCAGCCTGGCAACAGAGCAAGATTCAGTCTCAAAAAGAAAAAGAAAAAAGGACAGTCCTATGGAAAGAAATGGAAAGAAATACAGAACCTATCTAGGCAGTCAGAAGCCAGGCCCTAGTGCTAATGTGAAATCAGTTCACCAGCAAATAGCATTCAGATTGCCATGCAGTGTAGGAGTAAAGTTTAAGACTTTTCTTGGTGTTCTTTTAAACAGAACAGGGAAAGAAAAGCCCAACAAGGATTGCAGGAGACTCTGGCCTCTGATATCACTGGTGTCCAGAAACAAGGTAGGTCCTGGGAAATTTCCATTTATTCTGCTTTAATAATCACCCTTTCCCTTGTAGTTCTCTGATACGTAGAGCAGCACAGAGCTGAGTCTGGGTGCCCTCAGTGGGTAATGTGCCTTGCTCCCGTGGAGGTGCTTGTTAACCAAACTCTGGTCGGGGGGCCTGTCCTAGAGTAATAGAAGCCCCCCAGCTCCCAGAAATAGTGAAGGGAGGCAGTGCATGCCCTTCCTTTGCTTCTGATAGTGAAGTTATGCTCTGACCATTTCAAAACATTTCCAAGTGAGGTGATAAACTTTATAGAAATGTTGAGAGGGATGTGTTTCCCTTTTCTGTACTGTTGGAGAATTATCTCTTCCCTTTGGGGCATTAGAGTTAATATTGAAGTTGCAAATGGATGCTTTGCAAGGGCTGGGAATGCATGTCAAGCTATTGCCCTCCCTACTTGCTGATCTTTTACCCAGCATGAGGATTCAATGTGGACTGCAGTTATCACAGAAACAGGGATGTAGGCAAGTGAGTCCTTCAACAACTTGTCATTTTATGTGAAGACATAGCAGCCAGAGTGCATGGCTGGAACTTGAGCTGTGTAAATATCCCAGGAGCTTGACTGAAAATACTCTGAGGTCAGAATAGCATCTTACTGAGCTGAGATGAAATTGGGAAGGTCAGAACAAACAATTCACCTGGCTTTAAGGAACTCTTGGTGTGAGACTGCCTCTGGCTCATACTGGGTGTTTTGCCTTCTACTCACATGAAAACGGCCTATGGACAAACATCTTGCTCCTGCCTGATTGTTTTCCTTACAGATTCTGAGTGGGGGCACAGCCTGCCAGGGCCAGTTGTCCCACCCCTGCAGCACAACACACCTCCACCTAAGGAGCCAGCAGCCAGCGGCTTCGTTGGGTTTCTAAGGTAAGACAGCTTCTATCTGGCCATGAGACTCGAGATCCAGCTCAGAGCAGCTCATTGAGTCTTTCAGGGAAATTAGAATAGAAAAGAAAGCAGATTACTCACAGAGGCTTCTCACTTATGTCTAAGATAGACAATGGAAATGAGATTGAGAACAAAAGCCCTAATTGTGCATTTAATAAAGACTGCGTCTTACTTATTTTTACACAACCCACCTCCACCCTGATGTGTCCAGGATAAAGCCAAGCTCCATAAACATTAACTTGGGCCAGGCGTGGTGGCTCATGCCTGTAATCCCAGTACCTTGGGAGGCCGAGGTGGGCGGATCACTTGAGGTCAGGAGTTCAAGACCAGCCTGGCCAACATGGTGAAACCCCGTTTCTACTAAAAATACAAAATTAGGCAGGCATGGTGGCACATGCCTGTAATCCCAGCTACTTGGGAGGGAGGCTGAGGCAGGAGAATTGCTTGAACCTGAGAGGTAGACGTTGCAGTGAGCCGAGATTAAAAAAAATAAAATAAGATAAAATTAGCCGGGTGAGATGGCACGTTCCTGTAATCCCAGCTACTAGGGGGTGCTGAGGCAGGAGACTTGCTTTAACCCGGGAGGTGGAGCTTGCAGTGAGCCGAGATCGTGCCACTGCACTCCAGCCTGGGTGACAGAGTGAGACTCCGTCTCAAAACAAACAAACAAAAACACTAATTTGAACAAAGTCTATTCTTAGTTTACTTGAGCCATTCAGATGATTTGGTTACAAAATATTTCCATTCTCCCCTCTGAATCTAGGTTGTGTTTGCAGAGGACAGTTAGCAAATGTCTCTCTCTCTCTCTCTCTCTCTCTCTCTGCCATCCCATTGCAATTCTTTTGTTTTATTCCCCCTCCTGAGTATAATCTAATTTGGGTACCTTTTCAAATGCTATTCCAGTCTTGAATCTCCATTCAATGGTTCCCCAGAGCAAAAATGCCCTAGCTAGTGAAGCACTAATGGGAAATGGGGAGAAGGGAAGGAGACCTCATAGAGCCTCAGCCTACTCTGTTCTCATTCTTGCAGCTCTCTCTTCCCGTTTCGATATTTCTTCAGGAAGAGCAGCCACTCTTGAGCCTTCCAAATGCAGCGCTGGAAAGAGGATCATCTCTTGCAGTGACTCCTCCCGAATCATTCTTCCTCCAACTCTTTCCTTTTCTTATGACACTTCAGTCATGGAGAATGAGGTCCCCATGCTGAGTCCTCTGTGGTTTTATCCTGTCCTTTGCCCCTTTATATATTTTTTTTCCGATTTAAAACATTAAGAATGGAACTTTCTAAAATGTTCATGTCCGGAGGGCCCGTTTAGGCCTTTTGTCTTCAGCACTTAGGATCCTAATGACAATAAATTATTTATGAAGAGTTATTGATTGAATTTAGTGGAATAGAGTAAGAGAGAACAAATTCTTCCCTCAAGATAGAGAGAAAATGCATGAAACTTCCCTAAGTCTACCTGGTTACTGTTCACAGGATCACTTTGGATAGGTGACTCTGTGCCAGAGGTTAGGGAATGGGGTCTTTCAAGACTCACTGTCCTGAGCCCTGCTCACCCAAGAGACCTTTTCCCCGGTTCCAGTTTGGCCCCAAATGGTAGCCTCTCCATAGACAAAATGTTTCCCACCTCTCTATCCCTCTGTTTGACAGTAATGCAGATTCGTTTATCAGATTAACTGGAAGTCAATCCAGGTTGGCACCCCTGGAGAAAGCCTGGGCACCTGAGCTGCCTTCAACTAAAGGACTGATCTGTAACAGACACTTTAGCCTTGTGTGGCCGTGGAGAACCAAAATGATCTATGGAAATGTATGGAAACTCATTTTAGCTCACAACAAAGGAGTCACTTTTTACTTGTTAGAGATGTCCAATATTAGAATGGGCTACCTCATAAGGTAATGAGCCTCGTCACCCAAATGCTTTATACAGAAGTCATCATCTGTCACATGCCAGAGGGTGCCCCTCATGAGTGGGAGAGTAGGGGCTGAACTGCTGAGTTCCCGCTGCATCCTGTTGCTATGCTGCCTGCATCCTTGGCAGGGAGAAGAGAAGAGATGGACTGCTGCGGAGGACCTGGCAATCGAGGACCCAGGACTTGAGGGGATGGGGGCTGATGGGGAAACCACAGGGTGTGGGAATTTAAGGATTAGTGACATTAGTAACATCAATTCCTCTCAAATTGTGTTTACAGCCTTTACTGGACTGTCCCAAGCATGGCCTGCTTTACAAAGCTGCTAAGAAGCACAGCTGAGTGCCCACCCTGACTCTGACTAGCTTACAGTGAAGCTTTGGGAAGTTATTTTCCGCTGAGCTCTTATTTTCTCATCCAGAAAATGCGGGGGTAGGATTTGGTGAGTTATAAAGTGCCTTCTAGCTCTGGCAGTCTGTGACTGGCCCTGCTCTTTCCGAGCAGGTCAGTGAGGCAATGACCCCGAAGGGGGCTGCCCAGAATCACCACAGGCTTCCTTTGGCTTGCCACCCTGCCCCAACCCCTCTGGCCACTGCTGCCTAGGGGTCTTTCTCCAACTTGCCACATTCTTGCTCAAATGTAGTTTAGCACCATGGATGGACAGCAGATTTGAATTTGAAATCAGCCCTGACATTACCCAGCTGGGTGACTTTTAGTAACTTTCCTTCCTTGAGCCTTAGTTGCCTCATCTATAAAACCAGAGCTGGACAAATCGATCAGCTTTGCTGGGGTTGATGACTTGAGGCCCTTTCAGGAGTCAGGTCCCTGTTATTCCAGGGCTAGGGAAGCACTCCAGCTCAGAATGGCACTCTGTAGCACAGGATGAGAATCACCCACTGACACCGTGGCCATGCAGCTCTGAAACAGACAGCAGCCCAACCCCCCGGCCCTGCCACCAAGCACATCTCAGGAGACCTCCACTGGTATAATTTCCCTTGGCCCTAAGAATCTCCTTCCCCAGTCCCTTTCCTTTGCGTTAGAAAAAGGCAAGCAGGGCTGAGTTTAGTGGTTTTAAAATTAGGGGTGTGGCCAGGCACAGTGTTTCATGCCTGTAATTCCAGCCCTTTGGGAGGCCTAGGCAAGCGGATCACTTGAGCTTAGCAGTTCAAGACCACCGTGGGCAACATGGTAAAATCCCATCTCTACAAAAAAATACAAAAGTTAGCTGGTCCTAGTGGTGCACCTGTGGTCCCAGCTACTCCGAAGGCTAAGGGGGAGGATGGCTTGAGCCTGGGAGGCTGGGAGGTGGAGGTTGCAGTGAGCCTAGATAACACCACCACACTCCAGCCTGGGTGACAGAGCCAGACCCTCTCAAAATAATAGCAATAAATAATAATAAAGTTAGGAGTGATCAGGCCCTGAACAGGGAAGTGTTCTGTCCAAGGTCACAGAGCAAAGAGAACCCAGGTGCCCACAACTCAGCCAAGAGTCTTGACCCCTCTGTCGTCAACTGCACACATGCTGCACACTCCACCAGCTCCTAGGCTTCTCTCCACATCTGACTTCTCCAGGCCTGGACTGTGGGTAGCTTTTTGGACAGAAAGAAGCAGAAAGCAGCAGGAGCTGCTCTCCAAGGACCACACCTCAAAGAGCAAGATCCCCAGGTGGGATCGCTCTGAGGCTTCAGGCAGGGGAGGCTGGCTTGAAAGCCGATCTCCAAGAGGGCGTGGCTCCAAAATGCTGGCAAATAAAGCCTGGAGAGCCAGCAACAGTCTGGAGACCAGCAGGAGGGACAGGAAAACTGCAAGCCGCTCTGTTCCTGGGCCTAGGAAGTGGTGAGCTCGCTGAGGCAGGAGGCGCTCTGGGGAGGGTCTGGGAATGTGGACAAGGGCCCTGCAGGCCAAGATGGGGCAGGTGGAGGGAGGAAGATGTTTGCGCTCCAGTTGGCGAAGGAAATTCCAGGGAAGGGAGAATCACTGCACAGAGGGCTGACACACAGGTCCTTTCCAGAGACAGCTGCTCACGCTCACACCCATACACACACACACAAAGGTAGATACAGGGAAAAGGCAGCACCACTCAGGCACACCACCTATCAGACCAGCCAGCCCTGGCTCACTCACCTGGAATGCAGTATTTAAAGAACTCACCATCCCACCTGCACACCCACATAGACATCTCCCCACTGTGTTTCAGATGCTCATGGCGTCCCCTCAAACCCTGGTTCTCTGTCTGCTGGTCCTGGCAGTCACTGAAGCCTGCGGCCAGGAGGCAGTCATCCCAGGCTGCCACTTGCACCGTGAGTACCTCTGGCAGCAGATGGCTAGGAGGAGTGGAGGTTCTGGGTGGGAGCAAAGAGCTGATAGAGTGGATGGTGGGGCAAGCAGTACCCTAGAGGGCCCCACACTGAGGCACAGGCAACAGGAGCTGGGGCGAGGCAAACCTTGGCAGAGGCGCCGTCTACTGCTTGCCTGTCTCCCTCTAGCCTTCAATGTGACAGTGCGAAGTGACCGCCAAGGCACCTGCCAGGGCTCTCACATGGCACAGGCCTGTGTGGGTCACTGTGAGTCCAGCGCCTTCCCTTCTCGGTACTCTGTGCTGGTGGCCAGTGGCTACCGACACAACATCACCTCCGTCTCTCAGTGCTGCACCATCAGTGGCCTGAAGAAGGTGAGGAGGGCCCGAGCCCGATGGATGGACGTTGGGGTTGGGGGAAGACGCGGGAGACAGAGATCTAAGACAGCCCTGAGACAGGGGACTGCAGCACAGACTCCCCTCTCCCGCAGGTCAGAGTACAGCTGCAGTGTGTGGGGAGCCGGAGGGAGGAGCTCGAGATCTTCACTGCCCGGGCCTGCCAGTGTGACATGTGTCGCCTCTCTCGCTACTAGCCCATCCTCTCCCCTCCTTCCTCCCCTGGGTCACAGGACTTGACATTCTGGTGGGGGAAACCTGTGTTCGAGCTTCAAAAACTGGAAGGAGCTCCAACCCTGCTGGTTACTTGCTGTGGAATTTTTTTAAATAAGGGAGGGTTGTTCCAGCTTTGACACTTTGTAAGATTTCGTGACTGTCACCTGAGAAGAGGGGAGTTTCTGCTTTCTTCCCTGCCTTTGCCTGGCCCTTCTAAACCAATCTTTATCATTTTACTTCCCTCTTTGCCCTTACCCCTAAATAAAGCAAGCAGTTCTTGAGTTTCTCTCTTTATTAAGTCTACCCACAGCCAGGGAAAGAGGGGTAGACCATGATTACTGTGACCCCCCCCTTACCCCCAGGACACTGTGAATCTCTTCTTGCCTGTGCCCTCACCCTCCCCCTGCCCAATAAATAAAAAGGGGACAAGGAAGTACACAGCAAGGGAGGGGAGGAGTGTGCACCCAGGACAGTGTCTGTGTAGAGGGTGAGCTGGGCGAGAATAAATAGACCATGGACCCCATGGTGGGGATGAGGAAGGACCTCACGCTGGCAGAGGCAGGGGCAGGCGAGGCGCTGAGTGCCCTTGCCCAAGGCCAGGAGCAGAGGGTGGGAGCCCGCCTGCAGCCCGGAGCCCAGCTTTGTGGGGCAGGGGAAGATCCCTGATGGCAGCTTCCTGGTCAAGCTTGCCCTTGTCAAGTCCTGCTGCGAGGGGCTGAGCATTCTGTTGCCAAGACCACCATTGCCTCTCCTCGTCTCCCCCCAGTGAAAGCTGGGCTGGGCAGGGAGTCCTCAGAAGCCACTCTGGCAAGGCCAGGGGTAGGTGTGTTTCTCTCTGGGCCCCTGGACAGGAGAAGGGATAGAGGGACTGACAGCTCTGGGTTTAGCTTCTCCCCTTCTGAGGTGCTGTCTAGCTCTGACCCCCACTGGTGGCCACCTGGGGTGTAAGCCGCTGGAGAGGGGCCTCCTTGGCCCCCTGGGTCCCCTGTAGCCGGCGTAGCCGCAGCTCCTCCAGACCTTGCCATAACTCCTGACGCTCCTGGGCCTTCTGCTGCTCCCTGGGGAGAGAGGGTGAGGCAGCTCCCTTTCCTGGGGCCCCCCACAGTCCAGACTCCCTCACTACCACCCCAGCGGCAATGGGAAGGCATGGAACCATTTTTGTTCTGTGACTCCATAAAAACCCTCTGCTGAGGGAAGAGAGCAGAGAGAGACAGATCCCAGCCTGCAGTCACGGAGAAGACGATGGGTGGGGCTCTGAGTGGTTCTGGCTTCTGTAGGAAGCTACAGGGATTCAGAACAAGTCCGAGCTACTCGAAGAATGATGGGAGGACACAGGGGCAGACAGGCATAGGATGGCATAGGATGGCATAGGATGGCAGGAGCACGCAGAGTCTGATCAGATAGGATTCGGGGTGGTCCTCAGGTTCCCTCCAGTCATGGGGGTCTGATTCCTCCCTGCTCTTCTCCCTTCCCCCACTCCCAGCCCCCAACACTCACTGCTGCTTTTCCAGCTTGTAGGAGGCCGTGAGCTCATCAAACAGCTTCCCATTCATCTCCATGAAGGTCTTGAGCACATTGTAGATCAGCGATACGATGGTTCTTGGCAGGGTCAAGGAGGGACGAGGAGATGAAACAGCTTTGGTTTGCCCACCTCTCCCTTTCCCTGCCCTTCACATGCAGCATTCCACCCTGAACACAAGCACTGCCCACTTCCCTGTCCTTTTCACCACCCCTGGGCCATCTTTTGACGCTTTCTCTGATACTCTCCAGCTAGGAGTAACCCTAGGGTCTGGACTGGCTGGCCCTGGTCCCAGTTTCTGTGAGTTAGGTCACGGCCTGGCACTCACTGGTTCCAGTGCTCCTTGGAGACTTGGTAGAGAGTCCCAAACACGGCAGGCAGCACAGTGTGGCAGTTGTCCTCAATGAGGCTTAGGATATACTCATTGTTCCAGAAATACAGAGCCCGCTCTGCAACCTGGGGCAGACAAGATGGCAGAGTGAGGGCAGTGGCTTCTCTCTGTGTGCAAGGTCTGGTGTCCATCACTACCTCAATGCCCAGGCCCCCTGACCTTCACACACCCCACCTTCAAGGCTCATCTGAGCCCTGGAGGAAGCAACAGTGTTGAAGGGAAAAGAGCATTAGATATGGAATCCAATGCTGCGGGGGAATCCTAACCACTACAGACTCTACTACGCCACGTGACCTTGGGAGAGGCATTTAACCTCCCAGCCTCAGTTTTCTCATCTGTAAAATGGGCTAATAATACCTATGTCCACAGGATGTTATAAGAATCCAATGAGATACTAGACTTTCAGGTGTTTAATGAACCGAAGGGCCAGAATCACTGTGAGGAAGACTTGACTTCCACTGGGTTATGACCCATAAGAACGAGAGGAAGTCTGCACGTGCCTGCAGTAGAACATGAGTTAGAGTTAGCTGGGATGGCGTGGGGAAGCCTGGCTGCATCCCAAAGCGAGTCTAATGAAATCTAAGGCCACTAGCAAAAGGGGAAAAGCGATAACAGTCCTCCATCCCATTATGGAGCACACTTCAGTTTACCAAACATGTTTACACTCACAATCTCTTCCATCCTCATCCCCACCCTGTGAAGAGGTTGTTGGCCCATTTTACAGCTGCAGAAGCTTAATCAGAATCAGAGTGGCGCAGTGATTTGCTCAAGGCCCCTCAGCCAGTGGAAGGCAGGTCGGAGGCTTCACCCTAGGTCTCCTGACCCTAAGTCCGGCATCTCCCCATTACCAGACCCGGGATTGGAGGAGAAACTGAGGGCAAAGGGAGCTGTATTAGGTCAGCTACCCAACCTTTCCAGGCCAGCCCTGCTCCCGTCCCCGCCTGTCCTGCCTCATACCTGGAAATGGGGGCTGGAAACACAGCGAGCCACCTGCTTAAAAAGGGGCTCCTGGATCTTCACAAACTGGGAGGGCTCGATGACATCAAGAATCTCTTCCATCTCCCCCAGAAACATCACCTGGGTGGGGTGGGGAGGGGAGTAGGGACAGAGGGGCAGCAGCTCACATCTCCCCCTACACATACACACACCTGACTGCCTTCTAGAGGCCGAGCCCTCCCAGCCTCCCTCTGGTGGGCATCAAAGCCCTTCTTCATACCTCCTTCTGGGTGCAGGTTTTTGGCCAGTATTTGAGCAGCCCCCGGATCACCTGTGGGAGGTAAGACAGAGAGGAGTCACGCCTGCAGAGGTGAGAGGCTGCCTTAGCCCCCAGAGGTACTCACGTGCTCCGTCAGAGTGGCATCCTTCTCCAGGAACTGCACCACACAGTATGCCAGCTGCAAGGGGGCAGAGGTGGAGAGAAGGAAGATGGGTCAGGAAGGCATCAGGTGCCAAGGACTTGCTGCCCAGGACAGAATGCCAGACACTGCTCCCCCACGGCCTGTTACTTTCTTATTCACCAAGCATTTATCACCTGTCTAGGATGTACCAGCCATGACACTCAGTGTGCTGGGAATACAACTATGATCTCACGGGGAGGGGGGACAGTCAACAAACTCATCTTTATAAATTTTGCAAAAGGTTCCATAATATGGCTAGTGTGGTGGCTCACGCCTGTAGCCCAAGCACTTTGGGAGGCTAAGGCGGCAGAATCACTTGAGCCCAGGAGTTTGAGACCAGCCTAGGTAACATAGCAAGACACTGTCTCTACAAAAAAACTTTTTTCTTTAATTAGCCAGGCATGTGGCATACATCTGTGGTCCCAGCTACTCGGGAGGCTGAGGAGGGAGGACTGCTTGAGCCCAGGAGGTAGAGGATTCAGTGAGCCATGTTCGTACCACTCCTCTCCAGCCTAGGCAACAGAGTAGGGTTTTGTCTCAAAAAAACAATTTTTGTATCAAAATCTCCCATAATAGATTTGTGTATCCAAATCTTTGGGAATATAGAGGGAGGAGAATTTCATTCTGCCAAGGGAGGATAGAGAAGAAAAGCCTGGCCTCACAGAGCTGATACCTGAGGTTAGCCTTAAAGTGCCAGTGGGAATTCTCTAAGGTAAATGGAACAGAATTATAAAAACAAAAATGGTGAGATAGGATCCCTGGAGGATCTGACCTCCAGGACCCACTGGCAACCCTGACTGTCTGGAGCCCCTGCTGCAGCGGGGCCAGGCCTGGGCCTCACCTGGGCGTGAAAGACAGACAGCGACTTGACAGAGTGCAGGGGGATCAGGACGCGAACCAGGAACTGCTTGTGCTCCGTCTTCAGGGGCAGCGCAAAGCCATTGATGATGCTGAGGAGGAGGCAGAAGAGAGGAAGAGGGCTCAGTTGACCTGGCCCCAGTCCCTCCTTCCAGAATCCGGAGCTCCAGTTGAGGCCCAGGGAGAATCACCTTCCTAGGATCTCCAGCAGCTCAGCCACACCATTGAAGTGCTCGAACTCATAGATGAACCTGCAAGAGAGGAACGCAGGCGGGCTCAAAGCAAGCAGGGTAGGCCCAGTGCCCCCTTAGGCATCCTGCCTGCCCACCCTCACCCGCACAGCACGCTCATCCAACTCCCCCCAGCCCAGAGGCCATGCTCCCTTCCCAACATCCCAAACCAGGCCCCATTGAGATCCCCGCCCCCCACACTGAAATGCCCTTCTCAGCCCAGCCACCTCTGCCACTGAGTCCCAAGCTCTTGCCAGTCAACCAAGAGAATGACAAACACTTGGCACATCTACTCTGTGCCACGTAAGTCTCAAAATTATCCAGGGAGATGGGGCTTATGAAATCCATCACACGGATGAAGAAACCAAGACTCGGCGGTTAAATGAAACAACCCTAATGTTAATAGGCAGGGAATCTAACAGACTTCAAGGTACTGGAGGACAGGGATCATGGCTCACCCATTTTGTAGCTAAAAACAATAACAACTGGCCGGGCACGGTGGCTCAAGCCTGTAATCCCAGCACTTTGGGAGGCCGAGACGGGCGGATCACGAGGTCAGGAGATCGAGACCATCCTGGCTAATACGGTGAAACCCCGTCTCTACTAAAAAATACAAAAAAAACTAGCCGGGCGAGGTGGCGGGCGCCTGTAGTCCCAGCTACTCGGGAGGCTGAGGCAGGAGAATGGCGTAAACCTGGGAGGCGGAGCTCGCAGTGAGCTGAGATCCGGCCACTGCACTCCAGCCTGGGCGACAGAGCGAGACTCCGTCTCAAAAAAAAAAAAAACAAAAACAAACAAACAAAAAACAATAACAACTAATGTTTCAGAGTCCAAGCCTCAGTCCAGTAGCTATGCTGAGTGCTTTGGAGGCAAGGCCCCATGTCATCTTGATGATGGTCCCTGAGTTAGTACAAGCAGCACCCCCATTTTTATCTTATCTTTGAGATGGAATCTTACCCTGTCGCCCAGGCAGGAGTGCAGTGGCACAATCTTGCCTTACTGCAACCTCCACCTCCCAGGCTCAAGGGATTCTCCTGCCTCAGCCTCCCAAGTAGCTGGTATTACAGGTGTTTACCACCACACTCAGCTAATTTTCGTATTTTTAGTAGAGACCGGGTTTCACCATAGTGGCCAGGCTGGTCTTGAACTCCTGATCTCAAGTGATCTGCCCACCTCCGACTCCCAAAGTGCTGGGATTACAGGCATGAGCCACTGCACCCTGCCAGCATTCCCATTTTAAAGACGAGCAAACTAGGAGAGAGCTTAAGTAATTTGCCCAAGTTCACCCAAATGTTGGAACCAAACTCAAATGTAGGCTATATTGCTTCAGAGCCATGGTCTCAACTATAAGGCCATGTGAGCCTTGATACCCAGTGTGTGCTGGTGCTCAGTGCACATTTGCAGAAAGAACCTCTCTCTGGGTCCTTATGGCTTGATAAAGGTCAAAAGATTTAGCTCCTAGGCCCCCGGACTGACCCAGTCCCTGCAAACCAGTTCATCTCTCTCGGCCTCTACTTTCTCATCTGTAAAATGGAAATAAATACCCATTCTCTGCTGGCTTCACAGACTTTGTATAATCAATATGTATTACGTTACTGAGAAACGGCTTGGAAAACAGAAGTTCCACAAGGGCCCCTGCAGCCCAGGAGCCTTTGCTTTTTGCTGTAGCAGTGTTCTTTTTTTTCTTTCCTTTTCTTTTTTTTTTTTTTCCGAGACGCAGTCTCCCTCTGTCGCCCGGGCTGGAGTGCAGTGGCATGATCTCGGCTCACTGCAAACTCTACCTCCTGGGTTCAAGTAATTCTTGTCTCAGCCTCCTGAGTAGCTGGGATTACAGGTGCCTACCACCATGCCCGGCTAATGTTTGTATTTTTATTAGAGACAGGGTTTTACCATGTTGGCCAGGTTGGTCTCAAACTCCTCACCTTAGGTGATCCACCCACCTCAGCCTCCCAAAGCACTGGCATTACGGGCATGAGCCACCACACACGGCCTTTGCCGCAGTCTTCTAACAGCCCTCTTGCCCTCTCCAGGTCTCTGCTGGGCAGGCAGCAGCCACTCACCGGAGGAAGATGTGGTTGCACTGTTTGCGGATGTAGGCCCGGAGACCCAGGAACTTGCCGTAGACCCGGTGCAGGATGGTCTTGAGGTACTCACGCTCCCGGGGGTCCTCACTGTCAAATAGCTCCAGGAGCTGTAGGAACCAGAGTCAGGGTCAGGGTCAGGGGAAAGGTCCACCCCGGGTTGCTTCCATCCTATCCCTGGCCCCTCAGAGAGCCTGCCCCTGCCTTGTGGTACCACCCAGCCTGGGCTCCCCACTTCACCATCAGGACAAACTTTTGATCCACATATCTCTTGGCCACGGAGGGCTGGAAGTCTGGGCTCTCCAAGAAACGCAGGAAAAACTCATATACCAGCTGGGGGAGGGGGACAGACAAAAAGGTGAGTTCAGTAACAGCCTCACCCACTCATTCCACCCTATGGCCCTCATCCAACCGTCTAGGGGTTAAAGAGGCCCTTTCCCCATGCCTTGGATCTCTCCGAAACTTGGATCTCTGTCTTCCCCAACCCTTCGGACCTGCAGGTGTGGCCACGAAGGCTCAAGGTTGGGCTCATCCTCTTCAGGGTCAAATTCAGGGTTCTCACTGGGCGGCAGAGTCCGGAAGATATTCACTGAGATCTGAGTGGCAGAGGTGGGGTTCATTAAGGAAAAGCCCTTGAAGCCGGAAGCCAGGGAGTCCCTCATTCAAAATTCTTTCTTCCTTTCTTTTTTTTTTTTCTTTCCCAAGACAAGGTCTCGCTCTGTTGCCCAAGCTGGAGCACAGTGGTGCAATCTTGACTCACTGCAACCTCAACCTCCCAGGCTCAAGCCATCCTCCCACCTCAGCCCTCTGAGTAGCTGGACTACAGTAGCACACCACCATGCCCGGCAAATTTTTTAATGTTTGTAGTGATGTAGTCTCACTGTCAGGCTGGTCTCGAACCCCTTGCCTCAAGTGATCCTCTTGCCTCAGCCCAAAGTGCTGGGATTACAGATGTGAGCTGCTGCTCCCGGCCCTCATTCAAAGTTCTAACAGGTTGATTTCAGCACCTGCCCCAGCAAGCAGTTCATTCCTTGGGCAATCATCACCTGAACGCCTAGTTCGTGCAAGACCTGGGCCAGGGGCTGGGAACCCAAGGGTGAATGGGACACATCCCTGCCTTCTAGGCAGGTGCAATCCAGTGAGGAGAACAAGGTTGGAAGCTGTGAGGTCTATGGGCAGGAAAAGAGAGATTTCCAGCTTGGGCATTGAGAGCAGCTTCTCGGCAGAGGCAGCACCTGAGCCTCTGGGGTAGAGCACTCCAGGCCTCAGGCAAGTATAAGCAAAGGTGTGAAGGTGGGGCAGGCCCGGAGGCATTCAGTGGGTGTCGGGCAGCAGCGGGTCACGGGGAAGGAGGACGTGGACTAAGGCCAAGCCGATGAGTGCAGGGTTATTCTCCACGCAGGGGTCCTGTGGACAGGTCACGGGGCTCACGCACCCTCTTGGCTGACCCTTGGAGCCTGGGTGGCAGGTGCTTACCATGCGGATGATGTCTGGGTAGACGGGCTCGATGAGGACACCCCGGGTACTCCCCACACACTCCACCAGCTCGTTGAGGGCCGCCCGCTTCACCTCCTTCCCCTTGAGGTCAGCCACACAGTCCAAGAAGTCAAACATCACCCCACACTGGGCAAGCTTCCGGCTCAGCAGCTCGTGCAGCTCAGAAGCTGGCACATCTGGGGAGGGGAGGGCATCCTGAGCCTGAACCCCAGCTCCCCCCGCTGCCCCAGCTCTGGGTGGGACAGACCCTCCTAATCTCCAGGGCAGTCTCTGCTGCCCCCAGCCCCCATGCTCTTGTGCCATCTCCTGCTCCTTGCAGACGGCAGACAACTACTGTCCCTTCCTCCGTTCCTGGGGGTTGAGGGTTGCTTTTCTTCCTCCTAATCCAGGCTCAGAGAGTACGGTGGCCCGATTTTTAAAACGAGATCACAAATCCTGGATGCAGAGGCTTTCCACAGGTGCCCCAAACAGCTGCTGCCTCCCTCTCAGGTGGCACCCTGTTCTAAGGGCCAGAAATGGGGAGGGGTTCAGGGCCAAGGATCTCTATGGTGTCCTCAGGCTTGGCCAGTCTGGCCCCTGTGGCCCAGGGCTGGGGAAGGGAGCTACGTGGTGATCCCAGGGAACCCTGCCAAGAGCCTGCTCCCGGGATCCGGCAGCTGGCTGGGCTGATAGTGGCCCCTGGAACCCAGGCTATGGGCCCCACCCTTGGCCCTGGTCTGCCCCTAGGGTGGCGCCACCTTCGGATGTCCCACCTCCAAGGATGACAGGCCAGTCAGGCCATGCGTCAGCAGAGAGGGCTGGAGGGCTGGGGTCAGTTCTGACGGCATAGAACCTAGCCTGGAGGGGTATCCAAACTCTCTCTCTTGGCAGTTGCCTGCTGCCTCCCACCCCACCCCACGGCCCTGCTGGTCCCCTCGGGGGCTCGGTTCCCCTGGTGGCCAGCAGCCAGCTCACCTTTGAGCAGGGGCAGTGGCGTGAGCTCCTGCTGGTTGCTCTGATAGCGGAACTGAGAGGAGCTGTGGGAGCGCCGGGGCCGGGCTCTGCGGAGCGAACGGCGGGAGAAGCCGTCCACCTTGTCGGGTGGGGGCACAGGCGACAGCCCGGGGGAGGAGGGGCTGGTGGGGGTGCTTGCAGGGGGCAGCTTCGTCTCCATGGCGGTCAGGCGGCAGGTCAAGCTTTCAGAGCCCCGGGGGTTCTCTCTGGGCCTGGGAGGTGCTGGGTGAGACTGGACAGACTAACTTGGTCCCATCCTGTCCGGTCGTGGGGGGGGGGCACAACCACAGTCCTGGGCCCCCCCCCAGGGCCTCCGGCAACTGCCCAGTCCTGGGGGGCAGGCAGGGTAGAAAGGAGGATGGCTCAGGCCTCAGATCCTTCCTAGGGGTCCTGAAGAGTCCAGTTAGGGTTCCCACCCTGGCTCTTTTGAAAACGAAGTCAGGCAGAAAGGTCAGCAAGAAAGAGACAGAGAAAGCCCGTCAGTTCCTCAGGAGAGCCGGCAGGCTGTGTGGAGCGCCAGGTCTTTTCCCTCCTATCCTTGCCCAGACCCTAAAATAGGGGTGCAGCCCCCTCCCATCCTGGACATGTTCCTCCCTTCTCTCAGACAGAAAGGCTCCAAAACAACCCCTCCCAGAATAGGGCCTATCCCCCAAGCCAGCCCCGACTCAGAATGGAGCCCCGATCGTCATCCCTGCCCTTTTCAGAATGGAACGCATCGCTGCTCCACTAACCCCGGCCTCTTGGGACAACCCCAAGACTGGAGGTGCTGTCCCGATGCCACCCCGCTCCTAGAACCCGGCACCCTCCCCCACCTCAGCTCCTCCTTCCTGGCCCCCCAAACCTCATGGGGTGGGGGACACTCACTTCTCGGAAACCCAGACTTCGGTCGCCAACCCGCGGGGGCTGCCCGTGGGGAGGGCGACAGCCGTTCAGGGCCCCTTCGTAGCGGTTCCGCTCGGGGCGCTGGGGCTGGGCGGCGGCGCTCCTGGGTTCTCTCCCGGGCTCCGGGGGGGCTGGAGCATGCCCCCAACTCAGCCCCGGGCCGGGACCGGGCGCTCGGCGGGCTCTGCACCGGCCTTCGCAGCGCGCGGATCTCCGCTGAAGTCCTGGGACTCCGACCCAGCGCGGTGCAGCGCAGCGGGAGCCCCGGCTCGGCTCCGTGCGCACCGGCACCCGCCGCCCAGCTGCTCAGGATGACATCAAGTCACCTCCCCCCGCCCGGCCCGCACCTCCCCGCGGGCTGAAAGTGGGGGCTGCGTCAGGAAGGCCCGGGGCCGCTGGGAGATGTAGTCCCCGTGCCGTTTAAAGTGAGCTGCCAGACCAAAGGGGACACCCTTGAGGGCAGACTCTGGGGTGAAGGCCGAAGCTTTTGAAGCCAGAGAGCAGAGTGGGATGGGCTCTAGCTGGGGGCGGGAAGCGTGGATTCTGGAAGGGAGGCAGAATAGCGAAAGAGGAGGGCTTAGGAGTTTGCACCAGAAAAGTGGGGTGATGCCAGGACACTGACAGGAAGGAGTCGCAGCCAGCTATGCCAGGCCCACAGATTTGGCCTGGGCCTTCTATGCCCTAGGCCATCCCCCTAGGAACCTCACCCTCACCCCAGAACCAAGAGACACTTCAGAAACCCCTTGGAAACCAGCACTGGACTAGTTAAAAGTCTTCTATGAGTCAGTGCTTGCTGGGAGGGGTGTGGTGCACTCAAGGCTGCTGGGAAATGCAGTCCATCCTCAGGCCTGCAGTCCCCCTCCCGTCCCTTGCTGTCTATAGTGACATCATGGTCTCCAGTTTAAAGGGCCAGTCCTGGAGTGGCAAAGCCCGAGAGGAGGTTTTCTCCTGGAGCTGCCACCTCATCCCAGGCAGCCTGGCCTTCCCGGATGGACCTTTCAGCCCCGCTGGGCCCTAAGATGTGCTGGGTGGGACAGTGTCTCTTGCTCAAAATCCCACTGCTGGTGTGCAAGGCAGGAGTTCGGCATGCTGACCAAAAGTTCCCAGCCTGCAGTCCTGGGCCCCCTCCTAGGATCCTGGACCCCAACACTCTTTATAGCCCTGAACTCCATCCCACTACACTGCTGTGAAATCTCCACCCTGAAATGTTGCCTGGATAAGCAGCTGGTCCACGGTGAGCAGCAGGAAAGGGTGATGAGACCAGGTAATGAGGTCCAGGAAGGGGCTAGGGGCCTTTTCAGAGTCTGCCCCATCCTGCTTTGGGTCTTGGTGACCACTCAGTGCTCCAGTGGAACCGCCCAGCCATCCTCCCGGAATGGCTTGCAGAGGAAGCCTGGGTGTGCGAGAGGTGCCCATCTACCAAAGCAACAGAAGACAGAGGCCTGCACTGAGGGCCGCAGTTCACCAGGCTGGGGTCCAGGACCCCAGCACTGGAGACCCAGCAAGTGCTCTGCTTGCTCAGGAACCTCCGGCAGCCTTGCCCATCCGGCCCTTGGTGTCCCTGTCTGTCCGGTGGGAATCCATGATCTCCCTCCTTGCCCACCTCCCAGG
This sequence comes from Macaca mulatta, assembly GCF_049350105.2. Lineage (NCBI taxonomy): Eukaryota > Metazoa > Chordata > Mammalia > Primates > Cercopithecidae > Macaca > Macaca mulatta. Next base: position 9,468,698 of record NC_133419.1, read on the forward strand.
CTCTTCTGCATCCCTGAACAAGCTGAGGGAGGGCAGGCCCACAGAGCCTCTGCAGCCAGGCAAGGACCCTGAGGCCAAGAGAGGAGAAGCGCCTTGCCCAGAGTCACACAGCGTGTCATCAAAAGTTGGGGCCAGAGGGCAGGCCTCCACCTCCCAGATGGCTGCAGCCCACCTCCACAAGCCCCCTGGGTACCAGTGCCCTGGTCTCAAGGCTAGACTGACCACACAGGACTGGTGTTTTATATAAAGGAAGTGCTAAGGCCAGGTGTGATAGCTCACACTTGTAATCTTGATACTTTGGGAGGCTGAGGTGGGAAGATCACATGAGCCCAGGAGTTAGAGGCTGCAGTAAGCCATGATTGTGCTGTCGCACTCCAGCCTGGGTGACAGAGACCGTGTCTCAAAAATAAAACAAAAACAAAAGTGCTCCATTTGAGAACTGGGGCACTGAAGAGTAGAGGAGAGGCATAAGACTTTTGGAAGAAAAAAACTTTTTTTTTTTGAGATGGAGTCTCGCTCTGTCGCCCGGGCTGGAGTGCAGTGGCGCGATCTCCACTCACTGCAAGCTCCGCCTCCCAGGTTCACACACCATTCTCCTGCCTCAGCCTCCCAAATAGCTGGAACTTCAGGTAACTGCCACCAAGTCCAGCTAATTTTGTTGTGTGTTTTTAGTAGAGATGGGGTTTCATGGTGTTAGCCAGGATGGTCTCAATCTCCTGACCTCGTGATCCGCCCGCCTCGGCCTCCCAAAGTGCTGGGATTACAGGCGTGAGCCACCGTACCTGGTTGAAAAAAAAGACTTTTGAAGTGGTGGCATTTGAACTGGGTCTCGAAATAGGCACAGTGTCACTTGGGGGTATGCAAGGTTGAATATTCTTTTTTTTGTTTTTGAGAGAGAGTCTCACTCTGTCACCCAGGCTTGAGTGCAGTGGCACCATCTCGGCTCACTGCTGCAACCTCTGCCTCCCGGGCCCAAGCAGTCCTCCTGCCTCAGCCTCCCAAGTAGCTGGAAACACAGACATGCGCCATCATGCCGGGCTAATTTTTGTTTTTTTGGTAGAGACAGGGTTTCGCCATGTTGCCCAGGCTGGTCTCAAACTCCTGAGCTCAAGTGATCCATTTGCCTCAGCCTCCTAAATGCTCCTAATTACAGGTGTGAGCCACTGCACCTGGCTTTTTTTTTTTTTTTTTTTTTTTTTTTTGCAGTGGCGTGATCCTGGCTCACTGCAACCTCTGCCTCCCGGATTCAAGCAATCCTCCCACCTCAGCCTCAGTCCGGAGTAACTGGGACCACAGGTGCATACTACCACTCCTGGCTAATTTTTTGTATTTTTTGTAGAGATAGGGTTTTGTCATGTTGCCCAGACTGGTCTCTAACTCCTAGGCTCAAGTGATCCTCCCACCTTGGCCTCCCAAAGTGCTGGGACTACAAGTGTGAGCCACCATGTGTGGCTTTTACCACAATTTAAACGAAATGCATTACATTATGTTATATGCAACAACAGATATATGTTCAAAACAAAAAAAACAGTCACCCATTTTAGTTGTACAATGTATAGATGAAGTTCCATGTATTTATAGATGAAGTTTGTTTTTTGAGGTGTGTCCAGATCCCCCTGTTCTCCTGGCTGCCCCTGAGCTACCTAGAGGAGCTTCTCTGGCCTGGACACCTAGTTCCCTGCCATCTGCCTGGGATCTCCTTCCTCCACTCCACCCAGCCTTGAGGGATGGCTGCTCTTCCTCCATAAAAACCCTTCCCTCTGATAAAACCCAAGCTTTCCACCCAGGACAGAGTCAAAAGCCACAGTCCCCAGGCCACCTCCGTGATCCCTTTCTCACCGAGAGGGTGGGCCATCCATGGGGGAAGGGAGAGACTCCTTCAGGGCCCCTGAGGCCTAAAGCACACAGTTTACCTGATGAGTTTTCGCCTAATCTAAGGTAGGAAGGATGCCCCCGGGAGCTCACCCCTGGGCAAAGCCTGGCCCTCCCCGTTTTCTCTCTATGGGGAGGAATCCTGGCCCCAAACTTCCCCAGACCTCTTGACTGGAATCCAGTTGTCCAGTAGAAGAAGTCCCTAAATGCAGTGGCCAGGGCCAGTGTATTTGTTAGAACTGCTGGACCTAGGCCAGGTGCAGGGGCTCACGCCTGTAATCCCAGCACCTTGGGAGGCAGAGGCAGGCAGACTGCTTGAGACCAAGAGTTCAAGACCAGCCTGGGCCACATGGTGAAACTCCATCTCTACAAAAAAATAGAAAAATTAGCTGGGCATGGTGGCATGAGCCTATAGTCCCAGCTACTTGGGGAGGCTGAGGTGGGAGGATTGCTTGAGCCCGGGAGGCAGAGGTTGCAGTGAACTGTGATCATGCCCCTGCACTCCAGCCTGAGCAAGAGGTACTGTCTCAAAAAAAAAAAAAAAAAAAAATTACATATAGAACTGCTAGACCTAAGGCTGGGCATGGTGGCTCACACCTGTAATCCTAGCACTTTGGGAGGACTAGGCGGGCAGATCACAAGGTCAAAAGTTCGAGACCAACCTAGCCAACATGGTGAAACCCCGTCTCTACTAAAAATACAAAAATTAGCCAGGCGTGGTGGTGCGCACCTGTAATTCCAGCTACTCAGGAAGCTGAGGCAGGAGAATCACTTGAACCCAGGAGGTGGAAGTTGCAGTGAGCTGAGATCACACTATTGCACTCCAGGCTGGGAGACAAAAAACAAAAAACTGCTGGACCTAAAGTGGGGCTTGAGACTGCGCTGCAGAATGCCCCATGGGGTTCCCAACACCACCTTTCCTCCCAAGAGAATATCGTCCCCTTTACTGTGCCAGGATTTTTTGATTACTCCTTTAGCTCCTCCTCCGAGGCTAGGTTGGGGAATAACTGTCTCTGGAGTTGGTTTTCTACGGAGCTTGTCTGGGGAAGTATCTTTGCGTCCTCTCAGTTCTATCTGATCTTCTGCTGCGGCACACTCACGGCACTGGGAATTAGAGCTCAGGAATGGTCCTGCAGGCACCAACTCCTAAGAGATGGATGTGCCCACCAGTTAAGTTACAAGAGACAGATGTGAGGCAGATGTGTTCGCTCTCCTCCCTCACTGGAGGAGAGCAAACGCCCAGAGTGGCTCCAGGGGCCTAGAAAGGACAACTTTTCTTGGACCAAGAGAATATCCCCTTCTATCCCCACCACCTTTGGAAGGGAGAAGTGGTGTTTTTTCTTTTTTCTTTCCTTTTTTTGTTTTTGAGATGGAGTCTTGCTCTGTCGCCCAGGCTGGAGTGCAGTGGTGCAATCTTGGCTCACAGCAACCTCTGCCTCCTGGGATCAAGTGACTCTGGCCACCTCAGCCTTCCAAAAATGCTGGGATTACACGAGTAAGCCACCGTTCCCAGCCTCTTTTTTCTTTTTATGATTTCTGAATCTTAATGCTTTTTCATTCATTCGCTCCACAGCACTTAGGCACGTAGCCTTGGTCTCCTCTCCCTTAAGAATGGGGATATTAATAGAACCTCCCTCACGAGCATATGGTGAACAGCAGAGCAGATGAGATCGTGCATGTAAAGTAACAAGCCCAGGGCCTAGGACATCACACAGGCTTAATTCATGGTGGCAATTATATTTACTATTAATTTTTTTTTTTAGACAAGATCTCCGTCTGTCACCCAGGCCGGAGTGCCATGGTGCATTCATGACTTCACTGCAATTTCAAACTCCTGGGCTCAAATGACCACATGTACGCACCACCACGCCTGGCTAATCTTTTGAAACTTTTTTTTTTTTTGTAGACACAGGGATTCAGCTATGTTGCTCAGGCTGGTCTCAAACTCCTGGGCTCAAGCAATCCTGCCTCAGCCTCCCAAAGTGCTGGGATTACAGGAGTGAGCAACCCAACCCGGTCTATTATTATTAATGCAATAATCAGTTGGTGAGCACAGTACTGCCCCCGGCCTGCCATGGAAGAAGGCAGAGCTCTCGATTCCTTCCACAAGCACTTTCTTTTTCTTTTGAGACGGAGAGTGCAGTAGCACAAACTCTCGGCTCACTGCAAGCTCCACCTCCCAGGTTTACACCATTCTCCTGCCTCAGCCTCCCTGGTAGCTGGGACTACAGGCGCCCGCCATCACGCTCGGCTAATTTTTTTTTTTTTTTTTTTTTTTTTTTGAGACGGAGTCTCGCTCTGTCGCCCAGGCTGGAGTGCAGTGGCTGGATCTCAGCTCACTGCAAGCTCCGCCTCCCGGGTTTACGCCATTCTCCTGCCTCAGCCTCCCGAGTAGCTGGGACTACAGGCGCCCGCCACCTCGCCCGGCTAGTTTTTTTGTATTTTTAGTAGAGACGGGGTTTCACCATGTTAGCCAGGATGGTCTCGATCTCCTGACCTTGTGATCCGCCCGTCTCGGCCTCCCAAAGTGCTGGGATTACAGGCTTGAGCCACGGCGCCCGGCCTTTTTTTTGTATTTTTTAGTAGAGACGGGGTTTCACCGTGTTAGCCAGGATGGTCTCGATCTCCTGACCTCGTGATCCGCCCGCCTTAGCCTCCCAAAGTGCTGGGATTACAGGCTTGAGCCACTGCGCCCGGCCCATAAGCACTTTCTGAATTGCTGTCCTATCAGCCTGCCTCCCTGAATGGAGCCTGTTCCTTCCTGGTAATGAACTGTCTCCACCTACTAACTCAAGCCCAGTTACAGAGGATAAAACTGAGGGTCACAAGAGGAGAAGAAACCACCCATGGGTGGGACTGGAATACAGGTCCCTGCCCCGTGGGCCAGGGTGGTTGCCCTTGCTTCAGGCTGAGTTTTGGCATTAGAATTTAAGAGTCCAGCTCCCAAGTAAGATTAAAATGGAAACACAGGCTAGGCGGGGTAGCTCACACCCGTAATCCCAGCTACTCAGGAATCCTTTGAACCCAGGAGGCAGAGGTTGCGTGAGCCGAGACTGTACCACTGCACTCCAGCCTGGGCAACAGAGCAAGACTCCGTCTCAAAATAAATACATAAATAAATGAAAATAAAATAGAAACATAGGCTGGGCGCGGTGGCTCATGCCTGTAATCCCAACACTTTGGGAGGCCAAGGCGGGCTGATCACCTAAGGTCAGGAGTTCGAGACCAGCCTGACCAACACGGTAATTAGCCGGGTGTGGTGGCTCACACCTGTAATCCCAGCTACTCCGGGAGGCCGAGGCAGGAGAATAATTTGAACCCAGGAGGCAGAGGTTGCAGTGAGCCAAGATTGTGCCACTGAACTCCAGCCTGGGTGACAGAGCAAGACTCCGTCTCAAAAAGAAAAGAAAAGAAACATAATTATCTATGGCTGTTCCTGAAGTTGCCCATGATGTAAGAGGTTTTGTGTGGCCGCCCCCTACAGAGCAATGGTTGGCAAACTTTTTCTGTGAAGGGCCAGAAAACAAATATTTTAGGCTTTGCAGGCCTCTGTCTCAAGTACTGAATTCTGCTCTTGTAGCAAGAAAGCAACCCTGGACAGAACTTGCGCAAATGAGCATGGCTGTGTGACACCAAAACATTATTTATAAACACTGGAATGTGAATTCCATATGATTTTCATATGCCATGAAATGTTCATTCTTCTTTTGATTTTTTCCCTAACCTTTTAAAAAACATAAAAACCATACTTAGCTCACAAGCTGTACAAAAACAATGCCCCCCTGCTTAAAGGAGGCAGAATCCATTCTTTGATTTTAGGACTAGAGATATGAAAAGCTATTATTATTCCAGAGAGGTGCCTAAGGCCTGATTCACGGCAGAGAGAAGGGAGGGTCAGTTAATCTCCCGCTGAGCATTCCGGGGTGAGGAGGGAAAAAAAGACCTTCCTTGGTGATGGACTCAGAACCTTTATTTTTGTTTGTTTTTGAGGCAGGGTCTCTCTTGTGTCTAAATCTCTTTTCTTACCTGTAAAGCGGTGGCAATAATCCCTACCTTGAACGATTGTTAAGAGGGCTCAATGAGATAAAGGGTGGTAAAGGATTTTGCAAAATGCAAATGTTTACCCACTTAATTGTTTCCACAGATGCGCGCTTAAGATCGCGCACTGAGTTTATTCCTCTGGGGAAGGCTTCTGCGAAGTTTGCTGGGACACTGTACCTTTAAATCCTCCCCAACCACTTAAAGTGGTTGGACGAATCAGCACATGCGCATTCCTTTGCGGGGCCGGCACCTGGAGCAACAGCCTTCCCAGAGCCTGTAGAAGGAAGGTTAAAGGTCCGCCCACACAGTACTTTACGCAAGCGTAAATCATGATTGAGGGCATTATATCATGCAGAGAGCCCAGTCCCTTTTTCGCGCCCGAAGGCTCCGCCCCGCGCAGCCAATCAGTAGGCCTCACCCTTTGCAATAGCCAATGACAGTGAGCGTAGGGGCGTGGCTGGGCGTCCGGGGGCGCGGCCTGGCGCCTAGAGAAGCGGCGGGGCGAGCCGGGGGCTCTAGTGAACAGCAGAGCCGGACGGGGATCGCCGGCGGGCGGCAAGCGGAGGCGGCCCGGCCCCGGCGGTCTCCGAGATGTCACGATGGCTGTGGCCATGGTCAAACTGTGTGAAAGAGCGGGTCTGCCGCTACTTGCTGCACCACTACTTAGGTCACTTCTTCCAAGAGCACCTCAGCCTGGACCAGCTCAGCCTCGATCTGTACAAGGGCAGCGTTGCCCTGCGAGACATCCACCTGGAAATCTGGGTGAGAAGCCAGGCCCGAGGCCAGGAAGGTGCGGAGGGCGGGAGCGCAGCGACCTGAGGCTCCCTGCGGAAAGATCGGGCCGGGGGGATCAGGCACCGGGCGTAGAGAGGCCAGGGGAATCTTGCCCTCTCCAGGCGTCAGAGGCACCCCGGCTGGCTGCTTCAGTTCCTTACCAGAGCCAGAAACTGAGCGGGAAGGGGTTTCCATCTCCACAGGAGGAGAAACTGAGGCTGGAGAGGGCAAGATCACCTGTCTGGAGAATGCAAGACAAACTCGTCGAGTTTGGGGGCTGAGTTAAGGAGGGTGGCCGAGGAGGGGCTGGGGAGGTAGCATAGGAACCGAGCTGGGCCAGGGCAGTGACAGACTTGGGCCTGTGCAGCTGGTCGGGGAAGCTGGTAGGAGTCCGGAGCCCTGGCGAGGACACCTGTGGATCATGTGCCCTGACCTCTTGACCCCACGGTCCTGGGCCCGTAGGTGGGATCAACAAACCACTGGATGTGTATGTCAACAACCGCGTCAGCACCAGTGTTGATCAACACCTTGTGTGCCTGGGTCGCTGCCTACTTCCTGTTTTTGGGAGAGTGGGATGGGCTAAGTGGGTGTCTAGGGAGGGACTGGATGGCCCCCACCCACATCTCCCACCCACCCACCGGGGTCAGTGTCCCTGCCTCGAGGGGGGCCCTCGAGGAAAGGTCGGGAGATCTGGCTTCAAGCCTGGAGGAGGCCAAGGGAGATGCCAGGGAGGCCAAGAGGTGTGAGGTCTGGGTCAGAGACTTGAGGCTGGGAATGGTAAGGAGCCCTGACTCACAGCTCAGCTGACCTGGGGAGCTTTGAAGGAGCCACCAATTAGAGGCACGTCCTGGTCAATCCACCAGGTCCAGAGCAGCAGGGGTGGGCATGGAGGCAGGGACTTCTCAGTTTTGTGGCTGGACTCAGGGGTCTGCTAATCTGGATGGAAGAGCTAGGCTTTGGGGGTAGGCCAGGCCCTGGTGAGCAAATGTGGGGTAGGATAACCCTCGGCCCTGAACTGGGGGCACCTCCCAGTGGCCTGCTGTCTGTGAATTATGGTGTAGGAAGCCCTCTCTGACCTGTAACCTTAGCCTCTAAGGCTGGCCTGAAAGACGGCCCAGACTTCTAGGCTGCCCCTTTTTTATTTTATTTTTATAGAGACAGGATTTCGCTATGTTGCCCAGGCTAGTCTTGAACTCCTGAAGCGATCCTCCCACCTCAGCCTCCCAAAGTGCTGAGATTACAGGCGTGAACCACCATACCCAGCCCTAGGCTTCCCCTTTTTACTTTCAGCTCCAGAAAACGCCCCTACTCGTGTTCCCTGCCCTCTTGCTGGGGGTCGAATTGGCTTCTCTAGGGCCCTGGTGGAATGCATGTGCTTTCTTGATAACCAGCCTCTCCTCCCAGCTCAGCCTGCAGACCCCACCTTGAAGGCCCCCAAAGAAGCTGAGTGCCTAGGACCTCTGAAGTGGCCTGAAGAGAGAGAGGCCCGGATCCCAGTCTCAGTCCCTGTTGTTTACTGGGTGACTAGATTAGTCCTGTCTCTAGGCCTCAGTTTCCCGAGCTGTGGGTCTCTGGGTGAGGAATTTGGACTCCATCTGCTCTGCCATGTGCTTTTTTATTCTTGGATCCGACCAGTTTACTGAGGCCCTTTCTGGGTGGCACCTGGGGTCACGGGGGAAGCAGGTGGGGTACAGCCTTCAAGGAGCTTCCAGGTTGGCAGGGGTACAACTCCAGCATGGACATTTTAGCCAGGGGCTCAGCCTTGTGCCTCACAGAGAGGTACAGCTACACTAGGTGTTTGGGGTTGAGGGGGGGTCCCATCTGGCATCAGGTCAACCCCTCTCTCCTGGACACTGTCCCTTTGAACTCTCCTCACCCAGGGTGAACATGGGTTTTCCAGACTCTGCCAGACATGTACCCATGTTGTCCTGTGCCTGCAACACACCACCTTCTACCAGCGCCTACCCCCCTCCCTTTATTCTTCAGCTTGCCCCTCCTCTGACAGACCAGGCTGGGTTAGGCGTCTTCCCCATGGCCCCCTCACCAACCCCCAGCACCTGCTCACCTCTCAGTTTCATCCTAGTTGCTCTGAGTCCCTGGCTGGAGCCTAGCTTGGCTGGGGAATGAAGACATTTTATTTACCCATCTAGTCTCAATGTCAGCATGTAGAAAGTACTCAGTAAATATTATCTTGAATTAAGTGGTGAGGGAAACATTTGCTCTGGCTTGAGGGATTAGGCATCTTTGGGTGATAGGGTGGGGGGGCTGGCCTGTAGCAGGGGACAGCATGAGCATAGGTAGGACCTTGTAGATAACACGTGGAGGGACGGGGCAAGCCAAGGGTGCTCTCCAAGGCACCATGGCCAGGTAAGCCTGTGCCAGCTGTGGGATTTGGGGTTTCCCTGAGCTGGTTTTGTCCCTTGCTTGCTCCCAGTCTGTGAACGAGGTGCTGGAGTCGATGGAGTCACCGCTGGAGCTGGTGGAAGGCTTCGTGGGCTCCATCGAGGTGGCCGTGCCTTGGGCTGCTCTGCTCACCGACCACTGCACAGTGCGCGTGTCCGGCCTCCAGCTCACCTTGCAGCCCCGCCGGGGTCCAGGTGAGGGCAGGGCAGGCTGGGGGCAGGCAAGTGGGGAGGGCCAGGGTGTCTAGGACCTGACTGAGCCAGCCTGCCTTGAGACCCTGTTTCTCCCTACAGTGCCAGGGGCTGCCGACTCACAGAGCTGGGCCTCATGCATGACCACAAGCCTGCAGCTGGCCCAGGAGTGTCTGCGGGACGGGCTACCAGAGCCCTCTGAGCCACCACAGCCCCTGGAGGGGCTGGAGATGTTTGCCCAGACCATTGAGACTGGTGAGCAGGCCCCTCCTGGCCGCCCTGTCCCCTGCCCCTCCATGGCACACAGGACAAGGGCTCCAGACAGCGGCATGGCCACCTGGTGCCCACATGGGAAATTTTGCCTCCCTTTTGCTGCTCCACTTGACCTGAGACCCCTCCCCGACTCCTCAGTGCTTCGGAGGATCAAAGTGACCTTCCTGGACACTGTCGTGAGGGTGGAGCACTCTCCGGGTGATGGGGAACGTGGTGTGGCCGTGGAGGTCCGTGTGCAGAGGTAAGGGCAGGGTGATCTGGGGTGGACTGGTGTGAAGAGGGGGAGTGGGAGCTGCTGAATGGTCCCCACCCACAGCCTAGGTTCCTGGGAAGAGGCAGGGTGGGTCTGGGTGGGCCTCGGTGGTGGTAGGGCTGGGGAGGTGGGCTGTATCGTGAGCCTGGACTGGTGTCCAGAGGCCGGGTGATACAGGCCCAGAGTGGCCGAGGCCCCAAGAACCAAGTTAGATGCTGAGGGTCTGAGGAGCAAGGGCTGGCCTGAGCCTCTGAGCTGGACATGGCGGTTCAGGGCGGCCTGGGTAAGATGGGGCAGTTCTGCAGGCCAGGCTCCCTGACCCCGTGCCCCTAGAACAGAGCACTGTGTGGAGAGAGGGGCTCCAGGCCTGGGGTGGCCAGGGCACGGGCTGACCCTACACTCTCCAGACTGGAGTACTGTGACGAGGCAGTGCGGGACCCGAGCCAGGCGCCGCCGGTGGACGTGCATCAGCCGCCTGCCTTCCTGCACAAGCTGCTGCAGCTGGCAGGGGTCCGCCTGCACTACGAGGAGCTCCCCGCACAGGTGAGTGGGCTCTGATTCCCACAGCCCCTGTCTCCTATCCCTTGAGCCCTCTGACCCCCCTCCCATCCTTCCTGACCATCCATCTCTGACCCCATTTTCTCAACCTTCCCCTCTTGTATCCTCCCACCTCCCAGGAAGAGCCTGCAGAGCCCCCCTTGCAGATTGGCAGCTGCTCAGGGTACATGGAGCTGATGGTGAAGTTGAAGCAAAATGAGGCCTTCCCTGGCCCCAAGGTGGGTCCCCAGGCTCCTGGGGAGGAGGGTGAGTACCCCATCTTAAGACTCCTCCTCCTCAGCAAGGCTGATTATCCACAGACCAGAGTGGGGATGTCAAGTGGGGGATTTACTTCCTTCTTGGCAGCTAAAGAAACTGAGGCTGTAGGCCAGGCACAGGGTTCACGCCTGTAATCCCAGCGCTTTGGGAGGCCGAGGTGGGTGGATCATCTGAGGTCAGGAGTTCGAGACCAGCCTGGCCAACACAGTGAAACCCCGTATCTACGAAAAATACAAAATTAGCCAGGCATGGTGGCGCATGCCTGTAATCCCAGCTACTCGGAAGGCTGAGGCAGGCGAATTGCTTGAACCCGGGAGGCAGAGGTTGCAGTGAGCCAAGATTGTGCCATTGCACTACAGCCTGGGCAACAAGAGCGAAACTCCATCTCATTAAAAAAAAAAAAAAAAGAAAAGAAACTGAGGCAGAGAGGTCAAGCTGTGGCCCGGTTCATACAGCTAGCTGGTAACAGAGTTTAGTTTGGCAGCCAGCATCCTGCTTTCCCAGGGCAAGGGCAGGCGGGTGGTAGCTCTTAGAGGAGCTGGGTGGTGGGCCTGGGCTCCATGGCTGCCCCCTTGGCCCCCAGTTGGAGGTAGCGGGACAGCTGGGCTCCCTGCACCTGCTTCTGACGCCGAGGCAGCTCCAGCACCTTCAGGAACTGCTCAGCGCTGTGAGCCTTACAGGTGAGGCCTCTGGGTGGCATGGGGCTGGGGTGGCTGGGAGGGCCAGCCAGCCCAGACTGAAGTCTCCTCCCCTGCAGACCACGAGGGCCTGGCTGACAAGCTGAACAAGAGCCGCCCGCTAGGTGCCGAAGACCTGTGGCTGATTGAGCAGGACCTGAACCAGCAGCTGCAGGCCGGGGTGGTGGCTGAGCCCCTCAGCCCAGACCCCCTTACCAACCCCCTTCTCAACCTGGATAGCACTGGTGGGTGTGGAGTCAGACATGGTTGGAGAGGCAGCTAGTGTGGGTGCAGGAGCCTAGGGGCTGGGGCCGGCTGTCCCTGACACTCCTCACTTCACCCACAGACCTCTTCTTCTCCATGGCTGGCCTCACAAGCAGTGTGGCCTCAGCCCTCTCTGAGCTGTCCCTCTCCGACGTAGACCTGGCCTCCTCTGTGCACAGTGACATGGCCTCCCGCCGGCTCTCTGCCCAGGCCCACCCAGCTGGTGAGTTGGAGCACCCTGGAGGTACTCCAGGGACAGGAAGGACTGGAAGAGGCCTTAGTGCTGTGGGATGTCAGGAAACCCCCAGCGATGCCTGGATATCTACCATCTGTGACTTGGTTCCCTGGGGACCAAACGAGGTAGTAGCTGGTGATATAGTGCACAGAGCCCAGGTTTTTCAGTAAGTGATCTTAGTCAAGCACTTAAACTCTCTGAGACTCAGCTTCCTCTTCCATAGCCTTTGCCAGGCTGTATATTTGGGTTCAGGTTTATTGAGAGCTTATTGTGGGTGGGTGCTTCATCACATCCTATCCTTCCAGCACCCTGTGGAGGGTTCAGTTGAGCCTGGGCAGAGGGCCTGGCCTACTGGAGGCACCGGTGTCATCCCTGCGTGACCAAGCCTTCTGCCAGAGCCACATGGTGTGGCAGACTTGGCCTCCCAACCCCCAGCAACCATTGCTCCACCTGGGGTACCCAGAATCTCTTGGGAGCCCCTGGTGAAACCTCTGTCCTCTCAGGCAAGATGGCCCCCAATCCCCTCCTGGACACCATGCGCCCTGACTCGCTGCTGAAGATGACCTTGGGGGGTGTGACCCTGACCTTGCTTCAGACATCTGCCCCATCTTCCGGACCACCTGACCTCGCCACGCACTTTTTCACCGAGTTTGATGCCACCAAGGATGGGCCCTTCGGTTCCCGAGACTTCCACCACCTTCGACCACGCTTCCAGAGGGCCTGTCCCTGTAGCCATGTTCGGTATAAGCCCGAGGCCAGGGCCTGAGGAGAGACCATCGGAGTTCCCTAAGTGCACCTTCTAATGCCTGTCCTCTTTCCCGCAGGCTAACGGGCACAGCCGTGCAGCTGTCCTGGGAGCTGCGGACAGGCAGTCGGGGTCGGCGGACAACCAGCATGGAAATGCGCTTTGGGCAGCTCGAGGTGCTGGAGTGTCTGTGGCCCCGGGGCACCTCCGAGCCTGAGTACACGGAGGTGAGGGCAGAGACAGAATGTGTGCGAGGCGGGGTCTGGAGGTTTGGGTGGCTGTGGGGCCAGGCCTGACCCTGTGTGCCTCCCGGGTCCCACCCCAGATCCTGACATTTCCTGGTACCCTGGGCTCCCAGGCCTCAGCTCGGCCCTGCGCCCATCTGCGCCACACACAGACCCTGCGCCGTGTGCCTAAGGTAACCCACCCGCTCCAGGTCACCAGGCTGTCGACTGCTCCCCATGGCGTGTTGACCCCACCCTGGCCTCTGCCATGGCCTCCTCTGCTGCCCAGCCCTGTCTCTTTTCCCCTGTGCTCCACACCTCACCATGCCAGGGCCTTCGAATACCTGCCTGGCCCTTCCCATGCCAGTCTCTTAGCCTGGTCATGCCCTTGCCCTGTCTCAACATGGCAACCCCTGCTGGGCCTCTGTGGCTAAGAAAGGCACATCTCGGGCGGCTTTTATAAATAAACAAGCACATTGTGTGCACTGGGCAAAGGTGGGGCAGGCCTCCTCAGTGCCCTCCTGGCCCCTGCTCCAGCTCTTCTCCCACTACGGAGAGGGCCTTCCTGTCCCACACGCCGAGTGCCACTCAACCCTCACTGACCTGAACTCCCTCGCCCTCAGAGCCGACCCCGGCGCTCAGTTGCCTGCCATTGCCACTCAGAACTGGCCCTGGACCTGGCCAACTTCCAGGCAGACGTGGAACTGGGGGCGCTGGACCGGCTGGCTGCCCTACTGCGCCTGGCCACTGTAACTGCCGAGCCTCCAACTGGCCTGCTGGTGAGAGGCCCCGCCAGGGCCAGGCCGGGGTCGGGTGCAGGGCCTGGGTTCTTCGGCTCTTGGTCACAGTGGGAGGGGCTCTGACGGCAGCTCTGACCCGGAATCCTCCTGCAGACAGAGCCCCTGCCGGCAATGGAGGAGCAGACAGTATTTCTGCTTTCCGCACCCCGGGCTACACTGCGACTGCGCTTCCCCATTGCTGACCTGCGGCCTGAGCGGGACCCCTGGGCGGGCCAGTCTGTGCGGGCTGAGCAACTTCGGCTGGAGCTGAGTGAGCCCCAGTTCCGGTCAGAGCTTAGCAGTGGGCCTGGCCCCCCAGTCCCCACCCGCCTGGAACTCACCTGCTCCGACCTACATGGTAAGAGCTCCCTGAGTGACAGAACCTGGGGCGAGAGGCCTGGCTTCTAGGAGAGGTGGGCTTGGGGCTATGGAAGGGGCCCAGTCACAACCCGAGCAGCCCCTAGCCCAGGCCTTTACCAGCTCTTGGGGTCCCAGCACTGCCAGTCCCTGGCCTACTTGCCAACAGGTAGGGTGGACCCTTTGTCTCTGGCTTTCTCTGCCCACCACAGTGTGTGTGGAGTCCGGGGCACAGCTCTGAGCCGACCTGGGCATTGGGGAAGAAATAGGAAAAGTCAGCAGTGATGACGGCCCTCCCACTTCCCCGTCCCCCTTTAGGTATCTATGAAGATGGAGAGAAGCCACCTGTCCCCTGCCTGCGTGTCTCCAAAGCCCTGGACCCCAAGAGCACTGGGCGCAAGTACTTCCTGCCCCAGTAAGTAGGGGCTCTGGACGGGGCCCAGGAGAGGAGGGTTCTACTGCTGGGGGTGGCAGGGGGCCAGTTTGGAACTGGGTGCTGGGGACCCTGCAGGCCAGTGACAGGCCTGTGCCTCGGCAGGGTAGTGGTGACTGTGAACCCCGAGTCCAGCAGCGCACAGTGGGAGGTGGCCCCAGAGAAGGGAGAGGAGCTGGAGCTGTCAGCGGAGAGTCCATGTGAGCTGCGGGAACCTGAGCCCTCACCCTTCTCCTCTAAGAGGACCATGTATGAGACAGAGGAGGTGAGGCTTGGCCCTACCTCTTCCCAGGACCCCCTCCTGCCCACCGCCCGGGTTCCTGCCAGAGGAGCCACCTGTGTGGCTGGGGGCCAGGGCAGCATGACCCCATGGGGTGGGCATGAGCTGACCCGAAACCAGTGAGGATTTCGGCTCTTCCATTCTTTCCAGCCAATCAGAGTCTTTCTGAAAGGGCACTGGTGAGGGTAGGCCCCGGGGAGCATGGGTCCTCCATTGGAAAGATCAGGTCCCACCCCACCTGAATGGTCGATCAGCACTGTCCACTTGGAGAGGCAGTTAAGGGCCAGGCTCTGCCACTTGGTGGCTGTGTCACCTCGGGGAGTTACCTGACCTTGAAGAGTTACCTATAGATGAGTTTCCTCCCCTGGAAAATGGGCACCATGACCTGTCTCTCTTTTTTTTCTTTTTTTTTTTTTTTTGAGATAGAATTTCAGTTTGTTGCCCAGGCTGGCGTGCAGTGGCATTATCTCAGCTCACCGCAACCTCCGCATCCCAGGCTCAAGCAATTCTCCTGCCTCAGCCTCCTGAGTAGCTGGGATTACAGGCGCCCGCTGCCACGCCCGGCTAATTTTTATATTTTTAGTAGAGACGGGGTTTCACCATGTTGGCCAGGCTGGCCTCGAACTCCTGACCTCAAATGATCACCTGCCTCAGCCTCCCAAAGTGCTGGAATTACAGGCGTGAGCCACTGCACCCGGCCTAATTTTGTATTTTTAGTAGAGATAGGGTTTCGCCATGTTGGCCAGGCTGGTCTCGAACACTTGACCTCAAGTGCTCTACCCACCTAGCCCTCCCAAAGTGCTAGGATTATAGGCATGAGCCACTGCGCCCAGCCTAACCATGACCTGTGTCATAGGCTTGCTGTGGGGATTAAAGGAGTTAACATACCTGAAGCCCTTAGAACAGCACAGGTGTGCCATCAGCACTGTATCCATATGGCTATCATGCATCCCCAGCAGAGAAGGGCTCCTATGAATGAATGAATGATGAACAATAGGAGGGCAGGACTGAGACCAGAAACAGGCCCCAGCCAGCATCTCTAAGATGGCCCTCCTGCTCTTTCCCCCTCACCCTGTCCAGATGGTGATCCCTGGAGACCCTGAGGAGATGAGGGCGTTCCAGAGCCGGACGCTGGCACTGTCTCGCTGCGGCCTGGAAGTGATCCTGCCCCGTGTCCACATCTTTCTGCCCAGCAAGGAGGTCTACGAGAGCATCTACAACAGGTGGAGACGCGGGGCCAGCAGGGCGGGACGGGACACGTGTGGGCCTGGCCTCCCTTACCTGCCGTCCACCCATCCGTGTCAGGATCAACAACGACCTGCTCATGTGGGAGCCCGCAGACCTGCTTCCCACCTCCGACCCCGCCGCCCAGCCCTCTGGCCTCCCTGGCCCCTCAAGCTTCTGGCATGACAGCTTTAAGATGTGCAAGTCAGCCTTCAAGTTGGGTATGAGAGGTGCTTGTGCTGGGCTAGAGGGAGGACCCCCAGGTCTGGGACGGGCCAGGCTAGCCCTCCCCGGTCTCCTTCCCAGCCAACTGCTTTGATCTCACCCCAGACTCGGACTCAGATGATGAGGATGCCCACTTCTT
Organism: Macaca mulatta; assembly: GCF_049350105.2. Lineage (NCBI taxonomy): Eukaryota > Metazoa > Chordata > Mammalia > Primates > Cercopithecidae > Macaca > Macaca mulatta. Next base: position 9,484,903 of record NC_133419.1, read on the forward strand.
CTCAGTGGGGGCATCGGGCGGCCCACAGCCCCCTGCCCCTGAGGCCCCAAGTCTTCACTTGCAGAGCACCTTCTCTACACTGGTGACAGTGCTGAAGGGGCGGATCACAGCCCTCTGTGAGACCAAGGTGAGTGCAACCCTGGGCAGGTGGGTCCCAAACTTCAGAGCTCTCGTTGGTGGCAGAGCAAGACCAGCACGAGCAGCTCCAGGTCAGGAATGTGGAAAGCAGGAGGCCTAAGTGGGCAGCACCAGCCCACCCATGCCAGCCTGCCCATCCTATCACAGCCCATCAGCTCCTTCTGACCCCCTGCTGTATGTAAAGCACCATGCTAGGAGTCGGGATGGGCATGGCGCACCCACCATTCCCACGCCAAAGAGGCAGAGTGGGCAGACCCGGCAGAGATTATTTTTCTCCTGGCAGAAGAGGCAAGTGCCATCCAGGGCCTCCAGCAGCGTCCATGGTGGAAACTGGAGCTGACCCCCTTAGGCCAGGGCTCCAGGAGCCGCCAACCCCCTGAGGGTTTGAGGGATGCTGAGTGCAGCTGGGGAAGCCACGCTGTGTGCTCCTTCTGCAGGACGAGGGTGGCAAGCGGCTGGAGGCTGTGCACGGGGAGCTGGTGCTGGACATGGAGCATGGCACCCTCTTCAGCGTCTCCCAGTACTGTGGCCAGCCAGGACTCGGCTACTTCTGCCTGGAAGCTGAAAAGGCAACGCTCTACCACCGAGGTGTGAGGCCTGGGGCGGGTCACCGCTGGGGACCAGGCTTGGGGGTGGGGGCGGGTCACCGCTGGGGGCCAGGCTTGGCGGTGGGGCAGGTCACCGCTGGGGGCCAGGGTTGGCGGTGGAGGGCTTTCAGGATGGAGGTGGGCCCTGGGTGGAGTGGGTAGCCAGTCGGCTTGTCAGGGGGCTCATGAGACCCTTCCCCAGCGACCGTGGATGACTACCCGCTGCCCAGTCACCTGGACCTGCCCAGTTTCGCTCCCCCGGCTCAGCTGGCCCCGACCATCTACCCATCGGAGGAAGGGGTGACTGAGCGGGGAGCCTCGGGCCGCAAGGGCCAGGGCCGGGGCCCCCACATGTTGTCCACTGCTGTGCGCATCCACCTGGACCCCCACAAGAATGTGAAGGTACGGGCTTGCCTGCCAGCCACCTCTCCTGCTAGCCTGGGCTGCAGCCCCGGCACGCGGTGGGACCCCAGTGCGCGGTGCGGCCCCAGTGCGCGGTGGGACCCCAGTGCGCGGTGCGGCGCCAGTGCGCGGTGGGACCCCAGTGCGCGGTGCGGCGCCAGTGCGCGGTGCGGCCCCAGTGCGCGGTGGGACCCCAGTGCGCGGTGCGGCGCCAGCGCGCGGTGGGACCCCAGCGCGCGGTGCGGCGCCAGCGCGCGGTGGGACCCCAGCGCGCGGTGGGACCCCAGCGCGCGGTGCGGCGCCAGCGCGCGGTGGGGCTGGCCTCCGCACTGCCCTGACTGCACCTCCACCCTCAGGAGTTCCTGGTGACACTGCGGTTGCACAAAGCCACCCTGCGCCACTACATGGCCCTGCCCGAGCAGAGCTGGCATTCCCAGGTGAGCATGGGTAGCCTGGGAAGTCACATGGCCCAATGACTCTGGACTTCTGTTTTGGGCAAGCAGGTCTCTAGGGGTGGGAGGAGGCCGGTGGGAGGAACATGGACTGGGCCACAGCTGACCTTCGCCGGAGCTCCTGGGCAAGGGGTGTGGGAGACAGCTAGTGGGCAGAAAGTGAGGTACCAGGCAGGGGCCAGGACAGGGAGGGTTAGAGGAGGGAAGAGGCCACCTGATCCTCACCGCCTCCTCCTGCCCTGGCCTCTGAAGCTGTTGGAGTTCCTAGACGTGCTGGATGACCCTGTGCTGGGCTACCTGCCCCCGACGGTCATCACCATCCTGCACACACACCTGTTCTCCTGCGCCGTGGACTATAGGTACTGGGCTGGGAGGGTCCGGGGCTGGGGACAGGGATGGACTCTCAGGTATAAGGAGCCGTTCCCAGCCCGAGTATCACCCCCAGGCCACTCTACCTCCCTGTGCGTGTCCTCATCACCGCGGAGACCTTCACTCTGTCCAGCAACATCATCGTGGACACCTCCACCTTCCTGCTCAGGTATGCAGGCCACCCCACACCGGGCCGCCCCACCCTCGCCAGGCCGAAGCTGGCTGTCAGCTGTGTGTCCTCTGGCACTCTCGGTTTTAATGTGCACTCGGGTGATGATCCCATTCTCAGAAATGTGGATTGTTTCCGCCTTCCTGGAGGGCAGTTGGACCCTCCTGATCAGAGCCTTATAAGCATTTGTGCTCTCTGACCTGGTAATCTCACGTCTGGGGGCTGTCCTGGGATATGAGAATAAGAGAGGTGGAATTTGATGCTTACATAGTATAAGGTAAAACAGTCAAAACATATCAGTTTTAGATACTTTTAGATACACAACCCGAGCAAATAAGCATGGCCCACCTAGTAGGTGGAAAACCATGCAAGGATTAAGGTGAAGCTGAAGAATCACTTGAAAATATAACAAGATGGAGGGCGCAGTTGCTCACGCCTGTAATCCCAGCACTTTGGGAGGCCGAGGCGGGCGGATCACAAGGTCAGGAGTTCGAGACCAGCCTGGCCAATATGGTGAAACCTCGTCTCTACTAAAAATACAAAAATTAGCCGGGGGTGGTGGCAGGCACCTGTAGTCCCAGCTACTTGGGAGGCTGAGGCAGGAGAATCACTTGAACTCAGGAGGCGGAGGTTACAGTGAGCCGAGATTACGCCACTGCACTCCAGCCTGGGTGACAGAGCGAGACTCCGTCTGTAAATAAATAAATAAATAAAATATAAGAAGATGCCACAGTATAGTGTTTACTCAAATAACATGGGATACAGGACTACGTACGTTTTAAAATCAGCTCATGAAGGCATGTTTATATATGTCTGTGCGTGCAGCTGTAGAGAGAAAGTTTGGAAGGTGATGTGTGTGGTGGTTTTCTCAGAATTAGGAATTAGGAATGATGAATGATTTTTTTATTTTCTTTATTCTAAAATATCTTAAAGGAGTTTTCATTATGTTACCCTTAAAATAAGGACTTTTTTTTTTTTGAGACGGAGTCTCGCTCTGTCAGCAAGCTGGAGTGCAGTGGCATGATCTCGGCTCACTGCAACCTCTGGCTCCTGGGTTCAAGCAATTCTCCTGCCTTAGCCTACCGAATAGCTAGGACTACAGGCACCCACCACCACACCCAGCTAATTTTTGTATTTTTAGTAGAGATGGGGTTTTGCCATGTTGGCCAGGCTGGTCTCGAACTCCTGACCTCGTGATCCGCCTGCCTTGGCCTCCAAAGGTGCTGGGATTATAGGCTTGAGCCACCATGCCTGGCCCTTGTTATTATTATTTCTTTTTGAGATGGAGTCTCACTTTGTCACCCAGGCTGGAGAGCAGTAGTGTGATCTAGGCTCACTGCAACCTCTGCCTCCCTAGTTCAAGCGATTCTCCTGCATCAGCCTCCAAAGTAGCTGGGAGTACAGGCACCCGCCACCATGCCCGGCTAATTTTTGTATTTTTAGTAGATACAGGGTTTCACCATGTTGGCCAGGCTGGTCTCGAACTCCTGACATCAGGTGATCCGCCTGCCTCAGCCTCTCCAAGTGCTAGGATTACAGGTGTGAGCCACTGCGCCCAGCCAAAAATGAGAACTTATTTTAAAAGAACCACAAATGCAGTAGGGGGAAAAATGGACACCCCTTTCCAGGACCGTCATGAGGCCCCAACGAGGTGTCGGAACTGCAGGCACTTTGAGAGCTGCAAGTGCTGCCTGCCTCCCACTGCCTGCTGTCTGGGCCTTCTCCCCATTGTGCAGGCAGGAACGCTGAGGCTGGAGGGGCCTGTCCATACCACTTCCTGTGGGCTTGGGACCCCTCTGCTCGGCTCCCGTGGAGCTGCCACCTGCAGTGGTGCCCGGGCCCTTCTCAGCCCTGTTCCCCCCCAGGTTCATCCTCGATGACTCCGCCTTGTACCTGTCCGACAAGTGTGAGGTGGAGACCCTGGACCTGCGGCGAGGTGGGCAGGGCCGGGACTGGGCTCCCTCCCCTCTGAGGGACCACCGCCCCGGCCACACCCAGAGCAGCCAGGTGTTTCCCAGCAGCTGCTGGCCGGGTCCTTAGCTCCCACGCATAGCCCGCACAGCAGGGGCTACACCCGGATCAGCCGGATCCTTCCCCCAGGTGCTGGGGCCGGGGCCAGGTGGAAGGGGGCCACAGGACCTTTCTCTCGCCTCTGCTGCAGATTATGTCTGTGTCTTGGATGTTGACCTCTTGGAACTTGTGATTAAAACCTGGAAAGGGAGCACCGAGGGCAAACTGGTAAGTGAGGCTGTCACTCTGGCTCCTGGAGCCAGAGCAGGTGCAGGGGCCAAGGGATTCTTTAGGGGCCACTGCTCCCTCATGTGCCCGGGCTCCGGACACAGTTCACACCTGCCCTTCCTGGGCTGCAGTTAGCACCCCTCCTGCAAAGGGCCACAGTACAGCCCTGGGGGGGGTCCCTTGATGCTGGCTGAATGAATGAATGGGTTTCAGTCCTGCCACCAGAGGACGCTGCAGCCAGGGCATCAGCAAGGCCTTGGGAGTCAGCTGCCTTCGTAGGTCCCCGGGTTCATCTCCTGTGAGATGGAGATAACTGGCCCTGCCTTGCTGGGCATGCAGAGCCCTTCACGGGGAGTGGGGTAGGGTGGGTGGGCACCCTCCTGCTTCCTTGGATGGCCTTGGGCCAAGCCCCTTTCACCCTCTGGGCTCAGTTTGCTCACCTCTTCATTGGAGTTACTGGGCAGGACATCCACTCCAGGAGAGACCATCCTTGTTCTGCCTGTGGCGGGGTCAGAACTGCGGTGCCCTCCCAGCGAGCAGGTGGGGCCAGCAGGCAGCGGCCCCTGTGCTCACATAGCTGCTCGCCCCACCCCGCCCACAGAGCCAACCGCTATTCGAGCTGCGCTGCTCCAACAATGTGGTACACGTGCACAGCTGTGCCGACTCCTGTGCCCTGCTGGTCAACCTGCTCCAGTACGTAATGAGCACGGGTGACCTGCATCCCCCACCCCGGCCCCCCAGCCCCACGGAGATCGCCGGCCAGAAGGTACAGGTGAGGCTTGGCCACACAGGCTACCAGAGTCTCTGGCCTGGGGTTGGGGGAGCCCTGGGGGCCGCTCTCGTCCTGTCTCACTCATTGCTCCTCCCCTGCCTGGCCCAGCTCTCGGAGAGTCCTGCCTCTCTGCCCTCGTGCCCGCCAGTGGAGATGGCCCTCATCAACCAGCGCGACCTGACCGACGCCCTCCTGGACACTGAGCGCAGCCTGCGGGAGCTGGCCCAGCCTTCAGGTGGAGTGGGGGTGCTGTGGGGACAGCAGACACAGTCAGGCACCCACTGTGGGCGCCTCTCCAAACTGGCCTCTCTCCTACAGGTGGCCACCTCCCTCAGGCGTCGCCCATCTCAGTCTACCTATTCCCAGGTGAACGGAGTGGGGCCCCGCCCCCTTCACCACCTATCAGGGGCCCTGCTGGCAGCTTAGGGTCGTGCTCGGAGGAGAAGGAAGATGAAAGGGAAGAGGAGGGCGATGGAGACACCCTGGATAGTGATGAGTTCTGCATCCTTGACGCTCCTGGCCTGGGCATCCCGGTGCGTGGTGGGATGGGTGGACTGGTTTGCTGTCCAGGCAGGTGTGCTTGGGGTGGGGATGGGACACTCAGGGGTGGTTGCCTGGCCATCTGGAGCTCCTGTGGTGAGAGAAGCAGGCAGGAGGTAGTCGCCGTCACCTGGGGACACGGTGCTAGGTCTTTGCTGCCCTAGGGAGGCAGCCCTGATGCTGGGCTTTGATGGAGTGGGTAGATTTCCAGAGGAAGAGGAAGCCTGGTGTTCTGGGCAGAGGGACTGGGACATTCAAGGAATGGAGGAAGAGGAGAGGGGAGTTAGCGAGAGGGGTGGAGAATGTGGCTGCAAGGGCCGGTGGGAGTATCTGAACTCACTGAGGTCTTAGGAGGCAGGGCTGGCAGGAGCCCGGGACTCTCAGGCTCTTCGTGAACAGACCGCTCAGGCATAGGCTTGGGGATAGCAACCCAGGAGTGTCATCTTTCATCAAAAACAGGGAGGAGGCCAGGCATGGTGGGTCACGCCTGTAATCCCAGCAGTTTGGGAGGTCAAGGTGGGAAAATTGCTTGAGTCCAGGAATGAGAGATTAGCCTGGGCAACATAGTGAGACCCCCTCTCTACAAAACAAAATAAAATTAGCCAGATGTGGTGGCACATGTCTGCAGTCCCAGCTACTCAGGAGGCTGAGATGGGAGGATCGCTTGAGCCTGGGAGGCAGAGGTTGCAGTGAACTGTGATTGTGCCACTGCACTCCAGCCTGGGTGACCAAGCATTACCCGACCCTGTCTTTTTTAAAAAAAGAAAAAAGAAAAAAGAAGTGAGACCAGGGGAGAAACAGGAGCTGGAGCTGGGGTAGCTGGGCTGGATCGAACATCTGTGTCACACGTCTCCACCTGGCTTCCCTGCAGCCACGAGACGGGGAGCCTGTGGTGACACAGCTGCATCCCGGCCCCATCGTTGTGCGGGATGGTTACTTCTCACGGCCGATCGGCAGCTCGGACTTGCTGCGGGCACCTGCCCATTTCCCAGTGCCCAGCACTCGGGTGGTGCTACGTGAGGTCTCCCTCGTCTGGCACCTATATGGAGGCCGAGACTTTGGCCCCCACCCTGGCCACAGGTGAGGAGGAGCGGGTGCAGGTGGCAGCTAGTGAAGGTTGGGGCTCAGGCTGGTCCAGCTCTGACTTTCAGCAGCTGGAGACCTTGAGCCCCATCCACCCCAAGTGGGCCTCGGTTTCCTCGTCCTTCCTTATCCCACCTGCCTGCCAGGACTGGGGCTAGCGGGGGTCTCTTGTCCCAGGCTAAAAGGCCTGCTGAGGACAGGGAGGGAATCGGGCTCCTCTGAGTCAGCTTGGCCCCTGTCCCTCTTCCCAGGGCAAGAGCTGGCCTCTCGGGCCCCAGGGGCTCCCCTTCCCGCTGCTCTGGCCCCAACCGGCCCCAGAACTCATGGCGCACGCAGGGGGGCAGCGGGCGGCAGCACCATGTCCTCATGGAGATCCAGCTCAGCAAGGTGAGTGGGGTGGCGAGTGCCCACTGCACGTGTGTGTCATGGAACCACGGGCCTTGTTCTCGATGTCACGTGTAGCAATGACTAACGCAGAGGAAAACCCCTGCCTTTGTAGTGGAGGAAGCCAGGCAGGGACCAAGCTGAGTGTGTCCGATGGTGAAGAGCGCTCAGGGGAGTCTGCAGGGGTGGAGGAGGCAGGTGTGCTGGGGAGGGTCTGGAAGGTCCTCTTCCGGAGGCACCATTTGAACAAAGACCTGAACAAGTGGGGATGTGAGCCAGGAAGAGTTTTCAGGCAGAGAGGACAGCGTGAAAGCCGCAAACTGGGGCCAGGCATGGTGGCTTATGCCTGTAATCCCAGCACCTTGGAAGGCCGAAGCGGGCAGATCACCTGAGCTCAGGAGTTTGAGACCAGCCTGTCCAGGCAGGTGTGTTTGGGGTGGGGACGGGACACTCAGGGGTGGTTGCCTGGCCATCTAGAGCTCCTGTGGTGAGAGAAGCAGGCAGGAGGTGGTCGCCTGGCAACATGGCAAAACCCCATTTCTAAAAAAAAAAATTAACCAGTTGCAGTAGTGTGCACCTATAGTCCCAGCTACTCGGGAGGCTGAGGCAGGAGAGTGGTTTGAGCCCAAGAGGCAGAGATTGCAGTGAGCTGAGATCGCCCTACTGCATTCCAGCCTGGGCAACAGAGTAAGACTCTGTTTAAAAAAAAAAAAAAAGCTGCAAGCTGGAAGCATCCCGGCCTTTCCAGGAGCAGCAGAGCCTGTGCATAACCAGCGACCCAGAATATTTCTTTTGGGTCTTACAAGAGACGAACCCCCTCAGGGCTTTTGAGGAGAGGCCTCTGTGGGACGGGGCTCTGCAGCACTCAGGGAGGCCTGTTGAGCGTGGGCAGGTTCAGGAGAGCCTAGATGGGGGCTGGCCACAGGTTTGGCTGCAGATCGGGTGTGGGAGATTGAGTGTCAGAGCAGGGGACCAGGGGCCTCTGAGACCTGATGGCGAGCCGGCGGGTGTGCAGGAAGAAGGGGAAGGAAGGCTCTCCACGGAGAGGGGCCACGAGAACAAAGTCCTGAAGGCAAAACAGGCCTGGACTCCTTGAGTGGCAGAGACCAGTGCAGCTGGCATGGGAAGCAAGGGCAGGGGCAGGTCTGGAGGGAGAGGCAGGTCTCTGCTGGGCATAGAATAGAGAAGGGGTTGGGGCTGGGCGTGGTGGCTCATGCCTATAGTCCCAGCACTTTGGGAGGACGAGGCAGACAGATCACCTCAGGTCAGGAGTTAGAGACCAACCTGGCCAACATTATGAAACCCTGTCTCTACTAAAAATACAAAAATTAGCTGGGTGTGGTGGCACATGCCTATAATCCCAGCTACTGGGGAAGCTGAGGCAGGAGAATCGCTTGAACCCGGGAGGCAGAGGTTGCAATGAGCCGAAATTATGCCACTGCATTCCAACCTGGGTGACAGACTGTCTCAAAAAAAAAAAAGAAAATAGAGAAGGGGTCTGGACCAGCCCTTCCCTCCCTCTTGGGGCCCTGTTCACCTGGCCAGGCCTCTGTCCACCCCACAGGTAAGCTTCCAGCACGAGGTGTACCCAGCGGAGCCAGTCACAGGCCCTGCAGCCCCTGGCCAGGAGCTGGAGGAGCGGCCGCTGTCCCGTCAGGTGTTCATCGTGCAGGAGCTGGAGGTCCGAGACCGGCTTGCCTCCTCCCAGATCAACAAGTTCCTGTACCTACACACGAGTGAGCGGATGCCACGACGCGCCCACTCTAACATGGTACGAGCGGCCTGCACCGTCCACCCTGGGGCAGGGCATGGGGCCGTCAGGGACACATCTTCACACGTGCACAGATTCACACACATACACGCATTCCCACACGAACACCCAGGTTGTTTGTAAGCCTGGGAGGAGGGCAGAGCTAGGGCCTGTGTTAGCGAAGGGAACAGTGTGTTCAGAGGCCGGGTGACTGGGTGAGCTGCAGCCCCAGAGGCCCAGCAGGCATCCAGAGCTCACCCTCTGCTCCCAGCTCACCATCAAAGCGCTGCACGTGGCCCCCACCACCAACCTGGGCGGGCCTGAGTGCTGTCTCCGTGTCTCGCTGATGCCCCTGCGGCTCAATGTGGACCAGGTGAGTGGTCCAAGTGAGGGCAGAGGCCAGGGTGACCCCACTGTCTCCAGGCCTCTGGGTCTGATCCGCGTCCGGACCTTTCCCCTGCAGGATGCCCTCTTCTTCCTCAAGGACTTCTTCACTAGCCTGGTGGCCAGCGTCAACCCTGTGGTCCCAGGGGAGACCTCTGCTGAGGGTGAGAGGCTGGGCCGGGGAGGGGAGCATCTGGGCCTTCTGCCATCCAGGACAGCCCAGGTTCCCAGTCTGTGACCTCCCTTCCCCTAGCTCGCCCCGAGACTCGAGCCCAGTCCAGCAGTCCCTTGGAAGGGCAGGCCGAGGGCGTAGAGACAGCTGGCTCACAGGAAGCCCCAGGCGGTAGACATAGCCCCTCCCCTGCTGACCAGCAGCCCATCTACTTCAGGTAGGCTGCTGGACTGTGGGTGGGGGCTCCTGGGCCAGATTGCTGGGAACCGGGCCAGTGAGCAGAGAACCTCCTCTTCCTGCTCCCCTACCCAGAGAGTTCCGCTTCACATCCGAGGTCCCCATCTGGCTGGATTACCATGGCAAGCACGTCACGATGGACCAGGTGGTAAGTGGGGCGGTCAGATGGGGTGGCCATGTGGGGTCAGCTGTGGCTGAGTCCCTCTGGGGGCCAGGTCTTGCATCCAGACACCGTCAGGGCCAGGGTGCTCTCCAGTGGCTCCCATGGGCTGGCTGGCTCCCTGAGTCCCATCGGGTAAACCTGGATCCCCTCCCTCTCCCAGGGCACTTTCGCTGGCCTCCTCATTGGCCTGGCCCAACTCAACTGCTCCGAGCTGAAGCTAAAGCGGCTCTGTTGCAGGCACGGGTGAGTCCCCAGCACCCTAGCCTCTCTCCAGGGTCCCTGATCTTCCCTCTGTTCTGGTCCTGAATGGTTGTGTGGCCTTGACCAAGTCATCACCCTTCTCAGGGCCTCAGTTTCTCCTCTGTAAAAAGGATGCAGTTGGCTGGGTATGGTGGCTCATGCATTCAGGCATTTGAGACTAGCCTGACCAACACGGTGAAACCCCGTCTCTACTAAAAATATAAAAATTAGCCAGGCGTGGTGGCGGGCACTTGTAATCCCAGCTACTCAGGAGGCTGAGGCAGGAGAATTGCTTGAACCCAGGAGGCAGAGCTTGCAGTGAGCCAAGATCGCACCACTGCACTCCAGCCTGGGCAACATCCCTCTGCACATGACTGGGTGGGACCACAGGGAGGGTAGGAGTGCCCACAGGACTTGCCACAGGGGTACTGAGTCCTCCTGGCCCCACAATCCTTCCATGTGTGGCTCTGCCTCACCTTCTGCCTCCTCACCTCCCTGCCCTGCCAGGCTCCTGGGTGTGGACAAGGTGCTGGGCTATGCCCTCAACGAGTGGCTGCAGGACATCCGCAAGAACCAGCTGCCCGGCCTGCTGGGAGGCGTGGGCCCCATGCACTCGGTTGTCCAGCTCTGTGAGTGCCTGGGTTTGGAAGCCCTTGGAACTGCTTTTACCCTTGGGCAACCTAGAAGCTGCCACTGGGAATAAGAGGAGGAGGTGGGGGCAGGGCAGCCTCGGGTGTCTCTGAGCGCTCCTTCCCCCTAGTCCAAGGGTTCCGGGACCTGCTGTGGCTGCCCATTGAGCAGTACAGGAAGGATGGCCGCCTCATGCGGGGGCTACAGCGAGGGGCTGCCTCCTTCGGCTCGTCCACGGCCTCTGCCGCCCTGGAACTCAGCAACCGGTTGGTACAGGCTATCCAGGTGAGTGGGTGCCCTGCATCTGGGCTGTGCAGGACAGAGCAGCTGGAGCCCTCTGCACCACAGCTCCCAGGTTCTGTCCTCAAAGGTCTTCTGAGAGTGGGTAGTCTGGGTATGACAGCCCTACTTTATAGAGAAGCAACTATGGAGATGCTAAGTGACTTGCCTGGGGCCTCCAAGGCAGGTCTCCCGAGGCCCACAGGGGTTCCTGTGCAAGAGTGGGAGTGCCCCCCAGGCCTTCAGAGCCCACCGTGTCTCCTGCTCATGGCATGTCTTGTAAAGGGGGGTGGAGGACGGCTGTGTTTGCAGACTAAGAATCTGAGGCCCAAGGGCTGCCCTGGTTCCTTCAGGCCACGCACTTCGCTAGGCCAGAGGGACCCCAGGGAAGCCCGGGAGCCAGTCTCGTGGGCAGTTGTCAGATGAATTCTGTAGGGGACTGATGGTCCTAGTGGGCTAAGGGGTGAGTGCAGGTGCATGGTACGTTCTGGAACCTGCAAGCTCAGACCCCAGCAGGACAGAGGGCAGGGCTCCAGGGGAGGCGGGAGGTATGCATGGCCACCAGGGAGCCCCCCGGGAGTGTTCAGTCAGGTGGGAAAGAGGGATGCCAGGTGAGGTGCTGGGCAGAGGATCTGGCGGACAGAAGGAAGGATGGGCTCCCTGACCATCTTGCAGGGGCATCTGGGGGGCGAGACAAGGAGCAGTCAGTCTTAGGTGTGCAGCTGTGGCAGCCGTGCAGAACCTACTGAATGTGGCAGTCAGCAGGAAGAGAGGTTTGGGTTAAGAAGATTTTAGGAAAGTACCCTGAGGAGTCCCATGTTCCTAGATTCCCTGAGCGGAGTGGTGGATGCCTAGGAAGGGGAGGAGGAGTGGGAGGAAGTGGGAAGTAAGGCTGAGCAGGACTCCCTGGGCCAGCACAGTGACAGGCGGGGAGGCTGAGGGCTGGCGGGGTCTCAGACTGTCCTGGGGGCCTGGGGCCGACATGTGTGCCCCAGCCAGCTGTCCTCATCCAGTGCTCCCATGTCCCCCAGGCCACAGCTGAGACCGTGTATGACATCCTGTCCCCGGCAGCCCCTGTCTCCCGCTCCCTGCAGGACAAGCGCTCTGCGCGGAGGCTGCGCAGGGGCCAGCAGCCTGCCGACCTGCGGGAGGGTGTGGCCAAGGCCTACGACACAGTGCGAGAGGTGACCAGGCCCCCACCCTGCCCCAGTCCCCCATGCCCATCTCCTCATGCAGACCCCACCCTGACCTCTGTCCTCCACAGGGCATCTTGGACACAGCTCAGACCATCTGTGACGTGGCATCGCGGGGCCATGAGCAAAAGGGGCTGACGGGCGCCGTGGGCGGCGTGATCCGCCAGCTGCCCCCGACCGTGGTGAAGCCGCTCATCCTGGCCACAGAGGCCACGTCCAGCCTGCTTGGGGGCATGCGTAACCAGATCGTCCCCGACGCCCACAAGGACCACGCCCTCAAGTGGCGCTCGGACAGTGCCCAAGACTGAGCTTGGGGCGCCCGGCACCCAGAAGGTGCTGCCCACCGTGCTCCTGAGCCTCCCAAGAGCTGCAGCACACGGGTCCGGCCCGGCCCGGCCCCTCAGGGGATGGCCACTGTGAAGGACGCCTTCCCGGCCTGCCCGTTGCCAATCTGCTGTGAGACGGGGGCCTCCCTGCCTTGGGGCCTTAGCCCTGGCTCTGCACTTTTCTTCCGGGGAGAAAGGACACTGCCCCTCCCCGCACCTGGGCCCACACCGCTGCCTTCTCCCAGGACGGAGGCTTTTGTACCCTCGGACCCCATCCCACTCAGCCAAGTGTCTTTCTGTGTCTGGGGGGAGGAGGGGATGACATCCGTGTGGTTCGATGTATCATTTTTAAGCTCCGTGAGTGCGTGGGTCAGTGTCTGCATGAAGTGGAATAAACTGCCCACCGCCAGCCCCCCTCTTAGATCCTCTGTCCCTGCAAACCCTGGCCTCAGCCTTGACCTTGGCTCCGCCCCAGATCCCACCTCTGCACCCAGCACCTCCCATGTCACCACCAGGGGTCGCCACGCCTCCCGGCCTTGCCCAGCAGGTCAGGGCACAGGGGGGACCCAGAGGCACCCAGCCCTGCACCCCTTCCGCTGGCTCTGAGCTCTGCCTTGCCCTTCCCAGGGGGCTGCCACCCCAGCCCCACTCCTGACATGGCAGGAGCTACGTGGGGCTGCCAGGGAGGGAGGGATGGTCTTTGGAGCCTGCCTGCCCAGACCACATTGGTTGTGTCCCTGCAAGACCCCAGGGTCCAGCCTGACCCCAGGGCCCCTGGCTGTGGGGACGCCAGGCAGGCTCAAGCCCTGACTATGGGACCTGAGGCGACACCCTGGGTCCCTGAGTCTCAGTCCTTCCTGGTGTTCCCTGCCCAGCTGACCCTGCCTGGTTGTCACTTGAGGCCACTCAGGGAAGGCTGAGCCTGAGGCGTTCTAGAGGTTGCTCTCACCATCCCTAGTGGGGGCTTTAGGGGCGGCTCAGGCCTCTGGACCCTTGGCTTCCACTCCGCTCTGGGGTCGGAGCTCCAGCACTTGGAGCGGGGAAGGGTTCTGGAGCAGCACTGCAGTCAGAATCCCAGCCCTCACTGCACAAAGCTTTACATGGGACCAGGGAGCGCCCGTTGCCCCCCACACATCTTGTTTCTTGTGAGCACAATTAGAGCACCGTGCTCCTCCCTGCCCTGCTTCCCAGTGGCACTGCACAAAGGTGGGCGGGTCCATGGGGAAACTGAGGCTCGGGCTGGGAATCAGGGGGCCCTCACTTTGCCAGGTTCCGCAGGCCTCTGGGGTTAGCGAAGGTCCCCCAGCCCCACTCTGTGGCCCCTCCTGAGTGGGGGAGATCTGGGCACTGGGAACAGAGCAGAAGCTTTATCCCAAGGGAGCCTCGGGTCCTGGCTGCCCACGGACACCTGGGGCTGGTAAGAGATCAGGAGGGCGAGGCCCTGGAGGAGACAGGGCTGTGGATGACTGGGTGCTGATGCCACCCGGAGAGGCAGATGGGGCCCAGCCTGATGCTTCCTGGACCCGCCCCACCCTGCCCGGGCACAGTCCAGGGCTTCCTGCCCTTCGAACCGCACTTGTGATCAGTATTGACGGTGGTGGGATAATCATTAACCACCACCAGGGGCTGGGTCAACGGCTCAAAAGGCCCTGGGCCCAGGGCGTCCCCACTTCCTCCTTGTGCCCCGAGGGCCAGCCCAGGACCCAGGTAAGAGGCTTCCTGAGTGGTAGGACCCCTGCCACACTCCCTGTCCTAGGAGGCTCCTGAGCCCAGGCACCTCTATGAAGGGTGGCCAATCCTGGGGAAGAAAGGGACCTGGACAGCCATGGGGTGGCCGGCACAACTCCTTCCTCTCTGGGCCTTGGTTTCCACTGTGGGATGAGGGGGCCTTAGCATCAGCGCTCAGAGCTGTGGAGCCAGGCTTCCTGATCGGGCGCTGCCACTGCCAGGCCAGGGCACTTGGACACCACACCGCAGGAGGCTGGTCTCACCCAGGCCTCTGTGGGAAGGGCCGCCACCAACTACAGGGTCTTCCTTCGCAGGCCTGTCCCCCCAGGCAGCAGGATTCCAGCCCAGGGATCCCCCATCCCACCCTGACTGCATCCCGAGAGGGAGGACGCCACTTCGGGAAGGCTGTTGGGGCAGCACAGGCCCTGGGGCCCTGCTCTGTGACCTTGGGTGGCCCCCTCTGTCTCTCTAGGCCTGTATCCACCACTGGCAAAGGGGGCAGGGCCCAAGTCTACTCTAAAAGCTCCTCTTTCTCTCCAGAAGCTTTGGAGTCTCCCAAAATGCCTGCTGGGTCTCTGCAGGACTGGCACCTGTCACCGGAACCTGTCTGGGAGGGATGAGAACACGCTTTGCAAGAGGAAGCTCTGCCTCCCAGAGCCCTGGGCTCACTCAGGGACCCCGGCCAGCAGCTGCTTCCTCTCCCCACAGCGGAGAGAGACCCAAGGGTCCCAGGGCAGATGCTTCCCACCAGTCCAGGCCAGCGTGCAGGGTGGCCTCATAAGTCCTGATTGACATATGGACAATGGTTCAGAGAGGTTATGCTACTTGCTCAAGGTCACCCAGCTCCCAGGTCCCTGCTGTCTTCCAGGCCACTGAGGTCCTAAGCGTCCCTCCAGGCAGGCCACTGCTCAAGCCTGTTCCTCACGTTCTGTGGCAGGTTTGTGTATCTAAATCTTTTCCAGTTCCCTGTCGTCCCCCTTCCTTCACCTCATCATCCACTGTCCCTGTTTGTTTTCTCTGTTCCTTTCCAGTTCTCTACCTGCTCCTCTTATTTTTATTTGAGACAGGGTCTTTCTTTGTCACTGAGGCTGGAGTGCAGTGGCACAATCACAGCTCACTGGAGCCTCGACCTCCCAGGCTCAAGTGATCCCCCGGCCTCAGCCCCTTGAGTAGTTGGGACCACAGGCATGCATCACCACACTGGGCTAATTTTTTATTTTTTGCAGAGATGGGGTCTCACTGTGTTGCCCAGGCTGGTCTTGCACTCCTGGGCTCAAGAGATCCTCCCACCTTGGTCTCCCAAAGTGCTGGGATTCCAGGTGTGCACCGCCATCTGCGGCCTTACTCTTCTCTTCCTCTCTCAGCCCCTCTGCCTCACTATCCCTCTTTCTGTGTCCCCCACTACAGCCCCCCACACGTCTTCTCAGTCTCATCTTCAGCTTCCCATACGGGGCCATCCTCATGAAATCGGGCACTGGGAGTTTCCTGGGGATTGACAAGCGCCAGCTGTCCCTTGCGGTCCCTCTGCCCCATGGCTGCAGCAGGGAGGGTGGGCAAAGGGCAGAGGCGACTGTGGCCAGACCTGAAACTGAGACCCAGCTCTGGTTGGGAAAGAAACAAGGAAACAAAATAACTTGGGGACAGAGGGCGTGGGGTCATCAGAGCGGGCAAAGGCTGCCCAGGAGTTGTAAATCAGAGCCGCTCCCGGCTTTATGAGGCCGATTTGGGGTTGAGCCTGGACTTCGCCCAGGAAGGAGTGCTGGCAGCACACGGGGCGCCAGTTGTGGGCCCCGGATGATAAGAAGCCTCGGTGAAAAGACCATGGACTTGGGGCCACGAAGACTGGGGCGCCCAGGTGAGCGGGCGTGGGACACTCTCCAGAGCCCTGCCCAAGGTGGATGCCAGGCAGGGCCCCAGCCTCCAATTGGCTCCCGCCCCCTGTAACAGCAACTCCATGTGGAAGTGTCCACTGATTCCAGTGGGGCTGCTGTTATCTGGGGCGAGGGCCGGTACCCACGAAGAAGGAGAGGCAGGTGCTGCCCAGCAGACCAGCCAGGACTACCGTGGCGACGCTCCCAGGCCAGATGGTGGCGGGTGGTGGAGGGCTGTCGGTGGGCTGCTGAGACCGAGTGCACAGGGCTCTGACCTATGAATTGACAGCCAGTGCTCTCGTCTCCCCTCTGGCTGCCAATTCCATAGGTCACAGGTATGTTCGCCTCAATGCCAGCCACCAGGACCTGCGGGGTAGGGGCGGGCCAGGGGTGTCCAGCAGTCCGCGGAGACCCTGCGACCCCAGTGCAGCACTCATGGTCCCACCTCCCTCCGTCTCATTCCCCGAGATGAGCCTGAACAGCTTCAGTCCCACCCCTGCCCTGCCTGCCCTGCGGCACCTCTATGCTTTGCCCATGCGATTCCCTTGGGCTGCAACACTCTTCCTAGGTTATTTGCCAGGCTCACTAATCCTTTCAAGCTCCATCCAAGCATTTGCTGCCTCCAGAAGGCCTTCTTGAAGCTTCTAAGTCCCCACCTGGGCACCCCACGCTGTGCTGCCCCAGAGCACTGCCGTCTCGGAGCCCTGGCGCTGGTTTCTGTTTGTGTCTCGCTCCTCTCCCCATCTGTGAGCTCAGTTCCCAGCCCAGGTGCGTGCTCAGTGTTTGCTGAACCGATCCTGAGCCTTTGTCTTGCACCCTGAGGAAGCACCCACTGACATGCAATGTGGCCAAGGGGGGCTGAGTGCTCTGGGTCCAGTGTTTGTGCTGGAGCCCCCCACCCAGGACAGGGGCCCTGAGTCAGCCTCCCCATCTGCTTCCTGCTCTCCCCTCCTTTGCCAGTCTCATCTCCCTGGAGCACAGCCCTGTGGTTGGTGGAGCAGCTTCTCCAGTCCCTGGGATTCCTAAGAGGGCCCAGGACCCCAGCTGCTGGTAGAGGAAGAGCAGCCAACCCAGGACAAGACAGCTGACCGCACCCCTGTCCCGCCTCCCACAGAAGCCTCATTTCCACCTATTTCTTTGTGGTTTTTGTTTGTTCGTTTGTTTGTTTTGAGATAGAGTCTTACTCTGTTGCCCAGGCTGGAATGCAATGACGCGATCTCCGCTCACTGCAACCTCTGCCTCCCGGGTTCAAGTGATTCTCCTGCCTCAGCCTCCCAAATAGCTGGGATTACAGGCATGCACCATTACACTCAGCTAATTTTTGTATTTTTAGTAGAGATTGGGTTTCACCATGTTGGCCTGCCTGGTCTCGAACTCCTGACCTCAGATGATCTGCCCACCTCGGCCTCCCAGAGTGCTGGGATTACAGGCATGAGCCACCACGCCCAGCCCCACCTGTTTCTTATACAACGGAGTTCTGAGGAAATTTTCCTTTTTTTTTTTTTTTTTTTTCCTGAGACAGGGTCTTGCTTGCTCTGTCACCCAGGCTGGAGTGCAGTGGTACAATCACAGCTCACTACAGCCTCCACCTCCCAGGGCTCACACAATCCTCCCAACTAAGCCTCCCAAATAGCTGAGACTACAGGCATGTGCCACCATGCCTGGTACATTTTTGTATTTTTCATAGAGATTCACCATGTTACCCAGGCTGGTCTCAAATTCCTGGTGTCAAGCAGTCCTCCTGCCTCAGCCCCTGAAACTGCTGGGATTACAGGCATGAGCCACTGTGCCCTGTCGGAATTTTTCATTTGAATAAAAAGGTTTCTGGTACTAAAACATAAAATTTGTAAAATGGGAAATAGAGACCTAGGAATAAATGTCAAATTGCTTAATAATAGGCGTTGGCTATTGAGCCCTTTCTTTCTGCTGGGCACGCACATCCAGGACCTGGTCCTCCTGGCATCCATCATGAACCTGTTTGGGAGGGGAGGACACAGGCTCAGACAGGGTGCACATTTGCTGAAGTCACAGAGCAAGTCCGTCTCCTTCTGAGGACTGTAGGCAGCCGGCAAACATCTGGCCCCTAAGACAGTGTCTCTCCCCTTCCCACAGGCAGCTCTGCTCACGCTGTCCTGGCTGCTCCGAATCCCTGGGCCCCGATCGGCCCCTGCCACGGCCCAGCTCAGCAACCCCTCCCTGCAGACCGTCCCATGACTGTGCAGGCCCTGCTCCCCTCTCTGCCCACACCCGACTTTGTGGGCCTCTCCTGCCACCCTTATCTCATTCCCTGCAGAGTTAAGGAGCCCTGTGTGCTTATCTAATCCTGTGCTGGTCTCAGACTCCTTGAGGGCAAGGTCCACGACTTACTCATCCTCCCTGGCTGCTTCCCCCACCCACCAGCATAGTAGGTGTTCAGGATACATGGGCTGGATGCTGGGGCCCTGGACTCTAACCCCCTTGGGGCTGTCAGGCCTCAGACCCAGAGCACTGGCTTAGGGTGAAAGGGGTGCAGACAGCAGCCACCCTGCCCTGGGGGTCCTCCTGCATCTGCTTCTGCAGAGCACTGTGATCCCACAAAGGCCTGCGAGGGCTATTGGAGACCTGTTCCAACATTAGCAAGGCAGATCCAGCACCCTCCCCCTGGCTCCTTGACCCCACTGACCTGTGTCCTTCACCCAGCAGGCCCTGGGCCCATGCACATTTCCCTGGCATGGGCCTCACCTCCAACCCCTCTCAGAATTCCTCAAGACCTGCCCAAGGGTCACTCCCTCCCGGACCCCTGCCTGGCCCCCCCGTCCCACCCCCCATTATCCCACTCACTGGTTCCTTGGATGCTCTGTGGCTGTGATGTTAGCGCCCCCATCACACCCCATCACCCACACCGGCCTATTTCCCCCACCAGCCTGAGAGCCCCCAGGAGTGGCAGCCACTGACTTTTTTCCTATAGCCTCAGAGACTCAAAGGAGGCACTTTAATAAAATGCACAGGGAAGGACTGGCCTTGTGCATGAGCAAAGTTGCTTAGGGAGGGAGCCTAGACACAGTGGGGCGGTGAGCACAGAGCTGGCGGTGGGAGGCCTCAGCAGTATTGTCTTTGTCCCATCGTCCACACCGCACGTGTATGAACCGCGAGGCTGACAGAGGCCCTGAGAGGTTGTGCAGATTGACTGTACACCAACTTCAGAGAGAGAGGGCCCAGGCGGGGAGGAGGAAAGCCTCCCTGGGAGAGGTGGGTGTGAGGTCGGCGTTTGCTGAGGTGAACCCCAGAAACAGGTCGTGAGCACTGGAGGAGGAAGATGCCAGGGGCAAAGATGCAGGAAGGGGACCGAGGCGCAGGGCAAGCGGGAACAGCTTCCTCTTCTGCAAGACTTACTCCCGGTGGCTACCACCAGGGGGCGCCCCGGGCACCCCCTCCCAAGCGGGGCGGGGCCAACCCTCCCCACCGCGCTGCTCGTAAGGCCTCGGGGAGCAGCCCCTGGGTCCGCCTTCCCCGGGTCGTCTAGAACTGCGTCTGGCCTGGCTGGGACACTGTCCTGGGCCGAGGGCACAGCCTGGGTGCCAGCGTTCTACACACGGTTGCAGATCTCAGGCGCGCACTGCCTTCCCCAAGGTGGCCCTGGTAGGACTCTTCCCGCTGTGGTGTGTATAAAACATCACTGTATAATGTATATTCATAGAATTTACAATGAGTCCCCATGTAACCTTGCAGAGCCCCCAAATGTGCCCTTCCAGGTCCCCCCGCACATGGTCAGCACAGTTCTGAGTGTTATGGTAATCACTTCCTCTCCTTTCTCTGGGATTTACTACCCTGTACACTGCCCCAAACTGTCTGGGAGCATTTTGTCTGGATTTGTTATTAATGTAAATGGAATCACGGTGCCGTGTCTAAGTCTCATGCAGTTGCTGGAGCCGAAGTTTCTTCACTCTTGTTCACTGCCGTATAGTGAAGAGAACACTTGGGGTTATTATGAGCGCTGTTATTATGAGCACTGCTGGGGTTATAATGAGTATTGCAACTCACAGATTAAACTGCAGAGCGCTTCTCCAGTAGGGACTGCCAGGCCATGGAGTGGCGGACCTAACACTGGACCAGGGCACATGGTGCCTAATAAAGGATAGCTGGGTACAGGCCTGCCTTTATTTTGTTTTTCCTCTTTCTTTTTTTTTTTGTTTTTTGAGATAGAGTCTCACTGTGTTGCCCAGGCTGGAGTGCAGTGGCTCGATCTTGGCTCACTGCAAGCTCCGCCTCCCGGGTTCAAACGATTCTCCTGCCTCAGCCTCCCAAGTAGCTGGGATTACAGGCACCCACCACCATGCTCAGCTAATTTTTGTATTAGTAGAGACGGAGTTTCACCATGTTGGCCAGGCTGGTCTTGAGCTCCTGATCCCACGGGATCTGCCCACCTCGGCCTCCCAAAGTGCTGAGATTACATGTGTGAGCCACCATGCCCGGCCGCCTTTCTGTTTTTCTTTTTGACAATGATGACAGCTTCAGAAAAGTTGCAAGAGAAGTACAAACAACATCCATATACCATTTATTTTGATTCATTGACAGTTAACACTTTGCAATTGTGTGTGTGTGTATATATATATGTATATGTGTGTGTGTGTATATATATGTGTGTGTATATATATACGCATATATACACACACACACACACACACATATATATATATATATATATATATATATATATATTTAGACTGAGTTTCGCTCTTATTGTCCAGGCTAGAGTGCAATAGCACGTTCTTGGCTCACTGCAACCTCTGCCTCCCAGGTTTAAGCGATTCTTCTGCCTCAGCCTCCCAAGTAGCTGGGATTACAGACATGCGCCACCATGCCTGGCTAATTTTTGTATTTTTAGTAGAGACGGGGTTTCTCCACGTTTCTCGAACTCCTGACCTCAGGTGATCCACCTGCCCGACCCCCAAAGTGCTGTGATTACAGGCATGAGCCACCGTGCCCGGCCTGCAATAATATTTGCTCCCTTTTCTCTCTCTTGCACCTACATACACACATACACACACAAACATATTTTCTGAACCATTGGAGAGTAAGTTACATAAGTCCTAGCCCTTTACCCTTAAATATTTCAACATGTATCTCCTAAGAAAAATGACATTTCTTACGCAACCACAATACAGTTACCAAATTCAGGCCTGGTGACAGTGATGCAATGCTATTATTTAACATACAGTCCACTTTCAAATGTCCCTGATTGTCCCAATCTGCCGGGACCACACTTCACATCTGGTGTCAGCTCTCCTCAGTCTTCTTTAATTCAGAACCATCCTCAGGCTTTCGTTGTTTTTCAAGACCTTGATATTTTTGAAGAGTCTAGATCAGTTGTTTTGTAAAATGTTCCTCATCTTTTTCTCCCCGTTTCCTCCCAATTAAACAAGTCAACTACATCCATTATATATATTTGGACAACACAGAAAAGTAAATAAGAATTGCCCCAGTTCCTACAATGCAGGAATAGCCCCGTAGATACTTCCTGTACTCATGGAGTAAGCTGACTCGCTTGTTCTGTGCGCTCTGTGCACACGAACTCAGTCATCCCAGGAGGCAGGTGCTTTTGTTCTCTCTTGAGTGCCTTGCGAAAGATCATACAGTCCATAGGATTTGATCCTGAAGAGTCTACTCCAAAACCCATGCACTTGGCCTTTATGCTACATACACTACTTCTCAATAATGGCCAGCCACGTGCCTGAGTGTGTGTGTGTGTATGTGTGTGCACGCATGTGTGAGAGTGTGTGTGTATGCGGGTGTGTGTGTGTGCATGTGTGTGTGCGAGTGTGTGTGCGTGTGTGTGTGTGGACGCGTGTGTGAGAGTGTGTGTGTGAGAGTGCATGCGTGCGTGTGTATGTGTGCACGCGCGTGTGTGAGTGTGTGCACGTGCGTGAGTGTGTGTGTGCGAATGTGTGTGTGTGAGAGTGTGTGTGTGTGCGCGCGCATGAGTGCACATCAGGATGCTTCAGCTTCTGTCCTTCTGAGTTTCGCTCTTGTCCAGGCTGGAGTGCAATAGTGCCATCTTGGCTCACTGCAACCTCCGCCTCCCAGGTTCAAGCGATTCTCCTGCCTCGGCCTCCCAAGTAGCATTTCAGGCAGGGTAATTCTCTGCTGTGGGAGTGCCCTGTGTGTTGTAGGATGGTCAGCAGCAGCCTTGTCCTCTGCCTAGTGCATGCCAGCAACAATCCCCAAAATAATGATACCAAGAATGTCCCCTGGGGAGCAAAATCACACCCAGTTGAGAACCACCGTGTGTGTGTGTGTGTGTGTGTGTGCGTGTGTATGTGTGTGTGTGTGTGTGTGTGTAGCCAGGTGATGCGTATTCCCTTCTGAAATCGTTCCCAGTGATTGATACTCCATGGTCACTTTCGGGTCCTTCCATTTTCTCCTCTGGCGTCTTGTCTAGTGGCTGCCAGGTGTTCCCTGTGAAGGGATTCGTGGATCGACAAAAATAGAAATCTATTGCGGTAGCTACCTTCTATTGCTATACAACAAAGTACCACAAATTTCGTGGTATAGAACCACCCCCATTTATGAGCTCCTGGTTCTGCAGGTCAGAAGTCAGGGCCCAGCGTGACTGAGTTCTGTGCTCAGAGTGTCGGACGCTGAAGGAAGGTGGCAGCCAGGCTGCACTCTCACCTGGAGGCAGGGGAAGGAATCTGTCCCCAAGCTCATTCTTGTTGGCAGAATCCGGTTCCTTGCATCTGCAGGACTGAGGTCCCCGTTTCCTTGCTGGTGGTCTTCTGGGGCCCCTCTCAGCTCCTAGAGGTCACCCACATTCCTTTTCACATGGTGTCCCCCAGGCTGGAGTGCAGTAGCACCATCACGGCTCACGGCAGCCTCAGGCTCCCTGGCTCAGGTGATCCTCCCACTTCAGCCTCCTGAGTAGCTGGGACTACAGGTGTCTGCCACCACACCCAGCTAATATTTTGTATTTTTGGTAGAGATGGGATTTTGCCATGTTGCCCAGGCTAGTCTTGAATTCCTAGGCTCAAGTGACTCACCCCCTCAGTCTCCTAAAGTGCTGGGATCACAGGTGTAAACCACTGCCCAGCCAGGTCTGCTTTCAGAGGGCTCACGTGAGCAGGGAGGCCCACTGGGATTATCTCCCTTTGTACAGTGGACTGCACCATCTAACACGGTGTGTCACGGAGTAAGTCATCAGATCCGCAATCCCAGCATTACACTGGGTACATACACCAGGGGTGGGGGATCTTGAAGACATCATGAAATTCTGCTTAATGATGACCAAAGGGCAAGAGAGGTGTTTCTGGGACAGGACATGGAGCCAAGGGGTAGTAGGCCAGGTTGGGTGAGCAGGAGATGGAGGCCTGACCCCACCTCTGAGAGGGTCCCACTATATTCCTGCCCTCAGGGACACCCCAACACCTACTTCTAGGAGCAAGAATGGTGCCTGGGCAGACTCGGGGGGGTTCTGGCCTCCAATCTCCTTACAGATGGAGCGTCACCATGTCTGTACTTAAGGGCAGAGTGAAGAAGCTGCAGCTCAGAGGAATGTGGCGGATGGGCCACAGGGCAGGGAGGGAGACTGAGTGTCGGCAGACAGGTGGGCTGGGGGACCACCATGTACCACCCCAAGCGACCTACAAAGAGACTCTAATTTGGGGGGATGGAGGAAGGAGGTGTTAGCCCAGCAGAGGGGACAGGAGGGTGGCCTTGGGCACGATGTCTGACTCCTCCTGAGGTGTGGGAGTGAGAGTCTAGGCCAGAGGCCAGAGGAGCTGGGCTTGTTGAAGATGGGCTGGGCTCTGTGCCCTGGTGGCTGAGGGTGACACACAGTTGGAGACAGAATTACCCTCCAGCCCCCAGCCTGTGAGCCCATGGTGAGGTTCAGGGCCGCGGGGATCCTGTAGGGCGAGGCCAAGGCAAGAGAGAGGCAGCTGGAGCAGAACTTGGGCAAGCTCATTCTTGCACACACAAGACACACTCCAGAGCCCGCTGGAAATGCAGAGGGGCCATGTGCACGGCAGCAGCCTGCACTCACACAAGGGAGGCTAAGACCATGCACCTCACTTGTACTCTCAGGCTGCTGAGGGTGCAGGACAATGAGGTTACACTCGCCATTTCATTAGTGTAGGGCAAGGGGGACCCCTGCACCCTACAACGGACCCCTCCTAATGTTGTCACCACAGAAGGCTATTGCTCATGTGACAAATACTAACCATTTCCTGTGGAGTCAGGCAAAGGCTTGGGCCCTCCAACAAGTTTAGGGTAAACCGTGCACCCTGCACTCAGTGGCAGCCCCAGCCTCAGCAGCCCCGGCAAGGCAGGGCCAGAGCTGCAGGGACTGAGACATACACACAGAAGACTGGCAGGTGAACTAGAGCTTTTACTGAAAGTGCTCAGAGACCTGTAAGTCTCAGCTCTGCAAAGCACCGTGCGGTTATATGTGTACATCACCCTGATAAATGTGTAAGCCTGTTCCCCAGACTGCAGAGCAGCAAAGGGGCTAGGAAGGGCTGGTAAGCTTCAGGGCAGAGATTAACTTTAGCCTGCAACTGGGGAAGAGGCTCTTGAAACCCTCTTTCTTGGCCGGGCGCGGTGGCTCAAGCCTGTAATCCCAGCACTTTGGGAGGCCGAGACGGGCGGATCACGAGGCCAGGAGATCGAGACCATCCTGGCTAACACAGTGAAAACCCGTCTCTACTAAAAAAATACAAAAAACTAGCCGGGCGAGGTGGTGGGCGCCTGTAGTCCCAGCTACTTGGGAGGCTGAGGCAGGAGAATGACGTAAACCCGGGAGGCGGAGCTTGCAGTGAGCTGAGATCCGGCCACTGCACTCCAGCCCGGGCGACAGAGTGAGACTCCGTCTCAAAAAAAAAAAAAAAAAGAAACCCTCTTTCTCCACTTTTCCACCCGCTCGTCCTTGCAACTTCAAGTGGCTAGAGTGTAGAAAGGGCACAGTGTTAAGATTCAGAAGGCCCTGGCCAGGCACGGTGGCTCACACCTGTAATCCCAGCACTATAGGAGGCTGAGGCGGGCAGATCATGAGGTCAGGAGATCAAGACCATCCTGGCTAACACAATGAAACCCCGTTCTACTAAAAATAGAAAAAATTAGCTGGCGAGCATAGTGGTATGCGCCTGCAGTCCCAGCTATTTGGGAGGCTGAGGCAGGAGAATCGCTTGAACCTGGGAGGTGGAGGTTGCAGTGAGCCAAGATCACGCCACTGCACTCCCACCTGGGCAACAGAGGGAGACTCTGTCTCAAGAGAAAAAAAAAAGATTCTGAAGGCCCAGATTCTCATTCAGTCTGGGCTACTTCAAGCAGTCACCGGACATTCTGGGCCTCAGGCTGTTTCTCACTGGAATTTGAAAGTAGCTAAGATTCTGACACAGTCGCCTCCAAGCTGGGCCATGTTCCGGCTGCCAGATGCCCTCAGAGCCCTCTAGGGCCCAGCAATCTCCTCAGAGCCATCACCCAAGGGTCACAGCTGCTGCAAGAGAGAGGCTTCATGGTGTGGAGAGGACACTCTTCTTGCCAGTGTGGGAGACCCAGCATTCAGAAGAACTGTCCTCCTCAGTTCCTAACCTTGTGTTGGCAAAACTGATTTGTTGCCCAAATCTCATGACTGCGAGAACAAAAATCTGTGCTGATATGCAAACTCTCTCAGTGGAAAGAATGAACCACTCCTCATCCCAGGGAGAAACCTATGTGTTTTGGTTTTTCCCAGCCCGATTTTTCTGTCATATTTGGAGAAAAATTCCTTTAAAAAAAATATATCGGCCGGGTGCGGTGGCTCATACCTGTAATCCCAGCATTTTTGGGAGGCTGAGGTGGGTGTATCACTTGAAGTCAGGAGTTTGAGACCAGCCTGACCAACATGGTGAAACCCCCTCTCTACTAAAAATACAAAAAATTAGCCAGGCATGGTGGTGGGCGCCTGTAATCCCAGCTACTCGGGAGGCTGAAACAGGAGAATTGCTTGAACCCAGGAGGTGGAGGTTGCAGCGAGCTGAGATCATGCCATTGCACTCCAGCTTGGGTGACACAGAATTAGACTGTCTCAAAAAAACAAACAAACAAACAAACAAACAAACAAAACTCTCAAACATAGTTTATTATATAGGTGAATCCTGGTCCCTGTGATGGGCTTATTGGTAGGATTTCCGGTAGCAAGCATAGGTACCAGGGCCTCCAACGTTTTTGGATTTGCAGCAACAGGGGTCAGCTACTGACAGGGTCCAGTCATGCTGGATGAGGATGCCTCTGGTCCTTTTGGAAGCCTCATCCATTTATTTCCGGTAATAGGCCACTAAGGCTTTGGAGATGGACTGACGGATAGCATAAATCTGGGTCACATGACCACCACCCTTCACACAAACATGGGTGTGTATGTTAGCAAATCGCTCCTTGCTGAGAAGCAGAACTAGTTCCAGCAGCTTAAATTGCAGTGCTCGGCTCCATCATCTCCAGGGGCCACCCATTCACCTCGATGAGGCCACTGCCATGTTTGCAGTGGACTGAACGGACTGCAGCTGGCCCTTGGATGGCATGGCCAAGAGCACAGATAAGAGCGCCTCACTACAAGGCACTGCAAGCAGAAAAGGCACCTCTCTTTTTTTTTTTTTTGAGATGGAGTCTCCTGTTGTCCAGGCTAGAGTGCAGTGGTGCGATCTTGGCTCAGTGTAACCTCCACCTCCCGGGTTCAAGCTATTCTCCTGCCTCAGCCTCCTGAGTAGCTGGGATTACAGGCGCACGCCACCATACCTGGCTAATTTTTGTATTTTTAGTAGAGACAGGGTTTTGCGACATTGGCCAGGGTTGTCTTGATCTCAGGTGATCTGCCTGCATCAGCCTCCCAAAGTGCTGGGATTACAGGCATGAGCTACTGTGCCCATCCTTTTTTTTTTTTTTAAGTTGTCTCTAGGGACCTCGTAGATATTTTCCTAGACCAGGCCATGACAGGACCAAGCAGACCACTTAGAGGGGAGGTAAGGCCCCTTTCTGCTGGATGAGGGCAGCCTCTAAGGAGAGCTAGGGGGTACCTCAAGGTCCTGAGTTTGCAGGGAATTGATTTATGAACTGAAGAATAAAACACTGGGAGTCGGGGATGGCACGGTTTCTGAGATAAAAGGAAAATACTTGAACCCTCCACCAATCTGCCCTGGGCTCAGGCAGACAGGCAGAAAGTGAAACAGCAGAGAAACCAAAAGTGAAATGGTTCATTCAGATTTTATAACTTTCTCACCAAACTGCCCTACTCAGAAAACACAAAAGAAAAAAAAATTAGGACATTTTCAGTCTGGGGCATGACAAGATAAGGAAGCTGCCTGGAAGCTGGGTGCCAACTCCATGAATTTGGGGGAACTAATTGCTGGCCACTTGGGCCTCACCAGGGTGACACAGATACCTTCTTTCAGTCCTTTAAGCTCTTTGGAGAAAGTCAAGTGGCCATACATAACGACAGGGTCTGGGTTTCATTTATAAATAACCCAGGAACATTTTGTTGTTTTCAGTCTTCTAGGGCTGGGTTTTCCCAGCACACAGGGCTCTGGGGAGATGTGAAAACCATGGCACGTCAATGAGAATGCTGCCAGGGCGCCAGTTTGGAGCAGCCTCATTCAGACAACTGAACAACTACTTCATTCAGGATCCTCGGCCGTGGGCCCTTCCCTAGATCAGCCCAGAAGCTGCATCTCCGGGGTGGATCCCTAACAGTGCTGAGTAGGAGGCAAACCCTTTGGCTTCTAAGGCTGACCCAGGAAGTCTGGACTGGGCCTGCCGGAGGCTCCTTGTCACCAATTGACACACAGCCTCTGGTGACAGTTCTGCCTAGGAGCCTCAGTATCTTCTTTTGGGAATAACACACACACACACACACACATCCACACACACCCACAAAGGTGTCAGTAGCTTGTGCGCTTTACTATGATGAAAAGAATGCTACTGAAATCTCAAATCAAATAAAAACACTAAGTCAGGGGCGTAAGATTGCAGGCAGGGCTGGAATTACTTATCTGCTCTCCAATGGTTGGAGAGCAAGAGGGGAGGACAAAGGAACTATCTATTCCCTCCGAAGGGATCTTACAAGCGGTGGGCGAACAAACCTCTCATCATGTCCTCTCTAGATTCCAGTGTCCTCTCTAGATTCCACCTGACTCAGCTCCCCTGAGATATCCCCCATTCTCAGATTTGAGTTCCTGCCTCTTCCTCTTAGCCTACCAGCCCGAGTTATTCCCTGACATAGGCCCCTAGCCCTCCAGGCTTCCACATCTCCCAGAATCGAGAAAGTTGAGAAAGTTGGACCCAAGGCTTTCAAAGTCGCAGGTTCAATTCAGAACTCTTTCAGAGCCCCCAGGGTCCTGCTCCCACAGGTTGGTGTCTTGATACTGGTTACATAACAATCAGTCCCCGAAGTTCTGACATCACCCACTGAAAATTCTCACCAGCCTGGACAGCCAAAGGGGTCTGTGTGTGGCCGGGGAGGATGGCGGGGGAGTGAGCCCCATGGAACAGCCAGGAACTGGTAAGGGGAGGTAGGCATAGGTCCCAGTAAAAGATGGTAAATGATGGTGACCTTGAGAGGAAAGCGGAAGTATTTGGGTTTTTAAATTTCCCCCTAAGTTCCCACAAGATTTCATTGTTGCACCCACACTTCCCCACTTCCCCGCATAGGGAATTTTCAATTTCACTTCCCAAAACGCAAGTGACCAGAGGGCCTCAACTTCCTCATGTCCTCCTGCCCTGCCCCAGCTGTAACCTCTGTGGGGAAGCCTTCTCTTCTCCCGCGCGCGTCCGGTGTCACCCATGTCCTCCCCCGCTTGCGTCCCTCTCCCACTCCCACCCCTTCGGCCTGAGGGGAGGTCAGGCCTCTCGCTGCCCGTCAGTTTGCCCGTGTGCCCGCTTCTCCTTGCCCATTTTTATTTCCCCAGTCACCGCCCCGCCCCGGATTCTCTACTCCCTCAGCTTGCTCTGCTACCACTTTCCTGCCTCTCCCTCTCCCAAAGCAGATAAAAGATGAGGGGACAAAGACTGTGTGTGTCTGGGAAGCTGGGCAGAGACGAGTAGGTGCCGCGGGGGTACTCCGATGATTCCGGGGATTCTGAGCCAGCGGGAGGACGGCACGTGGGGAACGGCGGGCGCGGCGCGTAGTCAGGGAACCAAGGCACTGGGCACTGGGTGTCTCGTGGAGCCATCCCGCGGGGGTGTGGGGGGTCCACGGTGCTGGAAGGCGCGCAGGCCCACGGACCGTCGCCGCCTGACGCCTGCTCCTCGCCTTCCTAACCGCAGCACTTTCGCGAGCCTCCACACGAGGGGCGGGGCGAAACAGGTACGGTTGCCACGGCACCCGGACCACAGCCTCGCGAGATTTGGAATCAGCCAATGGGAGGTGGGGGAGGGGAAGACGTGGCACAAGTCTAAGGGGCGGGGCCGGGAGGGGCTCCTCCCTACCTCTCCCAACTGCGCCCTGCCCCCGCCGCGGCGGCGCGAGCCGCCCCTCAGGGACTGACCCTATAAAGGCCGCTCCGCGAGGAACGCGCTCCATTCGGCAGAGGGCGCTTCGGCTGGCTGGGCTGTGCGCCTGCGCAGTGTGGGTCGCTTCTCGTCCCCTGCCCTGGCCTGCGGCGCCTCGGCTCCGCGCCCACGCCCCGCTCTCAGCCGCCGCTCTGCCCCGCAGCAGCCAGCCCCGTGTCCGGCAGTATGTTCAGCTGGGTCAGCAAGGATGCCCGCCGCAAGAAGGAGCCGGAGCTCTTCCAGACGGTGGCTGAGGGGCTGCGGCAGCTGTACGCGCAGAAGCTGCTGCCCCTGGAGGAGCACTACCGCTTCCACGAGTTCCACTCGCCCGCGCTGGAGGACGCTGACTTCGACAACAAGCCCATGGTGCTCCTCGTGGGGCAGTACAGCACCGGCAAGACCACCTTCATCCGGCACCTGATCGAGCAGGACTTCCCCGGGATGCGCATCGGGCCCGAGCCCACCACCGACTCCTTCATCGCGGTCATGCACGGCCCCACTGAGGGCGTGGTGCCGGGCAACGCGCTCGTGGTGGACCCGCGGCGCCCCTTCCGCAAGCTCAACGCCTTCGGCAACGCTTTCCTCAACAGGTACCCACCCATCACTCCAGGGGGCGGGGGGCGCGGCCGGGGCACACACCGCACTGGGAGCCTGACCCTCCCGTGGCTGTCGCCCCGCCGTCCTTTGTCTCCGAGGCCCCAGTGAGACCCTCAGTGATCACTCCCTGGTCCAAGGGCCCTGCCGCTTCCCAGAGAAAACCCGCCGGTTTTCTAAGAGTGGGCGTTGCCCGCTCCCCCAGCTTCTGTTGTCCCCAGAATCTTCCAGGTTAACCACCGAGCCCTCCTGCAGATCCCAGCCCCACTCCCCTCAGAACCAGGGCCGCGGTGGGAAGCTGAGCCATTCCTGGGCTCCTTTTCTTGGTCTCCACCTCCTTCCCGCAGACTGGATGCACCTAATTCATGGAAATCAACCCTCCCTTCCCTGTCTCCTTAAGTGTCAATAGCAAAACACAATGAAACTTTTAGTCATTCCCTTTTCTGGTGCGGGGTGGGTCTGCTCTGCCTCCCCTGGGAGGGTGGTTTTGTGTAGGAGGGAGGAGGAGGATCTACTGTGGCTTGCTGACTTTGGGGCAGCCCCTTGGAGGCAGGGGACAGTTGAGGTTTGAACACTTCTCCCAAAGGCAGCTCTCAAGAGGTCAGTGCTGCCTTGAGGGATTTCAGGAAGCAGGATGAGGTGGTGGCAGTGGGAGCCCTGCAATGAGATTCTGGCCCTAAGCCCTTCTGTGCACTGAGAGACAGAATCTGAGGTTCCTGCACCCGCTTGGACCTCATTTTCCCAGTGAAGTGGCCTCTGTACACGATTAGAGTGATCTCCAGGACTCTGCCTCTCTCAGTGCTGTGAGTGAAACACAGTGCCCCCGCCCCTCAAGGAGTGCAATGGCCAGGCTCACTTTTCTCCAAAGAAACTTGAGACATCCCGGTCCCAACCCCCAGGCATACCAAAGTACTTCATACGAAAGGACTACCTACCAAAGTACTTCACAGACCCTGCCCTCCCTGCCGCCCACATTCACGGACTCCACATGCCTTTCAAATTCTGCACCAGGGAAGCGCCTCTGAAGGAATCTTTGAATCCTGCCTTCCAGGTCGCCGCCCTGCGTGGTCACATTCCTTTCCAGATGCCATCTAGCCGTGCAGGGCAGCTTGCCCTAGAGCCAAGCCGGTGGCCAGGCCTACTCCATGCACAGAGCTGACCTTCAGCAGGGTCTGTTGCCACTTCCAGTCATTTCAGACCGCCCTCCTGTTTTGTGGACGTTGATGTTTGTCTATCAAGGTCAGGTTGAGTGCAGCTCTTTGGGCTAGGGGCCCTGAAGAGGCAGGGTCCTCTTGCTCTGACCTTACCTCGTTTCAAGATTTGTGCTTTGCGCACTGGTAGAGAAGTGATTAGCTGAAACCATTAGCTGGTGGGAGCCATTCGACCCTGTGAAAAGTTTGGCGGCTGTGCCAGAAAGTCCAAGTGTTCGGTCTCTGCTTCCATGCAAAACTTTGGGAAACCGTGGGAAGGGTCACTGCCCCCGCTGCCTCTGCTGTCCTGAGCTCTTCACTTTCCTTGTGAGGGCACACCTTTTTTGAAAGGAGAAACATGGCACAGGACCAGTTTTCTGAATTTGGAAGCCTAGAGTTTCAGAGCTGGAAGGATCTTAGACATCGTCTCCGCAGCTTCCACCTCACTGGTTCAGGAAACCGAGGCTCAGAGGGTCCAGCTGATTTGAGGAAGTCACCCCTTAGGTCAGCCAGCACTGACTGCCTGGTTTTTGCGCAGCCAGTTACTGCCTTCTGCTGCTTCTACCTGAAAAAGAGCAATTCAGGATTGCTTTGTCCGAGACTGGTGCTTTGATGACTTTGGTGCCACAGGATCTGAGAGGTGGCACACGTTTATTTCCTTCTTGCTGCCACCTCATCTCCAGAGGATCCCTGATCACTGATGGCCTTGCTGAAAGGGCCCTGTCAGCCCGCGCTGAGGCCCCGAGCTGTGTCAGGATGTGTAGTGTGGGGAGTGTGCCCGGCGAGGAGGGTGCAACAAAGGGGGCTTTTCTCTGGCTGATACAGCCTCTCCCGGCTGAGTCTTAAAGAGACTCATTGAGTCGTGAACTTGACTTTCCGACCTTTTTCCCATATGTGGCTGCTCTAAGAATAAAATCAGCTGGAGCAGACCAAGGCAAGGTGCAGTCAGGGTGTCGTAAGAGTGTCTTGCGAAAACTCATTGCATAACTGGGACTGCCACCTGTGCGTCCTTGGTGAAATGGAATCAGAGGCATCTTTGCTGCTTGCTGCCTTTCTTGTTTTCTGCCATATACCCTGGGCTCTGCAGAGCAGCTGGTTTCTGGGTCCTGTAGATATTAACTTGCTTTCTGGGCTCATTTATGAGGCATTTTTACGTATGTGACTTGGCTTCCCATCCTTCTATTCTGTAATCATCTCTCCAGCGCCTCCTGTCCCCAGCAGGAAGGCCAGGCCTGACCTGCATGCATTGCTGCTGGCACTGGGAGAGTGAGGCCCACATTTTGCTCGCCCTGTGGGTCAGCTGGTCTTGCTCCACTGCTTTACAGAGCACCCCTTGCCCTGGCCAGCTGCCCTCTGCCTGCGGGCCCCTGGTTGCTGGGGGATGGGGCCAAAGGGAGAAGCTGATTGGCTGGGAGTCCTCCCCTCTGTTGGAAAGGCAGCTTCAAGTCTGTGTCCTACAGATAATAGGTCAGTCTTTTCTTTGCTCTCACTACATTTTTCAGAGAAGTTTTTTTTTGTTTGTTTTTTGAGACAGAGTCTCGCTCTGTTGCCCAGGCTGGAGTGCAGTGGCACACAATCTCGGCTCACTGCAACCTCCACCTCCTGGGTTCAAGCAGTTCTCCTGCCTCAGCATCCTGAGTAGCTGGGATTACAGGCATGTGCCACCATGCCCAGCTAATTTTTTTATTTTGGGTAGAGATGGGGTTTCACCATGTTGGCCGGGCTGGTCTTGAACTCCTGACCTCAAGTGATCCGCCCACCTTGGCCTCCCAATGTACTAGGATTATAGGCGTGAGCCACCATGCCTGGCCTTTCAGAGAAGTTTTTTTTTTTTTTTTTTTTTTTTTTAATTTTTTTTTTTTTTGAGACAGAGTCTCGCTTAGTCGCCCAGGCTGGAGTGCAATGGCGCGATCTCGGCTCACTGCAAGCTCCGCCTCCCGGGTTCACGCCATTCTCCTGCCTCAGCCTCCCGAGTAGCTGGGACTACAGGCGCCCGCCACCTTGCCCGGCTAATTTTTTGCATTTTTAGTAGAGACGGGGTTTCACTGTGTTAGCCAGGATGGTCTCGATCTCCTGACCTCGTGATCCGCCCGCCTCGGCCTCCCAAAGTGCTGGGATTACAGGCGTGAGCCACCGCGCCCGGCCCAGAGAAGTTTTTAAAGGAGCTTTTTCTGTGTCCAGTGAGGGATCCCTGCTCTCAACTGGGACTGTGCTTGCCTTTCTGGGCTGTTACAAGCTTAGTGCGAAACTCAGATGTGTGTCGCTAAGCCCTGGCCCACAAGTCGCCAGCCTCTCCATGGCCTTGTTCTTCCTGAGCCTGCTCCGACTTTCAGAGAATAGGGTGTCTGTGGTTCTCCGTCCCACCGTCTACCAGCCTGTGTGGTCCCCAGCTTTTGCCCGCCGTCCGTTTCAATTCCCTCACCCGAGCGGCTGGTTGAAAGGGCAGGGCTGGCCGTAGCAGTAGTAGGAAGGGGCCAGCTCTCTTCAATGTGGACATTTAGCCAAGTGGTGGAAAGATGGGATTTCAAGGTCCCAGTGTGACCTTCTGTCTCCCCTCTGAATTGAATGGTGACCTAGGCTTGCACAGTTTTCACTAGCAAGTCAGCAGCTTGAAAGTTGATCTCTCAAACTCTAGGGGAAAAGTAAATGTGAGGAAGTGCCGATGTGGGTCAGTTTGAGCCTGCTGGTTGCATTCCCGGTTGAGAAAGTCTGTACAATTTGCCGGCCACCCCTGGAAACTAAGACAATAGAAAACCACCTGTCAGTTCCCTGCTTCAGGAGAGGAAGCCACAGATGGAGCGAAGGAGTACAGAGAGCCCTTTGTTGTGTCCGGAGCAGCAATGACTGTGTCTTGATGCCTGTCTTCTGGCTCTTGCTCTCGTGTAGGTTCATGTGTGCCCAGCTGCCCAACCCTGTCCTGGACAGCATCAGCATCATCGACACGCCCGGAATCCTGTCTGGAGAGAAGCAGCGGATCAGCAGAGGTAAACAGCTCTGACTGCAGCTCGGCCGCTGGCTTTGTCACAGATCCTTCTCTCTAAGATCTGCAACCTGGTTCAGATGCTGCCTTTGAGATTTCTCCTTTTTTTTTTTTCTGAGACGGAGTCTTACTCTGTCACCCAGGCTGGAGTTCAGTGGCACGATCTCGGCTCTCTACAACCTCCGCCTCCCAGGTTCAAGCCATTCTCCTGCCTCAGCCTCTCGAGTAGCTGGGACTACTGGTGCCTGCCACCACGCCTGGCTAATTTTTGTATTTTTAGTAGAGATGGGGTTTCACTATATTGGCCAGGCTGGTCTCAAACTCCTGACCTCGTGATCTGCCCACCTTGGCCTCCCAAAGTGCTGGGATTATAGGTGTGAGCCACTGCGCCCAGCTGCCCTCAAGATTTCTTCCAGTCTCAGGCTTTCTAAAAAAAAAATGTGGCCGGGTGTGGTGGCTCATGCCTGTAATCCCAGCACTTTGGGAGGCCGAGGCGGGCAGATCATGAGGTCAGGAGATTGAGACCATCCTAGCTAACATGGTGAAACCCCATCTCTACTAAAAAATAGAAAAAATTAGCCGGGTGTGGTGGCGGGCACCTGTAGTCCCAGCTACTCAGGAGTCTGAAGCAGGAGAATGGTGTGAACCTGGGAGGCGGAGCTTGCAGTGAGTCGAGATTGTGCGACTACACTCCAGCCTGGGTGACAGAGCGAGACTCCATCTCAAAAAAAAAAAAAAAAAAAACGTGTCCGAGTAAGAACCCATTTTACATCAGCCTCCCATCTCCACAGTGCTCTGTGCACTGAAAGGGCGGGAGCTGCTTTCTTCCTTGGCTCCCTAGGCCCAGGCGATGGGAGCAACCACGGTGAGACTGCAGCCAATCTTGTGTGGCTGTCATACTTTTGAACCCTTGGGGCATGCTGGAAACAACAGGATCAGAATGGCCTTGGGCCATGCTGTGAGTGTGCAGGAAGCATTGCTGACTGTGAACAAGCCCCTGGTCCCCAGAGCTTATTAGCCTTAGTCTGTGTTTAAAAACCTTTGCCCCCCCAAAGCCATATACATTCCTCACGAGTCCAGCAGGACTGAGAGAGAGCCAAGCAAAAGGAGAAGCTGGTAGAAATTCATGGAACAGTTAGGGGCTGGTGGAAGTTTGCTTATATTTGTTTAGAGGTTGATAGCAGCCTCCCTGGCTGAGGCCTTCATGCTGTGCAGTAGTGCGCCATGCCCATTCCAATTGTGTAAACTCCTGCCTAGATTCTGCCAAGCTCTTTTGAAGATCTGTTTCAGGATGAGCCTGAACTGGGTCCTCCCATCTGTAACTGCCCCTTTTTCGCAGAAGGGTGGGGCACTTTGGGGCCTGATGCTTTCTGGGAGGAGCTTGAGGGTAGGCTGGTACCTGGCAGGTGGAGTGGAGTCTACAGCTCCAAATGTGAAAATGAAATAAGATCAA
Organism: Macaca mulatta; assembly: GCF_049350105.2. Classification (NCBI taxonomy): domain Eukaryota; kingdom Metazoa; phylum Chordata; class Mammalia; order Primates; family Cercopithecidae; genus Macaca; species Macaca mulatta. The sequence goes on from NC_133419.1 coordinate 9,520,718, forward strand.
ACTCAAAGAGGGGTTGAGGACAAGGGAGCAAGTTTGTTGATGATTAACTTGCAGATCTTTCCCGTGTCCCTTACCCTCTGGACTGGCCTGTGGTCCGTGAGCCTTGCAGTCAAAGCTGGCAGCTAGGATTTGGGGTGCACGTATCTCTCTGCTGGGGCTCTGAGGGCATGGGGACTCTGTTCTTGGAGCTGAGAAACCTTGCTTCTCTTTCCTTCCAGCCTTGCGGGCCTTGCCCGTGTGGGATTGCATCAGAGCGTACTGAAATCATTGCCCCTCATCTGGTTTCATAGCTGCCAGTTAAGCTGTTAGATTCTCCCACCCCTGGTGATGGTGACGCTCCTAGGAGTTCAAGGGAGTAGATTTGGAGACCCTTTCTAAAAGAAAAAAAATAAGGCGAGGGCTAGTATTTTTATTTCTTAGTGCTATTATTGTTCCAACCTAGTTTTAGTAAATACCTGATAAGCAAAAACCCTGTCGTTTGCCAAAGCAAGGTCAGAAAATCTGAATAAGTTACTTTTTTTTTGTTTTTGTTTTTGTGGGTTTTTTTTGAGACAGAGTCTTTACTGTGTCGCCCAGACTGGAGTGCAATTGTGTGATCTCGGTTCACTGCAACCTCCTACTCCCTGGTTCAAGCGATCCTCCTGCCTTAGCCGCCCAAGTAGCTGGGATTACAGGTGTGCGCCACACATGCCCGGCTAATTTTTATATTTTTAGTAGAGACAGGATTTCACCATGTTGGGCTGGCTGGTCTTGAACTCCTGACCTCAGGTGATCCGCCTGCTTCAGCCTCTCAAAGCATCATCACAGCCTTGAACTTTTGGGCTCAAGCGATCCTTCTACCTTAGTCTCCCGAGTAACCGGGCCCACCGGTGCGGGCCATCGTGCTCGGCTGGGGTTGTATGTCTTGTGTTGCTTGCCTTGACCGTTGCCCTCTGAGACACTCTCTCCCCACCGCTTACTCCCTCTGCTTCCTTTCCCTGGTAGGAAAGAGGCAGGCAGAGGTGTCTACACTGGCTGTCTCTGGGACAAGCACCAAAGTGTATGCTCCATATCAGTGGATCTGCAGACACAACATGGCATTTTGATTGGGAGCAAGGGGTGGATGTAGGTGTTGCCTTGTGGTCCCCGCCTTGGAGTTGCTTGTGCAGATGACAGGTTGGAGGAGCAAGCCAGCAGGACACAAGGCTGCTGTCAGTGTGCTGACCTGTTCTGCCTGTGTCGCCTCCCTGTCCCCTCCAGGCGCAAAGTGTGGCCCCTCTGCATCCCTGAGAGGCCAGGCTCCCCTATATCCACAGAAGGTCATCTCTAGCCATCATGGGCAGGAAGGAGCTGGTGGCTGAAAGAGAAGTACATCACTCTGATTGGAGGAGGGGTTTCCTGCTGTGAAGTAGCAGAAGATCAAACCGATTTTACTAGACCATTTCTTTTCCTCCATAGCCCTGGCGGCCTTGGTTTAGATGTGTCTTACTGAAAGTTACCTGATTAGGGTTTGAATGATGGTGTTGTATTGTCAGGAGAAAGCATCGCTCAGTACCTCTTGGAGGTGCTAGGTGTAAACTCCAGGATGAGCCCCACTAGGTGGACACAGGAGGAGTGGATTTCTGTTTCCGGAGGCCACGCCCATCAGTCATGGAAAGGCCCGTGTGACCTGTCCAGCAGAGGAAGTCGGAGTCAAGCAGCGCGTTCCCGGCAGGGCTGGCTGCCTACTACTGCCTTTGCTGGTGGCGTGAAAGGCAGGTGTTTCCCTTTCAGAAAGATAGGGCTGGCAGAGCACGCACATGGGCCCCAGTGTGACACGCCTCCCCTGTCCTGCCAGCGCGTTCCCTGGAAACATGTCCTTGTGGAGGCCGTGGATGGACATTGGGGTTGCTGATTTCATTTACTTCCATTTCCCACCCCGTCTGGCCCCTCCTGGCCTCTCCTGACTCTTTTTCCCCTTTCCCCATGGTCCTAATGTGTGCAGGAAACACGGTCTGGAAAGATAAGGTGGGCTGGTGCAGGCGCAAAGCGGTCAGGATGCAGCCGGGCTCTGTCAGGGATCCCTGAGGACTGCCTCAGGGACGAGAAGGGGGCCGGGTTGGGGTCTCTCGGGCTGCCCTTGCCTGTGTGCTAATCTGAGTGACTTTAAAGATACTATTCTCCTGTGTCAGCAGAGAAAGGTGGCCTCTGGGGGCTGCGTTCATTCTTGAGTGCTGCCTGTGTGACTGATAAGGGCACAAAGGGCAGCTGGGCCTGGCAGGGGTGGTGCCCTTGGCTCCAGGGGCTGCCGACCAATTGCGTGGTCCCGGCAGTGCCTGGATGCCGAGTCATCCCCTGGCGGGGCCTCTGTGGGCAGCCTGGCCAGTTCGTTCCCCATCGTGGTCACTAGGCAACTGTGAACAAAGCGGGAGTTTTTGTGCCTCAATCTCCCCATGAAAGCTGTATCGGCAGGGTAGTGTTGCTTCAACTTGCAGTAGCAGATCGGAGACCTGGCCAGCTTTGTGTCTGACTTTCTGCTGGCCACTGCCACGTCAGTGAGCTCCACTGAGTTATCACAGCTGCTGCATCTAGGAGGAAGCTCCTGCCTTTCAGAGGAGGAAGCAGGGGCTTAGGAAAGTTAAGTAATTGGCCTAAGATGACAGCGAGGCCAGCAAGTGTCGGCGCTAGGATTTGGACCCAGGCAGGGGCTGTGCTCCTGCTGTGGCAGAGCTGGGAAGGGCACCTTGGCGTGAAAGCTGTGGGTCCAGGAGTGCCGAGAGCTTGGGTCAGACAGATCTTTGCCCTGGTTGGGTCATTACTGTGGAGGTCTTCTCAGCCCTCCTGAGACACACAGAGGCCACCCTCTGTTTCTCTCCCGCCCAAGGTTAGACTCCAGTCCTGAAATGGACCTGAGGTCTGGGGCTTTGAACAGCAGTGCTGGTATTGTCTTCCCTGTTCCCTGTCTCCAGCCATAAATGACCCCTTGGGCTATCCAGGGAGCCTGGTGGCCTGGGCTCTCATTTGCCCTCTGGTGGTCTGCAGGCTCCCTCTAATCCTGGGAGCTATCCTGATCCTTAGTTGTTGGATGGGGCCTTCCTGCCCACACTCCCACCTGTGTGTCCTGAGCCCTCTGGCCCAGAGGCGGGCCTGCATCGTGGGCCGCCCCCACTTGCTGCCGACACCTCCTGAGGTGGAGATGCCGCTGCCAGCAGCCCCCCCAGGCTGGGGTTTCACCAGGGTGCTCCGAAGACCATCAAATGCTCCCAGGGGCAGCCCAAAGGCCGTGAGCCAGGCCAGGTGCTGTGTCCTTCTTGGATTCAGCATCCACAGCACAGGTAGATCAGAAGTTCAAGTCCCACATCAGTACTTGGGGAGCTGAGTGGCTGTAGGGAGTTGCCATAGTCCCTGAGAACTGCATCAGTCCATCAGGAAACAGCACAGCTGCTCCGGTTATTGTAGATTACTGGAATTTACATGTTAAGCTCTTGCCTTAGTGCCTGGTGTACAATTAAGTGTTCAAGTGTCAGCTGGTTCATAGTCAAGAGATTGAAAAGCCCAGGGCTTTCCAGACTATGATCTGAGTAACATCCTGGGGAGTATCAGGGCAGCGCTGACTCAGCCGGGGTTTCCCATTGGGTTCCAGGCCCTCCTTTGCTCTCAGCTCCAGGCCTCCCGAAACCCCCTGCTCGTCCCACCTGACTGCGGCCTCCCTCTGGGGCCCAGCAGGCCAGGATGCCAAGACAGCTTTTGGCCTCAGCCTCTGCTGGGGGTGTGCAGGCTCTGCCGCAGAGGAGGCGTACCAGGCGCTGCCTGCGCTCGGCACCTGTTCCCCAGGCTGCGCACTGGCGGTGGGCTGGGGAGCAGCTGGCCAAGCGCCTGCAAACATTCCGTTTATATTTGGGGGATGAGGCATTCTTCATGCGTTTGAAGTCCTTGCCTACACACCCATCAGAATCTGAGCTTCTTAAGCCCAAAATACAAATCCTGCGAGTAAATAAGAGCAAACATTTACTCCTGCTTGCAGTGTGCCAGGCTCACTCCATCCTCCCGCGGCCCTCCGAGCTGGAAACCTACTGTCTTCATGTTACAGATTGAGAAGCTAGGAACCGAGGTTCTGAGAGCAGAGGCCTGCTGGGTCATACAGCTGGTTGTTGAGTAAAAGGTTCAGGATGGAAATGTGGGCCTGATTCCAGAGCTCCTCTGCCCCCTCCCGCCCCTCTTTTCTGCTCCTGTCTGATTTGCTGGGGTCTACGTTGTGTGTAGTGAAGTCCACCCTCCTCAGGTGCCCGGCTGTACAAAGCATTCCTGGACGGCCACCACCATGACACAGAGCATTCCCATTGTCCGAAAGTTCCCGTGCCCCTTAGAGTCACTCCTGGTCCCCAGGCAGCCCACTGACCTTTGCCTTTTCCGGAATGTACCTAAATGGAATCATACAGGATGAAGCCTTTTGCTTCCACCTTCACTTAGCAGGATGCTTCTGAGCTGCATCCATGTGTTTGAGAGCACCCGTGGCCCGCTCCTCTTTGTTGGGGGTCCTTGTCCCATCATAGGGATGCACCATCAGTTGTCATCCGTTCACCTGTCAGGGGCGCCTGGGTTGTTCCGCCTGGGGCAGTTTTGAGTCAAGTTCATGCTTTGTGTGGGTGTGTGCTGCTGTTGCTCTCAGGTAAAGCTGAGGAATGGAGGCACCTCTGTGCTCCCCTGGAAAACCCTTCCCGAGGAGCGTCAGCCTGAGCAAGCCCAGGAACGAGGCCTCGGGTACGGATTCCTCTTAGTTCCTGGATCTCTGTTTTGTTTTTCTGGGCCCAGCGCGCGTTGGAAACCTGTGTGATGGAGAGCTAGGGCGAGAAATACTGAAGCCCACGCAGCTTGAATGACAGGAAACAAAAGTTGATTGAAGACAAACCCTCTATTGTTTCATGTTCTAGAAATCTTTGGAATGTATAAAGCAGCTTTTCCCCCTGCGGCTGGAACTACCTGTGTTTTGGAGGCTGCTGGGGTAGGGCAGGGAGGCCTGAGAACCTCCCTTTTCCCCTTCTGCACTGGCGGGAAACATGGTCCGGCTGTTGTCAGAAAGGCAGATCCTCTGAGGCCAGCGCCTGGAGAGAGGACCCCAGAGCCACAGTGGCCTGGAGGAGGCTGGGCGGGATGTGGGTCGCCATGAGAGGCACCTGCGTGCGCGCTACCCTGAGGTGCCACGCCTGGCTCAGCCTGGTTGCCTGGAGCCGCTCTGTTCTTTCGTCCCACACCCCCAGGACTTCTCATTTTCATTTTTAAAAATTGTGATAAAGTACACCTAACATATAATATTTACCATTTTAATCTTTTTTTTTCGGGGGGAGATGGAGTTTCACTCTTGTTGCCCAGGCTGGAGTGCAATGGCGTGATCTTGGCTCACTGCAGCCTCCGCCTGCCAGGTTCAAGTGATTCTCCTGCCTCAGCCTCCCAAGTAGCTGGGATTACAGGTGTGCGCCACCATGCCCGGCTAAGTTTTGTATTTTTAGTAGAGACGGGGTTTCACCATGTTGACCAGGCTGGTCTCGAACTCCTGACTTCAGGTAATTCGCCCACCTTGGCCTCCCAAAGTGCTGGGACTGCTGGCATGAGCCACCGCGCCCAGCATTTTTTTTTTTTTCCCCGAGACAAAGTCTTGCTCTGTTGCCCGGGCCGGAGTGTAGAGGTACAATCTCAGCTCACTGCAGCCTCTGCCTCCTGAGTTCCAGCGGTTCTCCTGCCTCAGCCTCTTGAGTAGCTGGGATTACAGGCGCACAGCACCACACCTGCCTAATTTTTGTATTTTTAGTAGAGACGGGGTTTCACCATGTTGGTCAGGCTGGTCTTGAACTCCTGACCTCAGGTGATCAGCCTGCCTTGGCCTCCCAAAGCACTGGGATTACAGGTGTGACCCACTACACCTGGCCTCATTTTAACCACATTTTTTGGTCATGCACCCCAGAAAAGTAGATTTTAACTATTTGTAGGTATGCATTTCACTGACATTTAACACGTTCTTCATTGTTCAGCTGTCACCACCATCCAGCTCCAGAGTTCTTCAGTTCCCAAAGGGAAACTCTTCCTGCTCCACACCAGCTCCCCTCCCTGCTCCCCGCAGCCCCTGCACTCCCCATTCTATATTCCTTTTTCTGTGCACTTGATTTCTCCTGGTATCTCCTGTGAGTGGAATCCTACAGTGCCGTATCCTTTTGTGACAGGATGTTTTAAAAAAAACTTTCATTTGGCCGGGCGCGGTGGCTCAAGCCTGTAATCCCAGCACTTTGGGAGGCCGAGATGGGCAGATCACGAGGTCAGGAGATCAAGAGACGATCCCGGCTAACACGGTGAAACCCCGTCTCTACTAAAAAATACAAAAAACTAGCCGGGCGAGGTGGCGGGCGCCTGTAGTCCCAGCTACTCGGGAGGCTGAGGCAGGAGAATGGCGTAAACCCGGGAGGCGGAGCTTGCAGTGAGCTGAGATCCGGCCACTGCACTCCAGCCTGGGTGACAGAGCAAGACTCCGTCTCAAAAAAAAAAAAAAAAAAAAAAAAAAAACTTTCATTTTAGGTTCAGGGGTACATGTACAGATTTGTTATACAGTTAAATGGAGTGTGGTGGGGTTTGGTGTACAGATTATTTCATCACCCAGGTAATAAGCATAGTATCTGATAGGCAGTTTTCTTTTCTTTTTTTTTGTTTTGGAGACAAGGTCTCGCTCTGTCACCCAGGCTTGGAGTGCAGTGGCATAATCACAGCTCACTGTAGCCTCAACCTCCCAGGCCCAAACAATCCTCTTACATCAGCGTCCCAAGTAGCTGGGAATACAGATGCGTGCCACCACACCCAAATTTTTAAAATTTTTGTAGAGAGGGGGTCTCGCTATGTTGCCCAGGCTGGGCTCAAGCAGTCCTCCTGCCTCAGCCTCCCAAAGTGCTGCAATTACAAGCGTGCACCACCATGACCAGCCTGCTAGGCAGTTTTTCTGCCCTCACCCATTCCACCCTCAAGTAGGCCCTGGTGTCTATTGTTCTCTTCTTTGTTGCAATGTGTACTTGATGTTTTGTGCCCACGGGTAAGTGAGAACATGCGGTATTTGGTTTTCTGTTCCATTGTTAGTTTGCTGAGGATAATGGTCTCCAGCTCCATCCGTGTTGCTGCAAAGGTCATGATCTTGTTCCTTTTTATGGCTGCGTAGTATTCTATGTGGTATATGTACCATGTTTTCTTTATCCAGTCTACTGTTGATGAGTATTTTGGTGGATTCCATCTTCACTATCATGAATAGTGCTACAATGGACATGTGTGCATGTGTCCTTATGGCAGAATGATTTCTATTCTTTAGGGTTTATGCCTAGTAATGCGATTGCTGAGTCGAATGGTAGTTCTGTTTTAAGTTCTTTCAGAAATTGCCAAGCTGCTTTCCACAGTGGTGGAACTGGTTTACATTCCTACCAGCAGCGTATAAATGTTCCCTTCTCTCTACAACCTCACCAGCATCTGTTGCTTTTAGACGTTTTAATAATAGCCATTCTGACTGTTATGAGATGGTGTCTCATTGTGGTTTGATTTGCATTTCTCTAATGATTAGTGATGAGTATTTTTTCATATGCTTGTTGGCTACGTGTGTGTCATCTTTGGAAAAGGTGACAGGCTTATTTCATCACTTAGCATCCTGTCTTCCAGGTCCCAGGATTTTCTGAGCCAGAGCTTCCTGGTGGCTCATGATCCCTTATCAGAGGGGGCTCTGGCTTTTACTCACTAAAACCATTCCCTCTGCAGGCAGGCCTTTCTCTCCAGCCCACCAGCTTGGGCCATGTTTTCTGTGTCCTTTTGCTAGGTGTCAGTTCTGTCACTCCCACCGGGGCCTGAGCTAGTCAAGCTAACAGCAAGGCCCCTCCCTTGGTGGGTTCCAAAGCCTGAAGGCTTATTGCTTTGGGCAGTGCCAGGGGTGCTGGCAAGCCCTGTTCTGTACTTGTCACCAGCCGTCCAGCTCTGATCCAGAGAGTGGCTCGGTGCTCCTGCTGTGCGGGGTAGCCTTTGGCACCTCTTGAAACCCGGCGTCTTTAAGACTGAGTGAGGTGCTTTGAGGGCAGTGAGGGCCTGGTGGGCTAAGGAGCACCGGAGGGCCTGGTGGGGCTTGCAGTTACCTGGTCACATGCCTGCGTGGCACAGGCCCGAGTGCTGTGGTCCTTTTTGTCACCTGTGGGTGTGGCTGGCCGGTCACTGTGTTTCCCTCACAGCAAAAGCACATTTTCTGTAATAAACAGGAAATGTTATTCACCTGCAAAAAAATGGACTTACCTCTCTTGAGTCCGACTTGAGATGATGGCCAGTAACTGGGTTTTGGGGCAGGTGGGGCCGGGCTCCTTGACCTGAGGCAGGGAGTTTTGGAGTGCTCACTCTTCTTTCTCCTCTTTTTTCTCTCTTTCCCCAGGGTCCCCCAGCCATCCAGGGGGAGGCGGGAGTGGGGCCTTGCTGGGTGGAGTTTGGGAGGGTGACCTCAGCTCCCCAGGCGCCGTCCTGACTCCCAGGCCAAAGCTAACATGGGCTGAGCACAGCCCATCAGGGCGCCCTTATTCCCAAGAACTCAGTTTTGGCATCACAGCCTCCCCAGCTGTGTGAATTCTAGTTTCAGCTTGTGGCGGGCTGAAGACAAATGATTTGTCGAGGGGAGAAGTTGGGCCCCCTTTTTGCTGAGCGAGGAGCCTCAGTCCTTGAGTCATCGCCTTTTCAGTACTGACCTGCGTTCCCAGAGCTGGCCATAAAAGGCTGTGGGCTGCGGGCCCCAGGCAGGCCCTGCAGGCTCAGCTAGTGTGGCCTGGTGGCTCCAGGGGCAGAGGCGGCCTCTCCCTGCCCCTGCTTCCCTCATGTTGCCCTTGGCCTCTCTTTCTGGTTTTCTGCTGAGACTTCACCCTTTGGGCATCCCCTCCTGTGGAGCTCGGAGCCAGCTGCAGGGAGTCCGGGTGCCCGGGGCCTCGTACTTTGGAAGCAGGAGCCTGTGGTGGCATGAGGTGCCCTGGCGCGATGCCCTTCCACACCTTCTGGGCACAGGGAACCTGGCAGTTCTGCTGTCTCCGACCATCCGCCTAAGCCTCTGGAAGGCTGACCGGGCCTCCCTGCCCAGGCTGGAGGCCAGGACCCCGGCTTCCCTGCACTCTTGCCCTGTTGAGAAGCTTGGCCCTCAGGGCTGCTTCTGGTCCGAGAGCCCTATTTCCTGTTGGGCTGGGGCAGGGAATGGTCACACATCACCTGTGGAGAGGCTGCCGAGGCTGTGTGGCTGAAGCTGTGGATTTGGGATTTTCCTTACGTTTTGGTGACTTTGCTCAAGGATGAAAGTTCTTGACCGATGATGGGTCCCAGGCCGCTGTCCCCTTGTTCCCACAGAGCCCTGGCTTCCCCAGCCCCGGCCTGCGGAGAAGGCTGTCCCTGCCGGGTCCTGGGCTGGAGGCCCAGTGCTCCCACACGCCCTCCTCCCTGCAGTGCCGAGCGCTGGCCGAGGAATTGGTATTTAAATTTCACAGATGGACAAAGTAACTGAGAAGTTTAAGAAAAGAACTTCAGGTCACAGAGTCAGTGGCAGGGGGCGGGAGTGAAGTGCAGAGCCATCTTAGTGGCCTGAGTTCCTTCTGGGAGCACCAGGTGTGGGGAGGGGCTCCGCGCCCCTGTGGCTTTGGGCTCACAGATGGCGCCAAGCACGCTTGGGCCTGGGGCCGGGGCAGGCGGCGGGAGTGTTTATCCCATGAACGAGCTTGGCTCTGCACACCCGGTGGTGCCGTTTATCTTGGCGTGCTTGTGCATGGAGGCAGCCTCTCGGGAGCCTGGGCTGTGGACCTGCTTTCGCCCTGGAGGGCTTTGCAGGGTGGGAGCAGCGGATGCCACCAAGGGGGAGCCCGTGCGGTGGTGGAGTCAGCAGCAGCTCCCGCTGGGGTACGGCAGGGCTGCCCTCCCATCGCCGTGGGAGACCCTGTCCAGCTGCTGCTTTTCCCTCGGAGCTCCCACCTCGCTGCTGTTTTTCTATCCCGCTCAGTCTAGAGAGCGCCCGTGTCCATCCCCAGCTTGGTGAGAGGGTGGTGAGTGTTTTTCACGGGGATGCCAGGAGTGGGCAGTGGGGTGAGGACGGGTTTGGGTCCAAGCTGGGCGACTGTCAGACTGTTGTGTGCAGGAGTGGCTTCTCCCACTTATTTCCAGATCCTGACTGCTCTCTGGGAAGTACTTCGTGCTTCTGAAGAGGGCCGGCCTACATTTGGGTGGCCTGGGACCTGTGGGCAGACTGAGCCAGGGAGGTGGAGGCTTGCCCAGAATCAGGCAGAGAGGACGTGGCCCCTCGGGGGTGGGGCCCAAGCTCCCCAAGGACTCCGGGCCTTTGTTTCCACATGGCCCGCCTGTCACTCCTTACTCTTCCTAGACCGAGAAGGACAGAGGAAGGGGTGAGGATTTGTTTTGTTTTGTTTTGTTTTGTTTTTGAGACAGGGTGTCACTCTGTCACCCAGGCTGGAATGTAGTGGCATGATCACAGCTCACTGCAGCCTCAACCTCCTGGGCTCAGGTTATCCTCCTGTCTTCGCCTCCCAAGTAGCTGGGACTACAGGCCGGTACCACCTTTGCAGAGTCGGGATTTTGCTGTGTTGCCCAGGCTAAAGTGGAAATATTTTGAAGAGGCCTAGTTGTCATGTAGGATTTAAATTAAACCGCTGTTACAGAGACCCAAAAATCATTGGCTTAAGTCAGATAGCCGATAGTTTATGTGAAAAACAACAGTCCAAGGCCATTCTGAACATGCAGCTTTCATCTCTGAACCCAAGGTGCTTCCTCCAGCTCCTCCCATCACATCAGCGTCCCAGTCCTCAGGAGGGAGAAAACAACAAAGGGCTCATGCTCCTTTCCTTGTTCATTTCTGCTGAAGGAAGCTGGGAAGTGCAATCTCAAGCTGGGAGGCCATGAATCCAGCTGAAACTAGATAGTTATTTCTGGTTCCTTCCTTTAGGAGGAATTTCAGTTAGCAGTCTCTGCCACAGGCGACAGAGTTTGCTTTAATTGGCGGGCCTTAATTGGGCCATAATGGGTTGGTGGGAAGCAATCTAGAATAGAGTTTAGAATCCAGACACGGTGGCTCAGGCCTGTCATCCCAACACTTTGGGAGGCCAAGTCAGGAGGATCTCTTAGAGCCCAGGAGTTCAGCATAGACATAGTGCTGAACATACCTACAAAAATAAAAATTTAAAAATTAGCCAGACATGGTGGCACATGCCTGTAGTCCCAGCTACTCAGGAGTCTAAGGTGGGGGGATGGCTTGAGCCCAGGAGTTCAAGGTTCAGTGAGCCAAGATTGTGCCACTGCACTCCAGCCTGGGTGACAGAGCAAGACCCTGTCTCTAAAAAAAAGAATATAATTTTTTTAAAAAAAGAATATAGAGCCTAAAGCTGGAGTCTATCCAGTCCAACCACTTTGTTTTGGAGAAGTATTTAAGACCTAGGAAGGGAAGTGGTTTGTAGCATTTCCTGGGCTTCTTGTAGAGCAGAGGTCAGCAAACTTTTTCTGTAAGGGTCGGATAGTTAATACTTCCAGCTTTGCAGACCTTTCACAGCTTTGCAGTTTCTATCACAATGACTGAACTCTGCTGTGTTAGACAAAAGAAGCCATGGATAATACAAATGAGCATGGCTGTGTTTCAATAAAACTTTATTTATACAAACAGGTGGTGGGCCAGGTTTGATTCCTGAGCTGTAGTTTGCCAACCCTTGTTGCAGAAAATAAGTGAGATTCCTGCAAAATGGGGAGCCTGGCACATCAGCACTGAACAAGGAGCAGCTGCAGTTACTGTTGCAGGCACGTCTTGTCACTGCCTTCCCAGGGCACACAGCTGGCAGGTGGCAACACTGGAGTCTATGTTCTACCATCTGTGCTGTGCTGAGCACAGTGCTGGGTCTCCTCACTCTCGCCCTCGTCTGACCCACCTAAGAGCTTGCACTATGGGACGACTTTTGCATTAGCACCTGTTTATGCCAAGTGCTACATGGGTTGGGAGTGTTATGGTGGGGGCAGGAATAGGGGAGATAATCCTGCCCTCAGGGTGCTGTACTGTCTAGATGAGCACCTTCTAGGAATTTTTTTTTTTTTTTTTTGAGACAGAGTCTCGCTCTGTCACACAGGCTGGAGTGCAGTGGCGTGATCTCGGCTCACTGCAACCTCTGCCTCCCAGGTTCAAGCAATTCTCCTGCCTCAGCCTCCTGAGTAGCTAGGACTACAGGCATGCGCCACCACGCCCAGCTTTTTTTTTTTTTTTTTTTTTGGAGATGGAGTCTCGCACTGTCGCCCAGGCTGGAGTGCAGTGGCGTGATCTCAGCTCACTGCAGCCTCTGCCGCCCAGGTTCAAGCAATTCTCCCGCCTCAGCCTCTCAAGTAACTGGGATTACAGGTGCCTACCACCACGCCAGGCTAATTTTTATATTTTTAGTAGAGATGGGATTTCACTATGTTGGCCAGGCTGGTCTTGAACTCCTGACCTTGTGATCCACCCACCTTGGCTTCCAAAGTGTTGGGATTACAGGTGTGAGCCACTGTGCCTGGACTTTTCTTTTTTCTTTTCTTTTTTTCTTTTTTTTTTTTTTGTGTGACAGTTTCTCTCTTCTTGCCTAGGCTGGAGTGCAGTGGCATGGTTTTGGCTCACTGCACTCCTGAGTTCAAGCGTTTCTCCTCTCTCAGCCTCCCAAGTAGCTGGGATTAACAGGTGCCCACCACCACGCCTGGCTAATTTTTGTATTCTCAGTAGAGATGGGGCTTCACCATGTTGGTCAGGCTGGTCTCGAACTCCTGGCCTCAGGTGATCTACCCACCTCAGCCTCCCAAAATGCTGGGATTACAGGCTTGAGCCACTGTGCCTGGCCCCTTCTAGGACTTTTATTTTATTTAGAGATGGAGTCTTGCTCTGTTGCACAGGCTGGAGTGCAGTGGTGCGATCTCAGCTCACCACAACTTCCTCCTCCTGGGTTCAAGTGATTCTCCTGCCTCAGCCTCCCAAGTAGGCTAGGACTACAGGCTCGTACCACCAGGCATGGCTAATTTATGTATTTTTAGTGGAGACAGGGTTTCGCTATGTTGGCCAGGCTGGTCTCAAACTCATGACCTTGTGATCCTCCCACCTTGGCCTCCCAAAGTGTTGGGATTACAGGCGTGAGCCACTGCACCCGGCCTGTAGGAATTTTAAAAACTATCTCTGGCTGAGAAATACCAGGCCAGGTTGGAGATGAGAGCCATCAGAGCAGCAGGTCCCTTGGCACCCCTGAGCTCTCCCTTCTCTTCCCCGCAGGCTATGACTTTGCAGCCGTCCTGGAGTGGTTCGCCGAGCGTGTGGACCGCATCATCCTGCTCTTCGACGCCCACAAGCTGGACATCTCTGATGAGTTCTCAGAAGTGATCAAGGCCCTGAAGAACCATGAGGACAAGATCCGCGTGGTGCTAAACAAGGCAGACCAGATCGAGACACAGCAGCTGATGCGGGTGTATGGGGCCCTCATGTGGTCCCTGGGCAAGATCATCAACACCCCCGAGGTGGTCAGGGTCTACATCGGCTCCTTCTGGTCCCACCCGCTCCTCATCCCTGACAACCGCAAGCTCTTTGAGGCTGAGGAGCAGGACCTCTTCAAGGACATCCAGTCTCTGCCCCGAAACGCCGCCCTCAGGAAGCTCAATGACCTGATCAAGCGGGCACGGCTGGCCAAGGTAGACCCCAGGGTGAGGGGAGCAGCCTATTGCCAGGCAGGGCCGTGGGGCTCTGAGATAGGCACTCAGGGCCCCGGGATTGCCCGAGACCCATCCCAGCTCACTGCACAGGCGGACCTGTGCTGCGCTGTTTCCCTCTGCAGAAACCAGTCTTTGGTCAGCACCCGCGTGCAGCCTGCTCTTAACTAAGATTCTCCACCCGGCCTCCCTCTAAACCTGTTCTGTGTGTGGTTTATGCCCCATCTACTTTCAAGAAGGGTTTGACTATGCTTACAACACAGAAACAGCACACAGGAAGTTACCGCTGAAGCAAAGGAGGCAGCCTCAGAAATGGGGTGTTGGGGGATAGAGCTCTGAGGCTTGTTGGCTTCCCTCTAGGGTTTTTTGTTTTTGTTTTTGAGGCGGAGTCTGGCTCTGTTGCCCAAGCTGGAGTGCAGTGGCATGATCTCAGCTCATAGCAACCTGCACCTCCCAGGTTCGAATGATTCTCCTACCTTAGCCTCCCGAGTAGCTGGGATCACAGGCACACACCACTATGCCCAGCTAATTTTTGTATTTTTAGTAGAGGCAGGGTTTCACCATGTTGGCCAGGCTGGTCTCAAACTCCTGACCTCAGGTGATCAGCCCACCTCAGCCTCCCACAGGATTACCCCTCTGGGGTTTACTGGGCCTGAAGTGCACTCAGCACAGTGCTGGACGCTAGGGACATGGCGGGGAGTGACACACAGCCCATCTACTCCTCAGCCTTCATGGGGAAAGCAGAGCACACAAACAAAAACTAAACATCAGTTGTTTGTGTCGTCTTGGAGTGAGCACAGGCTGCTGCGGGAGCTGGCGCTAGGGGCTGTCCCAGTGGAGTAGAAGGGCTAGGGGAGGCCTGGCAGGAGCTGAAGCTTAAGCTGCCATAGGAAGCAGCTCGTGAGGAGACGAGGTGCCAGCCTACAGACTGGGAAGCACTGGGCACGGAAGCCAAGGTCACGCTGAGGCGGTGTCAGTCCAGCAGACCTCGCAGACCATCCTTACGTCTCCTGGCAGCCCAGGCCCGGTGGCACCTATCAGCAGCCTCTGAATGGCCGAAAGATTTGGAATCTCAGTGGCTGACCAAGTACTTGAGTGAGAGCCAGCGTGGCTGGGGCCAGAAATCAAAGGTTAATGCCACCGGCGGGCCCTTCCAACACAGAATGACAAACACATGCCCTTAGGGTGTCTGACTTTGGATAACACCCTATTGTGAGCCAGCCTAGACGAGTCACCAAGAGTGACAGTCCCGGCTGTGGTTGGGGTTGGCCCCGTGGACAGGAGTGTTTGACACAGATTGTCTGAACAGCTGAAAAGTGACCAAGCCCACACTTGTATCTTAGCAGGGCACCTAGCTATTCTTTCAGGCTCTTAGTACAGGGTTGGGCTGTTTAAGAAATAGGCTCCAGCCAGGCATGGTGGCTCACACCTGTAATCCCAGCATTTTGGGAGGCCAAGGTGGGTAGGTGGATGACCTGAGGTCAGGAGTTCGAGACCAGCCTGGCCAACATGGTGAAACCCCATCTGTACTAAAAAAATACAAAAATTAGCCGGGCATGGTGGCGCATGCCTGTAATCTCAGCTACTTGGGAGGCTGAGACAGGAGAATCACTTGAACCCAGGAGGCAGAGGTTGCAGTGAGCCGAGATAGTGCCACTGCCCTTCAGCCTGGGTGGCAGAGCAAGACTGTCTCAAAAAAAAAAAAAAAAAAGAAAAAAAATAGGCTCCAGCCAGGCATGGTGGCTCACACATGTAATCCCCGCACTTTGGGAGGCCAAAGCAGGAGGATCCCTTAAGGCCAGGAGTTAGAGACCAGCCTGAGCAATCTAGTGAGACCCTGTCTCTATTTAATTTAAAAATTAAAAAAAAAATTAAAAAATTAAAAGAAAGGCCCTTGCTGTCGCTCCCATCTCTAGGCCAGGCCAGAGCGTGGCTGGGGAACTGTCCTGCCTGCCGAGCCAGGCCCTTTGGTGATACGTCCCCAGTTCTTCAGTAAGACAGCACAGAGAGCAGGGTGCTTGCCCCCACCTCGTGGCATGCAGGGGGTACCAGGGCAGACCTTGTGTGGGCATTAAGGCTTCAGTGGCAGCTGTGCCTGTGGCCAGGGTCACAGTCCCCCGATCTCCAGAGTATAGCTGAGGACTGAGGATGGGCACTTCCTGGGGAGCCCATGCCCCTGCCTGCTCAGAGGCACGGAGACTCTGCAGGCATGGAGCACAGTGGCCCTCGTACCCACTCTGTCTCGAGGCCAGTCAGTCAGAGGGCATGTGGGTGCCACCCGGCCTGAGCAGTGAGAACTGACCCATCATCCTTTGCCACCACTGTCCTCCCCTTGTGTCGCAAGTACCCTGGGCCCCACCTCACCTGCAGATGAGGAATTCTCATTCCGGCCTGAACCTCCGTGAGCTGTGTGCACGGGCATGGGCCAGACGCCTGCTCTGGAGGACACAGGGCTGCGTGGTTTTCTTATTTTTAATTTTATTATGTTATTTTTTGATTTTTTGGAGACAGAGTCTCACTCTGTCACCAAGGCTGGAGTGCAGTGGCACGATCTTGGCTCACTGCAACCTCCACTTCCCAGGCTTAAGCCATTCTCCTGCCTCAGCCTCCTGAGTAGCTGGGATTACAGGCACCCACCACCACGCCCGGCTAATTTTTATATTTTAGTAGAGATGGGGTTTCACCATGTTGGTCAGGCTGGTCTCAAACTCCTGACTTTAGGTGATCCGCCTGCCTTGGCCTCCCAAAGTGCTGGGATTACAGGCGTGAGCCACCGCGCCCGGCTGGCTGGATATTTTTCTAGAGATCTCCCTTCTGGAGCCTCCCTGTGAGTGGAGTCAGCTTTGAGAGAGGAACCCATGCAAAAACCCAGGTGAGTGACCCCAGCCTCAAAGGACAAAGGACGTCCTGAGCTGATGGGTGTGGGTGTGGCCCTGACTGAGGCCCTCTCCTTGCAAGGCAGAGAGAACTCCCCTGCTCAGCCACCTTTGAGGACAGACAGGACAAGGGGCGGGCATGAGCCCTGCCTGTTTGTCTGTGAGACCGTGTGTGACCGCCAGGCCCTAGGCACACTGAGTCACCACGCCTGGGAAACTCTGTGGCCTCCAGTGTTGCCTCACACCTGCCACTTCCTTTTCCTGGAGTGAATGGTGCTTTCTGTGGTGACTCCCACCGGCCTGGGATCTGCCTGCCACAGTGTCCCTGGGAGACCCTAGATCTAGACCCACATGGCACGGGGCTGTCTCCCTCAGGCAGTTTTCAACCAGGCCCCCACCCAGGGCAGACAGGCTTAGGCTGAGTGGGGTAGTGGATGGGCTGGAGCCGGGGAGAAGGGCAGCGAGGCTGGCTGGCCGCAGCCCTCCGTGGCTGGACACAACTTGGCAAGGCCAAGGGATCTGAGGGCTGGGCTGCTCTCGAGGGGTGCCAGGTTCCCAGCTTGCTGCGGGGAAATGAAGGGGGTACCGCCCTGAACTGGCACGTCTAAGCAAGGTATTGACGCTTGGATAAAGCTGGCAGCTGCCAGGAGAAGCCTTTGTGGGATGTTTTGAATCCTTCGTCATCTGAGCTGTGATGATGGAGTGGAGTGTGGCACGGGCCCACTGGAGTTCTGTGGGCTCCGTCAGCACTCGGCAGGGATTTGGACATGCAGGTTGGTGGGCCCTGCAGGAAGCCTGCTCCCAGCTTGGGGGAAGGGGGCTTGCAGAGAAACAGAAAGAACATGGGCTGTGAGGCACCTTCAGCAGCCCTGGGTTCCAATCCCAGCTCCTCCACATGGAAGCCAAGTGCCCCAGGCAGCGTTTCCCAGCCTTACTTAGGGCCAGGGTTGGGGGAATCCCACCCCGCAGGGCTGCGGTGAGGGTTGAATGGAGGGTATGTGATGTGCCCAGCGGTGCACAACAAATGGCCTCCTTTGGGTTGACAGACTTGGTTTTACTATTCCTGGATCATCACAATGATCCATGCAAGGCCAAGGCTGTTGTCTTCTGTTTCAAGTGCATTTTCCTGTCCTGTCCTCTGCCCCACGGCAGTGAACAGCTGTGGCTCTTGCCAGATTGTGTCTGCTCCTAGGCCTGTGGGAGCCAGCGGTGGCAGCAGCCTTAAGCTTGACCCATCCCTCCCGCTTCCCTGTTCCTGAGCGAGCACCTTGGAGTATCCTTGGAGTGTCCTTGGAGGCTCTGCTCTCGGGGGCAGCCTGGACCAAGACAGCGCCTGATGGCCACCTCCGTCCTCACAGGTTCACGCCTACATCATCAGCTCCCTCAAGAAGGAGATGCCCAATGTCTTTGGTAAAGAGAGCAAAAAGAAAGAGCTGGTGAACAACCTGGGAGAGATCTACCAGAAGATTGAGCGCGAGCACCAGATCTCCCCTGGGGACTTCCCGAGCCTCCGCAAGATGCAGGTATGGCTGTCCCGAGGCCCCATGCAGGCTGGTGGCCATCAGGGCAGGAGGAAGGCCGAGGGCACTGGATTTGGAGGGAATCCCATCTCCATGGGGAAGGGCCTCCCTGAACGGAAGCAGCTGGGTTAATCACCGGCACCCCACCCAACTCAGAGTTGACCCAGGCGGTGACACTGCAGAGGGGAATGTGGTGACTCACCCTGCATGGTGGGGGGAGGGCAGGGCCGTGCCAGCCGCTCTGGTGCCCTGTCCATTAATCCTTTGCTGCCGCCCTGTAAGGAAAGAGCTGGAGTTGCCTCCTGTGTACAGGTTAGAGAGCCAAGAGCCAGAGGGGTTCGCCGAGTCGCCCCTGCTAGTCGGGGGGAGCAGCACTTTCTGCTTGAGAAGCCCTCACTGGAACCACCTGGCCTGGAGTCTGGGAAGGGGCCACCCTTCCCAGCCCTTGTCTTTCCTCCCCTGCCCACAGGAACTCCTGCAGACCCAGGACTTCAGCAAGTTCCAGGCCCTGAAGCCCAAGCTGCTGGACACGGTGGACGACATGCTGGCCAACGACATCGCGCGGCTGATGGTGATGGTGCGGCAGGAGGAGTCCCTGATGCCTTCTCAGGTGGTCAAGGGCGGCGCCTTTGACGGTACCATGAACGGGCCGTTTGGGCACGGCTACGGCGAGGGGGCCGGCGAGGGCATCGATGACGTGGAGTGGGTGGTGGGCAAGGACAAGCCCACCTACGATGAGATCTTCTACACGCTGTCCCCTGTCAACGGCAAGATCACGGGCGCCAATGCCAAGAAGGAGATGGTGAAGTCCAAGCTCCCCAACACCGTGCTAGGGAAGATCTGGAAGCTGGCTGACGTGGACAAGGACGGGCTGCTGGACGACGAGGAGTTCGCGCTGGCCAACCACCTCATCAAGGTCAAGCTGGAGGGCCACGAGCTGCCCGCTGACCTGCCCCCACACCTGGTGCCGCCCTCCAAGCGCAGGCATGAGTGATGGCACCTGGCCCCGCACCTGCCATCTGCACGCCCGGCTGGGAGGCAGAGACGGGGGGAGGGGAAGGCTCACCATTTCTCAAGGTCCATAAAGACTGAGCGGATGTTTCCTCGCCTCTCGAAAAGGAAAACCACCATCTTTATTTTAAGGCTGTTCCTGGGCCTGGCGGGGGAGGCAGGGGTGAGATGATGGAATTTTGTGCACAAGAACTATGGATATTTTAATATATAACGTTAGAGGCAGCGTTCTTTGTCGCCGCCTCCTCTGTGTGACAGCCACATGTGCACAGCCTCTGCCCCCCACCGGCCTTTGCTCTGCTCTGGCTGCAGCTGGACAGTGCAGCGACTGTGACCGCAGGGGAGCCAGGTCGCCCTTTTGGCAGCTGCTAGGCTGGGACTGCATGGACAGGAACACCGGGCAC
This sequence comes from Macaca mulatta, assembly GCF_049350105.2. Taxonomy (NCBI): domain Eukaryota; kingdom Metazoa; phylum Chordata; class Mammalia; order Primates; family Cercopithecidae; genus Macaca; species Macaca mulatta. Next base: position 9,540,221 of record NC_133419.1, read on the forward strand.
CCTCTGTTTGCTTCTGAGCTGAGGTTGCTTCACGGGGCCGTGGCTTCCTTCCTCACCCGGCTCTGCCTCCCCGGGCTCTCGGGCGAAGTGGGTTCTTGTGCCTTCCCCTCCCTGGCCCAGGCTCCCCGTGCGCGGGCCCTGCCCTTTCCTCCCACGCCCCACCGGCTCCGATGCGCCACCCCGCTCAGCAGTCACAGAAGCAGGGCCCAGCAGCCTTTTTCAGGGGTCCAGGGAGCAGGAGAACCATCTTCCAGAAAAATACATAAGCTAGTTTCTGTTCTGTAAAGTGACATCTTTCATACTTGACCAAATTTCCCAGTAACTTCCCAACCACTGTTCAAAAGCTGTGATTTTTGTCTCCCCTTCCCACCCTCCAGCCAAGGGCAGTCCTGCCCAGGGGGCATTAGATGTGGGTACCCGGGGAGCACCCCCTTCCTGGACCCCAGCGTTGCGTTTCCTGGCTGAGGAAGGGTGGTCATCCCAGCTCCTGCCCCACCCTCTCACTTAACTGGAGCTTTGGGAAGTGCCCTCCACAGTGGGAGGTGGGTGGTGGGTGAGGGCTGGCGGGGCCTCATGACAGCTTGGTGCTGGTAAGAGGAAGCCAGGAAGCCCATGGTTCTGGCCAGGCTCTTGTGTCCAGACAGCGGGGACCAGGGGAAAACCCAGTCCCTTCTGTAATCCCCCTTCATTTCCTACCTTCCTTCCTCCTCTGTTTAGCAAAGGAGGGCAGCTGACTTGGATGTCCTTAGAACGCCCCGGCCCCAGGCTGAGCAATAAGAAACCGGAGCCTTGCGGCCCAGTGGCCTGGGCCAGTTCAGGCCACCTCCCCCTCCTCTGCCTGGGGCCATTGAGCCCAGCCTCCAGGGCCCCAGCGCATTCGCAGGCCAGCGGCCACTGTCCAGGCTGTGATGGCACCGAGGCAGGTGGAGCACCGGGCGCCACACAGCTGGGCTTCCCACCAGGCTCTCCCGCGGGGGTCTCAGGGAGCTTCCCCCTAGCGCTGCTTGGAGTCTGCAGGAACTGTCCTTGTTCTCTAGCCCATCACTCCATACAGTATTAGGTGAGGATGGATGGGCGCTGTCCTCGCCAGGAAGTCACTGTGGAAGTTGCAGTGGCTTGTTCATACCTGTGGGAAGAAAAGTGAAGACTTTCCCCTTGCATTAAAAAGTCTGAACTGTGCCGAAGCTTCGGGTGCTTCCTTGTCTTTTCCAGGGGCAGCAGTCCTGGGTCGTCCTCCCCTGGTGTCTGCGGGGGCGATGCCAGCAGGGACAGAGTGGCAAGGCCGCCGGGGCAAGGTGACCAACCCTGCCCAGTCCTGCTCTGCTGGGCAGTAGCTGCCCCCTCCTACCAAGAGGGCCTGGCCTTCGGGGAAAACGGTTTCCAGGGGATGATGCCCCCTTCCCTGTGTGAGGTGGGAGCTGAGCAGGAGTTCACTTGGGGTGAGAGGGGGAAAGCAGTTGGGAGAATGTTGATAACTGAGGCCTAGGCTGGCACCCCTCAGCCACAGACAGATGAGTGGGCACCTGCGGGGCCCTCGGCACTGGGTGGCGTCAAGTAAACAAGGGCTTCTGGGCTCTGGAGCCAGCCTGGGTCCTTGCTAGCCCCAAGGGCGGTTTAAATACAGGGAAGCTGGGCCTCTGAAGACAAAGCAGATAGCCCGTGACAAACATGCAAGTAAGGGTGGGGCCAGTCAGGCCCAGGTGATGTCACAGATGGGGGACTGTTTATACCAGCAGAGGGAAGGGTGACCCATTAGTGACCCTTCATAAAAGGGTGCAGACTTGAGGTGCCATGGGTGCAGCCTGCCCCAGCCCCTCTGGCAGAAGAAGGCAGGACAGAAACGGGCCTGAGGGTCTCAGGGACCCAGGTGCGTGCTCTGCGCCTAGCCGGTGTGGTGGCGTCTGGTCCTATGACCAGTACTTGAAGTGCCAGTGGATGCTTCAATTGCTGCAGGGCTGACCGGTCCTCCCTGCGCCACTCAGCCGCCACCTGTGGGCATTCGCCCTGTGCCAGGTGGAGCTGCACCCTCACAATCTGAGGAAGTTCACGTTCCCCCATTTCACAGAGGGAGAGTCCAAAACTGAGGACCACCGAAATAACAAAAGTGGTAGAAGTGGATTCAAACCAGGCCATCCAATTCCAGCATGCTTTCCATCGGGCTACTAATCCAAAGCACACACTAAAAGGAAAAAATGGTAGATCCCCCCAACCCCATCCTTAGACTGCAGCTGTACTCAGGGCTGAGAGACCCACATTAAAGGTTAAGAGCTGTCACTCCAGCCTGGGGTCCTGAAAGCTTGGGGCAGGGGTCACCCAAGAGAGGTTGAGCACATTAGAGAAGGCACAGAACGTAGCAGTGCCCCTGCGTGGCACAGGGAAGGCCAGAAGGGAAGTGCTGCCTGGCCGCCCGCTCTCCTTCCCTGAGCACTCCACCTGCAGGACTCTGTGGGGTGACAGAGGGGCTGTGAACCCCCTGGGGCTGCCCCAGGAAGTGCCTGCTGATCTGAGGCTTGAAAGGGGCCGAGGGCAGGTGTCTGCCACAGAGTTCATAGCCCTGGTTTCGGTTCTATAGGTTGGGGGTCATCTTTGGGCTGTGATGGGGGTTCAGGGAGGGCCAGAGGATGTGGTCAGAGATGTGGCCGCCCACCTGGAGGGCTAGCCCCCACGCTTGCCTCCTCCCCAGCTCCCTAGCTGGCCAGGACCCTGGGGGAGAAGCCCCCTCTTCGGAGGTTGGCCTGGGGCAAAGGAGGGGCATTGCCACCCAGCTCCCAGAGCCCCTGGACTGAGGCCTTCGGGGCAATCTGTCCTGGGTCCCACCCATGCAGCACCTCACAGCCCAGGACCCAAGAGGCAAAGGGCCCGCCGCCCACTGCCTCTGGCCATGCACAGCTGTTTTCTATGTTGCAGTTCCTTGTACAATCTCATTCAGAACAAACATTTCTGGCTGGATTTGGCTCACACCTGTAATCCCAGCACTTTGGGAGATCAAGGTTGGGGATGGGGTGGGGTTGTGTGGGGTGGGGTTGTGTGAGGCCGGGAGTTCAAGACCAGCCTGGGCAACATAGTAAGACCCCCCCCATCTCCACCAAAACAAAAATTAGCTGAGAGTGGTGATGGGTGCCTGTAGGTAGTCACAGCTACTAGAAAGGCTGAGGTGGAAGGATCACTTGAGCCTGGGAGTTTGAGGCTGCAGTGAGCTATGATGGCACCGCTGTACTCCAGCCTGGGCAACACAGTGAGACACTGTCTCTATTTAAGAAATTTTTAAAAAATAAACATTTCTTCTCCTTAGAAAACAAGCTAACCGCAAATCCAATCAGTGCCCTGTTCTTAATCTCAAATGAGTGTTCTAGAAGAATAGCCTAGTAAAAAATAATGGCCGCCCAGGGTGGCTCACATCTGTAATCCCAGCACTTCGAGAGGCCGAGGAGAGTGGATCACTTAAGGTCAGGAGTTCGAGACCAGCCTGGCCATTGGAAGGCCAAGGCACAAGAATCACTTGAACCCAGGAGGCAAAGGTTGCAGTGAGCCAACATCACACCACTGCACTGCAGCCTGGGCGACACAGCAAGACTCCGTCTCAAAAATAAATAAATAAAATAAAATAAATAAAATGGGCTAGTCATAGGACTTGCCCCGCCATGGACAGCAAGGTGATGACAGTTGGGAGGTGAGGACACCCGGCCACCACTCTTGTTCCTGTATCCCAGCGTACCAGGTCTGGCAGCACATGGAGGGCAGCCTTGGGGAGACCGCCCTGAGTTCAAATCCGAGCTCTGCCACTCTAGCCAGCCCTCTTCCCCCACTAAGGCTGTTTCCTCAAGCCCTAATTCAGGAACAGACGCGGCCCACAGAGGCAGAGCCCGAGGACACCCACCTTGAGTGGCCTTTGCCAAGCACCCCAGGGAGGTTAGTTGGGTGGGGTGCAGGGAGTAGGGCACCTCACCCAACACCCAGAACAAAACAGGCGGGACCTACCCTTCCCTGAAGCAGCCCGCAGACTCAGCGGCGCCTGTAGGCCAGCGAGGTGGTGGCCAAGGGGGCTGGGGCCTGGCTTCCTGTGCACCCAGAGGGACTGATAATTGTAAAACCACATGGGGCTGCAGCCGCTGCAGAGCGTGGGAGCCCCTATGGCTTTTGGAGCAGTGCAGGGAAGGTTTTTGGAAGAAAAACCAGGATGATGAAACCACCATATGTCCACCCATTTGGAGCTTTGGACTTTTCATAGGACACGCCCCTGGTGCCGGGCAGATGGGGTGGGGGAGGGGGCTGCCAGGACTAGCTGGGGTACTGGGGGGTCCGCACCCCCAGCATCTGCATCAGCTCCTCCCCAAAGCCATCCCAACAGATGCACCTTCAAATAAGAGCCGGGTATCTGAGGCTCAAGGGCGGGCTTAGGGAGCTCCCCAGCTCCAATCATATTGCCGCCTGCGCTCCTCCCTCAGAGAAAGGTTGGGACGGCCATTGGTGGCCATACTGGGAAGCTCATTTGTCCCTCACACCAGAACAAGTGCAGTTCTCCATTATACACAAAAAGACAGCAACCAGAAAGAGAGAAAGAGATTTACCCAAGACCCCACGCCTGGTCAGCAGCGGGCAGGGCTGCATGACCCAAGGCCAGCCTCTCATGTCCTGACCTGGGTAGGAGTGGGCCACCATGCCACATGCACGTTTCCGGAGTGGTTAGCAGCAGGGAACGGCCGCCATTCCTGCCAGCCCTGAAGAACCATCGGTGGGAGCTGCTTCCCGAGGCCAGGGTTGGAGACTCTCTTCCTAGACCTCCCCTTGGAGGCTGATTCTCAGGACCTTAAGGAAGGGGACTCCCCAACCCTGGGCTCAGTGGCCCTTCAATGTGGCCAGGATGCCACAGACCCCGGCAACCTGCCTTGTGTCTGCGCTCCCAGCCTCAGAGGGCTATTCCCTGGGGGGCAGACACGGGGTTCCCTGCCACTTCCTCGTGCTGGGTTCTCAGGGCCTCTCCCTGCCCCCACACACCTGCCCTCTGCAGGGCGGGTCTGAACTCAAGGAAGGAGCTCAAGGCTGGCACCACTTCCCTCCCCAGCTTCCATGCATTAGTCTGTAAAGGAGGGTAATAACTCTCTCCTAGCGTGGCCCTTGTGAAGAGAATAGATCTAAAGTCACTTCGAGATACCAAGAGGCCCCATACACTTGCAAGCTGTTATGAGCGTAACTGCTCCCCGCAGAGCTGGGTAAGAGAGCTAGTGACGTCCCTCAGTACCAAAGGGGCCTGCAGGATGAGTGAGAGGCTGCAGGGGGTAGCTGGGCCCTCCTGTACCTGGGGAGTAGTTGACCGTGGAGGAGGCATTTGAATGAAGGTATCCTGGGGAGAAGGAAAGGAAAGAGAGTGGCCTGACTGCCCGGACAGGGTGCAACTGAGGCTCTCAGGAGGTCTCCTCCTGTCAAGACTCACCCATCCCTGGCCGGGGGCGGTGGCTCACACCTGTAATCCCAGAACTTTGGGAGGCTGAGGCAGGCGGATCATGAGGTCAGGAGATCGAGACCATCCTGGCCAACGTGGTGAAACCCCGTCTCTACTAAAAATACACACACACACAAAAATTAGCCAGGCGTGGTGGCGCGCACCTGTAGTCCCAGCTACTCAGGAGGCTGAGGCAAGAGAATGGTGTGAACCCGGGAGGCGGAGCTTGCAGTGAGCTGAGATCCGGCCACTGTGCTCCAGCCTGGGCGACAGAGCGAGACTCCGTCTTAAAAAAAAAAAAAAAAAAGAAAATAGATCTGCTGAGACAACATGGTGCCATGCCCCGGAGCTGCTTCTGGCTGTCAGGGCTGGAGGCCTGGCTGCTTGCTGAGGCTGGAATAAGCTCAAAAAGAGACTGAGTCTTTACAGACTTCCTTCCATTGGAGCTGCAAAGGAATGAGCAGGGGGCCCAACCCTCCTCCTTTATTTTTATTTATTTATTTATTTTGGAGACATGGTTTCACTCTGTCACCTAGGCAGGAGTAACCTCCGCCTCCCAGGTTCAAGTGATTCTCCTTTCTCAGTCTCCCAAGTAACTGGGACTTCAGATGTGTGTCACCATTCCAGGCTAAGTTTTGTATTTTTAGTAGAGACAGGGTTTTACCGTGTTGACCAGGCTGGTCTTGAATTCCTGGGCTCAAGTGATCCGCCCACCTTGGCCTCCGGAGTAGCTGGAACTACAGGCTTGCACCACCACATTCAGCTAATTTTTAAGTTTATTTGTAGAGATGAGGTCTCACTATGTTGCCCAGGCTGATCTTGAACTCCTGGGCTCAAGTGATCCTCCCACCTTGGCCTCCCAAAGTGCTGGGATTACAGGTATGAGCCACCACACCCGGACCCAACTCCCTTTTAAAGACAAGGAAATTGAGGCTTGCAAGACAGATGTGACAAAAACTAATAAAGGACCAGAAAGAATCACGTGTGAAAGGCGAGAAGTGCCGAATGCCTGTCCCAGCCCTGCCCTGAGCAGCCCTGTGCAACCCTGGCCTCAGCCCTGAAACTCAGTGTCCACTCAGCTATACTGTATGGGGATGGACAGATGGCTGGGAATGGACCTTTCTGAGAACTTACCAGAGAGCTTAAGGGACTTGCCTGAGGTCACACAGAGAGTGAGACAGGGCCCAGAGGCCTCACCAGGGGTGTCCACGAGGGGTAGCGGAGGAGAGGCCCATCTTCCCACTCAGGAGCCCTTGCCTATCTCCGGTTCCCTAATGCTGTCTGGGGTGCCTGTCCCTCCTCTGGTCTCTGGTGCCCCCGTGTGGCCTCAGTGAGCAGGCCCCTTCCTACCTCCTGTGGGCTCCACCCCTGCCCCAACTCCTTAAGGAGGGCCCAGAATCTCTGAGGTGGGAGGGATCTGAACTCCTGCCCCCTCTCCCTTCCAGGAGACCAGAGGCAATGAAGGGGATCCCCAGAGTTTGGTTTGAATCCTGGCTCCCCATGCCAGCCTGGCTGATTTAGGCAACACACCCAGACTCTGTTTCCCCAAACATTTCTCAGCCCATGGGCCCTGCATAGCTACAGGGCGGGCTTCTGGGGAGATCACATGGGAGGCAGGGCGAGTCTGAGACCAGCTTTGGGCAACATAGAGACCCTAGCTCTAAAAAAAAATTAAAAATTAACCAGGCATGGTGGTGCAGGCCTGCAGTCCCAGCCACTTGGGGAGGCTGAGGTGGGAGGATCACTTGAGCCCAGTATGTTGAGGCTGCAGTGAGCTGAGATTGCACCACTGCACTCCAGCCTGGGTGACAGAGCAAGACCCTGTCTCAAAAGAAGGCTAGGCGTAGTGGCTCATGCCTGTAATCCCAGCACTTTGGGAGGCCGAAGTGGGCGGATCCCCTGAGGTCAGACCAGTTTGGCCAACATGGCAACATAGTGCAACCCTGTCTCTTTAAAATAAATAAATAAATAATCACATGAGAGACCCTTTGTGGGGAAAAACACCCTGTTTGCTACAAACATTCATGGAACACCTCCTCCCTCAACCTGATCCTGCCCCCATCTCAGCGAGGTCTCAGTACAAGAGGAGAGGCAAACCCCTAAACAGGTCTTTTAATGAAATAACGCGTTGGCAAGTGACTTGAGCCTGTAATCCCAACGCTTTGGGAGGCTGAGGCAGGCGGATCGCTTGAGTCCAGGAATTCAAGACCAGCCTGGTCAACATGGTAAAACTCCATCTCTACTAAAAATACAAAAATTAGCTGGGTGTGGTGGCACATGCCTGTAATCCCAGCTATTTGGGAGGCTGAGGCAGGAGACTTGCTTGAACCTGGGAGGCAGATGTTGCAGTGAGCTGAGATCATGCCACTGCACTCTGGCCTGGGTGACAGAGTGAGACTCCATCTCAAAAAACAAAACATTAGCCTGGCCTGGTGGTGTAAGCCTATAGTCTCAGCTACTCGGATGCTGAGGTGGGAGGATCACTTGAACCCACCAGGTTGAAGCTGTGGTGAGCCGCGATTGCACCACTGCACTCCAGCCTAGGGGACAGAGTGAGACCCTGTCTCAAAAAAGAGAAAGAAAGTGTTGTCTAGGCCGGTGTAGTTGCCCATGTCTGTAATCCCAGAACTCTGGGAGGCCAAGATGAGAGGATTGCTTGAGCTCAGGAATTCGAGACCAGCCTGGTCAACATATCAAAAACCCGTGTCTCCAAAAAGTAAAATAAAAAATTAGCTGGGTGTGGTGGCATATGCCTGTAATCCCAGTTACTCAGAAGGCTGAGGCAGGAGCCTAAGAGGTCAAGGCTGCAGTGAGTTATGATTGCACCACTGCACTCCAGCCTGGTGACAGAGAGACACTGATTCAAAAAAAAAAAAAAAAAGTGTTGTCTGAAGCCACTGATATGTCCTACCCTTTGATCTCTCCTCATGGCGCCTGGTCCATCCCAGCTGGACACAGCTGGACAGAAATCAGAAATACCACCAGACAGAGCCAACCCCTCCCCTCCCCAACTTCCTCCAGCCCATCTCAGACCTCTCCTTGCCCTTCACGTTCCAGGTCGGACCTCAGGCCCTGCTCCAACTGAAGCTTAAAACGCTTGTGGTATTGGTACCAGCCCAGCTCCACCTCCACCCCAGGGTTTAACTTGGGAGCCACCTTGTCCTCAGTCCCTCAATTCCCCTTCCTCCTTCCCAAGCCTCAGTGTGTCCATCTGCCAAATGGGCGTGACCATCCCTACCCCACCTTCCTGTCTCCCACGTCAATTCTAATGATACAATCAAAGTAAGGCTCAGAAACATTTTTTTTTTGAGGGGGGGGCGATGGGTGCCAAGCGCGGGCAAACCCTAGAGAGAGCGAACTACAATTCCCATCCGGCTCCGGGGCCGCAGGCGTCCCTAGCCCCCTCTCCCTCAGCCAAGGGCAAGGCGGCTGCGGCCCAGGGGGCGAGAGAAGTTGCAGCGCTCCGCGCCTCGTGGGTTAGGGCCCAGCGAGGGCCCAGGTAGGGCTGGGTTTGGGGCCGCGCGGGTACCTGGGAGGTCTTTCCGACTCCGCGGAACCCCAACCGCGCCCCTCGCAGAAGTCAGTTGCTCTCCGCGGCCCGCCCCCGCACTTCCTGGCCGGGAGTTGGGCCAGCCCCGCGCGCCTCCGCCCCTACCTTCACCTCCAGCCGCGGCTCCCATTGGCCGGCGCGCACCTGCCCGTCCGTCTGGGGGCGGGGCGCGGCGCCCAGGTGAGGGCGCGCTGGCGGCGGCGGAGGAAGGTGACAGCGGGGAGGGCGGGAGAGTCGGGGGGAGGACGCGCGGCCAGAGCCTCTGACGGTTGGCGGACGGACGGCCCGACGGGTGGGCATGCGGGCGGCCAGACTCTAGCCGAGGATCAAGGCTCCGGCCGCAGCCATGGAGGCGCGGCTGCGCGCGCTGGAGCGGCTGGCGCCGGGCGAGGCCGGCGGCGGCCCGGGGCTCGACGGCCTTCTAGATCTGCTGCTGGCGCTGCACCACGAGCTCAGCAGCGGCCCCCTACGGCGGGAGCGCAGCGTGGCGCAGTTCCTGAGCTGGGGTGAGTGGCGGGGCGGCACGGAGCGAGGGCGGGCCTAGGGATATCGCGCCGAGACCCCCGCGCCCGCAGACTCTCCCGCAGGAATCCGCACCCCCACGGGCTTCCCTCGCAGACTCCCTGCAGTGGCCCTGACGCTTACCACCGGACCCCCGCGGCCCGCACACTCGCCTGCACACCTCACCCTCACTCCAGTTGTCACACACGCTCCTTCCCACTCACAGACCCCGACACATGCACGCACACACGAACTTGTGCCCAGGTGTTGACCGCAGACGCATGTACCCAGTACACCGCCTAGAGTCCTGTACAGAATTCCTTGCTCGCAGGCCACACCTGACGCAGGACACACACAGACCCTCATGCGTGTCACCCACTGACACACTGGCTGTCTGTTTCTCATTCCTCTCGGATGCATTGAGACACACAGCTCACGGAGAGACCCAGAGAGCGCTGCAGACCACCCCGACCGCACTGGCACTGCAGAACACACAGATCTGTAGGTATCGCACACTTACAGACCTTCCCCGCAACCAACACACACCCCCCCAGCTCCCTGCGTACAAGACCACTGCAGCGTGGACTCAGGCTGCTGGCCAAGCTCCCTGGGGGCTGTGGCCCCAGGGCCGGGCAGGGGGGCCTGGCTGGAGATGGGTCTGTACCTTTCCTGGTACACTCATCTGAGTCATTGGGAGTGGCTGGCCCGGGGTGACCCTGAACCCACTGTGGGCACTGGCGCCAGCTGGAGGGTTCCCTGGTCACACCCTGCCGGGCCATGGGGAAAAGGCATGGGGCCTGGCCAGGGCGGGGTGAGGCAGGTGTTTGCCCAGTGGGCAACTAGCGTTCCTGGCGCTCCTGAGCTCTGGGCAGGCACAAGGCCTGGGGAAGAGGGGATGCTGCCACCCAGATGTGCCAGGGAGTTGTCCCCTAGCCCCAACCCTTCCATCCAGAGCAAGGCAGTCAGAAGGCCCCTGCCTCTGTGCCTGTCTCCCTGGGATGCCTTCATGCTATGCGTGTCTGCCTGTGTTGTTGTCACCCCCCATGACACCCACACACGTGTGTGTGTTTGCACACACATGTGTGCTCCTCCCTGACTGCCTCCAGCACCTCTGCCTGGGACCCCGGCATGGGGGCCGTCTGTTGACAATCTCCCGAGGTAACTCAAAGGGCCGTGACTCATTCCTCTCCTGCTTGTCTCTACTTGTCCCTGCTCCTGCCCGGAGCCCCCTTGCCCTGTGGGAGGCCAGAGGATTAGGCAGCCTGTCCAGGGGCCTGGATCCTCCTGCCTGTGGGCCTAGGCTTTAGCGCTTGTCTGGCGGGTGGGTCCCTATGGTGCTGGCTTCAACTCCCACAGGGAGGCCCGGGGCTGCTCCTCCCCAGCTCCACACACAGACCTGGGAAAGAGACAATGCACTTCTGTAATGAGGTTTCCACCCCGCCCCCGCTGCGGGCTTCTGCCTGATAAACCTGTGGAGCAGCTCTCTGTCCCACCCACAGACCCGCCCAGCTGGCAGGGAGTTTACCTCCTGGCAGGGGGAAACTGAGGCAGGGCGCCAGACCACAGCTGCCCCCCATCCTGAGTGATCACTCCTGCCTCCCTATAGACCCAATTCCTTCCCAAAACCTGTGGCTCATCCAGGTCTGGAAAGGGTCTGGGAGTGGCTGGAGTTGCCCCTCCTGGAGGTATCTGGGATGTGAGGAAAGAGGACGTTCTTGACCAGACAAAAGCCTCGTCCAGACAGGGAGGCAGGACTCGGAGTGAGAGAGCCAATCAGGCCTGGAGGCATCCTGAGCACTCACGCCTTCAGGGGCTAGTGCTGGCACCAGGGAACGGCATCTTGGTCCTGTTTGTGAATCTCGTGGGCACCTTGGCAGACTGGCATCCATGCCTCCAGACTGAGGGGCCCCACGTGGGAAGCAAAGAGCCTGTCCTCCCTGCCCTAGGGACTGCAGGCCTCACCCCCAGCCAGGTACCTCTGTGCCTACAGGGTCCCCAGACCCAGGCCCACAGCTTCTGAATGGGAGAGAAGCCTCTCTCAGGATGAGGAATGTCACCTGTCCAGTTTCCCAAGACAGGCCCCGGCCTGAATCTGTGAGGGGGCCAAGAACTGCGAGCTGGGGGTAGGAATGGTGTCCCCATGGTCCCCAGGGTGACCTGGCCAAGCAGAGTCAGACTGCAGACTGGACAGGACTACAAGTCCCATCAGCCCCTGGGATGGAGGCTGCCTAGAGTCTGGGGCCAGGGGTCCAGGGAGGTCCAGGAACCATGCAGTCAGCTGAGCCCAGCCTCTGACCTTCCGCACTTCCTGATCGTTCCTGATCGTGGCCGAAGGAGCACCAGCTCCTGCCAACCTCTTGGCCTGAGGCTGTCCCTGGGGAGGTCATCCCTGCCTGGGCTCACAGGAGTGGCAGCTCCTGGCTTGCCCAAGGTGAGATGAGGAATGGAGCCCTCCCTGCATGCACTCTGAGTCCCGCCCTGTGTCCCCTCAGCCAGCCCCTTCGTATCAAAGGTGAAAGAACTGCGTCTGCAGAGAGATGACTTTGAAATCTTGAAGGTGATCGGCCGAGGAGCCTTTGGGGAGGTGAGCAAAGGGCCCGGGATAGGTGGGGAGGAGGTGTTCACACTGGGCTGGGCTCACCTCGGTCCTGCCTGTGGTCTTAGGTCGCCGTGGTGAGGCAGAGGGACACTGGGCAGATTTTTGCCATGAAAATGCTGCACAAGTGGGAGATGCTGAAGAGGGCTGAGGTCAGTGTGGAGTCTGGGGGGCCCTTGGGCACCCTACAAATGGGTGTGGGGGAGGCATATGCTGCCAGGGCCTGTGGGGCATGGCGGGGGGTGGGCAAGGCTGCAGACCGGGCAAAGGGTGCTACCCTCAGCAGCCACTGATTTGTTACCTTTCTCACAATAAATCCTTTATTTAATTTTTTAATTTTTTTTTTTTTTTCTTGAGACGGAGTCTTGCTGTATCCACTAGGCTGGAGTGCAGTGGCTCACTGCAACCTTAGCCTCCCAGTTAAAGGAATTCTCCTGCCTCAGCCTCCCGAGTAGCTGGGACTACAGGCATCTGCCACCACACCCGGCTAATTTTTGTGTTTTTAGTAGAGATGAGGTTTTGCTATGTTGGACAGGCTGGTCTCGAACTGCTGACCTCCGGTGATCCTTCTGCCTCGGCCTTCCAAAGTGCTGGGATGACAGGCGTGAACCACCATGCCCAGCCTACAATAAACTCTTTTTTTTAAGACGGAGTCTCACTCTGTCACCCGGGCTGGAATGCAGTGGCGTGATCTCGGCTCACTGCAACCTCCACCTCCTGGGTTCAAGGGATTCTCATGCCTCAGCCTCCCAAGTAGCAGGGATTACAGGCGTGTGCCACGACACCCAGCTAAGTTTTTTGTATTTTTAGTAGAGATGGTGTTTCACCATGTTGGCCAGGCTGGTCTCCAACTCTTGATCTCAAGTGATCTGCCTGCCTTGACCTCCCAAAGTGCTGGGATTACAGGCCTAATAAACCCTTTTGAAAGCAACCAGTCATTCCCATTTTCCATATGGGCATGCTGAGGCCCAGAGCCATAGAGCGTGGGCTTGGGCTCAGTCGCAGCCAGACAGGGGACAGTAGAGCTATGACCTCCATCCAAGCTCCCAGACTCACAGAGTCCTTCATCCCCTGAGCTGGGAAGGGGGGCATCTTGGGTTCTGATCCCACCCCACCCCTTACTTCCCCAAACCTGCTGCAGACAGCATGTTTCCGGGAGGAGCGGGATGTGCTCGTGAAAGGGGACAGCCGTTGGGTGACCACTCTGCACTATGCCTTCCAAGACGAGGAATACCTGGTGAGGATACTTGACGGGGCTAAAGAGGAGCATCCTAGGGACACAGGAGAGGGTCCTTGGGGCCAGGGGCACTGGGCCCAAAGACCCCTCTTGGGACCAAGAGACTCCCACTTCCCCCCATCTCCTGGGCTTGCTGCCTCCTGCCTGAGCCCTGGCTGGGAACTGGCCAGCCCAGAGCTGCTGGGAGATGCAGCCCTGCCTTCCCAGAGCCCTGTGGGACAGCAGTGAAGTGGCCGGGTGCGCCCTTTCCCCAGGTTTGTTTCTTGTCCCCCACCTCCAGTACCTTGTGATGGACTACTATGCCGGCGGGGACCTCCTGACGCTGCTGAGCCGCTTTGAGGACCGTCTCCCGCCTGAGCTGGCCCAGTTCTACCTGGCTGAGATGGTGCTGGCCATCCACTCACTGCACCAGCTGGGTTATATCCACAGGTGAGGCTCCAACGGCACTGCCCTGCCCAACCCCTGCCAGCTGTGCTGGGGAGAGCTGATGTTGGCTGAGCACTCACCACATGCCAGGCGCTTTGCTGGGTGCCTCATCCGTGTGCTTCCTTGGAATCAGAGCCCTCTGTGGCAGGGGCTGCTACTGTCCCCGGCCTACAGTTGAGGGGGTCAGAGCTTAGCACAGGGAAACACCTGTCTCAAGGTGACTCGGCTCGCGGGTGGCCAGGCTGTGGTCTGCACTGGGGAAGTCTGACTCCTGCATCCCCTACAGCACACTCTGCCACCTCCAAGGGTTGTCCCCACACATCCTTTCTACAATCTAGCCGTCTTCCTCCTCCTGGCCTGTGGGATCATCTACACACACACATGTTGCTCATCACATGAGCACCTACACATAGGAATGTGTGTGAGCTGGTGCTGGCACACACTGTGCATGTGCACCTGGGCATGTACCTAAATGGCCACTTACACGCAGGTCAAGCCCTTCACTCTCCCTGCCTGCCATCCCCCAGGGACGTCAAGCCAGACAATGTCCTGCTGGATGTGAACGGGCACATTCGCCTGGCTGACTTCGGCTCCTGCCTGCGTCTCAACACCAATGGCATGGTAAGGACCCTGCTCTGAAGTGGGGGCAGGGGATACCAGGCAGGCCAAGCTCTCAGGAAAATGGGAGGCCCCAGGCCTAGTGCAGAGGCATCAGGCTCCCCAGGGAAGGTGGGTGAGGCCCAGGCCCCAGGTGGGCAGCAGTTCAGCCTGGCGGAGTAGGGGTGACAGGGCCATCGCGAGGGGCTAGCAGCCCCAGCCCCCCGGCCAAGTCCGAAGCCGTCCTCATGGCTTCACCACCACCACCACCCACAGGTGGATTCATCAGTGGCAGTAGGGACGCCGGACTATATCTCCCCTGAGATCCTGCAGGCCATGGAGGAGGGCAAGGGCCACTATGGCCCACAGTGTGACTGGTGGTCGCTTGGAGTCTGCGCCTATGAACTGCTCTTTGGGGAGACGCCCTTCTATGCTGAGTCCTTGGTGGAAACCTACGGCAAGATCATGAACCACGAGGTCTGGACGCCAGGCTCTGGGCTTCCAGAGGGGGCAGTGGGACCCCCCGAGTCTGTGTGGTTGGAAATACCTGCAGGGGAGGCTGAGTTCCTGGACACTTGACCCAGCCTGCCCCCTCCCTTGACCCACAGGACCACCTGCAGTTCCCCCCGGACATGCCTGACGTGCCAGCCAGCGCCCAAGACCTGATCCGCCAGTTGCTGTGTCGCCAGGAAGAGCGGCTGGGCCGTGGTGGGCTGGACGACTTCCGGAACCATCCTTTCTTCGAAGGCGTGGACTGGGAGCGGCTGGCAAGCAGCATAGCCCCCTATATTCCTGAGCTGCGGGGGCCCATGGACACCTCCAACTTTGACGTGGATGACGACACCCTCAACCATCCAGTGAGTGGCAAAGGCTACTGCAGGAGGGGAGCTGCCCTACCCTCTTGTTGGCTGGGGGAACCCTCCCTCTGAAGTCCCCTGGGGTGGGCTGGGGATGAGGCTTTCAGACACCAGGGCTTATGATTTATGGACTCCCAGACTGACCCATTCCAGCTGCCATCCCCTGGCCCAGCCTTTTCCAGCCAAACTGGGGTGGGGCAGCATCTCCCACAGGATCCCCATGCTCGCCTGCACTGAGGTGGGCCGTGTCAAGGCAAGGCCGTCTGACCACAGGCATCATCCTATTAACTAGAATCCATATAAGGAAGAAAACTCCCAGCAGCTCCTAGGAGACTTATGGGAGCTGGGGGTCTGTTTGGGTTGGGCCGTGTTACCCCATCGAGTTCCCACCTGAGCAGGAGGAGGTTGCACCTGGTCCCGGGGGCTCCTGTGGCCTCGGGCCTCAGGCCTCGGCCTGTGGACTCTGACTCTCCTTCCCTCTCCCTCTGCAGGGGACCCTGCCACCGCCCTCCCACGGGGCCTTCTCCGGCCACCACTTGCCATTTGTGGGCTTCACCTACACCTCGGGCAGGTGAGGCTAGTCCTCACACACCTGGTGGGAGGCTCAGGGTTGCCTGACCTAGCACACTGGGCACGTAGCCCACTGGGGCCCTGGGAAGGAGGGCAGAAGGGCTCCCCAGTGCCTGCACATGGCAGGTGCTCTAGCTCTCATCCTCGGGGTCCTGGTGAGGCCACACGCAGGTCCCGCGGGGCCCCGTGACTGCACATGGCTCTTATGGTGCCTTCCACGAAGGGCGAGGGTGCGCTGCACCTGGAGCCAGAGGTGTAGGGTTCAAAGGCCGCTACTGGTCCTGGGCCTCATTTGTGGCTCTGTAAAATGGGTGGGATGGACCAAGCACGGTGGCTCATGGCTGTAATCCCAGCACTTTGGGAGGCCGAGGCAGGTGGATCACCTGAGGTCAGGAGTTTGAGACCAGACCGGCCAACGTGGTGAAACCCCGTCTCTACTAAAAATACAAAAATTAGCTGGGTGTGGTGGTAGGCACCTGTAATCCCACTTACTTGGGAGGCTGAAGCAGGGAGAATCATTTGAACCCGGGAGGCAGAGGTTGCAGTGGGCTGAGATCGTGCCATTGCACTCCAGCCTGGGTGACAGAGCGACACTGTCTCAAAAAAAAAAAAAAAAAAAAAAAAGGGTGGGATGATCTCCACCTACGCCTATTCGAGGGGCTGGCCCGAGACCGCAGTGAGGTCTTGGTGCAGTGTGCTCTGAGGTGGAAGGAAATGGGTCCGACCCCCACTCCTCGGGGCCAGCCGGGCCACCGTCACCACATCCTGTCCTCGACAGCCCTTGGGAGAGGCCTCGTCACCACCATCTTCCCCTGGGGAAACTGAGGCTAAAATACATTGGGTTCGAAGTGACACAGCTTGTAAGGGCCAGGACGAGGGCTTAAACCTGGGCCTGGGGACTGGGAGCCCGTGCCCTGAAGCCGCTGCCCTGGGCTGCCACCCGTGGAATCAGCCTGGGGTCTCCCAAGGGCAGGGTCTGTTCTGGCTGTTTCACAATGAATGAGTGATTCGATGCAGGAGGATGAAGGAGACTCTGTCGGGTGAGGTTTCTACCAACACGCGTAGCCCCTGTCCCCCCACAGTCACAGTCCTGAGAGCAGCTCTGAGGCCTGGGCTGCCCTGGAGCAGAAGCTCCGGTGTCTGGAGCAGGAGAAGGTGGAGCTGAGCAGGAAGCACCAAGGTACAGGGAGCGGCTGGGCCGGGCCTGGGTGTGCTGGCCCTAGGGGCTGCTGCTGCGAGAGTGGGCTCACCTGTGGGTACCACGTCCCCTCCAGAGGCCCTGCATGCCGCCACTGACCATCGGGAGCTGGAGCAGCTACGGAAGGAAGTGCAGACTCTACAGGAGAGGCTGTCAGGTATCCCTTCCACCCATCCCCACCGGGGCTGAGTCCCACCTGGGCTCAGGTCCTGCCCCTGCCCTGGACACGTTGTATGATCCTGGGGGAGCATTTTGCACTCTCTGAGCCTGTGTATGGAAAACAAGCCAAGGAGACTCGCTCCCGGGGTGAGAGGCTGGGGCCGTCAGCACTTGAGGTCTCAGTGACTCTTCCCGGCAGAGCTGCTGAGGGACAAGGCCTCCTTGTCCCAGCTGGATGGGCCCACACCTGGTAGCCCAGGTCAGGACAGTGACCTGCGGCAGGAACTTGACCAGCTTCACCAGGTGAGGGTTGGGTGAGGTGGGTGAGTGGCCCTGGGCTCCGTGGATGGTTCATGCCTGACTTTGGGCCTTGTCCTTCCCCGCTCCCTCCCCTGTCTCCTCAGGAGCTGGCCAAGGGTCGGGCAGGGCTGCAGGCTCAGGAGCAGGAGCTCTGCAAGGCCCAGGGGCAGCAGGACAAGCTGCTTCAGAGGCTGCAGGAGGCCCAGGAGAGAGAGGCGGCCACAGCTATCCAGACCCAGGCCCTGAGCTCCCAGCTGGAGGAAGCCCGGGCTGCCCAGAGGGAGGTGGGTGACCAGGGTGGGAAAGGACAGCATCTGGGCCCTGCCCCCAGTGTGGCTGGAGGGAGCATGGGGAGCTTGGTGGGAGATGCTGCCCCCTAGTTGTAGCTGGCAGAGGCTGGGCCCAGGGGACAGTGGCTGGGATGGGGCAATCTGGGAGTCCATGCCTCCTCACATCCACTGTGGCTGGCAGAGTCGGGAGTTCGTGGCAAGGTGGGCAGAGGGGCTGCCAAGGGCAGAGTTGGCACTGGCCTGCCTCTGCACCCCTCACAGCTGGAGGCCCAGGTGTCCTCCCTGACCCGGCAGGTGATGCAGCTGCAGGGACAGTGGGAGCAACGCCTTGAGGAGTCTTCCCAGGCCAAGGTAGTCAAGTCCTCCCCCCTTGGCAAGAGGCGCTTCCCCACCAGTCTGACCCCACTCAGAGCCTCAGGGCCAGGCCTGTGTCCCGGGCGGGTGGGCCATGGCATCTTGGGTCTCTGCCCTGACCCCCTCCATGTCCCCAAGACCATCCACACAGCCTCTGAGACCAACGGGATGGGACCCCCTGAGGGTGGGCCTCAGGAGGCCCAACTGAGGAAGGAGGTGGCCGCCCTGCGAGAGCAGCTGGAGCAGGCCCACAGCCACAGGTGAGCCAGGCAGCTGGTGGCAGGGAGGGGCCGGACCCGGCCTGGGCCGGGAGTCATGGCCTTGGCCTTCTCCTCCCCAGGCCGAGTGGTAAGGAGGAGGCTCTGTGCCAGCTGCAGGAGGAAAACCGGAGGCTGAGCCGGGAGCAGGAGCGGGTGAGCAGGGGGACGGACGGAGGGCACGACAGATGGACAAGGCAATGGGGAGTCAGTGAGCAAGGTGGACATGGATGGGGCTTGGGGTGCTGCGGTACCTATAGGGAGACAGCAGTCCCAGGACTGCTGGGGCCTGGGGCTGACCTTTCCTCTGGCCGGCCCCAGCTGGAAGCAGAGCTGGCCCAGGAGCAGGAGAGCAAGCAGCGGCTGGAGGGTGAGCGACGGGAGACAGAGAGCAACTGGGAGGCCCAGCTCGCCGACATCCTCAGCTGGTGGGTGCCGGGGGTGGGTCGGGGTGGGGAATGCATTAGGCGAGACTGAGGGCCCAGCCCATGACCCTGAGCCCCTTCCCAATCAGGGTGAACGATGAGAAGGTCTCAAGAGGCTACCTGCAGGCCCTGGCCACCAAGATGGCAGAGGAGCTGGAGTCGTTGAGGAATGTGGGCACCCAGACGCTCCCTGCCCGGCCACTGGTGAGCCCCAGAGATGCCCTTGGGGGCTGGCTTAGGCAAGTCACTGACCTTCCGTGAGCCTCAGGATCCCTGCTACTGAGGGTCACTACTGGAGGTGGGGACACTGAGCTCACGAGAAATAGTGGCTTCCCCTGAGCTCAGCGTGGGTCAGTGGCCGAGCTGGAGCTTTGAGCCTGGCCAGGTGGCATGGGTAGGAGGATGCTCTGGTAGGAGGGGGTCCTTGAGGCAGCCAGGCCTAGAACCCATCTTAGACGGGTGCTCCATGGCCACCAGGACCACCAGTGGAAGGCGCGGCGCTTGCAGAAAATGGAGGCCTCGGCTAGGCTGGAGCTGCAGTCGGCGCTGGAGGCTGAGATCCGTGCCAAGCAGGGCCTGCAGGAGCGGCTGACGCAGGTGCAGGAGGCCCAGCTGCAGGCTGAGCGGTGAGGCTAGGGGCAGGCGCTGGGGGCCAGGGCCCGCACAGAGGCTGGTGGTGAGCCCTTGCTGTTCTCCCCAGCCGTCTGCAGGAGGCCGAGAAGCAGAGCCAGGCCCTGCAGCAGGAGCTCACCATGTTGCGGGAGGAGCTGCGGGCCCGAGGGCCGGGGGGTGAGTGGCTGCCGACTGCTTGCCCCGGATCCAGGCTCCCCCATGGCCTCCCGCTTGCCAAGGGGTCTCCATGATGGCCTGGCAGGGTGGTGGAGACGGGAGTCTGTTCCTGGACTCTGCCACTTACTCCATCATCTGTGACCAGCACTTCTTGAGTGCCTGCTCTGCCTAGCCCTGCCCCATGCCTGTGGTCATTTCCCATTTTACTGAGGTGGGAACTGAGGCCCCTCCTGGCCCCTAGTTCCTAGGCCAGGGACCCCAGGCCGGTGACCTACCCTCTCTTTGCAGACACCAAGCCCTCAAACTCCTTGATTCCCTTCCTGTCCTTCCGGAGCTCAGAGGTAAGGACCAGGCTGAGGGGCTTGTTGGGGAGGAGTCCTGGGAGAGGCACAGGGACCTTGACTTTGCTCCTCTCTCTCCCATCCGCAGAAGGATTCTGCCAAGGACCCTGGCATCTCAGGAGAGGCCACAAGGCATGGAGGGGAGCCAGAGCTGAGGCCAGAGGGCCGACGCAGCTTGCGCATGGGGGTGAGGATAGGCGGGTCCATAGTAGGGGGGCTGGGCGCCGCCCCTGCCCATCTCACTTGCTCCCCCGCCCTCCTGCAGGCTGTGTTCCCCAGAGCGCCCACTGCCAACACAGCCTCTACAGAAGCTCTTCCTGCTAAGGTCAGTGCCCAGAGGGAAGCGGGGTGGGGGCACCAAGCAGTTCTGCTAGGCTGAATGGGCCCTGAGGGGACACTCCATGTGCATTGTAGCTAGCAGGCACAATTGGGGTGGAGGTGGTAGCAATGAGCTTGCCTGCTGCTATAGAATGGCTGGGACTCAGAGGTCACTGCCGCCTGGCTCAGCCCTTTGTCTCGCCTGACCCCTCAGGGATGGGGCATGGGGTCTTGGAAGGCCTTGGGTAATGGCTGTCCCCCTCCCCAGCCCGGCTCACACACCCTGCGCCCCCGGAGCTTCCCATCCCCTACCAAGTGTCTCCGCTGTACCTCGCTGATGCTGGGCCTGGGCCGCCAGGGCCTGGGTTGTGATGGTGAGAGTCCCCACCCCACCGCACACCCACCCACTATGCTCCAGCCACGGTCCCAGGTGTGTGGCCCTGGCACACCCAGGCTGTTTCTCCTATCCCAGGGTCACTGGCACCTGCTGGTCAAATTTCCTCCTGCTTAGCTCTGTTCCTTTTCTCACTTGATGAGGAATTGGGGACAGTTCAGGTGCCACTGTGGCTTCAGGGAAGCTGGCTCTGGACATGCCCCAGTCCTGGTTTGGGGCTGTCCCCTCCCAGCCTCACCTCATCCACCTTCTCCACTTTCCCCACAGCCTGCGGCTACTTTTGTCACACAACCTGTGCCCCACAGGCCCCACCCTGCCCCGTATCCCCTGACCTCCTCCGCACAGCCCTGGGAGTACACCCTGAAACGGGCACAGGCACTGCCTATGAGGGCTTCCTGTCGGTGAGTGGGGGCCAAGGGAGGGGAAGACGGGCATGGGGGGCTGAGGGCCCCTGCAGTCCTCCTATGCTTGCCTTTCCGCCAGGTGCCGCGGCCCTCAGGTGTCCGGCGGGGCTGGCAGCGGGTGTTTGCTGCCCTGAGTGACTCACGCCTGCTGCTGTTTGACGCCCCTGACCCGAGGCTCAGCCCGCCCAGCGGGGCCCTCCTGCAGGTCCTGGATCTGAGGTGGGTGCTGGGCAGTGGCATGGGGTAAGGGACTAGTGGTGAGGGGGGGCAGTCAGGAACAGGGAGACCTCTGACCTGTTCTGTGAACCTCCCAGGGACCCCCAGTTCTCGGCTACTCCCGTTCTGGCCTCTGATGTCATCCATGCTCAATCCAGGGACTTGCCACGCATCTTTAGGGTGAGTGCCTGGGATGAGATGGAGCAGCCGCCATCCACCTCCCCATGCTGTTCCCACTCTGGCCACTGTCCGCCCACTCCATACTGCCCTCTTGGGCCAGCCCACAACCACAACATGCTTTCCACGCAAGCATCTGGCCGGGTCTTACCTCATTTCGGATCCACTGTGGCTTCCCGTTGTCTGCGGGGTGCTCCTGACCTAGCCCTTGAGGCCCCAAGGATCTGGCCCTGCAGGCATCCCCAGCCCTCTCCCTGGCACCTCTCTGCTCTGGCCACACCTTGTTCTCTCCAGTTCTGAGGGTGCCCTGTGCCTGTGTGCACCACATTCTCGGTCCTTCACGTGTGTCTTTGCACAGAATTGCCGGCCCTGCACTGGCGCCCAGCTCCTAAACCTGACTACTCCTGGTTAGTTAGTCATCCCTCAGGCTCCAGCAGAAACGTCTGGTCCCCTGGGAAGTCATCCTTCACCTCCTGGCCCAAGTTTGGGGCCCTCTGTGTTCCCACTAGGCCTGTCCTTGCCCCATTATGGCGCTGGTCGCAGGGCTCTGGAGTTGTCTGTAGGCCTGTCCGGCCTACTCCCTGCTGCTGATAGTGCACGCTAGGCCCCCGGGGCACAGCGGCTGCTGGAGGCAGGAAGGGAGGGAGGACAGATGGCTCTGGCCCACAGCCCTTCAGCTTGGGTCCTTGCCCACAGGTGACGACCTCCCAGCTGGCAGTGCCGCCCACTACGTGCACTGTGCTGCTGCTGGCGGAGAGCGAGGGGGAGCGGGAGCGCTGGCTGCAGGTGCTGGGTGAGCTGCAGCGGCTGCTGCTGGACGCACGGCCAAGACCCCGGCCCGTGTACACACTCAAGGAGGCCTACGACAATGGGCTGCCGCTGCTGCCCCACACACTCTGTGCTGCCATCCTCGGTGAGCTGGTGGAGGGGACTGGAGGAAGCAGTCCAGGCCTGCAGGAGTGCCGGTGTCTAGGAACAGTCCCAAGGGCCACCGCCACTACCCATTCCCTGCAGCCACGAGATACAGACTGCCTTGCACTACATATGTGCTCCAGCCCCCTGTGTGCATGGCTGGGCCCCCAGGTAGGGGGCCTGGCTTATCCCCACTCCATTTCACTGTGCCTCAGTTTCTGCTTTTTCCAAAAGAATCTCAAGCGAGTGGAAGGAACAAAAGCTTTTTTTTTTTTCTTTTTTTTTTTTTGAGACAGTCTTGCTCTGTTGCCCAGGCTGGAGTGCAGCAGTACAATCTCAGCTCACTGCAACCTCCGCCTCCCGGATGCAAGCGATTCTCCTGTCTCAGCCTCCTCAGTAGCTGGGATTACAGGCATGTGCCACCTTGCCTGGCTACTTTTTGTATTTTTAGTAGAGACGGGGTTTCACAATGTTGGCCAGGCTGGTCTCGAACTCCTGACCTCAGGTGATCCACCCGCCTTGGCCTCCCAAGGTGTTGGGATTACAGGCATGGGCCACCATGCCCAGCTGGAACAAAGGCTTTAAAAAGAGAGAAATGAGGGTTCAGTCCTGGCTGTCTCACTACAAGCTAGGGGACTGGGGGACTGCTGTAGAACACCCAGAGCCTCATAACATCTCCTGGGTGGAGCTGCCAAGAGCTTCACTTGTGCTCAGCCTTGAACCTGGGGCTCAGCAGGGCTCTTCTGTAACTGAGGCTGGGAAAGAGGCATGAAACAAAGCTCCTCGGCGTCCCCCGGCAGCCGAGGCCCTGAGCCAGCACCCGCTCTCAGGGCGGGAGCCACAGGAGAGGTTGTGTGGGTCCCTGGAGCAGTCAGGAACCAGAGGGGAGGGGGTTTTTTGAGCAAGGGGCTCTGCTGAACCCTCCCTGCTTCCTCGCTTCCTCAGAGCCACTCTGAGAAAGTACCATCGTTGTCCCCAGTTTACATAAGGCGAAACCAAGGCTCTGAGAGGTGACCTGACTTACCTGAAATCCCACAGCTCAAGGTGATGGGCCTCACCCCAACCCCTCTGAAAGAGCCTGTCCAGACTGGGAGAGAAGGGTCAGTGAGGCAGGGACAGCGGGATTATCGCCACCCCCATTTCCTCAAGAGAAACAGGCACAGCAAGGCAGGTGGACTGCACACTCTCCGTGTCATTGAGTAGGCTGCTGACCTCTGACCCTCTCCCTCCCTCTACCAGACCAGGATCGACTTGCGCTTGGCACCGAGGAGGGGCTCTTTGTCATCCATCTGCACAGCAACGGTACCCATCAAGGCTGGGCTAGGGTGGGCGTGGGCAGGGGCAGCCCTAGCAGGCCGAGGAGGATGGGGACGGGTCACTCTTCAACCACCTGCCAGTGACCCTCTCCCCTCGCCAACCCTGCAGACATCTTCCAGGTGGGGGAGTGCCGGCGCGTGCAGCAGCTGGCCTTGAGCCCCAGCGCAGGCCTGCTGGTTGTGCTGTGTGGCCGCGGCCCCAGTGTGCGTCTCTTTGCCCTGGCGGAGCTGGAGAATATAGAGGTAGCAGGTGCCAAGATCCCCGAGTCTCGAGGCTGCCAGGCACTGGCAGCTGGAAGCATCCTGCAGGCCCGCACCCCAGTGCTCTGTGTAGCCGTCAAGCGCCAGGTGCTCTGCTACCAGCTGGGCCCGGGCCCTGGGCCCTGGCAGCGCCGTATCCGTGAGCTGCAGGCACCCGCCACTGTGCAGAGCCTGGAGCTGCTGGGCGACCGGCTATGTGTGGGCGCTGCCGGTGGCTTTGCGCTCTACCCGCTGCTCAATGAGGCTGCGCCATTGGCGTTGGGGGCCGGTTTGGTGCCTGAGGAGCTGCCACCATCCCGCGGGGGCCTGGGTGAGGCACTGGGTGCCGTGGAGCTTAGTCTCAGCGAGTTCCTGCTACTCTTCACCACTGCTGGCATCTACGTGGATGGCGCAGGCCGCAAGTCTCGTGGCCATGAGCTGTTGTGGCCAGCAGCGCCCATGGGCTGGGGTAAGGCACCTTCAGTGTATGGGTGAAGACAAGGTCGCGCCTCAACTCATGAGCCTGGCATTGGAGGCCTTTGGTGCCAGTTTGCATCCTCCAGCCCAACACCACCCTGTCCTGGCCTCCGTGGCTTGCAGGGGACCTTCCTTTTCCATGCTGAGCTCATGCTCCTCTCCTGCCTGGGCCGCTCTCCTTTCGTTTGTATCCAGCAAACTTTTTTTTTTTTTTTCTTTTGAGACAGGGTCTCCCTCTGTCACCAGGCTGGAGTACGGTGGCACAATCTCGACTCACTGCCACCTCCGCCTCCTGGGGTCAAGTGATCCTCCCACCTCAACCTCCCGAGTAACTGGGGGCACAGGTGTGTGCCACCACGTCTGGCTAATTTTTGTTTTGTTTGAGACAGAGGAGTCTTACTCTGTCACCAGGCTGGAGTGCAGTGGTGTGATCTTGGCTCACTGCAGTCTCCACCTCCCAGGTTCAGGCAGTTCTCCTGCCTCAGCCTCCCTAGTAGCTGAGACTACAGGCACCCGCCACCATACCCAGCTAATTTTTGTATTTTTAGTGGAGACAGGGTCTCACCATGTTGGCCAGGCTGGTCTCGAACTCCTGACCTCGTGATCTGCCTGCCTTAGCCTCCCAAAGTGCTGGGATTACAGGCGTGAGCCACTGCGCCCGGCCTAATTTTTGTATTTTTTCGTAGAGGCAGGGTTTTGCCATATTGCCCAGGCTGGGAGTCTCAAACTCCTGGACTCAAGCAATCCCCCTGCCCGGCCTCCCAAAGTGCTGGGATTACAGGTGTGAGCCACCAACCCTGGCCTGTACCTGGCAAACTCTTAACTAGGTCCAGCCCCAGTGTCAGCTCAGGGCCTGGAGCTGGTAGGCGCTCCAAAGATGGCCGCTGCAATTGCTGTGGTCACCATTGCCTTCATGCTCCCCGCCCTGCCTCCCCATCATTGGTCCTTTCCTTCTCTTTGCCCCACTACCTCTCCATCTAGACCTTCGTCATGGCTCTCGTCACCTCCACTTCATGACTGGCTTGGTGCACTGGGGTCCCACAGAATGGGCCGGGGCTGGTTTCCTCATCCACATCAAGCACCCAGCCCAGGCTGGCACACTCCAGGGGCGACGGGTTGGGAGGAATGGGTGGAATAGTGAATGAATGAATGAATGAGGCGGTGGGGCAGTCTGGTGCATGCACAAGTAACTAGCATGATGGGTAAGGGCTGGAAGAGAGGAGCAGAGTGTCCTTGGTGAGCAATGGCTGTCTGGGGTGGGGCCTGCGGGTTGGGTGCTGCATACCACCCAAGCTGCCCAGGGCCAAATCGCAGCTCTCAGGACCAGCTGGGTGACCTGACCTTGACCACATGGCTCCAGGGGTTCCATTCCCTCCTCTGGAAATTAGGGGTTATAACAATAGTACCTGCTCGGAGTTGTTAAAAAATTAAGGGAGGAAAAGCATGTCGTGTTTAGAACTGAGCCAGGCATGTGGTGAGTGGTCCAGGGTTGTCTCTGATTTGATGTGGAGGCTGGGCGGGGCGACAGGGAGTCTTCAGAGGAAGGACCTTAGCGTGGGGTGTGGTAGTTACTGTGCTGCGGCAGGGGACAGGGTGTACCCTGTGAAACAGAGGGGGAAACAGCTCAGAGGTGCGTGGCGTGCCCGCAGGGTACGCGGCCCCCTACCTGACAGTGTTCAGCGAGAACTCCATCGATGTGTTTGACGTGAGGAGGGCAGAATGGGTGCAGACCGTGCCGCTCAAGAAGGTGAGGGTCCGCCAGAGCCCTGGGGCAGCACTGGGGTGGGGGCGTGGCCTGACCTCTGTGCCTGCTGCCTCAGGTGCGGCCCCTCAATCCAGAGGGCTCCCTGTTCCTCTACGGCACCGAGAAGGTCCGCCTGACCTACCTCAGGAACCAGCTGGCAGGTGAGGGAGTTCGTGTGTACGGGTGTGTGCGTTCACCAGTGCGCACGTGTGGCTGTGTGGCCGTGAACGCCAGCTGACTGGGCCCCAGGAACGTGTGAGCACAGCCCAGCTCTCCGCTTCTCCCACAGAGAAGGACGAGTTCGACATCCCGGACCTCACCGACAACAGCCGGCGCCAGCTGTTCCGCACCAAGAGCAAGCGCCGCTTCTTTTTCCGCGTGTCGGAGGAGCAGCAGAAGCAGCAGCGCAGGTACGCGTGCACGACGCCGGGGTTGAGGCTGGGCGGGGTGAAGGGAGGGTGGAGCTTGGCCACCAACTCCCTACGCCTTCTCCTCCCGCAGGGAGATGCTAAAGGACCCCTTTGTGCGCTCCAAGCTCATCTCACCGCCTACCAACTTCAACCACCTGGTACACGTGGGCCCTGCCAACGGGCGGCCCGGCGCCAGGGACACGTCCCGGGTTAGTCCTCTGGAGCCAATCACAAGCTACTCTGGTGAGGCTGAGCCAATCACCGGCCTCTGGTGAGCTCTAGCCAATCACAGGCCTCTGTAATTACCTGGGCCCCTGAGGCCTGGGACTTACCCTTCTGCTACCTGGGACTTAAGTACATCCAGGCTGGGGGCCCAGTGGCATTCATTTGTCCTGGTCTGTTGTGCCTTGGGCCTCTTGGCCTCCGTGTGCCTCCTGGTCCCAGCCCCTCCGCACTGTCAACCAACAGGCTCTGGAAGAGAAGGGCCGAGTTTCTCGCGGCTCCTCTGGCCCACAGCGGCCCCACAGCTTCTCCGAGGCGTTGCGGCGCCCAGCCTCCATGGGCAGCGAAGGCCTCGGTGGAGACGCAGACCCCAGTAAGGACAGTCCCTCAGCCTCCAGTGTGCTACCTCCCACCCCAAGTTTACACCCTCTTTGGATCCCTCAAATCTGATCTTGGTATTTTTGTCTCCTCATCTGCTGCTGGAGCAGTGAAGAGGAAACCTTGGACATCCCTGTCCAGCGAGTCTGTGTCCTGCCCCCAGGGATCGCTGAGCCCTGCAACCTCCCTAATGCAGGTGAGCGGGTCCGGGAGGCTTGTCCGTCCCCTATTCAAACGTCAGGCATTTCTCTTTTGTGCTAGGCCTTGCTCAGGGACCTAGGCTAGGGAACAAGCTGAGCCCATCCCTGTCCTTGATTTTCTTACCTGTCTCACCCCACCAGTGGGCACCAGCAGGATCCTGGAGGCAGGCCAGCTTAGGTGGGAATCTTGGCTTTGACTTTTCCAGCTGTGTGGCTCTGGGCAAAGTGCCCAACCTCCCTAATCTTGTCTCACCGTAAAATGATGTGGTTCCTGGGAGGCCTGGATGAGCTGATAATACCTGCGAAGGGCTCAGCATAGCACCTGGCATGGGGAAGGTGCCACAGAAGGGGAGCTCTTGGGATTCTTTTTTTTTTTTTTTTTTTTTTTTCAGACGGAGTCTCACTCTTTTCACCCAGGCTGGAGTGCAGTGGCACAATCTTGGTCACTGCAACCCCCACCTCCCAGGTTCGAGCGATTCTCCTACCTCAGCCTCCCAAGTAGCTGGTATTACAAGCATGCATCACCATGTCGAGCTAATTTTTGTATTTTAAGTGGAGATGGAGTTTCACCATGTTGGCCAGGCTGGTCTCAGACTCCTGACCTCAAGTGATCCACCTGCCTTGGCCTCCCAAAGTGTTGGGATTACTGGCATGAGCCACTGCGCCCGGCCACTCTTAGGATTCTTAACAGAGGCTCAGTCCACAGCAGGGAGTTGGGGGGATCAGAGGAGGGAGCAATCCATTCTGAATGAGGACAGGGGTAAACCTAAGAGAAGCTGGGGAGGTTCCCGTTCCCCCTGCAGCCACGCATCCAGCATACACATTTACCCACTGTCTCCAGCACACACATGCACCCACTCCTGTCACACCAGGCCGCTCGGAGCCCTGGGGCTCACCATGCTCTTCCATGCCTGCAGGCTCTCGCCCCTGCAGTCCCCTCTGTTTTGAATGCCTTGTCCCTATCTTCACCTTCACCAACACCAGACTGCCCTCCAGGTGACCCACCAGTACCATCTTCAAAGGAGCCTTTCTGGCCGCTTGGTCAGGTAGTCATTGCCTCCCTGGGGCTGGTGCCACCTTTGCCACCCCGCTCCCTCCACACCATCCTTGCAGCTCCTGCTGTGCCATGGGTTTCTTCTGGTGCCTGTTCTCCTCCCTTGACTGTGGGCTCCTTGGTGGTGGGGGTCAGGCTTCATTCTTCTGCCCAGAGTGAAGCATGTGTATCGACTAAAGGAAGAATGGAGTGAATGAACATTCACTGGGCACGGTGGCTCACCCCTGTAATCGCAACACTTTGGAAGGCCAAGGCGGGCGGATCACTTGAGGTCAAGAGTTCGAGACCAGCATGGCCAACGTGGTGAAACCGTGTCTCTACTAAAAATGCAGAAATTAGCTGGGCCTGGTGGCGCATGCCTGTAATCCCAGCTACTTGGGGGGCCGAGGCAGGAGAATTGCTTGAACCTGGGAGGCGGAGGTTGCAGTGAGCCGAGATCATGCCACTGCACTCCAGCCCGGGTGACAGAGCGAGACTCCGTCTCAAACAAAAAACAAACAAAAGAAAAATGAGCCAGGCATGGTGGTGCACGCCTGTCATCCCAGCTACTTGGGAGGCAGCGGCAGGAGAATCACTTGAACCTGGGAGGGAGAGGTTGCAGTGAGCCAAGATCATGCCACTACTGCACTCCAGCCTAGGCGACAGAGCACAACTCTGTCTCAGAAAAGAAAAAAAAAAAAGGACTTTGAATCCATTCAAGGTTAAGCAGGAGTTCTCCAGGTTCTTCCAGTGACCTTTTTACCACCTCCACTGCCCACCTCACATCTGGTTTCCTCCAGGGGCCCTGATACAGTGGGTGATGATACTAAGGGGGCCTCCAGGAGCCACTGGCCCTGTGAGGAAAGAGTCCTCCCTGAGCCTACCCCCCGACTTCCTTTTCTTTCTCCGGCAGGTCTCAGAGCGGCCCCGAAGCCTCCCCCTATCCCCTGAATTGGAGAGCTCTCCTTGATGCCCTCTGTTAGGGCCCACCCCAATCCCAGGGCAGAAAGACATGAGGGAGCGAAGAACTTGAGGAATGCCATACTCCGGCTGGTCCGGGACATGGAAATTTGGACTCAGGGAGGGCCCGGGCTGGGCAATAACTGGAAGGCTTGCCTGGTTTCCCAGGACTTGGGGGTCCTGACTCCCAGTCCTGATTCCCTGCCTTACCTCTCTGTTCCCAGCCCCAGCCTTTCTAAGCCATTGGGAATAGAATGGATCCTTTTGTCCTGGTGTCCAGGGGTGATTGTGCCAAAGCTCTTGTGTCCAGTGCCAAGCCCCCAGAGGCTTGTAAGAGTTGGGATGAGGGATGGAGAGGGACTGGGTCTCTGGGAACAGGTTGGGGGTCTTATCTGTGGACTGTCTGACTCCCAGCTGAGGCCAAGATGGGGCATGTCCCGGTCTCTGCTCAGCATCTGGGTGAGAAAAACAGACTGTGATCCAGAGGAAGGAAGATAGAGAAGGAGAGAAAGGATGTAGGCAAAGGAGGTGAGAGACAGGATAGGAGGAAGGAAGTGGAGGAGGAGGTGATAGGAATTGGAAGGAGGTAGAAGCCGTGTAGAGGAAGAGGGGAGAGGGACGGAGGAGAAGCGATGAAGAGGAGGAAGACAAAAAGAGGTGGAAGAGAGAGGGAGTCTGGAGAACAAAGGGTCCTTTCTCTGGGGAGGGGTGCGGTGGGTGGGGCTGACGCTGTCAGCCAATCCTCCCATCGGGGAAGAGAATCCTGGACAGGGATGGGATGGGGAGGGTATTTATAAGGGCTTTTTGGTGGGAGATGGGTACCCAGTGGGGGCCACTGGAGGGTCTCCCGGCACACTCTGGCCCTTCCCAGAAATGGGGGCCCTTTTTCTCGAAGCTTCAACCAGTTGTGTATTAGGGGAACCTAGGGGGCATTTTACTATTGATCACAGTCATTATATTGTTATTATATTACTATTTTTATTAAACCTCCCCCGACTGAAGTGTGGGGGGCAAAATAAGTATTTATCTCCTCAAATGCCACATTCCCAGGAGGGACAGACCCTGATGCTCTGTGAGGCAGCAAGAAACCAATAAAGACAGCTTTGTAAGCTGCTGGCCTCCTTGCCTGGATCTGTCATCTTGGGGTTCAGAAGGTGGGGGATTAGGAATGGAGGGAACAGTGAAGGCGTCACAGACAGTTACAGACCAGATTGTCTTCCCTGCATTTTCACAAATCAATTCAAATGGGGTAGATGAAGCGACTTTACTAATGAAGGGACAGTTTACAGAAGCGTGCACAGTACTAAGGGAACACACCAATGAATGGCAGTGCCCCAGGACCTGGACAGCAGAGAGGAGCTGTTAGGAACCCCAGACCACCCAGGCAGGAAGAGGCAGTGGCGCTACTCGACAGGAGCTCTGGCTTTTGGTAGAACTTGACCATGGCTGAGCTGAAAGGCAGCCTAGGAAATAAATTCCTCCACTTCACTCCCTCCCGTCTCCTGCCTCCCTTTGTCCAAATTCAAGCAGCAGCCAGAGACCCCAAGAATTTAGTGAACTGGCTGGGCGCGGTGGCTCAAGCCTGTAATCCCAGCACTTTGGGAGGCCAAAGTGGGTGGACTGCGCCATCACACTCCACCCTGAGCAACAGAGCAAGACCCAGTCTCAAAAAAAGAAGAAAAAAAAAAAATCCTGGCTCGGTGGCTCACACCTGTAATCTCAGCACTTTGGGAGGCCGAGGCAGGCGGATCACCTGAGGTCGGGAGTTTGAGACTAGCCTGGCCAAGATGGTGAAACCCCATCTCTACTAAAAATACAAAAATTAGCCGGGCATCATGGCGGGCACCTGTAATCCCAGCTACTTGGAAGGCTGAGGCAGGAGAATCACTTGAACCTGGGAGGCGGAGGTTGCGGTGAGCCAAGATCGCGCCATTGCACTGCAGCCTGGGCAACAAGAGTGAAACGCCATCTCAAAAAAAAAGAGAACTCAGTAACTGTAGGTTGTAGTGGCCAGTCTTGGCACAGAGCAGGGTGGAGAAGAGGGAAGTGGATCCGAAGGGCACACCATGGGTATCCAGTGCCCTGCTGCCCACCCAGGTGAGGCTGATGAAAAGGGAGCAGGGGAAGGTCTGAGAGGGGTTTCACTTATTCTTAGCTGGGGGGTCCAACACTTAGCAGGACCCAGGCCTCAAGGCTGGGCTGAATGGGGAAGGAGGGGAAGGAGTGTGCTCTAGAGTCAGGGCAGGCCTGGGGCAGTTGATGGCTATGCTCTGAGGCGTATCGCAGGCCCTAAAGCTAGGGGAAAGTACTGAAAAGAGACTGGGGGCCACTAAGTGGTTGGGAATGGGGATTGGAGGGTGTCTGGAATTTTAGGGCCTGGTTAGGGGCCCAGGCATGAGAATCAGGCAGCCTGGATTCTGGTCTAGTTATGCAGCCACGGGCAAGTTACCTGGCCTCAGTTTCCACATCTGTAAATGGGAATCATTAAACTTATCCCAGCGCCGGCACGGTGGCTCACACCTGTAGTCCCAGCACTTTGGGAGGCCGAGGTGGGCGGATGAGTTCAAGACTAGCCTGACCAACGTGGTGAAACCCTGTCTCTACTAAAAATACAAAAATTAGCCGGGTGTGGTGGCATGCCTATAATCCCAGCTACTCAGGAGGCTGAGGCAGGAGAATGGCTTAAACCCAGGAGGCAGAGGTTGCGGTGAGCCCAGAGCACGCGACTGCACTCCGGCCTGGGTGACAGAGCAAGACCCTGTCTCAAAATAAAATAAAATAAAACTTATCACAGGCTGGGTGAGGTGGCTCACACCTATAATCTTAGCACTTTGGGAGGCTGAGGTGGGAAGATCTCTTGAGGCCAGGAGTTAGAAGCTGCAGTGAGCTATGTTTGCACCACTGCACTCCAGCCTGGGCAACAGAGAAAGACCCTGCAAAAAACAAAAAAAAGAAAAAAAAACTATCTCATGGGAGGTTCTGGTGAGACTGGTGAGATCGTGCTGGAAAATGCCTTCGGCCCACTCAGGAAATATTTCTTCGGCCTACTGAGGTGCAGAGACTCAGAGAGTCCTGTGCAGAGATACTCAGGCCTATGGCAAGCTGAGACCTGGAGCCGTCCCTCACTAAACTGGAGAAACGGCTGCTTCCCAGCGCCCAGCAATAATTCAGCCAAAAGACTTTCAGATTTACAAATTTTTACACTTCTAAAAAATTAATTTTCTCCCAATATTTTATGTTAACAAATTTCAAACCTGCAGCAAGATGGAAAGAATACGAACTCTGGCCAAGCACTGTGGCTCACGCCTGTAATCCCAGCACTTTGGGAGGCTGAGGCAGGCAGATCACCTGAGGTTGGGAGTTCAACATTGGTCTGGCCAACATTGTGAAACCTCGTCTTTGCTAAAAATACAAAAATTAGCTGAGCATAGTGGTGCGCACCTGGAATCCCAGCTACTCAGGAAGCTGAGGCAGGATAATCACTTGAACCAGAGAGGTGGAGCTTGCAGTGAGCTGAGATCATGCCACTGCACTCCAGCCTGGGTGACAGAGTGATACTCCGTCTCAAAAAATAAAAAAAGTCTGGGCGTGGTGGCTCACGTCTATAACCCTAGCACTTTGGGAGGCCGAGATGGGTGGATCACCTGAGGTCAGGAGTTCAAAACTAGCCTGGCCAGCATGGTGAAACCCTGTCTCTACTAAAAATACAAAAAAAAAAAAAAAAATTAGCTAGCCGTGGTGGTGGGTGCCTGTAGTCCCAGCTACTTGGGAGGCTAAGACGGGGGAATCACTTGAACCTGGGAGGCAGAGGTTTCAGTGAGCTGAAATCTCACTACTGCACTCCAGCCTGGGCAACACAGTGAGACTCCATATACTCTTCCCGTAGATCCACCAATAAACATTTTGCTGCTGCTACTTTCTATCTGTGTAGCATATATTTTGTTAAACCATTGAAAGTAAGTTGCAGACATCTTGAACTTCACATCTAAATATTTCAGAAATTATGTCTTAAGAATAAGAAGCCAGGCCTGGCCGGGTGCGGTGGCTCAAGCCTATAATCCCAGCACTTTGGGAGGCCAAGACGGGCAGATCACGAGGTCAGGAGATCGAGACCATCCTGGCTAACATGGTGAAACCCTGTCTCTACTAAAAAATGCCAAAAAAAAACTAGCTGGGCGAGGTGGTGGGCGCCTGTAGTCCCAGCTACTCGGGAGGCTGAGGCAGGAGAATGGCGTAAACCCGGGAGGCGGAGCTTGCAGTGAGCTGAGATCCGGCCACTGCACTCCAGCCTGGGCAGCAGAGCGAGACTCCGTCTCAAAAAAAAAAAAAAAAAAGGAGCCAGGCCTGGTACAATCACTCACACCTGTAATCCCAACACTTTGAGAGGCTGAGGTGGGAGGATTGCTTGAGCCCAGAGTTCAAGACCAGCCTAGGCAATATAGCGAGACCCTGTCTCTACAAAAAATAAAAAATTGGCCACAACAGTTATGTTGTTTAAGTCACCTACTTTGTGGTACAGTTGTGTCAAAAATGTTACTTGGCGGCCGGGCGCGGTGGCTCAAGTCTGTAATCCCAGGACTTTGGGAGGCTGAGACGGGCAGATCACAAGGTTAGGAGATCGAGACCATCCTGGCTAACACGGTGAAACCCCATCTCTACTAAAAAACATACAAAAAACTAGCCGGGTGAGGTGGTGGGCGCCTGTAGTCCCAGCTACTCGGGAGGCTGAGGCAGGAGAATGGCGTAAACCCGGGAGGCGGAGCTTGTAGTGAGCTGGGACCCGGCCACTGCACTCCAGCCTGGGCGAGAAAGCGAGACTCCGTCTCAAAAAAAAAAAGTTATTTGGGAGGCCGAGGTGGGAGGATCACTTAAGGCCAGGAATTTGAGACCAGCCTCCACAACATGGCACAACCCTGTTGCCTAACATGGCCCTGTCACCCAGGCTGGAGTGCAGTGGCACAATCATAGTTCATTGTAGTCTTGAATTACTGGGCTCAAGTGATCCTCCTGCCTCAGCCTCTCAACTAACTGGGATTACAGGCCCATGCCTGGCAAAGTTTTTTTTTTTTTTTTTTTTTTTTTTTTTTTTTTTTTTTGTAGAGACAGGGTCTTATTATGTTGCCCAGGTTGGTCTTGAACTCCTGACCTCAAGTGACTCTCTGGCCTCGGCCTCCCAAAAGTGCCAGGACTACAGGGGTGGCCCACCGCATCTGAACTAGATTAAACTTTTTATTTATTTATTTTTCCATTGCCCCCTAGATTAAACTTTTTAAGTCAAGAATATTATCTAGCTGGGTGCGGTGGCTCACATCTGTAATCCCAGCACTTTGGGAGGCTGAGGTGGGCAGATCATGAGGTCAGGAGATTGAGACCATCCTGGCCAACATGGTGAAACCCAATCTCTACTAAAAATACAAAAATTAGCTGGGCATGGTGGCACACGCCTGTAGTCCCACCTACTCCAGAGGCTGAGGCAGAAGAATGGCTTGAACCCGGGACGCGGAGCTTGCAGTGAGCCGAGATCGTGCCATTTCACTCCAGCCTGGGCGACAAAGTGAGACTCCATCTCAAAAAAAGAAAAAAAAAAAAACAGGCCGGGCGCGGTGGCTCAAGCCTGTAATCCCAGCACTTTGGGAGGCCGAGACGGGCGGATCACGAGGTCGGGAGATCGAGACCATCCTGGCTAACACGGTGAAACCCCGTCTCTACTAAAAAGTACAAAAAACTAGCCGGGCGAGGTGGCGGGCGCCTGTAGTCCCAGCTACTCGGGAGGCTGAGGCAGGAGAATGGCGTGAACCCGGGAGGCGGAGCTTGCAGTGAGCTGAGATCCGGCCACTGCACTCCAGCCTGGGCGACAGAGTGAGACTCCGTCTCAAAAAAAAAAAAAAAAAAAGAAAAAAAAAAAAAAAAGCAGCATATACCTAGCTGGTGCTATTTTAAATTAATTTTAATTACAACAATACACAAAATTTTTTGGAAAAGAAATTAGGGGCTGAATTCCCCTTTGACTCCCTCCCCTCAGCCCATGAGATTACTTTCTGTTAGTTTGTTCCACACATACACGTATTGGCGATGTCCAGAGGGACCGCCCTCCCAGGGCCTCCTTGTCTTTAGCAGCGGAAATCCCGTTGGAGCTTCAGACCCTTCCACCCCTGTCCTCACACTCACAGCTGGGCCCCGCAACCCCCAGCCAACCTTGAAACCCTCATAAGTGGTCCTGCCCTTTATTGCTGTGCGTCAGATTCGCCACAGGAGGCTCAGATGTTCCAGGTTCTGCACAACCCTGGCCATCCCCTTTTCTGACCCCATCTCCATCCCTCCCCAGCTCCTGGCAGATGTCCTCTGTCCCCTCTGGAGGTGATGGTCCATCGTTAGCAAAATCTCCTTGTCTTCACTGCCTTCTCCAAACAGTTCCTATCCCTTCTGCTCTAGCAGAAACCCTGGACTCCTGAGGTCACCGCCCCTACCGTCTCCCCAGCAGCCCCTGGCAGGCTTTCTACACCCCTCCTGCGATGGGCCTGGAAGATTTGGGGTAGGCATCCTCCATAATCCTCATCACTTATAGACATTCTGCTCCCTCTCTTTTGGTTTCTTTTTAATTTTTTTTTCTGCCCAAGATAGTACTTCACCTCCTCCTTTCAGACACTCAGATTTGAACTCCAATTATCATCTGACGCCACCTACTTGGTTTCTGACATCTCCCAACCCATGATGGCCCAGTTCTAGATAATTTGTTCCTGGCTTGCCATTCCTCCAACCTACTTCTGTCTTAATTCTTAGACATGTTGATATCTATGCTGGGCCTCCCAGTTCCTTGAAGCCCTCTTCCTACCGGATCTTGTCATCTATCCTACCTCAGCCACTCACTAGCCACGCTGTCTTATACAGGAGCCAGCAGCCGCATATGGCCACAGAGCACTGCATCTCTCCCCAGTTGAGATATGCTGTGAGTACAAAACACATACCAGATTTCAAAGAGTCCGTGTGAAAGAATTGTAAATTATCATTCATAATTTTTATTATTTATTTATTTATTTATTTATTTATTTATTTATGTCTTTTGGGATGGAGTCTCACTCTGTCACCTGGGCTGGAGTGCAGTGGTGTGATCTCGGCTCAATGCAACCTCCGCCTCCTGGGTTCAAGCAATTCTCAGACCTCAGCCTCCTAAGCAGCTGGGATTACAGGTGCCCACCACCACGCCTGGCTAATTCTTTTGTATTTTTAGTAGAGACGGGGTTTTGCCATGTTGGCCAGGCTAGTCTCAAACTCCTGACCTCAGGTGATCCACCTGCCTTGGCCTCCCAAAGTGCTGGGATTACAGGTGTGAGCCACTGCGCCTGGCCAAGCATCCTACTCTCTAACCAACATGCCTCTCTTTCCAGCCCATTCTAGCACCCCAACTCCAATTGACTGTTGACCCCACAGAAACCTACAACCCACTGATATTACTACACATTTGCTGTCCTTCACTCTTCCCTTGTCCTTACATGCCTCCTCACCCAGCCTACACTCCAGGTCAATCATTAATAATGACTGCTTTGGCCAGGTGCAATGGCTCATGCCTGTAATCCCCAGCACTTTGGGAGGCCGAAGCAGATTAATCACCTGAAGTCAGGAGTTTGAAACCAGCCTCGCCAACATGGCAAAGCCCTGTCTCTACTAAAAATACAAAAATTAGCTGGGCATGGTGGCAGGTGCCTGTAATCCCAGATACTCAGGAGGCTGAGGCAGGAGAATCGCATGAATCCGGTAGATGGAGGTTGCAGTGAGCCGAGATTGCACCACTGCACTGCAACCTGGGAGACAGAGGGAGACTCCATCTTAAAAAATAAAATAGGCCGGGCGCGGTGGCTCACGCCTGTAATTCCAGCACTTTGGGAGGCCAAGACGGGTGGATCACGAGGTCAGGAGATCAAGACCATCCTGGCTAACACGGTGAAACCCCGTCTATACTAAAAATACCAAAATTAGCTAGGCACGGTGGCGGGCGCCCGTAGTCTTAGCTACACGGGAGGCTGAGGCAGGAGAATGGCGTGAACCCGGGAGACGGAGCTTGCAGTGAGTGGAGATCGCACCATTGCACTCCAGCCTGGGCGACAGAGCGAGACTCTGTCTCAAAAATAATAAAATAAAATAAATAAAATAAAATAAAATAAAATATCCCTACTGCTTTCAATGCATGTATTTCTTTAGCAAATATTTGTTGAACACCTATTATGTGCCAGACACTATTCTAGGCCCAGGGTACACATCAGTGAACACGACAGACACATTTCCTGTCCTGTAGAGCTTATCTTCTGGTGGTAGGGGACAAACAATAAGTAAATCAGGCCGGGCATGGTGACTCGTGCCTGTAATCCCAGCACTTGGGAGGCTGAAGTAGGAGGACTGCCTTGAGCCCAGGAGGTCAAAGCTGCAGTGAACCATGATTGCACTGCTGCACATCAGCCTGGGCAACAGAGTCTCAAAACAGAGAAACAAAGTGGTCATATCGTACGTTAGAATAGTGGTTCTCAACCTGGGGTTACTTTGGCATCCCAGGGGATATTTGGCAACGTCTGGAGACATTTTTAGTTGTCCCCACTGTGGGTGCTGAACTGGTGGCATCCAGTGGGCAGAAACCACAGATGCTGCTCATCATCCTACAACGCACAGGACGGCTGCAGTCACAGAGAATGACCTGGCCTCAAGCGTCAACAGTGCCTCCTTCGAGAGCCTCTGTCTAGGTGTTAATGCTAACAAAACAAACAAACAAACAAAAAAGGGGGCTGGCCGCGGTGGCTCATGCCTGTAAGCCCAGCACTTTGGGAGGCTGAAGTGGGCGGATCACCTGAGGTCAGGAGTTCGAGACCAGCCTGGCCAACATGGCAAAACCCCGTCTCTCCTAAAAACACAAAAATTAGCCAGGTGTGGTGGCGGGCACCTGAAGTGCACCTGAAGAGGCTGAGGCAGGAGCATCCCTTGAACCTGGGAGGCAGAGGTTGCAGTGAGCCAAGATCCAGTCACTGCACTCTAGCCTGGGTGACAGGGTGAGACTCCGTTTCAGAAAAACAAAACAAAAACAAAAAAAGAAACGCAGAGCAGGGTTGAGGGATGGATACAGGAATTTCGAGTGGAGGGTATGATTTGAAGTAGAATGGTCAGGTCTGTGTCAGCCTTTTTGAGGTGACGTTTGAGTAATATTGTGAAGGTGGGGAACCCGGCAGACATCTGGAAAGGAGATGGTAACCCACTGGGCTTCCCATTTCGCTGAGAAAATCTAATTGCCCACCACATACGCCCAGGTAGTAGAGGCCTTCTTTCCAGTCCTCGTGGATAAACTGCCTGTGCTCCTAGCCAAGGCTCCTGCCAGTCGGGAACGCATTCCCACTCTCTGTCCAAGGCCATCACTGCCACAATTCTCTTATTAACCAGCAGTAATCTTTTCCACCCCCCTTTTCTCCAGCTGTTCAATGCCCTCTCATCTTCCTCCTTCCCTTTGCTGCAAAGAGCCCAAAAGACTTGTGTATTATCACTGTCTCCAACTTCTTTCCTCCCATTGGTCCTGAGCCCAAACCCACAAGACTTTTGCTCCCAAAGTGCTCTTTTTAATTGTTAATTAAAAAAATTTTTTTTTAATTTGAGACAGAGTCTCGCTCTGTCATCCAGGCTAGAGTGCAGTGGTGTGATCTCGGCTCACTGCAACCTCCAACTCCCAGGTTCAAGCGATTCTCCTGCCTCAGCCTCCCGAGTAGCTGGGACTACAGGCATGTGCCACCGCGCCCGGCTAATTTTTGTATTTTTAGTAGAGACGGGGTTTTGCCATGTTGGTCAGTCTGGTTCCAAACTCCTGACCTAGTGATCTGCCCGCCTCAGCCTCCCAAAGTGCTGGGATTACAGGCGTGAGCCACCGTGCCTGGCCACTTCCTCAGCACTCCTATCCCTTTTCTTTGTTTTATCTTTTTTTCCTTATCAATGATTATTTTCACGCTGGGTATGGTATGGTGGCTCATGCCTATAATCCCAACACTTTGGGAGGCTGGGGCAGGAGGATCACTTGAGGCCAGGAGCTCCAGACTAGTCTGGGCAATATAGCAAGATCTCCCTCTCTACAGAAATTTAAAAAATAAAACAATGACTATTTCCTAATATATTACACATTACATTTATTTCTTGTATATCTTGTCTGTCTACTCCATTAAATGTAACTTTGCTCTCATTCAGGCAGTGACCTTTTTAATTTTTTTTTATTTTTTATTTTTTTATTATTATTATTTTTTTTATTTTTTTGAGACGGAGTCTCGCTCTGTCTCCCGGGCTGGAGTTGCAGTGGCCGGATCTCAGCTCACTGCAAGCTCCGCCTCCCGGGTTCACGCCATTCTCCTGCCTCAGCCTCCCGAGTAGCTGGGACTACAGGCGCCGCCAGCTCGCCCGGCTAGTTTTTTGTATTTTTTAGTAGAGACGGGGTTTCACCATGTTCACCAGGTTGGTCTCGATCTCCTGACCTCGTGATCCACCCATCTCGGCCTCCCAAAGTGCTGGGATTACAGGCTTGAGCCACCGCGCCCGGCCAAGCGACCTTTTTTAAAAAAACCTTGGCCGGGCGCGGTGGCTCACGCCTGTAATCCCAGCACTTTGGGAGGCGGAGGCGGGTGGATCACGAGGTCAGGAGATCGAGACCATCCTGGCTAACACGGTGAAACCCCGTCTCTACTAAAAACACAAAAAATTAGCCGGGTATGGTGGCGGGCGCCTGTAGTCCCAGCTACTTGGGAGGCTGAGGCAGGAGAATGGTGTGAACCCGGGAGGCGGAGCTTGCAGTGAGCTGAGATTCGACCACTGCACTCCAGTCTGGGCAACAGAGCGAGACTCCGTCTAAAAAAAAAAAAAAAAAAAAAAACCTTAAAAATTATTTGTTTATTTTGAGACAGGGTCTTGCTTTGTCACCCAGCCTGGTGTGCAGTGGCACGATGTTGGCCCACTATAAACCTCCCAGGCTCAATTGATCCTCTCACCTCAGCCTCCTGAGGAGCTGGGACTACAGGCATATGCTAATATGCCCAGATACTTTTTAAAATTTTTTTGTGGAAACGAGGTCTCACTATGTTACCCAGTCTGGTCTCAAACTCCTGAGCTGAAAAGATCCTTCCACTTCCACCTCCGGAGTAGCTAGGACCACAGGCACACACCACCACACCCAGCTAAAATACTTTTTTTTTCTTTTTCTTGCTCTGTCACCTAGGCTGAAGTGCAGTGGCATACTCTCGGTTCACTGCAACCGCCACCTCCTGGGTTCAAGCAATTCTCCTGCCTCAGCCTCCCGAATAGCTGGGATTACAGGCACCTGCCACCACACCCAGCTAATTTTTGTATTTTTAGTAGACATGGGGTTTCACCGTGTCAAGGCTTTCACCATGTTGGCCAGGCTGGTCTCGAACTCCTGACCTCAAGTGATCCGTCCGCCTCAGCCTCTCAAAGTGCTGGGATTACAGGCGTGAGCCTCCACGCCTGGTCTGGTTTTTGTTTTTTTTGTTGTTGTTTTTGGGAACAGGATTTCACTGTGTTAGGCTGGAATGTAGTGGTGCGATCACAGCTCACTGCAGCCTCAAACTCGTGCCTGAGCTTCCTGAGTAGCTGGGACTACCTAGTGCACACCACTGTGTTTGACTAATTTAAATTTTTTTTTTTTTTTTTTGTAGAGATAGGGTCTTGCTTTGTTGCTCGGGCTGGTCTGGAATTTTGGCCTCAAGCAGTCTTTCTGCCTTGGCATGTCAAAGCCCTGGGATTACAGGTGTGAGCCACTGCACTCAGCCTTGACTGTTTTTAAAACACAAAGTGGCTAAGGCCTGTAATGCCAGAACTTCTGGAAGGCCAAGGCAGGTGGATCACGTAAGACCAGGTGTTCAAGACCAGTCTGGTCAACATGGTGAAACCCCATCTCTACTAAAAATACAAAAACTAGCCGGGTGTGGTGGCGGGGGCCTGTAATCCCAGCTACTCAGGAGGCTGAGACAAGAGAGTCACTTAAACCTGGGAGGCAGAGGTTGCAGTGAGCCAAGATCATGCCATTGTACTCCAGCCTGGGTGACACAGCAATGCTGTCAAATAAATAAATACATAAATAAATAAACAAATAAATAAATAAAATAAAACACAAAGTCCTATCCTATACTCCTGAGTTGCCTCAGTTCTGGGCCAATTGGGAAAGTTGGTTACCCTGTTTACTAGTTTTTCTACTGATGTCCTTTTTCTGTTCCAGGATTTGATCCAGAACACCACATTGCATTTAGTTGTTCTGTCTCCTTAGTTTCTCATCTGCAACGATTTGTGGGTCCTTCCTTATTTTTCATGACCTTGGCTCTTTTGATTTGTTTTGTTTTTTGTTTTTGAGGCAGGGTCTCACTGTGTTGCCCAGGCTGGAGTACACTGCCATGACCACGGCTCACTGCAGTCTTGACCTCCTGGGCTCACATGATCCTCCTGCCTCAGCCTTCTGAGTAGCTGGGACTACAGGTGAGCACCACCACACCCGGTCAATGTTTTGTTTTTGTAGAGTCGGGGTCTCCCTATGTTGCCCGGGATGGTCTTGAACTCCTGGCCCCAAGCAATCCTCCTGCTTCAGCTTCCCAAAGTGTTGTAATTACAGGTATGAGCCTGGCATGAACTTGACACTATTGAGATATACTGGTCAGGTATTTTGTAGACTGTCCCTCAACTCTGTTTTGCCAGATGTTTTCTCATGATTAGAGAAGGGTTATAAATTTTGAAGAAAATCCAGAGAGGTGAAGAGGTGAAATAGCAGGAATTTGATCTGTTTTATTTACTGCTCTATACCCAGTGTCTGGAACTTGGCCCATGGTAAGTACCAAAAATCTGGTTTTTTGAATGAATAAGTGAATACATGAGTGGCTGTGGAAATTTAGTATTGTTTCAAAGTTTTAAAATGTTGTTGATATAGGCCGGGCACAGTGGCTTATACCTGTAATCCTAGCAGTTTGGGAGGCCGAGGTGGGAGGATCACTTAAGGTCAGGAGTTTGAGACCAGCCTGATCAAGATGGTGAAACTTCTGTCTCTACTAAAAATACAAAAATTAGCCAAGTGTGGTGGCAGGCGCCTGTAATCCCGGCTACTTGGGAGGCTGAGGCAGAAGAATCACTTGAACCTGGGAGGCAGAGGTTGCAGTGAGCCGAGATCTCACCACTGCACTCCAGCCTGGGCAACGGAGTAAGACTCTGTCTCAAAACAAATAAACAAACAAATAACTACTCTTTGGCTGGATACAGTGGTTCATGCTTGTAATCTTAGCACTTAGGGAGGCCGAGGCATGCAGATCACTTGAAGTTAGGGGTTCGAGACCAGCCTGGCCAACATGGTGAAACCCCATCTCTACTTAAAATACAAAAAATGATCTGGGTGTGGTGGCGGACACCTGTAATCCCAGCTACTGGGGCCTTTTTTTTTTTTTTTTTTGAGGTGGAGTCTTCACTCTGTCCCCCAGGCTGGAGTACAGTGGCACATCTCCGCTCACTGCAAGCTCCGCCTCCCGGGTTCGTGCCATTCTCCTGCCTCAGCCTCCCGAGTAGCTGGGACTACAGGCGCCCGCCACCGCGCCCGGCTAATTTTTTATATTTTAGTAGAGACGAGGTTTCACCGTGTTAGCCAGGATGGTCTCGATCTCCTGACCTCGTGATCCACCCGCCTGGGCCTCCCAAAGTGCAGGGATTACAGGCGTGAGCCACCGCGCCCGGCCGGGATGTTTTTTTAAGACAGAGTCTCACTCTGTTGCCCAGGCTGGAGTGCAGTGGCAAGATCTTGGCTCACTGAAACCTCCACCTCCCAGGTTCAAGGAATTCCCCCGCCTCAGCCTCTCAAGTAGCTGGGAATCCCTGTCTCTGCCAAAAAAAAAAAAAAAAAAAACTATATAGATATATGTGTGTGTGTGTGTTTTATATGTATATATATTTAGGTATATGCACACACACACAAAATTAGGTGGGAGTGGTGGCGCACGCCTGTGGTCCCAGCTACTTGGGAGGCTGAGGCACGAGAATTGCTTGAGCCCGTGAAGTCAAGGCTGCAGTGAGCCAAGACCGAGCCATTGCACTCCAGCCTGGGCGAAAGAGAAAGACTGTGTCTCAGAACAAACAAACAAAAGCTATTCTTGCCACGTTTTTCTTTTTTTTCTTTTTTCTTTTTTTTTTTTTGAGTCAGAGTCTCACACTGTCGCCCAGACTGGAGTGCAGTGGCTCGATCTCGGTTCACTTCAAGCTCTGCCTCCCGGGTTCACGCCATTCTCCTGCCTCAGCCTTCCGAGTAGCTGGGACTACAGGCGCCCGCCACCACTCCCGGCTAATTATATATATATTTTTTTAGTACAGACGGGGGTTTCACCGTGTTAGCCAGGATGGTTTCGATCTCCTGACCT
Source organism: Macaca mulatta (assembly GCF_049350105.2). Lineage (NCBI taxonomy): Eukaryota > Metazoa > Chordata > Mammalia > Primates > Cercopithecidae > Macaca > Macaca mulatta. Next base: position 9,583,917 of record NC_133419.1, read on the forward strand.
CGTGATCCGCCCGCCTCGGCCTCTCAAAGTGCTGGGATTACAGGCGTGAGCCACCGCGCCCGGCCCATATTTATTTGTTAACAGACACTGATACCCAGCTAAAGCGGTTGAACACATTTATTCTCTGTAAGTGTTTAAAAGTATCTGTTTTCCTCACATCGTTTTATTTAAAATTGTTCTGGATCAAGCAACTTGATCTTTTTCCTCATAACTTGCCGACTGACCCGTGACAGCAAAACCGGCAGAAGCTCGGTGACCTGCCACCCTGAGTCTGCAGGTAGTGCCCCTGGACTACATTTCCCAGAAGGCACTGCGGACTCGCTTCCTGCCTGGTCGGCTTGAAGGGAAGGACCAATCCCTGAGTGTCTCGGGAAGGAGGCATCCGGAGCCGCGGACCTAGAGATCCCAGAAGCCACCGCGCGGCGGCCCGGCCCGCAACTATTTCCAGATTCGGCGGGGGCAGGGGTGGGCCCAGACTCCACTTCCCGGCGGGTAGTGCGACCCTAGGGGCGGGACTTCATGTCCCAGCAGGCTCCGGGCGGCGTGGGCCGCGGTGCCTTGTGTGGGATGTAAGCGCGGAGGTGGGCGAGGGGTACCGAGGCGAGGACTCTCCTTGGGGTTTGGGGGCTTGGCCTGGGTGCGCTTTCTGGGCGGACTCTAGGGCCCCGGGGGCACAGTCGTAGAGGGGGCGGGGCGGCCATTGGGGCTCCTCATTGGGGTCCTTGAGGCGCACCCCATCGGGTACCGGGCGTCCCGGAATTGTGGGGGACAAAAAGGCTCTGCAGTCTCGGCTGAGGGGTCTCACCGACAAAAGAGGGGAAGCCGGTGAGCAGAGGCTGAGGAGGGTGGGGAAGCAGGGGAGCTGTGCGTGTGTCGGAGGGTGGAAACTTAGCGGACCCTGGGAGGGGGCTCCCCGGCCGAACCTGCCCGACCCTCCCTCCCGCGGCTTGCCTGCAGGCCGCCGCCCGCCGCCCGCCGCCATGGGGCTGAAGGCCGCCCAGAAGACGCTGTTCCCGCTGCGCTCCATCGACGACGTGGTGCGCCTGTTTGCTGCCGAGCTGGGCCGAGAGGAGCCGGACCTGGTGCTCCTTTCCTTGGTGCTGGGCTTCGTGGAGCATTTTCTGGCTGTCAACCGCGTCATCCCCACCAACGTTCCCGAGCTCACCTTCCAGCCCAGCCCCGCCCCCGACCCGCCTGGCGGCCTCACCTACTTTCCCGTGGCCGACCTGTCTATCATCGCCGCCCTCTATGCCCGCTTCACCGCCCAGATCCGAGGCGCCGTCGACCTGTCCCTCTATCCTCGAGAAGGGGGTGTCTCCAGCCGTGAGCTGGTGAAGAAGGTCTCCGATGTCATATGGAACAGCCTCAGCCGCTCCTACTTCAAGGATCGAGCCCACATCCAGTCCCTCTTCAGCTTCATCACAGGTTGGAGCCCAGTAGGTGGGAATCTTATCCATGACCCACTTCTTCAAAACCCTCCGTGGTTTACAGAACCCTTTTGAGAACTGTAAGCCTTGTGAGGTTGGGCAGGTGTTATTTTCCTCTTTGCAGTTGGGAAACTGAAGCCCAGAGAGGGGAAATGATGTGCCAAAGTCACACACGGCATGGCAGGGCTGGAAGTGAAGCCTGATCACTTGGCTCCAAACCATCCACCTCACCTCTGCCCCCTCAGCACCTCCACCCCTGCCACTGAACAGTTACAGCAGTTCTAAGCATGAGATACAGAGGGTGGCAGCAGATTTAGGGGGCAAGAAGATGAAATTGGGTTGCATTTGAGGCAGTTAAACAAAATAATAGTTATGAAGATGTTTTTGTTTTTGTTTTTTGTGGTTTTTTTTTTTTTTTTTTTGAGACGGAGTCTCGCTCTGTCGCCCAGGCTGGAGTGCACTGGCCGGATCTCAGCTCACTGCAAGCTCCGCCTCCCGGGTTTACGCCATTCTCCTGCCTCAGCCTCCCGAGTAGCTGGTACTACAGGCGCCCGCCACCTCGCCCGGCTAAGTTTTTGTATTTTTTTTAGTAGAGACGGGGTTTCACCGTGTCAGCCAGGATGGTCTCGATCTCCTGACCTCGTCATCCGCCCGTCTCGGCCTCCCAAAGTGCTGGGATTACAGGCTTGAGCCACCGCGCCCGGCCGTTTTTTTTTTTTGAGACAGGGTCTCACTCTGTCCCCCAGGCTGGAGTGCAGTGGTGTGATCATGGCTCACTGCAGCCTCAACCTCCCCAGGCACAGAGATCCTCCTACCTCAGCCTCTTGAGTAGCTGAGAGTACAGGCATTCACCACCACGCCTGGCTAATTTTTTGTATTTTTTGTAGAGATGGCGTCTCACTATGTGGCCCAGACTGGTCTTGAACTCTTGGGCTCAAGTGATCTGCCCGCCTCAGCCTCCCAGTTGCTGGGATTACAGGTGTGAGCCACCGCAACTGGTGGCCTATGAAATTTTTTTTTTTCTAAGACAGAATCTCACTCTGTCGTCCGGGCTGGAGTGCAGTGGCGCAATCTCGGCTCACTGCAAGCTCTGCCTCCTGGGTTCATGCCATTCTCCTGCCTCCTGCCTCAGCCTCCTGAATAGCTGGGACTACAGGCGCCCGCCACCACACCTGGCTAATTTTTTTTTTGTATTTTTAGTAGAGATGGGGTTTCACTGTGTTAGGATTGTCTGGATCTCCTGACCTCGTGATCCACCCGCCTTGGCCTCCCAAAGTGCTAGGATTACAGGTGTGAGCCACCGCGCCCGGCCAAAAATGTTTCGAGACAGACCGAGGGCTTGACCTCAAAAGGCTTAAGACTTTTCAGCAAGCCTGGTTGACTGGCAATCCCATCCTGGTGTGCCATATTGAGAAGGATTCAGAGGCTGCTTCTCAGATTAGCAGGAAAAGAGTGCAGAGATAAATGAGGATTATCTGTTGGTGGATGTATAACAGGAGAGTGTTGGCCAGTGTCCTGTATTTGCCATTCCTGTTTTAACCTAATAAGTGCAGTAAAATAGAATCCTTAAATCCACAGAATATATAATAGAGTTGCAGAGAAAGACGAGATAGGGCCAAAGGCTGGGTCAGCTACAGGAGATCCAGAAAGGTCTCTTGTTGGACATAGAGGGTGTTAACAGGGAGAGAGAGGCTTTGAACACATGGGAGGGAAGGGATGGAGGGATGGTGGGCAGGATAATCTGAGTTTGGGGCATAGGCTTGGAAGGGGAGTGGGAGGGAGTGTGGCCCATCACTACCTGGCTCCCTTCCCCCACGTCAAAACACAGAGGACCCTCTTTCATTACCTGCCCCTTCCACAGGCACCAAATTGGACAGCTCCGGTGTGGCCTTTGCTGTGGTTGGGGCCTGCCAGGCCCTGGGTCTCCGGGATGTCCACCTCGCCCTGTCTGAGGATCATGCCTGGGTAGTGTTTGGGCCCAATGGGGAGCAGACAGCTGAGGTCACCTGGCATGGCAAGGGCAACGAGGACCGCAGGGGCCAGACGGTCAACGCTGGTGTGGCTGAGCGGGTATTGTTCCCTCCCTGCAACCTTGTCCCCTTCATACTCTGGTAGCCCAAACCAACCAAAGGACTCCACTTTCTTGGGCCACACCCCTTTCTTCCCATTACCACCCACATACATCAGGAAGGGAAGACAGAAGAGCCCCTTTTCCCGGCTGTCATTCCCTGAAGAAGGCACAGGGTGGGCCATCATGAGACATAATGATCTTGTCCCCTTTCAAGAGCTGGCTGTACCTGAAAGGATCATACATGCGCTGTGACCGCAAGATGGAGGTGGCATTCATGGTGTGTGCCATCAACCCTTCCATTGACCTGCATACCGACTCGCTGGAGCTGCTGCAGCTGCAGCAGGTGAGGGCTGAGCCAATGGGGCAGTACTGGGCTAGGCCAGACTTGACTTGCTCTGGGACCCTGGGTAGGGGCACTTTCCCTTCCTGAGCTTCAGTTTCCCCCGCTGGAATATGGGTTAGTAATTCCTGGCCTGGCCTTTCCCAGGGCTCTTGGGAGAGTGGAATTGAGATGTGAAATTGCTTTAACTCCATTAAAGAATGGCCCAGAATTTTGGCCCTCCTACCTGGTGGGTGGTCCCTGTTTGTTCTGACCCCCACCTCTGCCCGATAGGCTAAGGACCCATTCTCCTCCCTGTTCCGTAGCTCATAACTCTCTCCTTCGGCTCCTAGAAGCTGCTCTGGCTGCTCTATGACCTGGGACATCTGGAAAGGTCAGTAGAGGGAAGTGGCCAGGCTGGGCCTTGTGAGGCCAGGGGGCTAGGTGGCAGCCTGAATTATGATCCTCTCCTAGGTACCCCATGGCCTTAGGGAACCTGGCAGATCTGGAGGAGCTGGAGCCCACCCCTGGCCGGCCAGATCCACTCACCCTCTACCACAAGGTGGGGGCATCTAAGGAGGATGCAGAAGGGAGACCCCAACAGTGGCTGAGGCAGGGGCCCTCATCTGGGTGGATGAGAACTTTGTGTGTTAGGGGATATCACCCATCCAGTGTCACTTTATGTCAACTGTGTGCAGAATCAGTTCAGTCAGGGCTGTCCGAGGAGTGTCCAGGGTTCACCAGCCTGGGAGTGTCAGGGTCTGCATTTGTCCCCTCAGCCCTGCCTTTTCTGCCACTCCTTACTGTCCTTTCTGGAGTATAACAGAGGTCAAATGTGGTAGGAGCACTGAAGAGGGAGGGGGTGTTTACTTGGTGGGTGTAGGTGGGGAGTAGGGCCATTGGGCTGGGCTTGGAAGTCTTTGGTGTGTATGTAGAAGAGTGTCTGGGAAAGAGGAGGACCCTGAGCTTGGAGGGCAGGCCCCACCCCTGCAGTCTGCCCCAGGCCTCAGCCAGCAGTCCTGTAGACCCAGGGAGGAGACCAGGTAGAAGGGCTGGCAGCAAGTGGAGGTCGGAGTGGAGATGGAGAGGACTCCCTGGGATCTTCCTGTGACCCCTTCTGGGTGTGCCCTGGTGGGGCATTTGTGCCAGCAGGGCAGCTGGGGCTGCCTCCCTGAGGATCCTCTGCCTCACCCCCAGGGCATTGCCTCAGCCAAGACCTACTATCGGGATGAACACATCTACCCCTACATGTACCTGGCTGGCTACCACTGTCGCAACCGCAACGTGCGCGAAGCCCTGCAGGCCTGGGCAGACACGGCCACTGTCATCCAGGAGTGAGGATCCCCCTATTAGGGCCTGCAGCCTGTCCTTTCTTCCCCTCCATTAGTTTCCAACCACCCTCATCCAGGACTGAGGCCTGGCTCCCACGCCCCATCCCCTTTCCATCCAGTCCCTAGGCAGCAAGGCCACCATCACCCAGGAGGTAGGGACCCTGATTAAGGTGTCACATCTCCCCCCCCCTCCCTTCTCCTAATTTTTTTTTCTCAGAACAGCTTCAAATCTCCTCCCAATGTTTAACCACCATCATCCAGCAGTGGGACCTCCACCCTCAGCCCTGTGCCCCTCCTCATTCTTGCTTTCTTGCTGTGGCTGACCCAGACAGCATCATTTTGCAGTGAGGACCCCACCTACTCCCCCAGCCCCTGGGGTGACCCAGGAGAAGAAACCTGGGCTCCATCCCCCACCAGGTCCCTGGGGCTACCCCCCATGGCGAGACCCCTTCAGATCCTACAGAGACCCCACTGCTCTCACAGCTACAACTACTGCCGGGAAGACGAGGAGATCTACAAGGAGTTCTTCGAAGTAGCCAATGATGTCATCCCCAACCTGCTGAAGGAGGCAGCCAGCTTGCTGGAGGCGGGCGAGGAGCGGCCGGGGGAGCAGAGCCAGGTGAAAGGCTAGAGCTCCAGCCTGTGTCCAGCCTCCAACCTGGGCAGGGCTCCCTGCCATAGGCCATGGGGGCTGCATGTATGGGACTAGGGATGGCATGAGGAAGGTGGCCCTGAGCAGAGAGCTATGTTCCCTTTTGCTATAACTGAGGTCCTGGGCCCAGGTTGGACAGGGCTGAAGGTATTTTAGAGGTTTCTACCCTGTGCCTTCAGTGTCATGGCCAGACTCCCTCCCTCAGCTGAGGGATGGAGATAAGGGATGGTAACTTCTGGCGACGGATTGGCTTTATAAAAGGAAAGAGGTTCTAAGAATGTTCTCAACCTATGCTTACCTTTTCTGGAGCCAGGGGTCTTTGCCTAGGTGGGGGGCCTGGCCTGTGCCCTCTGCTAAGGGGTAAGAGACTGACCTGTGCCCTCCCTTCCCCCTTGTCAAGGGCACCCAGAGCCAAGGTTCTGCCCTCCAGGACCCTGAGTGCTTCGCCCACCTGCTGCGATTCTACGACGGCATCTGCAAATGGGAGGAGGGCAGTCCCACACCTGTGCTGCACGTGGGCTGGGCCACCTTTCTTGTGCAGTCCCTAGGCCGTTTCGAGGGACAGGTGAGGGACAGCTGCACAGAGGTCTGGGCACTACAGGTGGTGACAGCAGCTATGGCTTGTCAGACTTTTTTGGCCCAGGGGCAGTATCTGCTCATCCCCTTGGGTGCCGGTGAGACTGAGACCCCTGGGTGGCATGGGATGGCCAGAGCAGGGTCCTGGAGTTCCAGCCACTGGCCAGCAACCTTGCTCTCACCTCGTTCTCCCCACTGGCCCAGGTGCGGCAGAAGGTGCGCATAGTGAGCCGAGAGGCCGAGGCAGCTGAGGCCGAGGAGCCATGGGGCGAGGAAGCCCGGGAAGGCCGGCGGCGGGGCCCACGGCGGGAGTCCAAGCCAGAGGAGCCCCCGCCACCCAAGAAGCCAGCACTGGACAAGGGCCTGGGTGCCAGCCAGGGTGCAGTGTCAGGACCCCCCCGGAAGCCCCCTGGGACGGTCCCTGGCACAGCCCGAGGCCCTGAAGGTGGCAGCACGGCTCAGGTGCCAGCGCCTGCAGCGTCACCACCGCCAGAGGGTCCAGTGCTCACTTTCCAGAGTGAGAAGATGAAGGGCATGAAGGAGCTGCTGGTGGCCACCAAGATCAACTCGAGCGCCATCAAGCTGCAACTCACGGCACAGTCACAAGTGCAGATGAAGAAGCAGAAAGTGTCCACCCCTAGTGACTACACTCTGTCTTTCCTCAAGCGGCAGCGCAAAGGCCTCTAAACTACTGGGGACTTTGGACCGCTTGTGGGGACCCAGGCCCCGCCTTTAGTCCCCCAACTCTGAGCCCATGCTCTGCCCCCAGCCCAAAGGGGACAGGCCTTATGCCTACCCAAACCCAAGGTTCCAGGTCCCGAGCAGAGTCTATATCAAACCCACGATTTTCTCCAGCTCAGAACCCAGGGCTCTGCCCTAGTCATTAGAATATAGGTCTCTTCTCCCAGAATTCCAGGGTGCCAATGGAAACCTCACCCTGGGTCCTAATTAACAATCTTTAAAGGCCCAGCCCCTAGAAACCCAGGCTCCTCCTCGGAACCGCTCACCTAGAGCCAGACCAACGTTACTCAGGGCTGCTCCCAGCTTGTAGGAGCTGAGGTTTCACCCTTAACCCAAGGAGCACAGGTCCCACCTCCGGCCTGGGAGCCTAGACCACTCAGCCCCTAGGAGTATATTTCCACACTTCAGAATTCCGTATCTTGCGAATCCAAGCCCTCTGCCCCAAAAAACTTCAGTTCTGCTCCAGAATTTGGAAATCCTAGCTTCCTCTCTTTCCTATCCCGAGTCTGGGACACAAAACTCCCCCCAGCCTGTGAGCATCCTGAGCCCCGCCCTCTTCCTGACGAAACTGGCCCCGGATCAGAGCAGGACCTCCCTTCCGACCCTCTGGGAACCTCCCAGAGGTCCAGCCCATTTCGGAGCATCCCGGAGGAAATCTGCAGAGGGTTGGGAGTGGGTGACAGGAGCCTGATCTTTTCCTGTTTTGTACATAGATTTATTTTTCAGTTCCAAGAAAGATGAATACATTTTGTTAAAAAAAAATACAAAGCGCAAGTCCATGTTTCATCTGGGAAACTGGGGATGGGGCGGGGAGTGGAGCGCCCCCTCTTCCCTCTGCCTTCTGGCTTCCAAGACTCTGCGCTCCCTACCTGTGGAGCGCGCGCAACGAGCAACGGTGGCAGCGGAAGGACTTAGGCTCCACCCCGGCCTCGGGGCTTCCCCGCGCCGCCGAGGGCCAGTCCCGCGGGCGCCTCCTCCCGGCCGGGCGGTGGGGCATCCCCGGCGCAGCCCCGCCTCCGGGCCCCAGCCCCGCCCCCGCGGCCTCAGAACCACTGGCGCCCGCCCCGCCCCGCCCCGCGCTGCCCAGCGCCGGCTCCGCAGCTCGCGCCCGCCCGCCCGCCGGCCCGCCCGGCGCCGGGCCATGGCGCTGCTGCGGGATGTGTCGCTGCAGGACCCGCGGGGCCGCTTCGAGCTGCTGCAGCGCGTGGGGGCCGGGACCTATGGCGACGTCTACAAGGTGCGCCGGGCGACGGGACGGGCGGGAGAGCCGGGAGGAGGGTGCCAGCCCCGCACCCCGCGGCGGGATCCAGCCCCCGGCCCCGCCCCCCATCCCGCTTCACCCTCCGCCCCTGCAGGCCCGCGACACGGTCACGTCCGAACTGGCCGCCGTGAAGATAGTCAAGCTAGACCCAGGTGAGGGCCCGGGTCGGGCCTCTGCGCCAGAGGGAGGGCAGATTGCCTGCGGGCGCGGGGTGCGGGCGGAGGGTTGACGTTTCCGAGACCCCTGAGAGGCGTACCCCAGGAGGTGCTGTCACCTGGCACCTGCCTGGTCTGGAGGGAGGCACTCTGTGCCCATTTTGCAGATGGGGGCACTGAGTCAGGGCAACCCCAGCGCGCCCCCCCATGATGCTTTGTGCTTCCCAGGGGACGACATCAGCTCCCTCCAGCAGGAAATCACCATCCTGCGTGAGTGCCGTCACCCCAATGTGGTGGCCTACATTGGCAGCTACCTCAGGTGAGGCTGCCTTATCCTCCTGGCCCCAGGCAGCCCCCATGCGACCTACTGTGTGCCCACCCCAGCTCTTTGTCCCCTAGGAATGACCGCTTGTGGATCTGCATGGAGTTCTGCGGAGGGGGCTCCCTGCAGGAGATTTACCATGGTGAGGCCACGGCTCCAGGCCCCAGCAGGCCCCAGCCTTCCCCCACCCCCACCCCATTGGGGTACCAGAGGGGAACTCTGGGCCCTGGACTTGGGCTCCTCTCTACTCCTGCCTGGCTGTGTGACCTTGAGAGAAATGCTGTCCATCTCTGGCTTTAGTATCCTACACTAAGTTGGGAGGGGACGTGGCCAACACAGCTTTCACTTAACAGTGCCTGCTGCTTTTCCCACACAAGGTAGCCTGGTTCCCACACAAGGTAGCCTGGGAGGGTGGGCATGACCCCAGGCCCCCAGGCCAGCCTCTCCCTTTTCCTTTCAGCCACTGGGCCCCTGGAGGAGCGGCAGATTGCCTACGTCTGCCGAGAGGCTCTGAAGGTAGCTGGGCCTGTGAGGTGCCCACACCTCTGGTCTCCAGAAGCTGTGGGCTGGGAGCCCAGCTGACCAGCAGGGAGGCGGGTGGAGTGCCTCGGGTGGGGCTGGCCCGAGGGGCCAGGTCCTGGGGAAGAGGGGCCCCAGCCCTGTTGCCGGAAGCAGCCCATTTCCCTCTTGGCTCAGTCACTTCCTGTTTGGGGAGAGGGGAGGAAGAAGCAGCCTGGGTGGGGGGCCCCAGTCCTGAGAGGGGGTTCAGGGGAGGTGGGACAGCGCTGGGTGGCTGCTCTCAGGGATTCCTTTTTGTCCCCAGGGGCTCCACCACCTGCATTCTCAGGGGAAGATCCACAGAGACATCAAGGTAGGCGCCAGGCCGAGGGCATTCCTGGGAGGGAGGAGGAGGCCCTCGGGGGCACCAGACGGGATTCTCTCTCCTCCATTCCCACAGGGAGCCAACCTTCTCCTCACTCTCCAGGGAGATGTCAAGCTGGGTCAGTACCCTGGGGACACGATCAGGGTGAGGGTTCTGTGGACCCTCCCTGGCTACCCTGGACTCAAGGGTTGGGTGTCACTGGGCGAGTCACTTTGCCACTTGAGTCTCAGTTTCCCTGCTTAGAAGATGGAACGGTACTCTCTCCCTGCTGGAAAATGGAGGAGGTTGGGTCCGCACGGAGTTGACATGGGACCAGGCACTCCGTCAGGGATAGAGGGTGGTTGATGCCTCTCAGGAGAGGGACCTGGCCTTGCCTAGGGCCTGCGGCAGCTGTGACCAAGCAGGGCCACCTGCCCATTTGAGCCCTGCCAGGTGCAGCCGGAGCCAGAGCCCTGGGCGTGGGAGGGTGAGTGGCAGCCAGAGGGCTGGTGAGAGTGGCTGTTTCTCCCACAGCTGACTTTGGGGTGTCAGGCGAGCTGACAGCGTCTGTGGCCAAGAGGAGGTCTTTCATTGGGACTCCCTACTGGTGAGGCTGCGCCTAGGGCAGAGGGGCAGGGGCCACAGAGGGGGGCACCCGGCCATCCCATCTGTGACCCCACCTCTAGGATGGCTCCGGAGGTGGCTGCCGTGGAGCGCAAAGGTGGCTACAACGAGCTATGTGACGTCTGGGCCCTGGGCATCACCGCCATTGAGCTGGGCGAGCTGCAGCCCCCTCTGTTTCACCTGCATCCCATGAGGTCAGCCCAACACTTGCCCCTCACCTGACCCTTGACCTGCTGCCTGTGGCCCCTGACCTCGCGCCCTCCACAGGGCCCTGATGCTCATGTCGAAGAGCAGCTTCCAGCCGCCTAAACTGAGAGATAAGACTCGCTGGTAAGGGCTGCACCCTGCTGCCGGGACCCCCTTTTCTGTCAGCCCCGTAGTGGACAAAGAGCCTCTGCCAGCTCCCGGGGGGCAACCCCAAGAGCCCTGTCCTCTCTGAGCCACTACAGACCATCTGAGTGAGGGGCCTGGTCCTTCTGTGGGCTGAAGACCCAGCGTGGTCAGGAAAGAAGGGCAGACGGTTGGTGGAGGAGCCGCTGTGTCTCAAGGCAGCGTTGCTCGGCCAGTGGCCCTCGGCCTCAGCTGGCTCCTTCCTGGGCGGGCCTAGCAGATACCTCTAGAGGGGTGATGGGGCGGCTGGCAGGACACCCTGCACGAGGGCTAACCTGGATCTGGGGGGCTCTTGTGCCCACTAGGACCCAGAATTTCCACCACTTCCTCAAATTGGCCCTGACCAAGAATCCCAAGAAGAGGCCGACAGCAGAGAAGCTCCTGCAGGTGGGAGGCAGGGGGCCGGGAGAGGGGCCCAGCGCTCAAAAGCAGGGCCCTGGATCGGGGGCCAACCTGATCACCTCCCTCTCCGACTTTCCAGCACCCGTTCACAACCCAGCAGCTCCCTCGGGCCCTCCTCACACAGCTGCTGGACAAAGCCAGTGACCCTCATCTAGGGACCCCCTCCCCTGAGGACTGTGAGCTGGAGGTAGGTGAGGGGGCTGGAAAGTGAGTCTTGGGCAAGTCCGCTTAGGAGGAGCCCAAGGGCGGTGTTGGTGGAGGTTCCCTTCATTGGCACCATTCCAGCTTGGGGAGTCTCTGCCATGCTGAGTTTTGCTCCCATGCTGAGTTTTACACCCCCCTTGATAGATCCCTGCCCTTGAGCCCAAGCTGACCATGACCATGACTGTGCCATTTTCTTGCTTTCTGTATGATCTTTGGCACCTCTCTGTGTGGGGTCTCTTATCTGTGAAGTGGGGTTCCATTTTATTTCATGATAGTCCCAGAGGGCTGTCATGAAAGCAAAACGCACTGGTGCATGTGAAGCTCCTAGAGCAGCCCTGGCATGAGGCGCGTGCCAGGTGTGTCCACACTATTTCTGTTTTTCCTTAGACCTATGACATGTTTCCAGACACCATTCATTCCCGGGGGCAGCACGGCCCGGCCGAGAGGACCCCTTCGGAGATCCAGTGTGAGTCTGCAGCAGGGGCTGTGAGTGTGCAAATTTTGGGTGGCCTGTGTGCGCATGGATTTGGTGTGAGAGTAGGGGGTCCATCCTGAGACTCCAGCTCCTTAACCCCTGTACTCTGGGCCCCCCAGTTCACCAGGTGAAATTTGGCGCCCCACGCAGGAAGGAAACTGACCCACTGAATGAGCCGGTGAGCAGGCAGGCCTTGAGGGGAAGGTGGTGCCCAGAGGTGGGGCAGGGAGGTCGGATGGAGGCCGAGCAGCTCAAATCAAGGGAGATTTGAAGCTGGGTGACCTCGGGCCTTGGACCTTGGGCTGTCCAAGCAAGCCTGTTCTACCCAGGAACCTGGAGGGCTAGAGGCTCCTTCCTGGGCCAAGTTCTTTTTTTTTTTTTTTTTTTTTTTTTTTTTTTGAGACGGAGTCTCGCTCTGCCGCCCAGGCTGGAGTGCAGTGGCCAGATCTCAGCTCACTGCAAGCTCCGCCTCCCGGGTTTACGCCATTCTCCGGCCTCAGCCTCCCGAGTAGCTGGGACTACAGGCGCCCGCCACCTCGCCCGGCTAGTTTTTTGTATTTCTTAATAGAGACGGGGTTTCACCGTGTTCGCCAGGATGGTCTCGATCTCCTGACCTCGTGATCCGCCCGTCTCGGCCTCCCAAAGTGCTGGGATTACAGGCTTGAGCCACCGCGCCCGGCCAGGGCCAAGTTCTTTTAGGTGGGTGGCTGGAAGGTAGCACAGAGACCCTGCCTTTCCCAAAAGGAGGCTGTCATGTGCCCGAGCCCCCACCCTACCCTGCTCAGCCTCGTTTTCCCACCTGTGTGTCCCCGGTGATCTAACTCCCTGTCTCTGCCCTCACCGGTTCTGTCACTGTCTCTCCTCACCCCCCAGCCTGTCTCTTCCTCCTTCGCTGTCTGTTGCCCTCTCTTTCACAGTCTTTAGCTCTGCCTTCCATTGTCTGTGTCTCTCATCTCCTGCGTGTTTCCATCTCACCTTCCCTGTCTGTCTTTCCTCTCCTGAATCTCTTTTTTTTTTTTTTTTTTTGAGACGGAGTCTCACGCGGTTGCCCAGGCTGGAGTGCAGTGGCGCGATCTCGGCTCACTGCAAGCTCCGCCTCCTGGGTTCACGCCATTCTCCTGCCTCAGCCTCCTGAGTAGCTGGGACTACAGGCGCCCGCCACCGCGCCCGGCTAATTTTTTGTATTTTTAGTAGAGACGGGGTTTCACTGTGGTCTCGATCTCCTGACCTTGTGATCCGCCCACCTCGGCCTCCCAAAGTGCTGGGATTACAGGCTTGAGCCACCGCGCCCGGCCCCTCTCCTGAATCTCTTGACCGCCCTCTCACATCGTGTCTATCTCTGCTTTTTCCCTGGTCTCTACCTCGGTTTCCCCCAGTGGGAGGAAGAGTGGACACTACTGGGAAAGGAAGAGCTCAGTGGGTAAGTGAGGGATGGGGAAGCTGCAGGGGGCGGCAGGGGCGGCAGAAAGACTGACCTCTGACCCGGCACGGTGGCTCACGCCTAGAATCCCAGCACTTTAGGAGGCTGAGGTGGGTGGATCGCCTGAGGTCAGGAGTTTGAGACCAGCTTTGCCAACATGGTGAAACCCCATTTCTACTTAAAATACAAAAATTAGGCTGGGCACGGTGGCTCACACCTGTAATCCCAGCACTTTGGGAAGCTGAGGTGGGTGGATCACCTGAGGTCAGGCGTTTGAGACCAGCTTTGCCAACATGGTGAAACCCCATCTCTACTTAAAACACAAAAATTAGGCTGGCTGCGGTGGCTTACGCCTGTAATCCCAGCACTTTGGTAGGCAAAGTGGGCGGATCACAAGGTCAGGAGTTTGAGACCAGCCTGGCCAACATGTGAAAGCCCATCTCTAGTAAAAATACAAAAAATTAGCTGGTGTGGTGGCACATGCCTGTAATCCCAGCTACTTAGGAAGCTAAGGCAGGAGAATCGCTTGAACCCAGGAAGTGGAGGTTGCAGTGAGTTGAGATTGCGCCACTGCACTCCAGCCTGGGCAACAGAGCAAGACTCCATCTCAAATAAATAAACAAACAAAAGTTAGCTGGGCATGGTGGCCCATGCCTGTAATCCCAGTTACTCGGGAGGCTGAGGCAGGAGAATTTGGAAGGTAGAGGTTGCAGTGAACTGAGATCTTGCCGTTGCACTCCAGCCTGGGTGATAAGAGCGAAACTCTGTCTCAAAAAAAAAAAAAAAAAAAAAAGAAAGGCTGATCTCTGACCCCTCTGCCCCACTGCCCAGGAGCCTGCTGCAGTCGGTCCAGGAGGCCCTGGAGGAAAGGTGAGGGGCGTGGACCTGGGGGAGGGGTAAGGGGTGGATGGCCTCGGTGCCAGTAATACCATGCCTCACGCCTCATCTCCCTCCCACAGGAGCCTGACCATTCGGTCAGCCTCAGAATTCCAGGTGCCACATGGAGGGAGGCTGGAGCTAGGATCCAGGCCACTGCAGAGGGTATGATTGGGAGTGGGACATGGTTACAGGGCAACCTGGTAATGGCCGGGCTGGGCCCTGCCCCTCCTACCAGGAGCTGGACTCCCCAGAAGATGCCATGGGAACCATCAAGCGGGCCCCATTCCTAGGGCCACTCCCCACTGAGCCTCCAGCAGAGGAGCCTCTGTCCAGTCCCCCAGGTGAGTCCCAGGCTTGGGAGACCAGGAGGCAGCCCCAGGGTGGGGGCTGCAGCAGGAAATTGCAGCGTGCCTGTGCCTGCAGGAACCCTGCCCCCACCTCCTTCAGGCCCCAACAGCGCCCCACTGCTGCCCACGGCCTGGGCCACCATGAAGCAGCGGGAGGATCCTGAGGTGAGAGGGTGCTACGGGGGGTGGGGAGACGGGTGGCTACAGCTGTCACATCAGCCCTGACTCTTTCCCTCCCTCCCAGAGGTCATCCTGCCACGGGCTCCCCCCAACCCCCAAGGTGCACGTAAGTGTTTGCCCCAAGCCCTGCAGTCCCACAGCCCCGCCACCCACCACCCCTGCCCTCCCTCGCCAGCCTCTTGCCTCCTTCGCAGATGGGCGCCTGCTTCTCCAAGGTCTTCAACGGCTGCCCCCTGCGGATCCACGCTGCTGTCACCTGGATTCACCCTGTTACTCGGGGTAGGCGGGGGCAGGGAGGAAGTGGGAGCCCAAGGAATCTCTCAGCTTGGGCCAGGGGCGTGTCTGACCTCTGACCCCATGCCCAAACTGGCAGACCAATTCCTGGTGGTGGGGGCCGAGGAAGGCATCTACACACTCAACCTGCATGAACTGCATGAGGATACGCTGGAGAAGGTGAGGCCTGGCTGACTGTGGGGGGCAGAGGCCTTGGGGGGCCTGGGGTGTTGACCGCCTGTCCCTCTGTCGCCTCCAGCTGATTTCACATCGCTGCTCCTGGCTCTACTGCGTGAACAACGTGCTGCTGTCACTCTCAGGTACAAGGTGGGACAGGCAGGGAGGCAGGGCACGCAGGGGCTCCAGCGCCTCAGCATCCTGCCCACCAACACCCCAGGCCCAGCCTCTCCTCCTTTCTGCAGGGAAATCCACGCACATCTGGGCCCATGACCTCCCAGGCCTGTTTGAGCAGCGGAGGCTACAGCAACAGGTTCCCCTCTCCATCCCCACCAACCGCCTCACCCAGCGCATCATCCCCAGGTCAGGGATCTTGGGCTTGCAGGGAGTGGGAGGCAGAGGGGCAGCGAGGGGCTGGAACATGGCCTTGCCAGTTCCTGGGATTGCAGCAATCTTAGACATGTTACTCTGCCTCTCTGAGCGCCGTTTCCTCCTCTGTCAATACAATTGATGGCCTTCCCACCCCTCCCCACCGCTGGTTGGGAGGCAAGAAGGAGATAGTGGATGTGAAAGTGCTTTCCAAGTTGTGGGAGCTGTGGTTGTTCGGATGTGAGGCTTGACAGTTAAGCAAACGTTTACTGAGCACTTATGCTATGTTGGCCCCTGTGCTGGGCTTTGGGACATGGATAATCCCATCAGTCCTTGCTTTCAAGAAACGGGGGAGATGGGTGAGTCCTTGCTTTCAAGAAACAGCGGGGCTGGGTATGGTGGCTTACGCCTGTAATCCCAATCCTGCAATCTGAGGCAGGATTGTTTGAGGCCACGTGTTTGAGATCAGCCTGAAAACAGGGAGACCTTGTCTCTACAAAAAATCAAAAAAGGCCAAGCTGGGTGGCTCATGCCTGTAATCCCAGCACTTTGGGAGGCTGAGGCGGGTGGATCACGAGGTCAGGAGATTGAGACCATCCTGGCTAATATGGTGAAACCCCATCTCTAGTAAAAATACAAAAAAAATTAGCTGGACGTGGTGGCACATGCCTGTAGTCCCAGCTACTCCGGAGGCTGAGGCAGGAGAATCGCTTGAACCCGAGAGGCAGAGGTTGCAGTGAGCCGAGATCACGCCACTGCACTCCAGCCTGGCCGACAGCGAGACTTTGTCTCACAAAAGAAAAAAAAAAAATCAAAAAATGGGGCTGGGCGCAGTGGTTCACGCCTATAATCCTGGCACTTTGGGAGGCCGAGGTGGGCGAATCATGAAGTCAGGAGTTTGAGACCAGCCTGGCCAATATGGTGAAACGCCGTCTCTACTGAAAATACAAAAATTAGCTGGGCGTAGTGGTGTGTGCCTGTAGTCCCAGCTACTTGGGAGGCTGAGGCAGAAGAATCGCTTGAACCCTAGAGGCAGAGGTTGCAGTGAGTGGAGATGGCGCCACTGCACTCCAGCGAGGGTGACAGAGTGAGACTCCGTCTCAAAAAAAAAGAAAAGAAAAGAAAAGAAAAAAATTAGCTGAGCATGGTGGCCTGGGCATGGCGTTGTGTGCTGGTGGTCCCAGCCATTCAGGAGGCTGAGGCGGGAGGATTGCTTGAGCCCAGGAGGTTGAGGTTGAAGTTGATGTGAACTGTGATGGCGATCGTACCACTGCACTGAAGCCTGGGCAACAGAGCAAGACCTTGTCTCAAAAAAAAAAAAAAAGAAAAAGAAAAAGAGCAATGCGGACGGTTAGCACCTGGCACTGAGGTCCAGTTAGAGGCAGAGCTGGGAGGGGTGGAGAGGCTTCGGAGACCAGGCAGGCTTGGGAGGTTTGAAAGTGTGTCAGGGTTTCTAGGCAGATGAGGTAGGGAATGGCATTCCAGGCAGGGGGAAGAGCAAGTATGTGTTAGTATGTGTTGGGGTGGAGCAGCCTGGTGAGCTGGGGAGGTGTAAGGGTTTGCCTGGGGGCCAGGCACAGTGGCTCACGCCTGTAATTCCAGCACTTTGAGAGGCCAAGGCGGGTGGATCAACTGAGTCAGGAGTTCAAGACCAGCCTGGTCAACATGATGAAACCCCATCCCTACTAAAAATACCATAATTAGCCAGGCATGGTGGCAGGCGTCTGTAATTCCAGCTACTTGGAAGGCTGAGGCAGGAGAATCGCTTGAACCTGGGAGGCAGAGGTTGCAGTGAGCCGAGATCGCACCATTGCACTCCAGCCTGGGCGACAGAGCAAGACTCTGTTCTCAAAAAAAAAAAGTCCACCTGAGGGAGGAGGCAAAGAAGCCCAGGAGGAAGCTGCACCACGCTGGTGGCAGAGCCCTGCCTTTCTGCCTTAGATGCTGGCCTAGGATTTTAAAGGGATCCCTCTGTATGCTGATCAGGATTCTCTCTTTTTTTTTTTTTTGAGACATAGTCGCACTCTGTCACCCAAACCGGAGTGCGGTGGCGCATTCTCGGCTCACTGCAACCTCCGCCTCCCAGGTTCAAGCGATTCTCCTGCTTCAGCCCCATGAAGTGCTGGGATTATAGGCGCCCGCCACCACACCCAACTAATTTCTGTATTTTTAGTAGAGACGGGGTTTCACCATGTTGGCCAGGGTGGTCTCAAACTCCTGACCTCAAGTGATCTGCCTGCCTCGGCCTCCCAAAGCGCTGGGATTACAGGGTTGAGCCACCGCGCCCGGCTGGGATTCTTTCTCTCGTAGGTGATGCAAGTCACTAGCTTAAGCACAAAAGAGAATTTAACAACTCATGGAACTGAAAATCCAGGATCAGGGTTTGCTTCAGGCTCAGCCGTGTCCAGGCTTCGCTGGCACCACAGGCTCCCATCTGCGTTTCCTGGCTCTGTTTTTCTCTTGTCTTCATTTTCACCGCAGACTATGGTCTTCAACAGGGGCATGAGGAAAGGCCTTGCTGAAAAAGTGTTGGTTGAGCAAAGACTTAGAGGAGGTGATGGCACAAGCGCTGTGGATACCTGTGGAAGGGTATCCTAGGCCGAGGGGACGGCCAGGGCAAAGGTCTGGTGGCAGGAGTGGGCCTGGCCTGTTTGAGGAACAACAAGGAAGTCATTGTGGCCTGAATGAGGGAGAGGGAGATGATCAGGGAGGGCCCCGTGGCCACAGTGCAGCCTTTGGCTTGACTCAGAGCAGCCTGGGGGCCACTATGGAGGAGTGACATGGATTGAGATCATCTTCAGGAGCTCACTCAAACTGCTGTGTTGAGAACAGAGCGAAGAGGGTGAGGGTGGAAGCTGGAGTCCCGTCAGGAGGCTGCAGGAGGTGGTGGTAGCTTGTGCCAGGGTAGCAGTGATGGGGGTGAAAAATTGATCAGAGGCCAGGCATGGTGGTTCACGCCTGTAATCTCAGCACTTTGGGAGGCCAAAGCAAGCAGATCACTTGAGCCCAGGAGTTTGAGACCAGCCTGGCAACATAGGGACCCCCCAGTCTTTACAAAAAATACAAAAATTAGTCGGGTGTGGTGGCATGCCTATGGTCCTAGCTACTCGGAAGGCTGAGGTGGGAGGATCCCTTGAGCCTGGGAGGCAGAGGTTGCAGTGAGCCAAGATTGCACCATTGCCCTCCAGCCTGGGTGATGGAGCTAGATCCTATCTCAGGAAAAAAAAAAAAAAAAGAGAGTCCGGGCATGGTGGCTCACGCCTGTAATCCCAGCACTTTGGGAGACTGAGGTGGGTGGATCATCTGAGGTCAGGAGTTCAAGACCAGCCTGACCAACATAGTGAAACCCCATCTTTACTAAAAATACAAAAATTAGCCAGGCGTGGTGGCGGGTGCCTGTAATCCCAGCTACTCAGGAGGCTGAGACAGGAGAACTGCTTGAACCCAGGAGATGGAGGTTGCAGTGAGCCAAGATCGTGTCACTGCACTCCAGCTTGGGCAACAGAGCAAGACTCCATCTCAAAAAAAGAAAAACAGAAGAGAAAAACAGTCAGATTCTGATTCTCTTTTGAAAGTTGAGCTAGTAGGATTTCCTGATGAAAGAGAAAGAGGAGTCAAGGGTGGTTCCAAGGTTTTTGGCCTGGGTATCAGGAAGGATAGAGCTGTCATCAGTTGAAGGTGGGACAGTTTCAAGGGGAGCTGAATTCAATTTTGTTGCATGAAGATGCCTGTTAGATGTGCAAGTGGGACCTGTGTAAGTCCATGGCGGGGTGGGGCTGGGCTCTGAAGGGAGGGGCCCTGGGCTACGGGCCCCGCCATTGTCATGACCAGGTGGGTGGTGTGGGAAGCAGTGGACCAGGTGCAGAGGGTAGGGAAGGCCAGGCCAGTGGCTGCAACAGCTGGGGAGCTTGGGAGGGCCCTTCCTGCAACGTGCTCACTCCAGGACCACATCTGGAGCCCTGTGGCCTTGGGGCTTCCTGAGCTCAGTCCCCAAGTGAGCCTCTGCTTTGGCCCAGGACCTACAGGATACAGGCGCATCAGAGCCCCAACAGGTCACAGGCAGCTTTGAGCCTGCGTTCAGGAAATGGCAGAGGCACAGTGAGCATTTTGAATGCAAAGAACAGAGAACTGGAGTTGTTTGGAGAAAAAACAAATACAAAATCTATGCCTTTGTCCCATCCAAAGACCAGATGGGAAGGAGAGTGGGAGGAGTGTGGGGAGAGGGAGGGACGAGGACCAGGGACAGGGAGAGACAGATATTAGTTTCCTCCATGTCCTGGCAGAGGGTACAAACAGGACCCAGGCCGCTGGGTGGAGGTGGCAGGGCTGGTGACAGGAAGCCCCATTCCCCAGAGGAAGAAACAGGCTCAGAGGGTCCCCTGGAGGGTTAGGGGACACCCAGTGGCCAAGGCAAGGGCCCCTCTGATGACTGTCCCTCACTGCTTCTTCCCTGATAGCAAGGCAAGCCACCCCCTGGCCCCACAGGGCTGTTGCCTCAGCTGGAGAAGCAGAGGGCAGGCCATTTGCCTTTTGAAGTTTATTCACTGCCCCGGGCCTGTTTTCCCATCTGTGAAATGGGCCGTTGGGCGCCCTGTGTAACCTGGTGGGGCTGGAGCCTGCATGCTCCCCGGCCCCTCCACGCTCTCATTTCTTCATTCATTTCTTTTCTTTTTTTTTTTTTTTGAGACAGAGTTTCGCTCTTGTTGCCTGGGCTAGAGTCCAATGGCACGATCTCGGCTCACTGCAACTTCCGCCTCCTAGATTCAAGTGATTCTCCTACTTAGGCTCCCAAGTAGCTGGGAGTACAGGCATGCGCCACCACGCCTGGCTAATTTTGTATTTTTAGTAGAGACGGGGTTTCTCCATGTTGGTCAGGCTGGTCTCTAACTCCCAACCTCAGGTATCTGCCCACCTCGCCCTCCTGAAGTGCTGGGATTACAGGCGTGAGCCACTGCGCCCGGCATTTCTTTATTTATACCTTGCCTTTACCTGACAAGGATTTTCAGTGACTCAAAATAGGTGGAAAGTCCTAATATGTGATGACAGGAGCTGGCCCTCTGTGAACACACACGATTCCCAGCACGGCCGAGAGCACCTCCCCTGTATTAACTCATGAAGCCTTCACTGTGACCCTCCAGGGTGGGCCCCACCATTATCTCCAATCTACAGATGAGGAAACAGGCATGGAGAGGTTAAGTGGCTTGCCCGAAGTCACACGGAGCTAGAAGCAATTCTGAGACCCAAAGCCCCGGCCTGGATGGAGACACTCCCATCCTGGCCGCAGGCCCGGAAGACTGGCTTCAGGTCTTCCGCCCTTCCCAGCTGTTCTTGGGACAGGTTACTTTGTGTCTCTAAGTCTCAGTCTTACTTGTAAAGAGGGAAGATGATAGTGCCTGCCTCATAGCGCTCTGCAGGGGCCTTGCCCATGGATGGCATCTCGGACACAGGCCCTGGTTGTCACCCCTACAGGCGCTTTGCTCTGTCCACCAAGATTCCTGACACCAAAGGCTGCTTGCAGTGTCGTGTGGGTAAGAAGTGGGCTGGGTGGGGTGGGGTGGGGCCTGGTGGGGGGCAGTGCAGGCCTAGCCCGGTGCCCACTGCCTGCTCCCCTGCCAGTGCGGAACCCCTACACGGGTGCCACCTTCCTGCTGGCCGCCCTGCCCACCAGCCTGCTCCTGCTGCAGTGGTACGAGCCGCTGCAGAAGTTCCTGCTGCTGAAGGTGAGGGGCGGTGGGGGGAGGCCCAGGGTACCCTCAGAGCTCTGGGGGGAGAAATGGAGACCTGAGCATCCCTGCTGCCCCCTAGAACTTCTCCAGCCCCCTGCCCAGCCCAGCTGGGATGCTGGAGCCGCTGGTGCTGGATGGGAAGGAGTTGCCGCAGGTGTGTGTGGGGGCCGAGGGGCCTGAGGGGCCTGGCTGCCGTGTCCTGTTCCATGTCCTGCCCCTGGAGGCTGGCCTGACGCCTGACATCCTCATCCCACCTGGTGAGCAGAAGGGCCAGGCTGCTGGGGGTGGGTGTGTGTGCATGAGAGACAGAGGGAGGCAGGCAGGGAGGGAGGGCTGAGGCTCCCAAACTAGGCTCCCCACAGCCAGTGGCTCCACAGAGACCTTGAGGGCTGCCATATGGGGTCTGGGGCCCACAGCCTCCCTTCAGCGAGCCTCACCTGGGCTTCCATAAAAGGGTTCATTAGACCAAAGGGCTTGGCAGCTAAGAAAATCCTGGCCAGGCCAGGCATGGTGGCTGTAATCCCAGCGTTTTGGGAGGCCAAGGAGCGGGGCGGGGCTTGAGCTCATGAGTTTGAGACCAGCCTGGACAAGGCTGAGACCCTGACTCTACAAAAAAAACTAGCTTTGGCATGTTGGTGCATGCCTGTGGCCCCAGCTACTTGGGCTGAGGTGGAAGGATCACTTGAGCCTGGGAGGCAGAGGTGGCTGTGAGCCGTGTTCGCGCCACTGCGCTCCAGCCTGGGTGACAGAGTGAGACCCTGTCTCAAAACAAAACAAAAAACAGTCAACATTGCTCCGGGCTGCAGGAAAGGGGCAGATCTGGCAAGGCAGGGCCTAGAGGCCCCATTCTGAGCCAGGAAGCAGGATTCCCGGTGTTGTGGTAGCTCGGGGTGATAGTGAGCAATGATGGGAAGGGAGAAGGGAGGGCGCACGTGGTTAAGGCATCTGGTGCCAGGCCCTGAGCCAGGAGTCTCACACACAGGATTTTATTCTTTATTTATTCTATTTTATTTTATTTATTTATTTATTTATTTTTTATTTATTTTTTTTGAGACGGAGTCTCGCTCTGTCACCCAGGCTGGAGTGCAGTGGCCAGATCTCAGCTCACTGCAACCTCCACCTCTCGGGTTTACGCCATTCTCCTGCCTCAGCCTCCCGAGTAGCTGGGACTACAGGCGCCCGCCACCTCGCCCGGCTAGTTTTTTGTATTTTTTAGTAGAGACGGGGTTTCACCGTGTTAGCCAGGAAGGTCTTGATCTCCTGACCTCATGATCCACCCGCCTCGGCCTCCCAAAGTGCTGGGATTACAGGTTTGAGCTACCGTGCCTGGCCTTTTTTTTTTTATTTTTGAGACAGAGTCTTGCTCTGTCACCCAGGCTAGAGTGCAATGGCACGATCTTGGCTCACGGCAACCTCTGCCTCCTGGGTTCAAGCGATCCTCTTGCCTCAGCCTCCCGAGGAGCTGGGATTACAAGCATGTGCCACCACGCCCGGCTACTTTTTGTATGATTAGAAATGGGGTTCGAGACCAGGCTGGTCTCGAACACCTGATCTCAGGTGATCTGCGGCTTTGGCCTCCCACAGTGCTGGGATTACAGGCGTGAGTCACTGTGCCCAGCTCAGGATTTTATTCTTTTTTTTTTTTTTTGAGACGGAGTCTCACTGTGTCTCCCAGGCTGGAGTGCAGTGGCGTGATCTCGGCTCACTGCAAGCTCCGCCTCCCGGGTTCACGCCATTCTCCCGCCTCAGCCTCCCAAGTAGCTGAGACTACAGGCGCCCGCCACCACGTCCGGCTAGTTTTTTGTATTTTTAGTAGAGACGGGGTTTCACCATGTTAGCCAGGATAGTCTCGATCTCCTGACCTCGTGATCCACCCGCCTCGGCCTCCCAAAGTGCTGGGATTACAGGCTTGAGCCACCGCGCCCGGCCCAGGATTTTATTCTTGATCCTCATGATAGCCTCTCAAGGCAGTGCCATCTTGCCTGTGTTATGAGTAAACAGAGGCTCCGAGAGGTAAAGTGACTTGTACCAGGTCACAGTGACTGGGTCACAAGGCCTGGTCCCCCTAAATCTGGAGCCCTCCCGTGGCTCCCCGTGACTCCTCCCCCACTCCCCATGAGCCCCAGGATGGGTCACTCATCCTCTCAGAGCCTCGGTTCCCAGCCCTGGAGGGAGATGAGGTTTCCCAGCCCCACAGGGCTGTTGTGAAGCTGACATGCCCTCATGGCTAAGGGCTCTCTGTAGCCTGGCTCCTGTGTCCCCTTGAGGTTGGGGGGACTGGTGGCTCAGCCAGGCGGTTTCTCTTCTCTACCTGCAGAGGGAATCCCAGGCTCGGCTCAGCAGGTGATCCAGGTGGACAGGGACACAGTCCTAGTCAGCTTTGAACGTGAGTACCCTGGGGGGCAGGGCTTAGGGCAGGGGAGTATGGGGGTGAGGGGACCACGTGGGTCTGCCTTCCCAGAAGGGAGCCTCCCTGTCCCCACCCACCAGCCCCCTCCCTGTGCAGGCTGTGTGAGGATTGTCAACATGCAGGGCGAGCCCACGGCCACACTGGCGCCTGAGCTGACCTTTGACTTCCCCATTGAGACTGTGGGTGAGTGAGCCAGAGGTGGGGTGCAGGCTTTTCCCTGGCCTGGAGCACATTGTGGCTTCGGGACTTGGGGCTGGTGGTAGGACGAGGAGGCAGATTCCCCAGCCCCTCTCCTGAGCCATGCTGGTCACCTGAGGTCAGTGAGGACCCATGTGGCCCAGACCCAGGCTCAGGCATGGCTGAGGGGGCTCCAGGCCGGGTGCAGGGCTGATGGTGGCCCGGCCCCCGTAGTGTGCCTGCAGGACAGCGTGCTGGCCTTCTGGAGCCATGGGATGCAAGGCCGCAGCCTGGATACCAACGAGGTGAGTGGGGCCCAGGGACCTAGCTGTCCCCTGCCTTGTGGTCCCTACCTCTTTGCAGAGGACCTACTGGAGTGGCCTCAGTGCTTCCCACCCATCTTCCCAGGTGACCCAGGAGATCACAGATGAAACAAGGATCTTCCGAGTGCTTGGGGCCCACAGGTAGGCAGTGGCACCCCAGCCTCCCCTTCAGATGCCCCTGAGGCCAGAGAAGGGGCTGATGTGCCAAGTGGCTCCCGCCCCGCCCCCTACTCCTCTCTCCTCCAGAGACATCATCCTGGAGAGCATCCCCACTGACAACCCACAGGCGCACAGCAACCTCTACATCCTCACGGGCCACCAGAGCACCTACTGAGAGTGGCGGGCCTGGCCAGGGGCTCCCCACCCCACCCCATGCCTTAGCTGCAGGCCCTTTTGGGCAAAGGGGCCCATCCCAGACCAGAGGAGCCCAGGCCTTGGCCCTGCTGGGGCTGAAGGGCAGAAGTAATCCTGAGAAATGTTTCAGGCCTGGGGAGGGAGGGGAGCCTCCCACGCCTCTGCAATAACTGGACTGGGGGAGCTGCTGTCACTTCCCCTTCCCCGAGGCAGCCGAGTCCCTAGTGCCCAAGGCAGGGGCCCTGGGCCTGGGCCATTCATTCCATTTTGTTCCACATTTCCTTTCTACTCTTTCTGCCAAGAGCCTGCCCCTGCATTTGTTCTGGGAAACACGGTATTTAAGAGAGAACTATATTGGTATTAAAGCTGGTTTGTTTTACTCCTCTGGTCCCTCTGGGTCGGGGAAGTGAAACCACTTCATCTCCCGCCTCCTTCCCTCCAACACACCTTTCTGTGGGCACCACAGAAGGGCAGGGCCTTGGAGAAGCCAGGTGGAGGTGACAGGAGGCCATGGCCCCCAGCAGCCTTCCCAGGGGCACTGTGCCTTCCCCTGTGCCCTTGCTCAGAACTGGCGCTCAGCTTTGCAGTTTGAGGGCTGTGTTGTAGTTTGGCGCCCCAAGGATTCATGCAGATGGGGGGCCTCAACAAAGGGACTCTCATCCAGGGCGTCCTTGCCCCACCTAGGATCTCACTGGGTGGCCCCTCGTAGGGCCCAGGAGGAGCCCCCAGAGGGCTGTTCCCTCCAGTCCCAGGGAGGCTGCTGCCCGTGGAGGTAGCTTGTGTGACCTGTATCCCTGCCTCCACCTACTGCCTAGGTGTCAGGCCAGGAACATCAGATGACAGCACGATCATCAGACTGGACGGGAAGGCTAGCCTACGTCCATCTACCAGACTCCCAAGGGCTGCCTCAGTGCCAGGCCCTGGGGTCACTACCAGGAACGGACCAGCCCCCAGGGAGGGAGCCTGCATCTTGAGTTCATGGCCATCCTCCTGTAGCTTGTGCTTATGCTGTCATTCTCCCAGGGGCTGTCTGCTCAGCTCCGAACACCGGGGTCCCCAGGGCCGGGCATCCCCTCTTGCCCCAGGCACTGATAAGCCGCTCGTGACCAGAGCCTTTGGGCAGCTGCAGCCCAGGAGGCAGGATGGGAGCGGCCTTAAGGGCGCACAGTTAGGGGGATGGGAAGGTGGGGGCAGATGGGGGGAACAGCTAGAGCAAAGGCCCCATCGTCACCCCTGACATTCAAGGCAGGTGTTGGAGTAAGGGCTTTGCACCTGGTGGGCGGCAATAAAGACTTGGGGAGTGACGTCGTAGGTGGATGGCAGCCATGGGAGTAGGCTCAGTGGCTCCCAGGGTGTCACACTGTCCCCTCAGCCACCCTCCAGCAGAGTTTCAACTATTCTGACTCCGTCCAGTGACTGGAAGGTTTCTCGGCTGGAATGGGAGCCAGCCCAGGGGAGGGAACACACCTCTTCACAGCAGACATTCACACCCATGTTCCCGGGAGCCCCAGGGAGGGTGAGGAGCACCTTCCAAATTGGGGTCAGTGGTAACAAGGATACAAAGTGAATTCCTAACTTCCAATTTTCCAGATTTCTTGGAGGAATGTTGGGACCAGGGTGGGTAAGTGGGGACAGGGAGGTGAGCTCCTGCTCAGCGAAGGCCCTGACCAAAGGCACTCTGGGGAGGGCTGGCTTTCCACCCACCAAGTGGCCAGCAGCAGACAGCGCCTCCTTGTGGCGGATCTTCCCAGCCCTCAGATTCAGTCTGGAAAGGGGGTTTGGACTGCAGAGCGTAAACTGCCAAAGTGGGGGCCTCCCATAAAATGCTTGCTGCTAGCAAAGGCAGGCCAAGAGCAAAGAAAGGCCGAGAAGCCGGGTAATATGCACTGAGAGACAAACACTTTAAATTTTATTTATGTATTTTTAAATGGGTAGCCTTTGCCCATGGTACGTATTTTTAAAAATACAGCAGAGATGTCATGAAGAGTCTCCCTCTTACCCCTGTCCCCAGCCACCCTGGTCCCAGTTACTTATGAACCCTTCTAGAAGTATTTTGCATATTTAAGCAATTTGGTATATTTTATTCTTTACAATTTTTTATATACGTATTAACATATTCCACATATTGTACTGACCTTGCCCTTTAAAAATATATCCTGGGGGGCCGGGTGTGGTGGCTCACACCTGTGATCCCAGCACATTGTGAGGCCGAGGTGGGCAAATCACGAGGTCAGGAGTTTGAGACCAGCCTGGCCAACATGGTGAAACCCTGTCTTTACTAAAAACACAAAAAACTAGCTGGGCATGGTGGCGGGCACCTGTAATCCCAGCTACTTGGGAGGCTGAGGCAGGAGAATCACTTGAACCTGGGAGGCGGAGGTTGCAGTGAGCCTAGAACGTGCCACTGCACTCCAGCCGGGCGACCGTGCGAGACTCTGTCTCAAAAAAAAAAAAAAAAAAGAAAAAATATATCCTGGAGAATATGAATGTATTAAATTATCACGTGCGCCTCGAAAAAATATGTATATATCCTGGAAAGTTTTGCGTTATCAAAGATCTCAGTTTTTTAAAAAAAGATTTTTTCTTTTTTGAGACGTCACTGTCGCCCAGGCTGGAGCGCAGTGGCTGGATCTCAGCTCACTGCAAGCTCCACCTCCCAGGTTCACGCTATTCTCCTGCCTCAGCCTCCCAAGTAGCTGGGACTACAGGCGCCCGCCACCTCGCCCGGCTAGTTTTTTGTACTTTTTTAGTAGAGACGGGGTTTCACTGTGTTAGCCAGGATGGTCTCGATCTCTTGACCTTGCGATCCGCCCGTCTCGGCCTCCCAAAGTGCTGGCATTACGGGCTTGAGCCACCGCACCCGGCCAAAAATTTTTTTTTTACAGCTAGTGGTATTCCATTGTGTATGTTTCCCATAACAAATGTTAATGACGTGCAGTGAGATCCCTATTGGTGGAAACTTGAGTTGTTTTCACTATTTTTATATTACAAACAATGCTGTAATAAATATTCTTAGGCCAGTGCCCCTCTGTACATATTCAAGCATTTCTAGAGGATAAGTTCCTGGAAGTAGCATTAATGAGTTAGGGGTGGCTGCATTTGTCGTGGTGATAGCCGCTGTCCAGTTGCCCTCCATGGGCAGAAACCTGTGGGAGGGCCAGACCAGACTCTTTAAGTCACTCTTGAGGACAAGTAGAAGGGACGTGGGCCCCCCAGGATGTTCAGATAACTGGCCTGTACCCGGAGTCGTCCTGGTGAAAGTCAAGGGGAGCGCCATGATGTGTGCTTCGGGACGATGGAGGATATGCCGTGTTCCCTGTGGCATATCCAGCACCTGCTCACTGCCAGTGCACACGAGACCCTCGCAAGTAAGGGAATGGACAAGATGTGGTGAAGAGGAGTCCCTGCAATCTGCCCTTGGACTGGGTGAGCCACCCCACCTCACTAAGCTTTACTTTCCTTAGGTTTACCATATCCAAAGCCAACTGCAGGGCTGTCGGGAGGATCAGAAATACTGTAACAGACATAATGCAATAACATAGATGAATCTTAGAGGTAAATTAAAACAGCACTTTATGCACAGTACGATAGCATTTTATAAAGCTCAAAAACAAAATGAAACTATCTATTGTTTAGCAATACACGCCCAACATACAACCCTATTAAAAAATCAAGGGAAGGAAAAGCACAAAATCTGAGATGGTGGTCCCTGAGAGGAGTGTGGGATGGGATAAGGAAGGAGCCCAGGAATTTGTAAAGGTATTGGTAATATCACAGCTCTCAGGTTTGGTGGTAAGTTCATGGATATTTAAGTTATAACTCAGTTCCTAACTCACGTACGGTGCCACACATCCTTTTGTATGTATTAAATACTATGTCATAAAATTTTAGTTTGGGCCTGGTGGTTCATGTCTGTAATCCCAGCACTTTGTGAAGCTGAGGTAGGCAGATCACTTGAGCCCAGGAGTTCTAGACCAGCCTGGGCAACATGATGAAACCCTGTCTACAAAAAATGCAAAAATTAGCTGGGCATGGTGGCACTCGCCTGCAGTCGCAGCTACTCTGGAGGCTAAGATAGGATTGCTTGAGCCTAGGAGTTCAAGGCTGCAGTGAGCTATGAACTTGCCACTGCACTCCAGCCTGGGTGACAGAGTGAGACCCTGTCTCGAAAAAAAACCAAAACAAACAAAACAGAAAAAAATTTAAAAAAAATATTTAAAAGTAAACACTGGGCCGGGCGCGGTGGCTCAAGCCTGTAATCCCAGCACTTTGGGAGGCCGAGACGGGCAGATCACGAGGTCAGGAGTTCGAGACCATCCTGGCTAACACGGTGAAACCCCGTCTCTACTAAAAAATACAAAAAACTAGCCAGGCGAGGTGGCAGCGCCTGTAGTCCCGGCTACTCGGGAGGCTGAGGCAGGAGAATGGCGTAAAAACCCGGGAGGCGGAGCTTGCAGTGAGCTGAGATCCGGCCACTGCACTCCACCCTGGGCGACATAGCGAGACTCCGTCTCAAAAAAATAAAAAATAAAAAAATAAAAAAAAATAAAAGTAAACACTGAAAAAATAGAACTCGCTTGAAAGACAAAACCAAAAATGAAGAGGATGCTTCCCTAGATGATGAAAATAAATGGAGAGGAATCACTGCAGTGTCCTGCACAGAACTCTGGAGTTGCTGCCTTGCAGTTGCTGCCTTCTAGTGTGTATTGTTGAAAGACAGTTTTATTGAGGCATAATTGGCATACAATAAGCTGCATATAAAAATGTGTGCGTGATGACTTTTGACATACGTGTACACCCGTGAAACCATTTCCACAATCAAGATAACCACCATCCCCTTCACTCTGGAACACTTCCCATGCCCTTGGTAAGCCCACCCTCCTGCTTCTTGCCTCCCATCCCCAAGTAACAACTGCGCTGCTTTCTGTCACTACAGGTTAATCTGCACTTCCTAGAATGTATGTAAATAGAATCACACAGTATGTATTTGTGTTTTGTCTGGCTTCTTGCTTAGCTGAGCATAAGGATTTGCGAGTCACCCCTGTTGCATGTATTAATAGTTTATTCCTTTTTATTGCCAAGTAGTATTCCATTGTTTGGATGCACCAGTTTGCTTAGCTATTCATCTGCTGATGGACATTTGGACCATGTCCAGTTTTGAACTATTACAAATAAAGCTGCTATGAACATTCATGTACCTGTCTTTGTTGGATATATTCTATCATTTCTTGTGGGTAAATACTTTGGAGTGGAAGGACTGAGTCATAGGTAAGTGTTTAAATTTTTTTTTTTTTTTTGAGACGGAGTCTCACTCTGTCACCTAGGCTGGAGTGCAGTGGCCTGATCTTGGCTCACTGAAACCTCCGCCTCCTGGGTTCAAGTGATTCTCCTGCCTCAGCTGCCCGAGTAACTGGGATTACAGGCATGCCCGGCTAATTTTTATATTTTGCGTAGAGATGGGGTTTCACCACATTGGGCAGGCTGGTCTTGAACTCCTGACCTCAGGTGATCTGCCTGCCTCGGCCTCCCAAAGTGCTGGGATTACAGGTGTGAGCCACCGCGCCCGGCCGCATCTTTTTCTTTTTTTCTTTTATTTTGAGATGGGAGTCTTGCTCTGTCGCCCTGACTGTAGTGGTACGATCTCGGCTCACTGCAACCTCTGCCTCCCAAGTTCAAGTGATTCTCCTGCCTCAGCCTCCTAAGTAGCTAGGACTACAGGTGTGCACCAGCACAACCAGCTAATTTTTGTCTTTTTAGTAGAGATGGGGTTTCACCATGTTGGTCAGGCTGGTTTTGAACTCGTGGTCTCAAGTGATTTGCCTGCCTTGGCCTCCAAAAGTGTTGCGATTACAGGTGTGAGCTACCGTACCCAGCCATTTTTTTTTTTTTTTTTTGAGATGGGGTCTCATTCTGTCACCCAGGTTGGAGTGCAATGGTGCCATCTCCACTCACTGCCACCTCTGCCTGTGAGGCTCAAGCCATCCTCCCACCTCAGTCCTCATGAGGAGCTGAGACTACAGCTGAGACTACCACACCCGACTAATTTTTTCTGAGATGGAGTCTCGCTCTGTCGCCCAGGCTGGAGTGCAGTGGCGCGATCTTGGCTCGCTGCAAGCTCTGTCTCCCGGGTTCACGCCATTCTCCTGCTTTAGCCTCCTGAGTAGCTGGGGCTATAGGCGCCTGCCGCCAGGCCCGGCTAATTTTTTTTTGTACTTTTAGTAGAGATAAGGTTTCACCGTGTTAGCCAGGACAGTCTCGATCTCCTGACCTCATGATCCACCTGCCTTGGCCTCCCAAAGTGCTGGAATTACAGGTGTGAGCCACTGCGCCGAGTTTTTTTTTTTTTTTTGGAAACAGGGTCTCCCTCTGTCACTTAGGCTTCAGTACAGTGGTGTGATCACAGCTTATTGCAGCCTCAAACTCTTTGGGGTCAAACAATCCTCCTGCCTCAGCCTCCCAAGTAGCTGGAACTACAGGCGCACATCATGCTCAGCTGATTATTATTTTTGTTTCTGTAGAGACAAAGTCTCCCTATGTTGCCAAGGCTGGTCTCGAACTCCTGGCCTCAAGCGATCCTCCTGCCTTGCCTTCCCAAAGTGCTGAGATTACAAGTGTGAGCCACTGCACCCAGCCCTTGGTGCATTTCTAAATGCCTGTACAGTTATATAATGTTGCATAAATGGGATCATGTAATACATTTTTTAAACATATGAAGCATTTTTTTTTTTTAAATGTTGGAGTTTTAGGCTGGGTGTGGTGGCTCACACCTGTAATCCCAGCACTTTGGGAGGCTGAGGCGGGCGAATCACTTGAGATCAGGAGTTCAAGACCAGGGCCAACACGGTGAAACCCCGTCTTTACTAAAAATACAAAAATTAGCCAGGCATGGTGGCATGTGCCTGTAATCCCAGCTACTCTGGTGGCTGAGTCATGAGAATCGCTTGAACCCAGGAGGAGGAGGTTGCAGTGAGCCAAGATCATGCCACTGCACTCTGGTCTGGGTGACAGAACGAGACTCCATCTCATTAAAAAAAAAAAAAAAGTTGGATGTTTAAGATGTATTGGGTAACTTCCCATTTCACTCTGCAATAGGAGGGCATGTGCTATGTATCCTTCTGTAGCCTTTGTTATGCTCAGACAATCATACGCGGCCGGGCGCGGTGGCTCAAGCCCGTAATCCCAGCACTTTGGGAGGCCGAGACCGGTGGATCACGAGGTCAGGAGATCAAGACCATCCTGGCTAACATGGTGAAACCCCGTCTCTACTAAAAAAAATACAAAAAACTAGCCGGGCGAGGTGGCGGGCGCCTGTTGTCCCAGCTACTCAGGAGGCTGAGGCAGGAGAATGCCGTAAACCCGGGAGGCGGAGCTTGCAGTGAGCTGAGATCTGGCCACTGCACTCCAGCCTGGGCGACAGAGCGAGACTCCGTCTCAAAAAAAAAAAAAAAAAAAAAAAGACAATCATACGCAAACATGCACACATCTGTATGGGGTTTGTGTTACAAAAACAAGGCCATGTCCTATATATTCCTTTGTTCACTTAACACAGAACAGAAGTTACTTTAGGTCGGTTGGTAGGAATTAACAGCTTTTCAAAGCTGCCTAATATTCCAGGTTACGGGTTTTCCAATTCAGTCATTCATATATTGATAGAAATTCACTTTGTTTGCCCATTTTTACTACTACAAACAATGCTGCAGTAAATGCAGAAGACTTTGAAAACATTATGTAATCACATGGCTTGTTTTGGGGGCAGATTCCCAGGAGTGGGATATTGGATTGAAAAGGTTTATGTTTTCGGCCGGGCGCGGTGGCTCAAGCCTGTAATCCCAGCACTTTGGAAGGCCGAGACGGGCGGATCACGAGGTCAGGAGATGGAGACCATCCTGGCTAACACGGTGAAACCCCATCTCTATTAAAAAAAATACAAAAAACTAGCTGGGCGAGGTGGCAGGCGCCTGTAGTCCCAGCTACTCGGGAGGCTGAGGCAGGAGAATAGCGTGAACCCAGGAGGTGGAGCTTGCAGTGACCTGAGATCCGGCCACTGCAGTCCAGCCTGGGCGACAGAGCGAGACTCTGTCTCAAAAAAAAAAAAAAAAAAAAAAAAAGAGAAAAGGTTTATGTTTTCTTTCTTTCGAGACAGAGTCTTACTCTGTCGCCCAATCACAGCTCACTTCTGCCTCTACCTCCTGGGCTCAGGGGATCCTCCCAACTCAGCTTCTCAAGTAGCTGTGAGTACAGGTGCATATTTTTTATTTTTTGAAAGGGGGAACGATTTTAATAGACAACAGAATGCTTTCTAAAAGATTAACGATAGTAGGTGTTAGCACGTTTATGTTCTGCTATTTTCATTTATTTTGAGATTCATTATCACCTTTATTTGTATTTCCCTTATAGGCAGTATCTAAATACTGGTAAATAAATTAGCAAGTCTCAGGGATTCTGTAACAGTCGCACAAACTCAGCACAGTCTAAGGTGGTATTACTATAACAGAATCCCTGAGACTGGGTAATTTATTTATTTATTTGAGACAGGGTCTTGGTCTGTTGCCAAGGCTGGATTGCAGTGGCGTGATCATAGCTCACTGCAGCTTCGATCTCCAGGGCTCAAGCAATCCTCCTGCTTCAGTTTCTCGTGTAGCTGGGACTACAGTCATGGATCACCATGACCAGCATTTTTTTTTTTTTTTTTTTAGTAGAAGTGAGGTCTTGATCTGTTGCCCAGGCTGGTCACAAACTCCTGAGCTCAAGAGATCCTCCCACCTCAGACTCTCAAAGTGCTGGGATTACAGGCATTAGCCACCACACCCAGTCTGGATAATTAAGAATAGAGATTTCTGGCCAGGCGTTGTGGCCCATGCCTGTAATCCCAGCAGTTTGGGAGGCCAAGATGGGTGGATCACCTGAGGTCAGGAGTTCGAGACCAGCCTGGCCAACATAGTGAAACCCCGTCTCTATTAAAAATACAAAAAATTAGCCAGGCATCGTGGCGGTGCCTGTAATCCCAGCTACTTGGGAGGCTGAGGCAGGAGAACCATGTTGGCCAGGCTGGTCTCGAACTCCTGACCTCAGGTGATCCACCCACCTCTGCCTCCCAAAGTGATGGAGCCAACACGCCTGGCCGGAGATTAAGTTTCTAACACATGAGCTTTGGGGGACATATTCAAACCTGTCCACCTAAAGTAATCAAAAGGGTCAGAATCTAATTCTAATAGTTTATTCAAGCACAAAACATGAGGGTGGACCACCTGGAAACACCGACTCCAAATGAATGGAGTCAGTGTTTTGAAGTAGAGAAGTTAAGGTTTCATTTACACAGGCAGAGGCAGAGGAGTTTTAGGATTACATTTTTCATATATGGTCGGTGCACAGTTATAGTAATTTGGTTATAGGCCGAGTGCAGTGGCCCATGCCTGTAATCTCAGCACTTTGGGAGGCTGAGGTGGGCACCTGAGGTCAGGAGTTCAAGACCAGCCTGGCCAACATGGTGAAATCCCAACTCTACAAAAATACAAAAATTAGCTGGGCATGATGGCAGGTGGCTGTAATCCCAGCTACTCGGGAAACTGACGGGGGAGAATCGCTTGAACCCCAGAGGCAGAGGTTGCAGTGAGCCGAGATTGTGCCATTGCACTCCAGTCTGGGCAACAGCGAGACCGTCTCAAAAAAAAAAAATAATAATAATAATTTGGTTTTAAGTAGTGTTTCTTTTTGGGAGGCATACATTTAACATTTTTTACAGAGAGTGTAATAGTCATGGGTTTGCTGTCATCTGGTCTAAGTAAAGCAGGACAACAAAAGCGAAGTTAATCTATAAGAAGGGTCATTAAGAAGGCAGCAGGTTTTTGTCCCTGTGTTTCATTCTCTCCAGTAATTGTACAAAACAAAAAAAATAAGCAGGTCTAATTTATTATCTGAGAAAAAAGTATAACCCTATGTGGCTGAGATCACAGCCACCTCTCTCTCCAGGTTTAAAGTGTTGTGGGGGTTCCAACATCTTTTATATTTATTTTAAAAAACCACAGCAGAGGGGTTGTACACCCTTTCATGTTTCTTGACTATTTGGATTTATTCTTCTGAGACATGTCCATTCCTATTTTTTGTTCCTTTTCTATTGTTTCTGCCTTTTTTCTAATTAGTTTTTAAGATTTCTTTGTATATTATAGATATTGGCTCTTTATCATGTATGGCAAATATTTTTTCCTCATCTATCATTGTCTGTTGACTTTTATCACAGTGTTAAGTTTTGGGGTAATCAAGTATATCTTTTCATAGTTTGAGGTTCCTGTCTTTGCAGTCCCTCAATCCCTAGATTACCCTAGATTACTCTTATATAGTCTCCTAAATTATATTCTAAATGTCTTGTTGTTTAAATTTAAGATTCTACACCATTTATCAACTAAATCATCTTTTCCTGATTGAAATAAAATACCACCTTTGTGGTATTTCCGGATTCTGTTGCACTAATGTGTCTTTCCTACCAACAATATTATATTGTTTTATTATTGTGGTTTTTTTGTTTTTGAGACGGAGTCTCATTCTGTTGCCCAGGCTGGAGAACAGTGGAGCGATCTCAGCTCACTGCACCTCCGCCTCCCGGGTTCAAGCAATTCTCCTGCCTCAGCCTCCTGAGAACCTGGGATTACAGGCGCCTGCCACCATGCTGGGCTAATTTTTGTACTTTTAGTAGAGACAGGGTTGTCACTGTGTTGGTCAGGTTGGTCTCGAACTCCTGACCTCAGGTGATCCACCCACCTTGGCCTCCCAAAGTGCTGGGATTACAGGTGTCAGCCACCGCACTGGCCTGTTTTGTTTTATATACTATGTTTGTCATCTGGAAAGGCAAGCTCCTGCTCAATCTTGTAAAGTTTTCCCACTACTGTAGTATTTTTTTTTTGAGACAGTCTTGTTCTGTCACCCAGGCTGAAGTACAGTGGCCGGATCTAGGAACACTGCAATCTCCGCCTCTCAGCTTCAAGTGATTCTCTTGCCTCAGCCTCCCGAGTAGCTGGGATTGCAGGCGTGCACCACCACGCCCAGCTAATTTTTGTATTTTTTAGTAGAGAAGGGGTTTCACCATATTCGTCAGGCTGGTCTCGAACTCCTGACCTTGTGATCCGCCCGCCTCGGCCTGTCAAAGTGCTGGGATTACGCGTGAGCCACCGCCGCCCGGCCGTAGTTATTGTTTTATATGATTTTAAGATCATTTAATTAAATCCTCTGAACTCCGTTAAGATTCCGATAGAAGTGTGTATTTGTAACTTTTGAATTGACAACCTTGTTATCTTTCATTTAATTTGTTGTTGCATCACTTCAAATACTGTTTTTAATCCTTCAGTAAGTCTTCTCTATTCATAGCTTTTTGGGTCTTTGATTTAAAAAAAACAGGAAGTCTCTTTACCTGCGGCGTAACGGAGCCGGTTTTCCGGCGCCCATCAGCCCCTCCCGTACTCCCGCCCCAAGGTTCCGCGTTACCATGGGAACAAAGGTTGACGTCACTTAGGGCTTCCATGCTGGACCCGAGGGTCGATGGTGAAGGGAGACTAGCGGAGAGGGCGGTGTTGCTCTATATACGCATGCGCACTTCATGCTCCAGGATTCCCCCGCCATAAATCTCGTTCCGGCTGGGCCTTTTCCGCCGCGACTTCTCGCTTAATCCCGGAGAAACTGCCCCCTGAGGGAGGAGAGTAGAAAAAAGCTGGAACCAGCGACAGCCAATCCCGTGACACTACGACGCACGCGAAATTGATTGACTCCACCGCCGCAGCCAATGAGAGAGCTCGTCGACGCTCCGTCACAGAGTTCGCCCCACCCCATCCCCTCCTTTCTGGACTCCGAGCTCAGTTCACGCAGTAACAAATGAAGTGCGCGCTGCGACACCTCCCAGCCCACCGGACTCCGCCGCCATTTCCTCGCCTGGCCTAACGGTTCGGCCAATCCCAGCGCTCATCAAGAAGGACTGAGGCTCCGCCAATCGGAGGCCCCCGATTTCGACCCTTCGCTTCGGCCCGGCCCAATCCAGTCCCCGGTCCCGCCGCCCCCGGCCCGCCCCCGCGGCGGCCTTTCTCCTCCCTCTTTGTGCGTCTCGCGCCGCCGCCGCCCGCCGCGTGAAAGGACGGGCTCCGCGCGCTCCGGCAGCGCAGTCGGGTCCCCTCCCCCCGGGAGGCTTGCGAAGAAGCCGCCGCCGACGAAAAGCAGCTGCCGGTGCCTGTCCCCGGGGGCGCCATGGCGACCGGAGCGAACGCCACGCCGTTGGGTAAGCTGGGCCCCCCCGGGCTCCCCCCGCTTCCCGGACCCAAAGGGGGCTTCGAGCCGGGCCCTCCGCCTGCACCCGGGCCTGGGGCGGGGCTGCTGGCTCCCGGGCCGCCGCCGCCCCCGCCCGTGAGCTCGATGGGGGCCCTGACCGCGGCCTTCCCCTTCGCGGCGTTGCCTCCGCCGCCTCCGCCGCCGCCCCCTCCGCCTCCCCAGCAGCCGCCGCCGCCTCCACCTCCACCGTCCCCCGGCGCCTCGTACCCGCCGCCGCAGCCGCCCCCTCCGCCGCCGCTCTACCAGCGCGTCTCGCCGCCGCAGCCGCCGCCACCCCAGCCGCCGCGTAAGGACCAGCAGCCGGGCCCGGCCGGCGGCGGAGGAGGTGAGTCGGGCCGAAAGAGCGCGAGAGGCGTCGCGCGGACGGGCCCGGCCGCCTGAGGGGCGCGCGGCGGCGGCGACGGCGGCTGCACGCGGCAGGGGCGCGCGCGCGCGCGCGCACGGGGAGGCCCGGGCGGAGGCGCCCCGGGGCGCGCGCGGCCTGGTTCTAGGGCCTCGAGTGCGCACGCGCGCTGTTGGGGAGGGTTGGGCGGGCGGGAGGCGCTCTGTGCGCAGACGCAGTGAGGTGGTTGGGCTGTGCGGCGCAGTTCTATAGACTCGGGGCCCCCTATTGCCCTTCAGTCCGCTGATGTTCAGCACTGGACGGGGTGCTGGTTGTGAATGCCAGCAGGGCGTGAAAGCCTCACCTGATGATGTGCGGCGGCTCCTTTCTGGTCTTGAGCCAGAATGGGAACCATACCAAGGATAGCTGCTCTGCTTGTATAGCAAGGCAGGGTTTTCATCCGGGAGAGGTTGGCATGCTTCAGGTGATGGTTGGGTCTGATCGTTTTTGGTCTCTTTTGGGGAGAGAACTCTAGTTTTTTAATCTCCGTTCAGTATCCTTAGATCTCAGTCTGACCGGCTCTCCTGTCACTTTGTTTTAAAAAGTTTTTCCTTCTGATCGTGTATCGCCTGGGAAATAGAAGGACTCTTGTGCTAAACGTAGGGAGTTTCTGCCTGTGTATGGGGGAAGGACAACTTGGCTGCTATTGTATAGGTTGTTGTTTGTTGAATTTTTGATAGATCCTTTTAAAAGTTCAGACTCTGAGTGTCCAACTGGCCAGGAAAATTGAATGCTGATCTTGGCCAAACTTACGAAGACAAAAGTGATCTTGTTGAAGAATTGGGCTTTTCCCACTCGGTAGGGTATAACTAGGTTTAGCTCTCCTCCTGCCTCTTAAGTGACTGGTGAGGGGAGTGGAGGTGGGCGGAGCCCCCAGTCCCATCAGGGCTGCTTTACAAACCTATGATTCTTCAATGTATTTGTGTCTCCCCTGGGGATTTCAGAGCACTCATGGTTGATGTAGTATATATCTAACACTCTCTGCAGTCGTATACATTAAGATTACCATGTTTACATATTTGACAGTTTCTCTAGACAAAAGAAGGTGAAATGTTAACTTGCCTGACCCAGGACCACATACCCTTGTAGTGTCCATAAGCTTTAAATCTCTGATCTCTGAGGTTTGTTTTCTGGTTTTTTGCTGTTTAAGTTTTAGGTTAAGCTCTCAGTTTCGCAATCTGCTGAGTTTCTGTGTAGTACCTTAAATACCCTTGACTGTCTGTTGGTAACTATTTATATTTACATCTGATGGGCTTTGTCTCTGCCTTTAGACTTCCCAAGTAAGAAGCGGAAGAGGAGCCGCTGGAACCAAGACACAATGGAACAGAAGACAGTGATTCCGGGAATGCCTACAGTTATTCCCCCTGGACTTACTCGAGAACAAGAAAGAGCTTATATAGGTAAATATACGTTCTGCATCCAAATGCACTTTGAGATTGTTACGATTTATTCTGAGCAAGATCTGCATTTCTTGAAAGTTTGAGATTGTAGTTATCTTTTTTGAGATGAGATATTTTCATGACTTTGGTATCATCTGTCAGTTTTTGCCCAGTGAGTTCTGCATTTGCAGCTCCTTGTTTTGGTCTGTTCATAACTGCAGTGTTCTCCATGAGTGTCAGGAAGGTAGGGTCTCACTTAGGGGTAAAAACAGTCCCCAGACCAGCAGCCCACCCTTTTCAGCTGCTGCTGTTCATTGCCAGTTGATGAGGTGAGTGTCATCTGCCTCTCTGGACAGGCCCCAGTGGAGAACACCACAGGTACTGTAAACCAAGTACTTTTCACAGCATGGCCTTTCACCATAATTTCATATTTCTCCCCCTAAAATGTGGTCTTTTACTTTTTATAGGTACTTTCTGAAAGAAAAAAAAAACTGACAAAAAGTGGTTCTGAAAGTGTGTTTACAATTTATCCCTTTTTATTTTCTTGAATTTAAGAATTTAACCTTCCCTTCAACATCTTTTCTGGTTTGGTTTATGGAGAGCTGTCTTAAAATGAAGGCTCTTGTATTTACTCTTAACTCTGCTGGGAAAGGGATATTGCATGGATATGGAATGAAGTGCTAGGATAAAAAGGTTTTATCTGCTGGGAGGTTTTGAGAATTAAGAATGACTGTCCACAGTGGAATTGAAATTAACTTCAAAATTGCTTTTTTGAAAAAAAGTTTTTAATGAAAGTTTTACCTTTTAAAGCTGTCTCAAAAAAGTTCACTTGATAAACATTTTCTACTAACTAAACAAACATCCCCTTTGGAGGAAATTCGGGCAAAGACCTCCTAAGCCTACGAGGCTGTGGCCTTCACAACCAAAACGCTTCAAGGCCAGCATGTTACTACTCTTGAGGGTCTTAATTTCCTGTTTTTTAGACTGCTGAGAATTTTGAGGCGTTGGAATTGTCTGTCTCCTTTCACAGTACTACTAATACTTACTCTTTCCCCTACTGTTCCTGTCTACTCCCACCCATTCCCTTGTGTCTCATATTAGACCATTCTGGGTCTTTACAACCTTGTGAAATGCCCCTAGTGGAGTGATATCCCAAGAACACAAGCATACTTAGAAAATGGGAAGAGCACAAATTCCTTACATCTCTCCATTTCTCTTTCTGTGGAGGGCTGGTTAGTTCACTGGGCCCTAAGGGCTATTTATAGCTATAATCAAAATAGATAGAATCAAAGGAGAGGTGTAGTTCTTCATAGAAGAAAATGACCCTTTTTATTTAGATCAGGCCACGCATCTCCATAGTCAGGAAGACTCAGCTTCCCCTCTCAGTGAAGGTGACTTTCACCTCGAGTTGTTGAGCTTAATACTCAACTGCAAAGTCAGAATTTTTTAGTATAAAGGAGCTTGGGGAGCCATGTGTGTCACTAATTTTCTGTCTTCCACAGTATATACTGCTTTGTCCAGGATGCCCTCAGTGTCTTTTTTTTTTTTTTTTTTTTGGAGAGACACAGTCTTACTCTGTCGCCAGGCTGGAGTGTAGTGGTGCGATCTCGGCTCACTGCAGCCTGCTCCTCTCAGCTTTAAGTGAGTCTCCTGCCTCAGCCTCCCAAGTAGCTGGGACTACAGGCACACGCCACCACGCCCAGCTAATTTTTTTTGTATTTTTAGTAGAGACAGGGTTTCACCATGTTGGCCAGGATGGTCTTGATCTCTTGTCCTCATGATCTGCCCGCCTCGGCCTCCCAAAGTATCGGGATTACAGGCGTGAGCCACTGCGTCTGGCCGGTATCTTTCGATAATAATGGGTTTTCATTTCTTCAGGGTTTCAGTGTGTGGGTGTGGTATAGCCCTGTGGATGTATTTAAAGTTAGAAGCAATCTTTGGTTAGATGCATTAATCCTATCTTGGAACCAGCTCAATTTTAACCCAACCTAGTAACACTTGCCCTTATTGGAGATGCCTGCTCAAAATTCTCAGATGCTACGAAGGTAAGGAACAGGTGGTTATTCTGCACGTTGAAGAAAGCTGCTCTGGCTCTGCAGTTCCCATTATCTTGGAAAATCAGCCGTGTAACATTTCCCTGGAGTCACTGGCAACTTTTGTGAAACCCTCATCTCTCTTTTTCATGCACAGCCTCATTGGTCAAGGCCCGAGAGCCACGTACATTGTCCTTGATCACACATTCCATTCTTCTACACTCCTGCTCCCCATATGAATAGCGAGCCTGAAAAGAAATTCTTAGCACTTTATGGTTACTGGTTTATTAAGATATGTGGTTTGTCATTTAATGTTTGAATAAGTATTTCGTATAATTGAATAAAAGCTGCAGGTATTGGGAGACCCTTACTAGTACAGGTCTGGTTGTACAGAAAGAGTATGTACAAATTCTGTAAGGTGTTGAATTTTGTTGTTAAATGTCTTATTTAAGGAATTTTAAATGCGGTATTAATGAAAATGATCTTTGCTCAAATGGTATTTTTCCTTGTCCCATGTTAATTGGGTCTCATTTTGGGCTATGTTTAATATTTAATGAAGAAAAACTCAATTCTTGCCCTCAAGTAATTTGATGGGAATCGGGTATTGGTGACATAACATGGTTTTTGGTTCTGGGTACCAATTGTAAGCAAGCCTTGGTGGGGAGGAAGAGGTGAAACACCTCGTAATTGCTTGGATGTTAGCCTTAGTGAACAGTCTTTATTGCTAACCCCTCTTCCAACAAACTGTTTGCTTCCTTAAGTGATAACCATTTTGAAGTGAAAAAAACCTATAGATGTAAAAGGACTCCTGCCGATAGGTGGTTGGGGGTTTTTGCTTCAATGTGTTCACTGATCAATCGTCCCTTTCAAAGTCTCCGAGTTCTTCATGCTTGTTGTTGAGATTTGAGATGTTTATTGGTAACATTGTCTTTTTTCCATCCTTTTTTTTCTTTCCTAACCTGGTTTCTTCCAGTGCAACTGCAGATAGAAGACCTGACTCGTAAACTGCGCACAGGAGACCTGGGCATCCCCCCTAACCCTGAGGACAGGTTGGGAAACAGTTTTAACCAGCTGACAGTAACGCTTTTACCTTTTTCTCAATACGTTTTACTGGTGGCAACATATTGTGTCAGTTCAATAAAATCCTAGTATGACGACTGTACCCTGACCACTCTGGGGATTAAGGTTTAATTAGAAATAATGTATGGTCAGTCAACAGTTAGAAAATTGGAATAAAACTTAAATGTTGGGAGAATAAAAAGTTACAGGAAAATGGACAACTGGTTTCCAATTGGTAAGCATGTAGATCTTAACCTGATTTACCCACCCTTAGGGACAGTGAGGTGACCTGTTAACCTGCCTTTTCAGTACCTGCTTTGGCCGAAAGCCCAGGGCATAGAGTTTTTCTCACAGGTACACGGTGCAGGGACTAAAAATATTTTTGAGCATCACTGAACTTGAGCAAGCCAGGAGCTCTGGTCCGCTCATTGCTGCAGTCTTCCTGCTCATGGTTTTGAGATGGTTTCAAAATCAGATGAGATTTCTAACCAACTTCCTTCACTGCCAGTTAACTTTCAGCCTTGGCCATTGCCTTGGGGGTGTTGGGAGGGGCCAGAATATTCTCACCTATTTTGGGAAGGCATGCAACCAACCCTAAATTACTTTTTTTTTTCCTTAAAGGGAGCGTGGGCCTCA
The DNA here is from genome assembly GCF_049350105.2 of Macaca mulatta. Taxonomy (NCBI): domain Eukaryota; kingdom Metazoa; phylum Chordata; class Mammalia; order Primates; family Cercopithecidae; genus Macaca; species Macaca mulatta. The sequence continues at coordinate 9,626,159 of NC_133419.1, forward strand.
AACAGCTGTGGTCATGTCATTTCAATTTGCAGTTTCTCTTACCTCAGAAAAATAATTTGTGTGGGGGAGATGAACTTTTTTAAACTGGAATTTTATTAGCTGATTGAACAGCTAAAATTGGTCATTTAATTTGAAGGGCAGTAAGTCTCTCCCTCTCACTGAATTTTCTCTTAGTGCATACAGCATAGTTGAAAAGACTTTGCTTTAAAAAGTAGTGTTTTTGGCTTTTGTTACCTAGTTAATAGCTTTTTAAATCAGGAAGATGATGTAATGGCTTTAGAAGTCACTCACTCATGCATCTTTCTTCCGCCCTTTGCCAGGAAACATTAACTTCCTTGTTTCTGCATATTGACTCTTTAATTTTACTTACTACGTTTGCTATATTTTACCTATAGATAGATTTTGGTTGTAGGGTTGTGTTGTGTTTCATTTCTTTTTAAAGTTTTTTTTTAAAAAATTTACATTGTAGGTCATAGACCACAACTGTTTAGTGCCTTTTTGGCCTTTTTCCCTTTAATAATATGTCTACAGGTCACCAGTCAATTCCTCCAAAGGTTGAATTTTTAACAAACCTTCTTTGCTTCCTGGATAACTGGGATTAGAATTTAGTTGATCTAGCCGATGCCTATTGGAGGTGAAGAAGTCGGGCCAGTCTAACCTCTAGAATACTAGTTTTTGCCTTTCACTTCTGCAATTTGGGAAGAGGTTAAACTGTTGTGAGGCCTTCACATGGCCAATTGGGTAATTGGGTGCTGGTAAGACTTGTTTTTGTAACTAGCCAAGAGTGCTTAATTCTAGACAGCTATGGGGTGGGAATTAGAAATGTCAAGCATGTTAGAAATAAAACCAGAGCAGGGTTTTTCCTCCCTTGTATTCAGTTTTGAAAGAGGCCCTAATGCCTGATTGGTTTTGCTTTTGAGCCCAGGTTGGAGGGAAATGCATGGGTTTTCTTAATTAAGATAATTTATTAAAAAGGTGTTATATCAATTAAGCCACTTTATTGTTATTTCGATGCTGCTTAACTTGCACAGTAAAACATGTTTAAAACTTTTCTTGTAGACTTAAATGTATAAGATGGTAGTCTAATGAGCTGGGGTATGTTTGCTTTTGTTCACTTTTACTGGATTGTGCTAACAGTTTATACAAATGCTAGAAACGGAGGTGTCATTTAGCCGTCATTAGCCATGAACAAACCTGACCTTTTATTCCATCGTGTGTGTAACGTGGTGTGACATGGTTCCCTTTAGGCTGAAGACAGTGGGAGCAGCCGAGTTCAGTCCTTGCTCTCCAACTAGGCAAGGTTCTCTCAACTAAACCAAGGGTATAGGAGTCTTGACTACTTTCAGGATGTTTTTTTAATAACCTGATCCACATGGTCTCTTCCCTTCTTGCAGCTGCTACTAAATTTTCATTCAGAATATCAAGCTATGGTCCTTTTTGTAATCTTAACTCAAAATTCTAGGAGTGTAACCTCTCTTTTTTATTACCGCAAAATCCAGCTGTGGTAAACTGACCATTTTATCATTATATTTTTTTACTTGTAGCAACAGCATTTTACTCCTTAAAAAAATGAGAGAGAGAAAATCTGCTTTCTGGACTTGTAAACTCTGGTGGAGAATCATAGGTTTTCCCCTTGCTGTTTGCAGGTTCAGACCCTAGACAAGTATTTGACCAAATCTGCATTTGCAGCCTCTCGCAGAAGCTGCTTTAGCACTTTAACGTTTTTCTCTACTCAGACTCCCCAACCTCGAACAGCCAGAAAACAGGTTGTCTCCTGGGCCTTGGACACAGCCAGCCAGGCCATTGAAGGAAAAGCAAAGACGAAGCCTTGAACCATCTCTCTCCATTGTGGGGGCCAGTAGCTGCAGTAGCCTTCAGTCCCAGTTGCATTGGGTTAAGGAGCTTATGCGCACTATGTGTTAGGGGTACAGAAGCTTTTCCTCTTAGGGCATTAGCTCTCCAAGAGTGAACATTTTGCCTAAACTTGGGGTTTCTGTGGTTCATAAAGTTGGAATATTGTAATTTTTTTTCAAATGGAAGAAAATCCATATTTGGCAAGAAGACTCCAGGGGATGATACTGTCCTTGCCACTTATAGTCCAGAGATTTTCCCCAAAGGATAGACATTTTTTCTCTCATCACTTCTAGATGCAAAACCTTTTATTTTTTTCCTTTCTCACACACACCCCAGACCCTTAACGTTCAGCCAGCTTCCATCTCCCCATTCCACACGATCTTGAGTAGCACACGTTATGGTCGGTTCCTCCGGAGTGTTGTATTAGGGTCTGAGAGGCAGAGGGGCTGGGAAAGACTTGTTATAGTCCGTGTGGGAATGAGAGAAGTCGGGGCAGAATAGTAAACGGGAGTCTGTTTCCCACAGGTCCCCTTCCCCTGAGCCCATCTACAATAGCGAGGGGAAGCGGCTTAACACCCGAGAGTTCCGCACCCGCAAAAAGCTGGAAGAGGAGCGGCACAACCTCATCACAGAGATGGTTGCACTCAATCCAGATTTCAAGCCACCTGCAGATTACAAGTAAGCAGAGGGGCTAGGTCATCTGGGATGAGGACACATGCAGATCATGGGTGACCTGCTGGGATGGGACAATATTGGCACTACTCACCTCTTACCCCAAATCACCCATAATTAGCACTTGGTGTACCAGTAGTTAGTTTTAGAAAAGCTACTGACTGCGTCATTCTCCAGAAATGTGTGCAGTGACAGGCTTTTCTTTCTTAGACCTCCAGCAACACGTGTGAGCGATAAAGTCATGATTCCCCAAGATGAGTACCCAGAAATCAACTTTGTGGGGCTGCTAATCGGGCCCAGGTGAGTAACTGCTAGTCTATAGGATATAGAATTCCTTTAGAGCCTCTGAGATGTGTCTGTTTTGTGCCTAATTGGGGACTGTTGGCTTACTTTTCCCCTTTTTGGTAGGACATTCATTTTGACTGAATTAATGTGTTTCTGTGAGAAGGTGTTTTAACTTCCGTGCTAGTGCGGAGAAGTCAAATCCTCAGGTTTACTGTGGCTGACTGTAATGTAGAGTTCATGGAGCTTTTGGTGGGAAAATCCAATTCTCTGTGCTTTTGGTTTCCCACCAGTGTCAAATTGGTCCAGCCTCTGTTCCCTCTTGAGTATGAACTTGTCAGGTATAAATTCAGTCATTTCTGCCTCTCTATAGAGGGAACACCCTGAAGAACATAGAGAAGGAGTGCAATGCCAAGATTATGATCCGGGGGAAAGGGTCTGTGAAAGAAGGGAAGGTTGGGCGCAAAGATGGCCAGATGTTGCCGGGAGAAGATGAACCACTTCATGCCCTGGTCACCGCCAACACAATGGAGAACGTCAAAAAGGCAGTGGAACAGGTGAGTGGTGAGCCCAGAAAGGAAGCGTCTTGGCAGAAACCTAGGCGGAAGCCCTAAGCACTTAACTGTTCATTGCATATTCACTAGATAAGAAACATCCTGAAGCAGGGTATCGAGACCCCAGAGGACCAGAATGATCTACGGAAGATGCAGCTTCGGGAGTTGGCTCGCTTGAATGGGACCCTTCGGGAAGATGACAACAGGTATGTGATCAGTTTAAACGAGTGTGTGTGGAGACCTGAAGAACCTGTGGAAGTACAGATTGTCCCCTTGCATTGACCTCTTTTTCCCTTAATAGGATCTTAAGACCCTGGCAGAGCTCAGAGACCCGCAGCATTACCAACACCACAGTGTGTACCAAGTGTGGAGGGGCTGGCCACATTGCTTCAGACTGCAAATTCCAAAGGTGAGGGGCTGGCTCTTGCGGTTTCCTGGTAGCCTGCAATGTGCAGGACAACTCTTGTCACATTAATTGGTTGCTGTTAATCTTACCAAGAGAAACATCCTTTCTGTTAGTGTGGTCTGTAATGGTGTGATTTAAAGCCCAGGATGATTAGAAATAGGCTGTACAGATACCCCTGTTTGTCTTAACCCCAAGAAAACTGGAAGCTTCTGTTTTTGGTATAAATGTTTTCACTGGGGCTGAGTAGGAAATTCACTGCTTTTGCTGTTCAGAATTGGTTCAAGAAGAGTAAGCAGTCTCTACAGATTTCTGACCAGTCGCAAGTCCGCACTGGATATCAACACTTTTTGACTAACTGGCAAATATGTAAAGGTTTGTTCAGGAAGTTCGTTCTGGCAGTTGTGCCAGTCTTGCATAGATTTTCCTTTCCTCAAACTGGGAATAAATTTTGATGAAATTGACTTGAGAGAACCTGTGCTTCCTCGATGGTCAGGGTCTCCTGTGCTCTTCACCCAGGGCCCCTCTGCTCTGGTGATCCCAGATGCAGAACTGGGCACGAAACTGAAGATGTAATGAGACTGTTGAGAGCCATGCCTAGTAAGGGGTTAGAAAGATGTGTGATGATCTGGTGATTGAATTCTTCAAAAGTTTATATTGGTCCTCAGGATAAAAGCTTCCTTCTTAACAAATTTTTCCCCTTTGTCTGTTTGTGTCCCTCACGCCACTTCAGGCCTGGTGATCCCCAGTCAGCTCAGGATAAAGCACGAATGGATAAAGAATATTTGTCCCTCATGGCTGAACTGGGTGAAGCACCTGTCCCAGCATCTGTGGGCTCTACCTCTGGGCCTGCCACCACACCCTTGGCCAGTGCACCTCGTCCTGCTGCTCCCGCCAACAACCCACCTCCACCGGTGAGCCTGAGGGCTGGTTCTCTTGGTCTGGCTTCTCCATTCTCTACTGCAGAGACTGGGAGCTATGGCCACGTGGTTTGGGTAGAGCCAATAGATGGATGTGAATGGCAACATTGTTCTTCCGGGATCTCAGGCCAGTTTGGGGACTTCTCACTTTGTGAAGACCTTGTTACTGTGTTCTGGTCCTGTGGCATTACCAGAAGAACAATGTTGCCACTAGGGGGCACAGGCAGGGACGTTGGCGGGAAATGCTCTCACGTAGTCTCTCATGTCTACCACCCAGAGTCGCCCACCCTGGATGAATTCTGGCCCTTCAGAGAGTCGGCCCTACCATGGCATGCATGGAGGTGGTCCTGGTGGGCCCGGAGGTGGCCCCCACAGCTTCCCACACCCATTACCCAGCCTGACAGGTGGGCATGGTGGACATCCCATGCAGCACAACCCCAATGGACCCCCACCCCCTTGGATGCAGCCACCACCACCACCGATGAACCAGGGCCCCCACCCTCCTGGGCACCATGGCCCTCCTCCAATGGGTAAGTAAGTGTCAGACCAGAAACCTTGGGGCTTTGGGATAAGCAGGGGGTTATGTCAGGTCACTGTTTGCTAGAAGCAACTCTCAAGTAGCTGGGCAATGTGCCAGATCTGCCTGACTTGCCTGGGTTGTGGCTCTGGAAGGAGCAAGATTCCATTCTGGTTCAGGGAGTGATGCTGTGTTGGGTAGGCACAGACCTGCCTTTTACAGGCATGGTTTTCAGAACTCGCGTAAGGATAGCAACTCAGGTTATCACAGGGGTGGCTTCCCTGGCCAGTTCCAATGTCCTGCTAAGTCCCTGCTCTTTCCTTCCATCAAGATCAGTACCTGGGAAGTACGCCTGTGGGCTCTGGGGTCTATCGCCTGCATCAAGGAAAAGGTAATGGCTGTCTGCTGACTGTGGGTCTTCACCTAGGCTTGGGTGAGTGGGGGCTCTGGCCCAAATTCCCCCCTTTCCCTGAGGCCTCATCTTTACCTCCACCTACCCGCAGGTATGATGCCGCCGCCACCTATGGGCATGATGCCGCCACCGCCGCCGCCTCCCAGTGGGCAGCCCCCACCCCCTCCCTCTGGTCCTCTTCCCCCATGGCAACAGCAGCAGCAGCAGCCTCCGCCACCCCCTCCGCCCAGCAGCAGTATGGCTTCCAGTACCCCCTTGCCATGGCAGCAAAGTGAGTAGAATATTTTGGGCTTGTGGGGGTGGGTGGGATGGGGGTGGGGCTGACAGGAACCATAGAGCCTCACACAAGCAGGCAGGTGCCTTGGGATGAGCCCCTGGGCTCTGCTGGGGTTGTGAACAGAAAGGGCCTCCTGGTCCAGGGGGTGGAGGGGCATCTTGAAGAGGAGAGCTGATGTTTGGTGTGGTTGTGTCTGGGGAGAGGTTCGTGGGGGCCTGAAGGGGAGCCTGCTATTGTAGGTAGGGGGCCAGACGTCCAGAGCCTCGCAGGCTGAATGAGCGGCTGGCTGGACTGAGCCTGGTGCATATGGGTCGAGTGGGATGGTGCATGCTTGCTCTGGCGAGGGCTGTGATTGGGGTGAGAGACTGCAGAGGTGGGACCGGGCAGTGGGGAGAGAGCAGCTGTGACCTTGAGGTTGAATGTGCCGTTCGGTGGTGGCGGCGGCTGGGCGGAGGGACATCAGAGCTGTTCTTGTGTCTGGTACCTTCCCCTCAGCCCTTCCAGGGGCATTGGTGACAAAGGGCTTACTCTGTTAAGCCCAGAGACCTCGAGGCTGACCCCAGGGTAGTCGTGCCCACCCCTCCACTCCCCATCACCAGCCCCGCCCGCCCGCCCCCCACCACCGTACCGCATGCCAAGCAAGGAGCAGGCGCCCCTCGCCCCCATCCCAAGGCAGCAGCCGCAGACAGCCGCGGTGTGCCCCCGCGCGTGTGACCTTGGGCTTCTTTACCACCCCAGATACGACGACTACCACCACGAGCGCTGGCACAGGGTCCATCCCGCCATGGCAACAGCAGCAGGCGGCTGCCGCAGCTTCTCCAGGAGCCCCTCAGATGCAAGGCAACCCCACTATGGTGCCCCTGCCCCCCGGGGTCCAGCCGCCTCTGCCGCCTGGGGCCCCTCCCCCTCCGCCGCCTCCACCACCTGGTTCCGCCGGCATGATGTATGCCCCGCCCCCTCCTCCTCCGCCTCCCATGGACCCTTCTAACTTTGTCACCATGATGGGCATGGGGGTGGCGGGCATGCCGCCCTTCGGGATGCCTCCAGCTCCCCCACCGCCTCCACCACAGAACTAGACTTGTTTTTTAAGAAAATATATATTATATATAGAGAGAATTGGTCTCGTTTAAACACGCCGAACCTCACCATATGGAGCCAGACATTGGGACGCACGCATGTGATTGTGTGTGCACGCATGTGTGTGTGTGCACGCACTGGGCTGGGCCAAGCGACTGAGGATTCGCTTGGGAACGGGCAGGTGGTAGTAGGGGCGCCAGCTTGAGCTCTCCTGGCGCCCCGTAGCATCGAGTGTCTTCTTTGTCTTCTTTCTCTCCTCACCCAACTCCCTTTGCCTCTCCCCAAACCGGGCCGCCAGGATCCCTCCCCGCGGCGGCGATGGCCCGAGCCATGAGAGTGAGGACTTTCCGCGCCCATTGGTGACCCTTCCAGGCAGACAGCCTCAGCAACGCCCCTGGTGGACAGGATGGTTCGGCAAAGCAGCCTGAGTTATTTTTGTGGACGGAATCGGAACACGCTGGCTCCATATCGTGAAATTTTTATTAATTTTTTTTTCTTTTTCCTTTGTTATTTCCTTATCTCTTCCTTTCTTCAGACTCCGTCCAAGGAGATGCTCTCCCCGGTCTTCTGCTGCAATTAGATTCCTTTCCCTTCTCTCCAGTTCTCCTTCCCTTACCAAGGAGAGGGGAGCAAATGGTTTTGGGCATGGGCTGCAGCCATTCATGTCAAGCTGGTTGTGGCGTTCTTTGGTTCTAAGTTTTTCAAGGCGCCATAGCCACCCCCGAAGATATTTAAAGTGTGAGGTTTTTTAGTCTCTGCCACCCTTGTCAAGGGAGTCTTGTACGGTTGCCGAGGGTAGGTTCATTTCCAGGTTCCAGGATTCCCATCCGCCCTGGCGCTCCTGCCAGCAGTGGGTGGGCAGCCTGAGCTCCCTTGGGCTCGCCTGCCAGCCTGGAGTTCTTCCCGTGCTCCTTGACCACCTGAGCTGCCTCAGATTCCATTTGGTCCTCTCCTTCCTGGAAGGCTTTCTTTTGTGTTTTATTTTAATCCCAAATGTCTGAATGTTTTGCAGTGTCTAGGGGTTTGAGCCCCTCGTTTATTCTCCTTCCTTTTTCCTCCCGCTTCCCTTTCCATGGAGTGATTATGTTGATGATAATGTATACTGCGCGTTCTCTTCACTGGTTTATCTGCAGAAATTTCTCTGGGCTTTTTTTGGTGTTAGATTCAACACTGCGCTAAAGCGGGGATGTTCCATTGAATAAAAGAGCAGTGTGGTTTTCTGGGTCTGCTTCTTTATTTTTAATGCCCCCCCCACCCCCTGCTTTTTCTTTTCACATAAACTTCCTCTACCAGCAGCAGCAGCACCAACGTTGCCTTAACTTTTGTTCAGCACCTGGTCCGGGGGTGAGACTGTGGGTGGTTAATTAGGGAAGCCCACCACCTGCCTCCTGTGTGTGGCTTTGGTGGTGGGAGCTGAGTGTGTGGGTGGCTCCACAGTCTCCCCTTTGGTGACTAGTTAACATCGCTGAGAACCAATTTTGCCCCTCCTTGGTCACCGCTCATCTTTCTAGCCTCTGTCCTTTGAAGGCCTTTTCCTGGGGCTCAGACCTCCATGTTTGATGAGCTCCAGTGGTGATTTGTGCCTGGAAGCTGCCACCTGACTAAGGCCCTGGGCCTAGGGAGGCATCAACACTAAAGGTCAAGCCAACTAATCCTGCCTGTCAGGCACAGAGCAGCTAAAATTAAAACCGCCAAGTGGCTTTTTTCCTTCTCTGCTGGTGACTTGCAGCCTGCCAGCACTGTAGGCTTGGGGTGGGGGGGCAGGGACAGGATAAAGTGCTCCACCTTGTGCTTTGCCAGCACTTTTCGAAGGGTCTTCTGCTTTTTTTTATGTCTTGGACAGTGAGTGGGTAGTTCCTGTTACGGTTCCAGAGAAATCCATGTGTAGTCTCCACCAGGTAGTGAGGTCCTCTCCTGGGGAGAGGTGCCTTAGAGCTGCCCTGGTTCCACCTGCCTCTCCTTCCTTCAGGACGGCTGAGGGACAGTAGGCTCCCCCCAGCGCCTGGCTGCTGGGGCCAGCAACTGTGGCCTGGGCTGCTTTCCAGCTGTGAGCTGGGGCTGGCTACTGCTGTTTACTGGGGTGTCTGGTCCCCGTCCAGGAGGCCTGTGCTTTGCTATGGGTCTGCCGGGCTTGAGGGAGCCCTCAGAAGCAAGGCAAGCACAGTGCGTTTCCTCAGCCAAGCCCTAAACTTCGGCTCACCAAAAGGAGGACATCTTTTTTGCCTTTGTCCTTAACTGACAGAATGGGGGCAGGGCCTGGGGCCTGGCTACCCTGTTTGACCTTGGTTTCACCTCATTGCTTCCCCCACAAGCTTGGTTTCCCTGGTGGGCTCATTGGGCGGTTAATTAGCTCTTTGAAGCTTTGGAAGTGGCAAAGTGGCGCTATGTGGGTTTTAGAAATAAAATCAATAAATGACTTAACCACAGCCCAGCTATCTCCTCCGCTTCTCTCCCCCGAGGCCAGCTCCATTCCTGTGCTCCCTCCCTCTCTGCTCCCTGCTGTCAGCTTTTGTTAAGGTTTTGGAGAGGAAGTGGCTGACTAAGGCATCAGTCTCCAAGGTGTTGGAGGCCCTGAAATGGAAGAGACAGCAGGAAGGCTTGGCCCTCTGAACCGTGGCAAGCATTTGCCTCTGTGGCAGAATCGGAGAGACAGAAAGGCCTGCCCACCTGTCTGAAGACACCTGGGGTGGGAAAGCAAGCCCTTTACTCCATCACGCTGTGACAGGGCAGTGCTTGCCCCGCCCCCCCCACCCCCCCTCCCCGTTCATTTCTGCTGCTGTTGCAGCACTGTCCCTGTCCCTCAAGGCCTGGCAAGAGGAATGCCAGTGGGGAAAGGTCAGCCTCAGGGCTGTGTTACTGAAGTTAAGCCAAGGGCTCTGGAGAAACCCATGATTGGTCCAAGGAAGGAGGCCGGGTTTCTAGTTAAAAACTTAGACATAAACAACCTTGAGTGAGTTCAGGTTGTAAAAGTGCTTCAGGGCTCATTAAACCTGCACACACAACACTAAGGAGGGGTGGAGGAAGCGGGGAAACAGATGAGATCGTGCTGCCCAGGTTTGATCATGCGGGGCTGGGGCATGCAGTGTCACCCCTGGACAAAGCCTGGAAACAGTGGGGAGTGATGGCATGACAAAGACTGAAAGACGTCACAGAAAAGGTAGTTGGAGAAAGTTAAAAATCTCCCAGTAAAAATGTTCATGAGACAGCAAGCGCCCTAGGTGTAAGAGGGGAGGGTAGCTGGGAAAGGATGGAATGAACTTGGCCTGCCCTGCCTGCAAGATGTGATGGTCTGTGGAGATCGGGTCCTCAGTGGCAGGAACGGAAAGTCTTGCAGAAAATAGGGGTCAATGCAAAGGTGTGTGTGGCCAAAGCAGGCTGCCACGATTGGGCTGTGAGGTGACAGCATGGTTAACTACTGCCTGCCTGGCAGTGGACTGCCAAGAAGTCAGCTCTACTCACAGCAACCCTCCAAGGGACAAGTGCGGGCTGTGAAGAACCTTGGATGCCAGGCCAAGCTGGAGTCCCAGCTGTGCTTAGTGGAGGATGGGGATGAGGCCTAGGAGCTGAGGCTGGGGTGCGAGCTGTGAAAGGGGAAGAGACCAGACAGCTGCCAGCACTGTGTTTTTGTATGTTTTTGAGACAGAGTCTCGCTGTGTTGTCCAGGCTGGTGTGTAGTGGCGATCTCAGCTCGCTGCAACTTCTGCCTCCCGGGCTCAAGTGATTCTCCTGCCTCAGCCTCCCGAGTAGCTGGGATTATAGGCATGTGCCACCATGCCTGGCTAATTTTTGTATTTTTAGTAGAGACAGGATTTCGCCACGTTGGTCAGGCTGGTCTCAAACTCCTAACCTCAGAAGATCCACCTGCCTCGGCCTCCCAAAGTGCTAGGATTATAGGCGTGAGCCACCGTGCCCGGCCAGCATTGTTTTTTAATGGTTTATGGAACACTTCTTAAATTAAAGAAATTGGAAATTAGAGAAAAATGTAAGAAAAAGTTGTTTGCGTTCCCGTGTCTGTGGAGGTGCATTTTGGGTTTTTTTTCCTGATCTTTTTTCTCTGCTTGGAAATGTGGCAGGCACCACAGAAGACAGTGTGCCCGTGCCTTTTGGGGGCAGGGGTAGAGCAGGGCTTGGGAGTCTGGAGACCTCTGTAGGACTTGCAGTTTGGCCCACATACTAAGCCAGTGATTCCAGGGCTGCGTCTGCCGTGGCTCAGAAGGTGATCAGAGGCTGGGCGCTGGGGCTCATGCCTATAATCCCAGCACTTTGGGAGGCCAAGGTGGGCAGATCACCTGAGGTCAGGAGTTCCAGACCAGCCTGGTCCAACATGGTGAAACTCCGTCTCTACTAAAAATACAAAAATTAGCTGGGCATGGTGGCGGGTGCTTGTAATCCCAGCTACTTGGGAGGCTGAGGCAGAATTGCTTGAACCCAGGAGGCAGAGGTTGCAGTGAGCTGAGATCATGCCATTGCACTCTAGCCTGGGCAACAAGAATGAAACTCCATCTCAAAAAAAAAAAAAAGTTCTCAGAAACAGCTTGGCCTTCCCTGAACCAGGCTCTCAATAGTATCCTGCAGCTGTCCAGGCTTTTGACCTGCTGCCTGCCCTCAGAACAGAAACCCAGCTCTTCCCGTCCACTGGCCCACCACCCGGGAGGCCCAGACAGCCTTTGAACTAGCACAAGGTCCTGGTTCCTTTCGCTTAAAGAACAGCAGGATCCAAAGCCTGCCCTCACAAGATGAGGCAGCAGCTGAGAGGAAGGAATTTATTTTTCTCATTGGAGACTCTAAATTTGATGAAGGAATCCAAAGCTCGGAAAGGTAAAGCAACAAACTTGAGGTCACACAGCAAGTCAGTGCTGGGGCCAGGACAAAGCGTGGAATGGGAGGATAGTCAAAGCCTCCAGGGAAGGGCCCGAAGCTGTGAGGCTATGCTCACGAATGGGGTGAGGTCCCCGAGGTACAGATTAGGCACCCATTTTATAGGCCAGGTCACAGAGCTGGTTCACAAAATCCCTGCCCAGGGTGTGGCCCCAAGTGGCAGGAAGGAGTGAGAGAAGGCCTCCAATCACTTCCTAAGCAGTGGAATCACAGGGAGAACTTACTGTCATCAACCAGTATGATGACGGGGTGGGGAATGCCTCAGTTTCTCCCACCCCCAAGGGCCTACAGGACTACAGTTCCCAGGGCCCTGTGCTGCAGGCTAGCAGCCTCCCGCCAATGCTGGCCTGTAACCTGAGCATCCCTCTCCAAAAGGTCACTTCAGAGCTCCTTGAGGGACAGCAACAGGGGGAGCCCAGAGCTGCTCAGTTTCAGTGGGGGTGGAGTGAGGGCGGTGGCCCTGCCTCACACAACCTCCCTCACACCACCAGGGTCGTGGGCCCCCTTTCTCGAAGGGCCCCCTGTCTTGAAGACATTCTGCTAGTTGCACCTCTTCCGTAAGGGGACACTGACTTGCCTCCTGCACCGCAGCCTGCAGGGGGTCCTGGTTCCTTTTACCACAACACATGGCCTCCCATCCTGGTTTAGCCACTGGCAGACAGCTCCCCAATCCAGCACTCTTGCCTGATCTTTCTTGTATCCAACCCTGCAAAAGGCAGGGACAAGGGACAGAAGACCCGTGTGCAAGGCCTGGAGGAAGTGGGTCAGCACAGGCCTGTGAACAAGCCAGGCCAGTCTTGGAGGCCCAAGTGGAGCTCACCTCTCCCTCCCCTCCCCTCTCCTTCCTTTACCCTCAAAATAGCTCCCTGAGCTGCCAGGCCAAGACCCTCCCATTGCAGGGGAGGCGGGACGTGCTGCCCAGAGCCAGGCTTTAAATCCCCTTGAGCCTGGGGAGCTCTACTCCCTGGCTGGAGGCAGTGCTGAGGCTGCCGTCTCCTCCACTATCAGTCCAATCCGGCCCACCCTCCTGCAGCCATGTCCCGGCCCCTGTCAGACCAGGAGAAAAGAAAGCAAATCAGTGTGCGTGGCCTGGCCGGCGTGGAGAATGTGACTGAGCTGAAAAAGAACTTCAACCGGCACCTGCATTTCACACTCGTAAAGGACCGCAATGTGGCCACCCCACGAGACTACTACTTTGCGCTGGCCCATACCGTGCGCGACCACCTCGTGGGGCGCTGGATCCGCACGCAGCAACACTACTATGAGAAGGACCCCAAGGTGCTGCTGGGGACACCTGGGGTGGGGGTATGGGATGGAGGCGCTGCCAGGGAGCTGGGGATCTTGATTTAAGTGGCTGCCCCTCGTCACTCTAGGTTCTTGGGGTTGGAGAATCCAGGGGTGCCAGGCACAAGTGGTGCTGGGACAATCTGAGGGAGAAACCTGGGGCGGGGGTGGGGGTCAGGGAGCTCAGAGCAGGTGGTCTGGCTGCAAAAGTGCCCACTCGGAGAAGGTTGGAGGGGGTGCTGGTGGGCAGGACGGCACCTGTGGCCTGGCTGGGCCCAGGTGGAAGGACATGTCAGTTGCCGCATGTATGCGTGGTGTGCCTGTGCAGCAGGAGGGGCTGGGGCAGCTCGGGTGCAGAGATCAAGTGTCCGGTGGGGTCACTGGTAAATGTCAGCAACCTGACACCCCTCAGTGGGGAGTGGGGGAGGAGCAGGCAGACGGGGCCCGGGAGGGGACCCAGGCAACCAGGAGACCAGGCACTGGCAGCATCCTAGTTTCTGGTGCCTCTGGGTCTCCTTGGGATTGAGGCTTGAGGGCCAAGGGGAACTGGGCAGTGCAAGGATGGGAGGTGACAGTCTCTAGCCCAGTCTCTAGCCACTGTGTGACCTTGAGCAAATGACCTTTTTCTCTGGGCCTTGGCCTTGCCCTCCTGGGGAGCTCTTGGAGGCGCTTCCGTGTGTCCTGGCGCCCTGCTGGGCAGTGCGGGGGCGTGTGTGCAGGGGGAAGGGGTTCCCACTCTCCCGAGCGCCTCAGTCCCTGAAGTGGGTATGGCCAGCGCCATTTCCCAGATAAGGAAACAGGCCAAAGAGAGTGATTTGTCCAAAGTCAGAGGAATGCTGGGACCAGAACCTTACCCGTTGGGCCCCAAAGCCTGAGACAGGGAGAAGCAAACTGGGGACAGGGATGGGACTGCTGAGCAGGGCAGGCGGCCCAGAGGTCCAGGTGTGGCTGGGTCTGGCTGAGTGTTGGTGTGTGGCCCTGACCCCATCCCCTGCCCGTCCGTCTCTCTGGGTAGAGGATCTACTACCTGTCTTTGGAATTCTACATGGGACGGACGCTACAGAACACCATGGTGAACCTGGCCTTAGAGAATGCCTGTGACGAGGCCACCTACCAGGTATGTGTGGGGTGGGGCAAGCCATGGGGACTGGGGGATTCCCCTGCTAACACTTGACCCTGACCACTGTCACCCTCACCCCTCCAGCTGGGCCTGGACATGGAGGAGCTGGAGGAAATTGAGGAGGATGCGGGGCTGGGCAATGGGGGCCTGGGCCGGCTGGCAGGTAAGTGGACAGGGCCATGAGGGTGGAGGGGGCCGATGGGGTCCTCCGTGCTGGGTCCCTGACACCTGCCTCCCTGCACACCCCCAGCCTGCTTTCTCGACTCCATGGCAACACTGGGCCTGGCCGCTTATGGCTACGGGATTCGCTATGAGTTTGGGATTTTTAACCAGAAGATCTCCGGGGGCTGGCAGGTGAGCAGCCTTGGCTCTAACCTTGTGGGGTCTAGTCAGGATGGGGAAGACCCCCACTTGTTTATTATCTCTGAATAGGTCCGAAACAGCCCCCCAAGCTCTGTGGAAAGCATCCCTGCTGCTCCCCACCCCCCAACCCAAAGCCAGCTGGTGCCCCTGAAACAGGTGGTCTATGTCCCACTGGATAGCCCAGCAGACCAGGGGCCCACCTCAGAGCCCCTAACTTACACTTGGTGTGGGGTACACGGGCCCACAGCCCCCGCCCTGCCCCACCGTGCACTGTGGTGTGAATGCCTGCGCTGATGCTGCCGGCCTTTCTCCCTGACCTGCCTTGGGTGCAGATGGAGGAGGCTGATGACTGGCTTCGCTACGGCAACCCCTGGGAGAAGGCCCGCCCCGAGTTCACACTACCTGTGCACTTCTACGGCCATGTGGAGCACACCAGCCAGGGTGCCAAGTGGGTGGACACACAGGTAAGGATGAAGCTGGGGGTCGGGGGAGCTCAGAGAAGGGGAGGGAAGAGAAGGAAGCCCAGAGAGGAAGCAGAACCCAGTGTATTTTATAACTGAGGATGCTGAGACTCAAAGAGGTTAAGTGACTTACTCAAAGTCACACAGCTGAAGCCAGGAAAGACTGGATACAGGGACACAGGGGAGCCAGTCTAAGTACTGAGCCTGGAAGGGGAGAGAGGCTGCCCTGCTCCCCCAGTGTCTCCCCATGACCTGGCTCCACCACACACCATGAGATTTATCAAAGGACCATCTTACGACTTGAGTCTGCCCTGAACATCTCGATAGCAGCAGCCCAGAAACGGGGACAGGAGAAAACTGGGACCTTCTGAAAGGAATTCACTCACCACACAGCAAGTTAGAGGAATCCTGAAACCAAACCAAATCTGGACACGGTGACTCATGCCCGTAATCCCAGCACTTTAGGAGGCCGAGGCAATAGGATGGCTTGAGTTCAGGATTTCAAGACCAGCCTGGGCAACATAGAGAGACCCTGTCTCTACAGAAAAAAAAAAAAAAAAAAAAAAAATAGACTGGGGCAGTGGGTCATACCTGTAACCCCAGCAATTTGGGAGGTCAAGGTGGGCAGAATGCTTGAGCTCAGGAGTTCAAGACCAGCCTGGGCAACAGGGCAAAATCTGTCTACAAATAACACAAAAGTTAGCCAGGCATGATGATGTGCGCCTGTAGTCCCAGCTACTCGGGTGGCCGAAGTGGGAGAATTGCTTGAGCCCAGGAGCCTGGGTGACAGAGCCAGACCTCGTCTCAAAGAAAAAAATTTAAAAATTAGCCAGGGTGCTGGTGCATGCCTGTAGTCCCAGTTACTTTGAGGCTTCAGTGGGAGGATCATTTGAGTCCAGGATTTCAAGGCTGCAGTGAGCTATGATTGCACAACTGCACTCCAGCCTTCGTGACAGAGTGAGATTCTGTTTCAAAAATCAAAAAGACCAAAAACTGAAAACCTTAAAACCAAACCAGGTGTCCAAATCCCAGTTTAGGCCGGGCATGGTGGCTCACGCCTGTAATCTCAGCACTTTGGGAGGCCAAGGCAGGTGGATCACCTGAGGTCAGGAGTTCAAGACCAGCCTGACCAATATGGTGAAACCCAGTCTCTACTAAAAACACAAAAACATCAGCCAGGCATGGTGGCACGTGCCTGTAATCCCAGCCACTCAGGAGGCTGAAGCCAGAGAATTGCTTGAATCTGGGAGGCGGAGATTGCAGTGAGCCAAGATAGTGCCACTGCACTCCAGCCTGGGCAACAGAGTGAGGCTCCATCTCAAAAACAAACAAAAAACAAATCCCAGTTCAGGCAATCTTCCTGCTGGAAGCTTCAGGTCATCACCCCCAAGATGGGCTGCAGATAAACCATTAGGCTTTCAGAACTGAGCATTTGTTTGCTGTCATCCAGGTTAAGATACACTGGGGGTTGCTGGCAGTCCATGCCAGGTGCACATGGCAGCTGGCACAAGTGGCTGTGGCTGGAAGGCAGGAGACCTGGCTCCCTCTGGTGCTGCCAGCCTAGCTGTGTGCTTGGGCTTGGGTCCCTTCCCTTTCTGTGTGTCAGCTCCCACCCTGCTCCAATCAGGGTGACTGAGTGTGGGGAGGGAGGGCGATGCCCCTTAAAAGGGCTCCCTTGGAGGAGTGAATGTACCCCTGGCACCGTGGTAGCAGACAATTACTGATGTTTGCTAGTTATGGAAGGCGGGGCAGAATTAGTCACCGTGAATTAGCCCTGTGGTCAACCAGACATGAGACCTTTGGATGGACTTGACCTCTGTGACCCCTTCAGCCTGGCCCTGGGTTTCCCCACCCCTCTCATGAATCCACAGTGTCCTCTAGCTTTTGCTCAGGCCAGGCTGGCCAGCCCAGCCCCCATCGCAGCAGAGTGGTTGCCAACAGAGCCCCTCCTGGGCTCCGGGCTTATCACCTGCCTCCTTCCGTTCTCCTCACCACCGTCTGCCCAGGCAGGGCTTATGGGTGTCGGGGAGGTGTTGAGGGTGTCTTTGCTCTAGATGAGGTCCAGAGAGACTGTGGGGTTTGCTCGTGGTTACCCAGCTCGGCGATGCTAGTGTCAGGACAAGAGCCTGTGTCTGCAGAGTGCCCTGAGGGGAGGGAGGCAATTGCCAGGGCTGGCCAGCTCCCAACAGGATTGCCCCCACAGGTGGTACTGGCCATGCCCTACGATACGCCCGTGCCCGGCTATCGCAACAACGTCGTCAACACCATGCGCCTCTGGTCTGCCAAGGCTCCCAATGACTTCAACCTCAAGGACTGTGAGTTCATCCGCTGGTAGCCAGCAGCCCCAGCCTGCCCGCTGGCCACGCCCAGCACAGGCCTTACCCTGTCCCCACTTTCGTCCCTCAGTCAACGTCGGTGGCTACATCCAGGCTGTGTTGGACCGAAACCTGGCAGAGAACATCTCTCGTGTCTTGTACCCCAATGATAATGTGCGTCACCCCCTGGGCTGGGGGCTGGAAGCCTGAGTCTTCGGATCGGGGGTCAGGGAGAGCTGGGGAGGGACACTTGCTGATGCCCTAGTCACACCCAGGGCATATTGCTGGCCTTGTGCATCCTATACCCCCACTTCAAGTCTTTTGAGTGCAAGGACACCTGAGTCCTCAGGAAAGTGGGTTAGTGAAGGGCACTTTGGAGGGGCTGTTCCCTGGCGACACCCACAACACACTCAGTTCTTGTGCACCTCTTCCTGACACTGTCTCTCACCACTAGTTCTTGGTGGAGGAAAGGCCCCTGGGTCCCAGAGAGGGGGACAGCTCAGGACTCAGGGGTCCCGGTATGGGTGGGAGTCCCTCCTGGCCACACCCACTGCAGCTTTAGGCCATGCCCCCACCACCCTGACTCACGCTGCCTCGTGCTGTGCCCAGTTCTTTGAAGGGAAGGAGCTGCGGCTGAAGCAGGAGTATTTCGTGGTGGCCGCCACCCTCCAGGATATCATCCGTCGCTTCAAGTCCTCCAAGTTCGGCTGCCGCGATCCCGTGCGCACAAACTTCGATGCCTTCCCAGATAAGGTAGCATGAGCATGGAGGGTGCCTCTGTGACTGGACAGTGTGTGCCAGGCCTCTCCCTCCAGCCTCAGCCTGCCTGCCCCATGTAATAGATAAGGGAGTGGAGGATGGGAGTGTGGGAGGGTCAGTTGCTCAGGATCCACAATCCACAGGCTCATAACCTGGGCTTCCCTCCTCCTCCTGCCCCACTCCCCCATTCCTCCCAACCCCGTGAGCGCCTGCCTGCCTCTGCCCACAGCCCAGTCACAGAACCATGCTGGGCTCTCTGGGGGCCTCCAAATGGCACAGGACAGTGACCATAGCATGGAATTTGGTTTGGAGCCCAGACTGACTCCTCCCCCTACCCCAGGTGGCCATCCAGCTCAATGACACCCACCCCTCCCTGGCCATCCCCGAGCTGATGAGGATCCTGGTGGACCTGGAGCGGATGGACTGGGATAAGGTGGGCTTCAGGGCCCCTCTGCCCCATCTGATGCTCTCCGCTTCCGAGTTCCCTTCCCAGTTTGGGAGCGTGGGAGGATATGAGTGGAGTGAACAGATTGGAGCCTGAGGCCAGAGGGACCATCCTGGAACCTGGCACTGCAGTGCGGGGGGACCCACTGGGCTGCATAGTGTGTGAGGAGACCCACTGGGCTGAGGTCAGCATCCTGACTGCCCACCTGTGTGCCAGGCATGGGATGTGACAGTGAGGACCTGTGCCTACACCAACCACACGGTGCTGCCTGAGGCCCTGGAGCGCTGGCCGGTGCACCTCTTGGAGACGCTGCTGCCGCGGCACCTCCAGATCATCTACGAGATCAACCAGCGCTTCCTCAACGTGAGTCGGGAGGCTTGGGGGACAGTGTAGGGGTGAGGGGGAGGACACCCAGTCTGGGCCTGGGAGTTGGGGCGTCCAGCCCGGGCCCTGAGACTCTGGGGCAGTGGGGGCTCTGGGCAGAGCTCTGGGGGTATGGGGCTGGGGACTGGGGACTGGGGTTTCTGGGTCTGGTCCTAGCTCTGGGCTCTCTGGGCACAGCGGGTGGCAGCCACATTCCCAGGGGATGTAGACAGGCTGCGGCGCATGTCGCTGGTGGAGGAGGGCGCAGTGAAGCGCATCAACATGGCACACCTGTGCATCGCGGGTTCGCACGCTGTCAACGGCGTGGCGCGCATCCACTCCGAGATCCTCAAGAAGACCATGTGAGCCCCGCTTTGCAGATCCCGCCCCTCTCTAGGCCCCACCCACTCCACGCCCCTCCCACTCCACGCCCCTGTCACAAGAAGCCCCGCCCTTCACCGACCGCTCTCTGTTCTCTGGCTCCTGGCGCCTTTCACAGGTGGTGTCATTCTTACAAGCACAGCAGCCCCTTCCAGTGCCACCCTGTCCTGAGATGATCCCCTCTTACACACAGCACCCCCAGCCTTCCCCAGGTCTGCATTCCCTGCATCCCCTTTCAGCAAGACACCAGGGTAGGGGCCCCAGGGCAGAGGCCTCCATCATACAGGGGCGAGTGGTGACCTTCGTCCAACCTCATCCTGCAGCTTCAAAGACTTCTATGAGCTGGAGCCTCATAAGTTCCAGAATAAGACCAACGGCATCACCCCTCGGCGCTGGCTGGTTCTGTGTAACCCCGGGCTGGCAGAGGTCATTGCTGAGGTGAGAGGCCACCGTAGGGCCAGCAGAGTCAACATGGGTCCCTGCAGGGATCAGCTGGGTATGGTCGTGTCGGTGGTTCACTGAGGCTGAAATCCCTCCCGCACTGTGTTCCCCAAGCCTCGCATCCGCCTGGAGGAGGGACACCATCTTATTTGCATGAGGGTGCTCCGTGTGCTAATGGAGGCCCTGGCTGTGGAGGTGAACCCAGCAGAGGTCACAGTCTAATGGAGGGAGTCATCCATGGGTCACATCTGAAGTGAGCCTGGAAGGGGGCAGATATCTGGTAGGGAAGGCGCAAGGTCATGCTGGCGTCAGGAAAAGGCCAGGAAGCCAGGAAGGCCTGCTGGGGTCAGATGGGGTCAGCCATCAGAGCTCAAGGACAGGAGGGGAGGAAGGTGCATGGATGCCCTGTGCCCCATCTGGGAGGCTGGAGGAGGAGGGGCTGGGAGGGCCCCCCAGAGCAGCCTGCTGGGTGGAGGGGGCTTGGCCGACCTGGAAAGGGCCCCTTCCGTGTTGAGAGGAGGGAGGACAGGGGGATGGGCTTGGCTGAGAGCCATTTTCCCACAGCGCATTGGGGAGGACTTCATCTCCGACCTGGACCAGCTGCGCAAATTGCTCTCCTTTGTGGATGATGAAGCTTTCATTCGGGATGTGGCCAAAGTGAAGCAGGTGGGGAGAGCTGCATCGTGGGACAGCTGTGCTGTGTGGAGAGCGCTGGAGGGGGCCAGATGGCTGGGTCAGGTGTGGCAAATAGAGCTCATCTCTCCTGCCAGCCCAGGCCGTTGGTGGAAGTTGGCTGGAGTCTGTGGTGGGAAGGCATCATCTGACCTCACATGAACAGTGCTGACGTTGATTAGCAATGTCTACCCTGGTGCGGGAGTGGACAGAAGTAGCCAGTGAGCCTCCTGGCAGCCATCCTTCTGGGGCTGAGTGAATGGAGTGTGGACTGTAGGATTTCCTGAGGCTGTGGCCTGTTGGTGAGCCCTTCCCTGTCTCTGCCTCCAGGAAAACAAGTTGAAGTTTGCCGCCTACCTAGAGAGGGAATACAAAGTCCACATCAACCCCAACTCACTCTTCGACATCCAGGTGAAGCGGATTCACGAATATAAACGACAGCTCCTCAACTGCCTCCATGTCATCACCCTGTATAATCGTGAGTGGCAGTCACTCTACCCTGTCTCTCAGTGCTCCCCTGTGTTCCTGAGGCATAGTACATACTGCCCACCCAACATCTCCTTTGGCCTTGGGACTACGCTCGGGGCATGGAATTATCCCCATTTCACAGATGGGCAAACTGAGGCTCAGAGAGGGGAAAGTGACACTCACATAGCAAGTGATTTTCCGAGTCAGGCCTACTGTCTCCCAGCCCAGCCTCTGTCAGGAGCTACTACCCAGAGGGAAAAGTAGGCCTACTGGATCCCTCTCGTTCCTCCACAGGCATCAAGAGGGAGCCCAATAAGTTTTTTGTGCCTCGGACTGTGATGATTGGAGGGAAGGTGAGAAGCCAGGCTCCAGCCCTGGGCTCCCATCCTTTGATATATCCAGGTTGAGGTCAGCCTGGCTGAGTTGCAGGATAGGGGGTAGGGGACCAGGCAGTAGAGTTGACTTCAGACTTTGTCCCCTCAGGCTGCACCTGGGTACCACATGGCCAAGATGATCATCAGACTCATCACAGCCATTGGGGATGTGGTCAACCATGACCCGACAGTGGGTGACCGCCTCCGTGTCATCTTCCTGGAGAACTACCGAGTCTCACTGGCCGAGAAAGGTGGGTGCTGCCAACAGGGACCCTAGGGAGGCTTTGACCCTAGTTCAGTCTCAGGAAGAGGCATCAGTCATCTCTTCCTGGGATACTCGTACTTGAAAGAAGAATCTGGAGAGGGCAATGCTTAAACCATGAGGAAGCTGGGTGTGGTGGCCAACGCCTGTAATCCCAGCACTTTGGGAGGCCAAGGTGGGTGGATCACCTGAGGTCAGGAGTTCAAGACCAGCCTGGCCACCATGGTGAAACCCCATCCGTACTAAAAATACAAAAATCAGCTGGGCGTGGTGGCGGGCACCTATAATCCCAGCTACTCGGGAGGATGAAGTAGGAGAATCACTTGAACTTGGGAGGCAGAGGTTGCAGTGAGCTGAGATTGCGCCACTGCACTCCAGCCTGGGCAACCAAAGCAGAACTCCATCTCAAAAAGCAAAACAAGACAAAACAAAACAAAGCAAAAAACCCATGAGGATGCCCTCTAATGGTGGGCTTTCAGGCAGTACACGATGAAATTACCTTCAAATCTTCAAGGTGGGGAAATCCAGGTTGGACCTAGATGGTCAAGAATCAACAAGAGGTGGAGGGCAGTGGGGGTGCGGTGTGAGAGGCAGGCTTGGCTGGTGAAGACTGGGAGTTTGGGGTGGAGCGACTTTTGAGTCCGGCTATGCCTGGGGCCAGCCTAATCCGAGAGTCCCCAGCTCGTGTGAGGGTCTCCCCTGAGTTGACTTGTCCCCCTGCTGCCACCCCACAGTGATCCCAGCTGCAGACCTCTCTGAGCAGATCTCCACTGCGGGCACTGAGGCCTCAGGCACCGGCAACATGAAGTTCATGCTTAACGGGGCTCTGACCATTGGCACCATGGACGGGGCCAACGTGGAGATGGCAGAAGAGGCTGGAGAGGAAAACTTCTTCATCTTTGGCATGCGGGTGGAGGATGTGGATAAGCTTGACCAAAGAGGGTATGGGGGTCAGGGTTCACAGGGAAAAGACACTGAGGTGTGGCTGCTCGAGGGTGGTGCTGGGAGCAAGAGGCATGTCTGGAAAGACTGGTCCAGGCCCAGCAAGGTCTTGGTCATGGCCAGCAGGATTCTGGGAAACTTTAGAGGGTGCTTACAGCAAATAAGCTTAATGAAATGGGGAAAGAAAGAAGTAACACAGAACCGAAGGAAAAGGAAGAGAATATTTTATCAACCCTAAGAGATAATATTGTTTGGGAAATGGAAGTAAAAAAATCCTTGCTCCCTGGAAGTCATGGGCAAAAGGGAAATATGGGCACAGTAGTTACAAGGGGCCTATGGTCAGAAACAGTTCTTCAGAGGAGACATTATCCTGGCATTACATTAAAAAAATTTGTTTTTATTTTATTTTTATTTATTTATTTATTTTTTGAGATGGAGTCTCGCTCTGTCACCCAGGCTGGAGTACAGTGGCATGATCTCGGCTCACTGCAAGCAGCTCCGCCTCCTGGGTTCACGCCATTCTCCTGCCTCAGTCTCTCGAGTAGCTGAGACTACAGGCACCCGCCGCCACGCCTGGCTAATTTTTTGTATTTTTAGTAGAGATGAGGTTTCACCATGTTAGCCAGGATGGTCTCGATCTCCTGACCTTGTGATCCACCTGCCTCGGCCTCCCAAAGTGCTGAGATTACAGGTGTGAGCCACCGTGTCCGGCCTATTTATTTTTTTTTGAGATGGAATTTTTCTCTTGTTGCCCAAGCTGGAGTGCAGTGGTGCGATCTTGGCTCACTGCAACCTCCACCTCCTGGGTACAAGCAATTCTCCTACCTCAGCCTCCTGAGTAGCTGGGAGTACAGGTGCATGCCACCACACCTGGCTAATTTTTGTATTTTTCGTAGAGACGGGGTTTCATCATTTTGGCCAAGATGGTCTCTATCTCCTGACCTCATGATTCACCCGCCTCAGCTTCCCAAGTGCTGGGCTTACAGGGGTGAGCCACTGTGCCTGGCCTATTTATTTTTAGTTTTTTGAGACAGAGTCACTCTGTCACCTAGGCTGGAGTGCAATGGCATGATCTTGGCTCACTGCAACCTCCGCCTCCCAGGTTTAAGTGATTCTTTCACCTCAGCCTCCCGAGTAGCTGGGATTACAGGCATCCACTGTTACGTCCAGCTAATTTTTGTAGTTTTGTAGAGATGGGATTCTACCATGTTGGCCAGGCTGGTCTGGAACTCCTGACCTCAAGTAATCCGCCTGCCTCAGCTTCCCAAAGTCCTGGGTTTACAGGCATGAACCACCGCGGCCTGCTTGAATCCTGGAGAGAGATTTTCCATGTTATTAGTCTTCAAAAATATTTTAAATGTTTGTATAACATTCCATCCTATGAGCATGTCACAACTTATTTAATCAATTCCATATGGCTGGACACTGAGGTTGATTTCTGGTTTGTTAAATATTATTGTGATGAGCAACCTTTTAACATCTACGTCCACATCTGATGACTTCGTTAAGATAATTATCGGAAAGGCAATATTTCTGAGTTAAAAAGTATGAGTTCTTAAGGCTCTTGATACAGATTGCCAGACTGCTTTCCAGACAGTTTCTCCCAGTTTACCCTCCCACAACAGCTTCCCAGAGTTGGCATTAAACACTGAAAGGAGTTTCTCCTGTGAGGCTTCACTAGAAAGCTGGCTGTCCCATGGGCAGGAGGGAGCTGTGAGATGTTGTGATCGCGGTCCCCCATGCTCAGAACTAGGCCTGGAAGAACCCTCTGGCTGCAGGATGGAGACAGTGCTGGAGGTGGCAGATGGGGGACCGCTGTGGGGGCTGACACCATAATGCAGGGAGAGTCGCCTGAGAGTTGCATGAGGGGACAGGGATTAGAGACTGTGGGGAGCGCTGGTTTCTGATTGGAAGGGTTAGGGTTTGAAACTGGCCTGTGGAGCACTTTGAGCCGCGGTGGGGGCGCTGAGGGTCAGCTGAAGGGTTACCTTTTTTTTTTTTTTCTTGAGAAGGAGTCTCGTTCTGTTGCCCAGGCTGGAGTGCAATGGCATGATCTCGATTCATTGCAACCTCTGCCTCCCGGGTTCAAGTGATTCTTCCACCTCAGCCTCCCGAGGAACAATTGGGATTACAGACACACAACACCACGCCCAGCTACTTTTTGTATTTTTGTAGAGACCAGGTTTCACCATGTTCGTCAGGCTGGTCTTGATTTCCTGACCTCAGATGATCCGCCCCCCTTCAGCCTCCCAAAGTGCTGGGATTACAGGCATGAGCCACCGTGCCCAGCCCAGTTGAAGGGTTGTACCTGTTAGCTGCTCTTGCAGTCCGAGGGCAAGGCCAGATGTGGACTTGGGCTACTGGAGGAGAAAAGCCATTTTGGAGCAAACAAACCGGTTAAGAGACAGCAGTGGCATGTGGAAGGCAAAGAGCTTGTTCGGGGGCCTTGGCTCTAACACTTAGCTTTGTGTATCCTCCGGGCCTCAGTTTCCTCATTCACGAAGGAGGGATGAAAAGCTGAGCAGAGAAGGGGAGTTGCAGGGAGGCCCTCCGGGGTGTGTGTGGCAGCCCTGGGGAGCAGCAGGCCGGGCCTGGGTTTTGACCCTTGGGCATGGGACCTCAGCTTTTCTCTGGAAGAGGAGCCAGGAACCCCTTTCTGGGTAGCTGACTGCAGCTCTGTCCTGGCAGGTACAATGCCCAGGAGTACTATGACCGCATTCCTGAGCTTCGGCAGGTCATTGAGCAGCTGAGCAGTGGCTTCTTCTCCCCCAAACAGCCCGACCTGTTCAAGGACATTGTCAATATGCTTATGCACCATGACCGGTGAGCTGGCTGGCCCGGGAATCACGCAGGTGGGGCTGCTGGGTGGATCGAGGTTCAGGTTTGTGGTGGGGAAGCTGGACAGGGGTCCTGGCAGTTGAAGCCAGGAACCTTTGGAAGCAGCATGACCCTCCAGGTCCCCGGCTGTCCACTGGGACAGGGCAGGCTTGGCCCTTGACCTCATAGAACTTAACCTAGCCCCTAAAGGAATAGCACATGCCTATCCTTTCACCTCCAGGTTTAAAGTCTTCGCAGATTATGAAGACTACATTAAATGCCAGGAGAAAGTCAGTGCCTTGTACAAGGTGAGGGGTCCTGGGCCAGGGGTTGGCAGGGCTTTGGTGGCCCTGGTTGGGATGAGGCAGAAAGTGGAGATCCTGCCACCAGAGTGAAGCAGAGCTTCCCTTTGACCTGCAGAACCCAAGAGAGTGGACGCGGATGGTGATCCGGAACATAGCCACCTCTGGCAAGTTCTCCAGTGACCGCACCATTGCCCAGTATGCCCGGGAGATCTGGGGTGTGGAGCCTTCCCGCCAGCGCCTGCCAGCCCCGGATGAGGCCATCTGAGCCTCAAGTCCAGACCCCAAACCAGCCCTTGAGCCTGTCAGAATCCCCTGGGCCAGCCCCAGTGCCTCATGCAGAGGGTGGGGTACTAAAGTTAGATCTCTAAGCCCCCTCCTGGAAGTCTCATTTTCCCCACTCTCAATGTCCCAGTGTCCAGCGTGACTAAGGACACGGGCCCCCTTCCATCCTCGGGCTCCCGGTCCCCTCCTATTTATGGGGTCTGACCAACTGCACCCACTCCCCAATAAACTGATTCTCCTTGGGAGCCTCCTTACTCCTCGTTGTTGGGAAATATTTTTAGCTCTTGGCGGGCTCAACAGCAGCCGCGCAATCGCCCTCTTATCCTCCACCCTCGGCAGGTGCGTCCCAGGGCGGGGCGGTGGTGGGAGGTGGAGGGGGCGACCCCGTGGGGGCGGGGCCTAGGCCTCTCCAGCCCCTTTCCTGGCGTCACCCTCCACGCCTCTCTTCCCAGTGCCGTGTCCATACTAGGTCAGCGGCCAGCCTAGCTGGCCGGGGGCGGGGCGTCTGTCTGGGTGGGGCCCACCGGGGCTGGGAGCTGGGACTCGGGCTGAGGCCTCCCGGACCATGGAGGATCCACGCTGTCGAGGGCAGGACCCAGGAGGGGGAGGAAGCAGAGGATGCTCGGCGCCTTCTTGGCTCCGCCCTTAGCCCCGCCCTACTGCGGCGTTTAAGGGTCTCTTAGCAGGTGGCTGCACTCGATCCAAAGTCGGGGGAGTGGTAGGGCAGGGAACACTCGCATACTGCCTAGGCTAGGCCATGTCACCCCCTCATTATGGGGAAACTAAGGAATAGAAAGGGCCTGTTTCTAGGTCTTACATTATCAAGAGTGAGGTGCGGGGGCGGTCCTGGTTCCCCCGCCCCGAGGCTGGGAGGGGCACGCCTCGGAAGGGAGGTTTGGGGTCGGTGGTTTCACAGTGAGTGTGTGAAGCCAAATGGCCGGAAACCGTTACCCGCTCTCCTAGGCCCGGCTAGTGGGGACCCCAACCGCCTGCGGCTGCCTCTCCCAAGTTCCTCCCTGCTGGCCAGGCATCCAGGCCCCCAGTCTCCAAGCTGCGGAGAACCCACCGACACATGCGGCTGCCCCTTTCCATTCGGCCCTGTGGGAAGCCAGGCTTCCGGGGCTCCGTTCCTCCTGTGTGAACTGGGCCCCCCGCCCCCATGCCTAGACATCAAGGCCACGTCTCCAGGTAGCCACAATTTCATTCCTCGCTCCCCACAGGCCCTTCTCCCCAAAATATTCCCATCTTGTCCTAGCCCCTCCCCCAGACTATCTCAAGGACCCGCTGTCCCCACGCCCCCGACCTCCACTAGGCCTGTGCCTCCCGCTGCCTGCAGGAAGACGCCCGGTCCCGGGCCGGGTTAGCCCCGTGGGAACGGTTTGTCTCGAAAACAGGAACCCGGGCTGGGGGCTGGGCGGGGCGCCCCTTCCCCACCGCAGTCCGCTTCCTGCCCCTCCCGGCTTCCTCCGCCCGACACCCAGGCAGGGCGGGGGGCACTGGGGCGTCCGGGGTTGGGGGAGGGGCTCTTCGTTTCGGTCCCCCCTCCGCGTCCCGGGCGGCGGGGCCTGCGCTCGCCCACCCTCGGGGCAGCCAATGGCGCAGCCCCCCACCCGCGGCCCTGGCCTCCCGGGCGGCGCGGCAGGGGAGGGGTTAAGCTGCCGCAGGGACCGCCGCGTGCGGGGCGAGAGGGAGCCCCCGGTGGGGGTGGCGCAGCCGGCGGTGCGGAGCCCGGCGCAGGGGCGGAGGGGCGAGGGGGCGGCCCGGCGCGGGGGCGGGGGCGGGGCGGCGGGGAGCGGGGCCGCGGCGCGGAGAGCGGGCGGGAGCCGCAGCCGCAGCGAGGCCGGCGGGCGGAAGCGCACGGAGGTGGGGCCGGCCGGGCCGGTGTGGGCTCCTTGCGGCAGGTCCCAAGAGTGAGTGAGCGAGCGAGCGCGCGCCGGGCGCTAGGCAGAAGAGGGCACAGCCCCCAGGGACCCCCCCAGGGTGGCGCGGGCGGGCTGGGGTCGGCGGGCGGGTGGGGAGTCTGCGACCCGGGTCGGGGAGAGGGGGCAGCGGCCACGAGAGCTAAGGCGCCCTGGATCCCCAGAGGGCGGAGGACCTCCCCTGCGCATCTGGCTTTTCCTAGCCACGGTCCATCGGGGCCCTCCCCCGCGAACCCCCATTTGACAGATGCGAAAATTGAGGCTCCGAGAGGCCAAGTGATTCTCAAGGTCACACGAGGAGGCGGCAGAGCCAGGCGGGGACGGCTCTGGGTGGCTTCTAGGAAAAGTCCGCCTGAGAACTCTGTACAGGAGCTCTTCCGTCCTCCAGCCTGGGGGAGTGAGTATGTGTAGGGTCAGGGTACCTTTCCGTGGGGCAAGGCTCTGCCAAAATCTGGGAGTGAAGGGAATCAGGGCGCTGGGACCGCAGGGCGGGCCCTGCATCGCAGATGGGAGGGGGGCGATGGAATGGGCGTGCGCACCCATGGGGGTGTGTGCATGTGTGTGGGAGTGTACATGCGTGGAGAAGCACTGCCTTGCGTGTGTGCACACGTGTGAGGATGTCAGCGCCTGTGTGGCCGCGGGACTCGAGGCTGGCCTGGCTCAAGTGAACAGCAGGTCCAGGAGGCGACCTCGTCCACGGGTTTGCATTCTGGGGTAGACGAACCGGGTATGTGTGCCTGAGGGTTCCTTCGTGCAGGTGTGCACGGGGTGTGGGTACCATTGTGTGTGAGAGACGGAGGATGGGAGGCTGGTGCCTGTGGCCCGGTGCGTGTAAGTGCGGGCGCCTGCACCTCCATGTAGGTCCCCGGCCTCCGACGAATAACTTGGGTGTGGAGTGTTTGCCCCTGCCAGGGTGCGTATGACCAGTGACCGGAGTTGCTAATGGTGTCATGCACCCACCGGCCACCCCCGGCTCGAGCGCCCTCCTCTGGACGCCCTGCTCCGTGCGCGCTCACAGTTCGCCTGTGCGGGGCCAGGGCCGGGGTCAGGAGCCGGGGATAGGGAGGAAGAGGGCCTGTGGACGAGCTGAGCCGTGACCCCTGGGATCTTTGCGGAGGTGGCCTGGAAGCGCTCCGTTCCCATGCTCAGGCTTCCCGTTGACGCCTCCGGGCCGCAGCGGTCTCCCCCCGCCCCAGGAATGTTCCTCTCCCATCTAGTCCGCCTCCCCTAGGGCAGGCCCCTGGGGGCTGCCGCAGCCCCGCCTCGCCTTCCCGGGCTCTCGGGAAGAGGGGAGGCGGGCAGGACGCCTGGGTTCTCTCCTCCCTCCTCCCATACCAGGGAGAAATTCCTCCGAGGTCCCCTCAGGCTCCGGGTTCCCAAAATAACCCTGCGGGGGAAGGGAGGCTGTGGAGGGAGGGAAGCGGGAGGGGCGCAGAGCCGAGCTGCGGGGTGCTGCAGGTGCCTCTGGGGAGAGGACGCGAGGAGAAGGGGGCCTGCGGGGGCCTGGGCGCCAGCCAGTCCTGGGATCCTGGCTCCCCCGTCCTCATGAAGCCCCTCGGCCCTCCCGCGACTCCGAGGGTGGGCCGGAAGCCTGTCCGCGGGTCCATTTCCCAACTGGCGGGTTGCACCATCCCGGGCCAGACCGTTTAACCCCGGGAGTGGCCGCGGGCGGACAACTCCGCCCCTGCCCAGCAGGGGGCGTGCCCGCCCCGCCCCGTTTCTGCCCGCGGGGCCGTTCCCCCTCCCGCGCCTCCGCAGACTCCCGATCTGCCTCTCCCGGGACAGGGGTTCGGTCCGAGACCGGTGGGAGGCTCCCGGAGCGCAGTCTGAGCCCAGCCCACCCCGCGCCGGCGGCCATGGCGGGCACTCTGGACCTGGACAAGGGCTGCACGGTGGAGGAGCTGCTCCGCGGGTGCATCGAAGCCTTCGGTGAGTGGCTCGGGAGGGCACACGGAGCCTGAGCCCAGCCCCGAGTCTGAGCCCGGGTCCCTGCCTCCCAGGCACCATCCAGGGCACAGCCCTGGACCGGACCCACCCAGCTCCGCAGCGTGCAGTCTCTTTAACTAAAGCCTCCTCTGCATCGCAGGGCAAAGAGATGCACGCCCTTCAGACAGATGAGGTTTCCCTTCTCTAGCCTTCGCCAGCGGCGGCGAAGGGAGAGCCGGGTCCCTGACTCTGACACTTGAGGGGCATTATCTGTCTCCTGGGGAATCCGGAGGAACTCTCTATCTCCGGCCTGGGAGCTGTTTCCGGCTAATGGGGGGCGGCTTATCTGGTGAAGGGGTGCCCCTTCCCCCAAGCGCTCAGGAAATGACCTCTGGATTCTTGACCCCTGGGAACCCAGGCTCCTTCCGCCCCAGCTGGTTCCCCTCCGGACGATGGGCGGCTCGGGCGCTCCTCTCCTCCAGTCCTCAGGGCCTGCCTATCCCTCGCCCACCCCACCTTTCCTCTCTAATTAGCCTCCTGCTCTCGGAGTCCTGGGCAAGCAGGAGGTGGGCGGGGTCGAGCATGCACCCGAAGGGCCGATACCCAGCGGGCTGCGGGGTGGGGGTGAGGCATGGTCGCTGCGGACCCAGCTCAGCCGCCTGTCTTTGACCCTTCGGAATCAGATGACTCCGGGAAGGTACGGGACCCGCAGCTGGTGCGCATGTTCCTCATGATGCACCCCTGGTACATCCCCTCCTCTCAGCTGGCGGCCAAGCTGCTCCACATATATCCTTCGCCCGCCTTGCCAAGACCCCCGCCGTCGGAGCCCATGCGCAGCCCCTCTGCCCAGCCCAGGCGCAGAATGAGCCTGGCTCCTAAGTATAGGCGGCTCTTTATCCCAGCGCTCAGGCGTCGCCCCAGCCTCCAACCAGGGCTTAGGCTCTGCCCCCTCCTTGCTCCTGGTGACTCGGCCCTGTCCCCAGCCCTGTCCCCAGCCTCTGTCCCCAGCCGAGGCCTTGCCCTCCTCCTCCCTAGAGTCTAGGGCCTGCCCCTGTTCCAGGCTTGGGTCCGCCCGGTGCATCTATCTCTCCCAGAGGCCAGGCTCTGCTCTCAGCCTCCCTCAGCACCTAGTCCTCCACCCCCACCTCCAACCCTTCCCAGAGCGCAGGTCTCACCCCCAGCATTCCCGCAGAGCGCAGGCCCCATCCCTAGAACGTGTCTCCTAGAACCAGGCCCCGCCCCCAGCCTCCCTCCCCTCGGGCCTCCCTTTTTAGAGTTAAGCGGCCTCCTTAACTCTCTCCTTCACCTACCAACAATCCCGGAAAGACAACTCCAATTCCCTGCAGGTGAAAACGTGCCACCTGGTCAGGTGAGTCTTTCCCCTGGGGCTCTGGCCCCTCCCTTTCTCCCTTCTCTCTGGCTTCAGGCTGGCCTGGAGGAGGGGGCAGGGCGCTGCTTCCGGGAGTGGGTTTGAACCCTGGTTTGTCTGGGTGGGCTGTGCTGCCACAGGCTCACCCCTTCCTGGGTCTGGGCCTTAATTTTCTTTTCTGTGCAGTGCGGGTGGTTGTCTAAAGGCTCTAATGTACACTTGGAGAAGGAAAGAGCTGGAACCATAGTTTAAGGCTCTCTTTCCTTGGGTGACTACAATCTCAAATAGCTCCTTGCAGCCTGCTGGGTGATTTGGGGGAAGGGCTGTCTTGGGTGACTCCCGTCTCCTCCAGGTACTGGATCTCTGCCTTCCCGGCGGAGTTTGACTTGAACCCGGAGCTGGCTGAGCAGATCAAGGAGCTGAAGGCTCTGCTAGACCAAGAAGGGAACCGGCGGCACAGCAGCCTCATCGACATAGACAGCGTGTGCGTGGGGGGAGTACAGAGGGCTGGGGGGGCACTCAGTATCCTATACCATCTGTGCTTAATAAATGTCTGTTGAACTGAATGAGTGAGGGTCATGTCACTCTCTCGCTTAAAAACCTTCCATGGCTCCCTATTGCCTTCAATATGCCTTCTTTGGGCAGCTTGGCGTTCCTGCCTCATCTTCCACTGCCACCGCCCATCCCACACACCTCCTCCTGTAGCTGCGTTGGGTCGCCTCCCCGTCAGCTGAGCTCCCGAGTCCTTTCCCACCATGGTGTTCTGCTCATATCATCCCCTTGCTGCCTCCTCCGTGTTACCAAGACTCAGCTCAGGCATGAAGTCTCCATGGGCTCTGAGGGTTCAGGGCTCTTCCAGGGTAGAATTTGTCGTTCCCTCCTCTGTTCTCCATGGCACTTTGTACAGACTCCTGTACAAAGACCTCTGTACATGTGTCACGCTGTTTTGTGATCATGTGTTTCTGTGTCTGTCTCCCTCAGTAGACTGTGAGCTCCTCGAGGGCAGGAACCGTGTCTTACTCATCTCTGTATTCCCAGCGCCTAGCACAGTGCCTGGCACAGAGTACGTTGTTCATAAACGTGTGTTGAATGCATGATGGGGTTGGGGGAGATATGGAGGAGTTGCTGGGACTGGGAACATTCGTGCCTAGGACAGTGCCTCGCATTGTGTAGGTCCTCACAGTGTGAATGGTGTGTCTGTGTGAGTGGGGGGCCACGAGGCATGTGAGTGTCCAGCAAAGGGCTCACTACTCCTGTCCCCCCAGCCCTACCTACAAGTGGAAGCGGCAGGTGACTCAGCGGAACCCTGTGGGACAGAAAAAGCGCAAGATGTCCTTGTTGTTTGACCACCTGGAGCCCATGGAGCTGGCGGAGCATCTCACCTACTTGGAGTATCGCTCCTTCTGCAAGATCCTGGTGCGGCCCGAGGGTGGGGGCAGTGGTCCAATGTGGGCTGGAAGGGGGTTCTAGGAGGGGCAGGGTCCCTGGGGTAGGCTGGGTCACAGGGTGCATCAGGGGTTTCAGTGCAACCACTGAAGGTCAGCTGGAGAGTGAGGAGGAGTGGCCATCAGTGAGGGGAGAGGCTGGCAAGGTGCTGAGGCCACTCCTCCTGCCCCCAGTTTCAGGACTATCACAGTTTTGTGACTCACGGCTGCACTGTGGACAACCCCGTCCTGGAGCGGTTCATCTCCCTCTTCAACAGCGTCTCGCAGTGGGTGCAGCTCATGATCCTCAGCAAACCTACAGCCCCGCAGCGGGCCCTGGTCATCACACACTTTGTCCACGTGGCAGAGGTGCCTGTCCCTCCCTCTCTGTGTCTCCCAACCTCCCCACATGCCGGTCAGGCCAACCCTTCCCTTCCCCTAACCCACTGCCTTCTCTCCAGAAAGGCTGGGCCAAATTCTGGGCCCACTCAGTGACTCCCTGTCTCTGCCTCCCCATTTGCCTTCCAGAAGCTGCTGCAGCTGCAGAACTTCAACACGCTGATGGCAGTGGTCGGGGGCCTGAGCCACAGCTCCATCTCCCGCCTCAAGGAGACCCACAGCCACGTTAGCCCTGAGACCATCAAGGTGCCTGGGACTAGGGAGGGGCAGGTGCTTCCCAGATCTGTCTTCACTGGGTCCTCCCAGCAGCACTGGGGGCTGGGCACAACTGTCCTCATTTGACAGATACCGATATGGAGGCTCAGAGGGGTTAAGTGCTTTTCCCAGTTTGCACAATGGCAACAGCAGACTGGGGGCTCACAGGTCGTCATGGACCCCAAAACTAGTACTTTTTTTTTTTTAAGACAGAGTCTCTCTCTGTTGTCCAGATTGGAGTTCAGTGGTGCAATCACAAGCTCACTGCAGCCTTGAACTCCTGAGCTTAATTGATCCTCCCACCTTAGCCTCCTGAGTAGCTGGGACTATAGTGTACGCCACTATGCCTGGCTAATTTTTGTATTATTATTAATTTTTTTTTTTTTGGTAGAGATGGGGTTTTGCCATGTTGCCCAGGCTGGTCTTGAACTCCTGGGCTCAAGTGATCCACCTACCTTGGCCTCCCAAAGTGCTGAGATTATGGTGTGAGCCATTATGCCTTGCCACTTGTACTTTCTTCTTTTCCTTGTCCTTCATTTATTATTATTTTTGAAGTATTGAGTAATACACATATAAAAAAGTATATAAAAACTTATGAGACTGGGCGTGGTAGCTCACGCCTCTAATCCCAGCACTTTGGGAAGCTGAGGTGGGCAGATCATGTGAGGTCAGGAGTTTGAGACCAGCCTGGCCAACATGGTGAAATCCCATCTCTACTAAAATACAAAAATTAGCCAGGCATGGTGGTGGGTGCCTGTAATCCCAGCTACTTGGGATGCTGAGGCAGGAGGAGAATTGCTTGAACTTGGGAGGCGGAGGTTGCAGTGAGCCAAGATCGTGCCACTGCACTCCAGCCTGGGCTACAGAGTGAGACTCCGTCTAAAAAAAAAACAAAACAGTATATACAAACATATGAATCGTTTAAAGAAAAATTGTACAGAAAACGCTGTGTAACTACTGCCCAGGTTGGGAAATAGAACCTTGCCAGGCTCCCAAGTGCCCAACACTTTACAGCATAACTCCCTTCCCACGACTTTTGCAATGATGATCTTGCTTTTCTTTATAGCTTCACCACGTAGGTATGCGGTCCAAAACAATGTGGGGCTTTTTGTTGTCTGTTTTGAACTTTCTATGAATGGAATGTTGTTTGTGTTATTTTATGTCTTGCTTCTTTCATTCCACATGGTTCTGAGAGTCTTTTCATTCTGTTATGTGGAACAATTGTTTTTTCATTTTCATTGCCATATAATATTTTATTGTATGTCTACCCCAATTCATTTATTCATTTTTTTGAGATGGAGTCTCTCTCTGTCATCCAGGCTGGAGTGCAGTGGCGAGACCTCAGATCACTGCAACCTCCGCCTCCTGGGTTCAAGTGATTCTCGTGCCTCAGCCTCCTGAGTAGCTGAGATTATCTGGCCAACTTTTTGTAGAGACAGGGTTTCACCGTGTTGCTGAGGCTGGTCTTGAACTCCTGAGCTCAGGCAATCCACCTGCTTTAGCCTCCCAAAGTGCTGGGATTACAGACGTGAGCCACCGCGCCCAGCCTATCCCAGTTTATGTATTGATTCTATGTTGAATGTTGGGGTTTTTCCTTTCCTTTTTTTTTTTTTTCTTGAGACGGAGTCTTGCTGTATCTCCAGGCTGGAGTGCAGTGGCGCTAATTTGGCTCACTGCAACCTCCTCCTGGGTTCAAGCGATTCTCCTGCCTCAGCCTCCCAAGTAGCTGGAACTACAGGTATGCACCACCACACCTGGCTAATTTTTGTATTTTTTTAGTAGAGACGAGGTTTCACCATGTTGGCCAGGATGGTCTCCATCTCTTGACCTCATGAGCCACCTGCCTTGGCCTCCCAAAGTGCTGGGATTACAGGCGTGAGCCACTGCGCCTGGCTGGTTTTTCCAGTTTTTGCTGTTTGGACGGGGCGGCTGAGTACATTCTTCCAGGTCATTGTCCTTTGCTGCCTTGCCTCCCTGAGCCTCTGATTCTCCTGTTAAATGTTGATGATACTCTGCGTCCAGGCCTGGTTTAAAGGTGTGGTGCTTTTGGCAGTGAGTATTACCTCGAATTAATGGCAATGAATTCAATCCCCAGGGGCTGAGAGAGCCGGTCCTGGGGGACAGTAAGGGAGAATTTTACTCTTTCACCTGTCCCTGACCCTGACTCCTCCTCACTCACTCCTACATTTCCAGGGCTGAGATAGGGAGGATAGTTGTGGGGGTATGACCCCTCTGCCCTTTGTCCCCCAGCTCTGGGAGGGTCTCACAGAACTAGTGACGGCGACAGGCAACTATGGCAACTACCGGCGCCGGCTGGCAGCCTGTGTGGGCTTCCGCTTCCCTATCCTGGGTGTGCACCTCAAGGACCTGGTGGCCTTGCAGCTGGCACTGCCTGACTGGCTGGACCCAGCCCGGACCCGGCTCAACGGGGCCAAGATGAAGCAGCTCTTTAGCATCCTGGAGGAGCTGGCCATGGTGACCAGCCTGCGGCCACCAGT
The DNA here is from genome assembly GCF_049350105.2 of Macaca mulatta. Lineage (NCBI taxonomy): Eukaryota > Metazoa > Chordata > Mammalia > Primates > Cercopithecidae > Macaca > Macaca mulatta. The sequence goes on from NC_133419.1 coordinate 9,661,849, forward strand.
ACAGGCCAACCCCGACCTGCTGAGCCTGCTCACGGTGAGGAGCAGGGGGCAGGGAGGTGGGGAGCTGGGCACCAGGGCTTGACAGTTTCCCCGGGTCCCAGCGGTGGGCGTGGCCTGGGGCTCTGGGTTCTGACCAGGGAACTGAGAGCTAGCATGGGCTCTGGGGTTTGGAGTGGATGCTGAGGAGGGGTCCAGGCTCTGGTTGGGGCTGTGGACTGAGGTCTGATCTCCAGGCTGGCATGTGGACTGTGGGCAGTTTGAACTGGGCCTGGGTCCCGGTTTGAGTTCTGGCAGTGGGTTGTGTTCTAGGGCTGGGCCAAGCTCTGCATTCTGCGGGCAGGGGTGGTTTCTAAGCATGGCCCTGGGCTGGGAGTGAAGTTCTGGGCCTGGCTTTGCACTGGGTCTTGGGGTCTAGGGTGGGAGTTGGGTTCTGGTTTAGATCCAGACTAGGTTCTAGACATTGGGCTGGGGCTTAGATGTTAGGGTTTGGAGGGGATTCTTAGCTGCTTTTGTACTCTGGACAGGATCAGGGTTGAAAGCAGAGCTTGCGGCTGGGTTCTGACCTAGCTTCTTCCCTGACATCTTGGCAATATGTCATGTTCAAGGTTTGGGGCCATGCTGTGGTTTGATCTGTGCACTGGGACGGCGTGGGGTGGCTGTGCTGTGTTCTAAGCCAGGCTTTGTCCTGAGTCTAGCTTCTGACCCGAGCTCTGGGCTGAGCTGTGGCCTCTAGGTGGACCTTTGACCTTGGGCTCTGTGGCCATGGGCAGGGGCCAGTGGGTGTGATCAGACCTGTATGTCCCAGGTGTCTCTGGATCAGTATCAGACGGAGGATGAGCTGTACCAACTGTCCCTGCAGCGGGAGCCGCGCTCCAAGTCCTCGGTGAGGGGGTACTCTCTCCTCTCCACTCTGCCCCTCCCTCCTGAGAATCCCAGGATGTGAGGACGGGAAGAGCTCTTAGCAGCCACCTCACCATCCTTCTTGTAGGACAGAGGCATCCTGGGGGCAGGGCACAGTGTTGATCAGACTTCCCTCTCCCAGGGATTCCCCTCTCTGTTCCCCTGGGCTCTGGCCCTAGCTTAGGCCTGACCATTTCCATAGCCAACCAGCCCCACGAGTTGCACCCCACCACCTCGGCCCCCGGTGCTGGAGGAGTGGACCTCGGCTGCCAAACCTAAGCTGGATCAGGCCCTCGTGGTGGAGCACATCGAGAAGATGGTGGAGGTGAGCTCCTGCGGAGCCTGAGCAGTGTGTGGGGAGAGGCCAGTTTGCCGGAGCACTGCCCTGGAAGCCAGCATGAGTGTCCTGTTCAAGACCCAGCACTAAGCCCCCAGGAGTCACAGGGCCTGGCAGGCCATCTGCACAGGGCTGAGGTGCCCATGGGTAGGGTGGGGGCGGGGCTATGGAACAGGGCAGTGTCAGAGACCTCTGAGACACACCTCATCAAATGGACTGGGAATGTGGGAAGGGACAGTACCTGATGTCCCCTTTACTCTCCCCTCTCCCGGCTCTGTGTGTCCCTCTGTATGCCCCAGTCTGTGTTCCGGAACTTTGACGTCGATGGGGATGGCCACATCTCACAGGAAGAATTCCAGATCATCCGTGGGAACTTCCCTTACCTCAGCGCCTTTGGGGACCTCGACCAGAACCAGTGAGGAGGGCTGGGGGCCTGGGGGAGAGGGAAGGCAACCTAGCCCACTTCTGCCTGGGCTTCAGTTTCTTGTGTGCAAGATAAGGTTACTAAACCAGACCGTCTTGGCCTGGGAAGCTGCCAGTGTGGGAAGGGGCACTTGCTTTTGTGGGGAGGAGAGGCTGCCAGCTGTGGAGGTGCAGTGGTATCTCACAAGTTCAGACAGATGGGGGGCTCCACCTGAGTCTTGCAAAGACTGTGGCCTGGGGACAGTGGCTACAGAAGTGCTGTTTTATTTGTGGAACTCACAGCTGTCAAGAAGTGTGGGCAAGTTGAACTCCTGGATAGCCTGTTTTAATGAATAGATAAGAAAAGTTTATAATTAGTGGTACCCATTTGCTTATCAACAGTTCATATGCTGACAATTTGGAAAAACAGCTGGTTCTCTGAAGTAGGTGAAACATGCCCCCTGCAGCCAGATTCATGCCCTATTTTTGCTGAGCAGACAAAACTCCATTCAAAATTTACAGTCCATCTCAGGTCGATTTATTTTTTAATGTTACCTGTATTTCAAAAATCTGTTGTTTTTTATTTCCACATTACAAAAATCCATGGTAAAATAAAATCTAGGTAGTAAAATAATTTTATAGTGAACAAAGTGTTTAAAGTAAGAAATGAGAGGCCAGGCGCAGTGGCTCATGCCTGTAATCCTACCACTTTGGGAGACTAAGGTGGCAGGATCAATTCAGGCCAGGAGTTCGAGCCCAGCCTGGGCAACATATTAAGACCCTGTCTCTACAAAAATTAATTTTTTTTTTTTGTTTTTTGGAGACAGAGTCTCACTCTGTTGCCCAGGCTGGAGTGCAGTGGCACAATCTTGGCTCACTGCAACCTCCACCTCCTGGGTTCAAGTGATTCTCCTGCCTCAGCTTCCCAAGTAGCTGGGATTACAGGCATGTACCACGCACCTGGCTAATTTTTGTACTTTTAGCAGAGATGGGGTTTTACCATGTTGGCCAACCTGCTCTCAAACTCGTGACCTCAAGTGATCCACCTGCCTTGGCCTCCCAAAGTGCTAGGACTACATGCATGAGCTACTGCTCCCAGCCTAAAAAGATTTTTTTCGGGCGTGGGTGGCGCGTGCCTGTAGTCCCAGCTACTCAGGAGGCTGAGGCAGGGGGATCCCTTGAGCCTAGGAGGTTGAGACTGCAGTGAGCTATGATCACACCACTGTACTTCAGCCTGGGTGACTGAGCGAGACCACGCCCATCAAAAAAAAAAAAAAAAAAAAAGGGAAGAAATGAAAGTTCCCTCTTTCCTTTTCCGCTGGTAGAAGTTGCCATGATTAAACACTGTTGACAATATTAAGCTTGGCAGTATGTGGGTTCTTCCAGTCTTCTTTTCCCAGGCATGTGCACATCGATAGAGATTTTGTTTGTTTGGTGTCTGCTTCATGGACAAACAGGATTAGAGTATAAATCCAATTCTGCTTGTGGCTTTCACCGTAGCTGCTTTATTTCTTCTCCCAGAGTTTAGGCAGAGGTAGTTAAGCTCCATGTTTTCTCCCTGGGTTGGTGGGCGGATTTTTATCTAGACCACCTTTTCAGTGAGGATGACCCTTTGAGATTATGGAGGCCTCGGCTTCATGCAGCGCTCTCAGCTTTAACCCTCCACCTCCTGCAGGCCCCAGACCGTGTATGTGTGTGTGTGTGTGTGTGTGTGTGTGTACGTGTGTGTTGGTGAGGGGGAAGCCTTGGTTGGGTATCAAAACCTAGCACCTGGTTCAGCAGGAGGGAGACCGGGCCCAACTCACCGCGTCATTGTAAAGCTCCCTCTTGGTTTCTGGAACTTGGGGGTTTCCATTTCTTTCTTACAAAATTATCTATGCATTTACAGCAATTGTTGATATATCTTTACGCAGCATCTAGGTACTTGTTGTAGTGGGGTTCTCTTTTTTCTTTCTTTTTTTTTTAATCACCCTCTTTTTTTTTTGAGACAGAGTCTTGCTCTGTCGCTCAGGCTGGAGTGCAATGGCGTGATCTTGGCTCACTGCAACCTCTGCCTCCTCCCAGGTTCAAGTAATTCTCATGCCTCAGCCTCCCGAGTATCTGAGATTACAGGCACCGTGCCACCAGACCTGGCTAATTTTCTTTCTTTCTTTCTTTCTTTTTTTCTGAGATGGAGTTTCACTCTTTGTTGCCCAGGCTGGGGTATAGTGGCACAATCTTGGCTCACTGCAACCTCCGCCTTCCGGGTTCAAGCGATTCTCCTGTCAGCCTCCCGAGTAGCTGGGATTACAGGTGCCTGCCATCATGCCTGGCTAATTTTGTATTTTTAGTAGAGATGGGGTTTCACCATGTTGGGCAGGCTGGTCTTGAACTCCTGACCTCAGGTGATTCACCCGCCTTGGCCTCCCAAAGTGCTGGGATTACAGGTGTGAGCCACCGCGCCTCGCCTAATTTTTGTATTTTTAGTAGATACAGGTTCAGCAGGAGGGAGACCGGGCCCAACTCACCGCGTCATTGTAAAGCTCCCTCTTGGTTTTTTTACCATGTTGGCCAGGCTGGTCTCGAACTCCTGATCTCACCTCAGGTGATCTACCCACCTCAGGTGATCTGCCCACCTCGGCCTCCCAAAGTGCTGGGATTACAGGCATGAGCCACTGCGTACCCAAAATCACCATCTTGACAGAACTGCATGCCTTGCTTTTTGCTTTTTTTCCGTCTTCATGCTTGTTTTCCACTTAACCCTTGATCACAGACATCTTTCCATGTGGATTCATGTAGAACTACCTCATTCATTAGAACAGCTGCACAGTATTCCACTGTCCGGTTAGTCTATCATTTCCCTAACCATCCTCCTGCTGATGGACAGTTAGACTGTTCCAGTTTTTCACGACGATTGTACGCCAGGCTGCCGTGAATGTCCTTTTACTGATCCACTCAGGCCAGTATTTCTGTAGGAGAAATTCCTAGAAGTGGGATAATTGGATCAAAAGATATGCACATTCTAAATTAGGAGAGAGACTGCCAAACTGACCTCAGACAAGGTTGTACCAGTTTGCACCCCCATCGGCAGTGTACGAGTGCCTGCTTCCCAACTTCCTCGCCAACAGTGGATGCTATAAAAAGCTTCACAATTTTGCCAGTCTCATTGGCAAGTGGTATCTTAGTTAAATTTGCATTTCTTTAATACTAATGGGGGTAGGGTATCTTTTCATATGTCTATTGGCCATTTATTTCTTCTGTCAATTGCCTGTTCAGATTCCTTGTCCATTATTCTACTGGGTTTGTTGGTCTTTTTCTCATTGATTTTTAGAATCTCTGTTAATGGATATTAACCCTTTGCTGTTGAATGTGTTTGCAAATATTTTCTCCCTGTCTGTCATTTATATTGTCTTTTTCCACATAAAATTTAAAAACTTTTGTGTGCTCAATATGTCAGTCTTTTCCTTTCTGGCTTCTCGGATTTGTGTTCTGTGTAGAAAGGCCCTCAGCCCCTCAAGATTATAAAATTATTATCTTGTATATATATATATATTTTTTTTTTTTTGAGACAGGGTCTCTTGCCGTGTCATCCAGGGCGGAATGCAGTGGCATGATCTTGGTTTGCTGCAACCTCCACCTCCCAGGTTCAAGTGATTCTCATGCCTCAGCCTCCAGAGTAGCTGGGACTACAGTCGCCCGCCACCACGCCTGGCTAATTTTTGTGTTTTTAGTAGAGACGGGGTTTTACCATGTTGGCCAGGCTGGTCTCCAACTCCTGACCTCAAGTGATCCGACTGCCTTGGCCTCCCAAAATGCTGGGATTACAGGCGTGAGCCACCGTGCCTGCCCTATCTTATATCTTTTCAGATAATTTTATAGTTTTTTTTTTGCAGGAGTGTTTAAAAAAGTCCAGTGAGAACAGTGAGAATTTAGTTTTCATGCACAGTATGAAGAATGTTGGCTTGTATTTTTTTTTTTTTTTTTGAGACAGAGTCTTGCTGTGTCGCCCAGGCTGGAGTGCAGTGGTGTGATCTCAGCTCACTGCAACCTCCGCCTCCTGGGTAGGCTTATATTTTTTTCTTTTCTTTCTTTCTTTTTTTTTTGATACAGGGTCTCTTGCCATGTCACCCAGGCTGGAGTGCAGTGGCATGACCTTGGCTTGCTGCAACCTCCACCTCTAGGTTCAAGCGATTCTTGTGCCTCAGCCTCCCGAGTAGCTGGGATTATAGGTGCCCGCCACTATGCCTGGCTAATTTTTTGTATTTTTAGTAGAGACAGGGTTTTGTCATGTTGGCCAGGCTGGTCTCGAACTCCTGACCTCGTGATCCACCCGCCCCGGCCTCCCAAAGTGCTGGGATTACAGGCGTAAGCCACTGCGTTCGGCCCTGTATTTTTTTCTTTTTCTTTTTCTTTTTTTTTTTTTGAGACGGAGTCTCGCTCTGTGGCCCAGGCTGGAGTGCAGTGGCCGGATCTCAGCTCACTGCAAGCTCCGCCTCCCGGGTTCGGGCCATTCTCCTGTCTCAGCCTCCTGAGTAGCTGGGACTACAGGCACCCGCCACCTCGCCCGTCTAGTTTTTTGTATTTTTTTAGTAGAGACGGGGTTTCACCGTGTTAGCCAGGATGGTCTCGATCTCCTGACCTAGTGATCCGCCCGTCTCGGCCTCCCAAAGTGCTGGGATTACAGGCTTGAGCCACCGCGCCCGGCCCCCTGTATTTTTTTCATTTTTTTTTTGAGACAGAGTCTTGCTCTGTTGCCCAGGCTGGAGTGCAGTGGTGGGATCTCAGCTCACTGCAAGCTCCACTCCCGGGTTTACGCCATTCTCCCGCCTCAGCCTCCTGAGTAGCTGGGACTACAGGCGCCCGCCACCACACCTGGGTAGTTTCTTGTATTTTTTTAGTAGAGACGGGGTTTCACCGTGTTAGCCAGGATGGTCTTGGTCTCCTGACCTCGTGATCTGTCCGTCTCGGCCTCCCAAAGTGCTGGGATTAAAGGCTTGAGCCACCGCCCGGCCCCTATATTTTTTTTCTTTTTTTTCTTTTTTTTGAGACGGAGTCTCGCTCTGTCGCCCAGGCTGGAGTGCAGTGGCGCAGTCTCGGCTCACTGCAAGCTCTGCCTCCCGGGTTAGCGCCATTCTCCTGCCTCAGCCTCCCGTGTTGCTGGGACTACAGGTGCCCGCCACCGCACCCGGCTAGTTTTTTTTTTTTTTTGCATTTTTAGTAGAGATGGGGTTTCACCGTGTTAGCCAGGATGGTCTCGATCTCCTGACCTCGTGATCCTCCCGTCTCGGCCTCCCAAAGTGCTGGGATTACAGGTGTGAGCCACCGCACCCGGCCCCCCTATATTTTTTTTCTAAATGGCCAGTTATCCTAATGCTCCCTTGATTTGAAGGACCACCTGGATCACACATTATGAGACCCCTCATACAGCAGGTGGGAGTCTCAAGTGAGGGCCAGTCCCGATGGGAAAAGCACTTGGTGGCTGAGGACCCTCCTATCTGTGCGGACACTGTTGTAAAACTTCACGTGCACTATCTAATTTAATCCTCACCAAAATCCTATGAAATGTAGGAATGATCATTACACCCATTTATAGATAAGGAAACGGAGGGGCAGGGAGATTACTTGGCTACTCATTGGCAAATTGTCAAGAGGCAGAGAGGTAGAGCTGCGATTTGAACTGAGGTCTGTGTCTAGAACACATGCTCATTCTTTCCCTAAAATGTATTCACAGGTGAAAAAGGGCTTCCGCGGAAAGCCCTGGGTTATGTGGGAAACCCTGGATTTACAGATGTCTTTCCAGCAGGATGATGCAGGAGAGAGAGGGGTGCGATTTCTCCCAGTCTTTTGTGGTCGCAGAACTCATTAGAGAGTTCTCCCTGCCCAGGGCTCCCGACTGGTGTTGCACACAGTACACTTCCGGAGCCCGAGGCTGATGGTTCCATGGAAAGTACAGTCCTTTTAGTTTGCAAACCAAGTGTGAAGTGGGCAGGGCAGGCCAACTGTTCTGAGAAGGAACCCAGGGAAAGGGACTGGCCCAAGACTACACACTGGTTAGCGGCACTTCCCACATCTGCCTGACCCCTAGTCCAGTGCTGCCTTTTCTTTGCTCTGCACCAGGAGTCCAAAATCAGGAGTTCCATGAGGACACTGGGAACAGTGGGATGGGTTAGGCCAGCGGTGGATGGTCCTGGGGAGGGCCCGAGCTGAGGTGCCCCCCAACTCCCCACAGGGATGGCTGCATCAGCAGGGAGGAGATGGTGTCCTATTTCCTGCGCTCCAGCTCTGTGCTGGGGGGCCGCATGGGCTTCGTACACAACTTCCAGGAGAGCAACTCCTTGCGCCCGGTCGCCTGCCGCCACTGCAAAGCCCTGGTGAGCGCCCCTTTCCCGGCTCACCGCCCAAGCCACGCCCCTCCAGTCCCGGCCCCGCTCTCCCTTCTGGCCCCGCCTCTGCCGGAGCCCTTTTCAAGCCTGGAAAACCTGGTTAATTCCATCTGTCTCTCCTACTGCGGTTCTGCCCCTGGCCCTGAGGCGGGCTCTAAAGCCCCAGTCCCACCCTCAAGAAGGAAGAAGTAGAGTCATCACCTCTAAATCCCACCTCCCACCACCGCCCCTCCTCTATTGCAGATCCTGGGCATCTACAAGCAGGGCCTCAAATGCCGAGGTGAGATGGAATGACTGGTAGGGCTGCTGGGCAGTGGTTTTTTTTTTTTGGAGAGTTACTATTTTGGTGGGGCAATTGCCAAGGAGTGAAGTATCTTAAAAGCAGGCGCGTGGCCAGGCACGGTGGCTCACGCCTGTAATCCCAGCACTTTGGGAGGCCGAGGCGGGTGGATCACCTGAGGTCAGGAGTTAAAGACCAGCCTGACCAACACAGGGAAACCCCGCCTCTACTAAAAACACAAAAGGTAGCTGGGCGTGGTGGCACCCACCTGTAATCCCAGCTACTCGGGAGGCTGAGGCATGAGAATTGCTTGAACCTGGGTTTCAAGTGATTCCGCCTGGGTTTGCAGTGAGCTGAGATCACGCCACTGCACTCCAGCCTGGGCAACAGAGCGGGCTCTGTCTCAAAACAAAACAAAACAAACAAAAAAACCCCAAAACCCCACAAAATCAGAGGTGCAAGATGATTGATGTGAACGGAGTGGCCTTTAAGAGGCTATTTATTTTGATGAGGCAGCTGCCCAGGAACAGAGAACGTGGGAGAGGGCATAGACTGACAATTAGGAGGAGGAGAACACTTTGGAAGGAGACTCTCATTTTGGTGGGGCAGCTGCTCAGGAACAAAGGTTCCTGGGGAGGGGCGCAAGCCTGCGGGATGGGATGGAGGGTATTCTGACCAATGGCCCTGGCTGGGCTCTCCATTTGCCCTCCCCCAGCCTGTGGTGTGAACTGCCACAAGCAGTGCAAGGATCGCCTGTCAGTTGAGTGTCGGCGCAGGGCCCAGAGTGTAAGCCTGGAGGGGTCTGCACCCTCACCCTCACCCACACACAGCCACCATCACCGCGCCTTCAGCTTCTCCCTGCCCCGCCCTGGCAGGCGAGGCTCCAGGCCTCCAGGTAAGAGGGACTCATTCTGTACCGGCCTGTGGAGGGAGGGATGCAGGGCCATCGGGGCAAAGAAGGCAGGATGGAAGCCATTCCAAAGTGCATAATTCTCTTTTTGTGGTGGGATAATAAAGAAGGGACAGGTAAGGGTGCCAGAAAGTGGCCAGGGAGCCCTGGACCTTCTGAGGCTGAGGAGAGAGACCCTAATTTATAAAGAGGTATAATAGTGAAAGAGGCTTCAACATTCCAATTACAGTCTTATTTTGTTGGAGGGATTAACGAAGGATTGGAGAAGGTGTTATATGAGCCATTGGCTTGCCTTTTCCTTTTTGGCTGTTCTGGAGGCTCTTCTGGGGAAAGTCCCTTGCCCTGATAATGTCCTGGCAGCTCTCTTGGGGTCTTTGATGGTTTTAGGTCAGTTTGCTGAATGACAATTGGCCAAATGATTATTTTGCTGAGAACAGTCGGAACAACTATGTTAAACCGGGGTCTAAGGTAGTTGATCACAACTGTTTACGCTGGCGTAAGTCCTCAAAAAACAGAGGCAGGCAAAGGGCATACATCTTCAAAAATGGAAAAGATAAATCCATTTGCATTGAGCCTTCCAGAAGTGCTGGGGTCTAAAATGTGAAATACACACAAAATTGACATTTAAGCAAACAGCACTGACGAATCTGTGGCGGCAAAAAAACTGGCAAAACGAAAACATAGAAAAAGAGCCTCAAAAATTGGGCTGAGGCTGGGCGTGGTGGCTCACGCCTGTAATCCCAGCACTTTGGGAGGCTGAGGTGGGTGGATCACCTGAGGTCAGGAGTTGGAGACCAGCCTGGCCAACATGGCAAAACCTCGTCTCTACAGTACAAAAATACAAAAATTAGCTGGGCGTGGTGGCGGGTGCTTGTAATCCCAGCTACTTGGGAGGCTGAGGCAGGAGAATCGCTTGAACCTGGGAGGCAGAGGTTGCAGTGAGCCGAGATCATGCCATTGCACTCCAGTCTGGGCAACAGAGAGAGACTCTGTCTCAAAAAAAAATTGAGCCGTTAGGTCATGCAGGGAATTGATTTTTGGTGGATGGGTTTGCTTCTGGGATGATGTGGACGCCTCCTGTGGTGAGGGGAAGAAGGGTTGCCAAAGTCCCAGGGACCTGGAAGTGTGTTCTGCAGCAATCCCCCTCCCAGCAGAGATCCGTGAGGAGGAGGTACAGACCGTGGAGGATGGGGTTTTTGACATCCACTTGTAATAGATGGTGAGTCCTCCCACATCAGGCACCAGAGCTCCCCACTGAGGGCTGGGGCGGGGGTGGGGAGTATCAGGGAAATGGGTGCTTTATCCAAATGGCCCCAAGCCAGGTGGGCTTCTACCTTGTTGTTGAGGGGGGTGTCTTCTTCACAACCTGTTTTTCTCTTCCCAGCTGTGGTTGGATCAAGGACTCATTCCTGCCTTGGAGAAAAGACTTCAACCAGAGCAGGAAGCCTGGGGGTGTTGGGGCTGGAGACTGGGGCTGGGGGTGGGATATGAGGGTAGCATGCAGCTGAGGGCAGGGCCAGGGCTGGCGTCCCTAAGGTTGTACAGACTCTTGTGAATATTTGTATTTTCCAGATGGAATAAAAAGGCCCTTGTAATTAACCTTCACCATCAGTGCCTAGAATCCCGTGGGGTGGGGGGATGCTATACTCTACAGGAGGACAATCTTGGGAGCTAGAACTTTGTAGCAAGAGAAACTTGGGAGGTCTGGAATCTCATGTGTCTGGAATCTTGGGGGAGAGAATCTTAGAAGCAGAAAACCTTGGAATATAAGAATCTTGGGGAGGGTCTAGGATCTTGAGGAGACCAGATTCTTGGACATCTAAAACTTGAAACTAGTAGGGCTTGGCACCCGAGAATTGCGGGGCCAGTGGTCTTGCATACCCAAAGCCTTCAGCCCATGGCCAAAATTCCCTTGCTGGACAGGGGGCTTTTCAGCCCCTGCTTGTACGCTTCCAGTAACAGGGCCCTCACTGAAGGAATCGTGGGAGGGAGGGGGGCAGTGCAGAGTTGCTGGCTGTGGGGGAAGGGAGGGAGGGCCCTGGGCAGTCCGAGGGCTCTGCTGGGCTTGTGCCTCAGGGCAGGGGCTGCACTCCTCGGCCTTGCAGCCTCCTGGCCTGGTGCTGCTGCCAGCCGGAAGGACAGTGACTTCCAGAGGAAATGCATATCGATCCTGCTTTCAGCCTCCGGTGGCGGCCTCTCCCAACCCAGCTCTTCCCTCCTGAGCCTGCAGCACGGAGGTTTTGGGGGTCACTGCTACCTGAAGAAGGCTAAGGCCACTTCTTTTTTTTTTTTTTTTTGAGACGAAGTCTCCCAGGCTGGAGTGCAGTGGGCGATCTCCGCTCACTGCAACCTCCGCCTCCTGGGTTCAAGCAATTCCCAGCCTCAGCCTCCTGAGTAGCTGGGACTACAGGCACCCGCCACCATGCCTGGCTAATTTCTGTACTTTTAGTAGAGATGGGGTTTCACTATCTTGGCCAGGCTGGTCTTGAACTCCTGACCTCATGATCCACCCACCTCAGCCTCCCAAAGTCCTGGGATTACAGGTGTGAGCCACTGCACCTGGCCGGCTAAGGCCACTTCTAAGGCTGGTCTGGGAGTTTACGAAAGGTTTTGAAGCTGGGCCGGGCTGCCCTTGGAGTCAGGAGACTCCAGACAGCAGTCCTGACAATGGGAGCTACCTCCTAAGTCCCCCAAACTGGGAGGTGTCACATAGCAGCTGTGGGATTGTCCTGGGGGTGGAGACCTGAGCACCTTCAACTCCAAAGCCCAGTATCTGCGGGCCTGGCCATGGCCTCAGTTCCCCCATGAATGCCCCGGCCCCCTACTCCAGGGTTTCTCCACATCACATCCATCCCTGCTTTGAGACCCCACTCCCCCTGGCATGTTCTTTATTTTGTGTCACTCCCTTCTCTTTCCTGGTCATACCTCTCCTGCAGGCCTACCCCGTGTTGGGCCCCCCAGCCCTGTCTCTGCATCGCGTGCCCCCCTGCCCCTCCTTCTGTCCTCAGCCCCCTACACCCTTCCCCCTCTTGAGGCTGTAATATCCGTTTCACGATTTGGGGGCTGAGTTGCTATAACAACAGACTGCGATTGTGTTGTGAAGAGCAGCTCGCTCCTGTGCTGCCTGCCTCCTGCGCTGCCTCCATCCCTGCAGCCCAGTCAGCTCCTCTCCTCACCACCCTGTAGTTCCAGTCTGGCCTCTTCCTGGTGTGTGTGTGTGTGTGTGCGCATGCATATGTGTGTCCAGGTCTGCCTGTCGGGATGTGATGTGTAGCGGTTTTCGTGGTTGCATGTGTCTGAATTTGGTGTCTGAGCTTCATGTTGTATGTGTCTGTGTGTGCACAGACATGCATGCTGTATCTGCTGTGTTTCCCCTCCCCCATGTGTCCCCACTGGCCTTTGCACATGGGAGAAGGGCATGTGCTCAGCATATCACTCAACTGTCCACATCGGGTGGGTGCCTGTGTGCGGTGTGTGAGTACGGGGTGTGTCTTGAAGTGGCAGGTCCCAAATGCTTAGGCAATCTGAACCTTGGACCTTGCAGAAAGGAGAGATGTCCCTGTAGGTGGGAGGGGCAGGGAGGTGCAGCAGCTGCCCAGTGACCTTTTCTGCCCTTGATGGGCAAAGCTGGGGGTGGGGACAGGAGACAAGTGCTCATACTTACCTCCCTCCCTGCCCAGACTCCTCTGTAAGAGTCTGAGTCTGTCTCTGTGAACCATTGCACCTGTCTGTCTATGCCCTGATGCCTGGATGGACAAGGTGTGTGTGTGTGTGTGTGTGTGTGTGTGTGTATGTGTCTGAGTGAGTGTGAGGAGGCTGCAGGAAGAGGAACAGTGGGGGATGGGCAGGAAAGTGGGCTGTGGGGTCAGAGAGGCGATTTCACATTCATAGGCCCTGACTCAGCAGTTCCATTCTCTGGCTCCTTCAGTGGCTTTGGTGGGGATGCCCTGAGGGTCTCTCCAAGGTCAGAGTGGGCCCTAAGTCTGGGACCTGGCTTAGGGATCACCCTGCTCGACTCCTAGGAAACACTCCTTGCAGCCTGGGTCCCCCTCTTACCCCGTCACAGGCTGGGGAAGGAGGTTCCCTTTGGGGGACTGGTGTCCGTGTTAAGCCACTCGGTAACTGACCACTCTTTTCAAAGTGTCTGGGCAGGGGTCCAGGATGACTGTGGGCAGGTCTCCTGGGTGCACCTGTTCTGGGCATGCATTAATTGCCTGGTGTGGGTACCTGTGTGCACAAGTGTATGTATTCTTGGGCAGTATATGCTTCCTGTGGGTGTGTTACCATGGTGGGGCATTTCTGCAGTGCTCTTGTGTGTCTCTGGGAATGCCCAGTGTTCACAGCTAGGTGTGCATGGCTGTGAGTGCCCGATGTGCATGCATTGGTGGTTGAATGTAAGTGTTCTTGCATGTTGCCTCTGGCTAAGGAAGTGCCAACTACCACCAGCTGTGCATATCACAGACCCTGCAACAGAAATCAGGGTCCTGGAGTGAGCTGGCAGAATGGTCTGGCACGTGTGCGCGCACACACACACGCGCACACACACACGCACACACACACACTCTCTGTCTCATTCAGCAGCCCAGTGACCAGCCTCTGGGTACACACACTAGGTGCCAGTGTGTGTACACTTTTATTGGCGGAGTGAGTGAAGGGCGTCCCCCAGTCCCCCACGCTCGTACAGATGCACAGTCATGCATTTACCCTTACAGGAGAGACCTGCGCCCCCCAACACCACTCTAACTCTGAAACTCATGGATGGGAGGAGGAGAACAGAGAAGGGGGCTGCTGCCAGGTGACCTCAGTCACCAGGCATGTGCAGCCGCAATCCTGCCCCCACACCTACTCGTACCCCAGTCCAGGGTTCCAGGCAGAACTTAGAGTTTGGCCTCAAACTCTGGGATTCCCATGAGGCAGGACTGGGAAACCCCCAAGTCCTAGGTCTACCCTGCTCCCATCTCTGCCTTTCCTTCCCCCACTGTCTCCGTCTTTATCCCAGCAAAGCGCCTTCCTCTTCAGTGCTGGGGGCTCCAAGCCAGGGGCCCTCCGGACGGTGGGAGGCGGGGGCCAGGCTACCGGCTGGAAAAAGCCCCCAGCAGCCGTGGACCCACCGGGTTCCCCTTCTCTAGTCTCCTCGAAGCCCGGGCCCGCCCCTGAGCATAGCCGGCAGAGGGCGCTGCGGCCCAGGCCCCGCACCAGCCCTGCTCCCGCGGCGCCCCAAGTCGGGGTCCACAGCCTCTCCTTCGGCTCGTCCCAGCCCCTGCGCTGCGCGAAGACCCGCTGGCCGTTGCGGGAGGGTGCGGGACCCAAGGCCCCGAACCAAGGGGCAAGGGGCGAGGGTGCCTGGGTTCCTGGAAAAGACACTGAGGCCGGGTTTGGGGTCCGCCTGGTTGGGGGCCCGGGCGCCCCAGAACCTCGAGAGGCTGGGAGGAGCGCGGGTGCCGCGGAGCCGGGACGCCTGGGTCCCGCGCGGGGGAGGGAGTGGGCCTGTGGAGCCGCCGGACTGACGGCTTCTGCGCCCTTGCATTGGCTGCACTGCTCGTCCGTCAGCGCAGTGTGGTCCAATGCGCGCGTCTCGGGGGCGGGCACTGGTGCTGATGCTGCCGTCAGTCGGTGTTGCAGGGATGCGGCGGCGGGAGCAGCCGCCCTGACTCGCGGAGCATCCTCCTCGGAGAGGCACCGCGGCGGGGCGGGCGGGCGGGGACGCGGCGGGGAGTGAGAGAGGCGCGAGGCGGCAGACACCGCTAGCCCCGGCTCTGCCACCCGCCCGAGACGGAGACGGGGCGGCCCTGTGGCTCTGCTACCCACCCTCCAGCTTCTGGCGCCCCGAGAACCAGGTAAAAAGGAGGGGGGCTGCGGCGGAGACAGGCGGGGGGCGGGAGCCGATCGGGGGAGGGGAGCGGATCGGAGGGGGCGGGGGAGGCAGGACGGATGAATTGGGGGGCGGGGGCGCCGCGCTGAGAGGGCTGGCCGGGTGACAGAGAGGAGGCAAAGCTTCTGGGGGCTTGGGGGTCGGAGGCTCCTGTGGAAGGGGCACTGGCCCTGACAGCTGGGGAGAACGGGGAGGGGTGGGAGGGAGGGTCTTTGGGGGAAGGGATGGGGAGAGAAGGAGGGGCATCCAGAGGACTGTGAGGGGGTTCTAAAAGGGGGGTCCCCAGTCTGTGCTAGCCCCAGAGGCTGGAAGCAGCGCCGGGCCAGAGGGGCTGTTGTGTTCTGGAGGGTCTAACCAGCGAGAAACTGGGCTTCGTGGGAGGAGAGGAGAGGGGGCTGGAGAGGAGAGAGAAGTGGAGAGGGAAGGAAAGGGGCCAGGCCAAGGGCTTCGTCCTGAGAGGACCCACTGAGGACCAGGCTTTCCTGGGGGATGGGAGCCAAGGCGAGAAGAGGTTATTGGGAGAGGGCAGAGGGGAATGTGCCAAGGTGCTCCAGGCAGGGATGGGTCTGTGCTGGTGGAGAGCTGGGGAAGATGGGGTCTGAGGGAGAGGAGCGGAAGCTTGCGGGGGAAGGCTGGGGGTGATGAGAGAGGGAGACTGGGAAATCAGTAGGAGGGGGCTTTGCTGGGGTGGGAATGCGCTGGGGGCGGTGACAGGGTTCTGGTCAGAGAGTGCTGCAGGGGGAGAGGAAGCTGCAGGGCCCTTGGCTTGCTCCCCCACCCCTAAAGAGGAAGGGACCATTTCTCATGTCCCAGCCTCCCCCCCCAGCTGAAGCAGCAGTCTTCCCTGGGGTCTTTGGGTTGGGGTATGAGCCTTTGAACCCTTGATGGGCTCTTGGGGCACAACTGGCTTTGGGGTGCTGTTGTCTCCTTTACTCTCAGCCCCCTCCTGAGTCTTGGGAGAGGGCATTCGATGCCTCATTGAGCTAGCAAGGGCTGGGAGGGGCTTTTTCATGGTGTCTGGAGGTGAAGGAGGAGGCTGTCCACCTGGAATAATGAAAGAGATTTTTAGGGGGCGGGTCTTGGGTCCCCAGTCCCTTGGCTGCCCTGGGGGCTTCCAGATAGCCCTGTTTTTGTATGTGTTGGCGGGTGGGCATCTCTCCTCTTCCATTCATTCTTATCCTTCCCTCTTGTCCACCTTCCCAGTGTCTGGGTGTTCCTTTTGGGGGAGGGTAGACATTAGGGTCTTACTTTCTCTGTCTTCTGCCAGAGAAGGAGAAAGAAAGAAGGGGGAGGGAAGGAGAAGGGGAGGGAGGTCTGTGGTCCACTAACTGTGAGGCCTTCTGTTTTGTGGGTGCTTCAGCCCCTCAGTCCCTAGCTCCTCTTGCTTCCAGGGATGGCTCCAGGGATACTGGCATCTGAGGTGTGGCTGGATCTTTTGGGAGACAGGGGAGAAGGGTGTGCTGGGGGCTCTCCATTCATGCTAGAGGAAGTATTCTCAGACCCATCCTGTCCTCAGATCCACAAGGGTGGGCGGGATGGATCAACCGGCCATGGCTGCTGGGCAGTTCTTTCCAGGAGCCTGGGCCTCTCCTGGCGTCTTGGCCTGGGTTGAATCCATATGACAGTGGAGTTCTGAGAGGAGGGACTGGGTGATTGAGTGGCTGGTGGGGACCCCTCTTTCCTTCCAGGCTCAGTCACTACCCAGGTCCAGCTGCTCCCTCCCGCCTGCCCTTGCCAGTGACACAGACACTCTGACAATGATACACAGGCTCAGTGGCACCCACCCAGACACACACCTACACAGGCACACACACCTGCGTACACAATACACCTCCTGGCAGCATACCGCCCACATTCCCCACCCAGAGAGGCTGCCACCTCGTGCCTGCCTCCTTGAGACCTCCCCCAGGTGCCTTGCTGTCATGTACACAACACACACATATGGTCACTACGTGCCCCCAGAGCCCCAAGCGCCGCACTGCCAGCCCTCACCCTTGGATGCACACAGCCCCCATCCAACCACTCACCTCCCCAGGCTCACAGCCATTGCAGGCACACCTGTGCTTCTTCCTCATACACCTTCAGTCCCTGCAACACACCCTCTCCTTCTAGACACCCCATCCCTCCCAGGTCTTCACAGCACGTGTGCACACCCTCCTAGACACACCAGTCCCTGACCCCAGCAAGCTCATCCTGAAGTACCATGTGCATGTCTGTCTGGGTGCTGAGCACTTTGCCCCAGGCCTTTGTGTGTGTGCACGTGCGTGTGCACACCAGCACACACTTGCTAATACACTTTATGCTGTGGCTCACCCCCTAAACCTCTTTTCTACTTTCTCTCTCACTCACTTATCTTTGTACCTTCAGCCCAGGGCCTCCTACCCCTCCTGGTCACAACCACGACCCTTCCTGGTGGAGTCCAGCCCCCAGCTATACCTGGCTGCCCTGGGAGCCTTCCCATTTCTAAGTGGCACCACCCCCCGCATCAGTCCACAGGCACAGGGGCCCCTACACCTGCCTGTGCACTGGAGACACTGTCCTTTCATTCGCAGCTCCCAAGTCCAGACCCCACGGGGATGCCCCGATTGTGTGTCCTCACCTGCCACCCACCCTGCTGCTCCATCTGTTGGTGCAGCTCCTCCACCCCTGCCCCTTCCACACTGACGGGCCTGTGGGTTCTCAGAGACTCATTCAACAAACAGTCTGGTGCACACCTTCAGGGGTGTGCGTGGCACTTTGTTAGCATTTACGAAGCTGCTTCCCTACTGCCACCACCGCTGTTTGGCATGGTGGGGTGAGGGTGAGGCTGGGACTCCGCTGTGGTCCTCAGTGAGCCTCAGTTTCCTCACCCGTGAAATGGGATCCTCATCCCTACCTAATGGGATGTTACGAGGACTCACTGAGAGGACAACGATGGCAATGACAGTAGTAACAAGAATATTTATTGTGTACCTACCGTGTGCCTGGCCCTGTGCGAAGCACACTGTAAACCTTACTTTGATGTATTTGTCAGGCACATAGAAGGTCCCCATAAATGGTAGCTATTTTTATTGTCATTATCATAACCTTCCCTGCACACACACACGCACACACACACGCATACACACACCTGTCATAGATACCTTTAGGAACATTCCCAAGCACCTCGTGCTTACTCACAAGGCCGCCCCGGAAGCCATCTGTCCCCTCTGCATCACTGGGGTGCACCCACCCAGGCTGCTGTGCCGCAGCTGTGCACAGCATAGGTACGCTTGGTGCTTATCCCTCCCACCACCTACCTCCATGCTCCCATGCACCTGTCCTCTGGCCCCCACTGCACTGAGTCATTCCATTGCACCTCCATCCCCAGCCCACCTGCTTCCCCAGCTCCACAAAGTGGCAACAGCCTTGTCCTGTGCACCCTGAGCTACCAGCTCCTGGGCCCAGCCCGCTCCCTGCTTCTCTCCATGACACAGAGAGCTGCTTGGAGACCCGTGGACATGCTCACTCATGCCCAGCCCACCCTGGCATGGGACTCTGACTTATCTTTAGACCTGTTTGTTACTTCTCCTGCCCTCTGAGTCAGGACAATTGACCAGCAGAGTTGAGGAGGACACGAGGGATAGGGATTAGACAGAGCCAAGTCTGAATCCCAGCTCCACCATTTACTATTTGTGGGACCTTGGGTGAGTCCCTTCTCCACTTTGAGTATCTATTTCCTCATGTGTAAAAGGAGCAGTGATAATACTTGTCTTGCTTACTTTTCTCACCAAACCCTGGTGAGGATCAAAGGAAACACTAGGCACTCAGTACTGCAAACTGTAAAAGGCCGAGATGAGAGGTTTTAAAAATAATCATTAATACGACACACTTTTTTTTTTTTCACACGTAAGTCTATGCCAGGCACTGTACTAGGTGCTTTATGTATGTTAATTCTAATTTTGACAACACTATTACTATCTCTATTTTATACATAAAGAAAGTGAAGCACAGAGAGGCTGAGTAACTTACCAAAGATCACACAGCTGGGTAGGGGTAGAGCTGGCATTTGAACCCAGTCTTTGGAGCCAGTGCCTCTAACCACTGTGCTGTCTTGTTTTTGCTGCTGCTGAGGTTATGGCTGGGTGTGGACAGGCATGGGGTCTTCCCTTTTTTTCTGCCAGATCATCATGGCTGGAAGGAAGGGGAGGTAGGAACTGTTCACTGTCTGCCAATCCTGCCTGGAGTTTCATGGGGGAGAAGGGACCCTCCAAAAAACACTCTGCACCTGAAAAGAACCTCAGAGGTCAAGCAGTCTGCTGTCCTCTTCCATATGATTCAAGAGCCTCCCCCACGCCGAGCCTCTCTGAGCAGCAGTCATCCGGTCTCACCTCAAACACCTCCACAGACGGGGAACTCACCGCCCCCCGAGGCAGCCTACTCCATTGTTGGATGCTTTAGATTGCCAGCCAGCAAGTTTCTCTTTAGCCTGAGCCAAAATCTCCCCCCGTAGCACGCACTTCTCCCACCTGTCCACGGGCTGCCTTCTGGGGCCACCAGAATGTGTGTAAACCCAGCTCTTCCTCCCTGGCGCCTGGAGGAGGCCCCTGCTGTCTCACTCCCAGCTGGCATGAGAGGATGCTGGCGTGAGGAGAGGAGAGCCAGAGGGAGGCCGGCATCCCCATGGCTGGAGGTGTGTGTATGGGCGTGTGTTTGTGTGTGTGGGCATTGACAGAGAGGGGGCTGTGTGGATGTGGGGAGAGGGCCCTTGGCCAGGGGCTCTGCTTGTGTGGGCATGGATCACTATTTGCATACATGCCCCTGGTGCTGTGGGGCTGAGGCCTTTGGTCAGGCAGGAGGGAGGGCCCAGGTCTAGGTCAGCAAGTGCAATGGGAGGTGTCTGGAATGGAAGGCCAGCGACCTTGGTTCTAGTCTTGCTTTTCTGTGTGATCCCGGGCCAGC
The DNA here is from genome assembly GCF_049350105.2 of Macaca mulatta. Classification (NCBI taxonomy): domain Eukaryota; kingdom Metazoa; phylum Chordata; class Mammalia; order Primates; family Cercopithecidae; genus Macaca; species Macaca mulatta. Next base: position 9,681,832 of record NC_133419.1, read on the forward strand.
TCACTGCCCCTCCCTGGGACTCAGTTTCCACATCAGGAAAAAAGGAGAAGATGAACCCCATGAGCTCTGAGGTCTCTGTCTCCCAGTCCCAAGAGTGGGCTTTAGAGTGGGGCACCTGAGAGAGCCGTGTCCCCTGTGAAGGCCAGATCAGAGGAGGGTGGCTCTGACCCCCAGACACAGTGGTAAAAGAAATGCCTTGGAGCCCTCACACCCTTTACCTGCCCTGTGGCCTCAGGCAAGTGAATTCATCGTTCTAAGCTCAGCTTCCTGGTCTGTAAGCCAGAGTGACAAAATGACCTCCTAGAAGCTGAAGGATTGAATAAGACAGTGTACATGGGGTCCAGCCTGGTATCTGATGCAGACGGAGCCCAAAGCTTGCAGCCCAGAGGCTTCAGTGGCACTGACCTGGCCATGGGAAGATGAGGAGGAGGCCCTGGCCTAGGAGGACCCAGGAAGAGTTACCGGGAGAGGGTAATGTTGAGTTATCGGGAGAGGGTAATGTTGAGTTATCGGGAGAGGGTAATGTTGAGTTATCGGGAGAGGGTAATGTTGAGTTATTGGGAGAGGGTAATGTTGGGGAGAGGCAGCAGAAGTCCTGAGGGCAGCCTAGCCACTCCCTGCCCCATCCACTCCAGCTTGGGCACCACTGGCCCAAGGCTGCTGAGTCTATCTGTGGGCGGGGGCAGGGTGGGAGGCAGGTAGGGAGCTGACTGGGTGCAGAACCCCAGGATTACTCAGGAGGTCAGCTCCTCAGAGGTGTGGTGGCTCTGGGCCAGCAGTGGGTTGGGTGGCAGTGTGCACTGCACTGACGTCAGTGAGCAGGCAGGTACCCCAGGGCCACCCTGCAGTGTCCCTGCACTGGCAGTGGGCAATGGAAGAAGAAAAGTGGGCCCTGGGGGGGCAGTACTTGGACGCTGTGGGTGCAGGGGGGCTTCCTCTGCATTGCATAAACCTGGGGAAGAGCTGTTGCCTTGTACAACTCCAGGGGACACTGTTTACTTGATGTGGCCATGTGAGGCAATGGCCCTGGCCTGTGGGGAGACCTCTGGAGAAAGGGTTGCTGCTGAGTTCCAGGAGCTGACGAAGGATGGAGCATCCCAGGGTAGCAGGAGCCCCCTGTGTTCTGGGAGAAGGGTGGGTTGGAGGCTGGGTCGGCTGCAGCCTGGGCCTGGGGCGGGAGAGGCGTGGGGAGGGGAAAGGCGAGGGAAAGAGCAGCACGTTTCCTGGACACTGAGTGTGGGAATGGAAAGGACCCAGGTGTCTGCTGGCTCACTCCTCCTGGGGCCATCTCTGCCTGGCAAGCGTGAAGCCAGGGCCTGTGGATCCCTGGGGAGAGAGGACTCAGGGAGTGCTGGGGCTTCCTCCTGGTCAGCCCCGCAGCCCCTGTGCCCCCAGCAGCCTGGCTGGCCTCTGCTGCAGAGCTGTGGGCTGCGGGGAGAATGAGTAATGAACCTTGAGGGGCCGCAGGCCCAGACCTTGCTTCTGACCCTCCCTGGAGGCACCGCATAAGCCCAGCCTCTGTCCCTGAACCGGCTCACAGAAGCCTGCCTGCACGGCACCCCTCCCACTCTCCCTCCACACGGACCAGTAGAACCTCTACCTCCTGGACTCTCACCCCCTTCACCTCCCTGCCCCTCCACCCAGATAACATTCCCTTTGGCTCTCAGGACCCAGGCATCTGCCTTCCAGCCTCTGACAGCCTCCCCACCATCTTTCACTCTATCTGTCCTCCCCCAACTTCCTGCCCCTAGCTTTTCCCACAGAACCCGTCTGCCATCTCCCTAAAGGGTGGTGGATGTGACCATGGCAGGGGGTCTGGGCTGGGGGTGAGGCAGATGAAAGAATCCCTCCTATTCTGAGCTTGGGGGTGAGTGGACAGCAGCACGAAATCCTATTCCCTCCGCCAGTGGAAATCGATAGCTAATTAATTCCCTCCCCAAAATAGTGTCCGGAGGTGGGGGTGGGTGCTGGGAGGGCAGCAGACAGAGGCTAGGCCAGGCCAGACTGAGATGGAGACCCTAGCAGGGAGGGAGGGAGGCACGCTGGTCACTCTTCTGGCCACAGGGCTGTCCCTTTGCTGAGGGTCTTTGGCTACCCCTTCTGGAAAAGAGGAAAAGCTTAGACCTTTCCCTCCCGCGACGCCTGAGGAGCCCCCTTCCCTGCCCTGGGCTGGGGATGCATGTGTGTGTGGGGGGGTGAGGGCGTCAATCAGGCTGGGAGCAGGTGCTGCATTTAATTTGATTGGCTAATTAGCCCGCACATGTTAATTATCTCCATTACCCAATGAGGAGAGGCAGTGGCAAAGCTATATATAACCTGACAGTGTTTGTAAGGAGTGGGGGCTGCTTGCCTGGATCTCCTCCCCACTGCCCAGGCAGAGGCAGTCCTTGGAGGGGTGCTGGGGCAGGACATTGGAGCCTTGTAGGATTGGGAGGGCAGCAGTCAGGAGTTGGATGGCAGGACCCAAGGGCTGAGCTTTACGGGCCTCTTGGAGATGGCTCCCCCAACGCTCCTGACTACCTTCTGCGGCCTTTTCTGTCCAATCTTCCTCTGCACAAGGGTTACTCTCCAGACGCCCCCTCGCTATGGCTTTTTAGGAGGTCCCTCGTTTCCATCCACATAGCTCTTTGGCTCCTCACTGCACCTCTGCAGCCTTCCCCTCCCAAAGTCAGCCTTCTCCTTATCTTCTGGTTCTCACCTCACTGAGTTACACCTGTGGCTGTCCTGTGCTTTTTCTATTTCCTGGGGATGCTGGAGTCAAGCAGACTTGGATCTGAGTCTCAGTTCCCTGCTGACTGGCCACGTGACCTTGGGCAAGTCCCCAGATCTCTTTACCTGGGTTTCCCCAGGGGTTAATGAGAATAATGGGACTTCTCAGAGTGATTATGTAAAATGACATTTGTAAAAATGCCCAGCACCCAGGGCACTGACAAATGCTGTTTGGATTTGGAATTTAATTTTCTCTGTCTTTTCTTTCATTTCTCCCCACTAGGCCACCTTTCTCCTCCATTACTCTTCCATCTCTGTCACTTTTCAGGCACTTCCTCTCATTCCTCTTTCTCTCCCCTCTTGCTTCAGTCTTTCCCTGTCTTTTTCTAAACTCTAGCCCCTCCCTGCTTCTCTCCCAGGCTTCTCCCCACCTCCTTCCCTCCCTCCCTCCCCAAAATAAAATCAATGCAATATTCAGGAGGGTTGTTGGATATAAATAATTACGACTTGGAGTTTAACGAGATGCAAATTCCCCTCCCCGGCGTGGGGTATAAATTGCTCTCTGACAGCCCGTTACAAGGGTAATCATTTCAGAAAGGCAATTTTATGCAAATGAGCCTGCCTGCCTCCTGGTGGCTCCCCCAATCTTGGGTGGGGGGTGCGCAGAGGGAACTGAAGGGTGAAGAGAGCCCAGGTAGTGGGGCCAGTCCTGAGGCTGAGCACCGAGAACTGGAAGTTGAGGATGACAGACATTTAGCTTCAGAAAGGACCTGGGTTGATAAGCAGAGAGGCTGGGGCCTGGGAAGGGGCGAGCGTGGTTTTGGGGGAACTGAAGACACAGAATTGGATGCCAGTGTCCCTGCTAGGATAGAGAGGGCTTGGGGCCTGGATATCTGGGTCCTGGCTGGCTTCTCTCCCTTGCCCCCTTCCCAGTCTGGTTACCCTGTGATACCATTGACGAATTGGCATTTAATTAATCCCAATGAATTATTTAGCAACTTCATTATCCAGTATCAAGGGCTGATGAGAGGAACAGTGGCTGGAGGTGGGAGCCAGGCAAAGACGTTGGGCGGTTCAGAGAAGGGGCTGGGGTCACCAGGCCGAGGAGAGTGACTAGCCTCGCTCGAGGAGCTGGCCTTGGTCCTGACACCCAGGTCCTTTGAGAGGGTGAGGGCGCGGGCAGATGGGTTGGGCTCTTACAGGGCTGGAACGTGTCACCTCTCCCTGTCGACATCTCAAACCAATGCTGCCCCTAGTGCGTGCCATCTCTCCCAAGTGCTGGCCCCCGGAATCCGTGTCTCTTGCCTCGGAACCCTCTGCAGGTCAGGGCCTCTCTAAGTTATGTAGGGAAACAGTCTGGTGCCTGCTGATATGAGTGGGGAGCCCGGCACCGACAGCCCCTGTCGTTGGAGCCCCTCATTAACCCTTTCCTCTCTGTTCTCCCGCAGGCATCCCTCCCCGCTCTTCCGTCGGAGCCCGCGGCGGGGGAGGGGCGCCGCCGCCGCCACCCGAGGGAAGCCGGCGCCTGGCCCTCTGCGCGCCTCGCCCCGCGGCCGGGCCCATGGCACTGTGAGCCGGCAAGAGAGCCCCGCTCGGCGCGGGGAGCTCCCGGCCCCCTCCCGCCCCATGCGCCCGCGGCTCTGAAGCCTGAGCGGGGGCCGGGGGCCGGGCGGGGCCGGGGCCGCCGGAGGCATGGCGCCCGGGAGTCGGTGGCGGCTGCCACCGCCGCCGCCGCTACTGCTGCTGCTGCTGCTGGCGCTGGCGGCGCGCGCGGACGGCCTGGAGTTCGGCGGCGGACCCGGGCAGTGGGCTCGCTACGCGCGCTGGGCGGGCGCGGCGAGCAGCGGCGAGCTTAGCTTCAGCCTGCGTACTAACGCCACGCGCGCGCTGCTGCTCTACCTGGATGACGGCGGCGACTGCGACTTCCTGGAGCTGCTGCTGGTAGACGGCCGCCTGCGGCTGCGCTTCACGCTTTCATGCGCCGAGCCGGCCACGCTGCAGCTGGACACGCCGGTGGCCGACGACCGCTGGCACATGGTGCTGCTGACCCGTGACGCGCGCCGCACGGCGCTGGCGGTGGACGGCGAGGCCCGCGCCGCGGAGGTGCGCTCCAAGCGGCGCGAGATGCAGGTGGCCAGCGACCTGTTCGTGGGAGGCATCCCGCCCGACGTGCGCCTCTCGGCGCTCACGCTGAGCACCGTCAAGTACGAGCCGCCCTTCCGCGGCCTCTTGGCCAACCTGAAACTGGGCGAGCGGCCCCCCGCGCTGCTGGGCAGCCAGGGCCTGCGCGGCGCCACCGCCGACCCGCTGTGCGCGCCCGCGCGCAACCCCTGCGCCAACGGCGGCCTCTGCACTGTGCTGGCCCCCGGCGAGGTGGGCTGCGACTGCAGCCACACGGGCTTCGGCGGCAAGTTCTGCAGCGAAGGTGAGCTCCGGGGAGCGGCCGCCTGGCGCCTGGGCGCGGGGGTGAGGGCCTGGGGTGCCCCGTGGGGGTCGGAGCCTGTGGGGGCTCCTGAGGCACGGGGGCTGGGCGCGAGGGCTTGTGAGTGGGTGCGAGCGCGCCAGGACTGCGAGGACGCGTGTCCGGGCGAGGGCGCGTGGGGTTGGCGGTGGGCGGGGCGAGCGGGCGTGGCCGGCGTGGGCGTGGTCAGCGTGAGTCCCGCGGCGACCTGTGGGCAGCCTGTGTGGCCAGGTTCTGAAGGGGCTGCTGAGGGTGGGGTGCACGAAGCCCTGTGGGCTTGGTGGGTGAGGGGCTGTGAGGCGCTGGTGAAGGCTTGTGGGTGGGGTCTGCGTGGACAGGGCTCATTAAAGGCAGTGGGCGGGGACCATGGGTCCCCTGGAGGACAGTGGGTGGGGCTTCTGCATAGAGCGGGACCTCGTATGAGGCCGTGAGGGGCGGTGGGTGGGCCCGGCGTGGAAAGGCCAGTGTGGGCAGGGCTTATAAGACAGGGGGCGGGACCTCGTGTGAGGCCATGAGGGGCTGTGAGTGGGGCCTGTGTGGAAGGCCAGTGTGGGCGGGGTCTATGAGACAGGGGGCGGAGCCTCATGTGAGACCGTGAGGGGCTGAGTGGGGCCTGTGTGGAAGACCAGTGTGGGCGGGGCCTATGAGAAAGGGGGCGGGACCTCGTGTGAGACCGTGAGGGGCTATGAATAGGGCCTGTGTGGAAGGCCAGTGTGGTCAGGGCCTACGAGACAGGGCAGACCTTGTATGAGGCTGTGAGGGGCTGAGTGGGGTCTGTGTGGAAGGCCAGTGTGAGCGGGGCCTATTAGACAGGGGCCTGGGCCTCCTGTGAGATCATGAGGGGCTGAATGGGGCCTGTGTGGGCGGGGCCTATGAGACAGGGGGCGGGGCCCCGTGTGAAACCGTGAGGGGCTGAGTGGGGCCTGTGTGGAGAGGCCAGTGTGGGCAGGGCCTATGAGACAGGGATTGGAGCCATGTGGTGGGGCCTTCGGGCAGGGGGGCATAGTCGACAGTGGGTCGCAGTCTTTGAAGGTCCTCGAGCGAAGGGCGGGAAGTGCGGCCTGTGCGGCCTGGACAAGCACCAAGGGATGAGGGCCTAGGTGTGAGGACGCTGAGTGTAGGGAGAAGGGCACAATAGCGATTCCAGGGCAGGCGAGGGAGAATGGGGATTGCGAAGCTGTGGCCAGGAAGGGAGGGCTTCTTTTTCACCACAGAATCCTCAGAGCGCCTTCAAAGAGTAAAGGGAAAACGGGGGAGAGGGTGGCTGAGGCTTCTCAGGCTCCTGACGAGGAGTGGACAGTTTGGGTGAGGGGCAGAGATGGCCAATAGTTTCTCTTGATGACAGACGGGGCGTGGAGCCACTGAGAGCGTCGGGTTTGGTGGGAGATTGCTGGGCTGGACAGGGCGAGGTGGGACCCTGGGCTGTGGGGCTGACTATGGAATGGCGCTTGGGAGAGAGGCTCAGCGGAGGGAGGGGTCCGGCCAAGACCGTGAAGTGGAGAAGTGCGGGCGGGCCCTGGGCTGAGCGGACCGGGGCAGGGCTGTGGTGTCGGGGGGCTGAGGGGAGGAGGCACTTGGAGGAGCCTCTTTCTTAAGGGTCTGGCTGGGCGGTGGGAAGGGGCTCCCCTATCAGGCTGGGGGCCGCGCATGCGCGTCTCTCCCCGCCCCTCGTCCCTGTTCTTCCAGCCCGTGTGTGCCTCAGGCCTGCCCTCCTCTCCCCTGGTCCCTCTAGAAGCTGTGGGCCACTCAGCGGTTGTGTGTGTGTGTTCGTCCTCCCAGGGGCAGAGGCTTTTGAGGGAGCGTGTGCATGTGCACGTGTGCGCCAGCAAAACGAAATGGCCCGGTACTGCTTTGGGGATAAGTGTCCTGTGGCTGTGTGCCTATGGGCAGCCATGGGAGGGGCCCAGCCTGCAGGTGTGGCCCTGGGTGTGGGAAGACTGCACTTGGGAGTGTCGTTTGCCTGCGTATCTGTAGTTGTGGTCGATGAATACATTCGAAAGTTCTGGGGATTGTTTTCTTGGGGTTATTGGTACAAGGTTGTGGGATACGTCATGAGCAACTGTGTATTAAGTTAAGCTGACACCTTCTCACCGTTTCTCCAAGGAGTTCAGGTGTTTCCTAAACTGTGAAATTCTGTGTCGGTGTGTGTTTGCCTGCGTGTAGAGGCCCGCGAGTCTGGCAGTGTGTATTTGACGTGTGAATGGGTCTGTTTGAATAGCAGTGTTTGCAGATAGGAGCCTAGTGCCTAGTAGAGTGAGTAGTTCCCAAGTATGATGCTCATGTGCCTGTGTTTTAATGCGAGGCTTCAGTAAGACAGCTGGAATGTATGAGGACTCTTTCTTTCCAGAACCTTAATTTGATCCTCTGGTTCCTCTACCCTTCCCCCAAAGCCCGCCTAAGAAAACAGGATGAACCATCCTCTAATTTGATGGAGGGAAAGCTTGAGCTGCAGGAGGTTAGGTTAACTGGTCCCTGGCCTCACTGTGGCTGAATTGGGCTTGGGTGTATGAAAAATGCAGCCAGAGGCACCTTGGTCAACCAGAGCCTTTGTATCCATTCCCTGAGAGGATTCATTGGCCAGAGGCTTCCAGTGAGGCAAACAAGTGCATGCTTCTGAATATGGGTTGTGTGGTTGTGTGTCTAAGATGTGTTTGAGTAACTGTGGGAGAGGGATGGATGTGTGTATAATATGGCTTGGTATCAGATGAATGTTTGTGTCAGCTGTGGTGAAGCTGTGAGAGATGGTTGAGTATGTGTGTCTGACCCATTGTGTGTGTGTGTGTGTGTGTGTGTGTGTGTGTGAGATTCATGTAAGAAAAGGGAACGTGAGCCGGGTGCGGTGGCTCACACCTGTAATCCCAGCACTTTGGAGGCTGAAGTGGGCAGATTACTTGAGGTCAGGAGTTCGAGACCAGCCTGGCCAACATGGTGAAACCCCGTGTCTACTAAAAATACAAAAATCAACCAGGCATGGTGGCAGGTGCTTGTAATCCCCACTACTTGGGAAGCTGAGGCAGGAGAATTGCTTGAACCTGGGAGGTGGAGGTTGCAGTGAGCTGGGATGACACCACTGCACTCTAGCCTGGGCGACAGAATGAGACTCTGTCTCAAAAAAAAAAAAAAAAAAAAAAAGGGAAAGTGAGATATAAGGTGGGTGCCAGCTGGTAGGGGCAGGGTTGCCTGTGCGTATGTCGTGTGTGTGTGATGTGTGTGTGTGGTATCTTTTGAGAGAGCAGTGCTTTGTGGTAAAGGGGGAGTGTTGTGTCTTTATTCATTTCTGTATTTCCAGCACCTAATCTGGTACCAGACACATAGTGGGTGTTTGATAAAGATTTGTGGAATGAATGGAGAGATGTTAATAAGTAATTGAGAGAATAAAGGCTTGGGGCAAAGCTGTACATACATATGAAAACATGTATGTATATATTTTCAGATATATGTTGTGGGTGGGCACGGGGGTTGTAGGCACTGATTGCATCTGGAGATGACAGGCACAGCAACAACCCTACTGATTCCCTTCTTTTCTCTCCCCACTCTGCAACCTCATTTCTTCTTCAATTTGTTCCTTATTTCCTGGGTAGCTTTTATAATATCCTGTGCTCATTATACTTCGAGTACTTTCTCATCCAGTCAAGGAGGAAAGACATGGCCTCCAATGGTTGGGTACTGGGGTGAGGAAGGAAGACTTTAAGGGGAGCAGGCCTGGCTCCTGATCTCTGAGACAACTCTAGGGGTCAGAATCCCCAGGCCTCCTTGGAGTTATAATCACTTTATCATCTGTTGTGAGTGGTTCCCAACTCTTTCTGAGACTGAGGACTTTTTTGTTTGTTTGTTTGTTTGTTTTTTGAGACAGAGTCTCGCTCTGTGCCCAGGCTGGAGTGCAATGGCACGAGCTCAGCTCACTGCAATCTCTGCCTCCTAGGCTCAAGCGATTATCCTGCCTCAGCCTCCCCAGTAGCTGGGATTACAGGCACCTGCGACTATGCCCAACTAATTTTTGTATTTTTAGCAGAGATGGGTTTTCACCATGTTGGTCAGGCTGGTCTCGAGCTCCCGACCTCAGGTGATCTGCTCGCCTTCGCCTCTCAAAGTGCTGGGATTACAGGCGTGAGCCACCGCGCCTGGCCCACTGAGGACATTTTTAAAAGTCAGTAATTCACAGTACCCCTTCCAAAGTAGTTATTATTTTTATATCTGTTTAGTGTGAGTATAAATGACTCAAAGCTACTGTGAATTTGGAAAAGCTTTTAGATGACTTTGATGTTATATTTGCCATTGTGGTTAATAAAATATACATTAGAAAAATGGTTTTAGCTTTATATGCAAGATGTTTCAATCTGCCTTCAGATGTTTGGTGTGCATACGGATTTGTGTATCCTTTGGAATCCCTCCTGCTCTCCCAGGGTCTGGGCTTACTCATTCATGGAGAACCTCCATGCTAGGAAATTTGCATTCTCTCTCTCTCTCTCAGGGATCTGGCCACACATAATTGAAGACAGAGCTCAGTAGGAGTGGCTGAGAGTCTGTCTACTGTTGCTGATTATCTGCCAAAGCTGGGATAGAGTAGACTGGGATCTTGCAATTATTTGCATGTCAGTGCTTCCTCATGTCACCTGTGTGTGTGGAGAAGGGGCTGAAAAGGGATCAAAGAAGAAGGGATGTGCAGGCATGTGTGTGAGACCTCAGGTGGAATGATGGTGCAGGTGTTTAGAACAGCGTGTCAGGTATATACGATTTGCTCAGGAGAGAAATAGGAAACTAGTTGTAATGTGTGTGCTTGCAGGGAGGTAGACACACATGTCATATGTGTTTTGTGTTAGTGATTTAATTCAACAGGTAGTTATCAAGGCCTCCTTTGTGATAGACTGTGTTGGAGGCTACAGTGGGGTCAGAGATGAATAAAATGACTCTGTGCTCTAGGAGTTGACTGTTTTTTTTTTTTTTGAGGTGGAATTTCGCTCTTGTTGCCCAGGCTGGAGTGCAATGGCACAATCTTGGCTCACTGCAACCTCTGCCTTCCGGGTTCAAGCAAAGCAATTCTCCTGCCTCAGCCTCCCAAGTAGCTGGGATTGTAGGCATGCACCACCACGCCCGGCTAATTTTGCATTCTTAGTAGAGACGGGGTTTCTCCATGTTGGTCAGGCTGGTCTCAAACTCCCGACCTCAGGTGATCCGCCTGCCTCGGCCTCCCAAAGTGTTGGGATTATAGGCATGAGCCACTGCACCTGGTCTGGGAGTTATTAAATTAGGGAAGCAGATATTATGAAATTGAGGAAGCAGATAAAAAAGCTGTCCAGTGTAGTGTGAAGAGATTCCGCCTCCAGACTGCTCAGGCAGTGACTTTATGCTTAAACTCTCTTTGCCCCCATTTCCTTATCTATAAATGAAGATAATAATGGTACCTACCTTATAGAGTTATTGTGAAAATTAAATTAGCTAGTTTGTGTAAAGTGCTTAGAACAGTGCCTGGCACGTAGAAAATGCTCAATACATAATAGCAAAAAAACAAAAAAAAAAACAAAAAAAACAACACAATAGTGTGTGGCCCAGAGATGCAGTAAAGCAGTGTGGCTTAGTGATTAAACCATAGACTTCTGTGGCTCTGGTCTTGGTTTAAATCTGTTTTCTCTACTCCCTAGGCCTGTGACATTAGGTGAGTACCTAACCTTTACAGTCATTTTTCTTTATGTATAAAATGGTGATACGTGACTGGGTGTGGTGGCTCACACCTGTAATCCCAGCACTTTGGGAGGCCAAGGTGGGTGGATCATGTGAGGTCAGGAGTTCAAAACCAGCCTGGCCCACATGGTGAAACCCCGTCTCTACTAAAAATATAAAACAGTTGGCCGGGCATGGTGGCGCACGCCTGTAATCCCAGCTACTTGGGAGGCTGAGACAGGAGAACTACTTGAACCCAGGAGGTGGAGGTTGCAGTGAGCTGAGGTTGCTCCACTGCACTCCAACCTGGCCGACACAGCAAGGCGCCATCTCAAAAAAAAAAAAAAAAAAAAATGGGGATACACACGCTTATCTCATAGGTTTGTTGTAAGAATTAAATTAGCATCTGCTATATAAAATTAGTGATGAGTAAATGGTAGCTATTATTACAAGCAAAGTGCAGGGGAGAGTTTATAAGTTGAGGGGATCAGTAATAGATTTATGAAAGGCATGCTGTTTGCAATTGACCTCGAACACTGATTAATAAACTTGATTGGGAGAGGTCATTTGAAGCAAAGGAGCTGGTATCAGCAAAGGCATGGATGCGGGGAAATGTACATCATATCTGTAGAGGGCACCAAGACGTATAGGGAGAATAGTAGAACCTAAAACAGGAGAAGCAGGTTGAGACCAGGTCTTGATGATCTGGCTTAAATTATTTAACTCATATTGAATGCTGACTGGGTACAGTGTACTGGCAAATGGAGCCACAAAAGAATTTTGAGGAGGGAAATGGATAAGATAAGAGCTGTACTTAGGGAGCTGGGAGTGAAGTGCAAAGGGATTATAGAAGACAGAGTTATGTAGTGAAGAAATCAGTTGGGAGATAGGTCACACAAGAGATATTGAGGACCTGAGCCTTGGTTGTCTTGGGGAGTGGCGAGGAAGGGTGGTGGCAGTTGTGGTGGCAGTGATTGAAGGCCATTGCTGAGCCTGAAACTGTAGGATTCTTCCTCTTGGATGTGGAGTGGGAGGAGAGGGGTCAGAGATGATGAAGTTTCAGGTCTGCACGGTTGGAAGTTTGGTGGAGGGGTGAGAGGAAAGGGGAGTGCCAGGAAGGGGAGCAGGCTTGGCACAATAGATCATGCTTGTGTTAAGTGGTGGTGCCTCTTGACATTCCAGGTGATTGGGAATGTGGGACCAGAGCTTTGAGTTGAAGCTGGGGCTGCAGATGGAGCTGTGTGTGTGTAGAGATAGTATTTGAAGCTCTGAGATCAGATGAAGTGGCCAAGGAGAAGGTGAGGAAAATTGAGCAGAAGACTTCAGCGGCGCCGACAGCTGGGAGAAGGAGGAAGAGTAGTAGTGGCCGCAGACCCAGCAATTTGAACACAAAGAATTGGATCGGAAGGTTAAGGGAGGAGAGGGGGAGACTCGCAGCTGTTGAGCATTTGCTGGGTGTCTTAGATGTTTTATCCCATTTAGTCCTCATGATCACCACATGAGGATAACTTTCTCCATTTTACAGAGGGTCAAAGAGAGGCTCAGAGATGTAAGAGTTGGGATCTGAGCCCTGAGCTGACTCAAGAACCTGTTGCTCCCTACCTGTCTCCATGCTACCTCCGGAAAGGAGAGCTGGTCAGTTTGATTACCTGCATTTGGTTTATTGGGGCTATTTAGGGACAAGTTTTTTTTGTTTTTTTTTTTTTTTTTTTGAGACAGAGTCTCGCTTTGTCGCCCAGGTTAGAGTGCAATGACGTGATCTCGGCTCACTGCCAGCTCCACTTCCTGGGTTCATGTCATTCTCCTGCCTCAGCCTCCCGAGTAACTGGGACTATAGGCGCCCGCCACCACGCCCGGCTAATTTTTGTATTTTTAGTAGAGATGGGATTTCACCATGTTAGCCAGGATAGTCTCGATCTCTTGACCTTGTGATCCGCCCGCCTTGGCTTCCTAAAGTGCTGGGATTACAGGCGTGAGCCACCGAGCCCAGCCTAGGGACAAGGTTTTATCAGAAACCAGTAACTACCCTAAATTCCTTGGGCCACAGCTTCTTCCTTAAGCCAGTGTGTGCTGAGGGTGTTCCTGTATTTATCGGTCAGCTGTCCCAGCACAGAGAAAGGACGATAGAGATAGATCAGGAAAATCTCAGTTTTCCAAGCCCTTGGAGAGGAACCCATCCCAGAGAGCAGGGCATTATCCTATTAAAACACACAGCTAAGCCACATTTAACACATTTCAGATGGAAATCTCTTCACAATGTGTTACACACCTCTCTGCCTCCCTAAGCATAATAGCTGGAACGTGATTTAACTTTTTGCAGATGACTCAGGGTGGTCGTGATTCCCCTCAGGTATTACATCAAACTGTTATGCAGTGGTTCCTTCACTGAGGTTTGTCCCTGCCTGAGATGATGCCTGACTGCTGTATTTCTGAATTCTTATATTAGCTTTTTCTAGTTTTTCCATCTCTACCCTTAGGAGGAGTTGTCAGTTAGCAACTGACACCTCTCTCTCTCTCTCTGTCTGTGTGTGTGTGTGTGTGTGTGTGTGTGTGAATGTGGAAATCAGCATTCCTAAGCTAGGAATTGCTGTTAGAATTGTGTGTCACTAACAGTAGGTGGACTCTGGCTAGGGCCTGAGAGGCCCTATGAGAAAATAACAGTTCTTTTTTTCATTTTTGTAGAAGTAGCTTTATTAAGGATGCAGCTTTACAGCTCCATGACTCCTTCTATAGAGCAAGGCTACCTTCTAGGCAGTGTGTGTAGAGTAGCCAGAAAATAACAGTTCTTAATTGCCCGGGTGTTAGATGTATGTTTTGGTTGTTTAGAGCCTTTTCTTTTCCCTTTTGTTCTGGTCTTCATCACTGTCCTTGATCACCCATCTGCTGGAATCCTGAGTTCATGTTAGGCAAGACATACCATCTATGACACCACCTCTGTATTCTGCTGGGGGAGTGAAGTCTTGTGTCTGAAAGTTAAGCAAATGAAATCACCTATGTTGGGTTATTCTGTCAGCTCTAACATCCAGTACTTGTGGTCCTGACAGTTTCTGTGGGTAGAAGTGGCTTCAGGTAGAATGGGACAGGCTTCTCTAGAGGGTGGTATAGAAAGCAGCTGCTCTCAGAACCCAGAGACAAGCTAGATGCCTCTATGTAAAGATGGCAAAATGGGTAAGTGCATAGGCTGCCATGGTTTGAACCTAGCTTTGCTACTTGTTAGCCATGTGAACTTGGGCAGTTAACTTATCCACATTGTTCTTCAGCGTCCTACTCTGTAAGAACGTTTTAAGAACGTTGTAAGAACTAAGTGAATTAATATATGAAAATCCTTTACAATCCAGGCGCTATTCTGAATCATCAATAAATAGTACTATGGTTATTAGCTGTAGTGGTCAGGGAAGGCTTCAAGGAGGAGGTGGGACTTGGCCAGACCTTGAAGAAGGATGACTGAGTGTGAATTATAGTGGTGGAAAGGAAAGGGCAGGGCTTTCCCACCAGGAGAGTAGCGTACATGAGGAATATAGGGGATGTGAATTGAGTGGGTCAGGGCGTGGTGAAGAGACAAAGTTGGTTGTGTTCTATGGTAGATAAAATCAGAACGTTAGATTAGAATCAGTTTCTAGAAGTCTTGACTTCCAGGCTAAGCATGTAGCCCACTGGAAGTTTTCAGATAGGCAGATTTGGGTTCAAATTTTGACTGTCACCAACTAGCAGTGTGACCTTAGCCAAGTTACTCCTACTTTCTGAGTCTTGGTTTCTTCAGCTCTAAAAGGAAGTGATAGTAATATCCATTCACAATGTAGCAGTGGTGGGTAAAGGAACAATGGGGGTAAAGAGCCAGGCACACCCTAAGTGCTCAGTATATGCAAAGTGTTATTTTATGATTCACTCAACAAATGTGAGAATGCCTTTTTTTCTGAGCCAGGAGCCATGTAAGCAGCTGGATATAGAGAGAGGAATGAGGCATTGTCCTCACTTCTGGATATTTCACAGTCAAGTCAGGAAACAGACATGTTAACACAGTTGCAATAGAGACTCAATAAGATAATTAATAATAGAATGTACATTTCTAGAGCTGGCACAAAAGAGGAAGGCTAGCTCTCCTTTGTTTAGAACAGAGACAAATGTATATTGACCTGGATCTTTTTGCTTTTTCTTTTTTTTTTTTCAGAGACCCAGGCTGAAGTACAGTGGTGTGATCGTAGCTCACTGTGACCTCAAATCCCTGGGCTCAAATGATCCTCCAGTTCAACCTCCTGAGTAGCTGGGACTATAGGCGCACACCACCCTGTCTGGATAATTTATTTATTTTTTTTTTTGAGGCAAGATTTTCTCTGTCATCCAGGCTGGAATGCAGTGGTGTCATTATGGCTCACTGCAGCCTCGACCACCCAGGCTCAAGTGATTCTCCCACCTCAGTCTCCCAAGTAGCTGGGAGTACAGACACGAGTCATTACATCCGGCTAATTTTTGCATTTGTTTGTAGAGACGGGTCTCCCTATGTTGCCCAGGCTGGTCTCAAACTGCTGGGCTCAAGTGATCCTCCCACTGTGGCTTCCCAAAGTGCTGGGATTATAGGCACAAACCACTGTAGCTAGCCCTTGACTTGGGTTTTAAAGGAAGAGTAGATTTTCTTAGCCAGCTGTAGGTGAAGAGTATTTCAAGCACAAGGAATATTATGTGCAGAAACATAGCATATTATAGAAACAGGAAGAAGCTGGGGTGGTTGCAGCCTGGATTGTCGCAGGAAAAGAGGTTAGAGGAAGGCACAGTAAAATTTCGGGTGGGATTTTCTGAGAAGATTCCACTTTAACCTACAGGCACTGAGAAGCTTTGAAGAGTTTTCAGCAGGGTCGTAACATGGTGGGAGTGGACCACTTTGTTATGCTGTGGTGTATGAATTTCAAGGTGAAAAGAGTGGCTGTAGAGGGCGTCATCTCCTAGGCTTATTAATGTTCCAAGGAGAGGGACTGATCAGGGCCTGGCCTTACCAAGGCCGGGCCTGGGCAGTGCCGGTGGAAATGGAGGGATGATAAGGATTTCTAGGAGTTTAGTTTTGTTTTTAGGGTTTTGGAAGGTGGAACCGATAGAATCCGGTGATTGGCCTGACAAAAGGAGCAAGTGCTTTCTGGGTGCCTAACTTGATCAGGGAATTTGGTGGGGTGAGAAGCGGGTTATGAGGCCCACCTTAGACATATTGAGTGTGAGAAGCCTATGAGACACTCAGAGACAGCGGCTCTAAAGGCAGATGGGTACATAGGTCAAGAGCACGGGAGAGAGGTTTGTATCAGAAACACTGAAAGGTTCTCATCACAGCAGTATTTAGTAAGGCATATCTGTTACCTGTGCCAAAAGGGTCAGGCTAGGGATGGGTAGGAGACTGACCAAGAGAAGGCTATTGCAGGAAACCAGGCACAAGGGGTGCGGCCAGAGGCTATGATGACCTAGGATTGCAGTAGAGAAGGGCAAAGGTGATTCTGCGCTCCTGGATGTGTATTCTTCTCTGCACCAAGGAGATAGATAACACCAAGCTCAGTGTTGCAGTGAGGCTGATGTGTGACATTGCATGTGAGAGTCAGTACGGTGCCCAGCACATGGCTAACTAATGGCATCTCTGGATTCTGTGAGGGCAGTGTGGGGCATGTAGTGGGAGCTCAGGCAGCACTGGTTGAAAGCAGGGGCTTTGCGTGGGAGTGGAGGTGTCGAGAATGGCTTCAGTGGTGGAGTTTAGATGTCAGAGAGTTGGCCAAGCAATTACATTGCTGGGTGGACACATGGTGATACAGGACTGGCACTCAGGGAGGAGGCCGGGACTACCCATGCAGGTTTGGGAGTCTCTGAGCACGAAAGTGAGCCATCACTGAGGACAGCGAGGAGAAGTAAGAGGAATGTGGAGGGCAGGGGCCAAGCCTGAAGGGGCCTGAGGTGGCAGGGGAGGGGCGTAGGTGAGTCAGCAGAAAGCAAAGGGCAGCAGAGGAAGAGAGATATGTGAGTTTCTAGGTGCTGTCTCTCCAAAGCCAGAAACAAACCAAGCCTGGTTGTTTCAACTTCCTGAGCATAGCATGACGTACATTTCTGGCAGGTGGAAATACGTTTTGAAATACCTGCCATGTTGGATTATCTAGAAATCACTACGCCTCCTTATTTGCACAGGTGCTGGTGAGACAATTGTGCTGACTGACCAGGGTCTTAGCATACTGGGACCAAAGAAATCCTGGCACAACAGTCTTCACGAGAGCCAAAGGTTTTCCTGAGGGCCCCTTTATTAGCCGGCTCCACCCATAAATGTAATGTGATTCAGTTTACTTAAGAAAACTATTACTGGGCACTGTGGCTCACACCTGTAATCCCAGCACTTTGGGAGGCCAAGACGGGCCCATCACCTGAGGTCGGGAGCTCGAGACTAGCCTGACCAACATGGAGAAATCCTGTCTTTACTGAAAATACAAAAATTAGCTAGGTGTGGTGGCGCATGCTGGAAGCTGAGGCAGGAGAATCACTTGAACCTGGGAGGCGGAGGTTGCGGTGAGCCAAGATCGCGCCATTACACTCCAGTCTGGGCAACAAGAGCAGAACTCCATCTCAAAAAAAAAAAAAAAAAAAAAAAAAAAGAAAGAAAGAAAGAAAGAAAACTATTGGATTGGATACATAGCTTTTAGGTGATGCAGCTGTCCGGTAGAAGCAGCTCTGTGTTGTAAAGGAGTGTGTTTGTAACACATATTGACATGGAAAGACTGTGTGTGTAGGTTTAGGAAATGGAAGATAGAAAGAGAGCTGTGTTCATTGCTGGCTGTGTGTCTTTAGCCACTGGAGTCACTGTGGGGTGGTGGTGTGTGTGTCTAGTGTTATGTAGTAGATTACTGTGCAGGTATTGGTGCTTGCATTCAGCCTGTGTATGTGCGTGGATTATGGGAGTGGTATAAGGTATGACAAATGACTGTGTTTGTTTTCAGAGTATAGCTACCTCTCCGTGAGTAAATGAACATATATCACCAAATGGGGTTGGAGGTAGGAGGAGATAGTGTGTGCATGCGTGAGTGTGTACTGGATAGTTGTGTGTACACAAGTGTGTATCCTGGGGCCTGCACATGCAAGTATGTGTTTCCCCACTGGGTTTGTGTGTTTGTAGATTGTGCTGTTTCCCCCTTCCTGCTTATTGCTTCATCTAAAGGCTCCCAGGAGGTGGGCACATGGCAAATGTTTGGAACTGGGGGCACCTCCATCCTCTTACAAAGCAGATCAGAGTCCAGCCTGCTTGAGGAGTTATAGCTTAGTTGAAGGAATTATCTCCATCTTCTCTTTGTTCCGTCTTCTCCCTTGACCCATTTGGTGAGCTCCAAGGCCAGGCCCAGGCAGGGCCCTAATAGATGAGGTCTGCCTGTCCAAAGAATGTGGCATGGTCTAGCTCTGGGCCCAGTGTGGCCTACTGAATTTGGACTCTCTTCCCTCACTGGCATGGCCATCCAGCCTGGGGAGCCTTGGCCTCATCCAGATGTTAAGAAGACGTTTGTCCTAGAATCAGAATCAGAGTCAGAAGAGGCCTCAGAAACTATCCAGTCCACCCCTCTCATTTTTGCAGAAGAGGCAGTAGGGACTCAGAGAGGTTAAGTGAATAGGATGAAAGTCACACAGTGCTGTGTGGCAGAATCATGTTTTCTCTATCTGTGTCCTGATGTCTTTTCACCCCCGGGAGGGTCAGGGGCTGTAGGTGGTTGGGTCCTGTGTACAGAGGCTTTATATGTGAATTGTGTGAGATGGTGTGTGTCACTGGATTGCTAAGTGCCTATGTGTGTCAGTGTGTCACTGAGCATGAGTGTGTCTCTAGTAAACCCTGTGAGACAATTAGTGGTGTGAGTGTGTCCCCATGTCTCTGAGATGCAATGGAACGCAGGGGAGGAGCCTGTCTGGGGAAACTGGGAAGCCTGACTGCCACTCTTGGCCCTGCCTCAGATTCTCTGTGTGACCTTGAGTGGTTACTTCCCTGTCCTGGGCCTCAGTTTCCTGAAATGTTACTTGAGGCTTGGGTGTGATGGGTACTGGCTGACTGTGTGTGAGGTTCTGACTCAGGGAGTAGCTCTGTCTCTGCCTCATCCCCAACATAGCTGTTTCTTGAGATTTGGGCCTTCCATGTTGGGTGACTCATGTCAGGGTCTGGGTGGGCTTGGACTCCACTCTCCCCTTGGAGCCCCTGTCCGTGGTACCTTTGCTAACAGCCCTCCTTTTTCTTCTCTCTCTGCCTCTCCCTTCTCCAAACCTCGCTGGCTGCAGAGGAGCACCCCATGGAAGGTGAGTGAAGCCTCCCGGTCGCTGGGGTAGTGGATCTGTTGCTATGGGGATCCTACAGGAGGGGCTGTCGTTGGCTACCCAAGGACTCCCTTTCCTGCCATGTTTAGGGCCTCTCTGGAGAAGGATGGCTGGGGTCCTCCCTTGGCTGCCTTGCCCCACTCTCTTGCATCCCCTCTTCATGGGTTTCACAGGAGCTGCTGACCGGCCTTTCTTCTTAGGGAAGAGATGAGCGGTGAGGGTGGAGGGACGGGGCTGACAGGATTCCGAAGTGCCCAGAAATAATTGGGTAGACAACGTTTAGCCCAGCCCAAGTTAAGAAACTTAGAAAGGCAATTTTGCCAGATGCTGGGGCAGGCTGGGGTGGGCTGTTGCCCCAGAAACCTGTGCTTGGGGGAAATCTGCCCTGGAGTCTGGTGCCACTGTGCAGGGCTCAGGGGACTGGAGGGTGGTGGAGTGCACTGGCAGAGTAGGGGGTTGGGGGTGTATAGTTGGGGCAGCTTCTCTGCCCCACTGTGACCAGCACTTGCCACTTGCATCAGGCCCCTAGCCGCTGCCCTACAGGTTGCTAGGTAGGAGTGGTCTGCTTCTTCCTTCATCCAGGTCAGAGGGCAAGGGTAGGGCTTCTGCCTCTCTCTGAGATCTCTCTGTTCTTTCTCTATCTCCTGTTTTGTTGGCCTCTTCTCCCTGTCCAGTTTCTGTCTTTACCTCCTTTTCTCTACGACTCTGTCCCTGGACCATGTGTCTGTCCTTCCCCAGGCTCTCTCTGGGTTTCTGTCATTCTCTGACTCTTTCTCTAGCAGTTTGGCTTTCCCTGTGTTTCTTTTCCTTCTCTGGGGTGGACTGAGAGCGGGAAGAAGGTAGTCCTGGCTTGAAGGCTGTGTTGAAGATGAGCTCACATAGCCACCATGAAGAAGGCTGCAGAGCAGGCATGAGGTGGCATCCTAGTCCCTTCTCCTGGGAAGGAGGAGTGGGAGGGCAAGGGTGTCCCTGGGGAGGAGCAGAGGAAAGTGCCAAGGATGCAGTAGTCATGGGAAAGAAAGGCAGCAAAGGGCTCTTTGCCTGAGTGTGGGGCTGGAACCCATTTTCCTTGTGATGTCCATGGTCTGACTTGTCTCTCTTGGAAATCTCTTCTCCTTGGGGTCCTCAGGTCTCCTGGGCCCAGCTGGCCGATGTGTGTGTGTGTGTGTGTGTGTGTGTGTGTGTGTGTGTGTATGTATATGTGTGTATGTATGTCTGCATACACATACATTTATACAGCTCTGCTGGTCTGTGTGTCTCTGTGCACGCCTCAGGATATATGCTGTGTACATGTAACATGATTTTGTGTCTGAGTGTGTGGGTGTGCTCTGCGCCTCCATCGATGCATATGTGGTGTGGCCCACATTTCTGTATGCCTGTGTAGAGCATCAGCATCTTTGTGTGTCTGCATCTGTGTTTGCATCTCCGTGTGTCAGTGTTTACCTCTGTGTGTATGTCAGAGAGAGAGTCTGCATGTCTGGGTGGACGCAGCCTTCTGAGGGCTGGAGATAAGATTTAGTGCTGATGTGACTTTTACTTGCTCTTGATGTCATGTCTCCTCCGGAACAAAGGGAGAGATGGAGGGAGGAAGAGAGAAAGGGAAAAAATGGTGGAGGAGAGAAAAAAGGAAGGAGCAGAGAGATGGAGGAAGGAGAGGGGCAAGTGAAGGGGTGGGAAGAGAAAGACTCAAGCCTCAAGCTGTAGGGAGGGGCAGGAATGGGGAACAACTTGGCCAAAAGAAGAAAGGCAGGGGGGCACTTGGGAAGAAGGAGTCTGGCGGGAGTAGGGGAGAGGAAAGGGGCTGATAGACAGGGACAAGAAGGGAAGCTGGGCTTTGGGGACCCATGGGGAAGGAGGCCTGTGGATGCCACCTCACTGTTTCTTTGGGTGGCGTGGTGGTCTGCTGGTTTAGAGGTGGCACTGTGGGTGCCTGCATGTCAGTGGCTGTGCAGGGCTGCGTATTGGTGGCTGTGTGTGTGTGTGTATGTGTGTGTATACACACCTAGGAGTCTGATGCATCTCTGTGTCACTCTGTGACATGTCTTTGTGCCTGCTTTTGTGTCTCTTAACCTTGTCACCTATCACCATCTTTCTTTTGATGGTGGTCCTCTCTGGGGTTTCAGTAGGAGAGTTAGGGGATGAGACTGAAGGTGGGGAGGTGGGTTTAGCAGGTCGTGGTTCCACGTGGGTGGGCTGGGGGCTTCCTCTGTGGCACTGTGCTCTGGACCCTGCAGCCCTCCTTATATCTCTAAGGAGTCCTCTGTACCTTCACCCTCTTCCCGCTTGACACTTGCCCGAGGCCTAGCTTTCTCCAGGAACCCCAAGATCCTGCTTTGCAGCCCCTGCCGAGCACCTCCTTTTTCCTCCCACCCTCTTGTGGCAGGGCAAAGAGAACCAGAAGTAGCTGGATAAAGTGCCCTAGGAAGGGACCCTTGGCAATGCCATCCATCACTGCCAGTCTCTTCTCCAGTGGTGGGAGGAGGGGCTGATATCACAGGTGGATGTGGGGAAGTGAATACCTACCCCAGTGGGGCTGGGGGCCAGGAAGAGGGAGCAGAGATTTCAGATTAGCGGGGAGACAGACTTTAGGGAGAAAACCCTGGGGCCAGCTGGGGCTGAGCCAGGGGTAGACAGGAAGGGAACCAGCCTCCCCTTCACCAAGATGGCTGGTGCTGTCACGCCTGAGGGAGCTGAGCAGCTGGTTGCCGTGGTGACAGAGGGAGACTGCCGAATGCTAATGAGGCTGGCGAGGAGCTGGGCAGTGGAAGGGTCTGGGAGAGAGAGATGTGGCTTCCCCCAGCAGCAGTCAGGCCTGTGGGAGACAGAGGGTGGGTTCACAGGGCACCTGGCTCCTGGGCTGGGGGTGGGCAGAGGCCTGGATTCTCAAGGGTGGGAGCCTGAGAGCAAGGCTGCTTCTGACAGGGAATGTCAGATGTGGGTTGAGGGCTCTGGGTCTGGGTCCTGGGTTTAGGGGGTTTGGACGGAGATGCTGGTAGTTCTTGGGGAAAGGGTTGGTGGCAGAGTAGGAGGGTATTCAGAGTAAGGAATGAGGAGACTCGGTTCAAATGCCTGGGTCCTTACCTGTGTCATGGATAAAAACCTACGTCCTCCCAAGAGCTGTTCAGTCCTAAGGCTGCCCTCAATGGCTGTGGCCTCCTCCTCCAAGTGGCCTCAGACTCAGACGTGGGGAGAAACCAATGCCACCCTAGAGAGATGGGGCAAAGAGGGAAATGTGAACCATCTGGCCATGTCCTTCCTGGCCTCCTCACTGCCTTTCCTCTTGGAACCCAGGCATCCTGGCCCCCAGCTTCGTCTCAGAAATACTCATAACTCTTTAACCTTGCTACTTCCATCTTGGCCCCAGCTTTCTATCCCTAGGGTTAACATCTCATTGCCACAGCAGTGGGGCTGGTTTCCAAGGGTGACAGTGGCACTGCAGGGCTGTTCCCTTTCCTACCCTCTTGGCTAGACACCACAGGGGAGTGAGTGGGGCTGGGGTTAGGGTTAGGAGGGGGCTCTGAGGTTTGGTGGAGCTGGCTGGACATCTCAGGGAGCCCTGGGGTCTCAGACCAGCTGTGGGGCCTGGTGCTGCCAGCCTCTCTAGGAGAGTGCGTTCCTTGGCTGGTGCCCGTTGGGGACAAGGGTACTGATCCAGTGGGCCAGATTCCTTCCCACTAAGGCTGGGGAGGGATACTTTGGGTTAGGGCTGACAAGGCTGTCTCAAGGGGCCAGTGTAATTCTGGATGGAAATCCTAGCTGATCTTCCTATCAGTCCATTTTCTATTTTCAAAATCCAGCTTTTGGGTCATTTGAGAGAGGTCCTGGCCAGAGAAAGGGGGTCTGTAATTTATGAATGATGTACTTGGACCTTTCAGAGAGCTGGGCCTCCTCCCATAGGGCTTGGCTGTCCTCTTTGGACCTTGCTGTCTGAGAGCTCTGAGCCCAGTCTCTCAGTGTCTCCGTAGATTCTACCTTCTCTTACCTGCTTCCTCACTAATTTTGTCCTCTTGAACTCCAGTTTCCTCTTAGAACCCAGGTGTGCAGGGTCCCTACTATCCCTACAGAGGTTATTGGGAAGGGTAGCTGGGAGGATTAGAACCCAACAGATGTCCTTCCAAACCCCGCTTTAGTGGGGGATCCTTTTAGGCCCGGGTTCTTTATACCCCCCATCTTTCCCCCTTTTCTGTCAGCATCCTAGGGGTAACTGGAATTAGGGGTGTTGGGGGGTTGGAGGCCCCCTTGCCCGCTTAATCCCATGCTAACAGGACACTCTCTCTCTCTCCAGGTGGCTTTGATTTTTGTGTTGTGTTTTATTTTCTCCTCCATCTGAATCGTTTTTCTCGTTGACCGTTTTTTTTTCTCTCCGCCTCCCGGAAGAAAAAAAAAAAGAAAAAAAGAAAAAGGAAAAAGCAACCCTCCCAGCCTAATGCTTCTCCTCCTTTTCCTTTTTTTTTTTTCCGGCAAGAAGAAAAAAAGAAACCAAAATCTCCTCTCCCCCCTGCAGCGACTCCCCGCCCCCTCCTTCCTCCGGTTCTGCCTGTACCCTTTTCACCCTCTCTGAAGCCCCTAATCTCTCTTTCTCTCTTCCCCTGTTGTGCCCTCCACCCGCTGTTTCGGCATCGGGCCCCTCTCCTCAGCTCCTGGGCTGGGGCTCCCCCCCGATGTCTGTCACAAGTTAAAAAGGGTTTTTAAATTGTGGCAGCAAAAGCTTTTTTCTCCCTTCTCTCTGGCTGATTTTGATGACTTGTGTTTTCTTTGTTTCTTTCCCCTTTTCTTTCTTTTTTCTTCTTCTTTTTTTTTTCTTTCTTTCTTTCTCTCCTTCCCCTTTCCAAGGTCCGGCTCACCTGACGTTAAACAGCGAAGGTATGGTTTGAAGTTTTGGTTTGGTTTGGATTGGATTGGATTGCCCCCAACCTGCGCCTGGATTTTCTGTTCTTCTCCCTGTCCCTCCCCTGTCCCCTTCCCCTCCTCCACCTGTCCTGACACCTTCCTTCCTTTCCTACCCGCTTCCTTTGCCATTTCTTAATTTTATTTGGGGGGTGCTGGGGTGGGGGTGGGGGCCTGCCCTTGTCTGTGTGCTCCCCTCTCCTTTGCCCACCCTGAAGCACTCCATCCACCTACATCTCACCTTGGTTTCTGACATCAAGAGATGTTTGAACTCCTGCCGTTGTCTCCAGTCACCATTTTTTTGCGTTTTCCTGGTAGTATATCTTGCTTTTTTTCTTTCTCATGGTGGTGGTTGATTTCCTTCCACTCATTCTAATCATTCTTTCTTTTCTATGGACCTAAGTAACAAGAGAAAAGCATGGGCTGGAGAAAGAGGGTCTTAGGCAGTCTCATTACCCTCACCCTGCTACTGTGGGAGGCCCCCATCCATGACTAGAAGGGAATGGGAGTAGGGTCTCTGCCTTTCCACAGTGTGCACTCCCAACACCCTGCCCACCCGCACGCCTTCACCCTTGTGTCTTTTGAACGTCTCTTTTTTTTTGAGACGGAGTCTCGCTCCGTCACCCAGGCTGGAGTGTAGTGGCGCGATCTCAGTTCACTGCAAGCTCTGCCTCCCAGGTTCACGCCATTCTTCTGCCTCAGCCTCCCAAGTAGCTGGGACTATAGGCGCCCACCGCTATGCCTGGCTATTTTTTTTGTATTTTTAGTAGAGATGGGGTTTCACCGTGTTAGCCAGGATGGTCTCGATCTCCTGACCTCGTGATCCGCCCGTCTCGGCCTCCCAAAGTGCTGGGATTACATTGAACATCTCTTAACCCTATTTGACAGATGATGACATTGAGGACCAGAGAGATGAAATGACTCGTTAGTGATTCCACAGCCCTAATTGGTGGTATGGTTGGGACTAGGCATTTAATTTTAGCACTCCTTTGACTAAGTGCCTACCATCTTTGAGAGCCCTGGTGTTAAGTAAACCTGGAGACAGAACCCAGGAGTCCTGTCTGAGCTCCTCCAGCTCTGGCCTGCTCCAGTCCTCTGCTGTCACTGATTCTCTCTGAGCTCAGGGTTTTGGCCTTCCAGACCCTTTGGCACTGTTGGACCTGCCCAGTTCAGCCCTCTGTTGGGGGGTCATCTTACTGAGGAACAGAGTGGGGTCCTTAGCCTGTAGGCAGGACCAAGATTGGGCTACAGGGAGAAACTCGTATAGATATGAAATCTGCGTTGGATTTAGGTCTGGGGAGGTAGAGGCCTTGGAGTCTTGCAGGGATGTGAAATTATGGCAAGAAGTGTGGGGAAAGGGGAAGTCCCAAATGGAGAGTCTTCAGTAGGAGCCCTGGTTGGTTCACTCACATCCTTCTTGCCTCTCAGTGCCTGGTTCTATGGGTGCTGGCTGTGGCTCCCCTTTGTCATAAGGGAAGCCCCTCCCAAAGGATCTCAGAAAGCCCCCCTGGAAAGTCCCACAGCTCAAGTATTATTCTAGTTCAAGTTTGGGGATTTGCAACTGGGGTTAGACTAAGAGCCCATATAGGGACTTTTCCCCTTCATCACTGAGTTTTCTCATCCTGAAGCCATCCTGTGGATCTGGAAGTAGGGCTGGGTACCTGGAAGCCAGGTGCTGAGTATACAGGTTCACTGGCCGGGGGAGAGGTGGGGTGAAGAGTTCAAGCCGGCCTGGAACCCAGACATGGTAACATGTGCCCACCAGGGCCTTTGGACTGAGGCCCAGGTGCTGCTGATGAGGGGGGTGGTGGGGAGTGAGAAATAACTCCTGAGAAAGGGCTTGCCCACATCCAGGCTGAGCTCCAGGCAGGATCTCCTTTGACGTGCACAGCCCTTTTGTAGGCACGATGGTGGGATGAAGAACAGACAGGAATTACAGGAAGCCCCTGGAAATCTCTGGGAAGCTCTGGGGTCTAACTGGCAAAGAACTGGACGAGGGTGAGCTTCTGAGCACTCACTGTGTTGAATGAAGCAGGTGTGGATGGCCTCAAGGTGTAGTGAGAGCCTCAAGGACAGGAAAGAACAGAAGAGGAGCTTGGGGTGTAAATCTGGAGAAGTTTCTGGAGGAGAGGGGTGCCTGTGTCAGGCTTTTGAATGAGTTGGGAAGTGTGAGCTTGACCCAGCATAAAGGGTGTGAGCAAAGTTGCAGAGTGGTGGGGAGAATATGCCTCATGAAGGAGGCTAGGAGAAGGAGCGGGCAGTTGGAAGGGGGAACTGGGGGCCTCCAGTGCTGAGGGCTGGCCTGTTTGCCTGCTGTGGGGAAGGAGGGATCCTGCACTCATGGTGAGGTCTCTGTTCCTCTGCCCAGTCTCCCCGCCCCAGGCAAAGAGTGGAAGTCGGTGATCATGAGTCTGATGGGGTCTGTGGGGCTGATCGTCCTTGGTTTGTCAAGCAGCTCCTTCCTTAGAGGTATTGAAGGCAAGGGAGTCCCCAGAAAAGTCCCTGCAAGCAGCACCTCCACCCTGGAGAGGGCCCTTCATCCCCTCAAGGCTGGGGAGGGACTGGCTTGGTAGCCCCTGTGCCTGACTCCCCAATTCTGCTTCTCCAGTAGGGTCCTTACTGTTCTCCGAGGGGGGGGCCGGGAGAGGAGGAGCCGGCGATGTGCACCAGTCAACAAAAGGTCAGTGATCCCCATGGTCCCTAGAGAGCCTAGCCCTCATCCTGCTGCAGGCTAACTGTGCTTCCTGGGGGGAAGCCAAGTCAATGCAGGCACATCCCCTTGTCCTCTCTGAGGCCTGTGGGAACTGATGGGCCTGCTCCCTGAGTGCCATTCCAAAGGCCCCATTAGCTGCCCTGGTGTGAAGGGCCACACACCTCCATTTCTTTCACAAAGCCCAGTTGTTCTGATGACCTCTTTGTAGAACACAGGTATCTTTTTTTGTGGCAGTTGTTCAGGCTGATCCCTAGGAAGTGTCTGTTTCTTTGGTAAGGCAACCAGGCAGCAGGGCAACCCCAATTTAACCATCAAATTCTGGAAGCCTGCTAGGTGCCCAGTCCAGAGAGATTCTGGTTGGGAGCTGTGGCCAGCACAGGGCCTTTAAGCCTGCTTGGGGGCTCTAGCTCCTTTTTCTGTACTGAAGCTGCCTCTCTTAAGATAATCTCTTTCCTAAGAAGTTTGTAAGCCACTATAACATAGTCCTCAAGGAACTCCAGTGGGTGCCAAGCACTGGGGCTATGGAGTCCTATTTCCATAGTCTGCTCTTCTGTTTGCCTGGATTTCTGCCATCCTTGTCCTCTCTCCAATGACTTGGTGTGTCTCTTTTGTCTGACTCTTAAAAAAGCAGCCAGGCCATCCACACTGGAAGTCTCCTTGAACACCCCAGGCGGACCTGGTCACTTCCAGTGTTTCCTTTGTCCACACTTCCACTAGAAGGCTCATCATACTGTATCATAACTGTCACTTTACCTGTTTGCTTCCCAAACTAGACCAAGCTCCCTGAGGCCGGGGATTGGATATTTTTGTTCCTATGCCCCTGGTCCTTTACACAGCTCTTGGCACATAAGTAGCTGTGTGCTCAGCAAATTTATCTTACATGAGCCGATAGGCTCTGTTCCCAAGGGGCTGATTGATGTTCTAACAAATAACTACAATAAAGTATGGTCCATGCAAAGTATTTGAAAAGTGTAGGCTCTTTTGAGAGGAGTTAGTTTATTCATTGAGGCCAGGCACGGTGGCTCATGCCTGTAATCCCAACACTTTGAGAGGCCGAGGTGGGAGGATCGCTTGAGGCCAGGAGTTCAAAACCAGCCTGGCAACATGGTGAGACTCCATCTCAAAAAAAAAAGAAAAAAAAAAGAATCCTTGAGAAAGAGAGGAGACACAGGGAGAGGCAGCACACTGGCAGAAAGTTACCAACAGGCATGAATCGTTTATTTGTGGGATGCTTTACAGTTGAGGAAGCTGGACACTGACCTTTCTCTTTCTGAGATGCCCACAGCAGCCTGTGCAGTTCTTGATGATCAGCTCCATTTTCCAGAGGGGGAAGCTGGGACTTAGAGCCCAGCTTTGTGACAAGCCAAGGTCACAAAGCTGGTGGTGGAGCCAGCACTAGCGCCCAGGTCTTCTTTCTCACATCACATTTCCTCTCCAGGGAGCAGTACAAGATGTTACTAGGCAATAAGTGCCAAGTGAGCAGAACAGACAGCTGTAGAGCTCGAGAGTAGGGAGGGCGGAGGGGGGCGCTGGAGACCTTCCCAGAGGAGGTCTGGGAACTGGGCCTGGAAAGGAGGCAGCTGCTCTGTCCCTCATGCATGGTACTCAGAAATGCAGGACCACAACAACTAGTCTCTAGCCACATTCATCTTCACTGGGGACACTTGTAGGGCTACAGACTCCCCAACTGTGGGAGATAAACGAGCATCAGCTATTATCCTCCTTCCTGGGTCCGGAGCAATTAGGGGCGGTAACTGTGCAAGCGCTGCTGGGAGTTGTAGTTCCCAGTCGCGCCAGAACGGCGAGATGGGGGAAAGCGCCCCCTGGTGCTTCAGGGCTTGTTCAGCCCAGATCTGGTTTGTGCTCTGCTGAGCCCCTTGGTCGCCCCCACAGGCTCACCCCAGTAGAATCCCTCCACCAGTACCTTGAAGTCATGCCCCGACCTCCCCTACTCAGGTTCTCTTTCTCTCTCCTCACCATCTTCGGGTTTTCTTTCCACACTTGCTCATCCTTGGTTTTCTTTTTTTTTGCTCATCTCTTTTCTGTCCCTCTTCTCAAAGGCTTTCAGGTTCTCTTTGGCTGCTCCTCAGGCCTCTTGGCGTCTCTGGGCTGACCCAGGTCTCTGGTGGCAAAGGGACTGGAGCCCGTGGAGGCGCAGGTTCCGGAGTAGCTAGCTTTGCCACCTGCCCCAGGAGACTGGAGGCAGAGCTGAGGAGTTGAGGAATGGCCTCGTTTCTCTACTTGGCCTTGGCAGCCACGGTCCAGCCCCAGACCCGCCTCTTTCCCTTTTGCTGGCCTCTTTTGTTCTGTCCGAATCACTGTTTCACACGGTTGCCTTATTCTTTTCTTTCTTTCTGTTTGACTCTCTTTAATGATATTTTCTTTGACTGCAGTGAAGGTGAGGGAGTGGGAGGAGTGGCTTCTGGTTGGGACTAGTACATGTGGCAAAACCAAGGTCAAACACATTCCTTTTTCTGGTCCTTGAGCCCCCTGGTTCTCCCAGTGCCTGGGCAGCAGGCTTCGTTGCTATGGAAACAGCAAGGCCCCAGAAAGCCTTGGCTTCTGTTCCCTAGAGGTCCCTGTCCACTTTCATTTCTGGCTCTTTTCCCATCTCCTGTACCTGTCCCCGCAGGGCTTGCTCCTTTATCCAGATAGCCGCGCTCATCCCCTCTTGCTCCCTCACAGTCCTGAGCCTTCTTCATTTCTTGTCTGTCTCTGCGATGGTTCACCTTTCCCCGGCTCTGCCCCACCTCCCTCCTCCTTGCCATTCTTCCCTGCTTTCCCCTCTTGTCTCTGCTGGGGTCCTCACTTTTGCTTTCTGGCCCTCCCCACTGGTACCCTAAGTAGACAGAGGAAGGGATTCAGACTGTCCCGATGTTGCCCAGGCCCCCACCAGCCTTGCTGCCCTGTGGCCTCAGGAAACCGGGCCTTGCCAGCTGCAGCGAGTGCTGTGCCAGGCTCAGGGGCAGCAGCTGGTGCCTTGGCATCCGGAGGCAGTGAGGACAGAGGCTGTGGGCAGCCTGCCCAGAGAGAGAGAAGCAGGCTGTGTGTGGCGGGGAGGGGATCTGCAGAATCTGCACTCCAAGACCCCCCCACTGCCTCAACACATAGCACTGCTGCTGAGCCCTGCTCCCACCAGGGGAAGGCAAGTGCCTCCTGGTGGCCCTGCATACACCTTGGCATTGTGCCTGTTCTTGCCTGGGCCTTGGGAGCATCTATTGAGAATTCCCGCATTTGGTTAGCTTGGCCTCTTCATAAAGACTCTCACGGCCAGTGTTGTTTGCCCTGCACCTGTCCTGTGAGGTAGGCAGGGCCAGCTGTGTGCCACTGCTTAATGGCCAGAAGTAGCCACTGGTAGAGCCCAGGTCCTCTGGTTTGTCCTGACTTCATATCCGGTTCTCTTCTCTCTGCTTGCACTCTGGCTTGTGCCGGTGTTGGACGGAAACTTCAACTTCTTGGTACTACGGAGTCATTGTCTTCTCACTTGTTACCAGCTTACAGAATGCTGACAATCCCTCAGGCTCTCCCAGTAGTTTTTGCTTCTGCTTAAAAAGTGCCAGTGGAAGGGCCCTGTGCCAGGTGCCTACGGACACACATGCACATACACAGACATGCGCACACACGAGGCCCAGGCCTGCCCTTGCCCTGTCACTCTCTGGGCACACACAGGTCACATCCAGGCACTCTTTGCTCTCCACCTTGGGCCTGTCTGCGCTGTCCTTGGCTTGGAGTAGGGAGCTGGGGGTGGAGATGATAGCTGGGGCGGTGGCCACCCATGTGAGCTCTGCCTGGTGGCCTGTTGCTATCTGGTGCATATCCCTGTCACCTGCATTGCCTTCCTGTGTGTCTTCCTGACCCTTCCCCCATTCCCCCACCTCCCATTCTCCTCATCTCCTCCCTGCTGAACAGCAGGCCTATTGGTCCCATCCCATATGGTGAGGCTGAAACTGTCTTCAGGCACTGAGATTGGCCATCGCTGGAGGAGGGGCAGGAAGGGAGGTGGGCTGTGCGTACGAGGCCCTTGTGGACCCTGCCATATGGGAGGAGCACCCAGGGAAAAGTAAGGCAGAGCCTCTTATTTCCCTTCTATGTCCCTTTGTTAAGGGGAGTGGCTGATGGGAAGGTAGCTGGGGAGGAGACAGTGAGCACCCTCTGCTCTGCCGGATCCTGTGGCAGAGTAATTGTCAGCTGTCAGTATGGGAGCCACTTAGCAGCCTCCTGGTTTGGAAATGGACACGGGGGACATTGACTTTTGACAGCAGAGACGGCAGGGTCCTGAGAGGATGGTTGACAGGCCAAGGGAGGGAAAGGGGCCTAAAGCTACAGGTTGGGACCTCTGGGCTCCTGGTGCCCAGGACCAGTGCCTGGGTTGCTGGAGGGGAGAGGGAAGCACTGGCGTACCCTACCCCATTCAGCCTTCTCCCGTTTCCCCACACCATGGCATCCAGGCAAGGAGGAGTTTGTGGCGACCTTCAAAGGCAATGAGTTCTTCTGCTACGACCTGTCACACAACCCCATCCAGAGCAGCACTGACGAGATCACGCTGGCCTTCCGCACCCTGCAACGCAACGGCCTGATGCTGCACACAGGCAAGTCGGCCGACTACGTCAACCTGTCCCTCAAGTCTGGGGCTGTCTGGCTGGTCATCAACCTAGGCTCAGGTGCCTTCGAGGCCCTTGTGGAACCCGTCAATGGCAAGTTCAACGACAACGCCTGGCACGACGTCCGGGTCACCCGAAACCTGCGCCAGGTAGGGGGAGTGAGAAGAAGGCCAGGGATTAGCTATAT
This sequence comes from Macaca mulatta, assembly GCF_049350105.2. Taxonomy (NCBI): domain Eukaryota; kingdom Metazoa; phylum Chordata; class Mammalia; order Primates; family Cercopithecidae; genus Macaca; species Macaca mulatta. Next base: position 9,713,349 of record NC_133419.1, read on the forward strand.
CTGGGGCACAACGGGGGTTGGGAGAGGGGGCTGCCGGGAGCTTGTGATGGAGGGATCAGGGCTGGGCAGTGAGGTGTGGTTCTGGAGAAGAACAGAGATTGGGGCTGTGAGGGTCCCAACATAAGGCTGCAGTGGCTGGCAGGCTTCAGAGACTAGGGAGCTGAGCTAGGAGGAGGCTCCAGAGCTGCCCCTGGGCAGGAGCCTGAGGGCAGGGGAAGGACTGGGCTCAGGTTGTTGGGAGCAGCTGGGCTTTCAAGGATTGGGGCTAAGAAATCAGGTGATTTAGCAGGAGGGCAATTCAGGAGATGGGAGGAGTGAGCCAGTGCCTGAATGGGTGTGCCTGGGTGCCAGGGGATGGGGAGGGGCTCCTGTGGAGTGGGCAGGCTTTGGCCTGGTGGAGAAGATGAGGGTGTCCCAACACTTGGGCAGCAAAGCATGAAGGCAAGCCTGAGTTATGTGTGGGGGCAGGATGTGTTCTGCCCCCAGCCGAGGATTTTTTAGGGCAGAGGCAGAGATGGAGCCAGTGAGGTGGTGGCGTAGCAGGTGGGTGACAGAGAGCAGGACCAGAGGAGGGGCTTGGCCCCTTATCTCCTTGGGCAGGACATGCCCTTCTTTTCCTTCTCTTTCTTTCAGCCCTTGGGAGGGCTGCCAGGCCCTCCCAGCATCCATGGCTTGCTTTCTGCCTCCTCCGGCTCCTGGGCAAGCCCATACAGGTGCTCAGAGACCTTGCTGCATTGGCTCCTGCAGACAGGAGCTCCTGTTCCCGGATGCTCCCACCAGACAGTTCCTCTTAGCAGTGGTCCTCTTCTCCTTTCCAAAGGCCTCTGGCCAGTCTCTTCCTAGTTATCTTCTCTGAACTTCCTGGTTCTAGCGGTGTGGTGGCTAACTTTCCGTCTCTCCTCCTGTCATCCTCCTTCTCGTCCCCTTGCTCCCACTGAAAGGCTTGTCAGTAGGCTCAGGATCTTGGCTGGCCTCCCACTCTTCTTACTTGTTCTGATTTCATCAATGATGATCTAGTGGGGATACCTCCTCATTAATGCCACTTCTCCTTGCCAGGAAAACACAGTAGCTAGTCCTGCTGCTTTTCCTCAGACCTGCCACTACCTGTTACAGCCGGGCTCCTACTAATGTGCCTATTCTTAGTGGCCCCTGCGTTTCAGAGAGTGACATGCTTGATGGAGTCACTTCTCAATGCAGGGCTCCTCTTCTTGTCAAATCATCCGTTTACCCAATCAGAGGGCTGTCCCGCGTTGTCATTACCAGGTGCACCTGAGTGTGTCACGTGCATTTGTGACAGTTTCAGATGCCACACACATTTTATTGGGGAGTATGGAGGAGTTGCCTCTGGTGCTTTCTGCTCGCTTTGCTCTCTCTATGACCAGTGCTGTCACCTGGTACTGACTTCGGTAAGATGCTCCAAGTTCAGAGTCCCCATGCATCATATGACCAAAAAATACATGGCACATCCATACTGGGAACAGAGCGGGGAAAAAAGACATGGTCCCTGCCCTTCCAGGAGTTCAGCTCTTGAGGAGACAAGATGAGTCTGTTAAAAGCGAGTAGAGCAGCCGGGCGCGGTGGCTCACGCCTGTAATCCCAGCACTTTGGGAGGCTGAGGCGGGCGGATCTCAAGGTCAGGAGATCGAGACCACGGTGAAACCCCGTCTCTACTAAAAATACAAAAAATTAGCCGGGCGCGGTGGCAGGCGCCTGTAGTTCCAGCTACTCAGGAGGCCGAGGCAGGAGAATGGCGTGAACCTGGGAGGCGGAGCTTGCAGTGAGCCGAGATCGCACCACTGCACTCCAGCCTGGGCGACAGAGCGAGACTCCATCTCAAAAAAAAAAAAAAAAAAAAAATTGAGTAGAGCAAAGCCATGCCAGTGCCAAGTGAACAGCAGAAACCTTAAACACCCTACAACTAGAGTGATACCCAAGACGAGGGAGAGGTCTGTGGCTAGGGGAGGTGGAAAAGCCACACAGAGGAGGAGACACTCGGTCTCAGTAGTGCTGAGTGTAGACAGTGACCCTTGGTTGCTTCTTCCTGGGGTTCCCGTAGTTGAGAGTCCAAGCTGGTAACTGATGGAAACCTCTTCCCCTGGATTGTTCTACCAGAAGGCTCAGAGCAGAGGCAGGTCATGTGGACCCTAAAGCAGGTCCTGAGGTCCACAGAGGGTGTCTGCTTAAAGACTTTGATTGGGCACTCTCTTTGAAAAGGGATTCTGGGGGAATTTCTTGACTCCAGTCCACACCCATAAATATGAAGTGTTGGAGCTGCAGACAAGCAGTCCTCTCTTGGTCGTCATGGCTACTAGGTGAAGGTCAGCCCCAGAGCCATGCTTTGGCTCCACTGCCCTCACTCAAGGCCTAGACTGTGGCCAAGTTCAGCCTCACCAGGCCCTTCATGGGCCTGTTTTTCCTGGCCTCAAAGAGTAATTTATTGGATCTTGTGTCCCTCAAGCAGTGTTTCTCAGTCACTCAATTGTGTTGTGCTCCCCGGGAGACATTTGGTAACATCTGGAGACATTTTGGGCTGTCATAACTTGGGGGTGCCACTGTCATCTCATGGGTAGAGGCCAGAATGATGCTGAACACCCTACAGTTTGCAGGACAGCCCTCATAACCAAGAATTATCTAACCCCAAATTGTCAGTAGTGCTGATATGGAGAAGCCCTACTCAACCAAGTTTCTTTCCTTCCTTCCTTCCTTCCTTCCTTCCTTCCTTCCTTCCTTCCTTCCTTCCTTCCTTCCTTCCTCCCTCCCTCCCTCCCTCCCTCCCTCCCTCCCTCCCTCCCTTTCTTTTTTAAAGACGGAGTCTCAGTCTGTCGTCCAGGCTGGAGTGCAGTGGCATGATCTCGGCTCACTCCAACCTCCGTCTCCTAGGTTATAGTGATTCTCCTGCCTCAGCCTCCTGAGTAGCTGGCATTACAGGTGCCTGCTACTATGCCTAACTAATTTCTGTATTTTTAGTAGAGATGGGGTTTCACCATATTGGCCAGGCTGGTCTCGAACTCCTGACCTCAAATGATCCTCCTGCCTTGGCCTCCCAAAATGCTGGGATTACAGGCGTTAGCCACCACACCCGGCCTCAATCAAGTTTTTGTAGTGTCTGGGTGACATCCTGGGATTGGAACAACACTTATGTGATAAGAAGGGTGATGATGGGTGGAGTGATTTGAATCAATATTCTGTCTCCCCCACGTTTGGTGGGCCAGGACCAAGGACAGGGAGAAATGACATCTGTCTTCAGCCTTAATAAGATAGAGGGCCAGGATCTGAGAACACTGTGGTTTCCAGGTTATTTTTCTCATTTGATTAGAATGGCCAGGGAGATGGCCTTCTGGGGAGGACCTGCCTGAGAACCAGCACTGAGGGGTCTCCATTCCCTTTGCTTCTGCAGCCATGGGAGTGGGTCAAAGGCCAGCTCCAAAGACTGGAAGGAGGCAGAATTTCCCTTTTTCCCTTGGACTTGGTAATTATCCCTGGAATCATCTAGAGGCTCTCAGAACATAGCAGTTAGGACCAGGGGCACCTGATGAGACAGTGTCTCGCTCTCTCCTTTCTCTCCTTTCAAATCCAGCCCTCGAGGTCACTGTGACCGGAGGTGTCTCTTGGAGGATCTTGGCAGGAATTGTTACCTCTGAGGATTCCCCGAGGTCTATTTTAAATCCTGGGCCCACTCTCCTTCCATACCCAGTATGCTTCCTAACTGCCTCCCACCACCATGCAAGCAGTGTGCAAACCCATTTCCTCATTAGCCAGCACCAAATTTGGAAGACAAGCTGGCTATCCAAATATCACATGGTGCTTCCTCCTGCCCAGCTTGGATAACTCCTCTCCTTGCTGCAGAGGCTTTCAGGAGCTCCTCCAGGTCCCAGAAATGGAGTCGCCAAGGATGCAGTCCTCAAGGATGGAGTCCCTCAAAGATGTGGTCCCCAAGGATGGAGTCCCCAAGGATGCAGTCCCCAAGGATGGAGTCTCCTAAGGATGCATTCTCCTAGGGATGGAGTCCCCAAGGATAGAGTCCCCTAAAGATGCAGTCCCCAAGGATAGAGTCTGCCAAGGATGGAGTCCCCAAGGATAGAGTCTGCCAAGGATGGAGTCCCCAAGAATGGAGTCCCCAAGGATGGATTCCCCAATAATGGAGTCCCCCAGGGGCAGAGTACCTTAAAGATGCAGTCCTCAGGGATGGAATCTGCTAAGGATGGAGTCCCCAAGGATGGAATAGCCAAAGATGGAATCCCCAAGAATGGAGTCCCCAGGGTTGGAGTCCACCAAGGATGCAGTCCTCAAGGATGGAGTCCACAAGCATGCGGTCTTCAAGGGTGGAGTCCACCAAGAATGCAACCCTCCAAAGATGGAGTCCCCAAGCATGCAGTCCCCAAGGATGGAGTCACTAAGGATGAGGAGACCCCTGGGAGTCTAGGAATGCATTCCTTAGGAATTCCTTAGGAATGCATTCCCCTAAGGATGGAGTCCCCAGGGGTGGAGTCCATCAGGCATTTAGATTCCTTTCCTCTCCTTTCTGCCCAGGCCTCTCTCCCTCTCTGGCATGGCATACACCCTGTCTCAGGGCCTGCTGTGCTGTTCTCCATACTCATCCATGCCAACTTTCTTAGTTTTTCCCTTTGTTTTCACAGTTCTCCTACAGACACCACTCATTTGCCCTCCTTTCTGCCTGGTGAAATCCTAGATCTGAGGTTTGAGTCAGAAAGACCAGGTTCAAATCCCAGCTCTGCCAATAGTTTGAGTGTTTTTAGGCAAGTGATACAACTTCTGTGAGCTTCAGCTCCTCATCAGCAAAGTGAGAATGAGCCTTTTGATGACTAACTGGGGTATTGCCTTAAAACACTCAACACAGTGCCTGGAACAAATTAGTTGTGTTTTTTTCAATCCTTCAAGCCCAGCTTAAATGCCACCATCTTCATAGAACCTTCCTTGATCCATTCCTCCAGCCAACCTTCCTTCTTGGCTATGTTCTTTGAGCCCTTGGAAACGTGTATTTGAGCCCTCTCATCACATTCTGCCTGTGTTGTCAATATTTGTGGTCATTCCTTATCTGTACTTCTAGATGGTAAGCAAATTAGTGGCTTAATATCAGCAACTATTGAGTGTTTGTAGTTGTTTTCCTAGTAGTTTTTTTCTGATCCATTTGGTCTCTTTCTTGAAGACAACTGGTAAGGTTTTGGACGCGAGGACCCATGTCCAAAAGTAGCAGATCTAACTACTTCGTGTGAGCACTGAACTACTTCTTGTCCTCTTGGGAAAAAACCCTCCAATTCACTTTTTTACTTATTTTATTTTATTTTTTATTTTTGGCAATAGAGTCTCACTTTGTCTCTCAGGCTGGAGTGCAGTGGCGCAATCTCGGCTCACTGCAACCTCTGCCTCCCAGGTTCAAGTGATTCTCCTGCCTCAGCCTCCTGAGTAGCTGGGATTACAGGTTCCTGCCACCATGCCCAGCTAATTTTTGTATTTTTAGTAGACATGGGGTTTCACCATGTGGGCCAGGCTGCTCTTGAACTGTTGACCTCAAGTGATCCACCTACCTCAGCCTCCCAAAGTGCTGGGATTACAGGCATGAGCCACCGCGCCCGACCCTAATTCACTTTACAAGACCAGAAGAACACCTCTCCTGGTCCCTCCTCTAAATTTCCTCGGGACTTTATCTTTCTGTCACAGCGCTTCTCAGATCGCACTGTAACGTCTCTCCCCACTAGCCCCTGGCCTCAAGGATCTCATTGTCTTTACTATCTCACCTAATTTTTATGACAACTCTGTGAGGTGGAGATACTATTCCGATTTTACTGACACAGAAGATTAAAGAACTTGCTCAAGGTTATCCATTTAGGAAGTGGTGGAGTTGGAAGTCTGACTTTGAAACCACTCTGTTCCTCTGCCTCCGAGTGAGGGCCTGGTTGTTGTCATTGGTGCAAAATGCAAAGAGGCTGGGGTTTGTCCTGTGCTTCTGTCATTCTTGGATGTTCTCAGATCTTGAAGCCATTTTAATGTTCTGCTTGTATCTCTGAAAAATGGGTCCCTCTTATGTGCAAGTGGAGTGGGTTGCTCTTCTCTTTGTCTTGAGCTTCTTTTACTCAAGCTCCACAGATTGTCTTCACCCCAGATTTTTATGATTTATGTAAATATTCCCCTCTCTTGGCTTTCTTGAGCGGGCTGGAGCTACACTCAGATTTCAAGGTGGAGATGGGGTATAGTTTTGTCCTGAGGCTCTCCTTTCTGCCTGGTGAATTCCTAGAGCTAGTGTTTGAGTCAGAAAGACTTGGTGAAAATGACCACTTGATATGATGCCTGACTTCTCCCCTCTGTGACTTTGATACCCTTCTCATTCATCATGTGTTGTCATGCTTGTGCTCCTAGGCTCCAGGAGCTCTCTAGCTCTTTCTGTGAATGGGGATAAAGCCTTCGTTGCTCATCTGTTATTCTGAAGCCTCAGCTCTCCAGATCCTGGCCATTGGGAAGGCTTAGGCTGCTGTGTACCCCTTCCCTGTGCTGTGTCCCAGGCTACCAGGAATGGGTTCTGGTGGAAGCTGCATTCTAGTATTTCACGACAATTGACCCCATAAGCACGATCTCCATTGGACTGGGTCTGGATCCATAATCCTTAGGTCTAGAGGGGCCCCATCTCATCTACTCCAACCCTACTATTTTTAAGAGGAAGGCTGGATCTCTCATCAAATTTGTGGAAGGCCCAAGGGTTAGAACTCACATCTCTTTCTTCTCAGTCCTGATTTTTTTTTTTTTTTTTGAGACAGAGTCTCACTCTGTTGCCCAGGGTGGAGTGCAGTGGCGTGATCTTGGCTCACTGGAAGCTCTGCCTCTCGGGTTCACACCATTCTCCTGCCTCAGCCTCCCAAGTAGCTGGGACTACAGGGACCCGCCACCACGCCCGGCTAATTTTTTGTATTTTTAGTAGAGATGGGGTTTCACCATGTTAGCCAGGATGGTCTTGATCTCCTAACCTTGTGATCCACCCGCCTTAGCCTCCCAAAGTGCTGGGATTACAGGCGTGAGCCACCGCACCCAGCCATCAGTCCTGATTCTTAATTTGCTGTTCTACTTGTTAAAATGGAATCTTCTTCTTAAAGTTGAAAACATTTAAATCTTATTTTATTCTCCACAACCAGTTCTAACTCAAAGAGTAGTAGTTGGATTTTTACCTCCAATGCCTTTTTATTCCTGCCTTGTTTGACTAGGGCAGTGAAACCAGACAACACTTACCTTTTTGGGTCTGGTTGTTTAGCTGCCCTGAAGCTAATTGTTCCTTGTTCTGACTAGTTGGCCTCTTCATTTCATGACAATCCTACCAGCCGCCAGTACTAATCCTCTTAAAACATGCTATCCCCTGGCTCCCATCACTGCACCTGCAATTAGACTCTTCTCTTGCTATGTAAACTGCTTCTGCATCACTAATAATTAATATTGGTTATTCAGCACTTCTTCTGGCTGCTAAATATTGAATTCTGTTATTTTTAATTATACGAGGCCCTTATTCATTATCTTACTGAATTAGTCCTGTGCCCACTGGTTATAACAACTCTCTAACTAATGGATCTGTCCCTAGAATACCTCTCCTTCTCACAATCACACTCTCTGGGGTACAGTTTAGTATTTAACAGGCATCAAGCAATAATGTCCCTCCATCTCTAATACTCTTAAGTAAAGCTGCCTCAGTGCCTCTGACGTGTCCTCCCCAAAGACAAGGATAATTTGGAAGGTGGGTGTTGCTGCTGTCTGTGGCAATGAGAAGAGAAAATGAACTTAGAGCCACATGAGAGTGGGGACACTAGAGACTGGGGTAGAAAGAGTGCGCTTATAGCTTAGGGGGAAGTCAGGGATTTTAGAGGTTCCTTTTTATGGGTGTAGGGGGGTGAATTTCTGGTGCTGGCTCTGGGGAGTGGAGACTCAGGGGGTTGTGGGTGTACATGAAAGGAGGCTATGCTGCCGGGATGGCCTTACCAATTCTGGAGACTGGTAGAGGTGGTGGTGGTGGTTGGCACTTGATTCTGGGAGGGACAGCAGCCCGGAGAGTAAGAGAATGGGGTTGGGGTGATTGAAGAGCCTGGAGAACTTTTGGGGAAAGTTCTGAAAAGTCAAGGTGGACACGTGGGAGGAGTCAACTATGGGTGGGAGATGGGGAGGAGAGGGAGGAGGGTTGCAATAATTTGATATAATGTGTGAGCCATCTGCCAGCCCATGGAGGGCAACATTTCCTTTTCCCTGTACTGGTGGCGACTTACTCTCTCTTCCTTTCTTAAGGATGAGAAGAAAAAAAACAAAAAACAAAAACAGAGGAGCTGCCCCTCTCCTCAGTGACTCCCAGGATCGATTTGCGTATTCTCCATCCCCAGGAAAAGCAGGCATCCATGGTCCCTCCTATGCTCCTTGGGAACCCCTTCCTTTTGCCTCCAAAATGAAATTGCCTTTCATTCTTGCCAGTCCTTTGATTCTCCAGGGGTGATGCCCACTCTTCTTCCAGCCTGATAGCCAGCTGGCCCATCACCAACTGGTTAATCCATTAACCCGGTATGGCCACTGGTCAGCCAGTTGGCCAGCACCAACTCGCTCTTTAGCCAGTTCTCTGGAAAGCCATCTGGTTGATCAGTTAGCCAACAAACCTGTAAGTCCATGGCTCCAACCAATAGCCCATCCCTCCTCACAGCCCTTGTTCCCTCCCTTCCTTCCCCTAAACTCTCTAACATTTCAGCTGATAGGACTTACTAATACTGCATAATTGGGTCTGCTTCTTAATCCCCTGCCTTCCCTCTCTCACCCTTCTGTTGGAAAACCCCGTTGCCGACTCTGTGTGTGTTACTAACACGCTTATAACCCAGGGGACCAAGGGATGGGCAGGGACAGGTGGGGCAAGGTATGAATGAAAAACCGAACTAACCTTTCTGTCTCATCTGCGGAATGTCGGCCATCTTTAAGTCTTTGGTTTCTTGGTCCAGTTCTTTTGTTGTTTTCTTCTCTACTAACCAAGGTCTCTAACTGTTCCCCTTCTCTGCAGACGGCTCTTCTTCGGGGAGGGGATGAGGGGGAAGAGGAATCCAGAGGAGGGATGGGGGACGGATGGGGAGAAGAAGGAACTTAATTTTTGTGTGTGTTTTATTTCTCCTCCCTCCATTATAATTTAATTTTCTTTAAACAAATACTTTCGCTGAACCTAAGGTGGGAGGGTTGGAACAAACAACCAAATATATATAGATATATATTTTTTCCTCCTTCTTTGAGTTTCACAGTTGGTCATTTTATTTTTCTTTTCTTTTCGTTCTGTTCTTTTGTTGTTGTGTTTGTTGTTGTTTTTTGACATCCCCCTCCTCCCCATCCCCCTATATCTCCGGTGAAGCACGCAGGGATTGGACACGCTATGGTAAACAAACTGCATTATCTGGTAGATATCACTCTAATTGTCTTACCGTTTGGTTTGCCGTGGGTTTTTTTAACTGTTCGATTCTCCTTCTTTTGTTTCCTCTCCCTGTTTGGTTTTTTGGTTGTTTTGCTCTTCCAATTGTTTTTTGCGTCCTGGACAATCTTTAGATTTTGCTTCTCTTTTAGTTTCCCTCTTTCCCTTTTCTTTCTTTTTTTGGTCCAAACTGAAATACAAAAGACAAATGGAAATCGAGGAATTTGGCTTGTCCCTGCTGTAATCCCTAACTCCTGAATTCAGATTCCTGGCCAGAGAGACCTGGGGGCAGGCCCCATGTTCATCGGCTCTGGTTAGACCAGCCCCGATGCCAGGCTGCTTATTTCTATTGCTTTATTTTGTTCTTTTCCCTCCCCTCCCTTGTTTTTTCTCTTTGATTTAGTTTCTTGGTCCCCTGAAAATCCATGGAAAACACCATCCCATGACATGCTATGCTCTGCTCACTGTCAGCTCCCTGGACAGGGCCCCTCAAGTTTGAGGAGGGGGCTGGGGGTGAGACCTCCAGTGGCAGCCAGTGGGGTGGGTTCCCAGGGGTGGGGGGCATGGCCTTGGGAGATGCGGAGCTGTCTGAGATCAGTCCAGACCTCATGCAAATCATCAGTTCACAGCAGTTTGGGGGCTGCCCCATGCTGGCTGCTGCGGGAAAGGTGCCGTCCCTTCCCTCACTTCTCAGCCTTGAGAGTTCCTGGTTCCATGTCCCCTACATTTTGCATGGCATGAATGGTCTTTTCCCCCAACCAGGGATAGCGTCCAGTTCCCCGCAACTGCTCTGCTGCTCTGACTAACACTGTGTTTCACACTGTCTTCCTTCCCCTCACCCCCTGCCCTCTCTGCCCACTGCCTGCCCCGCATGGCCTCTGACAGGGGCTGGTTTCCTTTCCTGTTGAGGGGAGTGAGAGGAGGAGGCCTGCAGGGGTGGGAAGGGGCAGCATTGGTTGTCCTTGTCACCCAGTTCCTCTGTTTGGGTTGGGCTCAGTCCTGGTGAGTGTTGGTGTGGGTGTCTGTGTAAATGCAGCTGGTGTGTGTTGGTGTGTGGGTGTGACTGTGTGTAAATGTTGGCGTGACATTTCGGGGTGTTAGTGGGAAGCTGTACTGTGTATGTGCGAGGCTCTGCTGGTGACTCTCCATGTGTGAGCTGGTGTGAGCTGGGGGCTGCGTGACTGTGTAGGTTTTTGAGCCTGGTGAGGACTCTGTGTGGAGGTGGACTGTGGGGACTGGCCCTTCAGTCGCGGTGCCATGGCAGGCAGGAACAGGGAAGGAGCTGGGGCTAGCTCTTTGCTCCTTGCCTTGCCTCAGAGTGTGTGCCCGTAGGCCTTGCTGCGTGCGATCCCCTGGGATTCCCTTGTGCCTGCCCAGTCCTGGCTCTGCAGCAGCAGCCGGTTAGTCATCGCCTATTAATAATGCAGAGTGATTGAGCACCAGGCTGGGGACCCTGCAGATGGACGTGTCTGCTCCTGTGGGGCTGGCGCTGCTTGGGGCAGCTGCCTGGCCTGCCCAGCCGCCCAGGTTTGCATGGCTGGCTGGTGAGGAGGGAAGCGTAACAGTTGTGGCTCCCAATCTGAGTGTCTCCCCAACTTCCCTAGGAGGCTGTACCTCTGAGGCTACATCTGGCTTTTCCTGACACTTATGCGGGTCCATGTTTTCCTGCACCCATATAGACTAGTGCCCATGGCCAAAGACATTCCGGCCCTCCCCAATTTAAGATCTCAGGTTACCACTCCCAGTGGTCTTGGTGTTCCAATGGGGCATACAGTGCCAGGTTTCTTGTTCCTCCAGCTGCTGCTTCTAGGAGTTAGCTGCTACCTGCCCAGCTTAGGCCAGGCCATTGAGTACCTGTCAGGAGTTGGCCATTTGGAACTTTCTTTATGGTGCTTCACTAGATAGCCAACCTGTGACTTTGGGGACAGAAGGGAGGCAAGATCAAGCCATGTGGTACACCCCAAGCCTCTGGGTAATACCATCCTAGAATTAGGACCCAGCAGACTTTCCATCTAGCCTCAATTTGGTTAAAAATTGACCACGTGGGTTGAGTCTACTAAAGCTCAGTTTCCTTATCTACCAAATGGGCTGATAGGGGTAATATACCTGCATTGCCTACTACATGGAATCAGTGTGAAGATCAAGTAGAGTAATAGAAGTGAAGACATTTGTACTCTGTAAAGGAAATTGTAGTGTTACTAAGCTTTATAAAATGTTAACTGATTGTCTCAGTGTTTCCAGGGCAGGGATGTTTTGTAAAGAAATGATTCTCTTCCATAGCAAACCCTGGAGAATACAACATCTCTGGCCCACTGGAGATCCTATTACTTACTATCTCTTCTTACGAATCAGTCCCAAAAGAACTGTATGAAACCCTAGAATGCTTCAGGAATTGGGCTGGAGAAGAGGAGGAAAGATGAATGACTTGATTAAATTGGTTAAGAAGCAACAACCAGCTAGGCACCTGTAATCCCAGCTACTTGAGGCTGAGGTGGTTAAGTTGGTTAAGAAGGAAACAATCTGCTGGGTGTGGTGGCTCACTCCTGTAATCCCAGCATTTTGGGAGGCTGAGGCGGGTGGATCACCTGAGTCCAGGAGTTCAAGGCCAGCCTGGCTAACATGGTGAAACCCTGTCTCTACTAAAAATACAAAAAAATAGCCGGGTGTGGTGATGGGCATCTGTAATCTCAGCTACTCAGAAGGCTAAGGCAGAAGAATTACTTGAGCCTGGGAGGCCAAGGTTGCAGTGAACCGAGATCGCGCTACTGCACTCCAGCCTGGGCAACAGGAGTAAAACTCCATCTCCAAAACAAAACAAAACAGAACAAAACAAAACACAAAACAAAAAGAAGAAGCCAACAACCAGCTATGAACCTGTAATCTCAGCTACTCAAGGCTGAGATGGGAAGATTGCATGAGCCCAGGAGTTCAAGACTAGCCTGGATGACATAGCAAGACCCCCCTCCCCTCTTTTTTTTTTTTTTTGGAGATAGAGTCTGGCTCTGTTGCCTAGGCTGGAGTGAAGTGACATGATCTCGGCTCACTGCAACCTCTGCCTCCTGGGTTCAAGCAATTCTCATGCCTCAGCCTCCTGAGTAGCTTGGACTACAGGTGCACTCCACCACACCTGGCTAAGTTTTTGTATTTTTAGTAGAGACAGGATTTCACCGTGTTGCCCAGGCTGGTCTCGAATTCCTGAGCTCAGGCATTCCACCCACCTCGGCTTCCCAAAGTGTTAGGATACAGGCATGAGCCATTGTGCCCCAGCAAGACACCATCTCTAAAACAAACAAACAAACAAACAAACAAGACCCTATCTCTAAAACACACACACACACACACACACGCACACACACACACACACAAAAACAAACAAACAAACAAACAAAAGTAAACAATACTGTCTTGTTTCAGCCCTGAAAAGGAAAGTATCTGCTAAATTCTGAGTCTCTAAAGTCCGCACTTTCCTGCATGAGCAATACTGACTGGTAAACAGATCTAGTTGCCTTTTGGTAGCCTCACAGACCTTCATAAACCTGTACTAGGAATCAGCTCTTTCCGGCCAAGACCAGAGTCTGAAGCCTTGTAACAGGGTTCGATGTGTTCTGATTCCCAAGGCATCCCCCAGACAGGTTTTGGTTAGTTTCCAGTTTATTTTTACTAACTCATTTATATGGACTCTTTTCATGTTGTTTGAGCACTTCTTCTTCGGGGAGAGGGTGGATGTAAAGCAAAAAGGCCAACCTTGAGAAGGTTGAGAAGTTTGGATTAGGTGTGATCAGGCTGATGGAGTTTGCTTGTAAAAATAATGATAGTTCTTTGTATACACACTGGGAGTCTTTGAATAGCTTTCCCCTTTCGAATATCATTTAAACTTGATAAATGCCTGGGTTGCACGCAGCAGGCAGAGACTGTTCCCAGTTAACAGATGGGGAAAGCTGAAGCCCAGAGAAAGCACCTGGTCTAGGGTCACATAGCCAGATATGGAGGACTTTCACTTCAGTTTTCTCATTTGGTGCTCAGTGTAAGCCTGGAAGAAATGGGAGCCGCAGAAGTTGTTAAACTCCTCTCACAGATGAGAGTCAGAGGTAAAATGGGATTGTTTTGGAAAAGGATAAAGGCTGAATGAGAGCCCAGGATTTCTGACCTGATATCTTTCCTCTCTATTCCCAAACTATCAAATCCAGACCTCAGGATTCACGACAGGGCTGTGCCTGCCGATTCAGTCCATCTTCATGGTGTATCTTTCCAGCCCGAGTCTCTGGTTAGTTTCTGCCCTCTCATTGAACAGGTAGCTAACCCAAACCCTTAGCAGGACTTGCAGTACCTCACTCAGCCTGGAGACCCTTTCTTCCCCTTTGTCTTTGTCTCTTATTTCCACCCACTCAATCCTAAGGGGATGCCAGGACCTTTCCCCTAGACTAGTTGTTCTTAACCACCTTTGGCTCTTGGATACCTTTGAGAATTTGATGACAGCAATGGACTCTCACAGGAAAAAAGCCCACAGAGCCAGTTTTGCACACAATATCAAGGGACTTGGAATCTCCCTAGCTCAGTCAGCTTGCCCACAAGTTAAAAATACCTGCCCTCCGTCTTGTTCTCCCCAGAATAAGTCCCACTCCCAAGGAGGTCAGTGACCCTGTGACCATCACAGGCAACTGAGAAAGGCTCCAGAAGATGGCAGAAGGATACTTCCCCTCTTCCTCAGCCTTTCTTCCTCAGGCATGGTGGGCATGAAGTGCCCACCAATGTGGAGTTATTTATGGCCAGGGCCTAGTTTCATATCCTGCACAGCCTGCCACAGGGGAGGTGCGTGGAGCAGAAAGAGAAGTGGGGTCAGCAGGGAGGGCTGAGAGCCCACCCAAGTCACAGGCTGCCCCTTGTGGCCACCTGCATCCAGCCTCCCTGCTCCTGGGGAGCACGGTGGGGGCTGGGCCGTGGGCTCCTGCTGCCTCTGCACCCTCTCCCTTCTCCTCTGGCTGGACACAACTCTTCCAGGGCAGAAGCTCTGGCTCATTCCCCTTGGCCAGTTCAGTACCCACTTGGCTTGCTTGTCTGTGTTGAGCGGGTTGGCATGGGTTGGGTGCAGACACTCTGCTATGTCTCAGTGATGCTGTTTGGAAGGAGACAGCTGGAACGTCTCACTGCCCTGGGTAGGATGTGGTATGTACGCAGGTGTGTCTGGGGATTGGTGATTGGTGGCGAATGGGTGGTGGAATGAGTCTTGGGTCGCCTGCTTATGAGGAAGGTAGAGTCAAATGTCTTTTCTCTTTCTTTTTCAACCCTTAAAGTGTCTCTGTCCTAGTGGTCACTCCTCTCTTTTCCCCTCATCATCGGAAGGAAGCTCTCCCTACCTGCGCCCCACAGCTCTGTCGCCTCCATCTCTGATCCTCCCAATGCCCCTGCCCTGCACGCCTTCTTACCTGGCTGCCTTTCTCTGGCCTGTCCTGCTGGGCCTAGCCCTTACCCTGCTCCTCTAACCTGCATGTGTCCAGCTGCAGTGGCTGTTCTGTGTCACACGACCCCCTCCTTTCCCTCCTCCCCCACCGGCCCCACCCCTTCCAGAAGATGCGTGGGGGGGGTTGGGGGGCAGGGGCATCATGAACCCCTGGGGTGGAGGGGGACCGGGGGAATTATTCCCCTGTTTCCTGCTTTTACTAACGAACCTGCCATTTTTGTGTCTGGACTTTGATTTGTCTGAGGGAACAGTCGGGTTTTACTAATCTAAGTCATCTCCCTCCTTGCCTTCCCCAGAGACCTTCCTCCATTCCCTCTACCTTTGGCTTCCTTTCCACCCAGAACCCATCCCCACTTTCTCCCTCTACTCCCCACCTCTGGCTGATCCCCTTCCTCAGGGCACTTCCTTATATTGTCCTTCCTCCTGCTACCCCACCCCCAGGCCCAGCCCTGGGCCATAAGAGGGTGATTAAGGCAGCCCTTTCCCAGTAGGGAGCACATGGGAGTGATCTGCAAAAAGCCCAGGGGGCAAGGTGAGATTGTGCCCAGTCAGGAGGGAAACTGAGGAGGGTGTTTCCTCCTCTCTACCCTACACTGTCACCTCGTCTAAGTCTGAGAGGGCAAAGGGAGGGTGACTTTGGCAAATGGAGTGGGATAGAGAGAGCCCATAGGGTGAGGGAGATGGCCAGTGGCTGGTGCCCTGGCTTCTGAGGTCAGGGAGGGAGGACACAGCTGAGGGGCTCAGGTGGGCTGGAGGCCAAAAGAGGAGATTCTCTTCCTGGGGAGCTTTGGGACCAGAAGAGCCCTTTCCCTGCACTGAAGCAGGAGTGCACTTGAGTTTCTGTCACCAAAGTCACAGGCTCCCTAGGTGTTAGGTTCATAGATGGAGATGCCGGCTTTGTGGCCCTGGGTCATAAGATGATCTTTAATGGCTATGTGCTGTATATCCTGGATTATGTTCAGATTAGTGGGGTTACAGGGACATGTCAGGCTGGTGCCTACCTGTCAGGAGCTGACCAGTTGGGGTGACCAGACTTAGGCACAGGAAGTAATCAGCAGCCCAGTTCCTGGTCTCTCAGTGCAGCATCAGGGAGAGTGGAGGTGGAGGGCTGGATGGAGTTGAATTTGTCCCAGGGAGGCCCGTTCAGCCTATTACCCACTCCCTGTCTTATCCCTGACCTTTCATCCCAGTTCCTTCTTCCCTTTCTCCAGCCCCTCTCTGCCAGGTCTAATCTTGTTTGCATGTTTTTGTGACTAATACTTTGACCCTTCCCTTTTCTACCCAGACCCCTACTTCCCAGCCTTAGGGTGGGGTGGAGGGAAGAAGAAATAAATGGTAATGACCGGCCCTCCCTTCAAATAAGATTCAAAAGCTTTCAGACTGCCCCTTTCCACAAAGACACCCTCTTACCTTCTGCTCTTGAACCTAGTTACCCCAGCACAAGGTTTGATGGTTCCCAGGAGGTGGAAAGTGGGGCTCAGTTCTACCCTATTCACTGCAAGGCTCCAGCCAAGCACGGGGGGATTTGGGGGTCCTGGGAGGGCAGGAAGCTCCCTTACCCCAGTTCTGCTCATGTCCCTTTGGAGTTCCTCCCCTCACCCACTGAGACTATGGACCCCTGGAGACCAGTCGCTGGAAGATGGCTGGTGGCATGTGCATATAGACTGGTGTGGGTGAGGAGGGCATAGGATGTGACTGGAAGGCCCCAATCTCTAGACTGTTCCTGAAAGAGGGTACTGAGGCACCTCTTTCAGTGCAGCATCAGGGAGAGTGGAGGTGGAGGGCTGGATGGAGTTGAATTTGTCCCAGGGAGGCCCGTTCAGCCTATTACCCACTCCCTGTCTTATCCCTGACCTTTCATCCCGGTTCCTTCTTCCCTTTCTCCAGCCCCTCTCTGCCAGGGGAATGAGAAATGGGGTGAGCTGTGGCCTTTGGAAACACAGTGTTGGGCTAACCCTGAGCCAGCTTCCTATTGACCCTGCAGAGCTCTGCCCTCTTTCCCAGCTGACCTTCCCAAACCACTGCCTTCCTAGAGTAGGGCTCATGGTCTCATAGCCCTTGGCCCTTCTCCCACAACCTTTCTGGGTGTCTTGAACCCTTGTGGGCTGCTTGTAGAGTTAGATTTTTTGGAGACTAGGTGGACATTTGCCTGGGGAGACTGGGGGAGTCAGAGAGTTTCCTGTCCTTGTCACGCTCTGCCCTGCCCCACCTAAGATCACTTCGGCATTCTCCAGGCCACCGCTGAGCCCCCCTGCCTCCTGGAACACCCAGTACTGCCCCATTCCCACTCATCCTGCTTTCTTACTGAACTTTCAGCCCAGGGGCAAGGTATTCATGAGGTTAGCCCTATTCCCCTCTGTTCCCTAAGCTGGCCCTGACTCCCTGGAGTAACTCTGGTGGTGTCTGTAGACAAGGCAATTAGATAGGAAGAAGGAAGAGTGGACTAATGTAGCTAAAGAGCTCCCTCTCCTTTGGAGGCAAGAGAGTGACCCGAATATAAGGAGATCTGAGGAGCCAAGAGACAGACTCAGGAAAGGGCTAGAAGTACAAACCCGGAGACTGGGCGGCAGGGGTGGAAATCAGCCCCGATGGGCAACCCCAGAAAGTTTCAAGACTTTCTGGGAATATCTGAGTTCCTGGTCCTCACACTGCTATCTTCCATCTCCCTACTGGGTCCAGACTGAAAGGCTTCCCAGCACCCAGCGGAGAGGGCTGCAGGTGAGTCTAAGCCACCAAGGTCTGGGGAACACCATTCTCTGGCACACTTTTGAAAGAAGTTCTGGAGTCATGTGTGTGTCCAGAGAGTACCTTCAGGAGAAGAAAAGTGAGGATGCCATCTGCACCCATCCTGTGCCCCAGAATGGGGGATCCATCCTGGAGCCCACATTCTTGTTCAGAGTGCCTTCCAGGAACAACTTCTTGGGGGACCTCATGGGGAGCTCTCCAAGTACCCTTCAGGCTCTTGCCTGCTGAGCTGGGGGCAAGAGGGCAGGTCTTAGCCCACCCTGAAACCATCAAATCTTGTGCTGCCTCCTTTTCCTCATTCCTTCTCTCCCCCCACTGTTCCTTCTCCAAGACAAGCAGACATAAAAATGGGGGTCCCCCTCCCCTGCTGCCCTCTGGCCCCTCCTTTGCCCAGCCATAGCTCTTCCTAGGGATTTGATGTTGGTTGTCTCCTGTCTTTCTCCCTCCCTCCTGGGCTGGGCAGGTGACCATCTCGGTGGACGGGATCCTGACCACCACAGGCTACACGCAGGAGGATTACACCATGCTGGGCTCTGATGACTTCTTCTACATTGGGGGCAGCCCCAACACAGCTGACCTGCCGGGCTCACCCGTCAGCAACAACTTCATGGGCTGCCTCAAGGACGTGAGTAGGGCTAGGGAGGGGCTGTAGGCCGTTCAGGAGCCCTTTGGCTCCTGTCTTCAGTGTCACTTAGTCTGACCCGGCTAGGTGTCTGGGTCCTCTGTTCCTTCCAAGTCCATGGTGGGAGACACCCCCTCTTTAAAACCTAAGGCCCACTGACTCTATCAAGAGGCTTCTCTCCTCTCATTTCCTTGAGCCTTAGAAACTCCCATCCTTATAGAGGCCCCTCAAAGGCAGCTGTGAAACAGAGGAAAGAATGCTGGGTGTGAAGACTAAAGACCTTTGCTTGAGTCCCAGCTCTTCCACTTATTGGTTCTGTGACTGTGGTCAAGTCACTTGACTGTCTAATGCTGAGTTTCCTCCTGTGTAGATGGGTAGTCAGTGCCTACTTCATAAGGTTGTGAGGCGCACATGAGAGTGTAAGTGAACGTGCTTCATCAAGTAGAAAATGGCTACCACACGTCAGTGGCCTTGTCATTATTATGAATTGCAATTTAGTGGGCACTGAGAGCCCACAGGGCAAGTTACCATGCTCCTGCTGGGCCAGAAGACAGGACAGGACGGGCAAGGGAGGTGCTTGTTCACAGCCTCTGTGCCTGAAGCTCTGGAACAGAGGCCTAAGGGGAGTGGTCTGGTGGAACTGAGCAGGGGCTACAGGGGTGGGTGACTGGGTCCCCTGGTGCTCGCTGCTGGGTGGGAGTGACCAGGCCCTAAGCTGCTTTCTGATTCTTTATACCTGACGCCGCCCCTCCCTGCAGGTGGTCTATAAGAACAATGACTTCAAACTGGAACTATCCCGCCTGGCAAAGGAAGGGGACCCCAAGATGAAGCTGCAGGGGGACTTGTCATTCCGCTGTGAGGATGTGGCTGCCCTGGACCCTGTGACCTTTGAGAGTCCCGAGGCCTTTGTGGCGCTGCCCCGCTGGAGCGCTAAGCGCACTGGCTCCATCTCTCTAGACTTCCGCACCACTGAGCCCAATGGGCTGCTGCTCTTCAGCCAGGGCCGGCAGGCTGGGGGTGGAGCTGGCAGCCACAGCTCTGCTCAGCGGGCCGACTACTTTGCCATGGAGCTTTTGGACGGCCACCTCTATCTTCTGCTGGACATGGGATCTGGGGGCATCAAGCTGCGGGCATCCAGCCGCAAGGTCAATGATGGCGAGTGGTGTCACGTGGACTTCCAGAGGGACGGGCGAAAAGGTCAGGAGGCCTCTGGACCCTTCCCCTTCCGTGGGTCACCCCTTTCCATCTGCCCTGACATGCTCTCCGTCTCTCTTCAGCGGGTCTCTTCTACACCGTTTCCTATACTCTTCCCTGCCACCTCTCCTCCACTCCTCCTCATGTCTTCCCAATTGTCCTTTCTGGACATTTGCAGAAAGAGCACACCATTTGGTGTCAGTCAGACCTGGATCACACCTCAGCTCCCCTACTTGCTGCAAGTGAGACTCCATTTCCTTATCTGTAGAAGGAATAATCCCACAAGGGCCATCAAGAGGAGAAAATAAGAGCACACCTGTAGAAGGATTAGTACAGTGGCCAACATAGAGTAGATACCCCATTCTCCTTTAAGAATATATCTTCCGGCCGGGCGCGATGCCTCTCGCCTGTAATCCCAGCACTTTGGGAGGCCAAAGTGGGCAGATCGTGAGGTCAGGAGATCGAGACCATCCTGGCTAACATGGCAAAACCCCATCTCTACTAAAATTACAAAATATTAGCCGGGTGTGGTGGTGGGCACCTGTAGTCCCAGCTACTCGGAGGCTGACGCAGAAGAATGGCGTGAACCCGGGAGGCAGAGCTTGCAGTGAGCCTAGATCACACCATTGCACTCTAGCCTGGGTGACAGACTCTGTCTCAAAAAAAAAAAAAAAAAAAAGAATATATCTTCCCAGCCATGCCTCCCTTCTGTCTAGAGCCATTCAACTTAAAAAAAAAAAAAAAATTAACTCACTAGGCTAGGCGCTGTGGCTCATGCCTGTAATCCTAGCACTTTGGGAGGCCGAGGTGGGTGGACCATTTGAGGTCAGGAGTTCGAGACTACCCTGGCCAACGTGGTGAAACCCCGTCTCTACTAAAAATACAAAAATTAGCCGGGCATGGTGGTGCACTCCTGTAGTCACAGCTAATTGGGAGGCTGAGGCAGGAGAATCGCTTGAACCTGGGAGGCGGAGGTTGCAGTGAGCCAAAATCCTGCCATTGCACTCCAGCCTGGGCGACAGAGGAAGACTGTCAAAAAAAAAAAAAAAAAAAAAAAAGAAAAAAAAAATTTGCTCACTCAGCAGTTACTGAGCACCCACTGTGTGCCAGATGCTGTCCAAGGTTCTGGAGATATGGACAGCAGGGAAACTAAAAAGACTATCTTTGCTGTCACAGACCCCCTGTTCTGGTGTGGGGTGGGAGAACATGGAGTGAAAAAGACAGTAAATAGCCCCACACCCCCACCTAGCAGTGAGGGCTCTAGAACAATAAAGTGTCAGGGCAGAGAGTCCTGGCGTCAAGCAGATGCCTGTTCTTGAATCTTCTGTTGCTTCTAACCACTGTCTTCTTCACCCTTCATTTCAGTCTTTTGCATCCTCTTCCTGTTTTCTGTCTGCTAATTCTCTCTCCTTTACTCTTCTCCATCTTGTTAAACATGAGAGAATTATCCAAGAAAGGGAAATTGATATAAATGAGAACTGACACATTATCCTATTTAAGCACTTATCAACGCTCAGCTAAATATATATATATATTTTTATACGGAGTCTTGCTGTATTGCCCAGGCTGAAGTGCTGTGGTGTGTGATCTCAGCTCACTGCAACCTTCACCTCCCGGGTTCAAGCGATTCTCCTGCCTCAGCCTCCTGAGTAGCTGGGACTATAGGCACCTGCCACCACGCCCGGCTAATTTT
Organism: Macaca mulatta; assembly: GCF_049350105.2. NCBI lineage: Eukaryota > Metazoa > Chordata > Mammalia > Primates > Cercopithecidae > Macaca > Macaca mulatta. The sequence goes on from NC_133419.1 coordinate 9,734,482, forward strand.
TTGTATTTTTAGTAGAAACAGGATTTCACCGTCTTAGCCAGGATGGTCTTGATCTCCTGTCCTGGTGATCTGCCTGCCTCAGCCTCCCAAAGTGCTGGGATTACAGGCATGAGCCACAGCACCCGGCCAACATTAGCTAAATTTTTGTGCTCCTCCGCCTGTCACTGAGCTGGGCCTGTGAGTTTGGGTGGAGTGACCATTCCTCCCTGTGCAGGAAGGAGGGGCCCCTGTGGCTCCCGGAGAATGACAGCTTCTCATGGGCTTGCTATTTCTTTCGCTTCCGTCCTTGAAGTGTTGCTTCCCCTGGGCTTCACATTAAATGGTTTCATCCCCGGGTTGTGTCTCAGGACAGCACCAGGAATTCTTCCCAGAGCTCTCTGTGCCCCAGGGTTTCCACCAGGTGGTCAGTAACACTCTAGGTTGGAAGTCTGCCCAAACCTTGCAGGGCACTGCAGGGCTTCCACTTCTCTGTGCTTTTAGGAAGTACTCCTGTTAGCTCACACCAATCTCTGGAGCCAGAGTCTGGACCAGGTCTGGCCGGTGCTTGGATTCCTGTCTTGACCAATTCTGGACATTTCTGACGACCCATTTCTTTTCTTTTTCTTTTTCTTTTTTTGAGATGAAGTCTCACTCTGTTGCCCAGGCTGGAGTGCAGTGGTGTGATCTCAGCTCACTGCAACCTCTGCCTCCCGAGTTCAAGTGATTCTCCTGCCTCAGCCTCCCAAGTAGCTGGGATTGTAGGCACATGCCACCACGCCTGGCTAATTTTTGTATTTTTGTTGGAGACAGGGTTTCACCATGTTGGCCAGGCTGGTCTTGAACTTCTGACCTTGTGATTCACCTGCCTCAGCCTCCCAAAGTGCTGGGATTACAGCGTGAGCCACCGTGCCTGGCCTCTGATGATCCATTTCATATGTGTACACAAACACAGACTTGGGGCAGCTATTCCGAGAAAACTATCTTAGATCTTTTCCATTTTTTTTCTATTTTTGTTTTTGCAATTGTGGTAAATGATACATAACAAAATTTACCACCCTTTCCTGCACATCACGTGGGACAGAGAAAAAAATGAAAAAACAGCAAAAAAAAATTTACCATCGTAACCTTTTTTTTTTTTTTGAGATGGAGTTTCGCTCTTTTTGCCTAGGCTGGAGTGCAATGGTGCGATCTCGGCTCACTGCAACCTCTGTCTCCTGGGTTCAAGTGATTTTCCTGCCTCAGCTTCCCAGGTAGCTGAGATTATAGGCGTGTGTCACCATGCCCAGCTAATTTTGTGTGTCTGTGTGTGTGTATATATATATATATGTATATATATATATATAATTTTTTTTTAAAAATAGAGATGGGGTTTCACCATGTTGATCAGGCTGGTCTTGAACTCCTGACCTCAAGTGATACATTTGCCTTAGTCTCCCAAAGTGCTGGGATTACAGGTGTGAGCCTCCGTGCCCAGCCCATCGTAACCATTTTTAACTATGCAGTTTAGTGGTGTTAAGTACATGCATATTGTTGTGTAAATATCACTGGTAACTATCATTTATCTCCAGAACTTTTCTAATCTTCCCAAACTGAAACTCTGGCCCAATAAACACTAACTCCCCATTCCCTCTCCTCTTAGCCGTTGGCACTCACCATTCTACTTTCTGTGTAAGAATCTGGCCACTCTTGGTACCTCCGTTAAGTGGAATCATATAACATTTGTCCCTTTGTATGTGGCTTTATTTCATTTTGCATAATGTCTTCTAGGTTCGTTCATGTGGTAGCATGTGTCAGGATGTCCTTCCTTTTTAGGGCTCAATAATATTCCATTGCCTGGATATACACTTTGCGTTTATCCATCCATCTGTTGATGGATGCTTGGGTTGTTCTTTTCCATGTATTGAGTGATCTTGGTGCAGAGGCCTGTACTCACTAGAGTTTCCTCTTGTTGACCCTCCATTATACACCACTTCCCCATCTCTTTCCTTCTCTGTCTCTTCCTTTTCCAACATTTGGTTCATTTGTAGAGAGTCTGGTTGGGTCATGTAGAGCCCAGGAGACCCTGCAGTGGGTGGGCAGAACAGGCATGGGGGACTCTGGCTATAAATAGAGGTGTGGGTGGTCAGGCAGGCCATGTTTAGTGGCCTGTTAGGGGAGTGGGCCCCCAGCCCTGGGAAGTGGGTTTAGAGTCAGGACCTTGGGTCATCTGGCACCTTGTATGGAAAGAATAGCTAGAGACCATGTTACTAAAAGGGGGCACAGCTCTGGTTCAGGTAAGGTGTTTTTTTTGTTTGTTTGTTTTTGCTTTTTCTTGAGTCAGAGTTTTGCTCTTGTCGCCCAGGCTGCCAGGCTGGAGTGTAGTGACATGATCTCAGCTCACTGCAACCTCCGCCTCCCGGGTTCAAGTGATTCTCTTGCCTCAGCCTCTTGAGTAGCTGGGATTACAGGTGCCCACCATGCCCGGCTAAATTTTGTATTTTTAGTAGAGATGGGGTTTCACCATGTTGCCAGGCTGGTCTTGAACTCCTGACCTCAGGTGATCCGCCTGCCTCGGCCTCCCAAAGTGCTAGGATTACAGGTGTGAGCCGCTGCGCCCGGCCTCAGGTGAGGTTTTGAGCAAAGAAGAAGAACATGCCCTGAATGAGGGCATGTGTCTGTAGAGGAGGTCCCTGTTCTTCCCTCTTGGTTTCCCACCCTATGCTCACACCGATTCTCCTCCCAAAGCTCCCTGCCAAATTCAGGTCTCATGCAGACCCAAACCCTCCTAACCTGTCTTTAATCCCATGAAGTTAGGCAGTCTTTTTTTTTTTTTTTCTAACTAAGATGACTGCAATGGGGTCTTGCAGTGAGGAGAGAGATTGAACTCAACTCCCACCCCAACCCCTTTTAAACAGTTCTTCCAAACTTGGAAAAGGACAGAAGAAGGAATTAAAAAATACAAGTAGAGGCCGGGCGCGGTGGCTCAAGCCTGTAATCCCAGCACTTTGGGAGGCCGAGACGGGCGGATCACGAGGTCAGGAGATCGAGACCATCCTGGCTAACACGGTGAAACCCCGTCTCTATTAAGAAATACAAAAAACTAGCCGGGCGAGGTGGCGGGCGCCTGTAGTCCCAGCTACTCGGGAGGCTGAGGCCGGAGAATGGCGTGAACCTGGGAGGCGGAGCTTGCAGTGAGCTGAGATCCGGCCACTGCACTCCAGCCTGGGTGACAGAGCGAGACTCTGTCTCAAAAAAAAAAAAAAAAAAAAAAAAATACAAGTAGAATAAAATTTCTAATGTAGAGGTTTCTGCAGCTTAAGGTCTCAGTAAAGGCTCTGGAACTCCCACCTGATCCCAAGTCTTTTTTCTAAGATAATCACCTAGTACTACTACTACTACTACTACTACTACTACTACTACTACTACTACTACTTCTTCTTCTTCTTTCTTCTTTCTTCTTTTTTGAGATGGAGTCTCGCTCTGTCTCCTAGGCTGGAGTGCAGTGGCATGATCTCGGCTCACTGCAGCCTCTGCCTCCCGGGTTCAAGTGATTCTCCTGCCTCAGTCTCCCGAGTAGCTTGGACTACAGGTTTGCACCACCATGCCCGGCTAATTTTTTTTTTTTTTTTTTTTCAGTAGAGATGGAGTTTCACCATGTTGGCCAGGCTGGTCTTGAACTCCTGACCTCAAGTGATCCATCCGCCTCGACCTCCCAAAGTGCTGGGATTACAGGCGTGAACCACCATACCCGGCCAAGCACCCTCTATTTCTGAAGAACTCTTCTACCTAAAAATTCTGTGCCTGCCTCCTTTCTCCTCACTGCTGTCCTGCCCCACAGGCCCTGGAGCCAATCTGCTCGTGTGCCTTGCTGGCTGCAGAGTGGGCTCTTGTCTGAGGGGTGGAGAGTACAGGCTCTGAGTTCTTGCTGCTGGGACCGTACTTTGGCTGTGTTCCTTCCCCACTGTGGCGCTTTGGCACTGTTCCCCAGTCTCTGCAAGCCTCATCTACCATTTCAAAATGGGATCATAAAGGACCAATTTCGTAGAGTTATTATGAGACTTAAGTGATATAATATATTTAAAGTGCTAGGTGCCTGGCATCTAGTCATAAAAGCTCAATAAATGTTTGTTGGGGGAAAAAACTCCCTTGGATTAAAGATCTTTCAGCCCCTTCTGTTCCTTAAGGTTCTCTGCTTCCGGTTCCCAGTCTAAGAAACTAGCTGGCAGGAATGACCCAGTGAATGATCCAACCCTTTCTGAGCTCAAGATTTGGGCATGCTCACTTCCTGCATATCTTCTGAGGACTCACTGAGGTGGGGAGGAGGGTATGGACGGAGGCCCACAGCATTCTGCAGCTGGGCTGGGGCTGCATCACAGGAGCCTCTGAGCCTGGGGGCCTTTGTTAAGCAGTTTTTGCAGTGAGTGAGGCTGAGCTTCCAGCCCAGGACTGCTGCTCATCCTCCTGAGCCTGCTGCAGGGCACAAAGTGGAGGGGCCCATACTTGGTGGGGGCCTCCTTGGCAGAGTCAGGATGTCCCTTTCTGTCCTGTGGCTTTTCTCCATCCTGCCTTCCCTTGATTCCCAGGCTCCATCTCAGTGAATAGTCGCAGCACACCATTCTTGGCAACTGGGGACAGCGAGATTCTGGACCTGGAGAGTGAGCTGTACCTGGGCGGTCTCCCTGAGGGGGGCCGGGTGGACCTGCCCCTACCCCCAGAGGTGTGGACAGCAGCACTCCGGGCAGGCTACGTGGGCTGTGTGCGGGACCTCTTCATAGATGGGCGTAGCCGAGACCTCCGGGGCCTGGCCGAGGCTCAGGGGGCTGTGGGCGTCGCCCCCTTCTGCTCCCGGGAGACGCTGAAGCAGTGTGCATCTGCCCCCTGTCGCAATGGGGGCATCTGTCGAGAAGGCTGGAACCGCTTCGTCTGTGACTGCATTGGGACCGGCTTTCTTGGGCGGGTCTGTGAGAGAGGTGAGGCTGGTCTTCATCCTGGGTGTCCCTGCTTCCCATCCCTGTGCTCCTTCTCAGGGTAACTCCTACTTTCCATCCCTGTGCCACCTCCTCCTAGGATATCCTCTCATAGACCTGCCTTAGGCTTGTCACCCTTGTAATGATTCTCTGGTCTTTTCCCTCCCCTGGCCTCTGCCTGTTTTCCCCTTCCCTCTTCCCCGACTCCTGTGGGGCAGAGGCCACGGTCCTGAGCTACGATGGCTCCATGTACATGAAGATCATGCTGCCTAACGCCATGCACACGGAGGCAGAAGATGTGTCCCTGCGTTTCATGTCCCAGCGGGCCTACGGACTCATGATGGCCACCACTTCCAGGGAGTCTGCCGACACCCTGCGCCTGGAGCTGGATGGGGGGCAGATGAAGCTCACTGTCAACCTCGGTAACCATCCTGCCCTGTGCTTCCTGACCCCTCACCTGGCCTTGTCTCTGACCCACACCTGCCTCTGTCTGGAGAAGCTGGAGGTGGCACCAGCAAGAGGTGCCCTCAGCAGAGTTTGGGGGTGGGGAGGTGCCAGCTTGGGTCAGAGACCCTGAGAGCTCTGTCCCTGGTGAGGATGCACAGTGTAGGGTGATGACTCCATGCTCGATGACACTGTGAAGGGCAAGACTCAGAGTGTCTGGGGTATGCTAATTGTCCTCCTAGGTCACTCATGTGGATCTTGGCAGCATCTGTCCTGCACACACATGGATGACACAGCTCATTTTGGTCAGTGGCGCATCCACTTACTCATTCATTGGTTCATTCATTTGAGAAGCACTTGCTGATGCCTACTGGATGCTAAGCCTGAGCTCAGTGTGGTAGCAGATACAGAGATGAGGAAGGCCTGGTCTCTGCACGCAGCTGCCCCCCACTGCTCTGCTCAGTCTAAACAGCAGTCTGTGTGTTGGCGTGTGGAGGCGCATATGTGTACACTGGACACACAGACGTGCATCTTCCCCTTTCTAGTGCCATGGGCTCTCACATTTGAGCCTCATGGCTGTCCTGTGAAGATACTAGATCACCAAACAAGCATTACTGTCCCTGTTTTATAGATTATGAAATTCATATATTGACTTGTTCAACATTACAAAGCTAGTGAAGGCAGAGGGAGGATCCAGGACTCAACCTGGGTCATTTGCCTTAAAGTTCAGTGCTTTTCCCATTGCCTCGGACAGGGCTGCTGACCCTCCCCCTCAGGCCACTCATGCTGACTCGTGTCTCCACCCATGCCTAGGATTGAGAGCAGGCCTTGACTCCACTTCACCTGGCAGTCCCTGGGGTGTCCATGAGGGCCAGACCATGAGCCTGTTAGGTTCTCCTCATGGGCTTCAGCTCTCCTAGTCGGGGCAAAAAGAAAACAGCAGGTTCACTCATTCAGCTATTTATGGGACACCATATAAATGCTAGGTATGTTTCAAGCCAGGGGCTACAGCAGTTAATAAGCAGTCCCCACCCTTTTGGAGCTTTCAGAACAGGGGAACCCTGGAAATGGGAGGTCCTAAGCTGTTCAGGCTGAGGTCAAATCTGTCCATTTCAGACTGGCCTCTAGAAGCTTATAAAGGTGTAGCACCTGCCATATTGGAAGTTTGCAGGCCATAACATAGGGTCACCTGTTATGTCCTGGACCTAGAGGGGAAGTAGGGCTCTTCTGAGCAGGTTAGAATACACGACTGGAGAGAATACAGAGCTTTGACCTTTTTTTTTTTTTTTTTTTTTGAGACAGAGTTTTACTCTTTTGCCCAGGTTGGAGTGCAGTGGCATGATCTGGGCTCATTGCAATCTCTGCTCCTGGGTTCAAGTGATTCTCTGCCTCAACCTCCCAAGTAGCTGAGATTACAGGTGCCTGCCACCACGCCTGGCTAATTTTTGTATTTTTAGTAGAGATGGGGTTTCACCATCTTGGCCAGGCTGGTCTTGAACTCCTGGCCTCGTGATCCACCCACCTTGGCCTCCCAAAGTGCTGGGGTTACAGGTGTGAGCCACTGTGCTCGGCCGAACTTTGAACTTTTAAATACTTATCTGGAGTCTCATCCTAACATCGGTCTCCAAGGCATTTGTGGGACAGACTGTGGCCTTTGGGGGACCCATTGCCTTGTAAATATATTTATACTATGTTCTTTCCTTTTCCCCTTTTGGCCACCTGGCCTTTGTATTCCTAGGACAAAGATTTGCTGAGAGAGATGGGGACTGGAGGTGGGGAGATGTGCAGGTGGCCAGGGCCTCAGAGTTGTTTGAAGGGTTCCCCTCAGCTCTGTTTCTAACCACAATCACAGCCTGTAGAGCAGGTGGTGTGCAGCAGCTCTGCAGGGGAAAGCAGGCTGGGAGACACTCTAGTCAAGAGGATGGCCCCAGCCAAGAACCCTATAAGTGGCTCTATACTTCCAAGTCTGCCCAGATCTGTGTATCTAGTGTGAGTTCCCCCCCCCCACTTTGCCTAGGCATGTGCGTGTTGTCTGCATCTAAGCACATGTCTCTGTGCTTGCTGGGGACACAGCAGGAAAAATCTGGGGCCTTAGATTTGCAGGGAAGGCAGATGCATTTTGCTTATTTGGACTGTCTTAGGCCCCTGGGAAGAAGCTTGTGTCTTTTAAGATTAGACAGGAAACAATGTCTTTGGTCAGGAAAACCTATCCTGTGGGCCCTTGGGACCCACCCTCTCCTCTCCATGGGTGCACTTTTCTCTCTGTGCCACATAAGTGCTCAGAAGTCAGAGAACAAGGTGGCCTCTTGGAAGACACATCATGTTAAGAATAGGCTTCCCAGACTGACAGATAACAGGACTGTCCTCCCACCCATTTCTTACCCCTGGCTGTGCCCCTGCCCCCGTCTGACATGTATGAGCTGAGATGCCATCTCTAGCATGGCTCCTGACAATCCACGACCAAAAGCTTGGTGCAAACGCATCTGTCTATAGATTCCTCCTGTGTAGGCACTGTGGACATGCAGGTGGTCCCTACCCAGCCACCGAGCCTTGGGTTGGGATGGGAAGAGTTCTGGGCTCAGGGCCAGAAGACTTGGAGCCTAACCTTGGTATCTTTTACTGTTGAGTAAGTCATTTCCCATCTCTGAGTCTCTCTCTCTCTCTCTTTTTAATCTTTAAAATGGAGATAAGAATCTTCACTCTGCCTACGTCTGTGGAGCTTTTGAGGCTCAGATGGAAGAATGGGAATGAAACCATTGAAACCATTGTGCAGATTCAAGGCCCATAGTAGAGACCCACCCAGCCTTCTTGGAAAACCGTATTGGAATAGAGACCTGAGTTTGGAGCCAGGCCTGGGAGCCACTTCCACATAGCATGGACAGACTGGAGTTGTCCTCTACTAGGTGTGCCATGGGGTCCCAGCTGTCAGTGCAGCTGATATGAAGAGTGCAGTGTAAAGAATCTCTGAGCCGCAAGGCATCACCTCCTTCAGCCTCCTGGCCCTCGTGAATCACTTCAAGAGCCCCATTCCTGTCCCCCATTGCTTACTCCCCAGGACTTGCAGGGCCTCACAGACCGGCAGCAACACCAAGGCCCCAGGCCTGGGCTGGACTGTCTACTGGGGAACAGAGAGAAGCCTGGTGAGGCTTGGTCTCTGGCCTCATGATCTTATCCTGTAGAGAGGGAAGCTATTGCTCCAGGAGGCATCTCTGCAGCTCCACAGGCACTCAGTGGATTGAAACAGACCCTGGGCTGGGCCTGAAGAGGGAGTGGAGGCTGCGGGTGACCACTTGGTGGGATTGCTAAGTCCTAGCCTCAAGAGATGGGATATTTGCTAGATAAGAGAGGGCCAAAAAGGCACTGCTGCCTCTTTCCAGGCAGAGGATCCTAAGGAACTTATCATGCCTCCTGCTGCGGCTCCTCAGCCCCCACTATGTTTGCAAACACTGAGCAAGTTCCTTGAGCTCTGCTGTCTGTAGCCCCTGAGTTGGGGAGTTGATCTCTGTCCCTAGAGGATGGTGGAGTCCCCTGGATTCTTTGCCCTATCCCAGCATGGCCTGCATCCCTCCCTGAAGGGGAGGAGAGTACAGGCCAGGCTGGGCACTGTCCTTTACTAGATGTGCCCCTGGGGTCCCAGCTGTCAGTGCAGCTGACATGAAGGGTGTGGTGTAATTAAAGAATCTCTGAGTTGCAAGGGGGTTACCTCCTTCAACATCCCTTCCCACCCTGTGAATCACTCATGCACTGCCCACCAGTAGGAGGCCTTCTACCTCCCACCTCCAAGATGGACATTCTGATCACTGAGTGGTTCTTTCTTAGTGTCATCCTGCCCTTCTGAAATTCCCACTTGTTGTGAAATTCCCATTAGTTCTGCCCCCTGGAATCAAACAGAGAAATCTAACTCTCGTTCATGTTTTAAATCAGGCTAAATACACACTGTATCCCAAAGTCCTTTAATCCCTGGGGTCATGGGAGGGTGCATTGCCTTTCCACCTGAGGCTGGTCAATAATTGTCAGGGGGGCTGCTGGGAGCCAGCTCTGAAGGAGGGCTATGACAGAGTGCATGCTGCCACTCTGTGATGTCACTTCTGAGACAGATGTCTGGGAGCCTTGGGCCCACTGTCTCCAACCCATAGGGCCTGGGTGGGGAAGGAACCCAGGTGAGGCAGGGCTGGGAAGCCGGTGTTCTTTCCCCTGAGTTCCTTTCCATGCAGACTGTTTTGTCTCACCTCCCCAGAACATGTTCATACTACGACCCTGCTCTGTGTCCAGCCAGGGCCTTCGTGGGTCTGTGCCACCAAGACCACTCACTTCTGCCTATTCCCTGCACTTGAGGCACAGGTCATTAGTTAACAGGTTACTAGTTAGTGCCCCCCTGAACTTTGGTGAATGTGAATGTTGAAGGGACTGGGTTTCTCCTGCTCGCTCTCAGTCTCTGGCTTTCTTCTGGATGGGGCTGTCTTCCCTCTGGGTGCCCATCTTCAAGTCGTTTGCTCTTGCAAACCCTACTGAAGCCTGTGCTTCTGAGGGTGGAGTCTCGGCAAGGGCAAGCCTGGAGCTGACACCTCTTCTCTGGACAGATGGACCCCCCATTCCTGGTGCTCCTTTGCTGGGGAAGGGGAAGAATCAAGCTCCTTCTTTGGGCCTTTTCCCCAGTAGGGGACCTGCTTGCCCGTCCAGCCTCCCCTTTTTTCTTTTTTGGACCCTTCATTGGTGAAGACTCTGCTGGCCCCAAGAGGGCACCTGTGACCTGACTCCAGGGCCTGGCACCCTTCCACCTCACCCTGACCGTCCTCCCCTTCCTCTTCTGTCCAGCCTCCCCTGTCCCCTCTGCGCTGCCGCTCCCTCCTCTGCTCCATTTTCTTCCTCTTTCCTCTCTGTACTCTCTCTACCTCCTTCCTCTCACTGAGACTTCTCACTTCCCTCTGTGTCGGCCCTTTGACCTTTCTCTGCTCCTCTGCTCCTCCCTTGGTGCCAGGCTGTGGCCCAGGGTCCTGGCTGCTCGCCTCCACTCTTCTGCTGCGGTTGACAACGCGTGTGGAGCTCAGCTGTACTGCCGAAGGGCCGTGGCCCTCAAAGCCACAGGGGCATCAGTTTACCTCCACTGCAGGAACCTTCAGGGGCCCAGGGGATGCCAGCTGCTCACCCCCTTTGCTTCCTGGGCTGTGGGGTAGGCAGAGCCTGTTTGGGGTGGAGTGACAGGAGGCCAGGGTACTGGGTCTGTCAATCGAGGGCCGGGAGACTGCCCCTCTCTGAAAGGCAAAGCCAACCCAGTGTCCACCTGCTGCCTACTTCCTGCTCAGGATCCTACTGTTATCCATTCCCTCAGCTCACATGCAGAGAAGCTGAGGCATGGAGAGAAGTGCTTTGCCCAGGGTCACACGGTGAGTGAGTGAGTGTTAGGGTGGAGACGAGGACTGAGCTCCCCTGATTCCCAGTAAAGGATTTCTGCAGCTCCAGCCAGCCCCTCCCTTGGGCTGAGTCAGGCTTGGGGTTTGATGGAGTGGTGCAGGCATCCTGAGGGCCTTAAATCTGGACTTCATAGGACCCTGGTCCACTATTTCTTCTGCAAGACGTGACTGGCTCCCACCTTTGGTAGATGTGTCTAACCAGAGGGATGGCCAGAGGCTTTAGGGCCCTGGGCTGCTGGCTCTGTGTAGACACGTGCTTTCTGACCACATAGGGCCTTCCCAGTCCTGAAATCAGAGGATAGCAATGCCAGTACTAGAGCAGGGGCAGGAAACTTTGCTTATGGTGGCTACTTGTCCCCAACTGCTTTTTGTTCTCAGAGAAGTCATATTTTGGGGGCTGCACTGTCTCCATCTATGTCACCTTGGCTCCGCTGACTAGGAAAGCAGGTTAATACTAGGTCCTCTTCAGGGTGAAGGACTCCCCTGATCCATCCCCAGTGGCAGCCTGGCATTTCCCACGATAGGAAGGGGTGGAAGGAAGGTTCCTGTAGGGGTGGTGCTAGCCCCTGGGGCTTTGGGAGGTGTATGGCCTCGGGAAGGGGGCCCTGGGGCAGACCCCTCCATTTAGCTCAGAGCCCAGAGGGGAACAGGGAGTGACAAGTCACACCTGGACTCTGAGGAGGGAGTCGTCCCAGAGCAGGGGATGCAGGGACTGTGGCTCTCCCCATCCATCTCCCTCCCAAAGACAGGGGAGATGTGGGGTTGGTCAAGCCCTCAGCCCCCATTGATCCCCTGTACGACTGGGATTCCCAAGGTGCCCATCTCCCTCAGACAATAGAGGTCTAGTCCCCTCTAAGAAGGGGGACACAAGCCCTCTTCCCATCATCTGACTGCCCTGCCTTCCAGCTCTGGGGAGGGTTGGAGCCCTCTTGGGGGCAGGAGGGACAGGGGTCTAACTGAGGAAGGGAAGAGGGCACCTGGGCACGCGTGGTCCCCGGAAAGTGGCCCTGGGGGGAACCCCGCCCGCAGACACCCCTCCCTGTGAAGGATGTAAAAAAAAAAAAAACTTGTTTTACCTTTTTGTCTCCCCTTCCCCTCTGCCCGCCCCATGGCCCCCCCAGACTGCCTGCGCGTCGGCTGCGCACCCAGTAAGTGGCTTCCCTCTTCTTCTGCAGAGACCCAAGGGGACTGGGATGCTGGACGCTGGGATTTAGGGAGGGAGGCCAGGAGAAAGAACAGCTGGCTCGAGTGGTGGTTGGGCCTTGGGTGTGGGGAGGGGTGCAGGCAGTGGGGTGGAGTTGGGTGGTTGTGGAAGGCAGGAGGGACCAAATGAAGCAGAGCCAAGGAGAGCTGGGGGAGGGCCTGCAGTCAGGATGTTCACTGGGTCTAGGAAGGGAGAGACAAGAACACCCTTTGCCCAAGTCAGCAGGAGGGTGGGGAGGAGGTAGAAATCAAGGGCTGGGGCAGAGACTTGGGTAGCACCTGTGGCGGGATGCTCTGAGGTCCTAAGGGCTGGCAGGCAGGAGCCTGAGAGGGGCTGGAATAAGCTGCTGCATCTCCAGAGTTGGCCACAAGGGGGAAGGCGAGGTATGCGGGAAAGAGGATGAGAGTGTGAAGGGCGCTCTCCTCAGTTCCTGTGCCAACTGGGGTGAATTTCTGCCAAATGGGGGCTCTTTCTGTGGTGACAGTGAGGGCTTTCAGCAGGGGTGAGATGGAGAGTGAGCAGGTGGACATCTCCAGACATCCCAGTGCGCCTGGGCTCAATGCTCTGTCTCAGGGTGTTTCTGCATGGTGTGGCTTGGGGTCATGTGGGCGAGCGCATGCACGTGGTAGGCCCAGGCACAGAGACCGTGTGTGCTGGGCACGGGCACCCTGCTCTTCATGTGTGCGTGGCATGCTGTGTATGTGCTGGAGTGAGCACTGGGTGGCCCGGGGATGACCAGGGAGTGCTACAAAGTCCAGCAGCATTTGAAAGATAAGTATGTTTTGTTTTAGACTCTGGAAGCTGATAAGCCTGGTCTTGAGTCAATGGCCATAATTCCTAAGAACTAGAACCTTCCCCTCTCTGGCCATCCTGCATATTTATGGGCAGTACATATGGTGGCGTGAGCTGGTGTGTGACGTTAACCAGGCATGTGTATGTAGAAAGGTCCCATTGGGTCCCGTTGTAGATGGAGGAGCTGGTATGTGCGTGGAGGCTGAAGCTGTGGGCTTGCATTTACATTTGGGTACTGTGAAGTTTTGAGTTTTAGGTCTGTGTTTATACACTGGGAATACAGCTTCTGGCCACACTCACTGAAGGCCCTTAGCAATCTGGGGGAAGAGTATGTTGGTCATAGGTGTGGGTGTCTGTGTGCAGGGCCTCAGAGTACTCTAGAGGCACCATTCGCTTAATATTCTATGTGCATGGCACCTCCTAAAGTCACACAAAGGGCAGTCCTGAGAGTGGATGTATGACTGGGATATAAAAGCTCTGCGTGTGCATGGACTCCAGCTGTGATGGGAGGCCATGAGTGTGTGTACTTGTATTCATGAGTGTGTTGTATGGCCAAATATGAGCCATTGGTCATGTATGTGTTCATATGTGGCATGTGCGGGGGTGGGGAGGCTGTCTGTGTGTCCAAGGTGATATAGGAAGTCAGCTGTGAGCATGTATAGGTGCCCTACTCACTCCCCCCTTGGTGCCGCAGGTAAAGGCCCCGAGACGCTGTTTGCGGGGCACAAGCTCAATGACAATGAGTGGCACACGGTGAGGGTGGTCCGGCGTGGCAAGAGCCTGCAGCTGTCTGTGGACAACGTGACTGTGGAGGGTAGGTGGTCTGGGCCCAGGGAGGTGGACACATCTCCAGTGACCTATGCTTGGCCCTGTTGTACTTGGTGACCACTGCCTGGGCTGCTGTTCCTAGGGCGGTGTTCTGGTGAGCTGCCTCTGCCATTTCTCCTTCGGGGTGAATGTTATGGGCATCAGGACCCCAGAAACGATTTCAACTCCCTGCAGGCAGCATTCCCCTGGCAGCCTGTTGGCTCTTGACTGGCGAGTCCTGCCACTCCTCTTGGAGCTGTGCCGACTGCTAGTGCCTAGCTGAGGACATCTCTGCTCATGTCACTCATGGGTGGCCCTCCTGTGGGGGGGGGGGCTCCTGGGAACCCAAGCCCCAGCCCTGCCCCAAAGCCGTCCCCCTCATCTTGGTCTCCTGTCCTGAGCAGGACAGATGGCAGGAGCCCATACTCGGCTGGAGTTCCACAACATTGAGACGGGCATCATGACAGAGCGGCGGTTTATCTCCGTGGTGCCCTCCAACTTCATCGGGCACCTGAGTGGGCTGGTGTTCAACGGCCAGCCCTACATGGACCAGTGCAAGGATGGTGACATCACCTACTGCGAGCTCAATGCTCGCTTTGGCCTGCGTGCCATCGTGGCCGATCCCGTCACTTTCAAGAGTCGCAGCAGCTACCTGGCCCTTGCTACGCTCCAAGCCTATGCTTCCATGCACCTCTTCTTCCAGTTCAAGACCACGGCCCCTGATGGGCTTCTCCTGTTCAACTCGGGCAACGGCAATGACTTCATTGTCATCGAGCTGGTCAAGGGGTGAGGGGCTGGGCATTGCACGGCTGTCAAGGAAGTGGCCCCCGCCCCCTGCTGAACCACATACAGCTCCCCCAGCTACTGGCTGAGGTGTCCGATCCCCCTAGATCACAAATCAAGATTCAGGTCCCCAACCATAAGTTGAGAGGCTCCCTCTTCAGCCAAGATGGAGAAGCACGCCCTCTTCCACTCTGCTGACTCCCGAGCTGCTTCCTTGCCAGAGTTCCCAGTTATATCTGTTCTCTGTCCACTGTCATCTTCTCTACAGGCAGAAGTCAGTCTTGCCCCTCTGTTGCCTTAGGGGACCCCACCCCAGAGCAGCCCAGTCCCTGCCTCCAGAGGACCCTGCTGGCCCACAAACCTCTCCCCTCTAGCTCCTCTTCTGAGCTTGTGTCACAAGAGCCAGCTCCTTGGTGGCCCTCCTTCCTTACATTCTCCCCATGACAGGACCTCACACCATAGCACTCTTGCCATTGGTTTTGGTCCCTCTCTTCTGGGGTCTCCCTCTCAATCCCTTCTTTCCATGGCACCTAGGACCCCTGCCAGCCATAGCTTCTCCTCACCCCACCTTCCCAGCATCACCCCCACCCTGACCCCGTGTCTCCTCCCTACTGTGGGGCAGGTACATCCACTACGTGTTTGACCTGGGGAATGGCCCGTCCTTGATGAAGGGGAACTCAGACAAACCAGTCAATGACAACCAGTGGCACAACGTGGTGGTGTCCAGGGACCCAGGCAACGTGCACACGCTCAAGATTGACTCCCGCACTGTCACGCAGCACTCCAATGGCGCCCGAAACCTCGATCTCAAAGGTGGGGCTGGGGCCTCTGGAAAAGGCCTGGCCCTAGCCCAGATACCCCTCACCCCAGTGAGAGTACCCATTCCTGGGACGCTGCTTCCCTCGGTTCCCTGCCCCTAGTTTCTACCTCTCTTTCCCTGTCTCCACTATGTCCAGCCTGACATTTTCCTGTTCAAGTTCTGCTTGGCTCTCTTGCGAGTCTGCATCTCACCACTGAATGCCTGGTTGCAGGATGCATCTCACAGGGTGCTTGGTGGCCTCATTTCAGAGCTAGGAGTAGGTAGCCCAGGCCCTCCAAGGACCTCCTGGGCCTCCAAGGTTGAGAAGCCTATGTTGGTTGAGGGCTGGAGTGAGAATAGGGAGCTTAGCATCCTCCTGGGTAAGGTAGACAATATGGGGCGAAGGACGTAGCAGGAGCTAGAGTCCCCGAGTCACCTGTCTTGGGCATTGGCTGGGCTAGCTTAGGGATATTTTGGACGTAGGCTTCCCTGGTGTGCCCAGGGTCACATCAGGGTGCCACATTCCCCAGGGCCTCTTCAGTGGTCATTGAAGCGGTCATTGACTGCCCCCAGAATGGGTGAACTGAGAGATCAGGGAAGAGGAAGGTGAGCTAAGGCCTGAGCATTGGGACAGGAAAGATGCAGCTTCTCCAGAGCCTACTGAGGGCAATGTGATCTACTTCTTGCACATGCCCAAAGTAGCCCTCAGCCCCATAGGAACCCCTGGGCGTCAGCCTGACTCAAACTGTCAGAGCTTGGGGAGGGTCCTCAGAGACCATGGAATTAACTGCCCCACTCCCCCAAATCTGAGATCTGTGAGATCTCCCGACATAGTGCTGTGAATTCCCCTTGCTCTCAGAAGGGGGCGATGTGTCACAGAGAATCCAAAGTGCCAGCAAACCCAGGGGTTATCTTGGTGGGTCTTGTGTTGTACTGAGCCTGTGGCCAGGGCAGCAGACTGACCAGTGTCTTGACTGAAGCTGGGCTGTGGGCTGGCCAGGGCTTCCAGGGATTCCAGGGGTTAGGCTCTATGGCAGGGGATCAGGTGTTGCGGAGAACTTCCCAGAGTCCCAAGGCGAAGCCCTAGTTGTTGGAGGAAGGGATCTGGGCTTTGAACTCCCTAGGATACAGCCCAAGAGTTGGGAAAGGCTTGAATGAGTTCTGGGAATGGGAAACTTTGGGAGGGAGGGAATGGGGGTGGAGGGGATCGGGCTGCGCATCTATGAAAGGCCCTGATTACGGGCCGGAACTGGAATCAAATGTGTGGGAGAGAGCACAGAGCAGGTTCCTCCAGCTGTCCCCCAGCCCCCACTCTCCCAGGCATCTGGGCTTCTCTGGGAGGGGAGCAGGCAGATGGCAAAGTGGAGAAGGAAGAGGTGTCGGAGGGTGCGGGTTGTGCAGGTCTCTGGATCTCTGTTAAGGACCTGGAATCTGGGATGGAACGCAGAGAGCCCGAGAGGGCTGGGAGGGCCTGACAGCCAGATGCCATTGTCTTGGGAAGGGAATGGGAACCTGGATGCCTTGGTTGACCCCACTCCCTTTGCAGGGGAGTTGTACATTGGCGGTCTGAGCAAGAATATGTTCAGCAACCTGCCCAAGCTGGTGGCCTCCCGGGATGGCTTTCAGGGCTGCCTGGCCTCAGTGGACCTCAACGGACGCCTCCCAGACCTCATCGCCGACGCCCTGCACCGCATTGGGCAGGTGGAGAGGGGCTGTGATGGTGAGTGGAGGGTGGAGGAGTGAGGCGTGGCCCTACTGGCTACAGGACCGCCAGCTGCAGAGGCAGACCAGGGCAGATAGCCTCTGCTCTGCAAAGGGGCCTTCCTTCTCAGGCCTTATGGGAGCTTGCCCCCACAGTTCTGGGGCAGGGATACAGGTGTGTGAAGGGTCACTTGCCCTCCCTGTTGTCTCACACCCTGGCCCCTTGTCACAGTCCAAGGCCAAGCGTCGCAGACCTGACCCGCCCGCCCCAATCCCTCTCATCAGTACTTGGCCCTTTCAGCCAGGCAGAACTCAGAGTAGGACCTCTCTGCCTGACTCTGAAGCTTCCGCACCTCCTGGGGAGAGAGGGGGCTTGGCTGAGCCAGGGGTGTTCCTTTCTCCTGCCCCTTCCAGGCCCCAGCACCACCTGCACTGAAGAGTCCTGTGCCAACCAGGGCGTCTGCTTGCAGCAGTGGGATGGCTTCACCTGCGACTGCACCATGACTTCCTATGGAGGCCCTGTCTGCAATGATCGTGAGTGCCTGGGAGGGCTGGGGATGGTTTGGGGAGACCAGGGTCCATTCCCAGCTGTAGGGGCTGCCAGGGAGGAAAGAGGGCCTCTGAGCACTCAGGAGCTGTGTTGCTTGCTTCCTTCTCATCCCTTGTCTGCAGAGTCCCAGGGGAGCTGCGGCCTGCTGTCCCCTCATAGGGTCTTTCTCCTGGGACTGTGCAGGATTGCTGCTGCCTGAAGCTCTGGAGGGGCCCACTGATAGATAGCCTCTCCTCCTTGTTCTCAGCTGATGGGACCCTGCTCCCTTCACCTAGAACCAAAGGTGTTGGCCTCAGTGGGGTGAACTTGCTGCCGTCCTGTGTGGTTTTGGTGATGGCCTTACATGTATTTGTATCTCACGCAGACACACTGTTGCACAGGGAGGGGGGCTGTTAACAACCTGCACCCCCTTTGATGCCCTCAGGGCATGAAGTGGGAATCTGTTATTTCCTGCTGAGAGCAGGACCACACCCCAGAGGACAGGCTTTGGAGGCTCCCAGGAGGCTAGGCTGCTGGACAGCTGGTTTGCCTGGAATGGGCTCCTCTTTCTTCCCCAAGCATCCCAGCAGCAGTTTGTCCCCTTGAGCTACAATGTCACTCCCTACTGTCTTCGCTTAGTTCTTTTCCTCCCAGGCTGGACATTTGCTTGCCAACTTGCATTCTGTTTGAGGCCCTTCCCCAGAGAGGGCAGGTTCAGCAGCAGCTCCCAGTCCCTAGCGGTTGGTGGCCAGCAGCTGGTTAGAGCCCTGCAGAGGGAGGGCAGCTGAGGCAGGAATGGTGGAGAGGCAACCTTCTACTCTGTGGGGTAGCTTTGGCGTTTCCCTTGGATGATTGGGCTGGAGTGGGTGGGCAGAGTGCAGCCTCCTCAGCATCGCTTGAATCATCTTCCCTGGGGTCCTTCCCTGAGAGACCAAGCAGAAAAGTCAGCTGCCTGGGAAGAAACACACATGCACACACACACACACACACACACACACATCACGGAGCGTCTCCATTTTACAGACATGGAATACGACTGGAGAGGGACGGTCGATTTCTGGAAGTAGTTCATAGCAGATTTGGGGTGAGACCCCAGTCAGTGCCTTTGCCTCCATACCACACTGCTGGACCTTCGTCACCTGGGCATGAGTCCTGAGTTTCTTACGGGAGAAACCTACTGGGTCCAGGGGCTCTTGGGTGGTGTTAGTTTTTCTTTCCTCTTTGAAAAAATGTCTACCCCATCTCCCTCAGTGCTTTCCTTGTGTTCTTAGGCATGTCCAGCCCTTGGGTACCACCACATCCCCACTCTGTCCCCCAAGATTTTCCTCACCTGACCTGCTGCTCTCTGTGCCTTCCAAAGCCTCCAGACAATGGCCAGTTGAGGGTGTTCCAGCCCTGAATGCCAAGGCATGGAGACCTGGCTGTGGCTGGACCTCTTCCCCTCCAGCTAACTCAGCTTTGCACAGATCTGGAGACGATGGTAACTTCGTTGCTTAATGGTAACAGTCCCCACTAATAGTTTCATGTTTTGCAGCTTACAAAGCCCTTTTAATTTGATCTTCAGAGAAGGCAGTGGGCTTTGTGTTTAACTGATAAGGAAACCCAGGCCTCAGTAAGAGGCAGTTACTCACCCCAAGTCATAGAGGGTTGATGGTAGAGCTCGGCTGGAACTTAGGTGCGCCTGTTTGTCACTTCCTGCTGCTCATTTAGTCCCCAGGGGAGTGGTGGTGGTACCCATGGTGGGCACTTCTTGCCTGGGGTGGAAGAAATCAGGATCACGAAGCGCTGCTGCCCGTCGTCACTGCTTCACTCCCACACAGTGGAGCCTTCTGAAAAGGGGGCATGAGATGGATGGGAAGTGGGGGTTGTGCCACCTTTCAGCAGGGATGGGAAGAGCAACTTCTTTGGGTTCCAGGCTGGTGGGAGGGAGGGAGAGTTGGGGCTGGGGAGCAGGGCGCATCTTGGGAGGCGTCACCATCCCCAAGCACTGGCCTCTACAAAGCTGTGGAGCTAAGACAAGGTGGGTGCAACCTGGGGGCCACACAGGGCTCAGTGTGTTGCTGCTCTGAGCTCTGGCTCTGGGGTAATGCTGAGATCTCTGCCCCTGGAGGGCAGGGCAGGAATCTTGGGAGTGGGGCCCAATCCTCTCTTCTCCCAGGGCTACTCCTCCTTCCTAGCTTGTCTCTAGTTTTTCATGCTCTCTTTCTATGGCACATCTTCTTGGGGCCCTGTGATATATAAGGACAAGCTGGAACCCAGCAGAGAGACCTGTTCAGTTAGCTCTGCCTTCACCCCTGGGAGGCCCTGGGGGCACAGGCAGGCCTTGGTCTCAAGAGAGGAAGGAGGGTGGAAATGGCAAAGGTGGAAGGAGCAGGTCCTGTCCTCTGAAGGGTGGGGCTGCGGGCTGGAGCTCTCTGGTGGGAAAGAGACTAGGGTGAGGAGAGGTCACACCTGCAGAACAACTTTTCCCCACTTACCACCTCAATTTCTCCATTTGTGACATGGGGGCTACTCCTGGGGGTGCAGTGAACTTTGTGTTCCTTTAAGGCTTATGAGTATCTCCTTTGGGAAGACAGGAGAGAAAAGATATGATGGAGGAAAGTGGACAGTGAATAAAAAAGAGAATATGAAATGAGAAAGGTGGCTAAAAGGAGACACTTCCCAGGCCTGAGATTTGGGACTGAGGTGTTCCCATCAGGCCTGCTTGCTCCTCTGTCTTTCAGAGCCTGTCTCCTGCCTCTCCCGGCAGTCAGTTCCTTACCATCTCTGCCTCCCTGTCTCTGTTCATCTCTGCAGCCTCTATTGATCTCTTGCACACCTCTGTCTCTCCCTTCTTTTTTACCCTCTATGTCTCCCCCTCCCTTCTCAACCTTGCCCTCCACCCCCATCTTTCTCC
Source organism: Macaca mulatta (assembly GCF_049350105.2). Lineage (NCBI taxonomy): Eukaryota > Metazoa > Chordata > Mammalia > Primates > Cercopithecidae > Macaca > Macaca mulatta. The sequence goes on from NC_133419.1 coordinate 9,754,773, forward strand.
AGTTCCCACTCACTGGTATTGATTGGCCTCTAGGCGGTTTCCCTTCCTCTCCTCTCGCCACCAGCTCCTCCCTCCCTCCCTGTGGGACCATAAATTTTCTGCCTGCTCAGAGCTGTGTCAGTCTATATTCCAGATCCAGGGGCCCAAGAACGGGATAGAGAGGTCAGGGGGACGTGGCCTCTGGGGGCCCCAGCCCTGCTCCTGGCCTGCAGTCTCTCCTCCAGCACTGCATCACCGGAAGCCTCCTCTGGGTGCCTCTGAGGACTGCTTTCTTCACTTCTAAAGGCCTGGGGTCCAAATCCAGCCCTGGCATGTAGTAGGGGTGGAGGGCTGGCAGCAGCACTGGGGAGATGTCCTGGGTCCTGATTACATCCTGGAACTGGGGGTGGCAAATGGGGCCCGTGGTGACAGTTTTTGCTCCCAAATGGAGTTCAGAATCAATAAGCAGGAGCCAGCTCTCTCCAGCCCCTCCCCTTTCTCACTTCACCCACCCCTGCCTCCTGTCCTTTCCTTACCCAGCCCTCCTCCTCACTCTGCTGCACTGTTTCTTCAGCTCCCCCAGGTGCCCTCTCCACCTCTCTCCTTTCCCTTCTCCTCTACCCTCTGCCTTCCCACCCTCTCCGCTGTCCGAGCAGGTTGGTGCATACCGGGTGATGGGAAAGGAGTCTCTGTGCTTACCTCTGGGGCCACAGGTGCTTTCCAGAGGCGTCCAAAAGTTTGGGGGACAGATCCCAATTGGAGGGCATCCTGAAGGATAAGTGGTTTCCTCAGCTTGACATTTGTGGCCCAGGAAGGGTTTTGTCCTAAGTGGGACACTCCGTGGGCAGGTGTCCTCTAGACCCCACCATGGAGAGAGAGGTTGGAGCCAGGGGAGGGGCAGTGGGAATGGAGAGGAAAGATTGGAGGAGTCCAGGAGAGGCTTGTGCAAGGGGCTAGGGGAGCAGCCTTTTGGGGAGGTGGTGGGGAGCTGTATGTGTGTGGCATGTCTTACTCCTGAGTACCTCGAAGGCTCTGGGTGCACTGTATGCTGTGGACCCTATTTTGGAGGGTGAGCTTGGAGGGCAGGGGTGTCTGTGTGTATGTTGGCCATTCATGGCCTGTGATCAAACGTGTGTGCGCACGCATGTATGCCCGGTGAGCATGTGTACATGCTCCCCTGAGAGTGAGTTGGTGTGCCCATGTTTGTGAGCACATGCATGCATGTATGTGTCTGAGCCTGTGTGCCTGCCCGCACACTGTGCCCATATGGGCACGTGGATGTTTCCATACCCAAGCCGGTACACATCTCAGTGTGCGTGTGCGTTCTGAGGGGTGTGTGCAGAGGTGGCCGCCGCGGCATCTCAGCAGGCTGTGCCAGAGAGCATTATTGGGGTTCATCCAGGTGGGGTGGGCGGGGAGGAAGAAAGTGGCCTCTCTTGCTAGCCTCAATCCCGTTCCATTATTCAGCAGGGTCCCTTCTCGAGGAGGGGGGTGCAGGAGGAGCGCGCGCGTCCAGGCGCGGGGGAGGGGCGGGCGCGCGCAGAGGAGAGGCGAGCGGCGAGCGGGCTAGCCAGGTGCCGCGCGGCGGAGCTGCCCAGCGCCGCCCGCAGATCGGGAGCCGCTCTGGTCCCTCTGCCCTGCCCCCTCCTCCTCCCGCGCTTCCCCTCCCCTCTCCGCTCTCCTTCCCTCCCTCCCTCTCTTTCTCCCTCTCTCCCTCCCTCCCTCTCCCTTCCAGCCCTCTCAGCCTCTGCAGCAACACTCCGCTGCCTCCATCTCTCCGCCGGAATCTCGCAGGCTCGCGCCTTTCCTCTGCTCAGCCCCGCTCCCCTCCTCTCCTCTCCCCTCCTCTCCTATCCCTTCATTCCCCCCTCACCCGGATTTGCTTCCCTTCCCCCTTCTCCCGCCCCCCTTCCCCCGGCCGCTCCCTCCTTTCCCCCGGCCTCCGTCGGGCGGCAGCGGCAGCAGCAGCTCGGCCGGCTCTAGTCGCCGTCGGTCTCCTGCTTTCGGGAGAACCAGGCCTCCGTCCCTCTTTTCTCCTCCAGCCCGCACCGCCCTCCTCCCCGGCTCGGTTTTTCCGCAGGATTTCCCTCGCTCTCCCCTCCCTGCTTGGCCCCCGCGCTCCCCTCCCTCTCCACTCGGCACCATGCCCCCTCCCCCGGGCGCTCCCCCGGGTTTCTGACGGCCCTCTGCGCCGCTCCGACCCCGCCGGGATGCAGAGAGACCCCTAGCTCCTCGCGATGGACCCAGGCATCCTGGACCTTGGTGTTGCCGCTCCGCGGACCCCCGATTTCCCGGCGGGATCCAGTTGATTTTATTGGCTCCGGACCGAGGCTTGGGCCCTGGTTTACCTCCGCTTCATCCCTACCCCGCTCCCGGAGCTCGGAGCCGGAGGGGGGCTTCGCGGGGCTGCGCAGCCCCGCGTCCCCGCCCCCGGCCATGGGGCTGTGAGGCGGTCGCCCCCGGGCCGAAATGCCCCCCGGGGGGAGCGGGCCGGGGGGGTGCCCGCGCCGCCCCCCCGCCCTGGCTGGGCCCCTGCCGCCGCCGCCGCCACCGCCGCCGCCGCCGCCACCTCTGCTGCCGCTGTTGCCGCTGCTGCTGCTGCTGCTGCTGGGGGCGGCCGAGGGGGCCCGGGTCTCCTCCAGCCTCAGCACCACCCACCACGTCCACCACTTCCACAGCAAGCACGGCACCGTGCCCATCGCCATCAACCGCATGCCCTTCCTCACCCGCGGCGGCCACGGTAAGTGGCACTGTCGATGCCGGCCACCCGGTTGGCCCCGGGGGCAGGGGGGCTTCCCGTGTGCGCAGCCAGGCCCCCGTGGGCCCCACCCCAGCTGTGCACGCCGAGTCCGGCCCCTCTGCTTTGCGTCCCGGAGCCCCTTCACCTCCAATCTCCAGCACCCATCATCTCAGCCCCACCCTTGCCTCCATCTCTCCTCTCCCCCATCACCCTCATCTCTGTCTTCAGCACTTTGCTTCCTCGCCTCACCTAAACCTGCTTACCCCTAGGTCTGGTTCATTATCTCCTTCTACTTCCTTACCCTCCCCGCCCTGTCTGTCCTTTCATCCTCTCCCTGCAGCTCTGCCTTCCATTTCTCTTCCGCATCACCTCCTCCATCTCAGCCCCTTATCATCTCTCCATCTGTCTTGCCTCCACCTCTGCCTCACCCTCACCCTTCCATCGCTGGTCTGTCATCTCTCCCCCTTCACCTCCCTCCCACCTCTGTCACATCTGTCATCTCTGCGTCTGACATATCTCTTCCTGCTTGACCTCTTCGTGTATGTCTCTGTTTTACCTCCATCCTTCCAACAACCTTCCCTTCTTTTCTGACGACTGGCCTTCCATTACCTCCCAACTCACTCCACTGTCCCACCATTCTCCCATCCTCCTTCCCCTTATCTCTAGTGTCTCCCCTCCATGTCCCCTCATCTCTGCTCTGTCTCTACCTCTGACCCCCAGCATCTCACTTCTGTAGGCCCAGCACTTCCCGTTTCCAGGCTTCCCCTCCTGTGTCAGTTCTCTATCGCTGTCCACTTACAATCACCTCCTATCTCTGCCCCTCATAACCATCCATTGAAAAACTTCACCTTCCTTCTCAGACCCCATCACCTTCTCATTTCCATCCTTCCTCAGCCCCATCTCAGGCCCCCCATTACTTCATATCTTAGACCCCTAAGATTCTCTCCATGCCATCTCTTCTCACCTCTGTACGTGTCACCTTCCATCTCTGTCCTCCATACTCTGTGCCCCCATCACTCCCAAGCTCTGTCCTCCCCATTACCTTCTACGTCCGGCCCTCTTTACATTTTATTTCAGCTCATTTCAGCCCATCACTTTCCACCTCAGTCCCTCCACATTCCATCTCAGAGCTGCTGTCACTTGCATCCCAGGGACCTCCTCACGTCCCATTTTAGTCTACTCACCACTTCCCATCTCTGCACCTTGTCATTACCTTTCAGAGGGTAGCCCCATTACCTCCATCTCTGTACCTCTCTCACCTCCCATTTCTGTGCCTCCATCCCATCCCATCCCATCTCATCCCATCCCATCCCATCCCATTTCATCCCATCCTTGTGCTCTCAACACCTCACATATCTGTCCTCCTATCCATGTCCTCTCCCCTCTGTGCCCCCCTCTCCTCACCTTCCATGTTCATCACCTCCCATCGGAGTTCTCTGACACCTCCATGCTCCCATTCCCTCTCATTGCTGTGCCTTCATCAGTTCTCTCTCTGTACCCAGGTGGCCTCCCATTTCTGCACTTCTCTCCCTTCCTATCCTTGTACCCTCACCACTTCCTGTTTCTGTCTCTCCATCCCCTCTCATTCTTTACTCCATTTTTGTTCCTCCATCATCTTCCATTCCTGTATTTTGCGCCCTTCCCATCTGTGACCCTGGTTGCCTTCCCATTCTTGCTCCATGCCAGTCCATCTTTGCTTCCCAGTTGTGCCACCGTATCACCTCCAATCTTTCTGCTCATTTGCTGGTCTTCTTCCTTTTCTCCTACTTTATCTATTTCCCTTTTCATGCTTCCGTTTTCTCTTCATCCAATTTCTCTGGAGCACTTCCTTCAAACTCTTTACTCCATTCTTTTATTCTCTCATCCCCAACACAGTTTGCCTCATCTTATCTCTGTCCCACCTGGCTCCTCTCAGGCAACACTCTTCAGTTTCCTTCTCTTCTTCCACGACCCCACCCAAACCCTTGCTCCTGGACCTTAACTCCCTCCCCCTCCCCAGGAACTCTCTGGCTCTTTGTTACCTTCCTCCCTCTTTCATTGTCTCCTTCTGGCTCCCTCGAGGCCCAGTGTTGCCCCCAAAGGTGCCCAGATAGGCCATGGTCTTTCTGGGCAGTGAGACAAAGCTGAAGGAGTGAGACAGGTAAAGGAAGTCAGGGATACTGGGGGATTTTGCAGGATGAAGAGAGTGTGGAAGAGGAAGGTGTAGGAGAGAGGAACTGGCTGAGGGACCCTGAGCAGGTAGAAAGGAGGGCCTGGGAGCCAGAGTGCCCAAGAAAGATTCTGTGAAGGAGCAAAAGCTGGACAGAGGGAGTGAAAGTGGCCAGAAGAGTATGGGGGACAGGGTATGGAATGTTGGCCTTGGGATTGCCTCGGAGACAGCCACCCCTTTGCTGCGCAGAGGAGAAAGAGGACCAGTGCCTAGTGGAAACAGGAGGAGTCATCTGGAGGGTGCTCAAGGATGATGATAGAAGAGGGTGGGAGGTGTGGGGGAGGAACCTGTGAAGGGTGGGGCAGCTGAGAGGAAGGATGAGGACCCAAGGAAAGGAGGAGAAGGGATGAGGCCACCTGTCCTGGCTAAACTCCACCTTTGCTCCCATTAACCATTAACCATGGTGGGAAAGGTGAAAAGACAGGCTCTTTTTGGGACCCTACACTTGGCTAGAGGACCAGGCCAGGCTTCCTCTCTGCCCAGTGTCTCCCTAGCATCCCCAGTGGGAGGCAGCCTCTCTCCTTTCTGCACCAGCTTCTCCACTTGCCTTCTTTTGGGGTCTCACTGTGTTTCTACTTGTCCTCTCCTCTCTTTTCTTCACACTATCCCCCATTTACCCTGCCATCCCCCCCAACCCCTCCTGTTACATAATGTCCTTATCTGCCAGACACCCATTGCCACTCCTGTACCTGATGTCTGTCTGGGGCATGGGAGGACTGGCACACCTGGGTCCTAAAAATGACCTGAGCCCAGGGGCGACACTCTCCTGGTCCTGGATCCCCAATTCTGGTTTCAGAGTCCTTGAGGTTCCTCCCACCTCACCGTGTTCATTTCTGGTACTCTTCGGCCAGGAATGGAGTGGTCAATCCCTGCTAAGTTCTGAGTCGGTAGCTTCCATGGGTTCCAGGTTTATCACTCCAGCTTATAAAGGGGGCTAGCATTTATTTTGATTCTGAACAGGCTGTGTTAACTCGGATTTCTGACTGGATGGTTTATGGCCAAGCAGGGGGTTAACAATTGAAAGACTGTGTTCTGGGATCCTAGATCAAGAGACAGCTGAGCGCAGGGATCTGGACCAGTAGAGATCTGCCCGTCCGGGATGTAAAGGTTCATGTACAAAGCGCGGGTGTGGGCTGTGAGCACTCGGGCCATGGCTTTTCTGGGTTGTGCAGGATGTTTTATCTTCTCACAAGTCTAGATCTTCCAGAAGGTTTTCTTTCATGGCTTCGGATGCTGCAGGGACACAGGCAGGCAGAGGTTCTGCACATGTAGTTTTAACCACAGGGGCATCACTGCATGGGTGGTTTTCTACATGGATGATTATGTTGTTTGGGTCTGGGTTAGCTAACCATTATTAATGGTTGGTTGGTTTTTTTCTAGAATGCAGGTGTGTGTGGGACTGCATGGAAGATTCTTGAACATTTAGAGTATTTCACTGGATCAGTGAATTTCTGGGTCTAGGAGGTATTGAGGAGACTATATTGGGAGTGGGCAGAAGGTGCCAACCCTGGGCCTGTGGCATCTTGTGTTTGGCCAGAGGCTTTCTTGCCTTAGGCTTCAGGTGTGTAGTTTTCAGCTCACTGGTGGTTTCCTAGGAAGGTTAAAAACAACTGGTCTACACCACCCTTGGGCAATATTTTTGGGCCTTGACTCAGGCCCCTCTTGCCTTTCAAACCCTTTCTGGAGCCTGTCAGAGGTTCTAGATGTGGTGCCCTATTTTGGGCTCCGTGTCTCCTAGAAGGCAGCTGTGCCTTCCCTGGGGGAGTCCGTGGGCAGGGCCAAGGACAGCTTGCCGGGGTGAGAGGCTGGAGGCGCCTCCGGAGCGCGGCTGGGGAGGGGCCTGGCGGAAGCCCCGCCTCCCAGCCCGGCGGTCTCCGAACCCCAGCCTTCTGCGCTCCGGAGGCAGCCGCGGTGCTGGGAGAGAAATGTCTCCCCAGGGTAATTACTGCCGCCCCAGTCCAATAAACCATTCATCCTTCACCTCTTCTGCCCAAGAAGAGTCTCTCCGCCCCGTCCCCCAACAGTGTAATAAACGCCCTTAGGCTTTAAGAGGCCCGCCCAGCATAATAAACTGGCTGCAGTGTGAGAACAGCTGGGTGATAAATCCCAGGGGAGGTCTGGGTTTGGGCAGCCTGTGCGCCACGGGCCTCGGGAGTGGGGACGCGTGCGCCCTGTCCCACGCCTGGCCAGTCCCTGTCCTGGGGCCGCCTTCCATGGTCTGTCTTTGTGCCTTCACCGCCATGTTTCCTGACTGCTTCGTCTCCTGTCGGGGGTCTGCCTCTCCACGCTGGGTCTTTGTGTGCAGCTGGGTGCGTCGCCGCCTGTGTGTGGGTGTGGGGCCTGGGGGCTTGGGCGCTGGACGCCGCCTCTGATCCCTCCTGCCTCACTGCCCAGTGAGGCATTTGGCCGGCTTTTTCCTCCCGCCCTCTCTGGGCACAGACAGGGCTCTGTCCATGGTGATGTGCTTGCTGTCTGGGATCTGGGCTGGGAAGTGAAGAGAAAGGGCCTCTTTTCTCCTAGACCTGGGGGATTTGGAGGCAGCCTGCAGGTAGACTGGGTTTCTTTCCCCGGTCTGAGGGACCAAGAAACCCAATAAAGCCTTCTCTGAATGGGAGGCCCTGGAGCCCAGGGGTGAAGAGGCTGCAGCCTCTGATCAGGGAGGTGAGGGTAGGAATGTGTGTGGAGGAAGGTCAGCATCTCTGCTCCCCTGGCCCACCCCACCCCCCAAATTCAGATGTGCAGCTTGTGTGGCGGGGGGGGGGGGGAGGAGGACCCTGGGTATTACAGTTGTCATGGAAACAGCCGATTTTCCGGAGTACTGCAGTGCTGGGAGTGGAAAGACTGTTACTGGCTGAGGCCTACTGGGCTCCCCACCTCCAGGCCCTGCCCTTCCAGGCAGGTGACCACATGGTGTGGGGGTGGGGCTTACTGCATACCCCACTGTCAGCCAACTCTCCACCCTTGACTTGGGGGCCCATCCTGAGGATTCAGTGCTCACCACTGTGCCTCCAGGGCCCTCAGGTAGAAAGGACACCTGGATCTGGAGAGGGCAAAGCCAAGCCCCCTCTGTCTGCTGGGGGTGCTTTCCTGGCCAACAGGCAGAGGTGAGATGGCAGTTATTAGACATCCAGATGGTTCTTTTCCTCCTGCCCTTCCTCCTGGGGTCACCTTTCACCATCACTCTGGGGAGATGGAAGATGTTGATGGTGGGTGCTCTGAGGAACAGCAAGGGGACCCATGGCTCCTGCTTCCCCCAACCTCAACCCCCTGCTGGCCTCAAGACCTCTTTGGGAACCAGGCAACAATCTTCCCTTCTCTCCTCAGCCCCTCCCTGGGCCTGCAGATGGTGGCTCCCCACAAGAAACTCAGGCAGCCCCTCCCCTTTGGGGTCCTAGGAGCTCCCTGGGATGGAGGCTCCTCACACCTGATTGACCCAGCTACAAGGGGGTTCAAGTCCCTGAGGTGAGAGACCCCATGGTACCTGAGGGAACCCGGCCTAATGTTACCAACTGGGCCACCACCTTGGCTGCTGGCAAGGCCTGCTCCTTAGAAGTGCTGCAGGCCCTCCTGCCCCCGCAGGCTACTAGTTCCTCACTCCAGAGTTCGCCCACCCCCAGACGGACATTTTTCTCCCCCTCTAGGCTTTTACCCTTAGGCCTCATCTGTCTGTCTCCCTCTCTAAGTCCTCCCGTGAACCCCTCTCCCCATAAGAAGTGCTTTGTGAGGAGTCGTTAGTGGCTAATTATTTAATTAAGCATTTTATGAATCTCATCTGCTCCATTTATATTCTAAAGAATGCAAGATTGTTCTCTTCCCTTCCCTTCTCTGCAGGCTGTGGAGTACTAGTCCTTCAGGCCTCCCAGACAAGGCTCCTTTCCGGGAAACTGGGTGACCAGCCCCCCACCCCCACCCCCAGAGAGCTCAGTCAGCCGCAGGAGGGAACATGGCGACTAATGGGGTTTATTTTGGGGCTGAGATCGTTAGGGACCTCACACCCGCCCCCAGCAGCCGGCTGGCGAAGAAGAGAAGGAGAAGGGGAGAGAGGGTGGGGTGGGGGAGGGCTGGGAGAGGGAGCCTTCATCTCCGGCTCCCACTCTCCCGTTTCTCTCACCTACACCCCTCTCTGTCCTTCTCTGTCCATCTGTCTCTCTGCCTCCTTCCTTCTCTGGCTGTCAATCTCCCCTCTCCCCTCCCCCCACCCCCCAACCCATGGCTGTCTCTTCCTTTCTGGGCAGGGCTCCAGGACCTTCCTACTTTGGGACCCAGGCAGTCCCCTGGGTGAGGGCGGAAGCAGGGAGTCCTGGGCAAGCCAGGAGAGGGGTGGGGACAGGGAGATGTTGGAGGGCACCAGCTCTGACTGTGAGTCAGAGCTGCATACAGCTCTGCTCATCTTCCTGCCATCACCTGGGGTTCCTTGGTGCCTGCTCACCTCTGGCCCCAAAGAAGCACACACCTTGGATCTGTCACCTCTGCCAGACCTGGGAGAAGTGGAGCTAGTCAGGACCGGGCCCCCTGGGTCTTTCCTGCCCACAGCACTCTCGTCTTCTCAGTCTCCTTGCAGCTTCTCTCTGGGCTCTCTCTCTGTGTCACTCTATTACCTCTCCGTTTTGCTGTAATTAAAGCTAGACTTCTTGATGAGGCAGCTACATCTGTCTGTGCGTGTGCACAGGCTCTCACCCAGGCACCCGCCTGCCAACTGCTCCCTGGGGTGGCGGGGCTGGTGGCTGCTGTGGGTATCACAGCTGAAGTCCCACATCTAGACCTGGGGTTCCATCCCTCTCTGGTCACAACCCTGAGGACCTGCTGACCTCGTCCTCCTGATGTCATTTCTTCTTGTCTCCCTTTCCTTCTCTCTGCAGCCGGGACCACATACATCTTTGGGAAGGGGGGAGCACTCATCACCTATACGTGGCCCCCCAATGACAGGCCCAGCACGAGGATGGATCGCCTGGCTGTGGGCTTCAGCACTCACCAGCGGAGCGCTGTGCTGGTGCGGGTGGACAGCGCCTCCGGCCTTGGAGACTACCTGCAGCTGCACATCGTAAGGACCCTGGGCCCCAGCCCTTCAACCCCAAGCTTCCTGCTCCCAAATCAGTTCAGCCCTTCATTGCCATGGGATCAGCACCTCAAGTCTTCCCTCATGGGGAATCCTCAGAACTTCTGTTCCTTCATTGCTGGAGCTTCCTGCTAAGAAGTTCTGCTTCTGAGATTCTTCCCTCTCTCAGTTATTCACCAAGACTCCCAGATCCACCCTCCCATCTGATTCATATTTCTCCAGCTCCCCACTCCCCGAGACCACCTGTGTTTTCTGACCTTCCTAAAAGTAGTCAAGGGCCTCTTTGGGCCTTCCAGGCCATTCTCCTGCAGCCTTCAGAGTTGTCCCACATTTGTGACTTCCCCCAGGCTGCTGCCTGCTCACTCCTAGACCAGCTAGGCCAGCCCACTGTGTCCTGCACCTGTTCTTGCCCCTCCTTCATACCTACCTGCCCCAGAGCAGCCTACCCTTGCAGCTTCATCTTGCCTCTGGATTCTGCCCCTTTGCCCTCCCAGCAGCCCCCTTACCCTGTCTCCCTTACTGCCTCTTTAGCCAGGTTCACTCCTCACTAACCCCTTGGCCCAGCCCCACATCCCCAACCTGACCTCGGCTCCCACCTTGCTCTGCCTTTCTCTGCTCAGCTCCACCTGTGGCCCTAGCCCCTCCCTGTGTCTGCTCCCCGCCTTGACCTTGGTTCATTCCCAGGGTCTCCCTCTGGGCCTCCTACCATATATGCAGCTCCTTGACTCACCATTTTGAGTCCTGTCGAACTCTAGTCTGCAAGTGGCCCCTTTTCTTTCCCTGCCCTTTCCTCCATCTCTGGCTCTGCCCTACACCCTTCCCTATGACCTCTGGTATTGCTCCATTTCATTTCTGGTCTCAGACTCTCCCCTGACCCCTCCTCACCGTCCTCAATCCCGAGCCTCTGCCCTCAGTCTTCATCTGTACATTTCTGGTCCCTAACAGCCACCTTGTTTCCCTGCCTGTATTTCACATGCTCACCCTGGCCAGGACCCCTGTGCTGTGGGGATCAGGCAGGCTGGCCAGGCTCTGTGGGCTGGAAAGCTCTGGGTGAGGGGCCCCTGGCTTTCAGGAGGGCATAGTTAGTTGGAAGGGGAGAGAGGAAGCCAGGGGAGAGGCTTGTTTGGGCTTTGATTTCTCCGCATCTGCTTGGGAATGCAGCCACTGGCCTTCATTACACAATAGCTTTTAAGCATCCCAGGTCTGCACCCCACCCCACCCCAACACCAGGGCGTGAAGGAAGGAGCATGAGGGGAGACTTCCTGTAGGCAGAGCAGAGCTGGGGTGGAAGTGGCAGTGGATGAGGAAGGGGTGCAGAAGGAGGACTAGCAAGCAGGACAGCAGTCAGGCCCAAGAAGAGGCCTGGAAGTTCTGTACCTGTGTCAGCAGAACAGGCAGTTATCTAGAACGGTGAGAGGCACCCGGCAAGTGAGAGACAGTGTGGCTGTAGACGACAGTGTGGGACTAGATGCACCGTGATGTGTGTCAGGAGTGATGGCTGTGACAGTGGGGGATGAAGACAGAGACTGGGTCTCATGATTTCTGATGGAGTGTATCTATAGATGTGTATTTCCCCATGGAGTGGTGTTTGCAGTTGTTTCAGTTGCCTTTCTGGGTGGTGGGATGTGACTGGGTTTCCCTGTGTCCTCTGTGAGTGAGGGCTTCTCCTTCTCTCTCTTCTCCCTCATGCGAAGCTCTGCATGGCTTGCCACTTCCTTGCTGTCTTTGTGCAAGTCACCACAGCTGTCTGAGCCTCAGTTTGCCCATCTATGGAGTGGCATGGGAAGAGGACAGAGGGATGTTGTGAGGTTGAAGGAGATCACGTATGTGAAGCACATAGGGAGCATGCTGTGTTAGCTAGTATCCTGACCATCTCTGATCAGCTACCTGGGCAGGACTGTGTACCTCTGTGCCTGTTAGGTTAGGGCACAGGGCTCCCTACTGAGGAGAAAAGGTAGGGGGATCAGGGTGTGAGGAGAAGGGATTTCCTCCTTTTCCCTCCCAACAGTTGTGCACAGGCCTTACTGGTGCAAGGCTATGGAGGAACAAGTACTGGTGCCGGGTACTACAGAGGTCAGGGAAGATGGGAGTCTGCCCGAGGGTGGAGAGGCCTGGCAAGGGTGAGGGGCCATGAGAGGAGCCAGCCATGAGGTGTGAGTTGGGCACCAGATGGGCTGAGGCCCCCTGGGGGCAGCCCCCAAACCCCTTCCTTCCCTGGTGACACATCAGCTCCCACTACAGCGTCAGTAGCAGCTCTCAGAGAGTGGGGAGGCGGCAGCAAAATAAGAGAAAAGCAATTTGACGTTTCTAATAAAGCGTCGCTCCACTTTGCCAAATTAATTTTGACTCCCATAATTATTTGCTGTAGGAGCGGCTGCGTTCTCCCCACCGCCGCCTAATGAGGTAATTGGGGAATTAGGAATTAATGACTTTAACAGAAGTGACAACTGACTTCACACTGGGAGAGGCTCTGGGGAGCTGCCTCTCCCCCGGAGTGCAGGGCCCTGAGCTTGACTGCCTCCTAGGAAACCCAGGTGTCCTGCCTCCCAGCTCCCTGGCCGGCTCTCTGCCAGCCTGGCTCCCAGACCGCATGTGCTCCTTGACCACCATCACTGCCTGGGCTGAGCCTGTGGGGAGAAATCCTCAGAGGAATCCAGGGAGCTGATGCTATTCTGGGTGATATTATTACTAACAATAGTACCGAGGAGGATCGACTGTTCCCTTCCCGTGTGTGGGGAGCAGATGATCAGCCCGTCTCCCTGGGGATGTTGTCAGTCTGTGGGTGGTGGATGGGTGGGGCTTGCTAATACTCTTTTTAGGCAAGCCCAGCCTCAGTTTCCCTGCTTTACTGCATCTGAGGAGACAGGCTGCATGCATGTATGACTGTGTGCATGCATGTGTGTGTTAGCGTGCATGCATGCATATATGTATGTGGTTTTCCCAGGTTCTGAGAAGGAGACAACTGGACCCCACAAGTGGGAAGGGATAGGACATGGGTCTTCTGAGCCACAGCTGCAAACCTTGTCCCCCAACTCTCTCTGCCAAACCCTAACCCTTGCCCCATCTGTGAGCCACCCCTGCCAACACCCCCAGTGCCACCAAGCCTCTCGGCTCTGCTAGATGCAGGAAAGAGGTGGCAGCTGAATGTTCCACATGTCCAGGTCATGGGGCAGTCTTTCAAGAAGATCTCAAGAGTGTAGTGTGTTTCTATGGTGATGGGCTGGGTGCCTGAGAGTGTGTGAGCCAGGGGGTCTGAGTGAACCTGTGTGAGTGTCTGTTCCCTGTGGGAGGAGAGCTGAGACCGCATTCAGGAGTGCTGCTGGGAGGTTCAGGGAAATGAAACAGGGGCTCAGGCTTAGTGCCCGGTGGGCCTTCATTGGTTTTTAGATGCCTTTGGTCTTGAAGGTAGGTTGGCCTCAGCAGCCTCTTGGATCATCCCACACCCCCACCTCTTTGAGTCAGGGTCTTCCTAGGCTGGTGGGCAAAGAGAGAGAACACTGGCTTTGAAGTCAGACTAGCTGGGGTTCAAATCTGGGGCTTCCTTCTCATGAGCTGCAAGATTTTGAGATGTTATTTAACTATGTTGAGCCTCAGTCTCTTTCTTGATGAAACGGGGAGCTATGAGCTTCTTCAGCGGGTTGGTGTGGGGAAGAGAGCATGCATGTACAGTACCCACACAGGGCCTGGCATGATTTAGGTTTCAGTGAAGCCCTCCCTCTCACTCTAGCACCACAGACAGAACTCTTCCTGGGCTGATCCTGGGTTGCCTTTGCAGGGTGTACCATGGGCCTGGGTCCCAGAGATTGCTTAGGTTCTTTCTCCCCTTCTCCAGGCCTCTGTCCCTGTCTGTACTCTGCCTGTCCTTCCCCAGCCCCTAGCTCCAGTCCCTACCCCGACACCCCCATGATCCCCTTTCTTGGTCAGTCTAGCATAGTTTGTCCGTCAACTCTTCTGGTGTCCATCCCACCATACACACAGTCCACACCCCCAACCTCTACCCCCATGGCTGCAGAGGGGCCACCCCCATACTCAGAGCCTGACCTACTTTGGGCCTGAGAGGCTGCCAGGAGAGGCATGCTAATGCCCTGGTGTGGGTGGGAGCACCCTGGGGGCCTGCCTGGTGCAGAGCATACTGGGGAGGAGAGGCTGGAGGCTGGGGACTGGGGAGGGGCTGGGGATCAGACCTTCCTCTGGCAGAGGCCAGCTTCTGTGGACTTATCTGCTGGTCTTGCCTTAGGGAGGCCTCTGCCCTCTATACCCCGAGCTGGTCCCCAGCTTGGCCCAATCACCCCTGTCTGGGCCCAGTGGCCTTTGCACAGAGTAGGTGCTCTATGAATATTTGTGAATATCCAGGACAAACCAAAAGGCAAGAGACAGGTGTGGTTAGTCTAAGGTGCTCCAGGCCCAGGATCTGCACCCCACAGTGTCTGCCCCCACCTCCAGCCTCAGGTTACTCCCTTGCATGTGGGGAAGGGTAGCCAGCCTGCCCACCTCCTCCAGTGGTTGAGACCTGGGAAACGTGACTTGTAAAGCTGTAAAGTGCTGCGGAGCTGGGCTAGTGGTGGCCACAGGAGTAGCCACTGCAAGGGATGAATGGTTGCTCCCTCTGGTGGCTGACCTCCACCTCCCTGTCCCCAGGACCAGGGCACCGTGGGGGTGATCTTTAATGTGGGCACGGACGACATTACCATCGACGAGCCCAACGCCATCGTAAGCGACGGCAAATACCACGTGGTGCGCTTCACTCGAAGCGGCGGCAACGCCACCCTGCAGGTGGACAGCTGGCCGGTCAACGAGCGGTACCCGGCAGGTAGGCGGCGCGGGCCCGCGGAGGAGGCACGGTGGCGGGGCGGGGCGGGTGGCGGCCTCTGGGCGGGTGGGTAGGAGTGCGGCCGCACCGGGGCGGGGCCAAGCGGCTCTGGGGCGGTGCGGGGCTACTGGAGAGACTAAGCTTGTGAGGCGGGACTAGGGCAAGGGCGTGGCTAGGAAAAGTCGGGATTTGTGAGGGCGGGGCGAGACCTTGGTGGTGCGAATGCGCCCCCTATAGGGGAGGGTGCAGGGCTAAGGTGGGAAGGCTGCAAGGCTAGGGTCCAGTTTGGGGGTGGGGGGAGAAGAGGAGGGAGGGTAGAGGTGAGGAGAATCTGATGCGACTGAGGAAAGGGTGAGTTCAGAAATGAGGGAGACAGATGCAGAAACAGGAGAGAAAATCCAGAAGTAACATAAAACGTGTCTTGGCAAGGAGACAGGGCTGTTACCAAGGGCAGAGCCAAGGAAAGAACCAAGGTCCTTATAAAGAGCAAGTCAGAGATCCACTTAGGAGATCTAACGAAGGAAGAGAAGTAGCCACGGAGACTCAGAGTGAAGGACCCCAGTGTCCAAGGCAGTGAGGGACATGGTGAAAGGAAGGGAGACACAAGTGACAACAAAAATGAAACACAGGATCATGTGCATTCAACAACCTTTGTTGACAACCTGTTTAGGCATCAGGGCTTGTGCTAGGTCCTGGGGACTCAGTCCCTGCTTGCAGGGAGCCTTGAGAATGCAAACAGACCAAGTTCGACAGGGTGACAGCTGTGGCGGCCAAGGACAAACCAAGGTCTGAGGAGTGCAGGAGAGGGACAGAGATGAGGACATGGGGGAAATGAGGAGACAGAGACTGAAAGATGTTGAAGGAGGCAGAGATAGAGCCTCAGAATGAGAGGAAACCGGAGGGGAAGCAATGGAAAGATAAGGAGATAGTACTGAACTATACGCAAAGACAAGGAGAGATGCGGAGAGGTAGATGGAGATGCTGACATGCAGGCCCAGGGAGAGAAGAGGTGGACAGAGCCTTGGAAGGGAGCGGAGGAGAGCCCCAGCATGGGAGATAAAGAGGGAGTGGAAACAGAAACACTGCAGGGAAAACTGCAGAAACACAGAGATGCTGAGATACTGTCTGAGCGACATTGCAGTCAGGGCCTGACTGAGAAGTGGAGTGAGCATCTGCGACCTCCATCACTCTCCCAGGCGGAGAGACAGCCAGGCTGAGGCAGAGAAGCTGCCCCATGCTGAATGCAAGGGGCAGGGGCAAAAGGCCAATGTGTAAACCTTCATGGGCTCACCTATGCTGGAGTAAAGATGCCAGTACAGGCTTATGACACCAGTTATGCAGGCTTGTACCCAGACATTTCTGGAAAGTCCCTGGAGATAAAGAGGCCCACGTGGCCCCCTAATACCTACAGAGGCTGATGTACACACAGGTCAACCTTAGACATATGGACAACTGCAGACATTCGTATGGTCAGACAGACACATGAAAAAGCAGCTCTGCAGAGGGATGCCAGCCTACATCAAGGCCCTGGGTACATGTAGGGACACTCAAGACCCACCAACCCTCCTACACTAAATTCCACTCACCTCCGCGCCCCGCAACAAGCCAACACTGACAGCTCTGGCTGCGTAGGCATGATCCCTGTGGGCAGCAGACTTCTCTCATTCTCCGACGCACACACACTAGGGCAACCTTTGTAGCAGTGATGACATTGGCCTGTGCTGGATAGGGCTGGGCTCAGAAGCATGAAGGCCTCACCATGTCAAGCCAGGACTTGGATCTAGAGCTTCTCCCCTTGGGGCCCACCAGGCCACCAGTCAGGATGGAAGAATTATTCCTGCTCTCCTCTCCTCAGGGACCCCTGACTAGGGGTGAGGAAAGGCTGCTGGGTGCCCCTTGCCTGTAAAGGGGAGTAACATGAGGGCCTGGTGGTTGCCTTTGTGTACTGAGGGCAGATCCTGAGCAATACCAGCAGGTCAGATCAGCAGTATGCATGGGCCCGGAGAGGGGAGACCCTCTGACTCTTTGAGAGCACAGAGACACAGCCCATGGATTCTGAGTCAGAAGGACCTGGGTTTTAATCCTGGATCTCCCACTGGCAAGTGTGTAACCTTGGACAAGTCATCTAGCCTCTCTGAATCTCAGTTTCCACCTCTGAAAGGTGACAATACTTACCTCATAGCAATACTGTGAGAATGCCATTAAACGCTAGAATGGCATGGCATAGCAAAGGTGCTCAATAAATAGGACTTTTGTTAGAATTTTTATATACTCAGCCTCCCTCCAGGCAGATGTACGTTCTTCTCTTCCTCTTGGAGACACACACACAGGATTGAATGATCTGTTTTTAATTTAAACACAAATGTCCTGAATCTATAGGGAAAGCAGAATCTCCTTGCCTCATAAGCACCTAAGGAGGCACCATCCATACCCATATGAACACGTCGTGTGCACCTTCATGGGAGGTGTACCTAGGCAGGCCCAGGCCCGGGTCTCTGGGCAGGTGAGCGCAGCTGTGCAGTGAGAGATGACAGGAAAAGCCTCCTGGCCCCACCAGTGTGCACTGAATAGTTTGTCAGTGGCTTAAATGGGAGGAGTGGCCAGATTCTCAAAGGAAATCAGTTTCCTTTCCACTGCTGCAGACCGGGATCACCCACAGCTCACAGAGGAGCACAGATCCTCTCAGGCGCACTGACGAACCCCTTTCCACATAGGCTTGTATGCACACACACACATTCACACACATTCCCCTTCCCAGTCTCCAGGGGCTGGAGATTGGTGAGCGGAGAGAGGAACAGGTGGGTATCCCAATGGACAGCCAAGCTTGGAAAAGAGATGGGGGCTGGAACTAGGGGGAGGAGCCTGGAAAAGAAAGGCTGAGGGCCTGGCAGGGTGAGCAAGATGAGGTCCTGAGACAGCAAGGAGAGGAGACTGGGCTCTGAGCAGAAAATGGTCAAGGTGCATTCAGGGCAGAGAAGGGTGCAGAGAAGGGTGGCGGGGGACTGTCTGCAGGGGAGGAGAAAGGGGCCAAAGAGAAGGTGAGAAGGGGAAGAGGGCTGCTGGATGATGGTCCAGCTCCCACACCACACCTGTAGCGGCTGCCCAGTAGAATGGGAGCCCTGACCAGGGTGAGGAGGCCTTGCAGGGAGTGCAGTGGTGGGGTTGGGAGCAGGAGGGACTTAAGGGGGACGGTGGTGGTGGGGTCAGGGGTGTGGTATGAGGTGGAAATTGAGGGGAAGCTGGGAGTGGAGCACGAAGGCAAAGGGAGTTGAGGTGGCCTGGAGAAGTGGTTTAAATCTCACTGTTCAATGCGCGTGCTGGGTGGCCCCCTAAATGCCGCATAAACCCCGCTTAACCCATCCCTCCCACTTCTAAACCGCCCTCTAAACACAGGAACCAGCTGGGCCACTGATGCCTCCCTCCCCCAACTTAAACCTGCTAAATGCCCCTCCCCTGCCCGCCCCCCCCCCCACTTTGGGATGGGGAAGGAAGGGGGCCACAGCAGCTTAACCACAGATAAACCTGTTTAACCTCTGACCTTTGACCTTCCAGCTCCCTTTCTTTTGTGTCCCTTTCCTTTTCTTCTTTTCTCATCTCTTTTGCTTTGGGTTGCTCCTGCCCCCAGGGTGGGGCTGGCTCTGAACCAGAGCCTAGGGAGGGGGTCGAGGGAGAAGAGGGGCCCAGCGTTTCTTTTCCTCCCTTCCCCTCTTTCTGTGGATGTTGCTGCTTACTCTGAGTCTCCTGAGGATTGCATAATTACTTTTCTAACTCCTTTGGACTTCGCCGCCTGAGAAACCTACTGTCTTTCTAAACTTTTCCAAGGAAACTTTGATAACGAGCGCCTGGCGATTGCTAGACAGAGAATCCCCTACCGGCTTGGTCGAGTAGTAGATGAGTGGCTGCTCGACAAAGGTAATTAACCAGAATTAATTAATTAATTAATTAACTTTAAAAACACTATCTTAAAGGTGCAGAGCTCTCTCTTTCCCCCTCCATGCCTTCACCAACGCCTACCCGCAAGTGAAGGGACAATTGGCTAGCCAGAATGCTCCCTTCCCCTTTGGAGTCAAGGGTCTGTCTGTGCATTTCAGAGTGGTGGTTTTTGGGGTAGGAGTGGGGTTTTTCCTTAGAAGTAGGGGAAGTCTTGTTCTCTTTCTAAACCTGGGATCAACTACAGTAATCCACAAGATCCCTACCATGGGAGCTCCCCACTGCGATCCCAGCAGTAAATCACAAGCAGGCTGGGAATGCAGGTTGTAGAGTAGGTTCCCTCTGCCCAGAATCATCTCGGAGGCTTGGTAAAGGGCCAACGGAGGGCCACAGAGCATGCAGAGGCAGGAAGCCTTTGGGAAGCAGGAAGGCTGACCTGAGGAGGGTTAGGAAGGCTTCACCAGAGCCATGTGAGGAGAAGAGAGAAGAGTGGGGGCCTCAGATCCTACTGGAAGACCCCCAAAGAGAGTGCTGTGGGGCTGCTGTCTCTGGAACAGGCCCAACTTAGTCCAGAAGGCCTCTGAGAAGTTGAGGAGAGACTAAGGGAGGGGGGGCAGGAGGTGGTGGGCCCATAGGGATTTCTACTCCTGCTTGGCTGATGGGGAAGACCGAGCAAGACCTTTTGAGGCCTGAGTGTGGTGAGGTGTTGCTGGGTGTGATAGAGAAGGCTTCTTGTCACCAAGGGAAGTTGGGGACCAAGGGCAAATCCATCCCATTCCCTTTTGCGGGGGCGGGGGGGGCGAGCTCTGTACCTCTAAGGCTAAACTCTAAGGGGGAAGTAGAACTGTTAAACCTCCACTTAACCAGCTGATAACTGCGCTTTTAAATGTCCACTGGGGCCTTCCCCAACTAAAACCCCCAAATGTAACTTCTAGCCCCCCATGCCTGTGGGGCCTAAACCTGCTGATAACCAGATGTGATAAACCCATAACAGGACAAAAAGTTAAAGGGACTGTAACACACATCGCTAAAACCTACAGCCCCCAGCCACACTGGGCTGCTCTCTCCAGCGGGGTGAACTTTAACCCTTTGAGGAGTTCATGGCGGATGGGGCCAGGGGCCACAGGGACCAAGTTTGCTAACACTGTGGCTCCCTCTCCATTACCCACCTCCCTCTTCCAGAATCAGAGAGGCCAAGGGAGCAGCCTGGGCTGAGGCTGGGACAACTTGTGACCCCAATGGCAGGGAGAGTTGGACAGGCCCTACTGGGGGGTGGGGGAGGAATTGTGGTTTAGATGAAGGAGAGCCGGGACCCTCCTTCCCCTTCTCCTTAGATCTGACTTTCCTCTTCTAGAAAATAACCGATTGGACTAGAGAGGTAGTTCCCAAAGTGTGAAAGAAGGAACTCGCTTTTTGTGGTCTTAGCCAAGTACTTCCCCTTTCTGAGGCTCAGCTCTCTCCTTGGTAAGATGGAACAGTGATGGTTACTCAGCCCACCTCACAGGCATGTTGTGAGGGTGAGAGGAAAGAAACATCAGGAAAGTATCCCAGAACAAGGTCTGGGGATGCTCGGAGGGCGTATTTTATTGTTAG
This sequence comes from Macaca mulatta, assembly GCF_049350105.2. Classification (NCBI taxonomy): domain Eukaryota; kingdom Metazoa; phylum Chordata; class Mammalia; order Primates; family Cercopithecidae; genus Macaca; species Macaca mulatta. Next base: position 9,775,090 of record NC_133419.1, read on the forward strand.
CGCGTGACATATGGTAGGTGCTCAATAAATATTTATTGGATGAATCCATTTTCCAGTTCCAAAGCATGTCCTATGAAACAGTCCCATGAGATGCTTCACAATAGAGAGATTTGTGGTAGAACGAGTTTGGGAAATGCTGAATCCTGTTTCTTCCTCTTGGAGATGCCTATGTGCATTGGTTTAATAAAGACTCTGAAAAGCCCTTGGAGAAAGAAACCTGTTTGATTGTGAAATGTTTGCTTCCCCAACTCATTTGACCACCGAGGTCCTTGTCTCCTTTGTTTTCCTCGTGATTCTTGTGTCTGGGGATAAACTTGGATGCAGGGGTCTTCCTGGGCCTCGCTGGGTCTGGCATTCCAGGGCCTGTCCCAGAGCTGCCACCACTGGCCCTCTGCCTCTTGGGCTCTTGGGCACTGGTAGTGGGCGTTGCTGGTCCAGGGGCTATACTTGCCTGAGTGGGCAGTGGGAGGGTGCTGGAGGAGGAAGGAAGACTGAGTGGGGGGCTGGGGAGACACACCAGTGGCCATCATTGGCTAGAGGCTGGAAGGATGTTTGGAAGTCCCAGAGGCCTGGGTGTCCCAGAGAACCGGTGTTTCCAAAGAGGTTGTGGGCTTCACAAGTTGGACTCTCCTCAGCCCAGGTTTTGGGGGCAAGGCTTACAGGCACCTAACTCTAAACCAGATCTTTAACGAGGCACTAACCAGAGGCTAACAAGGGCTAAGCCAGGTCTAAAACCCCCAGTGCCAGCAGCTGAAGGTTCCGGGGGAGATGGGGCAATGTAGTAGGCCCTCTGCCCAACCCCTCCCCCCCCAAAAAATAAGCAGCGCCAAAACCAAAGTTAAATCTAAACTTAAACATAATAAACATCTTTTCTAAAAACCAAACCAAAACAACAAACTCAGAGGGTTAAACCGACCCCCAGATCCACTAAAAACAAACAGAACAGCCCAACCCCACCCAGCTGGGAATTCTGAGGTGTCATACTGCTGAGTGTGGGGTGAGATTGGAGCTGGAGCGGGTTATATTGGCTGTCAGTGAGCGAAGCAAGGTCCCTTTAACATTTTCCATTTCTGTGCTTGCATGTCCAGGTGGGGAGGAAGGGCTCGGCTTACCAGGGCCTGGTCCCAGGCAGTGCTGGGCCTTGGCAGTCCGGGAGAAGAGAGGGGATCCTGGCCAAGGGTCAGAAGGCCTGGTCATAGGCGGGAGGTCAGCCTGGGCAGGTTGCTGCTCCCACACACCATCACACTGTCTCACCTCCTTCTCTGTTCTCACACGCACCGACTCCACCTTGGCCTGGCAGCTACCTCCTCTGTCTCTGCCTCTGTGTCTCCTCTATCTGCCTCTTCCAGGGGCTCCATGGCTTCATGGCTCGGGGCTGGACACTGGGGCAGGATGTTTGGGGAAGCAGAGGGAGAAGATGGGGACGGACTGAGGGAAGAGGATGAAGAGGGGAGATGGCCTTGGAGCTGGAGAGGAGAGGGAATGGGGAAGGTGGGAAGGCTTGCACATGGTGGGGAGGGGGTGCTGGGCTCGTCTTCCCCAGCCCGTGTGTGCCCTGGGTGCCCTCCCCTTCTGGGGTCCCCACCTGGCTGGGCTAGGGGCTGTGGCTGACAAGGACTTTTCCTTTGGTTGTTTGCCCCTTCCTCATTTCTCCCTGTCCCCTCCTCCCTTACTGGCTTCCTCCTCCATTCCTCTTTCCTCTCCTTGGCTTCCTTCTCTTCTTCCTTCCCTTCCTGGTCTCCCCTCACTGCCTGCCCCTTCTCTGTCACCCCCTCCCCTCCCCCAAGGCCGCCAGCTGACCATCTTCAACAGCCAGGCTGCCATCAAGATCGGGGGCCGGGATCAGGGCCGCCCCTTCCAGGGCCAGGTGTCCGGCCTCTACTACAATGGGCTCAAGGTGCTGGCGCTGGCCGCCGAGAGCGACCCCAATGTGCGGACTGAGGGTCACCTGCGCCTGGTGGGGGAGGGGCCGTCCGTGCTGCTCAGCGCGGAGACCACGGCCACCACCCTGCTGGCTGACATGGCCACCACCATCATGGAGACTACCACCACCATGGCCACTACCACCACGCGCCGGGGCCGCTCCCCCACACTGAGGGACAGCACCACCCAGGTGAGGCCCCACTCTGGCTGGTGGATTAGGGCAGGGATAGGTGGGGATGGAGCTGATATCTGCATAGCTACAGTAGTGGTGCCTAGAGTGAGGATCCAAGGGGTCTGTTGGGATCCTGGAGGCTGCTGTCTCTGACTTTATTGCCATGGTAATGGGCAAGGTCACCTTTCAGGAAGTGGCTTTCACCCTAATGACCAGGCATCTTGTGATGTGGGGGTGATCACTATTTCTAGAGGGACCATCCCCAGAGTTGGGGAGGAGTTTGATGGCCCAGTTATACGAGAGAAGATCACCCTACCTAAGAGAGATGAAGTCTGGACTCGGGGTGAGAGTGGGATGGCTCCTTCTGCTTCTCCAGTGAAGGCCATGCCTAGTGTTCTGTGTGGGCAGAGAGTGGGAGATGGATAGTACCAGGCTGGCCTTGCTGTGGGCGGGGGTGACAGCATGGGAGGGCTGGGTGCAGTCACCTGGCATGGGCAGCCCCTCTCCAGAGGCTGGTGGAAGCTAGGAGGAGCCTCTCCTTGTTTTCTGGGTTTCCTACAGTGGGAAAACCCTGACTGCAAGTTCATTGCCTTCACAAGCCCTCTCCATGTGACCGTGAGCAGGCACCACAACTCAGGCAGCTTTGGTGTCCTCTCCGTCTGTGCGTCTCAGGGCAGACAGTTCCCTGGTGCTCACCCCACCTGCTGATCTGGATGGCCCCAGCTGCCTAGTCCCAGGCTTCCTGCAGCACACTGGTGGGGAGGAGGGGCCTTGAAGCACATGGAGCTCACCCCACCTGCTCAGGTGTTTCCTGGGTCAGGTCAAGCCCTAGTGATAGGGCAGGACTGGAGGGGCCTGCACCCGGGGAGTGGGGCTCTGCTGGAGCAGGACTTGCCTGTGTGGCTTCCTGAGGCAGCCCAGGCCGGGCTGTTTTCTAGTTGTTGCCTCCAGTGCCTGCTCTGACCTTTAGCACAGGGAGGGCTCACACCTGGCATGAAGGCCTTTTTTGGCCACCCCTTCTCTCCCCATCACCCTGTCTGGCAGCCTGTGGCTGTTAAGTACTCTCTGTCCTTCTAGGGTGAGGGCAGGATCTGGGGGTGGCCATGAGGATGTGCCCCTCCCTCTGTCACCAGTCTGTCTTCAGCTTCTCCTCTGAGGGGTGGGCTCCATGTGCTTTAAGGCTCCTCCTCCCTGCCAGTCTGTGCTGCAGGAAGCCTGGGACTAGGCTAGCTGGGGCCATCCAGATCAGAGAGACAAGCCTGTACCCACTTCTTCTCTGCCAAGAAAGCTGAGGGGACCTGAAGACGTTGTCCCTAGGGAGCAGGGAGTCCCTCGGGGAAAGGTCTGGGCTCTACCCAAGGCTGGGTACCCACCATGCCCAGTGCCCTTCAAATCGTAGGGGACGAGGGGCTGTCTGGTCTCAGTGGGAGGGTGATAGGCAGATCATCCTGGTGGAAGAGAGAGGTGGGGGTCCCAAGAGTCACTGCTGTGGTGAGGAAGCCCAAGATGGAGGCTGGTGCGGAGGGGGCAAGAATGCAGAAGGGAGCTGGGTCCTCCAGGCACCACCTTGCCCTTGGGTGAGTTAGGGCTGTTGAGTCTGAAGATCAGGGGCTGGGAGGAGGCAGGTTATGACCCGTTCAACCCTGCTCGTCCTTGTCGTTCAGCCTAGCTCTCTCCTCCCCTTCCTGCAGTTTCTCGGGCTCCCTTCCTGCCTGGACTTTCGGTTTCCCTCCTTGGGTATCCTCCCTCATACCCTCCCTCATACCCCTGGGCACCCCCCTCCTCCTTATACTCACTCATCTTGGGGATTCTCTTTCTTTGCAATCAGTAAGAGAGAAAATGCTGACAAAGTGGACTTCTGTTGTCATGGCAACCACAGCCCTAATTATTGTGTGCAGCCGGGCTCTCTCAGCTCCAGGCTCCAGGAAAGGAGGTTGGGAGAGAGATGAGGGGTGATGGGTGGTGAAACTGGAGCCAGGAAACCCCTCCAGGCCCTGGTCGTGTTCTGCCTGTGCTGGCCTCTGCAGGCTCCGCCCCGTAGGGCCTTGCCTCCCCAGCACCCCTTCCCTGAGGCATCCTAGACCCTTTTGCCCAGGCCCTGCAGGTCAAAGTCTGGCATCCACTCTCCTCACTTCCCAGAAATAAAAAGCACCACATGTGCTGTTTCATTGACCCTCGGAAGCCGTGAAAACCTGCAGGGCTGCTGCTGGGAAGTTCCCTGTGCATAGGAGGAAGTGGAGGCCTGAGGTCAGCCAGCAAGAGATGGAAGGGCTAAGACTCAGACCAGGCTGGTCCGTCTCAGCCCAGGGGCATCCTGTGTACCACCATGCACCTCAAGTGGCAGCTGTGGGATCTGCTGACCTGCCTGGAACCTCTCTTTCCCCACCCCTTCTCTCGCCCCCCAGAACACAGATGACCTCCTGGTGGCTTCTGCTGAGTGTCCAAGTGATGATGAGGACCTGGAGGAGTGTGAGCCCAGTACTGGTGAGTGCCTTTCCCCCCTCCCCTGCCCCGGGGCCCTGTGTGACGCTACTGGGAGGGGGGCGACTGTCCCTGCCACCTGGCCCAAGCCCCAGGGCCTGCTGCCAGGCCTTAGCTTTCCCTGATAGTTCCACCTTGCCTAACATCCTCCCAGTCCCTCAGATGCTCTCTGGCAAGATGCCTTTTGGTTCCCAGCCCCTCAGAGGTAGTGAGTTCCTTAGCCTGGGGTCCTGGGGTTGAGAGCCAAGGGGTGCTGGGAGAGAAGGAGGGAGACTTTTCCCTAGAAGATGAGTAACTGCAGCTCCCATGAGTCCCTGGGGTGGGGGAGGGTGAACATGGCTTAGGAACTACAACTCCCATCAGTTCTTGGGTCCAGAATCACAACTCCCGCCTGCTCCTGAGGCCTGGTGCTCTCTAGGCCACTAGTAGAGGAGATCTCTCCTGGATCCTGGGCCTTCCTCTTCTCCTGGGTGTTGGGAGGTGTCCTGTGCTCTTGTCTGAAGGGCTCCCAGAGTGGACACTGCCAGGACTGCCAGGGCAAGGTGAGGCAGTTACTACACAGTGACTGCTCTGAATCTGATAGTGTGCTGGGTGGGAAGTCCCCTCTAGACTAGACTTGTGGTCTCCTGGGGAAGATTAGGGCCTGAGGTCTGGCCCAGATTCTAGTTGGGGAGCTGTGTAGGAGGAGAGCAGGGCTGGGAGGGAAGGCTCTCCAGGGCCTGGGGCACTGGGGCCAGGGAGTGCTTTCTAGGCCTCTGCTTGATACTTCTTGCTGGAGCCAAGAATGCAGCCACAGAGAGAGACCAGGCTGGCAAAGCGGGGGTGGCCTTGAGTGCTGCTTGAGAAGTGTGGGGTGTGGAGTTGTGCAGCGAGTGCCAAGGCTGCTCATTTGAGCAGGTTGGGGGTGGCTGGGAGCAGCTGGGGGAGGGTGGGATACTTGAGGCTGGCAGAGGGAACAGAGAAAGGACTGGATGTGGCCAGATTTCCCAGTGGAGGAGCGTGGGCCTTGGTGGCTGCCAGATGAGTCTGTGGGAGTGGAGGGCCACCCACATTTCTCACTTGGGCTGCTGGAGGCTTCTCCCCATTACCTTGCAATGGGTCGCACCTGGGTTGTTGGTACCAGAAGGCTGGAGGTTGGGGCAGGTGCTTGCGGGGTTGGGGGAGATGATGTGGTCAGGAGGTGGGCAGTATGCCCTGGGTACATCCTGTGAATCTGGCTTGGGGCCTCCCAGCTCCAGAAAAGACATTCAGGCTGAGGGTGGGCCACGATCTTGGAAGGAGTGTGGTTAGAGCAGGACCATAGCATGGCCTGTGGAGCCTTGGGGCAGAGGCTCAGCTTCAAAAACCAAGGGCAGCGGGTTTCTGGGGCACAAGCCCCCAGATCCAGAGGCTGAAGCCCAGTTGCCCTCCATGTCCTCCGAGTAGGCTAGAGCTGAGAGGGGTTATTCCCACGGGCCTGGGCCCAGGGACCTTCAGGAGAGCTGCCAGCTGCTGGGCCAGAAAGGCCTTCCCTTCCATAGCCCAGGGCCTGTGCTTTCTGGGACAGATGCCTTCGTCTCTAGGAGGCCCCTCTGCTGAGTGCTGTCACTTCTTCCCCCAGGGCAATCTTGGCTCAAGGATGCACACTTCAATGCCTCCATTGCTTTGGGGGGCTCTGGGCATCTGGCAGCTTCAACACACAGCACCCCCTGCCCTGCTTTACTGCTCTGAGCTCTAGGCACTTACCGGTGGCTCGTGTGGCCAACACAGCACTGCTTGCACAGGCCTGCTGGAAGTGGCTGTGATGAGTGGCCCCATGAAAGCTCTGGGATGGGGCTCTGCGGACAATGGTCTTTGAGGGTGCTGAGGAAAGGGCACTGAGTGGCATTACCACATGTGTTCATACACAGGTGCCCATGTTCACATACTCTGGGGCAGGAACTCCTGGGTAACAGGAGGAGTCTCTGCTTTCCCTGCACCCTGCAGAGGGGTATCTGGGGCCAGATGGTCACCATGTAGGGACATGCAGTACACACTGGACCCCACCTGGGCCATACTTTGTCCACCGAAGTTCTAGCCTCCCAACCCTGGCTTGGAGTCTAGTCAAGGGCCTGGGTCTGATGCTGAATGGGTGTATTGGTGGTCTGAACTCTTTTAGGCTGCATTAGGGCAGAGGGTGAGGAGGAGTTGAAGCAGGTGGGTCAGCTGGTTCCCAGTCAGGGATCTGTGAGGTCACTGACTATTGAGCCACCCTCTTGGGAAAAGGGACAAGTAGAGGATGAAGGGTGGAAGAGGTCTAGAAGTCTGGGATAGGGAGGGACTGGTAGCCGTTCCAGCAGCCAGCTTTAAAAATAGGGCCAGGAGGGAAGGCAGAGTGCACTCTGGAATTCCCAGAGGAAACTGCCAGAAGCCACAGCCTCTCCCCCAAGCCTGCATCACACATGCTTACATGTCCACATTTGTACCACTGTGAAAGGTTTAACGATGGATCCTCATCATCCCAATGGGAGGCCAGGCAAGGACCAAAATGACTCCAGGGTCTCCCAGGCTGGTGTAGACCATGCCATGCCCTCCAGAGCCTCTCCAGCCAGTCTCTCCCAGGCCCCAGTGCAAGGAGGCTTTTCTCCAGCAGACGGCCAGGCCTCCCTTGGCTCCAGTGTCAGAGGTGGGGGCAGCCTGGCTGGAGACCCCATGGTGTTTTACCTCTCCTACCTTGCAGATCTTCATCCCTGGGTCTAGGATCATTCCTGCTCGCTCACCTTTCCACTGTTTTCCCTAACCTGGGCTCCTCCACAGACCCTGGCCCATACTTTCTCCCTTGTTTAGTGAGACCATCATCTACACGGTTATTTTAGCTGAGGTTGGCTTTTCAATGGGAGTGCCTTTAGTGGGGCATGCACCATTAGTAATGTGACCCACTGCTAGTTGTCTCAGCTGGCCCAACCCATACATTGTGTTCTGGGCCTGGCCCCTGAGGGGATCTGACTTTGCACAACCTGAGACACGTAGGAAGAGAAGAGCACACACAGGCTCAGACCCACAGAGGCAGTGTCTGTATGCACATGTATGACCAGAGGCACACACACATACAGCCCTGCACATACATTTACAGACCCACCAGCAAGCTCACATGGGCCCACTTCCACACACACACACACACACACACACACACACACACACACACACACATTCAAACCTAGAAGAGCACACACTATTTGTACCTAGGCCAACAGAGGCACACACATGCTTAGACTCCAAGAGACATGTGTGTGCTTATACCCTTCTGAAGTCCATACACACAGATACACACCTGTTGAGACTCACAGAAGCTCAAACTCATGCACACATGCACAGCCTAATGAAAGCACACACATGTACTCAGAGCTACCAACTCTTGCATGTGTGTGCTTAGAGCTCCAGAAATACCCACAGAGGCACTCAGATGCACACGTGTGCACCTACTCAGCTCTCAGAGGTTCACACTTGCGTGTGTGTTCAGTTGCACCAAGGCACACACACACACTGTGTGTCTCAAACTTACCAAGGCACTTGACTGTGTTCTGAGCTATGTGTACATGCATGTTCAAACCCACTGAGGCACACTCACACACTACTGACAGCCATGCTGAATGTTCAGAATCACACACACATGTTCAGGCCCAGAGACAGACTTGCATATTGCAGACACTCGGGACACACACATCTGTGTTCAGACCTGAGTGTGTGTGTGTATGTGCTTAGGCCTAGTAAGACATATAACTTGTGACACGCCCTTGGACTCACAGATTATACATCTGTGCTCAGCTTAGTGGCACATGTGTACAGATCCACCTGTGTAACACACACAGGTGCTTAGACCACAGAATCCTACACCCATGTTCAGACATGCAGATGTTCACATGTGTTTCAGAACTGCAGAGGCATGTAGGCATGTTCAGATCAGGCAAGTAAGCAGTGTGCTTAGACCCACCATAATGCACATGTGTGCCCACATGTACTCACAGAAATGCACATCTATGACCAGGCTCACAGAGGTACATGTGTGTGTAAGTTTACTTACCACGATGCACACATACATATCTGCAGAGGGGTGTACTCATGCACCAACATGTGCATCCAACCCCCAGATGCCCACATGTACACAAAGGTGCACCTAGATAAGACTCACAAGAGTGCAGGTGTGCACATTCTCAGAGGCAGGCTGTGTGCTCAACCTCAGGGGTCTACATACACACACAATTTGTTCGGCTTCACAGACCTGCACTTCTCCCACCAAGCCCACCCCTATAGAAGCTCATATTTCCGTGCACACTCATGTGCCGAGTGCCACAGTAGTGTACACACACACACACATGCTCACCTGCTGAAACATACATACTGGTTCACACTCACTGAAGAATACATAGGTACACACATACACATAGACGTGCAAGTTCATGTGCTCAGACCTGTACAGAGGTGTAAACACACACACGCACGCACACACACACTCTCGGGCCTCCATTAGCCCACACAGGTGCAGGTGCACTTCTGTGCTCCAAGGTACCCATGCAGTGGCACACAGAAGGGCACACACATATCCTCAGACCTGGAGGGCATGCACACATGTTCAGACACAGTACAAGGCATGCCTGTATGCCTGTGTGCTCCCACTCAGGCAAGTATACACAGTTGTTTAGACCCACAAAAGCACACACATACACACATGTGTATTCAGATTCACCCAGGTCCACGTATGCTCAGACCCACAGAAGCAGCCTTCTGCACTTACTCCATGCAAGCATCCCTCCTGAGGCATTGCCCTCATGCACACATAAATGAGACCCTCAGAGGCACATGCAGGCTTAACTCCACAGAGTCACAGACACATTTGCCCAGACTGGTAGAACCACAGTGTGTTCAGATTCCAAGAGGGTCTCAAGGTAGCACTAGTTGCTATAATGGACAACATGTATTGGTTTAACACATAGACGTGTATTTCTCATTCACCTAAGTTATAAACAAGTGTTCCTGATTGGTGGGCCACTCTTTTCCAAGTGATGACTCAGGGCTTGGTCCCTCTCCATCTTGCGGCTGCACCATCTTCAACAGGTGACTTCCTGAGTTGCGGTGGCATGGAGTTGTGAAGTGGAAGATTGTATGGGCCAGCTGTGGGAGAGGCTTCCAGGCTCCTGCCCACATTCTGTTGCCTGGAGCTCAGTCATGGGGCCCAACCTAACTTTAAGGAAGGCTGTGAGGTGTGGCCTTGCTGTGCCCTCAGGAGGAAGCAGAAAAAGGTCTGGGGCCCAACTAGTGAATTATTTGTCACTGGCTTGCCTGTGGGTCATCAAGGATCCGTGTCACTCTTCCTCACCTCCAGGACACACCCACCCCTCCCCAGGAGACCACCCAAAGTCCCAACCATTAGGGCATTCATCTCAAAGCTGATGATGTCTGGGAGATGGTGGCCCTCCACATCCGGTTAAGACCTGACTCCTCTGGAATGGGGACCCATATGTGATCCAGATACCCAAGAACTAAATGGATAATTTATCTCACTGCTCCCACAGCCCAACACACACCCAGAATACTGTGGTGTGGGGTAGAGTCGACAACCGTAATACAACCTCCCATACAAAAAAGGGAAAAATGGAAGACACACAGCAGCCTAGATTCACACAGGCCAATGTGTGCTCCTAGCGCTGAGGAAATCCAGCAGGCAGGCAGGCCAGGCTCTCTGCCCCTGCAGTGGGGGAAATTTCTTCATTAAACCCTGGGAGAGACTCTGCTCTCTGGGGGAGACTCCCCTCTCCTTTGTCTGGGGTCCCTGGCTCTCCCCTCTGGGAAGTTCCTCCCGGTCCTCCCATAGCCATGTCTGAAGTGGGTGTTGGGAACAATGTCCTCCTTGGGGGTGCTGTAGCATGATAGCCTACCCCTGCTCATGCAGATTTGGGGCCCAAGGGTGGTTTAAGGTTCAAAGTAACCATACCTAGACACAGTTCTCAAGCCTCACTTATTTCCTTGTTGCTCCGCCCCCATGCCTCTTTCTCTTCATACAGTGGTGACTGTCTTGAGGACATTTGAAACAATAGGTGGGAAGTTGGCGGCGGGGGGGAGGGGGCAATCCCTAAATCTGATCCTTGAGCAAGGCTGAGTGTTCTTATTGGGTGAGGGTGAGAAGCTTTACTGCACCATTGTCCCTCAAAGCCTTTTCACTTTTCTCTCTTACTGTTTGGAAGCAGTGGCCTCTTCTGACTCTGGTGGGATACAGATTTCTGGGCTGTCTGTATTCTTTTCACTTCTGCTTGCGAATCAGCCGATTCTTGCCTCCTCGTACTCCTTGCCTCCTTAGTCTCCTCCTTGTACTATGTCACTAAAAGCAGAAAGTAGAAGCCTCATGGTCACTGGCCTTTCCCAGCCCTTTCCCTCAGTGCCCAGAGTCCATAGGCAGTGCCTACCCTTCAGGTCCTCATGAGCAACGGTGCACACCACATGCTTCACCACTGCAGTACGTGGGTTTCATCTTCCCAGCCTCCACGCCTTGGATTGTCACGAGTGCCTTCTCAGGTTTATGTTATCGTGACATCCATTTCTGGTTCCAGTGTCTATATTAGTTAAAGTAACATTTGTTTCTGTAACAGATAAGCCCCGGATCTCCGTAGTTAATTCAAGAGGAGTTTCTCACTCAGGTGCACCCTACCTGGGTGTGGCTGATCAGCAGGTGGCTCTGCTGCAAAGAGTGCTTTAGGAATCCACACTCCTCCCATCTGTGGCACCTCCATTTTCAACCTGTGGTTTCCAACATCACTGTAGGAGAAGGAGCATGGAAGGTGGCACCAGGAGGCTGCTGGGGCACTGGTACGGGCAGTGCCCACTACTCAGTCACACACCAGGCCTACTCACAAGGAATGTCGGGAAATGTAGTCTTACTGCCCAGGAGAAGGGAAAATGAGTTTGGTGAAGGATGCATTCCCTGGGGTGCACCGCTGGTGCTCGGATGCCGTGGTGCACTCACATGTTCTGGGGCACGTTCATATATGCACATGTGCACATAGAACTCAGACCCAGGCTCAGTGGCCGGCAGGCACATGCCAGAGCCAGAGGTCCACGCACTGACATGCACACGCTCATGCTCAGATCCATCTAGGTTCACGTACATGCATGTACACATGTGCTTGGGGCACAGAAACACAGATCCTCTGTGTGTGTGTGCACGTGCATATGCCACAATGTACCATTTTTTTCTTACCTTGAAATACCCTGGCCTCTGCCCTTGCTGTACTGGTGCTTGTGGGTGGTGGAGGGCACCTTCCTTCAGGGCACCATACACAGTGGCACAGATTGCTCTCTGCTCGCACAGGTGAGTAGGGGCTGACATCCGCCCAGAGCTCTGCTTGCCCAGCCGTGTGTCCTGGGCACCAGAACAGGACCGTCCACTGAGAAGAGAGAATGGTTTTTCCAATATTGCATGAAGGTACTGTTTGTGAAGTCATGTACCACAGGGTCACGTCCGCATAGAAATGTTTTTTCTAACCCCCATGAAATGCCCTGTAGGCTGATGGCTTTCTTGCCCCTCACAGCCTGGGCAGGGCCTTCAGCTCACTGCTTAGTCTCAGACATGCTCAACCTCAATTCTAGACTCCCCTTTGGGGGTGGGCACACCTTACTTGGGTGAGAATGGGGTTCTTGGGTAGATTTCCAGGCAGGGGCCTTCTGTTCCCTAAGGGCAGAAGGGGCTAAGTTTGTTGGGCCGGCAGCCCCCAGAGGAAGGAGAGTTGGGGAGGAAGGGGAGATCAGGAATGGCTGGTGGTCTCCCTGGTCAGGGATGGCATTCTCTAGTAAGTGGGACCCACATGCACTGAAATTCAGCTTTTCTTAGGATGCAGAGGAGTGTTGGGTGGGCGGGTGGTGTCTGTGGTAAGTGTGCACCTGTGAGTATTTTCCAAATGCCGCAGCTGCCTGAAGTTGGGGAGAGGCAGGAGGCTGCCTGAGGTCCTACCAAACTCCACTGACTCCTAGGAGCACCCCATTCCAGGATGCATCCTTGGTATAGAGCTGGACCATGAGTCATTGTGAATCTGCACCTACAAAGCCCAGCAGCACAGGCAGTGGTGGGGCTTTGGGCAGGGAGGAGTCTCTGAGGATTCTGGTCCTCCCCTCCTCCAGGTCCTGCCAAATCCTCGCCAGGACAGCCTCTTCTGATCCTTCCTGAACTGGTGTGTGATCCGGGAAAGCCCAGCACCCTAGGTTAGGTGACTTGACTGCCCCCAGAGCCTAGGCAGGGTTGAGTGAGCCCAGGGAAGGAAGTCCTCATGCATTCTCATGGGTTCTCCAGAGCCTTTTATCTTGTGGAGAGGAAGTGGGGTGTGGGACACTGGGAAGAAACGGAGAGGAAGCCATGTGGAAGACAGAAGCTACCATGAGAAGGGGGGACCAAGGGGAAGTTATGGCAGTGTAGGGGGTGTGTGTGAGGGGAGGACACCTTAGGAGATGGTGCAGTCAAAGCCTTGGGCAGAGAAACCCCAGAGGAGCTGCGGATGCAGGGACAGGACTGGGACCCAGATATGGAGACCAGGAAGCAGCTGGGGTTGGAGGAGCAAGAGGTCAATGTGAGCAGGCCTGGGAGGCGTCTGGGGGCAGAGGAAGGCTGCAGAAGGGTGACCCGAGGAGCCTGTGTGTCCCAAGGGCTTAGCTAGCGCAAATGGTTGTAGGGGGCTCAGGCTTGGTAAGACTTGTCTGTGGTCCAAGACCTGAAGCCCCCCATGCCCTAGCCTGACTGGGGGACAGCAGGTTGGTAGAGAGCTGAGCTCTGTGCCCTGATCAGCCTGTCAGCCCCTCTAGGGCAGGATGTGGCCTCAGCAAGGGCCTCCTGGTCTGGTCCTGTGCCCTGGGCCTGGCACTTTGCTGGGGCCCCAACTATGGCCAGCCAGCTTAGGCCAAACCTTGATGCTAGGGTTTCCAGCAGCAGCTGGTGGCCCAGTCTAAGATGGAAGGTGGCGAGCTGGGGTAGGAGATGGTTTGTAGAGAAAGGCTGCTGCCAGGCTGAGCTCTCCACAATGCCTGCTGCCTAAGAGGGTGGAGGGGGTGGGGTGTTCAGAACTCTGCTGCTCTGGCCTGTGAGAGAGACGCCCACTCCCTTCCCTAGATACCTAGCCTGGCCTGGCTCAGAGGAAATGCCTGAGGAATATTGCTCCCTTTCCCCTGGAAAAGTATAACGAGCCCCAACTCTGTGCCAGGCCCACTGCCGTTGGCCCTTCCCTGGCAGTGAGTACAAAGCCATGCCTCCAGGACAGAATTAGGGTATGGTGTCAGAGGCACTCAGGCAGGGAGCATCCTCTGCCTGGAAGAGGAGGTGTTTGACCAGACTCTGAGATGTCAGCAGGGAAAGGTGTTCTGAATAGAAGACAAAGGTCAGGTAGAGGGCTGGTGGTATGGACCAGCAGGAAGGACCCCAGAGGCACTCAGAGTTCACGCAGGGAGGGGAATCCTGCCATGATTGGGCCCAGGTTACCACCGCTCGAGGGGCTGCCAACCCTCCTGAGAGCTGACAGCTGAGTTTGCCCCTTACCTGGGGACCAGGGTGCTGGCTTTCCTTGTCTGGGTCCCAGGTGGGTACAGGAAGACATACTTGTTTATCCAAAGGCTAGAGGTCCCACGAGAGCCAAGCCTTGGCCTCATCCTGGGCCTGGAGCCCAATACCCCAGTTTTATAGATGAGGAAACTGAGGCCCAGAGACTGGAAGAAAGTTGCCCACAGTCACACAGGAACTCAGAACACCTGTTCTGTCATCCAAGTTCACATCCAAGCCAAGAGTCAAGTAGTCCCAACAGATTCCTGGAGACATTGGGAGGATGACTTAGGCTTTCTTGGGCTTCTCATGAGATCTAACCCTTCCCTGGCCTCACTTACCTTGCTGGGCACCTACACCTGGTAACCTTGGGAAGTCCTGCCCACCCAGGCCTCAGCATTTTTATCCATAATGAGCTGGGATCGATAGTCCCAGCTCCACAAAACATGCTGCTTTGCTCTTAGCTCAAAGGTTTTCACTGTGACTGAGCCTTTGGAGGGCCAGGAGCCCTGGGGTTTCAAAATCTAGGGTGTAGGTGAGCCCCTGGCCAGGGGAGATTGGAGTCTGGTTGGAAGAGCAGCCTGGGGAGCTCAGCAAGGCTTCAAGTTCGATGGAAAGGTCTTGGCTACAGGCTGGCTTGTGTGGGCAAGGACAGCTCTGCAGCATTGCTGGAGCTTGTGATCTGAAGGTTGGCAACAGTGTTTGAACTCAGCGCAGAGGTAGAGGGCCATGGGTGGGTGGGGAGCAGGAGAAGACAGACAAGATGTGAAGGTGGAATGTGGCTGGTCTGGCTGCAGTGGGGCTGAAGTGGGGCAGGTGGGACCTGGCAGTGGAGGCCCTGGGGTGCTTTTCCACCAAGAGGCTGAGGGGATTCTGGGCACGATCTGGGAAGACCACACCCTGCAGAGACCAGCGAGAGGCACTCAGATGTTGGCAGGGCTTAGGCTGTGCTGAAGAGAGAGCCAGAGAGGAAACCTCCAGCCCTTGTAAGGCCCAGAGGAGCCCCTGCAAGAGGAGCAAGTCCTCCCACCAGCCACCTAGAGCCAGCCCCAGCTCCCTTCTACCCCAAACCAGGAGGTTGCACTATTTTGCTTTGAGAGGAGGCCCAGGAGGCTGATGGGAGTCACAGTTGTTGACCTAGTGGCTGATGGGAATTGTGGTCTACACTCCTCCAAGGACTGATGGGAGTTATAGTTCTCACCTTTTGGGGGCTGATGGGAATTGCAGTTTCTGCCCACAGGACTCCAGTTATCAGACCTAGAGATGGGGAGACCCATTCTCCCCTCACAAAGCCCTCCCCACTCATTCCCATGGGCCCTATTTAGCAGGTGCTTCCCTCCCAGATGGCTGTGTATGTATTTTCTTTTCTTTTTTTGCTTTCTTCTTCTTTCCGTTGTTTTATTATTGTTTTAACAATAATAAGAGGGCCAGAGGCAGTCAAGCCCTGGCCAGGTCCTGGCGGCCCATGGGGGTTCTGGGGAGGGGGAGGGGGGAAGTCAGTGGGGGTCAGAGGTGGAGGGTGAAGAATGAGAAAGTTGGGGAGTTAGGTTTAGCTGAGGAACCATGTGTCCCTGCCCACTTCCCTCACTCCTTCCTTGTCCCTCCCCACATCCCTGCCTCTACATGGCTTCTCCCCACCCCTCCCAGAGTCCTATGGGACAGGACTCTGCTCCAATGCATCCGACTCCTCCCTGCCCACTCTTCCTCATGGGCCACCTCACTTCCCACTTTCGATGTCTCCCCTCCCATGGCCACCCTGCAATTAGCCTTCCAAGCTCCCCCCATGGCCGTCCCCTCCCAAGACCTCTCACCCATGTAGCAATCCCTACATGGCTGCCTGTCATGTCCCTACTCTCCAAGCCCTCCTGCCCACTGTTCCTCCCTCCCCCATATGCTGACACCAAGTGGTGGAAACCGCCCCGCAGCCCCAGCCTGCCCTGTGCAGAGTTCAGCTTTGTGTTGAATGAGGGGGAGAGGGACAAGTGAGGGCGGAGAGAGTTCAGGAGGAGGCAGGATGTGCAGGGAGCGGAGAGTGAGGGAGGGAGATACCGAACAGATAGACAGAAAACGTTGTACGGAAAAGTTGTTTTTTCTTATTTTTTCCGGGAGAACCCGCTTACACAGCTCTGTTTGTAATTTTTTTCTTCATGCTAAAATCACACGGCCTATTTGTTGATGTAAGTTGCCTGAATTCCGTGGTATGCTATCTTCTTTTTTAAAAACAAAAGCAAAAAAAAAAAAAAAAAAAAAAGCAAAAAGAAAAATCTAGAAAAAAAAAAACCCTAAAAGATACTGTTGTTAGGTTTGTTTAAATGCTGCTGTTGTATCTGTTTTTAAAGCCTTAAACCAGTAGAGTTTTTTTTTTTTCTGTTTCTTTTCAATTTCCTTTCCTTTCTGTTCCTTTTGATTTCTTAAGACAAACAAAAGACCAAAACCCAGAGTGTCACAGAGCCCGTGCGTGGGGTGCCCAGGGCATCTGAGCCGCTGCCCGCTTAAAGCGCAGTGCTCGGCCGGCTGGCGGGCGGGCCCAGCCCGCTCTAGTCTCCGCCAAAGCCAATTGGAACCGATTTGGGTGTGTGAGGCTGTTGTTTCTCTCTCTGTGCCGGCCGCCTGCGCCCTGGCCCTCGCTGACGCCCTCTCTTTTCTCTTCTCTCTCTTGTTCTAGGAGGAGAGTTAATATTGCCCATTATCACGGAGGACTCCTTAGACCCCCCTCCCGTGGCCACCCGATCCCCCTTCGTGCCCCCGCCCCCTACCTTCTACCCCTTCCTCACGGGAGTGGGCGCCACCCAAGACACGCTGCCCCCGCCTGCGGCGCGCCGCCCGCCCTCCGGGGGCCCGTGCCAGGCCGAGCGGGACGACAGCGACTGCGAGGAGCCCATCGAGGCCTCGGGCTTCGCCTCCGGGGAGGTCTTTGACTCCAGCCTCCCCCCCACGGACGACGAGGACTTTTACACCACCTTTCCCCTGGTCACGGACCGCACCACCCTCCTGTCACCCCGCAAACCCGCTCCCCGGCCCAACCTCAGGACAGATGGGGCCACGGGCGCCCCTGGGGTGCTGTTTGCCCCCTCCGCCCCAGCCCCCAACCTGCCGGCGGGCAAAATGAACCACCGAGATCCGCTTCAGCCCCTGCTGGAGAACCCGCCCTTGGGGCCTGGGGCCCCCACGTCCTTTGAGCCGCGGAGGCCCCCTCCCCTGCGCCCCGGCGTGACCTCAGCCCCCGGCTTCCCCCATCTGCCCACAGCCAACCCCACAGGGCCTGGGGAGCGGGGCCCACCGGGCGCAGTGGAGGTGATCCGGGAGTCCAGCAGCACCACGGGCATGGTGGTGGGCATTGTGGCGGCGGCGGCGCTCTGCATCCTCATCCTCCTCTACGCCATGTACAAGTACCGCAATCGTGACGAGGGCTCCTATCAGGTGGACCAGAGCCGGAACTACATCAGTAACTCGGCCCAGAGCAATGGGGCGGTGGTGAAAGAGAAGGCCCCGACTGCCCCCAAGACGCCCAGCAAGGCCAAGAAGAACAAAGACAAGGAGTATTACGTCTGAGCCCCTGGCACTGCGCCCCACTGCCAGCTGCCCCTCCTGGGAGGGCCCGGGAGGAGGGTGCCACCCTCTCCCTGCCAGGGGCCTGGGGACCCTCTCCCTGGCTGCCTCAGGCTTCTCTTACGAAGAGGAAACGCAAAAAAAGAAAAGGAAAAACCCCGTGCTCGCCCCCTTCCTCCTGCCGTCCACCGCGCGGCCTCGTCAGTCCCAGGGCTGACTGTCCCTCTCAGCTCTGCGCCTGCCAGGCAGGGCACGTGCTCACAGCCCTGGGTTGATTTATTTTTTTAAGGGGGGTAGTTTTATTTTGGTGGGGTTGGGTGGGAAGGAAGGCTGGGGGTTTTGTAAAGTGTCCACTATTCGTCCTGTTAATTTTCCTCAATTTTTCTTCTTCCTCCTTCTGTCCCTCCTGCCTTCCTTCTCTCCCCAAGCCTTCCAGTCCCCATCCCAGGCTTGCTGTGTCTCACTGTCCCCACCCTTCTTTCCTACTTCTTTTTTTGTGTGTCTCATTTCTCCCTTCCTTTCCTCCCTTTGGGTTTCCAGAGTCGGTGGGAGAAGGACGGGAGGGTGGGCCCGAGTGGCCCAGTGGGTGGGTGGGGTGGGGCAGTGGGCTTGTCCCCAAGTGCTCCAACTCCCCTCACCAGGAGAGGCACCTGCTTGGTGCCGCCCAGGGAAGGGGCTCAGGCCTGGCTGAAGGCCTGTTCTGTGTGTGCCGCCGGGCGACGTGCATTGATGGGGAAGCTGCTGGAGGAGCAGGGGTGGGGGTGGGAGGGAGGGGAAGGCAAATGCAGATATATATTACAGACAAATACTCTAGATTCCATGAGCAGCAGCCTGTGGCACCTGCTGGGTGCAGGCAGCAGGGAAGAGGGAGCAAGGCATTGTCCACAGACTGCTGGGGTCACTTCTCTGCCCACGGGCTCCCTGCTCCCCCAGTTTTTTTTCTCTCTTTGTTAACAAACGTGTCTGAGTCTTGGAAAACACCCCAACCCCGGAAATGTGTGGGAAAAAGAAAACAAAAACTTTCCAAATTCCAACGGTCCTGTGCAGTTTTTTTGGGGTGGGTGCTGTTAGATCCTGGCTTTGGGCTGGGGTCTGGGCCCACATGGGGGCCCACAAGATCTGGTAAGTTGCTCCCGAACTTTTGGGCGTAGCGTGGCTTTGGGTTCCTGGGATGACTTGTCTTTGTCTCACGGTGTCCTGTGTCCTGTATCCCTGCTGGGCTGAGGAACGGGCAGGAAATGTGGCTGGTCTCTGGCCGGTTCACAGACCTTAGCTTCTCAGGGAGGCAGACAGATCTCTGGAGACCTTGTGTTGCCCCTTGATGGCTACTGGACTCACATCTCGGGGCATGTGTGCCCGGGCACCGACCTGGGTGCGGGACAGATGCTGCCTCATCCTTCAGCAGCCCTTGGAGGGAGGGAGGAGGTGATTCCTGGGCTTGGAGACCTTCAATGGCTGCTCCCAGGTCTCGAGGTGAATGAATGACTGAGTCCATGTGGTCTCCTGTTCTGCCTGACTCCAGAGTCTGTGCTCTTCCTCTCTGGGGATTTGGACCCTGGTACCCTACCTCCCCCCAAGTCCACTCTGGTTGACTGTGGGCAGCTGCTGGAACTGAAGGTGGAACCAGGGCTGGCCACCTCGTCCACTGTGTTTACTCCTTTGTGGAGATCCTAACAGGTCCATGGTCCAGACACGTTATGAGATGGGTCTGTATTTGTTAAGCCTCTCAGTCGCAAGGGACAGATATCCACGTGTACAGCATTGTCAGGAGGGGAAAGCGAGGAGGGTTGCGGACCTCGAGGGTGGCGGTGGTGGGGTGTTGCACCACCTGGCACGGGAGACATGACTCAGCCATGCTGTGTCACTCAGGGTCCCTCTCTCGATGGGCTTCTCAGCCCTCCCCTCTGCCAGGCTTCCTCATACCCTTGGCTTGCCATCCCCTCCACTGCCCAATTCTGCATCTTGATCTTCCGTCTGCAGCAGGCTCTGGCTGTTGACCAGCTCATCCTCGCGGCATTTTGCAGTTCAAAAGCCTGGTGCATCTTTAGGCCTGGCTGCCTCCATGCCTGCAGGAGCCCCACCCTTCAGCAGGGGAACATCCCTTAGTGGGAGTGGCAGGTACTGACCTGAGCAGCCTCCAGCTGTCTCCAGAGGCCAAGGTCAGTCTCATCTCCCTCTCTTCCTTCTCTCCATCCCTGAAAGAAGCTTTTGTCTTGGGACCCTCCCCACCATGGGGCACCCCCAAGACCTCTTGAGATTCCTCCCGCAAAATCCTAACAAGGGCGAGAGAGCAGAGCCCCAGGTGTGGATTTCTATGGTCTCAGCCCCTCCTTGCCCTTCTGATCCAGCTCCTGAGGGGTGAGACTTGGGCCCTGCTTGTCCCCCAACTGCTCACCGTCTTGAAGCCGAGGTCAGCATCATTGAGGTCAGCTCTAAGCACCCGTGGAAGTCTGGGAGAGGCCCTGGTTTGGGGCACTCTTGCTAGGATGTCCTGTTCCTGGGCTGGTGATTGGAACCTTTGGGGCTTCCTGTTACTACTATCTCTGACCAAGGGACGGAGACAGCTTGGATTCCCCTCCTCCCATCACAACTAGCCAAAGAAAGACAGGCAGGAAGGGGCTCCTTGGTGTTAGGAAGGGAAAGAATATCCTTACTCCAGAAATTTCTGGAATGACCCTAAACAGGATAGGGGACAGTATATCAGGGTAGGGGAGCAGGAACAGGGGCAGTCCAGGAGTTGGAAGGATGGACCCCAGTCCTCCTGGTTGCCATATGACTGTGGGACTTGGTCTTTCTCTCTGCATAAGGCAGCTCAAGGTCTTGGTTATAAGAGGACAGACTCAGTCATTGACTCAGTTTACCCATCTGTAAGAGAGAGTCACCTGATTCCCAGTTTATCTTCTTATGCCTCTGAGGTTGAACTTAGCATCTGGGCCTGAGCTGGGCTCCTCAGGGTCTGGCTGGCCTGGCAGTGGCCCCAGGAGTGTCCCAGACAGGCCCAGTGTCCAGGGCTTGATGGTGCTTGAGATTACAGGCATCCTGGCTCCTTGGCGGGTGGTCCTCACAGGGATGTGTCAGGAAATTTCTCCTCAGGCCTCTTAAGGACAGGGATTTGGGGGAGAAGTTCACAGACTTGCCCTCATCAAGCAAGCCCCCAGGAGAGGGAACACCAGCCCAGCCAGTGCCCAGCGCTTCTGGATAGAACCCCCACTCTTGAAGGCAGATCTGGAGCCTATGGGGCTTGGTGCTACCTCTTCCCACACATCCTCCTGGGTGAGCTATGGGCTTGGCTGGAGGCAGGAAAATGAACAAAGTGAGTCCTGAGCCACTTTCCTCATCCCTGCTGCCTGAGGCCTCCCCCGCCATGGGGATGAGACTGACGAGGGTAGTTATGGGTTCTTCTTTCCCTTGGCTCCTCCATAGCAGGGTGCCCCACAGGCTCTGAGGTTGGAGCCCCTGTGGTGGGCATCAGAACAGAGTGTGTCCCAAGCATAGGCTTGCCATTCGGGTGGGCTTGCGGCTGCTGCTGAGCGGGGCCCTTCTCCCTTCGCCGACACCCACTTGGCCACGGCAAGGCTGCTCACTCGCCAGAGGAACAGGGCCCTGGGCCTTCCCAGCTTTCAGGGCCTCTTGAGTTAATCGAGGGATGACTTATGTTGGAAGCAGACAGGCCTTGGGTCCTGGAAGGTCGTGACTACCTGGAAGGACCAGGAGCAAGGCCACTCAGGATGCGGGCAGAGGGGTAGCCCAGACCCCCTTGGTGAGCTGGAGGGATATCCCAGAAGACAGGAGAGGACATCTCCCACCAGCCCTGGGTTCTGCCTTCTAGAAACTTCTGGATACCCTAAGGTCCCAAGAATGCTGTTCAAGGGTTAGAAAGGGCACCGGGCCTCAGCTGGGCAGCAGATAGACAGAAGACAACAAGTCCAGGGCAGACTGAGATGACGTTGTATTCAGGCATCTTCACAAATGGGATTCCTGCCCAGGGTTCTTTACTGAGGGGTGACCCTAGGTAGATGGCCAGAGGACACGGCCCCCCAGAGGCCCAGGGGCTGCAGCTGACAAGACCAGGCCAAGAAGTGACCCCCTTCCTGTGGGGGCAAAGAGTTGCTTTCTGTTTTCCCATTCCATGCGTGTGCATGTGCACGTGGGCACACGTGTGCACACATGGCTAATGTGTGTGTGTGGGGGGGTGGGGCACAGCCCTCGGTCAAGGTGCCTGGAAGTAGCAAGGCAGGCACAGGTGGACCCAGAGACTATCTGAGCATGGCCCCAGGGTGGCTCGGGTGACTGGGTGGGCTGACCGGGACCCGGCTGGGCAGGAAATGGCTTCTGCCTGCACCCAGACCTCTGTGTGCGCTGCACTGCGTTTCCCTGCGAGCCATGCCTGTGGACACTGTGGGCCCCTGGCCTTGCCGCTGCCTCCAGGAGAGTTACTGGACACCCAGATGGTGAGGCTGGGTTGGGAGAGACTGCGGGTGTTTGTGACCAGAGTGGGGCTCTGGAGGCCTACTGACGGGTTTGAATCCTGATACTGCCCCCACCTAACTGAGTGTCATGGGCAATCGGGTTCTTCAAGCCTCAAGGTTTTTTCATCTGTAAAATGGGGCAACGTTTGCCCTACAGGGTTCAGGAAAAGTGAAGTGAGATGATGCTTTGAGGGGTCCAGCACAGCACCGGGCCCACAATAGGGGCTGGAAATAGCAGCCACTCTGGCCTGGCAGCTGGGGCAGGAAAGCTGGCCTGGAAAAGGCCCATCCCAGCAAGGAGGCCCCAGAACTTTCCTCCTTCCCCCAACCTGGGAGAACCCTGGGGGGTCATCACTGGAGTCAGTGAGGGGCAGCCATTCATTTTTTCCTTTATTCAATCCCTCGCACCAATGCCCCACTGGCCCAGCGCTGTGTGGGAGCTGGGACATGGGGTCATGGGACCACCCCAACCCTCTGGGAACTCATAGGCTGGCAGGGTGGGAGAAGGCAGGCTTGTGGCTGTAACTGTGGGTAGAAGTTTCACGGGCATCTCAGGCTGGCCCTGGAGCCCTGGAAGGGGGTTTGGGTTTGGGGGTTAAGTGGAGTCTGTCAGGGATAAGGGTGGGAAGGGGACTGCAGGCAGAGGATGTGGCGGGCAGGTGGCTGAGGTCTGGAGGGACATGGAGAGGGGCCAGGGGTCAGGCTAACAAGGGCTTCTGGGTAAAGCTGTGGAGCTGAGACTCTACTGCTTGTGCGGAGCCAGGAGAGGCCTTGACCTTGGATGGTGGTTAGCTCTGAGCTCTGGGCAGGTGGACGGGTGTGGGCGAACAAGTGGCAGTGAGGAGGCAAGCAGAGGGTTGGCAAGGCCAGCTCGTTCCCCTGGGCTGACCCCTCTGCTCTCTGAAGCCATGAGGGCAGGGCAGGGTGGTGGTGCACTGGGCCGCCTTCTGCAAATCAAACTGTTCTTTGCCCCTTCAGTATTGAAGGGGGCCCTTTGGACTGTGAGAGGGGCAGGGCTCAGCTGGAGGGGCAGCCCTGGGGGAGAGTGGGGACCTCAGAGGACAGCCTCTGGGCCTCTGGAAATGGACTTTGCTTTCCTCCTGCCTTCTCCAGAGGACAGAAGAAGGCTCTTCCTCCGACTGTCCCATCACAGGCTTCCCAGGAGGCTAAAATTGTGTGGATTTCAGGACAGAGTTCCCCAGTGTGCCGTGTGTCGCCTTCTTTACTGCCCTGTTCAGGAAACACACGGGGGTGTGTCTTGGGGGTGCAGAGTGGCCCCTGACCTTTGACCTGTATCCATCCCAAGGACTCCAGGGAATGCCACCACCCTGCTCTCGGGGGCCCAGAACTGAGCTCCCAAGCATGTGATGGGTGGGGAGTGCATGTGCAGTGACTGCCCTGTCAGTCATCAGGGCTTTAAAGGTAGAATCTGGGGCCTGTGAGGTCCCCCAACAAGAGCTGGATCTCCCTCTCACAAAGGACTATCCACTCTTCTCCCTTTGGCCTCTCTCAGGGTGGACCTGGGGGAGCTTGGCCATTTGTGCCTCGAACGGTGTAGTGAAGGGCAGAGGACAAAGCCGTGGGTCAAAGCACTGCCAGCTGGAGACCGAGCCCTGGGTTGCCACTCTCCCAGAGATGTACTGTGTGACCCTGGGCCAATCCTATCTGTCTGGGCCTCTGCTTGTCCCTCCGTTCAGTGATGGGGATGGGTGAGCAGGCTGCCCTGTGCTGGGGTTCTCTGGTGGGAGGGAGGGCTGGTCCCAAGGCTGGGTCCACTCACTGGTTCTGCACATCTTGGATGGTGTCGGGCAGCGGCAGGCTCTGGGTCTCGGGCAGAAGCAGTGCGGCCAGGCCACTCAGCACCGGCACCGTCCCGTATACCAGCAAGGGCAGCCAGGGGCCATGGACACCCAGCAGCCGGACCAGGGGCCCCAGGATGGCTCCTCCACGGGCCGCCATCTGGCCCAAGCCCACTGCGGTCATCCTGCCAATGCAGATGCGCCTGTCAGCGCCTGGTCTGCCTGCCCACATCCTTGATCCCATACCCGGGCCAGGCCCACTTGGCCCAGGGAGGCCCAGGGGGTCAGGCTGGGCTTGGGACGCACCTGAGCAGCCCCAGGATCATGCAAGAGGGAGATGCATGACATGAACATCTAGGTCTGGGAGAAGCCAATCCTGCCTGGGGTTGCTCCGCAGCTCAGCCCAGGGCTCCCCTCTCCTGGAGCCCAGGCCCAGCCTCACCTGAGCACGGTGGGGAAGAGCTCGCTGCTGTAGATGGTGATGCAGGTGAAGGCGGCCCCCACCCCGCCCAGCCCCAGCACGGCCAGGGCTGAGCGCACAGCCCCCATTTCTGTGGGTAGAGATGGGATTAGTGAGCTTGGTGGGGGGCCCAAGATCAGATGGGGGCTCCCTTCAGCCCAGGGGGCTTATCCTTGAGCTGCAGGCCTCTTTGCAAATGCTTGGGAGTCATCTCCATCTGGGGGTCCTGTCCTGAGTGGCCTCATGGCCACACCTGCAATCTGCTCCCCACTCAGACATCCGGAGCCAGCCCTGGAGTCCTCTTGACCCCTGTTTCCCTCCCCCTGCAACCCATCGCTCAGTTCTCATTTTAACTCCACACTTTTCCCTGGTGCCACCCCTGCCACTCCTTCACCGTTCTCGTTGGCTCAGCGCAGACACTGCCGTCTGTCCCTAGACAGCTCCAGCAGCCTCCTTCCTGACAGGGTACCTGCTCTAGTCCAGCACCTCCAAGGAGGGGCCGAGGTCTCTGTTCCCAACCCGACACCCCCGAGGTAGGGAAGCCTCTGGTGTCCAGCTTTGCCCCCTCACCGTGGGGCACCAGCGTGTTGGCCAGAATGCAGAGCCCTGCCAGTAACAGGGATGCGGCCTGCGTGGGGCGGCGGCCCAGTCGGCTCAGCAGCAGCAGGGCGCCCATCTTGGCCGGGATGTCCACGACACCAATGAACATCTGGAGCAGGAAGATGTTGCTGCCCAGGGCCTGCAGGTCCAGGGCCAGGCCGAAGAAGGTGAAGCCAAAGGCGAACCTGGGGTGGGGGTCAGGGGAGTCAGGGTGGGGGTGGGGGTGGAGGGGCGGTGGGCAGGATGGGAACAATGGGCGGGGGCGGTCAGGGTGGGGGCGCGCTGCTCTTAGGTCAGCGTTCTGGCCCTTCAGCTGCAGCTCTGTGGGCTGGGGCCAGTCTCTAGACTGTTTCCCAGGTCCATTTGCCGACATGGCTTTCCTTTGGGTTTGGCTGATGGGAGGCGCTGGTGAAAGGCTGGAGGAGGGGAGAAGCGGGGGATTTCTGCCTCCCTCTCTGCGTAGGGGCTTTGTCTGGGAGTGACTATGTTCCTTCCGTGGCTCCAGCTGCCACTAAACAGGCCTTCCCTCCTTGGCCTTGGCGGTCTTGGTCTTTGCTGGATGGCTGTGGGTCCTGGGCTCTGATAAGCCCGCTCTGCCCTCCCCAGCCCCTCCACACCAGGCAGGGGCGCTTGCTGCCCATGCTGTTGCCTGGATGACCCCATCGTCCTGCCTGGCTCCCAGCCCCCCCAGGAGCTTTGTTAGGGATCCGGCCTACCGCATCTCTTCTATCTGCCTTGCCCCTTATTAAAGCCCCTCAGTGAGCCCACCCGGCCTGGGTTGTCTCCTGTCAGGAGTGACCGACAGAGGGGAAGGTGTCTGTGCTGCAGGCCAGCGGGACCAAGCAGAGCCAGCAGAGGCCGGGGCCATGTGCCAGCGAGAGCCCCGATTCCAGGTTCCTCTGTGGAGGTGGGGTTGGGGGAAGGGCGTCTACCAGCACAACATGGAGATACAGGTCCGGAAGCGCAGTCCGGGCGTGCGGAGCAGTGTGCCCAGGCTGGCGGGAGCCTGGTCCATGCTCAGTTCCTCCCTCATGGCTGAAAGCAAGACCTATGGAGATGGGGTGGGTGCTGTTGGCACTGGGGGCTCCAGGTGCCTCCTCCTCTCTGAGACCTTCTTCTCAGGGAGCTGAGGTCCTTGGTGGGTCTCCCAGGGTGCCCTATGCAGGGCCAGGGAGAGGGTCTGAGGGTCCAGGTTTGAGGAGGATCAGCCTTACCTCAGGGGTCAGGGTGTCCCGCACCGCCCCCTTTCTGTTGATGGCAGCCACCCTCCACAGCTCGCGCAGGCCCCGGTCCAGCCTGCCCGTGGTGAGGAGCCATCGTGCCGACTCTGCCAGCCACCTTAAGTGGAGGGGCATGGGAGGGGTCATTGTCTGTGGCCCCCAGGGCCTGGCCTGCGCCAGCCTTAGACTGCTCCCCTGTACCCACTGCTCCAGGCCCAAGGCTCAGGGTGGCTGAGGACCCTGAAGGGCAGCCATGCCCTCTTGGGCACCCTCCTTCCCCAGCAGAACTCCTGCTTCCTTTCTCCCTCCTAGGGGTTGCGGTTGGGGATATGCAGTTCTCATCCTGGGGCTGGCTGCTGGGATGGAGGGAGGGACGACTCCGTTGAACCCTTCCTGCCTCCCTCTGGACCCCACAGCCTTTCCCCTACCTCACTAGAAACCTGGCCTGGTTGCAGTCAGGGCCCCTAGGGCTACAGGACCACCGGGTCCTGGCCGCTGCCAGGACCTTGGCTATCTCCAAGGCCGCTGGGGTCCACCCCTGTCCCGGCACCTCCCATACCACACGGCCTTCCTGTCCACCCCATGGCTATATCTTCCTCCTGCAAACAGTTTAACAGCCACCCTGGGACTCAGGCTGGGAGCAGGGTCCCCAAGAGCACCAGTGCCCTCTGGCCGCACCCAGTCAGCCGATTCCCACACAGCACCCCTTGCACCTGAGTCTCTGCTACCTCAGCCTCATGAGCCCAGCCCCTCCCCTCCCTGTGGCAGGACTCAGCCCCTTACACCGACCTGGCTCCCACTACTCTCAGCGTCAAACTGAGCTTACGCCACCCCATCCTGCCCCACCTGCTGAGCGCCTGCCATGCTACCACTCTACACAAGCGCCCCACCACTCTACACAAGGCCTGCCTCTAGGCCTTGGCTCCTGCAGGTCCTTCAGCCAGACATGTTGTCCCCTATGAGCAGCCGGGTGGGGGCCACCTGCCTACACCCACTGGGGCCCTGAGCTCCTTAGGTATTTGCAGAACAGAGGAGAGAAGTAGAGATTCCAGGTGCATATTAGAGGTAGAGCTGATGAAGCCTGGTGACCCCGTGGACTTGGTGGGGGGGTGGTGAGGGAGAGAGAGGCATCATGGTCACTGTGACTCAGCATCTGGTGAGTTCAGGGGCTGCTCCCCACTCTGGGGAAGCCTTGAGGAGGAGAGGTCTAAGGGGATGTTTGTGGAGATGAGACACCTATAATGGAACCATCACACAGGCAGTTGGAGGCGCGAAGCTGGAGGTCAGTGGGGGAGGCGGGACCGAGTGGAGATTTGGAGTCTGCAGCATTTGGAGGGAGCTGGGGCTGCAGGCAGGGGTGAGGCTGCCTGAGGGAGAGAGTGCAGACCGTGCCCGCCACACAGCAGGGGCCACAAGTGATGGTGGCCGGATCATTGTGGGTGACCCTGGGAAGGGCAGTTTGGGTGGAGAAGAGGGAGAAAGCTGACTGGAATGTGTTGGAAGTGACTGGGAGGGAGAAAGCGGGGTCCCATTTTCAGATGTCCACACCCCAGCTTGTCGTCAAGCCTTAGGCGCAGTTTGTGAGGCCATGATGTTTGGGATTCCCTGTGAGTTCCACATGGGCAGAGACCCCGTGTCTGCTCATAGCTGGTGTCAGCCAGTGCCTGGCATCTGGTAGGTGCTCAGTAGTTATTTGTTGAATGAATGAATTAATGGGCACTTCTTCAGCCCTGTGGGAGCATATCTACCAAGGAAAGGGGGGTGCAGCTCTGTGGCCCTGCATCAGCATGAGAACCAGGAGGGGTGCCTTGGAATTTGTATTGCTGACCTTTGCCTTCCACTGTCTGCCCTCTTGGTGTTGGGAGTCAAGCTGCCATCCCAGAAGGCTGTTGGACACAATTGCCTCCTTGTGGAGCCACTGTATGAGATGTAATTGTCTCCTGCTCTGAGGAGTGGCTGCAAATTGTTACTCCACTCCAAACTGTTGGGTGGGAGAGATTTGTGGAGTCAACCTTCTTCCTAGTGTGGGTGTGGGCATCTGTTCACCACTGGGCCCTCTGCTGTGCTCCTTTCTGCGGTGGTCCCAATGGCCAAACAACTACTAAGTGCAGGGCCCGTGTATGAATGATCCAGGCTCAGCCCTGCCCTCAAATGGCCTCCGTCCATCCATCTATCCATTCATCCATCCAGTTCATCCAATTCATCCACCTATCCATCCATTCAACCATCCATCCATCCATTCCATCCATCCATCCATCCATCCATCCATCCATCCATCCATCCATTCAACCATCCATCCATCCATCCATCCATCCATCCATCCATCCATTCAACCATCCATTCAACCATCCATCCATCCACCCACCCATTCCATTCCATCCATCCATCCATCCATTCCAACTATCCATCCATCCATCCATTCCATCCATCCATCCATCCAACCATCCATCCATCCACCCACCCATTCCATCCATCCATCCATCCATCCATCCCAACTATCCATCCATCCATCCATCCATTCCTTCCATCCATCCATCCATCCATCCATCCATCCATCCATGCATCCATCCATTCATCCATTCCAACCATCCATCCATCCTTCTATTCCAACCATCCATCCATCCATCCTTCTATCCATTCATTCAACCATTGATTCAATTCATCTATACAATCCAATCCATCTATACACCAACTCACCCATCCACTCGTCTAATCCACACATCCATCATCCCATTTATTGATCTGTCTCTACCTACCTGCCTACCTACATACCTACCTACCTATCTATTTCTACTTACCTAACAATTCATCCATTCAACAAATATTTATTTAGCACCTACTATGTGCCAGGTGCTTGGCAAGGGCCAAGCCTGATTTGTTTAAGGGCAGTGCTGACATTTCCTAACTTCCTACACATGCCGGCTCTCTTTGGGGACTGTGGAGTCCCCTCTGATGAGTGGGTCCTGGTCCCTGTTCTCTAGCAGACAGACACATGCATTGATTCTGTCAACCCATGAGGCAGACTGCAGCTGTGTGCTGTATGTGCGGGCATGTGTTGTATCTTTCCACCCGCAACCCTAGCCTAGTTCAGTGCTGCCATGCCTGGCACAGAGGGGCTCAGAAGATGGGCCTGGCAGCACAGATGCCAAGGCAGGCAGAGACAGGAGAGGGGAACAGGCCAAGAGATGAGGAGAAGGAGGGAGGAAAGGAGAAGAATGAGTAGGAGAAGGAGCACTTGGGAGGAGCAGGGGAGGCACCCTGGGGACCCAAGCCCTGGTTGAAGTGGGTGTCTTGGGCTTGTGGGTGGTCCACTCTGCCAGGCTCCTGGCTTTCCTCCAGCCCGTGCACCCCTGGCCTCTAGCACTCCCCAGCCCCCAGGGATAGGAGAGTCTCCCATTCCCCCGGGTGGAGAGTGGGCAGGATCTCCTCTGAGGAGGGAAGTGGAGCACAGCACCCACCATGAGTACAAAAAGCAGAGGAAGAAGGGGACCGAGACCACCAGCTGCAGCAGTGTCCAGTCCCGCACACCGTAGGCCACTGCGGCCGTCAGACCATGGCCGAAGCTGAAGCCCAGAGAGTTCAGGGTCATCACCAAAGGTCGGGCCTGCGCCGCCGTCCACTCCATCACTGCAAGGAGACCGAGTGGTTCAGCCCTGGAGCCTGCATGGAGCCCCCCTGCACGGCACCAGGTCAGAGACCTACAGAGAGTGCCCGTGTTCATCATGACACCTGCTACGGCAAAGGCCAACAGGAAGCGGAACAGGCAGTACACGGGGAAGGTGGGGGCGAAGGCAGCTGCCGTGCCCATTACAGCCATCTGAAGGTAGCTCCAGGTTAGCACCAGCCTGCGCCCGAACCTGCGGCACAAACCAGGAAGAGGCAGGGTCTGTGACTGGCCATGGCACTGGCCACGGGGATCTGGACCACAGAGAGCCCACCCTCTGCTTGGCCGCTGAGCTGAGGCGGACACTGAAGCGGCACCTGGGTGAAACCTGCATTCTCCACCCATGGAAGACTCTGGAGCACAAAGAGAGTCCCGAGGCTGGAGCCAAAGGGAATGGGCTCCGGTCACCAGGAGCACTCAGGTCACAGCTGAAGGCAGGCGTGTGGCCAAGCCAGTTTTAGCAGTGAATGTTTGCTGGGGAGTAGCAATCCTCTACAACCCCCAGAATAAAGTCAGTGAACTTGAGGCTCAGAGAAGGTTCCAGACCTCCCTACATGGCACAGCTGCAGGGTGGCTGGTCCGAGACCCACCTCCAACAAGGAGGGCGTCTAGACTTGGTTTGTTGAGGCTGGTTTGGGGCCAGTCGGCCAGGGGCCTAGGAGAGCGGGGTCGTGAGGGGAACTGGGACCTTCCTGGACTGGGGGTACTCACCTGTCTGAGGCAGGGCCGCACGCAGCAGCTCCCACCAGAATCCCAGCCAGGTAGATGGACTGGGCCATGGGCTTCAGGGCATGAGAGTCACACACCAGGTTCCACTAAGGGGAGAGGAGAAGAATGAGCTCAGGAGGCTGGGAGAGCCCGTGCGGAGGGGCAGAGGAACTGTATGGGAGGGCCCCCAGGGAGCTGGGTGGGGTGGGTGGCCTGGTGACCTCTAGGGCTTTAGAGCAAGACCCTGTGGAACAGTGAGGGCACCCACAGGCACAGTTTGGTCTTCTGAGGAGTATATCCTGCCACCCTTTGCCTAAACTCCTCCCTGGCTCCCTATTGCCCAATGGGTTTCTAGCCACATCTGCCCCGTCTCCTGTCTGTCCAGTTGGAAGCAGCCACCCAAACTGACACCCTGGCCGCTCTCCCGGAGGCTGCGTCCCTCCTGTTCTTTGTAAAGAGGTTCTTCCCGCTTGTTGGGACGAGCCGCCCCTGTCTGCTTGCCTGGCCTTGCCTGGCGCCCCATCTGGGAGGCAGCCTGGGGTGGTCCCTTACCCTGTGTGCTTTGGTCTTGGGGAATCCAGTGAATGGTCACTGAGTCCCCCTGTGGCTACGTTGCCTGGAGTCACAGCTGATGGGTCAGCAGGGCCGAGTCTGGGTGAGGCCAGTGAGTGTCCAGGTGCCAGCATTTAGAGGCGCCCGCCCAGGTGCCCCCTGCACCTCCAAGAGCCTGGGCTGGCTCCATCTGTAGACTGATCCCTGCCGCCCAATCCCCTGTGTGTGGCTGACGAGGAGCTGAGAGGCTCGAGAGTGAGCAGGGCCTGAGGAGGTTGGTCCCTCCCAGGACTGGACCTTTGAGTCTGAGCCACCGTGATCCATGACTCTGACCTCCAAGGTGGCAGGACTCGAGTGGCTCTGGGGGAGGCCCTACCTTGGCCACGATGGTGGAGGTGAAGATGCTGCGGTCATAGACCCAGCCGTCCACACACGGCTCTGTGTCGGCCTCGCTCCAGCTGGTGGCCGTGGCATTGGGGTCCAAGATCTGCCACTGTGGCTGGCGGAAGCGGCGGCATTGGTGGGGCCCCTGGTTGGGGCCCGGTGGGATGGAGACAGCCAGGAGGGCCTTGGGAGTCAGGCCCCCTGGGACGCCGGCCTGAGCCGTGCTGTTGTCCAGGAGGGGTACCCAGCAGCGGTGGCTGGGCACAGCGGCTGAGAAGTTCTCCAGCATGCTCTGGGTACTCAGCCACATGATGGAGACCATCAGAGCCACTGTCTGGAGAACCTGGAACCTGCCCAGGCCACCCACGAGGTCCAGGAGTTCAGAAAATGCCATGGAACCTACTCAAGGGGCCCAGAAGAGGGCCCACTTCACAAGGGCTGGCCCAAGGCAAAGGGGCCAGGGCCACGGGCCTGTTTCCTCCACGGTGGTGCCCACAGTGGCTTCTCCAGCCCGGCGGCTGGGAGCATGTCAGTGGCTGCTGGCTTCACAGACTCGGGGCTGGGGGCTCAGGCTGTCTGGTCATCTGCCTGCTGGTGTCACTTGGAGTGGCTCCAACCGGACCCTGAGGCTGCGTGAGGTGATTCCGAGACCTCCAGCATCTCCCCAGAGAGGCAGCTGCTCCAGACCTCCCGGAAAAGCTGAATTTGGAAAGTAGGAAATGTGGAGACTGAAGACTTTAATTCTAGACTGGAATTAAAGTGTGACTGGTGACACTTACGGAATCGAGTTTAGCAATCATTTCCTTGGTCAAAGTTTAACCCGCGTTGAGGGAGGCGCAGATGTGAGGGAGATGCAGCCTCCTTCGCTCGGGGGCCAGGGCCAGCCCGCTCTTTGCCAGGTCTTGGGAAGGCCTAAGTTCTCCTCCTGGCGGCTGTGGGATGCCAGGGCTGCCTGCCCCCTTCGGTGCCCCTGCGTGCCTACCTCCCAGAGTGGCTGAGCCAAAAGAAGGCGGGCCCGCAGATCCCCCTAACTTGGGGCTGGGGCAGCTGTGCAGGTCTCTGTGTGGGCTTGGGTCACTGGCAGCTGCCCAGCCCCTGCGCCTCCCAGGCTGTGCGGCCTGGCCTTGCCCATGGCTCCACCCGTGGCTCCTGCCTCCACTCACCTGCTATGGTTGGCGTCCTGTTCCCCCTTTGCTGTTACCCTGTCCTGAGCCCTCGGTGGAGCTTCCCAGCATCAACAGACACCCCACAGACTCCCCAAGTTCAGTGTGCCCAATGCCTCCCTGAGATCTCTGTCCCCTCCCCAAATCTACGCCTCCTGCAGAGCCCCACCTCAGCTATGGCCTCCCATGTCACGGTCCCTGGCCTGGAACCCAGCGTCTTGGTTCATGCCTCCTGCTCTCTGCCTCCCAAACTCACAACAGGCCAAGCCTGGCTAGTTTTGCCTCCTAAGGATGTCTCTCTCCCACCTCCCCAACTCCACAGCTGTCCTTGCCCTTGTCTTTCTGCCTCAACTCCTGTCCCTGGACCCACCCCGCACTGCAAACCCTTGGGTCAAATCCTGCTTAAAAGTCAAGGGGCTCCCAGGCAACAATAGCTAGTGGTGCCTTACCAGGGCAGGGGGGCGGGCAGCAGTGTGTGCCGGTGCAGGGTGTGGGGTTCAGGAAAGTCTGGACCGAAGCCAAGAGAACCCCCTTGGTCTTGATAGCTAATTCTCTAGGCGAAAGGGCCAGAAAACACAAAGCAGTTAAAAAGTGTGTGTGTGTGGCTGGGTGTGGTAGCTCATGCCTGTAATCCCAGCACTTTGGGAGGCCTAGGTGGGCAGATCACTTGAGATCAGGAGTTCAAGACCAGCTTGGCCAACATGGCAAAAACCCATCTCTACTAAAAATACAAAAGTTAGCTGAGCACGGTGGTGGTGTACAGCTATAATTCCAGCTACTTGGAAGGCTGAGGCAGGAGAATCTCTTGAACCCAGGAGGTGGAGTTTGCAGCAAGCTGAGATTGCACCATTGCACTCTAGCCTGGGCAACAAAGCAAGACTCTATCTCAAAAAAAAAAAAAAAAAAAAAGAAGTGTATATGTATGTGGCTGTGTGCACATACCTGTGTATATGTGCACATGTGTTTGCACAAGTGCATGTGTGTATGTGTGTGCATGCGTATATGTGCAGTGCAGCAGTGATGGCAACCCAGGTGTTTGCTGTTATGTGCTTTGGGCACAAAACTCTCCATTTGAGGCATAAATGCCCCTCTCATCTGCTTCTTTTTGCTTCACCCACTCTTCCCACTGCCCCACCACGTGGCTTACCAAGCCAATTTCTTTGCCTCCCTGGACTCTGCACCTTGACTCATCCACTGCTTCTACCACGCGCCCTGTACATGCTTGCTCAGTTCCCACCCTTGCTTATGTTGGACCTCCAGCCTGGAATGCTGTCTCCAGGCTCACCCTTAGGCCACATACTGTGTGGAATGGGCACAGTCCAAATACTGCCTCCCCCAGTGGGCTCTCTTTGCTTATTCCTGCCTACACCCAGGGCTCAGAGTTGTCAGTGGAATCCCATCTTTACATTGTCCTGCATTCTTCTCAAACTCCTGACCTCAGGTGATCTGCCCACTTTGGCCTCCCAAAGTGGCATGAGCCATGGCACCCAGCCATGTCCTGCATTCTTCTATTATGGTCTGGTTGGTCTTATTTCCAGCGAGCTCCTGGTAGTCTGGGACCCTTCTTTAGAGCCTCTTTGGAACTGATTTGGACAACAAATAAAGGCTCCATGAAGACTTGCTGAAGTGCATGGACGATTTTTTTTAAAAACTTCCTTTTTTTTCTAATTATGAAATAATTTACACACTTCCTTAAAAATTCAGGACATATTGAAAAGTGTAATGAAAATAAAGATCACTCATATACTCATCAACTAGTGAGTTACACTATTGTTTACAGTTTGGTGTAAATATGTCCAGGCTTTGTTTTTGTAACTGATATGTTTAGCTTCATCAGCCTGACCTGCCAAATAAGCTTTACATTTCCTTTTGTAAAATCCAAAAGAAAAACCTTTGCCTTTTAATTAGCAGTTTTAACCTGTTCATATTTATTGTAATTATTGACATGTTTGGACTTCATTTACCACATTTTCCCTTTAAATCTTGGTTTCCTTGTTCCTAATTTCTACTGAATAAATTAAGTTTTCTTGTTCTATACTTCTGTCTTGGTCTGTCAGTTATGTTTTATTTCTGTTATCCTTATATTTGAACACACAAACCAGGGGTTATTTGATACCACTTTCCCTCTTCAAAACTACCACCTTCTCTTCATTCTCTCTCTCAATAGATGATCTTTCTTCTTATTTCACTGAAACAATAGAAGCCATCAGAAGCCAACAATCTAATTCGCTCACCAGCTCACCTGCCTTGGTGCCCCCACATTCTGCCTTCCCTCCACCCAGTTTGGTCTCTCTCTCATCCATGCCAGCCCCTCACTGTGTGCCTAGAGCCCCTTTGCCTATTCACATCTCTCTTTGGCACTTGTCTTTCCCTCATTACTGGATAATTTCCAGCAATGTACAAATATGCCATTTTTTCTGTAGTCTTCCAAAAAGTCCCCCTCCATTTGAGCCCCTCTTTCTTCTTAAGCTATCGCCCCGCCTTTGCTTCTATTTACAACAAAATTCTATGAAAGTATTATTGACACTCATTTCCACTTTCTCTCTTCCCATTGTTTTGTTTTTTTGGATTCATTCCCATCAAGGCTTTGCCCCATCACTCTGCTGTCACCAATGACCTCCATGCTACTAGATGCAATGACATTTTCAGTCCTTATCTTACTCGAGCCATCTGTCTCTGATCTCCACCTGAGGATACTTTCTTCCCTGGGCCTCCAGGACTCACCAGTTCTCAGTCTTCTTGGTTGGGTTTTCGTCTTCTCCCCACACTGTTAACATTGGAGGCCACTGAGCTCACTCCTTGGTCTTCTCTATCTTCTCTATCATCTGGTCCATTCACATCTTTAGCCTGTACCTCTTCTTGGAATGCTAGATTTTGATCCAACTGCCTAATCTTAGGTGCTTAATAAATATTTCACACTTAGTGTGGCCAAAGCTGAGCTCTCCCAAAAAAGTGCTTCTCATTCAGCTTTCTCTACTTTTTTTTTTTTTTAATTGCGTCAGAGTCTTGCTCTGTTCCCCAGGCTGGAGTGCAGTGGCGCCATCTCGGCCCACTGCAATCTCCACCTCCCAGGCTCAAGCAATTCTCATGCCTCAGCCTCCTGAGTAGCTGGGTCTACAGGCATGCGCCACCATGCCCAACTAATTTTTGTATTTTTAATAGAGATAGGGTTTCACCATGTTGGCCAAGCTGGTCTCGAACTCCTGGCCTCAAGTGATCCACCCGCCTCGGCCTCCCAAAATACTGGGATTATAGGCATGAGCTACCACACCCAGCCCAAAATCACCAGCATTTTAATTTCAGAATGTGTAATTTCCATCATTTCAGAATCCCTGTTTGGTTCTTCCTATAACTGCCCCTTCTTGTTTCCTAGTTTCCACTTCTTGTTTCATGGGTGGAATAATTTCCTTGATCTCTTAGTGGATATTAAGAGTGTTTCTCTTGGGCCAGGCATGGTGGCTCATGCCTGTAATCTCAGCACTTTGGGAGGCCGAGGTGGGTGGATCACTTGAGGTCAGGAGTTTGAGACCAGCCTGGCCAACATGGGGAAACCCTGCCTCTAGTAAAAATACAAAAATTAGCCAGGCGTGGTGGCACACACCTGTAATCCCAGCTACCAGGGTTGCTGAGGCAGGAGAATTGCTCGTATCCATGAGGTGGAGGTTGCAGTGGAGCCAAGATCACACCACTGCACTCCAGCCTGGGCGACAGAGCGAGACTGTATCTGACAAAAAAAAAAGAGTGTCTTTCTTGTTAATATCAATATGCATTTGTTGAGCTGAGTGTTGATAATGCACCAGCTACTGCTCTAGGCACAGGGATGCAGCAGTGAACAAACAAGATAATTCCCTGTTCTCACTGATATGTAGAAAGACATGCCAGTAAGAGAGGGGAAACACATCAAGAAATAAATGAATATAATGTAGTTACAAGTAGTGATCATGCCATGGAGAGAGCAAGAAAGCATAAGAGGCAGAGAGTAAGGATCATGTTGCCACTTTGGGTGGGGCAGTCGGGGAAGACTTCTCTGTGGAGGCGGCATTGAAAGAGACTCAAGTAGATGAGGGACAAGACACACAGTTGACTGGGGAAAGAACATTGCAGGCAGAGGGAAGAGTATATGCAAATACCCTGGGATGGGCATGTGATTTTATGCTCAAGAAGTAGGAAGGAGGCCAGTGTGGTTGGGGATAAGTGAGTGGGAAAAGTAGAGCAGTTATGGGGCCGAAACATACAGATCCTTATAGGGTTTTGAGGAGAGGAGTGGCATGATCTGACTAATGTTTTTACAAATCCCCCTGGAGAACAGACTGAAAACGGGACAAATATAGAAGAAGGGGTTCCCCCAGGAGGCTGTTGGGGTGTATCATGTGAGCAATGAGGGTCAGTGCTAGGGGATTAGGGCAGGTGGAGAGAAATGCTTGGATTTGGGGCATATTGCTTT
Source organism: Macaca mulatta (assembly GCF_049350105.2). Taxonomy (NCBI): domain Eukaryota; kingdom Metazoa; phylum Chordata; class Mammalia; order Primates; family Cercopithecidae; genus Macaca; species Macaca mulatta. Next base: position 9,812,204 of record NC_133419.1, read on the forward strand.
GCTTTGATTAAATATAGGGCCAAGGGTGAAGAAAAAGGATAAACTGATGATCAGGTGGGTGGTGGGTGGATGGTGGGCCATTTACGGAGAAGCAGAACACTCGGGGAGAAACAAGTGTGAGGGAAAAATGAATCTTTTTTTGTGATGAGATTGACACATCTATTAGCCATGCAGGTGGTGGCATCATGGAGTGACTTGGGAATAATTAGGGGATAAAAGGCATTTTAAGTCACAGGACTGGATAAGCTCACGTAGGGTGCAACTTTTCATAGCAAAGAGATGACATTTGTGATGGAGCCTTCGGTCTCTGATTTTGAGAGGTCAGGAAGAAGATGACCCAGCAAAAGAGCTGTGAAGGCAAAACCAGTGAGTCCTGGAAACCAGGACAGCAGGATGTCCCAGAAGCCAGAGTAAAAATTATCTGACAGAGTCAATCAGCAATGTCATATCCTTGGGTGGGTGCAGTGGCTCACGCCTGTAATCCCAGCACTTTGGGAGGCCGAGGCAGGTGAATCATCTGAGGTCAGAAGTTCGAGACCTGCCTGGCCAACATGGTGAAACCTCTACTAAAAATACAAAAAATTAGTCAGGCATGGTGGCGCATACCTGTAATCCCAGCTACTCGGGAGGCTGAGGCAGGAGAATTGCTTGGATCTAGGAGGCAGAGGTTGCAGTGAGCCAAGGTCACACCATTGCACTCCAGCCTGGGCAACAAGAGTGAAACTCCATCTCAAAAACAAACAAACAAACAAGTCACAGCCTGCTGAGAGGTGGAGTGGGATAAGGTCTAGAATTAGCCCCCGGATTTGGCAGCATGGACTTCTCTGAGGGCCCTGGCTGGAGGGTTTACTGTTGAGGGGTGAGGTGAAATGCAGAGAGGCACAGGACCGTGAGAGTGCTGGAGGCAGGGAAGTGAAGTCGGTGAACACAGGCAGCTCACCTATGGAGTTTCACTCTAAGGAGAAGCAGGAAAATGGGGATGTGGTTTGCATTAATTAGAGTAACGCTGGCTGCTGTAGCAGGCCAATCTCGAAATGTATAACAGCTCAAACACAATAGAAGTTTACTTATTGATAGTTTAAAGTCCCAAATGGCTGTTGCTGACTGTGGGCAGCTCTTCTCCAAGAGGTGTCTGGAAATGCAGGCTCTCCCTGTCTGTGCTTGGCGTCCACGCTGGCGGTGCTCACGTGCATCCAGCCACAGAGGGGAAGAGAGGATAAAGCATCCACCTGCATTTAAAAAAATTTTTTTATTTGTATTTTTTTTGAGATGGAGTTGCGCTCTGTTACCAGTGAGCAATCTCGGCTCACTGCTACCTCCGCCTCCCAGGTTCAAGCGATTTTCCTGCCTCAGCCTCTGGAGTAGCTGAGATTACAGGTGTGCACCACCACGCCTGGCTAATTTTTGTATTTTTAGTAGAGACGAGCTTGGCCAGGCTGGACTCAAACTCCTGACCTCAGGTGATCTGCCCCCATCAACCTCCCAACGTGCTGGGATTACAGGCGTGAGCCACTGTGCCCGGCCCACATTCACCTGCATTTTAACCATCTTAGCCCAGAAGTGACCCACAGTTATGCCGTTCACACCCCACTGCTGAGAACTGGTGACAAGGCAGAAGGTGGGGAGGGACACAGTTCCTGGCTAGACTGCTGCTTCCAGGCCACATCTCAACACTGGATGGGGAAGCGTGGGTGCTGTGGGCAGTTGGCCATCTCTGCTGTGGGAGCTCACCCAATTGTGTTATTGAAGCTTTGTTTTCAAGCAGGGGGGTCATTACAACTCGCTTGTGTGCTGATGGATCACATGTTAGAAAGGGAAGCCTTGATGTTGTTGGCAGGAGGGATATCTGAGCAGAGTCCTTGATATTGTGAGGGGGGACGGAACCCAGAGCACAGTGGCCCCAGGAGTTCATTGCCAGCTGCAGGAGGTGAGGGTGATCGTGTGGACACAAACAAAGCTCTGCGTTGGGAGGACAACAGGGGCCGGTGAAATAAGAAGCAAGGGAGGCAGTTGAGCTTCGGGAGGTATTGCAAATTTGAAGAGAGAGAGGCAGGAGAGCCGACAGACCAGGGAGGGATGGTTGCTGCTGGTACCCCTTGGGAGTCTGTGATGAGACTTTGCCTTCTCTGTGGGGTGCAGGAGTGGTGTGGAGAGTTAGGTTTGGGCATGGAGGAACCTGGCCAGGCAGCAAAAGAGGAGAGAGATGGGGCCGCTGCACGGTGCGCATGTGCAAGGGAGTGGCTGTAAGATGTTCCCCGGAGGAGTCCTGAGCTAGCGGCTAAAGGGACTCAAGGCCACCGGGACAGTGCAGGAGAGGGGGCGCCAAGTCTTAGAGCACACAGTGTGGAAGGACTGTTACAGTCCAGGTCTGGAGGGGAGCCCAGGTGGAGAGCTGGGACGCGGGCAGCTACTGGTCTAGTGATGAGCCCTAGACCACAGGGGTGAGTGGCGGGTGGAGGATAAGATTTTTGCCGGGGGAAGGGTCAAGGAACAGAGAGTGGAGGCAATGGGAGCAAAATCAATGAAGGGAGATCCCGTGGCCGTGAGGCTTCAACCCTGTCCCGGGCCCGCCTTGTTACTGGCAAGATGGCAGATTTTCTCAAAATGGGCACAGCAAGTGGTTTGTCAGCGTATTCTTTTTTTTTTTTTTGGACCTGGGGTTGCACGGTGGGCATCTTTCTGGCTGGTTCATGCAGCAGGTTTTTTGTGATTCCTCCCAGCCCCCAATGTCCTGTGGTGACAGCAGCTGCCTCTGGTCCCAGGCCAGGCAGGAGAAAGGGCAGGCAGGAGAGCTTGCTGTCCATGACTCAGCAGGGCTGGCCGAATCCAGGCGGGCGGCTGAAGGAGGCAGCAGCCAAAGCTGGCTGGGCTTGCTCAGGGCTTAACAGGGCTCTGTGCCCCTCGAGGTTGCCTGGGGCTTGGAAACTATTACTGCAGAATCAGAGCCTCTGCTCTTCTCCCAGCCCTTGTTTCTGTGGGCTGGGTTCTTGGAGGTAGAAGGGCGCTCCTGGGAGAAGCTCTGTGCGGACCCCTTGGAGGATCTGCGAGCCTTCAGCTTGTCACCCCTTGCTCAGAGTCTGAGATAACTCCCTAGGGCCTTGGAGAGGAGGCTGAGGACATGGGAACCCTCTTTTCTCCCTTTGGCTGCTTCCATCACGTGGCCCCAGCCCTGCCCACACAGGCACTAACTCTCTTCTGAAGAGGTCCTGCGCTCCTGTCTTTGCTCCATCGCTGCTTGTTCCACCTGAATGCTGTGGCCACCGTCTCCGCCTGTCCAGGCCCATTCCTCTCTCCTCGCTTCCCTATCCCTGAGGCCCTCCAGAACAGTGCCCACCACCTGGAGGTGCTTTGAGTGAGGTGACGGGCTGCAGGTTTTCTAAGCGCCAGGTCCAAGTCATCGTGCCTCTAACAGTGCCCAGCACAGGACTGGCACAGGGTAGGGCCCAGTCAGGGCTGCAGAGAGGGGTGGCCATCTTCACAGTCTCGGTTTAAATCCAGGTCTTCTGGGCCTTGATTTCATCATCTGTGGAAAGGGCATCGTGTTCTCCACTCTGTGAAGTGGTCTTTAGGGCAAGATGTCCTGGTTCTCCGAGGGTCCTTCTCCAGCTTCTGAAGTGTCTACCTGAGGATAATGAGGGCCCCCAACCCATGTGAGGCTCGGGAGTGCCAGCTCCTCCAAAGCCTCTGAAGGTCTGCTCTCCTGGGCATTGCTTGCTCCAAACGTCTGTTTGGAACAGCCTGGGCCACTGCCTTTCTGAAAAATGGCAGTGGCTTTGCTCCTTGTCACTACCAAATGTGCCCCAAACGTGGCCACAGGCTCAATTTGAAATTCCCCACAGAACAACTGGGAAATGCCCCAGTGCTTATGATGGTGATGATGATGGTGATGATAGGAATGACAATGATGGTGGCGCTGCTGCTGATGGTGGTGGTGGTGACTGAGATGGTGATGGTGGTGGTGATTGAGATGGTGGTGGTGGTGGTGATTGAGATGGTGGTGGTGGTGATGATTGAGATGGTGGTGGTGGTGATTGAGATGGTGGTGGTGGTGATTGAGATGGTGGTGGTGGTGATGATTGAAATGGTGATGGTGATGATTGAGATGATAATTGAGGTGGTGATGATGATGATTAACATGATGGTGGTGGTGACTGAGATGGTGATGGTGATGATTGAGATGGTGATAATTGAGATGGTGATGATGATGATTAAGATGGTGCTGATTGAGATGATGATGGTGGTAGTGATGCTGATGGCAGTGGTGATGATGATTGAGATGATGATGGTGGTTCTTGAGGTGTTGATGGTGATGGTGGTGGTGATGATGATTGAGATGATGATGGTGGTGATTGAGGTGGTGATGGTGGTGATTGAGGTGGTGATGGTGGTGGTGGTGATGATGATGATTGAGATGATGATGGTGGTGATTGAGATGGTGATGGTGGTGGTGATGATGATTGAGATCATGTGGTGGTGATTGAGGTGGTGATGATGGTGGTGGTGGTAATGATGATTGAGATGGTGATGGTGGTGATTGAGATGATGATGGTGGTGATTAAGATGGTGGTGCTGCTGGTGACGGAGAGGTAAGGGAGAGTAGTGGTGAGGGAGTCCTAAAGGGAGACTCAAATCAATCCTGTCTTAGTGCCCTTGGAGCCCAGGAAGAGCTCCCACACTTCCCACCCTCCAGTTTGGCCTCCTCTCTCTCTGGACCAGGTTCTAGCTTTGCCCTTGTGTACCCCAAAGCCCAGCAAGAGGTTTTCCCAGAAGGACAGCCTCCCCATGGGCTGTCACCCCGGGAACAGCCATTTCCACCTCTGCTTCACACATGTGGCCCCTGCCCCCTCCTCAACAGCACTCACTCAACAGCCCATCCCTCCCTCCCCGCACCCTTCTAGAGCATTCACAGACATCGCTTGAATAAAAATACATTTTCCTCTGTCCTGAAGGCTGCTGACCCCTGGGAGCAGGCGATGGTTGGCCACCTGTGTGTCCCGCCGCCCACACGGAGGCCGTATTGTGGGGAGGCAGCCACGGGCTGCTGGCTCGGCACCAGCTCAGGCAGGTGGCCAGGGCTGGGGGGAGCACACTCGTGACTTTAATTGGCCCCTGGCGCGAGCTGGCACGGCTCTAACTGCAGGCCCCACACTACGCAGACCCCTTCTCTCCAGCCCCCCTGGATCCTCCGCCTGAGGGGTTCCTCTGGCCCATTGAGCAAATCTGCCTAAGTAGGCCGAGGAGGGCGCGGGGCAGCATGGCTCAGCTGCCCTGCCCTTTCATGTGCCTGGCGGCACCTGTGAGCCTGGCCTTCCTGCTCCAAAGGAACTTCGCTCTTCTTGTTATGTCAAAAAGATGTTTTACGTTAAAATTCAACACAGAATGTTAACCAGACGTCGGAACCAGGCTCGTCAAAACGGGAGCTGCTCAAACAGGTTGAACTTTGCACCGTTCTGTGTTTTTGGAGGGTCTTGCCCATGGCCAGCATTTTCTGGCTGGCACATTTTAACAAGGCTGGGTACAAATGCTGCCCTCTGAGTCATTCCTCCGGAGCCTGTGCCCAGGGCCCCCCTTCCTGTGGGCTCCCATGATTCTTGGCCTCTACCTTATGATTGCTGCATCTTTACTGGAGAAGTTTCATGCTGGTTAAGCTGCAGTCTCAAGAATGCTGGTCTTCTAGTAGAGAGCTGTCTCTTTTTGACTTTGTGAGTTGCAGCCTATTGTTCAGAGGAGCGATTTTAAGTGGATGCAAGGACAAGTCTAGCTGTGGGGAGGGCAGGGGAAGGCATGATGTGGATTTTGGCAAAATTCCTCTCATCTCATCGGAAAACAGTGTGGGATTTGGCCGGCCGTGTGCAAACACACTGTGCTAGCAGGAGCCTTCTTTCCTGCTTCTGTGGATGCAGGAGCCACACAGAGTGAGCTCAGAGCAGCCAGTGCTGGCCAGGGATTCAACAGACCCCGCAGACTCCCCGGTAAATGAGAGGCAGTGAGGCCCAATGGTTAAGTGCACAGACTCTGGGTTCAGGCTGCCTGGATTTGAATCTCTGCTGTACCCAGGCTGTGTGGCCTTGGGAAAATTCTTAACTCCTTTGTGCCTCCGTTTCCTCCTCTGTAAAATGGTGGTGCTGGTAATTCTGATTTCATCAGGCTGTTGAGAGGACCAAACGAGTTTCTACAAATCACCTGGAATAGTCCCTGGAGTGCAGTGAATGCCTCATTCGTATTGCTGTTGTTATGGTGATTGATTTTTGACAAGGAAGACTGTGGGAAACACGTGGAAGCTCCCAGAGGCTGAACTTGAGAAGGACCCATGGGAAGCCAGGTCACCCCAGGGCTAGATCGGGCAGGCAGAGATATCATTTGAAAGACAAGGCACCAGGGCCAGGTGCCTGTAATCCCAGCGCTTAGGGAGGCCAAGATAGGCGGATCACCTGAGGTCGGGAGTTCGAGACCAGCCTGACCGACATGGAGAAACCCCATCTCTACTAAAAATACAAAATTAGCTGGGTGTGGTGACGCATGTCTGTAATCCCAGCTACTCGGGAGGCTGAGGCAGGAGAATCGCTTGAACCCAGGAGGCAGAGGTTGCAGTGAGCCAAGATCGCGCCATTGCACTCCAGCCTGGGCAACAAGAGTGAAACTCTATCTCAAAAAAAGAAAAAAAAAAAAAAAAGAAGAAAGACAAGGCACCAAACTGTACACAGTATCATGAGTCTGCTGAAAACCTGGGGTGAGATGTTCATTTTCACCTGTGGCTAATCTGTGCTTAGAGTTTTAACAAAGACCTCTTATTTTTTTCTAAAAAGAACACCCGTATGACAGATGTCAGGGGCACTGGACCTTCGGGAACTAAATACAATCGGCCCACTCCCCGTTCATGCTTTTGAGCAAAGCGCAGGAGGGTTTGGGGCTGAGGAAGATGTGGGGCTCTGTGTTCCTGCTTACTTTGTGTCCCTGCTAGAGTCGTCCTCCGCCATGGGGGCTTGCGGCCCTTCCTGTGTCTCTATCCTGGAGGGATCTGTGTCCTTGAAACATGAATGGCAGTCCCTAGCTTTTACACACAGACACACACATGTACACATAGAGACACACAAGCAGGTGGGCACATGTGCAGGCTCATGCACACACACAGCAGGCAGGCACACACACGAGCACACACACGCATGCACCGTCCACCTGAGTTCTCAGGGTTTAAAGAGACATAGGGCGAGTTTGCCCTGCAGCCATGAGAACAGCTTGTGGCTAGACAGATAATGGACTGGACCCTCCTTCCTGATGGATGCCCTGGGCCTGTTTACCACACAGCTCCTCTCTACCCCTTGCTTCTCTGCTTTGTTTTTTTTTTTTTTTTTTTTTTTTGAGATGGAGTCTTGCTCTGTCGCCCAGGCTGGAGTGCAGTGGCACGATCTCGGCTCACTGCAAGCTCCACCTCCCGGGTTCATGCCATTCTCCTGCCTCAGCCTCCTGAGTAGCTGGGACTGTAGGCACCCGCCACCATGCCCAACTAATTTTTTTGTATTTTTAGTAGAGACGGGGTTTCACCGTGTTAGCCAGGATGGTCTCGATCTCCTGACCTTGGGATCCACCCGCCTCAGCCTCCCAAAATGCTGGGATTACAGGTGTGAGCCCCTGCGCCCGGCCTCTTCTCTGCTTTCTCCCCACCCTGGTGGTCTGTTAGTTCCAACCCAGAATCATCCTGTTCTCCCTCTTGGGGCTATTTCTCCTAAAAAACAACAGGTGTCCTTAGGGTCTCGCCTTCCCTCCAGTAGCCTCGCCAAGGGATTTTCCTAAGCCAATGCAGTTTTATCCCTGAGAAAATTCAGTTCTTAGCTGTTAAGATCACATATACTACCTATAACTGACTGGAAAAGCAGCGATTCTCCTTTAGGCAGCTTCCTGGGGACCCAGACGGGGAGGTGGCCCCACCAGGGCCATCACCACCCAAGCAGCACAGCCTGCCACAGGCTGACTCCTGGGAGGACATACATAGGTGGCTCCTGTGGGTGCTTCTGCCCTGCGCCAGGCCCAGGCCCCCTACGCTGCAGTGGTAGGATGTTTGGGTTGTGACTGACAGGGCCCCAGGTCATACAAACTTAGGGGGAAGGGCTCCCTGGAAGCTCAGGGCCCCTGGTCTGTGGGGTCTCATGGGGAGCTGTGGCTTTTCCGCTCTGTCCTCCCTCTAGCATTTGCTTCTGTTTCTCCCTGTTGCTTTCATTTTTGCTACAGGTCTGTTTCTCCACAAAGCACACAGCATGACCGACAGCCCAAATGCCAACTCCTGCTGCTCTACCCTGAGAGAGGGACTGATTTTCTTTCTTCATTTTGGCTACAAGTGGCCCAGGAGAGGGCTCTGGTGGCCCAGTGAGGGCACATGCAGCCTCCTGGACCCAAAGAACACAGCGACACCCGTGATGACATGGGAAGGGCAGGGCCTGGGTAGGGAAGGTCACCTGAGGTCCCTGGGATCCCTGTCCAGTGTCCCCTTTTCTATCTCCTGCCTTGTGATGTCTGTGCCTGGGGGAGGGTTATTTGTGGATGAGTGTGGGTTCCTGGAAGCTCTCACTCTAACCTGGGAGGCGGGGCTCAAGCCTGTCCCTCATGGCCCTGAGGAAGGGGTAGAGCTTTTAGCAGACAGAGGCAAGGCAATGAAAACATAACTGAATGAATAGTCACACACTTATTTACAAATCTCTTGAAGATTGTATATAAAATTTCTATTATTTCTTGCTTAAATATTTGTCAGAATTCATCAGCAAAGCCATCAAAGCCTGGAATTTTCTCTGTGGGAATATTTTTAAATGCTGTCTTTGACCTCTTCGCTCTCTTCTCTCCCACTCATTCATTCATCCACCCACTCATTCATCCATCTACCCATTTATTCATCAACCCACCCATCTATTCATCCATCCCATCCATCCATCCATCCATCCATCCATCCATTCATCCATCCATCTGTTAGTCCATCCATCCATTCGTCTGTCCATCCATCCAACCACCTATCCATTCATTGATTCATTCACCCACCCATCCATTCATCCATCTACCCATTGATTCATCCATCCATCCATTCACCCACCTCCCCATTCATCCATCCATTCATCCACCAATCCATCCATCCATCCATCCATCCATCCATCCATCCATCCATCCATCCATCCATGTATCCATCCATTCATTCATCCACCCACCCATCCATTCATCTACCTACCCATCGATTCATCCATCCATCCATCCATCCATCCATCCATCCATCCATCCATTCATCCATCCACCCACCCATCCATCCACCCACCTATCCATCTGTTCATTCATCCACCCACCCATCCATTCATCCATCTACCCATCGATCCATCCATTTATCCATCATCCATCCATCCATCCATCCATCCATCCATGTATCCATCCATTCATTCATCCACCCACCCATCCATTCATCTACCTACCCATCGATTCATCCATCCATCCATCCATCCATCCATCCATCCATCCATCCATTCATCCATCCACCCACCCATCCATCCACCCACCTATCCATCTGTTCATTCATCCACCCACCCATCCATTCATCCATCTACCCATGCATTCATCAACCCAGCCATCCACCCACCCATTCATCCATTCATTCATCCATCCAACCACCAACCCATCCATCTATCTATCCATCTATCCAGTAAACAGTTATTAAAAAGATACCAGAGTCAGGCCCTGGAGCAGAGCTTTGGGGACACTGTGGAGAAGATGGTGAAATTTTCCTGCCTGGGTTGTATGGTGCTGGCAGAAGGACAGGCCGACTGGCCACTGCCATTAGGAAGACAGACTCTATAAGGGTCACGAACAAAATCAAGAGGTCATAGAATAACTGTAAGGGTGTGGAGGGCCACCCAGCCAGTGATCAGGAAGGAACAGGAGCTCCCACCTGAGGCTGGGAAGGGAGGTGCCTACAGTTGGGGAGCAGCATGTGCAAGGTCCCTGTGATGGGCAAGAACCTGTCAAGTTCATGGAACCATGAGGGGAATGAGGATGGGGCTGGGTTGGGGGAGGCAAGCTGGTGTGGGATAAGCCTGGTCACACAGGGCCCCAAGGCATCTCAGAAGGACTGAGGGTTGAACCCATGATTAGACTGGAGTTACAGGTTTTCAAGAAGACCAGTGAGATGGCAGGGCCCACTCATCACATCATTTTGGGGAGTACATGCGCAGGTGCATGAACATCTAACCAGTATCACCAGTGATATTGGAAAGGGTGATGTTGCCAGGTTTCTTGGGGACTATCACTGATGTCATCACTTTTATTGTGGGCTCCTGGTTCTCTGACAACCCATACCTGCCCCTGAGCAGCCAAATGTGGATGGAAAAAATACACACACAGCCCAGCTGACAGACCATTCTAAGTTCATGGCCGGACTTGGGTGGGCCCTCCGTGTGCCTGGCAGCCTGACTCTGTTTCCCCATCTGCTCCACTGCATGGCCTGTTCCATGTCCTGCACAGCCCAACCGCTAATGGGGATGTGTCTCAAACACATAACAATGGTTTGGAAGAAGCAAGTCACAGGAGACCGCGGAATCCCACACTGGTGTCACCAAACAGAATGTTGCTGGAGGATATATAAGTAGGTGGCACGCTTATGAGGAAAACAGGATAATTCGGGATAGCAGTTACCTCGTGTGGGAGGATTTGACTGGGGAGGGCCACGCAGGGGCCATCAAGCACCAGTGAGGCTCTGCTTCTCCAGCTAGGTCTTGGGAACGTGGGATTTGTTTGATGATAATTTGTAAATTCAATGATAGATTTGAATTTATGTTTTTGTTTGTTTGTTTGTTTGTTTGTTTTTTGAGGCAGAGTCTCACTCTGTCACCCAGGCTGGAGTGCTTGGCATGATCTTAGCTCACTGCAATCTCCTTCTCCCAGGTTCAAGCGATTCTCCTGCCTCGGCCTCCCAACTCGGAGTGGTTGGGATTACAGGCATCCACCACCATGCCCAGCTAATTTTTGTATATTTAGTAGAGACAGGGTTTCACCATGTTGGCCAGGCTGGTCTTGAACTCCTGACCTCAGGTGATCCGCCGGCCTGGGCCTCCCAAAGTGCTGGGATTACTTACAGGCGTGAGCCAGCGCGCCTGGCCTCGTTGAGGTTTTAATTTGCATTTTCCTAATGATGGCGATCATCTTTTCTTGGGCTTATTGGGTACCTATATATCCTCTTTGGCGATGCATCTGTTCAAACCTTTTGCCTTTTACAATTGGACTGTCATTGATTGGTGCGTTGTAAATGTTCTTTACATTTTATAGGTAGAAGTCCTTTGTTAGATACAGATTTTTCCAATATTTTCTCCAAGTTCGTGGCTTGCCTTTTCATTTTGTAACAGTGTCTTTTGGAAAGCAAAAGTTTTTAGTGTTTATGAAGTCCAATATGTTTTTTTATAGTTCATATTTTTGAGTACTAGTTAAGAAATCTTTGCCAAACCCAAAGTTGCCAAGGCTTTCTCCTGTTTTCTTCAAAAAATTTTATAATTTTAGCTCTTATATTTAGGTCTATGATACAGTTAAAGTTAATTTTTGGAAATGGTGTGAGTTAGGGTTGAGTTTCTCCCTTCCCCACTGCCATCTTTCCTTTCTTCCTTTCTTCTTTCTCTCCCTCCTTGCCTCTTTTTCCTTGTTTCTTTCTTTGTTTATATATGGCTATCCAATTGTTCCAGAATCATCTGCAGAAAATATTATCCTTTCCTCATTTTAATTGATTTGGTACCTTGATTGAAAATCTATTAAATTTAAACCATAAATGCATGGCTCTATTCTGAACTTTTGATTGTATTATATTAAAAAAAAATGTTCTCCAACTTAGTCCTTTTCCAAAATTGTGTTGGATAATTTAGGCCCTTTGCATTTTCATATAAACATTAGGGCGAGCTTGTCAATTTATCTAAAGCAAATCTGCTGACATTTTGACTGGGATTGTATTGAATCTAAACACAACGTTGTGGAGAATTGGCATCTTGATAATATTGAGTCTTTCGATCCATGAACAAGATATGTCTATGTACTTAGCCCTTTAATTCCTCTCAGTTCTGCAGTTTCCAGTTCATGGGTCTTGTCTTTCTTTTATTGAATTTTTCCCTGGGTGACACATTTTTTCCATGCTGTTATTAAATGGTATTGTGTTAAAATGTTCAATTTCTGGTAGTTACTTGTATACAGAAATACAATACGCATTTGTATATTGACCTTGCTAAACTAATTTATTAGTTCCAGTAGTATTTTTGTTGGTTCTTTAGGATTTTCTACATAGACAATTATGTTATCTGCAAATAAAGAGAGTTTCGTGTCTTCCTTTCTAATGTGTATGCCTTTTACTTATTTTGTTCACCTTATCTCACTGACTAGGAGAAACATTGAATACAAACTGTGAGAGTGGATGTCCTAGCCTCATTCCGGATCAGAAGGGGAAAGCAGCCTTTACCATAAACATGATGGCACCTCTGGGATAACAGGGTGCCCATCTAGGGCATGGATGGCCTTGATCGGGCTGGAAAAGTTGCCGTGAATTCCTGGTTTGCTGAATGTTAGTGATCAGGAATGACTGTTGAATTTTGTCAAATGATCTTTCTTTGTTTATTTGGATGACATATGGCTTTTCTGTTTTGGCTTGTTCATAATTTGGTTTGTTACCCTTGATTTTAAATGTAAAACTAACTTTGCATTCTTGGGATAAAGTCCACTTGGTCATGATATATTGCTCTCTCTCTCTCTCTATATATATATATGTATATATACACACACCTATATATAAAATATACAACTACACACATATGTAATAAATACCTATATATAAAACACACAACTACACACACATATGTAAATATATATACATGCATAGTTGGATTCAACTTGCTAAATGTTTCTTAAGAAGTTTTATGTTTATGTCCATAAGGGATGTTGGTTTATAGCTTTATTTTCTTGTAATGTCTTTTTCTGGTTTCAGGGAAACAGAATGAGTTGGGAAGTGATACCTCATTTTCAATTTTCTGGAAGGTTTTGCTTATAGAATCGCTATTATTTTCTGCTTAAATAGTTGTCAGAATTCACCAGTGAAGCCATTTGGGCCCGGAATTTTCTCTGTGGGAAGGTTTTCAAACATAAGTTCAATTTTAAAAACAGATTGAGGGCTAATCAAGTCACCCATATCTTCTTGAGTGAGTTTTGGTAGTTTGTGTTCCTCAAGAAATTTGTTAAAGTGTTCAAAATTTTTGGTTAATTATTGCCCAGAATATTCCCTTATTACCATTTTAATGTCTGGATTATTAGTGATGTGTCCTCTCTCATGCCCCAGATTTGTCGTGGGTGTCTTTTCTCTTTCTTTCTTTCTTTTCTTTTCTTTTTTTTTTTTTGAGACAGCATCTCGCTCTGTCGCCCAGGCTGGAGTACAGTGGTGCGATCTCAGCTCACAGAAACCTCCGCCTCCCAGGTTCAAGTGATTCTCCTTGATTCTCCTGCCTCAGCCTCCGGGGTAGTTGGGATTACAGGTGTGCACCACCACACCGGGCTGATTTTTGTATTTTTAGTGGAGACGGTGTTTCACCATGTTGGCCAGACTGGTCTCGAACTCCTGACCTCAAGTGATCCTCAGCCTCCCAAAGTGCTGGGATTACAGGTGTGAGCCACCATGCCCAGCCTCTTTTTTCCTTGATCAGGAAGGCTAGAGGTTTGTAAATTGTATTGATCTTAAAGAACCACCTCTAGGTTTTGCTAATTTTCTTTATTGTTTTTTCAATTCTCTGATTTCTCTTGTGTATTATTTCTTCTGTTTACTATAGTTTTAATTAACTCTTCTTTTTCTACTTTCCAGGTGAAAGCTGAGGTATTTGATTTGGAACTTTCTTCTTTTCTAATGTTAGCATTTAATGATATCAATTTCCCCATAATCATTACTTTAGCTTCATCTCACAAATTTTGATACGTCAGTTTTTCATTTTCACTCAGTTCAAAATCTTTTCTTATTTCCTTTGAGATTCACTCTTTGACCCGTGGGTTACTTAGAAGTGTATTGTATAGTTTGAAGAGGTTTTCTATATCTCTTTCCATAATTGATTTCTAATTTAATTCCATGCTGTTTCAAGAACATTCTTTGTATGATCTGAATCCTTTAAAATATACTGAAGTGTGAGGAAAGGCTGGGGGCCCATAGGGGCCTGACCAGGCAGGGGAAGAAGTGTGCTCCTTATCGTGAGCCACTGGAGGGCTTTCAGCAGGCAGGGAGGGATTTGGTTTGGATTGCATTTTTAATAAGCATTGTGGCCGTTGTGCCGAGTGCGATATGGACATCAGGGACCAGTTTGGAACTACAACCGTGGTGTGAACCAGGGTGTAGCCAGAGTGAAGGGGAAGTAGGTGGATTTGGGAGCTGTGAGGGGGCAGGAGTGATTGACCTGGTGTACACGGGGTGTGAGAGGTGAGTTGAGGGGCCTGAGATTGAGGTTTCCCAGAGTGGGGCCTCCAGGGAAGGGCATGAGGGTAACTTTGTGGCAGGGCCACAGATATCAGGGGCGTGGAGGGGTGGAGACGAGGGCTAGGAGCCTTGTATGCTGGAAAGAGCCCTGGGCTAGGATCAGGGCCGGGTTCGGCCGTGTTTCTGCAAGCTGGCCCCTCCACCACTCTGCACTTTTGCTTCCTTGCCTCTGAGATGGGCAGTTGGCCTCGACCATCCCAGAGTTTTCACAGCCTGGACAAGGGAGGTCTGGGCATGAATCTAGAAAAGGTGTCTCCTCCGGAAAAACAAACAGCAAAAGGGTGCCCTTTGGTTGAAAACCAAAAGTTAAGGTTCAGTATTATGTGCTGCCTTGACATCTGGCAAAGCCAGGAGGCCTCAGCAGGCCTGCCTGTGAGCTCCCCTTCTCCCCTTTCACTCCACCCCTGTGGAAGAGGCTCCCTGGCCGAACAACCCTCAGCGAGGGGACCGAGGGCGGTTCCTCTTATCCCTACGCTTGTAAGGTTCCATTTCTCGCCAGCCTGCAGCATGATGGAACAAGCCAATTACACCCTCCTGCAGAAGCCAGGAGTTGCCCCACCCCCTCCGCGCTCCAAAACTGCCTTCCCGCAGCCCTGGCTGTTCGCTCAGATTCTCAGTGCACCCTGTCCCGTGTGGCCCGCATGGCGTGCAGTGTCATCTTTGTGGGCTCTGAGCACATGTGTGTGGCAACCTGCTGCCAGCCTCCTGTCTGGTGTTTGGTGATGTGTTTGGCCATCTTTGTAACCACAGGGCTGGAAGCCCTCCCTCACTGATGGGTAAATGAAAGTGATTAAAACAGCTCTTTTCTTGGAGTGGACACAGCCTTTGCTAGGGTAGGTAGTGGGGCCAGTGTAGCCGGGGCTGAGTTTCAGACCCCACATGCCTCCTTGGCCACATGCCTTGGGCCAGTGTGCAACCTGGACACCTGTATCTGGCAGCTCTCTCAGCAAGTTCCATTTATTTGGCCGGTGCTAAGATCAGTTCACCCTGATACCTGCCCTGGGGGTGGGTCACATGATCATTCTCTTTTCACAGATGAGGGCTCTGTATGTGGTGGGGTGAGATTGGAACCTAGTCTCTGGTTGGCGTGGCTGAGTGAAGGTGTAAAGACATGAGCCTGGCAGGGAAAGGGAGGGGAACCATCTTGTTATTGGTTGGGCATAGCCGCCTGCACAGGCTCCAGTAGGGCTGGGGTAAGGTGGGGCAGGGAGAAGAGGAGTGAGCTGTGAAAGCTGCCTTCAGCCACAGCAGATGGCCATGGTGTCCACTCAGCTGCGGATGCCTGGCCTCTGCCATGCCAGGCCCTCGAGTTCGCCCAGCTCGCCTCCACCCTCTGATTGGAGAAGTGGCAACTCCTTTCCCAGGAGTCTTTGACTAAAGGGGCTCCATGCAGGCACAATTTCTAGAGCGAGGTACTTTCCACAGTGACAGCCTCTTGCCGATTGCCCTGGGCTGCTGTTGATTTCCTAGAATAATCCAAAGAAAAGCAGTGCTATGTGATGAAGTGGGTATGCACTTGGGGCTTGGGGCAGAATGACAGTCAAGTCTTATTGGGGGGTAAACTCTATGGTATTAGGCTTTTACTCCCTTCTGTGTCCTAAGCATGGGACAGTGCCTGAAACATAGTAGGTACACAACAAAAATCAATTAAATTAAAGAAAAAATGAAGTCCCATCTTCTCCGGGTCTCCACAGGTGTCCTTAGGCAAGTTATATAACCCTGCTGCATCTCAGTTTCCTTGGCAAAGAAATTGGACAGTAATAGCACCTCATGTGGTTGTTGCATTGATTAAATAAGGTGACATAAAACAATAAGAGCTCAGTATTATTACTATCATTGTGACCTCAGTCACCAGCAGAATTGAGGCCCCGTGAACACTCACCCAGGTCACAACAACCACATGTCCAGAGCGCTTGCTGCAAGCCTGGCATTTTCCCAGGTGCTTTAAAATAATAATTCCCTTAAACCAGAAAACAGCTCTGTGAGCCAGGCTGGGTTTTGTTTGTTTGGTTTTTTTTAAAAAACACCATTTTACAAAGGAAGAGGCTAAAGCCCACAGAAGTGGTTCTGGCTATAAAATGCAGCTAGGGAGTGCTCCCTCATCTCTCCCTCTCAAAGAATGGATGTGAGATGGCACAATCTGTTCTCTGAGGGTTTGAAAAAACTCACTTGTTGATCTGTCTGGGCCTGAAATTCTTTGTGGGAAAATTTCACTAGGACACTTGAGACTATCTGTATCTTCCTTTGTCAGTTTTGCTGAGAGAGGTTAAGTCACTTGCCCAGGCAGGTGGGGAACGTGGGCCCAGGCAATCTGGCTGCCAAGCCTGGGCTTTCAACCGTTACATTTTCCTGCATGAGGTATGATCACCTTCTACCCATGAGACTTTGGATAAGTCACTTTTCTCTCTGACTCTAGTAATAGTATGGGGATAGTAATAGTACTTTTCTGCAGGATTGTTGGAAAGATTAAATGGTTTCAGAAACACAGGCTTTGATATTCTTGAGCCTTTGCCCTGGGCGGCCCAGGCCTGTCTCCATCTTGGCCCAGGAGGAAGCCCAGCCCTATGCCCAGGGGTCACAAGTCACTCACTGGCTCTCCAGGTCCTGGATAGTGTCAGGGAGCGGAAGTCCCTGGGTCTCCGGGAGGAAGAACAGCACAACCAGGCTGGAAGCAATGGAGATAACGCCATAGAGGAGAGGAGGCAGCAGGGGCAGGGCTTGGCGGCTCATCAGGATCAGGGGACCCATCATAGCCCCCAGTCGGCCCACCGAATGCAGAATGCCATCTGCTGTCATCCTGTGGGTGAAGGGGAGGGCCCAGATCCCTGTTATAGCTGGCCCTGTGGCAGGAAGACAGGTTGGTTGGGCCCATGGATGCCAGGGGAAGGAAAGCTGGGCTGAGAGAATTGCTCTCCTCAAAGCCTCCTCTAATGCCACCTCCTCCATGGAGCCTACCCAGATTTTCACATCTAGTGTTTCAGGGGAAATCTACAGGGTCCACCTCATTTTCCCTGCTTTTGGGCAACTTAAGGGCTTCTCCATGCTCCTGTGGGCCACTGAGCTCCCAACTCAGGCTTTCCATATGATATCAACAAAACCAATAAATGCTTGTCCAAACAACAAATTTAAAAATGGACAAATGAGTGAGTGGTGGAAAGAACATTGGGCTAAAAGTCTGGAGAACTGGAGTCCAGTCCTACCCTTCTGCTGAGTCAGCCCTTCACCCCGAGCCTGTTTACCCAAATATCAAATGTGGGGGTGGCCTAGACTCTAGACCACCGGTTTTCCATCTGTGTTTTGTGATGCCCTTGGGCTCCAAGGAGGTGACTTGGGGCTCTCTTGGGGCAGGGAAGGAGTGGTGGGAAATGAGTTGACGGTCCCCACTGCGACCAGGGCAGCTCTTGGTCTCCTTATCAGGGTTCTTGTAAGATTCCACCTGGACAGATGACTCTGTGGTTCAAAACGGTGTGAAAACACAGGCCCAGATGTCCCCAGGGCTCTGCTGTAGTGCTTCCGTCTGGGCCGAGACTCTCTGTGGGGAGGAGCTGTCCTGGGGGGGCCCTGAGCGGCCCTGGCTGCGTTTCCCCGACTACCAGGCCCTTGTTTACCCTCCCCACTGCCCTCCCAGGATGGCTCTGCTGGCCCTGGGGCATGGCCTGCAGCCCAGCTTACCGCAATGGCGTTGGGAAGAGTTCAGCCTTGTAGATGGAGAGGCAGGTCAGGCTTATCCCAAAACATCCCTTTCCCAGCACAGCAAAGACCACACGCAGGGTCTGCAAATCTGGGTACAGGAAGGGAGCGAGAGCGGGGTTTGCCCCGGAGGGTCCCCAGGGGCTAGTCAGTGTGTGGCCAGCCAGCCTGGAGCAGAGGGGCCCCTGGGCTCCCTACAAGTCCCCAGCCCTGATGGCTTGGTGCGGGGCTGCCCTGGGCTGGGGTTGGGGGACGGAGCACAGGATGTGATATCACGGCAGGTGGGCCCGAGGGGCACAGGCAGAAACCCAGCCAGGTCTGGGGTGGCTGAGCCTGGCCGGCTGTGGAGGCTGCACTCAAAGCCTGCCCCCCGCAGCTCCTAGGGTCCCGAGGTGCCTCTTGCTGTGAAGGAGAGAGCGCCAGGCCCAGCCCGTAGCAGCTTCCCTGCTGCCCCCAAGCCTGCCTGTGTGGGGAAGGCAGAAGCCCTGCCTGGAGGCGGTCTGGGCCACCTTTTGGCTGCAGGCCTGGCCTCCCCAGTGTGTTGTTCCCAGCAGGCACCTGAACTGCTGGAAGGGGCTCGCCGTTGCCAGTTTCCTTGCAGCTGCTCAGAACTTGGGCTCTCGCTGCAGCCTGCAGGGCCCCGGCCACCTCCATCCTCACTCAGGCCTTCCCCTGCCAGCCGCAAGGCACCCTCCTGCCTTCCTTCCAGCTCTGCTGCCACCACAGGACGTGCAGCCCTGTCTTTTTCCCCCAGTCTCCCACCCTGAGCAATAAAAGGAGACATAGAGAGGGATTCCAGGTCCTCGCAGCCTCCCTCATTCAGAAAGAAGACAGGGAGGCAGCTCCCGGGGCCAGGGAGGGGATGTGGCCCCACGCTGAGAGCAGTAGGGTGGGCGGGGAAGCAGGGCCCTGTCCCACCACCCAGACCTCCCACCTCACCTTGCGGCACCAGCATGTTGGCCAGAATGGCGAGGCCAGCCATGACCTGGGAACCTGCCTGGATGGTGCGGCGGCCAAGGAAACTGAGCAAGAGGGCAGTGGTGGCCCGGCCCAGGAAGTCCACAGCCCCGAAGAGGGCCTGGAGGAGGAAGATGTCACGGCCCAGGCTCTGCAGGTCGAAGACCAGCCCGTAGTAGGAGATCATTAGAGAGAAGCTGCGGGCAAGGCTGGAAGTCAGGTCCCGGGCAAGGCTGGAAGTCAGGTCCCGGCCCTGCCGGGGAGAGGGTGCCCCAACCGCAACAGCACCTCCCACCAGGAGCTGCCTGGAAAGACACGGCCTACCCCGGAGGACAATCCCGGGCTTGTCTCGGCCAGCCGTCCCAGAAGCCTGCTAAACTCAGGACACAACCCCAGGCTCAGGCTCTTCCAGAAAAGGGCAGGCAGGGTGGTGCCCCCATCCCTTCACATACGGGCTTTGGGTCAGGGGCAGTGATAGACTGGGGCATTGCCTCTGTGGCTCCCTGGCTGGGAGACTCGGCCCTCTTCAGGCTGGGACCAAGCCTGCCCTTGGGGGTCTCTGAGCTGCCCCTCACTTCCAGCCTAGCCCTCTCTGACTTTGATTCCAATAACAAATCACACCGTGCCAGTTCCTTTGTTTTGGAAGATGGGAATCATGGCAGGACGGGGCCTTTCGGGAGACCCTGGACTGCACTGCCCAGACCGCATTCAGGATGGAAAGCCTGTCCCCCAGCCCCTGGGAGTGCTGCCCCTCCTCTGGGGTGAGCAGCCTGTGACTGCTTCACAGGGCAGAGGGACCACCTAGAAGGGCCCCAGCTCCCATGCTCCCAGGGGCTGGGCCGGGCCCAGGCTATGGCTGCATCTCCCCTTCCCTTCTCTTCTCCATCTCAGGGTCTGCTTTCTGCCCACTCCCCTACCCACCGGCTCACGAGTAGCTGAATTTACAGTATTTAAATTCTCATGGTTTGGAGACCGGATTTGGATCCACAAGTGGCTGCAAGGTAAAATTCTTCTCCGCCAAGTTTAAAATCTGTGCCCCTCCCTGCTCAACCCAGACACTCCTCCCAGCCCTCCCCTTAGGGGTCACCTGATTGCATCACCCAATAAACATTGGACAACACCAACCCAACCACGGCAGAGTAAAATCGCGATTCATGCACAAGCCGCAGCGTTTCATGAAGTTTATGTGAGTGACGTGAGAGTCACTTGGCTGATGCTCAAAAGCGGCCGACGCTGGAGCCTTGGACAGATAACAACTGGGTTAACAAGTCAAGACAAGAAAACCCACAAGGTCACCCGCTTCAAAGCCTCTGATTTGAATAACAAAGGTTGCAGAGCCGGCCCCTGAGGAATCCTGGAAGGTTTTCTTTTCTTTTTTTTAAACAGGTCCCGGGTGTTTGCAGCAAGAGCACTTCTTCTGATTTATCAGAAAATAATGGAAGTTTTTAAAAAAAGGCATTTGATCTATCTTTGTTCTAAGATTAGGAAATATTTGCCATCATAACCCACATGTGGTTAAATATAGCATAAAAGAAACGTTTTCCTAAGCTTTAGTTTTATTTTAAGATAAAAGTCCCAGTCAAACCTGGTCCTACGGTTTTTTTCTTTGCTCTGTCGTCCAGGCTGGAGTGCAGTAGCACAATCTCAGCTCAGTGCAGCCTCTGTCTCCTGGGCTCCAGTGATCCTCCTGCCTCACTTTTTTATTTTCAGTAGAGGTAAGAGGGTCTCACTATGTTACCCAGGCTGGTCTTGAACTCCTGGGCTCAAGCAATCCTTCTGCCTCAGCCTCCCAAAGTGAGGGATTACAGGCTTGAGCACCACGCCTGACTGGTCCTTGCTTTTTAATATGCTCTTTTGGATGTCAGCGGAACTGAATTTGTTTTAAGGGCCTTTTCCTGGGCCTAGATGACCTTGGGTCCTGGGGTGGGCCAGGGTCTGGTGGTGCGGGCCCTGGCGGTGACAGTACCAGTAAGCCAAGTGCTAGCGCAGCCCGGTTCCAATGCAGGCTCTATCATCTTGGGCTTGTTGCTTACCCCTCTGGGATCCCCGTTCCCCATCAGTGACGTGGGGTTGCGTGGAGGGGTCAGTGAATGCGGGTTCACCCTCTAGGAGCATGGCCATACTCTCTAGGAAAGTGGTAAGTCTCTAATGCTGACAAACAGTGGTACTCCTCGGCCACGGCTGGTCCCCTGGCTTTAGGGACCTTGACTCTGCCTCTGTCTTGGGACCTCCCTGGGACCTTGGGACCCCCAGCCTTTCCCTCTAGCTTCCTGCAGATGGCCGCCTCCAGACCCCACCAGTGCACAGTCCCTCTCTGGGGTCTGCCAGGACTCCTGCCTCCTGGGGCTGCCTGCGTCCTGTCCCAGACAGAAATGCACCCCCTTGAGGCCTGCGGGTGCTGTTTCCCCCAGACACCCTGCCTCCTGCCTATCCCAGCCCTGCCTTGGGGAGGGACGCCAGGACGGCGTACTTCACCACCAGCATGGCGCAGCTCCTCCAGCGGAGCACGGGCACGCAGAACAGGTCCAGCACCGACCGCGGCTCCTTTGCAGCGGCTGCCTCCTCCTCCATGCTGGACATCAGCACCTTCCGGGGAGAATGGGGGTACTGTGAATGGTAGGGCAATGGCCCCGCCCCATCCCCTGTGCCAGAGAACTGTCCAAGTGGCCAGAGTGACGGGGAGCCTGTCCTGCGCCTCAGCCTCTGGAAGCCGGATCTCTAGGGGAGGGGCAGGGATGGAGCAGAAAAAGTTCTCTCCAGGCCCTGGCTCTTCTGCAGGTTTGACTCAGCCCTGGTCCTCTCAGCTCTAGCTTGCCTCCTTCTGGAAGTCTTCCTTGATCCTCCCGCCCCATCTTCACTCTAATCTCTGGCAGCACCTGCTTCCTGAAAACAGCTACCTTCAAATAAGCACATTCTGTTTCCCCAGACACATCGAGAAGCCCTGTGAGGTGGGTGTGTGCCACGTGCGGGTGGAGGTGGTGGGGGATGGAGGTGACGGTGTGGGCGCTGTTGATAATGACAGTGCTGTTACGATGGTGACGATGGTGGTGACGGTGGTGGAGATGTTTTGCAGAGATGGTGGCTGTGGGGTTAGTGATGGTATTGGTGGTGCTGGTGGTGATGGAGTGATGGCGGTGAAGGTGATGGTGGGTGTGGACGGTGGTGGTGCTGTTGGGGAGGGTATTGGGATTAGTGGTGGTGGTGGTGTCTGTGTGGAGGTGGTGATGGAGGTGTTGGTGGTGTCTGTGGAGATGCTGGTGGTGGTGCTGGTGGAGGTGGTGCTGGAGTGGGTGGTGCTGATGTTGGAGGCCACATGGACGATCCATCAGTGCACGTCTTGTCCCAGGTCAAGTCTCACAGACAGCAGCATCTCACCTCTATGGTCAAGTTCTTGGCCTCCTTGTGGCCATTTATCCTGGCCACCTTTCTGAGCTCCTGAAGCGCTTGGTCCGGTTTGCCCTTAATAATCAGCCACCGGGCGGATTCTGGCAGCCACCTGTAAGGAGGCAGGTGTGTAGCTGGGGTGCACGCTGGGCTCTCCCCCGGGGCGGGGTGGAAAGGTGCAGTGGCATAGACCCTTCAGCTGAGATGAGTGACGAGTAGGCAGATGCTTCTCTGCTGCTGCTGTCCAGCCAGGAGCCTGGCAGTCCCCGATGGTTTCAGAATAAAGCTGAGTCCCAGTGCCTGGCGGCCCACCTTCCCACCGGCCCAGATGGAGGTGGCTCACCTGGCTATTGGGGCCTGCCCACACAGCCAGGGCACAGGTGGCCTGGGCATGGGTGTCCCTAGAGTTGGCTGCTTCACCAGTGATTCTGGGGCAATTTCTAGGATAGAAAGGTCACTTAGTACTGTTTTTTTTTGTTTTTTGTTTTTTGTTTTGGAAATGGAGTCTCGCTCTGTCACCCAGGCTGGAGTGCAGTGGCGCAATCTTGGCTCACTGCAACCTCCGCCTCCCAGGTTCAAGTGATTCTCCTGCCTCAGCCTCCCAAGTAGCTGGGACTACAGGCATGCACCACCATGGCTAATTTTTTAATATTTTTAGTAGAGACTGTGTTAGCCAGGATGGCTCGATCTCCTGACCTCGTGATCTGCCCGCCTCAGCCTCCAAAGTGCTGGGATTACAGGCGTGAGCCACCACACCTGGCCTGTTTTATTTATTTATTTATTTTTTAAAGCACATTTAAAACATTCTCAGGCAGAACCAGGTGATTTTATAAAACCAGTCTGTTTCTCCCCAACCTCAGGGGCAGATGGGCCAGAAGCATTTTGCTGGTGGAAGGGACGGGATCTGCCCAGCCCACCGGCTCTCAGCCCTGTTTTCAGGGAAGCTAAGAAGGACTTCCGGAGGCAGTTTGACGTAGTGGTGAAGAGTTAGCCTGCCTGGGTTCGAATCCTGCCTCTGACATTCACCGGCTGTGTGTGACCCTGGGTGAGTGACTAACCTTTCTAGGTCTCGGTCCTTCATTTGAAAATGGCGGTAATGGCATCATCTTCCTTATTAGAAGATATGTTAGTAAGCATCTGGTACACACCTGATCAGTGTGGCAGGGATGGCCTAATTATTGTAAGAGATGGCCTTCCTCTTCACTTATTGATCTGTGTATGAAACGTAAGCTCCATGGGGCCCCTGGTTTTTGCCTGTTTTGTTCACCTGTGTGTCCCTAGCACCTAAGACCCTCTGCACCTATCTGTCTCCTTCCTCAGTGCCAATCCAAGGAGGAATTTCCAGACGTCACGGATTTTTGCAGCCCCTAAAACTGTAGTGACAACGATCTATTTTCATATCCAATGTTGGTCCGCACTGTATGTGAAGGAGTGAAGCTGGTGGGTGGGGGCTGTGCAAGCGTTGGGGAAGGACGATGCCCACAGCCTCAGCCCAGGGGACGGTGGCGGTGGGGCCTGAGGGACTGGGAGAGCGGTTGCTTCCACTGTGCCCGAACTTTGGCCCAGTTCCCCTGGATCTTCCAGTTTTTCCAAAGAAGGTAAAAATACTGCTTTTGTTTGTTTTAAAAATCTTCTGATTTTTAAATGTTAGCAACTAGTTACAAATATATTTTTTAGATTACCATTTGAACCAATGCTGTGCCAGTCCATCTTGGCCTGTCTGGGCTGGATGGGAGCCACAGACCTTGGGCTGCAACACTCAGCCTAGGACTGCCAATCTCCAACGTCCCTCCCCAGCGAGGGCCCTGCTCACGCCACGGCCCTTCTGTGGCACTGCATGGTTCTGGACCTCCTGCCAGCCAGAGAAGTGAAAGTGAAGGGACGCCCTCCCACCCTGGGTCTCCTAAGGAAAAGGTCCCACATCATACTGACCAGGATATCAGGGAGATGGCAAAAAAGGGCACTGATGCTGCCAGCTGGAGGGTCCTCCAGTCCCGCAGGGCAAATGCCAGGCCACCCAGTGCCGCCTGGCCTGCGCTGAAGGCACATCCCACCACCGTCATGGTGGCTGCCCTCCTGCTGGTCATGGTCCACTCCACCACTGCAGGATGCAGACACGTGCAGGTGAGGCCTCATGCGGTGGCCTGAGCCCCATGCTCTCCTGCCACCCCCGCCCCCATGGCAGCAGAGCTGGGCACTCACTCAGTGTTAGTGAACTCAGAAGGATGCCGGCCATCCCAAAAGCGGCCACGAACCGCAGGCCGCAGTAGATGACAAGTGTTGGGGCAAAGATGGTGCTGGTGCCCGCCACGGCCAACTGCAGGCAGCACCAGCTCAGCATCGGCTTCCGCCCAAACCTGTCAAAGGAGAGAAGCACACGGGGCCTGGAGAGGGGCCCCTGAGGACGTGGATATGTGGTCAGGCACTTGCCTTCTGGGAGTTCGACAACGCCAGGGGGTCTCCTGCAGGAGGCTCATCTTTCTTGGAACTTTTAGGGGTACACTCAGAGTGTTTTTGTTATAAAAGTGGCAGTACCTTGCCACGGGAGGGTGCAGTTCGGTCTCAAAGTTTAAGAACATGGGGTTTGGGGCCGGGCACAGTGGTTCATGCCTGTAATCCCAGCACTTTGGGAGACTGAGGCTGGAGGATCACTTTAGGCCAGGAGTTCAGGACCAGCCTGGGCAACATAGTGAGACCTCAGTCTCTACTAAATAAATTTAAAAAATTAGCCAGGCGTCTGTGGTCCCAGCTACTTGGGAGGCTGAGGAGGGAGGATGGCTTGAGCCCAGGAGTTCAAGGCTGCAGTGAGCTATCATCACGCCTCTGCACTGCAGGCTGGACAACAGAGTGAACCTCTGTCTCTAATAAATAAATAAAAAAGAACACAGGTTTGGGCATCAGATGCCTGGGTTTGAGCCCCAGCTCTGTCCTTCCTGGGTGACCCTGAGCATGTGACTCAACATCTCTGAGCCTCAGTTTCCCCATCTGTAACACAAGGGCATCCATAAGGACATGCCTCACAGGGCTGCTATGAGAATCAAGACACTGGGCAAGGGGCTGGGGAGTGAGGAGGCTGAGACTTTGCAAGGCACTGCTCTCATCTGTGCGCTGTGAAAGGGGTGCTCATGGGGCGATGCAGAGCCCTCGGCCCTGCCCAAGTGTCCTGGGCCGCAGTGGCCTCCAGGCTGGCTGAGCCTGAACCGGAGACTGCATTTAGTGCCACTCAAGCCCGTGCTGCTCAGAACGGAGATGCGAGGTGGACCTTGGCCATGCCTGTCTGAGCAGCATCCAGGAGCAAGGACACTCGCTTCATCCTCACGACAACTGCATGGGCAGGTGCGAGGCCCCACTGCTGGGGGGAAACTGAGGCCCAGAGAAGGGAAGAGACCTACCTTGTAGAACAAGACTGGGTGTGGTAAGACTGGGATTCAGACCCAGGTAGTCAGACCCCAGAGCCAGTAGGGTGGTGGCAGGAGGGAGCGGGAAGGCAGTCCTCCATTCCTAAAATAATGACTGACTGCATGTCTGCCACGGTGCTGAGCTGGGCTCTGGGGCACAGTCCCTGGGTTCCTGTGTGCTTGTGGGGACATGGACAATAAACAAGACTTAAGCCAGCCAGTCATGGTCAGAGCCAGGCACGGTGATGAGGGAAGCAAGGAGGGGCTGGGATAGTCATGCCTGGGGCTGGGCAGGAGTCTCTGGCTCCGCGGCCTGGGAGGGCCTCCCCAAGGAAGAGCATTGAGCTGTGGCCTGTGTGTGGGCACCAGGCAGCATGGGCAGGAGCTTCTGGGTGAAGCACAGTCACTGAGGCGCTCTGCAGGGGTGCAGGGAGTTCCAGGAGGAGGCTGGTGGAGCTGGGGGTGGGAGGAAGCCCAGCGCAGGGCAGGGGGTGGGCAGAAAGGGACTGTCCTCAGTGCAGTGGGGCCCCTGGAGGACTTCCGGCCAGCTTTTATCGACCTCCAAGATTTTGCAAAGTCACTCAGTGCTGTGGCAGCGTGGACGGCCACTGTAGAGGACACCTGCGAGGGGTTGCAGCCTGCCTGGTGGGAGGAGATGGTGGCTCAGGCAAGGGGATGCTGTGGCAGGGAGGGGCTTGGCCTGAGTGTGTCCTGGAGGAAGAGCCAGGAGAGTGTGGGGTGAGGAAGGGAGCCCGGGGACAGCGCAGGTGCAGAGGGGCCCATGGGTCGAGGGTCCATGTCCTCTGATGGAGGCTGCTGGGGGAGTGAGCGGGGTGGCGAGGAATCAGCAGCTCAGCTCCCACAACAGGAAGAGAGGGAGGAGGGGGAGCAGGAGGAGGGGGAAGGGGAACAGCTTCCTGGGAGGTGGAAGGAAAACCAGCAGTGAGGATGTTCTGGAAGCCAAGAGAAGAAAGTATGTCACAGAGAACGCTTCTTCCCGCCAGCAGGCCTGGGTTCAGTGTCACCTGGTATGAGACATATCCAGTCCTGCCGGCCGGCCCCGGCGTGCCCATCACCTGTGCCCTGTTCCCTAGCCCCCCCCACGTTCCAAGGTGGCCTAACTTACTCACCTGTGTCCTGAGCCCTGCTTGGCTCCAAGCTGGGGAAGAGCAGGCACTTGTCTCCCAGCCTCCCTACCACCCCTTCCCCCATCTCTGCTGGGGATGTCCCTTGCACCTGGCCAGTGTTTGGCCCATGTGAGGCTTCTGGAAAGGCTTTGAGACTGGGGGACAAAGGACAGAGGAGAGGAGGATGGGGAGCCAGGACAGCTCTGAGGCACAGGGTCCAAGCACGGCCACATGGAGGAGGCCTATGACCATCTGGCTGGAGTATGGAAGAGAGAATGGGGGCAGTGGGAGATGGTCTGGGGTGACCTCCCTGTGAGGGGAACCAGGCCAGGGTCTGGGACGACTTGCTGAGGTGGGGACCCGGAACAGTCTGTGGGTTGGTGGGGATGGCCAGGGGAGGGAAGAAACAGAGGAGGCAGGAGGGAGATGGAGGGGGGGATGGGGTGCTCGCCTGACATTTCTGAACCTTCTGCCCCATAGTCTTCAACTCTGTTTTGAGGGAGCTGGGAGCTGGGAGGAGCGGAGGCACTCACCGATAGGAGACGAGGCCCCAGATAAAGGAGCCCACCAGGATTCCAGACATGAAGATGGACTGGCTCAGGGGCTTCAAGCCCTGGGAGCTGCACACCAGGTCCCACTGCAAGAGGAGGGTGCAGTGGCTCAGCTCGGGGGGTGTGGAATCGTGGGGCTGGGTGTGGCCGAAGAACACCTGGCCAGCCTGAGCCCTTGGGGCTAGCCACCCACACTAGGGTCCCTGGACTCCCAGTGCCAGGTCACAGAGGTAGAAGGGACCTGCTGACCATGGGGCTACAACCCCCACGGGAAGCCCAGCTGCAGGACAGAGTGCGGCCTGGCTCTGTGTCCGCCAGCCGTGTGGTGGCCTCTCCACGGGGCCCGGTGGCCCCTCACGCAGAGGACAGACTCTAATGGGCAGCCGAGCCTTGAAGGGGCAGAAGTGGTATGAAAATGAACAATTTCTGGGTAAAAAGAAGTGTGGCAGGCAATGTGTGGCTGTGTCTGGCAGTACCTGGCAGGGGTGGGCAGTGAGGTGGCAGGCAAGGTGGGCAGTGGGAGGCAGGGGCAGGGAATGGCTGGCAGGGGTGATATGACAGGTTCGGCTTCCACCTGTACTGAGTGCTGGGCAGGTGGATGTGGCAGAGCCACTGCCTCTGCTGGGCTATCGTCTCCTCTAGAGACGGAGCCATGACCTGGTCCTCTCATCAGCAGTGAGGGTGACTAGAGAGAGCTTGGCACAGTTCGCTGGGATTTTTACAGTGGCTCCAGCCCAGGGCCCATCATCCTTTGCCTGAACACCTC
Source organism: Macaca mulatta (assembly GCF_049350105.2). Classification (NCBI taxonomy): domain Eukaryota; kingdom Metazoa; phylum Chordata; class Mammalia; order Primates; family Cercopithecidae; genus Macaca; species Macaca mulatta. Next base: position 9,840,580 of record NC_133419.1, read on the forward strand.
ACACCGGTCCCCAAGCCCGTCCTCCACTGAGGCCCGACAGCTCCCCCACCTCTCTCTTTCCCCTCCCACCTGGGCAGCTGCAGTAGCCTCCAGCGGGTCCCCCATGCCCTCACAGAGCTTGTCCACCATGCAAAGCGACCTCTTGAAAATGCAAGTCAGACCAAATCACTTCCATGCTCCAAACCCTCCAATGAGGATGATGATGATGAGGTTCTTTGCATTTAAAAGAAAATTCCAGGCACAATGGCTCATGCCTGTAATCCCAGCACTTTGGAATGCCGGGGCTGGAGGATCCTTTCAGCTCAGGAATTCGAGACCAGTCTGGGCCATGTAGTCAGACCTCGTATCTACTAAAAATTTTAAAAATTACGCCAGGCGTGGTGGCTCATGCCTGTAATCCCAGCACTTTGAGAGGCCGAGGTGGGTGGATCACCAGAGGTCAGGAGTTCAGGACAAGCCTGACCAACACAGTGAAACCCCTTCTCTACTAAAAATACAAAAATTAGCCGGGAGTGGTTGTGCATACCTGTAATCCCAGCTACTCGGGAGGCTGAGGCTGGAGAATCGCTTGGACCTGGGAGGCGGAGGTTGCAGTGAGCTGAGATTGCGCCACTGCACTCCAGCCTGGACAATACAACAAGATTCAGTGTCAAAAAAAAAAAAAAAATTAGCTGGGCATGGTAGTATGCACCTATAGTCCTAGCTACTGGGGAGGCCAAGCCATGAGGATCATTGGAGGCTGGGAGTTAGAGGCTGCAGTCAGTCATGTTTGCGCCACTGCACTCCAGCTTGGGTGAGAGAATGAGACTCTGTCTCAGAAAAACAAAAAAAAAAAGAGAAAGAAAATCTCACTTCCAGAGCATGCCCCCGCACCTGCTTCTGGCCCCTCAGCACCTGTGCCCAGATGCACTGGGCCTTGTTCAGCTCCTTCAAATCCCAGACATGCTTCTATGCACGACCTTTGCTCTGTGGGGCTCCTGACCTTCACCGATTCCTCCCCTCACCATCCAAGTCTCAGTGTCAATGTTGCCTCTTTGGAGAGGCCATCCCCAACCATCTGCCTGAAGGAGGCTGCCCCTCCTCGCCCCTCGAAACCTTGCTTTTGTCCCCCATGCAGACTGCCGGGATTGAATCAGGCTCCAGGACACTGTAGTTGTGAAGCCTGGGACAGCCCCTTAACCTCTCTGTGTTTTCCTTTTCTCTGTTATTAAATGGGGACTGTCATAGGATCCATCCCACAAGACTGTGGCGAGGTTGTGGCAGCAGAGACCCATTGGAAATGTGTTTGCCACTTCGCAGGTGCAGCGCAAGGGCTGGCTTTGCTGCTAGGAGGGGTTTAGATGTCAACTGAGTGCAGTCACCAGTGGAATGGATGCTTCTTGAAGGCTCCCTGCTCATCTTGGAACCGGAGCCCTGATCCGAATCTGGCCCATCATCACCAATCAGGAAATGGGCGTGGGGTGACCAGAAGTCTTTGCTTGGCTAAACTTTAGTCAGGTTCCTGAACCTTCTCCTGGGCCCATCTGGGCGCTTCCTCATAAAATCCAGTTTTAGCAAAGGACCTTGCTGAATCAGTTTAGCAAGAATCCCCTCTGACTCCAGCCTCGATATCCGATCAGGTTCCTCATCCTCCACCCACCTCTAGGGTGATGTCTGGTCACCTTGGCCTGTCTCAGCAAGAAGCCTGTTGGGTCAGTTCAGCCAGATCCCCCCTTACCCCTGACTTCCCCTGCAGCTGAGTTGCCTGGGGTCATGGCTGATGGGTCAGCAGGGCCGGGACCAGACGAGGCTGGCGAATGTCCAGGTGCCAGCATTCAGAGGCGCCCGTCCAGGTGACCCCGCACTTCCAGGAGCCTGGGCTGGCCCCATCTGTAGACTGATCCCTGCCGCCCAGTCCCCTGTGTGTGGCTGACGAGGGGCTGAGAGGCTCGAGAGTGAGCAGGGCCTGAGGAGGTGGGTCCCTCCCAGGACTGGACCTTGGAGTCCAACCAACCTGATCCATGACTCTGACCTCCACTCGAGTGGCTCTGGGGGAGGCCCTACCTTGGCCACGATGGTGGAGGTGAAGACGCTGCGGTCATAGACCCAGCCGTCCACACACGGCTCCGTGTCGGCCTCACTCCAGCTGGTGGCCGTGGCATTGGGGTCCAAGAGCTGCCACTGTGGCTGGCGGAAGCGGCGGCATTGGTGGGGCTCCCAGTTGGGGCCTGGCGGGATGGAGATGGTCAGAAGGGCCTTGAGAGTCATGTTTGCGGGAACTGCAGAGCCGTTGTCCAGCATGTGTGTCCAGCATCGGTGGCCTGGGACAGCGGCTGAGAAGTTCTCCAGGAGCATCTGGGAAGGTATCACGAGGCAGGGGAGGATGAAGGTGAGGACCTGCAGGGTCTGGAAGAGGCCCATGCCTCCGGCTTGCTCCAAGAGCTTTGAGAATGCCATGAACGGAGCTGCCTCGGCTGAGCAGACAGCTGACCTAACTGCTGTTTGGAACTGGTTACAGCCACAAGATCCAGGGCCACCAGGACCTTCTGCCCTCCTACCCCTCAGCTGGGTTGAGGGTGGAGCACTGTCCAATAGGAGCACTGTCCAATAACCAGTTGAGTCGGTCCCAGGAAGCCCTGTGATGCCTCCGGGAAATTCCTCCTTCTCTTGTTTCCAGGAGTGACTGTGGATGCCCCAGCGCTCTGCGGAGGGGGTAACGGGACTAAGCTCACTCTACTCGGGCTGCCTGGGGCATCCGAGCTACCCACCAAGTGTGGACCAGAGGGCTGAGCCACCTTCCGAGTTCTCCAGCACCAAAAGTGAAAGTCAGGCAGATTCTATTAAAAAAAGACAGGGTGCTTTGATGTTACTGAATTACAGTTTGGAAGAAATATCAACTGGGCTGTTGCCTCACTGAGTTGGTTAAAGTTTAATCTCAGCGTGGGCTTCTGAGTGAGGAAGGCAGTTCATGTCTCAGGACCTGAGGCCTCAGCCACTCCCCGCTGGCCAGTTGATCTCATTCTTAAATCTTTAGAACCTTCTACGTGAGGCCCTTTAAATCAGAAAACGGTCAGCCTAAACTTCATCCCTCCTGACAATTGTTCAAGGCTCTGAAACCAGATGTGCGGCCTGGGAAGGGCCTTCCCTAGCTGGGGAGATGGTGCAGGTGGGCGTGGGAGAGGACGTGGGGTGGGCATGAGCTGGCAGGAGGGCCCAAGTCTGTGCTCTTTTCTTTCCTGATGTGAACCTCCTACCAGGCAGTGCCGGGGAGACCAGCTTGCAGACTCACTATTTCGGGAAGCTTCTATTCCGAGGTTTTAGGTTGCCTTTATTAGACAGTAAGCTCCCCCAGTGGAAACCATGGCTACCATTTCCTGGCTTCTCTTTGAAGCCCCTCGTGGGCCCGCAGCTGAGCAGGCGGGCAGTTGGGGAAGTGAGCAGAATCACGACGCTGTGACCCAGCCTCTGAGGCCAGCCCCGTTTCCAGGCTCTGCGCGAGGTAGAGTGAAGCCAGCCCTCCCCCATGGCCATCTGGGTGGTGCCTCTTAGTGTGCTGAGCTCTGGGCTGACCTCACTGCCTGCACCCCTTCCTTCACTCCTTGTGGCAGCCCAGCAGAGAAACAAGGTAAATTCCCTTAAACAAGGAAACCGAGGCTCAGAGAGGACAAGGCAGCTCGCCCAAGGTCACTTGCCACAGTCCAGATCGGAGCCAGACACCACAGCCTGAGCTTTCTCCGCTGCCCCTGGGCAGCTGCTGTGTGGTCTCCAGCCTGTCACGGACCAAATCCTGGCCAAAAGCTAGAATTCAGGATTTGGGTCAGAATGAGGGCCAGCCCGAAGTCACTTCCCAGAGCGCGAGAGGGAAGCGGCTGAGTCAGTTCCGGAAAGAAGTCCGAGAAGTGCTGGAAGTGTGGGTGAGGTGTGGGAGGGTGTCTGGACCCTGAACCTCTGAGAACCTCCCTGGAGGGCTTGGGGAACTCGGCCAGGATGGAGGCTGGCCAGGAAGCTGGGGAGCCGGATTCTAGGCCTGGGCTTCAAAGCTGGGGCTCCTTCCGTCTTCGGCCTCTCCAGGCAGGAAATCGTTACGAATTTTAAAATCGCAGAGAGGGACTGGGGGAGGTGGAGAACCAACCCAAATTAAAGCCCAGGAGGCCGCAGGAGAGGGACTCCTTGGACAGAGCCCCGTCCAAAACAACCCAAAGGCCTAATCTAACGTGCAAAGAATTGCACCCTATTCCTGTTTTGAGCAAGCACCGTGCTGTTGGGGGTAGGCCTGGCCCTGAGACGTGGCCTTCTGTGGTGGCCTCCTCTCTCTGGCTCCTGGCTTCTCACCTGCGGAGTGAAGTGTGTTGCTGTGTTGGTGTTTGCAAACCTCAGCATGTGCCAGAAGCCACTGGGGTGCTGGCTAGAACGCGGTTTCTTGAGCGTCTGCTGCAGGGTGGGCTGGGCCCAGGAGTGCACGTTTTAAAGTAAGTCCCCAACTGATTGCACCACACCGGGCCCGGGCCTTGCTTTGAAAATCTCTGGGCTGGAGGTGGCTGCCGGAATCCAAGGTGTCCAGGAAGCCCTTCGATTCTTTCTCCTTCCTCCGTCCATATGCTTTCACGTTTTTTCTTCTTCCCTGCCCTTTGCCTGTCATGGACACCCCTAGGCTTTGCTTACAGCAGAAGGTCAAACCTCCTGGACCTGCCAGAAGGCTCCCGGAATCTCCAACTGACTTTCCGCTTCCAGGCCAAGGAATTTTTCATTTGTATTTTCTGTTTTTCTGGGGCTGCTGGGGGCAGGGCTTGGTGCAGCTGCTCTGCCACCTGGCGGTCACACCTGGGACTGTAGCCTTTCCCAAACTAGGCACATCTTGCCCAGGTGCCCATCCCTCAAGGGTCCTCAGGCAGGGGTGGGGAGAGAAGGGCTTGGGGAGGAAGGCAGGCAGCCCCCGATTATAGTCGTCAAGCCCTCTGGGGTGCCTCATTAAATTAATTTGTGTAACATAAACCCCTGTTATTCATAGAACTAGAGTTGCTGTGGAGTTGACCTTCCTAGCCCAGGTTTCCCATCAATTAAACCAAAGGCCAGCATGGTCACCAAATGACCTTAGGTGGTTGCCTTCCCTGCTGTGAACTTCAGTATCTCCATCTGTAAGATAGGGCCTTCCACTTAAGGTAGTAAGATTAAATGAGATAATTAATGGGCCTGACAATAAATACTAGCCACCACAATCACCATCACAACAATCACTACCACCATCACTACCATCACCATCACCAAAATCACCACCATCACCACCACCATCACCACCATCACCATCACCACAATCACCACCACCATCACCACCATCACCACCACCATCACCACCATCACCGTCACCACAATCACCACCACCATCACCACCATCACCGTCACCACAATCACCACCACCATCACCACCATCACTGTCACCACAATCACCACCACCATCACCGTCACCACAATCACTACCACCATCACCACCATCACGTCACCACAATCACTACTGCCATCACCGTCACCATAATCACTACCACTATCACCACCACCATCACCGTCACCACAATCACTACCACCATCACCACCACTATCACCGTCACCACCGTCACCATCATCATTACCATCACCGTCACCACCGTCACCACCATCACCATCACCACCACCGTCACCACCATCACCATCACCACCATCATCACCATCACCATCACCACCACTATCACCACCATCACCACCACCACCATTACCACCACCATCACCACCACCATCACCACCATCACCACCACCACCACCAACACCACCACCACTATCATCATTACCATCACCATCACCACTATCGCCACCACCATCACCATCACCATCACCACAATCACCACCACCATCACCACCACCACCACCACCATCACCACCATCACCACCACCACCACCACCATCACCACCACCGTCACTATCATCATTACCATCACTATCACCACCATCACCACCACCACCATCACCACCACCATCACCACCATCACCATCACCACCACCATCACCACCATCACCGTCATCACCACCACCACCATCACCACTGCCACTATCATCATTACCATCACCATCACCACTATCACCACCACCATCACCATCACTATCACCACCATCACCACCATCACCACCATCATCACCACCACCACCATCACCATCACCACAATCACTACTACCATCACCACCACCATCACCATCACCACCATCACTATCATCATTACCATCACCATCACCACCACCATCACCATCATCACCACCATCACCATCACACCATCATCACTGTCACCACCACCATCATCATCACCATCACCACCATCACCACCATCACTATCATCATCATCACCACCATCATCATCATTGTCACCATTACCACCACCATCATCATTATCACCACCACCATCATCACCACCATCACCACCACCACCACCACCATCACCACCACCACCACTATCATCACCACCATCACCACCACCATCATCACCACCACCATCATCACCATCATCATCACCATCATCACCACCATCACCATCACCACTACCATCATCACCACCATCAACACCACCATCATCACCATCACCACCATCACCACCATCACTATCATCACCATCACCACCATCATCATCATTGTCACCATTACCACTACCATTATCACTATCACCACCACCATCACCATTACCACCATCATCCCCACCATCACCATCACCACCACCATCACCATCACCACCACCATCATCACTATCTGCACCACCATCATTACCATCATCACCATCACCACCAACACCATCACCACCACCATCACCACCACCACCACCATCACCACCACCATCATCATCACCACCACCATCACCACCACCATCACCACCACCATCACCCTCACCACTACCATCATCACCACTATCAACAACACCATCATCACCATCACCACCATCACCACCATCACTATCATCATCATCACCACCATCACCACCATCATCATCATTGTCACCATTACCACTACCATTATCACTATCACCACCACCATCATCACCATTACCACCATCATCCCCACCATCACCATCACCACCACCATCATCACTATCTGCACCACCATCATTACCATCATCACCATCACCACCAACACCACCATCACCACCATCACCATCACCACCACCATCACCACCACCACCACCATCACCACCACCATCATCATCACCACCACCATCACCACCATCATCACCACCATCACCCTCACCACTACCATCATCACCACCATCAACACCACCATCATCACCATTACCACCATCATCATCATCACCCTCATCATCACTATCATCACCACCATCACCTTCACTATCATCACCATCATCATCATCATTACCACCACCATCATTACTACCACTGTCACAACCATCACCATGACCACCATCACCACTGCCATCACCATCACCACCATCACCATCACCATCACACCATCACCACAACCATCACAGCAGACCCATCGTTCTTCCTTTTTTTCTTTTCCAGTTGAAGCTGCAGTATTTCAGATCCAACTGGAATCACAGGGATTTCTTGTTTGACTCCTCCCTGAAATCCTGGAAGAATCTGGAGTCGGCAGAAGGTGAGGCTCTTTCTTAGTTTCATACTGCTGTAGGGACAGGGCTCTCCAGGGTCTCAGATCCTGACTCCAGTTTGATTGCTTTTTCCACTGTACCCTTGTAAAGATGCCCAATGATCCATCAGAAAGTCAAAGAAACATTAACCATAAAATATCAAATTATCCTCCTGCTCCAGAGAACAGGCCACACCTCACTGAACAGGAGATATTGATGAGCCACATAAGGCCAAAAGCAGATCTCACCTCTTCAGTTATTTAATTCCTCTTTGAGGGACATAAATTTGGGGACTACTCCCTCCTCCACCAATAACACTACAAACTTAAATCATTTTTCTTTGCTTTTGAATTCCTCTTCAATTCACTGCCCAGCAGCAGCTTAGAGCTCTTAGATCTTACTATGCCTTATAAGAACTCATTTTTGCGAATCTTCCTAAATTCACCCACGTGCCTTTTTGCAGGGAGGGAGGATGATAGGAACCTCCTTAACTCAATTTTCTTGTCTTTTCTTAAAGTGTACATGTTGCAAAAATCACAGAATCATGTGAGGAATGAAAGGAAGGCCCCCTTTTTCCACCCTGACTCCAACAGTCCCACTGCTCAAAGGACCCCAGGTAAAACACCTATTTAAAACACCTATGTATTTAGAAATATGTCAACATAAATCATTATAATTAGTCATTTATACCTGAGAAGTCTTGATGTATACGATAACAACCAAAATGATCTCAAAGTATGTAAAATGGCAAGTAAAAGTCCTTTTCTCCTCTAATCCCCAACTGCCTGGGGCAACTGCCACCAACAAGTTATATTCTTCCAGAAAAATCATAATGTACCTTCAAACACATTCTTAAAGTTTTAAAATTGTTCAATAGGTAGTAAATTCACATCGTTCAAAAATAGAAAACTTACGAACATGTGTAGAGTGAAGAGGCTCTCTCCCATCCCACCTCCACCCACCCTCAGGGAACCATTTTTAGTTTCTTGTGCATCCTTCCAGATTTTCTTTCTGAAAATATAAGCGAGGGGAGACGCACATTCTGATTTTACTCCTTTTACACAAAGGTACTCTTCCCCTTTGCGTTGATTTCCCACAACAGTGTACCTCGGACGCCTTTCCTTGTGCTTTGTGACCATCCTCCTTCCCATTTCACTGTAGCATGGTAACCCCCTGTATGGATTTACCATCACACATTTAACCGCCCTCCCGTTCATGGTCACTTGGATTGTGTCTAAAATTTTGATTTTTTGTTTGTTTGTTTGTTTGTTTTTTGAGACAGAGTCTCACTTTGTCCCCTAGGCTGGAGTGCAATGGCATGATCTCGGCTCACTGCAACCTCTGGGTTCAAGTGATTCTTCTGCCTTAGCCTCCCAGAGTGCTGGGATTACACGCACCTGCCACCAAGCCTGGTTAATTTTTGTATTTTTTGTAGAGATGGGATTTCATCATGTTGGTCAGTCTGGTCTCGAACTCCTGACCTCAGGTAATCTACCTGCCTCAGTCTTCCAAAGTGCTGGGATTACAGGCGTGAGCCACCTTGCCTGGCCCTAAAATTTTGATATTTCAAAAAATTTTTTTTTTTTTTTTTTTTTTTGAGACGGAGTCTTGCTCTGTCGCCCAAGCTGGAGTGCAGTGGCCGGATCTCAGCTCACTGCAAGCTCCACCGCCCGAGTTTACACCATTCTCCTGCCTCAGCCTCCCGAGTAGCTGGGACTACAGGCGCCTGCCACCTCGCCCGGCTAGTTTTTTGTATTTTTTAGTAGAGACGGGGTTTCACCGTGTTAGCCAGGATGGTCTTGATCTCCTGACCTCGTGATCCGCCCGTTTCGGCCTCCCAAAGTGCTGGGATTACAGGCTTGAGCCACCGCGCCCGGCCTCAAAAAATATTTTTAAAACTATGAAAAAAAGCTCCATATCACTGATCACTAGAGAAATGCAAATCAAAACCACAGTGAGAAACCATCTCACACCAGTCAGAATGGCTATTGATTAAAACATCAGAAAACAACAGATGCTGGCAAGGTTGTGAAGAAAAAGGAATGCTTATAAATCGCTGGTGGGAGTGTAAATTAGTTCAACTCATTGTGCAAAGCAGTGTGGTGATTCCTCAAAGAGCTAAAAACAGAACTACCATTCAACCCAGCAATTCCATTACTGGGCATATACCTAGAGGAATGTAAATCATTCTACCATAAAGACACATGCACATGTGTGTTCATTGCAGCACTAGTCACAATAACAAAGACATGGAATCATCTAAATGCCCATCCGTGGTAGATTGGATAAAGAAATTGTGCTACATATACACGTGGAATACTATGCAGCCATTAAAAAGAACAAGATCATGTCTCTTGTGGGAACATGCGTTGAGCTAGAGGCCATTATCCTCAGCAAACTAATGCAGGAACAGAAAACCAAATACCACATGTTCTCATGTATAAGTGGGAGCTAAATGATGAGAACTCATGAACACAAAGAAGGGAACAACAGACAACACTGGCGCCCACTTGAGAGTGGAGAGTGAGCAGAGGGAGAGGAGCAGGAAAGATAACTATTGGGCACTGGGCTTAGTACCTGGGTGATGAAATCACCTGTACCAACAAACCCCATGACATGAGTTCCCTGATGTAACAAATCTTCACACGTACCCCCAGAACCTAAAATAAAAGTTAAAACATTATTTAAAATGCTCGGATGAATAACTTTACATACATAATATTTCAAATGTTTGTTAGTATGTCTGTAGAATAAAATTCCAGAAGTGGGATTGCTTCCTTGAAGGGTGAGCGAGCCGTGGTTTTGAGAGGCAACCCACTGCCCTCCCCAAGGACATAGTCGTGTATCCTGTCCCCAGCTCCTTAACTCAGAAAGCCAGTGTCACAGTTGTGGGGTTTTCCCAATATCATGGATAAAAAGTGCTTTCTCAGTGTAGCTTTACTTTGCATTTCTATTCTTATGAGTGAGGCTGAGCACTTTTTAATATATTTGAGATGCATTTGTATTTCTATTTTTCTGTTATTTCTTCATATCCCTTACCTATTTCAATTGTAGGTTATTTCCTTACCAATATCTACAAACACTTTATAAACTAGGGAGACTGGAATTTTTTTTTTTTTTTTTTTGACAGAGTCTCACTCTGTCACCCAGGCTGGAATGCAGTGGTGCATTCAGGACTCACTGCAGACTCAACTTCCCAGGCTCAAGCGATCCTCCCACTACTGTGGGAGAGGGAGTAGGTGGTGCATATCTGTAGTCCCAGCTACTTGGGAAGCAATCCTCAGCCCCTCAAGTAGCTGGGACTACAGGTACACACTACCACACCCAGCTAATTTTTGTATTTTTGGAAGAGATGGAGTTTCGCCGTGTTGTTTAGGTTGGTCTCAAACTCCTGAGCTCAAGCAATCGTCCCACCTTGGCCTCCCAAAGTGCTGGGATTACAGGCGTGAACCACCGTGCCCAGCCCGCTTTGTCTTTTAACAACTCATGTTATTATTGATACTTTTCTGCTTGCAGAATTTTTTTTGTAATTGAATTTATCATTTTCTTTTTTGATTTTTGGGTTTTAGTCATCATTAGAACAGCCCTCTCTACTCCATGGTGATAAAGGAATTGTTTCACGGTTGGATTTTTAAATCCAGAATGCTTGTTGGATTTGTCACTTTCCTCTCCAACACCTGTAGAGTTGACACTATGACTTTTCTTCTTAAATTTATGAATATGATGAATTATATTAATGGATTTCCTAATGCTGAACCACCCTTTCATTGGATGAAAGGGAAGCCGAGGCGGGGTGGCCGAGGCCGGGTGATCCACCCGCCTCAGCCTCCCAAAGTGCTGGGATTATAGGCATGAACCACCATGCCCAGCCTATTTGTCAGTCTTTTATGTGGAGGTTTTCGTTAATCTTTACATGTGAGATTGGGCTGTAGTTTCCTTTCTTTTCTGGCAAAATCTCTACTCACTTCTAGAATGAAAGGATGGTTCAGTATTAGGAAATCCATTAATATAATTCATCATATTCATAGGTTTAAGTAGAGTTACACAGCCACACACAGAGCTGGACAGATTGTATTATTTCTTTAATGTACTGCTAGGTTCTGCGTATTAATTTTTTTTTTTTTTTCAGTTTCCAGGAGATCAGGTTTTAACCAGTCTCACCTGTGGGCTTCATTTCCTCAAATGGGTCCAGACTGTCATGTGATCTTGGGCAGGGGTTTGTTCTCATTCTCACATATGTCTCCATCACCATATGCCCGTTTGGACTTTGACCGGCTGCAAGAATCAGAGTGTCTGAAAACTAGTAGACTTACACAGCCACCCGCAGAGCTGTCCTGCAGGTCCTGCTCAAAGCAGGTGAGCTGAGGCTGGACTTGCCCTGAGCTCCAGTGATGGGGGTTCATTCTTTGCTATTTGGCTTCTGCTTATTTCCTTTCATTTTACCAGGAAGAGGTCCCCAAGCCTTCTTTTCTGGTGCCTTCTGACGCCACATACTGCAAGTACTCCAGCACTTCCCTGGCTTTGGGAACTCAAAGGGTCTACTGGGAGCAAGACAGAATTAGTGTTGAGGACTTAGCACCCGTAGGGTAGCCTCCACTCAGTGACTGTTGGGACCTGGTGGATCAATACCCCAGCTCCCTGGCCCAAGTTGCTCACAACAGTAACTTGCTTGATGTCACACCCTTTGCTGACTTTCTTCCATTCCCTGTCTCACTTCCCCTACCAGTGCCTCCTGGGTTCGCCTCCCAAATAGATGACTTACATTCAAATCTTTATTTTATGTTGGCTTTGGAAGGGACCCAACTTAAGGCGGGGTTCCCAACCCTCTTTTGTGAGGTGCGACAGCTGGTTAGGGGCAGTCCTGCAATGACAAGCCTGCCCCCTGCTGATCACTGGCATCACCCCCCGTCATGCTTAGAACAATTGCACAGGTGGTTGACCGGTGGGGCAGTGAGGCTCAGAGAAGTTAAACGGCTTCTCCAAGCACAACAGCAAATGCACTTAGTTCTGAAAATTTTTTCCCAGCAATTTCCTTCCACCTAACAGATACACATCTGAAGGTTGTGAAAGAATTCATCATCATGTCAGCTCCACAAACATGTATTAAAGGTGTACAAGGTTTCAGGCCCCATGCTGGGCCCTGGAGACCCAAGGTGAATCAGCAAGGAGGTGCGTCCATTGGGGAGACAGATGTAAAAACCACTGCATCAGGGCAGTATCAGCCAACTCAACACACCACAGGACAAAGGCCAAAAACGTAACTAGGAAGTACAGAGAAGAAAGAGCTGAGAGAAAGCACAGGTTTGAGAGGATGTGGGGAGGTGAGGATGGGTGTTCCGAGAGCAAGAACAGCATGTGCAAAGGCCCTGAGGCCAGACCAGGAGAGATGGGGGAAGAGTGTCTGATTACTAGGAGAATGTCTTGGATGGATGAAAATGTAAGGTGGGCTCAGATGAGACAGGGCTACAGAGAGGAGAACCAGGGAAGAGGCTTTTCTGGCCTGAACTGGGCACAGACTGTGGAGATGGTGAGGAGAATGTGAATTCAACACATTTTAAAGAGATGGGGAACAGACGCAGTGGCTCACGCCTGTAATCCCAGCACTTTGGGAGGCCGAGGCGGGCAGATCACTTAAGACCAGGAGTTCAAGACCAGCCTGGCCAACATGGTGAAACCCCATCTCTACTAAAAATACAAAAATTAGCTGGGCGTGGCAGCACTTGCCTGTCCCAGCTACTCGGGAGACTGTGACAGGCGAATCGCTTGCACCTGGGAAGCGGAGGTTGCAGTGAGCCCTGATCGTGCCACTGCACTCCAGCCCAGAGGTAAATGGGCAGGGACTGCCTAGAGTGCTCCGTGGTCCTAGCAAAGTCTTGCTGGCTCTTGTAGTGATCTCAGTGGCATGCACAGAGTTCCAGAACTTCAGAGCACCTCTTTTTGGTAAGGGGGCAGCATCCTGACCTCTACCTGCCGAAGCATGCGCCTGTCCTGGTCACATGCTGGATTAACCTGTAAGCCTATTAACCATGGCTCAACATCCTCCGCCACCTTGAAAGGAGCCCCAGAGCTCCCTGGTTAGGGAGAGAGTTCCCAGCCTGGTCCCGAGGATGGCCACGTCTCACCTGGCCCTGAGCCACTGTCACAGGCAGTGGGGCATGACTCTCCAGTTGTCTGGAGCCTTTACCTTGACCCTGAGTGACCTGAGGGAGCCAAGCCAGACGGCAGCAGTGACCGCTGCTGAGTCATCTGGCCCCCAAGACACCCAAGGGTCCCTGGGCACCCACGCTGTGTTAGCTTCATGCAGAGGTCTCAGTGCTCACAAGGACCTTACTGCAAGCTCTGAAGCCCCAGGGCCGTGTGGACGGCTACAGAACCTCATCTGACCAGGCTTCCCCCAAGAACAGAGCCAACCCCCAAAATTCTGGAGAGAAGTCTTCCCTGACCAAGTCCAGAGCTGCTGGGTTGTGTCCTGTCCAGGCAAAGCCAGCTCCAAGCACTTTCCCTCTGGAGCAGCATGAAGGGCAGAGGGGGAACTGCAGGCCAGGCTGACCTGGAAACCAGCCTCCATCCTGCCCCTGGGCCTGGGGTTGGGACAGGGCCTCTTTCAGAGGCCTCGGGGGCAACTGTTCCTGGTGGGTTCCCACAGGTGCCCTCAGCACCCACAGGACATCAGGGCGTGGCAGGAAGCTGGGGCTTCCCTCTTCCCTTGCTGCTGCATCAGTGTCACTTGGGAGTTCCTTAGAAATGTAGAATCTCAGATCCCAAGCCAGACCTCCAGAACCAGAATCTGCATTTACTAAGAGCCCCAAGTGATCCGTGTGCCCACTGAAGTTTAATACGCCCTGGCCTTGACCACTCTCCACAGCCACGACTGTTCCACACCTTCTGTCTCCTCAGAAGGAGTTTCCAGGAAGGGCTTTGTGCTTATTTCCACGTCTGCCTCTCCGTCAAAATATAAGCTTCTTATGGATGGGAATGTGTATCCCTAAAGCTTTCGGTGCCTGAGCCCTGCCTGCACACTGGAGGTGCCTACTCAGTGCTTGCGGAATAAGCGAGGGGATGTGTGTCACCATGCAGACTGGCAGCGCGCCAGGGCCAAGTCCCTTTCTATCCTCTGCATCATCAGGCAATGGAACAAGGAACAGAGTGGCATGTGAGAGCAAAGAGATGTGCCACCCCTGCCACAGCGCGCTAGGATTTGTTCTCTACACAGACAACTGGAGAGGCAGAAGCCTGGGGGCCTACATTCCCCCACCCCCCTTCCCACTCTCCCCGACACACATGCCTTTGCCCTGGCGGCAGGTAGGTTTCAGACCCTTCTCTTCATTGGTCTCGACCCAGCTACAGACTGAGCTCACTTAGCCACTTCTTTGCCAACTAAGAATCCTGCCCTTAAGGAACCTACTGGGTGACATCGCCCAAGAGATGCAGGAACCCGAAGCTCTGGGTCACACAGGTCTCCTGACCACTTGCTCTCTGTTTTCCAGGGACATGGAGGGGCTCGGGGTTCAGGATGGCTGATGGGGCACTCATTTATCTCCCCCAGCCAAATCCAAGTGGATCAAAGAAGGAAATAGTCTGGCAGTCCCAGAGCAGCATGGGAAAGCTGAGAAATGGAAAACTAGGGAAAGAATCTGCATAAGACATAAAGGTCATGGGACAGACAGACAATGAAACCCACAGACCAAGGGACCCACACCCCATGCAGGAGGGAAAGGAGGCCCAAACCCCTGAACCTTCCTAGGAGGACAGCACTAGGTGAGAGGCTGCAGGGTGGGCACAGGCCAAGGACATCTGAGTAATTAACAGTGTCAGGGTGAGCAGATTGACTGTGTCCCACCCTTCCTCCACCAAACACCACTTGGCATTGAATTCCATGTTTGCCTGGAGGTCAAGGCGCAAGAACAGCTAAATGGAGTTCTGAAACTGCGTACTAGGCCAGAGAAAAAGGGCAGCACCCCAGGTAACTTAAGCGTCCCATAGGGAAGCAGAACCCTTTACTCAGAAAATCAGATCCACCAGCTCCTCTTGGCCACAGGCCTCTTTCACTTGCCCACATGTCACAATTACTGTAGATAGGGCTCTCCAGCACAAAGATTTCTTGCATGGCTAAGCCAACAGGAATTCCCACTTAGCCTGAGGAAGGACATTCTAGGAAACAACAATTTTGTCCAGATCCCTCCCCGCACCATCTTCAAATATGAAGAGACAACCAAGAAACACTAAAAATGCAATATTCCAATGCACCAAAAGAGAGACACCAAACTCGACAAACAAAAGAACCAACACAGGAGGCCGATGAAGTAATGCTGTAAACAGAAGAAAAAGGTAAAACAGCTGTACTTTCTATTTCCCGGGAAATTTGAGAGGACATCTATCTTTTAAAAGAAACAGGTTCCTGAGAAAAGGAAACCTTTTCTGTTTTGGAAATTGCCAACTTGATGGACAAATTCTGAAACCACTAATTAGCAGATTGAATAATGAGGGGAATACAGTGACCTGGAAGTTCTTGACAAAGGAGTTTCCTGGAACCCAGTGCAAAAGCACAGAGAGATGAAAAGGAAGAAAAGAAAGGACCTCTGAGCTGAAGAAGATGGAAATGTTTAGACTACAATGTCCCAGTAGCTTTGGGTAGCAAGGATGAAATATTGGCACGTGCCTGGTGAAATGTCTAAACTCCAAGAATGGAGGTAGGTTTGTACATTAAATGTCCACTATAACTCTTCAATTTATAGGTTACCTTGGCCTTCATTCATCTTTTTCCTTCCCTTCCCTTCTTTTCCCTTTCCTTTCCTTTCTTTTCCTTCCCTTCCTTTCCTGTCTCTCTCTCTCTTTCTTTCTCTCTTTCTTTCCTTTCTTCCTTCCTTCCTTCCTTTCCTTCTTTCCCTTCCCTCCCCTCCCTTTCTTTCTTTCCTTTTCTTTCTTTCTTTCTTTCTTTCTTTCTTTCTTTCTTTCTTTCTTTCTTTCTTTCTTTCTTTCTTTCTTTCCTTCCTTCCTTCTTTCTTTCTTCCTTCCTTCCTTCCTTCCTTTCCTTCTTTCCCTTCCCTCCCCTCCCTTTCTTTCTTTCCTTTTCTTTCTTTCTTTCTTTCTTGCTTCCTTGCTTTCTTGCTTCCTTGCTTTCTTGCTTTCCTTGCTTTCCTTGCTTTCCTTTCCCTTCCTTCCTTCCTTCCTTCCTTCCTTCCTTCCTTCCTTCCTTCCTTCCTTCCTTCCTTCCTTCCTTCTTTCCCTTCCTCCCTCCCTCCCTCTCCCTCTCTTTCTTTCTATCTCAGAGACAGGGTCTTACTCTGTTGCCCAGGCTGGAGTGCAGTGGTGTGATCATGGTTCACTGCAGCCTCAAACTCCTGGGTTCAAGCAATCCTCCTGCCTTAGCCTCCCCAGTAGCTGGGACTACAGATGCAGCCATCATGACCAGCTAATTAAAAAAATTTTTTTTGAAATAGAGATTGGGTCTTGCTATGTTTCCCACACTGGTCTCCAACTCCTGCACTCAAATGATCCGCTCTCCTTGGCCTCCCAAAGTGCTAGGATTGCAGGTGTGAGCCACCGTGCCCAGTCTCATTCATTATTTCAATCAGCAGATCTTTATTGACAACCTGAGGGCTCTGCCAATTCCTATGAAGATAAAGGAGAATAAAACAGACATAGACCCTGACTTCAAAAGCCCCGTCTAACAGGGGAACAGACGAGAAAACAGGCGACTGCACCGGGGCCGAAACACCGGCTCGGAGTCCAGCTCTGCCTGTTACCAGCTCGGTAACTTCAGGCAAGTGACTGACCCTCTCTGTGCTTCAGTTTCCTTCCATGTACAATGTATAATAGTAGTTCCTGTCTCGTAGGTCGTTTTGAAGGTGTAAGTAGAGCACTTAGGGCAGTGACCACACACAGTAAAAGGAAGCATTAAGTGAGAGTTGGATAAATACGGGAAGACCGTGGTAAATGCTAACCATAAGGATCACCAGGGATGTGGGAGTGTGACAGCAGTGCCTGACCCTCCTCAAGGGGTCCAGGGAGCTGCTCGGCCAGGCCTGGGCATCATTGTGCTGTAAGAAGCTTCCAGACCCGGGTTCACTTGAGTGGCCGCTGCCACCTCCCCGGGCCCGGGGCCTCCGCTGTCCACCCGGTGCATGTGAAGCACATCAGGCTGCTGCCCCGGGCCCTCGGCTTGTCACTTCCTGTCCGGGTAATGCTGACAAAGACTGCGGTGTCACCAGGGCCCGGAGGAAGCTGCCCCAGCATGCCAGAGATTTCACAAGCGATTAGGTATTTCTGCTCTCCACACCCTGATTTCTTCTTAGCACATCACGCTTTCTCAGCCCCCAGTGCCTCAGGCCAGGGCCAACTGGTGGGCGGGGAGCGCTCTGACAGATGAAGATGACGGGGTGTGGGAGGCTGCTGTGTCCTTCTGGAAGGGCGGCAGGGGAGGTGACCGTGAGGTGGGCTGGGACAAGGGGGTTCGGGCCACGCTCCCTTCTTGGGGCTTGCCCTCAGGGACACAGGGTGTGGGGAGCAGAAGTGCCATCTCCGGGTGGGGATCTTGGAAGCAGGGAAATTTGAATCTAGGTTTCTATGAGGCCCCAGGAGTACAGACACAACGTTCACTCGATGATGCTCTTCTTCCCTTGAAGGACTCTGTTATGGAAGCAGGAGCGGGGAGAGCCACAGTGATGCCATTTTAAATTCGGCTCCATCTCGACACAAACAGGCGCATTCCTTGCCGGTCGTGACTCAGGGTCATAAGATAATTACATCTAGGAAGAACACAGCCTGAAGATGCCTGCAAGGACATGCTCCTACAACAGCAGAAAGTCCAGATGTCCCAATACCCATAACAATATATGCTTTCAAAAAATTATAGTTATGCTTTGATGTACTCACTCATGAAGATGTCAAGGATAGCTTTCTTAAATCAATAGCATAATCATTGTTGTCATGCTGTCAGCCCAGCCACACGTAGGCACAGCTTAGGGCAGTCTTTACACAGATAAGACCCCTATATAAGAGAAACTTAAGGACGGGGCGGTCCTCTGCTCGCTTTCTGAGAATGCTCAAGGGTTTTTTTTTCTTTTTTTTTTCTGAAGCAGAGTCTCACTCTGTCGCCCAGGCCGGAGTGCAGTGGCGCAATCTCGGCTCACTGCAACCTCTGCCTCCCAGGTTCAAGTGATTCTCCTGCCTCAGCTTCCTGAGTAGCTGGGATTACAAGCACGAGCCACTAGCCTGGCTAATGTTTGTATTTTTAGTAGAAACGGGGTCTCGCCATGTTGGCCAGGCTGGTCTTGAACTCCCGAACTCAAGTGATCCTCCCGCCTCGGCCTCCCAAAGTTCTGTGATTACAGGTGTGAGCCACGGCGCCAGGCCGGGAATGGAGGAGTTTTAATAAACTTGCTTCTTTCACTGCACTCTGTGACTTGCCTTGAATTCCTTCCTGTGCGAGATCCAAGAACCCTCTCTTAGGGTCTGGATCAAGACCCCTTTTCTATTATAGTCACCATTTCACTTCCTGACTTCCTCCTGCTTCCAGAACGATGAATATGGAACGCAGATGCTCCTCTTGAGGGGCTGGACATGTGGTCGGGAGACCTGCAGCCAGGGCGGCACAGGGACTGGCAGCCCATGAACCCGAGTGCCAGACGGGTTCCATCATGCCTAGATGCCTAGGACGTCTCTGGCCACTGAGGCCTTGGGTCTGTGACTTCGGCCCCTAGGCAGGGTCCCCTGCAGAGTAGGGGCCTCCAGCTGCTGACAACGCAGGCAGACCAGAACCTGGAGCCAAGGAGACAGCTGGACCCCAGAGCCTTTTGGGAGACTAAGGACAGGACATCCCAGCCCAGCAGGACCCGGGCACCTCTGGGCTCTCTCTGTAGCCACTAGGGAGCCCTCACCCTCAGAACTTTGTCTCTAGGACCTTGTCTTCACATTTCTCCATCATCGGCCCTTTCTCTAGGACCTTGCTCACTGTCCTCCGAGTCCTGGGTAATGTCAGTTCCAGGCAGAAGGAGAAAATTCCCCAGGCTGGCCGTGCCCAGGAGGATGCGGTCGGTGATGAGAGGGAGCGGGGTGAAATGTTCTTTAGGGGTCCTCAGATCTTCAGAACCAGGGGTGAGCTTATATCTGACCCACTCCCCAGCCGCTGTCCTGAAAGGAGGGTGGGCGCCTTCTCCAAATGCCCCGTCCTGGAGGGGAGCCTGGTGGTGCCTGTTTCACACTCCAGTGACCAGTACTCCCCTAACTCTGCCCTGGAAGGACAGTAACTGTCACACTTCGTGCTTCAGCTTCCCTGGCCTGGGGATACCAGCCACAGCAGCGGCACCCTAGTCTCAGAAGAGGATTTCCACCCCCAAGGATGTTGAGTCTCCCTTGGTGCCCACACAGCAGGGACCCTGGCAGAGGCTACGGCCCCTAAGCCAGTAAATGACAAAACAGCTCTAAGAGGCTCTGAGGCACCAGCACCAGGCAGGGCCAGGCCTGCGTTTCCTCCAAGGCACACGTTGAAAAGGTGACCCAGGGACACAACCGCCACATCAACAACTGCCCTGCAGGGCGTAAGGGCTGAGACGCTGGAACTGTGGCGGGAGCTCACAGCACAGACACTTGGCCAGGCAGCCGCATTCAGACCCCAGCTCTGCCATTCACTGGCTCGCCTCAGTTTTCTCATCTGTAAAATGGGAACGTTGGACTGATGGCATAGTGTGTGAGGATGAAGTGAGGCCACATCAGAAAAGCACTTAGGGGAGTGCCCAGCCACAAAGGAAGTGCCATGTGCATGCTTAATCAACTCATGTCTGTTCCGGGGCTCCCAAATCCTCTAGGCCACAATAGCCCGAGAGCAAGACACGGTCACAAAATAACGCATCCCTGACCCAGCAAGTGATCCTTGTCTTGCCTCAGAGCAGCGTTTTCCAAATCTGTGTCATTTACATACCTTTCTGATTCTGCCACATCTCAGATCACATGGACTATTATCTAATTCATGATTTTCTCTCGGTGAACTGACTTCTAAATCATTTGTGTGCCCCAGAACGTCTACAGCAACGACCACAACTGGAAAACCAGGATCACTCGCCACAAAGAGAAGAAAACTGTAAAAATATCCTGTGCAAATGAAACAAATGTGACAGTTCTGGCTGGGTGCCTTCGCCTGCCAAGGGCGCCGAACTGAGGCCAGCGTTCTCTTTGTTTTTAAGAATAAGGCATTACTAGCCTCAGGAAGCAGATTCTCCTGCTCGAGTGACTTAAGGGGACTGAAAGAAAATTGCAAAGGGGGCCAGCCACGATGGCTCACACCTGTAATCGCAGCACTTTGGGAGGCCGAGGTGGGAGGATTGCTTGAGCCCAGGAGTTCAAGACCAGCCTGGGCAACATAGCAAGACCTCATCACGAAAATGGAACTCCTCACTGCCTGCCACAACCAGCACAGGAAGCCACAGCCTCTACAGCAACGTCCCAGATGGCCAGGACTTGGCCGGCAACTGCCAGTTTCCCTAATTTTGGTCACAGTTTTCAATTTAGGATCAACTAAAGAAAGCCGGCCAGGAGCGGTGGCTCACGCCTGTAATCCCAGCACTTTGGGAGGCTGAGGCGGGCAGATCACGAGGTCAGGAGATCGAGACCATCCTGGCTAACATGGTGAAACCCCATCTCTACTAAAAATACAAAAATTAGCTGGGCGTGGTGATGTGTGTCTGTAGTCCCAGCTATTCAGGAGGCTGAGGCAGAAGAATCACTTGAACCTGGGAGGCGGAGGTTGCAGTGAGCAGAGATTGCGCCACTGCGCAGCCTGGGTGACAGAACAAAACAACAACAAAAAAAGAAGACCTGTCTCAGAAAAAAAAAAAAAAAAGAAAGAAAGGAAAGGAGAGGAGAGGAGAGGAGAGGAGAGGAGAGGAGAGGAGAAGAAAGAAAGCCAACCTGCTCCCTACCCAGACTCCCAAGAAGCCCTACAGCTTCCCCACGTGCCAGCCGCATCAGGGCACAGCCAAGCCCGCCACCTTTCCCACTGTCTGGCGTCCTCACTCCCCGGACACCTTTGAGTCACTGCCAAACAAGTGACAGTGATTGACTCCCTGGCTCTAGCAAATTCTGAACAAACAGCTTCGCTTGTTCTCATTTGGTTGGTCTTCGCTTATTTTCACAGTAGTAAAAATAATGACAAATTTTTGCATATAGTGAGAGCCTCATAAATAAAGTTAACTTCTACTGGGGCTTTTACATGATGCAGACTTTATGATCGATATCAAACTTAATCCTTATTTACACATGAGAAAACTAAGGCTCATAGAGGTTAAGAAATTCGCTGAGGTGGCCAGGCACGGTGACTCATGCCTGTAATCCTAGCACTCTGGGAGGCCGAGGAGGGAGGATTGCTTGAGGCCCAGGAGACCAGCCATGCAACATAGCATGACTTCACCTCTACTAAAAATAAAAAATAAAATAAAATAAAAAACCCTAGCTAGGCGTGATGGCACATGCCTGTAGTCCTAGCTTGAGGTAGGAGGATGGCTTGGACCCCAGGAGTTTGCGGCTGCAGTTAGCTATGATCACACCACTGTACTCCAGCCTGGGTGACGCAGTGAGACCCTGTCTCAAAAAGAAAAGGCAAGAAATTTGCCAAGGTCACATAGCCAAGGAATGATGGAGCCAGGACTTGAACCCAGACAGTTGGATTCCAGGGTCCTTGTCTTAAGGCCTTGTTATGAGACCCCCTTGCTGGTAGTGGTTCCTGTGGTGAGTATAAGCTGAGAGGTTTTCAGAAAGAACTTGAATTTTGGCTTTATATACTTATCTATGATTTGAATTTTTTTTTTTCCCAAAGAGTACATCCAATTGTCGTTATAAACCAAAACCTCTGTCCCTGAACTTCTGTTCCATGGCCACCTGATGAAGCCAGGAAGGTGCATGGCCTCCAGGGAGGTTCTGGGTTGGCCAGAATTAAAGGAAAGGGACCAGGGCTTGGGAGAACCGATACCTTAACCACTCCGAGCCCTCATTCAATGCACACAGTACTTCTGCCCATTTCTTGAGGTCTTCTTGGATTTCTTTCATCTATATTTTAGAGTTTCACCATACAGAACCTGCACATATTTTGTTAGATTTATGCCCAAGTATTTCAGTTTTTGGAGTTAATAACACTTTAAATGTTTAGTTTTCAATTGTTTATTGCTAGTGTAGAAATGCAATTGACTCTTGTATGTTGACCTTGTATCTATGATCTTGCTAAACCCTTGTGTTACAGGAAGGTTTTTATTTGTCTGTTTGTTTTGTAAGTCCTTGGGATTTTCTGCAGAGGCAATCATTTTGGATACAAATAGAGACAGTTGATGAGTCACACTCATCATGGTCCTTCAGGTCTCCCCACACAGTCCTCATCCCTGGGAGCAGGCAGAATGCCAGGGGCTAACCCTACACTCTGGTTCATTCATTCATTCATTCATGCTATAGACATTTCCCGAGTGTATGCTGTGTAGCAGGCCCCGGGATACGACACAAAGCCCTGCCTCACGGAGCCATCATTCTTGCAGCAGAAGAGAGGCAATAAGCAATAAATATTTAAAGATGGAATCAAGGGTGGGGACGACAGAGCAGAAGGGATCTAGAGAGGCCGGGGTGCCTGACCAACATGGTGAAACCCCATCTCTACTAAAATACAAAAATTAGCCGGGCATGGTGGTGCACATTTATAGTCTCAGCTACTCGGGAGGCTGAGGCAGGAGAATCGCTTGAACCCAGGAGGCGGAGGTTGCAGTGAGCCGAGATTGTGCCACTGCACTCCAGCCTGGGTGACAGAGCGAGACTTCCTCTCAAAAAATAAAATAAAATGAAAAATAAAAAAGAGAGGGGCTGGGGGATTCCTGTAATGCAGGTGGTGAAGGGAAGTCTCTGAAAAGGTGGCATTTGAGCAGAGACTGGAATGAAATAGTGGGGGGAGCCATTTGGCTCACTTTACCATTTGTAGTCTGTGCTGCTGTTCCCTCCCCACTGCCTCCTTTAGGACCAAAACCAGCCCAGCTCAGAGCTGGCATGCAGGGACCCCTGAAGGGTCATCCCAGCTCAGAGCTCCCTTAGGATGGTCTGGGGCCTCTCTGGCAACCATCTCAGTTCAGCTGCTCCCCTGCCCATCCAAGTCCCTTCTTTCCTCCCCAGTGTCCTGACTCCTGCCCCCAAATCTGCTTCCTTCCCTGGGAATTCCAGCCTACCATGGTGCATGGAGCTTTCTTGGCTCTGCTCAGCAGAGCTCCTGAAACAGCTGGAAAAAAAAAGGTGAAACTTGCAAAAGGTCATGTTTGCAGAAAATCGTAAAATCTGTTTGCTTTGAGTGGCTGTGATCTCTGTTCATTATAGTGTTTTCTTTTTATTTAGCTTTCTAAGTTTCAAAGTTAACTTGATACTTTCTTTTTTTAGTTTCAGACAAAATAATATTTTTGAAGCAACAAAAGCACAGATGTATTGAAACGAAAGTACATACCAAAAAGTGGGCGCAGGCTTGAGTAAGCGGCTCAAGAGCTCACCTAAATAATTTTATCTGGTCATCCATGGACTTGTATGGGGTGTGCAAATACATAGGGTGGAAGGAGGTGTTAGTCTTTGAATCAGACATATCATTTGTAAGGACCCAATACATGTTTGTTGAATGAATGAATGAAATCATGGAACAGGTGAGTTAGTGAATACACCAGTACATCCCTCCCAGTCATCACAGCCCAACTCTTCTGCCTCAGTCTGTGGTCAACATCTCTGCTGTCCCTTTGCTCTCCTGTGCTCTGGCCACCGCTCTAGGTTCCTGCCACCACCCTCTGCTTTGCCTGTGATATGCAGCTAGCAGGCCTCGCCACTGCCCCCCAGATGGCTAAGAGGCCTGCAGAGAGCAGGGGAGTTACAAACCTCGCCCCCTTCTCCAGGATCTTTGGCGGCCCTCCCTCTCCCTGGGGAATGTTCCCTGGGGATGACAGTTCCCAGTCTGGCTGCTGAGTTTCAAAAGCCTTCCCTGCGAGGGTGGTGGAGAGACTGACTCCAGAACGTGGCTGGGGCTCAGTCTCCTGAGTGATCCATTTGTAAATCTTCCTCCTTCTGCCTGCTGTCCCCAAAGGGCAATTTAAAGCCTCCCAGCATCCCTGCTTCCCTCAGAGAGAGGAATACTTGAATTCCGGTCTTGCCGCCTGCCAGCAGCACTAAGGAGAGAAGAAATTAAGGGGAAGGTGGGAGGCGTTAGCTAGAGTGGGTGCCTGGATTATTGGTGGACGTGCGTCCGTGTGTTGGAGTCCCTGTACTATGGAGTCAGGGCGTCAAGCTAAGTGGAAGCAGGCGGTAGTAGAGCCCTGATGGCCCGCCTGGTGTGGCTGCGGATTTCTTCTTCTTCTGTGAGGGTGATTCAGGGGCACCGGGGGACTTTTCTCCTCTATGGCTGTGTCAGCCCTCGCCTCCCCTCTCAGTGCCAGGAACCCCATCCCTGTTGCTGTCCAGCATGTTGCCTCTGGGCCCCCATCGGTGGGGCACTTTGTTCCCCAGGATGGGAAGGAGGGAGGGGGGCAGCCAACACCTACCCATGGGGACAAGGACAGCACGTGAGGTGGCAGCTCTCAGGAACCAGTGCTCCCGGGTGAGCACAGGGGCTGTGTGAGCAGGGCCCTTACGACATGCGCAGCACCAGCTGCGTTTGTTGTTTCACAGTGACAAGAAAGGAACACGAAGCTTGGCTTTGCAAGGACACAGCCTGGGGGCAGGGGGCGCATCTCGCATTGTCACTGTGTGACCTGGGCCAATTATTTCACCTCTAGAAGCCTCACTTTCAGCGCCTGGAAATTGAGATGCAAAAGGTAGCTGTTGTGAGGCTTCCTAAAGATAACATAGGTGAGGCTTGGAGCAGAGACCCTGGCTCTCAGAGGACCCCCAATGAGTGACGAAAGAGCTATTGGGTTTGTCAACCTGACGTCAGTCACTCTAGGGGCTTCAGGGGTGGGTGGTGTTCATGTCCAACAAGAAAACTGAGGCTGGCACAGCTCCATGAAGACCTGGGGCTGGGCTCTCCCAGTCTCAGCCAGGCCCGTCCCAGCTCACCCCCTAACCTGGCCAAGGTGCTGGTCCCCCTTCTCCTGCACCTACCTTCCAAGGATATGTCTCTCAGTCTCTCTCTCTCTCTCTCTCTCTCTCTCTCTCTCTCTCTCTGTGTGTGTGTGTGTGTGTGTGTGTGTATTCTTTTTTCTTCCTTTTGTTTACAAATCATAGCCCCTGGCCATTTCCACTAACAATATTTCTTGGAACTCATTTCATATCAGCACATACAGGGCGTCCTGACTCTTCTTTAAGCCTGAGTAATACTCCACCCCTATGGATGTAAGTAATTCATTTTTTACAGGTGAGGATATTTATCAGTCAATTCCCAGATGAGTGGCCAGCTTGTGTGTGGGGGAGGGTGTGATTCTGCAAACTGGCCTCTCAGCATCCTCGCCTCATGCAGCTCTCCTCTGATGAGTGGGCATCTTTTTGGCTGTGTAACAGCTTGCTTTGTGAATCTCTTCTGCCCATTCTACCCTCCCCACATTAGGCCGATGGCCATTGTCTTGTTGCTTTGTGGATGTTCCTTATAGTCCTGTCTGAGATATGAGTTACAAATATTCTCCCAGTTGGTCATTCAGACTCGGCACTTCTCCGCTCTCTGCTAAAGACTACACCCTGTGCTTTCTCTCTTTGTAAAATATTCCCACAGCAATTAGCACAGTGCTTTGCACACAGTACATGATCAATAAATGCTCATCAATTCGATTAATGGTGGGAAAACTTTCTTTACTAGTTGTCATCATATCTAAAGATTTTGAAGCGTTATACTACTGTTTTATGTTTATTTCTTTATAATTATATACTTATAACCCTGTTCTAATATATGAAGTATAAAAGATATTTAAAGAATGGCGATATAAAAGAATGAGCTAAAAATAAATGTAAATGGAAGTTCTGATATTTCTTCCCATATCCCAGCAAATTGTCTGGCACCACTTACTTAGAGACTTCTGAATTGGAGGCCGTCACACAGACACATCTGGTTTCCTGCGAACTTCAGCATCACCGTGATGTGAATCGGCTTGGCCTGTGGGGTTTGTTGGGAAACGTTGGGCTGTCTCCCCAAAGTCCAACACCAGGCACTTCTGAGCCACCATGGGAATCCAGACCACACTTGCCAAGAGTACAGGAAGAGGGCAGCCATGGGGAGTGGGAATGGTGAGGTACAAGAGATGCCAGTCTGGGGTACAGTGGTTCAGGACTCCAGCAGTATGAGGCCCATGGGAAGTGACAGGTGGTGATGGCCACTGTGACAGCCTGGCCCAGTTTGCAATACACTCCACCACAGCAGGGAAGCTGCAGAAGAAGGCCACACCAGGAGAGGTGGGTGCTAGGGTCTGAACGTCCCCTCCAAAACTCATGTTGAAATTTAATTGCCGCTGTGATGGTATTGGGAGGTGGAGCCTTTAAGAGGTAATTGGGTCATGGGGTCCCACCCTCATGAATGGATTAATCCTGTTATCATGGGAGTGGGATTGTTATCTCAAGAGTGGTTTGTTATAAAGCAGGACTAGCCCTTGGTGCTCCTCTCTTTCCCCCAAGCTCTCTTGCCCTTCCACCTTCTGCCATAAGGTGATGCAGCATGAAAGCCCTCGCCAGATGCCCACACCTTGATACTGGCCTTCCCAACCTCCAGAACTGGGAGAAATGAATTTCTGTTTTTATAAATCACCCAGTCTCAGGTACTCTGTCATAGCAGCAGAAAGCAGATAAGACAGTGGGCAAAGAAAAAGGCTGGCAGCACTGATGTCAGACCCTGGAGGATTCCCTCCTGCAGCCTCACAGAAGAGACCTAAGTTCATTCTCGTGCTAGTCTCAGCCACTTCCACCAGGAAGCACAGCCAGCAGTGACTGCGGAAGGTGCTGCCCATGACAGTAGCCAGCAGGGAGTTCCCTCTTCAGCACCAACAGCCTCCCTGACCTGGCCGCAGAAATGGCATTTGCTGCAAGACCAGGAGCAGAGAACAGAGCCCACAGCTTGACACGGGGCCAAGGGAAGCTCAACTGCCAGACGGCTGGCTGTTTGCAAGTCCTCCCACCAGCTGCCCACCTGTGAGCAGGGCCTGTGGTAACTGCTTCGAGTCCCGGGAATCACACACCAGGCCCCACTGAAATGGCAGGGGACACGGATCTTCTGTGGAGGGAGCAGGAGAGGAGATCCGGGCCACTTCCCTCTGTGATCTATCTCAGAGAGGCAGTGCCACGGCCAGCCCTTCTCTTCCCTTTGTCCTCGCTGCCTTTTTTGTAAGTTAAATTCTTGCTGGCCCTGCCCCTCACTGATGCTTTTGGTCCTTCCAGAATTACTTGGTGTCCTTCAAGTCTGAGGCACCCACATCTCCTTAAATCCTACTGATTCCCGCATTGCCTCGCCTGCTGTGGCTCTTCTTGCCCTTTGCTGAATGGGCCTGAGCCTGCGGTATGCCACGCGCCGTGCTCAGTGTCATTCCCACCTCATCGCATGTCTTCCTCCTACCTTGGTGGAGGGCAGCAAGTTGGTACTACAATTACTTGAGGCACCAAGAGGCCAAGTAAGTTGCCCAACATCACACAGCCAGAAGGTGGTCGAGCCAAGATTTGAGTCCAGGTCACTGGCCTCCAAGGCTCATGCTTTGACCCACCATGTCACTTCCTAAGAGAACAGAGCTAGGCTTGCATGGATGCCAATTAATGTTTGTTGAGTGAATGAGTAAATAATTTTGGTGCCGCATGTCTTCCATTTTCACCTCCAGAAACACACTGCATCCTTCCACACCCACACTGTGTCCAGGAGACAGACCCGTATGGAAGGCAGCAGCGGACACCCTCCCCTGCATGAAGGGCCTGGGAGATATCCAAGCAGCTACAGTCTGTGGGGCATGGTGGGGACTCACACCTCAGTGGCAGTGGTGGAGTAAAAGGTTCCTGTTGTGCACTGTCTGGCCACAGGCTTCATGTCCTGCACCAGCACCTGCCCCTTGCTTGTGTAAAAACTGTCACTGCAGATTCAGGAATAACCAGGATTTCTCTGGCTGATGTGAGTCCAGGGGGATGAAGACACCCACGAGGGCACCGCGATGGAAGCTTTGCTTGGCGTTTGGGGTGGGGGCAGTGTCATTGTCAAGTTCAGAGACAGATGCCCAGAAGTTCTCCACCAGATGGTGAGATGTCAGCAGTGTGCCAGGGAAGATGATGGCTGGGTCCAGGAGGTCAGCAGAGGCCGTGAGCCCTGGAGGAGGAGCTCAGCTATCCAGGTGAGCTGAGAGCAAGGAGGGGCCCTGGGCAGGTGTGTCTTCTTCCTGCAGCCGCTGTAACAATAACCACCAATGCGGTGGCTTAAAATCACACACCTTTATTCTCTAACAGTCTTGAATCCAGGAGTCCAAAATCAGCCTCCCTGGGCTGACACCAAGGCGGCGGCAGGGACTTGTACCCTCCAGAGACTCTGGGGAGAGCCCATCCTCACCTCCTCCGGCTTCCAAGCCATGCTCCTGGCTTCAGTGCTCAGTGTCCGTCTTCTTTCACCAAATCTCCCTCCACCTCCCTCTTAGAAGGACACTTGTGATTACATTTAGGGACCTCTCAGATAATGTGGGATAATCTCCCTTAATCTCAAGAACCTGAACTTAATCACATCTGCAAAGTCTCTGTTGCCATATAAGGGAATGTTTGCAGGTTCCAGGGATTAGGACCTGAATATCTTTGGGGGGCATTCTTCTGCCAATCACAGAGGGCAACGCCAAGCAGGCAAGAAGCTCTGAAGACCCAGGTGGTTGGGCTGTCGTGGCTCATTTTCACAGAGGCTGTGAGGCACAGTGGCTGGGATGCTTTGGTGACCCCAGGGCACTGCAGACTGTCCTGAGGGCTGCTTTGGGGAGCACCTCCAGGTCCGGAGCTGCTGGCTGAAGGTGAGTACTCTGTGGCAGACCCAGGTGATAAGCACAAGAATAAAGTCCCATTTCTTTTAAAGTTTCACTTTCAGAGTAAGATCAAAAGGGAAATGAGAAAAGTGGTCCTTTCCAATGCTGCGGGCTGGGCTGGTTGAGGCCACTGTGGGGACCATCACACAGCCTCTAGCAACAGTCGGATCTCAGAGTGCCTGGGCAAGTCCTAAGCTCCCGGGGTTCGGCATCTGAACGGCGTCTTCCAGAGGCCCCGTGTCTGAGACAGCCCCACCCCCCTCTCTCCCACCCCAAGCTCTGACTCTGGGTGCCGAGGACAGAGTCATCAATGGGACTGTTTTGTTTTCCCAGATGGGGCCCTGGTGAGACTCACCCATCTCCAGAGGGGGGCTTAGCCAAGGTCGTGGTGATTTCTCCATTGGTTCCACACCTGTTGCTGACAAGGAAGTGCCTGAGCACTGTGGGGAGGGCCCCCGTGGGGATCAGACCCCCGCCCTAGGCCTCCGTGGTAGCTGGGGCTTGGGGTAGTCATGATGGGCAAATACCCGCATGCTCGGGGGACGACAGACGTGCTGGCCCCAGACTCCGCAGCAGTGCAACCAGCAAGATGCAGGGAGGAGGAGGTAGCAAGAAAGCAGCAAAAAGCCTAAAAGCAAAGAAGAAGAAGGGAAATAAAGGGAAAAGAGGGGAAGAGACACAGGGCTCGCTGCTTACCCAGCACTGAGCGCCTCTCTGGCCGGCGAGATGCACCTCATAGCTGCCCTTCAGTTCCCCTCCAGTCCTTGGGAGGAAACAAGGTGGATCCATTCTCGGGCCACAACCTCAAGTGAGAAATAAATAGAGCCTGTTTTGCTCGTGCTTGTAATTCATCTCCATCCACAATTTCATCCTCTGTTCTCTCTGAGCTCACTCAGCCTGTCCCTGAGTTTGGGGACTTGTTAAATGCTGGGAGCCTGGGTCCAGGGCTCCTACTGAGCCCTCGAGGCCACCGCCTGCTGTGCCTACCGTCCCATTTGTTGTGGGCCTCATCTAGGCAGGTGACAGCTGGATCCACCTTATTCCAGCCTCCTTCTGGTCCAGCTCCAGTGATTTTTTTGAGTGTTCTTGAAGGCAGCCTTTGAGGAGGAAAAAGACTTCAGAAATAGTTTGGTTTTTAAAGTTGTTTTTTAGGCCAGGCTCGGTGGCTCGCACCTGTAATCCCAGTACTTTGGGAGGCCGAAGTGAGAGGATCACTTGAGCCCAGGAGGTCAAGACCAGCCTGGACAACACGGTGAAACCCCGTCTCGCAAAAAAATATAAAAATTAGCCAGGCATGATGGCATGCACCTGTAGTCCCAGCTGCTCAGGAGGCTGAAGTGGGTGGATTGCTTGAGCCTGAGAGGTGGAGGCTGATGGAGCCATGATCACACCACTTTACTCCAGCCTGGGCAACAGAGGCGAGATCCTGTCTCAAAAATAAATAAATAAATAAATATAAGTAAAGTTGATTTTTAAGCCCTAATTCTTCCTTGAACTTTTAGCTCTATTGCTTTTATAAAAATTGTGGTAAGAACACTTAACACAAGATCGACTCTCTCCACAAGCTTCTAAGTGTACAGTGTGGTACTGTTAACTGTGGGCCCTGTGCTGTGTGCATCTCTGGAACTTTAGGCCTCGTATAACTGAAACTCTATACCTATTGAACAGCAACTGCCCGTTCCTCTACCCGCCCTCGGTGAGCTTTCAAATACAACTTACAAATCTTATTCTATGAATAGATCCGGCAAATTTCAATCATCATTTATAAGGAGGAATTTAATTAATGTTTGTATTATTTACCTACTTAGTTAATTTAAATTCCTTTAAACATTTTAAGCTGCAATCAATGTATTATATTCCAAATGGAATATAATAAATGTATTATATTCCATTTTCTAAGTTTTTCAATTATATGACTAACAAAGCTTCCCAAGTCATTACGTGATGCTTATAAATCAAATACATTAAATGTATAATTATGGTGATTTTTAAATATTCAAAAACTGTTTACCAACTTGGTCAGATTTCAGCCTGCAGCCACAGAGGATGATCGCTGGTGTCAGGCTAGTTGGTTGAAGGGATCATGAGTTGAGCTCATGGGTTACTGAAAGGGCTCCGAAATCCATGACTCAAGAGCACATTTAAAATTAGAATCACACGTCTGATGTGAAGACTCAAATATGCCAAATTCTCTTAAACTTTGTAAGTTCTTAAAATGCCAAAGATGTATATTTCTGAACTTAGCACAAAAATATAAATGCTGTCATTTTGATCTACTTCATCATTGCTATACTTGATTCTGGATGTGTCTGTGTTAAAACCGTTTTCTAAACAGATGTGGGGTTCCCTTCTCAAGCACGTTTCTGCTCAGCTACATGGGATTTCTGAATATTCTGTTTCAACCCCGACTGGCGGATGGTAATTCAGTTCTGACAGCCGCCTAGAGTTAGTGTCAGACTCCAAGGGCTTGAGGACATGGTTCCCAGCAAGACGGCCCCCACTTCAGATACCAGCGGCAAGGTCAGGGGTCCCCAGGCCACCTGCACTTTCGACTGGCTACAAATTCAGGAGTTCCCACAAACCCCTCAGGTTCAATAAATTGCTGCAACAACTCACAGAACTCAGGGAAGCACTGTACTTACAATAACAGTTTTATTACAAAATATACAGATCAGCGCTGGCCAGATGCAGAGATGTGCGGGACAAGGTCGGGGGGGTCCTGAACCCCGAGCCTCATGCCTTCTCTCTAGAGAACCAGGCAGCTCAGCTACCTGGGACATCCATGTGCTCACCAGCCATGCCCGCTCTCTGGGGAACCAGGCAGCTCAGCTACCTGGGACATCCATGTGGTCACCAGCCATGCCCGCTCTCTGGGGAACCAGGCAGCTCACCTACCTGGGACATCCATGTGCTCACCAGCCAGGAAGCTCCCCCGTGCTTCAGTGTTCAGAGCTGTTACAAGATTTCATTGGGGTGATTCCAGTTCAAGGCTCTCTTAAGTAAAGCTGATCTCGACACTCATGGAATAATGTCTTGGGGGACATCCACACTCAGTCCTGCTGGGTGTGTTAAAAGACAAATTTGAGCACATTAACATTTGTAGTAAGTTTATTTGAACAGTCAGCAATTCATGAATCACAGCACTGGATCTAGAGCTACTCAGGACTCCGCCAAGGGGCCATGAGGGGGAAGCTCTTATGAGAGGTTTGCAAAAGCCAGACAAAGAAAACATTTGGTTAATTAAAGTGGAAAGTCCCTAGTTAGAGGTTACTTGGCAGTTTCTCATTGGTTATGCTTGAGTCTCTTGGTTTCCTAGACTGGGACGATTCACCCTGCGTTGGGTTTCCGTTTGCAGGGAGAATCCGCCGTTGCCTCTCACCTGGGACAACACGGAGAACAGCTTGGTCCTAACCCACAGAACCTGTGAGTGTTGCCTTATATGCAAAAGGGACTTTGCAGCTGAGACCGAGTTCGGGATCTGGAGGTGGGGGATGATCCTGAGGGGCTGCAAGGAATCACAGGGGTCCTCCGAAGAGAGAAGCTGATGTGCAGACGGAAGCTGAGAGACTGGCAGACGCGAGGCTGCTGGCTTTGAAGACGGAGGAGAGGCTTCCAGTAGCGGGGACCCCCAGAGCTTCCAGAAAGAACTGGCCCCACTGCCGCCTTCATCTTAGCCCAGTGAGACCCACTTCAGACTTCTGACCCCCAGAACTGTAAGATAATAAGTCAGTGCTGCTCTTAAGCCACTACACTGGTGGGGGATTTTTACAGCCTCGGCAGGGCATGAGCTGCTGTGTAAGATACAGGAAATAGCAGAGCGTTTCCCCACTCCTGAACATCCCGCACCACTCAACACAGAATATGCCTGTGCCCAGATGTGCGGGGGGTGGCGGCTCTCAGGGGGCACCAGCAGGGTGTCCTATAATTTAACCCAGTTCTGACACCAACTACCTGCAGTTAGCGTCAGATTTTCACAGGGTGAGGGTTCAGTCCCACAAGACTGCTCCCGCTTCTGATGCCAATCACAGGCCCCAGGTGGTGACCTGTGCTTCTGACCAATCAGCTCTAAGTCAGGGTCCCCACGACCTCTTCCTCGTGTTCAATTCATTGGCTAAGACTGCTCACAGAATTCGGGGAGACACTTACAGTTATAGTTTATTGTGAAGAAGATTACAAAGGACACAGATGAACTGTGAGATGGAGGGGGGCACGTGGGGCAGGGCTGTGAGGGGGGCTGCGGAGCTTCCACACCCTCCCCGGGCGCTATTCTCAGGACACCACCACGTGTTCAGCAACCCGGAAGCTCTCCAAACCCAGTCTTTTTGGGTTTTATGGAAGCTTCACTATGTAGGCGGAATTGATTGCATCATTGGCCATTGGTGATCAACTCAACATTCAGCCCCTCTCCCATCCCTGGAGGTTGGGAGGTGGGGCTGGCTAGTCCTGCCTTGGTCTTTCTGGTGACCAGTCCCATCCTAAGGCTACCTAGGGGCCCCCAGCCACCAGTCA
The DNA here is from genome assembly GCF_049350105.2 of Macaca mulatta. Taxonomy (NCBI): domain Eukaryota; kingdom Metazoa; phylum Chordata; class Mammalia; order Primates; family Cercopithecidae; genus Macaca; species Macaca mulatta. The sequence goes on from NC_133419.1 coordinate 9,874,625, forward strand.
TCTGATGAGCATACTAAAGGCACTCTTACCACGCCAGAGATTCTGTTTTTTTTTTTTTTTTTTTTTTTTTTTGAGACGGAGTCTCGCTCTGCCACCCAGGCTGGAGTGCAGTGGCCGGATCTCAGCTCACTGCAAGCTCCGCCTCCCGGGTTCACGCCATTCTCCTGCCTCAGCCTCCCAAGTAGCTGGGACTACAGGCGCCCGCCACCGTGCCCGGCTAGTTTTTTGTATTTTTTAGTAGAGACAGGGTTTCACCGTGTTAGCCAGGATGGTCTCGATCTCCTGACCTTGTGATCCGCCCGTCTTGGCTTCCCAAAGTGCTGGGATTACAGGCTTGAGCCACCGCGCCCGGCCTACCACACCAGAGATTCTAAGGGTTTTAGAGGCTGTGTGCCAAGAACCAGGAGCAGAGACCAAATATAGATTTCTTATGGTATGGTAATATCACAAGTGTCATTCTGTATACCACCCCCTGCTGTCCACCCCACTCAGTTGGGGTCCCCAAGGCACATCGTGCTCTCCACCTACTCCTGTGGGGTCAAGTGGGGTGTGGTTTAAACAGATCATCCAGTCCTGCTGGGGGAGGTTGGGTGTGTCACACCCCCCATCGTGGAATGCAAGCCCTGTGGGAAAACAGCCACATCCAGGAATTCCGGCTTTGGTTTGGTTTTTCCTGCACAAGTACCCCTGAGGCACAATATTCTCTCAGGGCAACACTACAGCGGTTCAGACCGGAGCTCCTGCCTTCACACCCAGCCCAAGGTAATCACCATTGCTCTAAGTCACTTAGGACAGTCCAGTTACCCACTTTTCCAGCTTTCCCTACAATTGGCCAGTGCCTTGGTGCTGGCCAAGAAGGCATGAACAGAAGTCGGCTGGGGCTCTAGAAAACCTCGCACTCCCGATGAAAGGGCAGATGCTGCTGGCACGCTTCGTTCTGTTGTCCTGAGAGCAGAGGAGAGGCCTGGTGCTACAGTGGCCATCTGTACCCAGGAGGTGACAGACATGGTTATGACATGGATGGAAAGAGAGAAGGGGAGGGTGTGGTCCCTGGTGGCACATTAGGTAACTGAACCAATGCCAGAAACTGTCCATTATGGATTCACAGCTACACACGAAAAAGAGACCCACCACCTGTCTAAGGCGTAGCTGGTTGGGGGTTCTTTTTCTCCTACTTGCAGCCAAACACACTCCTACTGATTCCATGCATGGATGAACAGCCGGTCAGTGGAACAGAACTGCCTGCCCAGAAATAATGGATGTGTCATACTCAGTGGGCAAGAGCAGGAGTGTCTTCAGAAGTAGAACCAGGACTATTCACTGGCCATATGGGGGAGGAAAGTTGGATTCATACCTCACTCCACACACAAAAATAGATTGCACATGTGTCAAAGGAGGGGAAAAATGAACTGCAAAGACCTAGAAGAAAACAAAACTAAATATTTATAAATAGATATAATAAATAAAGTACCAATCAAAAGCAGACTCTATGTGGGCATTGGGAGGGCACAGTAGGATGTGCCCTGCCCCACATCACAGTGATTTTATCCTACATTAATACGACCCTCCCACTACAAATTTCAACCTGCTCCCAACTCCCAAATTAATTCCCCCAAAGTTCCGGGGGTGGAAAGAGGCAAGAAGTACTTTAATTGTTTGGAACATGCTAGCACGGAAACCACGGTTCAATTTGTTCTGCAACAGAAAATGACTTTTTTGTGATAGAAGCTAAAAGCAAAGAGAAACCACAAGGAGTTCTGCTTCCTACAATATCAAGGACTCAATATTATGAAAACAATAGCAACAACAATGAAAACGATGAAGCCTGTAAACATGCTAGATTAAATGCCACAGATATTCTTTGAAATGCATAGCTGGGCTTACAAGAACGTAAAAGAAATACTCCATGGAACAAACAGGGAAATGGAAGAGAAAGCCTGAGCAATTAGGAGCAAAGGGTTTTTGTGGAATTGAACGGAGGTCTTGGTTTTAAGAGTCCCATGGGGATGGGAAATAAGGTTTGGAGCCCATGGGAAGGGAAGAGATGGAACGACAGCCCCCTGCTCCCTGTAAGCCTGGAACCCCTGAAAGGCTGCCTCCTTCATGAAAGGTGGGCTAGAACAATCCCACCTGCAGCACAGAGACTGTATGGATGGTCAAGTCTCTGCGTGGCCAGCTGGGAAGGCTTGCCTGGTTGTAGCCCAATACAAGAGAAGAGGAGAGGGAAGAGAGGGAGGGGAACTGCAGGTTCCTGCTAATGTGCACCTACAAACCTGGAAGCACATGCCTGGGAGTGGATGGAGTGTGCTGGGCGAGATTAGGGGTGGAATAGCAGGCCAGGTAGGGAAGAATTTACTGATGAGGGGCACAGTCCCGTGACTCAGGAGTCTTCATCATGACAAGGGCAGCTTGAGCTGCCCCTAATGCTCCACTGGGCTGCCATCTTGAGATTTAGCAACAACAATGGCCTGCAAGAGATGAGGAAGAAATGCTGGAGTTACCTTGGCAGATTTTGATCAAGAAAGGGATCAAATGGCTCAGAAGGTGCACATGTTACAATGAAGTTACAATGGAAGACTGGAGAACTTACTCCCTCTGTATGTTCCCAGGAGTCCCAGGGGACTCTGCTTGCGAAGACTGTAAGACACGCACTAGTGAAGGAAGCCCCGGCGGTGTTGCCAAGTCCGGTTGTGGCCATCATTTACAGGACAGGATTGATGACGGGAGGCTGCTATAGAATTGACCTCCCTAGTGTCCATGGAGAAGAGAGGATCCCAAAACGACAGAAGCCATGTAGCACTCTTAACCCTCAGAGGCAAGACGATGCCATTACCAAAACGGGCAGAGAGGGTGGAAAGGTCACCAGGAGCTGACATGCAGGGCTCTGTGGTAATGAATAATAGGCTGTGTTCTGGCCGGGTGCAGTGGCTCATGCCTGTAATTCCAGCACTTTGGGAGGTCAAGGCAGGCGGATCATGAAGTCAAGAGATCGAGACCATCCTGGCCAACATGGTGAAACCCCATCTCTACTAAAAATACGAGAATTAGCTGAGTGTGGTGGCACATGCCTATAATCCCAGCTACTTGGGAGGCTGAGGCAGGAGAATTGCTTGAACCTGGGAGGTGGAGGTTGCAGTGAGCTGAGATCGTGCCACTGCACTCCAGCCTGGCAACAGAGCAAGACTCCATCTAGAAAAACAAGAAAAAAAAAAAAAAAAAAAGGCTGTGTTCTTTCTGGAGGCAGGGTAGATGGGCAGCCAGTGTGCTTATTTGACTTATGTAACCAAAAAACGATAAGAATGTGTGAGCAGGAGGCTGAGGCCAGCCACCTCAATGGAAGCATTATTATCTCTCCCCCAACTTCTAGGTTTGCACCAGTTCTCAGACTCAGAGCCCGCAGATTGAAGGGAAGAAAGGTCCTCTTGAGGAAGGATCCTGAAAGCCCACATAGTAGGATTCTCCCAATCCCTCTGCTCTGCTTATTTATCAGAATAGCTTTCATAGTGGGGAAGTGTGATGCCCAGACCTCTCAAGGACTGGTGAATACAGGTCAGATCTGACACTGCTACCAGGGAACCCAAAATACCATCGTGACCACCCCCATTAGAGTGGGGTCTACAGAAGCCATGTGATAAATGAAGTTCTGGCCCAAGTCTACCTTTCAGGAAGCCAGTGAGTCTGGAGAACCTTCTGTGGCCATTTCTTCAGTCTCTGAGCACATGTTTAGCTTGGAGACACTTAACAAGATGGAAAACCAGAAGCAATACTAAGTCTGAGCATTATAAGAGAGATAAGTGTTACCCTTATTCACTTACAGGATGCAAAGAGGGTTGTCCCCATTATATCCCTCTTTAATTAGCCCGTACAGCCCTTGAAAAAGTCATCTGAATCGTAGCAGATGATGATGGATTCTTGTAAACCTGACTGCATGGGAGCCCCAAGTGCTGCTGTTGTGCCACGTACAATGTCTTCTGTAGAACAGATCAGCACAGCCTTGGAATTCGGTGTAAAGCTGTTGATCTGGTGTGTGTACCCTCTGAAACCCTATAAGAAGATGTATCTAAACTGATTTGCACTTACCTGGAATAGCATCATTACACATTTACAAGGACCTTAGTCATCTGGACATCCCACAGAACATCACATTGGGATGCTACATTGAAGATGTCATGCTAATCAGACCTGGTAAGCAGGAAGTGGAACATACCCTACATGCCCTTGTAAGGCACCCATGCATTGCAGAGAGTGGGAGATAAGCCCTAGAGTGGTTCAAGGGTCTGCTATCTCAATAAAGATCCAGGGGTCCATGCTAGGCAATATAGCAAGACTCCATGTCTAAAAAAATGTTTTTAAGTAGCTGCACGTGGTGGTGCATGCCTGTGGTTCCAGCTACTCGGGAGGCTGAGGCAGGAGAATTGCTTGAGCCCAGGAGGTCAAGACCAGCTTGGACAACATAGAGAGACCCCATTTCTACAAAAAATTTTAAAAATGAGCTGGGCATGGTAGCGTGCACCTGTGATCCCAGCTACTCCAGAGGCTGAGGTGGGAGGATCGCTTGAGCCTGGGAAGTTGAGGCTGCAGTGAGCTATGAGCATGCCACTGCACTCCAGCCTGGGGAGCAAATCGAGACTTTAAAAAAAAAAAAAAAATTCCAGTGGTGTAGGTCATTCTGAGACATTCCCTCCAAAGTAAAGGATGAGTTACGTCATCTTGTGTCTTCTACTGCTAAGGAAAAGGCACAGACCTTGGTAAGCCTCTTGGGACTTTGGAGATGGTCCCTTGTCATGGCACACTTGGGAATACTGCTCCAACCTCTTTATCAGATGACTTGGAGACTGCCAGTTTTGTTGGATCTGAGAGCAAGAAATGGCTGTCTCTCTAGAAGGTTCAGGTGCCAGATAAGTAACTCTGCCACATGGGCCACATCTCTTCATATCCTGTGGTACTAGAGATGCCCATGGTAGAGAAGGATGCTGTGGAAAGCGTGGAAAGCATCTGGAAAGAATGGATAGGGGATTCACGGTGTGGACACAAGAACCAGGCAATACTGGCAGCAGCAGAGAATTGGTCACCATTGAAAAGTAGTTCATAGACAGACACTCATGCCTGGCATGGGACAACAGTGACTCCGTGGTAGAGCTGCCCATCTTGAGCTGGGCATTACCAGGCTTGCCAAGTCGGAGTGTTTGGCCGTAATGACAACAACCCACTGAATGATGAAAATGGAACAGTCAGCAACATGCCTGAGCAGGTCCTAATGGTATAAACAGGTTACACAAACAGGTGGCCCAGACCACATAGGCTGAAAATGGATGGACATTCCAAACGAGGTCACTGAAAGAGAGGCGGCTCAGGTAAGTTTTTGTTTGTTTGTTTGTTTTAAGACAGGGTCTCACTCTGTCACCCAGGCTAGAGTGCAGTGCCATGATTGCAGCTCACTGCAGCCTCAAACTCTTTTGCTCAAGTGATCCTCCTGCCTCAGCCTCCTGAATAGCTGGGACTACAGGTTTGTGCCACCACACCCAACCAATTTTTTAATTTTTTGTATACATGGGGTCTCGCTATGTTACCCAGGCTGGTCTCAAACTCCTGGCCTCAAGTGATCCTCCCTTGACCTCCCAAACCACTGGGATTCCAGGCGTGAGCCACCATACCCAGCCAATAAGGTTTAATTCTTTCTCCTAATAGTTTAAAGAGCTTAAAGTGTCCTTGGAGGTCAATGGGTACAACCTGCTCATTTCCTCATTGGATAACTGAAGTCAGAAGAACTCTGGAGACTTCAATTCTGTCCCCACCTTCTCCTGATATTTGAAGGTGTCCCTCACTCCTCCTGGGCTCAGTGGCACCCAACGGCAAGTAGTACCAGATGCTCCATGGAAGGGTCTGAGATGCTGCACATTTAGGAATATGGCTAATGGGTTGATGCGCATTTCTGGCTGTGAGGAAACTGTATTCCAAGTACAGTGTGAGCTCAAGCTGGGATGTGAGTTTCCAGCAAATGATGGGGCAGCCCTAGAACCCTGTTTCCTGGAGGAACAGGGGGCAGGAGCGGGCAGCAGAGGCTGATGCATTAACAAGTGCAGATTGCACTGCAGGGAGCAGGACCCTGAGACCATAACCGGCCTCGACCTCTGCGCTCAGCCCAGGCGCCTGCCTAGCCTGGCCATATCCGGGTCCTAGAAAGACTGAGTAAAACCTGAAAGAGCTATTCTTGCAAAACCTTCCAGGCACATAGGGCTTAATGGCATAGCCTGAGCCCTTCAGCAAACCATAGAGATGAGCCTTCTCCCCACCTGCCACCCAGAGCACTAGGAGACAGACGCCAGGGGCTGGGCCAAGGGAAGGGACGGCTTTGTCCAGCAAAGACTAGCGCTGGTGTGCCAAGCATCAGCAGTGTTGGTGCCCATCAGATGCCAGCTGGCAGCTGCCTGGGCCTGAGCACAGGTGGGACACCCACGATATATGGGGGGATTGAGAGAAACTTGCAGGGAGCCAAGACCCCAACTGAGGATGGGTGCAAGAACCCATAGCAGGCATTACCAGATTATTATTGGTGTCCATAGGCTGGAGAGGCCTGCGGCCGCACCAGCTGTACAAGCAAACACCGGAAGCATATGAAGCACGTAGAGCAGCCTCCGAGCCCAGCTCAAACCCCTACCCAGCAATGCCAGTCTCAGGAAAACGCAGGGCAGTTGAGACACGCTCAAAGAATAAAGAATAAAACGCTTGTGGTTTACAGTAGAGACAAGTTCACACATAAAAGATTACTTTAGTCCTGAATTTAAAATTTACGCTTGTTCTAAAAAGTACACATTTGCAAGTATTTTCACTTTAGAATATTATAAAAACAATTTCCTGAGGACTTAAAGATTTCCATTTTGAATTACAGAAGGCAAAGTGGAAGAAGTTGCTATCTGAAAATTGAAATAAATGTCAGCTGAGTGGTGTGAACAGCGGAGACATGATTTTATGGGCAAAACAGATTTCTTAAGGCAATATCAAAAGGCCTGAGTTGAGTAGTTACTTTGAATATTCTAATTTCAAAGAAATTTGCCTCTTCTTTACTGAAACGCTTTGCATTGTCACAGCACACTGGCACAAAAACACTTCACTACACGCACGTTATTAAGCAAATTTTTTTTTGTTTGATGCCTGTACATCTGCCAAACCGATTTCCAGAAACTGATGGAGCTACTGTCCACTGTCGCCTGGGATCGGCAGGACACCAAAACTCCAGGTCAGAGAGGGGGCTGGGGTGCGTCTCAGGGAGATCTCCTTCCCAGGGACAGGGAGAGAGTCAGCACGCACATCCACAAACAGCCAGGGGGTGCCTCTCTGGGGTCCTGAGAACTCTCTCAAAAGCAGAAATAGTGTGATGGTTGGCCGGGCTGTCTCTGCTGCCTAATACACCCCTTGGGGTCCCTGCAGCAGAAACAAGGGGTTCCCTTCCAGAAACGTCCTGGCCAAACCATTTCATTCGTGGTTGCAAGAAGCTCCAGGAAACCACTCTCCCAAATGCCAAATCGCCTGCAGAGGAGGAGAGCATGAACAAAAGGATGTCTCCAGTGTGGAGGAGCTGTGAGGGGTGGGAGTCAGCTCCTCTGTCTCACCAGGAATCCTCAGACCCGGCTGGTCACGGTGCAAACTGGTTTATCAGTTGGAGAACAGTTTGGTCCTATCTGGTAAAATAAAAATGTACATATCCTCCTCCCTCAATTCTCTTCCAGACTCTGTCCCCTAGAGATGCCTCCACCCCCAGCACACACAGACACGCAATGTTCATGATTTAGTTTAAAAAACTGGAAACATCTGAGTGCCCATCAATAGGAGAGTGGATATAGAAAATGTGATGCCTTCGAAGCATGGAATATTACACAGCCAGGAAGACGGATGAATTAAAGCTGCTGGCCTCTGCATGAATGCATCTCAAAAACATATGGCTGCGTGAAACAGGCCCATGTCTGGATCAAATAATGCTATTCCTGTCAAATTCAAGAACGTACAAGACTATACCATATGCTGTTTATGAGGACATTCATGTGTAGTGAAAGTTGCAATCCTGCCTGGGGCGGGTACAGCAGGGACCCCTCGTAGGGGCCTGCCGAGCCCCCCAAGCATGGAAATAAAGGAAAATCTTGAATTCCTTCAAGGGAAATTCCCTGCACTTAGCTAGCCTCGAGAAGTAAACGGCAACTTCCTTGATAAGCAAGACCGTAACAGTGTCTTAAAGCGATGCCTGCCCAAATAAGTTAGCGCCACCAGAGGTTTGGTTCCCTGTAGAAATGAAATACAACATCCTGACCTACGTCCCGAGTTGTTTTTCAGAAGCCCAGATCTCCACTGAATGGCAAATGCCATCGGCTGCCATGTAGACTTAGACCAGGGGGACTGAGGCCTGAATTCTGACTGCTGTTTTTTGTTCTAAATTTCTTCCTGAGGGCACAGCCACAGGCCAGACCTTAACATTTCTTTCTGCTGACCCCAAATGTTTTTTGTTTGTTTGTTTGTTTGTTTTGAGCCACAGTTTCGCTCTTGTTGCTCAGGCTGGAGTGCAATGGTGCAGTCTCGGCTCACCGCAACCTCCCCATCCTGGGTTCAAGTGAGTAGCTGGGATTACAAGCATGCACCACCATGCCCGGCTAATTTTGTATTTTTAGTAGAGATGGGGTTTCTCCATGTTGGTTGGGCTGATCTCGAACTCCCGACCTCAGGTGATCTGCCTGCCTCAGCCTCCCAAAGTGCTGGGATTACAGTCGTGAGCCACTGAGCCCAGCCCTGACCCCAAGTTTTTAGACAAAGCTTTGCTTCCTTAACCAATCACAAATCAAAAATCTTTGAATCTGCCTATGACCTACAATCCTCTGCTTCAAGATATTCCTCCTCTTTAGGCCAGACCAAGGTAGAACCTCCATGTACTGATACGATTTTCCTTGTAACTTCTGCTTTCTTGAAATTTATCGCTGTCTTTACAACCCTTGTGTGTAGGCCACCACGGAGGTCTGGAGCTCCCGAGTGGCACCCAGTAAACAAACACCCTCCTTTCTCCCACCTCAAAACCTCAATGTAGATATTTGGCTTACTGTGCTGGGCTAGCGGACTCCAGGTCCGTTCGGTAACAATGATGCTAATAGGGTAGAGCAATTCCCTTGGGAAGGAAAGGGATGGGGGCCAGAGGACACATGGGGGCTTCAGGAGAAGTCAGGGGAAGTTGGAACCTCTGGTTTCTTAGGTCAGGTGACAGCACATGGTTAGTCCTTGTATTTATTATGCTTGCTGCCTCCTCTTCCTCCTCCTTCTCCTTCTCCTCCTTGTCCTCCTCCTCCTCCTCCTCCTCTTCTTCTTCTCCTTCTTCTTCTTCTTCTTCTTCTTCTTCTTCTTCTTCTTCTTCTTCTTCTTCTTCTTCTTCTTCTTCCTCCTCCTCCTCCTCCTCCTCCTCCTCCTCCTCCTCCTCCTCCTCCTCTTTCTTCTTCTTCTTCTTCTCCTCCTTCTTCCTCTTCCTCTTCTTCCTCTTGAGATGGAGTCTCATTCTCACCCAGGCTGGCATGCAGTGGTACGATTTCGGCTCACTGCAACCTCTGCCTCCCAGGTTCAAGCAATTCTCCGGCCTCAGCCTCCCAAGTAGCTGGGATTACAGGCATGCACCACCACACCCGGCTAATTTTTGTGGTTTTTTTTGTTTTTTTTGTTTTGAGATGGAGTCTCGCTCTGTCACCTAGTCTGGAGTGCAGTGGTGCAATCTTGGCTCACTGCAAGCTCGGCCTCCTGGGTTCACGCCATTCTCCTGCCTCAGCCTCTTGAGTAGCTGGGACTACAGGCGCCCGCCACCACACCCAGCTAATTTTTTGTATTTTTAGTAGAGATGGGGTTTCACTGTGTTAGCCAGGCTGGTCTCAATCTCCTGACCTCATGATTCACCCGCCTCGGCCTCCCAAAGTGCTGGGATTACAGGCGTGAGCCACCGTGCCCGGCCCATGCTTGCTTCTTCTTTTGCATACAATTTTTTTTTTTTTTTGCTTGAAATATTCCACTAAGAAACAACAGCCCAAAAGTGGAAATGACCCAGAAGTCCGTCGTTGGATGAATGGATAAACATGATGTGTTAAAACGTTGCCTCAGTTTGTTTTAATCAGGAAAGGGGAGACACCCAGACAAGGAAATGATCACCGTGAAGGAGGAAGCTTGTCCTCACCCTAGAAACAGGATCACGGCCGGCCACCCAGGGCCACATGAGGAAGCACCAGGGCTGTCAGGTGAGAGAGTGGCCCGTGGCCTTTACTGGGGTTTTCATGGGATAGAATGGGTATGATGGGGTAGATGTGCTGTTTCAATTGGATGGTTTGAATAATTTTGGTGGACTCTAGAGTATAGGGCCTGTCCCTACTTGTCCAGGACCTGGCCCTGGGGTGACTTGGCCAGGTGGATTATTGGCTCAGTGTGTGAATTTGTGATAAAGAAGGCGGCTGGGAATATGGGCTCCGGGTTGGATGGTCTGCGTGTCAAAGGTGTGTTGCAGAGGAGTCATTTGCTAGCTCTAGAACTCAGCTAGCCCTGTGGGGGGCAGACTCTCCAGGATCAAGGATCCCAATGCCAGAGCACGGAGAACACAGAAAATAAGAAAGCATTGTCAATATAGGGGCATCTACAGATGATAGAATATTATTCAACCTTAAAAAGGAAGGAAATGCAGGCTGCAACACAGATGAATCTTGAAGACATTATGCAAAGTGACATAAGCCAGTCACAAAAGGACAAATCTGTATAATTCCACACATAGGAAGTGCCCGGAGTACCCAAATTCATAGAGACAGAAAGAATAATGTTTCCCAGGGGCTGGGGAAGGAGGAGCAGAGTATTTAATAGACAGAGCTTCAGTTTGGAAAGATGAAGCGTTCAGGAGCTGGGTGGTGGCGACGGCTGCACAGCAATGTCAATGGACTAAATGCTGCTGAACCATATGTTTAAAAACGGTATACATTTGATGCTATGTATATTTTACCACCATAAAAACAATACTAAATGTTAAAAGATTTCGTTCCCATGCAAAAATGTATGTGATTCCTTTTAGCTATTCCCAGCAGACTCTTTTACATGTAAATGGGATATTTTCGGGAAGTCCTAAATTTTTCAGAATATGTTAGACAAAACACACTGATAAAAACAAAGCCATAAAATAACACAGGTTTGCAGGAGCTGTTTATAAGGTCGAGGTGACCTGTGTGAGTCAGGATCTGGAAGCAGAGGCTGAGGTTTTCAGGCCTTTTTCCTGACAATAGGGACTTCTGTGACCCCAAGGGATGAAGGGGTGTCCCTTCTGCAGTTTTGTACTGAACACACACAGATGCACACGGCAGCAGTGCGCGACTCCACACACTGACTACTGCATGCCAGGGCTGGGCTCTGCTCCAGGGAGTCTCGATGTGGACTCAGGTGTGGTTGCAGCCCTCAGGCAAGAAAGCACACACCCTAGTTTTGCCAAGGGATGTTCAAAAAACACAGACCGCATTACAAGGTCCAAGGGGAGACACAGAGCAGGAGAAACGTGCTCTTCTAGGAGAGAGGGCTGGAGAGAGCCTCGAGAAGAAGGCATTTTTGAAAGGCCCCCTCGTCTACAGCCGTACCACCCTGAACGCGCCTCATTTCATCTGTCTGGTCTCAGAAAGGACCACTGAGAGGTGGAGGCTGGCTCCAGCAATGGGGACAGGAGGCGACTGCGAACTGGGTCACATGGTATCTGCAGAGTCATGGGACAGGATCGCACACAGCTGACTCGGGGAGGGTGAGCAGTTAGGTCTCCTGGCATTTATAGCTCAGCAAGAGATGAAGCTGGACAAATAAATTGGTGGGAATGAAAGGGGCCCCGTGAACAAGCTCCTGGGGCTAGAAAGACCTCGTCAGAGCAGAGCCATTAGCAGCGCGACACTCCAATACTCTGTCAAGCACGGGAGGAGGAAGCTGAGGGCCCCATGGTGGATAAAACCCACAAAATCACACAAATAGATCCAACCCTCAGCTGCGGCCATTGCTACAGAGAGGAAGTTCGGGTTCTCAGGAGAACAAGGTTAACAGGGCGCTTTGGTGCAGCCAGGGAGGTCAGAGACACTCCCTAAGGAAGCGATGCTTGAGCCAAGAGCCTCAGCATGAGTAGAAGTTAACAAGTGAGGAGGAGGCCAGCGAGTTCCCAGCAGAAGGGATGGCATATGCCAAGGCCCTGTGGATAGTGGCATGGCTTCAGATACCAGCCACACCCAGTGACTCCCAGAAGCGTACCTTCAGTCCAGCCCCCCTGTACACATTCCCAGAGCCCAGATTCATACCAATGGTCTACCTGACATCGCCGCTGGAACGTCTAACAGGCACTTCACACTCAAGGAGTCCAGTCCTTGATCCCCCGAACCCCTGCTGCCCCTTATCTTTCCATCTCAATCATGGTGGCACCATCCACCCAGTGGCAGATAACCTGGTATGATCCTTAAAGTCTCCCTTTTCTTCTCCCTGCCACTTTAACAGATACCCCTAAAAGCCAGAAGTGTCTGGGAGCCTGTGGCTGACTGCTGCAGCCCTGTGAGAGCCCAGCTCCCTTGCTTCAAGGTGGGATGAGCTCTGGGACATCACTAAGGCTGCAGAGTATCCTGCGGGATCTGGCTGGGGCTCAGCTCTCACCTGAGACTGCACCTTTGTGTGGTTTCCTCCCGATCCTGCTTCCCTCTGTAAGGGAGGTTACTCTACCACTTGCATGAGCTGGGTGAGACAGAAAGCTCACACTGCGAATTAAGCAAAGCAACTTTTTTATTCGCGGACCGGCATCAGGAGACAGCAGGAGCCTAGGGTCCCTGCCCCCCAACAAGGCTCAGGCAAGCTGGCCAGAGAGGGTGGAGTCCATCTGCACATGCCCTAGGCAGCACCACAGCTGAGGGATGCCAAAGGATACTCCACTCTAGGTTTTATACCTAGGGGAATTTGACTCACTGAGCTCAGATGTTGCAGGACGTCTTGTTCTAGGAGGGACAGGGAGAGACCCTGGACTGTTCCGGCCAGTTCCTCCTTATATCAAGATATTGCACTCCCAGCACAATCAACAGTTATTCTGAAAATGACAAGCAAGAAAGTGGGGAAGAGCTGGGTGGCCAAGGCCATCTGGGATTTGTCCTGCATGGCCACTGTCCTTCCCATTTGTCCTGCAAACACTTCTTTAATAAGTCATTTGCATGTGAGTCCCATCTCCTGGTTTGCCTCTGTGACAACACAATCTAAAAACCCCTCATCTGATCTATTACTAAATCGTATGCTCCATCTCCAAGATATTTCTTGAATCTGTTCACTTTTTCCCTGTCTCCATGGCCAGCATCCTGATGCAAAGAACTATCAGTGAACAACTGTCATGGCCTCCTCAAGGGTCTGGCTGACTTCCCTCTTCCTCCTCCACATTCCCCATCGAATCATGCCACTCCCTGAAAGAAGCCATTGATCTCACTGCAGGTTGGCCATGATGGCCAGTTTAGGTTCCTCTGATACCCCCTCTGCCATGGCAGCATCTGGCCTGTCATGGTCATTGCAGCATCCCCTGGCTCAGTGCCTGGCAAGAATGAATTCATTCCAAATGACCCTTAAAGAAGTACCCTTTAATTTCCTCTAAAGCTGAGGGGGCCAGAGCCTGCATAGAGGGGCCAGTGCAGAGTGGGCCAGCCACCAGGCCAGCTTCCTTGGAGTGCATGACCCCCTAACCAATATTTGATTGAAAGAGGAGGGTGATGTGATGGTTAAGTTTATGTGTCAACTTGACTGGGCCACAAGATGCCCAGGTAGCTGGCTAAGCATCATTTCCGGTGTTTACATAAAGGTGTTTCCAGAAGAGATGAGCATTTGAATCAGTGGGCTGAGGATAGCAGATGGTCTCCCCAATGTGGGCGAGCATTATACAACCCGTTAAGGGCCTGATGAGAACAACAAGGCAAAGGAAGGTTGAATTCCCTATCTGCCTGACTGCTTGGGCTGGAACATCCATCTTCTGTCCTTGGTGCTCCTGGTTCTCACACCTTCAGACTCAGACTGGAATCTGCACCATTGACCATCGAGCTCTCAGGCCTTCGAACTACACCACCAGCTCTGCTGGGTCTCCAGCTTCTGGGTCTTCGGCTTTCCTGGGTCTCCAGCTCTTCAGGGTCTCCAGCTTTCCTGGGTCTCCAGTTTGCAAACAACAGACTATGGGACCTCTTGGCCTCCATAATAACATGAGCCAGTACCTTCTAATACATCTCTCAGCTAGATGATAGGCAGAAAGAGATACAGATCTAGATCATACATATAGAGATTGTGATAATTAATTTTTGGTGTCAACCTGACAAAATTATGGAATATGAAACAGCTGGTAAAGCATGATTTCTGGGTCTGTCTGGGGATGTTTCTGGAAGAGACTGGCATTTGAATCAGTAAGCTGAGTAAGGAACATCTACCCTTACTCAGTGTGCAGGGAGCACCATCCACTTGGCTGAGGGCCAGGACAGATAAAAAGGCTTGGGAAAGTCCAATTTGCTTGCTCTCTTTCTCCTGGAGCTGGGCCATCCTTCTTCTCCTGCCCTTGGGCATCACAACTCCAGGTTCTCTCACCTTTGGACTCTGAGACTTGCACCAGCAGATCCCTGTTTCTCAGGCCCCTGGCTCCTACTGAAAATTACCCCATTGGCCCCCTGGTTCTCAGAACTTTGTGCCTGGACTGAGCCATGCTACCAGTTTCCCTATTTCTCCTGTTCGCAGATGGCATATTGCAGGGCTTCTCAACTTTTGATTACCTGAGCCAGTTCCCCTAATAATGCTCGTCTCATATCTATCTATCTATCATCTATCTATCTATCTATCTATCTATCTATCTATCTATCTATCATCTATCTAATTTATCTATCAATTAATCAATCATCTATCCATCTATGTATATTATGTACACATCTATCATCTATCTATATCCCATTGGTTCTGTTTCTCTGGAAAATCCTGACTGCTATAGATATAGACGTAGACGCAGACATAGACACTGACACAGACACAGCCACAGACGCAGATGCAGATGCAGACATAGACATAGACACAGACAGACACAGACATAGACGCAGACATAGACACAGGCACAGGCACAGACATAGACATAGACGCAGACACAGACATAGACATAGATGTAGACACAGACATAGACATAGACACAGAGGCAGAAGCAGATGCAGATGCAGACGCAGACATAGACGCAGACATAGACGCAGATGCAGACGCAGATGCAGATATAGACATAGACACAGACACAGACACAGACGCAGACACAGACACAGACGCAGACACAGACACAGATGCAGACACAGACACAGATGCAGACACAGATGCAGACATAGACATAGACACAGACAGACACAGACACAGGCGCAGATTAGGATGCAGACGCAGACACAGACACAGATGCAGACATAGACAGACACAGACAGACACAGACACAGACATAGATGCAGACATAGACATCGACACAGACACAGACGCAGACGCAGACGCAGACACAGACACAGACACAGACACAGACATAGATGCAGACGCAGATGCAGACATAGACATAGACACAGACACAGACGCAGACACTGACACAGACACAGATGTAGACACAGACGCAGATGCAGACACAGACGCAGATGCAGACACAGACACAGACACTGATACAGACACAGACACTGACACAGACACAGACAGGACATAGACATAGACACAGACACAGACGCAGACACTGACACAGACACAGATGTAGACGCAGATGCAGACATAGACACAGACACTGACACAGACACAGACACTGACACAGACACAGACAGAGACATAGACATAGACACAGATACAGATGCAGACATAGACATAGACACAGACACAGACACTGACACAGACACTGACACAGACATAGACACAGACACAGATGCAGACATAGACATAGACACAGACACAGATGCAGACACAGACGCAGACATAGACACAGACACTGACATAGACATAGACACAGATGCAGACATAGACATAGACGCAGACACAGACACAGGCATAGACACAGACACTGACATAGACATAGACACAGACACAGATGCAGACATAGACACAGACACTGACACAGACACAGACATAGACATAGACATAGACACAGACATATATATATATATATATATATATACGTCAAAGCTTGGTAAAGGAAATCTTTTTGCAATAAAAGAAGTTTTGGAGTTGTGGAACAAAACTTTCAATATCCTCTAATATCGCCCTTTACTTTAGCCTTTTCAGGAATTTGGGATCCAGGACACAGGGCATTTTGTGGTGTGGGCTCCTGAGCTGCACAGGCTTCTGTCCTCTCTCCCTTACCCACAAGCAGACCCAGCCAGCCCCAGAAGCCTTTACGGCAAGGGTGTCCAGCCCCTGGGTCACAGACTGGTACCAGTCCATGGCCTGTTAGGAACCAGGCCACACAGCAGGAGATGAGCAACTGGTGAACAAGTGAAGCTTCATCTGTACTTACAGCCGCTTCCCCATTGTTCACATGACCACCAGAGCGCCCCTCAGGTCAGATCAGTGCCGGCATTAGATTTTCACGGGAGCACAAACTCTGTTGTGAACTGCGCATGCAGGGATCTAGGCTGTGTGCTCCTTATGAGAATCTAATGCCTGATGATCTGTTGCCGTCTCATTGCAGGAAAACAAGTTCAGGGCTCCTACTGATTCTACATTATGGTGAGTGGTATAATTACTTCCTTATATATTACAATGTAATAATAATAGAAATAGAGTGCACAATAAATGCACAATAAATGAAATGCACTTGAATCATCCTGAGACCACCCCCACCCCCATCCCCCACCATCTGGAAAATTTGCCTTCCTCAAAACCAGCCCCTGGTGCCAAAAGGTTGGGGAGCATGGCTTTAGGGGCCTCACAAGAGATCAGTCCTGAAGATGCAGTTGGGGTCACATGACCTGAGTCCACCCATCACAGGGCTGGCCCCCGGTGCCATTTTGAGAGAGTGCTCCTTCCTTAACTCCTGCTAGTGGGGCTAGAATTTGGTGGATTGGGTGTTTATTTGACGAGATTGCAGCATTTAGGTCTAATTTAAAACTTAGGATGTTCTTTAAATGTTTCCTTTCTTCTTTGGTTCATTTCCATGATGCTATGCCACCAAAGGGGAGCCTCTAAGAGAGTTTCCTTCCAAAACTGTATTTTGCTGGAATTTCACAATTTCTTTGATAAAGACCCCCACACACACTCTTCCATTGCTCTGCATTCTTTATGAAAGGACATATACCTTGTGCGTCCAGTGAGACCTGAATCGTTGTTAAAGTTGGCGGGAGAACAACAGCCTCACGGGTGAGTATAGCTTGGGCGCCCGCCTCCCGGCCCAAAGCTCTGAAGACAGTGGGAACTTATTGTGGTCGCCCCCACGCCAACAGTCCCTTCTTTGTGGCGTCCTTCTGGTTTATTCTTCCACACACAGCACTTGTTCTTTCCTATGATTGTTGGGACACTTGCAACCATTTATTTCCTTGTTTATTGTCTCTCTCCCCCACACACCCAGTCTGTACACTCTAGGAGGGCAGGACCCTGTTCTCCGCTCCCCACACTGTGCTCCATGCCAGGCCCTTGCTATGAGTGTGTTTTATGGACAAATAATCAAAGTTCATCTTCTCTCACTGGGGAAAAGTGAGGAAGTGACTTTTCCGCCTTTTATGGGGCCCTTCTCAGCCTTTCTCCACTTCACATTCTTCTTCAGTGAGCTGGGGAGATGCCTGACCATAGACAGGGCCAAGATTCCCCTGTTCCAAGAGCTACTAAAGCCATCCCCAGGGTCCTGTTTGAAGAAAAAGCCAATGAGGACTGTTCTTTCCGAGGCTGTGGACCACAGAGGTGGCAAGGCCAGCAGGCAGTCAGAGGAACAAGTGTCCACCCACAGCGCCAGCCCCAGCCCACACCCTAAACCAGGAGCTCTCAACATGGGTGGAACCCGGAATAGGTTTGGAGACTTCTGGAGACATTTTGTATCACAGTGACTTGGTGAGAACACTGTTGGCATCTGCAAAAACTGGGGTGGGGACTTAAAATGTTCTACAGTGGGTAAGATGGTCCCACACCACCAAGAATCATCCATACCCAGCACAACTTCTGAATGTCCATTGGACTGCATTTAAAATCATTTTAAATCATTTTAAAGTTATTCCAAAATGCTGAAGAAGCATTTGGAATGCTTCTTTATGCAAAAATTATAATTTCAAAATTTAATTTTATTATAAGACCTTGTTTATAATCATTCAGCTCCTAAAACCTAATATTATTTTACTATATATAAAATATATAATGTTATATTTTATATTATGTATGTTTTTAACTGAAGCCTGAAGTTTTCAACTATCATGTGAAATGAGATTGTACTTTGTCTTGTTCCAATTTTTATCAAGACTTACTCACCCATTTGGAAGACCATGTCCCTAGTGGGGTTGTGCTTGAACATTTATCTATTATAATACAGATTACTTTATTTAAGTTATCTTTATTTCTTCTTTATTACAGTCAGGGAATTATATTGAGGTCTAAAAATGTATCTCTGAATTCCATTTCAGGACAGTAAAGAAGGAGCTATATAATCTTTGTGGTAGAATGGGATCGTGGGGTTGAAGGGTTGAGGACAGTTGCAGGAGGCTGGGTGTAGGGACTGCACAGATCCCAGTGAAATTTTCCACCTGGTCCTGATGGCTCATCCTCGTGCCTTCCCTCTGGTTCTACTCACCTTTCCAGGCTGAATCATTACGCCAGCTCCCCTCCCATTGGTGCACACCTTTGTCACCAGTATGGTGGCCAAGTTAACTGCCTTTCTTCTTGTCCTACCTCCTTGCTTCTAAAGTTTAGTGTCTTATACACAGGCCCTGGAGTACACGGAGTGAAAAATATGCAATTTCACTTTCAAAATGAGGATTCCAAGGTAGCTCTTGGGCAGTGACCAGGGTATGGCTCCCTGACACCATGACTCAGTTTCCTCCATCCATGGGGACTGGGCAAGGGTCACAGTGGGGCAGGGGCTGATGTGATGCCTCTTGGAATTTCATCATCATGGCAGGGACAGTGGCTTCTCTGTGAAGCAGCCAAAGCTGCAATGACTTCTTCCTTCTCTTTATTTATCCTACTTGGTGTCTGCGGGCCTCTTGAATCTATGAGTATTAACTCATCTATGAGTATTAACATTAGTCCTTCCTCAAATCCAGAGAAATCTCAGCCGTAATCTTTCCAAATGCCTCTGCACCATTTCCTCCAGCCACTCCTCTGAGGCTCTAATGAAACAGATTAGATCTTTTCATCCCTCTTCTGAAAGACAAGAGACAGAGAGGTTTTGTTTCTTCATGCTTTATTTTGCCAGGTTTATTCTGACCTATATTCCAGTTCACTAATTCTCTCTATAGCTATGTATAATAAACTAATAATTGAATTCCTATTTTAGGAATTAGGAATTCAGTGGAATTCCTAATTTTGGTTATTTTTTAGTTCTAGAATTTCTATTTGGTTCTTTGTCAAAGCTGCTATGTCAGATTTTGCTGCTGCTGCTTTTTTATTTTGGCCAAAAAAATTCAAACATAGCATGTATTTCTTTGAACATAGTAAACATAACTATTCCATAGTCTACAGGTTTTTTTGGTTTTTTTTTTTTTTTTTTAAGCAGAAATGGAGTTTATTGCGTGATTGCTGCTAAGTCCAAGAAAAACAGTGAAAAGGGTGTTTTTTAGAGAGCAAGAAAACCCATCGGTGGACAGTGACTTCAACCTCTGACCTTCTAATTACTCTTGGGGATGTTATCAGACCGCCCAGGAGATCAAGCCGCTGCACATGCTCTACCCACCTCACCAGATGAGAAAAGCCCCATCCGCCTCACGAGAATGAGAGAAGCCCCGCCCACCTCACGAGAATGAGAGAAGCCCCGCCCACCTCACGAGAATGAGAGAAGCCCCGCCCGCCTCACGAGAATGAGAGAAGCCCCGCCCGCCTCACGAGAATGAGAGAAGCTCCACCCGCCTCACGAGGATGAGAGAAGCCCCGCCCACCTCACGAGAATGAGAAGCCCCGCCCGCCTCACGAGAATGAGAGAAGCTCCGCCCGCCTCACGAGGATGAGAAGCCCTGCCCGCCTCACGAGAATGAGAGAAGCCCCGCCCACCTCACGAGAATGAGAGAAGCCCCGCCCGCCTCACGAGAATGAGAGAAGCCCCGCCCGCCTCACGAGAATGAGAGAAGCCCCGCCCGCCTCACGAGAATGAGAGAAGCCCCGCCCGCCTCACGAGGATGAGAGAAGCTCCGCCCGCCTCACGAGGATGAGAAGCTCCGACCGCCTCACGAGAATGAGAGAAGCCCCGCCCACCTCAGGAGAATCAGTCTACAGTTTTTATAGTGTATTGAATATTGTGTCCCTCTGTTACTGTTTGTGCTGGTTCTTGCTCTAAGTGTCATGTCTCTTCATGCATCTGATTATTTTGGAATGTGTACTTGATACCTCATTTTATTTTATTTTATTTTAAGACAGAGTCTTGCTCTGTCTCCCAGGCTAGAGTTCAGTGACTCTATGTCTGCTCACTGCAACCCCCACCTTCCAGGTTCAAGTGATTCTCCTGCCTCAGCCTCCTGAGTAGCTGGGATTACAGGTGGCCACCACCCTATCTGGCTAATTTTTGTATTTTTAGTAGAGACAGGGTTTCACTATGTTGGCCGGGCTGGTCTCGAACTCCTGGCCTCAAGTGATCCACCCACTTCGGCTTCCCAAAGTGCTGAGATTACAGGTGTGAACCATCACACCCGGCCTGATAACAATTTTAAAAATTAACTGTAGAGGCCAGGTGCAGTGGTTCACGCCTGTAATCCCAGCACTTTGGGAGGCTGAGGCAGGCAGAGCACAAGGTCAGGAGAACAAGACCATCCTGGCCAACATGGTGAAACCCTGTCTCCACTAAAATACAAAAAATTAGGCCAGGTGTGGTGGCTCACGCCTATAATCCCAGCACTTTGGGAGGCCGAGG
The DNA here is from genome assembly GCF_049350105.2 of Macaca mulatta. Taxonomy (NCBI): domain Eukaryota; kingdom Metazoa; phylum Chordata; class Mammalia; order Primates; family Cercopithecidae; genus Macaca; species Macaca mulatta. Next base: position 9,895,674 of record NC_133419.1, read on the forward strand.
TGGGCAGATCACAAGGTCAGGAGATCGAGACCATTCTGGCTTACACAGTGAAACCCCCTCTCTACTAAAAATTCAAAAAAATTAGCCAGACATGGTGGCAGGCGCCTATAGTCCCAGCTACTCCGGGGGCTGAGGCAGGAGAATGGTGTGAAGCCAGAAGGCGGAGCTTGCAGTGAGCCAAGATTGCACCACTGAACTCCAGCCTGGATGACAGAGTGAGACTCGGTCTAAAAAAAAAAAAAAAAAAAAAAAAAAAAATTAGCCGCGCATGGTGGTGCGTACCTGTAGTCCCAGCTACTCAGGAGGCTGAGGCAGGGGTATCATTTGAACCCAGGAGGCGGAGATTGCAGAGAGCCAAGATCACACCACTGCACTCCAGCCTGGAGACAGAGGGGGACTCCGTCAAAAAAAAAAAAAAAAAAAAAAAATTTAATTAATTAATTGTAGAAAACACTTGAGGCCTGAGAGGATGTCATTCTCCTTTAAAGATAATATTTCTGGCCGGGCACGGTGGCTCAAGCCTGTAATCCCAGCACTTTGGGAGGCCGAGACGGGCGGATCACGAGGTCAGGAGATCGAGACCATCCTGGCTAACACGGTGAAACCCCGTCTCTACTAAAAAATACAAAAAACTAGCCGGGCGAGGTGGCGGGCGCCTGTAGTCCCAGCTACTCGGGAGGCTGAGGCAGGAGAATGGCGTAAACCCAGGAGGCGGAGCTTGCAGTGAGCTGAGATCCGGCCACTGCGCTCCAGCCTGGGTGACACAGCGAGACTCCGTCTCAAAAAAAATTAAAAAAATAAAAAAATAAAAAGATAATATTTCTTTTCCTTTCCTTTTTTTCAGGTACTGAGGATAATAATGATCTAGAATCATCTCTTTTTTTTTTTTTTTTTTTTTTTTTTGAGACAGTGTCTCACTCTATTGCCCAGGCTGGAGTGCAGGGTCATGATCAGGGCTCACTGCAGTCTCCACCTCCTCGGCTCAAGCAATCCTACTTCAGTCTCCTGAGTTTCTGGGACCACAGGTGCACACCACTATGCCTGGCTAATTTTTTAAAAATGTTTTTTGTAGAGACCAGGTCTCACCATGTTGTCCAGGTTGGTCTCAAACTGCTGGGCTCAAGTGATCCTCACACCTGGGCCTCCCAAAGTGCTGGGATCAGAGGCATGATTCCACCGTGCCCGGTCTAGAATCACCTTAATATAAATTGAGGACTTCAGATTTTCTGGGCTGTCTAGATGATGAAAAGCTAAGATTATTCTATTTCCTTGGGTGTAGCCCTTTGGGTCCTAGCCTAAAGTGGGATAGGGTTTACAGGTTCCCATCAGTGATCTTATGAAATACATATTTGGTATTTTCCTGGCACACAACTCTTAAAATCCTTGGAATCTTCATAGTGATGAGTATCTTTTGTATGCTGATGAATTCACTGATGGCTGGCAGCCCGTATGTAGCTTCAGGGTGGTGGCTGGTCACAATAAAGCCCAAAGCAGGATTAGATAATCGGGACTTTCATCTTGTCCTCCACCAATCTCCGAGGAATAGAGAGAGGCTGAAGGTTAGATGGCCAATGACCAATTATTTAATCAATCATGCCTATGTAATGAAGCTTCCATAAAAACCCCAAAGGGAACTACTACTCAGCCATAAAAAGGAATGAATTAATGGCATTCACAGCGACTTGGATGAGTTTGGAGAAAATTATTCTAAATGAAGTAACTCAGGAATGGAAAACCAAACATCGTATGTTCTCGCTGATATGTGGGAGCTAAGCTATGAGGACATAAAGGCATAAGAATGATATAATGGACTTTGGGGATATGGGGAGAAGGGTGGGCAGGGGCGGGATAAAAGACTGCAAATAGGGTGCAGTGTATACTGCTCGGGTGATGGGTGCACTAAAATCTCACAAATCACCCCTAAAGAACTTACTCATGTAACCAAACACCACCTGTTCCCCAATAACCTATGGACAAATATAAAATAAATTAAATAATTAAAAAACCCAAAAGGACTTGGTTCTGGGAGCTTCTGGATAACTGAACACATGGAGGTTCCTGGAGGGTGGTGCACCTGGAGAGGGAAACACGCCCCTTCCCCATACCTCACCCTATGCATTTCTTCATCTATATACTTCGTAATATCTTTTATAATAAACTGGTAAAAGTAAATGTTTCCTTAAGTTCTGTGACTCACTCCAGCAGATCAATCACACCCAAAAAGGGGGTCATAGGAACCCCCATTTATAGCTGGTGGGTCAGAAGCACAGATGAAACAACCTGGGGCTTTCAATGAGCACTGGAAGTGGGGACAGCCTTGTGGGACTGAGCGCTCAGCCTGTGGGATCCGACGCTATCTCCAGGTAGACAGCATCAGAATTGAATTGGAGGATGCTTAGCTGGTGTCCTCTGCAAAGTCGATTGATTGCTTGGTGTGTGGGGGAAAAGAGCAAGCAGATCAATCAAGAAGTATTGCTTGTTGATTATTGAGTGAGAGAATAGGAAAAGCACTTTTGTTGGTTTCTGGTTGTTCTTTTTCCTATGTCCTCAGACCACCCTTTCCAGGCACTCTGACTTTTGTCCCCTTAGCCTGAAGGGGCTATGACAAACAGGGCCCATCTTTTCAGGTATCTCATTGGGATGGGAAACTATCCTCAGAGCAAAGTGGCTCTGAGTACTGGAAAGCATGTGGCAACATGGAGGTAGACTGGTTACCTAGAAAAGATTGATCAAATAAGCAAAATGTTGAGGAAAGTGGAAGCCAGATTTCTCACTGCCAGAGAAGTTACAGACACAGAAAAGGAGGAAACTGGAATGAACTCTGTGTGTTAGATTATAATTGGAGGGATGAACTAATGGTTTTCAATACTTATGGACCGATACAGAAATGAATATAGATATAAATGTGTGTATACATACATGTGTTGCTAGCTTTATCCACCGAGAAGTCCTGGGTGCAATAACACCCTGACAGCAATGAGCATGCCCAGCACTCAAATCTTGGTTTCTAAGTACCATTCTCCCCTAAAAGCAATCAGGATTTACTGGGAAAATGGCTGATTCCAGGGTTGAGGTAGGAAAAGCATAAGATGAACCTATAACATCTTTTGTGCCAGAAAGTGAGCATATGCTCAAAAATTGATGGAGATGAATTAAAAGGACAGAAGAGCCAGCTCTAAAGGGGTCCCGCTGGTTCTGACATAATTTGAACCCCAAAGTAGATAATAATAACATATTATAACCCATTGGATAAAACAGAAAGCCGTATAGATACCAATGAATGAATACATAAATGAGAAGAAAAAACTTTTCTTACAACAAAATGCCAACTAATAAACGTGGAAGAAATTATAGAATTAGGAAAGTTACCATTTGACAATCATCATAGCTGTTAGTAATTTAACCAAGAAGTATTAGTAGATGTTAATGCTGAGGAGTGAAAGTTTGAACAGGCAGGAATGTTTACATGGTTTCGAGGTACTTCTCTACAAAACACTTTTTAAATACAAAGGGAAAAATAATAACTTTACAGTGGAGACACCTGGCAGATACCATTTTAGCCAAGTGACCAAAGTCACAGTCAAAGCATGATGTCCCATCACCAGTCATAGGATAAATCTATGTTGTGTTCTCTCTGATAGGATACAATGGAAAGAACACAGCCCAACTCCCTGATAGTCCCGCCAAAAATGCGTAACCTGAATCTAATCAAAAGGAAGCATCAGACAAATCCTACTTGAGGAACATTCTACAAAATAACTGATCTGTGCTTTTCAAAAGCGTCACGGTCATACAAGTCAAGAAAAGACAGAGAAACTGTCGGATTGAAGGAGACTGAAGAGACATGTCAACTAAACACAACTTGTGACCCAAGATGAGACCCTGTTGGTACAAAGGATGTTCCTGAGAAATTGCCAAAACATGAATGCAGGATTCTGCTGATTCGATGGTAGTAGTGTGTGAGCGTTGATCTCCTGATGTTGATGTTGCCTTTCTATGCAGGAGACTGTCCTTGTTGTAGGTGGTACACCCTAAAGGATTTGAGATAATGGGCATCAGGCTGGTAATTAATTCTCAAGTGGTTCAGAAGGGAAAAAATGCTATTTGTACTCTTCTTACAATTTTCTTTTTTTAAAATTTTTTTATTTTATACAGATGAGGTCTCACTATGTTGCCCAGGCTGGTCTTGAGCTCCCAAGATCAAGTGATCCTCCCACCTCAGCCTCCCAAAATGCTAGGATTACAGAGGTGAGCTACCTCACCTAGCCCAAATTTCTATACATATAAAATCATTTCAAAATTAAAATTATATTTAGCTCTAAAAATATGAAATAATAGCAAAGAAACTGGTTAGAACATAGACATCTAAATATTGACTATGAGGCAATAATAATAATGTCTAATTTTAGGGATTAAAAATTATAAAAGTGAAGACAACAGTAGTATGTATAAGTTAGATGGGTTATTTAAGCACTAAAGCATTGTAAGGTCCTTAATTAAGAGAATGAAGATATTGATTAAATTTAGATTTTGTTAATTTAAGTATACATATGAAAAAAAAATCTATGGTTGCCACAGAAAGAATAAACAAACAATAGGAAAAACAAAAGTTAGTTCAAACGAAGGCAAGAAAGGGGAAGGAAGGAAAAAGCAGAACCAAAATAAGATGGTCACAAGAAGTCCAGGCAGCCGGGCGCGGTGGCTCAAGCCTGTAATCCCAGCACTTTGGGAGGCCGAGACGGGCGGATCACGAGGTCAGGAGATCGAGACCATCCTGGCTAACCCGGTGAAACCCCGTCTCTACTAAAAAATACAAAAAAAAACTAGCAGGGCGAGGCAGCGGGCGCCTGTAGTCCCAGCTACTTGGGAGGCTGAGGCAGGAGAATGGTGTGAACCCGGGAGGCGGAGCTTGCAGTGAGCTGAGATCCGGCCACTGCACTCCAGCCTGGGCGACGGAGCGAGACTCCGTCTCAAAAAAAAAAAAAAACCAAAAACAAAAAAACAAGAAGTCCAGGCAGATGGAAACACAAAGCAAACACGAGTAGTAATATTAATATGAGAAAAAGTGGAATTGAAGGTTAAAGCACTAACTAGAAAAAAAATGGACATTACATAATGATAAAAGCCACCATTTATGAAGAAAGTAGACCTGTGTCCACACAACAGTGCCACAGATAGACATAAACAAAAGCTATTCTAAATTGTAGGAGACTCCAGCCTGACCAACATGGTGAAATCCCATTCTACTAAAAATACAAAAATTAGTCAGGTGTGGTGACACATAAATCCCAGCATCTCAGGAGGCTGAGGCAGGAGAATCATTTGACCCAGGAGGCAGAGGTTGCAGTGAGCTGAGATTGAGCCACTGCACTGCAGCCTGGGTGACAGAGCGAGACGCCAAAAAAAAAAGAAAAAGAAATGGTAGGAGACTTTGATTAAAATATAGACCCACGACCAGGCACAGTGGCTCATGCCTGTAATCCCAGCATTTTGGGAGGCTAAGGCAAGCAGATCTCCTGAGGTCGGGAGTTCAAGACCAGACTAATCAACATGGTGGAACACTGTCTCTACTAAAAATACAAAAATTAGCCAGATGTGGTGGCGGGCACCTGTAGTCCCAGCTACTTGGGAGGCTGAGGCATGAGAGTAGCTTGAACCCAGGAGGCCAAGTTGCAGTAAGCCAAGATCACGCCACTGCACTCCAACCTGGGTAACAGACCGAGACCCTACCTTGGAGGAAAAAAAAGATGCACACACGTATATGTATGTGTATATATTTATGTATGTGTACACGTATACACATATTAATATGTGTAAACACACATATACAAGTATAGTGGGAAATGTCAATATATACAATAAGATACACTAAAATCTTCACACTTAATAAAAATATATCTTTATATCACCTGAATAGAGATTCATTTTTTCAAGTCCATGGAACACATTGCTGTTCTGAGCCATAAATAAATCCTTGAGAATATTTTTAATTTTTTTAATTTTTTAATTTAATTTTTATTTTTTTAGACAGAGTCTCACTCTGTCACCCAGGCTGGAGTGCAGTGGCATGATCTTGGCTCACTGCAACTCCACCTCCCGGGTTCAAGAAATTCTCCTGCCTCAGCTCCCAAGTAGCTGGGATTACAGGCATGCACCACTACACCCATCTAATTTTTGTATTTTTAGTAAAGATAGGGTCTCGCCATGTTGGCCAGGCTGGCCTCCAACTCCTGAACTCGAGTGATCCGCCCCCGACTCGGCCTCCCAAGGTGCTGGGATTACAGGTGTGAGCCACTGTGCCCAGCCGAGAATATTTTTAAAACAGGCTTTACCAGCACATCCTCTAAACATAATCCAAAACAATTAGGAATAATTATTACAGAGATGACCCAAAAATGTTTACAACTTCAAAATTAAGAGACATATTCCTAGCTTACACCTAGCTCAAATAGGAAGTTTTAAAAAATCAATGGCATACTATCCTGAAAATAATAATAATAAAAACAGGACATTTCATCCCGAAATCTATGTGAATCCTCAAAAACCAATACTCGCAGGAAATGTTAGCACTTTAAAATACTTTCGTTATTAAAGTAGGAAGATGAAAAATAAAAGAACTAGTATCTTGTACTCATCCTAAGAAATTAGGAAAGGAAAACGAAATTATTCAAAAGAAATCAAGAAAAGCAACCGAACCAACACAAAAGTCACATGGATGGAAGGGAGGAGTTGGTCTGTGCCACAGATGGGCGCTGTGATCAGACGATGTTTCCTGAAGACACTGCTCAAACTGGAGAGTGTTCTAGAGAGAGGGTGTGGTGGGTGCAGGAAACTACAGCCGCCACACCCCCGTGATGGGGGCCGAGAGGAGCCCCAGTGGGCAGCGTGGGGACTGGATGGCCATTGGGAAAGGGAGGCTCCTGGAGAATCAGATTCCGTGGGACTCAGGTGGGATCCCTCAGAGGATGCCCTCAGAGCCACAGGTGTTGTTCGGCAGTCACTGATTGGCACATAGACGGCTGCAGGTGTGGAACAGGCCACTTGCCGAAGCGCGGGAACAGGCTGGTCCGTTCATCTGAGCAACAGGAGGGTGTGTGCCCTCTGGCACGTGGTCTCCAAAAACGCAACATCCTGGCCAGAGTGAAACTGAGACCCAAGCACCGTTTATGAAAAGGCATGGCTCTCTGGATGCGCTTATCAGGCATCCACATGCATAGGTCCAGAAACTGTCAGTGTGAGCACAAAGGAAGACGAAGGACCACGAACCCAGCATCAACACGCCACTGGCGAGCTGACAGAAAGGAGGACGGACAGAGGAACGAGGAACTTTCCCGTGACCCCGAGACCTGGGGGCCACAGGTCTGCTGTAAGTGGGTTTGGCCCCTCCTGCGTGGGGGGCAGGGGAAGTCCCTGCTGCACCGGGTGAACACAGGGTAAGGGTGTTGGGTTGGTCTCCACTGAGGCTGCTCAGAAGGGAGTTCCATTCATTTTTCCCTGGTAACATCCGCAGGGTCCTTCTCCACCAGCACACAGCTCCCCACTGCGTGGTCCTGTTCTTGAACTGATGGCCTAACACCAGCAACGCCTCTCAGTCCTGAGACCCTCCTCTGGCTGGGAGCCACGGTATCCATGGCAACCATGGCTGACACAGAGGAGGATGCGGACATCCTGGGAAACAAAGCCACATCTGAGTGAAAAGCTCAGAGGTGCGGGTACTGGGGTACAGCGCGTGTGGGGCGCCCCCACGTGGTCAATCAGGATAGAGGCGCAAGCGTGTCCCGCAGCGGGTGTAGAAAACTGGCCCAAGCCGGAGTGTCCAGAGGACCATGCCTAAGGAAATGAGTTTGTCACATTGCAGACCCCTCTCTCGCACCTCCCTGGCTTCTGACAGTGACCCTCTTCATCCCCTCTTCATCCTGTACCTGTGCTGGGACCCTCTTCATCCAGTGTCCGTGTGGGACCCTCTTCAACCCGTGTCCGTGCCGGGACCCTCTTCATCCCGTGTCCGTGCGGGACCCTCTTCATCCCGTGTCCGTGCGGGACCCTCTTCACCCCGTGTCCGTGCGGGACCCTCTTCAACCCGTGTCCGTGCGGGACCCTCTTCATCCCGTGTCTGGGGGACCCTCTTCATCCCGTGTCTGTGCCGGGACTCGCTATTCTGTTGGGCCCAGGGAACACAGGGATGAGTTAGGCTCAGCAGCCCCTTCTTTCTAGGAGTGTGTATGACATCTGAGTGAGTGAGTCTAGATATTGGAGTTACATCATTCAACTAGTGATTTAATATAATATTTTATGGTAAAACAAAAGCATACTATCTGTAGAGTAGAATGAATAATTTACTGGAATTTTTAAGGTCAAACAGAGACTTTCAAGAACTTTTACACCCAGTTGGGTCATTTTCCACCCCTCTGTACCCCCAGGGACCCGCATTTCCCTCTTCTGTGTTGGGGATGCTTCGGTGCAAATGTTTGAAAACTATGTCCCGGCTCTTGAATCAGAAAGATTCTGCCTTTGACATAAGAATTTGGAGGAGCGCAAACGTTCGTCCATAGCATCATTTCATCTCTCTAAGTCTATTTCTCATCAAAAAGTGGCGATTTAAGTCTATATACCCACAAGGCAAAGAAACCCGAAATGCATTCCTGAACCTGTTAGGCCTCTCGGATTACAGTTGCTGCTCATCATTCGCAATAGTTACATTCTGTAAGGTCCCCTCAAAGACTGAACTAGAGCTAGTGGATACTGAATTATTGCTCTTAGGGAAACTTGGAGTCAGGGTCCTGTGAGACTCTGGTCACTTTTTTTTTTTTTTTTTTTAAAGACAGAATCTGGCTCTTTCGCCCAGGCCGGTGTGAAGTGGTGTGATCTCGGCTCACTGCAACCTCTGCCCTCCAGGGTCAAGTGATTCTCCGGCCTCAGCCTCCCAAGTAGCTGGGATTACAGGCATGTGCCACCATGTCTGGCTAATTTTTGTATTTTTAGTAGAGATGGGGTTTTGCCATGTTGGCCAGGCTGGTCTCGAACTCCTGACCTCAAGTGATTCACCCACCTCAGCCTCCCAAAGTGCTGGGATTACAGATGTGAGCCACCATGCCCAGCCTCTAGTCACATTTATTAATCTATGAATAAACAATTCTCCTTTATGTGTGTTTCCGTTTAAATATACCTCATTTCGTGTCTATTGCTGATTAATTATCTCATGCCTGCACGAAGTGTATCTAACACATGTGTTTTCTCCATGGGGCAGGTCACTGCCTTCTTGCGCTTGGAACATCAGATAGCACTTTGGTGCTATGCTGGAGCTAGAGCCATTTCAAACAACAAAATCGCTGAGAACAAACATGAAAATGCAAAACCACAGTACCAAATAGACTTCGAAAAAGACATTTGTTTATGATATAAGAGCTGAAGCAAGACGGCAGTTCCTTGTTCAGCCTCAACTGGAAACCTGCATTCAAAGCCTTTTTTTTTTTTTTTTTTTTTTTGCCACTGGGCCTGTCCATAAATGAACTCAAAAGGCCCTGACTGGCCAGGTGTGGTGGTTCACGCCTGTAATCCCAGCACTTTGGGAGGCGGAGGAGGGTAGATCACGAAGTCAGGAGATCGAGACCACCCTGGCTAACACTGTCTCTAATAAAAATACAAAAACAAAATCAGCTGGGCGTGGTGGCACACGCCTGTAGTCCCAGCTACTCGGGAGGCTGAGGTGGGAGAATGGCGTGAACTCAGGAGAGGCTGAGCTTGCAGTGAGCTGAGTTCATGCCATGCACTTCAGCCTGGGTGACAGAGCAAGATTCTGTCTCAAAAAAAAAAAAAAAAAAAAGACCCTGAGTGTTGATTTTGGGTTTACAAATACATTTTAGCAAGTAGGCAGATTTGCAAATACAGAATCCACATATAACTAGGGTGAGGATGACCGTCTGTGCAGCTTGGGTCCCTGTGACCCTGTAACAGGCTGTCATCTGTTTGGGTCACTGAATATTTCACAGTTGTTGGATGTGGGGCATGAGGGGGGTCTTGTGGGGCTCACTCTGCACAGGCTTGCCCCAGCCTCCTCTCAGTCTTGGCAAAGCCATGCTGGAACACTGAGAACTCGATTTTTCTTTTCTCTGAAAATAGTATTTCTACATTGGGGTGATCTTCAATCGCAGGTCTTCACTCTGCTATTTTCTCTCCAATGAGAAAAAAAACGAAGTTCACCACCAGGGCCTGTGCCCATTTGTGGACCAGGGATATTGGCCCCCAGTGCCTTGGAACATCGTGGCTCTCCAGTCAGGGCAGAGAGAGCGTGCCAGCCATGTCCCTGCCCCCAACTCACCCATCCCCTGCCCAAGCTCCGGCCATCACTGCTCTCTGAGGGTGGCTGAGGCCCAGAGTTTCTTCTAAACAGCTCATTGTTCCTTCTTGCTTCTGGGACCCTCCTCTGAAAATTCCTCACAGCAGCACCAGCTACAAAATGTGCGGGTTCTGGTGCAAAATGAAAACACAGGCCTTTTATTCAGAACTAGTAAGAATTTCAAGCTGGTGGTTGGAAAGCATTGGAACAAGCTTGGACCCTTCTAAGTGGCCACACAAACCCATGAAGCCTGTCCTGCCTCAGAGCCCCAGGTCCTTTTCCTCCCCTCCTCCCACACCATCCTGGTGGTCCTTGCTGCCTTAGGCAAGGCCCTGTGTCCGTTTTGCAGGGCAGTGGCCTGTGTCTACCTACTAAAGGCATTCCTGGCAGGAGGAGAGCTGTGAGTCCTGGCCCAGTGGGCATAGCCCCAAAAAGGAGCTTGACCCGTGGTCTGGCCAAGTACATCCACAGAGAGACTTGGGGTGGTCCCATGGGGCTCATGACTAAAGCTGTGCTCGAGGAGTCAGCTGGGTGGGGAAGGCGCGCCCACGCAGTGCTGAGAACACTGGGCAGGGTGCCACAGGGTGAAGGGAGGTGGATTCGGCCAACAGACGTGTTGAGCTCTATGCGTCTGCTGGTGCTGTCCACGGAGCTGGCAACTCAAAGATCAATAAACATGGTCCCTTTAGAGGAACAGGGAGTCACTGGGAGGCACAAACCCATAAATGAATGATTACAACAAAATATAATAAGATCAACATGGAAGTGTGTACAGGAGGGGGTTCTGACTCCCTCCCTTCCCTCCCCATCCTGCCCTGGCCCCCGGAGGCCACTCCGCAGGTGGCAGATGGTGGACTTCTCAGCCTCCATAATTGCGTGAACCAATTCCCGTCGTAAATCTCCTCTTATGTCTCTATGTAGCCTATGGGTTCTGTTTCTCTGGAAAACTGTGACTAATACGCTTCTGATACTCTATTTCTTTCAATCGTGAGTAGGAGCTGTTGGCTACACTGAAGTTCCCTCAGACGTCTGCATGTGTGACTGTCAGTGTAACCCATCAGTCACAGGGCTCCACGTGGCCCAGTCACTGCTTGATGTAGAACTGAAGGAAATGGCAGCCAGATTCTAGAAGCCACAATGATTCACAGAGAGCTTTGCCTCAAAGGCTACCCATAAATCCAGCGTAGGCTTCTCTTCCCCATCTCAAAGTTTCCCAGGCACAGAAGTTGCTGAAACCTCTCCACCCCTCCCCTCATTGATATCCCCCACCCATCAGGGGAAACCCCAAACCTTTCGGCAGCCAAAAATGACTCTTGGCTGGGCATGGTGACTCACGCCTGTGATCCCAGTACTTTGGGAGGCCGAGGCGGGCAGATCTCCTGAGGTAGGGAGTTTGAGACCAGCCGGGCCAACATGGCAAAACCCCTTCTCTACTAAAAATACAAAAAAAGTTAGCTGGGAGTGGTGGTGGGCACCTGTAATCTCAGCTACTCAGGAGACTGAGGCATGAGAACTGCTTGAACCCAAGAGGTGGGAGTTGCAGTGAGCCGAGATCGTGCCACCGCACTCCAGCCTGGGCAACAGGGTGAGACTCCACCTCAAAAACAAAGACTCTCGAGACATCTTTTCACAGGAACTGGGCTGAGGCCCTCGTTTCCACCCATGGGACCCCAGGGAGCACATAGTTCTCTCTCTGCTTTTCTTGTGAGGATCAATGGTGGAGTTTCTGGTGAATGAAACTGTCTACCTGTTGCATCCGGGTCAAAATCGGTAAGACAAGGAGGTGTTGCCTTGAGCCGTGCGATCGGGCTGTCTTTGGACGGTGGGACTGTGAGTGAGTTTTCCCCTTCCCCTTTTCACCTCTCTGTACTTTCCGTGTTTCCACCAGGGAGTGCCTTATTACAAAAATGATCAGAACTAGAAAACAAAAAAATAATCTAAAGGGAAATAATTAGGCTTGAATTGACACATAAGGTCCTATTATTGGCAATCAGGGATCAGGCTGGGAGTTCAGCTGGTGGGTGGCCATTCTTCGGTGCAACAACTATTTATTGGATGCCTTAACGAGGTGCAGGAGAGCTTGGGATGAGAATGGACGAGATCCCTGTCTCGTGGAGCTTCCCCACCCGAGGTGCAGGCGGCCACCAGCCAAACTCCCAGACAGATGGAGGCGCCGCCCCACTGGGATGCCTCAATGAGGTGGTGAGTGTGGAATACCGGCCCCAGCCTGGGGTAGGGGGGATGGGAGGAAAGGGTGGGGAGGATGAAACACACAAATCCCAATCGAATACAGCGAAATGTTTGCAGTTGTCAAATCTGGGCTGTGAATTCTCTGCACTCTTCTATATGTTCAGATTCTTTCACTTAGATTAAAAAGTGGGTGTGAGGTGATAGAATGGAGACAGCAGGAGCGGACAGCTCTGCTGAGGAGTTTGGCGCTGAAAGGGAACCGAGAAATGAGTTGTGGCTGGAAAGGGTGGTCAAGGGAAAGACTGGAGTATTTTTGGTTTGGTTTTGCTTTTAATATTTTGTTTCTGAGGTAGCAGAGGGGGAGAGACCGATAACTGAGAGGGAGAGGAGGTCTGAGAGAAATGCTTCCTGCATTGTAACCTCAGAGGCATTCGAATCAGAGTGACTCCATCTTGAACAGGGGCTGGGGAAAATGAGACTGAGACCTACTGGATGGCGTTCCCAGGAATTTTGGTATTCTAAGTCCCAGGATGAGATAGGAGGTTGGCACAAGATACAGATCACAAAGACCTTGCTGATAAAACAGTTTGAGGTAAAGGACTCAGCCAAATCCCACCATAACCAAGATGGCGACAGAGTGACCTCTGGTTGTCCTCACTGCTCATTATATGCTAATTATAATACATTAGCATGCTAAGAGACACTCCACCGCCATGACAATTTACAAACGCCATGGCAACATCCAGGAGTTACTCTTTATGGTCTAAAGAGGGGAGGAACCCTCAGTTCCAGGAATTGCCCACCCCTTTCCTGGAAAACTCATGAATAATCACCCCTTGTTTAGCATATAATCAAGAAATAACTGTAAGTGTAATCAGAGAGCAGCCCATGCTGCTGTTTTGCCTATGGAGTAGCCATTCTTTTATTCCTTTACTTTCCTAATAAACTTGTTTTCACTTTACAGACTTACCTCAAATTTTTTCTCATGTGAGGTCCAAGAACCCTCTCTTAGGATCTGGATCGGGGCCCCTTTCTGGTAGCAGTAACAGTGGGGAAGCTGAATATTTGAATTGGAGGCAAACTTTGATGAGACTCTTGCCACTCTGCAGCCCAATGCCCTTTACAAATAGTATTTCTCTACAGTGGCGTTCGGACATTTGTAGGAGCCCTTTGGTGGTTGCCATGATTGTGTCTGGCATTTGGTGCCACAGCCAGAGCAACAGGTGCCCCCATTGTCCAGGACAGTCCCTCACAGCAACACTCAGCTTCCTGTCACCTTGCAAATGTTCTGTGGGACATTCATGTGGTGCAAAGCCTGAACAATTGTTTGTGCTTAGAAATAAGAAAGATTTGTGCCTATTTCCATATAAAACCAAAGTTCTTTTTTTTTTTTCTTCCTTTTTTTTTTTTTTTTTGAGACAGGATCTTGTTCTGTTATCCAGGCTTAAGTGCAGTGGCATGATCATAGCTCCTTGCAGCCTCAGTCTCCCAGGCTTAAGTGATTCCCCTGCCTCAGCCTCCCAAGTAGCTGGAACTACAGGCACGCATCACCATGCCAGGCTAATCTTTAATTTTTTTTTTTTTTTTTGGTAGAGATAGGGTCTCACTATATTGCCCAGGCTGGTCTTGAACTCCTGGACACAAGCAATCCTCCTACCTTGGCCTCCCAAAGTGCTGGGATTACAGGCATGAGCCACCACACCTGGTAATTGTTTTGGTTTTTGTAGAGATGGAGTCTCACTAAGTTGCCAGGTCTGGTCTCGAACTCCTGGCCTAAAGCGCTCCTCCTGCTTTGGCCTCCCAGAGTAATGGAATTACAGACGCGAGCCACCATCCCCCAGCCAAAGCCAAAGTTTCTTTTGTGTATATTTAACATACACTAGATAATACTTGCTCCTAGTCTCTTAAAATAATTCTCCAGGCCTGTCTGGCACATGTTTTCAAGGGACAGCTGCAGAGGCCAGTGGATGGAAGCCAGCACCAGTGGTGTTGTTCTCAGCACTGTGAGGCTCTGCCATGGTGAACAATTCTTGGAGAAGTCCCCAAAAAACAAGGAGCCATCTCCCTTGCTTTGTGTGGTAGCTGCATTCCTGGAAAATCCAGTGCCACATCCCTGCGCCTGTGGGATCTGGAACTGCCACGTGCATGCCCTTTATTTTGTGCCCTGGATGTCTGTGGGCACACAGGAGATTTAAAAATAAAGAATTACTTTTAAACAGAAATAGTTCTGTTTGTTTTCTTTTTGTAAATGCATTTAGATTTTCTAGTGAACCTTAAATATGCATATGAAAAAGGGAGTTTTTAGCAAGTGGAATTCCATTCAGGTTTTATAATGATGACATAGGGGGAGCAAGATGCAAAATTTAAGGAGGTGTTCAGTCTTTTTAAGGATGCTTTGCCCTTGCTAAGAGCAAGAGTTTCCTAAATGTTATGCCTTAGGACCCTCTCTCTGGCCCTGCATAAAGGTTTACCTTTGTTAGTCTCTGAGAGCAATGAAATGGAATGACTCTATGGACAAATCTGGGAACAACCTTACATCTGGAGCACTGCCTGGGATACTGTGTGTGTGTCCCTCTGTGCCCAGGGGTAAACACAGCATCCAGTCTGTTTTGCTAAGAAGTTAATTTGGCAAGGTTGCTGGATACAAGGTCAACATACAAAAATCAGTTGTATACCTAATCTAGCAATGATGAATTAGAAAATGAAAAATTTTTCATCAAGCATGTGAAGTACTTTGGAGATAAAATTAATAAAATATGTGCAAGACTTGTACATTGAAAACTTCAAAGCACACCAGAAAGAAATTAAAGAAGATCTAAAGAGATGGAGGGATATACCCTGTTCATGGATTGGAAAACTCAGTATCATTAAGATATTGGTTTTACCCAAGTTGAGCTGAGGTTTAATGAAATCCCAATTAAAAGCCCAGTAGATTTTTTATAAAAATTTATAAGGTGATTCTAAAATTTATATGGAGACAGAAAAGTCCTAGAAGAGCAAAAATAACTTTGAAAAAGATGAGAAAATGTGAAAAACCTAAAATGACATAAAACAAATTTTTATTTTGTTATATATATAACATTTCAATGAGAAGACTTACTGTAAAGCTACAGTAGGCCAGGCATGGTGGCTCACGCCTGCAATCCCAGCACTTTGGGAGGCCGAGGAAGGGGGATTACCTGAGGTCAGGAGTTAGAG
Source organism: Macaca mulatta (assembly GCF_049350105.2). Classification (NCBI taxonomy): domain Eukaryota; kingdom Metazoa; phylum Chordata; class Mammalia; order Primates; family Cercopithecidae; genus Macaca; species Macaca mulatta. Next base: position 9,911,398 of record NC_133419.1, read on the forward strand.
ACCAGCCTGGCCACCATGGTGAAACCCTGTCTCTACTAAAAATACAAAAATTAGCCGGGCGTGGTGGCGGGTGCCTGTAATCCCAGCTACTTGGGAGGCTGAGGCAAAATAATTGCTGGAACCTGGGTGGCGGATGTTGCAGTAAGCCGAGATCACACCACTGCACCCCAGCCTGGGTGACAGAGTGAGACTCCATCAAAAAAAAAAAAAAAAGCTACAGTAATCAAGGCAGATAATATTGTTGTAAGAGTTAACATATACTTGTGAAACAGAATAGAGAATCCAGAAACAGACCCACATACATAGTCTGTTGATGTTTTACAAAACTGCCAAAATAATCCAATGAGGAAAGGATAGAATAGTCAATAAAGTACTGGAACAATTATATATGGAAATGACCATTTCCTCCTATGGTACACAAAAATGAATTTGAAAAACATCATAAGCCTAAACATAAAAGCTAAAACTATGAAACTTATAGAGGGAAACAGGAGAAAATCTTCACAACCTTGTGGTAAGCAAAGATTTCTTAGGAAGCCCAAATCATGAGACAATAAAGTTTCAATAAATTAAAACTTAAGGAAATTTAAAATTTCTCCTTTTCAGAAGACCCTGTTAAAAAAGAAATTAAACAGCAAGCCACAGGCCAGAAAAAAAAAAATTTACAATGCATATATCTACTGAAAGACTGGTGGTATACAGAATGTAAAGAACCCTTACAACTCAATTTGAAGACAACTCAATTTTTAGAAATGTGTAAAAAGTTCAAAGGTATTTCACAGAAGAAGATATACAAATGGCCAGTAAGTGCATACATAAAAGTTTAATATCATTGGTTATCATACACATTTAAATTAAAACCCTAGGCTGGGCATGGTGGCTCATACATGTAATCTCAGCACTTTGGGAGGCCAAGATGGGAGGATCACTTGAGCCTAGGAGTTCGAGACCAGCCTGGGCAACATAGCAAGACCCCGTCTCTACAAAAAATTAAAAAATTAATTGGGCATGTTAGTGCATGCCTAAAATGTCAGCAATTTGGAGGCTAAGGTGAGAGAATTGCTTGACCCCGGGAGATCAAGGCTGCCATGATCGTGCCACTGCACTCCAGCCAGGGCAACAGGGCAAGAACTTGTCTCAAAAAAAAAAAAAAAAAAAAAAAATCACTGACACTACTAGAATTGTTGAAATTTAAAAGACTGATAACTTCAAGTGCTAACAAGGACAAGAAGAAATTGGAGCTCTCATACCTTCCTGGAGCAAATGCAGAATTGCACAGCCACTTTGGAAATAATTTGGCATTGTCTTATAAGTTTAAACATATACTTATCCACGCAAACCAGAATCCCACTCCTAGGTATTTACTCAAGAGAAATAAAAACATATATCTCCACAAAAATGTGTACTTAAATGTACATAGTAGCTTTATTCTCAATAACCAAAACATGGATAAATCTCACAGATGTTACACTGAGCAAAAGAAACTAGACACAAATGGCTGCACAAAGTATGATTTACATTTACGTGAATTTCCAAAAAGGCTAAAAACTAATGTACTGTGACAGAAAGCATTGATGATCAGCCGGGACCAGGGAGGTGGTGATGCAGGTAGTGGTTACACAGGTATACATGTTGGTCAAAGCCAAAGCCCACTGAACCACACACTTAAAATAGGTGCATTCTATTGTATGCAACTTATAGCTCAATAAAGTTGATTTTGCAGAATTTTATATACTTACTATTCTTCTATAACAAGCCCAGACACAGCTCCTATCTCATGCTCACAGTCATTAACTCTAAAGTGAGAATTTAGGAAAACACTTGATTGGGTTGTGAAACAACATCAAGATAAAAGATGTGGATGGGTCTGAAAAATGGTAACAGAAAACACAAATGTTAGTTACAGTTGGTTTCTATAAATACAAGACAATACAAAAGAAAATGGCCTAGCGTGGTGGCTCACACCGGTAATCCCATCACTTTGAGAGGCAGAGGGAGGTGGATCACCTGAGGTCAGGAGATTGAGACCAGCCTGACCAACATGGAGAAACCTTGTCTTTACTGAAAATGCAAAATTAGTTGGGCATGGTGGTGCATGCCTGTAATCCCAGCTACTCGGGAGGCTGAGGCAGGAGAATCACTTGAACCCAGGAGGTGGAGGTTGCAGTGAGCCAAGATCACGTCATTGCACTCCAGCCTGGGCAACAAGAGCAAGACTCCATCTCAAAACCAAACAAAACACACAAATACAAAACCAGACACAAAAAAACAAAACAAAACAAAAAGCAATATAAGTCATTGTTATGGCTTGAATGTTTGTGTTCCCTCCAAAATTCATGTTGAAACTTAGTCCCCGATGCAACGATATTAAGAAGTGTGGTCTCCAGGAGGTGACTGAGTTAGGAGGACACCACCCTCATGAATGGAATCAGAGCTGGTCTGAAAGGCTTGCTGGAAGGAGTTCATCTCTCTCTTGTCCCTCTGTCCCTTCTGCCATGTGAGAACACAGCCTTTGTCCTCTCTGCAGAATGCAGCAACAAAGTGCCATCTTGGAAGCAGAGAACAGCCCTCACCAGGTGCTGACTCTACCGGCGCCTTGATCTTGGACTTCCCAGCCTCCAGAACTGTGAGAAATAAATTCCTGGTATTTTTAAATAAATTACCAGGTCTCAAGTATTTTGTTATAGCAGCATAAATGGACTAAGACATACATCATCAGGAATAATGTTACCTAGAAGTCACTGTTATTAAATTGGCTATGATTTGCTAAGAGAGGAGTTGGTGTTGGTGAACAAGACTTGTGGAAGACTTTGGATTGCAGAGCAGGTGAGGTGAGTGTAGAGGAGAGAGGTGAGGAGGGAGGCCTGTACCCGTCGCTGGGAAGACAAGAAGAGCCATGGGGAAGCAGGTGCAGAACAGGAGAAGCTGCTGGTGCCTTGTCCAGATACTCTGAGCTGGAGAGAACTGCAGTCAGCTAGGAGACTCCTCCCTGGAAGTGCCTGGGCCGTCACAGCATCCCTCAGAGGGCAGCCTAAAGCCAATGTCATCCCATGCGGGACACAGAGTCTCCACCTCCTTGCCTGTCTGTGGGAAGGGCTCCCCAGTGGGATGGGGCTGAGGCCAGCAGGCTGTGGTGGAAACACCATGTCTGCTGAGCCTCCTCCTGTCTTCCTCCTACTTCCTCCACTTCCCTTCCCCTGAGAGTCCCTCTCAATAAACCTTGCTCCAGAATCATCATCTTGGCCAGGTGTGGTGGCTCACGCCTGTAATCCCAACACTTTGGGAGGCCAAGGTGGGTGGATCACTTGAGCTCAGGAGTTCAAGACTAGCCTGGCCAACATGGAGGAACCCTGTCTCTACTAAAAATACAAAAATTAGCCAGGTTTGGTGGCGCGTACCTATAATCCCAGCTACTCCGCAGGCTGATGTGGGTGGATCCCCCACATCACTGACCCCACAGTTAGAGGCACAGTGATGAGTGGAGAAACCAGGAATGGCTTCCCCATTTTAAAGCATGGTCCCGCCCGCAGGCCATCGTTTGACCAGGCGGAGGCGGATGAGGGCTGCAGTGCCAGCCGGTGCAGGCCAGTGGACTATCTGGAATGGCAAACAGCCTCAGCAGAGGCGGGTAGGAGGCAGGCTGCTTGGAACAAAGCCTCTGCCCGGAGCGCAGGGGCTGCCATCAAGGAACCCCTGCCCTGAGGGTCTCCAAACTGGCCAAGTCCCAAAAGAGGAGGCAACATCTGTGAACTCTGACAGATGCCAAACACAGAACCACGTGAGGACAGTGTCAGCCACACAGACATTTCCTGCCCTGCTGGCTCCTCCTGGAGCCTGCCCCTCCCCTTCAGACGGGATGAACGAGGAGGTCAGAGAGAAGGAAGGTGCCACCTAGATGCTCCCCAGCCCCTGCTGCCTGTCCAAGATGTCTTGGCTTGGAATGGAGAAAAATGTGTGGTCTAAGACATTGAACTGGAAGCCTTGAATTTCTGAATCGAGACTTTATTTTAATGTTTTTAGTTTTGTTTTTGTTTTGAGACTGGGTGTCACTCTATCACCCAGGCTGGAGTGCAGTGGCTTGGCCTCCTGGGCTCAAGTGATCCTCCTGCCTCAGCCTCCAAAGTAGCTGGGATTACAGACACGCAACATCATGCCTGTTTAATTTTTTTTTTTTTTTTTTTTTTTTTTTTTTTGTAGAGACGGGGTTTTACCATGTTGCCCAGGCTGGTCTCAAACTCCTGAACTCAAGTGATCCACCTGCCTCAGCCTCCCAAAGTGCTGGGATTACAGGTGTGAGGCACCGTGCCCGGTCAAGACACTATTTTGGACTTAAAGTGACTATAGGACATTTCTCCCCTAAGGGTAATTGAAAAAGTCATAGGAGCACCCACATTTCCTTTTTTTTTTTTTTTTTTTTTTTTGGAGACGGAGTCTTACTCCGTCGCCAGGCTGGAGGAGTGCAGTGGTGCGATCTCGGTTCAAGTTATTGTCCTGCCTCAGCCTCCCAAGTAGCTGGGATTACAGATATGCACCACCACGCCTGGCTAATTTTTTTGTGTATTTTTAGTAGAGGCGGGATTTCACCATGTTGGCCAGGAGGGTCTCGATCTCCTGACTTCGTGATCCACCCGTCTCGGCCTCCCGAAGTGCTAGGATTACAGGCATGAGCCACTATGCCCAGCCTAGGAGCACCCACACTTACATCTCTCACTTTACTGAGTTGAACAGTAGCCCCCACAAATTCATGTCCACCCAGAACTTCCATATGTGACTTTACTTGAAAATAGGGTCTTCAAAGATGTAACCCAGTTAAGATTAGGTCATACTGGATTCATGTGGACCCTAAATCCAAGGGACCTACTAGTGTCCTTATAAGAGGAGGGAAACTTGGGGACAGACACACTCGTAAAGGGAAGATGACGAGAGGATGCAAAGGCAAGGGAGGAAGTCTGGGATAACAGAGGGAACGGGAGTGATGCGTCTACAAGACAAAGAACGCAGATAATGATCAGAAGATGGACAGGAGAGGAAGGGTCCCCCATCGCCTTTGGAGAGAGTATGGCCCTGCCGACACCCTGATTGCAGATTTCTGGACCCCAGGACTGCGTGTGAGTTTCTATTGTTTCACACTGTCTAGTTTGTAGCACTTTGTTCCAGCAACCACAGCACACTCGTATTCACCCTCTGCAGAATTCAAGTGGGGCACTGGGGGGCAAAAAGAAAGACGCTTTCTGATACCATCCCAGCTGGCTTGTTCTGCAACCCAGCCAACGTCTAGGCTCTCATCTCCACGTCCGAATCCCCGAGGTGTCTCTGTGCCCGCTCAGCGGGGAGAAATCAGAGTCTCAGACTGACTTGCCCATGGTTATTCATCTAATGCCTGGTGCAAGAGGCCAAGTGCGAAACCCATATCTGCAGGGCTCTTCTCCTAAACAGCCTGGTCCCTCCCGGTTCTCTTTCCCACGCATGTGTCACGGACACGCGTGACAACTCTGCCAGCCTCTATTCCTCTGCTGAGGGCCAGTATCCAATGTCCCATGACAGTCCCTACATTCTAATTCAGTGTATCGATCTGTTTAAATCTGCTATCCTGAGGCTTAAACAAAAGCCTTCAAATCTAATTAAAACCTCACCAACCACAAAGCTGGCGCCACTCTTGGGAAATGTCCCTCTTGGCGTTCCTAAGACTACATTCTCTTCACCCATTTCACGGGTCACTGTGTCTCCGGTTCCTTTTTTCCATTCATTCGTGCTGTTTTTCTGTGTGTTTTGAACTCCAAGTCTAGTGTGCCCTAAATAATCATCCCCCTGGGAGACTCTTTCAACTACCTCTTTGGGCCTGGACTTCCCAAGAAACACTGAACGCGGCTTACCAATACCAGCAATTGCTGAATGGGAAACGTCACCCACAGTCTGGCTCATTGAGATCCTGGGTACAGCCTCTTGATGGGGTTGTTAGAAATTCCAAGATAGAAGTCAGTCTGTCAGTCACATTGTGAATGTCCAGAGCAAATGAAAATGAAGTTGAATTTCACAGCAAAGTTACAAGTCACACTTTTTCTATTTCAATCTGTACTGACTTTATTTCCTACACAGATATCAATGATTTGGATTCTATGTCTATTTCTTTCTTGTTTTATGTTATTTTATTATTAATATTCATAATGTGTTTTGTTTACAGCTTCCAAAGAGCTTTTCCAGACAATAGGGCCATCCTCATTTTGTAGAAAAGGCTCATGCAACTACTGATTGGGAAGCCGAACTTCCCGAAACCCCTGGGCTCTCATCTTCAACTCAGGGCTTTCTCCCTGGCATTGCTTTCTGCTGGAGCTAATGAAAGAAACTTTGTAGAAAAAGAACTTCTAGAGTCCATTTGTTGGAATCAGTTTGGAAAACTGGGCTGAATCTGTGAACCACAAGATTCCCCACATCAGAGGCTGGTAATATGATCCAAGGATAATTCCTCCAGTTTCCCAAAAGAGTGGGACGGTGAAGAGAATCCCTGGTGATGTCGTAGCTTCTCCCAAGCCAAATGAACAGAAGCACAGGAGCAGTCTTGGGCACTGTATTTGCATTCCATCCCACACCCCCACCAGATTCTCTGCTCTCAGGAGGGTACACCAAAAATCTGGATCTCCCCAGAAATCTGGATCTCCCCAGTATTTTTTTTTTTTTTTTTTTGAGACAGAGTCTCACTCTGTCGCCCAGGCTGGAGGGCAGTGGTGCAATCTCAGCTCACTGCAACCTCCACCTCCCAGGTTCAAGCAATTCTCCTGCCTCAGTCTCCCGAGTAGCTGGGATTACAGGTGCATACCACCACATCCAGCTAATTTTTTTATTTTTAGTAAAGATGGAGTTTCACCATGTTGGTCAGGCTGGTCTTGAACTCCTGACCTCTGGTGATCCACCTGCCTCGGTCTTCCAAAGTGCTGGGATTACAGGCGTGAGCCACTGCGCCTGGCCAGGACCTCCGCAGTTCTGCTGTTAACTCACTATGAGGAGCAGAACTGTGCCCACCCTCAAAAGTCGTATGTTGAAGTCCCAAGCCTAGTCCCTCAGTATGTGACTGTATTTGGAGACAGGACCTTTAGTCAGGCAATCAAGTTAAACGAGGCCATTAGGATGAGTCCTAATCCAGTGTGACTGGGGTTCTTATACGCAGAGGAAATGTGGAGCCACAGACACACCAGGGAGGTGCTTGCACAGAGAAATAGCCACGTGAGTGGTGCAGGACAGGAAAGCCTCAGAACTGGGGCTTAGCCTGGGACACTGCTTGGCTTCACCCAGGAAAGAATTCAAGGGGAGCTGATGTTCTGCCCCTTGCAAAGCAGGCCTGACTCACAAGCAGTGTGCCCAGAGTCAGCAATGCATGGGCTCTTGGCAACTATATTTATGTTCACATAAGCCCACTTTCAATTGCATGCAAATTAAGGGGTGGGTCAACGCAAATTGAAGGCTGGGTAGGAAAGGCACAGTAACTTCCAGGTCATTGTAGAATGACCTGGGCGTTTGTAAACTGTCATGGTGCTTGTGGGAGTGTCTTACGCTAATGAGCCCTGAGGGCAGCCAGAGATTGCTTTTGCAACCATCTGTTGGTTTGGGCCAGTTGGTTTTGGTTTTTCATTTTATCCTGTCTGGACCAGATCCTGTTTTGGTCAGCAGGGTTGTGACCAGAAAACAAGTCCTGCTGGTCTCCTAACTCATTAGGACACAGCAAGAAGGCAGCATCTGGGAACCAAGAAGAAAATTCTCAGAAGAAACCAAACCTGCCAACACCTTGATCTTGGGCTTCCAGCCTCCACAGCAGTAAGAAAATTAATTTCTGTTGTTTAAGTCCCGCAGTCTGCAGTATTTTGCTATGGCAGCCTGAACTGACCCGCACACTTGCTGACTCAAGTCATATGACCTCCTGTGGCATCAGGTTTCCCATCTGCCATAGGGATGGGCTCTGACCCTCTCAACCTTGCGGGATCGCTGAAGGTCTGTTGGGGTCATGAACACAAAAGCCTGTAAGACACAGAGCACCAAAACCTGGGAGACGTGAAGACTGTGTTGCCCATGGCACCATGTCACAGGCTGGGGCTGAAGAAGAGCTGGGCTCAGGCACTGTTAGAGCGTCTGCTTCTGGTTTGAAATGAGCCCCTAACACCACTGTTGGCTCAAAGTAGAGGGGAGCATCCACCGATACAATCTTTCAGAGACTGATTGGTATGAAAACTCTGAAAATGTGCATCACCTTGGACTCAACAACTCTACCTCTAGAAGACCAGCAGACAAGTGAACTAACATAATGGAAAAATATGTTCATCCCAGTATGGTTTATGGTAGTAAAAAAAAGAAAAAAGAAAAATGTTTGGCAGGGAATTGGTTAAGGAAAAGTCATGTAATGGAATAATTTTCATCTATTAAAAATTATGCCATAGAAAAACATGTATCAGCATGGAAAAAAATGTTCATAATGTATTGGTAAGAGAAAAAAACAACTGACAACAGCATCATATATAAAAAACACATATTTTTGTAACTCTGTATCTGTCTGAAAATATACATAAAGAAAAAACTAGCAGAAAACATATCAAAATGCTGACAGCAGACAGGTGATTATGCATTTGGGTTAGATTTCTCTTGAGTTTTTCTGTGTTCTTCAATTTATCTGCATTGAATAAGCATTACTTGTTTTTTTTTTTTAAAAATCATGGCCACTATTTTAAAAGAAATAAAAAGATAAATGGCACCTCAGGGTCCAGCAAATAAAAGTCTTACGATGAAATGAATGACTTTTATGTGTAACACCGTAGAGATCATTTGGACACAAATAAAAAAGACAGATTGCTTATAGAACTGCGGAAGATGTGGGGCAAAGAATCCTCTCACAGACTTCTGGTGGGGACATGAATTGACAATAATCGTTTTGTAAATCAATTCATCTGTATATATTAAAACTTTAATGTGTGTATCCCTTTGGGCAATAGCATCCTTGGGAATCTGTCCCATGGACACAAAAGCAGCAGTACATAGGGGTATGGGCACATGAGTGTGACAGTGAGTATGCCTGGGTCACAGTGAAAGACCCTCACTCAGGGTGAGCAAAGAACAGTATGCTCACACCACGAACTTCTATGCAACTATGAAAGAACAAGTGAGTTATACAAGATGGCCTGGGATATTCCTGTAACATGTGAAGTGAGGAAATCAAGATACAGAGAAGTGTTATGATTTGATTCCATTGTCAAAAAGACAAGCATTGATTTTGTTGAAAACTCTACAGTATATGTATAGGGACTTTGTGCATGATTAAATAAGCCTGGAGAAAAGATGTTACCACTGTGTCCCTGGGGTAGCAGGAAGTGGATGTAGCAAAAAAAAAGAAAACTGAAATAACAATTAACAATTTTAAAAAGTATTTACCAAGATCCAATGCATGCAAAATAATGTACTGGGGGTAAAGAGATGCATAGAGAAAGGCATGAAAGAATGTGCTCCAAAACATCAATGGTGGTAATGCCAAGGTAGGAGGATTTCACATGATTTTTACTTTCTTCTTAATACTTTTCCATAATGCTTGATATTTTTACAACAATCATACATTTTAACAAAATCATAAAAATATAAATAACAATAACTTATTTGTGGGTGGCAGGAAGCAACACCTCTACTCCCACCTCTCTTTCCCAGCAAACCTATTGAACTAAGTTTGAGAGTGATGCTATAGGGCATTTCAGGATCGAAGACCTCTCTTCATTTCTTACTAGTCCTACTAGTTCAGAGAAAACAGGATTTATCCTTCAACTCAGCTGTGCTTTAACTAACTTATTAACAAAGCCTCTGTATTTTCTCAAAAATAAATATCATTTTCCTATTGCCTACATGAATTTGTGATCTAGGGGAATTTTTAAAATGTGAATAAGAAGAAAATTTATACTATTTTCCTTAATCTGAATGAGATCCTGTACCTTCAGTCATACATGCCTGAAACTGGAGCAACATGGTTCTGAAATCCAATATTTAAAATAAGACAAAAGTAAGAAGACTCAGTATCCTGGGCCCAGCCTCTTTGCTCTTTACCATCAGTCTTTAGCTGACCCTTCTCCATACCTGCACCAACCTAGGGATTACAAAAGGGTCAAAGTGAAGTCTAGACCTGGCCAGCAGGAATGTGCACCAGTCTGGGGGGCATATGCAGGACCCCAGCAGCTTTGAACCCACTCTCAGCCACCATTTTGATGTCAACTTGACTTGCTGAATAGAAAATTTCAGATATGGGATGGAGAGGATTGGGAGGAGACTTCAGGGTGAGAGGCAGGCCTGAGGAAAAGACATCCTGAGTGTTAGAGGAGTGATAGATCCTGCATTTGTTTCCTGGGGTTGTCATAACAACTGCCACAGATTGAGTAATTAAAATAACAGATATTTATCATCACAGTTCTGGAGGCCAGGGTTGGTTCCTTCTGAAGGATGCAAGGGAGAATCAGTCCCATGCCTTTCTCCTAGCTTCCAGGGGTTTGCTGGCAGTCTTTGACATTTCTTATGCATTTCCCCAATCTCTGCCTTCATCTTCACCTGACATTTTCCCTTTATATCTGTCTCTGGGTCCAAATGTCCCTTTGTAAAGACACAGTAAGATTGGATGAAGTCCCACCCTAATGATCTCATCTTAAATTGACTACTGCAAAGACCCTAACCCCAAATAAGGTCACATTCTGAGGTACTGGGGATTAGGAATTCAATGTATCTTTCTGGGGGAACACAATTCATCGGTAACAGATGCTATTTCTGCAGAGCAGTTGCAGACAGGAAGCACAAGATATATAGAGACATCAAGGAAGGTGCAAGAGCAGCACAGGTGCCTCGGAGGGCCACAGGCACCAGCTTCTGCCCGTTCCTAGGTCAGAGGACCCCATTAGCCCTGCAAAGGCTGCCATGCCAGCAAGTTGCCCGATGTCCACCCACCTGTGGGAAGACTCACTTCCACCTCCTGCCGTGCCAGGGCCAGCCTGAAACTGATATTAAACTCCCTGCTCAGATGGAAGCGTCATGATAAAGCCAAGTTGCAAGGATCCAGTAAACTGATAGCATCAATCAAGTCTTTAGGATGGAGGATTTGTCCCACTCTGTGCAAAGGGACCTTTGTACTGATATTGATATCAATGAATTATGTGAACACTTACTATACACTCAGGATCATGTTGACAAAATGGACTGTGTGATTCTGCCAAAGAAAACCTCTATTAGTGGTTTTTACTCAGATACACTGGGCTGGAGGTTTTTCAAAACACGTGGCAGAAGCCAGGCACAATGGCTTATGTCTGTAACCCCAGCACTTTGGGAAGCCGAGGCAGGTGGAAAACTTGAGCTCAGGAGTTCAAGACCAGCCTGGGCAACATGGTGAAACCCTATCTCTACAAAAAAATACAAAAATTACCCAGGCATGGTGGCACACACCTGTAATCCTCGATGCTCGAGAGGCTGAGGTAAGAAGATTGCTTGAGTTCAGAAGGTCAAGACTGCAGTGAGATGTGATCACACCACTGCACTCCAGCCTGGGCAACAGAGCAAGACCCTGCCTCGAAAAAGAAAAAATGTGGCAGCCCCTCACCTGCCAGATGACTGAAAAAGAAAATCCCTGAGCCTGGTATATGGATGATCACTGCCTTACTTGGAGAGGCCCTGAGGGACTGTGGAGCAGGAAAATCCTCCCGCTGTGCAGAACTTAGAGAGAACATCTCATTTTTCACTTTGCTCAGAAGGAGAGATGACCAGACATATGGGTCTACACTGATTCATGGACAGAAGCTGATGAGTTGGCCAGACGGTCGGTCAGTCTGAGAGGTTTTTGTTGTTGTTTGAGAGTCTTGCTCTGTTACCAGGCTGGAGTGCAGTGGCGCGATCTCGGCTCACTGCAACCTCTGCCTTCTGGGTTCAAGCGATTCTCCTGCTTCAGCCTCCTGAGTACCTGGGATTACAGGCATGCGCCACCATACCCAGCTAATTTTTGTATTTTTAGTAGAGACGGGATTTCACCATGTTGGCCAGGATGGTCTCGATCTCTTGACCTCGTAATCCACCTGCCTCAGCCTCCCAAAGTGCCGTGGTTACAGGCATGAACCACCAAGCCCAGCCAGTCTGAGAGGTTTTTTTGACCTCCTGTTACCAAATATGAAGGTTTTTTTTTTTTTTCTCACACTGACAAATTATCTGACACCACCTAGGTGTCCAATCATTCCATCCAATTCTGACACTATCTACCTGGAGTTAGCATCAGAGTCCACAAGCTGAGGGTTCAGTCCCACAAGACTGGCCCCACTTCAGATGCCAATCCCAATCCTGGGCCCCCCATACTAGCAATAAATCAAAGGTTTCTGCAACCCATCTTCAGGTTCAGTAATTTACCAGAAGGACACACGGAACTCAGGAAAATGTTTTACTTACTATTACCGGTTTATTATAAAGGATACAATTCAGGAAATTCAGGAACAGCCAGACAAAAGAGATATACAGGGCAAGTTGCGGGGGTCAGGGCGAGGAGCCTCCATGCCCTCTCTGGGCATACCCCCCTCCCAGCACCTCCATGTGTTCAACCCAGAACCTCCTCAAACCCCATCGTTTAGGGGTTTTGTTTGTTTGTTTGTTTTCTGAGACAGAGTCTCGCCCAGGCTGCAGTGCAGTGGCGCGATCTCGGCTTACTGCAACCTTGGCCTCCAAGTTCCAAGGGATTCTTTTGCCTCCCGAGTAGCTGGGACTACAGGCACGCACCCCCACACCTGGCTAACTTTTTGTATTTTTAGTAGAGACGGGGCTGCGCCATGTTGGCCAGATTGGTCTCGAACTCCTGACCTCAAGTGATTCACCGCCCTTGGCCTCCCAAAGCGCTGGGATTATAAATGTGAGCCACTGTGTCCAGGCTTTTAGGGGTTTTTATGGAATTTTATCCTGTAGGCATGATCAATTACAAAATCAATCTTCAGCCCCTATCCTTGCCCCAGAAGTTGGGAGGCAGGGCAAAAGTTCTAGGCTTTGAATCAAGGTTTGGTCTTTTTGGTAACCAGCCTGCATCCAAAGCTATCTAGGGACCTGCCAAGAGTCACCTCGTTAGAAATAAAGATGCTTCTATCATTTCTGTCCCTCAGGAAATTCCATTTCAGGAGCTCTGTGCCAGGAACCAGGGACAAAGGTCAAATATAATGTTGTTATTTATAATATAATATTTCTTCTTATGCCACAGTCAAGGATTAGGAAAACAAAAATACAGTATTAAGCCTGGGCAACATGAGGAAACCCTGTACCTAACAAAAAAAATAGAAAAACAGAATTAGCTGGGCATGGCAGTGTGCGCCTGTAGTCCCAGCTACTCAGGAGGCAGACATAGGAGGATCAATTGAGCCTGGGAGGTCGAATCTACGGTGAGTTGAGATAGTGCCACTGCACTCCAGCGTAGGTAACAGAACACAAGACCTTGTCTCAAGAAGAAAAAAAAAGGAAGGGAGCATTGGCGTGAAGGAGGTCTGGGGAAGGGGTATGTGGATGGATCTCTTGGAATGGACACTGCACGTGAGGACCCTTGTGACCCATGTGAATGTCACCAAAGGGCAGTCACCACAGAGCAGCTCTCAGTGACGAGGTGGAAAAGCACTCCGAGCTGAAGATCTCCATGTGCGGCCGGGAAAGCTCTCATGTGGGTACGTTTTACTGGGCACCATGCAGGCACTGAGCCGGGAATTGATCTGCGTAAGGACGGCCACTGAGCCTCCCCACTAACACCCATGAAGCCAGTTGGTCTATAATAAAATGTTATAATAAAATTTCAATTCACTGGTAAAAGGATGTACTAGTCAATGAAAATTTTGGTGTCATTAGCTATCATTTTGAAAGAAACAAAGTTAGATGTTTATCTCACATCATACACCAAAAAAATCCTAATTAAGCTGGGCATGGTGACTCACAGCTGTAATCTCAGCATTTTGGGAGACCGAAGTGGGCGGATTACTTGAGGGCAGGAGTTGGAGACCAGCCTGGCCAACATGGCAAAACCCTGTCTCTACTGCAAAGACCAAAAAAAAAAAAAAATTAGCTGGATGTGATGGTGCATGCCTGTAATCCCAGCTCCTCAGGAGGCTGAGGCAGGAGAATCACTTGAGCCCAGAAAGCAGAGGTTGCAGTGAGCCAAGATTGCGCCACTGCACTCCAGCCTGGGCAATAGATCGAGACTCCATCTCAAAAAAAAAAAAAATCCTAATTAGTTCAATGTTTACACATGTATTTATTCATATATATTAGAGAGATTTAAAACATAGGAGGATGCTAGTAGAGCCTCTCTAGGCACAACGACAAACCTAGAAGCTGAAAAGGCAAAGGCTCACATATTTGACTGCATAAAATATTTTAATTTCCATACAGCAAAGTGATTATAAGTACAGTCAAAAGACAAAAGACAGATGGGAAAAAAATATTTGTAGCATGTCTATTCATTCATCATTCAACAGATATACAGTGCATACCTACTATGTCCCAGGTGCAATGAGTGACGCTTATAAAATTAGATTATTCATAAATTTGCATGTTTTTCTTTAAATCTTTTTTTTTTTTTTTTTTTGAGGTGGAGTCTTGCCCAGGCTGGAGTGCAGTGGCGCTATCTTGGCTCACTGTAAGCTCCGCCTCCCAGGTTCACGCCATTCTCCTGCCTCAGCCTCCTGAGTAGCTGGGACTACAGGCGCCCACCACCTCACCCAGCTAATTTTTTGTATTTTTAGTAGAGACGGGGTTTCTCTGTGTTAGCCAGGATGGTCTCAAACTCCTGACCTTGTGATCCGTCCGCCTCGGCCTCCCAAAGTTTAAATCTTTAATATACATGTAACTAAACAAAGAGTTTAAGTCCAAAATATGTGAACATATATACCTAAAGTAAAACACCCAAAAAAATTGAAAGTAAAGGCACATACACACACACACAAATCTAATGTATGTTAGGATTCATTTTGCTTGCATATAAAAGTCAGAAAGAGGCCAGGTGGGGTGGCTCACGCCTATAATCCCAGGACTTTGAGAGGCCAAGGCAGGTGGATCACTTGAGGTCAGGAGTTCTAGACCAGCCTGGCCAACATAGAGAAACAGTGTCTCTAATAAAAATACAAAAATTAGCTGGGCGTGGTGGTGGGCACTTGTAATCTCAGCTACTTGGAGGCTGAGGCACGAGAATCGCTTGAGCCAGGAGGTGGAGGTTGCAATGAGCCAAGATCACGCCACTGAACTCCAGCCTGGGTGACAGAGCAAGACTGTCTCAAATAAAATAAAATAAAAGTCAAAAAGAGTCAAATAAAATAAGTCAAAAACATAGTAAAGCCACTCTCACATTAAAAAGTATGAATGAGGCCGGGCACAATGGCTCACACCTGTAATCCCAGCACTTTGGGAGGCTGAGCTGGGCGGATCACCTGAGGTCGGGAGTTCAAGAACAGCCTGACCAACATGGAGAAACCCTGTCTCTACTAAAAATACAAAATTAGCCGGGTGTGATCGTGCACACCTGTAATTCCAGATACTTGGGAGGCTGAGGCAGGAGAATTGCTTGAACCCAGGAGGTGGAGGTTGCAGTGAGCCAAGATTGCGCCATTGCACTCCAGCCTGGGCAACAAGAGCAAAACTCCATCTCAAAAAAAAAGAAAATAGTATGAATGAAAGCCATCCAGAAAAGGTAAAATAGTTCCGTTGTCAAGAGGGATCTGGGCCGGGTGCAGTGGCTCACGCCTGTAATCCCAGCACTTTGGGAGGCCGAGGCGGGTGGATCACGAGGTCAGGAGATCGAGACCATCCTGGCTAACACGGTGAAACCCCGTCTCTACTAAAAATGGAAAAAATTAGCCGGGCGTGGCGGCGGGCACCTATAGTCCCAGCTACTTGGGAGGCTGAGGCGGGAGAATGGGGTGAACCCGCAAGGCGGAGCTTGCAGTGAGCAGAGATCGCGCCACTGCACTCCAGCCTGGGCGACTGAGCCAGACTCCGTCTCAAAAAAAAAAAAAAAAAAAAAAAAAAAGAGGGGGTCCAGAGATTTCCTTCTTTCTGTTCCACACTTCCAATACTGGGTACCATCCTCAAGGCAACCTCGTATTCCAACATGCCTGCTAGAATTCCAGCCATTCACTCAGCATTCCAGGCAGCAGAAAGGCAGAAATAAAAGGGCACCCTCCCCACTGGGTTGACTCTTTCAAGCAGCCTTCTTGATCTGGGCTGGCGTCTAGTCATAGGGCCTCATCCTGCAGCAAGGGAGGCTGTTTAATGTAGTCTTTCAGCCAGGTACATTTTCACCACTAACACAACTTGGGTATGATACTAAGGAAAAATGGGGAAATTCATACTGGGTGGCAGCTAGAAGCCAGACCAAAACCAACCTATGAAAGCTGGCCTGGCAATATTAAAACAATAATTTATGACAGAAAGCATTATTAGGCATAAATAAATACACAACGTAATGGTAAAGTGTACTAGCCCCCAAAGCAGGAATTTACATGCATCTAACCATATAACTTCAATATACACAAAGCAAAAACTGACTCTTTTACAAGGAGAAATTGAATAGCCACAGGCATAGAAAAAGATTCTGATGCTCATCTATCAAAAACAAATAGGTTCAAGCAGATAGAAAATGATGCAATGGTTTCTAATGTCTGAACAGCAAAATTCACAAGCTTAATCTACTTTATATAGAGCTCTGGATGCAACAAATAAACAATATTCGTTATTTTCAAGCATAAACTGAACATATGTAAAGACTGACCATTTGCAAGGTCACAGAGGAGATCAATAAAAATGTGGATCGGGCGCAGTGGCTCACACCTGTAATCTCAGCACTTTGGGAGGCAGAGGTGGGCAGATCACTTAAGGTCAGGAGTTTGAGACCAGCCTGGCCAACATGGTGAAACACCACCTCTACTAAAAATACAAAAACTAGCCGGGTGTGCTGGCATGTGCCTGTAATCCCAGTTGAGGTGGGAGGCTGAGGTGGGAGGATAGCTTGAACATGTGAGGCAGAGGTTGCAGTGAGCCAAGATCACGCCACTGCACTCAAATCTGGGCGACAGAGTGAGACCCTGTCTCAAAAAAAAAAAAAAAGAAGAGAAAAAAATGTGGAAGAATCTATATCTTATAGGCCCTAATCTCTAAGCACAACTCAGATAAACTGAAGATTCGTGATTTTAAAAAATAATTTTTAACCCACCTCATTTAGAAATAAGAAATTAGCCTTAGGTAACTATAGATGATAAAGGAACCTACAGATAAATGACAAAATATTTAGAACTGGATGTCTATGGAAGTCCTACTTTTCAAAACTTGTGGGATGCAGTTAAAATACATAGGTACTTATTCTACTTGTTCTAAATTTACACCCTTAACTGTATTATATTTTTATTTAAAAAAAATGAAGACTGAAAACAATGACTAAAGCATTCAACTTAAGAAGCTAGAAAAAAAAAATTAGAGAAAGTCAAAGGAAGTAAAAGGAATGAAACAAAAATGGCAAAAGAGGTCGAGTACGGTGGCTCACGCCTGTAATCTCAGTGCTTTGGGAGGCTGAGGCTGGTGGATCACCTAAGGTCAGGAGTTCCAGACCAGCCTGACAAACAGGGAGAAACACCATCTCCACTAAAAATACAAAAAAAAATTAGCCGGGCGTGGTGGCATGCGCCTGTAATCCTAGCTACTCAAGAGGCTGAGACAGGAGAATTGCTTGAACCTGGGAGATGGAGGTTGCAGTGAGCCAAGATTGCACCACTGCACTCCGGCCTGGGCGACAGAGCAAGACTCCATCCAAAAAAAAAAAAAGGAAATGGCAGAAGAAAATCTCATGAGATAGTAGCTTTTCAATATTGGAGGTGGTGAGTGTCAGGGGAGACTGTTGATCCCCTGCTCCTGAGGATCCCTCCAAGTCGGGAAAGGAATACTGTGGGTCCCTTCCCTCTCACTCCTCCACCTCGTACCTCCTGGGGGACACAATGGTTTCCTCTGATTGGACGGAGAAACTAAGCATGTATGGACCTGCCAGCCTGCCTTTCCCCTCTCCTCTTCTCTCTTCCTCTCCCACCGTCAGCCACGAATGTGTTTTCTTATTGTTCTTGACCACAAAGTAAACTGGGCACCAAAACCCTGTCCCCAAGAGACAGAGTGTGGGTTGCAGTTCCCCAGCCCTGTGTAACTGAGCTCACAATCCATCGCACTGTGGGTTGCAGCCCTGGGGGTGCCTTTGCGCCCAGGTATGTTTCATTCTCCCGCATCATCAACCTCTTCGGTAACCGAGATGATCATTTGGTCTTCCGGGTTCCCTTTTTGTCTTATTCGTCAAATGATATATAAATCCCATAAAAAAAGAAAGACAATATTTATCAGGGTCTCTAAAACCCCTAACTGTCTGCAGGGCCAAAAGCTAATGCCTCCAAAAGAACAACAAAATGAATAAACTTCTAGCAAATCCAATCACCTCAAAGGATGAAGGCATGAACAAAAACAGTGTTTCTCGGAAGAGATTCTAACTAGTCACACCACAGGAATGTTAAAAACCATTAGAGAAAATGATGAACAACTTTATGCTAATAAATGTTAAACCTTAGCTGAAACTGTAAGCAACGTTTTCAAATAATATAAAAGACAGACCCCACTTATTTTAGGAAGATGGCATCACTAATATGTCAGTTGGACAAAGATAGCATAAAAAAGAAAATTGTAAGCCAATCCCCCTTTTTAAACAGACATATAAAAATCCTAAATAAATACAAGCAAGATAAATTAAGCAGTGCATTTTAAACATATATACATCATAACCAAATTGGCATTATCCTAGGCATGCAATAGTCAATTTTAGGAAAATATGTTAGATAGAATTTGCCACATTAACAGATTAAGAAGAGAAAATATCATCATCTCAACAGATGCAGAAAACCATATAATAAAATTCAGGCTGGGCACAGTGGCTCATGCCTGTAATCCCAGCACTTTGGAAGGCCAAGGTGAGAGGATCACTTGAGGTCAGGAGTTGGAGACTAGCCTGGGCAACATGGCAAAACCCCATCACTACCAAAAATACAAAAAATTAGCTGGGTGTGGTGTGTGTGCCTGTAGTCCCAGCTACTCAGGAGGCTGAGGTGGGAGGATCCCTTGAGCCTAGAAGGTGGAGGCTGCAGTGAGCCAAGATTGTGCCACTGCATTCCAGCCTGGGTGACAGACTGAGGCCCGGTCTCAAAATAAATAAATAAATAAATAAATAAAATTCAACTCCTATTCATGATACAAACTAAACATAGAAAGGAATTCCCTTAGTTTGATCAAAGACATCTATCAGAAACTCACAGCAGATAAGATTCTTCATGTTAAAACATTAGAAGCATTACCATGAAAATTCAGGAATAAAATAAGGGTGCCAGCAACCACTCCTGTGTTCAACACTGGACTGGAGGTCCTAGCCAATTCAGTAAGACAAGAAAAAGGAACAGTATAATAATAGTGAGGTAGGAGGCAGAACTCCACTCCAGAGGCAGGGATCAGACATCAAGCCAAATCGAGGACTAGTTAAAACAGGGACCTGGCAGAAGCAGCTTTCCAGCAGACACTCCCACCAGTGTCCATGTCAGTTTACTGTTGCCACGGCAACACACCTGGGAGTTACCGCTCCTTTCCGTGGCAGTGACCTGACAACCCGAAAGTTACTATCCTTTCCCTAGAAATTCCTGCATAAACTGCCCCTTAATCTGCATGCAATTAAAAGCAGGTAAGGGCCTGGCATGGTGGCTCACGCCTGTAATCCCAGCACTTTGGGAGGCCAAAGCAGATGGATCACCTGAGGTCAGGAGTTCAAGACAAGCCTGGCCAACATGGTGAAACTCTGTCTCTACTGAAACTACAAAAATTAGCCAGGTGTGTAGTCCCAGCTATTTGGGGGCTGAGGCAAGAGAATCACTTGAACCAAGGAGGTGGAGGTTGCAGTGAGCCGAGATGGCACCACTGCACTCCAGTCTGGGCAATAAAGTGAGACTCGGTCTCAAAAAAAAAAAAAAAAAAAAAAGGTAGGCATGAATATGACTCCAGCTCTGCCCTGCCCTGCCCTGAGCTGCTACTCTCAGCACACTGCCTATGGGGTAGCCCTGCTTGGCAGGAGCAGTCACGGAGCTGAAACTCCACCAGAGCTCTAACACTGCTGTTTCAATAAAGCTGTTTTCTTCCACCCTACCACCAGCTCACCTTTGAATTCTTTCCTGGGCAAAGCCAAGAACCCTCATGGACTAAGCCCCAGTTTGGGGCTCACCTGTCCTGCATCCATAGGAAAGAAAAAAGCAACATATTGTGATTCTCTGCTGATAATAATATGATTATTGACATAGAAAATCCAAGAGCTTCTACAAACTTTGAAAAGTGATAAAGGTTTGGCAGAGTTGCTGGATATAAGATCAATGTATATTATAAAAAATCAATAATACTTCTATGCCCAGCAATAATTGACTAGAAAACATGTTATAAGAAGGCATCGCTTACAATAGCAGCAAAAACCATGGGGAATTGAGATTTCAAGAGAGGGAGTGATGTGCAGGATCTTTATGGAGGAAAGCATAAAATATTACTGCAGAGCACAGAAGTCATGAATAAATAAAGATCTATAGCGTGTTCATGGATAGAAAGACTCAAAACCATAAACAAAATGATGATTCCTAGATTAATCTATAAAGTTAACAGAATACCAATCAATTCTGAATGGGGCTTTTCAGGGAACTTGATAATATAATCCTAAAATGCAAATGCAAAATAAAGGACCAAGAATAGCCAAAACAATTTCAAACAAGAACAACAAGTCAAGGTATGAAGAAGGATTTCCCCTACCAGGTATCAAGACTTATAAAGCTGTGATCATTTAAACAATGTGATAGCAACACAGGATAGACAGATACACCCAGAATACTGAACCCCAGAAATTTGATTTAATAAAATCAGTAAGGAAGTGGGTGGATAAAATAAATCCTGTTGGCTCCATTGGTTGTCCATTTGAAACGAAATTAATGTAGGTTCCAGCCTCGCACTATAGCAGACACCAGGGTGCCCAGGCCACTCTTCCTTCAATTCCCCGACCCACTGCGTATAAAGGTGTCCCCTGTGAACACCCATGGCCCTCTGAGACCCCAGGGCTTCCACTCACCTTGCAAGAACAGTAGCTGGAAGAACCAGGGAGTCATTGTCCCAGGAGTAGGGTCTGGTAGTGCTGGTGGTGATGGGCAGAGGCTGAAGGATAATACCACAGCTTCCTGGCCCCTCCAGAGGGACAGTTGTGAGGTGTGCCCTACACCACCTCCCCACCATTCCCAGTGGTGCCTGCTCATCAGTGTACCCTTCCTTGGACTTCTTTCCCTTCCCCTCTTCCACCCAAATTCTTGTCTCAGCATCAACCCCTGGGGAAACCCAGGGTAGACAGCACTGTGCCAAAACCAATGTCCATAAAGCTTCCAAAGTTAAAAAGCAAAACTGTAAAACATTTATAAGTGGAAAGTACAGGAGAAACCTGCTTTTGATCTCTGCATAGGGGAAGGATTTCTTAAATGCTACGTGAAAAGCGCATCATAAAAGAAAAGATTGATAAATGTGACTAGGTTAGAATGGCGTGTTTCTGTTCAACATAAGACACCATCAACAAAGTGGAAACAACAAACTGCCGATTCAGAATAGATATCTGCAGCAAAAGATCGTGACCAGAAAATGTAGGAACATCCTAGGGAGAACGAAAATAAGACAAAAATGGGAAAATGGACAAAAGACAGAAATAGAAAATCCCCAAAATAAAATACATAAATGACCAAGAAACAAAAAAATATAGATTCTGTCTCCATAATGTTTAAGGAAAAGCAAATTAAAACAATGAGATCATCACATTTTATCTGCCAGCTTGGCAGAATTTTGGAAGACGGAAACAGCATCGGGGGAAGAACACACACTCAGACTCTTTCGCTGCAAACAGGAATTGGGGTAACCTTTTGGAAGAACCATTTGATGATATTCAAAAACGTCTGAAGTGCTTACTTACACCCAGGACTCAGCCATCTCACTTTTAGAAATGTCCCCCACAGAAATAATAGCATGAGTATATAAAAAAATTAAAGGTTGTTTTTCTAATTTGTTAGTAAATAGAAAAATAAAAAAGGAAACCTAAATGTCTCTTGGTAAAGAATTTTAGCTTATGGCCGGGCGCGGTGGCTCACGCCTGTAATCCCAGCACTTTGGGAGGCCGAGGCGGGCGGATCACAAGGTCAGGAGATCGAGACCACGGTGAAACCCCGTCTCTACTAAAAATACAAAAAATTAGCCGGGCGCGGTTGTGGGCGCCTGTAGTCCCAGCTACTCGGGAGGCTGAGGCAGGAGAATGGCGTGAACCCGGGAGGCGGAGCTTGCAGTGAGCCTAGATCGCGCCACTGCACTCCAGCCTGGGCGACAGAGCGAGACTCCGTCTCAAAAAAAAAAAAAAAAAAAAAGAATTTTAGCTTAAATGAAGGTAGGCCGAGCGCGGTGGTTCATGCCTGTAATCTCAGCACTTTGGGAGGCTGAGGTGAGATGATCGCTTGAGCTCAGGAGTTCGAGATCAGCCTGGGCAACATGGTGAAATCCCGTCTCTACAAAAAAATACAAAAATTAGCTAGGTGTGGTGGCACACACCTGTACTCCCAGCTACTCAGAAGGCTGAAGTGAGAGGATCACCTGAGCCTGGGGAGGTCGAGGCTGCAGTGAGCGGGAATTGCGCCGCTGCACTCCAGCCTGGGCAACAGAACGAGACTCTGTCTCAAAAAATAAAATAAAATAACAAAATAAATAAATGAAGGTCTACTACTCGGCCATTAAAAGGCAAATGGTGAAATGTGGTCTACACAGACAGGGGAATATTATTTAGCCCTAAAAAAGAAGGAAATTCTGACATATGCTGCAACATGGCTGAACCTGAAAACACTAGGCTAAGTGAAAGCCAGTCACAAAAGGGCAAGAACTGTGTGATTCCGCTTACAGGAGGTACCTGGAGCAGTCAGGTTCAGGGAGTCAGAGAACAGAAGAGAGGTTCCCAGGGCTGGGGTCGGGGATGGGCCGTCAGCATTTAACGGGCACAGAGCTTCAATCTGGGAAGATGAAAAAGGGCTGGAGATGGATGGATGGTGAAGATGGTTGCACAGCAATGGCACCTAGTGCCACCAAACTATGCACTTATAAATGGTTAAAATGGTCAATTTTACGTTATATACATTTTACCACAATTTTTTTTAAAGGCAAGGAGTGGATAAACATCTATTGACCTAGAAAGCGCTGTGCATTTGCGCAGTAAACACTCCCTGTGCACCTCGGTGTGGCAGATGAGGTTGTGGAGTGAGGCAGATGCTCTGGCAAGCAAGAAAAATGAGATCCCTGCACTCACGGGGTCAACTTCCAGTGGAAGAAAAGTCAGCAAGTGAGGTCATCCTAGAGCCATCACATTACAGAGAAAATACAGGAAATGGAACAGGGGTGGGAGCACGGGGCAGGGTGGGACAGAGAGCCCGGGGGAGCCTCTTTGAGAGGGTGACATCGATCCAGTGTCTGAGTGCCAGTGGGATTTCCTGAGATTCCCTTCTTACTGCTCAGCTCGCAACACATTCGATCCCATCTCCCCCTTCTCCATGGGGCCGAGAGAGATGCCTGGATTCTGAGGGGTAAATCCTTCTCAGTTAATAAAGAAAAGCTTTGTTAAAACAAACAAACAAACAAACACAAAAACCAGGGGTTTAAAAAGAAGTGAAATAATTTAGCCAGGATTAGTATTCACAAGAGAGAAAGTAAGCGTTATGTTTACTTTCTTTCTGGTGGTTGGGGGTGCTGTCTCCAACACTGCAGAGGATTTTAGGAAGAAAAGTGACACCTCAGCATGGCCAGTCCTGAGGAAGGACAGGACAGGGGAGGCGCAGGACAGGGGAGGCACAGGACAGGCCAGGCGCAGGACCGGCGAGGCGCAGGACAGGGGAGGCGCAGGACAGGCCAGGCGCAGGACCGGCGAGGCGCAGGACAGGGGAGGCGCAGGACAGGCCAGGCGCAGGACCGGCGAGGCGCAGGACAGGGGAGGCGCAGGACAGGCCAGGCGCAGGACCGGCGAGGCGCAGGACAGGGGAGGCGCAGGACAGGCCAGGCGCAGGACCGGCGAGGCGCAGGACAGGCCAGGCGCAGGACAGGGGAGGCGCAGGACAGGCGAGGTGCAGGACAGGCCAGGCGCAGGACAGGCCAGGCACAGGACAGGGGAGGCGCAGGACAGGCCAGGCGCAGGACAGGCCAGGCGCAGGACAGGCCAGGCGCAGGACCGGCGAGGCACAGGACCGGGGATGCGCAGGACCGGGGAGGCACAGGACAGGCCAGGCGCAGGACAGGGGAGGCACAGGACAGGCCAGGCGCAGGACAGGCCAGGCACAGGACCGGCAAGGCGCAGGACCAGGGAGGCGCAGGACCGGCGAGGCGCAGGACGTGGAGGCGCAGGACGGGGAGGCACAGGATGGGGAGGCGCAGGACAGGCCAGGCGCAGGACAGGGTGATATTGCTTTGTCGTCAGTCTGTGGGGCTCCTTTCTCCTACCCCCGCTTGAGATAAATCTCAGGCAGGCACATGATCCCAGGCGATGTAAGTCATGTCCTCACTTCTAGATCCAAGAACAGCCTTGGTTCAGTAATTATGACACCCGAGACCAGGTGATAATCCAACTCTCCATCTCACTGAAGGCCGAGGCTCAGCCCACTGCAAGAAAGAAGCTGCCAGTGGCTGCCGGGGATGAAGGCGGAGGTTCTTTTTTTCCTTACATCTATTTCTTTAAATTGGGGTGAAATTCATGTTACATAAAATTAACCATTTTAAAGTGTACTGTTTCCGTGCCATTTAGTACCTTCACGATGTTGTAAAGCCACCACCTCTATCAAGTTCCAAAACATTTTCCTTGCCTGAAAGAAAACCTCATACCCGTTCAGCATTGCTCCCTATTCCCCACCGGCTCCGCCCGGGCTCCGTCAATGGGCTCTCTGTCTCTGGATTTTCCTGTTCCGGTCATTGACTGGAGACTGCTCCGCAGGAGAAGCTCTCAGGAAGTGAGGGAAGCAGATGAGGGGGGTGCAGGCCAGGCAGGCACCTGCCCTCAGGTTGAGTCTCAGGTTCTGATCTGAGGAGGCTCTGGATAGTAAACCCCACTGCAGGGCTGTCCCAGCTTGAAGCAACGGAGCTGGTCTTTTGTCCCCTTGATTCATCAGCCATTGGCTGTGGCCTGTCTGCAGTGGGAAGGGGACTTTACACCCCAGTAGCTCCGTTGGCTGAGGTCAAGGAGAAGACGGGAAACTCCATGCCACTAACAGCCCTTCTCGCAACTGCTGATGGATGGACTTGTGCCCTGGCCAGGTGAAGGGGTCTGGGCCAGGCACCAGGCTGTCCACTACAGCCCACCCCTTGCACCATTCAGACCTGCTTGCTTCTCACATGGAGTCCACTCCGTGCAGGCCCAGCTTCTCCAGGATGGTCAGAAACACTCCCTGGGGAAACAAACGGCCACAAGGCAGGCTCATGGGAAGGACTAGGCGCCCCATTGCTGCCGCTGACCCCAAGGCCTTAACTGATCCATGCTGTCAGCCTGGATCTGCTTCCCTCACTTCCTGAGAGCTTCTCCTGCAGAGCAGTCTCCAGTCAATGACCGGAACAGGAAAATCCAGAGACAGACAGCCCACTGATGGAGCCCGGGCGGAGCCAGTGGGGAATAGGGAGCAGTGCTGAATGGGTACGAGGTTTTCTTTCACGCCTGTCCTATCAGCTTACACGCATGCCTTTCCCCCAGCCCTTCTTGTTCCTAAACTTCCAATCTTTTTGTTGTTGTTGTTGTTTTGAGATGAAGTCTTGCTCTGTGGCCCAGCCTGGGGTGCAGTAGAGCAATCTCAGCTCAATGCAACCTCCACCTCCCAAGTGTCTGGGATTACAGGCATGTGTCACCACACCCAGCTAATTTTTGTATTTTCAATAGAGACGGGGTTTCACCACGTTGGCCATGCTGATCTTGAACTCCTGACCTCAGTGATCTGCCCACCTCGGCCTCCCAAAGTGCTGGGATTACAGGCGTGAGCCACCTAGTCCGGCCTAAACTTCCAGTCTTGCTCCTTCTAGACTCCTGACTCACTAGCTAAGCCACTGTCCATGAGCCCATGTACATTCTTTCCTCAAGCCACTTCTCTCTTCACACAAGGTAGATGACCAGGTGCACTGCTGACCGCCTGCCGCTGTCTTTGAGGACCACCCTGGGAGGGCTGTGGTGCAGCAGCCACCCGCATTCAGCTCACGGGAACACGTCCACTAGGGTGAGACTGCAGCCTATCTCCGCAGGTCACAGGGAAACCCTCCAGGATGTGAGCTGAGGGGAGGCTTTGGTGCCACATGGCTAGAGGCAGGGGGTCTGGACCACAAAGCTCCTGCCTTGGGGAACTTTGGGAGCCCAATCCCTGATATACCGCTTGTACCTCATGATGGATGCCTGGCCTTGTGATTTGGTGACTCATCGGCTCATGGTGAAAAGCTGTGTCCACTTGATCACTTGATGTCCCCTGGTCAGATGCTCAGTTTCTCCCAGTGCTTAGGGACACATCCAGAGCCCTTCTCTGCTGCAGATGGCATGGCGTTGTTCCAACACCCTCGGGGTCTGCACTGTGGCTTTCCTATTGGGGCCTGCCAGGGACACCACATGGTGACCCTCTCCACTACAGACACCCCGTGTAGCATGGGGCCTGCAGAGTCACGTGTCCCAAGCACAGTTGCTCATAGAACTGCAGCTCCAAGCTAGCAGCCTTCTGTGTCCCTCAAGAAACAGGACAAAACTGGACCCCCAAGTGCTGAGTATGCCACCTCCAAACTCAAAGAGTCCTGCCAGAAGTCGCGCCTCCTTCCACGTGGTAGGAAGGACAGGTGCAGTAACCACCCTTTACCTTGCAGGAGATAGCCCAGCATGGCCAGACCACTGGCCCCATCAAACCCCCACAGCATGGCAGCCCCTGAGCCTTCCCATTTACCCCTCATCCTCCTCCCACACATATTCTACCAAAGCTTCCAAGGAACCTGCTGCTTCTTGCTCTGTAGGTCTGGTTAACAAGATGGTGCTCCTCATACTGACCAATGTGGTGGCCTGGAGGCTGCCCCAATGGGCTGGGTCCCTTCAGACTATGTTGTGATAGAGAACAGGAAAATTGCCGTAGCCCTGGGGTGAGGCTGTGAATGTACACAGCTGCATTCTATACATCCATGATGACCTTACCCAGCTCCAGTGAAGATGCTCCTCATTTGCAAGGACAAGGCAGGAGAATCATTTGAGCCCAGGAGTTCAGTAGGGAGACCCCATCTCTACAAAAAGTACAAAAATTAGCCAAGCATGGTAGCATACGCCTGTAGTCCCAGCTACTCAGGAGGCTGAGGCAGGAGGATCTATTAAGCCCGGGAGGTCAGGGCTGCAGTGAGCCAGGATTGTGCGGCTGCACTCCAGTAGCCTGGGCAACACAGCGAGATCCTGTCTCTGGAAAAAAAAAAAAAAAGATACGCTTGGGGAGACCACTCTGTTAAATTCGTGGTTCCACAATGCCACAATGCATCAATGCATATGATTTTTGCAGGGGCCACACTTGTGCATTCAATAGAGTTATGACAAAGACCCCTCCTTCTGCATTCTTTTTTTTTTTTTTTTTTTTTTTTTTGAGGTGGAGTCTCGCTCTGTCGCCCAGGCTGGAGTGCAGTGGCATGATCTCGGCTCACTGCAAGCTCCACCTCCCAGGTTCACGCCATTCTCCTGCCTCAGCCTCCCGAGTAGCTGGGACTACAGGTGCCCACAACCACGCCCAGCTAATTTTTTGTTTGTTTGTTTGTTTGTTGTATTTTTAGTAGAGACGGGGTTTCACCATGTTAGCCAGGATAGTCTCAATCTCCTGACCTCGTGATCCGCCCGCCTTGGCCTCCCAAAGTGCTGGGATTACAGGCGTGAGCCACCGCGCCCAGCCCCTTCTGCATTCTTAAGTCTCTGAAGATGGCACTAATCTCCATCCTTCCTCCACAAATTCGATATTGACTGTGTTGTCCTCTCTGGGGTAGTGGGGAGGGGGATGGAGGAGAAAGGCAGTTTCAGGGGCTTCCATTGGGCCTAATGAGGCAGCTCACATGCTATAGGTCAAGGAACCAACATGAAGGCTCTCCCACTTGCCAGGAATTTCTACTCCATTTACACATTCAGGAGCTTGGAAAATGACCACATGGTACGTCTCTGGACACACTGGAGGCCTATTGTGAGATGGACCTAGGCCAGGACTCCATTTATTACCTGGTTCCTATTACATCTTTACGGTTAACATGATGATGGCCTTTGGGTCCCTGGGTGTCAATGTCAGTCTGGACCCTATATCCAAAAGTCCCTGAAAGATCTGGGAAATCCCCTTGTGGCAGCCCTGGAGATGCCACACAGCATCCCCTTGCCACAGGGCAGTGAGCTGACAGCCTCCACCATGGGTGACAGTGTTTAAGCCAAGGTCATGCTGCCCCAGGCAGCTCCCAGCAGTGACTACCTGCAGCAGGGGTAGGAGGCTCTGGCATTCCTTCCCTACATGGGACTCCTCTTTGAGCGATCTTGGTTCCAGAGCCTCTGCTGGGCTGGCCAGACTCCCTCCAAGCTGCACTGCAGTCGGAGGCTTTTCCTACCCAATCCTCCTTCCTTCCCCATCTCCTCTCACAGGTGTCAGACCCTCCTCACAGCCTGAAAGTCCCCAGCACCCTTGTGCTCCCTCCTTTACCTGTTACAGGTGCTACCTCCATAAATCGCCTGCTTTTCTAACTCCATCCACCTGATTCCCACGGCAGCAGAACTAGCCATGCCCTCTCCCCAGTGTACAGCTGCCGGAGAAAATGGCTAAGTTCCCTGTTATGTGTTGCATCACGCCCCCACCATTCCCCCTGGTACTGGGGAAATCCTGATCCCTAGGACCGTAAATGAGACCTTATTTGCAAATAGAGTCTTTGCAGATGATCAAGCTAAGATGAGGTTATTAGGATAGGCCCTAATTCATTATGACTGTGTCCTTATAAAAAGGGGAAATTGGAGGTGGGAGGGTCACTTGAGGCCAGGAGTTTGAGGCCAGCCTGGGCAACACAGCAAGATCCCATCTCTAAAATTGTTTTAAAATTAGGTTGTCATGGTGGTGCACACCTATAGTCCAGCTACTCAGCAGGCTGAGACGGAAGGATCGCTTGAGCCCATGAAGTCAAGGCTACAGTAAGCCATGATCATGCCACTGCACTCCATTCTGGAGTGTAGACAGTGCAAGACCGTCTTAAAAACAAAATAATGGGTGGGGCAAGGAGAGAATTTGGATACAGAAACAAGTAAGCACATGGGCAGAACATCATGGGAAGATGAAGGCAGAGTTCAGGGTAATGCATCTCTAAACCAGGGAGCGCCTCCAAGACTGCCAGGGAGCTAGAAGAGAGGCAGCGCAGACACCCCTCATGGCCCTCATAAGGAACCAGCCCTACTGATGCCTTGATTTTGGACTTCCAGCCTCCAGAACTGTGGGACAATGCATTTCTTTTTTTTGTTTGTTTGTTTTTTGTTTTGTTTTGTTTTTTTTAGACGGAGTCTCGCTCTGTCACCCAGGCTGGAGTGCAGTGGCACGATCTTGGCTCACTGCAAGCTCTGCCTCCCGGGTTCATGCCATTCTCCTGCCTCAGCCTCCCAAGTAGCTGGGACTACAGGTGCCCACCACCATTCCTGGCTAATTTTTTTTTGTTGTTGTTGTTGTTTTTGTATTTTTAGTAGAGATGGGTTTTCACCATGTTAAGCCAGGATGGTCTCGATCTCCTGACCTTGTGATCCACCAGCCTCAGCTTCCCAAAGTGCTGCGATTACAAGCATGAGCCACTGCGCCCAGCCAGGACAATGCATTTCTATTGTTTAAACCACCCAGTCTGGGGCAGGTTTTGAGAACAAGTTCAGGTCTGGAAACAGCAGGGGATCATTCCTTTCTGTTGGGGCATCCGGCCTTGGCCTTCTGTTCATCCATTCTTGGTTGCTTTTCATTCTATTTGTTGAACAAAACCCTTGCTGGCTGCCTAGACACCTTCCCCCTGGAAACGCTATGTCCTATGAGCCATTTCCATAGGCCGGGCAGGGCAGGCTCCCCCACAGCTGTCCCAACCCTGCTGTCCATTCTGATCCTCTGGTTTGTGACAGACAGTTAAGTGTTGCCCTTTGACCTGGGCTACTCGGGAATCCAGCCATCCCTGTGGCTATGGGAGAGCTCAGATCCATGGCAGCCCACCCCTGCCAGGCCTAGGCCACTGAGGACAACCCCCGCAGGGCTGCTCAGCAACGCCCATGTCTCCTTCACAGCTCAGACCTTATCATTTGGGTAAAGAGCTGGAACCTCCCAAAGAACTTGGCCAGCGGGTGGGTTTTCCACCCTGTTCCGTGGTGAGCAGGTCTGTGCAAATCTACCTGCAAAGGCCAAGGGAACTGAGAGGCTGAAGAAAGAGGCTGACAAATCCAGTTTCTTGTAAAGAAATATTTAATAGGGACTTAGGAACAGAAGTGATGTTCCGGGCAGCCACAAAACGGTAGATCCCCACATCTGCCCTGCAGAAAGTACTTTTCTGTAGCAAGCTTTTAGGGTAAAACACGTGCAGGTGGCCATGCCTCCGACTTCACTGCAAAACTCATATCTACTTGGGGAGTGGGTGAGCTAAGCATCTTTACAAAGGGTTATGTATTGTACAGGCATTGTTTAAAGAGCTTACCGCAGAGCACCCTGGTATGTGGGGGTGAAACATGCATCATCATATGGCGGTTTTAAGATGGCATCACTCTTGTCGTGCTGTTCTCCTGTACAACCTACAACAGAAGAGCCATTCTGGCTTGTCCACTTCTCTGAGACTTTGCATACCTTCCTCCAAGGCTGTTTTGACATCTCCACTTCATCGTCTATGCACTATCACTTCTTCCAAGCTTTCAAGAACCCTCTCAAGTGCCAGGCCCTGTGGCTCACACCTGTAATCCCAGCACTTTGGGAGGCCGAGGCAGACAGATCACTTGAGGTCAGGAGTTCCAGACCAGCCTGGCCACCATGGCAAAACCCCATCTCTACTAAAAAAAAAATACATTAGCTGGGCATGGTGGTGCATGCTTGTAATCCCAGGTACTCGGGAGGCTGAGACAGGAGGATCACTTGAACCTGGGAGGTGGAGGTTGTAGAGCCAAGATTGCACCACTTTACTCCAGCCTGGGCGACAGAGAGAGATTCTGTCTCAAAAAAAAAAAGAACCCCCCAAGCAACATATCAGAATCATCTTTCCCAGGGCCCTTTTTAGGAGTTAGGGAGTCTTTCTGTACTAATTAAGTCTCCAGTCTCCAGCTTCTATGCAGCCTCCCTTGATCCAGAACCTTCAGAGTCCACATCTAGGAATATTCTCCAGACCCGGCTGGTCCCTGCTGGCTTGCTCCCGCCACTCCTCTGCTTGTTAATCCCTCTTGGTCCCTGGCATGCGAAGCTCATCCTTGGTCAGGTCATGCTGAGATCTGATCCCAGCTTTGAACCTGGTGGTCAGGAGGGGAGGTGGGGACAGACGCTGGAGAAAGAATGCCTTGTCTTGTAAACTACCTTCCCTTAGTTTCGCATGGTCTTTAAGTAACAGGACCTCTGTCTTCCAACAGAGGGAATGAGCCATTTCTGCAGGCCAGAAGGTACAGGAGAATCTGGGGGTTCAGTGTCTCAAGAGTATCTCCCCAGATAGTCCATCTCAGATATCAGGGACCCCACCCTCCCCCTCGGGGCCCTGACTTTGGAGAAGGGACTTCCCTGGGCTGGAAATTTGGCCTTCTCTGAAGTCCTGTACCTTGTCTTCTGCCCTCTGACCCCTGACTATAGAAGAGAAGCATTTCCTTAAATTCTGCCAAGGAATCCTGACTTCGCTTTAAATTGGTGATTCCTGGCCCTGAACTTGTCATTTTCCTTCTTCTAAGTGTCAGTAGTGTTCAGTGACAGCCTCCACACTCCACGTCCTTCTCACGGCTATTTTCCCATCTGTCTCAACACCAGTGATGTTGCACGAGCTGGGCATCCCCATTCACCTGAGTCCTGTCCCAAGTGACCACAGGCGGAGGCCTGAGCAGCTGCTCTGCCACCTCGTGCCAAGGGCCTCCTGCAACGGACTCCAGTCACCAGGGGCCAGCAGGGCATCCTCCTACAGCATCCTGTCTTTGGGGCCAGCTTCCTGGGGCCCCTCCTGGTGCTCCCTGCCTTCAGCTGTCTGAAAGCAGAGCCCAAGACAGGGATTTACTAGGAGAAGGCTCATCGAGACAAGCCCCCCAGGACGTGAGGGCAGAGGGGCGGGGAAGGAGAAGGGGCTCGGTAAAGGCGTGGTGCCAGGGTAAATACAGCTCTGGCAGATCTGTAGGGGGCCCTGGGGCTTTGACTGTACCCAAGAGGTATCGCCATCTAGAGGCAGGCGAGGGAACAGCCTTTTGTACAGTTAGCCGTGGGCTGTGGGCCTCCCCTGAACCTACCAGGTGTTGTGGCTCCATTGGCTGAGGATGCTTCTCCAGGGAAGGAGGCAGGGAGCCCGGGAAGCGGGGTGGGGTCGCGACACCGACAGTAGCTGCCAGACCAGCCACGCTGTGCTCAGCTCCCTCAGGCTGTCACTCATCAGTCACCATGTCACTATCTCTGGGGCGTGTCAGTCACCATCGACGACGTGTCCCCCAAGCTGCAGGGATGCAAATCCAGCCCTCCAAGAGGCTCTGTTGGCCCTCTCCGCATGGGCTTGAGGTCAGGGGTGGGGGCACGTTCGGACCGCCCTCCTGCCTCTCTGAAGAAGATACTCCAAGTCCCGGCTCCAGCTCTCCGGCCTCTTTGGTAGCTGGGCGGGTGGCCATCCAGGAGGCCCGTTCTCCATGCCCAGCTTGGCAAGGCTCCTCGGGACGCCGGACTCGCTGCTCCTGTTTTCTTATGACTTCGGCCCAAAGGGACCCAGAGTCTGAGGTTAACACCCCTTCATCCCAGCGTGAGCGGCGCCTGACTCCAGCTCTCCACTCCCCCGCCTCCTATCCCCTGCACTGGGCTCACCCTGCACTCCCACCTGCAAATCAGTAGAGCAGAGGCCAGCGCTCCCGACACCTGGCACCACCCAGAGCGAGGCAGGGGGAGCTGAATGGCCGGGAGCGCCATCTAGTGGGTGCCAGGGGCGAGTCCCTGAAAGGGACTGGGGAGCCGGGACTGGGGCAGGGCAGGGTGGTGTCCCAGGGAGGGCCGGGGCCCAGGCGCTGGACAGCAGAGGACGTAAAGGGAGAGGCATGGGACAGCGAGGAGCCAGGGTGCTTCT
Organism: Macaca mulatta; assembly: GCF_049350105.2. NCBI lineage: Eukaryota > Metazoa > Chordata > Mammalia > Primates > Cercopithecidae > Macaca > Macaca mulatta. The sequence continues at coordinate 9,944,788 of NC_133419.1, forward strand.
GGGACGCATGAGACCCACCCCAGCCTGCCCCTGCCCTGGTAAGCAGGTGAGTCGGCACACGAAGGACACACCACGTCCAGTCTCTGTCTCCTCTCCAGACTCTTGGGAAAGTGTCACTTAAAATCCATTTGGGCTTGGTGTTTGCTTCATTCCAAGGAAAGGGGTAAGGAAACATTCAGAAAAAGGGCGAGGATCTCCCTGCTCCACAGTGGCAGGCAGGGGCATAGTGACATTTACCCCCTCCCTGCACCTGGCCTTGAACGTGGCAGGAAAGAGAACTGAGCCACCTGTCACCCAGAGGGGGAGGGGGAAGGTCAGAACTCCAGCCTTCCCACAGCAGACACGCCTGCCGAGCAGGAAGCAAGCGGGCTCCAGGCAGTGCAGACATGTGCGCTCAAACGGATGTTAACAGTCTGGAAGAAACTGACCTGCCTGTTAATAGAAGCTCTCTCGTGGGGAAGGGGCAGAAGACACAGCTTTCACTTCTCAATTTATACACTTCCCCAAAATGTGGTGGGATCATGAGGAAACTGCACTTTCAGTTTTGACCTCTTTTTGTATTTTTTGAGTTAAAATGCAATTGGGAACAATGGGGCGTTAAGTGTCTCGGTGTGGAAGGCTGCAGCATCACCAGTGAAATGCTGCATCAGACCTGGATCGGATCCACCCTCGACTCAGGGCTGTGCAGACTGGGACCCAGATCCCGCGCTGTGGGAACGGAGCCCTGCTCCACTGTTTACATGTTGTCTCTGGCTCCGGCCTCGCTGTGACAGCAGAGTTGAGGAATTGCCACAGAGACTGTTACGGCCCACAAAGCCTAAAATATTTACTCTCTGGCTCTTTACGGAAAAAGTTTGCCAACTCTCAAATTACAAGAAATACAGGGACCGGGGAGCCTGCTCAACAAAGCTAAGGGGACGTGACCAGCAAAATCCAGACCGCGGGCAGCCATAGGACAAAGCACCAGTTTCTTCAATGCATAATTTGCAACAGCAACCTGCTTACCAGAGGCCAGGAAAGGGAGGGCGAAAGGAGGGGATGAAGAAAGGCTGATGAATGGGTACAAATGCTTAGATAGAAGAAATAACATCTGGTGTTCAATAGATCAGTAGGGTGACATTAATCAATTGCACACCTCAAAATTGCTAGAAAAGAATAATCCTCAGTGGCTCAAGCCTGTAATCCCAGCACTTTGGGAGGCCGAGACGGGCAGATCACGAGGTCAGGAGTTCGAGACCATCCTGGCTAACACGGTAAAACCCCGTCTCTACTAAAAAATACAAAAAAAACTAGCCGGGCGAGGTGGCGGGCGCCTGTAGTCCCAGCTACTCGGGAGGCTGAGGCAGGAGAATGGCGTAAGCCCAGGAGGCAGAGCTTGCAGTGAGCTGAGATCCAGCCACTGCACTCCAGCCCGGGCGACAGAGTGAGACTCTGTCTCAAAAAAAAAAAAAAAGAAGAAGAATCCTAATGCTCCTGGTGCAAGGAAAAGATAAACATTTAAGATGATGGACATCCCAATTACCCTGATTTGATTATATGAATGTATCCAATTATCATGCGCATCCCAAAACTAGATACAGCTAGTGTATTTCAACCTTTATAAAGAAAAGAAAATGGGCAGGGTCCAGGGGCTCACGCCTGTAATCCCAGCATTTTGGGAGGCTGAGGTGGGCAGATCACTTGAGGTCAGGAGTTCCAGACAAGCCTGGCCAACATGGTGAAACTCCTTCTCTACTAAAAACACAAAAATTAGCCGGATGTGGTGGTGTGCGCCTGTAATCCCAGCTGCTCCGGAGGCTGAGGCAGGAGAATCACTTGAACCCGGGAGGCAGAGGTTGCAGTGAGCAAGACTCCATTGAAAAGAAAAGAAAAGAGAAAAGACAAGACAGAGGGAGCCCATAGATTTAAAAGAGGCTGAGCAGTGACAGAGAATAGAAGTGTGGATGGTAAGAAAATAAAGTCTCATTTTTCATGGTAGCAAGTGAGATCTCAAATCCGAGATCAGCAAGTGAAGAAAATCAGGAATTAAGAGTAGAAGCCATTTCACTTACAAATGGAGGTTTAAGAAAAAGATGAGGCCAGGCACAGTGGCTCATGCCTGTTATCCCAGAACTTTGGGAGGCCGGGGCAGGTGGATTACCTGAGGTCAGGAATTCAAGACCAGCCTGACCAATATGGTGAAACCCCATCTCTACTAAAAATACAAAAACTAGCCAGGCATGGTGGCGGGCGCCTGTAGTCTCAGCTACTCAGGAGGCTGAGGCAGGAGAATCGCCTGAACCTGGGAGGCGGAGGTTGCAGTGAGATCGCACCATTGCACTCCAGCCTGAGCAACAAGAGCAAAACTCCATCTCCAAAAAAAAAAAAGAAAGAGAAAGATGAAACATCTACTCAAAAACTGAAAGTGGGTGCCCCTAATGAGGGGGTTTCGGGAATCAGAGAAATGGAGCAGAGAATTCTTTTGTATTTATATAATTTTAAGCCTAGTGGTAGTGTTTGAATTTTTTTAATTATGTATATGTTTAAACAAAATATTTAAATATTAATATTTGAATCCAATAACAACTTAAATTTTTAAAATTTAATTGAATCTATGTATAATCTTGGATTAAGGAAAGCCTTTTTAAACATGACCTGAGGCCGGGCACTTTGGAAGGCCAAGGTGGGCAGATCACTTGAGGTCAAGAGTCGAGACTGGCCGGGCGCGGTGGCTCAAGCCTATAATCCCAGCACTTTGGGAGGCCGAGACGGGCGGATCATGAGGTCAGGAGATCGAGACCATCCTGGCTAGCACGGTGAAACCCCGTCTCTACTAAAAAAATACAAAAAACTAGCCGGACGAGGTGGCGGGCGCCTGTAGTCCCAGCTACTCGGGAGGCTGAGGCAGGAGAATGGCGTGAACCCGGGAGGCGGAGCTTGCAGTGACCTGAGATCCGGCCACTGCACTCCAGCCTGGGCGACAGAGCGAGACTCCGTCTCAAAAATAAAAAAAATTAAAAAAAATTAAAAAAAAAGAGTCGAGACCAGCCTGGCCAACCAACATGGTGAAACCCCATCTCTATTAAAAATACAAAAATTAGCCAGGTGTGGTGGTGGGCGTCTGTAATCCCACCTACTCAGGAGGCTGAGGCAGGAGAATCACTTCAACCCACGAGGCGGAGGTTGCAGTGAGCCGTGATTGCACCACTGTACTCCAGCCTAGGCAGAAAAACAAGACTCTGTCTCAAAAATAAATAAATAAATATAAATAAATCAAAAAATAAACATGACCTGGGCCGGGCGCGGTGGCTCAAGCCTGTAATCCCAGCACTTTGGGAGGCCGAGACGGGCGGATCACGAGGTCAGGAGATCGAGACCATCCTGGCTAACACGGTGAAACCCCGTCTCTACTAAAAAAAAAAAAAAAAAATACAAAAAAAAAACTAGCCGGGCGAGGTGGCGGGCGCCTGTAGTCCCAGCTACTCGGGAGGCTGAGGCAGGAGAATGGCGTGAACCCAGGAGGCGGAGCTTGCAGTGAGCTGAGATCTGGCCACTGCACTCCAGCCTGGGCGACAGAGCGAGACTCCGTCTCAAAAAAAAAAAAAAAAACATGACCTGAAAACTAGAAACTAAATAGTTGGTCTATGTGGCTGCATGAGAATCTCAAACTTCTCTCTGAGAAAGCTATTATATATTGTATATATAATATATATATAAAACTATACAACTATATATATATATATATATAGTTGAAAGACTACTGACAACTGGAAAAAAGATTTGTAACAGATAATACAGATGAAGGGTTAATATGATCGGTTTTTTCTCACAAGCAACAGAAACTGACCTTAGTTAACTTAAGCAGAAAAGGAATGAATATCAAGTGTCACCACAGACTCTCTGGCTGGGCTGGAGAACCAGGCTTGCAGACCTCTCAGACAGGAACAGAAATTGTGCTCCAGCTGGTCCAGTAAAGACACCATGGCCACCTTTTTACTGTGTCCTGGGTGCTGCCACGGCTCAGCTGTCATTGCTTTCGCTGTCTCTGGAATCAAGTATGCACGGCTTCTGCTACCTCTGGCCAGTAGCTTTCAATTCCATTTCTGAGGCAAGAGCCTCTGAATGGCCGATCCTCAATCGTAGGCCTGCAGCCTGCAAGGGAGACTGGAAAAGTGGGCCCCTGGCATCTTCCGCTTCCATAGCAGAAGTCAGTGAACACCCCAAACATGGCAGACAAACAGGCACAGGACATGAAGAGGCAATTGACAAAACAAGTGTGGAATTAGCCAATAAATATATAAAAAGCTGTTCAGCTGCACTAATATAGCAGCTGCTTGTGGTTGCCTACCCTGAATCAATTCCTACCTTCTTCCTGCTGGCAGACCCTGATATGGTTTGGATATCAATCCCACCTGCCAGTGACTCAGTAGGGAGCATGCACCCAGTTCCCATCAATGAGCTGGCTAGGCAGGTCTGCCAGGGGACTTGCAGGAAAGACTTCTGTATTAGTCAGCATAGGTTAGCTGCTATAACAAGCATGCTCCAAACCTGTAATTTAACACAAGTTCATCTCTTGCTCATGCAAGTCCAATATGAATGTCCTTGGTTGGGTGCTTCTCCCATGCGGTTTTCTGGCATTGCAGTGACTTTGAAACCTGAGATCTCTCCATCGTGGAGCCCTGCCATCCTCAGCATGTGGCCTTCCAGGTCACAGCACATAGGAATGCCATGGAAGGAGCACATGTTCCTTCTGCTCACATTTGATTGGCTAGAACAGGTCACATGGCCACAGGGACCTAGCCAGCTACAGGAGAAGCTGGGAAGTGTAGTTTGTGTCAGGAAGAAAATGAACCAGATTTAGCTGGGCAAAGTGACTCACACCTGTAATCCCAACATTTTGGGTGGCCGAGGCAGGAGGATCACTTGAACCCAGGAACCTGGGAAACATAGCAAGACCTCATTTCTATTAAAAAAAAAAAAAAAAAAAAAAAAGATTAGCCAGGCATGATGGAGTACACCTGTAGTCCTAGCCTCTCAGGAGGCTGAGGTGGGAGGATGGCTTGAGCCCAGGAGGTCGAGGCCATAGTGAACCAAGATCATGCCACTGCACTCCAGCCTAGGTGACACAGTGAGACCCTATCTCAAAAAAACCAAAAACAAGAAAAGAAAGAGAAGAAAGAAAGGATGGAAGAGAGGGAGGGAGAGAGGAAAGGAGGCAGGGAGGGAGGGAGGGAGGGAGGGAGGAAGGAAGGAAGGAAGGAAAGAGAGAGGAAAGGAGGAAGGGGAGAAGGGAGGAAGGGAGGGAGGGAGGAAGGGAAAGAAAGATAGGAAGGAAGGAAGGAAGGAAGGAAGGAAGGAAGGAAGAAAGAAAGAAAGAAAGAAAGAAAGAAAGAAAGAAAGAAAGAAAGAAAGAAAGAAAGAGAAAGAAAGAGAAAGAAAGAAAGAGAAAGAAAGAAAGAAAGAAAGAAAGAAAGAAAGAAAGAAAGAAAGAAAGAAAGAAAGAGAAAGGAAGGAAGGAAGGAAGGGAAAAGAAAAAATAAATGAGTCCGATTTAGTGGACACTGAGCACTGTCTTTGCCACAGTTCCCCTCTGGTAACCACATATTCATTTGGCTCTTCCTTCCACATAAAGGACCCACTCCTTGACTGGGTTCTGATCTTCCTCTCTATGCAAAACTTTTCTTGGCTCTCTGCACCCCACTGGCTCTTTCTGCATCCACCAACTTGGCCACATCTGACACGGGCATTGGGGTCGTGGCTTCTTTGGGGTCCATATAGCTTTTGCCACCAGCCTTCTGCTCCTGCAGCTACAACCTGAGAGTACAAATGGCCCTCCCCAGGCACATCTCAGTGAAGGGTCCCAGTGTGGCCCGGTGGATTGCCCCCTGCCCATGTCTTCTACTCCCTGCGGGTTTGAGCCAGCTGTCAGGCTTCTGTCACTCCACCTGCATAGAAGCCAAGGAAATCGTTGCTTTGGGCAGGCAGGAAAAGGAACCACCTGGCCAGACCAGGGCCTCCTCTGCACACAACACACAGCAAGAAGGCTTCCGAGAGCTCGGCACACACACGATTTCCAGAATTAAAAAATCAATCCAGAGCATGAAGGGAGGAAAGATCTGCTAGAGAACAAAAGCTGCATTCTGGCAGATCAGATGGAAGAGCTCGCTCATGACATCAGACACAAACACAGAGAAACGAAGGCAAGAATCAAAAGGTAAGAGGCTAAAGAATCAGATCTAGACCCTAAATTGTAAGGAATAGTGTTTCTAAAAGAAGAGAAAGGAACAAAAGGAGATATAGTAATTTAAGAAATAATAGAGTAGAAGAGAGACGTGAATCTTGTGATCTGAAAGGACTCCAGGCAGCAGCGATGAATAAAAAATACACACCTGGCGAGACGTCTGAGCTCCAGGATAAAGAGAAGCCTTCGGAGCTTCCAGCCAGAAAGGGCCCTGCGACAACAGAGAGTCAGGCTCCTCATTTGCATCCCTGGAAGTGAGAAGGGAGAGAACCAATTTGCCAACTAGTGAGAAAAGGCAGCAGACCAGGAAAAGAAACCAAGGGAAGCAGACCAGAAAACCCTCTAACAAGTTGAAAATCAAATTGGAACAAAAGTCTCAAAAGAGTGGAAGACAGAACACGAGAAATAGCAGCCAACACCAAAGCGTGTTTGAGTTACATTTCCATGGATGACAATGGGCCTGAGAAATATCATGTAATTAAAGGAGGGATGATTGAAAGGCAGGAAACATACTATAGGACAAAATGTATGGCCAGGTGCGGTGGCTCATGCCTGTAATCCCAACACTCTGGGAGGCCGAGATGAGTGGGTCACCTGAGGTCTGGAGTTCAAGACTAGCCCGGCCAACATGACAAAACCCCGTCTGTACCAAAAATATAAAACTTAGCCGGGCATGGTGGCAGGCGCCTGTAATCCCAGCTACTCAGGATGCTGATGCAGGAGAATCTCTTGAACGCAGGAGGTAGAGGTTGCAGTGAGCTGAGATTGCACCACTGCACTCCAGCCTGTGCAACAGAGCAAGACTCCATCTCAAAAAACAAAAAGAAGAGAAAATATAATAATAAATGGGCTGAAACTGGAACTAAACATTCTCAGTGCATCTGCAAAACTCAGAGGTCGAGTTGGGGGCAGCAGCAAGGGAGTGAGGGAAAGGAAGTAAAAGTTCTAGGCTTCTCTTTTGAGGTGGTGTGGGCAGAGCAGCCAAGTGAAACCTTAGGAGGTTGGGTAGTTTTAATAGTTAACTTGGATAGTAAGAGAGAATTCAAGGTTTAAATAAGATTATTTAAAAGATGCAAATGTGGAGGGTGGTGAGGACCCAAGGTCCCAGGACAGAGGCAGCATCCAGTTTCATCTGCTGGATGAAAGCCATGCAGTCCTGGAGCCCATGGTTGTGGCAGCTGCATTCTGATTCCTGGTCCGGCAGGGATGGTGTGGCCCTGGGACAGCCTCTAGGACGGTGGTGGGCTGAGTCCCCAGGTTCCCAGCTGTGCCAGAAATAGTGATTCCCTTTCAGGCCAGTTCTGAGGTGGCAATCAGTCACTCCTGAAAGCTCAGTGCCACACCGCCTCCTCCAGCTGTTCTAAGCATTGTGTGAGCACCCAATTCCTGGATGAATCTCTGTCTGCTTCCACTGGGTGATTTCTGTTACAAATAGTAACCATAAAATAAGATTAAAAGGATAAAAACAAATATATCAATTGTCACAATAAATGTGAATGGGTTAAATTCCCCTTTTAACTTGCAAGTTTGAATTGGGGAAGAAAGAAGGAAGGAAAGAAAGAAAGGGAGGGAAGGAGAAAAGAAGGAAGGGAGGGAGGGAAGGAGGGAAGAAGAGAGGGAGGGAGGGACGTATAGAGAAAATCCCATTATATACAACTACTTTGGAAAACCATTTTCTCTGTCTATCTACTAAAGCTAGATATACGTCCACCCTATGATCCAGCAGTTCCACTCCTAGGCAAATATCCAAGAGAAATGAGTGCATATTTCCCACCAAAAGACATGTACAAGAATGTTCATAGCAGTGTTACTTAATATAGCCCCAAACTAGAAACCACCCAAACATCCATCAATGGTGGAACGGATACATAATGATATATTCATGCAATGGACTACTACAGAACCAGGAAAAAAAGAGCAAACTGCTGCTACACACAGTAATACAGAGGAATCTCACTAACAGTAGAAGAAAATAGGCAGACACGAAAGAGCACATCCTGTGGGATTCGGTGGCGATGAAGTTCCGGAACAGACAGTAGAACACACAATGGCAATAGGAGTCAGAATGAAGCTTCCCTCTGGGAGGGGCATGAGGGGCCTGCCCGGGGGCAAGGCATGTCCTAGGCCCTGATGCCGGTGTTGGCTGCATGGGCAGGGGTGTGGTCACCCACAATCAAGTTATCCTCTTAAGAGTGATGCATTTTGCACACTGTGCTAGAGTTGTACCTCAATACATGTTTCATTCCAGTCATGCTATTTATAGAAAGATAAATCTAAAACAAAATGAAAGGGAATACTGAAAAGGAACTGACTTGCTGGAGGAAAAAAGAAACCCCTGAAGGAATACCTTTCAAGACCAAATATAACCTCCTTTTGTTACCTGCTCTTTTTCTGCTCTCTGTGGGAGTCAGCAGTGAGTGCTTCCTGGGGGCAAGAAAGGGACATCAAAGCCCCCCAGGCCTCCACCCCCGGCATCCTCCCTGCCTCAACCCATAGAAAACCTGCTTCCCTCCCTCCTGGACGGAAGACAGTCTACATTCCTCCATCGGACATTGAGTAGGCACCCACTGCATGCACCACACTACACTGCTAGGGCCTTCTCCCCCCTCCCTACCCCTACGCACAGAAATCCTGGCTTGAATTCTTGCTAATATGTCACTTGGGCTACTGGAACCTCTCCCCCAGAAATGGCTCTCAACAGGGTCCCAGGGCCATTCAGGAAGGGTCCTGTCCCCATGAGTCAGCCACTGCGAAAAGGCACTCACCTAAAACAGACTGTTTCCATCCCTGTAGGCATGGGGGTGGGGGGACCGAAGTCCCAACTCACCACCTCCTACTGTGTCCACACCCTTCCTGTGGCCTTGTCATGGGCAGTGGATACTTCCCTGCTCCTTGACTTTGAGGTTGTCCATGGGATTTGCTTTGACCAATGGCACATAAGCAAAAGTGACCACCTGCCAGGTGCCAAGAAGCCTCGTATGTTCTACTCTGAAAGAAGCATGCCCCAGCTGAGCCACTCGTCCTAGGAGGATGAGAGACCCGTGGAGCTGCACTGCCCCCCTGAGCCACAGACCAGCAGGGAAAAGTGGCTTCTGCCCCAGCCAGAAGCCTGCGCCAGCCAAGCTCCAACCAATCCACAAAATCATGAGAACAATCACCATTGCTCTAAGCCACTGAGTTTGGGGACCATTTGTTACATGACGCTGTTGTCCAATAGCTAACTGATACATCCCATCACCTGAGAAATGTGCGATTCAGACCACATGAGGGGCACAACACCATGACAACCATTCAGAGGAGGGAGAGATCAGTGTGGAAGAATCAAGAAGCTTCCTGAGCCAGGTGCAGTGGCTCACGCCTGTAATCCCAACACTTTGGGAAGCCAAGGCAGGCAGATCACTTGAGCTCAGGAGTTCAAGACCAGCCTGGGCAACATAGTGAGACCCCAACTCTACAAAAAAAAAATACAAAAAATTAGCCAGGCATAGTGGTGCATGCCTGTAGTCCCAGCTACTCAGGAGGCTGAGATGGGAGGATCGCTTGAGCCCAGGAGATGGAGGCTACAGTGAGCCGAAATTGCGCCATTGCACTCTAGCCTGGGCAACAGAGCAAGACCCATCTCAAAATCTTTTTTTCAAAAACAGCTTCGTGGAGGAGGCCTCCTGTTGCACGTCAGGTGCCATGTAAGAGGCTCGTGTTTATTTGCATCAGCATCCCTGTGGGTAAGAGCCATTGCGCTGGCCCCACTGAGGTCACTCATCCTCACATGGCAGCTGGAGCTCAGCCGTCCTCGCCTGGGTGCCGACTGCACCCTGCCCCTCCCTCCTGGCCCAGGCCTCTCCTCTGCACACCTTCCTGGCCCTTTCCAGCACTGCAGTTTGAGACCCCTGCTCTTCACGGTCCCCAAGTCTCCCCAGCCCTGCAGGGAGTGGCTGTCTGTCCCTTTCAGGGAGGACAGGTTTGGTGCTGGAGAATTCACAGCTTCCCAAGGCTGTCCACCCACATTCCAGAGAGACAGGATCACTGAAACCATGGAACAGGTGAAATTGCCAAGGAAGCCCCTGGAGACAAGAGAGCCAAGGACAGAACCTACGGGGAGACATCAAGGGGAGGAAGTGAGCCCCAGCCCCCAGGAGAGAGAGAAAACGTCCCAGAGGCCATGAGGAGGCCTGGTTTCCAGAAGCTGCGAAGGGACTAGGAGAGGAGCCTCCCCCCAGCGCTGGGCAGCGGAAGGGCAACGTGACCTTTGAGAATTCTGCTTCCCCAGCACAACAGGGCGAGAAGCCGGCTCCAAAGGGCTTTCTTCAAAGACTAGCACAAGCCCCTGAGGGCTCTGCTGATTGGACACATTTCCCAGCCTGGTCCAAGGCCGCTGATGGTGTGTGCCCTCCCAGACAATACCAAAAACATGGTCTCCATTCTCTCCAGAAAAATTGGGCTAAAATTGCGCTGTTTCCTCTTTTTTTCCCTAGGTCACTGTATTCTGCTTCACTCCACATTCTTCTGTATAAAAGAGACCAAAGCTTATGAATAGGGTTGGGAGATGTCCCAAGGAAAAAAAACTTCAAAGCACTTTGGTTTCTCTAGCTGTGGAATGATTGCTCCCTGGCCACCTGGGTCCATCAGTTCCTTTCTGGGAAAGTCACAGGGGAATTGGCCAAAATCCTGCTCAGACCCGTCCAGTCCCACCTCTGCCCCAGATACCAGAGCCCCTGGGGCAGCGGGGACATCAGTGGACTCACATTGCCCAATGCAGCCACTGTGCAGAGCCAAATTTGTGTTCCAGAAGTTGTTAAAATATCCTCAGAAAACAACAAAGGTGGCCGGGCACGGTGGCTCACACCTGTCATCCCAGCACTTTGGAAGGCCGAGAGGGTGGATCTCTTGAGGCCAAGAGTTCCAGACCAGCCTGGCCAACATGGTGAAACCCCGTCTCTACTAAAAATACAAAAATTAGCCGGGCATGGTGGCGCGTGCCTGTAGTCCCAGCTACTTGGGGGGCTGAGGCAGGAGAATTGCTTGAATGCAGGAGGCAGAGGTTGCAGTGAGCCAAGACTGCACCACTGCACTCCAGCCTGGACAACAGAGCGAGGCTCCGTCCCAAAAAAAAAAAAAAAGAAGAAAGAAAGAAAGAAAAGAAAAGAAAAACAGAAAAGAAAACAACAAAGGAACTCCCATGTTGTGAAATCGCCCCTCCATAGCCTGTGGGTGTCCCTGGCCTCCCGCCTCTCCCTGTCTCCTCTCTCCTCTCTTTCCTCTCCTCTCTTTTCCATCCTTCTAACTTTATATCACAGAAGGGCTAAAACAGGGCTCATCTCTAAGGGCAAGGGAGACTGAGAAATGGACCCTTTGGGGGCAGCATTCCCCTCGGGAGGCAGGAGGAAGGGGACGGTCCACCTGGCAACACTCACAGGCTAGAGAATTTTGCTCTTTGACAAAAACAGCCCTGCTTGCTCCACAGTGGCCTGGGGCTGAAGGTCCTCACCTGGCATTTGTGTTGCCTTCTGTCAATCACCCCAGGGCCAGGGTGCAGCATTTAGGATGCTCTCAAGAATGCAGAAAAAATGTAACCAAAACACCCAGAGGTGAGGCATGATCAGACATGTCATCAAAGCCATGCTCTTTCTGTCTCTCTGCATGGTCCTCCTGCCGTCAAACCTCTGTGGTCGTGTGGTGGCCACCAGCAGCAGCTGGCTGCCTGGCTCCTTGATCACGATTAGTGGGAGAGGGTCAGTGGTGTGGAGGTAAGCCAGCTCTCTGGAGTGGGGACGGGTGTGACAAAAAGCTCTAATTTGTAGCATGTGCTATGTTCTGTGGTATAAACACTCTCCCCATGGCTGATTTTTTTTTTTTTTTTTTTGAGACTGAGTATTGCTCTGTTGCCCAGGCAGGAGTGCAGTGGTGCAATCTCAGCTCACTGCAACCTCCGCCTCCCCAGTTCAAATGATTCTTCTGTCTCAGCCTCCTGAGTAGTTGGGATTACAGGCGCCCGCCACCACACCCGGCTAATTTTTGTATTTTCAGTAGAGACAGGATTTCACCACGTTGGCCAGGCTGGTCTCAAACTCCTGACCTCAGGTGATCCACAAGCCTCAGCCTCCCAGGGTGCTGGGATTATGGGCCTGAGCCACCGTGCCCGGCCACCCCATGGCTGATTTCAAGCCACTAATCTGACTACACAGTGGGGAGGAGGCACACACTAGATGCCCACACAGCTCTGGCACAGAAACCCCATGGGACAGAGGACAGCATCACATGGATTGTTTAGACCCGTCAGGGCCCACCCCTGGAGGCTGTGTCAGTTCCCTCCAACTTATTTTAACGAGGGCAGGAGGAGGGAGGAGAGGTGTCAGGAGAGGCAGCGGTGAGGGTCACAACCCAATCCTCTCATCTTCCTTGCATTCCCTTCACAACGTTCCTGCTCAGCCGGCCTCTTGCAGTTTCCAGCAACTACCCTAACACTGAGCCCAAAGACCAGACCCCACTCAGGGCAGTGGGCAGTGGCCGATTCCTGGCTTGGAGACAATGAACCATGAGGCTGACAGCCGAGGAGACCTCAGGGATACCTGGAATAGCAAAAGCCAGCATCCCATAGAAGGCCCCAGAAACCCCCTCCAGGGCCTTTGTCATGCCTGTGTGGTGGGCAGCCTGCCTGCCTGACAACAGCCACAGCCATTGTCTGATGCAGTCCCAGCCTGGCCACCCCCAGGCAAACAGGGGACAGCGGGGACACTCACTCTGTACCAGCTTGGGGTCTCTTGGTCCACCTTAGAACCCACTGAGGCGGGAAGACGGTGCAAGGCCGAAGGGAACAGCCCTGCATCCCTGAGCCCCTCTGTCCTAGTTCACGACCATGTTGTCAGATGACGCATTTTTCTTACAAGTCCAGAGCTTTGGGAAACCAGACAGAGAGCTTTGTAAGAGGTGGACACGCCTACCCGAAGTTGGAGGTTCCTGCACCTGCGCCGGGGAGAGGATGGTGGATCTGAAAGGTGCCCCCTCTGCCGCCCGCTTCCTGGCCCAGAGCCACATGGTAGGCTCTCAGTGATGCTTCCTGCATCGTCTGTGCTGAAAACCTGTTTCTCTTTGCTGCCAGCAAAGCTAATTGCTGAGTTAATTGGCAATGTGTTGTTAGGTGAAAAAGAGCAAGTTATAAAACTGTACGTATAGTTTGACATTATTCTCAAAGAAATATGTATGTATGTTCATGTGTGTTCTGCATGTATGCATGTGTGTGTTCATGTGTATACATGTGTGTGTTCGTGTGTGTGCATGCGTGTGTTTGTATGTATACATGCGTGTGTTCATGTGTGTGTTCATGTGTATACATGTGTGTTCGTGTGTATGCATGCATGTGTTCATGTGTATACATGTGTGTGTTCGTGTGTGTGCATGTGTGTGTTCATGTGTATACATGCATGTGCGTGATGGAGGAGTGTCTCTCTGTGCGACTATAAATGGACATAGAAAACAAGAATAGAGGCCAGGCATGGTGGCTCACACCTGCAATCCCAGCACTTTGGGAGGGCAAGGTGGTTGGATCACCTGAGGAGAGGAGTTCAAGACCAGCCTGGCCAACATGGCGAAACCCTGTCTCCACTAAAAATACAAAAATTAGCCAGATGTGGCAGCACACCCCTGTAATCCCAGCTACTCGGGAGGCTGAACCAGGAGAATCGCTTGAACTCGGGAGAAAGAGGTTGCAGTGAGCTGAGATTACACCACTGCACTCCAGTCTGGGTGACAGAACGAGACTCTATCTCAAAAAGAAACAACAACAACAATAAAAAAAAAAAAAGAAAGAAAGAAAAGAAAACAAGAAAACAGGAGTGTTCATTGGGAACAATTTTGCTCCCCAGCCCAGGCGACATTTGGTAATGTCTGGAGACATTTCTGGCTGTCACAGCTCAGGGGGAAGGTGCTTCTGGCATCTAGAGGGTAGAGGCTAGGGATGCTGCTAACCAGCCAGCAGTGTACAAGACAGCCCCGCAGCAGAGAACCAGCCGGCCCCAAGTGCCAGTGTTGCCAAGGTTGACAGACCCTAATCTAAGCATTTGCCCCAAAGGAAGGAGTCACCCGGGAATCATTAAAAACATAAATTCTTAGCCCTTCCCCAGGTCTACTGACTCAGACACTTAGGCTGGGGCCAGGAAATCTGTGTCTTTAACAAGCCCTCCAGGTGATTCTAATGCGAGCTCCGGTCAGAGAGCCACTAGTCTAAGAATAGACATCTTTTATCTCTGAATGGGGGCACAGTGACTTTTATGTTTTTTCTTTTTCTCTATATTTTCTAACGTCTCTGTTTTAGAAATCACTACATATTACCCTTGTGATCAGAGAAAATATAATCTAAGGTCTTAATGAATCCATGACAGTGAAGTTTCCTTGTTAACTGGGAAGAGAACAGAAGTTTCCCAGACCAGCATGTTAATCCTGGCTCCATTTAGGAAAACAGCTATGTGACCTTGAATGAGCAAGGTGAGCAGAGCCTCAGCTGCCTCACCTGTGAAATGGGGATTACAATGCTCCCTGCCTCGCAGGGTTCTTGGAGGGATGTGTTGAAATCCCAGGCAAAAGCATCCAGTGCTGTTCTGAGTTCCTGAGAGGTGGCCAGTAGGTACACCCAAGCCCACCTTGGGCAGAGGTGATCTTGCCCTGATGTGAGCCAGGCTCAGCATGGACAAGGACCTCCCGGGCCCATCCTGGACCCCTCTCCTTCTAACCAGAGCTCCCACGGCACAATCATTGTGGGGAATGGTGTTCCCTCCCCACGTTCGTAAGAGCTTGGTTTGCTTAAGCAACACCTCCTAAATGTTCACACGTGTCCAGCCATTGTTTCTGATGAAGGGGACACTGTGTTCAGGGGTCTTTCCTCCATGCATCCATGAAACCAGATGCTGTCGAATACTATTACAGAACAAATGAAGTCTGTTCCACACTGGGGAGAATGCCAAAGACAGCACCAGCTCCACTGCCCAGGCAGCGACTGCATTGAGCACTTCTGTGAACGTGCGCGACCGACCACGTCTAGACCAGCCCCACCCAAAGCCAGTCCAGCCAATCAGAACTCAGATCTGCCCTGAGTGCCCCAGGGTGTGGTGGGGGGCAGGAGGTCCCACACACAATCAGGACTCAGGCACCAGCCTGGAGTAGGACTCCTCCATCCTTTATGCCTTATGGGTCACCCAACAAATCCAGGTGCACAGTTAGAGGTAAATAATAAAACAACAAGGCTGTTCTCATTGCCAGAGCAACTCCCAGCAGGACGGGGCTTGGCAAGGGACGAATGTCTGAATAGGTTCTGCAGTTAGACGGCAGGCGGCACTTTGCATGACCCTGGACAAGTGGCTCGACCTCGCTGGGCCTCCATCCCTACATCTGTGAACCGGGATGAAGGGCAAGCCCATTGAGGGAGCTCTTGCGAGAATCTGTGAGGTCACCGGCCTGCAGCGCTGAGCGGCCCTCAGTCTGTCCTGCACACAGTAAGTGCTCATTAAATGGTGGCTCTCGGCCGGGCACGGTGGCTCACGCCTGTCATCCCAGCACTTTGGGAGGCCAAGGCGGGTGAATCACCTGAGGTCAGGAGTTCAAGACCAGCCTGGCCAACATGGTGAAACCCCGTCTCGACTAAAACTACAAAAATTAGCTGGGTGTGGTGGTGCATGCCTGTGGTCCCAGCTACTCAGGAGGCTGAGGCAGGAGAATCGCTTGAACTTAGAAGGTGGAGGTGCAGTGAGCCAAGATCGTGCCACTGCACTCAAGCCTGGGCGACAGAGCAAGACGCCATCTCAGTCAATCAATCAATCAATAAAAATAAATAAATAGTGGCTCTTAACTGCCCCAGGCAGCTCTCGCACCACGGCCAGGCTCGCCCTGGAATCACCTCTAATCGCTGGACACAGGGTCATTGTTCATTTTCCTTCTGAAGGATTTGGAATTCAGGGCACCATCCCCCCACCCTGGGACAAGGCAGGGTCCTCAGATTCAATGTTCTCACAGATGAAGGCCCAGGACACGACTCTGAGCAAAGTCATCCTGTCCCTTGGAGCTCCTGGGATGACAGCTTTACATGCAGCCCTCGGCCCAGAACTAGGCGCTCCTCGTGGCCCGAGGAAATTTGGGGTAAGTGGTCTGTCTTTGAGAGGAAGGGGTGAGGACCTACAGGCCCTGGAGAGGCAGCCAGCATGAGGGTAGAAGCAGCCACCCTACAGGGTCTCACACCCATTGCCTCCCCTGAGGACCCATTTTAGTGCCTGCCCAAGCATCTGAGCTGGCTTAGAAGGTGACAGCGTCTGGCTTTTAGCAAGAGAAAGAAATAATGATCCTCAGAGGGCCTGATGATTACCTGGTAGTTGCCTTGGAAACCAAGTCTCCTGTTCACCTTCCACCTCTTATCTGTCTTCCTCTTTCTCTCCTACCTTGATCTGGGCCAAGAATCCAAAAAGGGTCAGATCACCACTTTCAAAGCAGAGTAGGCCATCCAGGAAAAGGAGAGAATCCCATAATTTCCCCATCTTTCATCTAGGGACCATATCTCAGGGTAACCAAGCAAATAAATGTGAGAGGAATGAAGGAATTAGAAATTCATTTTTGTAACTTCTAATAAAGTGATCGATTCAGGCAGTGGTTAAAACATGTCGGGGAAAAGTTGATTGGTGTTCCCAGTTAATAACGAGCCATCCCTAAATGTGGTAACTAATGACAACAATTTCATATTACCTCTCACATTCAGAGTTGACTGAATATGAGCTGACAGGGCTCAGCTGGGCCGATCTCACCTGGGGCCTCTCATACAGTTGGAATCAAATGGCAGCTGGGACTGGGGTGATTTGAAAACTCAACTGGACAGGATACCCAGGATGTCTTCAGCAGTCTGGTGTCTGGTACTTCGGCTGACACTGCAGGAGGCAGCTGAGGCTGGCAGGTCTCTGTCTCTCTCTCTCTCTGTGTGTGTGTCTCTCTCTCTCTTTATGTGCCTCTCCCCATGGTTAGCTTGGGTTTCCTCACATCATGGCGGTCACAGAATAGTCTCACTCCTTCCATGGCAGCTGGCTTCACCCAGAGTGCATGTTCTGAAAGCCTGGAGACTTTCAGAGGACAAGGCTTCTGCGACCCAGCCTCAGAAATCACACGCAGTCACTTCACCACACCCTAGTGGGCAAAAGGAAGTCAGCCAGCCAGCCCAGATTCAGCCCCGGGGAGGAGACTGTCTAAGGGTGAGAACACTGGGAGGCACATTCGTTGGGGACCATCTTTGAAGATAAGCTACAAGACAAGGAACTTTACCAAGGACGGGCAGAGCTGTCACCCTCTGAACCCACAGGTCCTTTCGACCATCACAAAAAGAGAGACAAGCCGACCAGACACGCCCCCGATAAGACAATGAGAAGCCCCCAGAACTACCCCTGGCCTGTTCCTGGGGAAAGAAAAGGTGAACCTCATTCTCATTGAGCCTCTAATGCTGACATCCACTTACAGGAAGCATAGGGGAGGGAGGTGAGTGCAACGCCATGAGGAAGCAGACAGAGGAGTCCAGGATGAGGAGCAAACCTAAGGAGAAATAGCCAGGTTTCTACAATAAGTCAATTCCATTAAATGTATAAGAGGAAGGGTGAGGATCAGCCCAAGACCGGAAGGACCTTAAGAAACTTAAAGACCTGGGCAGGTGCTGTGGCTCACGCCTGTAATCCCAGCACTTTGGAGGCCAAGGCTAGAGGATCACTTGAGCCCAGGAGTTTGAAAACAGCCTGGGAAACATAGCAAGGCCTCATCTCTACAGAAAAATTTAAAATTCCCCAGGTGTGGCAGCACTTGCCTGGCTACAAGTCCCAGCTACTTGTGAGGCCGAGAGAGGAGGATCCCTTGAGCCCAGGAGTTGGAGGTGGCAGTGACCCATGATCGCACCACTGCACTCCAGCCTAGGTGACAGAGCGAGACCCTGTTTCTAAAAAAAAATAAATAAATAACAGACCTAATGACCAAACACTGGACATGAGTCTTTTCTGAATCCAGATTCCAACAGTATAAAAAGCCCATTTTAGGGCAAACAGGGACATTTGATTATGGACCGGGTATAAGATGGCCCCAAGGGGTTAATGTTGACTTTGTTAGGTGTGATCATGGCTTCGTGGTTATGTAAGAAAATATCTTTTTTTCAGAGGAAGATACAAAGGTGAAGCCACATGATGATGGAGATTTTATTTTAAATACTCCAGCAGAAAGAAAGAGAAGAAAGAAAGAGGAGGTAGTGGAGCAATGTGGCCACATCGTGCTCATCATCTAATCTGGGTAACTGATGGATATATGGGGCTTCATTGTTGTGTTCTCGCCACTCGTGTGTGTGTTTGAAATAGTTTGTAATAAAAAGAAATGTTTTAAAGGGGAGCCTTGGAGAAGGAGCCTTTTATCCCCTACTGCTCCTGACAGCATGGCCTCGCGCTGAAATCATTTGTCACCGTAAAGCTCAGCTGCCCAGACCTCGTCAAGCACAAATGCAGCTTTTCAAAGTCACCTTTCATGAAGCCAGAGGCCACGTTTCTAAGCTGTCAGCGGCCACCCCTCCTATTGTGAACTGGGGTCTCTGCTAAGCGAAATGGCAGATTTTAGCTCCCAAAGAACAGCGGGCCCTCCTGCCGACTCAGGATCACACATCCCCTGGGTCCGTCCCCATTGTGGGGTCGACATCGGCATCAAGCAGACCCTGCAGGCCACACGCTATATGAGGGAAGGCTTAAAGCAGACAGAGGGAAGGAGGTCATATACATGGCACATACGAGTCCACATGTTCACAACCCCTGAAACACATACTGGTGGGAGAGGGAGAGAGACAGAAGGTGAAGGTGGCGCTGGGGGATTCATTGGCTGTGGTCAGTCTCCTCCTTCAGGCTGGATGTTGCTTCTTCCTCTGTAAAAAGAGGGGGCCAGAACAGTGGTCCCTCACCTCCTGGCTGGCCCAGGAGAGACGTCTCAATGTAGATTTGGAACCCTGCCTGTTTTTGAAATTCCCTGGTGATTCCAAGGTTATAGTTGGTTGTAGATCAGCTGTTGGGGGCTCCAGGGCCTAAGTCTATGGAGGCTGGGCCCCGGTGGAGCTCAGATGGGATGACTCAGACCTCTCCTGGGAGAGGGCAGATTGCCAGCCTGGCGATCAGAAGCCCAGGCTCAGCCCCGGCCAAGCAGAGCCACCATTTCTCAGGGCCTCATCCGCAAACCAGGAGTCGGCCGCAAGGCTGGGCCAAGGTGCCTACCTCTGACGTTCCGCAAATGGTAGAGGATGAGAAGTAACATAGTGAACCCCTGTTCGCCCCGCCCTGGCTGAGCGTCAGCGCCTTTGGATGGCTGGCTCAGCCTTTGACACCAACACGCAGCAATACACAGCAACTTTGAGTGAGTTTGATTTCTGACGGGCAGGCCTGAAGCTTATATCTGCTACCTTTCCAAGGAGAGCCCAGGCTGAGCCACTGTCTCCTCCGGGAGATGTCATCTGAGCCCCGGGTCTCGCCTGAGCACACAAGAGACAGAGCTTTACAAGGGAGACATGTGAGATCAAGGTGTGACAAACGCTGAGGGGACAAATGATGTCTGTGTTTGGCTGCAGCAAGGGTACGGGCCCCGCCTGGGCTGCCTTGGCCCCAGAAAACCTCGGGACCTACTACATAATCAAACAATGCAACCTAAGTGGACCTGCCAAAATGAACCCAAGTTGCATTCTTTCCCGTAACTAACCAGGCTGCAGAATCTAACGTACCGGTCTACCTTCCAGTTGGGTGGTGACTCGGGGACATCCTTGTGCACACACATCTAGATGCACACAGAGTTCAATCGAAAGACGCCAAACCACACTACAGACAAACCAGGGGCCCTGCCCACCCTCACCTGACTAGGCCCACCTTCTAGGGACTGCCCCTGTCCTTCACCAGGAAGGAGGGAGAGACCATCTACAGACTGGCCGAGACCTGAATCAGCAATCCACATATTGTGTCACACCACGAGCTGGTGACATCGCTGGGAGGAAGCTCACAGGAGCCAGAATATTCTTAAAATGTTCCTATTTCTAAAATAAAAAATACTCCTTCCTAACAGAAGTTCTTTCAATGTGGCAGGATTATAGGAGATGTTTCTTCTTTTTCTTTTTTCCTTCTTTCTTTTTTTTGGCTGAACTATATTTTCTACTCTTTCTACAACAATCATGGAGAGCTGTTTCCATAGAGACTTCAGCGCTACCATTTGGCGCCGGATAATTCTTTGCCGCCGGAGGTGCTCTGTGCATCGCGGGGTGTTTAGCAGTGTCGGGGCTCTTCCTGCTGGTAGTCAACCGCATGCCCTTGGTGGTGACACCGAACATGTCTCCAAACATGGCCAAAGGTCCCCAGGGAGGTAAAATCACCCCCAGCTGAAAGCCACTGGCCTGAAGAATGGCTGCTGAGGCCGAGGGTGAATAGCCAGAGGTGGAGGCAGCCGGGAGGGTGAGGACGAGAGCGAGCAGGTGCTTAGTGCTTCCCCAGAGCCAGGCGCCACACTCCACACTTCCCAGGCACCGCTCATCTGACCCTCATGAGCACTCAGTGGGGAGGGCCTCTCATCGTCCCCATTCTAAGGAGGCCAAAGTCATAAGACTATTAAGAAAGAACATCATGAAAATCAAAAGGAGAGAGATTCAAGGAGGAGCCATCAGCAGCTAAAGTATAAGGAGCTCTTTCAAATAAATATAAAAGGTATACCAGCAAATTAGTAACTTACGTGAAATGAACAAATCCTAGAAGAGGCTTGTCCAGTCTGCAGCCCAACACAAATCTGTAAGCTTTCTGAAAATATTATGAGATTTCTTTGCCATTTTTTTAGCTCATCAGCTACTGTCAATGCTAGTGTATCTTATGTGTGCCCCAAGACGATGCTGCTTCTTCCAGCGTGGATCAGGGAAGCTAAAAGGTCAGACACCCTGTCCTAGAAAGACACAAACTACAGAAACTGACTCTAGAAGAAACAGAAAATCTGAATACCTTGATGACAAGTAAAAAGATTGGATTGATAATAAGAAAACTATCCACAAAGAAAAGCCCAGGCCAAGAAGGCTGCATGGATGAATTCCACCAGACATTTAAGGAATTACTACCAACTCTTCACAAACTCTGCCAAAATGTAAAAGAAGAAAGAACACTTACCAACTCAGTCGGAGGCCACTATTACCCTGATACCAAAACTAGACAAAAACATCATAAGAAACGAGAACTACAGACCAATATTTCTTGTAAATACAGATGTGAAAATTCTCCAGAAAAGACTAGCAAAAGCAGTCCAGCAACATATAAAAAGGGCCAGGTGTGGTGGCTCATGCCTGTAATTCCAGCACTTTGGGAGGCTGAGACAAGAGAATCTCTTGAACCCAGGAGTTCAAGACCAGACTGGGTAATAGAGTGAGACCCTATCGCTACAAAAAAATTAAAAAATTAGCCAAGCATTGTGGCACATGCCTGTAGCCCCAGCTACTTGGGAGGCTGAGGTGGGAGAATTGCTTGAGCCGGTAGGTCAAGGTTGCAGTGAGTTGTGATCATACCAAGGTACTCCAGCCTGGGCAACAGAGCAAGACCCTGACTCAAAAAAAGAAAGAAGAAAAGAAAGGAAAAGAAAAAAGAAAAGAGGCCGGGCGCGGTGGCTCAAGCCTGTAATCCCAGCACTTTGGGAGGCTGAGACGGGCGGATCACGAGGTCAGGAGATCGAGACCATCCTGGCTAACATGGTGAAACCCTGTCTCTACTAAAAAATACAAAAAAAAAAAAAAAAAAAAAAAAAAAAACCTAGCCAGGCGAGGTGGCAGGCGCCTGTAGTCCCAGCTACTCAGGAGGCTGAGGCAGGAGAATGGTGTAAACCCGGGAGATGGAGCTGAGATCCGGCCACTGCACTCCAGCCTGGGCGACAGAGCAAGACTCCGTCTCAAAAAAAAAAAAGAAAGAAAGAAAGCAAGAAAAGAAAAGAAAGAAAGGAAGGAAAGGAAAGAAAGGAAAGAAAGAAAGAGGATTATGCATCATGACCACGTGATGAAAGGTTGTTTTAACACCTGAACAAAAATTAATGCAAGTCACCCTTTTAGTAAAATAAAGGACAAAATCCCATTATCATCTCAATAGACACAGAAAAACTCATTGACCAAATTACCACCCCTTTATGAAAAAAGCATTCAACAAACTAAAAATAAAAGGGAGTTTCTTCAACCTAATAAAGGGTATCTATGAAAAATCCACAGCTAACATCATTTTGCTTGTGTTTTTGTTTTTGTTTTTTTTCGAGACAGGGTTTCACTCTGTCACCCAGGCTGGAGTGCAGTGGCGCGATCACAGCTCACTGCAGCCTCCACCTGCCATACTCAGGTTATTCTCCCATCTCAGCCTCCCGAGTAGCTGGGACTGCAGATGAGCACAACCATGCCAGCTTATCTTTTGCATTTTTTGTAGGGACGAGGTTTCACCATGTTGCTAAGCTGACATTTAGTGGTGAAAGACTGAAAGCTTTCTTCCTAAGATCAGGAACAAGGTAAGAATGCCTGCTTCCACCACTCCAATTCAGTGTTGTACTGGAGTTCTAACCAGGGCAATTAGACAAGAAAATGAAATTAAAATCCCTGGTGGTCTAGTGGTTTGAGAAATAAAATGAAATAAAAGCCATATATATACAGAAAAAAAGAAATAAAACTATTTCTATTTGCAGATGACATGATCTTGTATATTATTTAAGCCTAAGGAATCCACTAGGCTGGATGTGGTGGCTCACACTTGTAATCCCAGCACTTTGAGAGGCCAAGGTGGGAGGATCACCTGAAGTCAGGAGTTCGAGACCAGCCTGGCCAACATGGCAAAACTCTGTCTCTACTAAAAATATGAAAATTAGCCAGGCGTGGTGACAAGCGTCTAAAATCCCAGCTACTCGGGAGGCTGAGGCAGGAGAATCACTTGAACCTGGGTCCTGAGGTTGCAGTGAGCCAAGATCATACCACTTCACTCCAGCCTAGGTGAAAGAGTGAAACTCTGTCTCAAAAAAAAAAAAAAAAGGAATCCACTAAAAAATGTTACTAGGATTAATAAACAAGTTCAGCACAGTTGCAGGATACATGATCAATATATAAGAACCAAGCCAGGCACAGTGGGCCGCGTCTGTAATCCCAGCTGAGGGAGGCTGAGGCAGGATTGCTTAAGGCCAGGAGTTCCAGATCAGCCTGGGTAACAACATAGTGAGACCCCCATCTCCAAAAATAAAAAATATGTATGTTTTGTATTTCTACAAAATACAATTGTATTTCTACATACTTGCAGTGGACATTACAAAATGAAATTTAAAGGCCAGGCATGGTGGCTCACGCCTGTAATCCTAACACTTTTGGAGGCCTAGGCAGATGGATTGCCTGAGTTCAGGAGTTCAAGACCAACCTGGGCAACAAGGTGAAACCCCACCTCTACCAAAATACAAGAAAAAACAAACAAAAAAAGCCGGATGTGGTGGCGGGTGCCTATAGTCCCAGCTACTTGGAAGGCTAGGGCAGGAGAATTGCTTAAACTTGGGAGGCGGAGGTTGCAGTGAGCTGACATCACACCACGGCACTCCAGCTTAGGTGACAGAGTGATACTAAAAAAAAAAAAAAAGAAATTTAAAAAGAAGCTTCATTTACAATAGTATCAAAAAGAATTTAAAATTTCAGAATAAATTTAGCAAAAGAAGTACAAAACTTATACATTTCCATACATGTATATCTCCTAGAAATCAAGGTGTGAATAGACCGTAACAGGTTGCAATTATTGAGCACCTACTGTGTGCGAGGCCTGTGCTTGGCACCAGATACATATTTTCTAGTGTAATTCTGTAGCACCCCTGGGGTTAGTGTTTTTACAGATCCGCTGACTTTCTCAAAAAGTCCTGGGGCCAGATGTGTTTCAGAAATCTGATTTCTTCACATTTTAGAAAGAGAATGTGATGCATACACACTGTGCATTATATAACATCCCCCAGTGGGCCTGGGGCACTACCCTGTGATCAAACATATTAATATTTTCACAGTGAGATGTATGAATATTCACACTGAGTGGAATAAATAAAGGCTGAAGTAGCCTCTCAGCAGCTCAGGTCATGTTTTGCAGAGCTGAGTCTAACCATGTCTGTTTGCTGGGGAGGATCTGCCTTCACCTCCTCCATGGACCCCTCTCTACGCATACTCTGGAAACTTCCGCCACCTCAATTTCCCACTTCCGTCTTTCCATATAAAACCTGTCTTTGGCCGGGAACGGTGGCTCATGCCTGTAATCCCAGCACTTTGGGAGGCCGAGGCGGGCGGATCACGAGGTCAGGAGTTTGAGACCATCCTGGCCAACATAGTGAAACCCCGTCTCTACTAAAAATACAAAAAATTAGCCGGGTGTTGTGGCACACACCTGTAGACCCAGCTACATAGGAGGCTGAGGCAGGAGAATCGCTTGAACCCAGGAGGCAGAGGTTGCAGTGAGCCGAGATCGCACCACTCCAGCCTGGGCGACAGAGCAAGACTCCGTCTCAAAAAAAAAAAAAAAAAAAAAAAAAAAAAAAAAAAACCTGTCTTTGCCATATTCTGTGGCCCCGACCCATATACCTAGTTCCACGGGACTGAAGACATTTATGCATGGACTCCATCCCTAACCTCTGACCAACCCCTGCCTACAAAAGCTCCCTGTGTCCACAAACCCTGCTTAGGCTGAATCACCGGTCAAATGGGCACCAGTGTGCTTTTTGAAAAAGGAAGGCTGGGCGCGGTGGCTCACGCCTGTAATCCCAGCACTTTGGGAGGCCGAGGCAGGCAGATCCCCTGAGGTCGGGAGTTCAAGACCAGCCTGACCAACATGAAGAAACCCCGTCTCTACTAAAAATACAAAATTAGCCTGGCGTGGTGGCATGTGCTTGTAATCCCAGCTACTTGGGAGGCTGAGGCAGGAAAATCGCGTGAACCCGGGAGGTGGAGGTTGCAGGGAGCCGAGATCGTACCACTGCACTCCAGCCTGGGCAACAAGAGTGAAAACTCCATCTCAAAAAAAAAAGAAAAAGGAAATACCCACTTATCATCTACCTCAGGAAAAAGGCTCTGATCTCCTAACCTGCTCAAGGTTTCACCTCTTCTGGGAAAACAAAAGGCCAGACGTGGCAGGGCAGATCCTGTTTTGAGTCCGAGACCTGCCATCGATATCCTGTTCCAGAAACTGTGTGCATCCCGTTGCCTATTATTTCCAAAAACTTCTTCCTTGGATGCTGTGAGAGAATCCCCTCTGAATCCCAGCGTGAGCCTCGTCTACATATGCTGGGTGCCTCAGAGGCTGCTTAATGCCTTCATTCAACAAATATTTATTAAACAACTATGACATGCCAGGAATTCTTCCAGGCACTAGGACTGCAGCTACGAATAAAACAGACAGGACCGCTGCCCATGTGAGCTTGAATTCTAATGGAGTGAGAGATAGCAAGGAAATAGATGTATGATATAATGTCAGGTGGTGAAAAGCACTGCAAAGAAAAATAAAGCAGAGTCAGTGTATAAAGAGATAATGGGGACCCTTGTTTTTTTTTTTTTTTCTTGAGACAGAGTCTCGCTGTCTCATCCGGGCTGGAGTGCAGTGGCACAATCTCGGCTCACTGCCACCTCCGCCTCCCAGGCTCAAGAGATTCTCCTGCCTCAGCCTCCCGAGTAGCGGTGATTATAGGCGTGTGCCACTACACCCGGCTAATTGTTTGTATTTTAGTAGAGATGGGGTTTCACCATGTTGACCACGGTGGTCTCCAACTCCTGAGCTCGGACAGTCTGCCTGCCTCGGCCTCCCAAAATGTTGGATTACAAGGGTGAGCCATGGCACCCAACCTGGGACCCTATATTGGATTGTCACAGATGGCCTCTCTGAAGAGGTGATATTTAAGTGGCAACCTGAACTAAAGGAGAGCAGCAAGCCATGAAGATATCCGACAAACAGAAAAGAACACTCCAATGCGCCCTAAGTAGGAAATGGGCTTGAGGAAGGGGGAGAAATTGGGGCACAAAAGAGTCAAGCAATTCTGGTATCTAGCCAGAACTTCACCTGTTTCTTCTTGTTTGTTTCTTCGAAACAAGATTTCCACTCCTGTCACCCAGGGAGGAGTGCAGTGGCATGATCATGGCTCATTGCAGCCCTGACCTTCCAGGTTCAAGCAATCCTCCTCCCTCATTTTTTTATTTCTTTGTGGAGTTGAGGTCTCACTATGTTGCCCAAGCTGGTCTCAAACTCCTGGGCTCAAGTGATCCTCCTGCCTCGGCCTCCAAATGTGCTGGGATTACAGGTATGAACCACCGTGCTCGGCCAGGAACTTCAACTGTTAATTGAAGCCAAGTGGCCTTAGAGGGTGTTGCAGATGAGGACTTCAAGGAAAACGGAGAAAGTATGATTGGAAACTGGAGGAGAGAAAATTATTATTGTTACAGAGGCTGAAAGTTTAGCAGCACTGTTATCTGTAGTAATGTGGAAAGTAGAAAATGTACTCAATGGGCTAGGTGATCTTGTTAGGGAGATTTCCAGGTAGAGTATTGGAAGTGCCACTTCACTTCTTCTTCCTGTTTTAGTAAAATGAGATAGAAGAGAAATAAACTAAAGGAAGAACTGTTCAACATAAAGGTGCCAGGACTTTCTGGTTCTGAAAATTCCCATCTTCTATAGATGGCAAACAATGCTAAATTTAAGAAACAGTTTCTGGGGAAAGATCAAATCCAGGACAATATCAGGAAAACATAGTCTAACAACGAAGCTAGAGGAGTGACTATAAACTCTTTTATTATATCATCAGAAAATGTAAAGGGTGCTTCAGAGAATCATTCATAATAAGGTTCCCAGGAAGTTTAAAGATATTCTTGGCCGGGCGCGGTGGCTCAAGCCTGTAATCCCAGCACTTTGGGAGGCCAAGGCGGGCGGATCACAAGGTCAGGAGATCGAGACCACAGTGAAACCCCGTCTCTATTAAAAATATAAAAAATTAGCCGGGCGCGGTGGCGGGCGCCTGTAGTCCCAGCTACTCAGGAGGCTGAGGCAGGAGAATGGCGGGAACCCGGGAGGCGGAGCTTGCAGTGAGCCGAGATCGCGCCACTGCACTCCAGCCTGGGCAACAGCGTGAGACTCCCTCTCAAAAAAAAAAAAAAGATATTCTTCAGCAGCCGGGCGCGGTGGCTCAAGCCTGAAATCCCAGGACTTTGGGAGGCCGAGACGGGCGGATCATGAGGTCAGGAGATCGAGACCATCCTGGCTAACACGGTGAAACCCTGTCTCTACTAAAAAATACAAAAAACTAGCCAGGCGAGGTGGCAGGTGCCTGTAGTCCCAGCTACTCAGGAGGCTGAGGCAGGAGAATGACATAAACCCCAGAGGCGGAGCTTGCAGTGAGCTGAGATCCGGCCACTGCACTCCAGCCTGGGTGACAGAGCGAGACTCCGTCTCAGAAAAAAAAAAGATATTCCTCAGCAGTGTCAGCAGAATGCCAAGGTAGAGACAGGTTTATCTCAAAGAGACTTGTTAAATAGAGCAAACCTCAAAAAGATTCATAGGGGACCCAAAAGGGCTTTACAAGAGTTGTATTGGCAGAAGCACTGCTAGTTTGGACTGAAAGAAACAGGCACAATACAAAATAAAAATAAGACTTTGGATTTCTTTTCTATAGGTAAGAAGAAAGCTGAGACAACCAATCATCTGCTAAGATAAGCCACCTTTCATGAAAAAGAAAAGATGACTCAGCTTCTAGACAAAGCCAACAGTCCCCAGGGCAGAACCAAGAGCCAAGGTGAATTATTTCCAGGCCTTAAGTCCTAATGAAGTAACTTCCAACGTGTGGTCTGCTAGATTTAAGAATTGCTATGTACTAATGACTCCTGTATGCCTCCTTTTATTTTTTTCTAAACAGGACTTCACTATGTTGCCCAGGCTGGCCTTGAACTCCTGGGCTTAAGTGGTCCTCCTGCCTCTGCCTCCCGAGTAGCTGGGACTACAAGCATGCACCACTACAACCAGCTCTATGTACTTCTCTTCTCAAATTGGGGATGTCTATAATGGTTATCTTATGCTTCTTACACTGTTGTATGTTGCAGGGTGCAGGGATACAGATAACTGCCTCTTTAGTTCACATGTCTTCAGATCAAGCAAAACTATTCTCAAGAGCTATACTTGAGGAGCCTTATCTGAGAAGCCTCGTCTTTACCTGATTTGGGTGATGAGATTCTGGACTTTGAGCTTTAATAAGATGAGACTTTTGGAGGCTGTGGGAGGAGGTAAGAGGATTCACATGTGGAAAGGATATAATTTATTGGGGGCCAGAGGGTGAGCTATGATGGACTGCCTCCTACATGGCCCCATATGATATCCCCTCCTGGTGTTTACACCATTATTTAGTCCCTTCCCACACTGAATAGAGAAGACCTGTGAAGCAAATATGATATTGTAGAAATGATGGTGTGTGGCTTCTGAAGCTTTAAAGACACTGTGGCTTCTGTCTTGTTCTTTCCAAGATTACTTACTCTGGAGGAATTCAGCCGCCATATTGTGAGGACACTCAAGCAGCCCTGTGGATAAGCCACCTGGTGAGGAACTGAGGCCTCCTGCTAACAGCCAGTCCCAATTCCCCATCTATGTCATTGACTCATTCTAGAATCAGGGCCTCTTGGCAGTGCAGCTTATAAATGGCTGCAGCTCTGACCAATAACTTGGCTACAATCTCATGAGAAACCTCAAATCTGAGCCATCCTGCTAAGCAAACCACTCCAGAATTACTGCCCCACAGAAACTATGTGAGATAATAAATGTTTATTGTTGCTTTAAGTCACTAAGTTTTTTAATAAATTTTTTTAATACAGACGAGGTCTTGCTCCATTGCCCAGGCTGGTCTCGAACTCCTGAGCTCAAGCCATCCTCCCAACTCAGTCTCCCAAAGTGCTGGAATTACAGGTGTAAGCCACCACTCCCAGCCTGCTTTTTAATAATTTGTTATGCAGCAATAGATAACTAATACAAATGGTCATCCATTCTTTATTTAAATCCTTCCAGGATCAGAGAATTCATCTATTCATTCATTCAACAAGCAGTTTAATAACTGTTGGTATCTACTCTGTTCTGGCCAAATAGTCACCACCCCTCCCTGTGGGAGCATGGTATCTCCCTAAGCCCATCAAGTCTGAAGACATACTTGATCATGTGATTTTCCATGGCCAATAAAATGTGAACAGAGGGATGTAAGCCACTTCTGAGCAGAGGCTTTAAACTCATTTCTCAGTTCTGCCATCACTGTTTTTCCTGTGCCTTAGAACCAGCAGTTTCATAGCTGACCTTTCAGCCTGAATCCTGGAACGAAAAAATCTTAGAACAGGCTCACAGCTACTGCAGGCAATGTGCAACATTAACAAGAACAGCCCTTTTTGTTATAATTATTATAAGCCACTGAGTTTGGTACCTGTTTGTTACTTGGCATAACCCAGCAAAAGCTGACTGATACAGTCACACTGCATCCAGACCTGGTGGGATGACTTTTTTATCTGAGTCTTCTTTATCCTGGCTTTCCTCCTCGGAATGCTTCCTGGTTCCTAACTGTTTCTCAAAAATGTGCCTCCCAGGGTCAACATGATGGAGTCTGATCGGCCCAGGGCATGTTGACCTTCCTTTCCAAGACCTGAGTGTCAAACACTCATAACATGGCTCCTTGAGACTTGGGAAACTTTGCTGCCTGGCAGCCTCACAGTCTGGAACACAGAGCTTCCCACATATAGCTAGAGAAGAATGCCTCCAGGGACCAAAATGACGTCATGAGTCCACATTCTAAAGCTTGAGAACTTGACCCTGAGGACAGATTCTAACCTCCTTAGAACCTAATTAGGCTTCCCAACCTGCAATCTAATGAGCTTGGTGATGTGGCTGCCAAGTTTACAGCAGATTCGAAGGTATGAATTGAAGAGAAATCAAAATGCCAGGCAACCCAGCAGAATCGAGGAAACAAACAAGAGTTGGCTGAGCGCCAAACGGTGTCAGGCACGACCCATTTCACAACCATCTGTAAAATAGGTATTAATGTGCCCATTTTACAGGAGAGGAAACTGAGGCTCATATAGGTCACTAATTTGACAAAGGTCGCAAGCTTGTCAATAAGGATTCAAATGGGCATATGGTAGACATGATATGAACGGCAGTTCCTGGTGCTGATTTTGGCATTGGTGCTGGTTGTAGGGAAAGCAGAGCCAGTGGGGAGGGAGAAAACCATGAGATGGGAGGGTAGAGGGAGATTTTCAGTGGAACAAGGTCCCAGGTGGAGAAGGGATGAGCCCTGGGGTATGGAAGAGTGGGGTACAGGGGAGGAGGGAGCACCTGAGAGCCCAGGGAACCCTGGAAAACCATCCCCACCTCAGAGAGGGATTTCCTTAGGGCAGGCTGTCCCTCGATGTTCTCCCTAGAAGGCCAAGCCCTAGCCTGGGCAACACGACCTGGCTACTGCACCGCACTTCCTTCCCGGGCTCACACAGCGCTGGGCTCTCGCAAGACCATTTGTTGAGCTCTAGGAGTCTGGATCGATTGGCACATACGTATGGACCAGGACAACATTCAGTGCCAGGTTTATTGCTGCCAAGCCAGAATGGAGACTGCTTATGCCCGTGGAATTGAACTTGCCAGTGCCAGCCCAGGCACAAGAGCTGGACAACTGCCCCTGGTGGGGGCTGCCACTTGGAAGAGAGCAGAGGTGCAACTGGTAGACAGGAGGGCCCAAGAGAGCAGCTAGTGATCCCCCACTCGCGACCCTGCTTCTGTCTAAGATTGCCTGAGTCCCGTTTCCTCCCGAGGAGGCACAGAGAGAGCCCCAGTCATTCCTTCACCCGTTCTCTCCAGGGGAGGCCAAGAGGCTGCACATTCCCCTCAGGACAGACAAGTGTCCAGCCCAGCACTGCGTGTGGGCACAGACAGGAGGAGGGGCTGGGGCACCAGCATTCTCCATGCAGACAGCTGACTAAGACCAGGACCACCTGGCATTTTGGAAACCTTGATGAACACCTTCTCAGGGTTTATCTAAATTATTCTTTTAACTTTTATTGTGGTGAAATATGTATAACATAAAATTTTTCATTTTAGCTATTCTTAAGTATACAGTCCAGTGACATTAAGTGCATTGTTGTGTGACCATTACCACCACTCAGCTCCAGAACTGTTTCATCTTCCCAACCAGAACTCCACACTAACCCCCATTCCCCCTCCCCCAGCCCCTGGCACCCACCATTCCGCTCTCTGACTCTATGCATCTCACTCCAGGTACCTCCTATAAGTGGAATCCTACAGTATCTGTCCTCTTGTAACTGACTCGTTGCACTTAGCATGAGATCCTGAATGTCCATCCATGTGTAGCATGTGTCTGAATTTCCTTCCTTTTTAAGGCTGAGCAATATTCCACTGTATGGATAGACCACATTTTGCTTAGCCATTCATCTGTTGATATGGCTTGGCTGTGTCCCCACCTAAATCTCATCGTGAATTGTAGCTCCCATAATTCCCACTTGTGGGAGGGACTCAATGGGGGAATAGTTGAATCACGGGGGCAGTTTCCTCTATGTTGTTCTTGTGATAGTGAATAAGTCTCATGAGATCTGATGGTTTTACAAGAGGAAACCCCTTTTGCTTCATTCTCATTTCTCTCTCTTCTCTGCCACCATGTAAGACACGACTTTGCTCCTCCTTGCCTTCCGCCATGATTGTGAGGCCTCCCCAGCCATAAGGAACTGTGAGTCAATTAAACCTCTTTCCTTTATAAGTTAACCAGTCTTAATTAGCTGGGCGTGGTGGCGGGCACCTGTAATCCCAGCTACTCAGGAGGCTGAGGCAGAAGAATTGCTTGAACCCGGGAGGCAGAGGTTGCAGTGAGCCGAGATTGCGCTGTTGTACTCCAGCCTGGACAACAAGAGCAAAACTCCATCTCAAAAAAAAAAAGTTAACCAGTCTCGAGTATGTGTTTATCAGCAGCATGAAAACTGACTAATACATCTGTCAATGGACATCTGCGTTGTTTCCACCCCTTGACTATTGTGAAGAATGCTGCTAGGAACATGGGTGTACAAATCTCTTCAACGCCTTGCTTTCCATTGTTTTAGGTATATACCCAGAAATGGAATTACTGTATTACATGGTAGTTCTATGTTTAAATATTTGAGGAACCACTATACCATTTTCCAAAGCAAGTTCATCATTTTACACTTTACCCTGCAGGGCACACAGGTACCAATGTCTCCACTTCCATGCCAACATGTGCTGTTTTTTTCTATTATAAGTGTCTGACTGGGTGTGAAGTGGTATCTGGCTGGGTTTTGATCTGTGTCCTAACGATTAGTGATGCTGGGCATCTTTTCATGTGCTTTCATGTTTTTCTTTAGAGAAATGTCTATTCAAGTCCTTTGCCCATTCTTTCATTTGTTTGTTTTTCATTGTTGAGTTGTAGGAGTTCCTTATACATTTTGGATATTAACTCCCTCTCAGGCTGGGCGCAGTGGCTCACACCTGTAAACCTAGCGCTTTGGGAGACTGAGGTGTGTGGATCACCTGAGGTCAGGAGTTCAAGACCAGCCTGGCCAACATGGTGAAACCCCGTCTCTACTAAAATTTTATAAAAGTTACTCGGGTGTGGTGGCACTACTCAGGAGGCTGAGGCAAGAGAATCACTTTAACCTGGGAGTCAGAGGTTGCAGTGAGCCAAGATCGCGCCACTGCACTCCAGCCTGGGTGACAGAGCAAGACTCTGTCTCAAAACGAAGTTCCATTTATCTATTTTCTTCTTTTGTTGCCTGTGCTTTTGGTATCAAAACCAAGAAGTCATTGCGAAATTCAATGTCATGCAGCTTTTCCCCTATGTTTTCTTCTAAGAGTTTTATTGTTTTAGCTCTATGTTTAGGTCTTTGATTCATTTTAAGTTAATTTTTGTCTATGGTGTAAGGTAAGGGTTCTACTTCATTATTTTACATGTGGATATCCAATTTCTCAGCACCAGTTGTTGAGTAAATCATTCTCTTTTTTTCTTTTTTTGAGATGGAATCTTGCTCTGTCACACAGGCTGGAGTGCAGTGGCACTCACTGCAACCTCCACCTCCCGGGTTCAAGCAATCCTCCTACCTCAGCCTCCCGAGTAGCTAGCATTATGGATGTGCACTACCATGCCCAGCTAAATTTTGTATTTTTAGTAGAGATAGAGTTTCACCATGTTGGCCAGGCTGATCTAGAACTCCTGGCCTTAAGTGCTCCACCCACCTTGGCCTCCCAAAGTGCTGGGATTATAGGCATGAACCACTGCACCCAGCCTCATTCTTTATAATTTACTTAAATACAGATAAACACAAAAGCTATGATTGTCGTTCTTACAGAACTATAAGCCAATATAAATTAAACACAAAACAAACGACCAGTAAAATTCAAACAGCATCAAATTAATATAATTGATGATGTCATTTTGCTGAAACTAAGTCCCCCATTACTCAGCAGTGGCACAGTGGGTTTGGTGGGTTGTTCCACCAGGATTCTCCATTGGAATTGTGGCCTGAATGCATCTGTCCATAGTAGCCTGCCTCTGTTCTGCTGAGACAAACACAAGCACCTGTGACCACAAACCCACATGGCAGTGTGCACTCACAACTGTGATCATGAACCCACATGGCAGTGTGCACTCACACGTGTGTGACCACAAACCCACATGGCAGTGTGCACTCACATGGAGATCATGAACCCACATGGCAATGTGCACTCACACCTGAGATCATGAACCCACATGGCAGTGTGCACTCACAACTGTGATCATGAACCCACATGGCAGTGTGCACTCACACGTGTGTGACCACAAACCCACATGGCAGTGTGCACTCACATGGAGATCATGAACCCACATGGCAATGTGCACTCACACCTGAGATCATGAACCCACATGGCAATGTGCACTCACACATGTGTGACCAGGAACCCACATGGCAGTGTGCACTCACATCTGTGATCATGAACCCACATGGCAGTGTGCACTCACATCTGTGATCATGAACCCACATGGCAGTGTGCACTCACACCTGTGATCATGAACCCACATGGCAGTGTGCACTCACACATGCGTGACCAGGAACCCACATGGTAGTGTGCACTCACACCTGTGATCATGAACCCACATGGCAGTGTGCACTCACACCTGTGAACATGAACCCACATGGCAGTGTGCACTCACACATGCATGACCAGGAACCCACATGGCAGTGTGCACTCACACCTGTGAACATGAACCCACATGGCAGTGTGCACTCACACCTGTGATCATGAACCCACATGGCAGTGTGCACTCACACCTGTGATCATGAACCCACATGGCAGTGTGTACTCACATCTGTGATCATGAACTCACATGGCAGTGTGTACTCACAACTATGACCATGAACCCACATGGCAGCATGCACTCATACCTGTGATCATGAACCCCCATGGCAGTGTGCACTGACACCTCTGACCACAAACCCACATGGCAGTGTGCACTCACACCTCTGATCACCAACCCCCATGGCAGTGTGCACTGATACGTGTGATCACGAACCCACATGGCAGTGTGCACTCATATGTAGTCATCCGGGTGGACCAGCATCAAGCATTTATGTTATCAGTGACATGAAACTCCCAAAATTATTCTTGTAAGGGAATTGAGGGTGTTCAAAACATGCCTGAGGCCCCCAGGGAGCCCAGGTTAGAAACCTTGAGTTAAGCAGATATAGCACACAGGACTTCTAGAATGAATTAGACTCACAGTGGCTTTTCCACAGAGTTAAAGGGTTCCGTTTACAAATGTAAACAATTGTCCTTATGGTTACATAGCTACGCCCTGCAGATTATGTGTGCGTAAGACACAGCTGTTTTTTCAACATCTCAATTCCTGAGCTAACCTCAAATGGACCACAGTAGTGCTTCCCAGCAAGCATGCTGCACCCCTGGGCCCATGCCCTCCTCCCACCTCCTCCCCTCTCCTCAGACCCCTATCTTCCTCCCCCACTCCCCCTTGGAGCTGGTGACCTTGCATCCTTTTAAGCTATGAACTTTCTCCACCCCCACCAGCACACCTGCCCTTCCCCCAGGCTCCAGGGCATTGGGAGGTGGGTCTAGCATGCCTCCCGCTCCAAGAGTTTAATCACGTTTCTCCTCTCCACTCAGGCATCCCGTCAGCTCTCTCTCCTCCCCACTTACATCTTAAACTCTCTTCATCTCTCTCCTTTTTCAAATGCCATCTTCTTTCCCTCCTTCCCTTGACAGCAAAGGCCCCAAAGCCCCTTCGAAGAACAGTCTCTCCCATCTTTCCACTCCTACCCTTCCTGTCCTCTTGCAAAGCCCACTCAAGGCAGACTTGCAGCCCAAACTGCCCTTGTCAAGGTCACCTCGCTCTGCCAAGTCAGCTGTCAGCCTTGTACTCAATCACCAGAGCATGGGACCCAGGTGTTCACCCTCCCTTCCTTGAAACTCTCCCTCCAGGGCCTCCAGGGGCCTTGTGCACCTGGTCTTCTCCCCACTCCTGCCCCGTCTTCCTCCTCATGGCCCAGCCTCTACTTGGGTGTGCCCGACTCACGCTTGCACCTTGTGGATCACATGAAAGTTCACACCTCTAGCCCAGGCCTCCCCTGAACCTCTGAGTCACAGCCAACCACAGTTGTGTTACAGGAATGGGGTCCTGATCCAAACTCCAAGAGAGGGTTCTTGGATCTCATGCAAGAAAGAATTCAGGACAAGTCCGTAAAGTGAAAGCAAGTTTATTAAGAAAGTAGAGGAATAGGCCGGGTGCGGTGGCTCACACCTGTAATCCCAGCATTTTGGGAGACTGAGGTGGGCACATCACCTGAAGTCAGGGGTTTGAGACCAGCCTGGCCAACATGGTGAAACCCCATCTCTACTAAAAATACAAAAAGTAGGTCGGGGGCAGTGGCTCATGCCTGTAATTCCAGCACTTTGGGAGGCTGAGGTGGGCAGATCACCTGAGGTCAGGAGTGCAAGACCAGCCTGACCAACATGTTAAAATCGGTTTCTACTAAAAATACAAAAAATCAGCCAGGCGTGGTGGCACGCACCTGTAGTCCCAGCTACTCAGGAGGCTGAGGCAGGAGAATCACTTGAACCCGGGTGGCGGAGGTTGCAATGAACCGAGATTGTGCCACTGCACTCCAGCCTGGACAACAGAGTAAGACTCCATCTCAAAAAGCAAGAAAAAAAGAAAAGAAAAAATAGCCAGGCATGGTTTCAGGTGCCTGTAATCCCAGCTACTCAGGAGACTGAGGCAGGAGAATCACTTAAATCTGGAAGATGGATGTTGCAGTGAGCCAAGATCACGCCACTGCACTCCAGCCTGGGCAACAGAGTGAGACTCCATCTCAAAAAACAAAAAAAGTAGAGAAATAAAAAATGGCTACTCTATAGACAGAGCAGCCCCGACAGCTGCTGGTTGCCTATTTTTATGGTTATTTCTTGATGATCTGCTAAATAAGGGGTGGATTATTCATGCCTCCCCTTTTTAGACCATGTAGGGTAACTTCCCGACATTACCATGGCATCTGTAAACTGTCATGGCCCTGATGGGAGTGTAGTAATGAGGACAACCAGAGGTCACTGTTGTGGTCATCTTGTTTTTGGTGGGTTTTAGCTGGCTTCTTTACTGCAACCTGTTTTATCAGCAAGGTCTTTAGGACCTGTATCTTGTGCTGACCCCTTATCTCATCCTGTGACTTAGAGTGCCTTGACCATCTGGGAATGCAGCTCAGGAGGTTTCAGCCTCATTTTACACGGCTCCTATTCAAGATGGAGTTGCTCTGCTTCACACGCCTCCAACAGTTGGACCTCTCCACCTGGGGACATCAAATTCAGCTTGTCAAACCAACCTCCTCTCCCACCACATTCCCTGTCTTGCTTCTTCACAGCTCCATCCTTCCTCTGGTTGCTCAGGTTAAGCCCCTTGGCTCCACAAATGGCCAAGAAGCACACGAAAAGATGCTCACCATCATGAGTCATTAGGGACGTACAAATCTAACCTTCAACGAGATACCACCGCCCACCCTCCAGGATGGCTATAATTTAAAAAAATCACACACAGACAATGGCAAGTGTTGGCGGGGGATGTGGAGAAAGGGGAGCCCTTGTACATAGCTGGTGGGAATGTCAAATGGTACTGCTGCTGTGGAGAACAGCTTGGCCGTTCCTCGCAAAGTTAAGCATGGAATTACTGTACCATCCTGCAGTTTTACTCCTGTGTATACATACCCCAAAGAATTGAAAACAGGTGTTCAGGCCAGGCGCAGTGGCTTAAGCCTGTAACCCTAGCACTTTGGGAGGCTGAGGTAGGGCAATCACTTGAGCCTAGAAGTTCGAGACCAGCCTGGGCAACATGGCAAAACCCTGTCTCTACAAAAAATTACAAAACTAGCCAGGTATCGTGGCGCATGTCCACGGTTTCAGCTACTTGAGAGGCTGAAATAAAAGAATTACTTCGGGGCCGGGCTGGATGGCTCACTCTTGTAATCCCAGCACTTTAGGCGGCTGAGGTGGCCAGATCACCTGAGGTCAAGAGTTCGAGACTAGCCTGACCAACCTAGAGAAACCCTCATCTCTATTAAAAATACAAAATTAGCCGGGAGTGGTTGCACATGCCTGTAATCCCAGCTACTCGGGAGGCTGAAGCAGGAGAATCTCTTGAACCTGGGTGGCGGAGGTTGTGATGAGCCAAGATCGTGCCATTGCACTCCAGCCTGGGCAACAGGAGTGAAACTGAAAAAAAAAAAAAAAAAAAAGAATCACTTGGGTCGGGAGCTGGAGGCTGCAGTGAGCCGAGATGATGCTACTGCACTCCACCCTGTGCATCAGAGAGAGACCCTGTCTCAAAATAAATAAGTAAATAAAAGGGTAAAGAACAGGTGTCCAAACAGAAACTTATACATGAATGTTCATAGCAGCACTATTCGCAGTAGCTAAAGCATGGAAACACCAATTCTTCTATCCATGGAT
This sequence comes from Macaca mulatta, assembly GCF_049350105.2. NCBI lineage: Eukaryota > Metazoa > Chordata > Mammalia > Primates > Cercopithecidae > Macaca > Macaca mulatta. Next base: position 9,983,035 of record NC_133419.1, read on the forward strand.
AGAAGAATGACTAAAATGTGGTCTAGCCACACAGTGGAACATTATTCAGCCTTAAAAAGGAAGGACATTGACACATGCTACCACATAGGTGAACTTTGAAGACGTTATGCTAAGTGATTTACCAGAATAGGTAAATCCATAGAGACAGGAAGCAGATTCGTGGTTATCGGGGGCTCCGGGAGGGGGAAGGAGTGACTGTGTAATGCATACAAAGTTTTCCTTTCGGGGTGATGGAAATGTTTGGGGATGAGACAGAGGTGATGATTGAACAACACTGTGGATGTACTAAATACCTCTGAATACACTCTAAAATGGCTAAATTAATATTATGTGAATTTTACCCGAACAAATAAACCAAGCAATCAGCCTTGGCTCCTCCTTGGCTTCTCTCTCACTCCCACACATCCCACCTGTCGATCAATCCCATCAGCTCTGCACTCAAAATATATACAAATATACCCAGAATCTAAGTTGGATGCGGTGGCTGACACCTGTAATCCCAACACTTTAGGAGGCCAAGGCAGGTGGATCACCTGAAGTCAGAGCAGCCTGGCCAACATGGTGAAACCCTGTCTCTACTAAAAATACAAAAATTAGCAGAGCATGGTGGCAGGTGCCTATAATTCCAGGTACTTGGGAGTCTGAGGCAGAAGAATTGTTTGAACTCAAGAGGCGGAGGTTGCAGTGAGTCAAGATCACGCCCCTGCACTCCTGCCTGGGCAACAGAGCAAGGCTCTGTCTCAAAAAAAAATAAATAAAATTTAAAAATTTTTTATATAGGCCAGGCGCGGTGGCTCAAGCCTGTAATCCCAGCACTTTGGGAGGCCGAGACGGGCGGATCACGAGGTCGGGAGATCAAGACCATCCTGGCTAACACGGTGAAACCCCGTCTCTACTAAAAAAATACAAAAAACTAGCCGGGCGAGGTGGTGGGCGCCTGTAGTCCCAGCTACTCGGGAGGCTGAGGCAGGAGAATGGCGTGAACCCGGGAGGCGGAGCTTGCAGTGAGCTGAGATCCGGCCACTGCACTCCAGCCTGGGTGACAGAGCGAGACTCCATCTCAAAAAAAAAAAAAAAAAAAAAAAAAAAAAAAAAAAAAAAAAAAAAAAAAATTTTATATATATATACACACACAGAATCTGTCACTTCCCACCACCTCGCTGCCTCCACACCAGTCTTAGCCACTGTCACCTCCCAACAGAGGACAGCAGGAGCCTGCTGACCAGCCTCCCAGTCCAGTTCTGACCCTCAGAGGCCTGCGCTCCTTGAGGCAGCCAGGGGGATCCTGTTAAATCGCAAGTCGGGTCCCATCTCCCGCCCTGCCCCTGCTCTAAACCTCCCCAAGTAGCATTGCATCATGGTCAAAGCCAAAGTCCTTCCCGCGACCCACCAGGCTACTGTGTTCCCCCACCCTGTCCCCACTGTGATCCTGGGTTCTCTCCCTCTGGCCACCCACTGGCCTCGGGCTGCCCCCACACGCCTGCTACCCCCAGCTCTTTGTGGGGGCTCCTGTCCTGACATCTGTGGGCTTACTGCTCACTTCCTCATGCCTTTAGGCCTTCTTGGCTGTTCCTTCCTGAAGTTTCAGCTCCACCCCAGCACTCCCACCCCTTCTTTGATGTAGTATTGCCTAGCACATGGCATGTTTTATTCCTTAGGCTTGTATCTATGGACTGACTCCTACCCCAAAATATAAGCTCCATGAGGGCGGGACTTTTTTTGCTGTTGTTCCTTGCTATGTCTTCATTGTGTGGACAGTGCCCAGCATAGAGAACATGCCTAAGAAATATCTGACAAATGAATGGATTCCAATTCACTTAAAGCCCATGTATTTGTATTTGCTTTGCAGAGGCGGCTGTGTGTGTATGCGTGTGTGCATGTGTGCACGCATGCATGTGTCAGACGGGCGTCCATGGAGATAGGAAACCAAGAATGCAAAGACAACTCAGAAGATCTGCTGGTAGGGAGGCGAGGCTGCATGGAAGGATCTGGATCGGATCGGATGGGAGTGCCCCATTCAGGACATGGGTCACTCAAAACCACACACCTCAGACTTGGGGAATATTCTATGCCAGTCACATCTGTTTACAACACGTGGGGCGTCTCCTGTGGAGGGAGTTGATAGTCTCATCCTGAGATAGGCAGAGCCCGTCGTGGAAGTGAGAGCCTTCATCTGGGATGAGGCAGCAGGAGGCAGGGAGAGGACACACTGGGGGACGTCCCATGGGGCCAGGCAGTGTCCACCCAGCTCTGGCACAGCCTGAGTCCTCACCTCCTCAGATTTCACACCCTGGGCACCTCCACCTCACCTGCCTCCCCTTGGCCCCGACCCCATGACCAGAGCTTTCTTCTGCATAATGCCCGGGAGTGCTATCTGCATGAACCAAGCTAAGGTGTCAATCTCGTTTCAGAACCACAGCACGGCTCCCCATAAAAGTCATCTTTATGGACAGATATTTCATGGCGGCAGCTTGAGAAGGCTCACGTTTCTTAGGCAGCTGGTGCAGAGCCAGGAGAGCTAATCATGAGATCTGCCAGTCCCAGGACGTGGGCTGTGGCTGGCGGCTGTGGCCGTCTTATATCAAACTCTCAAGAGTCACAGGGCAGCAGCACTGGCCCCCTCCCAAGTCATTCCAGATGGGATTTAAGGTGGCTTAATGAGCATTCATAAAATACAGCAAGAGAACATAAATTGAAAAGGGTGTGCAAGAAGAAATCAAATAAATGGGAACTACATGAAATGAGCCAGAGACAGGAGGGAGGGGAAAGAACAGGGGGGAGGGGGAGGAACAGGGAGGGGCCCCCTAAGCCAGCTGGAAAGTGTGGCAAGGACAGAGCAGATTCTTGAGGGGTGCGCAGGAGTTTCCTAGGCCAGGATGGAGAGGAAGGACCTGTAGGCAGAAGACCGGTGTGTGCAAAGGAACCAGAGAGAGAAGGACTGGGAGAAGGGAGGGGGGTGCCGGGAGGAGGGGGAGGAAGCTCAGTGGTTGTGGGGGATAGCGAGGTGGGTGGGGGAACAAACTGTTTCCCGCAAATGCCTCAGCCATACTTGAGAGGATTCCCACTCCCCTGCCCATTCGCAAAGTCCTGGTGCCCGTGGCCCGGCTGCCCAGGCCTTCATTCCCTGAGCTCCCAAGAGGTGCAGTGATTTTTCCGATGTGGAGCTCGGGAGTCCGGCTGCACCCGGAGGTAGTGGGGGCGGGGCGGAGGGACGGAGGGGCGGAGGGGCGGGAGCACTGCAAGGAAAGGCGGGGGCCTGCTCTCTGCTCTCTCCTCTCCCTGGACCTGCCTGAGCCCCAGGGGCACGGTCTGCACCATCTGCCTGTGAAGAGGAGCGCTTGATTCAGAGTGGCCCGCAGAGACCCTGGGTCCGATGATCCGGAAGTCTGACATGGAGCTTCTGTGAATTAGCCCCAACCCTCCCCTGGGTCCTGGAGTCTGTTCTCAGGTGACCGTGGAGGAGGCGATGCTGAGTGATCAACACCTCGGATCTCCAATTGTCGGTACAATGACCAAGAAGGCCTTGGAGAATGTTAAAGAAACAATTATTCCATGACGTGGGTAAAGCATGGCCAGGCCAACTTCATCCAGGACCATGGAGATTGATACAGGGACCACTACAACAAGGTCTTGCCGTCGGGGAGAGAGATTAGGCTCCACTCTCAATATAGCACAGGAAAGTAGGAATGTATAGCCAAGGAGTGTGGGGGTCAGTGGATGGAAAATTACCAAGGGGTAGGCGAGATTCTGCTTAAACCGACCTAACAGGATTCTTGCTGACACAGGCCAGGGTTCTTTCGCTAAAACTGGATTTTTTTTTTTTTTTTTTGAGATGGAATCTCACTCTGTTGCCCTGGCTGAGGTGCAGGGGCACGATCTTAGCTCACTGCAACCTCCACCTCCCGGGTTCATGTGATTCTTCTGCCTCAGCCTCCCAAGTAGCTGGGATTACAGGCGTGCACCACCACGCCTGGCTAATTGTTGTATTTTCTTTGGTGGAGACAGGGTTTCACCATGTTGCCCAAGCTGGTCTCTGGCTTCTGACCTCAAGTGATCCGCCTACTCGGGCTCTTAGAGTGCTGGGATTACAGGCATGAGCCACCGCGCCCGGCTTAGAACTGCATTTTACAAGGAAGTGCACAGATGGGCCTGGCAGAAGATTCAGAAGCCTGACAAATTTTGGCCAAGCAAAGAATCTTTATCTGTAACTCTCATTCAATGACCAAGACGCCCTTTAGGAGCTCTTGGAAGAGCCCTCATGATGGGGTGAGTATCCTTATATGAAGAGACAGGGGCCAGGTGCGGTAGCTCACATCTGTAATCCCAACACTTTGGGAGGCCATGGTGGGACAATCACTTCAGCCCAGGAGTTCGAGACCAGCCTGGGCAACGTGGCAAGACCCTATCTCTACAAAAAAAAATTTAAAATTAGCCTGGTGTGGTCGTGTGCACCTAGCTATTTGGAGGCTGAGGTAGGCTCACTAGAGGCTGGAGGTTGAGGCAGCAGTGAGCTGTGATCTTGCCACCACTGCACTCAAGCCTGGGCAACAGAACGATATCCTATCTCAAAAAACAAAAACAAACCTTGGAAGGACTGGCTTTTGGGGCTCTGAGGACTATGAGAAAGGATCAGTGTTTCTGGCCACCCACAGTCTTGAGTCTGTGCAGGAGGCGACTGGCTTTTATCGCAGTTGCGGCTGATATTGAAGGGTGTGCCACAGCAGATGGAGTGACAGAAAAACAAAGAAGAATTTAGGAAAACACACACAGACACACACACACAGACACACAGAGACACATACACAGACACACACAGACACACACACATTCACACACAGAGACACATACACAGACACACACAGAGACACATACACAGACACACACAGAGATACACACACAGATGTACACTGACACACACACACATACACAGACACACAGAGACACACACACATACACTGACACACACGCAGATACACAGAGACACACACACAGAGACACAGAGACACACACAGACACATACGCTGAGACAGAGACACATGCACAGACACACACACAGACATGTACACACAGACATGCACACACAGACATGCACACACAGACATGTACACACAGACATGCACACACAGACACACACACAGACACACACACAGACATGCACACACAGACATGTACACACAGACATGCACACACAGACATGTACACACAGACATGCACACACAGACACACACACAGACACACACACAGACATGCACACACAGACATGTACACACAGACATGTACACACAGACATGCACACACAGACATGCACACAGACATGTACACACAGACATGCACACACAGACATGTACACACAGACATGCACACACAGACATGCACACACAGACATGTACACACAGACATGCACACACAGACACACACACAGACATGCACACACAGACATGCACACACAGACATGTACACACAGACATGTACACACAGACATGCACACACAGACATGCACACACAGACACACACACAGACATGCACACACAGACATGTACACACAGACACACAGACATGCACACACAGACATGCACACACAGACATGTACACACAGACATGCACACACAGACATGCACACACAGACACACACACAGACACACACACAGACATGCACACACAGACATGCACACACAGACATGCACATACAGAAACACAAAGAGACACAGACACACACATAGGCACACACAGACAGACACACTCACACACATAGACACAGAGACACACAGACATACACAGACACACAGACATATACACAGACACAGCGACACACAGACACACACACACAGACACACATACTCACACAGAGACAGACACACATATTCACACACACAGACACACACACATATACAGACACACAGAAACACACACTCCCACACAGACTCACACACACAGACACAGACACACACAGACACACACAGGGGAAGGGTTTCATCTTAGGATGAGTCAAGGCTTATCCAGGAGGTCACACTCCACAAGCGCAGCAGGCCCCTGAGCCAAGACCCGGTCCAGGCTTGGTGCGTGGGGCTTTTGTGGGGCGCAGGGCCCTGGGAGTCCACTGCGGAGTTTTGCTCATTCATTTGCTTTCCCTCCTCACTCAGTTTCTAAGCCAGCTCAGCAAACCTGGAGTTTAAATTGCAAAAGCCCCAAGGGTTCAACTCTGACCTTTGGCAGGGACAGGATTTACCCTGAAGCCCATGGGCCCTTCTCCTGAGCCGGCCCTTCCAGAGGCCAGGAATTCCAGGTGGAGCTAGGTTTTGTGACCTCTGAGCCTAATGGAATGGAGGTGGGGAGCTCTTTAGTAAAAGGACGCCAGGCTGGGTGCGGTGGGCCTGTAATCCCAGCACTTTGGGAGGCTGAGGCAGCCGGATCACCTGAGGTCAGGAGTTCGGGACCAGCATGGCCAACATGGAGAAACCCTGTCTCTACTAAAAATACAAAATTAGCCGGGTGTGGTGGCGCATGCCTGTAAGCCCAGCTACTCGGAAAGCTGAGGCAGGAGAAACACTTGAACCCAGGAGGCGGAGGTTGTGTTCAGCCGAGATCGCACCGTTGCACTCCAGCCTGGGGGACAAGAGCAAAACTCCATCTCAGGAAAAAAAAAAAAAGAATTTTAGGGGACACAGAGATTCAGTCCATAGAGTTGTGACAATACATATGAAATATTGCAACCAGAGATGCTCAGCCAAGCCCTAATGTCCCAAGTCTTATTAGGGGTCAGTCATAGAGGCATGTGGCACCCATGTGACTGACCTTAACTATTTCATCTCCAGCCCTAGCTTAAGTCAGACTGATACAGCCTGGCCCAGGGCCCCAGGTGAAAAAACACAGGCATTCGCCATAAATAACATTGCTAACATAAACTGTCTCGGTGGCCCAAGGCCCCAGGTGAAAAAAAACACCCTGTTAGGCAGGATATTCCAGGGGCTCAGAGTTTATCTCCCAGAGCCAGGCAAGGGCCAGTCCTCTCTTTGGAATGTGCAGGGTTTGGGCAGCCCAGGCCTGTTGAGTTAACCCCTTACTCCACAGGGCCTCTGCTGTATACACGGCATTATGCAGAGTTAGATTCCAAAGCAGGAGGCAAAAATCACATGGAATTAGTGACCCTTGAAAAATCCCTCTGGAAGATGCTATTTTGGAGTCCTCATCTCTCAGGAAGTCCAGCACAGCTAGGCTTGCCTCCAGGGCTGCAGCTGGCTTGCACTGAAGCTGCATTGTGTGGAAAACGTGGTCTGCAAATCTTCCACTGGCACTCAGCTGTGACATGCTGGCCCTGGGGTCACCCTAGGGAGCCGCATCCCAGAGGGACCTCTCCTGCCCACTCCAGGAGGCCCATTGAGGGGCCTGCCTCCAACAGGAGCTCAGCAATATGTAAATGATTCTTTCTCCTTTTTCCACCAGCTACATTTAATACAATCTGCATAAGCTAAATGTATTTGATTCAAGTCCTTTCCGGAGAATGAGTCTTCCTCTTGGGGTGAAGTCAAGAATAATGATCACAGTGAACACTCAGTGGGTGCTTGCTTTGTGCCGGAGACATTTCTCAGCATTCTGTGGGTTAGCCCATCAAATCCTCACACCCTGCCTCTGAGATACGGTAATCTATTACATGCACTTTGCGATGAGGAGACTGAGATGTGGAGACCTTAAATAATGTGTGCAGGCCAGGTGTGGTGGCTCACACCTGTAATCCCAGCACTATGGGAGGCCAAGGCAGGAGGTTCACTTGAGCCCAGGAGTTCAAGATCAGCCCGGGCAACATAGTGAGACTCCTTCTCTAAAAATAAAAAAATTAGCTGACTGTGGTGGCGTGCCCCTATACTGTCAGCTACTTGGGAGTCTGAGGTGAAAGAATCACTTGAGCCCAAGAGGTCAAAGCTGCGTGAGCCATGATGGTGCCGCTGAGCTCTAGCCTGCGCGATAGAGCAAAACCCTATCTCAAAAAAAGAAAGTAAATAAATAAGTAACGTGCCCAAAGTCCCACAGCTAGTTGGTGGAAGGGGCCGCAGTTTCAACCTAGGCAGTCCGGCTCTGGGCTCTGCCTCTTTTTTTTTTTTTTTTTTGAGACAGAGTTTCAGTTTTTGTTGCCCCGGCTGAAGTGCAATGGCGTGATCTCCGCTCACCACAACCTCCGCCTGCCGGGTTCAAGTGATTCTCCTGCCTCAACCTCCTGAGTAGCTGGGATTACAGGCATGTGCCACCACCCCCGGCTAATTTTGTACTTTTAGTGGAGATGGGGTTTCTCCATGTTGGTCAGGCTGGTCTCAAACTCCTGACCTCAGGTGATCCACCTGCCTCGGCCTCCCAAAGTGCTGAGATTACAGGTGTGAGTCACCGCGCCGAGCCGGGCTCTGCCTCTTAACCACTATCTTCTTCTGCCTCTTAAAGGCAAATTAGCAGAATTATTATAAACCCGAAAGCTAAGAAGGAGATGTGAATGCGTTCTGGCAGGACGCCGTCACTAGCTACTAGCGACGCATACAGACTCAAGCAGAAATGGAATTGGCTCAAAAACAGATCCTACAGCCAGAATAGGAGCTGGGAGAAAGTGACTGAAAAATGGCCGGGAGTGGTGGCTCAGGCCTGTAATCCCAACACTTTGGGAGGCTGAGGCGGGAGGATCACCTGAGGTCAGGCATTTGAGACCAGCCTAGCCAACATGGTGAAACCCTGTCTCTACTAAAAATACAAAAATTAGCGAGGCATGGTGGCAGGCACTTGTAATCCCAGCTATTTGGGAGGCTGAGGCACGAGAATCGCTTGGAGGTGGAGGTTGCAGTGAGCTGAGATCGCGCCACTGCACTCCAACCTGGGTGACAGAGTGAGACTTTGTCTCAAAAAGAAAAAAAAAAGAAGAAAGTGTTGGAAAAATTAAGGAAGTCATCCTGGCTGAACTGGAGGAAGGAGGGAATTCCCTTAGGAGAAGGGTTGGGCCCTTAGAGGTCAGGGGAGGCAGGTAGGAATGGGGACAAGGGAAATTTTACCATCCCACCCTCCTAAGTGCCCTGGCAGAGGGAACTAGGAGAAGAAGCCTTCTTTTGTTGTCACTGGATTGGGGAGGTGACTTGGAGATGAGAAATCTAACAGGGGTAACTAGAACACCTCCAGAGTCAGCTGGAGTGGACCACCCGGGAAATTCCAGGGCAGGTGCTCCTCAAAAGTCTCCCTCCTCCTGTCATTGCGGGGGGCGCCTCCTTTAAGGAGCTGGAGACCCCAGGAGTGGATACAGAAAACTTGGCAGAAGTGAGAACGGTCCAGAAAGATAATCACAGAACAGACTGGACCCTGAATTTCATGGTGACCCTGTGATGTTAGGTGGGGAGGCAGGAGCAGCCTGAGCCCTGAGGCGATGTGCCTGGTCCATCCTAGGAGCTGGGGGTTCAGAGCCAAGCAGCACTCTGGGTGCAGTCACGACTGGCTTAGATGTTGCGCAGAGAGAAGGTGTTGGGCTGAGGATGGGGAGGGCTTTTTGGAACAACAGGTACTTTGGGCAAAATCAGACTCTAATGATTTTATCTTTCTCATTATGGGGAATCCACAGGGCAGAATCTGCAATGATCCAGGTCTATATCAGGCATGGTCCCATCAGGAGACAGAAACCATGTGTTGTGTTAACAGAGGAAATTTAATATAAAGAATTATTAACTAGGCATTGGAAAACTAAAAATGCAAAAAAGAGAACTCTAATGGGAGAAACTTCCAGGAAGTAACACCCACCCCCAGGACTGGAGGAATAAATAAGGGACTGAAATTATGAAAACGTGGAAGCCTGGAATGCAGACCTCCAAGGAGCAGACAGAGTCAGCAGGTGCTGATGTCTCCAGAGGGGTGTGATGGGGCTGGTCTGCCTGCTGGAAAAACTGCAAACTGGATCCAGCGGCTACTGCAGGAAGGAACTGCTGCTGCCATGGTGAAGAAGCTGTGTGAGGGTGATGCCCACAGGAAGCAGACAGAAAGGAGCAAGAACCTTCATCTTGTTCTAGCCTCAAAGCTGCTCTTTATTTTTATTTTTATTTTATTTATTTATTTATTTTGAGACAGAGTTTCACTCTTGTCGCTCAGTCTGGAGTGCAATGGCACAATCTCGGCTCACCACAATCTCCACCTCCCGGGTTCAAGCGATTCTCCTGCCTCAGCCTCCCAAGTAGCTGGGATTGCAGGCATGCACCACTATGCCCGGCTAATTTTTGTTATTTTTAGTAGAGATGGGGTTTCACCATGTTGGCCATGCTGGTCTCGAACTCCTGACCTCAGGTGATTTGCCCACCTCGGCATCCTAAAGTGCTGGGATTACAGATGTGAGCCACCACGCCCGGCCAAAGTTGTTCTTTCTAACATCCCCTATTGTCAGAGCCCAGCAGGGAAACAGCAGGCAAAGCAGAAATATCGTTTGCAGAATTCCAACTCCATCATCACAGCACAGAGAGTATAGAAGGCTGGGCTGGAAGCTGGAAGACCATAACTTGAAAACTGGCAAATTCTACCCCTTTGGCTACTCTGCATTCGTGCACACCCCTCTGCATATATTTTTGGAGTTCTGTACAACAACAAAAATAACTCTGTGTCGCTACATAACAAGATGAAACTATCCTTCATACAAAGAAAGACATTCTCACTCTGTGTTAGTCTGCTCAGGCTGCCATAACAAAATGCCACAGACTGGGTGGCTTAAACAACAGCAATTTATTTTCTCAGAGTTCTGTAGGTCAGAAGTCCAAGATCAAGGTACTGTGAGGTTGATTTTTGGTGGGATGAAGCCTCTTCCTGGCTCATAGACCTTCTCACCGTGTCCTCACGTGGCCTTTCCTTGATGTGTACAAGGAGAGTGAGGTTGGGGGGCGATCCGAGTCTCTTCTTTTTCTTATAAGGACACCAGTTCTATAGGATTCGGGCTCACCCTATGACCTCATTTAACCTTGATCACCTCCCTAAAGACACCATCTTCAAATGTCTTCATTAAGAATTAGGGCTTCAGTATATGAATTTTGGGGAGACACAGTTCAATCCATGATGCACCATCCCCCCAAAATGAGAAGATGCGAAGTCCCAGCAGTCACTGGGTTCATCCTGGGAGATAAACACACCATCCGTCTTCAGGACGCGTTAGTTCCTCCTGAGTCAGTCACCATCCTTTCTGAAAATTCTACCGAAAGACTAAATCATAAAGTTAAAAATTGTAAAGCTTACATAAAATAATATGATCACATGATGTAATGATAAAATAAAAGGAGGAAGAGGAGGGGAGGAAATATGCCTCACACAGCAGGAACCCCCTTTCCCCTTGGTGTTGGGACCATTAATCCCAGTCAGCAGACTAACCCTGTCTTTTGCCTATTGATCCAGTGGCTGAGAACCCCAAAATGACCAGGTGGCCATCTCAACTTTTTTTTATTTTGAGACGGAGTTTCGCTTTTGTTGCCCAGGCTGCAGTGCAGTTGCCCAGGCTGGCGCAATCTCGGCTCACTGCAACCTCCACCACCCGGGTTCAAGCGATTCTCTTGCCTCAGCTTCTCAAGTAACTGGGATTACAGGCGTGCGCCACCATGCTCGGCTAATTTTGTATTTTTGGTAGAGATGGGGTTTCTCCATGGTGGTCAGGCTGGTCTTGAACTCCCAACCTCAGGTGATCTGCCCACCTCAGCCTCCCAAAGTGCTGGGATTACAGGCATGACCCACCGCGCCCAACCCATCTCAACTTTTGATTCAATAAAACAATGGTGTTCCCTGGGGGAGGCATTCTCTCCTTGGGAACTAAGATTTCCAAACCAGTGGGGTTCAAAGTTGCTAGGAGGGGAGAAAAAAAAATCTATGATTAGGATATTAGTTTTAATGAGAGAAGCCACTCTCATTCCATCCCTTGATTCCTGGACCACGTATTCTGACCATGGAGAAGCAACAACAACATAAATTAGTCAGTGATTCAAAGCATATCTGTCTCCTGTAGAACAGAACTCCCTCCTTTCGGGGTGTCGTCTCCCAACTGACGATGACTTACTGAAGTAAGTCTTCGCTGAGCTACTCCACCATCCCATGAAGCCAGCTGCTTCTGGGTGATGGAATATTTGATAAGACCAGAGACCCTCATGACCATAAAGCTATTGCCACACTTCTTTTGTCATGAAATGAATTCCTTGATCAGAAGCAATGTTGTACCATGATGGTGAATAAGACTCACAAAGTCCACGGGTGATGATGCTGGCAGAAGCGTTATGAGCAGGGATGGCAAACACATCTCCAAAGTTTGAGTCTCTTCCAGTGAAAACAAATCTCCATCCCCTCCATAATAGAAAGGGTTCGAGTAATCAACCTGCTACCAAGCTGCCTGGTCCCCTGGATGCACCGTATCAGGGGCTCAGTGTTGGTCTCTGCTCTTGGCAGGCTGGGCACTCAGCAGCAGTGTTACCCGGGAGCCGTGGTGCCGGGAAGTATACATTCGCTGCTGAACCCCTGCATAAGCTCCATCTCTGCCACCGTGGCCACGTTGAACATGGATACAATGAGCAAGCACTGGGCTGGCTGGGGAAAGAGGGTAACTGACATCCACAGAGAAATTCTCCTTCACCCTCTCATCATTGTGTCCACCTGGCTCTGAAGAGCTCCTCTGCAGGGGGTGCCCGCATCCACATTGGAAACCAACATCTTTGCATTCTGTGCCCATTCTCAGCGCTCCACGTATTTCCTACCCACACCGCATGTCACCATCTTTCAATTCTGTTTTTCCCAAATCCCTGACCATTCAGCTAAGCCAGGGGTTAGCAAACTTTTTCTATCAAATTTACAAATGTTTTAGGCTTTGTGGACCATTTGTTCTCTGTTGCAACTATGCAACTCTGCTGTTGTCGCATGAAAGCAGCACAAAAAGCAAATACAGGCCGGGCGCGGTGGCTCACGCCTGTCATCCCAGCACTTTGGGAGGCCGAGACGGGCGGATCACGAGGTCAGAAGATCGAGACCATCCTGGCTAACACGGTGAAACCCCGTCTCTACTAAAAAATACAAAAAACTAGCCGGGCGAGGTGGCGGGCGCCTATAGTCCCAGCTACTCGGGAGGCTGAGGCAGGAGAATGGCGTGAACCCGGGAGGCGGAGCTTGCAGTGAGCTGAGATCCGGCCACCGCACTCCAGCCTGGGTGACAGAGCGAGACTCCGTCTCAAAAAAAAAAAAAAGCAAATACATGGGCGTGGCTGTGTGCCAAAAACACCTTTTATTTACAAAATCAGAGGGTGGCCAGACTTGACCTGAGGGCTATGGTTTGCCAACTTCTGAGCTAAACCATTAGCAACTGCCCGTGAATGACTGTAGATCCAGATCCTCTGTCAGTCCAAAGTGGGAGCCCTAGAGTCCTGCTTGAATATGTCTTTCAATGCCCTTCAGAGCAACCCCTGAATGAGGCTGTCATACCACAGGCGCCCACTTCCGGTCAATGCCAGGATATGATGCAAAATCACCTATAAACCAAACTGATCAAGTCTTCTCAATCACACATCCCTAAGGCCATAGGTGGGGATCAGAGTGTCAAAGGAGTCTGAGCCATCTGTTCCTGCAACTTACCTGTGCCTGAGCACATTCCCGCTTGAGGATAGATTGCTGCTGCACCGGCTGACCTCAGGGCTTGGTGGGTCTGATAACACCCAATTTCCACTGGACACTTTGGATACTGAGGTGTTCAGGGAGATCTCACCTCTAGGACTGGGGCCCTCATTCCCCAACTGCCAAGATGGTTCACAGCTGAGTCACCCTCTGGCCCTGGCCTTCAGCAGCAGGGAGCTGCCTCACCAACAGATGTGACCCCACCCTGGAGGAAGCCTGCTTCCAATGGCTCGTCAAAGTAGGGGTGCAATGGCTTAGCTCTCTTGCCTGAATCTGGGATATCACTGAAGAGCTAACCCAGTTCCAGAGCTCCCCAGGGAATTAGCTAGCCCTCTGTTGCAACTTCATCATAGTTCAACATTTCCGTCTTCACAATTCCATCTCCTTCACTCCCTTATGGGTGTTATGTCCAAGAGTATTTCCCAATAAACCCCTTGCCCACAAATCTTCACCTCCAGGTATGTTTCATGGAAACCCAACCTTCTGAAACAGATGCTCAGGCCATTGATGTCCAGTGCTCAGTCCCTACCAGGACACAGCTGTAAGCCAGGAACTGTTTCTTGTTTTTTTTGTTTGTTTGTTTTAGTTTTTGTTTTTTGAGATGGAGTTTCTTTCTTGTTGCCCAAGCTGAAGTACAATGGCGCAATCTTGACTCACCGCAACCTCTGCCTCCCAGGGTCAAGCGATTCTCCTACCTCAGCCTCCAGAGTAGCTGGAATTACAGGCATGCGTCACCACGCCCTGCTAAATTTTTTTTTGTATTTTTAGTAGAAACAGGATTTCTTTATGGTGATCAGGTTGGTCTCAAACTCCCGACCTCAAGTGATCCGCTCACCTCGGCCTCCCAAAGTGCTGGGATTATAGGCGTGAGCCACCATGCTCAACCCAGGAACTGTTTCTGTAAAGGAGAATACTGTGTTGCAGAAGAGGACGTGGACTTGCATCAGAACCCTGGAGGCCTGCACAGTGATCCTCTTCCTGACACTTGCCAGCAGCCCATGCTTGACAACAGCATCCCTGTCCACAAGCACATTCTGAGCATCATCAGTCTGTGGAGTCACAAGGCCCAAAGGAAGAGCACTTGCTGTGCAGGCTGGACTGGCTGCACAGTCTTCTCTTGATTTGGTCCCCACTCAAAACTGGCACCTACTGCATTATTATTATTGAGGGAGTGGGTTTGTTATTGAGGGAGTGGGTTTGTTATTGAGGGAGTGAGTTTGCCCCCTCCTGCCCTTTCTCGCTCACTCTTTGCCCTTATTCCATGTTATGACGCAGCAAGAAGGCCCTTGCCATATGCTGGCCCCTTGATCTTGGACTTTCCAGCCTCCAGAACCGTAAGCCAATACATTTCTGATCAAATGGGTTGGAGTAAAACTCTCAAATGTGATGTATGCAAACCTCCCTTATTTTTGTGGTAGATGGTCCAGATTCAGCAACATATCCTTCACCTTGAAGGGGATATCTTGACATGCTTCAGGTCATTGGTGCCCCATAAACCTCCCTGAGGTGACAGACCCATGAATTTTTATGGGGTTCATTTCCCCCATCTCATTTTCATTTGTCTTACTAATGTACATGAAAAGTACTTGCTACTTCTTGCTCCTCAGGCCCTGTCTTGGTCCATTTTGTGCTGTTAAAACAGAATCCCACAGACTGGATAATTCATAATGATCAGAAATGTATTGACTTATGATTCTGGAGGCTGGAAAGCCTGAGATCAAGGGACCAGCATCTGGGAAGGGCCTTCTTGCTGCATCTTAACATGGTAGAAGATCAAAGAGAGAGAGAGAGAGAGAGGGCAAGAAAGGGCGAACTCACCCCCTCAATAACAAACCCACTCTCTCAATAACAGCATTAGCCCATTCATGAGGATGGGGCCCTCATGACCTAAACACCTCTTAAAGGTCTCACCTCCCAATACCATCCCAGTGGCAATTAAATTTTGACATGAGCTTTGGAGGGCATAGACATTGAGATCATAGCAGGCCCAATCAGCATAATGTTTCCCAAGTCATGTTCTGTGGCATGCAGAGAACAAGATCTCTGCCAACTACACTGTGGCAGAAAGTGGAAGGGTTGACGTGGCCCTGAGGCAAGACTGTGAAGGTGACAGATAACAGCAAACAGATTTTGGTGGTCCTTGAAAACTGCTATAGAGAAAAAATACCTGGATGAGTCAAAAGCTGCATAGCAGGTGCCGGGGTGTGCTGTTTTGCTCCAGGGAAGATACTGCACCTAGAGCTGCAGCTGCAGCTGGAGTCACCACCTGGCTACGTTTGCAGCAACACGCAGTCCTCCAAGACCAAGGACCCTTCCACCTTCTGCACAGATCAAACAGACATGTGAATGGGCTGTGCTAGGAATCACCTCCCCTGCCACCCTCACGTCTTTCCCGGCTGTTTAATCTCAGAGCAGCTGCCCAGGAATCTGCATTGCTCTGACTTCCTAGCTCAGAGGGAGGGGAAACTCCAGGGGCTCCCACATGGCCCTTCCTATCTTCATGGCTCTTTCTTTGCAGGTCAGAGAGCCCAAGTGGAGATTCTGCCTGTTGCCAGGAACGCCTACTCCAACTGTACATTCAGGAACTGGGGAAATAAGCATGGGGTAAGTTCATGGACCTGATGGGTCCAAGGTGATTAAAATTTGGGCCCAAAACTCCATTTATCACTGGACCACCATGAGTGCTACCTTAACTGTGGTCTACAGTAAATAAAAGAGAAAAGGGGCCGGGCATGGTGGCTCACACCTGTAATCCCAGCACTTCAGAAGGTCAAAGCGGGCAAATCACTTGAGGTCAGGAGTTTGAGACCAGCCTGGCCAGCATGGTGAAACCCTGTCTTTACTAAAAATACAAAAATTAGCCGGGCGTGATAGTGGGCACCTGTCATCCCAGCTACTCGGGAGGCTGAGGCAGGAGAATCACTTGAACCCAGGAAGTGGAGTTTGCAGTGAGCCGAGATCACGCCATTGCACTCCAGCCTTAGCCATAGAGTGAGACTCTGTCTCAAAAAAAAAAAAAAAAAAGGGAGAAAAAGAAGAGAGAAAGACTCCACCATACAGCAGACAGTGTAAGACTATGTATCGAAGAAAAGGAAAGAACCAATATGGGGTTTGTTTGTTTATTTGTTTTTGAAATGGAGTTTCACTCTTCCACCCAGGCTGGAGTGCAGTGGCACGATCTCTGCTCATTGCAACCTCCACCTTCCGGATTCAAGTGATTCTCTTGCCTCAGCCTCCCAAGTAGCTGAGATAACAGGCGCCTGCCACCACGCCCAGCTAATTTTTGTATTTTTAGTAGAGACGGGGTTTCATCATGTTGGCCAGGCTGTTCTCGATCTCATGACCTGGCGATCTGCCCACCTCGGCCTCCAAAGTGCTGGGAGTACAGGCATGAGCCACCGCGCCCGGCCTTATATGGGTTTTCATGTTTAAAAAACTTAGCTGGGGCTGGGCATGGTGGCTCATATCTGTAATCCCAGCATTTTGGGAGGCCAAGACAAAAGAATCAACATAGTGAAACCCCTCCTCTACAAAAAATGTAAACATTAGGCAGGCATAGTGGTGCACGCTTGTGGTCCCAGCTACTTGGGAGGCTGAAGTGGGAGGATCACCTGAGCCCAGGGAGGTCCAGGTTGCAGTAAGGCAAAGACTGCATCACTGAACTCCATCCTGGGCAACAGAATAAGACCCTGACTCCAAGAAAAAGAAAAAAAAAAAACAAACAAACCTAGCTGGACCCCTGGAAAAGCCTTGTTTTCCATCTGGCTGCTACAACCATTGGGGAATTTTAAGATGCTGATGCAGGCCCCTCCGCTGCTCTCACCCCAGATCAATTCATCAGGATCCCTGGAGTGGGGTCTGAGCATCGGTAGACTTGCGATTCCAATGAGCTGCTGCGGTTGGGAACCTCAGTTGGGGACGAATCATGGATGGAAATAGACGCCGGAAGCCTGACCCACTGCTGCAGAGACAGAGTGGCAGAAAGGAGGGTGTCTATTGCCGCTCTAAAAATAAGTCCTAGGAAATTCAAAAGCCCCTAAGAAAAGACACACTGCTGCCCCGGCCCTCTGGGGCACAGGCGTCCGAGGCACTCGCAGCTACTTTGGATCAGGAATATTCGATGACTCTGCAGCGGAGACCCCTCGGGTCTGAGGCCCCTTGGAGGGGGATGCTCAGGCCCCAGGAATTCCTGAGCAACTGCTGAGACTTCACAGCCCAGAGCTGAAAGCCCCCTGCAGATCTCGCTGAGAGGGAGAAGCTTAGAGGGCAGAGCAGGACACCGCCGGAACTGCGGAGAGTCAAGGATGCAGCTCTGAAAAGGGCCTGCTGGAGGAGTGGGAAACTCACCAAAATTAAGAGCCTTTGAATAAGCAGGATGAGCACAAGGAGGGGGAGGGGCGGGGAGCCCTAGGTAAGGGCTACGGGAGTGACGTCACTGCAAACGTTAAGTGACCCAAGAAGAAAACTGTCCCCCCGCTGCTCTCAGAGGAAGCTGTGAGCCTGGGTGGATACGGGCGGCAGGGGACACAGTTTGCCTCTTATTGGGCAATTTCCACCAGTGGAGTTTCAATTCCTGGGTCATGGACTCTCGTCTCCTGGTGAAGTGCAACATCATTCCTCTTGTCGCTGGTGCATTCTGCCTGCATCCTTGCTCCAGCTAAGCCAGCTCCTCTAGGCCTGTGGCTGCCCACCACAGTGGGCTCTGGGCTGGACTCTGGACCATGCGTTGCTGGGTTTGCTGCTGTGATGATGGAGATGCTGCTTTTGTCTGTCTGATGTTTACACTTTGTGGGTGTGGAGTGTGATAGGAACATCTCATATGTGCCAGGGACTGGCTCTTTGGAAAAGTCAGTGCAGGTTAGAAACATAGACTGTGGCCGGGCAAAGTGGCTCATGCCTGTAATCTCAGCACTTTGGGAGGCCAAGGTGGGCAGATCACTTGATTTGAGGTCAGGAGTTCGAGATCAGCCTGGCCAACATGGTGAAACCCCGTCTTTACTAAAAGTACAAACATTAGCCGGGCGTGGTGGTGCATGCCTGTAGTCCCGGCTATTCAGGAGACTGAGGCACGGGAATTGCTTGAACACTGGAGACAGAGGTTGCAGTGAGCCGAGATCATGCCACTGCACTCCAGGACTGTATCGAGTTCACTCCAAAAGTGGAGAAGAGCCATCCGGGCTGCAACTGCCACCAAGGGAAGCCAGATTGCAGCCAAGTGGGGCCCCCCAGCTAAGGCCGAGCATGATAAGACACTGCAGAGGAAGGGGTCTTGACTTGAATTCATCTGGGCTTTACCTTAGAAGGAGAAGGGTACTGCATTTTTGGACTTTAATCATGGGGGCTCCTATTTACATTGCAGCTGTCTTATGTTGCAGGTTTTGATGTGGTTCTCAATGTTCAAACCCCACTGAGAGTTACATTACACAGTGTTGTTTGACCTAATTTGAAACAGGAAATGGAATAGGAAATGAATTTTCTTCCTAGGGTGTCACACAGCTGTAGCCGTTAGGAATGTCTCTGGATGCAATGAACGGAAAATCTACATACCAGAGGCTGAAGCAATAAGAGGCAGCAGCATGGGTATGGGCCATTCTGGGTTTGGGGAAATAGTTCAGAGATGTTATCCAGGAGCCACATCCACTTTTATTGGCCTTTTATTGGGAAGAAAGGAGTGTTCCTCTCATCAAGAAGGAAAGTGTTTCCCAGAAGCACCCCCTCCTCCTCACGGCTCTTCATATCTCTTTGGCTAGAACCACATCACACAGCCACCCCCAGTTGCAACAGAGACTGGGAAGGTGAGTATCAGATGGAAATCCTATTGTCAGGACCTGGGTTGAGCATGCTGCCTCCCCACACGAAACCAGGCCTCTGTTGGCAAGAAAGATACAAGATCACCGGCCACTGTGGTTCTTGACATGCTGTGTTGTCATCTTACAAAAACTGACAAGGGCCAGGTGTGGTGGCACACATCTGTAATCCCAACATCTTGGAGGCTGAGGCAAGAGGATCACTTGAGGCCAGGACTTTGACACTAGCCTGGGTGACATAGCAAGACCCCCATCTCTACAAAAAATAAAAATAAAAGATTTAATTAAAAAAAAATAGCTGGGCATAGTGTCATGCACCTGCAGTCCTAGCTACTCAGGAGGCTGAGGCTGAGGAACTCCTGAGCCCTGAGTTCAAGGCTGCAGTGAGCTGATTGCTCCACTGCACTCCCTCCTAGGTGACACAGCTAGACCCAGTCTCTTTTAAAAATGACAACAACAACAAAAAAAAAAGTTACAAAGAATTCGACAATTTAAAAATACAGCCCAAGGTAACCTACAGAATGGGAAGAAATATTTGCAAATCATGTATCTGGTAAGAGATTAATATCCAGAATATAGAAATAACTCCTGCACTCAACGGCAACACAAAAATCCAGAACTTAGAAAGTGTTCAAAGGGGACTAGGCGTAGTAGTTCATGCCTGTAATCCTAACACTTTGGGAGGCTGAGGCAAGAGGATCACCTGAGGTCAGCAGTTCGAGACCAGCCTGGCCAATACAGCAAAACCCTGTCTCTACTAAAAATACAAAAAAATTAGCTGAGCCTGGTGGCAGGCACCTGTAATCCCAATTACTTGGGAGGCGAAGGAAGGAGAATCTCCTGAACCCGGGGGGCAGAGGTTGCAGCGAGTCGAGATCGTGCCACTTCACTCCAGCCTGGGCTAAAGAGTGAAGCTCCATCAAAAAAAAAAACAAAAAAAAACAAAAAAAAAACAAAAAAAAAACAGAAAGAAAGTGTGCAAAGGACTTAAATAAAAATTTATCCTGGCTGGGTACGGCCGGGCACAACTACTCAGGAGGCCAAGGCAAAAGAATCACTTGAACCCTGGAGGCAGAGGTTGCAGTGAGCCAAGACTGTGTCACTGCACTCCAGCCTGGGCAACAGAGCAAGACCCTGTCTCTAAAAAAGAGAGACAGGCTGAATGCGGAGACTCATGCCTATAATCCCAGCACTTTGCGGGGCCAAGGCAGGTGGATCACCTGAGGTCAGGAGTTCGAGACGAACCAGACCAACATGGTGAAACCCTGTCTCTACTAAAAATACAACAATTAGCCAGGCATGATGGCACATGTCTGTAATCCCAACTACTCAGGAGGCTGAGGCAGGAGAATGACTTGAACCCGGGAGGTGGAGGTTGCAGTGAGCTGAGATCAGGCCACTGCACTCCAGCCTGGGCAACAGAGTGAGACTCTGTCTCAAAAAAAAAAAAAAAGAATTAGGGACAGTGTCAAGTCCGTCCATTCTGGCCACAGTGTCCAACTTCAGGGACAGTAGGTGGCTTCTGGAGCACAGAGCCAGAGGCTGCAGTGGGGCCAGGCATGGCACCCCGTGTTCAATGGTGGCAGTGGCCGACCGCTCCTGTGGCCTGACTTTGCCTCGGGTTCTGGGAGCCGCACCCTGTTTCTGTGGTTCTCCAGCCTTCCTGGTACCTCCAGAATCCCTTCCAGCCCCCAAGGATAAGGTTATGTGCCCTAATCTCACGTGCTCCCTGGAACCACTTCCCTCGCAGCCTCATCAGCTGAGGTCTTTGTCCCCACACCACACGAGCACCCACTGAGGGCAGAGACCAAGCTTCATCTTGTCCACTCCTCTATCCCTGGGCCCAGCTCCAGCCTTACGCATAGAGAAAGTTCTCATTGTCAATGAACGCCTGACTCTTTGGAAACAGAAACAGAACCAGGAAAGGACTGATCCAAAGTCCACTGCAGAGATTGAGCTCCCCCAGCCCCAACAAGGCCCCGCACTGCAGAGGCCTAGGGAACAACCCCGGAAGGGAAATCAGGAACCAGCCTGGGAATGGAATGTCCTAGATCTGCCTGAGATCAGGACCCTCATTCCCTTCCCAGCATGCAGTGACCTGCAAGAGTCACACAGAAGAGCGAGTCCTGGGACCATTCTCCCTCCTACAAAGAAACCCTAAGAGGCAAAGCTGCAGCAACTGCTTCAGAAGGACAGGCTGAGTGGCTGGGCGCGGTAGCTCACGCCTGTAATCCCAGCACGTGGCGGGTGGATCACCTGAGGTTGGGAGTTCAAGACCAGCCTGGAAACATGGTGAAACTCCGTCTCTACTAAAAATACAAAAATTAGCTGGGCGTGGTAGCGGGTGCCTATAATCCCAGCTATTTGGGAGCCGAGCCTGAGGCAGGAGAATCACTTGAACCTGGGAGGTGGAGTTTGCAGAGGAGAGGTCACGCCACTGTACTCTCCAGAGCCTGGGCAATAGAATGAGACTCCATCTCAAAAAAAAAAAAAAAAAAAAAAAAAAAAAGGACAGGCTGAGCTCCAAGCTCCCTGGCTTCTGGAGAGAGAGCAAGGGGCCTGCCCAGAGCTGAGTGACCCGGGATGATGGGTGCAAGGGAAGATGACCTCCCTGCAAATTAATGAGGCAGCTTTCTGTTCATAAACCACCTCCCATGACAAGCCTGACTTGTTCCCAAGATAATGTCCAGGTTCAGAGCAAGCCAGATCCAGAACAGTTTCCAAACTACATTCCAGGGAACCCCAGTACTCTACAGGCGTTCCTGGGTGCGCCATGGAGAGCCCTGAATTAAACACACATCACGATGCAGGGCTCCCCAGAGCATTTAATGCGCTGAAGCCCTTGATGACTTTCCAAGAGGCAGCACAGTATACGGCTGATGACACCCTTTTGCTATCTATCATAACCTTACAACCTCCTTGAGCTCCAAGGAACATAGCTTGCAAATGCTGCTGTGGGCAGCACCCCACTACCTTCCACTGAGAAACTGAGGTCCCATCTCTTAAGTCTCACTCCCACCCTCTGCTGGGGGCAGTGGGGAGCCAGCCTGTCCTCCCCTCGTGGGGCTCTGCACACACAGCACACGCCTCCCTCCAGGGAAAGGGGTGCCAGGGAACTTCTGGGCCTGATGAGCCAAAATACAGACTTGGAGTGTGAATTGGCCAAGCCACTGCCTCCTCCCTGGGAGTCCCTCCCTTTGGCACCTGCCGCCTTATCTACAGAGAGGCCACCGTGGCACAGAGCTCCAGGCTCCATGGGGGGCTACTGATCTTCACCCGCCCCTGGGCCAAGTCCACTCTCTCTTTTTTTTTTTTTTTTTTTTGAGACAGAGTCTTGCCCTGCCACCCAGGCTGCAGCACAGTGGTGCAATCTCAGCTCACCACAACCTCCGCCCATGGGTTCATGTGATTTTCCTGCCTCAGCTTCCCAAGTAGCTGGGACTATAGGCATGGGCCACCACACCCAGCTAATCTTTGTATTCTTTTAGTAATGATGGGGTTTCACCCTGTTGGCCAGGCTGGTCTCGAACTCCTGACCTCAAGTCATCCACCTGCCTTGGCCTCCCAAAGTGCTGGGATTACAGGTGTGAGCCACCACACCCAGCCCCACGTCCACTCTCATTCTTGCCCTACCTCCTGCAGGCCACAGGACAACCCTCGGTAGTAAGCACTGAAGGCTGGTAAATAAACAACCTCAGCCCCTTGGAAGTCCCAAGAGATCCCAGCTCCTTCCCCTGCCTTGTCACCGCACCTGAAGAACGGTGGTGTGTGGTGGAAGGAGCACAGCCCTGCTCCGGGCCGTCAGCTACCTGCATGCCCCCTCTGCTGGAGCCCTGGGCCTCTCTGCTGGGCCAGTGTCCACTTCCCACCCCACAGCCAGGCCAGACTTCCTTAGAAGCTCCCCATCACTGAGCCCACTTCCTCTGCCAGTTACACATATCACCCAGATGGGGTGATTTCTTACGGCAGAACACTTCGTTAATTGACACACCATTGAACTGAGCTGATGACTCCTGTGACTATGTATCCTTAGTCCCTGAAATGGTTTGGCTGTGTCCCCACCCAAATCTCATCTTGAACTGTAGTTTCCATAATCCCCACGTGTAGTGGGAGGGACCTGGTGGGAGGTAATTGAATCATGGGGGTGGTTAACCCCATGCTGTTCTCGTGATAGTGAGTGAGTTCTCATGAGACCTGATGGTTTTATAAGGGGCTTTCCATCTTCGCTCATTCTTTTCTCTCCTGCTGCCCTGTGAAGAAGGATGTGTTTGCTTTCCCTTCTCCCATGATTTTAAGTTTCCTGAGGCCTCCCCAGCTCTGGGAACTGTGAGTCAATTAAACCTCTTTTCTTTGTAAATTGCGCAGTCTTGGATATGTCTTTATTGGCAGTATGAGAATGGACTAATACAGTACCAATGCGTTTTCCTGATTCACTCATGACACCTGAAGATGGGAGGAAGTAGCACAGACACAGCCGTAATTTCCAGCCCCTCTATGAACTGCATGCTGACCCTTGGACGTGAAGATTCTCTTTCTTGGCTCTGGACGGTGTCAAGAAACAAAATGATAAAGGGAGATGCAGCCTGGCTAAAGGAGAGTCCAGCAGTAGGGTGGACTTCAGGGTTGCTTCGATCCAGCAGCTCAGCTGTGCCCTCAGGACTTGACTTCTTTCCTCTCTCCTCTGTCATCCATACCCTCAGCTGGACCCTGAAGTACAGTCCCCTTGGGGTGACAGGCTGGCTGCCAGCCACCATTAGGGCTCGGTGCTTCCTCATCTGTGACCAGCAGAAATGGGTGAGCATCTACCCCAGCATCCCATGCATTCCAGCAACTGACCTAAAGCAAGCTTGGAGGGACCAGAAAGCACAAGTGGGAGGAACAGGAGCTGGGTAAGCTACACACACAACGCAAAATCACAGATCAAAGCCACTTGGTCCTGGGCCAGGCTCAGAGTCCATGCTCAAATATCAGCTACCACTTTTATTCTGTGTAAGCCAATATTTGGGCTAATAACAAGCCCATCTTTCCTTGATGCTAACAGTTTAAGGGGTGGTGAGATGACATGAAAAGACACCTGGAGTCTCCACCAATGACTGGCCTCATCATCACAAGCAAGACCTTCCCGTACCTTTTCCATCCGCAGAATGAGGGTTAAAATCTCTCCCCACCAAACTCACAGGAGAAATCATGCTTTATAAATGCAGAGATGTTGGCCATGAGGCTTCTGATCCTTGCTACATGCTTTCAGATCTTTATTCTGAGCATTGGCAACAACATGTTTCTGAGAACATCTCCTTTGGCAAATGGTAGGTCAAGCAGAACTGCTTCAACTGAAGATGTTTTGGCTTTAAAAAAAAAAAAAAAGTATATGCCTTTTAATCCAACTGGCTGAATTGCTGATTCAATCAGCAAACATGGAACAGACTGAGAAAGTGCAGCGTGAGCTTCAAGACAGCAAAGAGGGCCATGAACTTCAAGGATGTTGAAGTTCAGCAGTTGCTGAAACCAGCTTTCCAAAGAGGTAAGTCTCCACCAGGCAATAGGGAGGCACGATGCTGGGAGTGCCGTGGGATTTACAATGTTCATTAAGTCCATCAGCTTCCACCTCCCTCTGCAACTTGCATATCCAGCTCAGCTACTCAGGGGCAAAAACAAGGTATCCAGCTAAATTACCAAGATTCTTAGTGCCCGGCTGCACACCCACAGAGCACAGCCCACCTCAGCACCTGCCACCCCTGGGGATTCCAGGACATGTTGACTGTCTCCCATGTGCTCAGGTCCAAGCTCACACCTGGCTTCCACCTGGCCCCATCCTCTCTGCATCCGCTGCTTCTGCTGGCCTCCAGTGTTCCCAGGCTGCCAGTCCTAGAAAGTCAAGGTTAAGCTAGGGTTGGGGCAGAAACACACGACTTTGTGCTGTCCCATAGCTGCACTGTTCTTTGTCACCCAGGCCAGAAGGGACACCGCCTGAGCCCAGAGGTTGGCTACCACTCCCAGAAACAGATCCCCAGGCCCCAGCCCAGCCATCGCTTCACAGCATCCACCTCCACCCTTCTTGCTGCCCCTTCCTCTCCCAGGGCACCTCTGCACCAAACGACTTCTTTCTCCTCCAGTTCTGAGAGATAAAACCAGCGTGCTTGTCTGTTCCTGCAAACAGGACTGAGTCAACACAAGGCCCCCAGGCCCACAAAGAGCAGGCTCTGTTCCCAGTACAGACGCCTCAGGGACACCCTGCTATATCCATGTCAAAATTCCCTTTCTTCATGAATAGAGGTGGGAAGTGAGGCATCGGGTGTGCTCAAAAGCTTTGCTATCGGTTAAGAATTGCATCTAGGGCTGGGGGCGGTGGCTCAAGCCTGTAATCCCAGCACTTTGGGAGGCCAAGACGGGCGGATCACGAGGTCAGGAGATCGAGACCATCCTGGCTAACACAGTGAAACCCCGTCTCTACTAAAAAATACAAAAAACTAGCCAGGTGAGGTGGCGGGCGCCTGTCGTCCCAGCTACTCGGGAGGCTGAGGCAGGAGAACAGCGTAAACCCGGCGTAAACCCAGGAGGCAGAGCTTGCAGTGAGCTGAGATCCGGCCACTGCACTCCAGCCTCGGCAACAGAGCGAGACTCCGTCTCAAAAAAAAAAAAAAAGAATTGCATCTGGCTACAAGCTACAGAGAACCAAAATAACAGTAGCTATAGTAAGGGAGAGGTTAAATTTTGCTCTCATGTAAAAAGAAGTCTGGAGGTAACCAGCCCAGGGTTGATACAGCAGCTCCACAGCCACCAGTGACCCAGGCTTATTCTATCTTGCTCTCTGCCGTCATTAACATGAGGCTCCCAACCTTGGGGCTACCTCATGATCCCAAAATGGCTACTGCAGCTCCAGACATCACATCCACATTTCAAGCAGCAGAGAGTAGAAAGGGGCAAGGGGAAAGGACATGCCTCTCAGCTTAGTCAGCCTCCTTTGGAGAGCTTTCCCAGAAACCATATTCAATAACCTTTGCTAACATCTTATAGGCCTATTTCTGAAAGGTTAGGAAATGTGGTGTTATAAAAAGCCCATTGACACACCCAACACTATAGCTTTATAGCTTTTATGTTGCTAAGGAAGCTAAGGAAGACAGGAGTATGGAAAATACCAGCCTCGGCCATACTTTTTTTTTTTTTTTTTTTTTTGAGACAGAGTCTCGCTCTGCCGCCCAGGCTGGAGTGCAGTGGCACGATCTCGGCTCACTGCAGTCTCCACCTCCCAAGTTCAAGTGATTCTCCTGCCTCAGCCTCTAGAGTAGCTGAGATAACAGGCATGCACCACTGTGCCTGGCTAATTTTTGTATTTTTGGTAGAGACAAGATTACACATGTTAGCCAGGCTGGTATCGAACTCCTGGCCTCAAGTGATCCGCCCATCTTGGTCTCCCAAAATACCAGTATTACAGGTATGAGCCACTGCACCTGGCAAACAATACTTTCTAGAGAACTGAATAAAACTAAGAGGATAGGACCCCAAACTAATTTCTCACCTGGATTCTTGTGGAGAATAATACAACAGTGATTATGACACCAAAAAAGAGGAGGCAAAGTACCAGGTGTTCTCAGCCCATTCTACACCTAAGATGCAGCACTGTTTTGTGGTGCTTACCTTAACAAATCTGCTATCATATTCCACTGCTGACAGCTGGTGGTCTACTGGGACCTCAGAGTCTTCATCTCTTGAGTGTTCACACAATTGATTCCTCCTCTTCCATCTTTCATTTGTGTTCTTTGCTTTTTCTCCTTGAAACAGTTTAATTTCATGGGCTGCATGATGATGTTTTGGACAATAAAGGACCATATATTCCGTGGTGGTCCCATAGGATTATAATGGAGGCTGGCTGTGGTGGCTCATGCCTATAATCCCGGCACTTTGGGAAGCTGAGGTGGCCATATCTCTTCAGGCCAGGAGTTCGATACCAGCCTGGCTAACATGGTTGAGACTTGGGAGGCTGAGGCAGAAGGATTGCTTGAAGCTAGGAGCTTGACTCCAGCCTGGGCAACATAGCAAGAGCCTGTCTGTATTCTTTAAAAAAAAAAAAAAAAAAAAAAGGAAGAAAGAAAAGAAAAGAAAAATAACAAAAATAAAAGATTATAAGGGAGCTGAAAAAATTTTATCATCTAGTGATGTCATAGCCATCATAGCATCATATAGTGCAATGTGCCACCTTTTCTATGATTAGATATGTTGAGATACACAAATACCATTGTATTCCAATTGCCTCCGCTACTCAGCACTTCCTGCCACACAGGTTTGTGGCGTAGGAGCGATCAGCTGTACCATTTAGCCTAGCTGCGTCGTGGGCTACCCATCCAGGTTTGTGTAAGTGCACTCTGATGGTCACACAATGACGAAATCACCTAACGATGCATTTCTCAGAATGTGTCCCCGTGGCTAAGTGACTCATGGCTGTATTCTGGAATCTTGTCATTCCAGACCACAGTCTTCACATTGAGATACCAAGTTGTGGATCAGAATGGAAAGCTAGGCTATGATGAGGGACAACGCGCTGTCACATAACTGACATGATTTATTTCACAAAGACAGCAAATGGAGCTGCCATGCCACCTCCAGCAAAGGGAGCCCGGGGCTGGTGTCTGTGGAGCTCCAGGCTCTGCAGAGTCGGAGTGAGAACCAGATCCTTGGGGCAAAGAGAGCTAAAACGGGTAGCAGAGGAAAGCGAAGCACCACACATCTGCTAGAAAGAAATGTTTCTCAGGCAGGAGATAACCTTGAGAGGCAGCATAACCGCTTAACCACTGTGGTTAAGGGCTTAGTTCTGAAGCAGGGAGGCCTGGGCTCTCGGGCCAACGCCTGTGGATGCCTTTGTGTGACCTTGGACAATTTACTTTCACTCTGTAAGCCTCAATTTCTTCATCCACAAAATGGAAATAATTGCAGATGATGATAATGTAGAACCTGTTCGTGAAAGAAAATTGTAGACAGTGCTGGGCCCGGTGCGTGGCTCCTGGTACAGGGAAGGATTCAATAATAACATTAGCCATGACTATTAGGTATCTAACAACAGCGGCAGCAGGGATCCCATGTGTGACTTTCTACCTATGTGGCACAGGGCCTGTCACATCATGAGTCTCAGTAAATGGGCTCAACATCATCGCTACTCTTGTTATTAAAGGAAACAGCCAGAAAGTGCTTCCTCTTTCCACAGGCAACCACAGACACTTTCTCTGGACTTGACTCACTTGGGCAAGAAGAACCTTCCGGGCTGAGCTTCCAAGCCCCAGCCAGGGGAGATGCAGGGCACGGAAGGCCCCGCTGAGGCGGATTGGAGAGCTCAGAGCTGCAGAGTCCGTTTGGCGTCTGCAGCTCTCGGTGGAGAAACGCCTGCCCCCGCTAAGCAGTCAGTGCCCGCCTGGCCTCACGGGCTCCCAGGCAGCCTGCCTTGTGACAGGTCTACAGGGACATCTGTTGGTGAGCAGGCCCTGCCAGACACCTGTTGGCCCCCGCTGGGCAGGAAAACTAACACAGAGAGGCTCCGAGGACCTGGGTATGGCATGGTGGGAGTAGGGGACACAGCAGATACCCCTTACTCTGTAGAATACCAGCTTTCCACTACAGTGGGTGATGGCAGGGAATTCTGGCAGAGAATACTGGTTTTTGAGAGCTCCTAGCATAAAATTGGATCTGTGTCCCTATGGAAAATTCCACATTACAGAAAGCATGGCCCAGGGAGGCAGAAAGCCTCGGCTGGGCATCACAGGAATTCGTTTTGCCAGTTGGCAGCCCTGTGGCTCTGGCTAAGTCCCTTCCCCTCTGTGCCTCAGTCTCCCCATTAGGAAAGTTCAGGAGGTTCATGAGGTCGGTGGCTCCATATCTTGAATATACACCATGGAAGGTTGTGGGTTTTTTGTGTTTTTTTTTTTTTGAGACAGAGTCTTGCTCTGCCACCCAGGCTGAAGTGCAGTGGTACAATCATAGCACACTGTAACTTTGAACTCCTGACCTCAAGCAATCCTCCCGCCTCAGCCTCCCAAAGTACTGGGATTATAGGAATGAGTCACTGCACATGACCCTGGGAAGCTTTTTTAAAAGCAGATTCCCAGACCCCACTCCCTGAAATTCTGATTCAGCCAGTTACAGGGGGCCCAGAAACCTGCCTGAGGCTCCTCCCAGAGGACCCCACTCCCTGGTTGCCTCTCAACCTGCAGTTTCAGGCATCCCAGAGTGCCCCACTGTCTCCCAGACCCCAGGGAGAATCAGAAAGAGTGGGGGCACCGTGGGGAGCAAGCAGGAGGGAGGAGTCACAGAGGCCCCGGCCGGGTGACTGCTGTCTTCAAATCTCCCAGAGCAAACTCACAGAGCCGGCCCAGGACCCGCCCACCTTCGGTCCAGTGCTATGGGGGAAGCTGTCAGATGCCAGCATCCGTGTGAGGTGCACTTATGGAAACTGCCATCCCTGCCTTCCCTGCTGAAAAGTCCTTACCTCTGAGGTTTTCAGGAATCTGAAAGGAAAGGCTT
The DNA here is from genome assembly GCF_049350105.2 of Macaca mulatta. Classification (NCBI taxonomy): domain Eukaryota; kingdom Metazoa; phylum Chordata; class Mammalia; order Primates; family Cercopithecidae; genus Macaca; species Macaca mulatta. The sequence goes on from NC_133419.1 coordinate 10,012,977, forward strand.
CTTTCCATGAAAATGTGCCAAAAGACCACTGCACACCTGCACGTATGCGCCGTCCTGTGGGAGCCAGCCTGAGTCGGCCTGGCTTGGATGGCAGCAACCTCCATGCCCCACCCATCCCAGGGGCCCTCCTGCCCTCTGTCTAGGAGGTGTTCCAAGTGCTTGGTGTGCATCACTTGGCCTTATCTTTGCAAAGCCACGAGGCCGCCAACGTTATTGCCCCGTTTCATGGAAAAGGTTACGAAGGCACAGAGAGGGTCGGTAATTTGCCCAAGGTCACCTAGCTAAGAATCGATGGGATGGGCTTCACACTCCATCAGGGAAGCTCCTGAGGCCAAGCTTTGAGACCCGCTTCATCTTCTAGCTTGGAGATATATTCACTATTTTTTGCAGTAGAGCCCTTTTCAATGTAAAAGAATCTGTCAAATGTAACAGAATCTTACATTTGACCCCAGCATAAGAAACAGATCAAAGCAAAGCCACTCTGGTTAAAGGGGAGGGACTATCCAGCCATCCTGCCTCCCCTTGCCCTGCTCATGGAGACCTCCTCAGAGCACCAGGGTTCTGCAGAACTGAGTCTAAGAGTCAACAAGAAGTCATGGCTCAGAGAGGGAGTGTGCCTTGCCCAAGGCCACACAGCCTGCAGGTGGCAGAGCTGTTGTGACACAGGCAGCATCCAGAGAAACATGGGATGTGTGGGGCAGCCTGGGAAATGGGCCCTGCTCACCTAGCCAGCCCACACGGAGCACCTAGATGGGGAGAGGAGAGCACTGGTGGTCCGGGTTGACCCCAGGCAGGGGGCTTAACTGGGGTTGCTAGGGAATGGCTGAATCTACAAGTATATTCATTTGTTCACTCAACAAACATCACCTGAGACCTACCATGTGCCAGGTATGATGTGGCACCAAGGATACAATGGTGAATGATGTGGACAGTCTTGTCCCTCCCCACCATGCTCATATCACAGACGGACAGAGTGATAATTAAACAATGACAGCAGGCCGGGTGTGGTGGCTTATGCCTGTAATCCCAGCATTTTGGGGGCACTAAGCGGGTGGATCACCTGAGGTCAGGAGTTCGAGACCAGCCTGGCCAACACGGTGAAACCCCATTTCTACTAAAAATACAAAAATTAGCCGGGCATGGTGGTGGACACCTGTAGTCCCAGCTAGCTGGGAGGCTGAGGCAGGAGGATCCCCTGAACCCGAGAGGTTGCCGTGAGCTGAGATCATGCCACTGCACTCCCGCCTGGGCGACAGAGTAAGACCCTGTCTCCAAAAGAAGAAAAGACAATGACAGCAACACAGAGGGATGGCTGCTTCGAAGGGAACTGCTGCCTACTGAGGGCACACAGAGTCGGGGCTTGTAGGCTAGTGGAGAGGTCAGGAGGGGCTGCTCTGCGAAACAAGGCCATCCAAGCATTAACGGATGACATGGCATCAGCCTGGCCAAGAGAAGGGGAAAGCGTGCACCACAGAGGGAACGGCACGTGCAAAGAATGAGCACAATGCATTTGAGGACCTGGAAGAGGTTTGATTTGGCCAGAGCCGAGCCCATGGCAGGAGATGGTGAGAAAGGGGACTGGAGAGGTAACGGGCCAGGCTGCATGGGTCATGGAAAGAGGCGTGGGCTTTATCCTACAGAAGTTGAATGATTAGATATGTGTTGCTCTCATTGTTTTAACTCCCCTGGCTTCTATATGGAGGACCGTATGGAGGAGGGGTGGGAGATGCTTGGGAGGTCATTCATAGGGAATAGTGGTGTCCAGAGAAGACACAATGGTGATTTGATGTGATAATCACGGGAAGGAGAAGAATGGACGATCTGCCAACATCCATCCCTTTCTTCGCCTCCTCTGCATTGAGGGAGAGAGGTGAGGGGGGTAGGTGATAAGTCTGGCCAATGACATGGCCAGCAGTGATATACATCACTTCCAGAATATCCCCACACTCTCCTTCACCCCCATCTCCCTGGGATGGTAATGTTCCCAAGGTAAGCCTGGGAGCCTCAGGCCAAGTCCCTAGAGCCTGCATCCGAGAGCCCCTGGCTCCCTTTGCCCCACTGGACTGCAGCAGGAGGGACCTACCACGCCTCTCTGCCCTGAGACAAAGACCGGTCCCCTCTCTAATAACAATCCTTATCTCTGGAGGAGGAAGAAGGATGGATGGGGAGGAATCTACAACCACTCCCACATTAGTGATGCTCATGCATGCATACATGCCTGATCATTCTTTGAGCTCTTCATCTGTTTTTCATTTGTTTGTTTTTTCTCTATTTCCCCCTTTTCCTTAAACCACGGCCCATTCAAACAGGTAACACTTGCCTTAGGGGAGGCAGGTGTTAGGTAAAAACACCTATGGGTTCTGGGTCACGCCTGTCAACCCAGCACTTTGGGAGGCTGAGGCAAGCGGATCACGAGGTCAGGAGATCGAGACCATCCTGGCCAACATGGTGAAACCCCGTCTCTACTAAAATACAAAAAGTTAGCTGGGCGTGGTGGTGTGCGCCTGTAGTCCCAGCTACTCGGGAGGCTGAGGCAGGGGAATTGCTTGAACCCGGGAGGCGGAGGTCTCAGTAAGCCGAGATCGCACCATTGCACTCTAGCCTGGTGACAGAGACACGGTCTCAAAAAAAAAAAAACACCTATGGGTCTTCTTAACTTTTGTCCTCCAAAACTCCAAAATCCTTTGTCTTGGAGAAAAAGGAGAGCCAGACTTGGGCATCCAGAGAGCAGAGATTCCTGCCTCTACTTACAGGAGACTGCCAAGAGAAAGCCTAGGCCCCGGGGAGGAACTATGCTGGGGCCTCTCAACAGGGGGCCCACTAATGGCTTCCCCAGGGTCTCTTGCCCCAAGCGTGCCATGGAAGGATCTTGCGGGCTTTGAAGGCTGGGGTGTGGACGTGTCAGAAGTTCCTGTGTGCACCCATGATGGGGGCCCCCCCGACCCCTACTTGCTGCTCTGGTCCCTCAGAGGTCTGTGCTGCTGTGACAGGACCCTGAGCAGGGCAGGAGATTCCCCAGGAAGGTTGGAAGCCTCTTCTTCTCTGCCAGTTCAGCCAAGGTCTTGATGTCAGAAACACTGCTGAGTGGTTAAAAACAAGTGGTGGGAGCGGGTGGCTCACACCTGTAATCCCAGCACTTTGGGAGGCCAAAGCGGGCAGATCACTTAAGGTCAGGAGTTTGAGACCAGCCTGGCCAACATAGTGAAACCTCGTCTCTACTAAAAATACAAAAATTAGTTGCATGTGGTGGTGCACACTTGTAATTCCAGCTACTTGAGAGGTTGAGGCAGGAGGATCGCTTGAACCCAGGAGGCAGAGGTTGCAGTGAGCTGAGATCGTGCCATTGCACTCCAGCCTGGGCAACAGAGTAAGACTCCATCTCAAAAAAAAAAAAAGTGATTTTTCTTGCACACCTGAGTCAGTGCCCTGAGCTTCTTACGTGTTACACAACAGTTATTAGGGACACCCTCCCTCGGTGACATCTGAGGGCAGCTGTGGAGGGCAGGGTCTTCCCCACAGCAGAGCCAAGCACCCCTCCTGGAAAGGCTCAGCTTTGGGGAGGAAGGGCTTCCCTTTCCAAGCAGGCCAGGGACTCCCCACACACATCCCAGGCCGCGACTGCCCTGGAGATGAAGTCACAAGCCAGCCTCAGGGTTACCTCCCAGCTCCAGTCCCCCCAGCCTGGTCCTGCGGTGCTGCTCCCCACAGCCCTTCTTTCCACATTCACAGGCGAAGCAAGATTCCTGGAGATGAGTTCCCACCTGGTCCTGGTTCTGTCACCGCTCCCCTGACAGCCCCCACATGCCCACAGCGTCACCAGCACATCACTCCACGGTCAGAGGGGTCAGTGGCCGCCCGTGCCTGCTCCCAGCTCCCTTCTGCAGCCTCCGGGCCAGCCCCACCCAGCGCGGAGAGTCAGGGCTTCCTGGCGGGGTCTGAGTGCCACATCCCCCGGCTACAATACAGCCCCAGTAGAGAACAGGGTCTCCGTGGAGGGGAATCAACTGGAAGAATGAAGTGTTTACTTCAGAGCTTCTACCATGGCACTGTGTGCTTCCCTCAGAGAGCAACACACTCACACACACTCACACCCACACACACATTCACACATGTGCATTCACACACTGACACACACACACTGACACACACTAACACACACTCATACACACACTCAACACATTGACACACATTCACACACATACACTGACACACACTGACACACAGACACACACTGACACATTCTTATGCACACTCACACATTCACACACACACTCATATGCTCACACACTGTCGCATGCTCACACACAATCACACTCAACATAAGCTTTGCTCACTCACACTTATATGTCCACACACTGTCACACATGTTCACACATGCACTCCATCACACAAAACACACACAGGCTTTGTTCACACACATTCATACACATTCACACTTACACATGCAAACACAATCTTCACAGCACACACCTGCATACACACCCACACACTTGTGCTTACACAGTTACACATCCACACTCATCCACATTCTCACACTCACATGCGCTCATGTACACACACTCCCGTACACCCACACACTCGTGCATTCACACTCACATGCTCGCTAGCATCCCACATTCACTCATACGTCTTCACACACTCACACAGACACACAGGTTCTCACACACAATCTCACACTGACACACGTATTTACTCACATACGCACATTCACATACGTAAGAGTGTGCTCCCACCCCCATCCTGGCCTCTGATGCCGAAAGGGGAAGGCCAGCTGCCCAGGGAAGGGGGACCGGGAGGGAGGGAAGAGCATCGCCCTCTCTTGCCTGGACATGGGTCCCTTCCTGAGCAAGCCTGAGCTGGTCTCAATTTTCCTGGGTTCTCCTAATAACTTTTTGGTAAGCTGCCTTTTGTGGGGGAATCCCAGCATGCCACGCACTTTGCCAAGGGTTTGGCCACGCTCCCGCCAGCAATTCCAGCGGCTGTTGTTCTATCCCCACTTCACTCCAGAGGCCACGGAGACTCGAGGCCACGGAGACTGAAGCCCAAGTGGCTCTGGTCACGACTGCACAGCTGAGAGGGGAAGAGCCCTGGTATGAAGCCACTGGGCGGCTCAGCTCTTGGTTCTGCAAAGCTTCCCTGCTGCCCAGCTCTCCTGCCCTCAAGCACGCCCACTCTCTGGGGGGCCTTCAGCACATCCCTGGAGTCACTCTCTCCCTCCCCCATGCAGACTGTGCCCCAGCCCATTCCCGCAGAGACAAAGGTCAGATCCACAACTTCTGTCCTTCGTTCCCTGCTCATGGTCCACAGCACCCTCCACCACCATCACGGGCCCAGCGGGGCTGCAGGGGGGACTGCAGGGCAGGAAAGGGAGAGCATCCGCTCCCGCATCAGCCTCCAGGAGCTCCGCCAAGAAAAATGAGGGCAAGGACACACTCCGCTGGCGAGGCCTGCCGTTTCATTTTAAAGGAGACAGTGCTTCCTGGATCTTGCCCGTGCTGTTGCAAGTCATATAAAATGATAGGATCTTTCTGAAGGGCAGTGTGATCACATATATCAAAGACCTTTAAAATGTGCATGCAGGGGTACATCCTTTAGCCTATTAACTCCACTTCTAGGAAAAGTATCCTAAGGAAATATTTGAACAGGTGAGCAAAGACGTAGGTACAAGGATGTTCACTGAAGCACTGTTTAAAATAGCAAGGAGCTATAGCCAAAAATAGAAACAATCTAAATAAATCATAGCATACCCATACAATGAAGCACTCTACGGCTACAAAGAGTAATTGTAAAATATAGTCATTGACATAGAAAGATATTCACAATCTATTTTTGACTTTAGACAGGCTATAATAACCTATTTACATTTTGATGCCATTTCAACTAAAAATCTGTATCAATAAAGAAAATTCTAGGCCAGGCATGGTGGCTTACACCTGTAATCCCGACACTCTAGGAGTCCGAGGTGGGAGGATCACTTGAGTCCAGGAGTTCAAGACCAGCCTGGACAACATAGTGAGACCCCATCTCTACAGAAAACAAACAAACAAAAAAAAAATCGAAAAATGAGGTGGGAGAATTGCTTCAGCCCGGGGAGTTGAAGCTGCAATGAACTATGATCATGTCACCGCCCTACTGCCTGGGTGACAGAGTGAGACCCTGCCTCTAAAAGAAAAAAAAGAAAGAAAAACTTAGAAATGAATGTATCAGACCAGGTGAAGTGGTTCACACTTGTAAGTGGCACTTTGGGAGACCAACGTGGGTGGATCACCTGAGATCAGGCGTTCCAGACCAGCCTGGCCAACGTGGTGAAACCCCGTCTCTACTAATAATACAAAAATTAGCCTGGTGGTACATTGCACACCTGTAATCCCAGCTACAGCTACCTGGGAAGCTGAGGCAGGAGAATCGCTCAAACCTGGGAGTGGGAGGTTGCAGCGAGCTGAGATTCCGCCACTGTACTCCAGCCTGGGTGACACCGCAAGACTCCATCTCAAAATAATAATAATAATAATAAATGATGCATCAAAATATTAACTAACACAGATTATCTATGGAGAGTAATGCCATGAGTGATTTTTTTGAAATCCTTTGTATTTACTGATTTTTCCTAAAATTAACATTTAATTTATATGAATTGTTACTTACACATACAAATTATTATATATTTGTTCGACTACACATAAATATTCCTGGAAAACTACACAATAGCACATTAGCTCCCTCTGGCAACAACAGAAGGTTCGTGGCTGAGGGTCAGCATGTGGAAGAACATTTTTCACTATGTACTTTTATGGAGCCTTTGAATTTTGAATCTTATGAATATATATATATCATATATATATTTTTTTTTTTTTTTTTTTTTTTTTGAGGCAAGCTCTCATCTCACTATGGTGTCCAGGCTGGTCTGGAACTACTGGGCTCAAGGGATTCTCCCTCCTTGGCCTCCCACAGGACTGGGATTATAGGAGTGAGCCTCCACACTCGGTCAAATTTATCATCTTTTCACAAATACAAATACAAACTGAATTTTAATTTTAAAGCAAAATAAATTTTTTTTTTTTTTTGAGATGGAGTCTCGCTCTGTCGTCCAGGCTGGAGTGCAGTAGCACCATCTCCGCTCACTGCAACCTCCGCCTCCCGGGTTCAAGCGATTCCCCTCCCTCAGCCTCCTGAGTAGACGGGATTACAGGCCTGTGTCACCACACCCAGCTAATCTTTGTATTTTTAGGTAGAGACGGGGTTTTGCCATGGCTGGGTTGGTCTTGAACTCCTGACCTCAAGTGATTCGCCCGCCTCTGCCTCCAAAAGTGCTGGAATTACAGGCACGAGCCACACCGCGCCTGGCCAAAAATAAAAGATTTAAGGGGCGTCTTTGAAATTTCACAAAGCCCGTTTTTGTGCAGCAGTGACCATGGAAGGAGACTGTTTATATCAGAGTCACAAACTCAAATGCCTAGATGGGCCAGAGGGATAAATGCGGGACAGAACTGGTGTAATAATAGGGAGTGGTGGGGACTGCAGCAACCTGGAAAGCAGAGACCCTGTCTGTGGTGGCAGCGTGATTCTACTCCAGCTGATTAGACCACGCGGGGAAGACTGCCCCGGGGCCAGCCCCTCCAGCTCATCAGTAGAAGCCTAACATCTAGGATTCCATACGCTTTTCCTCATTTTAGGCCAGGCGCGGCGGCTAATGCCTGTAGTCCCAACATTTTGGGAAGCAGATCACTTGAGCTCAGGAGTTCAAGACCAGCCTGGACAACTTGGTGAAACCCCATCTCTACAAAAATACAAAATTAGCCAGGCATGGTGGCGCATGCCTGTAATCCCAGCTACTTGGGTGGCTCAGGTGGGAGGATCACTTGGGCCCAGAAGGTTGAAGCTGTAGTGAGCCGAGATTGCACCACTACATTCAAGCGTGGACAACAGAGTAAAACACTGTCTCAAAAATTTAAAAAAGTGCTGACCCCAAAAATGAGTTTCTATAGGCCAGGCACAGGCCAGTTTGCAATCTCTACATTCATATGGAATATTTTTGTTTACACCCCCAAAGTAGTTTAGGGAGAAGTAACTTGCTTAGAGTCAAACAGTGACTCTAGAACTTTGAGATCCTCAGCCTCCCTAGTACTGGGATTACATGCATGCACCACTATGCCTGGCTAATTTTTTTATTTTTAGTAAAGACAGGCTTTCACCATGTTGGCCAAGTGCTGGTCTCGAACTCCTGACCTCAGGTGATCCTCCCACCTCGGCCTCCTAAAGTGCTGGGATTACAGGCATGAGCCACTGTGCCTGGCCAGAACTTTAGTTCTAACAGTAGTTATTAATAGTTAACAGCAGGCCAGGAGCGGTGTCTCATGACTGTAATCCCAGCACTTTGGGAGGCCAAGGGGGGCGGATCACCTAAGGTCAGGAGTTTGAGACCAGCCTGACCAACATGGAGAAACCCCGTCTCTACTAAAAATACAAAATTAGCCAGGCATGGAGGCGCATGCCTGTAATCCCAGCTACTTGGGAGGCTGAGGCAGAAATGCTTGAACCCAGGAGGGGGAGGCTGCGGTGAGCCGAGATCGTGCCATTGCACTCCAGCCTGCGCAACCAGAGCAAAACTCCGTCTCAAAAAAAAAAAAAAAAAAGTTAACAGTGACTTGGAGGGAGCGAGAGGTTTACAGGGCTGTCGGACCCTTTCGGGGGCACCAACATTTTATCAGAGCAGGAAGCCCAAGCCTGCTCACTGAGGACATTTGAAGAGTGGAGTGGAAACAGAAGCCCAGTGCAGGAGGGTGAGCTCTCCTGGCACCCCTGGAAGAGCCAGCCTTCATGTTAGGCAAGGCTGGTCAGCAGCCAAAGTCAAGGTATAGAAGCAGGGAGCCAGACCTAAGACCTTGAGCACTGGTCTCTGGCCTCCCTACCTCCCTGCCTGTGCCCACCGTGTCCCCTTCCACTCTGCCGGTTTACACCCTGCATCTCAGTCACATCTATCTCCCACCCGCAGGCTCCCTGACCACACAGAGAAGAGGCAGGATTCAAACAAAGGCTGGCTCATTCCTCTAAGTCCCTGCTCTTTCCACCCCAGCATCCTCCCTTCTCTGGGTTACTGCATCCTCTGAACCCGTTTCTTCACCCCTGAAATGAGGCTAAGTACTCCAGAGGCTGAAGCAGAAGGATTGCTTGAGCCCAAGAGTTTGAGGCTGCAGTGAGCTATGATGGCACCACTGCATTCCAGCCTGGGCAACAGAGCAAGACCCCATCTCTAGGCCGGGCGCGGTGGCTCAAGCCTGTAATCCCAGCACTTTGGGAGGCCGAGATGGGCGGATCACTAGGTCAGGAGATCGAGACCATCCTGGCGAACACGGTGAAACCCCGTCTCTACTAAAAAATACAAAAAAAACTAGCCGGGCGAGGCGGCGGGCGCCTGTAGTCCCAGCTACTCGGGAGGCTGAGGCAGGAGAATGGCGTAAACCCGGGGGGCGGAGCTTGCAGTGAGCTGAGATCGGGCCACTGCACTCCAGCCCAGGCGACAGAGCCAGACTCCGTCTCAAAAAAAAAAAAAAAAAAAAAAAAAGACCCCATCTCTAAAAGCTAAATCAGGCAAAGCATGATGGCTCACACCTGTAATCCCATCATTTTGGGAGGCCAAGGTGGGCGGATCACCTGACGTCAGCAGTTTGAGACCAGCCTGCCCAACATGGTGAAACCTCGTCTCTACTAAAAATACAAAATTAGCCAGTTGTGGTGGTGAGTGCCTGTAATCCCAGCTACTCGGGAGGCTGAGGCAGGTGAATCACTTGAACCCAGGAGGCAGAGGTTGCAGTGAGCTGAGATCACACCCCTGCACTCTAGTCTTGCGCAACAGAGCCAGACTCCGTCTCAAAAAAAAAAAATTTTTTTTTAATAAAAGCTTAATTAATTAATTAATTAATAGGAAGAAATGAGGCTAAGGATACCTCTTTCATAGGGTGACTGTGAGTTACATGGAATGAGAGGTGAAGAAATTGAAGATGAGAGACTATTTTGCATCTACCCAATTAGCAAAGGTTTTGAAATGGTAATACTCAGTGCTTGTGAGTATTTGATGAAATGGGACGCTTTCATCTCCTTCAATGAGATTCCCACCTCAAGTGCTCAGAATGGTCCCTACACGTTGGAAGAGATCAGTAAATCTCAATAAATTCCTGGTGACTGAGTGACCACACTCTTACATCTGTTAATTATCTAGTTCCTCTTTTCAACAAATAGGGAAGCCTGGGGGTGTTAAGTGACTTGCTAAAGTCACACAGCTGGTAACACAGGAGTCAGAATTAGAGCCTCAGAATTTCTTCTGTCCTCCCGAGGGCCTTGTCCTGGGCCCCTTCCTGTTCTCTCAGACCACCAGGATGGGACACAGCTGGCGCCCGCATACCCGCCCTTTCCACTCCCCTGGGGCCCCACCTCCCACAAGGCCTGCCTGGTTCGCCTCTCCTGGGCACCTCTGGGTCCCAGGCCAGATCCCCAGGCCTCCCGGGGACAGGAGGGGAAGGTCCACGTGAGATGATCTCACAGGGTAGTCACAGGGAGAGAAACGATGGGGAGGCGGGGCAGGGTGGGGTCCAGACAGACCCTGAGGGGGGAGCTGTCAGAACATCCCCATGTGTGGACAAAAGGCCCTGACCTGTGGTGCTGGCAAAGGTGCTCAGGCCACAACCGCCCTATGGCCACACACACGCACACACACACTCCGCAAGGATCACACAGGGAGGAATCTCGGACACTCCCTGAGGGGAACCAAGCTCTGATCCCAGTGAGGGCCCTAATGAGTAGGGCTGTTCCGCTCACTCCCACCTTCACTGACCACCCAGCCGGGTTCAAGGGACTTCCCTCCAGGGCCCACCCCTCCCCTACTCTCCACCCAATGAGCCTCCAGAGGGGAGGCCATGATCCAGATCTAAGCCAATCAGCACACTGCCTCCCTGGCCACAGTGATTGGTTCAGTGTGGGCACATGACCTCAGTGGCTCCAATCAGAGCACAGCTCAGGACTTCCACTGGGAATCATGGAACAGCTTCCATCTCCAGATTTCCGTCTGGAGCCCCTGGAGTGCCTGGCCCTCGTCTTGGGTCCATAAGGAGAGTCTTCCAGACTGGACCACCACCAAGAAAACAATAAAAAGCTGAGACTCGGCAGCTGAGTCCCGATCATGTGCTTCACTCTGGATGAGGTCTTGCCTGAAGCTATCGAGAAGCTGCGTTGTTACAAGAGCCCCCCAAAACCCTGTGTTTTGCTTAAGCAAGTTTGGGTTGGGTTTTGTCTTACAGACAGTCCCCGACTGACTTATGCTTGACACAAATTATTCGACCTACGATGGGTAATCCCATCGTAAGTCAGGAAGCTCCTTACCATTTATGTTTTCTACTGAAAGCCTATCGCTTTGGCACCATGGTAAAGTTGAAAGCCAGTAAATCAAACGATCCTAAGTCGGGCACCGTCTGCTGTGTTGCAGACATTAAATGTATTTTCGGCTTTCAGCATTTTCTATTTAAGTTGGGTTTATCGGGATGTAATTCCACCCTAAGTCAAGCAGCAGCTGTATTTACGACCAAGAGAATCCTAAATGATACCCAGCAGAGCTGTCCAGACATACACCCAGAATGAGAGTTGCGCCCTCCTGCTCATAGCAAAAGTCAAGGAGCAAAGAAGAGTCTGCCTGTCCCTCCCCACTGAGGTCCCAAACTCCATGGGCTAGCAGCCTGTCTGCCCAGAATCTCTGCTCTAGACACCCACAACACAAATGAGAACACACAGATGCCACACACAGCACTGGGTGGACTTTTATTTTAAAGTCAAAGGCACAGCCTAGATGGGCTGAGGCAGTGACCATGGATGCCCAGCCCAGACCCCCAAGGCCCCACCCCCAGCCAGGAGTAGCTGTGCCAAAGGGGAGGGGGTGGGTGAGAAGAGGGCCTCCTCTTTTAGGGGCCACCTATCTCCTTCCTTAGCCCCAACAGGGGAGAAGCAGGTGACATAAAATGAGGCAGAAATGCTTCAGGGGGTCCCCAGGGCCCCTCCTTCAGTCCCCCCAACACAGGTCTTTGGTGGACGTAATTGCACAGACAGTCCATAAAGTGACAGTTGAGGGGTGACCCTCCCAGGAACGGGGCCTTAGGGGAGAACAGGGGAGGGGGTCCCAGTTTAGGAGTTAGCACTCCTAACTCAGTGCTTAGAAGTGGGGGAGGGGCCCTTTCCTGTTGGAGCAGTCCCCCTGGAGGGGCCTTCTGCCCAGAAGAGGCAGTGTTGTGGGATAGGGCCCCCCAAACCCCACTCCCCAGCAGGCCCCCCCTTCCCTGCATTTCTATCTGGTAAGACATAAAAAATTCTCTGCTTATAAAAATACTTCTGCTCTGTCTGGGAGTGGGGTGGGGTAGGAGAGGGAAGGACAGTCCCTTAGGGATCAGGTCGGCTACTGGCAGAGGCCTCCAGGAGTGAGCCGGGCTCCCAGGTCACAGCCCCTATGAGGGAAGGGGGTCACAGTGGCAGGGATTAGGAGGGGGGCAGGGGGCCATTGGCTCGGCGGGGGGCCCCCTTGGCGGCGGTGGGGGCTCGACCCGGGGCGGCTGGTGCGGGGGAGACCCGGCGGGAGGCGGTGGCGCTCCGCAGCTTCTGCTTCCGCCGCTTGGCCAGGGGTGCGTTCTCCACGCTCTTCAGGAAGAAGCCCTCCCGCTTGCCCCGGTTGAACGCCTGGCAGAAAGGAAAGGGTGATCACGTGCCCCCACCCCCCTGACCCCGGCTTCCAGATCTGACTTTGACCCCCATTCCCAGACCCTGCCTCCAGCCGCCTAAGTCAAGGCCTAGGCCGACAGGGCCTTGGCCTCCAGACCGACCAGAGGCCGGATTCGGTTCACCTCCCCTTTTTTTTTTTTTTTTTTTTTTTGACGGAGTCTCGCTCTGTCGCCCAGGCTGGAGTGCAGTTGTGCAATCTCAGCTCACTGCAACCTCCGCCTCCTGGGTTCAAGAGATTCTCCTGACTCAGCCTCTGAGTAGCTGGGATTACAGGCGCGCGCCACCACGCCCAGCTAATTTTTGTATTTTTAGTAGAGACGGGGTTTCACCATGTTGTTCCAGCGGGTCTCGAACTCCTGACCTCCTGATCCGCCCGCCTCAGCCTCCCAAAGCGTTGGGATTACAGGGGTGAGCCACTGCGCCCGGCCGCACCTCCCCTTTCTGGGCTCCGATGGCCCCGCCTTCCCAGACCCCACCTCTCGAGGCTCTGCCCACCCCTTCAACGGACCCCGCCCCTTACCATGAAGGTGGCGTTGAGACCCGAGCGCACTGCGGGCCCAGAGGACTCAAGCACGTCGGGCGTCCGGAGCGGGGGCGAGGAGCGCGCGCTGCCGTCTTGCAGCCACGAGCTGTCCCGCAGTCCCTCGAGCTTCAGCCGCTTGGTGGGGTCCACAGTCAGGAGCCCTGGAGGCGGGGCAAGGAAGTGTGGGAGGAGCCTGGTGTAGAGGCTGAGCCCCAAAGAGATGGTAACAGCTCCACTCTCCTCCCCTACCCATCTCCAACCAGGACACATGACCCAGTGACCATCTCTGTCCAGCGTCCCCCTCCCCAACCATGGTCTGTGACCTCCAGCTCCGCACCTCGGACCAGCTCCTTGGCTTCCTCGGATACGCCCTGCCAGGCCTCCCCGTCAAGGGAGAAGCGCCCTTCGCGGATTTTGCACATGATCTCGGCCGCCTGGCTCTGCCCGCCCTGGCCAGAGGCCCCCTGGAAGGGGACCTGCCCCGACAGCATCATGTACTAGGAGGGGTGAAGGGAAGGTGAGACCGGCCCAGGCTGCGGGGCCGAGGCTGACCCCTCAGCTCCCACAGAACCACTCACCCTCCCCACTAGGAGCACTCCTGAGACCCACCCGTGGTGAACCCTGACTTCTAACCCCCAATAGCCGGATGCTTCGACTCTAGCACCAGAGCGACCCTGCCTCTGTTTTTTTTTGTTTGTTTTTTGTTTTTTGTTTTTTTGAGATAAAAACTCGCTCTGTCGCCCGGGCTGAAGTGCAGTGGCAGGATCTCAGCTCACTGCAAGTTCCGCCTCCCGGGTTTACGCCATTCTCCTGCCTCAGCCTCCCCAGTAGCTGGGACTACAGGCACCCGCCACCTCGCCCAGCTAGTTTTTTGTATTTTTTAGTAGAGACGGGGGTTTCACCGTGTTAGCCAGGATGGTCTCGATCTCCTGACCTCGTGATCCGCCCGTCTCGGCCTCCCAAAGTGCTGGGATTACAGGCTTGAGCCACCGCGCCCGGCCCCGCCTCTGTATTTGAATCACCCCGATCCCAGCCTCAGACGAAACCCAGCCGCCCCCACCAAGATGACCCCTATTCCCTCCCTCGTGCTGCTCCACATCAGGAAGACGCCAGAGCGACCCTGACACCGCCTCGAGGACCGCGTCCCATACCAGAATGACACCCAGGCTCCAAAGGTCGCAGGACTCGTCGTAGCCCTGCTGGGCCAGCAGCTCCGGGGCAGCGTACTGCAGCGTGAAGCAGGGCGTCTGCATGGGCACCCCTGGACTCTGCGGCCGCAGCCGCGCGAACCCGAAGTCGATGATCTTCACCGGGGCCCCGGGCGTGTCGTCAGCGTACAGGATGTTCTGCGAGGGCGGCGGGGTGGTGGTCAGAGGCAGCCCCGGACGCCACAGCCCCGCCCCGCCGCCGAGGCCGCTCGCCCACCTCTGGCTTGAGGTCGCGGTGCACCACGCCCGCCTCCTCGTGCATGAAGCTCACGGCCGACACGAGGCTGCGCAGGATCTGGCTCGCTTCCGACTCACTGAAGTGCCGCTTCTTGCGGATGTGCTCCAGCAGCTCCCCACCCCGCAGTAGCTCCAGAACCAGGTACGTGTGCAGCTGCGGGCGGAGTGGCGGGCCACGGTCACCACCTGCCCACCTGCCCACGGTGGCGGGCCCTCTCCCACCACCCAGGCCCGGTCCCCAGCCCTCGGGCCCTGCCCAAGTTCAAGCACCCCCTCCTCAAAATCCTTTTTCTTTCTTTCTTTTTTTTTTTTTTTTGGAGCCAGTCTCGCTTTGTCGCCCAGGCTGGAGTACAGTGGCATGATCTCGGCTCACTGTAACCTCTGCCTCCCGGGTTCAAGCGATTCTCGTGCCTCAGCCTCCCAAGTAGCTGGGATTACAGGCGCATGCCACAGCGTCCGGCTAATTTTTGTATTTTTCGCGGTGTTCCCAGGCTGGTCTTGAACTCCTGACCTCAAGTGATCAGCCCACCTCCGCCTCCCAAAGTGCTGGGATCACAGGCGTGAGCCATCGTGCCCAGCCAAAGTCCCTTTTCCTGTCCATCCTCAGCTCCGCCTTCCTGTCCTTAGGCCCTACTCCCCTCAAATTCCACTTCCTGCGCCTCCCTGGTCCCTTCGGGCCCCAATCAAACGCTAGGCCCCTCCCAATTTGCCCCTAGATCCCGCCCATAGTGCCCCCAAGCCCCGCCGCCTGCCCCTTTTCTCTCCGCCCTCCCCCAGCCGGAAGCCATCACCTGGTCGTGATGCACCTCGTGCAGATTCACCACGTTGGGATGTGACTGGCACAGGCGCAGGGCAGCAACTTCGCGCTGCGTGTTCGCCTCCAGCCTGGGGGACGCAGCAGGAGTTACGGTCTCCGTGCTTCGGCCCCGCCCCCGGGACGGCGCTCTGCCACCCCACCCCTACCCACGCCTGGGCCCTCCCACCTGCGACTGAGGATCTTGACTGCGAACTCCTGGCCGCTCTGGCGCTGGCGGCAGCGGCGACACACAGAGAAGCTGCCCTGGCCCAGAGCAGGCTCCCGCAGGTCCAGCTCGTACTGCTGGAAGAAGGGCGAGTCCTGGAGGCGAAGGCGAAGGGGGCGTGTCAGAGGTCCCACCTGGTAGCCCCGCGGCCCCGCCACGCCCCATGTCGCAGAGGCTTGGGACCTCACCGAGCTCACGCTGCAGGCACCAGTTGGATCTAGGCCTAGAGTCCCCCCGGCCTAGGCCTCTCCTAAAACCAATTTCCCCCCAGCCCAGCCCAGCCCACCTGCATCATAGCGCTCCTGGCCACCGCTGCCCGACCTGGCGGGTCTCCAGCACCAGGCGCTTCCAGCACATCGGTCATCACCGCATTGTTGTGGTCGAAGAGGATGGAGGGTGCCACAAAGGAGTATCCCTGCAGGGCGGGAGTCGGGGGGATGGGCATGGGGGTTGGGGGTGCAGGTGAGGAGACTCTGGTGGGGAACCAGGCAGAGGCAAGACCCTGGACAAGGGGGCAGTGGTGGGTGTTCCAATTGCATCCTGGTACACATAGGATGTATGGACACATTTTATTCCACCTGGTTTTATAATCACTTGGAGTCATGTCTGTCCCCACCAGCCTGTGACCCCAACTTTCTCATCAGAGTGACCACCTATTCCTCTCCAGGTGCCAAGGGGTGAAGGCCCTGAAAGGATCACTGAATGTATTCAAAGTGTGGCCTGAATTCACGCTTAGCCTATGACAATCCAACTCTATCCGCTGAGGAAAAAAACCTTTATTCCTCCCTTTCAAGCCAGACTTTGGCTTCTTCTGCAAGGGGAGCTACTGAAGAAATGCAAAAAGAAACCAGAGTTAATTATTTGCTTTTCCTAAAGATCCATGTCCTGGCAATTTGAGGAGCTTTCAAGGGTCATTTTAATTGTGTGTTGCGGCCAGGCACGGTGGCTCATGCCTGTAATCCCAGCACTTTGGGAGGCTGAGGCAGGTAGATCACCTGAGGTCAGGAGTTTGAGACCAGCCTGACCAACATGGAGAAACCCCATCTCTACTAATAATACAAAAATTAGCCAGGCATGGTGGCACATGCCTGTAATCCCAGCCACTCAGGAGGCTGAGGCACATAGAATCGCTTGAACCCGGGAGGCAGAGGTTGCGGTGAGCCAATATCATGCCATTGCACTCTAGCCTGGGCAACAAGAGTGAAACTCCATCTCAAAAAAAATGATAATAATAATTATCTGGGTGTGGTGGCACTTGCCTATAGTCCTAGCTATTGGGCAGGCTGAGGTGGGAGGATCACTCAAGTCCAGGAGTTCAAGATTGCAGTGAGCCATGGTTGCCCAACTGCACTCCAGCCTGGGTGACAGAACAAGATCCTGTCTCTAAAAAAATTAATTAATTAATTAATTTTAAAAATAATTTTAAAAATAAACTATGTGTCATTTTCTCCTAAAAATGTAGTACCCAGATCCATACATGGAATATTTTAGGCACTCACTACACATTTTTGAATCATTAAATGAATGAATGAAAGTACCTACCAATTCACGAGAAAGAACTTTCTCATGAGGGCTGTGAGACAATGGAATGGAATGTGGACATTCAAGCACAGAGTTGTCAATTCTAAGAGCTTCAGAGAAGGGATTTATCCAGCCATACTTGGTCTGTCTATTAAACAAGCCATACTGGTTTATTTAGTGATAATGATATGATCATTATGGCAACATGATAAACTGCACAGAAGGAGGTGCTGTCCACAGAGGACTGCAGCACAGAGAAAGGGTAACTGACCCCCTGGGCCAGGTGAGCAGACAAGGAGGCCTAAAAGAGATGAGAAGCTTGCCTGGTAGACTACTGTAAGGAATGTACTCCAGGTAGCAGGAATAGCACCTGCAAAGGCACAGAGGTGTATTCTGGAACCTCTGAGCAGTTCGATCATGCCCTCCAGAGCATCAAGTAGGAAAATGATGAGAACTGAGGCTCAGGTTCTAAGCAAGGACCACATCATGAAGGGCCTCAATGCCAAGCAAAGGGAGTTTGGACTTGTCCAAAA
This sequence comes from Macaca mulatta, assembly GCF_049350105.2. Taxonomy (NCBI): domain Eukaryota; kingdom Metazoa; phylum Chordata; class Mammalia; order Primates; family Cercopithecidae; genus Macaca; species Macaca mulatta. The sequence goes on from NC_133419.1 coordinate 10,030,774, forward strand.
GGTGTAAGCTTCTAAAATTCAGTGGAGGGGGCTGGGCGTGGTGGTTCACGCCTCTAATCCCAGCACTTTGGGAGGCTGAGGCGGGCGGACCGCAAGGTCAAAAGATCAAGACCATCCAGGCCAACATGGTGAAACCCTGTCTGTACTAAAAATGCAAAAATTAGCTGGGCGTGGTGGCACATGCCTGTAGTCCCGACTACTCAGGAGGCTGAGGCAGGAGAATCGTTTGAAGCCAGGAGGCGGAGATTGCAGTGAGCCAAGATCGAGCCACTGCACTCTAGCCTGGCGACAGACTGAGACTCCATCTCAAAAAAATAAAAAATAAAAAATCAGTGGAGGGGACCCGTCCCTCCAGGAGTGTACCATGGTATGCCAAGGGCGTGCAAAGCCACAATATCGACATGTGTCTCCTCCTAGGTGTCCACATAAGCAGGTGAAGATCTCTTTTTTCTTTGTTTTGTTTTTTTTTGAGACAGAGTTTTACTCTGTCATCCAGCCTGGAATGCAATGGTGCGATCTCAGCTCACTGCAACCTCCACCTCCCAGGTTCAAGCGATTCTCCCACCTCAGCCTCCGGAGTAGCTGGGATTACATGCACCCACCACCACATCCAGCTAATTTTTATATTTTTAGTAGAGATGGGGTTTCACCATGTTGGCCAGGCTGGTCTTGAACTCCTGACCTGAGGTGATCTGCCCACGTCAGCCTCCCAAAGTGATGGGATTACAGGTGTGAGCCACCTCACCCAGCTGCAAGTGAATAAATTTAAATAATATTTTTACATAACAATAAAGAGATGATGGAATAGAAGGCAAATTAACAGAAGGTTTAAAGATAAATCATGAACTATCAAACACACATCCTGCCCCGGTGGTCTCTGTGACCGACAACCCTAGGTCCCCTTTACGTGGAGACATCTAGGGGAGACGTTGAGTCCCAATCAGGACACAAGGCCTAGGCAGTGTCCTCGGGTCAGCCAGGGCTGAGGCAGACAGCGACATCTCATCTCTCCTGCATCTGAGTTCCATGAGTTTATCCTCACCTGAAAGATGCGGGGGTCCCCAGGTGGGGGGCTGCCAGGGGGTGAGTAGACAGGCTCCAGCCGAGTGAATTCCTCTGCAAAGTTGCCCACATCCAGCTCTGAGCGGATTTGGGGCCGGAATGGGGCTGGAATCTTCCTGGCAGCCAGAGCAGCCCAATCTAGGCCCTGAGGGAAGGGAATCAGAGATTAGGTGTCAAAGGTCAGGCATGAGAAACTCCCTTCACTCAGCCCACCCTCACTGGGCAGTTCCTCCATGAGGCAAGGGCCCATCTGGCATTTGGGGTGGGCAGCTATTCCTCCTCCCTCCCTGGCTTCTCTCTCCCTCTGATAATACAATCCCTGTTCCCCTTAGAGAACCACCATTCCACCACACTTAGTCAGTTCTGGAACTTTTAATAGAATTGGTGTGAAAAGGTTGGGCATGGTGTCTCATGCCTATAATCCCAGGATTTTGGGAGGCCGAGGAGGCTGGATCACCTGAGGTCAGGAGTTCAAGACCAGCCTGGTTAACACGGTGAAACCCCATCTCTACTAAAAATACAAAAAAAAAAAATTAGCTGGGCATGGTGGTGCACACCTGTAATCCCAGCTACTTGGGAGGCTGAGGCAGGAGAATCGCTTGTACTCAGGAAGCAAAGGCTGCAGTGAGCCAAGATAGCGCCACTGCACTCCAGCCTGGGTGACAAGAGTGAAAACCCCGTTTCAAAAAAAAAAAAAAGAGTTGGCGTGAAAAAACAAACAAATCTCTTTCTCCTACTGGACTTAAATCTAAAAGGATGTGGTCTGGAACTGCTGGGGACCCTGTCAGGGTTAGATGAAGTCCCCATGCAGAAAAGCAGAACCAAGGGACATAGTTTCAGCACCTGGATGTGCTTAAGTCAGATAACTTTCCCTTGGCCTTTTCACTTATGGGAGCCAAAACGTGCCCTTTTATGTTTAAGCTAATGTGGCAGAACCTGTGGATTGCCTGCTCAATATCCATTCTCCCTATCTTCCTTAGTACCATAGCCCCAGTTTTATTCCAGGAACCAATATACACAGTTAAAAGAATATTTTACAAACTTGCTTGCAGTTAGGGGTGACCAAAACTTATCAGCAAAAATTATTACGTAGGATTCCAGGGAAAGATCCTCAAGAGGGAGGTTGCTAGTTGGCAAGTGCCCGTTTTGCCCCTTCTCCTTCCTCCTGCTCCCTACCTGGGAGACAGCTTAGATGGCAAGAGCTCCAGCAACCATGTTGGACCATGAAGCAACCCCAGGGATAGAAGCTACTTGGCTAAGAATTTTTAAAAAAAAAAAATTTTTTTTTAAAAAAAGAAGAAGAGTTTGGATTCCCGAAGACAATGTGGCACCGTGAAGACACCATGGCAGCCCTGGTCTGCTAATCTGGGCTTCTTTTATGTGAGAAGAAAAATAAGTAAGCCACTTATTTATAAGTAAGTATAATAAAAGGTTTACTTATAAGCAAACCTCTTAGGTCACTCTGTTCATTCTGATCTCTGTTGCTAGCACCAAACTTGATTCCAACGGATATCACCATTCTGAGTTGGACTTTTTGTCACTGTAGCCAAGGTGACTGACTCAAGTTGGAAGGCCCCAGTTCTACCACCAAGGACCTAAGCACTGCTATCACCAAAGAAGCTGTCCAAGAAAAGGCAGAAGGAGGTCAGGTGCGGTGGCTCACGTCTGTAATCCCAGCACTTTGGGAGACCAAGGTGGGTGGATCATGAGGCCAGGAGTTTGAAACCAACCTGGCCGACATGGTGAATCCCTAACTCTACTAAAAATACAAAAATTAGCTGGCCACAATGGTGCACACCTGTAATCCCAGCTACTCGGGAGGCTGAGGCAGAAGAATCACTTGAACCAGGGAGGCAGAGGTTGCAGTGAGCCGAGATCATGCCACTGCACTCTCGGCGATAGAGTAAGACTCTGTCTCCAAAAAAGAAAAAAGAAAAAGGAAAGACAGAAGGAGGGAAAGACCCCTGCCACACATCAGGCCTTGAAGACCTTGGGGCCTCTCCTGTATTACTGGTCAACCCATTCCAGCATCTGGCGCAGCACCCAGCATAGGCGAAGGGTGGGCTTGAGGAATTCACTGAAAGAGACCAACACTGCTCAGATGCTTTCCCCGCCCCCAACTCCCCACCCTGTGCAAAGGGACATCTTCACCTCAAAGACATAGATCCCTGTCTAAGAAATCATCTCAGGCAGGCCCTCCCAGGGCTTGGAAGATTCAAAGAGACGGCACTCGAAGTATGAGTAACACAGTACCTGGCCCACAATAAGTGCCCAGAAATGGGTGCTTTTGTTTAGATGTCAGATGAGTGGCAAATCTGATGCCTACACTTAAGCAGAAGACCATTAAGGACAGGCATTCAAGCCACCCAGCCTTGGGTTGAATCTGAGCTCCATCACTTCCTGGACAAAGTACTTAATTGTTTGGAGCCTCAGCTTCCTCATCTGTAAAGATGGGGACAAGAATCAAGGTGGTTGCCCCTTGTCCCCACAGCAGGGCGCTGTGGCTTACGCCTGTAATCCCAGCACTTTGGGAGGCTGAGGCAGGTGGATCACTTGAGGTCAGGAGTTCGAGACCAGCCTGGCCAAAATGGTGAAACCCCGTCTCTACTAAAAATATAAAAATGAGCCACTCGTGGTGGCATGTGCCTGTAATCCCAACTACTTGGGAGGCTGAGGCAGCAGGATCGCTTGAACTCGTGAACTGGAGGTTGCAGTGAGCTGAGATCGCACCACTGTACTCCAGCCCCGGAGACAAAGTGAAACTCCATCTAAAAAATAAGAATCAGGTAGTTGTGAGGGTGAAATGTGTTCATGTCTATAAAGGGCCGACACACAGTAGGTATTCACTGTTACAAAGTCCTGCTGGGCGATGACGCTGGCCAGGCCCAGCCCCTGAGTCAGAGCATTCTCACATGGCCAGATTCACTCTGCACTGTACTCTAACGTGTGTGCTCCTAACAAGTGAGCAAACACCCATGTGTGCTGACCAACTGTCCTTCTGAATGACAGGCACACAGACTGCACAGGGAGGGACAGGGATAAAGAACAAAATGCCTGGGTGGGTGCTAAAAGCCGTAAGTGTGGGTTTTAGTACTGATCTGGGCCAGCAGGAGATCTATCTAGAGCCAAGGTCTGTTCCCAGCTCAGCACCATTTACTGTGCCATCTGGGGCAGGTCACCTGCCTTCTCTGGGTCTGTCCAATGAAAGGACCAACCAATCCATTCTCAAATCCCTGACAGTCCCAACAGCCAATGAACCTAGAGTCCTTTCTTTCAGGAATGCATCTGCCAAGTTTCAGTGGGGATGGATGTGAAGAGAAACCTAGCTTACACACACTTGCTTTCTTTCTCTGGGGGGATTTCCAAATAAAGTGAAACTGGCCAGGCACAACCTCAACCTGGAACAGCAGCCCCACCTGGGTATGCACCAGGGGGTGTGGGGCCCTGAGTCAGGAGCCTCACCTGGAAGAAAGGGTGGTTCCGGACTTCCTGTGCCCCCTGGGGCCCCGCGCCCAATCGCTTCTTGGGATCCTTGCAAAGCAGCCGCTGCAGCAGGTCCTGCGCCACGGGCCCGATCCGAGGGGGGAAGGGAGGGGAGCACTTCAGGATCCGTCTGGGAGGATTGGGGGGGCGTCAGGGGCAGCAAGCCCCCCCCCACAGTGCTGCCCAGGCAGGCCCTGCAGCCCCCTGGCCGCCCTCCACGTCCAGCTCTACTCACCGAGACACCTCAGCCTGCGTGTTCCTCTCACCCTCCAGGGTGAAGGGCGAGGCTCCCGTCAGCAGCTCGAAGAGCAAGATGCCCAGGCTCCACCAGTCCACAGCCTGTGGGTGGAGCCAGGGTGAGAGCCTGCGTCTCCCCTGCCTCACACCCCCTCTTTCCACCTCCCCCAGCCCCACTTCCCTGCCAACCCACCTTGCCATGACCCGCCTTGCTACGGATGATTTCCGGGGCCATGTACTCAATGGTGCCACAGAAGGAGAAGGTCCGCTCTTTCTGGGAGGGCAAGAGGTCCTGTTTAGATGGCCAAGCCTCTCCCGTGCTGCAGCGCCCCACAAGGCCCAGAGTAAGACTTGCTCAACTTGTGAGGTCGGAGAGTTGAGCTGTGGAAACTTCTTGGAGCTATTCACTTCTGCAGCCCCAGAATGCAGGCCCAGAGCAGGAAGAGGCAGGAAGGAGGATCAAATGGGACACCGCAGGCAGAGACAACCTCCACTCACCTCCTCCGTCAGGAACTCCTTGCTCAGCCCGAAGTCCGTGAGGACAATGTGGCCCTCGGAGTCCAGCAGCACATTCTCCAGTTTCAGGTCTCGGTAAATGATGCCGAGCTGGTAGGAGCAAGAGAGGTGCTGAGGTCTCCTCTCCCAAACCCTCCCTAGCTCCTGCAGCTCCCGGCCCTGCTCAGGATAAGGAGACCCCCCCCCCAGAGAAGGTCATCTGCCTGTAGAGGGGGGTCTTCAGGGCAGAGCCACTGAATAAAAAAGGCCATTTAAGATATAAAGCAGGCCGGGCGCGGTGGCTAACGCCTGTAATCCCAGCACTTTGGGAGGCCGAGGCGAGTGGATCACGAGGTCAGGAGATCAAGACCATCCTGGCTAACATGGTGAAACCCCGTCTCTACTAAAAATAGAAAAAATAAACCGGGTGTGGTGGCGGGTGCCTGTAGTCCCAGCTACTTGGGAGGCTGAGGCAGGAGAATGGCCTGAACCCAGGAGGCGGAGCTTGCAGTGAGCCGAGATCGCACCACTGCACTCCAGCCTGGGTGACAGAGCGAGACTCCGTCTCAAAAAAAAAAAAAAAGATATAAAGCAAAGAAGGAGGGCCCCGTGGGACAGGCCCCAAGGTCCCAGAGAGAGGAAAGTCTGCGTGAAGAGCCCCATTTCAAGGGGGCCTTTGGAGCCAGGCCATGAGGTTTCCATTTGAGGAAGTTCTGTGAATGCAGCCCTGAGTTCCCTGAAAAAGGAAAGCCCCTTCGAGGAGGTGCCAGGGGAGGGGACCCCAGCAGGCAGCGATGAGGCTTCTTGTAAGGGGTCCTGGGGAAGTAGCTCCAGTTCCCACCCAGCTCACCACTGGCCCCCCAGGAAGCCCAGGGGGAAGCCTGAGGCTGCCCTGCCTGCAGATTCCTTCGAAGGCCCAGACCCAGTTCCCATGGCAACAGCCTGTGACCAGGTCTTCACCCACCTTGTGCAGGTGTTCCAGGGCCAGCACGATCTCACCCCCATACACGCGCACCTCAGCCTCCTTGAAGTACTGGCGCTGGTAGAGGTGGGTGAACATCTCTCCGCCGCTCACATAGTCTGGGAGGTGCAGTGGAAGTTAGGAAGCAGCCCCGTCAGGTGGCCTCGCCTGCCCTCAGCCACACCACCCCCGTTGGGATGTGGCGTGCGCTCACCCAGGATGAGGTGCAGCTTGGCATCCGTCTGGAAAGCGTAGTGCAGCGTGACCAGGAAGGGCGCCTGGCGCACCAGCTCCAGCACGGAGCGCTCGGTGCGCGTGTGCTCCTGCGTCTTGGCGCGCTGCACCAGCGCCGCCTTGCGCAGCACCTTCATGGCGTACAGCTTCCCCGCGTCATGCCCGCCCGCCTTCCGCACCAGGAACACCTTGCCGTAGGCTGTGGGAGCAGCGAGTGGGTGGAGGGTAGGCTGTGAGCGGGAGATTGGTGCAGGCTTGGGGGGTGGGGGCGATGCCAACCCAGGAGGGTGTGCAAATTAGGCGAAGGAGCCGGGGCAAGAGGCAGGTGTGCAAAAAGCTGGCAGAGCCTTCTAAGGAAAGGGTGTGCACACCCCGGGAGGGTGCCCAGCAAAACCAGGGAAAGGATGTGCAAACCAGGCTGGAGAGCATGCAACTCCAGGGGGCCTGCTTCGAGGCGTGGGGGCGGGGCATGTGCAAATCTGCGAGAGATCAGATGGATGTGAAAAGATGCCAGTGCAAGGAAGGGAGGCAGAGGTGTGCACCTGGCTGGGGAAGAGATGCGCAAACCAGCGCTGGGGCGTTTGCAAAATGTGGGAGGGGATCCCATATTGAAAGAAAGGGAGGAGGTATGCAAATAACTTGAGAGGGGTGCAAGTCCCCCTCCCCAAGGTGTTGGCAAATCCAGGGGGGTATGCACGCACAGGACCGTGGAGGGAGGAGTGATGTCAACGTGGAGTGCCCTGGAAGTGGGCATGCAAACCCTGGCAAGGCAGGGCGGGGCAGGCAAGGCAGGCTGTGCCGGGAAAGGGTGGGGGGCCTGCTCAGTGGCCTGGCCCAGGCCCAGGAGTGAGCAGGCAGGAGGTCAGGGGCACCGCGCCTGGGACGCCTGCCCGGTGGATGGGGGTCCTCACCTCCCGTGCCCAGCACCTTGAGCAGCTCGAAGTTCTCCACGCTCACCTTCTCCTCGTGCCCGGTCAGGTTGGCTGTGGGCACAGGGGGTGAATGAACCCAGCCGGTCCATGACCCGGCCCGGCCCGCCCGGGGCAGCCGCAGTCAGGCCCCACACCCACCTTCAGTGATCCGCAGCTCCACGGCGCAGCTCTCATCCTCGTCTTCGTCCCCCATGGCGGGCGGGTCGCTGGGGCCCGCGCGGCTCGGGCTCCGGGCGGCGCCGGTTACATGGCGGCTCCGGCCGGGGCGGGCGCTTCCTGGTGCCGCCTCCGGGGCCGAGGCGGGCGCCGGCACCGCCTCCCGGCTCCCCGCCCTACGCGGCCTGAGTCAGGCGGCTGGAACGTGACAGCGCCGGGCTGCCGGTGGGCGGCCGGCTGGGGACGCCCTGTCTCCCGAGCCCCCCGGCCAAGCCTCAGGGCCGTGCGCTCCGGGACCTTACTCGACTCTCCAGAGAACTGGAAACACCCCGTGGGAGCCATCCCTGAGCCCGTGGGTAACCTGGAGCCTCTGGGGCATTTGCCCCCAAGACAGGGGTCTGCCTGGGAATGCCGGCTGCAGCCAGTGGCTGGAGGACACCAGGAGTCTGTGCCCCAAGATGGGGGGCGAGGTGCCTGGTGCTGGGCAGGCTGAGAAGGGGTCTGGATCCTGGAAGTCACTCAGCTCTCAGGCAGTGGGGCCTGCCCTACTCCACCTTCCTGGGGGTGGCCACCAGGGTCCCACTCCCCAGCGGATTGGCCTTTGCAAAGAGGAGCCTCATCACCAAGAGGGGGCTGGAGCCAAGCCTGGGACCCCATGGCAAGGAGGAGTGGCCAGTTTTCTGACCAGCTCTCTGTAGAGGGGGCCTGCAGAATCACATCAGCCCCCAGCCACCATGCAGAGCCCACCAGGTGCCATGCGCACCTCATGTGTGCTGCCCCTGTTGTCTCCTAACCTGATGCAGTACCCAGCTTAGAGCCCTGAGTAGGCCTCAAGCAGAGATGTCAGTGCCACACGGGGTTGCCCCCTCTCCCCATGAGGCCCAGGGCCCCTGCTGACTGGTCCTCCTGAGCCTCTGCTCCCTCTTCTTCTTCTTGCCTTCCCCTTCCTGACCACCAATGGGGCCACCTAGCAAAGTGGGACAGCCATGAGGCCCCAGGCCCTGAGACCAGTGGGGAGGGGCTCGCTGCTCCTCTGCCAGCTGGAGAGGCCAGGATGTCCACCCCACGCCGTGTCCTGTGAAGCCCTGGCTGAGAGGAGGAGGGACTCAGGCTGCTGCAGGTCACACCTGGGAGGCTGGTCAGGCTGCCCCTCCCAGCTCTGCATCCCCCAAGTTCAGGCTGACTCATCTCAGCCCTGGGCAGCCCCACCCTCCCCTGAGCGGCCCCAGGTACCCTGACTCACATCCTGCACCTCAACCTAATTGCCCCCCTTCTCAGGCATCATGCTAGAGGCCCTGGTCAGAGAGCCAGCATCCCTCCCACACCTTCTGGCAGCCCCTGGCATTAAGTGATGCCCCACCAGGCTGTGAACTGCCCCCCACCCCTTAGCCCAGATCTTAGACTCCAATCCCTGCTGGCTACCCAGGATGTCATCCCCTCTCCACCTCACCAGGACATTCGGGCTTTGGCCAGCCGGACTGGCCAAGCCCCTGGAGAAAGGCCTGTGTCGCCCTGTCCAGGCAGGGGCCTTCTGCCCACAAACCCCCGCCAACCAGGAGGACTGGGGCGGCATGTGTTCCTGGTGCCCCGGGGTACCCAATGCAGCCAACAGACAGAGCAAGACTCAGAAGGCTGCAGTTCAGCTTTATTCTCATGCCCCTCATGTCCAGCTGAGGCTCAAGATCAGCCCAGGCCACAGTCCCCCGGCACTGGGACTCAGCTCCCTGCCTGGACTGGGCAGGGGGCTCTCTTGCCTACTCCTGCCAGCCTCCTTCAGCTGGGGGATCCCCCAGAGACCGCTGCCTCAGCGGGAGCCACCTGGAAGAGCCAGAATCCCGGCCTAGAGCCACTCGTGTGGACCAGCTGTCCCCCCTGTCCACACACGTGTCCCAGCTCCACCTCCGGGCCCCGGCACCGACCATGGAGGATCTCCAGGCCCAGGCCTCCTTGTCCAAGGACTCCCCTTGGGGGCCCTGGCTCCCTGAGCTCTTGGGCTGCCTGGGGCCCCCGCTGACACTCCAGCGGCAAGAGGGCTGCACTCCCGATCCTGCTGTCCCCATGGTGTCACTGGCTGAGGGACGGGGTGAGGGGACGTTTCTCCGGTTCCTGTACCTCGGGGCCTAGAGGGAAAGGCTCAGCTCAGACCCGCCTCCCTCAGGAGGACTTCCAGAGTCCCAGGAGGCCTACAGGCTCCAGCACCTTCTGCCCACCCCCAACCTGCCAATACCCACCGCTTCCAGCTGCACCATGCCTGCTCTTCCCTCAGCGGTTCCCTCTGCCCAGAATGGTGTTCTCAGGCGTGTCCACACGATAAACTCTCCCCTCAAGTCTTTGCTCCAACTTTACCTCCTCTCTGAGGCCCACCCCAGCACCCAAGTTACTAAAACTCCAACTAGCCTGCCCAGAGGTCCTGAGCTCCTAACCCCTCCCCTGCTCTCCTTTCTTCCCAGAGCATTAGCGCCTCCTGATGGTCCATGGGGTGTAGGGCTGAGCTGCCCTGGGTGAGCTGAGCAGGTGAGATGGGGCTGGCCTGTGACGTGCTTCAAAGATCTACTATGTTTTTTGTTTTTTGTTTTTGAGGCAGTCTCACTCTGTCACCAAGGCTGGAGTGCAATGGCGTGATCTTGGCTCACTGCACCGTCTGCCTCCCAGGTTCAAGTGATTCTCCTGCCTCAGTCCCCTGAGTAGGTGGGATTACAGGCATCCCATACCTGACTAATTTTTGTATTTTTAGCAGAGACAGAGTTCCACCATGTTGGCTAGGCTGGTTTCTAACTTCTGGCCTCAAGTGATCTGCCTGCCTTGGCCTCCCAAACTGCCAAAGACTTACTATGAAAAAAATCACATCTGGCCGGGTGCAGTGGCTCACACCTATAATCCCAGCACTTTGGGAGGCCGAAGTGGGCAGATCATCTGAGGTCAAGAGTTCGAGACCAGCCTGACCAACATAGTGGAACCCCATCTCTACTAAAATAATAATAATACAAAATTAGCCTGGCGTGGTGGCCCATGCCTGTAATCCCAGCTACTCGAGAGGCTGAAGCAGGAGAATCGTTTGAAGCTGGGAGGCAGAGGTTGCAGTGAGCCAAAGAGTGAAACTCCATCTCAAAAAAAAATAAAAGTCATGTCTAATAGCTCATTCATGATTTTTACACTGGCTACATGCTGAAATGGTAATAGTGTAGGCATATTGAGTTAAATGTTATTAAAATCCATTTTACCTGTCTCTTTTCACTTTTTCTGGTGAGCCTACTGGAAAAGTTAAAATTATCAGGTGGTTCACACCGTATTTCTAGTGGACAGGGCTGTTGTAGATAATAATTATTTTTAGGCAAATTGTTTACTACTATCTGCCTCCTCACACCAGAATGTTCCCTGCTGCGTCCCCTGCCAGCACATCACCTGGCACTTGGTAAAGGATCATTGTCAAGTGACAGAATGGATGAATGAGGTTCTGCCAGGGGTCCCAGGCAGGACAAAGAACGCTGCTCCTTCCTCAGGCCCCCACTCACCCTCTCGGTTGGCATCTGTTTCGTGCTCCTGGAGGGTCTCAACGGAGTTCTCCCATCCCACACCAGGTCCTGGGAGGCACAAGGCAACCACTGGGCCCAGAGCCAGGGCGGAAGTGGACAGAGCTTGCAGGAGACACAGGGGACAAGAAGGAAGCCTCCTCCCCCAAGGAGCTGGTGGGTCCACAAAGAGTTGGGGGGCCGGCTGGGACAGTGACCCTTGTCCCTCACCTTTGCTGTGGGAGATGGGTGCCCCCAGGGGCCCTGGACGGCGCTGTCGGAATCGTTGCCTAGGGGTGTCCCCAGGGCTGAATGACTCAGAGCTTCGGCCCACCGGGAACCTTGAGCTGAGTTTCCGCCGCTGCCCGCCTGCCAGGGTCTCATCCCGCAGGCAGAGGGAGCTCTGGGCCCGGCGCATGGGTGCCGGGGAAGGGAACCCTGCAAGAGGCACAGGCAGGGAGGGGGTCAGAGGAGGGGAGGGGGGCTGAGGCTCATGCAGGGAGGGGGTCAGAGGAGGGGAAGGGGGCTGAGGCTCATGCAGGGAGGGGGTCAGAGGAGGGGAGGGGGGCTGAGGCTCATGCAGGGAGGAGGTCAGAGAAGGGAAAGTGGGGCTGAGGCTCATGCAGGGAGGGGGTCAGAGGAGGGGAGCGGGGGCTGAGACTCATGCAGGGAGGGGGTCAGAGAAGGGAAAGGGGGGCTGAGGCTCATGCAGGAAGGGGGTCAGAGGAGGGGAGGGGGGACTGAGGCTCATGCAGGGAGGGGGTCAGAGGAGGGGAGGGGGGCTGAGGCTCATGCAGGGAGGGGGTCAGAGAAGGGAAAGGGGGGCTGAGGCTCATGCAGGAAGGGGGTCAAAGGAGGGGAGGGGGGACTGAGGCTCATGCAGGGAGGGGGTCAGAGGAGGGGAGGGGGGCTGAGGCTCGTGCAGGGAGGAGGTCAGAGAAGGGAAAGGGGGGCTGAGGCTCATGCAGGAAGGGGGTCAGAGGAGGGGAAGAGGGCTGAGGCTCATGTAGGGAGGGGGTCAGAGGACCAGGGGCCTGGGTGGAGTGGAGGGGCCAGTGGGTGAAGCTGCCCAGGGCCAGGGAGAGGAGGTGCAGAGAGGGGGTAGGAGCCAGGCAAATGAGGGGGCAGCAGGACGCTGGCCCTGTGCTGGCCTTGACACTAACTCACTGCATGACCTTGGGCAAGGAGCTTCCCCTCCCGGGGCCTCAGTCTCCTCATCTGCAGTCTAGGATCAATGACCTCTCCCTAGAGTCCTCTGCACCTCCCAGATCCTGGGCTCCTCTGCAGATGGGGCAGGCTGGGTGGGGGATAGCACAGGCAGGAGAGAGGTGTGGGCCAAGGGTGACCCTGCAGGGCCCAGGGCAAAGAGCCCCTGGTGGCATCAGGGCAGGCTGAGCAGGCCTCAGGGAAGGCCAATGGGGTCATGCATGCAGGCCAGGCAGTGAGGCAGGTGCCAAGGTAGGGGCAGAGGATGTGGGGCAGGGACCATCCTGGCCACCTGACCCCCAGACCCACCTGTCCCATCTGCCTCCCTGCCCTCAGGAAGCTCCGTCTCCGGGGGGCCCCCCAGGCTCTCGGTGCTGCCAGCCCCATCGGCCCCCAGGCGCAGCCCCCCAGGGGGGCCCCCCTCCCGCCGGGGCCGCATCAGCCTCTTCACCTTGTCTGCCAGCCAGCTGCCCTTCCTGGGGGCAAGAGGGCACAAGACGGGATCAGGACAGGGAGGAGGGAGGGAGCAAAGGGTGTCCTGGGGATGGCAAAGGCCAGGTTGACCTTCATGGGGCCTGGACCTGAGCTGGGCCTGGGGTCAGAGGCCAGGGCAGGGGCAGAGGTTAGCAGGATGTCCAGCCTGAGGGAGGTGACAGGGCTGCTCACTTGGTCCGGGGCAGGGGCCCAGGCTCCAGCACGCGGTATTGGTCCATGATCTTCTCCACGAGCTTCTGCTTCTCTCGGCGCAGGGCATTAAGCTGTTCCCTGGCAGGAGTGAGAAGGGAGAGCTGGGTGTGAGGCCCAGGGAAACCAAGGCAGTAGCAAGGCACAGGCTGCAGCGAGGACGCACTGGTCCCATGCCACAGATCGGACTGACCTGGAAGGTCAGCTCCAACCCTGTCCCTAGGCCCTCACTGGGGGATCTCCCCAGGAACGCCCAAAGGGGATGCAGGCCCTACCCCGCTCCCAGTCGGCCCACTCACAGGTACTCCCGCTGCTCGCGGTGCAGGTGGTCCCGGCTCTCCAGGCTGCGCTCCAGGAGCTCCCTGTTCTCCCGGCTCAGGGCCTGCACTTCAGTCAGCAGCTGCCGGTTCTCCTCTTCCTGGGCACTCCGCAGCTGTGTCAATAGCTGGCAGGAGGGCAACATAGGTCAGGGGGTGGGACCCAGCTCAGGACCACCTGGGTATAGGCTTCCTGCTCCCCCACACACACCCACACCCCCGCCGGCCCCCCAGCCACACCTCACACTGTGTGGTCAGCCGGCAGGCGCTCAGGTCCAGCTGCTGGTTGGACTCGCGCAGCTGCTGGCTCTGCATCTCCAGCTGTGCCCGCTCCAGCTCCAGCCGCGCCAGCCGGCCCCGTAGCTCCCCGCGTTCACCCTGAAGTTCACCCCGCTCCCGAGACACCTCTGCCAGCAGCAGCTGAGCCCTTGGGAGGCAAGGAGAGCTGTTCTCCAAGGGACCTGGGTCCTCAGTCCGAGTGCTGGCCAGAGGAGTTATGCCGGAGAGGGGAGGCCAGGCAGGACCCCACACCCCCAACCCACTTTCGGGATGGGGCCATTGAGAGCTGCTAGGGGCTGTGGCAGGGCCGGCACCTGTCGTGCTCGCTCTGAAGCCTCCGCAGCTCCTCCTCCAGGCCCCGCTGCCGATGCCCATCCTGCATCAGGCGTTCACGCTCTGCCAGTAGGGCCACCTCCTGTGCCTCCACGCTGGCCCGCTGGGCCTGCAGCTGCTCATGCCTGGGATGGACAAGGGGCTAAGAGGGCTGCGTGAACCTATGGCCACCACAAGCAGCCAGCTGGACTATCTGAGCCCAGAGGAGGTCTGTCACCTCCTAAGCATAGGTCCCCCAGGGAAAGCCATTGGGCAGAAAGCCATGCCAGGTGCCCACCACTCCCAACAGGTGAGCCCGACGGGGAGCCCAGCCCAGAAGTGTGGGGAGCACAACAGTGGCGGGGGTATCACAGAGCGGAGGTGGAGGTGCTTCCTGATGGGAGTCAGACCTGCCAAGGGGAGTCTTCTCTGGCAGATAGGGGGTGCCAGGGGAGGAGCTGGGCATTTGGTGATGCTCACCTGCCCTGCAGCTCCCGGTGAGCCAACTCCAGTGCCCGCATGTTGGCCTTGAGGTCTCGGTGCCGCACCAGCAGTCCCTCTAGCTCGGCCTCCTGCCGCCGCTGCAGCTGTGCCAGGGCCTCGTGGTCCCGAAGCAGGGCCTGCTGCTGCCCGCGGGTCTCCTCCTGGGACCGCCGCGCTGACCGCACCTCCTCCTCCAGCACCTCCAGCTTCCGATGCAGCTCCTGGCCCTTAATCTCCAGCACAGACTTCTCGGCCTGGGATGGAGGAGGGAAGCAGAGGCCGCTGGAGAGGAACCCCTGGCTGGAAATCGGGTGAAGGGTCGGGGGCTAAGGGCAGAGGGTAGGGCCCAAGACAAGGAGAGAGCTGTGGAGGAGGCGGAGGGCTGGGGGCACAGGAGGCAGCACAAACCCCAGCCAGAGGCTGATGGCGAGCAGGGGAGAGGTGGCAGAGGCTGGCTAGGCCAGGCTGTCCGGGAGGGGCACAGGGCAGAATGGGACTAATGGCTCCCTGTGGAGGGGAGGGCTGGGACGGTGAGAGGGCAGGAGGACACAGGTGCAGATGTGGGGGCTGGCAGCAGGTAGGAGGAGACAGCGGCAGGGAGGATGGTGCACAATGGTGGCTGGGGTCAGAGGACAAGGATAAATGAAGCTGTAGAAGAGGTGGGGCAGCTGGCTGGGAGCTGGGATAGAAAAAGGCCACAGGACGATCCAAAAGGGGCAGGAGGGGGCAGTACATGGGCAGGGATGGGCACCCGGGCAGCCACCCACCTGCAGGCGGCTGCTGTGCTCCTGCGCCCGCTGGCTCTGCAGCAGCAGCTCCTGGGCACGGCCCTGCAGGCTCCCCAGCTGCCCCTCCAGGTGCTGCAGCTGCCCCTGCAAAGCTGCCTTCTCTGCCACCAGTGTTGCATTCTGCCCAGAAGTGGGGGTTAGCGGTAGCCAGGTGGCGGGGGCACCCCCAGTGCCTACCACAGGCCCACAATCACACTGCACGGGGCACCCCCACCCCCGGGCCCACTGTGGGCCCACACTCACACTGCACAGGGCACCTCCCCAGGGCTCACACTGCACCAGGCACCCCCCCCCTGCCCAGGACCCACTGTGGGTCCACACTCACACTACATGGGGCACCTCCCCAGGGCTCACTGTGGCCCACACTCACACTGCGTTCCACCTCAATAAGTCGCACATTCTGGGTCTCCACCAGCCGAGGCTCCGCATGCTCTTTGGGCCCCAGCCCCGCGGGGCCCTGGCGCAGCTGCAAGGAGAGTCCCTTGGAAGTCATGCAGGGCAGCGGCTTGGGGATGCCGCAAGGACCTGCGCTTATGGGCCTGTCCTGCCAGCAGCATTTAGCCAGGGCCACCCTGCCCCAATCTCATGCCTTCCCTTGGATCCCACAAGTCCCTGCTCCTGGTTCCTGAAGCTCCACCATCTCCACCCTGCCCTTCTCAACTTCTCTGTCTGCAGCAGAGCCTTCTTCTCATAACACCTCTCCATCCCACTACTCCTCTAAGCCTCTTTGGTTTTCGGTTTTTGTTTTTGTTTTTGTTTTGAGACAGAGTCTCGCTCTGTAGCCCAGGCTGGAGTGCAGTGGTGTGATCTCAGCTCACTGCAACCTCTGCCTCCCGGATTCAAGCAATTCTCCTGCCTCAGCCTCCCGAGTAGCTGGGACTACAGATGTGGGCCACCTCGCCCAGCTAATTTTTGGGTTTTTTTGTTTTTGTTTTTTGTGGGGTTTTTTTGAGACGGAGTCTCACTCTGTCGCCCGGGCTGGAGTGCAGTGGTGCGATCTCGGCTCACTACAACCTCTGCCTCCCGGGTTCAAGCAATTCCCCTGCCTCGGCCTCCCAAGTAGCTGGGACTACAGGCACCCGCCAACATGCCCAGCTAATTTGTGTGTGTGTGTTTAGTAGAGATGGGGTTTCACAGTGTTCATCAGGATGGTCTCAATCTCCTGACCTCGTGATCCATCTGCCTCGGCCTCCCAAAGTGCTGGGATTACAGGCTTGAGCCACCACGCCTGGCCTGGTTTTTGTATTTTTAGTAGAGATGGGATTTCACCATATTGGTCATGCTGGTCTCGAACTCCTGACCTCAGGTGATCCACCCGCCTTGGCCTCCCAAAGTGCTGGGATTACAGGCATGAGTTGCTGCACGGGGCCTCCTCTAAGCCTGTGTTTCAACCCCACCTCCTCCACAAAACTTCCCCTGATTGACTCACATGCACCTGCTGGGTACCTTGCTGGGTGGCACCCTCCCAAGCCCCTGTATGGCCTCCTCACAGCCCCTGGCACCTAGTTATCATCACCTGTTTTCTTGCCTCTATCCTGCCTGGACTGTGAGCTCCCTGAGGATGGCAGCCTGGGATTAGGCCCCACCACCCCACCCTCCGTATGGAGCCCACACACAGCCCAGGCATCAGAAACCATAACTGACTTCCTTGATGCCAAGCGCTGAGCTCCCTAGGCAGTGGAGCACCCCGGGTGAGAGAGGTGGAGCAGTCATCCACAGCAGAAGTTCTGTCCATGTGCAGAATGGGGAAAATGAGACGCGGGATAAGTCAACACGGCCACCTGACTCCCAGCACAGTGCTCCCTCCAACAGGCCCCACATGGGGAGTGAGACAAGTAGCTAGCCAAGAATCCAGGGGCAAGACCAGCAGCACACGCGACCCTGGCATCTGCTCATGGGATGGAGAGCGGGGTGGCATGGCCCCCAGCTCCCAGGCCATCAGGCATCACCTGGAACAGCTCCTCTTCCAGCTGCAGGGCCCTGGTCTTGAGCTCCATCAGCGCCTCCTCCTTGCTGGTCGCCGCCGCCTGCAGCTCAGCTTCCAGCCGCTGCTCCAAGCCCTGGTACCTGCCAGGAGAATCCTTGGCACCCAGCCCCACCCCACGCTCACCCCACCACACCCCTGCCTCCCTCACTTTTCCCCTCAGCCCTGTCCCCACCTCTGGTGCTGGCTTTCCTGTTCTCGCAGAAATTCCTGGCGCTCCAGAGCTGCCTGCTCCAGTTCACGCTGCAGATGCTCCAGCCGGGCCCCCAGCTCCTTGCCCCGCACCACAGCTTTCTCCAGCTCCTGAGGGCAGGCAGAGCAGACTCAGGGCAAGGGGGCAGGGGACAGCCGGAGACAGAGGCCTGAGAATCAAGAGAGCTGCCTTTCTGTCCTTGACCTGCAATCCTGGGCACGTATCGTTAGCCCTTTGGGCTCTACTTCCCCATCTATAAAATGGGAGCAAAGTCTGGTGCCCTCGAAATTGGGCATGAAAGAGTTGGGGTTCGTAAGCCTGGCAGGGCATGAGGAAGGCCCCTGGGCCAGGAGTCAGTGACACATATTGGGAAAGTACCGTCACCTCTCTGAGCCCACGGTTCTTCATGTGCGCAGTGAAAGGTGGACGCACCCTGTGGGCTGCCACTCCAGCCATGTCACAGCTAGACAGCTAGAGAGGCTCAGCAGAGGCGGGTCTGGTGAGAGACCTTGGCTACAGGGAAAAGGTCACGGAGGACTGGCGGGACAGGAATTCGGGAGTTGACAGTGGGGGCTCGGGGGTGGGGGGGAGCCAGGATGCTGCCAGCCAGGTGACCTGCGGCCTTTGGCAGTTGGGCTGCACCACTTTGGAAGGAGATGGGAGGCCCATTCTGGCCTGCGGGCCCCAGAGGGAAGGAGACCAAACCATTCTGCCACGTGGGGGGCCTGGAAGGATGAAGCTTCAGGGACAGCACCCATGACCAGTTGCCAGCCAAATCCTGCCTTGGAAGACAAGCCTACAAGCCTTGCCGCTGAAAACTACCTTCCTGGATTAATAACCATACCTAGGCCTTGCCCAGGGGGCACTGCACCTCCTGACACCCTTGGCCACCACCTCTCCCTGAAAAACTACAAGTCCCATGAGGCACTGCTGCCTGTCTGGCTGGCAGCCACTAGCGCAAGTACTGGGGTAGGAGGCACAGTGACTAGAACCTCCCGCCCAGTCCCTGCCCTGCCCTCCTCTGGGCCCTGGCCACAGCCCTCCTAGGGCCCCCTCCCCCCAGCCTGGGAGGCTTCCCCACCCAGTAGACAACCTGAGAGGCTCCTGGTTCCCTGACCTCGCCCTGGCCAGCCACCTTCTCCTGCTCCAACCAGGAAATCTCACAAAATTCTCCCTTTGTCCCCAGCTTCCCCCACCTTCTCAGTCCTTGGAGCCAGCTCTTCCAGCCCGCCAGCCCTACCCTACCTGCTGGCATTCCCTCCCATGGAACAGGTCCATTCTAGGTGCCAGGCATTGCCCCAAGCTCCCTACGCTGATTATCTTACAGGATCCTGTGAGGCAGGTACAATTTTTTTTTTTTTTTTTTTTTTTTAGAAGGAGTCTTGCTCTGTCACCCAGACTGGACTGCAGTGGCACGATCTTGGCTCACTGCAACCTCTCCCTCCTGGGTTCAAGCAATTCTCCTGCCTCAGCCTCCCAAGTAGCTGGGGTTACAGGTGTGTGCCACCACACCCGACTAATTTTGTATTTTTAGTAGAGTCGGGTTTTCGCCATGTTGGCCAGGCTTGTCTCAAACTCCTGACCTCTGGTCATCTGCCTGCCTCAGCCTCCCAAAGTGCTGGGATTACAGGTATGAGCCACCGTGCCCAGCCGAAGCAGGTACAATTTTTATTCCAGTTTTACAGGCGAGAAAACTGAGACTCAGAGAGGTTAAGTAACTTGCCCCAAGCCACACAGCTGGAAAGTAGGCAGGTCACCGGGCCAGACAGCATCTCAGCCACACCCCACAGAGTGGACCCCAGAGACGGTCTCTCACCTTCCTTCACATTCACCAGAACCACCTTACCCTGGGCCTGTCTTGCATAACACCTGACCCCACATCTACCCAGCAGTGTGCTCCCTACCCCCCATCCTCATAAGGGGTCTCTGAGCAAATTACTCTTCCTCCCTGAATTTCAGTGTCCTTGTCTGTACAGAAATGGGACTGGAAACTGCCTGTGCAGGAGGACTCAGTCCCTACCTGTGTTGCAATCTCACAGGTCCCCTAGCACTGGGGCCCACTGGCCCAAACATCCTTCCTGGCGCCTTTTCACATGCAGACCTGACCATTTTGCTCACTTTGCCCATTGGGGAGCCTTCAGTGGCTGCGCAGTCCCCCATGGCAAAAGCCCTAACCCCTTCCTTAGCTTGGAAGGAAGCTGAAGCCATGCCCAAACACTGGAGTGCTAGCTTCCTGGTCACTGCTGTGTGCCCAGAGCCTGGTACAGGGCCTGGCACCAAGAAGATGCCCATAAACATGTTTAAATGAATAAGTAAAAGTGTGTCAGCTGGGCGTGGTGGCTCACGCCTGTAATCCCAGAACTTTGGGAGGCCAAGGTGGGCGGATCACCTGAGGTCAAGAGATCAAGACCATCCTGGTCAACATGGTGAAACCCTGTCTCTACTAAAAATTTAAAAAATTAGCTGGGCATGGTGGCGCACGCCTGTAGTCCCAGCTACTTGGGAGGCTGAGGCAGGAAAGTCTCTTGAACCTGGGAGGTGGAGGTTGCAGTGAGCCAAGATCGCGCCTCCAGCCTGGTGACAGAGTGAGACTCCGTCTCAAAAAAAAAAAAAAAAAAGGAAACTAGCTGGGCCAACGTGATGAAACCCGGTCTCTACTAAAAATACAAAAATTAGCCAGGCATGGTGGTGTGTGCCTGTAGTCCCAGCTACTCAAGAGGCTGAGGCAGGAGAATCTCTTCAACTTGAGAGGCGGAGGTTGCAATGAGCCGAGATCGCCCCACTGCACTCTAGCCTGGGCAACAGAGTGAGACTCCGTTTCAAACAGAAAAAAGTGTCCAGTCCTTCTCTCACCCCCGCTCCCATGCCGCCCTAGTCAGCTTCCTCTGCCACTTACGCCATGGCCACTGCCTCCTGATAACCCCAAGCTCCCCTGTCCACCAAGGTCACCCTCCTCAAGCCTAGCCCCACACAGTTCTGCGCTGGCTTTCCCTGCCTGGGGAGGCAGGACCAATACATTCAAAGCTGGCCCTCATCTCCCCTTCCTCCTGAGCCCTGAGCATTCTTTTTTTGTTGTTGTTTCATTGGATGGTGTTTGTTTGTTTGTTTGTTTGTTTGTTTGTTTGTTTTTGAGGCGGAGTCTCGCTCTGTCGCCCAGGCTGGAGTGCAGTGGCGCGATCTCGGCTCACTGCAAGCTCCGCCTCCCGGGTTCCCGCCATTCTTCTGCCTCAGCCTCCCGAGTAGCTGGGACTACAGGCGCCGCCACCACGCCCGGCTAATTTTTTTTGTATTTTTAGTGGAGACGGGGTTTCATTGTGTTAGCCAGGATGGTCTCGATCTCCTGACCTCGTGATCCGCCCGTCTCGGCCTCCCAAAGTGCTGGGATTACAGGCTTGAGCCACCGCGCCCGGCCTGTTTGTTTGTTTTGAGACAGAGTCTCGCTCTGTCGCCCAGGCTGGAGTACAGTGGCACAATCTCAGCTCACTGCAACCTCCACCTCCCGGGTTCAAGCAATTCTCCTGCCTCAGCCTCCCAAGTAACTGAGATTACAGGCACCTGCCACCACGCCAGGCTGATTTTTATATTTTTAGTAGAGATGGGGTTTCACCATGTTGGCCAGGCTGTTATCGAACTCCTGACCTCAAGTAATCCACCCGCCTCAGCCTCCCAAAGTGCTGGGATTACAAGTGTGAGCCACCACACCTGGCCCCTGAGCGTCTTTAATGCCTTTGTCTTTGCACATGCCATTCCTTCTGGACAATACGTCCTCCCCACCTAGTGATATTGTGGTCACTCCTCCTAAAGCCTCCTTGCCTCCACTTAGGCATCAGCTCACCCTCCCACGGGCTCTCGTAGCACTTGGCTCTGAATAACCAGTGCTTGAACACTTACAACATACCCTTGCCGGCATGAACCTTTACAGCTACTGTCTCCCGAGGTCCTCCCTAAGACGGGCCCAGCTGGCCAGGAATAGCACCTCTGTTTTACAGAAGGAGGACTGGAGTGGAGGTGAGTCGACTGCTGTAGCCAGACAGTCAAGATGTGCACTGGGCAATCTCACCCCCTCCCACAGTGCCCCATCACACAGTGGACATGGCTCTGTGCCCCAGGCCAGGCACACCTTTGGAAGGCAGGGTTGGTCTTGGCCTTTCTATCTCCAGCCCCAGCTTGGTGCTGGGCACCCACTGAACAGCTGCTGATGGAATCAGTAACTCCCAATAGCCTGGAACCCTGTTTCCCAACCCCGGCTGTGAGCCCCGACCTGACCTACCGCCTGGAGGGCCTCCTTCTCCCGGCGCTCCCTCTCAGCCTCCTCCAGGTGCTGGCGGCCCTCGCTCTCCAGCGCCTGCATCCGTTCCTCGGCGGCCTCCGACTGGGCCCGCAGCCTGGACCCCTCACGTTCCCACTGCCTCCGCTCCCGGCCCGCTGATGCCAGCGCCTCCACCAGCGCCTCCCGTTCCTGGGACGCAGCCTCCAGCTCCCGGCCGGCAGCCTCCACTGCCTCCTGCAGCCGGGCTTGCTCCCAGGCCTGGGCCTCTGCCTCCCGGTGGGCCTCGGCCTCTGCCCTTCGCGCTTGGGCCAGTTCCTTGGAGAGGCGGGCAGCCTCCATGTCTTGGGCCTCCAGCTTGCGGGCCTGGGCTTCCAGCTCAGCTCCAAGGGCCTCAGCCTTTCTCCTCAGCTGTGCCACCTCCTTCCTGAGCGCCTCCTGCTCTGCGACACCACTGGCCAGGCTCTCCCCCGTGACTGGGCCCTCCCAGGCCTGGACCTCAAGAGCCCCTTCTGACTTCTGCTGTGGTTTTTGCCAGGCTGGGTTCCCGACCATCCCCTCCAGCCTCTGGTCATGCTCTCTGGCCTCTGTTTGTCCCGTGGCCAGGTCCAGGCCCTGGTTGGGGCCCTCCCGCTCCTCCAGCTGCACAAAGCTGGGCTCCGAAGGCCTTGGCTTGTGCTCAGGGTCCTCCTGTCTCAACCCCCGGGCCTCAGGCACCAACTCACCTTGGGGAGCCTCTCTTCCCTCAGTCTCTCCTCCCAGCAACTGCGGGGCCTGAATTTTGGTCCCTGGACCCTGAGGTGGGGCCACAGAGGCAGGGCTCTGGAGAGAGGATCTACAGCCAGCCTTCTCCGGGGACTCCTGTGTCTCCACAGGACAGTCTGACTCTTGGGGGGACCAGTCTGAGGCCTGGGGGTCCACAGTAGCTGCCTGAAGGGGACTCTCTGCCTCCTGTGGGTCCGAATCAGGTGCCTGGGGACACTCAGCTGACCCCTTGAGCACTGAGTCTGATGCTGGGGAAGCCAAGTTCAAGGCCTGGGGGCCTCCATCCCTTGCCTTCTGAGCCAAGCCCTGGGGACTGTGGTCGGAGGCCACAGGAGTCTGGGGAGCCTCCTCCAGCACCGGAAGCACAGGGTCCTCTCTCGGTGCCTCCAGCAGGGGCTGCTGAGGGCATAGGAGAGGGACAGTCAGGCGCAGGGAGGGACTACGGGAAGGGCCAGCCAGGACCATGGGGAGAGGACTCACCTGGCCCCCTGGCTGCCCCTGAAGCACCTGAAGCAGCCCCCGAAGCTCCTGGTTCTCTCTCTCGAGGGTCCGAAGCCGCCCAGCCTCTGCCTCCCTCACCTCATCTTGCAGCGAGGGGGCTGCTCCTGGCAGGGGTGCTGAGGATGAGAGATGAGGTCAGGACTCCTCCCTTACTGCCTGGCTCCTCACATACACACCCCAGAGGCGTGGGGGAAGGGAGGAAGTCAGAGGCTCTCCCCAATACACCTGCTGGAAAGCACAGGCAGCCGCCACCCAAACCCCTCCACTGGGGTCCCTCACCCTCCCCAGGGGATCCTGGGGGCGGCTCCAAGCTCCGCTGAAGCTCCAGCTCCAGCTCCACATTCTCCTCAGCCAGCTGGTCGACCTGATGCCGCAGAGAGTCCAGTTCCTGGGGGTAAGGGTAGGGTCAGACAAGCCCTCCACACCATGGCCAGGCCGACTGTGTAGGTCGGAGGGTCACTAGAGGTCACCAAGAGCAGAGGTTGCAGGAATCACTAGGGACCCCCAGGGAATCAATGGGGCCACGGGGTGATGGGGCAACCCAGCTGGGATCACTCTGGCGACCTCACCGCATGGGCCTCGCCCAGCCGGGTCCGCAGCAGCAGGTTCTCGCGCTGGGTCTCGTGCAGCCGGGCGCAGCGCTCTCGGGCAGCCTCCAGCTGCTCTTCCAGCAGCGCCTTGGAGGCCTCCAGCACCCCTGAGAGCACCCGCTCCTCCTGGTGGGAGAGCAGGGAGAACCGGTAGCCATGCAGCTCTCATGCACTCCAGGGCCTGAGGGTTCCAAACTCCTTCCCCTCGGCCTGTCACAGACCCTGCCTCCCTCCCACACCCTGCACCCCATCAGTCTCTAGGCCCCGCCACTCCCTTCCATCTTCTCTCCGAGGTTTCTTCAGGTACTTTCTCCCCCACCCCGGCCCCGCCCTTTGTGCAGGCCCCGCCCTTCTGTCCATGCCCCTCCCCTCCCCCCCAGGAACCGCCTTCCTTCCAAGGCTGCCTCTCCCCTCCACCTGCCCCATCCTCCGGAGGCCCTTTTCTAGACGCTTCCTCCCTGAATTTGTCCTCACCCATTTCTCCACCCGTGACTGTCACCTCCAGAGAATCTGCCTCTCTCCCCTCGGGACCCAATCTCGCTCCTCCTCCTGGCCCGCCCCCTTGCGCACGCCCTGCCCCGCGGCCCCGCCTCCGCCTCACCTCCAGCTGGCTCTTGCAGGCCTCAGCCGCCTGCAGCCGCTCGCTGCAGCGCCGCAGCTCCTCCTGCAGGCGGGGCAGGCGGCCGGCCCGCTCCCGCAGCGCCTCTACCTCCTCGCGGTACAGCTCGGCCCGCTTGGCCTGTCCCGACAGCGCCTGGGCCTGGGCCAGACGGTGTGGAGCTGGGAACAGCCAGCCGCGGGCCAGAGGGATTAGGGACGGGAAGGAGCCGGGTTGGGAGGGAGGCAATAGGACCGGGTGCGAGGAGGTTAGGGAACACCGCGGTGGCGGGGAGCATATGAGCGCACCTCCTGGCGGAGCCTTCTTATTTCGACCTCCAAACCCTGCACCTCGGCCTGGGAGTCTAGCAGCAACTCGGCCTTCTCTTCCCTGGAGGGAAGGGGAGGCTGGAGAGGGTCTGGGGGCCCACAACCCCCAGCCCTTCCCAAGCGTGGCCCCTCCTGTAGCCACCAGGGCTAGGGTCTCATCCAGGCTTAATCTGCCCCTCTCCACTCATTCCCCTTCCCAGGCTGCGCACACTCACAGCTCCTGCCGCAGACGCCGCAGCTGAGCCTTGGCGTTGGCCAGCTGCAGGGCCAGATGGTGCGAGGGGCCCTCGGCGGGAGCCCTAGAGGGAGCCTCAGGCCTCAAGCAGAGGGGTTCTCGCTCCAGCAGCAGTTCAGCCAGCCGCTGTAGGTCCGGGGTCAAGGGTCAGGACTAACTTATCCAATGCCTCTGCACATCGACCCCCAACCACAACACCAGACATGAGGTTGTGGTCTGGGGTCTTGGGCCATCTGGTTGTGACAGCCCCGATGGCCCAAGACCTCAGACCACAACCCCATGCCTGGGCCCCAAACTTCCATCTCCCTTGCACAACCGGCCCCCTGATGGTCCTCCAGTTCCTCAGCCTGAGTCCACGATGCCCCTGCTGCCCCTACCTGGGCCCCCAGGTCACGCTCCCGCGCCAGCCTCGACAGTGTCCCCATCAGGCTCCGGGACAGCATCTCCAGCTCGGCAGGTGTCAGCTCCCCAGGCTCTGGCCCAGAGAGTGCCAGCACCACGCCGGTCCCTGGCTGGGTCACCTGGGGCGCAAGGAGAACAGTTCAGTGGAAGACGCGGTGCGGCAAGGGCGTCCCAGGCGCCATACCAGTCTGGGCTGCCGACCCGTCTCAATACCTCCTGGATGGCAGCGGCCAGCTCGCTCTGGACCTCGAGACTGAGGCCCTGGATGTGGCGGATGAAGAGTTCCCGGTGCTCACACTGAGGGGCAACAGGAAGGGGAGCTGGTGCAGGATCTCCCTCCTCTGCCGCCAAAGCTCGACCCTAGCCTTTCCTTCCCACCCCCAGCTCACCTGTACTGACGCTCCCAAGAGTAGCCGAAGAACGCCTTCCAGCTGCTCCACCGCTTCTTCTGCAAGGCACATGTCACAAGGGGTTAACTGGGGCAGGGAAGGTAGAGTAGTGCGGGGGCAGAGGCAGGAGGGGGTGGATGGGAAGAGCACCTGAGAGGGGGTCAAACCCCAGTGTCTGGAGGTCTGGGGGTGGCGACAGGATCAGCAGCTGCAGCTCCTCCTGGAGGCAGAGGGGCAGACTATATGAGGGGCCTTCTTTCGGGGCTCCCCTTCCCCTCCCGTCTTCGCCTTTCGCTCGAGACCCCTTACCTGGTAGAAGTCCCTCAGTCGGCTCCACAGGTGGTTCAGGTTCCACACTCGCCAGGCAGCAGGTCCGTCAAGGCCTCTGAGCATCCGAGGCCCCCCTCGGGAGGTGGGGGCACTATGGGCAGGAGGTGGAATCGAGGACCCGCCTCCCGTCAACAGGCCCCGCCCATTGCCCATCAGGCTCCGCCCACCCACTTCCCCTCCCCTCGGATCCTTCCCCGCCACCTCCCTGGCCCAATGCCCCTTACATGATGCCCAGCACCCGGAGGAGCAGGGCCCCATCGCTGAGGCGCAGGAACCTCTTCTCCAGCCAAAGGGGCCGCTCTTCCTCCTCTTCCTCTTCTTCCCCCTCCGACTCCTCCGCCTCCCCAACCAGCCCGGCCAGTCCTAGCGCCTGTGAGGAGCCCAGAGGGGTCGGCTGACCAGCAGAGTGAACCCTGAGCCCCTCCGACGTGCCCCAGTGAGCCCAAGCACCCCTTCTCACCAGTCCTCTAAGTGCCTCTGGGCCCTCTTCCCTCACTACAGCCTCCCTCCACCATATCTCCATCCCCTACATTTGAACCCAACCCTCCCCCAGCCAGCCCCAACACCAGCCCCTGGCTGGGGCTCACTTCCCCTCCCCAACCCGCTGCCACCTCTCCCCTCACCCAGGTAGCCAGACTCCCACTCAGGAAGTCTCTGAGCCTGGGCCCCTTGCCCCCCTCCATGCCCGGGTCAGGGTGCCCGTCTCGCTGTGGCAGCTGCACCTGCCCTGAGAGGAAGAGGAAGTCCCCGAGTGGGGGATCCCGGGGCCAGCCACAGACACCCTGTGCAGCTTCCTTCTTCCGGGTGCAGGCGGGCCTGGGCAGTCTGAGTCCTACCTCAGCCCCCACCTCACCTCCCTGCATCCTCCCAGCATCTCCGCAGGGCTAGCCCAGAGGTCGGCGGTGGAAGGCCCACAGCTCCCCTGGCTCCATGGACAGTGGTGGAACAGCGCTTCACCTCTCTGGGCCTTGTTTTCTCAAACTGAAACTGGAGAGGATGACCCCAGCCTGGGGCCTCAAAAGGGCTCTGGGCCTTGCATGGTGAGTCTGGGCACCCACACACCCATCTTCCCAAATGCCAAGCTTCACTCACTACAGTGTCCTTTCTTTTCCCTTCAGTGTTTCTCAAACTTATCCAAACCACATCCCCAGCCTGGGAGGTCTGCTTCAGATGCTCCTCCAAGAAGCCTCCTCTGAACCCCAGACAGAAGGGAGAGCATCACTCCTGTGACCTCACCCCAGCCCATCCTCTATACACTCGAGACTGTTGTAGCCGTACTAGGTGCTATGAAGGGGAGGGGATCTGACCTTGGCAGGATGATCAGGGAAGGCATCCTGGAGGAGGCATGAGATCAGGGATGGCTGGATTAACAGAGCAAAGTGGAAAGGAAGGGAGGGTATTCCAGGCAGCAGGAACAGAATGTGCAACTGCTGTGAGGCAGCTGGAAGTATGGTCAGCATAAAGATTGGAAATTATGCACGTTTTATCTATTCCAAGATGCTTAATGTTCACATTTCACTTTTTTATTTTTTTTTAAGAGACAGAGTCTCAATCTGTGACTTAAACTGGAGTGCAGTTACAAGATCACAACTCACTGTAACTTCAACCTCCTGGGCTTAAGCAATCCTCCTACTTCAGCCTCCTGAGTACTGGGACTACAGGTGTGTGCCACCACACCTGGCTAATTCTTTTGCTTGTATTTTGTAGAGACAGAGTCTCGCTATGTTGGCTGGGCTGGTCTCGAGCTCCTAGGCTCAAGTGATCCTTCCGCCTTGGCCTCCTGAAGTGCTGAGATGACAGGGTGTGAGCTGCCACACGCAGTCCCCATTCTACATCTCTGAAGTGAGTTTACCTGGTACAGTTGCTGTCTGGCTAACTGCAGTCCCAACATCACTGTCAGGACCCACGCCTCAAAAGCGCCAGCATCAAATCCTTCAGAAGAGTGTCAGCAGCTTGGAAGAAATCCTAGAGCAAGTGGAGCCCTTTTTAGCCCTGGGACCCAAATGGTGGGAATCCCCAGGGAAAGGAAACCAGGCTTGTCAGTGTGTCAGTGACACTCCCTTTTTTTTTTTTTTTTTTTTTTGAGACGGAGTCTCGCTGTCTCCCAGGCTGGAGTGCAGTGGCATGATCTCGGCTCACTGCAAGCTCCGCCTCCGGGGTTCACGCCATTCTCCCGCCTCAGCCTCCCAAGTAGCTAGGCACCCGCCACCATGCCCGGCTGATTTTTTGTATTTTTAGTAAAGACGGGGTTTCACCGTGTTAGCCAGGATGGTCTCGATCTCCTGACCTCGTGATCCGCCCACCTCGGCCTCCCAAAGTGCCGGGATTACAGGCGTGAGCCACCACGTGCAGCCTTTTTTTTTTTTTTTTTTTTTTTTTGAGACAGTCTTGCTCTGCCTGTCACCCAGGCTGGAGTGCAGTGGTGCAATCAATCTCGGGTCACTGCAACCTCCATCTCCCAGGTTCAAGCGATTCTCCTGCCTCAGTCACTCAAGTAGCTGGGATTACAGGCACCTGCCACCACACCCAGATACTTTTTTGTATTTTTAATACAGACGGGGTTTCACCATGTTGGCCAGGCTGGTCTCGAACTCCTGACCTCAGGCAATCCGTCCGCCTTGGCCTCCCAAAGTGCTGGGATTACAGGGGTGAGCCACCATGCCTGGCCTGTCAGTGACACTCCCAAAGCAGAGTGAAAAGTCGGCTCCATTTCCTCTGCACAGTTGCAAAGCTGGCTTAAGAGTTCCTGGCTGTTTTATGGCTGTTTTATGGAATGTTTGGAGCAGTACTGCTCTCCGTAGAACTCTCAAGGGCTCAGAGAAGGAGGTGGCAGGGAGACACAGACATCACGACTCTCAGACCAAAAATGATTCACACGAGTCGGACTCTAAATGTGAAGGAGTTTTCTGAACACGGTAACCAATTTATTTTGCTTCTATTATCCTTTTTATATGTACATGAGAATTATATATGATGAGAATCTACATTTAAGTCAAACAGAGCTCTTTCGGGAAATATAAAAGAAAAATTCTAGTGATGAAAGAACCTTGGGACATTGTTAACTGGCAGCATTCTTTTTTCTTAGTGACATTTTTATAATCGATGACATCTTAGTTTTTTTTGTTTTTTGTTTTGAGACGGGATCTCTGTTACCCAGGCTGGAGTGCAGTGATGCAATCACAACTCACTGCAGCCTCAACCTCCCTGGCTCAAGGGATCCTCCCACCTCATCCTCCTCAGTATCTGGGACCACAGACATCCACCATCCACCCAACTAACTTTTGTATTTTTTGTAAAGATGGGGTTTCACCATGTTGCCCAGGCTGGTCTTGAACTCCTGGTCTCAAGCAATCTGCTTGCCTTGACCTCCCAAAGTGCTGGGATTGCAGGCGTGCACCACCACGTCTGGTCAACTTCTTAGATTTGATTAAATATGGCATAATAATGACATCATAACAAACATGGGCTTCCCTTGAGCTAGGCATGGTTATAAGTGCTTTACACTTACTAACTTATTGGCTCTGGACTAGTCTATGAAATAAGGACTATGGATTAGCTCCATTTTATAGAGGAGGAAACAGAGAGGTTAAGTAACTTGCCTAAGGTCACACAGCTTTTAAGCGGCAGAGCCAACTAAAAGAAGGCAGTGGGGCAAGAGTGCAAGGCGCAAGGGGCACCCATGGTCAAGGTGAGCTGGGCTTGACCAGCCCACAGGAAACCACACAGGATTAGTAGCAGAGGAGCACAGCCAGCTGTTCAGCCCTTTTGAAATTCCTCTGGAAATGGGAGTGATCCTCTCACAGAGTTGTTGCCAGAATTCCAGGTGCTGATGCCCAGTGCAAGCCTTCATTAAATGTCCCTGGGGTGATTATTATCATTAATTAATAAATTAATTTTTATTTATTTATTTATTTATTTTGAGATGGAGTCTCGCCCTATCACCCAGGCTGGAGTGCAGTGGAGCAATCTCGGCTCACTGCAACCTCTATCTCCTGGGTTCAAGCGATTCTTCTGCCTCAGCTCCCCACAGAGCTGGGATTACAGGCATGCGCCACCGTGCCTGGCTAATTTTTGTATTTTTTTTAGTAGAGATAAGGTTTCATCATGTTGGCCAGGCTGGTCTCAAACGCCCGACCTTAGGTGATCTACCCACCTCAGCCTCCCAAAGTGCTGGGATTACAGGTGTGAGCTACCACACCCAGCCTGATTATTATCTTTAGTATTAATAATATCAAGGATTAAGGCCAGGCGCGGTGGCTCACACCTATAATCCCAGCAGTTTGGGAGGCTGAGGTGGGCGGATCACCTGAGGTCCGGAGTTCGAGACCAGCCTGACCAACATGGAGAAACCCCATCTCTACTAAAAATACAAAACTAGCCGGGCATGGTGGCTCATGCCTCTCAACCCAGCTACTCGGGAGGCTGAAGCAGGAGAATCGCTTGAACCCAGGAGGCAGAGGTTGTGGTGATCCGAAATCACGCCATTGCACTCCAGCCTGCAACAAGAGCGAAACTCCATCTCAAAAAAAAAAAAAAAAAAAGGAGAGAAAGAGATCATGTCCTTTGCGGGACATGGATGGAGCTAGAGGCCATTATTCTTAGCAAACTTATGTAGGAACAGGAAACCAAACACCGCATGTTGTCCCTCATAAGTGGGAGTTAAATGATGAGAACACACGGACACAAAGATGGGAACAACACACACTGGTGCCTGCTTGAGGGTGGAGGGTGGGAGGAGGGAAAGGAGCAGGAAAAATAACTATTGGGTACTGGGCTTAATACCTGGGTAACAAAATAATCTGTACAACCAACCCCCGTGGCATGAGTTTTTCTATATAACAAAGCTGCACGTGTGCCCTTGAACCTAAAAATGTAAGTTTTTTTTAAATTCTATACCGGGCCAGGCACAGTGGCTCACACCTGTAATCCCTGCACTGTGGGAGGCCGAGGTGGGCGGATCACCTGAGGTCAGGAGTTTGAGACCAGCCTGGCCAATATGGTGAAACCCCATCTCTACTAAAAATACAAAAATTAGCCAGGCATGGTGGTGATGGGTGCCTGTAGTCCCTGGGGAGACTGAGGCATGAGAATTGCTTGAACTCAGAGGAGGAGACTGCAGTGAGCCGAGACCAGGTCACTACATTCCAGCCTGGGAAACAAGAGCGAAACTCTGTCTCAAAAAAAAAAAAATCTATACTGAATTAAAAATACTAACCCTTTCTGAATTTTATTATTTTTTTTTATTTTACTTTTTGTTTGGGGAGACTGAGTCTTACTCACTCTATTGCCCAGGCTGGAGTACAGTGGTGTGATCTCAGCTTACTGCAGTCTCCACCTCTGGGTTCAAGCAATTCTAATGCCTCAGCCTCCCCAGGGACTACAGGCACCCATCACCACCACGCCTGGCTAATTTTTGTATTTTTTGTAGAGATAGGGTTTTCACCATATTGCCCAGGCTGGTCTCAAACTCCTGACCTCAAGTGACTCAGCCTCCCAATGTTCTGCGATTACAGGCATGAGCCACACCTGACCTAACCCTTCCTGAATTTTAATAAATTATTTTATAATATTAAAATAATAATAATATCAAGCATCTGCCCACTCGGCAAAGCTTGTTCCTATTTGCATACCCACCCAGTCACAGGCATCCCTCAGGAGCACCTGTGCTGTGCGTGCCCAGCAGCTCCCTCAGGGTTAGCCAAGTGTGGTGACAAGGGCTCACCTCCTGGTGACTGAGGGCCTCTGTCTTGCTCAACATCTGAGTCACACCCTTCCTCGGGCCTCTGGGGCAGGGCTGTGTCTCTATTGCTTTCACATTCTGTCACTCCAGACAAGCCTGGCTGCACCTCCATCTGGTTATCTGACTCGACTCAGCTGAGTCAGGCAGAGAGAGTCTGCGGGGAGGAGGGGGAGGCCGGAGAGGGGCTTCGCTCATCAGCTGACACTGAGATCCGGGAATTCCAAGGCTCAATTAGGTGTTCAGGGGTGTTCTTTAAAGGGTGGAAGTGGTCCCTTTACTTTGGACTTTTCCCTTAAAATTTTTTTTCAGATACATACACATGATCAAAAACGTCAAGAATGAGACCGGGCGTGGTGGCTCATGCCTGTAATCCAAGCATCTTGGGACGCCGAGGCAGGAGGATCACTTGAGCCTGGAGACCAGCCTGGACAATACAGCAATACCCCATCTGTGCAAAAAACTAAAAAATTAACTGGGCATGGTGGTGCATGCCTATGGTCCCAACTACTCGGGAGGCTGAGGTGGGAGGATCCCTTGAGCCAGGAAGGTCAAGGCTGCAGTGAGTTGTGATCACATCACTGCACTCCAACTTGGGTGACAGAGCAAGATCCTGTCTCAAGAAAAAAAAAACAATGTCAGCCAGGCATGGTGGCTCACGCCTGTAATCCCAGCACTTTGGGAGGCCAAGGCGGGCAGATCACCTGAGGCCAGGAGTTCGAGACCAGCCTGACCAACACAGAGAAACCCTGTCTCTACTAAAAATACAAAAATTAGCCAGGCATGGTGGCGCATGCTTGTAATCCCAGCTACTTGGGAGCCTGAGGCAGGAGAATCACTTGAACCCAGGAGGCAGAGGTTGCAGTGAGCTGAGATAGTGCCATTGCATTCCAGCCTGGGCAACAAGAGTGAAACTTCGTCTCAAAAAAGAAAAAGAAAAACAATGTCAAGAGTACATCGAGGCCGGACGCCGTGGCACACGCCTGTAATCCCAGCACTTTGGGAAGCTGAGGCAGGCAGATCACCTAAGGTCAGGAGTTCGAGACCAGTCTGGCCAACATGGAGAAACCCCGTTTCTGCTAAAAAAAAATACAAAAATTAGCCAGGCGTGATGGCAGGCGCCTACATGTAATCTCAGGCAGGAAGCTGAGGCATGAGAATCGCTTGAACCTGGGAGTTGGAGGTTGCAGTGAGCCGAGATTACTCCCCTGCATTCCAGCCTGGAGGATAAAGCAAGACTCTGTCTCCAAAAAAAAAAAAAATAAAGCACATAAGAGTATAGAGAAAAAAATTGTCTCCCATCCCTTCACCGGGTCCCCATCCCCTGTCCAAAGGCAATTTCTGTGTCCTTCCTGAGGATACAAATGGCTGCATGTGTGAGCTTGTAATAAGTGGCTGCAACCACATATACAGCCACACACCTTCCTTGCTTCACAATATATTTTGCAGTCCATTTCATTTCTGTTCAGAACCTTGACCTTTTTAACAGCTGTGTAGTATTTTACCACCTTGCTATCTCGTCATCATTTAAATAGCCTTCTGCTGACAGATATTTTAAATGTTTGCATATTTTGCTATGACTACAGTGGCATAATAACTGGCTTTCTCAGATACCTCTTCCTTGCAGCTTTTAATGGGGCTCAGTGGCAGCCGGGCACGGTGGCTCATGCCTGTATCCCAGCACTTTGGGAGGCCGGAGCGGGTGGATCATTTGAGGTCAGGAGTTTGAGACCAGCCTAGTCAACATGGTGAAACCCTGCCTCTACTGAAAATACAAAAATTAGCCGGGCATGGTGGTACACGCCTATAATCCCAGCTACTCTGGAGGCTGAGGCAGAAGAATTGCTTGAATCCGGGAGGTGGAAATTGCAGTGAGCCAAAATCGTGCCACTGCACTCTAGCCTGGGCAACAGAGCGAGACTGTCTCAAAAAAAAAAAAAAAAAAAAAAGGTAGTGGGGGAGGGCTCATTGTCCACTGCTGCCCAGCATGGGGACCCCAGAGGTGGACAAGAAGCTGAGAAAGACAGACAGAGGGACAGCACAGTCAACCTCTGTTTCCTCCCCAGGGAATCGGCTTCTTCATCCACGCAGGTGGGGCTGGGAAGGACTCCATCTCCCATTCCTCTTTTAGGCTCTAATTTTTGGGGGTTTTTTGTTTTATTTTGGTTTTTGAGATGGAGTTTCGCTCTTGTCACCCAGGTTGGAGTGCAATGGCGCGATCTTGGCTCACTGCAACCTCTGCCTCCCAGGTTCAAGTGATTCTCCTGTCTCAGCCTCCCGAGTAGCTGGGATTACAGGCGTGTGCCCCCACGCCCGGCTAATTTTTGTATTTTTAGTAGAGACAGGGGTTTCACCATGTTGGCCAGGCTGGTCTGGAGCTCCTGACCTCAGCTGATCCACCTGCTTCAGCTTCCCAAAGTGCTGGGATTACAGGTGTGAGCCACTGCACCTGGCCTGGGTTCGAATTTTTTAGCTAGCTCTGGTTCAGTCTCAAAGGCTAGAAGCAGGAGGACTCTGGGATTTGGGTGGAAGGGGAAGCCAGGGAGGCCAGGGCAGGTGGGGGCCCAGATCCAGCAAGAGCCCTGAGCCAACCAGAGGCAGGTCAGAGTGAGGCTTTCTCCCTGCTGGAGGCAGCCCTGGAGCTCCGCCTGGCACCCCAGCGGCCTGGCTGGGGCCCAGCTCTGTAAGTACATGATTCAAGGCCCCAGGCTCAAAAAACAAAACACAGCCTCCAAAGCCTTCTGGGCAGCTGACCCTCTGGTGCTAGGTCTTCAGGGTACCCCTCCTCCCTACCCAAGTGTCTGAGAAAGGGTCGTCTCCCCACCCACCACTTGAGGGTGAAATAGTGGAGCCAGAGTTAGCAGTAATGCCCAAGGGAGTGGTCCCAAAGAGCTACTGAGGTGGCAGGAAGCCGTGGGAAGCCAGAGCCAGGAAGGGTGGGGCCCAGGGCCATCTGCCCAGTGCCCGTCCAGGTGCCCCGTGACTCAGAGTGCAGCCTGCAGGGCCTGGGGTCACACAACTGTAGAGTGAGGTCCAGCCCCACCCCCACTACCTGACACCAGGCCAGCTCGCCCTTCCTCTTCTCCCCGGGCACTCCCATGCTCCAGGGGGGCACTTGCTGTGCCTCGCCCTGTGCCTCCAAGCCATGCTGGGTTGCAGGCTCGAATCCTCCTCCAGGGGGCATCCACCCAGCACTCAAGGAGTCATTCAGACACTGCCTGGCTCTCGGCCATGCCCGGCTTAAAGCTCTCCAGTGGCTTCTCCCTGTGCTTTGACTCAGTGACTCACCATGACATTCAAGGCCCTGGAGAGGGGCCCCCTCACCACCCTGACCTCATCCTTCCTCCTCCCCTCTACTTTGGCCACGCTGGTTCCTCAATCGCTCTGCTCCACTCAGCACCTTTGCATCATCGACCACTCGGCCTGGAGCTCAAAATATCTGAGTCACACCCTCCCCAACTCCCCACACACATTCACACATGCTCACACACTCCCACATTCACACATGGTCACACACTCACACGCACATTCACACATGCTCACACACATTCACACATGGTCACACACATGCACATTCACACATGCTCACACACACGCACATTCACACATGCTCACACATTCACACATTCACACATGGTCACACACACGCACATTCACACATGCTCACACATGTGCACAGTCACACATGTTCACACACGCACATTCACATATATTCATGCATACACATTCACATATACTCACACATGCTCATTCACACATACACACACACACATTCACACATGCTTACACACCCACATCACACATGGTCACACACATTCACTTTCACACACATGCACATTCACATGCTCACACACATTCACATGCTCACACATGCACATTCACACAAGCTCATACATTCATACATGCTCACATACGCACATTCATACATGCTCACACATTCACACATGCTCACACACACAATTCATATATGCTCACACATGCTCACACACACATGCACATGCTCACACATTCACACATGCTCACACACACACTCACAGATGCTCACACATTCACACATGCTCTCACACACATGCACATGCTCACACACACACATGCTCACACATGCACATTCACACATGCTCACACATTCACACATGGTCACACACGCACATTCACACATGCTCACACATTCACACATGCTCACACACACGCACATTCACACATGCTCACACATTCACGCATGCTCACACACACACATTCACTCATGGTCACACACACATTCACACATGCTCACACACTCGCACATTCACATATACACACACATATTCACACATGCTCACACACACACTCAGACACACTCACACACCCATACGCTCACACACACTTGCATGGTCACATACACACTTGCTCACTCACACATGCTTGCACGCCCACACACATTCACACACTAACAGTCACACAGTCACACACACATGCTCACACTCACACACTCACAAGCATGCTCTCACATGCATTCACACTCATACTCACACACACACACACCACACACACACCACACACACACACCCTTTCCAAGACTGGCCCCTTATCCCATACTGGTCTCTCAACTGTCCATTTCTCAGAAAAGTCCTTTCATGACCTGGCATAGTAGCTCACACCTGTAATCCCAACACTTTGTGAGGCTGAGGCAAGAGGATCGCTTGAGCCCAGGGGTTCAAGACCAACTTGGGCAACATGGTGAGACCTCATCTCTACAAAAAAATCCAAAAATTAGCCTCACATGATGGAGCACACCTGTTGTCCCAGCAACAAGGGAGGTTGAGGCAGAAGGATCACTTGAGCCCAGGAGTTCAAGGCTGCAGTGAGCTGTGATCACACCACTGCACTCCAGGCTGGGTGACAAAGTAAGACCCTGTCTCAAAAAAAAGAAAAGAAAAGAAAGCCAGGCGCGGTGGCTCACGCCTGTAATCCCAGCACTTTGGGAGGCCGAGGCCAGTGGATCACGAGGTCACGAGATCGAGACCATCCTGGCTAACACAGTGAACCCTTGTCTCTACTAAAAATACAAAAAATTAGCTGGGTGTGGTGGCGGGCGCCTGTAGTCCCAGCTATTCGGGAGGCTGAGGCAGGAGAATGGCCTGAACCCGGGAGGCAGAGCTTGCAGTGAGCCGAGATCTTGTCACTGCACTCCAGCCTGGGCGACAGAGCGAGACTCCGTCTCAAAAAAAAAAAAAAAGAAAAGAAAGAGAGAAAAGAACAGTCCTTTCTCTTGTAAAGCAGCCCCCATCCTCTTCCCACAGCAGGGTTCCACTCTGTGGCCACCCAGCACCTTCGCGTGCTTGCTTTGCCTGCTCCCCTCTCAAGTGGAAGCCATCATAGGCTCACCCATGACTGCAGTGCAGACAGCGCAGTGCTGAGCCCACTGGGTCCATGGGAGCACCGACGTCCACTGCTCGCTGATCTGTGCTGGGCTCCATTCGAAGCACTTCCCACATCTCAATCACTTAATCCCCTCCTCAGCTGTAAAACACAGGAACTATTGGTTATCCCCATTTTACAATGAAAAAATGGATGCCCAGAGAGGTTAAGTCACTTGCTTAAGGCCACACAGCCAGGAAGTGGTGAAGCCAAGATACTTAAGGCAGATTTTTTTTTTTTTTAATGTTTTTGAACAAATGAACTCTTGTTTCAGAGGCCAGGAAAGTGCAGCTCAGAAGGGAATGGGGGTAAGTGGGGCAGCTGAGGCTGAAATCTCAGTCCTCCTCTGGTGCTAAGAGCTCACGGTCTCCCAGCCCCACTCTACCCACAACCCCACCCCACCCTCCACCCCCTGCTCCCCACCACCTCCTCCACTCCATTCCTTTGTGTTTTGTTTTTTGTTTTGTTTTGTTTTTGGAGACAGAGTCTTGCTCTTACCCAGGCTGGAGTGCAGTGACTGGATCTCGGCTCACTGCAACCTCTGCCTCCTGGGTTCAAGCGATTCTCCTGCCTCAGCCTCCCACATAGCTGGGATTACAGGCATGCACCACCATGCCTGGCTAATTTTGTATTTTTAGTAGAGACGAGGTTTCTCCATGTTGGTCAGGCTGGTCTCGAACTCCCAACCTCAGGTGATCCACCCGCCTCGGCCTCCCAAAGTGCTGGGATTACAGGCGTGAGCCACTGCACCTGCCTCCACTCCACTCCTTGTTGCTGTCAGGTGTGACAGCAAGGCTGGAGCCCAGCACCCAATTAGGAAACAAGGTGGAAACCCAGGGCCAAGTCCCGTGGCTGCCAGTTGCCCTCGTAATTAAAGACACACACATTAAAGACAGCTCCGAGGTGTCATTAAACATCCATTAGGCCGGGCGCGGTGGCTCAAGCCTGTAATCCCAGCACTTTGGGAGGCCGAGGCGGGTGGATCACGAGGTCAGGAGATCGAGACTATCCTGGCTAACATGGTGAAACCCCGTCTCTACTAAAAATACAAAAAACTAGCCGGGCGTGGTGGCGGGCGCCTGTAGTCTCAGCTACTTGGGAGGCTGAGGCGGGAGAATGGCGTGAACCCGGGAGGCGGAGTTTGCAGTGAGCCGAGATCGCGCCACTGCACTCCAGCCTGGGAGACACAGCGAGACTCCGTCTCAAAAAAAAAAAAAAAAAAAAAAAAAAACATCCATTAAACTGGCAAAAATAAATCCCAAAGGTAAAACTCAACTCTAGTTGGCAACTGCAGTAGAGAACACAGCACAGGTCACAGGTGGCTCAGAAGCAACAGCCCTTGCACCTGGCTCCCTGTCCCTGCCCTGAATTGCTCCATGTGGGAATTGGACCACAACTGGTCGGCTTCATCAAAGATAGATTTGCCAAATTGGCGTACAATTCACGTCATAAAATTCACTCTCTAAAAGCATACAAGTCAGCACGTTCTCATAATTTCCTGAGACCAATAAAACCACCCCAGCCCTTAGACCCAGCACTCCGGCGTTTGGGAATAAACCCTGTAGAAGGAGCCCAAGAGGAAACAAAAATAGATGTGTGTCCAAAGCTGGAAGCTGCCCCAGCCAAACACTGGAAATACCCAGCTCTCCACCAAGAGAACCCACGCGAGCTGCTTGCGGGCAATGTCCCATCTCCATCCTCACCACTGCTCAGACCAGACCTCCTTCATCTTCCTGGCCATGCACGGCATATTCGCTGCTGTGTCCCCAGAGCCTGGCACGGTGCCTGGTGCAGAGATGATTTTCAGCAAAGAGCCACTGAAGAGAAGATACCTACGTGACTGCGAGGAGACACAGGCGAGCAAGCGGAACCTCTGAACACCTGATTGGGCCTCTCATAATGACATGAGAACTGCAGTGCTCAGAGGAGAGAAGCAGCTTCTTTTGGTGAGAAGTCACTGAGATTAAAGATCTGTCTTAGGGTCGGGCATAGTGTCTCATGCCTGTAATTCCAGCACTTTGGGAGGCCAAGGCAGGAGGATCACTTGAGGTCAGGAGTTCGAGTCAGCCTGGCCAACATGGCAAAACCCCATCTCTACTAAAAATACAAAAAATCAGCTGGGCGTGGTGGCGGGTGCCTATAATCCCAGCTACTTGAGAGACTGAGGCAGGAGAACCACTTGAACCCGGGAGCAGGAGGTTTCGGTGACCCAAGATTGCGCCACTGCACTCCAGCCTGGGCAACAGAGAGAGACTTCGTCTCAAAAACAAAAAAAAAGACAAAACAAAGATCTGTCTTAGGGCCAGGACTAGTGTCTCATGCCTGTAACCCCAGCGCTTTGGGAAGCCAAAGCAAGAGGATCACTTGAGCAGAGGAGTTTGAGACCAGCCCGAGCAACATAGAGAGATTTTGTCTCTACAAAAAAAAAATCAGAAATTATCTGAGCATGGTGGTTCATGCCTGTAGTCCCAGTTACTAGGGAGACTGAGGCAGGAAGATCACTTGAACCCAGGAGGTAGAGGCTGGTAGTGAGCCAAGATCATGCCACTGCACTCCAGCCTGGGTGACAGAGTGAGACCCTGTGTCAAAAAAAAAAAAGACCTGCCTTTGCCTTAGTGGTGATGGTTGCATAACTTGGTGAATATGTTAAAAACCACCAACTTGTAGACTTTTAAAAAGAAAATAGAGACAAGTTCTCGTTATATTGCCCAGACTGGTCTCAAACTCCTGGACTCAAGTAAGTACCCCCCTTGCCCTCACAAAGTGCTAGGATTACAGGCATGAGTCACCATGCCTTGCCTTTGTACAATTTTACAGGCTGAATTTTATGTGAATTGTTTGTCAATTTGGCAAATCTATCTTTGATGAAGCCTAACCGTGTCACTCAGTTCCCACAGAAACTAATTCAAGAAAGGGACAGGGAACCAGGAAAGAGGGCTGTTGTCCTCAGCAGTGAAACTTGGGACCCCGAAGGCTAGAGTGTCTTGGGCAGGGGCATCCCAGCGGGGAACATTGTCTGGCAGATGCTGAAGAGGGAAGCAATTGGAGGACCCACAACTGGGAATCAGGGTGACGTTGGTGACCCAGGTTGCAGGGAATGGGAACAGAGGCTTGGAGAGAAGTCACTGGGGAGATGAGGGGACCACACAGGGATCCGGGCCAGTTTCATATTAACCATGCCCTTCCAAGGCTGATGGGAAAGGCAGGGAAGTGAACATCTCCTGGGAGGCATGGAGCCTTCAAAGGTTCCTCTTCTCAGAGGTGATCCCCGTGTGGCCCACACTGCTTGCTGTCCACCCAATATCCTTTCTCTCTCTCTCCCTGACTAACAAAACTCATAATTTTTAATTTAGACGCATGGCACCCTGGAATGAAGTTGACACTTCTCAGCTTCCCTTGCAGCTAGTATGACCATGTGACTAAGTTCTGTCCAATGAGATGTAAGTGATATACAGCAGCTTCCAGAAAAAGCTTCTTGACAGACAGCTGGCATGGGCCTTTTATCTTCTGTTCTTCATTTCCTCTTTCCTGCATACTGGATGATGAATGTGATGGCTGGAACTCAAGCAGCCACAGTGGATCATAAGGTAAAGACACATGTTTAAAATGGCAGAGCAGCAAGACAGAAGGAATAATCACACAGCTAGCATACTAGCTCAACCTCTCTAGTGCATACCTGTGAGCTAAGCCTTTGGTTTTTTTGTTGTTGTTGTGTTGTTTCGTTTTGTTTTGAGACAGAGTTGTGCTCTTGTTGCCCAGGCTGGAGTGCAATGGCACAATCTCGGCTCACTGCAACCTCCACCTCCCAGGTTCAAGCAATTCTCCTGCCTCAGCCTCCTGAGTAGCTGGGATTACAAGCATGCACCACCACGCCCTGCTAATTTTGTATTTTTAGTAGAGGGATTTCTCCATGTTGGTCAGGTTGGTCTCGAACTCCAGATTTAGGGTGATCTGCCCACCTCTGCCTCCCAAAGTGCTGGCATTATAGGTGTGAGCTACCATGCCTGTACTTCACTTCTTTACTCCTTCCCAAAACATGCGTTGAGTATTATCTGTGTTCCCCACCCTGAGCAGGACTCCTTACCTGTGTTAAGTAAAAAGACATGGTTCCCAACTCCAGGAGTGAGAGTTGATGACACAAATATAATCACCTGGCAGGCCAGCATGCATCTCGTTAACACCAAGAATCTGTGCCTTCACATAGATGTTACCCGAACTTCTCCGGAAGTTATACCCATGCACACATTGCACTCTCTGCTGTCACTTCTCAATGCCTGTGTCACCAAACCCCAACCACGCCCAGTAGAGTGTGTCCCTTTGAGGCTAGCAGCCTCCACTCCCCCGATCACAGCACCTTCATGGCTGCAGCCCAAGCCTGATCTAGGCCAGGAACACCAGGACCCCTCCAACCTTTTCTTTGTCTCAGAAACCCAGACTTGGCTCCCTTAGGGCCTATTGACACCCCCCGATAGGCCAGGCTCGGTGGCTCACACCTATAATCCCAGCACTTTGGGAGGCCGAGGCGGG
Source organism: Macaca mulatta (assembly GCF_049350105.2). Classification (NCBI taxonomy): domain Eukaryota; kingdom Metazoa; phylum Chordata; class Mammalia; order Primates; family Cercopithecidae; genus Macaca; species Macaca mulatta. The sequence goes on from NC_133419.1 coordinate 10,072,156, forward strand.
CGGATCACGATGCCAGGAGTTTGAGACCAGCCTGGTCAACATAGTGAAACCCTGTCTCTATTAAAAAATACAAAAATTAGCTGGGCATGGTGGCGTGCACCTGTAGTCCCAGCTACTCAGGAGGCTGAGGCACGAAAATCGCTTGAACCCAGGAAGCGGAGGTTGTAGTGAGCCGAGATCCACTGCACTCCAGCCTGGGCAACAGACCGAGACTCTGTCTCTTTTTTTTTTTTTGAGATGGAGTCTTGCTCTGTAGCTCAGGCTGAAATGCAATGGCGCCATCTCGGCTCACTGCAAGCTCCGCCTCCCAGGTTCGCACCATTCTCCTGCCTCAGCCTCCCGGATTCTGTCTCAAAAAAAAAAAAAAAAAAGAAAGAAAGAAAGAAAAAAAGAAAACTTCCCCTGGTGACGTCTTCCCAGCTCCTTAACCTGTGAGGCTTCAGGCACCAGACAATGTATGGAGAACCCCTGGGGTTCACTCCAGGTAATAGCAGGGTCATTATCCCCATGCTACTGATGAGGAAACTGAGACTCGGAGAGGCACAGTCACAGGAATCATGAATGACAGGACTGGGATTTGACCTGTCTTAACTCCCAGCTCCTTCCCTACAGACAGACAGGCTGCATGGTAGAGAATGGAGATCTTTATCGTTCTTTTTTCTTTCTTTCTTTCTTTCTTTTTTTTTTTTTTTGAGACAGGGTCTCACTCTGTCGCCCAGGCTGAACCACAATGGCACAATCTTGGTTCACTGCAACCTCTGTCTCCCAGGTTCAAGTGATTCTCCTGCCTCAGCCTCCTGAGTAGCTGGGACTACAGGCATGGCGTCACCATGCCTGGCTAATTTTGTATTTTTAGTAGAGAGGGGTTTCACCATGTTGGTCAGGCTGGTCTCGAACTCCTGACTTCAGGTGATCCGCCCGCCTCATCCTCCCAAAGTGCTGGGATTACAGGCATGAGCCACCATGCCCGGCCTGATTTTTATCTTTCAAATAACCTTTTATTGAGCTTTCCTTTTTTTTTTTTTTTTTTTGGCAGGGTCTTGCTCTATTACCCAGGCTGGAGTGCAGTGGCGTCATCATAGCTCACTGCAGTCTTGGCCTCCTCGGCTCAAGTGATTTTCCCGCCTCAGCCTCTGGTGTAGCTAGAACTACAGACATGTGCCACCACACCCGCCTAATTATTTTATTTTTTTGGTAGAGACGGGGTGTCACTTATTTATTTATTTATTTATTTATTTATTTATTTATTTATTTATTTTGAGACAGAGTTTGGCTCTTGCTGCCCAGGCTGGAGTGCAATGGTGCGATCTTGGCTCACCGAAACCTCCGCCTCCTGGGTTCAAGCGATACTCCTGCCTCAGCCTCCCACATAGCTGGGATTATAGGCATGAGCCACTACGCCTGGCTAATTTTGTATTTTTAGTAGAGACGGGGTTTCTCCATGTTGGTCAGGCTGGTCTCAAACTCCCAACCTCAGGTGATCCACCGACCTCAGCCTCCCAAAGTGCTGGGATAATAGGCTTGAGCCACCACACCTGGCCTATTTTTATTTTTTTAGAGACAAGGTCTCGCTCTGTCACCCAGGCTGGAGGGCAGTGGCACAATTATAGCTCACTACAGTGTCCAACTCCTGGTGTCAAGCGATCCTCCCGCCTCAGCCTCCTGAGTAGCCAGGACCACAGGTACGCACTACAACTTATTTATTTATTCATTTATTTAGTAGGGACGCTGTCTTGCTATGTTGTCCAAGCTGGTCTCAAACTGGCCTAAAGCAATGCTTCCACCTCAGCTGCCAGAGGAACTGGCATTATAGGCCTGAGCCACTGCAGCCAGCCAGTTTGTTATTTTAATGTAAATTCTCAATAAACAACTCAAGAACTCTCTTGTCCTTTTAAAATCCATTTCTACTGCTGCTAATCCGAGTGTATATTCAGGGCAACTTGCATGTGTGCTCCTGGGATGCAATCCTCAAGCTTGGCCCAAATAAAGTCTCTGCTGATATTAATTTTGCCTAGGCTTCTTCCTATGAGGTCAACACTCTTTTTTTTTTTCTTTTTTTTTTGAGACGGAGTCTCGCTCTGTCGCCCGGGCTGGAGTGCAGTGGCCGGATCTCAGCTCACTGCAAGCTCCGCCTCCCGGGTTCACGCCATTCTCCTGCCTCAGCCTCCCTAGTAGCTGGGACTACAGGCACCCGCCAACTCACCCGGCTAGTTTTTTGTATTTTTTAGTAGAGACGGGGTTTCACCATGTTAGCCAGGATGGTCTTGATCTCCTGACCTCGTGATCCACCCGTCTCGGCCTCCCAAAGTGCTGGGATTACAGGCTTGAGCCACCGCGCCCGGCTTAGGTCAACACTCTTAAGGCTCATGTGGGGGTCTGTTCAGCTGCGTTTCAAAGGGACTCTAGACCCAGGAAGGCCCAGAACCACTGATACTGAGTAACACCCTTGGCCTTCTGGGTCTGAGTTGCTATGGCCTTGGGCATGCTAGGACAGGCAAGTGAGTTTCACTGGGGCATGTGCTGGGTGGATGTTTCAGGTTCTTTTCTTTCTTTTTTTTTTTTTTTCCAAGACAGAGTCTTGCTCTGTCTCCCAGGCTGGCATGCAGTGGCACAATCTTGGCTCACTGCAACTTCCACTTCCCAGGTTCAAGCAATTATCCTGCCTCAGCCTCCCTCTTCAGTAGCCAGGATTATAGACATGCGTCACCATGCCCGGGTAATTTTTGTATTTTTAGTAGAGATGGGATTTCACCATGTTGGACAGGCTGGTCTTGAACTCCTGACCTAAAATGATCCACCCGCCTTGATCCCAAAGTGCTGGGATTACAGGTGTAAGCCACCGTGCCTGGCCTATTATGTTTTTTTAACTTTGGTCTTTCAGCCACCAAGAGCCCAGGAGGGCCACACGCACAGCTCTGCCAGATGCAGCCCAGGTGTCCAGGGCTCTCTGGTCCAGGACACCATGGCCTGGTCTGCCCTTATCCCCAGGCCTGAAGCCGCACCTGTCCACCCTGGAGACAGCTATGCAAGATTCTCTTGCCAGGTGCTGTTTAATCTTGGGCCCTCCAGGGCCTGGAACAGCTCCCAGGGCCAGTCCTCCCTGCCCCCACCCAAGGACGTCCTCACCCCAGCAAGCTCAGCCACATGCTCAGCAGTCAGGGCCACTGAGGCCACAGCCCCGCCGTGACCCACACCAGGCTGTCCTAGAGGGCCACCCCAGCCCTGGAAGCCCCCTCAACCCTTCCTAGAGGCCCAGCCAGTGGCAATGGACCCTGGAGGGGACACTTCCTCTAGAGGCCTTTCTTGGCCTCAGCCAGCCCAGATAAAAACCCAGGAGCAGAGGAAACAGAGGCAGCGGAGTGACAGAGACAGAGCTGGGCTTCCCCGATAGCAGGGAGCTGCCTGGGTAGCACAAGGCTGCAGGAACGAGGAACGGGGTGCACAGCCCGTGGGGTGGGCTATTTGCCACCACCGCCCCCTGTTTACTGATGGAGACACTCACTAGCTCACAGGCAGCTCCACGTCTGTTTCCTCATTTGTATGATGAGAGAGAATAAAGAGGTGGTATCAGGGAATGATAGGGGCTCTGTGCCATGCGTGTCCACGAGGACAGCACTGTACCCCCGAGTATAGCAGGAAAGGAGAGGCAGGCAGGTTACCAGGGTGGCTGGAGGTGCAGTCAGCCTCCTTCCCTGCCCCTACCCGGGACCCCTGAAGGGGTGGCAGGTTGTGGGAGAGAACCATGGTGACAGAGGTTGGTGGGCAGTGCGACTCGGGCAGGCTGGGCACCTGCAACCCTGGGCAGGGAGGCCAGCTCCCCTCCTACTGTCTGTTCTCACAGACGTGACCATAAGCACCCAGCCCCTCCACCTTCAGCAAGCGGCTGCCTGGATGCACCCTCCCTCCCAACACGTCCCCACCCCCACCTCCTGGGCATTGCTCTCATCATGGGTCCTGCTCTCTGCTGCCCACCTGGTGCCTCTCCCAGCCTCCCCGCTTGGGGGCTGCACCCGGTAGCCCATGGCCAAGGTGACTGTAGGGTGGAAGGCAAGCTGCTCGTCAGCTTCAGGGGCCCCACTGACCTCCAGGCATCCTCTCTTGTCCCCGACATTCCCCCTACTCCCACTACCCATCTTGCTGTGGCAGCATGGGACTGTCCCACCCTCCACCCCTAGGGCTATGGGGCTCACCCCTAGGATGACGGGGCTCCCTCCGACTCCCACTTGAGGTGCCACTCCCACTACCTCAAGGGTCATTTGCTCTGAGGCCCCGCTTTGACCTTCTCCCTGACCTCCCGAGTGTGGCCTGCCCGAGTCAGCAGTGGGGGCTGACCCCTGGGGACCACTAAGCACGAAGTGCCCAGGAGCCAGGTACTGATGTGGCTCATGGCAGGGCAGCTCCACACGGTGATGGAATCCGGACTCCCTGTAGGTGGCTGAGAGGCAGCAGCAGTCCATACCTCACTGATTCTTGTGAAGGCTGTTAGGATACCTGGGGCAGGCAGGCAGCATCCCACGCAGCGGGGCCTTACCATCACACATGTGGCTTTCCAGCACCAAGGGACAGAGGCCCAGGAGCAGGGCCTGCCATGGCAATGGCCCCCATCCCCACACCGTGCTGGCATCCCCGCTCAAGGCCCCTCATACCCAGCCACCACTGGTCAGACCTCACCAGCGTCTTCTCCCCTCCACAGCTCACCTAGTCTCTTCCCCCAGGGAGCCCCCCTGGACTGAGCAAGTGCTGTGCCAGAGCCCCTCTCCCTGTTCATCAGACGGTCCTAAGGTGACCTGAGCTCTCCCTGGGATGAGGGTGCACCCAGGAGGGGTTCAAGTTTGAAAGGATGGTGGGGCTGAGCCCCGGCAGGAATGCTGGGAGCCAGGGTTCCCACCATGGGATTTCCAGACAAAATGGCATCAGTCAGCACCCAGAGAGCAGGTACAAAGGCCACACTGTGCGCCACGCGGCATAGGCCGGGCCTTGCCCTCTGTGCTGCCTCTGTGGGGACCGCTGCTTCCCTTCCTCTTCAGATTGCTGGCTCCTTCTCAGTGCTCAGTAACACCTCCCTCGAGGCCGGGTGCCGTGGCTCACACCTGTAATCCCAGAACTTTGGGAGGTGGAGGCAGGTGATCACCTGAGGTCAGGAGTTCGAGACCAGCCTGGCCAACATGGTAAAACCCTACGTCTACCAAAAATACAAAAACTTAGTCGGGCGTGGTGGCAGATACCTGTAATCCCACCTACTGAGGAGTCTGAGGCAGGAAAATCGCTTGAACTTGGGAGGCGGAGGTTGTGGTAAGCTGAGATCATGCCACTGAACTCCAGCCTGGGTGACAGAGTGAAACTGTCTCAAAAAAAAAACAAAAAAAAACAAAAAAAAAACCTAGGCCCTGCCTAGCTTCCCCTTAATTAAGCCAGGACCCCCTACATTCTCCCTTTCAGCCCATCTGTACCCTCACCACTCTCACCCAGTCTGTGATGATGCCAGAATGCCTGGCACTCAGCAAAACAGCCATTCATAACCAAGGAGATGGACACAAACTGCAAGTGTTTATTGCAGAAATCTGGCCAAGATTCCAACTGCAGGGCCCCGGCACAGGGCTGGACAGGTGAGATAGGGACAGGTGGAGGAAGAGATCTGGCCCAGGGCCTCAGAGCTGTGAGATGATGCTGGGTGCCAGACTGCAGGTGAGGCCTGTGCCATCTGGTTCCACATTCAGGGCCTTCACTATGCCATCCTGTACCACCATGGAGAACCTGCCGGAAAGAAGGGCCCAGCCAGCTGCCTCAGCCTGGGCTTGGAGGCTGGGCATAGAGACAGGCGGTGAAGAGCCAGGGGCCGAAGAGAACTCCAAAGAGGACTCCCCGACAGAGGACTCTCCCCACAGAGGACTCTCCCCCACAGAGGACTCTCCCCACAGAGGACTGTCCCCACAGAGGACTCTCCCCACAGAGGACTGTCCCCACAGAGGACTCTCCCCACAGAGGACTCTCTCCACAGAGGACTCTCTCCACAGAGGACTCTCCCCCACACAGAGGACTCTCCACACAGAGGACTCTCCCCCACACAGAGGACTCTCCCCCACACAGAGGACTCTCCCCCACACAGAGGACTCTCTCCACAGAGGACTCTCCCCACAGAGGACTCTCCCCACAGAGGACTCTCCCCCACACAGAGGACTCTCCCCACACAGAGGACTCTCTCCACAGAGGACTCTCCCCACAGAGGACTCTCCCCACAGAGGACTCTCCCCCACACAGAGGACTCTCTCCACAGAGGACTCTCCCCACAGAGGACTCTCCCCACAGAGGACTCTCCCCCACACAGAGGACTCTCCCCCACACAGAGGACTCTCTCCACAGAGGACTCTCCCCACAGAGGACTCTCCCCACAGAGGACTCTCTCCACACAGAGGACTCTCTCCACAGAGGACTCTCTCCACAGAGGACTCTCCCCCACACAGAGGACTCTCCACACAGAGGACTCTCTCCACAGAGGACTCTCCCCCACAGAGGACTCTCCCCCACACAGAGGACTCTCCCCCACACAGAGGACTCTCCCCACAGAGGACTCTCTCCACAGAGGACTCTCTCCACACAGAGGACTCTCCCCACACAGAGGACTCTCCCCCACAGAGGACTCTCCCCCACACAGAGGACTCTCCCCACAGAGGACTCTCTCCACAGGGGACCCTCCCCACAGGGGACTCTCCCCCACAGAGGACTCTCCACTTTTACCTCTTGAGACGTCGATTCCCAAAGATGGACACTAACGAATCATCTAGTAATAAGTCTGTCTCCTAAGAAGAGACAGAGAAAAGTATCAGAAATCCCTGAAGAGGCCAAGGGCCCCCACTGCTCCCCACACGACCATGTTCCTGTGGTGGTCAGGGGAACACTCACCTTCCCAAAGGCCCCAGTGGGATCAGCCAGGAGCCGAACCTGCAGAGAAAGGAAAGGTCACAAGAAGAATATCCTACCTGGCCCTGACTCCCTGCAGGCCCCACACCTCACCTTGCCTTCCGCCTTGTGGGCTCGGCCCCACTCGCCAGTCACAAAGGCATCATTAACACTCAGACAGGCCAACACCTGGACTCCCTTGGCCTTCAGAGCCTCAGCCTGCTCCACAAACCCTGGTAGGTGGGTCTGGGGAAGGGGAACAAAGGGTTGGCAAAGTGGTAACTGCATCTGCCCCCTAGCCCACCCTTCATCTCCAGGCCCTCCTCACTGCTCTGCCTCAACACCTTTGATCAGACAATGAGAGCTGTCTAAACCACTCTATTTCCTTTTTGCCTTGGCCACTAGGAAGCTCAGAATGAAACCTAATGCCTTATGGTCCAGACGTGAACTTTCCATGGGCAGAACTATGTCTTAGTTATCTGAGTTCCAAGCACCTTCCAAAGTGCCTGTCATTTAGCAGGACCAACAGGGGTGTTGGATTTAATTGCAATATGTTTTTCTTCAACATTCCTGGTACTGTTCCCTTTTTGCAGTCTCTATTTTTTTTTTTGAGACGTAGTCTCACTGTTTCGCCCAGGCTGGAGTGCAGTAGCACGATCTCCACTCACTGCAACCTCCGCCTCCTGGGTTCAAGCAATTCTCTGCCTCAGCCTCCCCAGTAGCTGGGATTACAGGCACTCGCCACCACGCCTGGCTGATTTTTTTGTATTTTTAGTAGAGACAGGGTTTCATCATCTTGCCAGGCTGCTTTTGAACTCCCAACCTCGTGACCCACCAGCTTGGTCTCCCAAAGTGCTGGGATTACAGGCGTCAGCCACCGCGTCCAGCTCTACTTGTTTTCTGATGGCACTGAAATGCTTTTTAGGAGTCCTGTCAGGACTATGTGGAGGACTTAAGAACAACACAAGAGATCCCAGGTCCTGAACTTCAGAAGGGGAAGGGCCTCACCTTGGAACATCCAGGCGTGAAGGCCCCGGGAACTCCAAACAGCACACCCTTCTTGCCCTTGAACAGCTCTGCCAGGTTCACCTTGTTCCCTGGCTCCCCTTCAAACACCTCCACTGCAGGGATGGCATCTCCCACCTAGAGGGAAGGACTCCAAGGTAAGGGGGGTGAGGGAGCGGGGCAAACCATAGGCAGGAAGGTGAACAGAGCGCCTGGCAGCCGGGCCTTCAGGAGCCGGGGCTGAAACCCAGCAGGATGCTCCAGCCCTGTCAGAGTTTCCAAGGGCCCTCCCTGCCCGCTCACACCGGGTTACCCCATATCCTCTAGGTTTCAAGATGGCCCTGCTCCTTTTAAGGGGCCATTGGTGACAACAGAGAAAGGGAGGGAAGGCTTCCCCTAGTGTCACAAAGGGTTACATAACATGCTGTCTGTTACAGGAAAGGAGTGGAATAAAATGGGCAGGGGCTAGAGGGCTGTATTTGGAGGTGAGGAGGAGTCCCTGACAACATGGAGGGAGAGGATCTTGGCCAGGTCTGAGGGTCCCACCCTCAAGAGGAGAAAGAGGGAGGGCAGCGGCAGGTGGAACACTGGGGGAGGCTGTCCAGGCCCCTACACCCAGGAGGGGTACAACAAAAGAAGGAATCTTTTGAAGGGGGAAGGATCCGCCCCTGGAGTATGTGAGGGCTTCATGGGGCCAGAGTGGGTAGGGAGAGAGTGTCTGAGGTGGTGGAGTCTCTGAGGAGCCCAAAGGTTGGCAGCAGGATGAAGTAGAAAGGGAATGGGGTCTCACAGGGTTTGGGAGGAGAAGGGGGAAGGTCCAAGACCCCGGGGACGGTTCCAGGAGGTGAGTGAAAGACAAGCAAAAAGGTGGGAATTCGCCATGGGAGGAGGGGAGGGCGGAGCGGGATGGGGGAAGCCCCGGCGGGGGCACTAAGGGACAGCTGTTTCAGAAGATATGGGAAATCAGGCCAGGAGCGGTGGCTCACACCTGTAATCCTAGCACTTCGGGAGGCCGAGGCGGGCGGTTCACCTGAGGTCAGGAGTTCCAGACCAGTCTGAACAACAGGGTGAAACCCCGTCCGTCTCTACTAAAAATACAGTAGCCGGCCGTGGTGGCTCCCACCTGTAGTCCCACTTACTCAGGAGGCTGAGGCAGTAGAATCGCTTCAACCCGGGAGGCGGAGATTGCAGTAAGCAGAGATTGCGACACTGCACTCCAGCCTGGGCGACACAGAGGGACTCCATCTCAAAAAAAAAAAAAAAAAGAAACAATGCCTCGGAACTGCCCCGGGAGGTGAGGTCCCCACGACTGGCGAGAAGGGTGGGCAGCCAGGAGGGCCTTCTGAAGGGATGAGCGGGGCGGCCGGCGGGGAGGGGTCTGGCAGGCAGGAAATAAGGCGATATTCCCAGACCAGCGCGACGGGGGTTGGCATGGGGGTAGTGGGGGATGTCAGGCCCGGCCGGGCCAGCGGTCACCTTGATCGGGGCCATGGCTGCAGCGGCTCTGTTGAAACTGCGGACCCCGCCAGACGCCCACCCTCCTTCACTTCGCCGTCTTGCTGCTGCTGTCGCTGCCACAGACTGACCGGCGGCCCCACCGAGTATATAGCCCGCTGAGCGTCTCAGGACGCACACGCCGGCTAGTCCCATACCCGCCCTAAGACCACTTTCACTCCGCCCCCTAGCTGGGGCCACCGCAGCAGGCGGGGCACGGCTGGAGGCACTGCTGCGACACACTGCGGAAGGCGGGCCTGGGCCGCCTCCACTGCGCAGGCGCGAGCGGCCACGCGTGTAACAGAGCTTCCGGGACCCTCGCCTCATTTGCCTCGGGGGCTGGCTGGACAGCAGACGCAATTACAAATTGGGCAGAGCTTTCGGCAGTGGGGCAGCTAATTTGCATATAAGAATGAGGTGCCGCTCGGCTTCCACGGGTCTAATTTACAGATAGGGCAGTATTTCTGCCCCTTAGCCGAAAGCGGGGTACAGAAGACGACGGTGTTAGGCGCCTGTGTAGGAGTAAAACATGTTTATTTTGCATTCAACGAGAGCCCCTGCATTGCAGCTATTTTGCATATGATTTGCATGATACGACGGATTTGTGCAAAAAAAAAAAAAGCTGGGCGTGCGCTGTAGGAACCTCCTGCTGAGACGCTTCCGGTAGTGGCGCGTGACCCGACAGGTCTTTCACCTACCTAGCTCAGCTCCCGCAAGCACGAGAATTTCCAGTAAGTTCGCCACTTCCCGTTCTCCTGGCCATCCAATAGCATCGAGTGGAGCATCCCCGGAAGTGACGAAGCGGAGGACGCCCTCTTTCCGGTTCCGGCCTGACGAGAGCCTGTTCGGCGATATGAAACTGCTCACCCACAATCTGCTGAGCTCGCATGTGCGGGGGGTGGGGTCCCGTGGCTTCCCCCTGCGCCTCCAGGTACCACGGCGGGCTTCCCTTTTCGGGTGGGATGGTGGGCCAGGGTCCAGTGCTTGCCTAAACTCCTCCGCCCTGCCAGGCCACTGAGGTCCGTATCTGCCCTGTGGAGTTCAACCCCAACTTCGTGGCGCGTATGATACCTAAGGTGGAGTGGGCGGCGTTCCTGGAAGCGGCCGATAATGTGAGGATCCTTACCCCGCCCGAGCATATCCCGGGGAGTGCGGGGCGGGCACACCTCAGCCGGGCTGAGGCGGGAGTTCGGGATGCCCGGAGATAATTTCGACTCTTGCCCACAGTTGCGCCTGATCCAGGTGCCTAAAGGGCCGGTTGAGGGATATGAGGAGAATGAAGAGTTTCTGAGGACTATGCACCATCTGCTGCTGGAGGTGAGAAGCGGCCCATCACTTGCTTCCTGGGCCACCTGCCTCCCTCACTGAGGCTGCCAGTGCTCAGCTCTGTCCCTCCCCGCCCGCAGGTGGAAGTGATAGAGGGCACCCTGCAGTGCCCGGAGTCTGGACGTATGTTCCCCATCAGCCGCGGGATCCCCAACATGCTGCTGAGTGAAGAGGAAACTGAGAGTTGATTGTGCCAGGCGCCAGTTTTTCTTGTTATGACTAATGTTTTTGTTGATGTATACCCTGTTTCCAAATTCTGCCGTGTATATCCCCAACCCTTGACCCAATGACACCAAACACACAGTGTTCTTGAGCTCGACATTATATATTTTTTTCTCATTAAAGGTTCAAAACCAAAAGCGGTTTCTCTTTGCAGCAAATATACATTAAAATAGAGTCTCTGTACAGCCAAGGGCTCTGGGCCCTGGCTTGCCCCATGTCCCTGCGCCTCCCTGGCCAAACCCAAAAATAAATATAGTGTTATTGCTCTGCAGGGCTTAGAGGCAGTGCTCTCCTACCCCCTGAGGAGGCTGGATGGGAGCTGATGGGGAAGCTCTGGCCACCCCAGGGGTCCAGGGGCTGGAGCCTGCTTGGAGTTATTGCTTCAAGGGGGGGCACTAATGCCCAATGCAAATGATGAGAGGAGGAGCGAAGGGGTATGGGCCTTTGCTCTCCAAGTCCCACTCTGCTCTGAAGAGGGGGTAGGATTAAGCAGCAGCAAAAGCATCACCCACTGGGAGACTGTGGCCTCCATCCCCTTCCCTCCCTGAGATAGGCTTCTGCCTCCCACACATCCCCTGCAGCCCCCTATGGCTTCCGCAAGGCCCCCTACACTCTGGGGGCACGTTATGGCTTGCAAGGGGCAGCACTGTGCCCAGAGTCTGGACACACGTTCCCAGCTTCTGACACCCCCTAGGAGGGGGGAGGGGAGGGCGTGGGGCCTGTTCCCAGGGGCTGATGGCATTGCCCTGGCCTTGCCAGCAGGCTGTGGCACTGCCCAGACCCCAGCTCTGCCCCAGCCCTTGGGGCTGACCCCATGCTAGGCAGGTCCTGCCAGAACCCCCACCAGGACCACCCCTTGCCTCAGTCCATCATGGCCTCGAGCATTTCCAAGAAGAGCTTGTGCATGGGCACCTTGCCTTCCAGCTTCACCCCATAGAAATGGGCCAGCACTTTGCCCGCTGTCTGGCGGAGGAGCGGTAGCGTGAGCAGCAGCCTGCCCGCCCTCCGCCGCTCAGCACCCCCTCCGGGGCCAGCCCGGCCGGCTTCGTACTCCAGCAGGGCCTCATGCAGAGCTTCTCGCAGCTGCTCCACAGCCTCAGCATCTTCGATGTGCACAGAGTCTGCAAGAAGAGAGGAGCATGGTATTGACCTGGGCTATCTCTGGCAAGGGCACTCCCCACATCTTGAACACTGATGGATGGGGTCTAAGGAGGAGCCAAATGAGGATTTGTTTTTTTTTTTGTTTTTTGTTTTTTGTTTTTTTTGAGACGGAGTCTTACTCTGTTGCCCAGGCTGGAGTGCAGTGGCCGGATCTCAGCTCACTGCAAGCTCCGCCTCCCGGGTTTACGCCATTCTCCTGCCTCAGCCTCCCGAGTAGCTGGGACTACAGGCGCCCACCACCTCGCCCGGCTAGTTTTTTGTATTTTTTTAGTAGAGACAGGGTTTCACTGTGTTAGCCAGGATGGTCTCGATCTCCTGACCTCGTGATCCGCCCGTCTCGGCCTCCCAAAGTGCTGGGATTACAGGCTTGAGCCACCGCGCCTGGCCTGAGGATTTGTTGATTGGCTGATTGAGGGGCACCACTCACTGCTCCAGCACGTGGGCCAGGACCCCACCTTTTCTCCCTCAACTGTGGCCACCTTGTACCGTCCCCATCTTCCCTCCCACTAAACTTGACCTTTCTGCATTAGCATGGCACTAGGGCTCAAAATCCTGTGTGCAGTTTGGAGCCTGCGCTTGGCTTGCTTTTTGAGTTTGAGCAAATCATTGTTCTTCCCTAAGCCTCAGTTTTCCTTATCTGCAAAATGGGACTGTGTCACCATCACTGAGTTAAAAACCTGAAGACCTTACGGAGACACCTGTCCGTGCCTGCTCCAGACTCACCTGAATTGGCAAGGGCCAGGGCCTTCAGTAGAACGTACTCCTCTCGCTCCAGCCGCAGGGCCTGCAGCCGCCGCACCAGTTGCAGCAGGGCAGCCCCCAGTTCCCCCAGGCCAGCTGCCCGTGCCCCCTCTTCATCCAGGACTAAGTCCTCAGCAAAGGCCAGCTCATCCTGCAGTGGCAGTGAGCGCTGGGCCACACCCAGCACCAGCACCTCCATCCACACGCTCTGCAGTACTGACATCTGGTCAGACAGCGACAGCGATGAGAAACCTAGGGGGCAGTGGGGAGGGGGCCTGGCTGAGCAAGCACACCAGAGCCGGGCCTGTTCAGGGCAGCCCCAGGTCACCTGGGCCCTTTACCTGGGATGCTCTTGGCCCAGCTGATGGTGACCACAATCTCTCGGTCAAAGAGGTCACAGAGGGTAGCCACGGCTGGGAGGTGCCCATCAGGGCCCGCGGGGTCGGGCATGGCATAGAGCTTCTCAGGCTCAACCACCAGCAGATGAGACACCAGTGCATTCACTGGGGCTGCGGTGACAATTAGAGGACAAGAGTCAAGCCTCAAGGGGTCAAGCATCTTCCCAGAGTCGCTCCCCCTGTGGCCTTCCTCAGTAGCAGCTGGCCAGCGACTTCCCTCCGGGAAGAGCGCTGTCTCCCAGGGAAAGCCCGTGTGTTTGTGGACAGGCTGTGAGTGTTGGAAAATCGTCCCTGTTCCCCGTCCTACTACTTTTCCCAATGCAGGGAAAGGCATTTTCACATGTCTTGGGGAAGTGAGTGAAGAGACGAAGGGGAAATACAGGTCCCAGTGCCAAAGGTTAACTATGATGCCACACATAGGCCTCCCGTGTCCTAGCCCCAGGGACCCACAGTGCTCTCACCTGTCTTCCGGGGGCCGCCAGAGACTGCCAGGGGCCCAGCAGGGAAGGGGCCCGGGAAGGGCAGTGGGTCCACCTCTGGTCGCCGCTTGTACTTCTGCCGCCCACCCCGGACGCGGTCCAGGCGCACTCCTTGAATTGTAGGACAGATAGGACTGTGACTGCGGTGCTGTGGGCGGGGTGGGGCTTGCTCTCCAGAGTTGTCCTCCCCCAGTCCACTCACCAGAACTCCCAGGCCTCGCGCCCATCCGGCCCGGGCCCCCCCACTCCCCCAGCCCTCGCCCAGCCCCTGCCCAGCGCTCACCCTCCTTGAGCATGCCCACCCGCAGGCACTTGGTGAAGCGGCAGGCCTGGCAGGCCTTGCGTCTCCGCTTGGTGATCTCACACTCGTTGGAGGCTGGACAGCTGTACTCGATGCTCCCTGCCAAGAAGAGGCAGGGCTCCAGAGGCAGCCTCCCAGGGTCGGGAGGGGACCCAGCTGACAGGAGAACCCTGACTCTCCCCGGGCAAACACAGGTCTGGGGGTACGGGGAGGAAAGGGAGAGCAGGCAGCCATGAGCGGGCAGGGAGGGGAGTGGTTGCTGGGCGGGGAGACCCTGCCTGGATGAGGGAGGAGCTGGAACAGGCAGAGGGGCTGCATCTCGGCCCCAAGCCTCATCTCTGGCCCACAGCCCTCATCTGCTGATGAGGCCACAAAGGCCACAAAGACCTCTGCGTTGCTAAACCCAGTTGTCAATTCTCAGTCCTCATGTTACTTGGCCTAAAAGAAGGATCTAAGGCTGTTGATCACTTCCTGCTCCTAGAAACACTTAAACACTTTCTTCTTTTGCTTCTAGGACACCATGCACTGTGGTTTTCCTCCCACCGCACCAGCCACTTTGTGGTTTCTGTGCATCTTCCCAAGCTCTTCCATCCAGACTGCCAGGGTTGTCCTTGGAGTTCATCTCCAATCCTATGGCGATCTTCTCCAGCTGTGGGGCTCTCATGTTTCTATCTCTAACCTGGACCTGCTGTGAGCTCCAGACCCATCTCTCCAGCTGCCTCCTCGACATCCTGCATGTCTAGAAGGCACCTCGGACCGAACACAGCCTACGTGGACTCCACGTGTTCACTTGCCCAAAAAGAAACCTGGGCAGAATCTCTGGTTCCTCTCACACCCCACATCCAAGCCACCGACACATTCTGGTGGGCTTTACCTCCCCCGAGGTCCAGAATCCACCTCCTGCTCCTGGCAACTACTTCCACCTTTGACCCGATAGTCACCATCACCCCACCCCTCGCTGGCCTCCTGCTCTGTCCCTGCTTGCTCCAGTCTGTTCTCAACACAGCAGCCAAGAGGGTTCTATTAAGCCTCCATCACATCCTGTACCTCCTCTTCTCAAAACCCTCCAGGGATTTCCCTTCTCTGAGTCTAAGCCAAAGCAAACCCACGTCCTCCCAGGCCTATGCCCCTGCTCCTTGCCACCTTTTGACCTCTGCTCCTTGCTCTCGCCTCCTCCATGTTCCTCCAACAGGCCCTGCCTGGAGCTCTGGTCCTGAAGTTCACACAGGCTCCCTCACCTCCCTCTGCTCACTGTCACTTTGGAGGTCCTCAGCACTAGTAACGTGGTGCTGGCAGCCCTCCCGGCCTCACAGGGCCTCACAAGGACCAAATGACACAGCTAGACAGCAGGCCAGCAGCACATTTCTCCTCGCAGTGCGTTTTCTCCTACCCCCTACTTGGGCTTCTACGCTCAGCTCAAGACACCATGGCCGGGCGCAGTGGCTCACACCTGTAATCCCAGCACTTTGGGAGGCCAAGGCAGTCGGATCACCTGAGGTCAGGAGTTCGAGACCAGCCTGGCCAACATGGTAAAACCCCGTCTCTACAAAAATTAGCCTGGCATGGTAGTGGGCGCCTGTAATCCCAGCTACTCAAGAGGCTGAGGCAGGAGAATCGCTTGAATCTGGGAGGCAGAGGTTGCAGTGAGCCAAGATCATGCCACTGCACTCCAGCCTGGGTGACACAGCGAGACTCCATCTCAGAAAAAAAAACTAGCTGGGCATGGTGGTGCATGTCTATAATCCCAGTTACTCGGGAGGCTGAGGCAGGAGAATTACTTGAACCTGGGAGGTGGAGGGCGCAGTGAGCTGAGATCGTGCCATTGCACTCCAGCCCGGGCAACCAGAGCAAAACTCTGTCTCAAAAAAAAGGCCGGGCGCAGCGGCTTACGCTTATAATCCCAGCACTTGGGGAGGCCAAGTCAGGCAGATCACAAAGTCAGGAGTTCGAGACCAGCCTGGCCAACGTGTCTACTAAAAGTACAAAAATTAGCTGGGCGTGGTGGCGTGTGCTTGTAGTCCCAGCTGCTTGGGAGGCTGAGGCAGAAGAATCGCTTGAACCTGGGAGGCAGAGGTTGCAGTGAGCTGAGATCGCACCACTGCACTCCAGCCTGGGCAACAGAGCGAGACTCCGTCTAAAAAAAAAAAAAAAAGAGGCCGGGCGCGGTGGCTCACGCCTGTAATCCCAGCACTTTGGGAGGCCGAGGTGGGTGGATCACGAGGTCAGGAGATCGAGACCATCCTGGCTAACATGGTGAAACCCCGTCTCTACTAAAAATACACAAAAATTAGCCAGGTGTGGTGGTGGGCGCCTGTAGTCCCAGCTACTCTGGGAGTGTGAGTCAGGAGAATGGCGTGAACCTGGGGGGCGGAGCTTGCAGTGAGCCGAGATCACGCCACTGGACTCCAGCCTGGGTGACAGAGCAAGACTTCGTCTCAGAAAAAAAAAAAAAAAGACAAGCCCTCTGGAGCCTCAGAACCAGCACCTCCCCTTCCTGCACATACCACAGCTGTAATAAGACAAGTCTGGCCGGGCGCGGTGGCTCAAGCCTGTAATCCCAGCACTTTGGGAGGCCGAGACGGGCGGATCACGAGGTTGGGAGATCGAGACCATCCTGGCTAACATGGTGAAACCCCGTCTCTACTAAAAAATACAAAAAACTAGCCGGGCGAGGTGGCGGGCGCCTGTAGTCCCAGCTACTCGGGAGGCTGAGGCAGGAGAATGGCGTAAACCCGGGAGGCGGAGCTTGCAGTGAACTGAGATCCGGCCACTGCACTCCAGCCTGGGCGGCAGAGCGAGACTCCGTCTCAAAAAAAATAAATAAATAAATAAGACAAGTCTGTGCCACTCACTGTTGCCCAGCTCTCCCCTCTGCCAGGAGGAAAAGTGCCTGAGGGCAGAAACAGCCCTGCTTCAGCCCCAGCTGTGTCCCCAAGGCCTGGAACACTGGCCAGGACAGAAAAGCATAGGTCTGTGCCGAGCAGGGACTCTGGCTACCAGATACCTTTATGACCTTGGGCAAGTCCCATACCTAACCCCTTGAACCCTCAGTTTCCCAGCTGTAAAAGTGCCCCGAATTAAAGGGGATAATGTGGGCAAAACATCTAGCATGGTTCATAACACCTAAGTGCTCAATATACAATTCCTATTCACAGCCAGCATGCAATAAATATTTGTCAAGAGTCAACATACAGTGAGGGGCCCCAGGGTAGGTAGGAGACATCTGCACCCTGGCCTGCTGGCTCACTGGTCTTCAGAGCGGGAAGGGTGCACAAAGTTTTAGATCAGTGAATTTTGGCCAAGTTAAAACTTGCTGGATTGGCTGGGCCCAGTGGCTCACACCTATAATCCCAGCACTTTTGGAGTGTGAGGAGGACAGATCACCTGAGGGGAGGAGTTTGAGACCAGCTTGGCCAACATGGTGAAACCCCATCCCTACTAAAAACACAAAAATTAGCCGGGCATGGTGGCAGGTGCCTGTAATCCCAGCTACTTCGGAGACTGAGGCAGGCGAATGGCTTGAAGCCGGGAGGCAGAGGTTGCAGTGAGCCATGATCGCAGGCACTCCAGCCTGGACAAGAGCAAAACTCCATCTCAAAAAAAAAAAAAAAAAAAAAAAAAAAAAAAAAACTTGCTGCAATGTCACAATCAGTCATTTGGCGTCTGTCCAGAGTTTCGTGTTACTAGTAATAAGCAGAGGCAGCAGTCTAACATTGAAGAGCTCAGCTCTGGACCTATACTGACCCAAGTTCAAATCCTGGTTCTGCCATTTCCTAGTTGTGAGACTTCAACAAAGTTTCAAATGCCTCTCAGTCTCACTTATAACAGTACTGACACCTTAGAGGGTTGCTATGGGGACTAACTGAGATCATAAAAGAACACAGTACCTAGCACAAGGTAAGCACTCAAGACTTTTTTTTTTTTGAGACGGACTCTAACCCTGTCGCCCAGGCTGGGAGTGCAGTGACACGATCTTGGCTCACTCCAACCTCCGCCTCCTGGGTTCCAGCGATTATCCTGCCTCAGCCTCCTGAGTAGCTGGGACTACAGGTACCCACCACCACACCTGGCTAATTTTTGTATTTTTAGTAGAGACAGGGTTTCACCATGTTGGCCAGGCTGGTCTCAAACTCCTGACCTTATTATCCTCCCATCTCAGCCTCTGAAAGTGCTGGGATTAAAGGTGGGAGCCACCATGCCTGGCCTTTTTTTTTTTTTTAATTATACGTATTATGGCCCCCAAAGTAACCAATGGTTACATAAAAGCAGAAATAATGGAAATAATAGGCGCTTCCCAGGCAATGCTTACGTCAGCATCTTGCTCATTCCCCCGAATTCTGATAAGCTTTCCTGAGTGAGAAAAAAATTAGTGACTTTTAAGAGCAGAGATGCCTGTCTTTTTTTTTTTTTTTTTTGAGACGTGAGTCTCACTCTGTTGCCCAGGCTAGAGTGCTGTGGCACAATCTCAGCTCACTGCAACCTCTGCCTCCCAGGTTCAAGCGATTCTCCCGCCTCAGCCTCCCAAGTAGCTGGGATTACAGGCACTCACCACCACACCCGGCTAATTTTTGTATTTTTAGTAGAGACGGGGTTTCACCATGTTGGTCAGGCTGGTCTCGAACTCCTGACCTCGTGATCTGCCCGCCTTGGCCTCCCAAAGTGCTGGAAGTGCTGGGATTACAGACCATGAGCCACCAAGCCCAACTTTTTTTTTTTTTTCGAGACGGAATCTCGCTCTGTCACCCAGGCTGGAGTGCAGTGGTGTGATCTCGGCTCACTGCAACCTCCGCCTCCTGGGTTCAAGCAATTCTCCTGTCTCAGCCTCTCAAGTAGCTGGGATTACAGGTGGGAGCCACCATGCCTAGCTAATTTTTTGCATTTTTAGTAGAGATGGGGTTTCACCACGCTGGCCAGGCTGGTCTCAATCTCCTGACCTCAGGTGATCCACCCACCTTGGCCTCCCAAAGTGCTGGGATTATAGGTGTGAGCAACCATGTCCAGCCTCGCCTGTTAGTCTTTTTAAAGTTGGGTGCTAAACTATGATGTAGTCCCTCTCAAGCACTGATAAAAATCTGCCTTGTTTTGGGAGGCCAAGGTAGGTGGATCATTTGAGGTCAGGAGTTCAAGACCAGCCCGGCCAACATAGTTAAACGTTGTCTCTCCTAAAAATACAAAAATTGGCCGGGCGCGGTGGCTCACGTCTGTAATCCCAGCACTTTGGGAGGCCAAGGCAGGCAGATCACAAGGTCAGGAGATCAAGACCATCCTGGCTAACATAGTGAAACCCCATCTCTACTACAAATACAAAAAAAAAAAATTAGCCGGGCATGGTGGTGGGCGCCTGTAGTCCCAGCTACTCGGGAGGCTGAGGTAGGAGAATGGCGTGAACCCGGGAGGCGGAGCTTGCAGTGAGCCGAGATTGTGACACTGCACTCCAGCCTGGGTGACAGAGCAAGACTGTGTCTCAAAAAAAAAAAAGTACAAAAATTAGCTGGGCATGGTGGTGCACACCTGTAGTACCAGCTACTCAGGAGGCTGAGGCAGGAGAATCTCTTGAACCCAGAGGCAGAGGTTGCAGTGAGCAGAGATCGTGCCACTGCACTCTAGCCTAAGCAACAGAGTGAGACTCTGTCTAAAAAAAAAAAAAAAAAAAAGGCCGGGCGCGGTGGCTCAAGCCTGTAATCCCAGCACTTTGGGAGGCCGAGGCGGGCGGATCACAAGGTCAGGAGATCGAGACCACAGTGAAACCCCGTCTCTACTAAAAATACAAAAAATTAGCCGGGCGCGGTGGCGGGCGCCTGTAGTCCCAGCTACTCAGGAGGCTGAGGCAGGAGAATGGCGGGAACCCGGGAGGCGGAGCTTGCAGTGAGCAGAGACCGCGCCACTGCACTCCAGCCTGGGCGACAGCGTGAGACTCTGTCTCAAAAAAAAAAAAAAAAAAAAAAAAAAAAAATTTAAAATCTGCCTTGGGTTGGTGCTGCTTTGGGAAAATTAAGAAAAAGGGGACATGTTCTATGCTGGGGAGAGGTCAAAAGCTGCCAGAAGCAAGAACAAAGCTTAGGAACAGAGGCTGCCTTGGACTCTTTCAGAGCCACTGTAGAAGGTGCTGGGCCTAGAGTACCCAGGTGGTACCCTGAGCTCACTCACATCCACTGCAATGCATCAGTACACCCAGTGCGTTTACCATACTTCTCAGGGAAAGGGTGTCTCTGGGAGGTAGAGACCCTGGAAACACCCGATTGCCAGCCTCAAGCGGTGCCACAGCCATCTGGGGGCCTATTGCACCCAGAGGGTACAGGGCAAAGGGCAGGGGAGTGGGCTGGGGGCTCACCCTGGATGGTCCTCTTGAAGAAGGCTTTGCAGGCCTCACAGGATGCCACACCATAGTGATAGCCAGAGGCCACGTCCCCACAGACCAGGCAGAGGCGCTTGGGCAGGGAGCTGAGCACCAGCTTCCCACCGCCCTGCTCACCAGGCCCAGCCCCCTCCCCATCCTCCTCTTCCTTATGGCCTGGGAGGCAGCGGGTGGGAGCTGGACCAGGGGCCAGTGCCACAGGAGGCTCGGTCTCCGTCTCTGAAGAACCCTTTGGACTGTCAGGGCTGGCCGGCTCTGCCTTGATGTAGAGAGGCTCAATGCCCACCACCTGGCTGGACATGGTGCTGGTCACCTGCAGGGAGAGACCCGTGGGTTCGTAGGGAGGCACTGGGATGGGGGATGGGAGACACCCTGCCACACGGGTTGCCCAACCTCGGGCCTAGGGCCAGGCTTCCAGGCCCAGCAAGGGGGGAGGAATGGGGGCAGAGTCCAAGGAAGGACTGCCCAGTAACACTGTCCCCCTCCCAGCTGTTGCCATGGAAACAGAGTCTTCAGGGCCAGTAACTGACAGCTGGTCTCTCCCTTGGGAACCTGGGGGAGGCTTAGAAAGGCCCTACTCCCACCCAGTCCAGGGAGCAGGGTAACCGTAGCCCCCAGGCAACCTTCAACCCCACCTGGAATCCCTAGACAGGGGCAGGATACTTCCCAGTTTTCTCCAGATGTTGGGGGGACCTCTGAGACCCTGCCCTCATGTGGATATTCTGTATTGGAGAGCGTGCACTGAAGCCCAGACCCCAAGGCCAGTGGACGTGCTCACACCGAGTTCACACACTCCACTCACCGAGGTGCTCAGGGGCCCCACAAGCCCACGCAGGCTCGCTCTCTGCTGGGGGTTTTCACATTCGCACCGGCCTTCCCAAACCCGTGCTCACTCCTGCTCACACCTGTGCTCACATATTCTCCTGGAGCGCACACCCCATCTGCGAACTCAATCAAGGCTCATGATCACACACACTCTCACTAGGTACCCACATCCACAAGCACAGGCACGGACTCATGAAAACACCTCCAGAGCTTTTCACACCTGACACGCGGCTGCCCTCCTGCCCCAGCATGCCGATTCCAGGCACACGGCGGGTGCCGCTCCACCTCCTCGAGACCGGCCTGCAGGTCCACTCTTATACTCCCGCTGTCTCAGAGGCCGCCACCTCCCGGGGCGCCGCGTACCACCCACCCCCCCAACCTGCGCACACCTTTGGGAAGTTGCCTAAAGTTGCTATGCTTCCCCACCCCGCCGGCGGGAGACCTCTACCAGGTTATCAGGAAGTAAGTGGGGAGAGCCAAGGAGGAGGAAGTTCTCCCCTGCCGGTGCGATGACCTTTGACCCAGAGAGGAGGGTGGCCCCAGGCCCCTTCGAGCGCCCCCACGTGGTCTTCAGAGCCCCTTCCCCGACAGAGCCCTCCCCGTCTTCCACCCGGGCCAGCCCCAGGGACTTCGGCAAGTGGGGGATTGAACCCTGCCCCGGGGCGGGCCGGATCGGAGGCCCAACCCTGACCCGGGTCAGGACCCGTAGCCAGAGCCAGATCCTGCCCCAGGCCGGCCCACCAGGACTCAGACGCCGGATCCCGCTCGAACCCTGACCAGTCCGACAGTCGACTGGCCCCAGAGCTGGACCCCGCCTGCAGCCCGCCCCGCCCGCCTCCCTGCCGCGTTCGCACATGGCCCCCGCGCCCCGCCCGCCCACCCCCGCGGCAGCGCTCCCCTCCGCCCCCGGACCTGGGGCTCCGACAGGGCGTTCGGGCAGGCATGGGGGCCGAGCGGCCCGGAGTGCCGGGGTGAGCCGGGGGCCGCGGGCGGCCCCTCCTCCGCCGCCTCCTCGGGCCGTGCCGCCCCACCGCGCCGCGTCCCCTCACTCGGCGGCGCCGCCGGCTGCTTGTAGGACACAAAAGGACATCGCGGCCGCTTCCTACTCCGCTTCCTCCAGCTGACAGCGGGGGCGGGGCCGGCCGTGCGCATGCAAAGCAGGGGGCGGGGCCCGGGGTCCTATGCTAATCAGACCAGCGGGGCGGGCGGCGCCTGCGCGCCCGTACGAGTCGGGGCGGAGCCGGCAGCGCCAGTGGGCGGGCCTTCGCGCAAGTCCCGCCCCGCAGCCGGCCGAGCCACTGCGGCGCACATGCGTACGCGGCCCCTGGGAGGGGCGGGGCCGGAGGCGCGGAGGGTTGGGGGATTAGAGTCGGGAGCTAGTGGGGCCAGAAGCGCGCTTTCGTAACGGAGGAGGTGGGGCGCGCTGCGCGCGCGAGGAGTGGGAGAGGCGGTGCAGGCTGCAACCGCGGAGCCGAGAGACCACTTACATATGAAAACGCAAGGGCGGGACGGGTGGAGAGGCTGGACCTGCTACCTATGCTTGAGGGGCGGAGCCTAGCGCGCCGTCGCGAAGGGGGAGGTGCTGCCCCCTTCCTCCTTCTCTCTTCCCCCTAGCCACTTCCCCCAAAGCGACACCAACTGGGCACTCGAACCATAGACCCAGTATCCCTACAGAGCTGCGGAACTCGGGGTGGGTGAAGCCGACTTAAAACATGCAAGAAGCCCTGGATTACGAGTCCCGGAAGGTAGGGCCGATAGGGCCCGGACGGAGAAAGCTCAAGGTCACTGCGGTGACCGAATGAAGGTCACGGGGAAGGGCGGGGCCACGTGCGTCCGCCTCACGCGGGCTGCCATGCACTGACTCACGGACCATGCATAGACTCTTTTATTTCTTTAGGACTCAAATTCCACTCGGATGGGTTCGGGCTTGGGTCTGGGGACCGGGCAGGCACAGGGCTGGTTTGGGTCGCTGCTGGAGCCCAAGGTGGCGTTTTTAATTCACGTACAGCCTCTTGCTCCGGCGCTTCTTGAGCCCCTCGATGTATCGCTGCAGCTCCTTAGTCAGGAAGTGGTCCCTGCCGATCCCTAACTGGTAGCCTAGGAGGAGGGCAGAGCTCGGCTCAGGGCAGTGAGCAACCGAAAGGTCTCCCCACCAGTGGGCGCCCCATATGTAGTTCGAGGAACCGCAGATGATTCGGGGTAGCAGCAGCGCAGGGCACTCAGGTCTCTGTTAGCCTGGGGAACTTTGCATCTCTAAGGGTGCTGAGTGTTAAGGTCAAGGCTAGGGAAGACGTTGCAGGCCTGAACTAGGGCAGTGGTAGCGAGCAGTTTGGCCACCTTCTGGACCAGCCACCCGCTCTAAGCCATCAGCCGGCCCTTTATCACCACTGGGCTTTCCTACCCCAGCAGCAGAAATTCACCCACATAATCCACTGTCCAAAGGCTCCCCAACCAGCGGGAGTCGAGGCCACACCAAGGCGGTTATCCCACTGGGCAGGTGGAGAAACAGCCAAAGAAAAGCCTCCCTCAGCTAGAGAGGGCCTGCACTCAGCCTGGAGCCCAGGCCTCTGCCCATCACCACATGTCCCCCACTGGTTCTTCCTGTGCCCAGTCCCTCAGCTTTTAACTTTTATGGGGCCCTTGGAATACTTGTGAGTGCCAAGGGCATCTGACAAGACATAAGGCACCCTGAAACCCCAACCCTTGGGCCCCAGCCCTGCAAAATCCACCGGAATCTGTCGTGGTAGCTCTTGGGGGTTGGCAGGGAGCTCACTCCGGAGGGCTTTGGTGAGGATTTCCAGAGCTTCATTCTCCATGAGTTCCATCAGGGGCAGCGGCAGCTGGAGAAGCAGCAAGAGGCTTAGGCGTCCAGGGGACTTCATCTCTGCCCACAGCTGAAATGCCCCCACCTGCTCCCTGTGGCCCCCAAACCCCCAACCAGCCTGCCTGCCCGCCCCTCCACCCTGCCAACCACCCCCAACTTTCATGTCCTATCAGCAGCCCCCAACTTGCCTAGCCCCTACCCCACTGAAACTCCCAGTCTCCCCAGCCCCTCCAACCCTGCTCTGCTGCTCTGCCCAGTAGGCTCGATGGGGCGTGTGCTTCGCAATATTGAGTGATGACATTGAGGAAGACTTTTCTGGGAGAAGAGAAAAAAGGGTCAGTCATCTGCAGACTCCTGGGCCTTCCCTGGGGCAGAGGAGATGGGTAGGCACCTTGTGAGAGGGAATGGCCTTCAGAGACCAGCTCCTGGTGCAACCGAAAGGTCTCCCCACCAGCGGGTGCCACAGATGTGGGGTCAGCATGAGACAGAGGTTACAACCCTGGGCTTTAGAGCCCCACCCACCTGGTTCCCGTTCTGACTGCCCCACAGTGTGACACTTAGGACTAGTGACTGACACTCTCTGACCCTCAAGTTCTTCATCAGTAAAATGGGGTAATAAAAATAGCTCTTGGCTGAGTGGTGGGTCATGCCTGTAATCCCAAAACTTTGGGAGGCCAAGGTGGGCAGATCACAAGGTCAGGAGTTTAAGACCAGCCAGGCTAGGCTGGGCGCGGTGGCTCAAGCCTGTAATCCCAGCACTTTGGGAGGCCGAGACGGGCGGATCACGAGGTCAGGAGATCGAGACCATCCTGGCGAACACGGTGAAACCCCGTCTCTACTAAAAAATACAAAAAACTAGCCGGGCGAGGCGGCGGGCGCCTGTAGTCCCAGCTACTCGGGAGGCTGAGGCAGGAGAATGGCGTAAACCCCGGGGGCGGAGCTTGCAGTGAGCTGAGATCCGGCCACTGCACTCCAGCCCGGGCCACAGAGCCAGACTCCGTCTCAAAAAAAAAAAAAAAAAAGACCAGCCAGGCCAATCTGGTGAAACACCATCTCTATTAAAAATACGAAAATTAGCTGGGCATAGTGGCAGGCACCTGTAATCCCAGCTACTCAGGAGGCTGAGGCAGGAGAATTGCTTGAACCGGGGAGGCGGAAGTTGCAGTAAGCCGAGATCACGCCATTGCACTCCAGCAAGGGCAACAGAGTGAGACCCCAACTCAAAAAAAAAAAAAAGAAAAGAAAATAGCTCTTTATGCAGGTTGTGAAGTTTGAAGGTGACAATCCAGTTTGAAGGTGACAATCCGGGGGAAGCCCCGTGCCTGGCACACAGCAAGTGCTCAATATGTGACCATTGTTATACTGTTATTGGTTCTGACTCTGATGAAGTGGTTTGAGGGGGTGCCAGACAGTGTCCAGCGTGTAGTAGAGGCTTAGAAATTGTAACCAGCAACTGACTAATGGAAAGACATACACCTCCTCAACCAGCGCAAATCATAAGACAAGGCGGGATGATTCCATTAAAAACGCAGGTCTTGCTGGGCACGGTGGCTCACACTTGTAATCCCAATACTTTGGGAATCCGAGGCAGGAGGATCACTTGAGCCCAGGAGTTTGAGACCAGCCAGGGCAACATGGCGAAATTTTCTCTACAAAAAAATAAAAAATTAGCTGAGCAGGGTGGTGCCGGCCTGTCTTCCCAGCTCAGGGTGGTGGGGGTGGCTGAGGTTGGAGGATCCCTTGAGCCTAGGAGTTTGAGGCTGCAGTGAGCTATGATCACAACACTGCACTCCAGCCTGGGCGACAAAGCAGGACGCCGTCTCTAAAAAACAAACAAAGGCCGGGTGCAGTGACTCAAGCCTGTAATTCCAGCACTTTGGGAGGCCGAGGCTGGCGGATCACTTGAAGTCAGGAGTTTGAGACCAGCCTGGCCAACATGGTGAAACTTCGTCTCTACTAAAAATACAAAAATTAGCCGCACGTGGTGGCGCACGCCTGTAATCGCAGCTATTCGGGAGGCGGCGGTTGCAGTAAGCAGAGATCGTGCCATTACACTCCAGTCCGGGCGACACAGCGAGACTCCGTCTCAAAAAAAAAGAAAAAAAAAAAAGGCGGGAGGCGGGAGGATCACTTGAACTGCAGTGAGCTATAATCCCACCACTGCACTCCATCCAGCCTGGGTGACAGAGCGAGATCCTGTCTCCAAAACAAAACAAGAAAACCCCGCAGGTCCTACCGCGGGATCTTTGCGCAATTTATTTGGTGCGTCCTTCGCCGGACTCTGCGCGCCACGACTGAAAGGCCTGTTACAACGCCTGCCCGGGAGGGGGCGCTCCAAGAATGCCTGGCGGATTTAAAGGGCGAAAGATTCGCGCTGGCGCCTCTCCCAGGGAATCCTAGAAACTTGGATCCTATCAGCTTCCCCCCATTTTACAGCTCCAGAAATTGAGTCCCCGGCTAGCTTATTGCCCCGCGGGCGCCCACGGCCTGGCGAGGCCACACTGACCGGCCTCGATCTGGGATGCGGTGTCCTTCTCCCCCGGATTGATTTCCATGGAGCTGCCGCGGTGCAACTCTAGCTCCACCAGCGCGTGCTCGTCTATTTCCTCCGGCTTGTGGCTGGCCTTGTCCCCTTCGTCCAACGAGCGGCTCCCCGGGCTGTCCCACCCGCGGGTCTTGCTAATGCTGCGGCCCTCCGCGTCGAAGCCCTCGCAGACCTCGGACAGCGGCATGTTCAGCTGTGCCTGGGACAGCGTGGTCGTGGTCCACAGGTCCCGAATGTCGCTGTGCACGCTCTCCTTGTCCGAGTCATGGCGGTCGGAAGACTTGAGCGACACCTGTGGGCCACATACAAGGAGGGAGCCAAGGGTCGCGGGTGGCTGGAGCCGGAAGGAAGAGCAGGCTGGGGATCTGAGCCGGGTCCGGGCGGGGATCCCGTAGAGCGTGGGGTTGGCTGGGTGGGGGCTGCGGGAAGCCAAGGCTGAGTAAGAAATCGCGCCGGGGACCCGAGTCGGACCAAAGGTGGGTTGGGAGCGGACAGAGTAAGGGGTCCGGGGAGAGGTCTTACTTTCGAAGGCTTTTCCTCCATGGTTCTGCCCCAACGGACCCAGACGCCACAGGCCTCAGGACGAGAAGGGGGTCAACGCTCCAGGAAGGGGGCGGGGCAGGGCCTCTCGCGCCGGGAGAGTTCAAACGACAGCCCGCCACGCGAGATGCCATCCTCTCTCCCCTGCCTCTCCACCCCCGCACCCCACCCCCCAAAGTGTGTGCAGAGGCTGGAGACGCACAGCCCATCCCGGCTGATCCCCACGCCGGACCCTACCCAGCAGCCTCCAGGCAGAGACGCGGGCCTGAGCCCAGCCGAGAGGGCGGAGAATTGACCGACCTGGGTGCCCGGGGACCCTCGGCCTGGGGGCCACGGGAGGCCAGATGTGCCCCCACGGTGGCCCGAGGAAAGCACTTCCACACTCACTAGCGTCCGGGAGCGTCATGCCCGCAGCGGTGCAGACCGTTTTCATTTATTGATGCAGGCTTTCAGGCACAGTCGTGAGGTGCTGTGAGGGACACGCCCGCCCGGGGCAGCGACACAGAAAGCCGTGGGGGGTCTGGAGATGGATGGAAGTGAGGAAAGGGCCGGGGGACGGCGGAGAGGCAGCCGTAGCCTCCTCCCCAGACTTCAGTCTCGTGGAAAGAGGGCTCTTTGGTCAAACAAGCCAAGCATGCCGGGGAGAGCAGGAACGAAGCCCTTGAGAGGCCCGGGCCGGGGATCCTGCCCCTACACCGGCACGTCTTTGTCTCGGGGACGCCCGGGGCCGCGGGGCCGCACGGGCTTCCTGGGGGGATTAGGGCGGCGGCGACCTCGCGGCGCGCGGGGCAGCGGGCAGCCGCGCTCGCTCTGCGTGTCCGAGGACTCGTCGATGAAGGCCAGGTTCTCGCTGGGATAATCCAGGGCCGAGGCCGTGGGCGGGGAAGGCGGCTGAGCCTTCTTCGGGGGCGAAGGGGATCGGGGCCTGCCCAGCGGCTGCGCTGGACAGGGCGGTGGAGGCAGCAGTGGCCGCTCCTTCTCTGGCGGCGGGGCAGCGGGCCCGGCTCGCTGGGTCACGCGCGCCGTCACCGTGCCAGTCCAGCTGGCAGCCTGCGCCGTGAGGCCGCCCATCTGCACGGAGAGGGAAAGCAGCCCTCGACTAGAGGTCCTGGACCCCCTCCGCGACCCCCCAGGAACCTGCCCCTTCACCAGCAGGGATCAACCCCCAACCCTCTTTTCTGCCTGGTCCTCTAGCCTCAGCCAGCCCCGAGGATGGAAGGGCTCCTCCGCTGGGTGCTCCCAGAAAGGTGGCAAAATACAAATTGCCCGGCTAAATGTGAATTTCCGAGAAACAACAAATAAATTTTAGTATAACTATATCTCGTGCAATATTTGGGACATGCTTTTATATATATACATACATATATATATATATATATATATATATTTTTTTTTTTTTTTTTTTTTTGAGAGGAGTCTAGCTCAGTCATCCAGGCTGGAGTGCAGTGGCGGATCTTGGCTAACTGCAACCTCTGCCTCCCCAGTTCAAGCAGTTCTCCTGCCTCAGCCTTCCAAGTAGCTGGGATTACAGGAGCCTGCCACCACCCCAAGCTAATTTTTGTATTTTTAGCAGGGTTTTACTGTGTTGGCCAGGCTGGTCTCGAACTCCTGACCTCGTGATCCACCCACCTCAGCCTCCCAAAGTGCTGGGATTACAAGCATGAGCCACCGCGCCCGGCCAAATTAAAATTTCATTTATTTGAAATTCAAATTTAACTGAGTTTTGGTTTTTTTTGTTTTGTTTATTTGTTTGTTTGTTTGTGAGACCAGGGCTTACTCTGTTGCCCAGGCTGGAGTGCAGCGGTGCAATCATGACCCACTGCAGCCTCGACCTCCCCTGGCTCAAGTGATCCTCCCATCTCAGCCTCCCGAGTAACTGGGCACACACCACCACGCAGGGCTAATTTTTGTGTATTTTCTAGAGGCGGGGTCTCACCATGTTGCCCCAGCTGGCTTTCTGCATTTTTATTTGCTAAATCTGGCAATCCTACCCATGAGGGCAGAGGTGGTGAAGTTACCCACAAACATATACCCCTCTGTTCCCTGCGAGGCACACACAGAGGCTCACTCAGCCCCTGCCTCAGGAGCCCACACCCTGGATAGGAGACAACCTGCTCAACCCCCTGCTAGGGAACAGCACATTTGCACCACAGTGCACAGACGCAGTGCCAACCCTGGGCGCCTACCTCTGCCCGAGTGCGGCGGGACACTACTCGCAGCCAGTTCCCGATGGTGGTGAGCACTGAGGCGAAGTAAGCCAGGCCGAGCAGGATCCAGAACCACACCAGCGGCTGATAGGCTGGGGAGTCCTGCCTGGGGTCCGCGCCTGGGATACCACCAGGAAAGGCAGAAAGAACTGGATTGTGGGGCAAGCCTGTGAGCTCTGGTTCAGTGTCCCCCTCCCAGCTCCTGGAGAGGACCTGCGCTCCCTAGGGCAATGGGTATGTGCTTGAGTGTGTGAGTGGAGTTGGGAAAATGAGTGGTGTGCATGAGTTGAAAGTGTGCAAGATCAAAGCATGCAAGAAGGGGCGCTCCTGTGCAAGAATGTGACACATGCGAGGGGTGTGTTTAATATATGTGTGAGCATGCATGGGACTCAAGCATACAAGAATGTGAGTGTGCATAAGGCGCTGGTGTGTGTGCAAGGCTGTGATGGTGCATTCCATGATGGAGGCAGGCGTTAGAGCAACCACATGGATTTGGAGGGAAAGGTGGGAGTGCAGAGCCCCTGATCAGGAATAAAGTAGATGGGAAAGTGCAGCACAAGAAGGGCGGCCTCACCGGCCACATAGTCACCAAAGCCCACGGTGGTAAGCGTCACTATGACAAAGTAGATGGCCTCCAGCTTGCTCCAGTCCTCCATATAGCAGAACACGAACGTGGGCGTGAGGACAAAGAGCAGGCAGCCGATCAGTAGGAAGAGCATCGCTGACAGCACTCTTACTAGCTCCGGTGGCACGTGCCACTTCTGCGGGGAGGGGCAGTAGACAGGACCCAGGAGACACCAACAATCCCCACTCCCATACTGTCCACTCCCGCCCCCAGGAGCCTGTGGGGAGAGCCTTAGGGTCGGCGGGCGGTGGGGGTGGGGGGCACTCATGTGCCAGGGACATGGGGAAGGGTAGCTGGAGGCCAGCACAAGGGCAGGCAGGGCATGGAGCAGCTCACCAAGAAGATGGCTTCAATGTGACCGATGCCACGGCGCAGGGAGGAGCCCAGTCGGTCCCCAACCCCTGCCAGTAGGATCCCAAACAGCGGAATCCCCACCAGTGCATAAAAGATGCAGAAGAGGCGCCCAGCATCTGTGCGCAGGGCCACATTGCCATAGCCTGGGCAGAGGGGCGATGCAGGAAGTCTAGGGGCCGCCTGGGACCCCTCCGTCTCCCTGCACCTTCCCCCATGAGGAAGCTCCTTGCCTGTCCCCCACATGCCACCGTCCCCCACATGCCAATCCCCTCCCCCACCGATGGTGGTGATGATGGTTCCTGAGAAAAAGAAGGCGCTGCCCAGGTCCCAGGCTGAGTGGCTGCTGTTACTGGTCGAGTTGGTTTCTGGGTCCGCACCTCCTCCCAGGGCATCAGCCACCTCCTGCAGGATAAGGTATAGAAGGAGGAGCTTCAGTTCTTCCCTCCTGTCTAGGCCAACTTGTGGCCCCTCCAGTCTGTAGGGTGGCTCCCCCCCTGCTCCTCCCTGTTCTCCCCTTCTCTCTGATCTCCCAGGAGGCAGTCCCTTACAGCAGAAGATGCAAACTGGGTCTAGTCTACCTGCAGGCAAGTTTGTTTGACCTCTGCAATGTCTGAGAAACATTTTTGGTATCTGGCCCCTAACTTCAGACAACAAATTTCTACTTTTACCATGGTCAGGAGCAGACCTGGGACCAGATTGCCTGGCTTCAAATGTTTATGCTGTGGGACCTTGGGCAAGTTAACTGTCTGGCCTCGGCTTCTACATGTCTCAAGTGGGGATGATAATGACAGCATCTGCCTCCCAGATTTTTTGTGAACTTGCAACAAAGTAAGCACTGACTGTTAAGTTCCCAAGCAGTGACCACACCCTGTGTTTCTAGCTTTCCAAACCCACCCTCCCATTGCACCTATGGAAGCTGAATTTGAGTCCGTTTCCTTAGAAAATCTCATGAAAGCTAGGGCCTTTCTCTCCAGGAAGGTTTATGTGCCACAAAATTTTGCTTCCAATTTTTAGATTTATACGCGCACGCACAAAAACACACACATCCCAACCCTGCCGAAGTCCAAGCCAAACCCTGTGCTGCAGTGTAAGTAATGTTGATTGAGCACCTCTCAATAAGTATTACTATTTTTTTAAGGCTAGTCAAGTGAAGCAGTGGGAGTGGAGAAGGAACCAAGAAATCTGTAACTGGTTGTGATCAATTAGTTGTAAACAACACCACTGTACTCAAACCAGCCAATACATATTATTAAATGAACGTAATGTCCCTATTTGGATGTCTCCCTCTCGCCAGCATGCAGGTCCCACAGGCAGGGACTATTTTGAGAGTGCTTGCCCTAGGTGAGAGGAAGTCAAAGAGACTCTTCCCCAAGCAGCAGTGCCAAGGCACAAGAATGGTGTCTGTGGGGCACATCGTAAAGCACTTCTTCTCTCCCTGACTGCAGGCCTCATTAGCAAGACTCAGTCCCAACTGATCTTCCTAAAGTGACTGCTCAGCGCCCTCCATGGCTCCCCACTCCTTGCAGGCCTAAACTCCCCAGCCCAGCATTGAAGCCCTTTTTTCAAACTGGTCCCCACCTCCCTTCCCCTAGTCTTGTCCCTGGGACTCCAATTTGGCACCCCATGTTACAGCAACCTTCCCCCCAGATTTTCTGAGATGATTGCATTTCCTGTAATAATTTTTAATAAAAGCAAGAAGTGAAAGAGCTAATTAAAAGTGATTTAATGTGTATTTTGCAACCCTTTTCCAATAAATTCACAACTTCAGGGGAAAATCCTGTGTCATCCTGTGTGTTCTAATTTTTGCTTCAAATGACTAGGCATCTGCTAACTCCAGGTTCTGCAAAATGCACCGGAACTTTCCAGCTTCCACGCCTTTGCCCATGCTGTCTTTCCACATGGGCATCTCTTGCCCCTCGTCTCTACTCTCTATCCCTCTCGCCTGGTGTGTTTCAATCACCAGGTCATCCCTCAGGCCGCTGCCATCTCCCTCCTGGTCCCCAGCACCTAGCTCAAGGCCTAGCACAATTGGTGCTTCACAGAAAGAAGGAAACTTCCTTTCCACTGAATCCTACAGTGATCTGTCTGACCATGGATCTCTCCCCTCCCCTAGATGTGACGCCCTCCAAGGCAGACCCTGTGTCTGATCCACCCCAATATCCCCTTGGCATATAACACTACAGCACCTAGCACACAGTAGGTGCACAATAGCTGCACAACTAATTCAGGGAGTGAATCCTACTGTGAAAGAGAAATAAAGTGGCTGTCACCCACCCTTCTCAGTCCTGCCTCTCCTTTTCTTCCTTTTTCTTATCCAGGAAAAAAGCAGTTCCATTGTGAAGACAAACTAGGTCAGATTCCCTCCCTCCCTCCCTCTGCCCTGTGGTCTGGCCAGACACATTCTTCCCAGGCCTCTCTGAGCCTCCACTGGCATTCTGGAAGTGTCAGAGATGATGTCAGGTGGTCTGTGTCCTGACCCCACCCCACACACATCTCTGCCCTGAGTCCTGCTGCCTTGAGAATCAGCTGGAACACTGAGGCCTCCGTGCCAATGGGCCCTCCCTCCACAAAGAACAGGCAGGGAACAAAGGGTACTCTTCAATTTCAAGTAATAGACATTAATTTATTAAAGCTAGGTCTTCATTTTTTTGTATGACAGTGACTCCGAAATCAGAGAAAGCAACAGAGGTGCCTGGCTGACTGTACCCCCAGAAGGCTGCAGCCCAAAACTTTCTTGAGTCTATGGTTGGAGTCTGACCAGAAGTGCCTCAGGGAACCCTGACGTACCCCCCTTCTCCCCACATGGTAAGCATGCACCCTAGGGGGAAGGGGCACCTGACCTGGCATCCCTGGTGGCATGGATCCTGGAACCCTCCCAGATCACCTGCACACGCTCATATGCACACTTTTCCAGGGGGACGGGGTGTGTTCACTGTGTTCTTGGGTTTTTCTAAGACACATGACTCCAAAAACTGTATGGGAACCGGTGTAGGCAGGGTTGCCAGATTTTAGCAAACAAAAATATTGCACGGGATGGACTTGTATTAAAAAGGCATTTGTGGGCCAGGCGTGGTGGCTCATGCCTGCAATCCCAGCACTTTGGGAGGCTGGGGTGGGTGAATCACTTGAGGTCAGGAGTTTGAGACCAGCCTGGCCAACATGGTGAAACCCCATCTCTACTAAAAATACAAAAATTAGCCAGGCGTGGTGATGCATTGCATCTCTGTAATCCCAGCTGCTCGGGAGACTGAGGCAGGAGAATCAATTGAATCTGGGAGGCCGAGGTTGCTGTGAGCTGAGATCACACCACTGTACTCCAGCCTGGGCGACACAGGGAGACTCCGTCTCAAAAAAAAAAAAAAAAAAAGGGGGCATTTGTGGTTTAACTGTAATTCACATTTAAATAAGAGTCTTGGATTTTATGTGGCAACTAGACCGGTGAGTGAGACCTATGCAAATGTAACATAGCCCTTGTGCTATGGCCATTCATTCATTCATTTTCCCCTCATCCCACCACCATCACACCCTGAAGGACACAATCTAGGTTCACAGTCCTGTGCCAGGCTCTCCAAGGAAACAAATGACCCCATTGTTGCCCTATTGAAAACACAGAGACCTGGACCCCAGCCTTTGTCCCACAGCCTCCGGCTGCACCCCGTCCTCAGGGATACTGATCTGAAAGCAGCACCGGCACAGGGCCTCACTGGCACACAGCTAGTGCCAGGGGTGATGGGTGACAGCTGAAGGGGCTGAGGCCCACCCACGCACCTTGATGAGGAGGCCCAGCTCCTGGTCGCTCACACACGGATGGGCCCTCAGGAACTTCTCTCGGACCTCCCCCAGCTCCCTCTGGGCCTGCTGCTCGTGGGGCTGCTCCAGGGCCCGGAACACCAGGGCACCAGACACCAAGTACAGCAAGACCAGCGCCAGCAGAGCCAGGAGCGTGGTGCTGCGCATGGCGCGCCCAGGCGCCGGGCCAGCTCCACTGCCCCCCTGGAGGGGCCGGGCAGGGGGCTCCTGGGGAGCTGTCGTCACTGCGGGCAAAACCAGGGATGCTGGGGTCACTGAGCTGGCCTGACATCCACACCCTTCTCCTCGATCCCCTACACACCCAAAGATCCATGAAGTCCCCAGCCGCACTGTCCACAGATATCCCTCTGACTGAACACACCCAGTCCCCCTCCTATCTCCAGCCTTCCCCTTACCTCCGCTGCCCCTGTCGGGGACCACCGGGTGAGGAAAGAGAGGAGGGCACGGGGAAGGGAAAGGAAGGCGAGTGGGAGGCCGAAAGAGAGCCTAAGCCTGGCTAGGGGGAAGCGGGGCGAGTGAGGAAATGTGGGGGGTTTGGGGGGGTGTGGGGAACTGGCCCTCGAGGAGGAGGCTGAGGGGGGCTCAGAGACGTCCGAAGGGAAACCCGGAGGAGAGGCCGGACAGCGTAGGGCGGGGACAGGGGAATGGTGGGTCCCGGCTCGCCGGCTGCGGCTGCGACAGCATCTCCGCGGCTTCTCCGTCCCCTCTCGCCTCGCCCTGCTTCCCGGCTGGCCCTCCAGGGTGCCCCCGCGCCCCGCTGGACTTTCGAGGAACCCAGGGATGGGTCCCGCACCCAGGCGAGGAGGGGTGCGGGGGACGCCCAGTTCCCGGAAAAAGCAGGGAGGGGGTCCGCAAAGGCCACACCGGGGCGGTAGTCCCCGGGACAGCTGTCAGTCCCTGACAGCGGGCGGCGGCGCCCACGCGCACACACGCCCCGGCACGCGCCGCCACGCGCGGGCACAAAGACCCGCGCGCCCACGCTCCACCCCGAGGCTGCAGCGCCGCACCGCCCCGCTGCACGCACGCACCCCACCTGCACACTCCGCAGACGCCCGGGCACCCCCGGCCCCCATGGGCGTGCCGGCCGCGCCAGGGCACCCAGAGCCCACGCACATGTGTGCGGACACTCGCGTGCACACGCCAGACCGCAGGGCCACCGCGCAGCGCCCGCCGCTCGCTCCCACCGCCTCCCCCGCGTCCCCACAGCTACGCCTCGGAGCGTGGCGGGCGGCGGGACCGGCGGCCACACCACTCCCTGAGGCGCCCACGCGTGGGAGGTGGGCACCCCGCCTGGCCAGTCGCCCCCGGGGCGCCCCTGCCCCGGAGTCCTGCCCGCGCACCGGAGCCCGCCCCACACTTACTGTCGGCCCTGCTGCGGCTGCGGCTGAGGCCCGGGTTCCAGCACGGCCTCGCCGGTGCCGACTGGGCCGCGGAGGCGGCAGGGGCGGAGCGGGCGGCCGCTGGGGCTGGGACCCCCCTCCCGCCGGCAGAAGCCCCCCTCCTCCCGCGGTTAACCCCTCCGGCGCCGCTCTTCCCTCCTTGCAGCGCCCTCGCCGCCGGCGCCGCCCCAAGCCCTTTACCTGCGGCCGCCCGGCTCCCCAATGCTGGCCAGCCCCGGGAGGTGGGTGGCAGAGGAGCCGGAAAGGGGTTGCAGCCGGGGCCAGCCTTCTAGCCTTGGACCGGAGCCCAATGTGGCCAGCGGCAGGGCCCCGACCTGGGCATCAGCTGGCCCACCTCTCTGGACAGGCAACACGCTAATCTGGCATCTCCCAGGCCCATTACTGGATCGGGAAGGGCCCGCAACTCTCCGCCCCTGGGGACAGCCTGGCCCTTGGGCTCAGCACTCATGAGGGAGGGGCTCCGCGGGACAAAGGGGTGGGGGAAACCCGGTGGGGTCACCTGGAATTGGCCGACATGGAGGTTGGGACCCACCTCTGGGGAGTCACTGCTGGAGCACTTCCTGCCCCCACTCCAGTTTTGGCCCTCTACCTGCTCCCGGGCTATCCCTCCAGGGTGCTCCCAGCCCCAGCTTTTGGTTCTCACTTCCATGACCAGAAATCAGCCCCAGAAGGCTGTGGCTGGAGCTGCCTGCAGATCCCAGCGTGGCACTGGTGCCAGCATCCGCTCTCCCACTGCCTGAACACCCAGGCCCTGGCTGGTCCTGAACTTGCCCTGCCCTGTTCTCACCCGCTTGACAACCTGTGACCTCTCCAAAGACCCTCTGGTGCCCGCTGGGGTCCTCAGCCCTCATGCTGGATGGCTTTCAGGCTGGGCTTTGAGGCTGACCACCCCCTACTGGTAGGGAACCTGGACAGGTTTCCAAACTCTGGAGTGTCCCTGTTCCCACTTACAGAAAAGGGGTGATTAATCATCACTTCGGGGTGCTGTTCTGGGCATTAGGGAGGCCAGTGTTTAGAAATCCTCAAAACAGAGCCGAGCACACGCAATAAAGTGCCCACAAACGTTAGGAGTTTTCCTTTCCACAAAAAGTGATTGTCCAGCTTCAAGCTGATTCTCTGAGTCTCAGATGCCCTCTCTGGAGGCCCTGAGGGTCTAGTGCCCACGATGGTCCCAAGTAAAGGGTTTTGAGGCAGGCCCAGCAATAAGCCAAGGGAACTCTGAAAAGCTGGGACAACCACCTATGTGGGCAGGGGACAGACCCTCTAGTAAAGGACTCCTAGCCATCAGACAGACCTGCCAGGACCATGGGAGCAGAGAGCAGTGACTATGCTACTAAGGACAGTGGAGAAGGGGGCCACTGGGAGGGCACAGCTAGGGGACCACCTGTACATCTGCACAAACCCACACCCTGGTAGGAAGATGGGGGCTGCTCAGTCACCAGGCCAACTCCCCGGCACGCCCTGGACTAACTCCTGGCTCCTAAAGACCAGGTTGGGGTGGTGATAGGGACACAGGGCCTCCAGAAAGTCTAATCCATTGGGGTTAAGACTCAGTAGCTGCCAGGCATGGTACCTCATGCCTGTAATCCCAGCACTTTGGGAGGCTGAGGTGGGTGGATTGCTTGAGCCCAGGAGTTCGAGACCAGCCTGGGCAATATGGTGAAACCCCACCTCTAAAATAAAAAATTAAAAAATTAGGGCCGGGCGCGGTGGCTCAAGCCTGTAATCCCAGCACTTTGGGAGGCTGAGATGGGCAGATCACGAGGTCAGGAGATCGAGACCATCCTGGCTAACACGGTGAAAACCCGTCTCTACTAAAAAAAATACAAAAAAACTAGCTGGGCGTGGTGGCGGGCGCCTGTAGTCCCAGCTACTTGGGAGGCTGAGGCAGGAGAATGGCATAAACCCGGGAGGCGGAGCTTGCAGTGAGCTGAGATAGCGCCACTGCACTCCAGCCCTGACGACACAGCGAGACTCCGTCTCAAAAAAAAAAAATAAAAAATAAAATAAATTAGGCAGGCTGAGGCAGGAGGATTGCTTGAGCCTGGTTGGTTGAGGCTGCAGTGGGCCATGATCGTGCCACTGCACTCCAGTCTGAGTGACAGACCCTGTCTCAAAAAAAAAAAAAAAAAAAAAATCCTCAGTAGCCACATAACCACAGTAATGTGGGGCTGTGGGGCCTAGCAGAGGGGCCACATCCCTTGACCATTAGACAGAAGGCTTCCTAAAGATAGTAACAGTTGACGCAGGTCTTGAGGAAAGAGTAGGAACTGTTCAAGTGGAGAGGGATCTGGAGTTAGTGGGGCAATTCTGGGCCAGCAGAGCTTTGAGAACAAAGGCCTGTGTGGTCTCCTTCCCTTGCAAACTGCAGGCCCCTCCTCTCCCAGCCCACCAGCCTTGATGGGGTAAGTGGCCCCTGCCCAGCCTAGCAGCCCACTTCAAGGGCCACTGTCTGTTCAGCCTTAGGCCAAACAGGCAAAAGTGACAGGAACACAAGGCAGATGATAGACAGGTGAACAACTGTGGGGCGCAGACACTGTTTATTGAGTGGCAGGCACAGGAGAGGTAGCTGACTCCGGTGTGGAAGCGGAGGTGGCAGGTCATGCCAGGGTGCTGTGGGCATCTGGCAGCCAGGGCCACGCCCCCATCCTAGGGGGACGGCACAAGCTCACTATGACAGGAGCAGCAAGGAGCTGGCCAGAGGAGGGGGCAGCCACGACCCCCAGGATCCTGGGCAAGAAGTGGCAAACTTGGCACAGGGGCTTAGGGTGACGGGGACTGGGGCCTGGGTATTCTGTGGGGGAGGGAAGGGGATCACGTCTGTGGGGTGGAGTAGAGACTGTGGTGGTGGCCACCTGGTCCTGGCACCTGGGAGAAGAGCAGAGGAGTGGTCTTCGTCTGGCTGCCCCCATACCAGCCCGGCTCACGCCCGATGGCGCCATACCAGCTCCCAGAGCCTAGACTGCCTGACATACTGCAGCAGAGAAACAGGGTCAGTCTCAGGACAGTGACCAGGGCCACAGTCACAAGAGCTGCAGGAGGAACAGAGGCTTAGAACAGAACCCCTGTGACCTAGACCTTCGGGGCCCAGGGCAAAGTACATCTCTAGGCAAGGGATGGAGGCTTTAGCCATAGGAACCCAGGGGACCTCACCTAGTACAGATGGGGAAGCAAAGGCCATGGCAGGGGTGGAAGGGCAAGACCCGGCTCTCTCAGTCCCCCATAGCTCGATGGAGCCAAGTGGGTGGTGGGGGCAGGGGTACTGAGGCAGTGCCATGGCTCCTACCTGGTGCTCTCACCCCGGCTGTGCTCCCAGGAGCAGCCCTCATCTTCACAGTGCCCAGCCCGGTCAAAGAAGTAGGACCGGGAGGCAAAGACCTGCCCATTGAGGATGTGGCTGGTGCTCTGGAGAAGGAAGCCATCATCGATACTTACTCCTGTCCCACACTGTTCTCCCTGCCCATCCCCAGATGCCAACCCAGGATTCCCAGCATCTGCCCCTCTCCACTGGGCCCACAGGGGAGGGTGCAGACCCTTACCAGGTCCTGTGGGGGCCGGTGTACCCGGAAGAAGCCCACCAGCAGGGTGGTGGGCAGCAGCTCCCACACGAAGAGGATGAGGCCAAATACCAGGTAGCCTTTGTTCCCCAGGTCATTTACCAGGTCCGCCTGTGGGAAGGCAGGGGCTGGTGCCAGTCTGCAGTCACGCCAAGGGGGCAGTGGGACAGGGCCCAGGCCAGCTGGGGCCAAGGTGCCACGGCTACTAAGGAGGTGGCAGACATGCGTATGCCCACCTGATCAGACACATTGTACCAGTCGTAATCGAAGGTGTCCAGTCGGCTCTGGGGGGCCAAGGCCAGTGCTGTCAGGTTGTAGCAGGCCCGGCTGGCATAGAGCAGGACCATGGCTCCACCCATCGCGGCCGCCTGGCACACACTGGTCCCCTGGCACAGGTAACAACAGAGGACCCTCAGGGAGAGAAGGCTCCCAGCTTCCTCTACACCCTGAGAACCGCTGCCCAGAGATCCCAAAGGACACCTGGGCATCAGTGCTGCGGCCCTACCTTGGCCTCCAGGTAGATGCTAGTGGAGGGGGCCCGCCTGGCGACGAGGCAGAGGCAGGCAGCAAGAGACAGCGCACAGATGACGAACAGGGAGTCGCTCACCAGGACGCGGACAAGCAGCAGGGCCCAGGGCTGTGCCCGGCGCCGATGGGAGAGCACAGCACACAGCACGTTCACCAGCAGAAAGAGCAGCGAGGCCCCCACAAAGGCCCCTCGGACAGCCAGCCTGCAGCCACAGCACAGTCAGCCCGGGCCCTCAACAGCCCTCAGTACTCACCACCTGCCCCACCTCC
The DNA here is from genome assembly GCF_049350105.2 of Macaca mulatta. Lineage (NCBI taxonomy): Eukaryota > Metazoa > Chordata > Mammalia > Primates > Cercopithecidae > Macaca > Macaca mulatta. The sequence continues at coordinate 10,112,020 of NC_133419.1, forward strand.
TTCAGGAAACCCCAATGTCCACAGAACTCAGGGCATCCAGTCTGAGCCCTGTTCCTCCATTCTTATAGATGGAGAAACTGAGGCTCAAAGAGGTCAGAAGGTGACTGACAGCCATGGTACCTCGGAAGGGGCACCAACTGGAGTCAGAAGTCTCCGTCTGAGCCCCAGCTCTGCGACCTTGATCCTGATGCCTTACCTGGCTGGGCCTCAGTTTCTTCATCTCTCAAGGGAGGAGAGTAGCCTCTCAGGGAAATTGTACAAATGAAAGATGGCTGGGAAAGCTCTTTATAAACCGTAAGACACTGTACAAATGACGAGGGCATTGCGGCCCCAGGTCACCCAGGAGTGCATATGGCTTTGGTGCTTCCATGGGCTGGAGCCTCCAGCTCACCCTCCATGGTGGATGCCACTGGGTTCCTCTCCCTCACACTACCACAACCATTCCTATTCTTGTGCCTTGCAGATCTGCAACGCCTCTGCTGAGCCATCTGCGCCAGGTGCTTTAACTTTTCCAAGCTCTTCCACAGACATTCCCTGGGTTGTCTTTGTCTCAGCCCTGAGAGGTGGGAAGGGATCTACATGGGACTGTCCCCTGCCCCTGACCTGGAGGTTGAGCCCACCAGTGTCCCGAGTACTTACAAGCCTCGGCTCATCTCCGGCCGACGCTTCGCCTTGGCCTTGAACACCACCTAGGAGCAGAGATGCCCTTCACTCCCGTGGGTCCTTAAGGCTTGCCACCTCCCACCCCCCACCCGGGACCACAGTTGGTTACCTGGGCAAAGTAGAGGTTCATAAGCGTCAAGGTGAAGAACTGCAGGCAGACGGGGCAGCAGTAGAGAAGCCAGAAGGGCAAGGGCCCCAGGCGGTTGGCGCGGGGAGTATCTCGGAAGTAGAAGGAGAAGAGAGTGGTACGCAAGGCAGCCCAGAGCAGACAGAGGGCCAGGAACACCGTCTGATAGCTGAGACGCTTGTGCCCATACAGAAGCACCAGCCAGAGCTGGGCATAGACGGAGAAGAAGAGCAGGGCATACAGGGTGGTGTAGGCAGCCGTCAGCCCCAGGGTCACAGCAGGTGGCAGCGCAGGCACCAGCCCGGCAGCAGGCACCAGGCCAGACAGGTTACTCTCCATGTCAGGGAGGGAGGCCTGAATCCCGGAGACAGAGAAGGAGGGGCTGTCGGCAGGGCCAGGGTAATAAATACGGAGGGGTGGGAATTGCAGGGTGCAGAGAGGGAGATGGGGCGCTGAGGAGGAAAGAAGTTGTGGCTGACAGGCCCCTCCTCCTCAACAGAGAGACCCTTGCCCTTGGGGAACACGGGCAGCCTGGGCCCCAGGCCCCTCACTCAGGGGCATGGAAGGGCAGTCTCTTCTCTCCAGGGCAGACCGGGTGGGGGTTGGGGGTGTCTCCTCCCTGGGCCTACCCCAGAGTCAGGGATGGGGGGATGCAGAGGCCCAAGGAGCGGAGTCCCTGGCCTCGGTCGCTCGTGTCGTCCTGGCTGGAGGGGGAGAGCCAGCCGATGCCCGTCGGGTCAGGGCAGCGGCCGCTGCAGGGGGCGCCCAATGCCCCGCTCTCCCCCTCCCCAAGCTGGGGGAGGCTCTCCTCCAGTAATGCGGATGGGGAGGGCCTCTGCCTTCTGTCCTTGTAATTCTCGAAAGCTGCCCCCCGCCCCACCCCCCCCACCGCGTCCACTCTCCAGCCTCAAGGGGCGGGAGGAGGCGGATGCCAGGTCCTCAGGCCGCTGATGGGAGAGCCGGCTCAGGTCGTGGGGACCCGGGGCTCCGGCTCCCCGGCTCCCGCTGCTCCGCCCCCTCCTGCGCCTGCGCGGGCGCTGTTCGCTACGCAAATTGCGCAGGGGCCCGACCGGCTCCGCAGTCCAGCGCCGCACCCGGCGTGAAACCGTACGAGAATTGGCGCGAGCTGCGCCGCTGGCGGGCGCCCGGGGTTACGGGAGGCGGCTGGAGGGCGGCCGAATTGCGGGGGCCGTGCCGCATCCAGGGGGTCCCCGGGTGGGCTGTGCCTGGGCGGTCCGCCTTAACTTGTATGGGGGGCCGGCAATTCCCACGCTCCTCTCTCCTATACCCAAATCGGGGTCGTACCACCCAGCCGGGGGCGGCAACGGATTCCCGTCCCTCGGCCTCTGAAGAAAACTTCCGCCCATAGCCAAGATGGCCCCCGGGCCCCGCCCCCGGGCCTGAACCCGCGGAGCCCCGAATCCCCAGCGCGGGCCCGCCCCCCGCCCCGGCGCGCCCGCGGCCCTGCTCACCTGGCCGGCCGCCTGCCAGGCCTGAAGCCCCCACGGACCCTACGGTCCACCCTCACCGGGTCCCCGGCCCTCCTCCCGCGCCCGGGCAGCCATCCCAGCCAGGGAGGAGGTTCCTCTCCTTATCTCCAGTGCCCCCGAGGTGGCGCGGGAGGTGTCCCCCGAGGCGGGCGGCGCGAAGCTTCCACGCCTGGGAGGAGGAGCGGGGAGCGGGACTTTCCGACCGGGCACCCAGTCCAGGCGGAGCGGTAACAATAGCAACAATAATCGCATCCGACGGCTGAGCTTCAGTTGTGGCTGTGCCAAGCGCCTTCGCCCGCAGTAATCACTCCCTTCACAAAGTTTTCACTGGCTCCTGGGGGAGCTGTCACTATCCCCACTTCACTGGGGGGAAACTAAGGTCCAGAGGGGCTGAAGGACTTGTTGGCAGAAGTGGGTCTCCAGGTTCCAAATGGGGACCCCAGAGAATCCCTCTCCTGCTCCCACACACGTCCAAGGTGTGAGGCAGCGAGGATGTGAGCACCAGGGCTGCAGGAGGGAGAAAAAAGGCTGCGGGCGAGTAGCCGTAGGTCCGGCGGGGGGGCGGGGCCGGGCCGGGTTGACCCCGCCTCTGGACCTACCCGAGTGACGTTCCGAGAGGTGATTGGGCCAGGTCGCTGACAGTTCCCGTTGCCCAAGCAACTAGGGCCGGGAGCCCGGGGTGCAGGAGGGAGGCGGCAGGCCCGGGTCAGGGGCCTCGAGATCGGGCTTGGGGTGAGACCTGTGCGCCGTCACCACGGGCGGGGCGGGGCCTGGGTAGGGGCCTGGGTCCACCAGGGTTCTGAGGGGAGATTGAGGCCCTGAGCCGACAGCATCAGCTCCCTGCCAGGCCAGACCCAGCAGACAAATGAGGGCCCGGGAGGCCTGGCGGGCCTGGGGGCCCTAGGGTGGGAGAGGGAGCCAAGGGTACCTACCTCTGCCTTCCAGGGCCACCGTTGGCCCCAGCTGTGCCTTGACTACCTAACATCTTGTCCTCATAGCCCAGAGCATGTTCCAGATCCCAGAGTTTGAGCCTAGTGAGCAGGAAGACTCCAGCTCTGCAGAGAGGGGCCTGGGCCCCAGCCCCGCGGGGGACAGGCCCTCAGACTCCGGCAAGCATCATCGCCAGGCCCCAGGCCTCCTGTGGGACGCCAGTCACCAGCAGGAGCAGCCAACCAGCAGCAGCCATCATGGAGGTAAGTACCCCACCACCTCCACCTGCCGGGTCACCTCACCCCCAGCCCACTGGCTCCCTGCATCCCAGTTGTATCCACGGGCACTGAAGGCTTTGGGTCGGTCCCTAACCTCTCAGAGCCCCAGTTTCCTCTTTTGTAAAACAGAGCAATTAATAACCACCATTGTAGGACTGTTGAGTTAATTAGCAGGAACATATAGGATGCACTTGATTACAGAGCTGGTGCACATTAAAGCTAAAAAATGGTAGCTGCCAGGCATGACGGATCACACCTGTAATCCCAGCACTTTGGGAGGCCAAGGCAGGAGGATCGCTTGAGCCCAGAAGTTCAAAGCCAGCCTGGGTGACTTAGGGAGACTCCATCTCTTAAAATATGTATATATATATATGGCAGCTATTAGTGTGGGGCCAGGACAGAAATTAGTGACAGGCAGGCAGGCAGTGATCCGAAAAGGAAAAGGGGCCTACCTAAGGCCATACCTGCCTGGCATTTCTTTCCTTAGAAGGTGGGGGCTGGAAGACTCCTTGGTGCCCTGCCCCAGGCTACATGCTTTCCCTGGGATTGGGCCTTCCAGCTCCCAGATGTGTTCTTTCTTGCCCCGAGGCTTGCGCCCACAGCAGGCCTGTCCTGGCACAAAGGCCAGGGGCAGGTGACCTCAAGGGGCAGACGGTCCTCCCAGACAGCAGGGCTGTGTGGGGTGGGAAGCACAGGCTCCAAGATGGAAGGATAGACACTGGGGTTCAGTGTCCATTTCTCAGTAGGCTCCACCACCCCTGTGCCCAGCACTGGCCTTGGCACCTGGAACAACAACATATATCTTCTGAACACAAAAACCAGGTCAAGCCAGGTGGGGTGGCCCATGTCTGTAGTCCCAGCAGCTCAGGAGGCTGGCTTGAGCCCAGGAATTCAAGACCAACCTGGGCAACATAGCCAGACCCCATCTCTAAAAATAGAAAACTAGGTCATGTCACTCTGGCACTGAAGCTTAAACGACCTCCTTCCCATTTTCAGGATTAAGAAGGCTTAAGAGGCCTCCCCTCCCTCTCTTACGCACAAACACACACACTCAATTCTCTCAGATTGGATCCCATAGCTTGCTTTCTTTTTTTGTTGTTGTTGTTTTGTTTGTTTTGAGACAGGGTCTCGCTCTATCACCTAGGAGGGAGTACAGAGGTGTGGAGTACAGAGGTGTGACCTCAGCTCACTGCAGCCTAGAACTTCTGGGCTTAAGCGATCCTCCCACCTTACCCTCCCAAGTAACTGGGAATACAGGTGTGTGGACTACACCTAGTTAATTTATTTTTAACTTTTTCTTTTTTTTTTTTTTCTGAGACAGAGTCTCACTCTGCCACCCAGGCTGGAGTGCAGTGGTGCAATCTCAGCTCACTGCAACCTCCGCCTCCTGGGTTCCAGCAATTCTCCTGCCTCAGTCTTTCAGGTAGCTGGGACTACAGGCATGTGTCACCATGCCCGGCTAATTTTTTGTATTTTTAGTAGACATAGGGTTTCACCATGTTAGCCAGGGTGGTCTCTATCTCCTGACCTTGTGATCCGCCCGCCTCGGCCTCCCAAGGTGTTGGAATTACAGGCGTGAGCCACCACGCCCGACATTTTTCATGTTTTCATTAGAGACGAGGGCAGGGGCGGGTCTCCTTTTGTTGCCCAGGCAGGTCTCAAACTCCTGGGCTCAAACAATCCTCCTGCCTCAGCCTCCAGAACAGCTGGGACCACAGGTACATGCTGCCACACCAGCTCATTTTTTATTTTTTGTAGAGGTGGGGTCTTGCTTTGTTGCCCAGCCTGGTCTCGAATTCCTGGGCCCAAGCGATCCTCTCATCTTGGCCTCCCAGAGTGTTGGGATTACTGGCGTGAGCCACCATGCTCGGCCTCCACAGCTTTCTTTAACTTTCTGAGCTTGCACTTGGCTGTTTTTCTGCTCACAAACTCCCCCTGCTTTCTGCCCCCCGCCACACACACTCAGCATTGACTTGTGTCTCAGAGTGAGTGTTCACCATGTGACACAGGTTGTTCCAGTTGCTAGGGGGACCTCGGTGAACCCAAGCATCAGGAATCCTTGCCCTCGTGGAGCTTACGTTCTAGTGACGTGGTGGGTCCATAAGCAAACAAGCACAAAAGTGCATCCTATCATGGATGAGAAGATTTGTATGGGGGCAGCATGTAAGAGTTAAAAGAAGCTGGGCACGGAGGCTTACACCTGTAATTTCAACACTTTGGGAGGCTGAGGCAAGCGGATCACAAGGTCAAGACATGGAGACCAGCCTGGCCAACATGGTGAAACCCCATCTCTACTAAAAATACAAAAATTAGCCAAGCATGGTGGCATGCACCTATAGTCCCAGCTACTCAGGAGGCTGAGGCAGGAGAATCACTTGAACCCGGGAGGCGGAGGTTGCAGTGAGCCAAGATCACACCACTGCACTCCAGCCTGGCAACAGAGTGAGACTCCGTCTCAAAAAAAAAAAAAAAAAAGAGTTAAGAGAATCCAGAGTCACGGGGCTGGGGGAGTGATGGTAGCAGAGGTGGTCAACACTCACTTGGTGAGAAGCACCACTGGAACCAAGGCCACAGGGATGATGGGAAGAGAGTTCCAGGCAGAGGGAAGGGCAGGTGCTAAGGCCCTGAGGGCAACACCTGCTCCCAGCTAGGGTGGGCCTAGAGGAGGGGGTTAGGAAAGGGTCTTTGGAGACCTAAAGTTGGAGGTCATTGTAAGGACTCTGACTTTGCCTTTGGGTGAAAACCTGGAAAGGCTTTGAACAGAGGCAGCATGGTCAGATTTAGACATTCAGAGAGTCACCAGGGAGGTGGTGAGAAGTAGCTGGCCTCTGGATTTATTTATTTATTTATTTATTTATTTATTTATTTATTTATTTTGAGATGGAGTCTCGCTCTGCCGCCCAGGCTGGAGTGCAGTGGCCGGATCTCAGCTCACTGCAAGCTCCGCCTCCCGGGTTCACGCCATTCTCCTGCCTCAGCCTCCCCAGTAGCTGGGACTACAGGCGCCCGCCACCACGCCCGGCTAGTTTTTTGTATTTTTAGTAGAGACGGGGTTTCACCGTGTTAGCCAGGATGGTCTCGATCTCCTGACCTCGTGATCCGCCCGCCTCGGCCTCCCAAAGTGCTGGGATTACAGGCTTGAGCCACCGCGCCCGGCCTATTTATTTATTTTTTTTTTAATTTTTATTTTTTTGTTGAGACAGAGTCTCGCTTTGTCGCCCAGACTGGAGTGCAGTGGCCGGATCTCAGCTCACTGCAAGCTCCGCCTCCCGGGTTCACGCCATTCTCCTGCCTCAGCCTCCCTAGTAGCTGGGACTACAGACGCCCGCCACCTCGCCCGGCTAGGTTTTTTTGTATTTTTTAGTAGAGACGGGGTTTCACCGTGTTAGCCAGGATGGTCTCAATCTCCTGACCTTGTGATCCGCCCGTCTTGGCCTCCCAAAGTGCTGGGATTACAGGCTTGAGCCACCGCGCCCGGCCCTGGATTTATTTTTAAAGCAGAACTGGCAGGATCTGCTGATGGACTGGATGTGGGGTGCGAGGGAAAGAGAGGAACCAGGATGATGCCAAGGAATTTTAAAAAAATTATTAGGCTGGGAGCGGTGGCTCACACCTGTAATCCAAGCACTTTGGGAGGCCCAGGCGGGCGGATCACGAGGTCAGGAGATCGAGACCATTCTGGCTAACATGGTGAAACCCTGTCTCTACTAAAAATACAAAAAAAAATTTAGCCGGGCGTGGTGGTGGGCGCCTATAGTCCCAGTTACTTGGGAGCCTGAGGCAGGAGAATGGCGGGAACCCGGGAGGCGGAGTTTGCAGTGAGCCGAGATCACACCACTGCACTCCAGCCTGAGACAGAGCGAGACTGTCTCAAAAAAAAAAATTATTGTTGGCTGGGCGCGGTGGCTCATGCCTGTAATCCCAGCACGTCGGGAGGCCGAGGCGGGCAGATCACTTGAGTTCAGGAGTTCAAGAGAGCCTGGCCAACTTGGTGAAACCCTGCCTCTACTACAAAAACACAAATTAGCCAGATGTGGTGGTGGACAACTGTAATCCCAGCTACCTGGAAGGCTGAGGCAGGAGAATCACTTGAACCCAGGAGGTGGAGGTTGCAGTGAGCTGAAATTGTGCCACTGCACTCCAGCGTGGGTGACAGCAAGATTCCATCTCAAAAAACAAAAAATAAATAAAAATAAAATAAATTATTATTAATTTTAGAGATAAGGTCTTGCTATGTTGGCCAGGCTGGTCTTGAACTCCTGGCCCCAAGTGATCTTGGCCTCCCAAAGTGCTGGGATTACAGGCATGAGCCACAGAGCCCAGCCAACACCAAGGAATCTGGCTTGAGCATCCAGTAAGATGAAGTTGCTTTTAATAGAGAAGAAACACTGAAGGGTGGGGAAGGATCTGGAAGCCACCCTAGAGGGTGGGCTAGAGGTGGCTTTTTTTTTTTTTTTTTTTTTGGAATGGAGTCTTGCTGGGATTACAGGCATGTGCCACCATGCCCAGCTAATTTTTGTATTTTTAGTAGAGACAGGGTTTCACCATGTTGACCAGGCTGGTCTCGAACTCCTGACCTTGTGATCCACCTGCCTCGGCCTCCCAAAGTGCTGGGATTACAGGCATGAGCCACCACACCCGGCCACTAGAGGTGGATTTTAAGCATCTGGTGGGATTTTTAGCAGGGTGCTAGTGGGAGCTGGCCGGGAGTTAGAGTCAATCAGAGTCGTGCTTGTCTCAGCCCAGTTAGGGGTAGGGGCTTCAAGTGTGTGCAAAGGAAGGAAGGGTAGGTGTGGGGTCCAAGCTGGCTGAGCTTCAGGGAAAGTAGCAAGCCCTGGGAAGCCGCAGCATGGTTGGAGTTGGGGTCCCAGGGGTATGATCCACACAGGTCGGGTCAGCTGGTGGGAAGCTTGGGATGGAGTTATTTGATGGTGACAAGGCCTAGGTTATGTCCCTGGGAATGAGTCTGAGGGGAGAGTGGGACAAGATCATGATAGAAGGAGTAGCAAGGTACAGAAAGGAGATGGGGTGCTGGTGGAGTGGCAGAAGACAGGAGTAACATTCTGCACTGGCCAGGGACTTGACCCAGGAGCAGGGCATGGGAGGGGCCTGCAAGGTAATAAGGAGCAAAGCGGGCGACACCTCCCCCCACCCCCAGCTGCAGACCCGCAGGAAAGAGGGCTGCGGGAGAAGACAGCTGCTAGGTGAGGACAGAGCTGGATTTCTGAACCTTTTGATGTAGTTTTCAGTGTCTCCAAAGCAAGTGATTTCCCAAAAGAGATCAGCAGGCCGGGCGTGGTGAGGCAGGAGGCTGAGGCGGGAGAATGGCGTGAACCCGGGAGGCGGAGCTTGCAGTGAGCCGAGATCATGCCACTGCACTCCAGCCTGGGAGACACAGCGAGACTCCGTCTCAAAAAAAAAAAAAAAAAAAGAGATCAGCAAGTGCCAGTGCCCTTCCAGAGCCACGGGGCGTCTGCCCCTCTACCTGCGCAGAGCAGCTCACACTTGGTTCGGTCACTTTTCACAGCCCCTGCCACCAGGCCCCTGCTGGAGGCTAAGGTGCCCCAGGGCAGGGACCGCAGCCACCTTGTGCTGTGACAGCCCACACAGCCCAGTGTCTGAAACAGGTGTGGACAGTGGAGAGACAGAGAGAAGCAGCCCAGTGCTAGCCCTTGGGCCAGACTGCAGGTTCAAATGTGGCTCTGCCCTTCCTAGCAGGTTGAGCTTGAGCAGGTTAATGAACTCCATCTACCTGAGTTTCCTCATCTGTAAGCGGGAATAGAACTAGTCCAACCTCGCAGGGGTATAGCAAGGACCTGATGAGTTAATACAGGAAAAGTGCTCGGAAACAGTGCCTGGCACAGAGGAGGGGCTAAGTGTTTGCTGCTCTTATTATTAGTACTGACATTGTTATTAATTTATGTATATATTTTTATTATATATATATTTATATATATGTAAATATATATATAATTTTTTTTTCCCCAAGATGGAGTCTCGCTCTGTTGCCCAGGCTGGAGTGCAGTGGTGCAATCTCGCCTCACAGCAACGTCTACCTTCCAGGTTCAGGTGATTTTCTTGCCTCAGCCTCCCGAGTAGCTGAGACTACAGGCGCACACCACCACACCCAGCTAATTTTTTTGTATATTTTATTAGAGATGAGGTTTTGCCACCTTGGCCAGGCTGGTGTCTCACTCCTGACCTCAACTGATCCTCCTGCCTTGGCCTCCCAAAGTGCTAGCCACCACACCTAGTCAGTAATTTTTTTTTTTTTTTTTTGAGACTGAGTTGAGCTATGTTGCCCAGGCTGGAGAGTGCAGTGACATAATCTCGGCTCACTGCAGCCTCCGCCTCCTGGGTTCAAGCAATTGTCCTGCCTCAGCCTCCCGAGTAGCTGGGATTACAGGCGCCCGCCACCACGCCTGGCTAATTTTTTGTATTTTTTTTAGTACAGACGGGGTTTCACCATGTTAGCCAGGATGGTCTTGATCTCCTGACCTCGTGATCCACCCGCCTCGGCCTCCCAAGGTGCTGGAATTACAGGCTTGAGCCATCGCGCCCGGCCCAGTATTTTATATATTTATAAAGCCTTGAATTTCTGGGCTCCAGCCATCCTCACACCTCAGCTTCCTAAGTAGCTGGGACTACAGGTGCACGCCACCATGCCTGGCTAATTTTTTATTTTAATTTTTGTAGAAACAAGGGTCTTTCTGTGTTGCTCAGGCTGGTCTCAAACTCCTGGCCTCAAGCAGTCCTTTTGCCTTGGCCTCCCAAAGTGTTGGGATTACAGGCATGAGCCAACACATTGGGCCTACATTTTAAAATTGTGCACAAAAATCCAAAGAACTATATTTTGTAACATGCGAACATTCTATGAAATTCAAATTTCCAGATCCCTAAAGAAAGTGTTAGTGGAACACAGCAAGGTGCAGTGTATTCATTTACACATTGATTATGGTTTCTTTTCAGCTCTGGCCACAAAGCTGAGTGGTTGTCACAGAGACCATGTGGCCCACTGAACCCCCTTTATAGAAAACATTTCCGGCCGGGCGCGGTGGCTCACGCCTGTAATCCCAGCACTTTGGGAGGCCGAGATGGGCGGATCACGAGGTCAGGAGATCGAGACCATCCTGACTAACATGGTGAAACCCCGTCTCTACTAAAAATACAAAAATTAGCCGGGCGCGGTGGCGGGCGCCTGTAGTCCCAGCCACACGGGAGGCTGAGGCAGGAGAATGGCATGAACCCGGGAGGCGGAGCTTGCAGTGAGTGGAGATCGCGCCACTGCACTCCAGCCTGGGAGACAGAGCGAGACTCCGTCTCAAAAAAAAAAAAAAGAAAACATTTCCAGCTAACGGGAAAAGGGAAAAGAAAGTGAACAAACATTTACCAGCCGGCCTTAGTAGCTCATGCCTGTAATCCCAGCACTTCGGGAGGCCGAGGCAGGAGGATCACTTGAGCTCAGGAGTTCAAGACCAGCCTGGGAAAGATGGCAAGACCCTGTCTCTAAAAATTTTTTTAAATTAAAAAATGAGCTGGGCATGGTGGTGCCTGTAGTCCAAGCTACTCGGGAGGCTGAGGTGGGAAGATTAATTGAGCTTAGGATTTTGAGGCTGCAGTGAGCTGAGATCGTGCCACTGTACTCCAGACTGGGTGACAGAGACCCTGTCACTGTTTTTTAAAAAGGAAAAGGAAACATTTGCCAACTTTAGAGTGCTTTCTGATTTTATCAGCTCTGAGCAAGACTGGGGATTGTTCTCTGCAGGCCTGAAGGGGCTTCTGTCCTGGAAGGCTAACGTCAAGGCCGAAGCCTGCAGGTGCCAGAGGCTGACAGGCTGCAAGTGTCTGCCCAGGGTGGGGTGGCAGCACTGGCCACCGTGACGTCAGCCTCCCCCAGCAGCAGATTGTGTGTGGTCGGTATGTGGTTGGGGCAGGATCCAAACCCAGCCCTGCCTGATGGCAGAGCTTGACTGCTTCAAACGGTCTAGAACACCACTGTTTTAATTAAGTGTGCAATTCAGCGTGCAAGAGTGTTGTAATTAAGTGTGCCCCTGTTTCCTCATCTGTAAAACAGGGAGAGCTTGGTATTCTCCTTCTTGGGAATCTGAGGACTCTGAAAATCCCAGTGCAAGGATGCTCGCGGAAGCATCAGCACGGATGTCTGCCCCAGCCACTGACTCAGAAGCCCAACACGCAGAGAATGTAAAGCTGAAGGTGCCATGCTGGGGCCTGGGGCACTTCTAGCCACAGCCACCATCCCCCGCTTCCACACCCCAGCCCCGGGCCAGGCTCTAGACGGATGGCAAGAGTGGGCAGGCCTGGGCACCCACCCACGCTCGCACCCAAGGAGGAGCCACACCCCCTTCCTTCCCCAGAGGAGGGAGAGGCTGGCCCAGGCCCTGCCCCAGCCCTCCCCTTCCCCCAGGGAATTCACAGGGTTTTTTTCCCCGTAAATAGGACACTTTTTAAAAATTCAGTTTAGGGCTGGGCATGGTGGCTCAGGCCTGTAATCCCAGCACTTTGGGGGGCCGAGGCACATGAATCACCTGAGGTCAGGAGTTCAAGACCAGCCCCACCAACATGGTGAAACCCCGTCTCTACTAAAAATACAAAAATTACCCAGGCATGGTGGCAGGCGCCTGTAATCCCAGCTACTCAGGAGGCTGAGGCAGGAGAATCATTTGAACCTGGTGAGCAGGGGTTGCAGTGAGCCAAGATCACATCACTGCACTCTAGCCTGGGTGACAAAGCAAGATTCCCTCTAAAGAAAAAATACATACATATATATACACACACACACACACACACACACACACATATATACACATACACACATATATATACACACACAAATATATATATATATTTGTACTTACATGTATATAATTCAATTTACACAAATGGGTGTCATCTTGATAACAACTGGCTTGTCATTGCTAAGTCCACGAATTTGGTGAGAAACTCCCACCCCATAGGACAGGCTCCCGGCAGAACTGGTGCTAGCAGAACGCCCAAGGGAGCCTTCCCCAGCCTAAGCCTCCAAGGCAGCCCACGGTACAGCTGAGAGGAGCCTGGGGCATGACAGCCAAGCACACAGCCCCTGAAGCCACATTGGTTGGGTTGGGATCCCAGCTCTGCTACCTACTAGCTCTGTGACCTTGGGCAAGTTACTTAGGCTCTCTGCCTTAGTTTCTTCCTCTGTAAAGTGGCAACCATGAGGAGCCTCCCTGATAGGGTGTGGCGAGGATCAAATGAATGAATACACAGGGAGGCTTCCGACCATCCACCGCACCTGGCCAGTGTCTTCTGCTTGTTCTGATCCCTGGGCAAGGGGCGGTGCCCAGGCCAAGTGCCTGGGTGCAAGTCACTCACCTTCCACCTGTGGGGCCTTGTGTCCGGCAAGCGCAGTGGTCCTGTGGCCCCACTCAGAGCTAGTGGAGGAGAACAGCTGCTGTTTCCTGCGTATTTAGGTGGCTAAGCAGGCTGTCCCAGTCACATGGCCTCAGGCAAGTTCCTAACCTCTGCCTCTGTTTCCTCATCTATACAATGGGGAGAGCTGGGTATTCCCCTCGCTGGGACTCTCAGAGGCCTCAAGCTGTGAGGGGCAGGTAGGGGCTCTCCTGCTCTCATTTGTTGTCACGGTGGTCCTGGCAGATAGGGAACTGCCTCCATTTCACAGAAGACACTGGGGCCCCAAAGGGTTGGAAAATGGGCCAAGGTCAGAGCAGGAATTTGACCAGGGCCCAGCCCACCTAGCTGACCCCTGCTCCACATCCACCGCCCCACAGAACTGGAAATTACTCTGCGGACAGGCCTGTTCCGTCAGTGTCCCTTCTGTTCCTGGTTCTCCTGCCCCTATCCAAAATCCTTCAGCCTTCCAAAGTGCTGAGATTACAGGCATGAGCCGCCACATCCAGCTCTCATCTGTCATCTTTACTCCTGACCTAGTATGCCTCTCCCTACTGCCACCTCACTCCTCTAGGGGCTTAAGGAATCCCCACCTGACCTGGGGGCAGCTCCGGGCTTTGGTGATGCTCAGAATGGCCAGGCACTCTGATCACACCTTATCTTACCCTAGGCCTTTCCGGATTCCATCCTCTTGTTCCCTTCCTTGCTTTTTTTGTTGTTGTTGTTGAGACAAAGTCTCACTGTGACTCCCAGGCTAGAATGCAATGGCGAGATCTCAGCTCACTGCAACCTCTGCCTCCCAGGTTCAAGCGATTCTTGTGCCTCAACCTCCCTAGTAGCTGGGAATATAGGCCCACGCCACCATGCCTGGCTAATTTCTTTTTTTCTTTTTTTTTTTTGAAACAGAGTCTTGCTCTGCCACCCAGGCTGGAGTGCAGTGGTACAATCTCGGCTCACTGCAACCTCTGCCTCCCAGGTTCAAGTGATTCTCCTGCCTCAGCCTCCTAAGTAGCTGGGATTACAGGCTCGCGCCACCACACCCGGCTTATTTTTGTATTTTTAATAGAGACGGGGTTTCACCATGTTGGTCAGGCTGGTCTTGAACTCCTGACCTCGTGATCCACCTGCCTCAGGCTCCCAAAGTGCTGGGATTACAGGCGTGAGCCACCACGCCCGGCCTTTTTTTTTTTTTTTTTTGTATTTTTAGTAGAAATGGGGTTTTACCATGTTGGTCAGGCTGATCTCGAACTTCTGGCCTCAAGTGATCCACCTGCCTCAGCCTCCCAAACTGTTGGGATTACTGGCGTGAGCCACTACGCCCACTTGCTTGCTTTCTTTTTCTTTTTCTTTTTCTTTTTTTTTTTTTGGCGATGGAGTTTCACTCTTGTTGCCCAGGCTGGAGTGCAGTGGCTCGATCTCGGATCACTGCAAGCTCCGCCTCCTGAGTTCACACTATTCTCCTGCCTCGGCCTCCCGAGTAGCTGGGACTACAGGCGCCCGCCACCAAGCCCAGCTAAGTTTTTTGTTTGTTTGTTTTTTGTTTTTTGTTTTTGAGACGGAGTTTCACTCTTGTTGCCCAGGCTGGAGTGCAATGGCACGATCTCGGCTCACCACAACCTCCGCCTCCCAGGTTCAAGCGATTCTCCTGCCTCAGCCTCCCTAGTAGCTGGGATTATAGTCATGTGCCACCACCAGCCAATTTTGTATTTTTAGTAAAGACAGGGTTTCTCCATGTTGGTTAGGCTGGTCTCGAACTCCCGACCTCAGGTGATCCACCCACCTCAGCCTCCCAAAGTGCTGGGATTACAGGCGTGAACCACCGTACCCGGCCAATTTTTTTGTATTTTTTTTTTTTTTTTTTTTGAGACGGAGTCTCGCTGTGTCGCCCAGGCTGGAGTGCAGTGGCCGGATCTCAGCTCACTGCAAGCTCCGCCTCCCGGGTTCACGCCATTCTCCGGCCTCAGCCTCCCGAGTAGCTGGGACTACAGGCGCCCGCCACCTCGTCCGGCTAGTTTTTTGTATTTCTTAATAGAGACAGGGTTTCACCGTGTTAGGCAGGATGGTTTCGATCTCCTGACCTCGTGATCCGCCCGTCTCGGCCTCCCAAAGTGCTGGGATTTTTTTGTATTTTTAGTAGAGATGGGGTTTCGCCGTGTTAGCTAGGATGGTCTCGATCTCCTGACCTTGTGATACACCCGCCTCGGCCTCCCAAAGTGCTGGGATTAAACACGTGAGCCACTGCGCCCAGCCGCCTACCTGCTTTCTTAGTCATGTGTCTCATTTATGTGTCCTAGCTGGGACCCCTGGAGGCCCTGCACTGGCCCACAGGCCCTGCCTCAGGTCCTCTGAGGGGAGAAGAGACATTCTGATGGTTATACCCCGCTTTCAGTTCCTGGCCTGTAATTTACCATCTCCAAAGAGCCTCCCTGACAGACATACTTTTCCATAAACACCAAGTATGTTCCCTACCTGCCTCTATTTTTTTTTTTTTTTTTTTTTTGAGACGGGTGCAGTGGCGTGATCTCGGCTCACTATAACCTCTGCTGCCCAGGTTCAAGCGATTCTCCTGCCTCAGCCTCCTGAGTAGCTGGGATTACAGGCACCTGCCACCCCGCCTGGCTAATTTTTTTGTATCTTTAGTAGAGATGGGGTTTACCATCTTGGTCAGGCTGGTCTTGAACTCCTGACCTCGTGATCCCCCCACCTCGGTCTCCCAAAGTGTTGGGATTACAGGCATGAGCTGCCGCGCCCAGCCCCCCACCTGCTTCTCACTCTAACATTGTGCTCTGAGTGTTTGCTCCAGGGCGTGGTTCCAAGTCTTTATCAGTCTGGGTAGAAGAGTGGAGTTGGCAGCAGTCGAGAGATGGCATGGAGCACAGTTCAAACACAGTTCAAACAGTAGGCGGGCCTCTGAATAATAACCCATAGTGTATTTGCGGCCTACAAAGCACTTTCTTTTTTCTTTTGTCATTATTATTATTATTATTAGAGACAGAGTCTCGCTTTGCCGCCCAGGCTGTAGTGCAGTGGCACAATCTCGGCTCACTGCAACCTCCACCTGCTGGGTTCAAGCGATTCTCCTGCTTCAGCCTCCTGTGGAGCTGGGACTACAGGCGTGAACCACCACACCTAACTAATTTTTGTATTTTTAGTAGAGACAGGATTTCACCAGTTTGAGGCCAGGATGGTCTCGAACTCCTGACCTCAGGTGATCCACCTGCCTTGGCCTCCCAAAGTGCTCAGATTACTGGCATGAGCCACTGCCCATCTGGCCTTCTTTTATTATTATTTATTTATTTATTTATTTATTTATTTTGAGACAGAGTCTCGCTCTGTCGCCCAGGCTGGAGTGCAGTGGCGTGATCTCCGCTCACTGCAAGCTCCACCTCCAGGGTTCACGCCATTCTCCTGCCTCAGCCTCCCACATAGCTGGGACTACAGGCACCCACCACTATGCTCAGCTAATTTTTTGTTTTGTTTTGTTTTTTTGTTTTTAGTAGAGAATGGGGTTTCACCATGTTAGCCAGGGTGGTTTTGATCTGACCTTGTGATCCGCCCACCTCGACCTCCCAAAGTGCTGGGATTACAGGCGTGAGCCACCACACCCGGCCTATAATTTTTTTAAATTAGTAGAGATGGGGTTTTGCGATGTTGCCTAGGCTGGTCTCAAACTCCTGAACTCAAGCAATCTGCCTGCCTCGGCCTCCCAAAGTGCTGGGATTACAGGTGTGAGGAATCACACCCAGCCACAAAGCACTTTTACATTTTTTTATTTTATGTGACCTTTACACAATCACTGGGAGTCAGGGCTAGGATTATCCCCTCATAAAGGTGAGGACACAGGCTCAGAGAGTCAAAGGCTGAATAGACAAGGGGAGAGACACAGAGCTCCACTGATAATCACTGGACTCTGGATTCCACCAAGCCTTTGGAACCTTCCAGCCTCAGGCCTCCACAGCTTCACAGAAACTGGGCAAGTCTTAACTCTCTAAGCTTCTGTCTTCTCACCTAAGCATGTTTTGTACTCACCTCCCAGGGTGGTTAGGAGGATAATGAGGGAATGTCTTGGCCTACACATAAGTGCACCATCAATGGTACCTAAAAACGTCAACAGTTCCAGACACTGTCTCCAAAGAAGGCTCTGGGGGGGATGCAGACATGTAGCGGACAGGTTCTTGTTCTCCAGGGGCTTTGCAGGTCCCTTGCAGAGGCAGCGTTCAATCCTGCCAGCTGTGGCAGGACACTTTCCTGTCCAAGGGATTGGCTTCCGCTGATGTAGAATAGACGCTATGAAATAGCTACCAACCCAGGGCTTGCCACGAAGCCCCATGAAGGTGTTGCACTAATAATATGCCTTTCTTTTTTTTTTTTTTTCTTCTGAGACAGATTCTTACTCTGTCACCCAGGCTGGAGTGCAGTGGCACGATCTCAGCTCACTGCAACCTCTGCCTCCTGGGCTCAAGCGATTCTCCTGCCTCAGCCTCCCAAGTAGCTGGGACTACAGGCGTGCGCCACTATGCCCAGCCAATTTTTGTGTTTTGAGTAGAGACGGGGTTTCACCATGTTGGCCGGATGGTCTCGATCCCCTGACCTCGTGATGTAACTAGTATTTCTTATGCCCTTATTTTGTGCCGGGCACAGGGCCTCACCCATTATTGGCACTCAGTAAGGATTCGTGGGATTAATGAAAAGTTAACCTGAATCTTCAACAAAGGCCCCAGAGCTTCCCTGGAACGGACTGGGGCTCCGAGAGGTGGACTGTGATGCGCCCCTGGAAGACCTACGAGTGGGCCTGCAGAGCTGATGGGGAGGGTTCAGGCAGGGCCAGGGACTTAGAGGAGCTGAGATTAACGTCACCCCCTACCCACTGACCCTCTCCAGGCGCTGGGGCTGTGGAGACCCGGAGTCGCCACAGCTCCTACCCCGCGGGGACGGAGGAGGACGAAGGGATGGAGGAGGAGCCCAGCCCCTTTCGGGGCCGCTCGCGCTCCGCGCCCCCCAACCTCTGGGCAGCACAGCGTTATGGCCGCGAGCTCCGGAGGATGAGTGACGAGTTTGTGGACTCCTTTAAGGTGAGCGCCGGACCCCCGCGTGCCAGGACCTGCAGTCCCAGGCCGCCCCGCGCCGGTCTGTCCCTTCCTTGTCCCAAGGCACGTCCGGATCTGATGTCCCACGATCCCTCCCCAACGCCGTCCTGCCCCTTCCTAGCTCCATAGCATTATGGGATTTGTAGTCACAAGACCTCCCTCTAACCCCCCCCCCCCCCAGCTCTTCCGTTCCAAGTCCCAGAATTCCCCCCTCCTGGTGGTTGGATGTGGGGGTATGTGTGTGTGTGTGTGTCACAGGGCATGCTGGGACGTGTAGTCTAGCTCCCACTCCAGGCCAAAGCTCTTGGATTCCCCGAATTCTTGGAAGACTAGGCATGCTGGTATTTGTGCTCCTTGCTGGCACCTGTGCGCTCTGTCACCCAGGCTGGAGTGCAGTGGTGCGATGACGCCTCATCGCATCCTGGAACTCCTGGCCTCAAAGGATCCTCCCGCCTCAACCTCCCAAAGTGCTGGGATTACAGGCGCTCACCACCACTCCCGGCCTTTTGATTCTTGAATTGCGGTCCCATCTTCTGGGTGCTAGGTCTCCAGCTCTGGCCTTTCCATTTAGGGCCCTAGGCATCCTCTCTTCCCGTCCCCGGCACGGAGTTCCTGGGATCTAACCAGTTCCCATTCCTGGGGGCCCGTGCGTCCTCCCGAGCGTCCCTGACCACCCGGCGTGGAGCCTCCTGGGAGTTGTGGCCTTCATTATCTCCCCCCGATCTCAGTTAGAGGAAGGCTCACGGAAGTGGAGAGCCTGGCACCAGCTGCCATGGTAATCTAACTCATGTAACTCTTTTCTCCCACAACCCGGAAGGGACTTCCTCGCCCGAAGAGCGCGGGCACAGCGACGCAGATGCGGCAAAGCTCCAGCTGGACGCGAGTCTTCCAGTCCTGGTGGGATCGGAACTTGGGCAGGGGAAGCTCCGCACCCTCCCAGTGACCTTCGCTCCACGCCCGGAAACTCCACCCGCTCTCACTGTCCTGGTCGGCCATCTTGGATATGGGCGGAAGTGCTTCCCTCAGGCCTTATGCAAAAGAGGATCCGTGCTGCCTCTTTCGGTGGGAGGGCTGACCCAGATTCCCTTCCGGTGCATGTGAAGCCGCAGAAGGCTTGGTCCCATGGGAAGTTTTGGGTTTTCCGCCCATAGCCGCCAGAAGTGGCTCGTGGCCCCGCCCTCCGGCTCCGGGCTACCTCCCCAAGTGCCTGCGCCAAGTCGTGAACCGTTGCGTCACCCGGACCCGAGTCCCCGCGATGTCCCGCGGGCCGCGCTCACTACTAAATGTTAATAAAGCCCGCGTCTGTGCCGCCGAGCCTTTTCTGTGCGTCGACTGGGGCTCCGCAGGCCGGGTAGTGCTCTCACGGATACTTTCAAAAGAGGCCGCTGTCTTACGAGGGATATAGGCTTTGCCTGACATCCGCGACAGAGACGGAAGGGGTCGCGGCGGCTCGCGGGCCAGGGCTGTGAGGCCCAGGTCCAAGTCCCCAGCACGCGCATTGGGACCGCAGCGCTGCCGGCCGCCGAATCTCGCGCTTTGTAAACCGCGCCGCGGCCCCCCAGGGAGGGTCACTTGCTCCTATTTGGGTCAGCCCTTATAGGACTGACCTAGCTGGGTCAGCTACTGTATGGCCGGCCCGGGGGCCTGGCAGACCGCGCGGGGCGGGAGGGAGCGGCGGAGCCAGGCTGGCAGCAGCCCGGTCGCTGGAAACCGAGGCTTCACGCAGGGACCCGAACAGAGCGGGGGCTCCGTTCCAGAAAGATTTATTGGACCCCCCTGTAACCCGGCCCGGTGCTTCGTGCTGGGCACAGAGATCCGTTGCGCGACGGCCCTGCTCTCGGAAGCTCCCGAGGGCCCGAAGTCGGCAGGGCAGTCAGAGGGCTTCAGGGAGGAGGCGGCTAGAGCCGCTACCTGAAGGTGAGGGTGAGGGTCATCCCTCCCGGCGCAGGGAGGAGTGGACCCATGGAAGGACAGGGGAGCAGTAGAGGCCAGGCTTCCGAGGGGCTGGAATGTCACACCCAGGAGTTAGCAATTTAGCTGGTGTCCTTCAGTGGACACCAGCTAGTCAGGAAGATGGGAGTTGGCTGCTGAGGAGCCTGGATACGGAATACACTGGAGTGAGCAGAACTAGGGGATAGGGCAGGGCCCCACAGCAGAAGTGAGGAAGTCTGGGGCCACTGCACTGACCCTGAGGGAGGAGGGCCCTACTCCGGAGCCTATTTCCCTGGCCTCCCCACCCCATCTGTTTGCCTGAGGCTGCAGCAAAAACAAAGCAGAGAAGATACTCAATTGGCAGGAGATAAGCCCAGATAAGAGGCCTCCTTCCCCTGGAGGAGGGATGCAGGCGGGCAGCCTAGGAAGAGCCAGGAAGCTGGGAGAGGCCTTGAAGAGGTGCCAAGCCGACCCTGCTTCGAGCCCAGCCCCGCCCTCGAGCCCGCACTGTGGGCTCTCCGCGACTTTTCGCTGGTCTTGAGGCATAGGACAGGTCCAGGCTGGCTGAAGACAGTCCACCACGGAGGGTCCAGGCCCGCCCTGCCTCCAGGTCAGGACATCTTGATTTAGCTGTGGCCTGGCACATGAGAGATGGCTCCGGGCCTCAGTCTCCTCATCTGTAAAACAGGCATAATATCTCCCTCACAGGGACGAGGGTATGCTGGGTGGCCCAGCCCCTGCGTGTCTGTGACTGTCCACTTCCCTTCCCCCAGGGTCACAGGCAGGCCTACTGCCCACCTCTCTCTGAAGACCCCCGTCCCCTGGCGTTGGGCAGGTTCTGAGCTGCCCTGCTCCACCCTGGCTGATCCATCACCCGATAGAGTCAACTGCCTGTCGGGGGCCCAGAGCAGCCCGGGCGGAAGATGCTAGGCGTTTGGGTCATATCAGGCCACAGGAAGCGGGGCAGGGAAGGCTTCCTGAAGCAGAGGCCCGAGCCTCAGCGAAGAGAGAACAGGGAGAGCTTCGGAGAGATGAAAGTCGTGGGGATGGAGGAACAGGAACAGGGAAGCTCAGCAGACTCGGCAGGGCAGGCTCAGGTTCAACCCAGCAGTCCTTGGCTGGAGGCGTGCCCTCAACCCCACCAAACACCCAAAGCCCATTTTACAGATGAGGAAACGTACAGAGTCCTCTCACCCCAAATCACACTGCACACAGGGTCCCTGAAATCCACTTTTATTCATGTAAAAAAAATCCCCAAAGAATAGAGAAAAAATGTGACACCTACTTCCTGAAGCTCCAGCAGCTCTCCCAGGGAAGGGAGGAGACACTGCTACCTCGAGGGTGTGGGTGTCACGAGGAGCAAAGCCCTGACCAGGGCCCTAACCTAAGACTGAGGGCAGGAAGGAGGGGCCCCAGGAGGATGAAGGGAGTTAGCTCAGGTACTTGCCCCAGGTTTAAAAAAATAAAATTTCTAGATAAAAAGTTAAAAAAAAAAAAAGCATTAGTGTCGTTGCCTCCTGCCCTCCACCCAGCGCCCACCCTGGCCCTGTGGCCACCTCTTGCTCAGCCAGTTCAGAGCTGCGTGTTCTCCTCCTGGCTCTCCGAGTCAGCGCCCGACAGGTGCCCGCTGCTCCCAGGTGCGTGACCGTTGCTGGCACAGGCCACCAGAAGCCCATCCCCCAGCCCCTCCGGCATCTCGCCCAGCAGGCTCCTGCGGATCTCCTGGGGGAGCCTCGCCCGCTGCTCCTGACACTCCTGGGCCAGCTGGGCCAGCAGCTGTGGGAGGAGGACGGGCATCACAGGCGAGGCCTGGCTGCCTTGCACCCCATCTGCCCGCCTGTTCGCCCATGGCCTCACCTTGGGCTCCTCTTCTGCCAGCTGTTGCAGGACCTGCTGCTGCCCAGCCACAAGACGGTCATGCCGCTGCTTCTGGGCCTCCTCCAGCTACAGGGGTGGGCAAGGGCTCAGCTGAGGGGCCCTGAGGGGCCAGGGCCTCGAGGCTCTGGCTGGGTATAGAAGTCAGGTGGGCAAGGCCAGGCGCAGTGGCTCACACCTGTAATCCCAGCACTTTGGGAGGCCGAGGTGGGCAGATCACCTGAGGTCAGGAGTTCCAGACCAGCCTGGCCAACATGGTGAAACCCCATCTCTACTAAAAATACAAAAATTAGCCAGGCGTAGTGGCGGACGCCTGTAATCCCAGCTACTTGGGAGGCTGAGGCAAGAGAATTGCTTGAACCCAAGAGGCAGAGGTTGCAGTGAGCCAAGATCGCACCACTGCACTCCGGCCTGGGTGACAAAGTGAGACTCTGTCTCAAAGAAAAATAAAGGAAGTCAGGTGGGTGAAGGCTCCCAGGGTGATGTATCAGGTTTGTGAAAGGACCAGGCCCAAGGACACCAAAGCCAGGGGCACTGGTGCAGACAGTTGGCTTTGGGTATGAAGCGGGTACCCTGGAGCTGTTGGGCACTCGAGAAAGGCTCTAGAAGAACTTTGAGGGCAACGTGGCACCAGGCCAGGCACGGAGAAGGGTGTCTGATGAGTGAAGGAAGGGACGTGGGGTAGGGTGGCCCAGGAGCCCAACTCACCCGACGGATGGAGTTGACTGACTCAGTGATGTGCCGACGGTTAATCTCCGTCAGTTCCCTGCACAGGAGCAATGCAGGATGGCTCGGGGCCCAGACACCCGCCCTGCCTCCCCAGTACCCAGGTGGCCCCCGGCCCCGGTGCCCTTACGCCTCCTTCTTATGCTTGTCCCTCGTCTTGGCCTCCGAGATGCTGTTATGGCGCTTTCTGTCCAGGATCTTCTGCAGTTCCTTCTTTTCCCTTGAGAAGCCAGCAGGGAAAAAGGAGGGGTCAGCGGCAGAAGCACAGACTCTGCCTTCCTTCTGTATTAGAAGTCCCCAGCCCTTCCCATAGACCATCCTAGGCCTTCACCTCTCGTTCATCTCTTTCAGCCTCTTGAACTGAGTTGTGTTTGCATCAAGGACGACCTCCCTGAGCCGCTGCAGAGCCTATGGACACAGGGAGCCGACAGGTGATGCCGGGTCGATGACCAGTCTATCCAGGAGGCTTTCCCTGGCCACTGCAGGCCTCCTACCTGTCTCAGATGCTCCAGCCTCCGCTGGGCCTCTGCGTCCACCTGGGCCTCCCGCAGCTCCAGCAGGCTCTGCACCTGTCTGTTCTGGAACTCCTGATACCGCTTTGCCTCGTCCTCCCCCTCCTTCGTGTCCTCCACATCAGCGGCCCCGCCTCTGCGAGGAGAACCCCTCTGGGTGATGCTTGGGTCCGTCACATGAACTGGGATGGGGAGGGTGTGGGGGGGGGCACACCCCGGCAAGCGATGGCAGACACCACCCCATGGGGCCAGGTCTGTTATGCAAACCAGGAGGCCTGTTAGCTCCACACAAGTGATGGGAGCCTGTTTGGGCAACACACTCCTCATGGACTTCAAAAGAGATGTCACTCCCTGGGGGACACGGAGGTGCCTGGTGTGGAAAGCCTCCTCCATCCTTGCACCCGAACCCTCCTCCCTGGGGGTCAAGGAGCGGCTCTTGCCATCTCTCCATGCCCACCGACCCCAATGTTCACTTCAGTGCACCCAGCACACATAGCACACAGGCGGCCCAGACACTCACAGGGCACCTGGCCGCAGCCGGCACCTGCCCTCAGCCTGTGCCTGAGCCAGGCCATCCAGCAGGCGGCGGGTGAGGGTGACTGCCTTCCGCTGATGCTTCTTGCGCAGCTCCCGCAGGTCTCGCTCTTGCCGGCTCTGGAGCTTGACCAGAGCCTTGTGACCTCGGAGCTCATCCAGCGGGGTGGGGGCCACCTCTGGGAGTGGCAGAGGAAAGGTAGGCGGGGGGTGGGGGAAACTGCAAGGCAGCCCCCCGGCCTCCAGGTACCCCGCCCCCTACCTGAGAGGATGCTGGCGATGAGATCGTCGCGCTGCCCTAGGGAGCAGAGGCCCTGTGAGGAGCTGAAGGACAGGGTGGTGGGGCACCTCCCTGCAGCCCACCCCTGACCCGAGCTGCTCCTTACCTGGGCTGCTGAGGGAGGTGCTGGCAGGGGAGGCGGTGGGGCCGGGGGGCCGGCGGGGGGAGGCATCCAGTGGGCTAGGGGTGGGGTTTGGGGACAGCTGAGACCCCAGCTGCTGAGACTGGGTGTCCTGGCACATCTCTTGGCCAGCCTGAGCCTATAGGGAGAAAGGAGAATGCTCTTTCCAGAAATGCTGTTCCCTCCAGACCCTTCTGTCCTCTACCACCTCCCGGGGCCCCTAGCACCCCTGGCAGCTTCCCTTAGTCCAAGCCACTGCTGGGCTGCTCTGTAACAGGAGGCTGTCTGCATGAAAAGAGCTATAAATCAAGCCTTTCTAAACCCCTTTTCCACATGGGCTGTGGGGAAGATAACATAATGCCAGCCCACTGCATGCGCTCAGGAACACCCAGATTGTTCTGGAAAGGCCTGGCCCAGCCCCAAGCCTCCTCTCCTCCCCTGCCTGTGTCCCCCAGGCTTGCCTACAGTCGCTCATTTTCCTTGCTGCTCAGCTCCTGATTAAATCAACAGAGGACTCCACCAGCCGCAGAGTGGGCACCAGCCTCTCCACTAACAGCTCCGGGCAGCCCTAATTGCAGTCATCTCTCCCTGCCTGCCTGCCACAGGCCCCGGGGGGACTGGGTCTGGAAGCACAGGTGAACCTCTGAGCCTGACCCCTCCCCACGGAAGCCACTGCCCTCCTCATGGCTCCCAGGACACCACATACGAACAGCTTCTGTGGCTTCGCACTGCCCTGACAAAGTGAGTGGGACCCCTGTACCCCCACTCGGAGCCTGTATAGGCTGGAGGAATTCCAGCCCAGGTCTGACCTGAAGGCATCCTGAATGCAAATGGGTGGTTTTCATCTCCTCAAAATCCCAGGGCTGCCAAGCCTATTGCACTAGAGAGACCAGAAGCCTCCTCCTCACGTGGCCACAGCAGTCGTGTCCAGCGGCCCCCTGGGTCACAGTGAGCCTGAGCCCTGCCCTGCCCCGGCTCACCTCACTCTCCCCAATGAGGGCGGCCAGCTGCCGGGCCCTCTGGTCCATCAGGCTGACGTGCTTAATGGGGTTGATCAGGGCCTCCGCGTAGTCTGCGGGGAGGCAGAAGGCCAGGGTCTCAGAGACAGGCCCCCAGGCCACCCCCACCCGCCAGCTCTGGTCACAATGAGGAATTCCAGAGCTTGTCCTTGGATCTGTGGATCTGTTCCCCACTCAGTCGGGGCCATCCAGCTCGGCAACTCCCAGACCCTGGGGATGGCCCTTGTCCCTCACACTCCCTGGCCAGGCCGGCCCTGCCCACCCCCAGCTCACCCTGGTGGTCATCAGGAATGTAGTCCGAGGCTTCAGTGTAGATGAGCAGGGCCGGAAGGCACAGCGGCTGGTTGGCCTCGTTCCGCAGGCAGACATAGTGGTACCCTGGGTGGGCAGGAAGGCAAGGTTGGGTTGCTAGGCCAGGCGGGGGCCCTACCCACTGCCCGCTGTGCTTCCCAGAGCCCACCAAGGCCTCACCAGAGCGGATGGCAGAGACAGGCAGGATCCGGTGCCCTACAAATTTACCCCCCTCCTCAAAGGCTGCGATGCGAAGTGAAGCCAACGTAGGCAGCACCACCTGTGGGCCAGACTGGAGCTGAGCCACGGGGCTGACCCTGAGCCACCGTGGCTACCAGGCCACAGCTAACCACAGCCATCAAAGCCTAACAGAGCAGACCTTCAGACAAGCTGGCCTACTGACCATCAGTCACCATTGCCACTAAGCTGATGGCTGACCCCAACTCCATGGCCTGGCCTAATGGATGACTATAGCCATCAGGACCCTGAGGCAAGATGACAGGCAGCCAGGCCCCTTCAGGGCCCCCACAGACAGTTCTGGTCATCGCCAGTTTAGAAACGCGAGTGAGCCATGAGCAGGAAACCAAGAACGCATGCGCCTAGGTTGGGAGCAGAGGCCGCGTCCATGCAGGGCCGTGCAGGGTGCGGAAGAGCGGATATGAGCTTGGGGTTGTGACCTCAGCTCCTGCATCCGAGATGGGGCAGGCTGCGTTCACTCCTCGCAGAGGATACAAGATCTCTAGCTGACACCCCCCAACCCCATCTCACCTTCTCACCCTGGTGTCTTACCCTGAGGAGGGCAGGGAGCCTGACGCTCGGACAGGCAGGTCCTGGGGGACCCATGGTGCCCCCCGCTTTCTGATCCCCAGTCGCCAACAGTGTGCTTGGTTTTTGTTCTCCCACCCGAGAACCGGGGCGGTCTGTGCTGGATCTGCCCTGTGCCTGAGCAGGTGCGGGGGCCAGGCTCACCTTGGGGAAGTCGAAGGGCTCCTCATCCCACACGGGGTTGAACGAGTTCCCCTGAGAGGTCCGGGTGCGGTACTTGCGCCGCGTGTCAACAGGGAGGCCAAACATGTCCACCTCCACGTAGATGCCCACCTTCCTGTCGGATAGGAACTGCCCCGAGATCACCTGGGGGGTGGGCCAAGGAAGGTGAGGCAGATGCTGAGAGTCCTGCCCCCAGGACATCCCTGGCCTGAGCACCCCCAGGCCCCACCTTGACCCGCAAGGCATTGGCCACGATGCCATCCACGATGACCTCAGTGAAGGGGTCGAAGGATTTGTCAGGCCGCCGCATGAACTCCGGCTTGAGCAGGTACCCGCTGCGCCCGTTGTACTCAAAAACGCCCGCATTGAGCTGCATCGCCACATCTGGGGTGCCATGGGCCAGTCGAGCAGGGCCAGGGATCAGGCAGGACAGTGCCATGTGGGGAACGGGAGACCATCAGGTCAGATGGCATCCAAGGTCCAGGGGCAGGGGTGGGCTCAAATGGCATCAGGGTCCGGATCCAGGACAGATCAGACAGGGGAGGGGTCTGGCATCAGCCAAGGGCAGGAGGCGGGTGAGTCGGGGGCTGGGATCCCCTGGGATCTGGGATTAGACAGGGTCAGAGGTCTGTTCAGGCAAGACCAGCAGGATCATGGGTCAGAAGTCAGTAAGACTGAGGGTCGGGATCAAGATGGAGGGGGCCAGGGCTCACCGAGGGTCTGGAAGTTGAGCGCAACAAGCTGGCACCCTACGTTCCAGAAGAGCTGGGGCATGTAGTTGGAGGAGTCCACGCGGGTGCCCTTGGGGTAGATGCGGCTGAGCTGCTGCTTGTTGTATCTGAGGTTGGTGGTCAGGGGCCACACAGGTGCCAAGGCCCACCCCATCAGCCTTCACCTCCGGCCTCAGCCAGGTGCTCCTGTGACTCCCACACCCAGCCTCCATTTCTCAGCCTAGCCATGCCCCCTGAGACTGCCTGGACCTGCCCAAGCCACAGGCCAGGGTGCAGGAGGGCCGCCAGAGGGCCAGCACCCTGTGCAGGTGGCACACGTGGGGACAGAACACTGCAGCCAGCCTCCAAGCGCCCCACTCTGGCCTGCCCGCCCACAGCACCTTCAAAGGATACTCCACAAACTCCATGGGGCTCTTGGTCAGTTGCTCCATGGCCTTGGTCTCCACGAAGGACGACATCTCGAAGCATTTGTTCCTCTCTTGGGGTGAGCCAAGAGACGGCATCAGACCTGGCAGGGCTGAGCTGGGCAAGCTCCCATGGCTGCCACCCACCCCTACTCACTTCGAGCAGCTTCAAAGGACTTGAACTTGACAGGCTCGATGTAGTTGACAAGCGTGGACATCTCCTCAGTGGCATTCACCTCGCTGCTGGCTGTGCCCTGTGGGCCCCAACCCAGGGTCAGCAGTGCCACTCCCACCACAGCTGGCCATTCCCTCACCTGCCCCCCATGAAGGAGGTGCTGACCCTCTTCCCACCACTATCCACGCACTGCTGGTGATGCCAACAATCTTCTTCCCAGGGTCTCACTGATGCACCCTGGACACCACCTGGCTCAAGCAATTTTCCTGCCTCAGCCTCCCAAGTAGCTGGGATTACAGGCGCCCACCACCTTGCCCAGCTAATTTATGTAATTTTAGTAGAGAGGGGGTTTCACCATGTTGGCCAGGCTGGTCTTGAACCTCCTGACCTCAGGTGACTCGCCCACCTCGGCCTCCCAAAGTGCTGGGATTACAGGTGTGAGCCACCTCGCCCAGCACATATAGGTGTTAAAATTATTACTTTTACTGAATCATTTGGGAGTAAATTACAGACATCATGACCCTTTACCCATAAATACTTCAGCATATATGGACATTCTCTTATATAACTCCAATACAATAATTAAATTCAGGAAACAAAACATTGACATATTATCTAATATGTAGTTCATCTTTAAATTTCACTAATTGCCCCAGTAATTGTCTTTATAGCAATGTCTTTTTTTTTTTTTTTTTTTTTTTTGAGACAGAGTCTCCTTTTGTAGCCCAGGCTACAAAATCGTAGCAACGGCGTGATCTCAGCTCACTGCAAGCTCCACCTCCCAAGTTCAAGGGATTCTCGTACCTCCACCTGCCGAGTAGCTGGGATTACAGGTGTGAGCCACCATGCCCGGCTCAGATTTTTTTGGAGACGGAGTCTCGCTCCGTCGCCCAGGCTGGAGTGCAGTGGCCAGATCTCAGCTCACTACAAGCTCCGCCTCCCGGGTTTAGCCATTCTCCTGCCTCAGCCTCCCAAGTAGCTGGGACTACAGACGCCCGCCACCTTGCCCGGCTAGTTTTTTGTATTTTTTAGTAGAGACAGGGTTTCACCGTGTCAGCCAGGATGGTCTCGATCTCCTGACCTCGTGATCCGCCCGTCTCGGCCTCCCAAAGTGCTGGGATTACAGGCTTGAGCCACCGCGCCCGGCCCAGACTGGTTTTTTCTATACCACTCCTCACAGCTACTCAACGCTCCCCGCTCCTGCACCCCCTGGCTCTGCCCTAGGACCTTTGCACATGCTGTCCCCCTTCCTGAGCTCTGCCAGCCCCACCTCCCTGCCCAGGGCTGCCCTCTGCCAGTTCTGTGCCCTAACTCGCACCTCCCAGGCCACATCACCAGGAGAACTGTATGCTTGTTTCCATTCCTGATGACTGAAGACCCCTCCTCCCACCTTCACTCACACCCACACTGAGCCCCAGGGCGCAGGGTGATGTCGGTCTTGGTGGTGGTCAGACCCTCAGCCCCCAGTGGAGGTAATAAACTGCTTGGGAGGTAAATAGATGCTACCTCCCCGACCTGCCCGCCCTCTGGGCCTGACCTCATCTGTGGTCGGCTTTTTGGGGTCTGTCTGCTCCTCCTCTTCCTCATCTTCCTCCTCATCCTCACGGTCAGCAGGTCCAAGAGCATAGGGGCCACGGTTCAGGCCCTCCTCACCCAAAGACTTCCGAGGCTCCAGGCTGGGCTTCTCAAGGGCCCCCTCCTCCCCGTTGCTCAGGCCTGGGCAGCTGTCAGAGCTGGGCGACCCTGCAGAGGACAGGGCCACAACGTCAGGGGTCAGGACCACACAGCTGCTTAGGAAGCGTGGAGGGGTTTTTCCCAGTGTGTGCAGGTGACTCAGTGGGGAATTCAAGGGGTACTCTCAGAGAAGTGTGGCTTGGGGAGAGGCCAAGAGGTCAGGGGTCAGACAGTATTAAATCCAGTAGTGGTTGAGAGGGGTCATAGGTCAAAGGTAAAGGTCTGGGGTGATATTCAGCAGGGAGGCAGATAGGGTGGTTCAGTAGGGTGAGAAGTCAGGAAGTAGGGTACCACAGCCTTAATAGCGGGGTAAGAGATGACACAGAGGGGTTACAGGTCACGGGTAAGTCAGAGCCATGTCTAAGGAGGGGGCATAGTGAGGTGAATCGTCAAGGGTAAGAGGTCAGAGGTGAGCTGAAATGATAACTAACTGGGCAGGTGGACTCAATGCAGCTCAGTGAGGCATGCACCTGAGGTCAGGGGTCAGAGGCCCCACACCAGCCAACAGGTGGTGAGGAGAGAGGCCAGTTGTGGGAACAGGTGCACAGCGAGGCGGGAGGGTGGGCTGGGGGTCTGGGATGAAGTGTCACAGCGCCGACAGCATGAGGCCAGAGGCTGGGGTCAGGTCAGGGTGGCGGGCCAGGCTGGGGCCTACCAAGCTGCGGGGAGGAGGGCTCAGTGGCAGCGGAGCTCTCGCTCAGGGCCGAATTGCTCTGCTCCAGCGGCCGCTTGCGCCCGGCGCTGTCTGGGCCACCTGTGCTGGGTCTGTGCCGCTTCTTGTTCTTCACCAGGATACGGCCCATCAGGTCCTGGGGGCTGGGCAGGGGAACACCTGGGGCCAGCTGGGCAGGCATGGACGAGTCAGGGCCCTGGACCAGGTCCACAGCACCATGGCCCGCATACCCCCACCCTCGCTCTGAGCCCCCGTACCGGGTACTTGTCCAGAGGCTCGATGAGTAGCGCATCTCCAAAGATGGAGCGGCAGTACTCAGCCATCTTTGCCTGCTGCTTTGCCCTGCGGAGCCGAGGTCAGAGATCAGAGGTCCCTAGGGGAAACTGGGGTCTACAGGACAGGTCAGTGGCGGTTCACAGGGTTGGAGGTCCCTGAGCAGTCCAACAGCGCTGAGGCGGGAGGGCTGTCCCTGGGTCCATGGGGTTTCATGCCAGGGGCTCACTCACGAGTCCACGTGGTTCTCGAAGGAGAGGATGACGGGGTAGGGCGAGGTCTTGAAGGCAGTCTCGGCAATGGCCTCCAGCACGTCGCGCAGAGGCACCTCCGTGGTCATGGTGAAGCCATGGGTGATGAAGGGTTCCTCCTCGGGCGGCCGTCCTTTCCACACATCCAGCTCCACACAGCGGCAGCCCCACAGCAGCACCTGGCGGTACATCTCCACCGACGAGGTCCCGGCCAGCTGCCCAGCTAGGGGCAAGGCTCTGTCACCAAGGCCGCCCACCAGCCCAGCTCCTCACCATCCCGGCCCCACCCGGAACCAGGCCATGCTGGATTTGCAGAGGGCTCTCCATCTCTCAGATGGATACCCACCACCTGACCATCCCACCAGCGTGAGCTGGGGGAGTCATCCCCGAGGCTCACTATAGCTCCCCACTGACTCAACAATCGCCCCTCTCCTCCCTCCCTCCACCCATCTCGGCCCTGGCACAGCTCACACCACTTCCTGTGTGGAAGGCTCAGGCCTCCCTGCCTCCAATCCAATCTCTCTGTCTTTGTTTTTTTTCTGAGACCGAATCTCACTCGGTCGCCCAGGCTGGAGTGCAGTGGCAGGACCTTGGCTCACTGCAACCTCCGCCTCCTTGGTTCAAGCGATTCTCCTGCCTCAGCCTCCCTAGTAGCTGGGATTACAGGTGCCCACCACTATGCCTGGTTAATTTTGGTATTTTTAGTAGAGACAGGGTTTCACCATGTTGGCCAGGCTGGTCTCAAACTCCTGACCTCAGGTGATCCACACACCTCAGCCTCTCAAAGTGCTGGGATTACAGGCGTGAGTCACTGCTCCTGGCCTGAATCCAGTCTCTACAGAGCACCTGGCATCATCCTTCTAAGAACATATCATATCAGATCACATCACCTCTTCTGCTTCACCCTCCAAAAGGCCTCTCCCTCCCACTCAGGATGAATCCAAGTGCCTCTGGGTCCCTGGGCCTAGCTTGCCTTGCTCTCCCTCTCTTAACAGGCACCTATCCCCAGCACTCTGCACCCTGCCCCCTCCAGCTTCCTTTCTGCTTTTTTTTTTTTTTTTTTTGAGACGGAGTCTCGCTCTATCGCCCAGGCTGGAGTGCAGTGGCTGGATCTCAGCTCACTGCAAGCTCCGCCTGCCGGGTTCACGCCATTTTCCTGCCTTAGCCTCCCGAGTAGTTGGGACTACAGGCGCCCGCCACCTCACCCGGCTAGTTTTTTGTATTTTTTGTTTTTTTTAGTAGAGACGGGGTTTCACCGGGTTAGCCAGGGTGGTCTCGATCTCCTGACCTCGTGATCCGCCCATCTCGGCCTCCCAAAGTGCTGGGATTACAGGCTTGAGCCACCGCGCCCGGCTCTGCTTTTTTTTTTTAAATTATTATTTATTTAATTTTTTTTTGAGAAAGGGTCTCACTCTGTCACCCAGGCTGGAGTGCAGTGGTGCAATCACAGCTTACTCCTGCCTCAACCTTCCCAGAACCAAGGGATACTCCCACCTCAGCCTCCCAAGCAGCTGGGACCACAGGCATGCGCCACAATACCCAGCTAATTTTTAAAAAATTATTTGTAGAGATGGGGTCATGCTGTGTTGCCAAGGCTGGTCTTAAAACCTGGGCTCAAGTGATCTGCCTGCCTTAGCCTCCCAAAGTTCTGGGATTACAGGCATGAGTCACCACACGCAACCCCCTTCCAGCCTCTTAAAAGCACCCTGCAGGCCGGGCGCGGTGGCTCATGCCTGTAATCCCAGCACTTTGGGAGGCCGAGGCAGGCAGATCACCTGAGGTCGAGAGTTTGAGAGCAGCCTGAACGACATGGAGAAACCCCGTCTCTACTAAAAATACAAAATGAGCCGGGCATGGTGGCGCATGCCTGTAATCCCAGCTACTTGGGAGGCTGAGGCAGGAGAATCACTTGAACTTGGCAGGCAGAGGTTGCGGTGAGCCGAGATCGTGCCATTGCACTCTAGCCTGGGCAACAAGAGCGAAACTCCATCTCAAAAAAAAAAAAAATGCACCCTGCAGTCTCTCCTGCTGCAGGCCCTAACACAAGCCATTCCAGTCCTTGCCTGGTAAAGCCACCATGGGGCACGCTCCCGCAGAGAGGCCCCCTGCTCAGGGCCGCTGCCTGTTCCTTGCCTGCATCCCCAGCACTGGCCGATGAATGAGCAAATGGGCCAAAAGGACTGTGACCCAGGAGGAGTGGGGCAATGCAAGGGTTACAGGGCAGAGGTCATGGGCCCCACCCTTGCTCCCCGCTCACCAGTGAGATAGGTGTTATGCGAGGAGTTGATGAAGTAGGCACTCAGCGGCTGGGTCATGTCGGCGCTCAGATCCAGGGCTTCCAGGGGCAGGATGCCGTTCTCCTCGCCTCCCAGGTAGCGGCTAAAGCCCTCCATGGACATCTGGTCTGGGGTGGGAGGGGATCAGCAGGGTCAGCTGGGGCCCCACCTGCCCCCGCCCACCTGCACCCTGGCCAGCTCACCTCGCTCCAGAAACTGCTGGTTGGGCTCATACTTTTCGATGAGCAGTCGGGCCTGGGAGGGCCGCAGCGGCGGGTACAGCACTTCGTTGAGTCTCGGGTCGCGTTGCTTCTGGTTGATGAAGTCCATGAGCTGCTCCAGTGTCAGGTATGGCTTGCCCTTGGCACCTCTGGAGGGGGCAGGAAGCCGGGTGAGGATGGAGCCTTGCAGGGCTCCCATCCCTTCACCAAGCCCTTGCCCTGGGCAAAGGAGTCAGAAAGCCTACTCCTGGGTCTGGCACCCAGTGAGTGGGACTCCAGGTGAGTCACGGCCAACCTCTGGGCCTCAGTTTCCCCGTTCACTCTCCTGACCACTCAGGATTGTCAAGGCAACAGACTAGTGGGCACTGGCAATGGCCAGGGCTGAGGAGCTGCCAAGTGGTCAGCCCACCACCCCTTGCTTCCAGACCTCACAACACACCTGAGCCTTGGACCCCATTGCAGAGTGGGCTGATTAAACCAACCCTGGTACAGGGTTAGCCCAGAGCTACCTGTAACTGAGGGGCAGAAATAGCCGCTCTGAGCACAGGCATATCATTGACAGTTTCTCCCCGGGCACTCCCACCCGCCCCCGGCGCTCCAGGACCCGGCCCACCAGTTTCCCCTCTCCCCATTGAGCTAGAGGTGCACTAAGCAAAAGCCAAACACAGAGCACAGGGGTGGGAGGCAGGCTGGGCCCTGCTCACATCTCCAGCAGGATCTTGTCAATGTCCGGCCGCAGACACAGCTTGTTCAGGAACCGCTCAAAGATTTCCAAGGAAAACTCATCAGGCCGGATGGACTCACTCTGGAGGTCAAGGAGTGTGGGGTGAGAGGCCAGGGGCAGCCAGCCCCGGAAGGGTGGGTGCCCACCATGACACCCCACCCCGCCCCTGCCCCCACCCCACACACCCGGTTGAAATTGAGGCCACAGGATTCCAGTGCAGTCTCCACCCGCTTCTTGTCTGCTGAGAACATCTTCAGGATGCTGATGCGGGCAAGAGGGGTTGAGGGTCAGTGGAAGACAAAGGCTACCAAGGTCGGGGCAGGAGGAAGGTGCTGGGGGAAGGGGTGCTCACTTCTTGACGGGGATCCGACCATCCTGGTTCACCTGCAGCTTCAGCTTCGTGTATCTGGGGAGGCAGGTGAAGAGGTCACACCCTGAAAACGGCCACGTGAACCCCCCGGCTCCCCCTCAGGTGGCCTGGGGCTCACGCTTTGCGCAGGAAGGTGTTCCGGGAGGCGTTCTGAGCCAGGATGTTCATAGCCAGCTTGAACAGCTCCTCGGACCAGACCTGGGGGGCCAGTATACACGGGGAGGCGGTGAATGGGGGACAGAGGGGCTGCCCAGCCACAACCCAGGTCCACAACTATCTCTGGTACACAGTAGGTCACAGAGCAGCCTAGAACACAGCAGGTGTTCGGTAAGTGACGGCCAACTCACAGAATAAGACAGTGACTCCCCGCTTGTCCCCTTGGTGCCAGCCCACCTTGGCTGTGTCATCCTGCACGGCCATGAAGTTCAAGAACACTGTGTTCACTGGGTCCGGCCCAGACACCACCGTCATCAGCTTCTCCTCCAGCCGGGCATCGGGACCCCCAAAGCCCAGAACTTCCCGGATCTTGGGGTCCTGAGTAGGTGACAGCGAAGGGTGAGGAGGAGCTCCCAGGCCTCACAGCCTCGCTGTGGTCTTCACTCCCAGGTTCCATCACTCACCTTGGGCAGACGGGCGTACCGGCCTGTCCGTGTGTCCCTGATGGAACTGATGTCCAGTGTGTCCACCTCCTGGGGGGAACCAGATGCCGGGCTGGGTATGAGAGGCTGTAGGGTGACAGCCAGGAGCCTCCAAGCTCCCTACCCAGGGCAGGGAGTGGCCAGCCCCTGGCTATAGCCCCAGCCTCAGCTCCTGCCCTGAGCACTTCCTGTCTGGGCAGCAGTGGGAGAGGTCAGCCTGCAGTGCGGCCCCACCCCCACGGGCAGGGCAGGGGTCTGGGACAGGGGCCTTTGGCCTGAGCGAGCTGCACCAGCGGCCCCCCTCACCATGTTGGGGCCTGTCCAGTACAAGAAGAAGCCACTGGGGTCCACACGCAGGGTCACCAGGTTCCGACTGGAGGTCTCCTGGGGGCGGCACAGGGCAGCAGGGGTCAGGGAGTGAGGGCTGTGGTGCAGGCCTGGCCCCTGGGGCTCTCCCATCATGCACCCCAGAGTTCCTGCCCGTGAGCTAAGACAAAACCTCATCCAGTCCACAGGTCCTGTGTGGCTGCCTGTGGCCCTCAGAACAAAGCCAAGGTCCTAGGTGTGACATTCAGTGTCACACCTGGAAGGGCTCCCCAGCCCCCATCCTGGACTCCATTTCCCCAGAAGTGCTGAGAGCTCTGTGACGGTGACAGCCCCCCTAATTCACCCCACTACAGAATGTTTAAGGCATGAAAGTGAGAAGTCTGACTCCCACTGCCCTTCTGCATCCCTTGGGATACCACGATGACCCCTTGGTCTGCCTCAAAGTCCACTATTCACCTTACCACATCTGCCGGGGTCCTCACAGCTTCAAAGCTCATCCCATCTTACAGAAGAACAGTCCCCCTAGAAGGGGACTCGCCCTACTCTCAGGACAGGGCAGTGAGCTCTTCCTCCCTCAAACAGCCCTGCAGCTGGCAGGGGGCAGGGAAGTGCATGCCAGCACCATTTTCTGAGAAGGGCCCGGTCCCTGGCAAACTCCCAGGGCCACCCCGTGTGACTCAGGACCAGCAGCCAGAGGGACTGTTCTCCAGGGCTTAGACTCAGCCAGGGCCAGACTGACCAAGTGGCTACAGGTAGAACCCTCCTATTCCAGGCTCTTCCAGCCAGAAAAGGACCCCACCTCATGTTGGGCACCACCCCTAAACAGCTGCTCAGTGTCTGGTGGACAATACTGTCATTATCAATACATCTCATATACACACGTCGCCCCTACTGCACACCGGGTACAGTTCTATGCACCTAGCATCTTCGAGCACACAAAGGCCCCCTAACCAGCCTAAGAGATGTGCTGTTGTCACTCCCATTTCACAGATGAGGACACTTAGTTACAGGCACACTTCGTAGCCTGCCCGAGGTCATTGGAGCCAGGACTTGCTTGCAGGCAGTGTGGTTGCAGCGTCCTGTGACCTGGGAAGCAGGGATCGGAGACTCCCAGCTCCTGGCCTCAGCCCCACCCCATTGTGGGGCCTGGGATAAGTCTCTGCTCTCCAGACCTCAGTTTCCTTTTCTGGAGAATGGGGATTGCAGCAGCCCCACCCATGGCAGGTTTTGCTTACAAAGTATGGGTGTTCATCTGGGAACAGAAGGGACAGAAGGCCTCAAAACTTTGGGGATGCATAGGCCTCCCCACTTCAGTGTGCTGACACCCAGCCCCGAGCCCCTCTCGGGATTCCCAACCCTACATTGAGTCTGAGGCCCCCCAGTGGTGTGCGGAGGGGGGAGGGGAGTCTATGGGTCCTGCCCCTCGGGTTTCCCCCCAGCCTCTCCCCAGAGGTCTGGCTCTCGAAGACAGCCCAGGACCCCTGCTCTCCTGCCCCAAGCCTCTGTCCGCACCCCCCACCCCACCCCCAGGGCCCTCTCCCTGTTCCCACTTCCTTATTTGGGTTTATCACAGTGGAAAGAAAAGAAGAAACTTTTCCCTTCAGGCCAGCCTGGGGGGAGGGGTCTCCCCCAGCCTCTGGAGCACCCAGGCACCCCTCCTCACACACCTGCCGCTTCGGGCCACGCCCCCATCTCCTCCCCCCAGCTCCCACGCCTACCCCGGGGCCCCACCCAGCCGGAAAAGAGCCCAGAGTCTTCCAGGCCCGTGGCCTGACTGGGAAGGAGCCGAGAGGAAGCTCAGGCCGGCCGGGTGGAGGCCCTGGGGAAGGAGAGGCCCAGGGGGCAGAAGAGGGGACCCAGGATGGGGATGGGCAGCCAAAGGTGGGGACACGGGCATTTGGGAAGCACCAGGGGCAGGACAGGGAAAGGGGGGCCAGGATGTATTGGGGTTCAAGATCCCAAGCCTAAGGAGTGGGGAGCAAAGTTCCCAGAGGTGGAGGAACTTGGGGGTCAAAGTCTTCCCTAGGGGGTGACTGGGTGCTCCCACCTGAGCAGGGAGCTGAGCTGGGATCTAGAAGCAGGGCGAAGGGGTGCCAACCAGAATAGGGGGAAAAATGATGAATGGACGAGGACTGTTCAGGCAGGGCACCGGGGAGAGTAGGGACGCCCTGGCACACACCCAGAATGAGGATGCCCCAAGCCAGCCTGGAGGTCAGGGTCCTGCAGCCGGGGAGTCTAGTGCTGGGCAGGGGTCTGGGGACCAGGCCAGGATCGGGGAACCAGAATTAGTCTGGCAGGGAGTGGTGGGAAGGGCGAATGAAAACGGGGGAACGGGGTTTATTGGGGTTCAAAGTCTCTGCGCCAAGGAGTGGAGCCCAGTTTTCCAGAGCTGAGAGACTGGGAGTTGGGGGGACAAAGTCTTCATTACGGAGACGATCGGGGACTTAAGTTTCCGGGGCGCCGCCAGGCTGGGATGAGGGTGGCGCCACGGGCAGGCGAGGCTGGGGTAGGGGTCCCCAGCGACTGGTCGAGCTTGACAGAAAGAGTCCCGGGATCGGCGCGGAGCAGGGGCCCGCACGCTTACCTCGTCCCATTTGATGAACTTACTCCCGCGCCGCAGGGTCTCCACCACGGTAGGCGGCTCCAGCTGCAGCGCGTGGACGCCGGGCTGGGCGCCCGCCATGGCCGGGCCAGGGGCGGGTCGGGGACCCACGGAGCCCTGACGGGGACTGACGGCGCCGCTGCTCCCACCGCCCGGCCCGCTTCGGCCCCGCGGCGTCAGTACCCGCCAGCCAGTCTGTCCCGGACCCACCAGAGCCTCGGCGGGGCCCGGGCGGGGCGGGGACGGGGCGGGGCCTCCCGGGCCCCGCCCCCTCCCGCCGCGTCGGACCCGCCCGCCCCGCGTCGGCTCCCCCTGGCGGCTGGGGCGGCGACTGCAGCCGGAGCAAGGATTGGGGCAGGGGCACGCGAACCGGTCGGGGGCTTTGCCGCGGGGCTCAGCAGGACCTGATTCTTCAGACCTATGGAGGAAGGAGGGTGCTGGGGGCCGAAGTGGCTGTTGGGGAGCAGCTGGAGGAACTGGGTGTAGAGGGCGCTGCTTAAGGCGGTCCGGGATCAGCCCACTGAGGTTTCTGAGCGACGGGGGCTGCAATACCACTGGAGAGCTGGACTTGGGCCGGGGGTCGCCGCAGAGCCCTGTCGCCCACCCTCTTCTGCCGCACTTAGCTGAATGCAGGAAAAGCTTCTCCCGCCCCCCTCTGCCCTGGCTTCGCCTCACCCACTCTTCTGCTGCGCGGTCCCCCCTCCCTGGGAGCACTTAGCCGGCTAATGGGCCTCCCGCCGGCAGGCGCCCCTCCCCCGTCCCTGGCCCAGGGAGGCCGGGCGCCTGCCACCTCCTCTGAGGACCCAAGCATCCTGGTCTTCGAGAGTGGGCCCTAGAACAGCCCCCTTCTTGTTGCCGCAGACTCCCATGACTGGAGCCTGACTGTGAGCCTCTTGGCTGGGAACCGCGGGGGGGACGCTGTTGTCTGCCTAGAGGGGTCAGAAGCTTTGCGGGTGTCCCCAGACAGGAGGGTTGAGGAGGGGCTCTGCAGTGCCTGGCCCACAGCAGGTGCCCTGAAATCTGCGTTCCAGGGATGGGAGCGGGGAAGGCGCATGGGCAATGGGATGGGTGGGGGCTGCAGCCCCTCCCGCAGGGCTTGGCTGGTGGGGGGGGTTCCTGCCTGGGGGCCCCTGTGGGAGCCCCCCCAATACAGAGGCAGTAACAGCAGCAGGTTTAAAGTAGAACTCATCCAGAGGGGCCAGCCAAGTCACCTAGAAACCCAGAAAGAGATGCAGCTGGCTCTGGGGGAGGAGGGGTCAGCGGAGGAGGCGCTCCCCTGCAGGCCCCTTTGCCCCAGGCTCTGAGACCCCCACAAGGACCCCTGCCTGGCCCTGGCCTTCCTCCACACCCCACCAAGTTCTCCATCAAGTCTAACCTAGCAGATCTCCTAGCTCTCAGCCCTGGCCTTGTGGGGTGTGATTACGATCTCCACTTGAGGCCCAGAGAGGGGAAGGGACTTGCCCAAGGTCACACGGCTTCTTAGGAGGATTTCAACCCTCCCACTTCCTGAGGCCCAGGAGCCTCTAGACCTCATTGGGAAAACAGAGCCATGCAAGGTGGAGCTTGGCCTCTGCCCTCACAGGCTGGAGTTCAAGTCCGGCTCTTGCTAGCAGCCTCTTGCTAGTGGCAGAACCTAGTCTCTCTAGGTGCCTCAGTCACCTTGTCCAGAACCTAAAGGTTGTTAGATACATAAGCAAATGGGTGGGACATGAGTGGCTGGAAGCTGTGGGGACACCAGGGAGGGAGCAAAGGGCATAGGTCGGCTCTGGGGCAGGGGAACCTCCAGCCTGTGCCAGGGCTAGCAAAGCCTGGAGCCAAGGCTTTAGCTTAGGGGGTCTCAGCTGTGGGCCCTAGGCCTTGGGCAAGGGTACTTTAGAGAAGCATTGGGCGGCAGCTCCTTGGGGAAAAAAACAGGATAGGCACCTGTTTCCTGGGCTTAAGCCTCTCTCCTCCCCCAACCCTGTGTCTCCAGAGGCCAGGGCAGCCCCCATTACAGGGCTCCTTCCTTCCCAGACACTTCCATCCTTGGTAACGGTAATAGGGTTTCTCAGCAGGCAGTAATGGTGAAGGCAGGAAGCCTTTCCGGACTCTCCCCTTGATTAAGGAGCGGTCTTGACCCACAGGACCCTCCCCAGAGCCTCTGCTTCAATGATGTACTCTAATGGAGGGGGGGCTGGGGCCTGGGAGGGGTAGGGCCGAGGAGGCCACAGCCTGAGGCTAGAAGGAGGAGGAGCAGTAGTACACTCCAGTCCCAGTAGGGCTCAGGCAGGAGGGCCAGGGCTGGGCACGGGTCCCAACCACAAGAGGTCAGGACCGCAAGCCCCGTGAAGAGGCTCTGGGCAGGTAAATGACTTGCAAACAGCCTCCCAGCCCATGGGGCAGAGCCAGGATTTGAACCCAGTTCTTCTACTCCAAGACTAAGGTTCTGTGGCCCAGCTTCCAAGCAGGTGGCAGGCTAGCATGCCCACCTGCACCAAGTCATCTTGGGTGGATAGCCATGGGAACTGGACAGGAATCTGGGTGTGCCTGGGCATGGCACAGGAGGGGGAAAGAGGGAGTGTCAGGAAGAATGCCTGACCTGTGGACATGGCCGGAGACCTTCACACCAACCCTGAGGGAGGACAGACAGAAAGGTCAGTGCTCAGGGTCACAGCATCTTGGGGGCAGAGCTAGGGCTGGAGGTCCTCATGGCCTGCAGGCCCCACTTCCACAGAAGCTGTTGGGCATTAGGGGCTGTTTGAGGGTCTTCCCCTTTAATCCGTGTGCACCTGCAAGGTGCAAACAATGCTTGGGTTCAGAGGAAGCTGGCCTGGCCTGGTGGGGTGTGGTGGGAAATTTGGACTGGGGTCAAGTGATCCTCCTGTCAGGCCAGGCTTAGGGCAGGAGGCCAGGCCACAGATGGGGCTCCCGGTGGAGAGGGTGGATCCTGTCTAATCCGCAAGAGTGAGGGTCAGCCCTTCCTCGGGGCCCAGACTGGCTGAAGGGAGGCTGAGGCCAGAGGAGGGGCACAGGAAGGGGAGGGGTCAGCTCACTCTACCCTTCCCTGAACTGAGCCCTGTGAGCCCATTGCCCTTACAATGCCCAGCTTCAGTCTTCTCTTTGTCTCTTCTCTCTGACTGTAGGGCAAAGGAGGAGCCCAACGTCCTGGGTTGGAGTTTGGATGCAGCCCCAGCTGTGTGACCCCGGGGCCAATCCCAATCCATCTCTGAACCCCACCCACTGCAGAGGGCTTCCCCCCACAACATCCAAAGAGTGTCTGTGAGGGGCTGGAGCAGAAACATTGTCTCTCAGATCCAAGACCCTGTTTGGGATGGCACAAGGTGAGCCTGCCTTCCACAGAAATATCCCCCGGGAGCTGCACAGCCTTACTGGGTGGTGTCTACAGGGAGGCGA
This sequence comes from Macaca mulatta, assembly GCF_049350105.2. NCBI lineage: Eukaryota > Metazoa > Chordata > Mammalia > Primates > Cercopithecidae > Macaca > Macaca mulatta. The sequence goes on from NC_133419.1 coordinate 10,153,072, forward strand.
GAAGGTTGAGTAGAGACTTCGTGTCCGGGGGTTGAGCTACACAGCCTGGGTTCAAAGTCTCATCTCCCGTTTTATCTAGAAGTGCGACTTAATTAACCTCTGTGGTGTAGTAATTGAACTTTCTACGAATTTTCCTATTTAATCTTTGTTACAACCTTCTGAGGAAATGCAGGCACAGAGGAAGCCATTCATTCTTTCAAAATCATTTGTTCAACCAATGCGGCGACCTACTGAGTGTGACATAGTTCTAGGTGCTGGGGTTCAGCGGGAACCAGATAATTTGCCTAATAGCAGTGGATTTGAAGACCATTCAAGCCTGGTGGCACCAGCAGGCCATGTCCAAGCAGGGCTCAGCCCCACGGAACTCACAATCTAAAAGTGGGAGACAGACAATAAACGAATGAATGAGGCCATTTAAAGATGCAGAAAATCAAGTAGAGGAGGGAACGGGATGCGCCGTCCACTTATAGGAGGTGAGCCAGGGCTATGTGAAGGACCGAGGGGCCGCAGGGCTGGGGTGCAGAAACCCCGGCACGGCCCCCTCTCCGCGGAGCCGACTGGGCGGCGGTCCGGACGCACGCTTGTAGGGGCAGCCGCGATTATCGCCTTTATTATTATGAGTCCCGGCCCCCGCACTGCCCAGCTCTTTGCGCCTTAGTTTCCCCCTCTGTGCACACACGGGTCGCGGGGCGCAGAGGAGGCCCCAAACAACTTTGCGCTTCCCGGCCTGGCCGCACAGCGGGGGAGGGGCGGTGCCGGGCGCGGACTCCGTTTCCCACAAGCCCGAGCCCCGCGCCATCTTGCCGGTGGGCGGTGGCTGCCCGGGGTCGGCCGTTCGGGCCGGCCGGGTGCCACCGCTCACCCCCCAGCCCCGGCTTCCTCCATTGGGGGCGTGGGACCTGCTAGTCAGAGTCTAGGGACCCGGACAGCTCCTGGCCGCCTTCTCCACTCCTACTTTCCCGGGAGCCCAGTCCACGTGTGGGTCCGTGCGGAGCAGCCCGTTTGCCCCTCGCCGGCCGAGGGCTGGAGGACCTGAACATCGGGGACCGCAGCGTCTCCTCACCAGACTCCCTGTCTGCACATGATGTCCACTCCCCTGCATTCTCAGATGGCTCCTATTCTCAGATGGCCTCAATGAGGATAGAATGAGGAAGGGTCCAATGAGGACTAGGGTCCTGGCGTGAGCGCAAATCGTCGTCCTGAGCGCTTAGAACGCCTGGGTTTGGGACTGGAAGGTTGCATTTGGGGGCGATACGGACAGCTAGGCCTCCCCTTGCCGAATAGACCCTCCCCTACCCCTGCCCGGGGGCGGAGTAGGGGAGAGGGGCCCGTAGAGGGGCTGGCCCTTTAAGGGGGTGTGGTCGGGGGGCGGAGGAAGAGCTAGACAGAGAAAGCGCTTCGGCGGCGGCAGCTCGGGCGGCGGCCGCGGGGGACAAAGGGCGGGCGGATCGGCGGGGAGGGGGCGGGGCGCGGCCAGGCCAGGCCCGGGGGCTCCGCATGCTGCAGCTGCCCCCGGGCGCCCCCGCCGCCGCCCTCGCCGCGGAGCCGCGCGGAGCTGAGCCGGCAAGCTAACCCGAGCCAGCCGGCGGGCGTCCCGGAGGCGGCGGCACAGGGAGGGGCCCAACGCGCGCACGTGGCCCCGGCGGCCGCCATGGCGGACAGCGGCACGGCGGGGGGCGCGGCGTTGGCGGCCCCGGCCCCCGGGCCGGGCAGTGGCGGCCCAGGACCACGCGTCTACTTTCAGAGCCCCCCCGGGGCCGCAGGAGAGGGCCCGGGTGGCGCGGACGATGAGGGCCCAGTGAGGCGCCAAGGGAAGGTCACCGTCAAGTATGACCGCAAGGAACTACGGAAGCGCCTCAACCTAGAGGAGTGGATCCTGGAGCAGCTTACGCGCCTCTACGACTGCCAGGTGTGTTCCCACCCCGCGCCGACACCCCAAAATCGGTCTCGAGCCGGTCCGCCTGGGAGCCCCACTATGAGCTTGCCTGTCACCGGAGTCAAAGGGCGCTCTGCTTCCCTGCGCGCTCCCCTCCCCTCTGCACTCCCTGCCCCCAATATGTACTCTTTCTTCCCTGACCTAAGTCACTTCTATCTTCTCCGCTGCTTCGGACCCTGGCCCCCATTATGCCACTCCCCGCGTCCAGCTTAGTGTCCTCCAGAAGCCTCAAGGGGTGGCCTGGGCCTTGGGCAAGAGGCAAGGGGGCTAGTCTGGGCTGGCAGCGGCAGGAGGTCTCACCGCCTGGTGCCCACTGGCTTAGACTGTGGTTACACGGGGCTGGTCTGGTAGGCAACTGGGGCTGGGCTGTTCTGTGGGCTAGCCTGGAGCTCCATCTTGGCGTGCGTGCAGGCTAGCCCGCTTTCTGGGCTCTGCTTCTCCACCCCCATGACTCCCTGGTTGTTCAGACGGTGACTCAGGCCCCGGGGGGCAGGGTGGAGGAGTGGGCTTGCCTGGTGCTGCCTGCCTACCCTAGCCCAGCCCTGGAATGCAGCTGACTACAAACAGGATAGGGGCTTCCTGCGGAGGGTGGGGCAGGGTGGTGGGCACCCCTCCCTCACCAAAGCATGGGCTCTTTGTTTCCTCTTTGCCAGGCCTGGGTCCTTCCCAGTGACCCCTCAGCCTTCACTTCCTCCTTGCTCCCGGGGAGCTGTGACAGGTGTTTGGGGGAGGGGAGGGGGGCATGATAAGCTGGGACAGCTGCACCCACCGGTGCTCTGGTGAGATGGGGGGCCCGGATGTTGGGGAGACACATCTGCTGGGTTCCCAGCCCAAGGTCCCCAGCCCTGGCTGTCTGGCCTTGTCTGGCACCCCCGGTGCCCACTGGCAGGGACAGGAAGCTCCCCCCCCACCCTGCTTTGGGCAGTTTGCCTTGGCACGGGCCTGATCTGTTTTCCTCCTCAGAGCAGCTGCCGTTGTGTCTGCTGGGCAGAGGGCCGGGTTCCTCAGAGGTAGGCAGGGGCCTCAACCCCTCTCTCCAACTCAGGCTCATGTCTCTCCCTCCTCCCCCACCCCCACCCCAGGAAGAGGAGATCCCAGAACTGGAGATAGATGTGGATGAGCTCCTGGACATGGAGAGTGACGATGCCCGGGCTGCCAGGGTCAAGGTGAGGGGGCTGAGGGGCAGCGGGTTGCCTGAGGCACTGCCCTAGGAAAGCGAGGCTGTGGAGCCAGGCCCTCAAGCCTCAGCTCCTGCCTCAGCGGAATGGGGCCAATGCCTAGCTGTGAGGTGGTTGTGGCATCTCCTGTGCCTCAGGGTGGCCCCAGTCCCTTGGAAGTCGGTAAAGGTGAGCTCCAGGCCCCCACTCCAGAGGACTCACTTATCCTTCCTCCCCTATCCCCTGCTAGGAGCTGCTGGTTGACTGTTACAAACCCACAGAGGTAAGAGATTTCCCTGGGGCGGGGGTGGGGTGAGGGGAGCCTGGCTCCTGTCATCTAGGGGTTTGGTCTCCTTAATGTTTATCCTCCCACCCAGGCCTTCATCTCTGGCCTGCTGGACAAGATCCGGGGCATGCAGAAGCTGAGCACACCGCAGAAGAAGTGAGGGTCCCCGACCCAGGCGAACGGCGGCTCCCACAGGACAATCGCTGCCCCCTGACCTCGTAGCAACAGCAATACCGGGGGACCCTGCGGCCAGGCCTGGTGCCATGAGCAGGGCTCCTCGTGCCCCTGGCCCAGGGGTCTCTTCCCCTGCCCCCTCAGTTTTCCACTTTTGGGGTTTTTTATTGTTATTAAACTGATGGGACTTTTTGTGTTTTTATATTGACTCTGCAGCGCGGGCCCGTTAATAAAGCTAGGAGATGCCTTTGGTGCAGCTAACAGGCTCGGCTGGTCTCTTAGGGGGCACCCTGCTCTGTGACTTCTGCCAGCTCAGCTTCTCCCCAGGTGACCACAGGCCTTCCTGAGGGCCATGTAGCCATGATGATAGCCCAGTGCTGGCTCCCAGACCAGGAGCTGGAAGTGGCTGGGGCGCTGTGGGGAGCAGTGCTATTGCTGCAGGCAGGAACACTCCTTTTTCTCTGGGCAAGGGCCACCATGTCCATTGAGCCTAGATCCCCAAGGCTCCACAGTCAGGAAAAGAGAAGGTGGTGGGGTATGCCAGAGCTGAGGTCTCTGAGTCTCTAAGGGCCCACAAACACACACAGGCTTACTCCTTGGGCTTTTAAGTTTTTTTGTTTTTTTTGTTTTGTTTTGTTTTGTTTTTGGAACAGTCTGGTCCCTGATGGGGGCCTCTCCCCCTACCCCTCCCCAGTCTGGTTACAGCTCGGATCGTCGCTCGATTTTGAGCAGCTCCACCTCGAACACCAGGGTTGCACCACCTGTAGGGGAGAAGGGGAGTCAAAAGGCCAACCAGGGCCACAGGGCGGTGGGCTGGCTGCAGGTGATGGGGGGCGTCAAAAGGTTTACTACCTGGAATCTTTGGGGGAGCTCCCCGCTCTCCATACCCTGTTGAAGATGCACAAAGAAACAGTCAGTGACGGCCAAGCTCCCTTCCAGCTTCGGCAAAGGGAAGGTGTTCTGCCCCTCTCAGCAAGGAGGCCAGAAATGGAGAAGGGTAATGGAGATGGGAAGGGGGTGCCAAAGGCCTGGCAAGGGCAGAGTTGGGCCGCTACAGCTGAGTGCTTCAAGGATCTTGCCCTGTACTCACTGCTAGACAGCCAAACTTGGAGAAGGCGTGTATTGTAATGAATGGACATGGTGAAGACCAATGAAAGGCTGAAGCAGCTTTCACCCTTCCCAGTCACACACCGAAACCTGCTCTGCACCCTCAGGAGGGGGCTCTTACCCAGCTCAGACGGGATCACCAGCTTGCGCTTCTCCCCCTCACACATCCTGCAGGAAGACACATGCTCAGCCCATGGCAGCACCCAGGGCCTCTGTCTTGTATTCTTGGGGCTTGCCTCCCACAGCTTACCTCCTGGGCGGTGGCCATGCACGCCCCCGCTCCCAAGCCCATTCCCCCATGACTCACCCCAGCAGCCCCTGGTCCCAGCCCTTGATGACCTGGCCTGTGCCAAGGGAGAAGACAAAGGGCTGGTTCTGGGGCAGGCTGCTGTCAAACTCTGTCCCATCTTCCAGCTTCCCCTGTGGGACCAGGAGAAGGCCAGTGAGGAAGAGGGGACCACCCCAGACGTCCCCCTCCCTCAGCTGCTTTCCCCATCAAGCTGGCCCCCACAGCACTGGTGGTCAGTCCTTTTTGTTTTTTGAGATGGAGTCTCTGTTGCCATGGCTGGAGTACAGTGGCATGATCTTGCCTCACTGCAGCCTCTGCCTCCCGGGTTCAACCAATTCTCCCACCTCAGCCTCCGAAGTAGCTGGGATTATAGGCGCCTGCCACCACCCCCGGCTAATTTTGTATTTTCAGTAGAGAAAATTTCATCATGAGGCCAAGCTGGTCTCAAATTCCTGACCTCAGGTGATCACGTGCCTTGGCCTCCCAAAGTGCTGGGATTACTGGGGTGAGCCACTGTGCCCGGCTGGTCATAGTTTTTTAAGAGGACAGAGCCTTGGGCAGCTCACAGTATACTGTCACTGCCTGCTGGTGCCCACCTGGGCAGTAGGCAAGGGCAAGGCAGAACCATGGAAACTGGCTTAGAGGGGAGAGGGGACTTGTCCAAGGTCATCTACCTGGCTGATGGAGAACCAGACTCCCAAGCACTTTCTGGTCCTCGGAAGCCCCATCCACTTCCAAAAGGCCCGCCCATCCCACTCACCGTGTAGTGCATGTGCAGGACATCCCCTTTACGAGATTTGATGGGACAGTGGTCCACCCGCTTCTTGACCCCGATCTGCAGCTTCCTTTTGCCCTCGGCCCCCGTGGCCGTGGCCACGGCGCTCAGGCAGATGGACAGTACTGTCAGGACCCGGACCCAGCTCAGCCTCATGTTTCTGTGGGCACAGACCCCGACCGACCGACTGAACGTGGGGGAGGGCAGGAAGAATATGGAACACGGGTAGGTAACAGGAGGGTTCCACCACCACTGCATCTTGCTTGCCCCGGGGAATCCCCTTTGTCCCGGGTCACCGCCCTCTCCCCCGGGCTCCGGGGCCACACTTACCAGTTCAGTGAGAAGGGGGCTTGGCCGAGGACCCCAGCAGCGGGGGGAGGGGGTCAGGGGAGGCCACAGCAGCCAGGGCCCCGCCCCTTTGCTCACCCCCATACCTTCCCTCCCTCCCGGTCCCCACCTCCGCTCTTCAGTTCCCGCCTGTCCCTTTGCGTAAAGTCCAGACCCTATCTGGCTGCACTGCAGTTGCCCCGACTGGGCGGTCCCACTCACGCCACACCCAGCTGCCCCCGGCCCAGCACACCCACACCTCTGCGGCCGCTGCCGGGGGCCGGCCCCGAGGCACCCACACATCCCCGCTGGGTGGCTCCGAGGAGCCCGGGTCCTCGGGAGATACCCCCCAGCCTGGTCCTGTGCCTCCGCCCGAGGCGCCGCCCCAACTCTGAGCCCTTGGGGGTCTCCGGGGCACCCAGACTGGCCCTGTGTCTTCTGGCCGCCGAGCCCGCTCCACCCACACCACCTCTCCCGGTGGAGTTCTCGGCCTACCGCGTCCCCAAGCCCGGCCACCACGGAGACCACCCCCACGAGGACGCCCGGGGCCATTACTCGGGCCGGGCTCCTCCCTTGACTCCTTGGCACCGCCCTTCGAAGGACGCGGTGCCGCCCCCGGGCCTGCAGCCCCGCCTTCGACAGAACTAGACCCTTTTTCCGGAGCCGTAGCCACGCCACTCACCGGCTGAAGCCCCGCCCCCAGCGCCTGCGCTCCGTCCCCCTCTGCTTCCGACCCCGAGGCTCCGCCTTTCACCTCCTCCAGCTCCTCCTTCAAGAGCCAGGCTCCGTCCCCCGACCTTCCTAGCTCCGCCCCCTGCCGCCGGGCTCCGCCTTCCACTGGCACCAGCTCGGAGGTCCCACCCGTCACGGTTCCACGTCCCGCCCCGAGTCCCAGGGCTCCGCCCCGTGCGGCGTGAGAACCCTCCCCCTGCGGCATCTCCGGACAGCTCCGGCCCCCACCCCCAATTTCCTAGTCACCTAGCTCTCGTTGACACTTGGAGCCCGGTCCGCTCCTGCCCGGCCTGATCCAGCCTGCCCTCTTGCACCCCGGCTCCCCCCAGCCCGGGCTGTGGCCCCCGCTCACCTCCTCGCCGCGCCCCCGGAGTCAACCCCGGTGGTGCTGCCGCCTCTGCGCAGGCGCGTCCTTGTCGCTACCAGGCCGGGCCACGCCGCCCTCCCTCATTGGGCCGTGCGAAACCCGCGGCCACACGCCCGCTGGCGCGGGTCTTTCCCTAGCCCCGCCCCCACGACGGCGCTGCTGCGTCACTTCCGGCGGAGCGGTAGTCTGTAAGGTTAGGTGAAAGCGACTTCCGAAAAGGCCGGAGGCACTTCCGGCCGAGGTGATAGTAAGGTCAGGACGGCGTGGGTTCCCGGAGGGGGTCTTGAGGCGCCATTTCAAGTCGCCTCCAGCCTCTCCCACAGCACTCCTGTTTTCCCAGGCCTCATCATAGCCCACAGCCCTCAGTCGCTGTGGAAAGAGCCTGGGCTTCACAGTGACCCTCAGGTTTGAATTACGGGTCGGCTGTGTGCTTGGTGGAATTTGTCATCCAACACAGGCGTGTAACACAGGCTTGATGACACCCAGCCCACGGGATCCCTGCAGGACCGAGATGATGTTCAGTGCCAAGCCCTGGCTTCCAGCCAATGCTCCCACCCACGTCTCTCTCCCAGGAGCCAGGCTTACCTCTACCTGTGCACCTGGGCTGTGACTCATGACTGGAATGATCTGGCTGGGCCTGTTCCCCCACCAGACTTATTTTCAGGCGCCCCAGCAGCCACCAAACATCTGTCAACTGAAGTAATGAACCTGCGGTTGAGAGGCAGCTAAACCTAGGTTGAAGGTTAGGGAGACAGCCGATTTGAGGTCAAATCCCCCGGCCAATTAGCCTTTCTGAGCCTATTTCCTCAATTGTAAAAGGAAGACAATCATGATGCTGACCTCAGAATTAAGGAGGAAGTGAGGAGGTGCATGTGAAGCATTGTGCCTGTCTGGTGGGGCTGACTGGGCTCTGGAGGTGGTAGCTCTTTGGAGCCCGAACCCTCCTCTGCTTCATGCTAATTGACCTATGGCATGTCTAGTGACATCATGACTGAGAAAATGATTTGAAAGTAGTAATCGCTGTCAGGAATTGTCTGCTGGTTCAACCCACTCCTGCTTTAGGCCCACTAAAATCATACCCACATGCTCTGACCCAACACCTCAGAGAAAGCCTCCATTAGGGTGGCTGCCCACCCCCCCCCCCGCCCCGTGGCTGCCCAATTGAGTTAACTCTGCCCCGAATGTCCTGCCTCAGCAGGCAAAGCACTGGTGCCCAAGGTTGGCCTTTCATCCACCCCAAACCACTCAGCCCTGGGCACTGGAGGCTGCAGGGAGAAGGGTGGGGGCTGGGCTTGGGCTGGGATAGACAAGTCAGGAGAATCTCAGGCAGCAACTAGTGAAGGGAGCTGCAGGGTGCGAGGGAGGTGAGGGTGGAGAAAACTGTGTGGGTTGGGCGGGCGTGGTGGCTCACACCTTTAATCTCAGCACTTTGGGAGGCTGAGGCAGGTGGATCACCTGAGGTCAGGAGTTCCAGACCAGCCTGACCCACATGGTGAAACCCATCTCTACTAAAAATACAAAAATTAGCTGGGCGTGGTGGTGGGCGCCTGTAATCCCAACTACTTGGGAGACTGAGGCAAGAGAATCGCTTGAACCCAGGAGGTGGAGGTTGCAGTGAGTGGAGATCGCACCATTGCACTCCAGCCTGGGCGACAGAGTGAGACTCTGTCAAAAAAAAAAAAAAAAAAAAAAAAAAAGGAAAGAAAAAAAAACTGTGTGGGTTGGTTTGAGGGGAGCCTGCCGCCCAAACCAGGCCCACCAGCCCCAGACCTTTGGTGCTTCCCTTTCAGGGAAATAGGAGTGAAGTTAAGACAGGGCAGGTACCGGGGCTTTAGATTCAAGCTGCAGGGAACAAAAAGCAGCAGATGCTGAAAGTGCTGCCTGGCAGGAAGAACAAGTGTTTTTTTTCTGTTATGTAAAGATAGTCTCAAACTTCTCTGAGACCCGAGGACGCCAACCATAGCAATCTTCTGTTCCCTCTATGTGCACATGTGGAAACTGCTGCTCAGAGAGGCAGGGGTAGTGACAAGCAAGGTCACTCAGCAGATCTGGGTCCTACCCCAGGCTCTTTGGCCACAGAAGGTCGTCTCCTTCCAGAAAAGAACCCCGGTGAAGAGGAGGAGGGCAGGCTGTTGACTGGGCTCTCCCTGACTCCCATGCCTGGCAATAACATGAAAGTAATGAATACATAATTCTGGCCCTGCCTGGGATCTGCTGTGGAGCCTTAGTCCTCATTTCTTCCATCTGCACGACGAGGGAGCAAGACAAGCTTTAGATTTAGTGATGCAAACATTCATGCCCAAACCAGCCAGCCTGGACAGTGACAAACAGTGACACAGGCAGGGACAGCTCCTTCCATCTCTTTTATCAGGGTTGGGGGATCACAGTTCTTATACCAAAGCCCAAATCCTATTATGCAGAGATTTGGGTCTTCTTAGTGAGAGGAGGAAGAGCCAGTTGTAAGATGCTTACTTGCACAGAGTGGTTAGAAACTGAGACAGTACCCCATTCTCCCCTGAGCTGGTATATGACCCCTCTTGCTGCTTCCCAGTCTCCTCTTCCAACTCTGTCCTGTTTGATGATGGCCTCAGGGAGACAAGGGATGGCAGAAGAACCCTCTGAGAGGCCCAGGTCCTGGAGCAGCTTCTGCCTGGGCTGAAGTCTTGGGGGCTTGGCTGTTTTTTACCAGGCTCCTCTTTGTCCCCCCACTGGAATATAGCCTATGAGGCAAGTCACCCCGCTGAGTCTGAAAAGCCATGTGTCACCTTCGCAGCTTCCGGCACCTGAGGAGGGAGGAAGTGATCTGTTCATGCTGGCTGGAGCACAGCCCCAGCCCTGGACTCACGTGTGCCTCGGGCCCACTAAGATCACAACCTGAGCGTCCTGCCACACCACTCGGCCCTGGGCACTGGAGGCTGCAGGGGGAAGGATGAACCTTCTGTGAAGGCCATCCCCTCCTGACACTCCTCGGGAGCCCCCACTGGCCTGGCCCATATGATGTCACCCCATGGCCTCACTGCAGGAGAGAGGTGGTGAGAAATACATCAGATAAGGGTGTACGAGGGTTCCACTGTGTCCTCTCGAAGCCCATAGGTAGGGAGATGTCTACCACAGGGGCTTCTGGGAAGGCCCGAACTGCAAGCTGGAAAAGCTATGTCCCACATTTCTACCCCAGGCAGATGTCACCTCCTCCAAGAGATCTCTGACCTCTGAAAGATGAGGCCAGGTGCCCCTCACCACAGCCCTTGACATCCTCTGCTGGCATCGTCCCTCCTGTATCTGACTCCTGAGTTACAATGTTGGACTTGCTTACATAGCTCCAGGTGCCAGCAGCTGCTTGGTAAATATTTGTTCAACACATTCAACAGTTTCCCCTTCCCTGGCCCTCCTCCTACTGGCAGGCTCACCCTGGACCTGCTCCAGGACAGGACCTTGGTGTCTTCCCAAACAAACACCACCCTACAGACACCTCACCTGCAGGTGTCTGGGTTGAGCTCTAAGCCCCGCCCTTGGCAACGGAGGAAGCTGCGGCGTCGACAGTGGCAGCGGCAGGTCCGGGGGTCAGGGCGCTGGTGGCGCTGGGTGCAGCGTGGGCAGAGGGTCCTGGGGCTGGAGTGGGATGGGTGATGTCAGCTGGGGAGGGTGCTCCGGGGGCAGAGTCCCAGCCCGGAACAGAGCGGGGCTGGGGACGGTGGTGGGGAGTGGCAGCCCTAGGGAGGAGAAGCGACATGTCTGGGGTGGGAAGGAAGAGTCTTCCCTGGAGCTGGGGTCGGGACAGAGAACACAGGCTTGGGGAGCAGAGGAAAAGGGAAAGCGGGGGACAGGTGGGAGGAGAAAGAGGGGCAACAGCTTCCGGACTCACTTGTACTCCCCCTGCCCCCACTCAGCTGGAGTCCAAAAGACTCACCTGTCCGGCTTCACAGCACTGTCCTTTTTTTTAGGTCTGAAAAATTAAGAGAGATAGACACAAAGAGGAGGAAGATCAGGAAATCCCAGCATCCTACTCTCTCTCTCTCTTTTTGAGACTGAGTTTCCCTATTCTTGCCCAGGCTGGAGTGCTTCCCTATTCTTGCCCAGGCTGGAGTGCTTCCCTATTCTTGCCCAGGCTGGAGTGCAGTGGCATGGTCTCAGCTCACTGCAACCTCCGCCTCCTGGGTTCAAGCTATTCTTCTGTCTCAGCCTCCCAAGTAGCTCGGATTACAGGCATCCGCCACCACACCCAGCTAATTTTTGTTTTTGTTTTTGTTTTTAGTAGAGACGGGGTTTCACCATCTTGGCCAGGCTGGTCTTGAACTCCTTACCTCAGATGATCCGCCCACCTGGGCCTCCCAAAGTGCTGGGATTATAGGTGTGAGCCACTGACCCAACCATCCTACTTTGTTGCCCCAGATCCAAGGCCTACCCTTGGCTCTACTCTTAGGAACCTGGTCCCCAGTTCTGTGGACCACCATACCCAGCACCCCCCCAGCCTGGCCTCTGTAAGCTCAGAATTTGGGCCTGGCTGGCACCTGCATTCACACTGGCTGTGTTCTTCCAGGGACATCTCCCCCAGCTGACTGCTCGGGTACCGGATCATGAGGATCTGTGCTCAGGAGAAGAACAGGGGGGACAGTGAGGGAGAGAGAGAAAGGGGATGCTCTAAGGCTGGAGGGAGAAAAGCTCACCCAACAGCCAGGAGGCTGGCCACCAGCCCTCCCCCCAACCCTACCTCCTGTGCCTCAGTCTCCAGGCTGCCCCAGCCCCAGAGCCAGCCAGCATCCACCCTGCCCACTGCCCCACCTGCCCAGTACCTGCATCCCCTGCCCGCTGCCCCACCTGCCCAGTGCCTGCATCCCCTGCCCGCTGCCCCACCTGCCCAGTGCCTGCATCCCCTGCCCACTGCCCCACCTGCCCAGTACCTGCATCCCCTGCCCACTGCCCCACCTGCCCAGTACCTGCAACCCCTGCCCACTGCTCCATATGCCCAGTACCTGCATCCGGACTTGGTGCTGCCCAGTGGGCACACACTCCAGGCCATCATCAGGGCAGCAGCCACCACAACGCTGCACGGTCACACAGCTGGGCACCAGCTGTTTGGCCACGGTGCCCATGAGCTCCACAGTCAGGGGCACCACCACCTCCCGGGGCTGGCAGGTAGCGCGAGTATACACATCTATCCATGACACCACTGGGAGCAGACCGGTAGGGGTTAAGTCCTCACTGTTTTTCCTGCAGCTGCTCCCAGCAGCTGTCCCCCCCAGTCCCCAAGTCACAGCCACCCTCCAGTAGCCCTCCCCACTCTGCCCTCACAACCTGTCTTCCCCTGCCCTGTTTATCCAGATCCCAGTAACCCCGCTGCCTCAATTTCCTCCTCTGTGAAATGGGTAGAATAACAGTTTGCATATTCTAGGGGAGTTATACAAGATGACGGACACCAGGCACCTGGAATCAGGGCCAATGACAAACCCTCTCAGTGCTGGCTAGTGCCGAGTTTTTATGAGTATTACCTTTCTTCTGGTGGCCAGGAGCATCAGGCTGGGAGACAGGGGCCTGTGGGAGAGAAAAGACCTGTACCCAAGGTACCCTTTAGGAGGGTCTTTCCCTGTCGCCATCCCTGGGGCTTTGCCCTTGCATCAGGAGGCTTCACCACCTCTCTGACATCTTTCCAGATTGCTCTGTTCCTGTGGCCACTGCTCTAGCTTTACCTGTCCTTTCCTGGCCACCCCGGACCTGCCCTGGCCCAAAACACAACAGGTGCTCCGGCGGCCTCATCAAATCTCCAGGCCGCAGAACCGAGCATGTCTGGGGGCTGCATGCAGATCAGGAGCGCGCACAGTGGGCACCGAAGCAGGTCCTGCGAGCACTGAGGGAGCCCCGCCCCCGGCGGTGCCCAGGGGACGGGGTGGGGCGGAGGAGTGGCCCCAGACTGGGGCTGGCGGGCCAGCGGGGAGGGGCACCTCCCAGGGGATGCACGCGCCGGGCCCCGAGACGCCCGCGTCCAAGGCCGGACCCCGCAGATCCCCCCGGCCGAGGCCGCGGGTCGCCTCCTCACTTCCGCCAACCTTGAGAGAGGGCACGGCGGGCTGGCGGGCGGGCTGGCGGGCGCGCTGTCGGGCCGCACGTACCTGGGCGGGGGCCAGCTGCAGGAGCGCGGCGAGCAGCAGGCGGCGGAGCAGGGGGCTCATGGTGCCCGCGGGGGCCGCCCGCCGGGGACGCCCGCATCGCCCTAGCCCGGTGGGGCGGGGGGCGGCGGCAGCCAGAGCCCCATGGCGCGGGCCCGGGCGCGGCGGGCGGGGGCCGGGCGCGGTGGGCGGCTCCTCCGCGGCCCCCTCCCGAGCCCTGGGTGCAGGCAGTGCAGCGCAGAGCAGCGGAGGCGGCCGGAGGAGCCGGGAGGGCGGGCGGCCGGTGGCGGCGGGCGGCGGCGGCGGCGGCGGGGACGGCGGGGGCGGCGGGGGGCCGGGCCCGGGCTGGCGGGCGGGCGGCTCATGTGACCCAGACACGCGCTCCCCACCGGGCCGTGGGGCGGGGGCGGGGCGGCGGGGTGGGGGGGCGAGGCCGCCGGCGGGACCCGCCTCCTCCACACACCCCCCTCCCGCCTCCCGCCGCTGCAGGGGAAAGGGGACGCACCGCCCAGGGGGCCGGGCTCCCGGGTCGCGGCAGTCACTACCCAGAGGGCGGGGCGCTGCCCCTCGGCGAAGCCGGGGCAGGGGGCGCCGGGCCTGAAGGAGGGAGCCGCACACTAGCTCTGCGAATCACTTTATTGCACGCGTTTTGGGAAGCGGGCAGTCCAGGGAAGGAAGCAAGGCGGGAACGCACTGCAGGCCCTATCCAGGTGAGCCCCTCAGGGGCCGGCGCCCGGGGGCACGATCTCGGGGACTTGGGTTGGCTCCGGTGGTGGCGGCTGCTGCTGCCTTTGCTGTTGTCGCTCCTGCTGAAGGCTGGCTCTGTTGGCCCTGGAGGAGAGGGCACCTGGGTGGTTGGGATAGGGATCCCGAAGTGTGGTGCCGGGACAGGGAGCAGGGGGCAGAATAGAGCAGGGACAGACCTGGCCCGCGCCCGCTCCCGCGCTTCATTGTACATGGCTGTGATGATCCGATCCTTTTCATCCATGAAATTAAGGTGCATCTGCTTCACCTTCCTGCAATGTGTCACAATTAACCCTGGGACTCGAATTCCTGTTGTCCCTGAAGTCCTGCCCCCTTCCACCCCACTCTAGGGGCCTCACAGCTTTTTAACCCACACAGGGTTAGGGACCTCAGCCTAACCCTGCCTGTGATAGGTAGGGAGGGCTCAGAGTGGCCCTGGCTTGTCTAGGGTCCAATGGCATCCGAAGTCCCTGGCCACTTCGAGGTGTTACAGCAGCTGTGGACATGGGGGTGCTCCTCCCAGAAGACTAGAAAGGGTATGCATCTAACTCCATCACTGAACTAGGCAGGCTGCTAGCAGTGGGCACTGGCCTTTAGGTATTTGCTATAGAAAATCGGCTTCGTGGCTAGGCGCGGTGGCTCACGCCAGTAATCCCTCTACTTTGGGAGGTCGAGGCGCATGGATCATATGAGGTCAGGAGTTTGAGACCAGCCTGGCCAATATGGTGAAGCCCCATCTCTACTAAAAATACAAAACAATTAGCCAGGCGTGGTGGTGGACGCCTGTAGTCCCAGCTACTTGGGAGGCTGAGACAGAAACAGAAGAATTGCTTGAACCCGGGAGGCAAAGGTGAGGTTGCAATGAGCCAAGATCGCGCCACTGTACTCCAGCCTCGGCGACAGAGTGAGACTCCACCTCAAAAAAAAAAAAAAAAGAAAAAAGAAAACAAAAAAGAGAATCAGCTTCGTGGCACGCGAGAGTGGCGGGGAGATGCCTGCTGCCAAATGAATGAGCTGTGCTGCATTTGCTGCTTGTGCTTGATCTTGTTTGGCTCAATCCCTTCCTGGCAGCCAGCACGAAAGATTTATATTCGAAATATGAAAAAGTGTAAATGACAGTGTTAGCTCTTAGTGCAGCGCTGTCTTTACTAAGTAAGGAGAGGCTCCAGAGACCGATTTCAAGCAACTCTTAGCTTGAGAGACACAATAGTACGGGACACGAGGTGCTGTGGAGGACTGGCTGACCACACTGGAATTCGCCCACCCTCCTGCCCTCTGCCCATCACCCCAGGGAGAACAGGCATCACCTGAAGGCAATGTAGTGCAGGCCCATGCCCGCCAGCATGAGGAGGAGGCAGTACCTCAGCACTTGCTTGTTTTGTTTGTGTTGCTGCTGCCTCGACTGGGGCCCCTGTGGCCTCACGCTATGAAACTGGGACCAGTACTGTGCGTTGGGGTGTGCCCAGGAGCTGCTGGGAGGCAGAGGAAGGGACATTGTGGAAATGAGCCTCCCCAAGAGACCTGGGGGTGGGGCAAGTTGAGGGCGGGATTACTGTACCTGTGTGTTTGGCCGGCAGACTTGTCATGGGCTGTGGTTTGTGGAGACTTTGGGGGACCACCTGAGCAGAGCTGAGCATCATACCTTCGGCGGCTCTGCTCACGGCTGAGCACACGGTATGCCTCACTCAGCTCCACAAAGCGGCTGTGCAGGCTTGGGTTCCCAGGGTCCCGGTCCGGGTGCAGCTGGGGTGGGGCAGGACTCCCCTTATCTCCCTTTGCCTGTCCCTCCCCAGGACCCATGCTGATGACATCCACCCACACCAGGGCTCCAGTCATACCCAGGAGCCCTGCCTGGTCAGTGACCCTCACTCAGGCCTGCCCACTCCTCAGAAGGCCAGAGAGCATGGACTCCTGCCTCCTCCTGCGTTCAAGCCCTCCCCACCTGCCAGCCCCCTGCATTCACCATATGCCCCGGTCCAGGTTTCTTAAGAGCAGGCAGGCAGGTCAAGAAAACGAAGCCCAGCCCATCAGACAGGACCCCTGGCTCCTGCCCACAGCCTTCCCCCCACCCTTGAGCACCCGCCACTCACTGTGAGGGCTGAAAAAAATGTGGCACCAGCCAGAGATGCAGGTCTACTCCTGGGAATTTGAAGCACACCCCCACTGGCTCAGAGTTCCTGCTCCCCCTCCCCACCTTAGGGGTACCGGTACCTCTTTGGACTTGGAGAAGAAAGCTCGTTTAACTTCCTCAGTGCTGGCACCAGGATGCACCCCCAACAGTTCATAATAATTACTGGGGCTGGACCTGTGGACAGAGTCGAAAACCTGCAGGGGCTGAGGGAACCCAGAAGCTAGCTCTGCCCTGCCCTTCCCAGCCCCTCCCTGGGCTACACCCTTCAACTCAGCTACCAGGAGCTGAGAGGGCTGAAACAGGTCCCAGGACAAATCTGTCTCCCTTTGGAGTGTTTCAGGCATAGTGCAGGTCAGGATTTCTCAAAGTGGAGTCCAAAGACTTGTTGGAAAATACTGATTCCTGGCCAGGTGCGGTGGCTCACACCTGTAATTCCAGCACTTTGGGAGGCCGAGGAGGGCGGATCACCTGAGGTCAGGAGTTCAAGACCAGCCTGACTAACATGGAGAAACCCTGTCTCTCCTAAAAATACAAAATTAGCTGGCTGTGGTGGCGCATGCCCGTAATCCCAGCTACTGGGGAGGCTGAGGCAGGAGAATCGCTTGAACCCGGGAGGCAGAGGTTGCAGTGAGCCGAGGTTGTGCCCAGCAGAGATTGTGCCATTTGCACTCCAGCCTGGGCAACAAGAGCGAAACTCCGTCTCCAAAAAAAAGATAAAAGAAAAAGAAAGAAAAAACTGATTCCTGAGCCCCACCTAATTGATTCCTCCAGTTCAGAATCTCTAGAGCAGAGCCGAGGAATCTGGATTTTTGTACCCAACACCTCCCCATCTCCCACCTCCCACAGAGGGTTATGCACAGTGATGCCTGGAAACCACTAGAGCTGTGGTAAGAGCGTTGGGTTTAACCTGGACTCAAACTCCTCCTCTGCTGCTTAAATCGGTGTATGACCTTGGGGGTCTTCTCTATCTCTGATCCTCAGCAGGGAAGGCGAGGGTTACCTGAGACAAACCTGGGAGCCTCCTGACACGGAGTAGAGACCACAACTATCTCAGCACATAGGGCAAACAGAAACCCATTGAACAACCGGGCCGGCCCCCCGCGCCCAACTCACCGCTGCCCGGCGGCCGCTCCGAGGAGCCGGGAGGGAGGGCTGCGGGGCCACAGCCGGCACAGGCGCAGGGGTAGTAAGGGCGGCATGGCGGCGGGCGGACAGCTGGGAAAGGAGGCTACCAAGAGCGCACTGGTACCAGGATGGGGGCTAGACTTCAAGCACCCGGGGGCAGAGAGAAGGGGCCCGGCCCGGTGTTCTGCGAAGGAAGACTGAAGCAGGCCCCGGGAGGGGGCGGTTCTTGCCCAGGACCAGACCTGCGTATTCTTGGACCTGCCCCTTTCTTTCACCCGGGCATCCGCAGCCCTTCCCAGCGCTGGCTTCGGGGTCTGGCCAACCAGCCAGGTACTCCGAGACCCCGTTCCCACCCAGGGAGCTTGTGGACGGGCGAAGGAGGGGCCACAACCAGGCCCCGCCCCCGCTGCTCAATGACCCGCGGCCGTCGCCATTTCCTGCGTCTATTCAGGCCCCGCCCTCGCACTCTCATTGGCGTGGATGCCAAGACCACGTCCACCAGGCGGGAAAAAAAAAATCGGTGGAGCCCCCGCCCCTACATGTCTATTGGCCTTTGGTGCCTCCGGTCCCCCAGCCTGTGGACTCTCCGGACAGGCGCGGGCGCCCACCCGGGGACCGGGCGGGACAGAGCCCGCTCTCTGAGGCTTTGTGACGCTTTCGGCCCGGCCACCGTCTCTCCGTTCCTCTGTTGCTCCCCTCTGCAGCGAGGCATACCTTACAGAGCTGCTTCGGCCCCGGAGCCTCTCAGGAGGCAGCCAAGGGAGCCATAGCTCTTATCCTCTGCTTGTAGAGAAGGACACTGAGGCTGGGCGGGTTTTTTTTTTTTTTCCTCAGGTCACTTGTCCTGCCTTACACACTCAGGGCCCACTGTTCCTCTCTGTCACAGAAATAGCAGATGCCAACAGAATCCAAGAATAAAGTCCTTTATTATCTTCAGAGCGGTGGGAGTAGGGCTGGGGACCCTAGGGCTGCTCCGGTGGGACTTCCCTGAACCCGGTTGTAGAGGATGATGGCGCCTTTGGCCGAGGGGCAGAGTTCAGCCCACATCTCCGTCTCCTGCAATCTCCGCACGTTCTGTGGGGAGACAACAAGACCCAGGCATTCAAGCTTGCCACATCTCCTGCCAGGGCTGTGCCCAGAATTCCTGAGCCTCAGAGACCTCTGCGCTGTCCTTAGGGAGGCATGTTAGGGGGCTGAACAGGTCCCTGGACCTTTCCCTTGTACTAAGGGCAAATCTTGTGCCTCTGGAGGGAATTGTGACCCAGCCAACACCTGGGGATAATGCATTGCCAGGCCTCTGCAGGCCCCAGCCCTGGCCTCCAAGCAAGATGGTTTGTCACTCTGCACCTGTGTCTCCACAAAGATGATGCCTGTAGACTCGTGGGCCTCGGGTCCCCCACTCAGGTAGTGCTTTCTCACCTGCTCAGAAGTCAGGCTGCACCTGGACAAGAACACAGGGTGGCTTAGTGGGTGACCAGCCCCTGCGGGGTCCCTGTGGAGCCACAGCTGCCTCAGCCCACTCCTCACCATCCACCTCCCCAAGACCCAGGATCATGTACCCGAGCCCACTCACTGAACATAGAACTCGGCACTGGCTCGGCCAGCACTGGTCTCGTTTCGGGCGATGCCCAACAGCAGGGGCTGGCTCAGGGTGAGTAGCGGCAGGTTCACCTGTGGTGGAGGGTGGGGTAGGGGGAGGTCCCCCCTATCAATGCCACTGCCCATATCCCTGCCCCTCTCAATGAAAAACAGCCTGTTGCCTGTGTACAGCACTTTACAGCCTGTAGATCAAGGGCCTGGCATCACAGAATATCAGATGATGGGCATGTTTGTTTTACAGGTACACCAAAACCAGAGAGATTGAACACGTTGCCCAAGGTCACCCAAGTGAAGTCAATTTAGTGACTGGGACTCCCACTTACTCCTTTTTCCGTTTTTTTTTTTTTGAGATGGAGTCTCCCTCTGTCGTCCAGGCTGGAGTATAGTGGCGCCATCTCAGCTCACTGCAACCTCTGCCTCCCAGGTTAAAGTGATTCTCCTGCCTCAGCCTCCTGAGTAGCTGGGATTACAGGTGCACGCCACCATGCCCAGCTAATTTTTGTATTTTTAGTAGAGACGGGGTTTTGCCATGTTGGTCAGGCTGGTCTCGAACTCCTGACCTCAGATGATCCACTGGCCTCGGCCTCCCAAAGTGCTGGGATTACAGGTGTGAGCCACCACGCTCTGCCACACTTACTCCTTTTTCAACAAACTTGGGGAGTAGGTAAGATATTTATCATTGTTTCCATTGAAAAGAAGACTCCTTGGCTGGGCAAGGCATGATAATCACTTGAACCCAGGAGGCAAAGTTTGCAGTGAGCCGATATGGCACCACTGCACTCAGCCTGGACAACAGAGCAAGACTCTGTCTCAAAAAGAAAAAAGAAAAGAAAAGAAGAGGAATCCGCTGGGCACAGTGGCTCACATCTGTAATCCCAGCACTTTCGGAGGTTGAGGCAGGCAGATCACGAGGTCAGGAGATCGAGACCATCCTGGCTAACATGGTGAAACCCCGTCTCTACTAAAAATACAAAAAAATTAGCCAGGCATGGTGGCGGGCACCTGTAGTCCCAGCTACTCGGGAGGTTGAGGCAAGAGAATGGTGTGAACCTGGGAGGCAGAACTTGCAGTGAGCTGAGATCGCGCCACTGCACTCCAGCCTGGGTGACAGAGCGAGACTCTGTCTAAAAAATAGAAAAGAGGCCGGGCGCGGTGGCTCACGCCTGTAATCCCAGCACTTTGGGAGGCCGAGACGGGCGGATCACGAGGTCAGGAGATCGAGACCATCCTGGCTAACACGGGGAAACCCTGTCTCTACTAAAAAATACAAAAAACTAGCCGGGCGAGGTGGCAGGCGCCTGTAGTCCCAGCTACTTGGGAGGCTGAGGCAGGAGAATGGCGTGAACCCGGGAGGCGGAGCTTGCAGTGAGCTGAGATCCGGCCACTGCACTCCAGCCTGGGCGACAGAGCGAGACTCCGTCTCAAAAAAAAAAAAAAAAAAAAGGAAAAGAAGAAGAATCCAAGGCAGAGAGTACTGCGGGCTAGAATTCCACTCCTAGTATGCCTAGCTGCAAAGCCAGATGCCTGCAGGCCTCCCGCCAGCCCAGATCTGTAGAATTCTGGCAAGTCCTAACCCCTCCCTTTATGTCTACCACCCTGTCCAGGTCACCCTCACTCACCTCATCACAGATCTCCTGAAGGACACTGGAAAAGAGCTCACGTACCACCAGCTCCCCAGCGAGGTCCTGGTGCTGGGGGCTGTCACCAGGGCACAGGGCCTGTGAGAGGTCAGGCTCAGCTCCTGCTCCCCACCTCTTCCCCCTGCCCCATCTCAGGACCAGCAAGCCTAAGGGCCTGATGTGGCACAGTGTAAGAGACTTAGTGATCCTGCGTCTGGTGTCCTTTTCCTGGCAGACAACCAGCGGTCCAGCTTCAAAGGGGATACACAGGGGGCAGGGGTGGGGTAGGGCATCTTCTTCCTGTGCCCAGTCTTTCCCCCCTGTGTTTTCTAGTTTCTCACAGGACTGGGGCAGGGGTCAGTGGGGAGGCAGCTGGACTGCCCTGAGCAAACTTTCAGAGAAACACCAGGCCAATTTTCCCTTTAAGAAATGAGGAAACCGAAGCTGGGAGGATTGGGAGGGTGGAGAGCTGCAGCTCCCTTGAGCTGTCTGGGTCTTTGTGCCCAGCCTGGCATCTCACCTGAGGCTCAGGGTGCCCACCAGGCACATCCACCAGCCCAGGGGCCTCAGCCACCTGCCGGGAGCGGCGCAGGAAGACAAGGAAGTCATCGGCCGTGGCTAGTGCAGCGCCCACCCCCAGTGGGTCCGCCAGATAGGCCTGCGTGTCACCCCAGTTGGTGGCCCCCTGCTGTCGCAGCCAGGCAGCTGAGCTGGACCAGTTGGTGCCCAGGAAGTCTCGGTAGGAAGTAAGGCCCAGGCGCAGAAGCAGCTGTGGCCCCCGAGAGCCAATGGGCGCCAGGGTGGCTGAGTGCAGGCGGAACTTGGGGGCGTTGAAGAGCCAGGGTTGGGCCTTTAGCCGGGTCTCCCAGATGGCAGTGATGGCCTCGTCCCCACCTGGCAGTGGGCGTCGGTCGTGGGCGGGGCTCAGCTCGGCCTGTACTTGCTCCCGGGGCAGGCCCCCACCAGGGCACTGAAGCAGCAGGGTCACCTCAGGATCCATGATCTGGACAGGGCAGCTCTGGGGGAGGATAGAGCCAGGCCTGTCACCCAGGGGGGCCACTACCACTCCTGGGCTGCGCAGCTGGCCCCGTCTGTCGCAGACCTCCTGAGGGTACCCGCAGCCCTTCTCCACCCCCCTGACCACTCCCTGGGCAGTAAAGCGCCCCTTCTTCCCCGCAGGAGCCCCGAGTCCCGCAGGGTGTCCGGGACGCCCGGGCATCCCTACCAGCCAGAGGTCTTGGGTTCAGGCGCCCCCAAATGCCCATTCCCCTCAAACCCAGGGGTCTGCCTCCGACTCGGGATGCGCGGGGACCCCTTTCCAGGGCCCAGAAGCTCCAGCCTCCAGCCGGCGCTCCCCGGCCTCCAGTTCACGCAGGCTCCGCCCCTTCCCCGAAGCGGAAGTGCCCGCCCCCTTCCCCCGCGGCTTTTCATTGGCGGGCCCGCCGCCCGCCCCGCCGGGGTCAAGGAGCGTGGAGGTTTGTACCCGCAGCCCGGACGCTTCCGCCCCATCAGTCTGCACGTCGGCCCTGCCTCCCAGACCACCTTGCGGGGGGCACCAGTGATCTGGAGTGTGGGACTCGGCCTCCCTGCGCTCGTGGCTGACGGTGTGACCTTGGGCAAGTCTGGCCTGCTGGACCTTAGTTTCCCTCTCTGCAGCAGAGCATGGAGGTGGTGAACTTAATGAGCCTTATACTCCCACCCAGCGCTCACTTCCTGAGGCTTTGTGACTTTCTGGGAGGGGTGGGGACGTGGGAGGGGCCTTAAAGCAGTACCCCCTCGTCACTGCTCCCCACAGGTCTTGGCCATGAACTCCTCTGGAGGAGGAAGGCAGGAAGCAGCAGGGTCCAGGGGTAGAAGGGCCCCCAGACCCCGGGAACAGGTGCGCGCCTCCTCCCCACCCCCTCCCACCAGTCCAGGCTCCCTGGGAGTTGCTGGGGGGAGGAGTTGAAGGGTCCTACTATTCCTGGAGACCACTGGCACTCCTTTCTCTCTGGGCTCTCTCTGCAGTGGGTCATTGAGGGTTCAGGATGGGCAGCAGGGCAGGGTCACCATGGAGACCAGGGGCCACTGCTGGGTTCTTTCAGGACCGAGACGTGCAGCTGTCCAAGGCTCTGTCCTATGCCCTGCGCCATGGGGCCTTGAAGCTGGGGCTTCCCATGGGAGCTGGTAAGTAGGGGCCTTGGAGGCTGGGGCTTGAGCCCAGAGAGAAACGTGAGCCTGTCTGCGACTCCTCCCCCATGGCTGCCTCCACTGCTCCCTGAGGAAGGCACAGAGGGCACTTCTTCCCCATGCACAGAGGAGAGCAAGGCCTAGAGGCCCTGTCATGTCCACAGCAGACTGAGGAGAGTTCTTGTCTGGGCCAGGCCTGGTGACCGCCCCCTCCAGCCAAGCAGCCAGATCAGCACTTACCCCGAGGGTGTACCCCGGAGGGTATGGGGCAGCTGGTGTTGTGAGTGTGCACTCCAGGCCAGCTCTATGCTGAGCACTCACCTCCCTGCCCCTCCGTGAGGCAGATCCTCTTTTTATGTAAGTTGAAAAAACTGGGACCCAGAAAGGGGAGACTCAAAAGGTCCTACAGAGGATGCCCAAGCGATCTCCAAGCCCAGACTTTGTTTTGGTTGCCTGTAGCTCCCTGTTAACCCTGGCCCAGTCCAGTGCAAGATTGGCTCCTGAGCACCCTGCCTGCCCACAGATGGCTTCGTGCCCCTGGGCGCCCTCCTGCAGTTGCCCCAGTTCCACGGCTTCTCTGCTGAAGATGTGCAGCGTGTGGTGGACACCAATAGGAAGCAGCGGTTCGCCCTGCAGCAGGGGGATCCCAGCACTGGCCTTCTCATCCGAGCCAACCAGGGCCATTCCCTGCAGGTCGGGGTGAGGGGACAAGCACGAGAGCCAGATGGGAGGGACCCCTGCCTGCGAAGGGGGTCTCACTGCTGCCTATTCAACCAGGTACCTGAGTTGGAGTTGATGCCCCTGGAGACGCCACAGGCCCTGCCCCCGATGCTAGTCCATGGTACATTCTGGAAGCACTGGCCATCCATCCTACTCAAGGGCCTGTCCTGCGGGGGAAGGACACACATCCACCTGGCCCCAGGACTGCCTGGAGACCCCAGTGTCATCAGTGGTCAGTGCCCTTCCCTCTCACCTAGCTACTCCCACCCACTCTGTCCTCCCAGGTCCCCTCCAAAGGTTGCAACACTTGTCTGAGGCCACCCCATGCCTGGCATGGAGCAGCAACCCTGCAATCCCAGCCCAGGACCCCAGTCTACCCAGGTTGCTGACTGCCCTCTAGGTGCCCAGTCCCCAGCTTCAGCTGTCTCTGCAGGCATGCGGCCCCATTGTGAAATAGCTGTGTTCATTGATGGACCCCTGGCTCTGGCAGGTGAGTCTGGACAAAGCAGGGGCTGGCCTTGCCTTCAGGGAGGGCACGAGTCACATCTCTGGCTCTGTCAGCAGATGGAATATCCTTCTTCCGCTCTGCCAATGGGGTGATTCTGACTCCAGGGAATACTGATGGCTTCCTGCTTCCCAAGTACTTCAAGGAGGCCCTGCAGCTACGCCCTACCCGTGAGAGCCACCACCCCAGCCCCTATGCCTTGTGCCTGAAGCCTGTGTCCTTCTGCCCTCACCTCTCTCCTAGCTTCCAACCCCAGACTGACTTAGATCTCCCTTTAACGAACTCTTGTCTCTATCAGGAAAGCCCCTTTCCTTGGCTGGTGATGAAGAGACAGAGTGTCGGAGTGGCCCCAAGCACTGCTCCAGAGAAAGGAGAAGGATCCAACAATAAAATATTAATTTATAAAAAAGAAATTTTAAAAAGTAACAAGAAAGAAACTCCAGTTTGAGACCATGTTTCATCATCCTGTAGCTACATCCGGTCTTCCTTGTGTGCTAGGGGACTGCAGATAGCTCAGGGGTATCAGCCTTAGCCACTCGGACAAGGGAAGGGGGTACCGCAGGAGCTCAGGGACCCCCACCCCCATCCCTGGCCTGGGTGATGACAGCGTCTGGCCCTGCCAGGTCCTTGGCCTGCACGAAGTCAGTGACCGCGGGTGAAATGCCCAGCTGGGTGCCTGCCTGGAGCGGGTGTGGGGCAGTGAGCCCCTGTGGGTGTGGGCTTGGGAGTTGCCGTGGCAGGTGGTGAGCAGGGCAGGGGCAGGCAGACAGCCCTCAGAAGGCCTCATGGCCCCCGGTGAGCTGTAGGAAGAGGTCTTCATCCAGCTCCTCCCCACGGGCCCGCTCCCGCGTCGACAGGAAAATGTAACCCCCGATGTACTCGTGTACGATTCGGCAGCTGGCAGACACGCAGCTGAAGGCCACATTGATGTGCTCATCAAACTCGATGGCCACCTGAAGGGCAGAGAGTCAGAGAGGCAAATGGGGGTGGGATATGGGAGCAGCCCCTGCCCCACCCTGGCTGGATACAGCTCCAGTCTGGCACCTGTCCCCCATCCATACCCTGGGTCTGGGCCCACCTGCCGGATGTCCCAGTTGACATTCCACTGGCGCATGTTGCTGAAACGCCAGGTCTTGACCACGTCGCCCACAGCCAAGTCGATGCGGATCAGTCGGTTGTTGGCGATGCCCAGGATCTCGTCTTTCCTACTGCCCTTGAACCTGACCCCCAGCGGGAGAGAGTCAGCCAGGGCTCCACCCCGCATGGCCCAAGCCCGCCCAGACAATGCGGCGCCGCGCTGGAGAGCCAGTCCTTCCCAACTGCAGCTCGCAGCTCTGTGACGCTGAGCAAGCCATGTGGGTTCCCTCGGCCTCAAGTTTCTCATCTGGAAAATGGGGGTTAATTGATAGAATCCCCACAACAGCATTTAGCAGCATTGGGCAAACAGGCCATGCCTTTAAATGGTAACTGGTTTTGGATTTTGGTATCATCCTCATCAGCTGCTGTCTCGCTCCCTTCTTTGCAGTCTTGGGAAACAACTAATCAGAGGGGTCCACTCTCCATAATGGCATCCACCGCTATGGCCAACCCAGGCCCAGACAGTGAACTGTCCACAACAGAGCTGGGGCAAGAACTGGTTCTTCTGCTCTTCTGACCTGAACTTTGTCTCTTGTTTTTGTTTTTTTGTTTTTTTTTTTTGAGACAGAGTCTCGCTCTGTCACCAGGCTGGAGTACAGTGGCGCAATCTCGGCTCGCTGCACCCTCCGCCTCCCTAGTTCAAGAGATTCTCCTGTCTCAGCCTCCCTAGAAGATGGGATTACAGGTACGCGCCACCACGCCTGGCTAATTTTTGTGTTTAAGACGGAGTTTCCCCATGTTGGTCAGGCTGGTCTCGATCTCCTGACCTCATGATCTGCCTGCCTTGGCCTCCCAAAGTGCTGGGATTACAGGGGTGAGCCACCGCACTGGCTCTTTTATTTATTTATTTATCTACTTACTTACTTGAGATGGAGTCTCACTCTGTCGCATCCAGGCTGGAGTGCAGTGGCACGATCTTGGCTCACTGCAACCTCCGCATCCTGGGTTCAAGAGATTCTCCTGCCTCAGCCTCCCGAGTAGCTGGGATTATAGGCACCTGCCACCACACCTGGCTAATTTTTGTATTTTTGGTAGAGACAGGGTTTCACCATGTTGGTCAGGCTGGTCTCACACTCCTGACCTCAAATGATCTGACCACCTCAGCCTCCCAAAGTGCAGGTATTACAGACGTGAGCCACCGCGCCCCGCCTATTTATTTGTTTGTTTTGTTTTGTTTGTTTGAGGCAGAGTCTCGCTCTGTCACTCCGGGTGGAGTGCAGTGGTGTAGTCTCAGTTCACTGCAACCTGTGCCTCCTGGGTTCAAGGGATTCTCCTGCCTCAGCCTCCTGAGTAGCTGGGACTACAGGTTCATGCCACCACACCGGGCTAATTTTTGTATTTTTAGTAGAGATGGGGTTTCACTATGTTGGCCAGGCTGGTCTCAAGCTCCTGACCTCATGATCCGCCCGCCTCGGCCTCCCAAAGTGCTGGGATTACAGGTGTGAGCCACCGCGCCTGGCCTGGCCTATTTATTTTTGAGACAGAGTCTCGCTTTGTCACCCAGGCTGGAGTGCAGTGGTGTGATCACAGCTCACTGCAGTCTTGACCTCCCAGGCTCAAGAGATCCTCCCACCTCAGCCTCCCAAGTAGCGGGGACTACAGGTGACCACCACCATGCCCAGCTAATTTTTTACAATTTTTTGTAGAGACAGGGGACTTTCTGTGTTGCCCAGGCTGGTGTCAAACTCCCGGGCTCAAGTGATCCTCCTATCTCGGCCTCCCAAAGTGCTGAGATTACAGACATGAGCCCCAGCACCTGGCATGAGCTTTGTCTCTTATGTTTGTTGTGGAGGGACAGCATGAGGGGCACACGTGGGGCCCTCAGTAAGGCCTGCTTACAAGGGAAGGGAGTCTTCGGGGTGCCTGTCCAGAACCCACTCTTGGGATGTGGGCACACAGCAGCCGGGTGGCAGGTAAGGGCAGAGACGGTGCTGGGCAGGGGGATGGGCTGGGGGCCATACCTGACCATGACATAAGAGATGCCGAAGTCAGGCAGGGACTGCCAGGCCTGGATGAAGCGCAGCTGGGCCTCTGCCAGCGACAACTGGGCCACATTCTGGTGGGCTTCCAGGATCCGTGGAGTGAGCTGCGGGAGCATACTGGTGATGGGCTGCCAGGCACTATTCCCCTCTTCCAAAGTCACCGAACCCCCACCTCCCCATCAGGGTGACAGCATGTGAGCCTGGGAAGGGGCAGTGCCCACGGGCCACCAAGGTACAGATTTGCAGTGTGCCAGGCTGCAAGGTGAACATGGGCACCTGGACCGTGACTCCTCCCAGAGGGTGGGTACCAGCCGCGCAATCTCAGGGACGCAGTGGGAGAAGCCCAGTGAGCACGTAGCTTTCCTGAGGAAGGCTCTGTGGAGACCCAGGGGTCAGGGATCTCCGGGTAAACACTATGCGCATTCCCACCCTGACTCCTCCTGGTACCTGCTTGGCCTTGAACTTTCGCTGGAAACGGGGGGCAACCAGGCCATAGGGGTTGAGGCCTTCAGCAGAGGCATCAGGGCCCTGGGGGTGGTTGCCGGGGCCCCCGCCACCCGTGCGCTGCAGGCTGAGGAAGGCCAGGATGGCCTGCACCTCACTGGCGTAGCTGCTGTCAGCCATGGTGCGGCCTTTGGAGGCCAAGCGGCAGCCAGCCATCCAGCGGGCATACTGCTGCTCCTGGGCGAGAGGGGTGAGGGGGACAGTGCTAGCCAAGCTTGATGCTCCTTAGCCCCTGCCCCTGCCCCAGCTCCTGCCCAGCTCTGGCCCCTGCCCGGCCCTCACTTACATCCTGGCACCGCAGGTAGATCTCACTCATGCCCTCAGGGGAGGGCACTAGGAGTTTAATGCAGAACTTCTGGCCGGAGACATTAACATCGGGGACCACCTCACAGCCTGGAGGGAGAGAAGCAGTGGTCTAGGAGGTTGGAAGGGGAAGAGCCGCCTGAGTCCTCGAGTGCATGCTGGCCCCACACCGTCACCTCAGAACAGAGAGCATCTTCCCCCATCTCCAGGAGGAAACGGCCAGTGAGAGCGACAGCTGAACCCCACCAGCCCCTGGCCCTGTGCACTCACCCTTGAGGTTGAGCTGCTGAATGGGGTCCCCAGGGGCCTCATCCTGGCTCTTGTAGTAGGACAGTGTAGTCTCCTTGAACACCACCCAGTGCTGGCGGTAGCCCTTCAGGGTCAGCTTCCGGGGCCTTCATGGGGTGTGGGAGTTTGTGAAAGGCCGCCTCGCCCCCTCCCTCCATACGCAGACCAACCCCTCCAGCAGGGCTGCCTATTCTGGCCCCCAGCTCACCGGAAGATTCGGAGATAGTCCTTGAGCTCTGGGATAGTGGTGAGGCTGTCCTGTGGGAGGACCAGAGTCAGAGGGGCACCCGGTGCCTCACACTTGTCCCTGCCCAGCCCTTCCCCGAGCCCCTCCTCACCAGCACATCCGTGGGTGCCGACCCCTCCAGCTTCACCTCCAGATTGCTCAGGGCTGCATCCAGGTCGTCCAGCCCTGGGTCTGTGCCAGCCGGCTCCCCCACCTCCCCGCTCTGGGATAGCTTGTTGATGTGGTACTAGGTGGTCATGAAGCCAGGGAGGGCTGAGTCCAGCAACCTGGTCCCCTAGCAGTCCCCCCCAGGTCGGGCTTCCCTGGAGGTAGCCCCCACTCAGGAAGGCCCTTCCTGCCCTGGGACTGGCCCACCTCCCAGCTGCCCTGGGGCCCCCAGGCCCGCCTGGTACCTGCAGGGCAGCAAACACCATCATCTCCTCCTCAGTGCAGTCAATCTCCTCCAGTAGCAGGTCCCACCGGGCCTGCTCATACAGCTGCGTCAGCCGCACGGGGTCTGTCTGGAGTGGTGGGAGGGGAGGCTGGGCTGGTCAGGTGCCAGCTGCCCTGGATGCCCTGCACTCAGCCCCTGCCAGCCTTGGCCTTCTGCCCTGCCCTCCTTGCTGAGGCAGATTCATTCAGTGGCTGGACATGGGCCGCAGACCTCAACCCCACCCTTACAGCCTGCCAGCCCCCTGCTGCCAGCCCCCCAGGCCTGCACATCTAAATCTGGGCTCGGTTGTGCAGATGTTTACTGTGTGCTAGCATGCTGCCCTGGGTGCAGGGGAGACCGAGTAAACCAGTCAATAAGTCGAGTAATTCAAGGCTGCAGTAAACACTATCAAGGAAACAGTTTCCACAGGGAAGCTCAAGTTCAGTGGAGATGAGCGAATGGAACATGCGGAAGCAGTCAGGGAAGGCTTCCCTGAGGAGGTAACAAGCTGAGTAGAGACAGGAACGATGACAATGGGCCACTCAAGGGAAGAGTGAAGGAAGAGGATTCCAGAGAAAAGGGACAGGGAGGGCAGAGACTCCAAGAGGGGATCCCAGTTACCCACAGAAGACCAACGTTCTCGCTAAATCCCACCCAGAATTGATAGCAAAGGTTTAGGAAGGCAAACCCAAAAGGACAAAGGAGAGGCCGGGGCGGTGGCTCTCGCCGGTAATCCCAGCACTTTGGGAAGCCAAGGCAGGCGGATAGCTTGAGCCCAGGAGTTTCAGACCAGCTTGGGCAACATGGTGAAACCCTTTCTCTACTAAAAATACAAAACATTAGCCACGTGAGGTGGTGCGCGCCTGTAGTCCTAGGTACTCAGGAGGCTGAGGTGGGAGAATCACCTGAGCCCAGGAGGTTGAGGCTGCAGTGAGCTGTGATTGCACCATTGCACTCCAGTTTGGGGGATAGAGTGAGACCTTGTCTCCAAAAGAAAGAAAAAGAAAACAATTTGAAAGATGGAGAGCAAACTGTAGATGGGAACTGGGTTATGCAGAGAGAGCTGGAGCCTCACGCCTTTTCGCTCTCCTGTCTGGTAAATCCACTAATGAGACTTGAAAATAGGCAGAAAGTGGCCGGGCGCGGTGGCTCAAGCCTGTAATCCCAGCACTTTGGGAGGCCGAGGCGGGTGGATCACGAGGTCAGGAGATCGAGACTATCCTGGCTAACATGGTGAAACCCCGTCTCTACTAAAAATACAAAAAACTAGCCGGGCGTGGTGGCGGGCGCCCCTGTAGTCTCAGCTACTTGGGAGGCTGAGGTGGGAGAATGGCGTGAACCCGGGAGGCGGAGCTTGCAGTGAGCCGAGATCACGCCACTGCACTCCAGCCTGGGAGACACAGCGAGACTCCGTCTCAAAAAAAAAAAAAAAAAAAAAAAAGAAAATAGGCAGAAAGCAAGCAACAAAAAGAAGAGATCTGAACAGAGGCATCCAGTTTGCATGGCGGACCCCTGGCAGACTCTGATGCGGATCCTCTGAGTGAGATGCAAGGGCGAGCTGAAGAGAGGACTGGACAAAGTCCATGAAAAAAAGCAGGCCCCTCCCCAGCTCCGTGCAGCCAAGTGATGGCAAGCAGGCACCTGGCAGAAGCTGGGGCCCCCTCTCTGGAGATGCTGAACCAGATGCATCCTTGCATTTGGTACCCCAGACACAGCTGGATGGGGTGGGGGTTGCACTAGGCTGAAAACAGACTTTTTTTTTTTTTTTTTTTTTTTTTTTTTAGATGGAGTTTTGCTCTTGTTGCCCAGGCTGGAGTACAATGGCACGATCTTGGCTCACCAGAACTTCTGCCTCTCGGGTTCAGGCGATTCTCCTGCCTCAGCCTCCCGAGTAGCTGGGATTACAGGCATGCGCCTCCATACCCAGCTAATTTTGTATGTTTAGTAGAGACAGGGTTTCTCCATGTTGGTCAGGCTAGTCTCGAATTCCCAACCTCAGGTGATCCACCTGCCTTGGCCTCCCAAAGTGCTGGGATTACAGGTGTGAGCCACCGTGCCTGGCAAAAACACAAATTTAAAGAAATCTAGCATTCAGATGAGTGAGACACCCACACCTTTTCCCACTTGTCACCCAAGACATTGGCAGGGAGCCTTCTATCTCCACTTGAAAGATCAGTGGAGTTGCCACTGAGAAGCTGAGCCACCAGAGAAATGCCCGACAAAGAATGGCAGCCCAGTCCCATTGCCTCCAGGGGGCCACCAAGATGCCAAGCCCTACTCACACACTCAGGTCTCCAATTAGTTTCTTTCTTTCTTTTTCTTTTCTTTTTTTTTTTTTTTTTGAGACGGAGTCTCGCTCTGTCGCCCAGGCTGGAGTGCAGTGGCCGGATCTCAGCTCACTGCAAGCTCCGTCTCCCAGGTTCACGCCATTCTCCTGCCTCAGCCTCCCGAGTAGCTGGGACTACAGGCGCCCGCCACCTCACCCAGCTAGTTTTTTGTATTTTTTAGTAGAGACGGGGTTTCACCGTGTTAGCCAGGATGGTCTCCATCTCCTGACCTCGTGATCCGCCCGTCTCGGCCTCCCAAAGTGCTGGGATTACAGGCTTGAGCCACTGCGCCCGGCCTCCAATTAGTTTCTTAGAGCTTCACTTTTAAATATGAATAGACAGGTATGGACTACCCACATTTAAGGAAAGCTTCAAGAATGAACCATAGAGACCAAGAAAACAAGAATAAAACAGCTTGGAGGAAATGAAGGCCAGGCAGGGCGCACAAGAGAACTTCAAACGCAACTCAAAATCCTTATAGAGTACAAAAATTAGCTGGGCATGGTGGCACGCGCCTGTAGGCCCAGCTACTCAGGAGGCTGAGGCAAGAGAATCGTTTGAACCTGGGAGGTGGAGGTTGTAGTGAGCCAAGATTGTGCCACTGCACTCCAGCCTGGCAACAGACTAAGACTTCATCTCAAAAAATAAAAAAATAAAAAATCCTTATAGAATCTGAGCTTGGTGGCTCATGCTTGTAATCCCAGCACTTCGGGACGCTGAGGCGGGCAGATCACGAGGTCAGGAGTTTGAGACCAGCCTGGCCAACACGGTGAAACCCTGTCTCTACTAAAAATACAAAAATAATTAGGCCAGGTATCATGGTGCATGCCTGTAATCGCAGCTGCTTGGAAGGCTGAGGCAGGAGAATGGCTTGAACCCAGTGGGCAAAGGTTGCAGTGAGCCGAGATCGTGCCATTGCACTCCAGCCTGGGTGACAGAAGAAGACTCTATCTCAAAAAAAAAAAAAATCCTTACAGAGCTAAAGCACTGCACTCATAAAACAAGACCAGAATATTCTTTTTTTAAAGGAATGTTAACTGGGTGCAGTGATTCACGCCTGTAATCCTAGCACTTTGGGAGGCTGAGGTGGGCAGATCATTTGAGGTCAGGAGTGTGAGATCAGCCTGACCAACATGGTGAGGTTTCACACCGTCTCTACTAAAAATACAAAAAATTAGCCGGGTGTGGTGGCAGGCGCCTATAATCCCAGCTACTCGGGAGGCTGAGGCAGGAGAATCTCTTGAACCCAGGATGCGGAGGTTGCAGTGAGCCAAGATCGTGCCACTGCACTCCAGCCTGGGAGCGACAGAGTGAGACTCTGTCTCAAAAAAAAAAAAATCCCAACTTCTCAGGAAGCCGAAGCGGGAGGATCACTTGAGACCCAATCTTGGCAACGTAGCAAAACTCCATCTCTAAAAAATTTTTAAAGAATTAACCAGGCTTGTGGCACATGCCTGTAGTCCCAGCTACTCAGAAAGCTAAGGCAGGAAGATCGCTTGAGCCCAGGAGTTCAAGGTTGCAGTGAGCTATGATCGCACCACTGCACTCTAGTCTGGGTGACAGAGCGAGACCCCATCTCTAAAAATAAAAAAAGAAAGATAAAAATATAAATTTGGTTCTATTAAAATTAAGAGCTGCTGTTTATCAAAAGAAACCATTCAGACAATTAAAAGGCAAAGCACAGAGGGGGAAAATATATTCACAATGTATTTATCTGGCAAAGTGCTCATATCCAGAATATATAAAGAACTCCTACAAATCAATAAGAAAAAGACAAATGACTCAATATGACAATTGTCAAAATATTCGAACAGAAACCTCACAAAGCAGCATATCCAGATGGCTAATAGCCATATGAAAAGGGACTCAACTTTATTAGTCATCAGGGAAATGTAAATTAAAGCCACATGGAAAGCAGATCAGTGGTGGTTGGGGGTTAGTGTGGGAGGAGGAATGACTGCAAATGGGCATTGTGCCGTCAGTGCTTGTCTGGGGCAGTGGAAATGTTTTAAGACTGGATTGTGGTGATGGTTGCACAACCATACATGTTTGTTACAAATAAGCTGATCCAGGCATGGTGGCTCATGCCTGTAATCCCAGCACTTTGGGAGGCCAACATGGGTGGATCACAAGGTCAGGAGTTCAAGACCAGCCTGGCCAAAACGGTGAAACCCGGTCTCTACTAAAAATACAAAAATTAGCCGGGTGTGGTGGCACATGCCTGTAGTCCCAGCTACTCGGGAGGCTGAGGCAGAATAATTGCTTGAACTTGGGAGGCGGAGGTTGTAGGGAGCCAAGACCGCACCATTGCACTCCAGCCTGGGCAACAGAGTGAGACTCCATCTCAAAAATAAATAAATAAATAAATAAATAAATAAATAAATAAATAATCAAGCTGAATGGTTACAATGGCTGGAGTGTAGTGGCATGATCTCAGCTCACTGCAACCACCACTCTCTAGGTTCAAGCAATTCTCCCGCCTCAGCCTCCCAAGTAGCTGGGATTATAGGCGCTTACCACCACGCCTGGCTAATTTTTGTATTTTTAGTAGAGACGGGATTTCACCATGTTGGCCAAGCTGGTCTCAAACTCCTGACCTCAGGTGATCTGCCCACCTCGGCCTCCCAAAGTGCTGGGATTACAGGTGTGAGCCACCACGCCCAGCCTCCTCCGGAGGCTGAGGCAGGAGAATGGTGTGAACTCGGGAGGCGAGGAGGAGCTTGCAGTGAGCCGAGATCGTGCCACTGCACTCCAGCCTGGGCGACAGAGCAAGACTCTGTCTCAAAAAAAAAAAAAAGAAAGAAAACGCTATGGCCAGGCGTGATGGCTTATGCCGGTAATCCCAGCACTATGGGAGGCCAAAGCAGGGGGATCACCTGAGGTCAGGAGTTCGAGACCAGCTTGGCCAACACGGTGAAACCCCATCTCTACTCAAAATGCAAAAATAAATTAGCTGGGCATGGTGGCGGCAGGCATCTGTAATCCCAGCTCTGTGGGAGGCTGAGGCAGGAGAATCACTTAAACCCAGGAGGTGGAGGTTGCGGTAAGCCGAGATCGCGCCATTGCACTCCAGCCTGGGCAACAAGAATGAAACTCCCTCTCAAACAACAACAACAACAACAAAAAGCCCTATAAAGGAACACTCAAAAAACAAGACCTCTTGGAACTTAAAAACATAGTTACAGAAATTAAAAATTCAATAGGTGTTTGAGAGTATAAGCGGAGGAGGTCTCCAAAGAGTAGAACACAGAAAGAAAAAGAACCGAAAAATAAGAAAGAAAAGAAAAGTTTTGGCCGTGTGCGGTGGCTCACGCCTGTAATCCCAGCATTTTGGGAGGTTGAGGTGGGTGGATCACCTGAGGTCAGGAGCTCAAGATCAGCCTGGCTAACATGGTGAAATCCCGTCTCTACTAAAAATACACAAAATTAGCCAGGCATGGTGGTGGGCTCCTGTAATCCCAGCTACTAGGGAGGCTGAGGCAGGAGAATTGCTTGAATCTGGGAGGCGGGGGTTGCAGTAAGCCAAGATCACACCATTGCATTCTATCCTGGGCAACAAGAGCAAGACTCCACCCCAACAACAAAAATAAATAAATAAATAAAATTAGGGGGGCGTGGTGGCGTGTGCCTGCAATCCCAGCTACTTGGGAGGCTGAAGCAGGAGATCGCCTGAACCCAGGAGGTGGAGGTTGCGGTAAGCCGAGATCGCGCCATTGTACTCCAGCCTGGGCAACAAGAGTAAAACTCGTCTCAAAAGAAAAGAAAAGAAAAGAAAAAGGCAATTATGAACTTCAAAAACATTTGAGCAAAAAAGGAAAAAATAATCATAGTTACTCTGTGGCTTAACTAGGAACACTATTTATATATGTTACTATTTACAGCCATATCACATTGTTTTAACCAAAGACTATAGATACTACTCACTTAGAAAGATGCAAGGAAATGTGTGTATTGTGTGGGCAGGGAAGAGAATGTAAGACGGTGAAACCTTCTCACAAAGTCAATAGATAATGTGTGAAATGGCAAAACAAAGAGGTGGAAATATGTCATAGAGAGGAAAACACTAGAATAAAAAGGCACAGCCTGCCCGACGCAGTGGCTCACGCCTGTAACCCCAGCTACTCGGGAGGCTGAGGCAGGAGAATCGCTTGAACCCAGGAGGTGGAGGTTGTGGTGATCTGAGATCACGTGATTGCACTCCAGCCTGGGCAACAAGAGCAAAACTCTGTCTCAAAAAAAATAAAATTAGGCCGGGCACAGTGGCTCACTCCTATAACCCCAGAACTTTGGGAGGCCGAGGCGGGTGGATCACCTGAGGTCAGGAGTTCGAGACCAGCCTGACCAATATGGTGAAACTCCATCTCTACTAAAAAAATACAAACATTAGCCAGGCGTGGTGGTGGGCGCCCACCTGTAATCCCAGCTACTCAGGAGGCTGAGACAGGAGAATTGCTTGAACCCAGGAGGAGGAGGTTGCAGTGAGCCGAGATCGCGCCACTGCACTCTAGCCTGGGCAGCAGAGCAAGACTCCATCTCAAAAAAAAAAAAAAATAGCCAGGTATAGTACATGCCTATAGTCCCAAGCTACTCAAGGAGCCGAGGCTGAAGGATCACATGAGCTTGGGAGGTCCAGGCTGCAGTTAGCTGGGATCACACTACTGCCCTCCAGTCTGGGCAGGCGACAGAGAAAGACTCTGTCTCAAAAAATAAAAATAAAAAAATATATAAATAAATAAAGCTTAGGGGAGAGCCATCTGAGCTGGATATATCAACTGGGAGAGAGTGTGGAGATGGTATTGAAATCCACAACACTGGAGATGACTGAGAGAGGGAGGGGAGAGAGCAGAGGCCCAGGGC
Organism: Macaca mulatta; assembly: GCF_049350105.2. Taxonomy (NCBI): domain Eukaryota; kingdom Metazoa; phylum Chordata; class Mammalia; order Primates; family Cercopithecidae; genus Macaca; species Macaca mulatta. The sequence goes on from NC_133419.1 coordinate 10,188,992, forward strand.
GGAGCCTGGGCAGAGCCTGGGGCTCGCCAACACCGAGGGGCCGTGGAGAGGAGGAGGGAGAGTCACAGAGCCTGGCAGAGTGGCTTGGGGAGAGGCCACCCCCCAAGCAAGTGGACAGGAGGCTTCAGGAGGAAGCTATTCCGGAGGAGCAGTCAGGGTGGTGTCTATGTCACAAGTAAGTGGTCAAGTAAGAAGCAAGTAGGACATGGCCAGGGGACAGACAGCCTGGAGGCGTGGCCACCTCAGCAGATGCGCTTCTCACGTGTGGATGGTGACAAAAGATACAGAATAGCTGTGGCCAAGGAGTGAGAGGGAGTCGAACAGCACCCAGAGGAAGCTCGGAAGCAAGAAGTGGGATTCTGCGGCGCAAGTGTTCAAACAACTCCGATGTTTTGCAGAGAAGTGGGGCAGAGAGGCGGGGCCTATGGGTAGAAAGAGCAACCTGTGGGCTTCTGGGAGGTTTTTGAGATGCGCATGAAGCACATTCCATGGAGCCCTTTGCATGGAGCATTTTGCCTGGAGCATGTTGGTTGCCAATGGAGGAAAGGAGGAAGAGTGGACAGGGCACAGAGGGGCCACCCTGCAAAGCTTCCTTCCTCACCCACCCCCAGGTCCTGCAGTCCCAAATGCTGCCCCCCCCAGGAAGCCTTCCCAGAGCTCCCAGGCCTGGGCCTCTCCCACCTGAGCCCCAGACTTCTCAGGGGCACCCCCACACACACTGTCTACGAGGATCTGTGGGTCTTAGCTTCCTCCTTGACGGCTCCCTGGGAAACAGGCACTGAGACTTATTGGTCTCCATCTGCTTCAGCATCTGCCCGGGACCCAGGATCTGGCCCGATGCTGAGGTGCGTAGATGAGTTTCAGTGCGTGTTTGTGGGGTCAGTAAACAAAGGTGTGGATGGACAAACGAGCAGAAGGACAGGCCACTACAAGTCACTAACATCCCAGAGCCCATACCCCAAGCCCTAGGTCTCCATGTCTCATGGACTTGAGGCCTGCTTTCTCCCTGCCCCGGCCCACCTTGGGATCCAAATCGAAGAAGCTGTAGTACTTGAAGCGCAGCCAGAGTACGTCCCCAGCCTTGATGCCCTGCTGCATGAGACACCGCGACGAGTCCAGCCACCTGGGCCGCAGCAGAGGCAGCAGTCAGGGCTGCGCCAGGTACGGCCCTGGGGTGGGGAGGGGGTCTGGGCTGGGGGACAAGCACATACAGAGAAAAGGCCTGGAAACGAAGTGTGGATTTGGGGTGGGCACAGACATGGGACAGGGGGTGGATCCTGGGTGGGGGAGCCCCGACACAGGGGGCGTGGCTCCTGGGCCCACCTGCTGTGGAGCTGGGTCTTGTCTGACAGGGAGCTAGGCCGTGGCAGACGCTGGAGCAGGAGGGGGTCAGGTGGCGGCTGGGGCCGGCTCAGCATGTGGTAGCAGGCCTCTGTCTGGGCGCTGTCCGAGAAGTGAGCTGGCATTCCCCGGAACACTGCAGGCGCCACGCCTGGAGTGCAGGTTGGGGATCAACCAGGCCTGTCCCCCAGGGTTGGGACTCACAGGCCAGCCCCTTCCCCCATCCCCCCAGTCCCACCCCTACCTGCACTCACCCCCAGCCAGGACGACCTTGCTCAAGTCATAGAGTTCTTCCTCTGGCTCCTTCTCTTTCTTCTTCTTCTCCTTCTTCTCAGGAGCCCGGAGCAGGGACAGCTCCTCGGGGTGCCGGATGCCTGAGGGGAGCTGGGGTCTCAGCAGGGACAAGGTCCTGCTGCAACTTCCCCACCTCGCCCATGGGCGCTTGGGGCGGGTCACAGCCCTGCAGGCAGGGTGGCAACCCAGACAGCAAGGACAGCATCACCAGAGCTGGGCCTGGAAACGGGGGTACCTGCCTCTTTGCATCACCCTCGTGGGCCAGGGGGAATCAGCCGGGCAACTCACTGAGGAGGCGGCAGATGGCAGCCACGGCCTGGAAGAGGGGCTGGGAGAAGCTGGCGCGGAGGCGCAGTGCACGGCGGTTGGGCAGCCGAAGGATGACGGGCCGGTGCTGGGGCCCGAAGAAGAGGCGTGCGTCGGCCAGGATCCCGTACTTGTCCAGTGTCCAGTGGGTCTGCAGCAGCCACTGCCTCTTCTGTTCCCACCAAATGGCGTGGTCTGACCAGTCCTGCTTGCGGTCTGTGGGGCACGGGGGCACATCCGGGTCCAGCCTTCCTCCCTGCTGCCCCCAACACTCAGCACAACCCCAGGATTCAGAAGCCTGGGGTGACCATTCCCCTGCCCTAAGCCAAGAGTGGGGCAGCCTGGGCGGGCCTGGGGTCTACCCCATGGTAACAGCAGCAGGGCTCTCTGCAGGCAGCCCCCCGATGGGCCTTCTAGGCTTGGCTTGTATTTCGCTTCCCAGGGGAGCTCTCCAACCCAGAATCTGGGTGCCCCAATCTTAGCACCCCATCTCTTCCATTCCAGCCCACTGGGCTCCCTCCACATGATGCCCCCTCTGTCCTCCCGTAATCTACGGTTTAATGGCCTCTGTCTTGCATTCTGGGGAGCTCCCAGAGGCACAGACTACATCCGTCTCACTGCTGTATATCCTCAGGGCCTGGACCTGTGCCTGGCCTGGAGCAATGGGCACTCAATATTTATAGGTATTAGCTGTGTGACCTTGGACAAGCCACTTAACCTCATGGGGCCTCAGTTTCCCTGTCTGTAAGATATAATAACCACCTTACAAACTGGGACATGGAACAATGCCTCCCATGTGGTAGGTGCAGAGTTTGTGGCAAACTCGTGCACGCACGTGACGATCCATGAGTGGGCATTGAAGTAGAGATGTGCGTCTGTCCCTTGTCAGCCAGCTGGGAACTGGAGACACAGTAATGGAAGGCACAGGTCTCCCCGCGGCCTCCCTCCAGGAGCATGAACAGGCAGGAGGAAGCGTAGAAAAAAGGCTGCCGGAAAGCTGCTCTGGGTGCATGGCCCTTGAGAGTTTGTGAAGCCGTTTCCTGAGTTCCTCCCAAGTCCTCCCAGTGAGTTTTCTGATTCCCACTGCATCCCACCCGCCTCAGCCAGCCCCCAACTCCACTGCTACACACGCCGGGCATCACCACTGCTGCCAAACCAAGAGAAGTGCCCGTCCTCCTGTGCCTCCCCTCCCAGGTTGGGCCCTTCCCTCCTGGGTGCCCCAGCGGGGCCCTGGCTTTGTGCCACTGCTTCCCCTTCTCTTGGCTCCTTGCTCTTCTCCTGTCCTCTCTGGCCCCTCTCCTGACCTGCCCTTTACCTTGTCCTTTCCCCAGGTTCGGCCTGGGACCGTCTTCTCCCGCCTTGGCCATGTCCCCTTACTGGGTCTCCCTATTCTGTGGCTTCAGTTGCCACTTTCTGCCACAGCCCCATGCGTGGCCCTCAGCCCAGACCCCGCCTTGGGCCCCCAGCCAGAAACCCATGTGCTGCTGGCTGAGGGGACTGTCTACCGCCTTCCTCCCTTCCAGAACCCTTTGTTCCCCTGGCCAAGTGGCTGACACTGGGACTGTAAGCACCACGACTCCTGGTCCTGGCTTTTGGTGCTCAGCTCAGACTCGCTGTGCGCAGAGGCACCCGCTCCTCTCCAGCTCCCCACGCCACCTCTCAGGGTTGGGGGATGCGGACTCATGCCAGAGGCCCAGGCATCCTCCCTTTCTCTTCTAGCCACCACATGTGATCAATGCCAATCCCACCTCCAAAATCCACCCTCCTTTCTGTCCTCCCTGCCTGGCCTTAGGAGGCCCTAGTGTCTCTAACCAGGACCACAGCCTCCTCAGGGCCCCACAGCCTCCAGCCCTTCGCCTTGCTGCTGACCTTAGCAGGACAGCCTCCTGCTGAGAACCCTTCGGTGGCCACCTTCCCCTCCAGAAGAAAGTCTAGACCCCTTCTGGAGGCCTTCGGGGCCGTGCAGAGCTGGCCAGGCACCATCCAGCCTCATTTCTGGTCACACTCCGGCATCCTCGCTGGCCGAGAGCCCTAATTCACAGCCCTCCGAGTCCCAGAGCCACCACCTTGCTCCTCCCTGCTGAGGCCACCTCCCAGGACTTCTCCTGGGGTTATCCCCATCCTAGGCTCGGAGCAGCCCCCTCCTCGAGCCCCAGGCCCCCATAATAGCTCCCTCTGTGCGGCAGCCGGCATGCAGCCTCCACGGGTCCGTCTCACCCGCTGCTCCAGGAGGCCAGGGACTGGCCTGGGGTGGCCAGGCTGAGCCTCAGTAGATAGAGCTGATGTGCTTAGGAGTGACAGTATCCCTACCACAGGGAACAAAGAGCTAAAGGGACTTGCCCTGGGGTGCCCAGCAGCGGGTAGCGCAGCAGAGTCTGTCTGACTCCAGGTTAAGGCCTCCTGCGTTACCCTCGTGCCATGCCCTGGGGCCACCCAGATCTTCACCGCCCTGTCTCTGTTCCTCACTTCTACTCTCACAGCTGCTCCGGGCCCTGCCCCTGGCAGCTCCCCTTGCAGCCTCAGCCTTGTGGCTGGGCTACTCTGGGCCCTATCCTCTCCATAGTTGGACTGACCTCCTCCTGGGCTGCATGTGGTAGCCTGGCAGGGTCTGAGGAAGCCTCCCCGCCATCACCCACCCCCCTCCCACTGGCAGCCCAGGCCCAGGCTCTTGGCCAGGACTGTGGTGGGCCTGCCTTCCGGCTCTGCCTATCGGGGTATTCCTGCTGCCCTCTCAGGAAGGGGTAGCCCCCACTGCTGGCATGGAAGGAAGATGAGGAGCCCCTGTGTCACTGGCCCCGTGGCCCTCCATGACTGATGCCACAGGCTGCTCTGCTGTAACTTCCTGTGGGGGCAGGGCCTTCCCACCCAGGCTGGGCCTGTCACCAGTCTGCTGAGAACTTCCGCCAAGCGTAGGGAGTGTGGGGGCAGGCCCTTAGGTCACCTAGACCCCCTCAGACCTCAGCAATGTGACTTTGGCCTTGGTCCAGGCCAGACCACTCCTTCCGCTCCTGTTGGTGGCTGAATGGGGGATCGTGGCTGGGTCTGATCTTTAGCAGACCAGCTGGAGCAGGAGGGAGGGAGGGAAGAGGGTAGGAGGGAGAGGAAGTTGGGGAAATGTCTTTTTTGGAACCAAATGATTAAGCTAATGCCTGAGTCACCGTGACACCATTATCGCGAGCTGAGCAGCAGGGATGGCCCGGAAGTGCCCGGAGACACCCGTGGCGGCCACCCGTGGTACTGAGTTCAGCAGGTGGGCGGCGGGACACTCACTGATCTGCTCCACAATCTTCAGGAGCACCCCGCCGATGTGCGACTCCCCAGTGACCCGCAGGGTGACCGACTCGGCCTCCGGGTCCTCCTCTCCCACAAACACCCGCAGCTCCCATGATGAGTCGATGTAGTCCCCGGAGGCTGTCTTCATCCCCGCCATGGCTGCGGCTGCTGCTACAGAGAGTGGGGAAGGAGGCAAGGTGGGCAGGCCCCGGTAGGCTCCTGGGTTTGGGCAGAAGAGTTCTGTGGTGCCCTGGACACACCCAGGGGAAAGCCGTTCATGAAGGAGGGCAGGAGCGAGCCCCCAGGCCCGTATGCCCATGGTACCCTCAGACCATCTCACCAGCGCTGGCGCTTGAGCTGCGAGGGCCCTCAGAGACCATTTAGTCCAACCCGCTCCCATCCTACAGACAGGCAGACTGAGGCCGGGTAAGAAGGGGCTCACTCAGGACCACCCTGCTCGATGCCAGCCCACAGCTCACCCCCAGACCCTCAGGGGCAGCTGCCCACTCTGGCCATGGCTTTGTACCCAGGCCAGGAAATAATTCTGATCCTGGCCCACAACTCAATGCCAACATCACAAACCAGCCAAAGCCTCCCGGGGGAGGTGGAAAGTTCAGGCTGCCGCATGGCGAGAGGCAGGCTGGGCAGAGGCTGCAGGAGGATAAGGAAGAGAAGGGCCTGTGGTCCCAGTGAGGCCCGAGCTTACCTTTCCTGGCAAGGGCTGGGGGCTGCAGGTGGGCCTCAGGCTACACCCCTGAGGGCTGTGGGCTTCCTGCCCTCCTTTCTCTTTGGAGCTTCCTTCAGGGCAGCCCTTGCCTGTGCCTTATCATGAGCAGGGCGGGCTCAGCCCCTCCCCAGGGCGGGCTGGCGCTGGGTGCAGGAAGCACGCTGCCAGCCCGCAGAGGGTTCCAGGGGCCCCCACCTTTGTCCCCAGAGAGCACAGGAAGCTAGGGAGAGCCGGCTGAGCGACTCAACACCGTCAAAAACGCCCCCTGCCTCATTTGGAGGGAAGCTCAGTGCAAACTCAAGTCCCCCGACTGTTTGTGTTCAGGGCTGGGTCCGCCTTTGTGGGAAGTGTCTCCCATCCCCAGCCTGTCACATGAGGTGGGGACCTTGGGCTTTGAAACATCATTGGGCTGCCGGAGGGAGAGCTCAGGAGTTGACAGAGTGTATCCAGGTTATTTGGGACTCACAGGTCAAATCGGCTCCAGTCTGGCTGTCCCTATCAACCAAAGATGCCTCAAGGCCCCAGAGGGAAACAAGTCCATTTTGCAGTTTTTCCTAGCTCCGCATAGGGCTACTTTCTTTTTTTTTTTTTTTTTTGTTTTTTTTTTTTTTTTTTTTTGTTTTTTTTTTTTGAGACGGAGTCTCGCTCTGTCGCCCAGGCTGGAGTGCAGTGGCGCGATCTCGGCTCACTGCAAGCTCTGCCTCCTGGGTTTACGCCATTCTCCTGCCTCAGCCTCCTGAGTAGCTGGGACTACAGGCGCCCGCCACCGCGCCCGGCTAATTTTTTGTATTTTTAGTAGAGACGGGGTTTCACCGTGGTCTCGATCTCCTGACCTTGTGATCCGCCCGCCTCGGCCTCCCAAAGTGCTGGGATTACAGGCGTGAGCCACCGCGCCCGGCCAGGGCTACTTTCAAACTCATGAACTCAGACCTGCCAGGCGAATAAGTGAACAGAACTTGGACCTGACCATTCACAACCTCCCAGGCCCTCAGGTCCCCCAGCTCCAAACACACCTCCACTGTGCTCCACTTGGACGTGCCTCCCTGAGCCCCCACAAGGCTCACTCCCATCAAGTCCCTGCTTAGGTGTCACCTCAGGGGTCTCTGGTGGTCTATACCCTCCTGCTCATCACATGTCCTAGGATGTGGGCTTCAGTAGAGCAAGGCATATCCGCCACCAGCTCTGCACACAACAGTGGCCTTTCCAGTGAATACACTGGGGATCGGAGCACAGAGGGTGGGCAAGCCTGGGGGCGGCAGAGTCCTGCTGATGGGGGAGGCTGCCTAAACGGCGTCACCCAGATGAGGAAGGGGGAGGCCTGCTGGGGATTCCCAGGGGAAAAGCAAGCTGATGAAACTAGCAGCAGGAAGTCCAGCCAGCTGCTAGTCTCAGAGCCTTCCTAGCCCAAAAAGCAGCACTCTTGGAGCAAATGAGGAAGTTTTACTCCTGCCCCAGAGGCCTCCCCAGTCCAGGAAGACAGCTTTAGAAAACGCAGCTTTTTGCAACCATGGAAAAGTGTAATTAAAGCTTAGAACCCTAAATTCTCAGGTGAGAGATGTGCATTGTAACCATCACCCAGGCCGGGGGCGGTGACTCACGCCTGTAATCCCAGCACTTTGGGAGGTCAAGGCGGGCAGATCACGAGGTCAGGAGATTGAGACCATCCTGGCTAACATGGTGAAACCCTGTCTCTAATAAACATAAAAAAAAAAAAAATTAGCCGGGCGTGGTGGCGGGCACCTGTAGTCCCAGCTACTCAGGAGGTTGAGGCAGGAGAATGGCGTGAACCGGGGAGGCGGAGCTTGCAGCGAGCCGAGATCGTGCCACTGCACTCCAGCCTGGGCGACAGAGCGAGACTCCCTCTCAAAAAAAAAAAAAGAAAAATAAAAAAACAAACAAACAAAAACCCATCACCCAGTGGGGTGCGGTAGCTCATGCCTGTAATCCCAGCACTTTGGGAAGTTGAGGCAGGCGGATCGCTTGAGGTCAAGAGTTCGAGACTAGCCTGGCCAATATGGCAAAACAGCTGTCTCCACTAAAATACAATTATTAGCTGGGTGCGGTAGCGGGCTCCTGTAATTCCAGCTACTGGGGAGGCTGAGGTAGAAGAATCGCTTGAGGCCGGGCGCGGTGGCTCAAGCCTGTAATCCCAGCACTTTGGGAGGCCGAGGCGGGTGGATCACGAGGTCAGGAGATCGAGACCATCCTGGCTAACATGGTGAAACCCCGTCTCTACTAAAAATACAAAAAACTAGCCGGGCGTGGTGGCGGGCGCCTGTAGTCCCAGCTACTCGGAGGCTGAGGCAGGAGAATGGCGTGAACCTGGGAGGCGGAGCTTGCAGTGAGCCGAGATCGCGCCACTGCACTCCAGCCTGGGTGACACAGCGCGAGACTCCGTCTCAAAAAAAAAATAAAATAAGAATCGCTTGAACCCAGGAGGTGGAGGTTGCAGTGAGCTGAGATCGCACCACTACACTCCGGCCTGAGACTCAAACAACAAAACAACAAAACAAAAACAATCCATGACCCAACTCCTAAATCTAACAGCAACTGACAGTATAGCTGCCCTTCCCCCACAGAGGTCACACTGAAATTCTGTTCTCTGGATCTAGCCAGTTTCTAACTTTGGGACTATAATGTGGAGAACTAACAACACCGGGGACACCACAAAGCTTATCCGAACCTCTCATTAGTACCACTTGGGGTGGGGAAGCCTCCAGATGTCCTTCCAGCCACTGAGCAACAGCGCCACCTAGCAACCCTCTCAGCAAAGCCATGGAGCTGTGCCAAGCCACCTGACTCCTCCTAAGCCCACCCCGAAGAGAAGAGCAAGATCAGATTCCAGGAGCAGCCCCTGCAAGACAAACTCTTGGTTAAAAAAAAAAAAAAAAACACTCAAGGCCAAAGCAACATATAACCACGCCCAACTGGCTTGTTTTATTGGAGAAGGGGACGCGGAATAAACAACGTGAGACAGCTGGGACCTGAGGCTGGAAGAACCCCCTCCCCTCCCCATACATGCCCACTGCCCCAAATAAAAAATAACCAACTATGGGAGAGCAGCCGAGACAGCAACTGGGGGCAGGGGAAGGAGATACGGAACTCGAGGGCAGCGGTGGAGAGACCATGCGTGTGCTGGGAGGGCCCAGAGGCAGCGGTGGCACAAACAGCGCAGGTACGAGTCTCTGTGTCTTCCCCGGGGTTATGTATAAATATAGAGAGATGAGGCCTTCTCTCCCCTGCTCTCCCTTCCGCTCCGTGCTGCTCGCCGCGGTCCCAGCTCCTCTTTCCACATGAGGGCGAAGGGAAGGGGGATGAACAAGTCATCACCGAATTGCAATCAGACCCACATCCATCAGCTTCTGGATCTTCTGTGCTATTACAGGATTCTTTAAGTGTCTACAGAGGAAGAGGCAGTTATTTGAAATGAGACAACCTTTAAAATCTTACTTCCTCTCAGAGCAAGCCCCAATTCAACCCCCTCTACAGAAGGCCCCGGCAAGGAGGGGTCCTGGCGAGGCCTGGGGCGCAGAGCTGCGGAGGCCTGCTCCACTTCGCAGAACTTGCCAGTCCTACTCCAAGCCCACGACACAGTTTCCAGCTAAGACCTTTCTCCCAGCTAAATGGGCCTTTCCAAATGACTGCTCAAGCTATCATGACAAACAAGGAAGGCCCTTCCAGCTCTCCACCCACTACCAATCTCCTCAAGTTTAGGAGAATGACAGAATTCCTCTTCCTCCCATACCGAGCACACCCCTCCCAGCTGTGTGCACTCATCTGCCTGCTTTTGTTCTCCATTTCCAGCAAGGCCACCTCTTTGACTCTACGTACTCGCTGAGTGCCTGGGGGTCCTTCTGCATCTGTTCCAGGATAAGGCGCATGGCTGGGTCACTCATGATCTGCTGCACCTCGGGGTCGGCCATGGCTCGTCGCTTCACATCTTCGGGGCTGTCATGCCGGTTGTACTGCGCCATCATACAGCGTTGGTAGCCGTCTGCCGCCTCCTGCAGTCCAGAAGAGACAAAGGGGAAGAGTGTTGGCACCACCCAGCTCACTACTTCAGCAGGTCCAAGATAACAGAGGTAACTGACAAGGGAAGACAGAGCAAGTAAGAGAGAAACGGAGAAATGGAGGTGACAGGGAAGAAATCAGGGACTGAACGTGGAAAAGACCCAACAGAGAAAGAGGCAGGGGGAGCCCTGGAGCCCCAGAAGCAGCCCCACCTTACAGCTGGAGTCCAGGTCTAGCGCCTTCTGGTACACATCCATGGCTTTGGTGTAGTCCTTCATCGCTTCCAGGGCAGCAGCTTTCCGTGTATAACCCTTGACTACAGACAGGAGAGGTGGTGCGTCATCCAAACGCAGCGCCCAAGGCTGCTCCTTGCACCTCTTCACCTGCACATCAACACTGTTCACACCTGCTGATGCTGGATCCTAAATGCTACAGGTCCCAAGGACACACAGGTAGACAAAGGGCTTGCCCTTTCCTTCTCTAATCTTTTGGCTAGAGACAGGGGACGGGCAGCAGAAAGGTACTTACTGAAGGTCGGCTCCAGCTGGATACATTCCTCACAGTCCTAGAATGAAGCAGCAGAAAGAAATTAGGCTCATTCCCTTGGACAAGCTCACTACAGGCAGCTCAAGCATGTGAACTTCCAACGAACACCTCACCCAGCACCACACAGAGGTGATGACACCAGAAAAGACAACTCCAGATGATGGATCATCCCATAAAAGACAAACTGCCCGGACTCTGCAAGAGGCTGATGCTATGAAAAACACATAGTGGGGGACAATTCCAGTTTGAGAAACTGAAGAGTACATGACAGCTAGACCAAATGCATGGGCCTTGGTACTGAGAGCTTTGGAATCCAAAACCACTGCTGATTAAAAAACAAAACAACGCCAGGCGCGGTGGCTCACGCCTGTAATCCCAGCACTTTGGGAGGCTGAGGTGGGTGGATCACCTGAGGTCAGGAGTTCAAGACCAGCCTGGCCAACATGGTGAAACTCCGTCTCTACTTTAAAAAAAAAAAAAAAAAAAAAAAAACAAACAAAAAAAAAAACCAGGTGCAGTGGCTCATGCCTGTAATTCCAGCACTTTGGGAGGCTGAGGCGGGTGGATCACCTGAGGTCAGGAGTTCAAGACCAGCCTGACCAACATGGAGAAACCCTGTCTCTACTAAAAATACAAAATTAGCTGGGCGTGGTGGCACATGCCTATAATCCCAGCTACTAGGGAGGCTGAGGCAGAAGAATTGCTTGAACCTGGGAGGCAGAGGCTACAGTGAGCTGAGATCGTGCCATTGCACTCCAGCCTGGGCAACAAGAGTGAAACTCCATCTCAAAAAAAAAAAAAAAAAAAAAAAATTGCTGTGCTGGTGGCTGCACCTGTAATAATCCCAGCTACTTGGGAGGCTGAGGCAGGAGAATCGCTTGAACGTGGGAGGCGGAGGTTGCAGTCAGCCAAGATCATGCCATTGCACTCCAGCCTGGGCAACAAGAAAGAAACTCTGTCTCAAAATAAAATAAAATAAAATAAAATAAATTTAAAAACCCCAAGTTTTAAAACATATTTTTGGAGAAGTAGGCAAGTCTGAGTATGGATGGACAGACGGCAGATGGCATCAGGCCTTGGTCTGGTGAGGCTGCGTGAGCTGACAGTGCTGCACTGGACAGGGAGTCTTTTCAGGCAATGCGTGCACAAGACTTGGATGTCTCATTCTAAGTGCCAAATGTATACAATTTCCTTTTGCAAACAGTTCAGCAAAAAAGGTGAGCATTTAATTGTCAGATAAAGGTTGAAGATACACCAGATATTCACTATGTATTCTTCTTTTTGAAACATCTTCAAAGTAGGAAATCATGAGGAAGAGAACATTATGCAGTACACTGAGCTCACCTGGGAATAATTCCAACCCTTCCACCAAGAAGCTGGGACAGCAGCAGAAACCCCATTCATTCTTTCTCCACGCTCTCATGATTGGGAAAGCACTGCCCACCTCCGAGGTGACTGACAACCCGCTATTCTTTGCCTCACAAATCAATATGCTTTTGACATGACTCTTGTACAATCCTACTAGTAGAAATGATGTCTCTAGGCCCAGACACAGACCCAGAAGACAGTGGCACAAAATATAAAAACCTACACAAACCCAGGTATGGCTGTTTCTAGACGGGTCACACTTTGTCACCTTCCCACAACATGGTCCAGGTTTGTCAGCTAGAGAACAGTCAAAAAAACACTGCTGAAAGAGGCAGGGTGGTTGATACTCAAGAGAATGATGGGAACTCCATTCAGTGTCAAACAATCGTATTTGACCAAACTTGATATGACTGAGAACAGCAGACCTACCTAGCTGAGCAAAACAGAAAAGCAAGGAAGGATGGCACAGCCGCTGAGACACATGGTGGCTCCTCAAAAATTAAACGTAGGCCGCGCGCAGTGGCTCATGCCTGTAATCCCAGCACTTTGGGAGTCCAAGGCAGGAGGATTGCTTGAGCCCAGGAGTTTGAGAGCAGCCTGGAAAAACATGGTGAAACACTGTCTCTATAAAAAAAAGACAAAAATTGGCCGTGCGTGGTGGCTCACGCCTGTAATCCCAGCACTTTGGGAGGCCAAGGAGGGTGGATCACGAGGTCAGGAGATCGAGACCATCCTGGCTAACATGGTGAAACTCCATCTCTACTAAAAAATAGTGAGCCGAGGCCGGGCGCGGTGGCTCAAGCCTGTAATCCCAGCACTTTGGGAGGCCGAGACGGGCGGATCACGAGGTCAGGAGATCGAGACCATCCTGGCTAACACAGTGAAACCCCGTCTCTACTAAAAAAATACAAAAAACTAGCCAGGCGAGGTGGCGGGCGCCTGTAGTCCCAGCTACTCGGGAGGCTGAGGCAGGAGAATGGCGTAAACCCGGGAGGCGGAGCTTGCAGTGAGCCGAGATCCGGCCACTGCGCTCCAGCCTGGGCGACAGAGCAAGACTCTGTCTCAAAAAAAAAAAAAAAAAATAGTGAGCCTAGATTGCGCCACTGCGCTCCAGCCTGGGTGACAGAGCGAGACTCCCTCTCAAAAAAAAAAAAAAAAAAAAAAAATTAGCAGGGTACAGTGGTGCACACCTGTAGTCCCAGCTACTCAGGAGGCTGAGGTGGGAGGATGGCTTAAGTTGGGGAAGCAGAGGTTGCAGTGAGCTGAGATCGTGCCACTGCACTCCAGCCACCCTGGGCGACAGAGGCAGACCTTGTCTTAAAAAAAAAAGGGGGGGGGGCCCAGGCACAGTGGTTCACGCTTGTAATCCTAGCACTTTGGGAGGCTGAGGCAAGTGGATCACCTGAGGTCAGGAATTCAAGGCCAGCCTGGCCAACACGGTAAAACCTCGTCTCCACTAAAATACAAAAAATTAGCCGGGCATGATGGCGGGTGCCTGTAATCCCAGCTACTTGGCAAGATGAGATGGGAGAATTGCTTGAACCCAGGAGATGGTGGCAGTGAGCCAAGATCGTGCCACGGCACTCCAGCCTGGGCAGCTGAGTGAGACTCTGTCTCAAACAAACAAACAAACAAACAAAGTAAACATAGACACCACAAGGCCCAGCAATTCCACTTCTTAAAAATGGTTAAAAAGGCAAAAACAAAGAAAAAAGAGGAAGGATACAGGGGTGAAAGGACCCGCCTTCCAATGTACTGCCAACCAGTAATAACTCCATGGGCCAGGACCAGTTAGATACAGGTCCCATATTTTACACACACACACACACACCACTATAAATCTAGGCAACACAGCAAGACCCCAACTCTACAAAAAAATTAAAAATGAAGCAGGATGTGGTGGTATGTGCCTGTGGTCCTAGCTCCTCAGGAGGCCGAGGCAGGACAGAGTGAGACACTGTCTCAAACATCATCATCAACCCATGTTGATGAAAACACAGAGAGAAAACCCACTCCTCACATGCAGGCTTACAGTAATGGCCGCCCCCACAGGTCTCCTCACCTTGAGTGCCAGCTGGAACTCCAGGAGTTTGGTGTAGCAGGCAGCTCGATTGCTGTATAATTTGGCATCTTTCGGGTTCCTTTTGATGGCTTCTGTATAATGCTTCATGGCCTGAGGATAGTCCCCTGGGGAAGAAAAACAAAGTCTATCTTTTAAAAAGCAAAAGGCCCCCACATATAGCCGGCCATATTACCCCACAGCCTGGCATGGGAGGCACATGCAGCACCGCTCCCCCCGATCCCCAAGCTGCAGGCAGCACCTTTCTGAAAACACTCGTTGCCTTTGTTCTTCTCCTCCAAAGCCAGGTCGGGGTTTATGTAGGCCAGCCGCTCTTGCTCCTTCAGGATTTTCTCTGCCTACAAAACATAATTATTGGAATAGTAATTTAAACACTCATAATCATCTAAATATTAGGATTTTAATTTTCAGAGTATTGCTGACAAGCTTTTTTTTGAGACGGAGTCTCGCTCTGTCACCCAGGCTGGAGTGCAGTGGCGCGATCTCGGCTCACTGCAAGCTCCGCCTCCCGGTCATGCCATTCTCCTGCCTCAGCCTCCTGAGTAGCTGGGACTACAGGCGCCCACCACCACACCCAGCTAGTTTTTTTTTTTTTTTTTTTGTATTTTTTTTAGTAGAGACGGGGCTTCACCGTGTTAGCAAGGATGGTCTCGATCTCCTGACCTTGTGTTCCGCCCGCCTTGGCCTCCCAAAGTGCTGGGATCACAGGCGTGAGCTATTGCTATGGTCCTTGCTATTGCTGGCAAGTTTTTAAAAGAAATTTACAGTTTTGTTTTTTTTTTTGAGACGGAGTCTCGCTCTGTCTCCCAGGCTGCACTGCAGTGGTGCGATCTCAGCTCACTGCAAGTTCTGCCTCCCAGGTTCACGCCATTCTTCTGCCTCAGCCTCCTGAGTGCCTAGGATTACAGGTGCCTGCCACCATGCAAGGCTAATATTTTGTATTTTTAGTAGAGACAGTGTTTCACTGTGTTAGCCAGGATGGTCTCTATCTCCTGACCTCATCATCCACCCGCCTAGGCCTCCCAAAGTGCTGGGATTACCATAAAAGAGAATGAATGGCACTGACACAACACTGGTACAAGAATAAGCCCTGTATGAAAAGGATGCACACCTCACTAGCACAATTCATTCTCTCACCAATCCTTTTGTAAATATAAAGTCACACCCTACATAATTTATGACAATTGGCCTGATTCACATCATTTTATCATTTTTGTTGTATAAAATAGTCAAAGTGTTATGTTACAAGAACTATTAACACTCTTTTTTTTTTTTGAGACAGAGTCTTGCTCTGTTGCCCAGGCTGGAGTGCAGTGGCCGGATCTCAGCTCACTGCAAGCTCCGCCTCCCGGGTTTACGCCATTCTCCTGCCTCAGCCTCCCGAGTAGCTGGGACTACGCACTCGGCCACTATAAACACTCTTAATGCACAGGCCCTCAATATTGACACATTTAGGGTTGAAATCTTGACCAATACAAAAAACTGCAAAAAATAAAACAAAACAAAACCAAAAACCAGATCACTTCCTATATGTTGTCACTGTTAAATGAGAGAAAAAGAATCATGTAAGATGACCAAAGCCACTACCTAAAAAAATGTCAGGTTCAGCCAGGCATAGTGGCATACGCCTGTTAATTCCAGCACTTTGGGAGGCTGAGGAGGGCGGATCACTAGAGTTCAGGAGTTCAAGACCAACCTGGGCAACACAGTGAGACCCCCTTCTCTACAAATAATAAAAAAATTAGCTGGATGTGGCCAGGCGCAGTGGCCTGTAATCCCAGTACTTCGGTAGGTCGAGGTGGATGGATCATGAGGTCAGGAATTTTGAGACCAGCCTGGCCAATATAGTGAAACTCCATCTCTATTAAAAATACAAAAATTGGCCGGGCGCGGTGGCTCAAGCCTGTAATCCCAGCACTTTGGGAGGCCGAGATGGGCGGATCACGAGGTCAGGAGATCGAGACCATCCTGGCTAACACAGTGAAACCCCGTCTCTACTAAAAAAAGAATACAAAAAACTAGCCCGGCGAGGTGGCAGGCGCCTGTAGTCCCAGCTACTCGGGAGGCTGAGGCAGGAGAATGGCGTGAACCCGGGAGGCGGAGCTTGCAGTGAGCCCAGATCGCGCCACTGCACTCCAGCCTGGGCGACAGAGCGAGACTCTGCCTCAAAAAAAAAAAAAAAAAACCCCCAAAATTAGCTGGACGTAGTGGTGCGCACCTGTAGTCTTAGCTACTCGGGAGGCTGAGGCAGAACTGCTTGAACCTGGGAGGCTGAGGTTGCAGTGAACAGAGACCGTGCCACTGCACTCCAGGCTGGGTGACAAAAATAAAAAATAAAAAATTAGCTGGATGTAGTGGCACACGCCTCTAATCCTAGCTACTCAGGAGGCTGAGGTGGGAAGATCAATGAAGCCCAGGAGATTGAGGGTGCAGTGAGCCATGACTATGCCACTGTACTTCAGCCTAGGCAAAAGAGTGAGACCTTATCTCAAAAAAAAAAAAAAAAAGGTCGAGTTCGTTGTTAAATAAAACAGTAAGAAACAATGGCTCAATTATTAGGAAAACAAGAAAAGACCCCTATTCCTTTCCTACCCACCTGCTGACATTTCTTGAGCACATCTGGGGTTCGGTGCTCTGCTAGAGACTTGTTATAGAAATGGATGGCATCCTTGTACTTTTCTTCTTTGAAGTATGAGTTGCCAATTCGAGCATACGCTCTGAAAAAGAGAGACAGACAAGGACTGCTTAGGACAAACAGATAAGGTCAGCTCCTGCAGAAAAACACACCTGCAACTAGAAAGACCCGCATCACTGCCTTCAACACTTTTTGTCTTGTCTGCGGTGACCTTCTTGCCAGCCCCCTTTTTTTTTTGGAGACAGAGTCTCGCTCTGACACCCAGGCTGGAGTGGTGGTGCGATCTCAGCTCACTGCAAACTTTGCTTCCCAGGTTCACACCATTCTCCTGCCTCAGCCTCCTGAGTAGCTGGGACTACCGGCGCCCGCCACCATGCCCAGCTAATTTTTTGTATTTTTAGTAGAGACGGGGTTTCACTGTGGTCTCCATCTCCTAACCTTATGATCCGCCCGCCTCGGCCTCCTAAAGTGCTGGAATTACAGGCTTGAGTCACCGCGCCCGGCCTGCCAGCCCTTTCTTAACACAGCAGATTCTATGGCCAGCAGCCCTCCTCCCCATGCAGAGAAACTTAAGTCTTGGACAGCAAACCCTCCACGCTATCAAGGTATTCTGGAAGGTCGAGCCTACTTGGCAATCTGTCGATAGTCTTCTCGGTTTTCTCTCCCCACGTCAATGGCCTTCTCACAAAGCTCCCGGCACTTATTGTAGTCACCCTTTTCGAAGTACACCGCTGCCAGGCAGGATGGTGAAGAAGGAACAGTCAGTCCTTGCTTCTTCCCTCAGATACCCAATAATTCCCTTGCCCCTTGTTTCTGGGCCTCACCTGCTTGATTGGTAATGTAAGTCATGTTGGTGGGGTCCAGCTCCTTGGCTTTGTCGTAATGCTTCAAGGCTGTGTCAAAGTCTTTCTTCTTGTAGGCATCATTCCCCAGCTCTTTTTCTTTCAGTGCCTAGATGAGGTTTAGAAGTGAGTGCTGAGCAAATCTAACTCAGGTGACAAAGACAGCAAGAATCTATGATCTGTCACAAGTTCTGAAATACAGCTAACATGTATAGAACTCTAGCAAGTTCTCCTGAAGGCCTCTTCATCAATCAGCTATAGACAATACAATCAAGTATCAGCCATTAGAATGAAAACTAACTTCATCTTTGCTTGCTCTGAAACTCCCCCTTTTCCACCTACTCTCCTGGATCTTTGTCAGGAAGCAGAGCGCTTCTTTAGGGGAGAGGAAATGCCTTCAACTTGAAGCAACCATTGAGGACAGCAGAGTTTTGGACCAGGCTTTATTCTGAGAGGCTGCAGCAGATCTGGTGTCGGTCCTGTGGCTGCCTCAGGGTCTTAGTTGTCAGGGAATCATAGCAGAGGGTGTGGTGAGAGGATGAGAAGGGGCTGAGTGGCACGAGTCTTCGGCAAAACTCGCTACCGCCCACAGTGGAGGGCCTTTTTCCAGCTGAGACACCCTAAACAACCAACGCTTACCCATTTCAAGGTGCTAAATTTGGCAACAATCTGCTGTTCCAGTTACAAGGAGGGAAATGAAATCGTTGAGGCACATGCCTCCTGCTCCAAAAGAGTGCTGCTTAGCGGACGCTCCCAACTGCATACCATGTCCAGCCAGGAAGCAAAGGTCTAAGGATTGATGTGGACAACATTCTTCTGGATCATGACAAGGATGTGAATTACTCCCAACTTTCTGGTCTTGCTCTGACCAACATTCACACTGGCAGCAATGAAGCTACCGTTGCGTCCACGGGAAGGGCAACTCCCGCTGCTCACTCTTGGCTACACATCACTCCTAGGAATTCTCTTGTGAAGCTCATCTTTTTTTTTTTTTTTTGAGATGGAGTCTCGCTCTGTCGCCCAGGCTGGAGTGCAGTGACAAGATCTCGGCTCACTGCAACCTTGGCCTCCCAAGTTCAAGTGATTCTTCTGTCCACCATGACACATGGCTAATTTTTCTATTTTTAGTGGAGATGAGGTTTCACCATGTTGGCCAGGCTGATCTTGAACTCCTGACCTTAGGTTATCTACCCACCTTGGCCTCCAAAAGTGCTGAGATAACAGGCATGAGCCACTGTGCCTGACCTGAAGCTGATCTTTTAACATGCTGACCATTCTAATGAATAATAGTCATAAGCTTAGCACATACTAAAGCACTCAAAATAGTTACAGCTGGGCACAGTGGCTTGTGACTACAATCCTAGCTGAAGCAGGAGAATCGCTTGAGGCTAGGAGTTCAAGACCAACCTGGGAAACACAGCGAGACTCCATCCCTAAAAAAAACCATAATAATCATGGTCATTCAAGGTCGACAGATGTTCCCATTCAACATAAAGATTTCTAGTTGTCTATAAATGAGTGACAGTGAGGAGAGAAAAAACAAGACCTGCTTCTTATTCTCTGGAAGATCTTCTTCCATTGGCTCTGGCTTGGTCTCCTTTTTGGGAGGGGGTGGTGGGGGAGGTGTTGCAACCTCTTCCTCCTCATCCATACTGCCCAGATCGACCCCAAGGAGGACACTGAGAGTGGTCATGATCCGGGGATCTTGTAGTTTCCTAGTATTGATTTAAAAAAAGAAAGAAAAATTGCAATTACTTCTCCCCACAGTCTTTTAACTCCCACTATGAAAGTCAGATTCCTGTGTTTAGAAGCTCCTCACCCATCAAAAGATGGCTAGATTTTGCATCACTCATGAGATACAATTGAGGAATGCTCAAACTGTCAAAACACCATCTAAAATAGAGTCAACAAAAATAAATAAAATGAGGTCACAGATAGCCGGGCACGGTGGCTCACACCTGTAATACCAGCACTTTGGGAGGCTGAGGCAGGCAGACCACTTGAGGTCAGGAGTTTGAGACTGGCCTGGCCAAGATGGTAAAACCTGTCGCTACTACTAAACATACAAAAATTAGCCAGGTGTGGTGGTGTACACCTGTAATCCCAGCTACTCAGGAGGCTGACGCAGGAGAATCTCTTGAACCCAGGAGGTGGATGTTGCAGTGAACCGAGATTACACCACTGCACTCCAGCCTAGGTGACAGAGCGAGACTTCCATCTCGAAAAAATAAAATAAATAAATAAAATAAAATAAAATCAAGTCACAGAGGTCAAGTTTATTCCTCAAGGTTGGCAGATACACAGAGGAATAAGTTGTTTTAGGTATACTTCCGTAGCTGATCTCAGGAGCCAGAGGATTGAGATAGAGATGGATACCAGCACAAGATTTAGACACATTTTTTTTTTTTTTTTTTGAGAGGGAGTCTCGCTCTGTCACCCAGGCTGGAGTGCGGTGACGCGATCTCGGCTCACTGCAAGCTCCGCCTCCCGGGTTCACGCCATTCTCCTGCCTCAGCCTCCGGAGTAGCTGGGACTACAGGCACCCACCACCTCGCCCGGCTAGTTTTTTGTATTTTTTAGTAGAGATGGGGTTTCACCGTGTTAGCCAGGATGGTCTTGATCTCCTGACCTCGTGATCCGCCCGTCTCGGCCTCCCAAAGTGCTGGGATTACAGGCTTGAGCCACCGCGCCCGGCCGATTTAGACACATCTTTTTTTTTTTTTTTTTTTTTTTTTGAGACGGAGTCTTGCTCTGTCGCCCAGGCTGGAGTGCAGTGGCGCAATCTCGGCTCACTGCAAGCTCCGCCTCCCGGGTTCACGCCATTCTCCTGCCTCAGCCTCCCGAGTAGCTGGGACTACAGGTGCCCGCCCCTGCGCCCGGCTAATTTTTTCTATTTTTAGTAGAGACGGGGTTTCACCATGGTCTCGATCTCCTGACCTTGTGATCCGCCCACCTCGGCCTCCCAAAGTGCTGGGATTACAGGCGTGAGCCACCACGCCCGGCCTAGACACATCTTTACACATGAACTTCAAGCTTGTTTCCACCCTGATCTACCAACAGAGACAGGAGGGCCTTAGTAGATGGAAAGGATGGGGTTGACACTAGATCAGAGTTCTAGGATAGCAGGCAAGAGATGTATATAGATGACAAGGAACATTCTAGATTACTGTGATATATGCTCCCCTGACCCTTTCTATAATTACAAATAAACGACCACCCGCTACTGCTCTGCAGAGAATAAGCAAAGGCAGAAACTGCAGTTTAAGGCAGGGAACCCTCTGCTGTGACGCTACAGGAAGAAAAAGCATAACATTCCTCCTGATTTCCAGAACCTCAATGAGCTGCGTCCACTTACGTGCCCAGGTCGGAGGGCTTGTTTCGCAGCTGCTCTATCAGCTCTCGGTAGGTAGGATCACTGAGTAGTGTCCTTGTCCTGGGATCACTCTCCAACTTCTGATACAGATTGGGCATGTTGAAAGGGTTCATGAATTTTCTCTCTGTCCGAGTAAAGGAAAGCACATCACCATGAAACGAGTTCACTAGAATTACTGTGTCCCATACCCTAACAGACTGACATTTCTCAGGGGGAAGACTCAAAATTAATCCCATTAATAAGAAGAAAGAAAACTGTGCATAGTACCTACCTGCCAACCTGGCCTCCATATTCTGTAAACCTTCTTTCAGTTGAGGGTTATTTGCCTCGTGTTTTAAGCCCTCCTCATAGGTTCGCTTAGCTTCTTCAAATCGGTTTAAGAACTCTAGAGCTGCTGCCTTTCGTGAATAGCCCTTAAACCACCAAAGAAAGACACAAAATAAAGAACACCCAGAGGTAAATCCAGAAGATGAACTCCAAAAAGAACAATTCTACTTTTAATGTGGGAAAAAAAATGAGTATTCGCACAAAGGCCAAAGAGCAAAAAGGAGAGGAGTAGGCTACAAGACCAAGGCTGCTACTTTAAGGATCCATCCAAATAGCAGAGGCACATCCGCCCCACCCCATTCACCTCTGATCAACTGTGGTCAGTTTCTTTAGCAGCATTGTTTTTCCTTATTTATTTTTTTAGTAAAGACAGGGACTCCTTATGTTGCCCAGGCTGGTCTCAAACCCTTGGGCTCCAGTAATCCTCATGCCTCAACCTCCCAAAGTGCTGGGATTACAGGTGTGAGCTACTGCACCTGGCCTCTTCCTCCTCCTCCTTTTTTTTTTTAGACAGGGTCTTGCTCTGTCACCTGGGCTGGAGTGCAGTGGCACGATCTCAGCTCACTGCAATATACGCCTGCCAGGCTCAGGTGCTCTTCCTCCCTTAGCCTCCTGAGTAGATGGGAATACAAGCACATGCCACCATGCCTGGCTAATTTTTTTTGCATTTTTAGTACAGACAGGGTTTCTCCATGTTGGCCAGGCTGGTCTTGAACTCCTGACCTCAAGTGATCCGTCCACCTCAGCCTCCCAGAGTGTTGGGATTACAGCATGTGCCACCGCGCCTAGCCCCAGCCTCTTCCTTCTTAGTACCAAAAATAAAGGCTGTATTACAACTAATAGCTATCTTAGATTTGATGAAAAATGCCGTTTCTGAGGAGGATACTCAAACAGGGAGGTGGGTAGGTAACTATCAGTCTATCAGGACAGGTGAGCCTCAGGCCACCAAATGGCATTTCTGGAAAGGTCAGAAGGGCCTCTCTCCCTCCACTGCCCACAGCTGACCTTGCCCCAGTCAGGCTTTAGGTCGACAGTTTTGCAGCCATCCTCGTAAGCCTTCTGGTAGTCTCCTTTCTTGGCATAGGCAGCAGAACGGTTGCTGTACAGCACGTGGTTGTGGGGATCCAGCTTAATGGCTTCAGAGTAGCACTGTAAGGCATCGTCGATGTTGCCCGCGCTCAGGGCCTTGTTGCCTTTCTCTTTCAGCTCATTGACCTGAGGGGAAAGGAGCACACAGCTTCTCTATGATCAGCCCATTTAATCACAAGCTTTTAAGATAACACTCATTCTTTTCCGGAGTTACCAACAAATAAATGGGTGACTTTACAGATCAGAAAAGAGAAAAGAAGTTCATTTATTTAATTTCCCACACTTTCCGTAGGGAGCCAGCAAAGAAAAAATAAGCAGGGGCAAAGAGCCCAGGATGCACTCCACGGCAGCCCTCATGTGACGAACGAGGGCTCTGCCACTCTTCCGGTCTCTACATGGAGCTCACGAAGCCACTCCAGGACGTATCACAGGCTCCTTTCATGGAAAAGTCAAGTCATCTGTCACAGATTTCCAAAGCATCCAAATGATAAATGGAGCACAGGCCTAGTCACCCCTCACAGGAAGAAGGTGGGCGGAGTGGCACTGATCCATGCTCCAGTGACCCAAAGGCTGTGGGATGGCAGCGGAGGCTTCTCTTTCTTGGGAGCAGCAAGATGCCTGCCTATGGCATGGTTGCCATCTCCTCCCATCAGAGAAGAACTAGTCTCCATTTCCTGGTGTGACAACATGTCACCACATGATAGATAAATGTTCATTAATGGGTAACAGTCAAGCTGGCCCCCCAAATTGATTCCTGCCATTCTTAAATATTACTGCATTACAAAGCGGATGGAGGATAAAGAAATGCTACTGTGGTTTAAACCTCTCCATTCTCAAACATTTAGAGTGCAAGAAGTAGGGATACAGCAGGGTTTGGTTTTGTTTTGTTTTTCGAGACGGAGTCTCACTCTGTCGCCCAGGCTGGAGTACAGTGGTGCCATCTCGGCTCACTGCAACCTCTGCCTCCCAGGTTCAAGTGGTTCTCCTGTCTCAGCCTCCCAAGTAGCTGGGACTACAGGTGCCCCCCCCGATGCCCGGCTGATTTTTGTAATTTTAGCAGAGACAGGGTTTCACCATATTGGTCAGGCTGGTCTTAAACTCCTGACCTCAGGTGATCCATCCGCCTCAGCCTCCCAAAGTGTTGGGATTACAGGCGTGAGCCACTGCGCCCGGTGGGATACAGCAGTTTGAAAAAGTGAAGCACCTCTGCCTGGCCGCCCCACTGTCGGAGAAGTAAGAAGCCCCTCTGCCCGGCTGCCTGACTGGGAAGAGAGGAGCGCCTCTGCCTGCCCGCCTCTGTCTTGGAAATGAGGGGCACCTCTGCCTGCCCGCCTCTGTCTTGGAAATGAGGGGCACCTCTGCCTGCCCGCCTCTGTCTTGGAAATGAGGGGCACCTCTGCCTGCCCGCCTCTGTCTTGGAAATGAGGGGCACCTCTGCCTGCCCGCCTCTGTCTTGGAAATGAGGGGCACCTCTGCCTGCCCGCCTCTGTCTTGGAAATGAGGGGCACCTCTGCCTGCCCGCCTCTGTCTTGGAAATGAGGGGCACCTCTGCCTGCCCGCCTCTGTCTTGGAAATGAGGGGCACCTCTGCCTGGCCGCCTCTGTCTTGGAAATGAGGGGCACCTCTGCCTGGCCGCTGCACTGTCTGGAAAGTGAGGAGTTCCTCGGCCCAGCCCCTGCATGGTCTGGGAAGTGAGGAGCGTCTCTGCCCGCCCATCCCACTGTCTGAGAAGTGAGGAGTGCCTCTGCTGGGCTGCTGTGCAACCCTCCAAGTGTGAAGTGACAGCCTTGTGTGTGATCTTTCTGCCCTCCCCAAGTTTGCATTAGACATTAAAGTTTACTTTTTAATAAAAAAAAAAAAAAAAAAGAAAAAAAGTGAGGCAGGCCTTGGCCCTGTCTTAACAGGGTCCTCACTAAAGGGTTTCTCCTCACTGAGCTGCCCCACAAAAGGCCAGGCGCCCCACAGCAGCCTACCTGAGGGCAGGCAGCCCCTCGAGAAGCTCCTTCATTTATTCATTTTATTATTATTTTTTGAGACAGAGTCTTGCTCTGTCCCCAGACTGGAGTGCAGTGGCACGATCTCGGCTTACTGCAACCTCTGCCTCCCGGGTTCAAGCGATTCTCCTGCCTCAGCCTCCCGAGTAGCTGGGATTACAGGCTCCCGCCACCACGCCTGGCTAATTTTTGTATTTTTAGTAGAGATGGGGTTTCACCATGTTGGCCAGGCTGGTCTCGAACTCCTGACCTCATAATCCGCCCATCTCAGCCTCCCAAAGTACTGGGATTACAGGCGTGAGCCACCGCGCCCGGCCATATATATACATATCTATGTATTTTTTAAAGACAGTATCTCACTTTGTCACCCAGCCTGGAGTGCAGTGGCATGATCACAGCTGGCTGTAACCTTCAACTCCTGGACTCAAGCAATCCTCCTGACTCAGCCTTTTTTCTTTCTTTCGTTCTTTTTTTTTTGAGATGGAGTTCCACTCTGGTTGCCCAGGCTAGAGTGCAATAGTGCGATCTCACCTCACCACAACCTCTGCCTCCCAGGTTCAAGCGAGTCTCCTGCCTCAGCCTCCTGAGTAGCTGGGATTACAGGCATGCACCACCACCACCATCCATCTAATTTTGTATTTTTAGTAGAGACAGGGTTTCTCCATGTTGGTCAGGCTGGTCTTGAACTCCTGGCCTCAGGTGATCTGCCCGCCTTGGCCTCCCAAAGTGCTGGGATTACACGTGTGAGCCACTGCGCCCGACCAACTCAGCCTTTTAAGTAGCTGGGACTACAGGTGTATGTCACTACGCCTGGCTAAATGTTTTTCTCTTTCTGTGGTAGAGATGGTGTCTCTCCATATTGCCCAGGCTTGTATCAAACTCTTGGCCTAAAGCAACCCTCCTGCCTCAGTCTCCCAAAGGTGAGCCATCACACCAGACCAAAATATACCTTTAAGAGGTAAACGTGCTGTGAGATAGTTATGTCACCCAAGTTACTAACTCATTCTATGTATTATCCACTCACGACCCAGTAAATTGATGCAAGAAATAATTTT
This sequence comes from Macaca mulatta, assembly GCF_049350105.2. NCBI lineage: Eukaryota > Metazoa > Chordata > Mammalia > Primates > Cercopithecidae > Macaca > Macaca mulatta. The sequence goes on from NC_133419.1 coordinate 10,214,253, forward strand.
GTTAAGAGAAATGATTTTAGGCTGTAATCTCAGCACTTTGAGAAGCCAAGGCGGGTGGATCATCTGAGGTCAGCAGTTCGAGACCAGCCTGGCCAACATGGTGAAATCCCGTCTCTACTAAAAATACAAAAATTAGCCCGATGTGGTGGTGCATGCCTGCAGTCTCAGCTACCCAGCAGTCTGAGGCAGAAGAATCACCTGAACCTGGGAGTCGGAGGTTGCAGTGAGCCGAGATGGCGCCACTGCATTCTTACCTGGGGGACAGAGTGAGACTCTATCTGGGGGGGGGGAAAAAAAAGAAAGAAATGATTTTGGAATCCTGAAATAGATCAGGAACTTCCATCAGTCAGAGACATTACAGAGGCACAGGCAGAAGGAACCTGCCAAATTAAGCAAACAAGGGATAAAAAATCCTAGAGCCCAAGATGGAGGGCAGAAGACAAAGAGTTAACAAAACTCAAGTGGTGTCAAGAGGCAGCTGGTGAAGTTCTTGCGTATGCTTTAAAAAAGCATTTTTCAAACAGAGTACTGATCAACAGTGGGTCAGGAAATCAATTTTGTAGGTCATGACCAGCATTTTAAGAGACCAAGTGGGACAAAAAATACCAGCACACAGGGCACATAACAGTAAATACTGTTTTGCTGAATGTGTTACATGGCTGTATGCCTGTGTTGGGTTAAATGTAAGAAGTATATCATTGCAGGATTTATTTGAAAGGCCCCTATTGAAAAAAAAGACAAGCTTGAACATTCAAAATCTGTCCAACTTGTTTTTTTTCTGGAGACAGAGTCTCACTGTCATCCAGGCTGGAGGGCAGTGGAGCAATGTTGGCCCGCTGCAACCTCCACCAGCCGGCTTCAAGCAATTGTCCTGCCTCAGCCTCCCACGTAGCTGGGACCACAGGTGCACGCCTCGATGCTCACCTAATTTTTTTTTTTTTTTTTTTTTGAGAGAGAGTCTTGCTCTGTCACCCAGGCTGGAGTGCAGTGGCACAATCTCAGCTCACTGCAAGGTCCGCCTCCTGGGTTTAAGCGATTCTCCTGCCTCAGCCTCCCAAGTAGCTGGGACTACAGGAGTATGCCACCACGCCCAGCTAATTTTTGTATTTTTAATAGAGACACGGTTTCACCATATTGGCCAGGCTGGTTTCGAACTCCTGACCTCATGATCCACCCGCCTTGGCCTCCCAAAGTGCTGCGATTACAGGCGTGAGCCACCGCCCCCGGGGCGATTTTTTATTTTTTATTTTTTTTAAATTTTTACTACAGATGGGGTTTCACAATGCTGGACAGGTTGGTCTCAACCTGACCTCATGATCCACCCACCTCCGCCTCCCAAAGTGCTGGGATTATAAGTGTGAGCCACCGCACCCAGACCAACTTGAGTATTTTCTAAACTGAAATACAAACCTCACAGTTGAAAATGAAAACAAAGTCTTGTTTATTTTCAGGAATGGCTTCCAGATGGTGGGCTCAAACACACCTGGGGTTAAATGCCAGGTCATCTGTACAGTCGCCATGTCAGTTTGCTGTCCTAAGTCAAATATTCATTCACCATCTATCTACCTGCACATACACTTCTACCATGGGTGGTGGTGATTTAAAAACAAACATTTTAAGACCAGGCAAAGTGACTCACGCTTGTAATCCTAGTGCTCATGCAGTGGGAGGCCAAGGCTGAAGGATAGCTTGAGCCTAGAAATTCGAGACCAGCCTGGGAAACATAGCAAAACCTCTGTCTCTACAAAAAATTTAAAAATTAGCCAGTTGTGGTGGCGTGTGGTTAGCTACTCAGGAGGCTGAGGCAGGAGGATCGCTTGAGGCCAGGAATTTGATGCTGCAGTGAGCTATGATCCCACCAGTGCACTTCAGCCTGGGCCACAGAACCAGACCCTGTCTCTAAAAAATAAATAATAAATTTGGTAACAGCAGAAAGAGGTCCTTTCTCTTTTTTTCAAGACGGAGTCTCACTCTGTCGCCCAGACTAGAGTGTGGTGGCACAATCACAGCTCACTGCAACCTACGCCTCCAGGGGTGAAGCGATTCCCCTGCCTCAGCCTCCCCAGTAGCTGGGATTATTGGCATGCGCCACCATGCCCCGCTAATTTTTGTACGTTTATTACAGAGGGGGTTTCACCATGTTGGCCAGGCTGGTCTCGAACTCCTGACCTCTGGTGATTCGCCCGCTTTGGCTTCCCAAAGTGCTGGGGATTATACGTGCGAGCTACTGCACCCAGCCGAGATCCTTTCTTAAAAGTAAAAGAGCAATGTCTTATTCCAGAAAATTTTTCCTCACCTATAATACAGCCCATTTAATCCTAGATACAACTGAAGCATTATATGGGCACAAAAAGTTTATTAACTTCATTTCCACTCTTTTTAATACAGCAAGGAAGCTAGAGCTTTGCCTAAAGCAGCAACTGCTACAAGAGACCAAAGGCTCAGCTCTGTAACTCCACCAAAAAAAGGGTGGTAGTCACTAGTCCATCGAGATGTCTTACTTAAGGGGAGCGTGTGGGCAATCTTAGTTTTATGGATCTGAAGTAAGAACCAAATACCAGGTATAGTTTCAGAACTGTCACCCCGAAGTGTTATGGGCCCGGAGCGACGAGGGTAGTACTCTCGAGCAGATGATTTCTCAGATGTTGGTAGAGGTTTCTCGGAGGTTGTTTTGTTCTTTTTCTTCCGATGAATCATTATAGCTCAATGACAGCTTCCAATGGAACAAAATCTCTAGGCCTTTCACAACCACAAGCTACTGAGGACATAACCAAGTCACTGAAAGGAAGCAGCAGCCGCTTCAAACTCTGCCCCCCAAATGCTCAACAGAGGCCCATAACTTCTAGCGGTTAATCTCTGCAAATTGTCTACAACCGCCCCAGTGTAGCTAGAAATCCACCTTTCGGAAGTGTCGGTCCTCGGTCACTCGACAATCACACACACGCATACAAAAAGAGGGGGAGGGGCCGCAATACATTTGTAAACCACTGTCAGAGATGGAATTCGTTCCAAGGACTTTTGCGGCACCCTTCCCTTTACTGCATCAGCTACACTCGGTCTGTAGCTCCTCAAATCCCCGCTCAACGCTCTCCCACCCTCACATTCTCAGATGCAGAAGAGTAAGATTTGCCCCAACTGGATCTCAGGCTGCTAAGACCCAGTGTATTCCCGTCCCCGCTCCCTGGATCCGTCCAAGTTCCTCGTGGCTAAGTCCGAGCGGTTTCTCCGTCGGCTGTCTCAGATCTCCCGGAGCGCTACCTCGCGGGTGCCGACCCCGGCCCCTGGCCTAACTCCACCCCGCCCTCTGCGGCCCGCACCCTCCCCAGCATAGCCTGCAGCAGCCCCTTCGGGACGCCTTCAGGGCCCGGTCGCGGCCCCTCTTCCCGCCGCCGGCCGGACTCACCCAAGCTGTGGCCTCCTCCCGGCCCTCTTCGCCCAACCAAGGGGCGATGGGCGCTCCCCGCGGCCGGCCTCTACAGATCCCGCTCCCGCCCGCCGCCCGCGGCCCTCGCCTCCCCGCCGCCGCCCCGTCCGGCTCCAGCACCCAGCTCCGGTCGCCCAGATCTGGCACCCGCCCCGCCCCCTACCGCGGGCCTGGCCTCCGCCGGTCCCCGAGCGGTCTCGGGGCCTCAGCCCGCCCCTCCCCCTTCACCTGCTCCATAGCGCAGCGCGGCCCGGAACCCCGTTGAATCGAATCCGTCCGCTCCGCGATCCCAACCGCACGCGCCGCCTTCTGGAACCTACTAGAAGCTGCCGGGACCCCGGCTCCCGCCCCTTCCTCGCCTGCTCACTGGTCGAGTACTTCTAGGGGGCTGTCTGTGCTGTTCTACTACTGGCTTGAGGTCCAGCCCATCATCTCCACTTCCCTCTCATTGGACAGCGGGGAGTGATTCCCTCAACCCTGCCTCCCCCGCACCTCAGGATTGGACGCCGCTCTATAAACCCACCCATCTCAGGCTGCACGAACGGAGGGAGGAGCGGACTTCTGCGACACAGATTGGTCTTTTGCTCTGCCAATCGTAGCAGCGCTGGCCGCGCCCATTGGTTCCGTTCGTTCTGGAAATTTCCACCTCTCCCATTGGGCTGCCGGACTCCAAGTCGGAACCGCCTTCAGAATGAGAGCGATTCCAATTGGGCGGAGGGTTGCCAACCCTTTGCGCTGATTGGTTTAAATCGCTGCCTTTCAAAAGGCCCGGTTTCGCCCCGCCCGTGGCATATGGCAGTCCCGGCCGTAGTCCGGTACTGTAGCCGTGTCTCCGGCGGCTGCGGTGCCTGTGGGTTACTTTCCATCTGGATCCCTAGTGCCGCGAGTTCCAGGCGGTCCCCGGGATCGCCAGCGGCACAGGGCCCCAGCCTTTCGCCCACGCATCGAGATGGAGGTCCTAGCCGGTCGCGCTGCGTGGTCCTCGACCGCCAGTTGCGCGCGTTGTTCAGCGCTGCGGCCTCGGCCTGGCCCTCCTGCATTCTGGCTGTTAGGTTCCAGAAATGCCACGTGACCGCGAGGGCGCTTGGGCTTGGGCTGGACAGGCAGGGGATCTCATCGCGGCGGGTGCGGCTGTTCTGCTGGGCGTCCTCAGTGGAACCGCACACCCTCTCTGAGTCGTTTGGTCCTGTAGGGCCGAGGGGAATTCGTGCGGTGTTTAGCACGCGGAAAGTACTTAGCGAAAGGGAGCTGTCCCCCAGCCCTCGTGAGTCCGATGTAAAGGAGTGAAAGAGACGAAGAGCTGAATCAGGTAGTTAACCGCCTATGAGCTGGCTAGCTGTGGCCTGGTAGAGCCTTAAATCCCAGCCCCAGAAGTCAGAGTCAGGGCAGGCACCCCAAAGCGTGGAAGAGATGCACCTGCGGAGTGAAAATGCTGCTATTGCTTCTAGAGTCAGCTGTGGTTCCTGGAACAAAGGAGCCGCATGACTCGGGTCTGGCAATGGTCTTGGGCTCTGCAGTGTCCTCATCCTTCCCCCTCTCTGGGTAATGCCATCTTCCCAGGGTTTAAAGTGTGTCCTCTCTGCCAATAGCTTGTCTCCACAGCCTCATCTTTAATCCCACCTGCCCCACCCATTTTGGACACTGCAGCCAAGTTGCTGCAGACCTGCAAACCTGGTAATCCCTCACTTGAAAGTGCTGAAGGCTTTAGGGTGGGGTTCAGGGCCTGTGTAATCCAACCGCCTGCTTTTTTTTTTTTTTTTTTTTTTTTTTTTTTTTTTTGAGACAGAGTTGAGCCTCACTGTCTCCAGGCTGAAGTGCAGTGGCGCCATCACAGCTCCCTGCAGCCTGGACCTCCTGAGCTCAAGCCATCCTCCCACCTCAGCCTCTCAAGTACCTGGGGTTACAGGCAGGCACCACTACGCCTAGCTAATTTTTCTATTTTTTTGTATAGACGGATTTCTTCGTGTTGTCCAGGCTAGTCTTAAACTCCTGCTCTGTCTCTCAGGCTAGAGTGCAGTGGGGCGATCTCGGCTCCCTGCAACCTCTGCCTCCCCGGTTCAAGCAATTATCCTGCCTCAGTCTCCCAAGTAGCTAGGATTACATGTGTGCGCTACCACGCCCGGCTAATTTTTTAATTTTTAGTAGAGACGGGGTTTCCCCATGTTGACCAGGCTGGTCTCAGACTCCTGACCTCAAGTGATCCTCCCGCCTCGGCCTCCCAAAGTGCTGGGTTTACAGACCCAGCACTTCGCCCTGCGGTTTTGCATTTTCAATAGTGAGGCATGGTGAGAAAAGACTTAAAGAAAGCAAGGGAGTGAGATCCTTGGAAATGTGGGGGAGAACTTTGCAGGCCCATGGAACAGCCAGTGCAAAGGCCCTGGGATGGGAGCTGCCTCGGGGTAGCCAGGATGGCAGGAGGCACAGCTGCCGAGAGGAAGTAGGGGCCAGGTCCTGTAGGGTTAGAGGCCATTGCCACTCCCGAACACATTGGCAGGTTTTGAGCAGAGGAGTGTCATGATCTTAAGTTTTCTCAGGATCCCTCTGGCTGCTGTGTGGAGGAAGAGGGGAGAGTGAGAGCAGGGTTACCTCTTAGGAGGCTGTGGCAGTAATCCCAGGGAGCCAGGATGAGAGCAGAGGAGGGGACAGGAATAGGATTCTGGATGCATTTTGGAGGGAGCATGAAGGAAAGCGGGGTCAAGGGTTCCTCTGAGGCCTTGGCCTCCTCTCTTATTCATCTACATCCAATCTGTCAAGGACACCTTTCATTTCTTCTTGGCACTGTCTCCAGGCCACCACACGTGCCCACCTGACCAGCAGTGGCCTTTCCAAGCCTTCCATCTTCTCCCCAGCAGCTTCTCTCCGAATGGCCAGGTCCCATTTCCCACACACCTTTTTTTAGAGTGTGTTGCACTGCTCTGGGTGCAGGGCTGTAGCAGTGACCAGGGCAGCCCCAGATGAAGCTTCTGCTCACAGGGACCTTTTCTACTGAAAGATGATACCTAAACTCTCAGCTGTGTGATGTTAAGCAATTTGCACAACCTGTCTGTACTTCAGTTGCCTCCATCTTCAAATGGGGATTAAAAAGTGTTGACATTATAGTGGTTGTGAGGATTACATGATTTGATATTCATAAAGCACTTAGAACTTGTCAAGAAGAGGGCCTGGGGATCGCCTGAGGTCAGGAGTTCGAGACCACCCTGGCCAACATGGAGAAACCTCATCTCTGCTAAAAATACAAAAACTAACCAGGTGTGGTGGTGCACTCCTGTAGTCCCAGCTACTCGGCGGGCTGAGGCAGGAGAACCACTTCAACCCGGGAAGCGGAGGTTGCTGTGAGCCAAGATTATGCCACTGCACTCCAGTCTGGGCAACAGAGCAAGACTCTGTCTCCAAAGAAAAAAAAACAGTGCCTGGCTACGGAATAAGAACTACATGGATTTATTAAATCAAAATCAGTGCACAAATGATAATTCTCAAGAGTGAGTGCTACAGAGAACACAAAAGTCAAGGCACAGAGAGATGACCTGGGTGGCAGGGAAGGAAAGCACTCCCAGAGGTGAGTGGTTAGTGAAGGCCTGTCAGAGATGGATCGAGGAGAAGCTTAGGGGGCACAGGGGACCACACAGGCAACAGAGGATGCAAAGGTCCTGAGGCCAGGGCAAATTCAGAATTTTTTTTTTTTTTTTTTTTTTTTTTTTTGAGACGGAGTCTCGCTCTGCCGCCCAGGCTGGAGTGCAGTGGCCGGATCTCAGCTCACTGCAAGCTCCGCCTCCCGGGTTCACGCCATTCTCCTGCCTCAGCCTCCCGAGTAGTTGGGAGTACAGGCGCCCGCCACCGCGCCCGGCTAGTTTTTTGTATTTTTTAGTAGAGACGGGGTTTCACCGTGTTAGCCAGGATGGTCTCGATCTCCTGACCTCGTGATCCGCCCGTCTCGGCCTCCCAAAGTGCTGGGATTACAGGCTTGAGCCACCGCGCCCGGCCTTTTTTTTTTTTTTTTTGAGAGGGAATCTCGCTCTGTCACTCAGGCTGGAGTGCAGCGGCGCGATCTCGGCTCACTGCAAGCTCTGCCTCCTGGGTCCAAGCAATTCTCTGCCTCAGCCTCCAGAGTAGCTGGGATTGCAGGCACTCACCACCATGCCCGGCTAATTTTTGTGTTTTTAGTAGAGATGGTTTCACCATCTTGGCCAGGCTGGTCTTGAACTGCTGGCCTCATTATCCACGTGCCTCAGCCTCCCAAAGTGCTGGGATTACACAGGTGTGAGCCACCACGCCTGGCCCTGGCCCAGAATTTTCAAGAAATCTAAGGAAGTCTTTTTTGTGCTCTAAGTGTCCTTGACTGTAAGGTGGGGAGGATGAAGTGCCCTTGACTTCCCAAGGTTACTATGCAGAGTGAACAATATAATCCTCCCGGGTTGGACTTGAGTCTTGTCAGACCTGAAGCTTATGACAATTTGAGAGCTCGCTTTGAGAGAAGAAACACACAAAAAATGAAGTGTGTGGCTTTAGAAGGAGCACGAATGGGGTCCCCGATGTTTAAGCTGCTTTAGTGTTACAGTAAAGCCACCTCTGAATACCCAGAAGTGTTAGCTCTTATAACTTCCACCAACTCAGTTTTCTCCAAGCCTCTTGGTAGACTCAGAGGAGGACAGGGAGGCAGCCACTCTGGCTGGCCAGGGCCCTCCTCCCAGGTCCCTGGAACACAGGAAGACCAACCACAGCCGCGTCTGGCCTGTGCATCACGTGACGTCCCAGAGTGATTCATGCTGCTATTTCAGTGCTGCTGCAGTCAAGGGTAGGGAGAGGCATGGCGAGGCTGTATCTGGAGTCAACCTGAAGGCCGTAGTTCCTGCAGCAATGGCACTGAAGGTAAAGTGAGGGTGACTGAGTCTCAGCAGAGCAAATTCCCAACTTTAAAGTTTTCTCAATATCAGAAAAACTAGGAGAGCTGGACCTCAGCATAGGTGGGGAGTAGGGATTAGGGAAGGGCTGCAGCTCAGAATTTGGGCTTTGTAGACCTGGAATTTTTGTTTGAAACTCCTAAGAACTCTCTTAATTTCCTACTTAACTGAGTGATCCTAACTTACAGCTCTTCTGCTAAGATAGAATTGGCATCCTCATTAGTGGGGAAAATAAAGTACTGTAGAGTTCTGTCCAATTCCGAGGACTTGTATAGAGCCAGGCACTGTGCCAGATGCTTCAAGGAATAAAATGATAATTATTATCTAATAATTATTAATCAGAGAACCCTGGAGCCGAGTCCTGGGCCTTGCTATCCACACCCCGCTCCCCTGGGAGATCCAGCCAGTCTTGTGGCTATAAATGCCATCTCAGATGACTCCCATAATTCTGTCCTCAGCACAGATCTCACCCCCCAGTCCCAGACTTATCTATCCAGCTGCCATCTTGACATCTTCGTCTGGATGGCTGACAGACTTCCCCGGGTGCTCAAATCATAACTCCCAATATCCCTCTCAACCCCGCCTGCCCTTGACTTCCTCTTGCCAGTGGCATCATTATTCTTCCAGTGGCTCAGGCTGAATACTGAGGAAGCATTCTTGACTCGTCTCTTTCACAGCCCACATCCAGTCCATCAGCTAATTCCATCAGTTGGATGCAGACTCCCGGGACCCCCTCAGGGTGTTGGGGGAAGGACTGTTGCTCCTTGTACTGGTAGATGGCCAGAGTCAGAGGTGACAGTGTGCTAAGATACCCTGCAAGGGGCCCCCCCAGCCTGGGCACCCAGGCCATATATAGCCTCTGCAAGATGTGGGGTTGGGTTGGGGGACAGGAGGAGAGACTCCGTATTTCAGGGAGACTGCTGAGGTGAGGCCAACTCAACGGCAGCCACGGCACACGGTTGACCAGAGCCCTTCCCAAGGGTTAAGGACCATGTGAACTGGGAAGGGGATGAGTTCCTCACAGCTGAGTAGGATGGAGGCTTAGAGTCAGAACAAGGTGATCCCAAGGGAATGGTTTTCTTTTTTTTCTTTTCTTTTTTTTTGAGACAGAGTGTCGTTCTGTCACCCAGGCTGGAGTGAAGTGGCGTGATCTCAGCTCTCTGCAACCTCTGCCTCCCAGGTTCAAGTAATTTTTCTGCCTCAGTCTCCCAAGTAGCTGGGATTACAGGTGTGTGCCACCACACCTGGCTAATTTTTGCATTTTTAGTAGAGATGGGTTATTGTCATGTTGGTCAGGCTGGTCTCGAACTCCTGACCTCAGGTGATCCACTCGCCTCGGCCTCCCAAAGTGCTGAGATTACAGGCATGAGCCACCAGCGCCTGGCCGAGGCAATGGTTTTCAGCCAGGGTGTCCCCAGCTGTCATTCAGCAATGTCTGGAGACATTTTGGGTTGTCATAACTGAGTGTGTGTGTGTGTGTGTGTGTGTGTATGTGTGCACATGCTGTAGTGGCCAGGGATGCTGCTAAATACCCTACAAGGCATAGAATAGCTATCACAATTATTTGGTTCCAAATGTCAATAGAGCTGAGGAAGAGAAATATTAATATAAACACAGCAGTTCTTGCACACCTGAGGTTGAGGTTTGAGGGTGAAACCTGCCTGCTAATGTGGCAGGCAGATTGCAATTGACCACAGCACATAATATGACACCCAATGGCAAGAGAAGGATGTCAGGGGTCACTGAGGGAGACGAAAGACGCTATATATTCGTTGACACCCCTCTCATTGCAAAGTGGGAGGTCTGTGTCCCCTCCCCTTGAATTCCATGGAGTTGGGACTACGCTGACTAGTAGAATACAATAGAAATAACATCTTGCAGTTTCCAAGCCTTGTAAAACTGGCAGCTTCCACTTCCTGTTTCTTGGGACACACTGTCTTGGAGCCTGTGCTGCCACTGAAGAAGTCTGAGTGCCCTGAGGCCACCATGGTATGGGGAAGCCTACGCTAGCCTTGTGGCAAGCCAACTGTTCTGCAGCACAGCATGGGCTCCAGGTAACATGAAGGAAGCTGTCTTGGGCCCTCTAGCCGAGCCCAGTCTCCAGTGAATCCCACTGAGTGACCCTAGTCGAGGCCACATGGAGCAGAAGAATCACCTAGCTGAGCCCTGACCCACAAAATCTTGAGATGGAATTAAATGGCTGTTGTTCCCAGCCAGAAAAGCAAGGTAGCTTAAGGTAGTTTGTTCTACAGCAGTAGATAACTAGAACAGTCACACCCAAGGGTTTTTTCCTGCACTTTCCCCCTCACCACGTATGGCAGAAATTCTCGGGAATTCTCATGAGCCAGTGTCATGCTAGTGCTTGTTCCATCTGCTCCTCCCCAGCCACCCCAGCCCGCTGATCCAAGCACTCTCTGAGATGACTCCTGTATGTTGACTTCTTCCCATGAGGAAGAAGTTTCCTTCACTACTATGTGCTGGATCCCAGCACAGAACCTGGGGCATTGTCAGTGCTTAGTGTTTGTCAAATGAGCCAATGGAACTGGTCACCCTCTGCTGCCCTGGGGGTCCCTCAGCCTCTCCCAAAAGGTCCCTTGGACCTTCCCTCTGGGCTTCCTCACTCCCTATTCTGCTTATTCTTTTCTGAGCCAAATTGTTGTAGCCCCTCAGATACAAATGGCCCAACCCCACTGTCTCCTTTCCAGTACCTCTGTTGAGAAATACCAAGTTGCAGAGAGTGTGCCTGTGTGGTTGTGGGTGGGATGCGTGCCTCTTCTACACCGCCTATAGGAAGGTACGCTTAGCAATAGCTATTGAAAACACAAAAGTGATTCCGCTCTTAGGAATGTCTCCCGCAGGTGACCCCACCCTGGTGGCACAGGATGTCTCACGCAGCACCGTGGGGGACAGCAAAAGGACTGGAAACCACCTGAGTCCAACCATGGAGGACACTGGAAAACATGATGCTGCCTCCATAGGATGAGATATTGGCAAGTGTGAAGAAACAACATTTGGGTAGATATTGACATGGCAGTGACATATGGTAGAATGAAAAAAGTTAGCGGTTGTGATATTGTGAATATAATAAGTATGCATATTTGGGTTTCACTTCCAGTTCCTGGCACAGAGCTCCTGAAACACTTGTAATTTCCTGAGTGATGGTGGGAGAGGAGCATCTTTTGTTACTCATAATGAGCCCCTTTCAACCATAAATTTATGCTAATGAGGTGACTCTTGGTGCACGAGGGTGTAGCCAGGGGAAGGGGAACCCAGCAAGTGATTAGAGGGTTCAAACCCTGGGGAGGGGAGATGGGGCGGACATTGAGTTAATCACCAGTGGTCAAGAATTAAACAATTATACCTGTATAATGAAGCCGCCATAACACTCCTAAAGGAAGCCGGGTATAGTGGCTCATGCCTGTAATCCCAGCACTTTAGGAGGCTGAGGTGGGTGGATCACCTGAGGTTAGGAGTTCAAGACCAGCCTGGCCAACACGGTGAAACCCCGTCTCTACTAAAAAGACAAAAATGAGCCAGGTGTGGTGGTGCACGCCTGTAGCCCCAGCTGCTCAGGAGGCTGAGACAGGAGAATCACTTGACCTGGGTGGGAGGCAGAGGTTGCAGTGAGCCAAGATTGCACCACAGCACTCCAGCCTGGGTGACAGAGCAAAATTCCATCTCAAAACAAAAACAAACAAAAACCTAAATTACAGGGTTCAGAGAAGAACACACGGAGATGCTGGGAGGGTGGCGTGATCAGAGAGGACTTGGAGACTCCACATCCTGCCCTCCACACCTTGCCCTATGCATCTCTTCTATCTGGCTGTTCCTGAACTTGTATCCTTTATGATAAACCGGAAATAGTAAGTAAGGCTGGGTGCAGTGGCACATGCCTGTAGTCCCAGCTACTCAGGAGACTGAGGCTGGAGGATCGCTTGAGCCCAGGAGTTCGAGGCTACAGCGAGCACCATTGCACTCCAGACAGAGACACACTGTCTCAAAAAAAAAAAAAAAGTAAGTAAACTGTTTTCCTGAGTCCTGTGAGCTGTTTCTGGCAAATTATTGAACCTGATGAGGGGGTCGTGGAAACCCCAATTCATATGTCAGAAGTATGGGGGGCCCAGGACTTGCTCTTGGAGTTTGAAGTGGGGGCAGTCTTGTGGGACTGGGCCCTTAACATGTGGGAGCTGATGCCAACTCCAGGTTGATAGTATCAGAATGGATTCAATTGTAGGATACCCAGATGGTGTTGGAGAGTTGGTCGATGTGGAAAAAAAAAACCCACACATTTGGTGTCAAAAGTGTTGTGAGTAAAAAAAAAAAAAAAGCATAGTAGTTGTGGAACAGTGTGTATGGCTGAATCCTATTTTTGTAAAAATAAAATTATGTGTGTGTTTCTTTACATATGATTATACATGCATGGAAAAAATCTATGATACGCAGCCAATGGCTAAAGGAATTACCTCTGTGGACTGGGAACAGGGAGGCGGTGTGCTGTGATAGTTTGCTGGGGCTGTCATAACAGAATGCCACAGATGGGGTGGCTTAAACAACAGAAATGTATGTTCTTACAGTTCTGGAGGCTGCAAGCCCAGGTTCAAGGCATCAGCAGGTGTGGTTTCCGCTGAGGCCTCTCCCATCGCTTGCAGATGGCCGCCTTCTTCCTGCCTCCTCACGTGGTCCCTCCTCTGCACTCCAGCATCCTTGGTGTCTCTTTGTTTGTCTAACTTCCCCCCCCCGCCCCTTTTTTTTTTTTTTTTTTGAACCAGTCCGCTCAGACTGGAGTGCAGTGGCGTGATCTCAGCTCACTGCAACCTCCGCCTCCCGGATTCAAGCAATTCCCCTGCCTCAGCCTCCCAAGTAGCTGGGATTATAGGTGTGTGCCACCATGCCTGGCTAATTTTTATATTTTTATTTTATTTTATTTTATATTTTTATTTTATTTTATTTTTTTTGAGATGGAGTCTCGCTCTGTCGCCCAGGCTGGAGTGCAGTGGCCTGATCTCAGCTCACTGCAAGCTCCGCCTCCCGGGTTTACGCCATTCTCCTGCCTCAGCCTCCCGAGTAGCTGGGACTACAGGCGCCCGCCACCTCGCCCGGCTAGTTTTTTGTATTTTTTAGTAGAGACGGGGTTTCACCGGGTTAGCCAGGATGGTCTCGATCTCCTGACCTCGTGATCCGCCCGTCTCAGCCTCCCAAAGTGCTGAGATTACAGGCTTGAGCCACCGCGCCCCGCCAATTTTTGTATTTTTTTTTTTTTTTTTTTTTGAGACGGAGTCTTGCTCAGTCACCCAGGCTGCAGTGCGGTGGCGCGATCTCGGCTCACTGCAAGCTCTGCCTCCCGGGTTCTCGCCATTCTCCTGCCTCAGCCTCCCGAGTAGCTGGGACTATAGGCGCCCGCCACTACGCCCGGCTAGTTTTTTGTATTTTTAGTAGAGACGGGGTTTCACCGTGTTAGACAGGATGGTCTCGATCTCCCGACCTCGTGATCCGCCCGTCTCGGCCTCCCAAAGTGCTGGGATTACAGGCTTGAGCCACCGCGCCCGGCAATTTTTGTATTTTTAATAGAGATGGGGTTTCACCATATTGGCCAGGCTGGTCTCGAACTCCTGACCTCAAGTGGTCCATCCGCTTCAGCCTCCCAAAGTGCTGAGATTACAGGCATGAGCCGCTGCGCCCAGCCCCCAACTTTCCTCTTAAAAGGATATCAGGGCTGGGCGCGGTGGCTCACGCCTGTAATGCTAGCACTTTGGGAGGCCGAGGCGGGCGGATCACAAGGTCAGGAGATCCAGACCATCCTGGCTAACACAGTGAAACCCCGTCTCTACTAAAAATACAAAAATTAGCCGGGCGTGGTGGCGGGCGCCTGTAGTCCCAGCTACTCGGGAGGCTGAGGCAGGAGAACGGTGTGAACCCGGGAGGCGGAGCTTGCAGTGAGCTGAGATCCGGCCACTGCACTCCAGCCTGGGTAACAGAGCAAGACTCCGTCTCAAAAAAAAAAAAAAAAAAAAAAAAAAAAGGATATCAGTCAGGCCAGTCGCAGTGGCTCAGACCTGTAATCCCAGCACTTTGGGAGATTGAGGCGGGTGGATCACTTGAGGTCAGGAGTTTGAGACCAGCCTGGCCAACATGGTGAAATCCAGTCTCTACTAAAAATACAAAAATTAGCTGGGCATGGTGGCAGGTGCCTGTAGTCCCAGTCACTCGGGAGGCCGAGGCAGGAGAATTGCTTGAATCTGGGAGGTGGAGGTTGCAGTGAGCTGAGATTATGCCACTGTACTCCAGTCTGGGCAACAAAGCGAGACTCTATCTCAAAAAAAAAAAAAAAAAAAAAAAAGGACACCAGTCAGACTGGAGTAGGGCTCATCCTAATGGCCTGATTTTAAGTTAATTACCTCTTTTTTTTTTTTTTTTTTTTTTTTTTTTTTTTTTGAGACGGAGTCTCACTGTGTGGCCCAGGCTAGAGTGCAGTGGCCCGATCTCGGCTCACTGCAAGCTCCACCTCCCGGGTTCGCCATTCTCCCGCCTCAGCCTCCGAGTAGCTGGGACTACAGGCGCCCGCCACCACGCCCGGCTAGTTTTTTGTATTTTTTTAGTAGAGACGGGGTTTCACCATGTTAGCCAGGATGGTCTCGATCTCCTGACCTCGTGATCCACCCGCCTCGGCCTCCCAAAGTGCTGGGATTACAGGCTTGAGCCACCGCGCCCGGCCCTTTTTTTTTTTTTTGAGACAGAGTCTCGCTTTGTCACCCAGGCTTGAGTGCAGTGGCCCGATCTCGGCTCACTGCAAGCTCCACCTCCCGGGTTCGCCATTCTCCCGCCTCAGCCTCCGAGTAGCTGGGACTACAGGCGCCCGCCACCACGCCCGGCTAGTTTTTTGTATTTTTTTAGTAGAGACGGGGTTTCACCATGTTAGCCAGGATGGTCTCGATCTCCTGACCTCGTGATCCACCCGCCTCGGCCTCCCAAAGTGCTGGGATTACAGGCTTGAGCCACCGCGCCCGGCCCTTTTTTTTTTTTTTTTTTTTTTGAGACAGAGTCTCGCTTTGTCACCCAGGCTTGAGTGCAGTGGCACGATCTCAGCTCACTGCAACCTCTGTCTCCCAGGTTCAAGTGATTCTCCAGCCTCAGCCTCCCAAGTAGCTGGGTTATAGGCGCATGCCACCATGCCAAGCTAATTTTTATATTGTTTAGTAGAGACGGGGTTTCTTCATGTTGGTCAGGCTGGCCTCAAACTCCTGACCTCAGGTGATACACCTGCCATGGTCCCCCAAAGTGCTGAGATTATAGGTGTGAGCCACCACACCCAGCCTTAATTACCCCCTTTAAAGGCCCTGTATGCAAATACAGTCACATTCTGAGCTACTGGGGGTTAGGGCTTCAACATAAGAATTCAGGCAGACACCATTCAGCCCATAACAAGGGCTTTCACTTTTTTTCTTTTGGTAGAAATGGGGTCTCGCTATTTTGCCCAGGCTAGTCTTGAACTCCTGGGTTCAAGTGATTCTCCAGCCTCAGCCTCCAGATTAGCTGGGGCTACAGGTGCACCAGCACGCCCAGCTAATATTTTTACTTTTATTTTTTTTAGACAGAGTTTAACTCTTTTTGCCCAGGCTAGAGTGCTTGATCTCAGCTCACCACAACCTCTGCCTTCTGGGTTCAAGCAATTCTCCTGCCTCAGCCTCCCAAGTAGCTGGGATTACAGGCATGCGCCACCACGCCCGGCTAATTTTGTATTTTTAGTAGAGACGGGGTTTCTCCATGTTGGTCAGGCTGGTCTTGATCTCCCGACCTCAGATGATCCGCTTGCCTCAGCTCCCCAAAGTGCTGGGATTACAGGCGTGAGCCACTGCGCCCGGCCAATTTTTTTATTTTTTGTGGAGTCAGGGTCCTACTATGTTTTCTAGGCTGGTCTCGAACTTCCAGGCTTAATGAATCCTCCTGCCCTGGCCTCCCAAAGTACTGTGATTCCAAGCCTCAGCCACAGCACCCTGCTGGCTTTTACTTTTTACTTTATTTCTATGTTGTTAAAATTTATTACAATAACCATTACTTTTAAAGGATTTTGTGCACTTCAATACAAATGTCCCTAAAGCATCTACCTCCTTGCTGGGCCTTCTCTGAAGTCAGAGTAGGGGCAAGTGAAGCCCTCCCTCTGCCGGCTCCAAGGATGAAACCCCCTGGCCCACTAAGGCCGTTCCCCTGGGGAGGGTGGCGTGGGATAAGAACATTCAGTTCAGTTATCTGTTTGGCCCTCTCGAGATCACTGAGGCCTTTCCCAGACAGCTGACATGGTCTTCAGACCATTCTGCCAAACATCAGGTAGAGGCTGGGCATGGTGGCTCTCCCTTGTAATCCCAACACTTTGGGAGGGCGATGTGGGTGGATCACCTGAGGTCAGAAGTTGAGAACAGCCTGGCCAATGTTGCGAAACCTCATCTCTACAAAAATACAAAAGTTAGCCAGGCGTGGTGGTGGGCGCCTGTAATCCCAGCTACTCAGGAGGCTAAGGCAGGAGAATTGCTTGAACGTGGGAGGTGGAGGTTGCAGTGGACCAGGATCGCACCACTGCACTCCAGCCTGGCCAACAGAGTGAGACTCCATCTCAAAAAAAAAAAAAGGTGGACGGGCATCTTCTGTTTTCCAGGCTCCTGGTTTATAGCTACAAGCTCTGGACATTTAATACCTTGTAATCCATCCTTCCCTTATATACCTCTCAACATAATGACTATACAATATGGCCAATGAAATGGATAGTAAAATGAAACATAGGCAAGTAATAAAGTGAAATATGGGGCCGGGCGCGGTGGCTCAAGCCTGTAATCCCAGCACTTTGGGAGGCCGAGATGGGCGGATCACGAGGTCAGGAGATCGAGACCATCCTGGCTAACACAGTGAAACCCCGTCTCTACTAAAAATACAAAAACTTAGCCGGGCGAGGTGGCGGGCGCCTGTAGTCCCAGCTACTCGGGAGGCTGAGGCAGGAGAATGGCGTGAACCCGGGAGGCGGAGCTTGCAGTGAGCTGAGATCCGGCCACTGCACTCCAGCCTGGGTGACAGAGCGAGACTCCGTCTCAAAAAAAAAAAAAAAAAAAAAAAAAAGTGAAATATGAAGAGAGTAGTACAACCTGGATGAGGGTGGAATGCAAAATTGTCATCAGACAGAGAAGACGACAGGAGGACCTGAGAGCTGGAGGGATGGACGCTTATCTACCCAAATGAGGCAATAAAAAATAGGAAGATGGCAGGGTAAAAATGGGGGAGAGCTGCCACTTGAAAGACTCTCAGGAAACAGTGATGCATCAGACTTTATCATTAAGTCCCAGAGGAGAGGAGTGGACTGGGGATCCCTTTAGATATGGTAGAATTCTCCTGGGTCCTGCTCTGGTCTTAAATCTCAGACCAGTAGCAGGAAAACCCTAACTGTACTGTGGTCCTGCATGTCACTGCAACGTCAGCCCTGCTGTGATAGTGTATCTGCTCCTCTGGATGGCTTTGCCACCTTTGAAAGGTGAGACCATGTGGAGCAGAGCCAAGGGGCCTCAGCTGACAGCCAGCACCAACCATCAGTTATGTGAGTGAGACCACCTTGGACCCCCAACCCCAGATGGGTTGTCAGATGACTACAGCTGCAGGTAAAGGAGTGACCCAGTGACACCAGCAGATGAACCGGCCAGCTTAGCCCAAACTGCTGACTTAGAACTGCTGTTATTTTAAGCCAGTAAATTTTCAGTGACTCATTACAAAGCAGTAGATAACCGTGACAGTCTAAGAGGATTTAAGTTCAGAAATAGTATTGAATATTTAAGATAACTGATTTGCCACATTTATAAGTTTATTAGCATATAAGAGTTGCTTGGCTGGGCACAGTGACTCATACCTGTAACCCTAACACCTTGGAAGGCTGAAGCAGGAAGAATGCTTGAGCCCAGGAGTTTGAGACCAGCCTGGGCAACACAGTGAGACCCCATCTCTAAAAAAAAAAAAAGAAGAATTAACTGGGTGTGGTGACACACACCTATAGTCCTAGCTGCTCAGGAGGCTGAGGGTGGAGGATCGCTTGAGCCCAGGAGGTCAAAGCTGCGGTGAGCCATGATTGCTCCAGACCCTATGACGCTGTCCCTGAAAAAAGGAAAAACAAAAAGAGGTGCTTAAATGAGAAGAAAAAAACAACAACAACAACCTTGTAAGTCTCTTCTGTTGGGAATTTGAGGTGTTTGAGAGGATCAGCTACTTTAACTCTGTAAAATATAGTTTAAAACCTATTAGAGGATTTAATTACCTAAGTTTGTAATTGGCATTCATTTTTAGAAGAATTTAATCTGTTGAACTTATGAGTTAATTAAATATTCATCAAAGTGAACATAATTGTTCTTTTATAAAAATAATTAGTAGGCTTATACATAGAAAACTAGATTTATGAATTGCTCTTGGATGTTTAAGAAAAACTAGTTTTTAAAATTTATATGTTTAATAAATACAGTATTAATTTAAACACAAGCAGCAGTAGGTAGCTTTTCTTTGCACAAAACCCCCTCTCCAACATTAAAAATCCTCAACTGACAATGCCCTGTGCCACAGCCCCAGTGGAAGATTCAGCATTCCACAGACTTCCACACCTCTGCTTCTATGGGTCCCTCTGCCTGGAACGCCCCCAACACATACACACCTTCCATACCTGGCAAAACTTTACTTTTTCCAAAAGATCCAGCTCAAATTCTATGAAGATATCCTCCCTCACCAATGTTCAGAATCCTGCTGCCTGCCCATGACCACTTGTGCATGTGACCCAAGCCTCCAGTAGACCACGGAGAGGTGTTAGCCGGGACCTTCACTATCACAGAGCTGAATCTCAGGAAAAAGAAACAGTAGCACTGGTACACAGTGGGTGTCCAGGGTGCTTCAGTAGCTTGGCAGTATAGGACACGGGTTTTGGAGATGTCTGAGCAGGTGAATAACATGATATAAATGTTTTTTTAAAATACATGTTTGTTGGCTGGGCACGGTGGCTCACGCCTGTAATCCCAGCACTTTGGGAGGCTGAGGTGGGTGAATCATCTGAGGTCAGGAGCTCGAGAGCAGTGTGACCAATATAGTAAAACCTTCTCTTTTTTTTTTTTTTTTTTTTTTTTTTTTGAGACGGAGTCTTGCTCTGTCGCCCAGGCTGGAGTGCAGTGGCCGGATCTCAGCTCACTGCAAGCTCTGCCTCCCGGGTTCAAGCCATTCTCCTGCCTCAGCTTCCCGAGTAGCTGGGACTACAGGCGCCCGCCACCTCGCCCGGCTAGTTTTTTGTATTTTTTAGTAGAGACGGGGTTTCACCATGTTAGGCAGGATGGTCTCGATCTCCTGACGTTGTGATCCACCCGTCTCGGCCTCCCAAAGTGCTGGGATTACAGGCTTGAGCCACCGCGCCCGGCAGTAAAACCTTCTCTACTAAAAATATAAAAATTAGCGGGGCATGGTGGCACATGCCTGTAATCCCAGATACTTGGGAGGCTGCTCCTTGAACCTGGGGGAAAGAGGTTGCAGTGAGCCGAGATCATGCCACTGCACTCCAGCCTGGGTGACAGAGCCAGACTCCCTCTCTAAATAAATAAATAAATAAGTACATGTTATTTATTTATTTATATTTAGAGACAAGGTCTCACTATGTTGCCCAGGCTGACCTCCAGCTCCTGGCCTCGAGTGATCTTCTTGTTTCAGTTTCCCAAGTAATTGGGACTGCAGGTGTGACCCACTACACCTGCCTTATTTTTTTTTTTTTGAGAGGGAGTCTCACTCTGTCACCCAGGCTGGAGTGCAGTGGCACAATCTCAGCTCACTGCAACCTCTGCCTCTCAGGTTCAAGCAATTCTCCTGCCTCAGCCTCCTGAGTAGCTGGGACTACAGATGCGTGCCATCATGCCCAACTAATTTTTTTTTGTTTTGTTTTGTATTTTTAGTAGAGACAGGGTTTGGCTTTGTTGGCCAGGCTGGTCTCGAACTCCTGACTTCAGTTGTTCTACCCGCCTCAGCCTCCTAAAGTGCTGGGATTACAGGCGTGAGCCACTGCACCCGGCCTGAGCACCAAGACTTTCTTATGACTGGGGCCCCTGCCTCTACCTCATCATCCTCTCTAGACATTGCCAGGAAGGTTGCACAGGGCAGAATAATGGCTCTCTAAAGATTCCATATCCTAAATCCTAGAGCCTGTAAATATGTTACATTTCATGGCAAAGGGGAATGAAGGTTGCAAATCAGCTAAGTAGAGAAATTGACACCGATTGTCTAGGTGGGCTCCATGTAATCACAAGGGTCCCTGAAGATGGAAGAGAAAGGCAGAAGGAGAGTATCAGAGGGAAATGCCACTACAGAAGAATGCTCAGATGCAACCGCGCTGGCTTTGAACATGGAGGAAGAGGTCTCAAGTCAAGGAATGTGAGTAGTCTCTGGGAATCAGAAAAGGCAATGATACAGGCTCTCTGCTAGGGCTTCCAGAAAGGAACATGGCCCCATGTTCCCCTTGATTTTAGCCCAGTGATACCCACATCATACTTCTGTCCTGAAGAACTTTAAGATACTACATGTGTGTCGTTGAAGCCAGTGAATTTGCGGTAATGGTACAGCAGCAATGGAGAAGTAATATACTGCAACACCCACACGCCACATTTCACCAATCAGTGACATCTGCATAACCACTTTCCAGACCACAGATGGGAACCAAACAGACCTGGACCCAAGTCGGGGCTGGGATCCTGACTGTTCTGACCTTGGGCCAGTCATCTCTCTGCCTGGAGGTGGTGAGAGCTGAGGATATAATGGGCTAATGGAGGTAGTGGGAATGGACATAGAGGGCTTAGCTCAGTATAGCTGGGACTTCGTGCATGTAGGTATCGGCTGTCCTGGTTGCAGTCAGCAAGGTCCTTCTTTTACTCTGAGTTACTGGAGGGGCCACAACTGGTGAGGTGACCTGGAGCCTGACTCCTATATCCTTGTGGTAAAAAGAAAGACAGATCAGCCTGTTACTGTGTCTATATAGAAAGAAGTAGACATAAGAGACTCCATATTGTTCTGTATTTGAGATGCTGTTAATCTGTGACCCTACCCCCAATCTTGTCCTTGCAAGAGACATGTGCTGCGGTGACTCAACGTTTAATGGATTTTGGGCTGTGCAGGATGTGTCTTTGTTAAACAAGTGCCTGAAGGCAGCTTGCTGGTTAAAAGTCATCACCATTCTCTTAATTTCAACTACCCAGGGACACGTACATGGCCAAAGGTCGCAGGGACCTCTGCCTAGGAAAGCTAGGTATTGTCCAAGGTTTCTCCCCATGTGATAGGCTGAAACAATGCTGCTAAAAGGTTTATGGAGATGTTTGCATATGCATCTCAAGGCACAGCATTTTCCTTTAAACTTATTCATGTCACAGAGATTTCTGTTCATATGTCTTACTGCCGATTTCCTCCCTACAATGATCCTATTGTCCTGCCACTCCCTTATCTTTAAGATGGTAAAGATAATTATCAATAAATACTAAGGGAACTCAGAGACCGGTGCCGGCGTGGGTCCTCTGTAAGCTGAGCGCAGGTCCCCTGGGCCCACTTTTTCTTTCTCTATACTTTGTCTCTGTGTCTCATTTCTTTTCTCAAGTCTCTCGTTCCATCTAACGAGAAACACCCACAGGTGTGGAGGGGCAGGCCACCCCTTCACATCCTGAACCATGTCTTGCTAATGTTTTCAGGAGAGGGTGCAGGCCTTGCTGGTGGTCCTGGAATGCTGGGGGCCGTGGGCTCTTCCTTCCTGCCCTCTGGCCTCCCCTTTGCCCTCACTCCCAGGACTGATGACTGCCTACCCAGGTGCTGGCAAGTCTATGCTGATCCTGTCTTGGGCGGATTTAATGTCTGAAGTCCAAGGCTGAGCCCATGTTACCATCCCAGTGGTTCCATCTGCATCCATGGCAGGTCAGGGATCCTCCTACGGCCATCCAGGGTTATTGCCACACTCAGAGCCAGAGGCCTGGAGCACAGGAGCAGGTTTGCAACCAGCCAGACTCTCTTATTCCTAGCTGACAGCTCAAGAAGCTTGAGTCTCAAGAGGCTAGGGTACCCCAGGGTAGCAACACTAGTACTAGAACCTTCTCCGAAACCCTGGCTCGTTCCTCCCTGGTATTAAAATATATTATTATTATTACTTTTGAGATAGGGTCTCACTGTGTTGTCCAGGCTGTAGTGCAGTGGTGCCATCATAGCTCTCTGCAGCCTTGAACCCTTGGGCTCAAGTGTTTGCTGCCACAGCCTCCAGAGTAGCTGGGACTAGAGGTGAGTGTCTACAACCATACCAGGGTAATTTTTTTGTGTGGGGGCGGGTAGAGATGAGGGGGTCTCACCGTATTGCCCAGGCTGGTCTTGAACTCCTGGCCTCTGATAATCCTCTTGCCTCAGCCTCCCAAAGTGCTGGGATTACAGGTGTGAGGCACCTATTCATTATTATTAGATTCATTATATTATAATAGCCCAGGCTGTATCCATTATATTTATCATAAAGTAATATTAATAGTACATAAAAATATATAAAAGTACTTAAAAATCCATCCTCGTGTTTTTTTTTTTGAGACAGAGTCTCATTCTGTCACCCAGGCTGGAGTGCAATGGTGCCATCTTGGCTTACCACAACCTCCACCTTCCGAGTTCAGGTGATTCTCCTGCCTTAGCCTCCGGAGTAGCTGGAATTACAGGCATGCACCACCACGCCTGGATAATTTTTGTATTTTTAGTAGAGATGGCGTTTCGCCATGTTGGCCAGGCTGTCCTTGAACTCCTGACCTCGTGATCCACCCGCCTCAGCCTCCCCAAAGTGCTGGGATTACAGGCATAAGCCACCGCGCCCAGCCGGTTTTTGTAAAAAGAAAACATCACCCCAATCCTTCCACCCTTGAACGCCACTTGAAGCCCAAGTTTCCTGCCTCCAAATTCCACTATTTCCACCCAGCTGTCCTAGATTCTGCTCCAGCTGAGCCTTGGCCCCGGGGCTGTTAGGAGGCAGAGCCTCTGGGGAGAAGTCCCCAAACCGGATTTACCCGTTCGTCGCAACTGTCCCTAGGAGGGCGGGCTGGGGTGTGGAGGCGGTGCCCTGCTGACTCTTGGGGAGATAAGCCCGGGTCGCCCAGGCTGCAAAACGCTCGGCACCGCGGAAGCCGCGCGAGGCTCTCCCAGCTCGGTACGCAGGGGCCGGAGCGCCTGCTTCCCTGCGGAGCAGAGCGGCAGAGGGGCCCGGGGCTGCGTGGAAGGTCCGAGGGCATCAGCCCGTGCGGGCAGCCGGTGCGGGGAAAGCCGAGGCGCAGCCAACTAGAAAGCTAGAGGCGGCCGAGGCCACGCGGAGTGGAGGCACCTGGAGGCCACTGGAGAAGTGGGAGGGGCTCCGGCGTGGCTCCACCCGCGACACTGGGAGCCCGGGCGGGCGCGCACGTGTGTATACGGGTGCGTGGGCCCATCCGGCGGCCCGGACTACAAGTTCCAGGGTGCCCAGCGGCGCTCCCGGGTTTTCTGGCTGCGCCGCCCGCTGCCTCCGAGCAGGTCGCCGCTGGCTGGCAGTCGCCACCCGGTCCCAGAGTAAATAAGGGAGAGACACTCCCGAGCGCCGTAAATAGAGTCCAAGTGGGCGGAGAGCCGTCCCGCGCCGCCCGCTCATGTCTCTTCAGAGCCGACTGTCCGGCCGCCTGGTACAGCTGCGCGCGGCGGGGCAGCTGCTGGTCCCCCCGCGCCCCCGGCCCGGCCACTTGGCGGGTGCCACGCGGACCCGCAGCAGCACGTGCTGTCCCCCAGCGTTCCTGGGCGTGTTCGGCCGCAGCGCCCGGACCTCGGCGGGAGTTGGGGCGTGGGGGGCGGCGGCGGTGGGGCGGACAGCCGGGGTGCGCACTTGGGCCCCCCTGGCCATGGCGGCGAAGGTGGACCTGAGCACCTCCACCGACTGGAAGGAGGCGAAATGTAAGTGTAAGCACGAGGGGGCGCGAGGGAGAGGGCGGCCTCACGTGGGGCTTCCCGGCTGGGCAGCCCCCATCAAGCGAGCAGCCCCTTCCACCCGAGAGACCCGGGGAAGTTGAGGCCTCATCTGCCCTGGAACGGACCCCTCCTCCCCATTCACAGCCACCCCCGCCCCCTGTGTGTTCCCAGCCCCACAGAACAATTCACTCCAGACCAGGTCCAAGTGTCCATGCAGGGGGCAGCGTGAGGAAGGCGACCTTCCTTACCCCACTGGAATGGGTCACAGGGCACCCCAGGGATTGTGCAGGACCTACCATCTTCCTCCCCTGTGCAGGAGGAAAACTGAGGCCGAGTGCTGCAGCTGGTTTCCCCAAGGTCACTCAGGGAGCTGGTGGCAAAGTGGAGGTTATGATCCCGGACTCTCCAAACTTTGCACAGTGTGGTTCTCAAGTGCTCGGGAATGAGCTGAGGGAACAGCTCCGGGGCTGGCGTCCCACCTGGTGGGGCATGTAACCCCACAGAGTGACCTCCCTGGGCTGGCCTGTCCTGCCTCCACCCCACCCCAAGCCCGCACTCTGATGCCTTTCTGGGCACGTGGTATGGTGCCCTTTTCCCCTTCTCGCTGGCCTCTGGCCACTTGTTAGCAGTTTGCTCATGCCAGGAACAGAGGTTAGAGGAGCAGGTCAGGGCAGGGGTGGGGTCTTGTGCTTGTGACAACTGATGACACCCCCCCAAGAATCACAACACTTCCACTTGCTCCTGGAGTGGGCATGAGTCCGGGGGCCTGGGAAGGGAGAGAACCCAAGCTGCTGCTACTGAGCCCCAAATAGCTCTGCTGGGCACCCAGCTGTCCCTGCCTTTCAGGGTCTGCCTCCTGGGATCCTGTGATTCTTCCCAGCTGGATCCCCTTTCAAAAGTGCAGGGAAGTGGCTCATTGGCTGGGCCTCTATCCTGGAGTAGGTATGGCCTCTGGGCTGGGCGGGCAGGATGGAGAGTCCTGCAGTGTTAGGAATGAAGAGAAGATGGCTTTCTCGGGACCAGAAGTGGAAATCAAAATGATTTACTCCTGACATGAATTGCGTGGCCTGGGCCAGGATCTAAAAGTGATGGCAGAAAGCACCGACTTTAGTCTGTGAGCCGATGGAGAACTTGTCAGGCACTTGGCCCTTGCCCCAGAACAGCAGGAGGAGTTGGGGGCTGGCAGAGACCCCTGGAGGGGGAGCCACTGTCCCCACAGAGACCCTGCTCCCCTGAGCACTCTCTCAGAGAAGAACAACTCAGGAGGTTGGCAAAGAGCTAGGGAGACAAGGCGCCCAGGCACCTGTTTGAGGGCTGCCGCTCTTTCCAGGATCCAGCCCCCACAACCCTACTCTTGGTGCCAGGAAAGCAGCCAGACCTCGTAATCCGGCCGGGGTTCCTGGGCTGCTGTGCTGTTGCTGGGGTCTCCCTCTTTGCTTCGAGCTGGGATTTCCAATCATGAAGTTCCAAACTTTTATTGAACGCCCTCTAGGTGGCCAGGCTGGGGACTCAGACATGTGTCAGATAGGCAAGGGCCCTGCCCTCATGGAGCTTGTAATCTGGTGTGAAGATTACAAAGCATCTATTGTAAAGAATGTGTTCTAGCAGCTGAGACAAGGCCTGATAACCTCAGTGCTGTGAAGACACCATAGCAGATGGGGCTGCCTGAGCTGGGGAGATGAGAGGAGGCATCTCAGGGGTGGCGGCCTGAGAAGAGGCATCCAGCTGGGGAATGATATTCCAGACCCGTTACTGAGTGACAGTGGGCCAGGCCCAAGGAGTGGGGCTGGTCTGGGGCTCTGCCTGCTACTGAAGCCACAGTTAGAGGGATGCTTTTGGGGGTGAGACGTGGAGATCCCCCAATAGTTATCTATTGCTGTATAACAAAATAACCCGAACCTTAGTGGCTTAAAACAGCAAACCTGCATTCTCTCCGTCTCTGAGGGTCAGGAAACGGAGAGACGCTTAGCTGGGTCGTTCTAGCTCAGGGTCTCCCTCCCCTGAAGCCGGGTGGGACTTGGTTAGGGTCGGAGGATTCACTTTGGGGCCCCTCCACGGGGCTGCTTGAGTGTCTTACGGGATAGATGTCCTAAGCCTTTTCCCCCAGAGCATGTGCTCCACGAGAGGGATCGTGAGGAGACCCTGATGGAGCCACAGTGCTTTCTTTGTGACCTCGTCTTCAAAGTCTCTCCCGCTTTATTCTAGGGGTTCGAATCGAGTCAGGGAGTCTGGCCATACTCTGGGAGAGGGGAATTAGGGTCTACCTCTTGAAAGAAAGAATCTTAAATAATTTGCAGGTGTGTTTTTATTTTCTTAAAAAAAATTTTTTTTGAGACAGAGTTTCGCTCTTTTTGCCCAGGCTGGAGTACAGTGGTGTGATGTCACTGCAACCTCCACCTCCGGGGTTCAAGTGAGTCTCCTGCCTCAGCCTCCTGAGTAGCTGGGATTACAGGCACCCGCCAGCATACCTAGCTAATTTCTGTTGTTGTTGTTGTTTGTTTGTTTGTTTTGAAATGAAGACTCGTTCTGTTGCCCAGGTTGGAGTGCAGTGGTGTGATCTCAGCTCGCTGCAACCTCCACCTCCGGGGTTCAAGCGATTCTGCTGCCTCAGCCTCCCCAGTAGCTGGGATTACAGGCGTGTGCCATCATGCCTGGCTAATTTTTTTGTATTTTTAGTAGAGATGGGATTTCACTGTGTTAGCCAGGATGGTCTCAATCTGTGGACCTCATGATCTGCTCGCCTCGCCTCTCAAAGTGCTGGGGTTACAGGCGTGAGCCATTGCACCTGCCAATTTTCTTAAATTTCTTTTTAAATTTTTTTTTTGAGATGAAGTCTCCCTCCGTCGCCCAGGCTGGAGTGCAATGGTGCGATCTCGGCTCACTGCAAGCTCCGCCTCCTGGGTTCACACCGTTCTCCTGCCTCAGCCTCCCGAGTAGCTGGGACTACAGGTGCCCACCACCACACCCAGCTAATTTTTTGTATTTTTTAGTAGAGATGGGGTTTCACCGTGTTAGCCAGGATGGTCTCGATCTCCTGACCCTGTGATCCGCCTGCCTTGGCATCCGCCTGCCTCGGCCTCCCAAAGTGTTGGGATTACAGGCGTGAGCCACCGTGCCTGGCCAAAATTTTTTTAATTCATTTAATTTTTTTTTTGAGACAGGGTCTCACTCTGTTGCTCAGGCTGAAGTGCAATGGTGTAATCATGGCTCACTGCACTCTTAAACTCCTGGGCTCAGTGATCCTCCTGCCTCAGCCACCTGAGTAGTTGGAACTATAGGCGCACATCACCATGTGCAACTAATTTTTTTTTCTTTTGAGACAAGGTCTGTTGCCCAGGCTGGAGTGCAGTTGTGAGATCTCAGCTCACTGCATCCTCAACCTCCTGGGCTCAAGCGATCCTCCCACCTCAGTCTCCCGAGTAGCTGGAACTACAGGCATATGCCACCACGCCTGGCTAATTTTTTGTATTTTTTTGTAGAGACAGAGTTTTGACATGTTGCCCAGGCTGGTCTCAAACTCCTAAGCTCAAGCAGTCTACCCACCTCAGACTCCCAAAGTGCTGAGATTACAGGTGTGAGCCACCGGCAGCTAATGTTTTAAAAACTTTATTGTAGAGACTGGGTCTCACCATGTTGCCCAGGCTGGTCTCGAACTCCTGGCCTCAAGTGATCCGCCCACCTCAGCCTCCCAAAATGCTGGGATTACAGGTGTGAGCCACTGTGCCTGGACAAGTGTATTTTTTAAGCCATCACATTATAGGAGATCTGGGGGGCTGCCTCAGCTGGACTCTGCCTCTGATTAGGGTCTGAGCCGTGGCCCTTGAGGACCCCTACACTTTTCATGGTTACATTCTAATCACACTTTCAGCCAAGTTACATTTGACAGCCAAGTGCCACAAGTGTGGAGATCTTCAGTGCACAGCATATGCAACTGTGCAGCCACTACATGGGTCAAAAGGTAGAGCATTGCCATCACCCCAGAAGTCGCCTCTTTTCACTTGGTACCGTCTGGAGCTAATTACTCTTGTGATATCTGTTCATTTTGTCTCTTCTTGAAGTCCGGCCCCTTTCACTCAATATCTGGCTAGTTCGTCCATGTTATTGGATGTGGCAATGGTTCGCTCTTTTTTATTGCTGTATAGTGTTCCAGCATATGAAGGTACCACAGCTTGTTTCCCACTGTTTTGTTGTTTTGTTTGGTTTCGTTTTTTTGAGATGTAGTCATGCTCTGTCGCCCAGGCTGGAGTGTAGTGGCGTGATCCCAGCTCACTGCAACCTCTCCGCTTCCTGGATTCAAGCGATTCTTCTGCCATGTTGCCCAGGTTGGTCTCAAAATCCTGACCTCAGGTGATCTACCTGCCTCGGCCTCCCAAAGTGCTGAGATTACAACCATGAGCCACCATACCCGCCCCCCACTCTTTTGTTGATAGACATTTGGATTTCTTGTGAATAAAGCTGCGCTATACTTTTTTTTTTTTTGAGACAAGATCTCATTCTGTTGCCCAGGCTGAAGTGCAGTGGTGCAATCACAGCTCACTGCAGCTTCCAACTCCTGGGCTCAAACCATCCTCCCACCTCAGCCTCCTGAGTAGCTGGGACTATAGGCGTGTTCTACCACGCCTGGCTAATGTTTTTAAAAACGTTTTGCAGAGACAGGGTCTCATTGTTATCCCAGGCTGGTCTTGAACTCCTGGGCTCAAGTGATCCTCCCACCTCTGCCTGTAAATGTGCTAAGCGCTGAGATTACAGACGTGTGCCGCTGTGCCTAGCTTCCTGAATATTCTCTCCATGTCTTTGATGGACATGTGCTCTCATTTCAGGGCTGTAGCTAGATAGGCCTCCAAATACTTGTCTGCCTGAGAGGATCCTCTCTCAAAGCCTGACACACAGTAACCAAACTCACAAGAGACTGACGTATAGGTCAGAAGGCATAATGTGCAGTTCGTGGTGGGGAAATATAATGGCAGTGTGTCTGAAAACTCAGGTGTGCCTGGGCAGAACCTCCTGTCCCTATGGGAAAGCCTCATGGAAGCCAAATTGTAATCTTAGGATTGCTCAGAGCATGCATTCTCATCCAGGGCTGGTTGAGTGATTTTGGAAGCCTTGCCCTGGGCAAGGTAGGGAAGCTTCCCTGCTTGAGAAGGGTCAGTCCCCCCACAAGGATCCCCTTTCCCGGGCGTTTGCTCGGTATTTCCATCTATATGCAGTGCTGAGTGCCTGCTCTGGACCCATGTAAGGATGCCCAACCTACGGCCCAGCTTGTCCTCCAAGCTGATGACCAAATTCAGCTTCCCCCTGGACACTCCTTTTCTTTACCTCGAAGCTGATGCTTATTTCCATGGGCCCATTCTCCCTCCAGGTATGTACATACCTTCAGGCTGGATCTTCCTGGCTGGGAGACTTTCAGTCTTTTGGGGAGACTTCAGCAGTGTCTGATTTTACTAGCCAGGGGTTACTTTTTCTAATTTATTTATATTTATATTTATTTTTTTTTTTGAGACCGAGTTTCGCTCTTGTTGCCCAGGCTGGAGTACAGTGGCGCGATCTCAGCTTACCGCAACCTCCACCTCCCAGCTTCAGGCGATTCTCTTGCCTCAGCCTCCCAAGTAGCTGGGATTACAGGCATGCGCCACCATGCCTGGCTAATTTTGTATTTTTGGTAGAGACGGGGTTTCTCCATGTTGGTCAGGTAGGTCTTGAACTCCTGATCTCAGGTGAACCTCGCCCGCCTCGGCCTCCCAAAGTGCTGGGATTACAGGAGTGAGCCACTATTCCTGGCCTGTTTATTTATTTATTTGAGATGGTCTCACTTTGTTGCCCAGGCTGGAGTGCAGTGATGGTATCTTGGCTCACTGCAGCCTCTGCCACCCAGACTCCAGCAATCCTCCCACCTCAGCCTCCCAAGTAGCTGGGATTACAGGTATGTGCCACCACACCCGGCTAATTCTTGTATTATTTTTTTTTTCTGAGACGGGAGTCTCACTCTGTCACCTAGGCTGGAGTACAGTGGTGCCATCTCGGCTCACTGCAACCTCCACCTCCCGTGTTCAAGCGATTCTCCTGCCTCAGCCTTCTGAGTAGCTGGGATTATAGGCCTGTGCCACCACACCGGCTAATTTTTGTATTTTTAGTAGAGAAGGGTTTCACCATGTTGGTCAGGCCGGTCTCGAACTCCTGACCTCTTGATCCACCTGCCTCAGCCTCCCAAAGTGCTGGGATTACAGGCATGAGCCACTGCAGCCGGCCTAATTTTTCTATTTTTTGTAGAGACGGGGTTTTGCCATGTTGGCGAGGCTGGTCTTGAACTCATGAACTCAAGCAATCCACCCACCTCAGCCTCCCAAAGTGCTGGGATTACAGGCGTGAGTCACTGCACCCGCCCTGCTTTCTCTAATTTGATACCCTCAGTTTTGAGGCACTTCGTTATCCCCCCGGGAGTGCCTTTTCATCAGAAGATCGTGGAAACACCCTCCCTGTAAAGGCAGTTGAGCACGAGGGACTTAAGGTTAGGCCCTTGTTGGTATCTGGTGCTGTGTCATCACAGGAGGGGCCTGGCTTTGGCTCCTTGTTCCAACAACCCTTGCAGGCAGAGCTGTGAGCCACAAAGAGCAGGGACATTGTTGTCATCAGACCTGGGGATGTGCTGCTGCTTCCTCACTCTCCAAGCCTCAGTTTCCTCATCTATAAAATGGGACCAGTGGCACCTGCTTGGAGGTTGTGCTGAGATCACATTAGAAACCACTTTGGGCCGGGCACGGTGGCTCAAGCCTGTAATCCCAGCACTTTGGGAGGCCGAGACGGGCGGATCAGGAGGTCAGGAGATCGAGACCATCCTGGCTAACACGGTGAAACCTCGTCTCTACTAAAAAATACAAAAAACTAGCCGGGCGAGGTGGCGGGCGCCTGTAGTCCCAGCTACTCGGGAGGCTGAGGCAGGAGAATGGCGGGAACCCGGGAGGCGGAGCTTGCAGTGAGCTGAGATCCGGCCACAGCACTCCAGCCTGGGCGACAGAGCGAGACTCTGTCTCAAAAAAAAAAAAAAAAAAAAAAGAAACCACTTTGGGCCAGGCGTGGTGGTTCATGCCTGTAATCCCAGCACTTTAGGGGCCAAAGTGGGAGGATTCCTAGAGCCCAGGAGTTTGAGACCAGCCTGGGCAATATATCAAGACCTTGTCTCTCCTAAAAATAAAATAAAGAAAAGGAAATAAACCATTTTATATACCATGGCCCAGAATCGGTCCCAGCGGCCCCCCTTCCTTGTCACCCCTTAGACCGTCAGACCTGTCTCTGCTCTGTGCTGGCCATGGTGACACCGGGCTCTTGTAGGCTTGTCTCATGTGCTGGGGCCCTGAGCCTGCACAGCCTAAGCCATCCTCTCCTTGGTGACTCAAGGTAGGGCTGCTGCACTCCAGCCTCACACCACACTGTGCAGAACCGGGGCTAATTTCAGCCCCCGTGGGATTTCATCCAGAGTGGAGGGCTTATCTGATTTGAATGCAGCACTGGCAAATTTTCCAGGTACCCCTGGGAGTCGGGGGACTTCTCCCACCTATCTCCTGGGGACGCAGCCTTGCCAGTGCCCTGGTGTGGGCGGAGACAAGGGGGCAGGGGAGAGGAGAGAGGTTCCAAGGTGCCGCGTGCTCTGTCTCCCTTTGCTCGAGCTGTGGGCTTTGACAAGACCCTGTTCTTGCAGGCCGGTGAGCACAGGTGATTAATGCCCCTGCCACCGAGTCTAAATGCCGCCGCGTCCTGGGAACCCAGCCGGTATCAGCCCTGCCCACCTGGCATTCTCTCTGAGTGGAGCTCCGCCTTGGCGCCCCAGCCTGCCCTCACCTCTCTGAACACCATCTTGCAAAGTGCCATAAAGACACTTCTTAAAACACATCATTGAATTCCCGTTGGCCTGCTGCACTTTATGGTTCTGGCGGAGCCTGCTTCCTCCTGCTCGGCTTTCGTGCCTGGGAGCCGCTGGAAGCTTCGTCCGGGGTCACGCCTCTCCATCAAAATTTACTGCGGACATCTTTTTGCAACACCTGTCTCACTGAGCTGTGAAATACTCTTGCCTCTTCAAAAATGAAAGAAAATGAAAATGCATGTTTTACATCTTTTATAAAAAATAAAATAAAACTCACTTGTGCTTTAAGTCTGCATTTGTCCTTCTTACAGGAGGAGGTGGGAAATGTTAGAAATTCATGGGCAAGGCCGGGCGCGGTGGCTTACACCTGTAATCCCAGCACTTTTGGAGGCTGAAGCGGGTAGACCATCTGAGGTCAGGAGTTCAAGACCAGCCTGGGCAACATGGTGAAACCCCATCTCTACTAAATATACAAAAAAATTAGCTGAGCGTGGTGGTACATGCCTGTAATCCTAGCGACTCAGGAGGTTGAGGCATGAGAATCGCTTGAACCCAGGAGGCGGAGGTTGCAGTGAGCCTCAATCGCACGACTGCACTCCAGCCTGGGTGAGAGAGTGAGACTCTGTCTCAAAAAAATAAAAACACAGAAATGCGTGGGGCATGTTCCTGGCTTAAGGCCCCTGTTTCTTCTCCAGGGGGAATGAAGAGGGGTCTGGTGGGCGAGGACTGCCAACAGAGGACATGGAGGTGAGACGCCGAATGGGCGCGGTTGGCCTTTTCTTTCCCCATAAATCAGAAACCAGTGCGGTGTGTGGCTCTTTGGGGATCAGCCAGGCCACAGCCTTGTTCTGGTGGTGAGGACAGACTTGCGTCTGGCATGCTGGCCTTCTGAGGTATGCACTCGGGCTCCATAGACTAGAAGGGACAGGCTGACAGATGTCCTCAAGGTCAGCACCCAGCCGGCTGGTGGCAGAGCCAGCATGCTGTCTCTGGGAAGTGGAGCCATCCTGTGGGCTTTGCTGGAGAAAAGGGGCTGTGTGGGCTGTGGGTCACTCAGACCAGGCCACCATGCTTAGGGAGGACAGTGTGGGAGGAAGCCCAGGTTTCTCTCACTTGTGTGCGACTGGGGGCAGGTCACTGTGCCTCTTCTCTAGAACATGGTGGTGGCATCTGCCAGATGATATCTGCTAGGGCACCTGAGGTGTCTCTGGTCACCCTGGTCTAGTACCATGGGATGCCTAGGGCCTGCCCAGCCAGAGACACTTCAGCAAGGCCTCTGGGGTCCATCTGGGTCCTAGCCCACCAGTCCCGCCAGCATCACAGTGGGTACCTGACTTTCTGGCCACAGGTCCAGCCGTCTGGGAGTGTCCAGCCGTCTGGGAGTGCCCACACAGTGGCATGCCAAGCCTTGCAGTGGGGAGGTCACAGTTATGCAAAGTGACAAATATGGGCACTCAAATTATTTATTTAGAGACAAGGTCTCACTCTGTTGCCCAGTCTGGAGTGCAGTGGCACAATCACAGCTCACTGCAGCCTTGACCTCCCAGACTGAAGCGATCCTCCTGCCTCAGCCTCCCGGGCAGTTGGGACCACAGATGCACATCCACCACGCTCAGCTGATTTTTTTTTTTTTTTTTTGAGATGGAGTTTTGCTCTTATTGCCCAGGCTGGAATGCAATGGTGTGATCTCAGCTTACCGCAACCTCAGGTTCAAACGATTCTCCTGCCTCAGCCTCCTGAGTAGCTGGGATTACAGGCATGTGCCACCATGCCCGGCTAATTTTGTATTTTTAGTAGAGACGGGGTTTCACCATGTTGACCAGGGTAGTCTCAAACTCCTGACATCAGGTGATCCGCCTGCCTCGGCCTCCCAAAGTGCTAGGATTACAGGTGTGAGCCACCATGCCAGGCCACTCGGCTGATTTTTTGGTATTTTTTGGTAGAGATGGGCTTTCTCCATGATGTCCAGGCTGGTCTCGAACTCCTGGGCTCAAGCGATTGGCCTGCCTTGGCCTCCCCAAGTGCTGGGGACCCAAATACTTAGGAAAGGTCCTCTGTCTGCTGTGTTCCCAAGTTGGAAAAAAAAGTTCTCCACAATTTTGTCCTGTTTGCTTTGTTCTCTTTGGGCCTTATTTTGCCGCCAGGAAGGAGTGAGTGTGTCTGGTGTGTAGACTGCACTTTGCAGTTCACAGCCACCTTCTCCTTTGACCCTCCCAGCAAGCCTGGGTGTTAGCAAGGGAAGGTCTGCCTTGTCCCTATTCTAGAGATGGGAAAACCGAGGCTCCAAACTGAGCATGGTGTTGGGAGGTCACGAGCCCAAACCTGGCGGGACCTGTAACAGAAGAAAAGGCACAGCCTGGGTCTAGGCCGGCTGCCACCAGCATCTGTCACAGCTCTCGCAGGCAGGCTCTGTGGGGGTCAGAGGCTCAGAAGAGAGTGGAGGGACAGCTCTGGAGGTTGCTCGCTTAAACAGGGTTTTGAATCTGTGCAACTGATTACAAGACCTAGGGAGGAAAGCAGTAAGGACACTTCCTGCCCACAGGGAAGGCAGGAGGGGCCGCGGCATGGGGTGTGGTGACCTTGACCTTGTTGGGGGGAGGGACCAGACTGGGTGGACTGAAGGGAGCATGGGAGGGAGGAAGTGGAGATAGCAGAGGAGGGGGCAGCTGCAGGGGTGTGGAATGCGGGTGTCGAGGGTGGGGACGGGGATTGTTTGAGGGCAGGCAGGACGGCCTGGTGGAGGGGTACCTGCAGCAGTGAGTGCTCTGGGAGGTGGGCCTGGCAGGTGGCAGCACTGACAGGAGGGACCTTCATGCCCAGTGACCTGAAGGAGGGAGGACAAGGTGCGGGCAGGTGGTGGAGGTGCCCGGCTCAGTGGGGGAGGACAGCAGCTGGAGGAAGAGTGGGGGCAGCTGGGGAAAAGGAGGAAGGGGGAGTTCACTGCCAAAGCAGCAGCTGCGTGGCCAGGCTGACAGAGCCCCCATAGGGGAGGTGAAAAATTTAGAGGCAGCCTCTGCTTGGTGGTGGGATTTCCTCCAGTGATTTACAGCCCCTGGGACCAACCAGAGAAATTGGGATCACTTCCTCCCTGAAGCTTTCCTGGCCTCCCCTCTTCTCGGTCAGGCTCCAGGACCTCACCTTGGTGAAGGTGAGGATGCTTGATAAATATTTATTAACTGACTTATTGGCATTCGAGCTGCCGATGGGAGGTGCAGAGCCCAGATGGAGTGGCCTCTCCTCTCTGGCCTGTTCTTTGCCCTCGGTAGGTGGTACTGGCTTCCAGCAGCTCAGCCCTTTGCCACGTGCCAGGCTAGCCCAGTCCACTTCCTATGAAATGCAGGAGGTAGCTTCCCACAGCCTCATTATTCTGTAATGAGCCTCATTATTCTGTAGCCTTTTCCTACAGAAGAGGCCAGCAGAGGCTTGGGAATGCTCCTTGCAGATACCAGCATCCCCTACCCCCACACAAAGAAAGGAGTCTTCAGATGGGAGGCCCCTGGCCTGCTCCTCAGGTCCTGCTGGGGCCATGTGCCCAGCAGGGAGACTGGCCTCTTGAAAAGGGGGGGCAGGGAATGGGCTGTGAGAAGCAAGGGACACTAGTGATGGAGGGGCCAGCAGAGGTACCCTTGGCCCCTTAGAAAGAACGCACATGGCGGCTGGGTGCAGGGGCTCATGCCTGTAATCCCAGCACTTTGGGAGGCCAAGGTGGGCGGATCACGAGGTCAGGAGATCGAGACCATCCTGGCTAACATGGTGAAACCCTGTCTCTACTAAAAATGCAAAAAATTAGCTGGGTGTGGTGGTGGGCGCCTGTAGTCCCAGCTACTTGGGAGGCTGAGGCAGGAGAATGGCGTGAACCCGGAAGGCGGAGCTTGCAGTGAGATCGCGCCACTGCACTCCAGCCTGGGCGACAGAGGGAGACTCCGTCTCAAAAAAAAAAAAGAAAAAAGAAAAAAACCCTCTCTACTAAAAATGCAAAAAATTAGCCGGATGTGACAGGCGCCTGTAGTCCCAGCTACTTGGGAGGCTGAGGCAGGAGAATCCCGGGAGGGGAGGTTGCAGTGAGCCGAGATCACGCCCTGGACTCTAGCCTGGGCGACAAAGTGAGACTCCATCTCAAAAAAAAAAAAAAAAAAAAGGCGGCACATGGTACACTCATGGGAAGTATCTGGTGAAAGCATTTTTTTTTTTTTTTGGCAGAGTCTTGCTATGTTGTCTAGGCTGGAATACAGTGGCATGATCTCGGTTCACTGCAACCTCAGCCTCCCAGGTTCAAGCGATTCTCCTGCCTCTGCCTCCCAAGTAGCTGTTATTACAGGTGCCCACAACCACGCCCAACTAGTTTTTGTAATTTTAGTAGAGACAGGGTTTCACTGTGTTGGCCAGGCTGGTCTCGAACTCCTGACCTCAGGTGATCTGCCCACCTTAGCCTCCCAAAGTGCTGGGATTACAGGCATGAGCCACTGTGCCTGGCCATGTGAAAGCATTTTCAATCTGGTTATAGCGCTCCTGGGATGAAGTCAGTTGCCTACCTCTGTCACCCCACAAACAATTTTATTCTCCTACGACCTTTACATGCTGTTCCTGCTGCCAAACACCCTTTCCGGCCCTGGCTGCTTCTCACGCCTCTTCCGAGTCTCCCTTAAGCCTCCCCGCCGCCCTGCCTGGTCAGGGTTCCAGGGAACTCCTCTGCCAGCCCCGAGTGTCTCATAGCGCATCTCAGAATTGGAATTGCTCGACTAAAGTGCCTGGACCAGCTTCTGTCTCCCTGGCTGGGTTGTAGATTCACGAGGGCCAGGGCCAGGTCAGCCCGCTCAATGCATCTCTGGCGCTGAATGCAGGACCTACTTGTGCCCAAGAATGTTTATGGAAGAGGGGGCAGAAGTGGCTGCCAGGAAAGGTGGCTCTGGCTTGAGCAGCAGTTGAGGCTGACCAGGGGTGGGCGTAGCCTTTTGTGATGACCCCAGCTTTGCATCCAGCAGGGACTCTGGACTGGGCCCCTTGCATGAGTTCTGTCATCTAATGCTCTCAGCATCCTTGGGCTGTTATCACCACTGCCAGCAGCTGTCAGATGAGGAGATGGAGGCCTGGATGGTGAAGTGACTCTGGTGGAGAAAACATCCTGCTGTGTGAGGGTGGCCTCCCCATCTCCCTGAGCATTTGTGGAGGGACCTACCTGTCCCCCTCACCATCATGTGCATAGAAGCTTCCAGGCTGCAATCTTTCCTTTCTCACCACCTCCTCTAATTGCTCTTCCACCTCTACATACTTCTTTTTTTTTTTTTTTTTTTTTTTTGAGACGGAGTCTCGCTCTGTCGCCCAGGCTGGAGTGCAGTGGCGCGATCTCGGCTCACTGCAAGCTCTGCCTCCCGGGTTCACGCCATTCTCCTGCCTCAGCCTCCCCAGTAGCTGGGAGTACAGGCGCCCGCCACCTCGCCCAGCTAGTTTTTTGTATTTTTTAGTAGAGACGGGGTTTCACCGTGTTAACCGGGATGGTCTCGATCTCCTGACCTCGTGATCCGCCCATCTCGGCCTCCCAAAGTGCTGGGATTACAGGCTTGAGCCACCGCGCCCGGCCCTCTACATACTTCTTGATGCTTTTTGGGTTTCTCAATTGTAGCCTTTGCTGTTTGCCGTGGGGACTGCCCCATACCGGGAGCCTGTGGTCCAGGGAGGCAGGCAGGGCTGAGAGCCTGGGTGTGCTGGCGGCCTCAGGCCAGCAGGCGGAGCCCGCGAGCTGCGAGCCTGGCCCGGCGCGGTCTGGGCGGGCCTTTCTGAGACGGGTTCCAGGTTTCTGTGCCTGGTGCCACCCCCAAGGGAAGGCAGAGCCCATGGGACAGTGCCCAGGCAAGGGGGAGCCGGCCAGGGTAGACCCAGAGTCCGTGAGTGGGTGGGGGGTGCCTGGCTCCTCTCTCAAGTCCCTGCTGTGTGAGGGTGGCCTCCCACCCTTCCTGAGCCTCAGTTTTCTCATCTGTAAAATGGGGGTGATTCCAGCCCCATTGGTCATGCTGGGAGCCCTCAGCCGATGCTGGTGAGATGTTGGGGACAGGTGCCAGGTCCACTTGGTCCTGCAGCTCCTGGAGGAGGACAGCTGTCCCGCTGCCTGCATGCGGTGACAGTGAGGGCAGAACTGACTGGCGGTGGGACTGACGGATAATGTCACCGGCTGAGTGCTGCCAACCGGCTTGACCTTAGTGTGTGGGAGGAAGCTCGGAGCTGTTCCTCAGGGGACGTCTTCACCCCCGTTCTAATCAGGGAGAAATGGGGGACCCAAAGAGATGTGGACTCTGCTGGAAAGTGGCAGAGCTGAATTCTGAACTCAGGTCTGCGATGCCTGAGCCAGTCCCTCAGCCTCCCCAGACCTCAGTTTCCCTCCCTGAACAAAGAGAGCAGGACAAGATATTCTAGGGGCCTCTGAGGCTGCCCCAGCATGCCCGCCCTGTGTGCCCAGGGAAGGATGGACAGGAAGGGCTGGTTTGCATTCTTGGATAAGGCAAGAAGGGAGATGTGGGGGTGTGAGCACCTGGCCAGCTCCTCTGCCCCCACCCTGACGCTCCTTCCTGCCTCTGCAGCCTTTCTGAAGGGCCTGAGTGACAAGCAGCGGGAGGAACATTACTTCTGCAAGGACTTTGTCAGGCTGAAGAAGATCCCGACGTGGAAGGAGATGGCGAAAGGTAGGCCCTGCTCTGGGGAGGCCCTGGTGGGCAGGCTCCAGACCCGTGGCTTGGGAGAATCGTGCAGACAGGAAGAGCGAGTCCAGCAGCGTGTATCGAGTGCTTGCTGCAGGCAGGCGCTCTGCGTGTATCACCTCATTCAATTATTTTGTTTTATTTTTTGAGACGGAGTTTCACTCTTTTTGCCCAGGCTGGAGTGCAATGGTGCGATCTTGGCTCACTGCAACCTCCGCCTCCTGGGTTCAAGTATTCTCCCACCTCCGCCTCCCAAGTAGCTGGGATTACAGGCATGTACCACCACATCCGGCTAATTTTGTATTTTCAGTAGAGATGGGGTTTTACCATGTTGTCCAGGCTGGTCTTGAACTCCTGACCTCAAGTGATCTGCCCGCCTCGGCCTCCCAAAGTGCTGGGATTAAAGGCGTGAGCCACCAAGCCCGGCCACCTCATTCAATTATTTATTTATTTATTTAATTTAGTTTAGTTTTTGAGATGGAGTCTCACTTTGTCACTGAGACAAGTGCAGTGGCGTGATCTCGGCCTTCTGCAACCTCTGCTTCCTGGGTTCAAGCGATTCTCCTGCCTCAGCCTCCTGAGTAGCTGCGATTATAGACATGTACCACCATGCCCGGATAATTTTTGTATTTTCAGTAGAGATGGAGTTTCACCATGTTGGCCAGGCTGGTCTCGAACTCCTGACCTCAAGTGATCTGCCCTCCACGGCATACCAAAGTGCTGGGATTATAGGCGTGAGCCACTGTGCCTGGCCACTTCATTCAATTATTAACACAACAAGTGCAATTTTTATCCCCATTATATGGTAGGAAACAGAGCCCTAGGTTAGGTGAGCCACCTGCCTGAGATTACTTGCTTGTAGGGAGCTGGGGTTTGAAGTGCGATTTGGTTGCTTACAGTAGGGTGTGTTGGTGAGACAGCAGGCCTGGTGACCCATAAACCTGGGCAAGTCCCTGACCCACCTAATCCTCAGTTTCTACCTCTGTGAAATGGGATGGATGATATTAGCACTGTACCTGCTGGTGGCCTTGCTGTCAAGATGCAAGGAGTCCCCGCATGATGCTGGCACACAGTAGGTGCTCCTCAGCGTGGGTTCCTGGTACTGGGTCAGCAGTCATCATGCTGCAGGCTGCCCCTGGAGGTGGAGGGAGGTCGATAGGGAAGGCCCTGGCCCCTGGGCCCTGGCTGGGTCCCTCTGCAGTGGGCAGCCTTGCTGTGACCTCCCCGGCCCCTACTTGTTCCAGGGGTGGCTGTGAAGGTGGAGGAGCCCAGATATAAAAAGGACAAGCAGCTCAATGAGAAGATCTCCCTGTTCCGCGGCGACATCACCAAGCTGGAGGTGGACGCCATCGTCAACGCCGGTGAGTGGCTGGCCTGAACCAGAACCCTGGTGGCCGCCCCGTTGCCTTTGCTCTACTCTGCTGTGCCAGGCCTGGGTGGACGCCACCTGGCTCCAGTGAGGCTCAGGTTGCTGGCAGGGACGGCCTGCTGGCGCCATGGCAGCCCAGCGCGTCGGCCACTCGGGCTCCTCTTCCCTTGAAACCCTGACCTGCTGTGTCGGGGGCGCCTTGCTCCACTGAGACCCATTAGTGGCCGGGGAAGTGGGAGAGCTGGGCTGGAACTGGGCTTCCCTGCCAGGAAGGCAGAGGCCACAGCGGAGAGGTCTGACCTTGGGGGACCACAGAGGCCCCAACCACCACCTGCCTTCCTCTACCTTTGGCCTGCCCTGCCCTCCCTTCAGACCTGGGCAGGTGAAGGAGCTTGTCGAGGGATAGTGGGGGCAGAGAGGTCCCCTGCGGTGCCCTGGCCGCTTTCCAGCGCCTGGAAACGGGAGCTGCTCAGCTTCCTGCGCTCGCCTCTTGCTGGCTTGGCAGTTTGTTGTGATGAGTATGGGAGCCGGCTGCTTCTTTGTGGGAGGGAGGAAGGGGGCTGCTTCTCCACGCAGGCAGTGGTTGTCTGGCAAGGTCAAAGGTGCCAGGAAAGGACTTTGGCATGGGGTGTCAAGGGCCGGTTAAGTCCAGCAGGTGGCTTGTGGAACAGGTCGAGTGGCGGCTGAACCCCGGCCCTCGCCCGCCTGCTCACTTGCTCCTTTGCTTACCCGGCGTCTGCACCAAGCATCAGAGGAAGGGGAGCTCTTTTTCAGACCCTGAATTTGGGGGGCAGATCCTCTCATCTTGGGCTCCAGCTCACGGGAAAACCCTGCCGTGCCAGCCTCTCCCCAGCCTGTGCAGGCCCAGGGCACCCCCAGGAGCTTCTCGACTCTCCTTCGTCTCCACTTTGGGCTTGTAGTGGTCGTGCTTGGCTCCAGCGCTGTCCCCCAGTGACTCTGGGGCTTGGTGGCGCCGATGCTGTGAGCATTTCCGTTGATCTCTCTGAGTTACGGGCTCTAGGATCCGGAGAGCGAAGGTCACTCGGCTGCCCCGGGCCTGGTCCATGGGGTCTGAGTTGTGTTTCCTGAAGCAACCTTGCTCTGTGCGTCTTCCCACCGTTGACTGCAAAGCTGGATAGTCATATGGGGGTGCCTTGCCCACACATTACCTGTCGAGACACACAGGTGACAGGTTACACGTAGGCAGGAGTTTCTGCTCAGAGTGGCTGGCTGAGGGGAGCAGGGGGAGCTAGAGTCACCTTGGGCTTCTGCAGGTGGTTCTGGTGTGTTTCTCTAGGGCCACGAGGAAGAGGACTGCTAGTCCATCTGGGGCCACACGGCTAAGACAAAGCCACATCTGCACTGGCAGATGTTACAGTGGCCTGGGGGAGGGCGTTCTTGCTGCCTGTGCCCAGGAGGGGCTGGCCTGGAGCAGAAGGGCAGAGCCTTGGGGCTGTGGCTGAGAGGGCAGTCAGGCAGGACAGTGGGTACTCCAGCCCTGCCAGTCACTGGCAAGCATGTGAGAGGTACCCCAGCGGTATCTTCTTGCTGAGCTGCAAAGTGGCCAGAGGGAAAATGAGGTATCTTGTGAGCTCTGTCCCCCTGGGTTGGTGATTGGCTGCAACATGGGCCAGGAGAAAGGGTTCAGGGAACAAGGTGGGGTGTTGGCGGGTGCAGATGGAACAGGGGACACTCTGGAGGCTGCACCCGGGCTGTGGGTGTGATTAACGCCGCTTGCTAAGTGCTCTTGGGAGTCGCCAGGCTTTGGATGCAGCAGCTCCATCGGAAGTGCTTTAGTGCCAGCTCCATTTGCACCAGGGCCAGGGCTGGGGCAGTGCTGGCTGAGTTTCTCTGGGGACTCCCCTTCTCCGTGTCCTTGCCTAGGCCTCTGTTTCCTCCTCTGCACAATGAGGGTAGCAAAGAAAGCACCCATCAGGTTGCTGGGGGCACTTGGAGCTGATGCACGTGACGTGCAAATGGCGGTCACTCATCACCAGGCGGGAATCGGGGCTCAGCACCTCGCATTGGTGCTGAAACTGGTGTCATCAGCGCCATTCTGGGCATCACCCCTGTCCTGGGGGTGCTGAGGGACATGGTACCTCCTGCAGATGATCAGCTTTCGCCTCCCCCTGCTTGCCTCAGTTTACCCACACTCCTCTTGGTGTGTTTTCCTGGGATCTTTTTGTTCTAGAATCTCACAGCCAGGAGGACCCAGTACCCATCTGGAATCCCAGGGAATGGCGGAGGCAGGGTCTGGACACAGGCTTCCCACACAGAGCCCGAGTCTCCTTTGGCCGTCCAGGGCTTTGTGGAACCCCAGCGTTCAAAGTGGCTTTGGCACTGGTCAGGCCTCCAGGGTCCTGGGTGGCCTTGGCTCCCACCCCAGCCCCTTTGCCCACCAGGGGGCAGCAGAGATCGCAGTTCCCAGGAGCCCATAAATCAGCCTGTTTATTAGTGGAATAAAAGTCGTCCACAACGGCGGGGCTTTTCGGGGCTGCATAAATCTGCGTCTGTGCCTCGTGAAACCCATATGTGCTTAATTCATATGTAAAGTTTCAAGCAGGAAGAGAATACGTGTCCATTAAATTCTATTTGACTTGATTATAATCATTAGCCGTGAATAATTGCTTCTCAGTGCCTACCGCGGAGCCACCACAATAAGCAAGAGGAGAGAGCAATTATCTTGGGGTGGGGATTTTTAAATTTATATTTTTGAAGCCAGGAGCAGTGCTGGCCCCGCGGGCGTCAGTGGCCCATGGAGAATGCTGCGGGTCATACTGGGCTGGGAGCTTGAGGTCTGGCCGCCCGCCGGAGCTTCTGGATTTTGTTGTGGGGGGCGGTTCTCTTTGTTCCTGCTGCCATATGGGAGGGGCTGTCACTGCCTGGGCTTGGGTCCAGCTGCAGGGATGTGGAGGGGAAGGGTGCAGTGGGAGCTAGGAGAGGGCTGTGAGGGAAAGGGGGGCGGGGGGAGCTCCCAACCCCCCACCCTCTTCCATCCTGAAAAGCTGTGGGCTTGAAGGGGTCTCCAGCCAGGCTGTGGGCATCTCTCCTGCCACTCAGGGTCCTGGGGATCCTTGGAGAGGGCAGTTGCCAGTTGTCCCCCTGCCTGCCCCCCTCACTCCTTCCCCTCCCTGAAGAGGCATCTGCCTGTGACCTCCCTCAGGCCTTTAAGAAACAACCCTGGGTGGGGGCGGGGGGGGCAGTAGCTCACTTCCTGTAATCCCAGCACCGTGGAAGGCCGAGACAAGAGGATCACTTGAGCTCAGGAGTTTGAGACCAGCCTGACCGACATGGTGAGACCCTGTCTCTACAAAAAATTTTTTTAAAAAATTAGGCATGGTGATGTGTGCCTATAGTCCCAGCTACTCAGGAGGTTGAGGCAGGAGGATTGCTTGAACCTGGGAGGTTAAGGCTGCAGTGAGCCACGGTTGTGCCACTGCACTTCAGCCTGGGTGACAGAGTGAGACCCTATCTCCCCCCAAAAAAAAAAAAAATATATATATATATATATATATATATATAAATAAAATAGAAAACAGAACATCAGATTCTGGGCCAGGTGCAGTGGCTCACGCCTGTAATCCCGGAACTTTGGGAGGCTGAGGCAGGCTTGAGGTCAGGAGTTTCGAGACTAGCCTGGCCAACATGGCAGAATCCCATCTCTACTAAAAATTTGCAAAATTAGCTAGGCATGGTGGCACGCACCTGTAATTCCAGCTACTTGGGAGGATGAGGTAGGAGAATCACTTGAACCCAGGAGGCTGAGGCAGGAGGATTGCTTGAACCTGGGAGGTCAAGGCTACAGTAAGCCATGATTGTGCTACTGCCCTCCAGCCTGGGCAACAGAGTAAGACTCCGTCTCAAAAAAAAAAAAAAAAAATCAAAAAGAAAATCAGACTCTGAGGCTGCATGCAGTGGCTCACTCCTGTAATCCCAGCACTTTGAGAAGCTGAGGCAGGAAGATTGCTTGAGCCCAGGAGTTTTACACCAACTTGAGCAACACGGTGGCACCCTATCTCTACAAAAAGAAAATTTTTTTTTAATTAGCCGGGTGTGGTGGTGCATGCCTGTAGTCCCGGCTACCTGGGAGGCTGAGGTGGGAGGATCGCTTGAGCCTGGGAGGTCGAGGCTGCAGTGAGCTGTGATTGCGCCACTGCACTCCAGCCTGGGCAACAGAGTGAGACCCTGTCTCAAAAAACAAATAAAAATAAGAAAATCAGATTCGGTTTCCCTACTGATCTCCTGGCATTCGAAATTCAGGACTGGTTTCCACTCTTACATTATTGGGCTATGAGATGTGATTGGGATGTGTGTGATGGTGTGTGTGTGAGGTCAGGAGTTCGGCCTTGTGTTTGTGATGTGTGTGGTGTGTGTGTGTGATATAGCGTGTTTGTGTC
This sequence comes from Macaca mulatta, assembly GCF_049350105.2. NCBI lineage: Eukaryota > Metazoa > Chordata > Mammalia > Primates > Cercopithecidae > Macaca > Macaca mulatta. The sequence goes on from NC_133419.1 coordinate 10,258,860, forward strand.
TGTGCTCGTGTGATGCGTGGAGTGTGTGTCATAGAGTGTGTGTGTGAGGTCAGGAGTTTGGCCTATGTGGGGGGGGGTGTGCATATGCACTTGTGTGATGTGTGTGATGCGTGTGTGTGATACATGTGTGTGTCTGTGCTTGTGTAATGCGTGGGGTGTGGGTGATGGAGTGTGTGTGTGGTGTGATGTGTGTTTGTATGGGATGTGAGAGTGAGGTGGGAAGTTGGGCAGAAGCATAGACGTGGGATGCCTGGCTGGCGGGTGGCAGGGCTTGAAGTTACAGGGACGGGACAAACCCCCACACCCTCAGGCACAGTGCAGGCCTCCCTGGGCCCTGTCCCAGCGGGCTGCCAGCTGAGGCTGCTTGCTCGGGCAGCACCCGGGAGAGTCTCAGGCTCCTGCCATCTGTACTGGCCATGACTCCTGCCCACAGGAGCATGGCACATCTGTCTTAATGAAATTGGGCTGCCGCATGCAGGAGATAAGCCAGGGAGCCCCCGCAGGTCCCCTCATCTGGAGGAGGAGGTTCTCAGAGCCGGTGCCTGCCTCTCCAGCCCTGCCTATGACCTGTGTCTGGAGATAGCGCCGGTCTCAGAGTCTCCACTAGGGGGTGTTGTGGCTTCCAGGGTGTTTGTGTCTCCTTTTTACTGCAGGGGGGCAGTGACCTTGACTAGGCCACCTCCCTGCCCTTGAGTTTCCTGGTGCACCAGGCCTGTGTATGCGGATTTTTTGTTCCTGACAGCAGAGTCCCGGGCAGGACATGTCCGGGCACAAAGAAAGATCCCCATTCTTGGCCAGGCATGGTGGCTCACGCCTGTAATCCCAGCACTCTGGGAGGCAGAGGCGGGCGGATCACTTGAGGTCAGGAGTTTGAGACCAGCCTGGCCAACATGGTGCAACCCGGTCTCTACTAAAAATACAAAAATTAGCCGGACACAGTGGCACGCGCCTGTAGTCCCAGCTGCTCAGGAGGCTGAGGCAGAAGAATCACTTGAACCCGGGAGGCAGAGGTTGCAGGGAGCTGAGATTGCTCCACTGCACTCCATCCTGGTTGCTGGGTGACAGAGCGAGATTCCATCTCAAAAAAAGAGAAAGATCCCCATTCCTGGCCAGCCCAGGGGTCTGGCTGCCTGGCTTTGGTCTTCAGGTCATAAGAGGACAGAGCAGAGATGGATGAAAGGCTTTGTGCAAAGATGGAAGGGATCTTTTGCTTCAACGCCAGCCCAGAGCGGTGAGCAGGCCGTGCGCACCGTGGCCAGGAGCAGGTCGGGATCCCAGCGCCCCTGCTGGCCACGCCGTAGCCTCTGCTTCCTCATTTGAGAAATGGCATCAGCATCAGTCCCACCGCAGGGCAGGGGTGAGGAGGACAGGAGTTCAGGCCTGTCCAGCCCTGGGCCTGGGACCTGGCATGTGGAGAGTCCCCAGGAAATGACTACTGGGAAGTCAGGAGTGAGAGCAACTAAGCAGAATATAATGTGACAAAGCGCTAGGAGCAAGGTCTGAACAAAGTGCCACGCAACGCCGCAGGGATCAATTAATTCTGCAAAGAGGTGGCGGGAGGCGAGGCGGGTCGGCGAGCCTTTGAGGGGCCTGGGCGTGCAGCGGGGACGGGTGGGAAGCCATGTTTCACAGCGACAAGCTGACCTCGTGGGGAGATTTTTAAGCTGCTTATTTATTTAAAATAAGTCATGAAGTGGCGCTCTGTCTCCTTAAGTCTTGGGGCTTTGATTTGTGAGAGTCTGCTGGCCGCTTATCACCGCCCTCCTCCTAAGCACAGGCAGCCCCTGCCTCATCCTCTCCTGCTGCCTGGAGGGCCCAGCAGATCCTGGCCTGGTGAGAAGGAGCAGGCCAGGACCTGAGTGGCCACCTGAGCAGCCACCCGCCCCTGCGCCTGGCCATCCCCGGGCGCCGCTTGGAGTCAGTGATTTAGAGACCGCCTTGATGGACTACCAAGCAGGGGGCCCGGAGGGATGCGGACTGCCTTGTGGGAAGTGATCTGACACTAAACTGTCGCCGTAAATCGCTTTATCTGTCACTTCAGATTTAAATGTGTTTGCTGAGGCTTGCTGGCCGCCACGACAGCAGAAACCTCTCCACAGTGGGCAGGGGAGGTGGCCGGGCCAGCAACGAGCCCAGGGCCGGCTGCACAGCAGACTTTGCCGCTGGAACCTGTTAGCTACACGGCCCTGGCCCTGGGCTCCCTCCTCCTCAGGGGAAGCGAAGTGCAGGCCGGGCCGGGCCACTTTCCAGTGCTCTGGCCACTCTGGATATGTGCAGTGCTCTCAGAGGCCCAAGAGGCAGGCAGAATTGTTGCCCCATTTTCGGGGATCAAATAACACGTCCCACCTCGGCAGGTGACTGAGCCAGAATTAGAACTCAGACACTTTCATCCACGCAACGAACATAGATGATACGGCTGCTGTGCACCACACCGTGGGGTGGGCCTGGGCTGCAGAGGACACAGTCTCTAATTCCAGATAAGGGGTGACACATGTGAATGGAAAGGGAAGTGCAGCGCATGAGAGACAGGAGTCTGGCCTGCAGGAGAGGGAAGCGGGGGGAAGGCTGCCTGGAGGAGAGGGTGCTTGGGTTGGATGGGGTGCTGAGTCAGAAGTTGGGGCAAGAGCATTCTTCGGGGAGAGAGCACAGACAGGGTGGGGCCACGTGGATGGAACACTGTGGGGAGGTTCTGAGGGGTCTGGAGTGAGCCACGGCCCGGGCCTGAGTTGGGGGTGCTCGGTCAGATCACTTGGGCTGCTGAGTGGAAAAATGGGGGCCCAGAGCGTGGGGTGGGAGGTGTCTCCCTCTAGGTCTAGGCTGCATTCATACCCTATGCAGTTAACCTCTTGCACTATTTCAGTCTCATTGTGCTAATGGTGAAATAGAGGCTCAGAGGCGTGAAGCAACTTGTTTAAGGTCACACAGCTAAATGGTAGTAGAGCTGGGATGGGAGGTTTGCCAAGCTCCAGAGCCCCCAGGAAATTGTGTGTGTGTGTGTGTGTGTGTGTGTGTGTGTGTGTGTGTGTGTGTGTCGGGGTTGGGGGAAGGGAATACCTCCTCTCTGTTCTCTTTTTCCTGGTTGATGAATTTGAGTTCTGAGACTGGCGTGTCCTGTGGTCCTCACGGCCAGGAAACTGAGAGGTGGGGCAGAAGTTTGCCATGGGCAGGGGGAGGGGTTGTTGTAAAAAAGATGGAACTAACATCTGAATCTGGGCTCCTGGGTCTCCTCAGGCCTCCTGGTGGGCTCCAGCTCCCTCAGCCTGCCTGGCCTCCTGTGTCCCAAGCCCCCTCAAGTCTCCGGCATGCCCCACAGAGCCCTGGCTCTGGACTGAGGGTGGCCTGTCACCTGCCACTTGGTATTGAGTGTTCCCATTGCTCAACACGCTGCACATGTTGCCTCGTGTCTGAGTCAGGCACTGACATTTCCCCCATTATACAGATGAGGACCCTGAGGCACCCATGGGTCATGGCGCTGGGTAAAAGGCAGGGCTGGGAATCAGATTTGGGGTTTAAGAGAGGGACCATCAGGTCTTTCTTTCTGTCCTTCCTCCCTTTCCTCCCTTTCCTCCCTTCCTTTCCTCCCTTTCCTCCCTTTCCTCCCTTTCCTCCCTTTCCTCCCTTTCCTCCCTTCCTTTCCTCCCTTTCCTCCCTTTCCTCCCTTTCCTCCCTTTCCTCCCTTTCCTCCCTTTCCTCCCTTTCCTCCCTTTCCTCCCTTCCTTTCCTCCCTTTCCTCCCTTTCCTCCCTTTCCTCCCTTTCCTCCCTTTCCTCCCTTTCCTCCCTTTCCTCCCTTCCTTTCCTCCCTTTCCTCCCTTTCCTCCCTTTCCTCCCTTTCCTCCCTTTCCTCCCTTTCCTCCCTTTCCTCCCTTTCCTCCCTTTCCTCCCTTCCTTTCCTCCCTTTCCTCCCTTTCCTCCCTTTCCTCCCTTTCCTCCCTTCCTTTCCTCCCTTTCCTCCCTTCCTTTCCTCCCTTTCCTCCCTTCCTTTCCTCCCTTTCCTCCCTTTCCTCCCTTTCCTCCCTTTCCTCCCTTTCCTCCCTTTCCTCCCTTTCCTCCCTTTCCTCCCTTTCCTCCCTTTCCTCCCTTTCCTCCCTTCCTTTCCTCCCTTTCCTCCCTTTCCTCCCTTTCCTCCCTCCCACCCTCCCTTCCTTCCTTTTTTTTCTGACAGGGTCACACTGTTCCCCAGGCTAGAGTACAGTGGTGCAATCATGGCTCACTGCAGCCTCGACCTCCTGAGCTCAAGTGTTCCTCCCATCTCAGCCTCCTGAGTAGCAGGGACCACAGGCATGCCACCACTCCCAGCTAATTTTTTTATTTTTTGTAGAGATGAGGTCTCGCCATGTTGCCCAGGCTGATTTTAAACTCTCGGGCTCAAGCAATCCACCTGCCTCAGCCTCCCAAAGTGCTGGGACTGCAGCTGTGAGCCACCATCCCCGGCCCAGGTTTGCTTTTTCGCTAGCTCCCTCTGGGTCGTCTGGAAGTGAGGGGCAGAGTTGCTCAGGGGGGCCAGTCAGGACGCCTGGGGTCCAAGAGGCCCCCTCCCCACATTAGAAAGCCCAGAACACCTAGACACGGCCAGGAGCTAATTTCCACCACTGTAGGAAGAGGGCGGCTCATCCCCACAAGGTCGAGCAGTGGTTGCATAAATTCATAAATGATGGATCCCTCCTGAATTATTGAGATGCCCTCATGGGCTCGCAGGGCCTGGTCCAGAGAGTGGAGCACTGGCCGGGGGGCGGCACTCGGAAAGGACCTTCCAGGGACCTTCCACCCCAAGGTCTTCCGCCGAGTCCCCTGCTTCTTACCCGAAGTTCTTCTGTCATTTCCGCGGGGAATGTGAGAATAGACTGCGGACCCAGTAACTCTCTGTCCTGCGTTTCAGTAGATTTCTTTTGTGAATTGTTTTGTAGAGGTAGGGTTTCCCTGTGTTGCCCAGGCTGATCTCAAACTCGCGAGCTCAAGTCATCCTCGTGCCTCGGCCTCCCCCATGGTGGGATTACAGGTGTGAGCCAACATGCCTGACGTGATGTTTTGTTGAATGGATAAATGACTCCATGCCCTTGAGAGTTGCTCAGATGGTGGAAGGGGCTGCATGAACCATTGACACCCTCTAAGTCCCCTCTTCCTGCCTAGCCCAGCCCCCTACCCTACCCCTCTGGGCCTGAAGTGGTTGATTCATTTTACAGATTAGGACGGTGGTGGGCATTTCTGGGTCCTCATGAGGTTCCTGGCTCCTTTCGAGGCGCTGGAGGTACAAGGCCCAGTGTAACCCAGTGCCTGCCCTCCTGGCATTTGGAGTCCTGTAGAGGAAGACAGGGGAGGATCTGAAGCCCAGAGGGGGACAGTGACCTGCTCAGGGTCACACAGCAGGAAGGTGGCAAAGCAGAGCTGCAAACCCAAGGGCTTTTTCTACCCCTCATGGCAGACGTGTAGTTAGAAAACCGCAGCTTGGAGTCTGACGTCCACCCATGGGGTGGCCACCCTGCCTCCCACCCTGTGCCCAGTGTCCCGAGCACGTCCTCTCTGGCTCCTTCCCGTCCTTGAGGCCTCAGCGCCCGCACCTGTGCCCCTGCCTGCGTCCCCGCTGTGCTGTCCACCCGAGCGCTGAGCCGAGGAGGCCGGAGCTTGTGGGAATGTGTGTGTTTTGAAATTAATGGGGACCATTAAGTTGGCCAAGCATGAAAAGGGCTGGATCTGCAGCCCTTGGCTCGCTCTCCTGGAATGATCCGCCAGTTCCTTGGCAAGGCGCAGCTGAGCTGGTTTCAGGGCTCCCCAGGAGGCCGCGGCTTGCCTGCCCGTTTAACGGGTGAGTACTCTGTGTGCCTAGGACATCAAGGGATCTGGCCGCAGCAGCGTGCGATGGCCACAGTGCCCCTGCTCTCAGGCTCTGTGCCGATGGCTGTGTCTGTGGGTGCGTTGACTTGAATCTTTTCCCTAGACCTCTAGAGTGGGCTCAGACACGCTCCAGACCCTGACCCTGGGGCTTCCTGGGTGAGTCCTGGCCCAGCCAGGTGAGCTTGGTGTGGCCTCCAGGACATAGCAGGATTACCAGTCAAGGACCCAGGCCCTGTCTCCTCACCTCCCCCACCACGAAGAGCTCCATCTATTGTGGATTCTCCATGTGGACATTTTCTTTTCTTTACTTTTTTTTTTTTTTGAGACAGAGTCTCGCTCTGTCGCCCAGGCTGGAGTGCAGTGGCCGGATCTCAGCTCGCTGCAAGTTCCGCCTCCCAGGTTTATGCCATTCTCCTGCCTCAGCCTCCCGAGTAGCTGGGACTACAGACGCCCGCCACCTCGCCCGGCTAGTTTTTTTTTTTTTTTTTTGTATTTTTTAGTAGAGACGGGGTTTCACCTTGTTAGCCAGGATGGTCTCGATCTCCTGACCTCGTGATCCGCCCGTCTCGGCCTCCTAAAGTGCTGGGATTACAGGCTTGAGCCACCGCGCCTGGCCTCATGTGGACAGTTTCTTAAAGATAGGGTCTTGCTCTGCCACCTGGGCTGGAGTGCATTGGTGTGACCACAACTCACTGCAGCCTTGACCTCCTGGGCTCAAGCAATCCTCCTGCCTTGGCCTCCCGAGTAGCTGGGACCACAGGCTCATGCAACCACACCCAGCTAATTTTTGCATTTTTGGTAGAGGCGGATTTATACCGTATTGCCCAGGCTAGTCTCAAACTCCTGGGCTCAAGCGATCCTCCTGCCTAGACCTCCCAAAGTGCTAGGATTACAGGCATGAGCCACTGTGCCTGGCCATATGGGACATCTTTTTTTTTTTTTTTTTTTTTTTGAGACGGAGTCTCGCTCTGTCACCCAGGCTGAAGTGCAGTGGCCGGATCTCAGCTCACTGCAAGCTCCGCCTCCCAGGTTCACGCTATTCTCCTGCCTCAGCCTCCCGAGTAGCTGGGACTACAGGCGCCTGCCACCTCGCCCGGCTAGTTTTTTGTATTTTTTAGTAGAGATGGGGTTTCACCGTATTAGCCAGGATAGTCTCGATCTCCTGACCTCGTGATCCGCCCGTCTCGGCCTCCCAAAGTGCTGGGATTACAGGCTTGAGCCACCGCGCCCGGCCCCATATGGGACATCTTGTAACTGGAAGTTGGAGTCCTGGGTACAAGTCCTGGCTTCACCGTGTACCAGCTGTGTGACCTTGGGCAAATCACTTAACCTCTTTTTTTTTTTTTTTTTTTTTTTTTTTGAGACAGAGTCTCGCTTGTTGCCCAGGCTGGAGTGCAGTGGCACGATCTCGGCTCAATGCAAGCTCCGCCTCCCGGGTTCACGCCATTCTCCTGCCTCAGCCTCCTGAGTAGCTAGGACTACAGGCGCCCGCCACCATGCCCAGCTAATTTTTTGTATTTTTAGTAGAGACGGGGTTTCACCGTGGTCTCGATCTCCTGACCTTGTGATCTGCCCGCCTCGGCCTCCCAAAGTGCTGGGATTACAGGTGTGAGCCACCGCGCCCGGCCCACTTAACCTCTCTGAGCCTGTTTTCTTGTCTGTAAAACATAATAGTGCATGCAGACCCAGCCCCAGCACTGTGGGTTTGAGAGGAGACCGCTTGTGTAGGATGCTCAGTACAGTGCCTGGCACAGAGCAAGCACCCAGGAGATGCCACCCCTTGTTCTTGGTGCTGTAGCTGCTGCTCTGGGAGGGCTGCTGAGACCTGCTGAACCTGGCATCCCATTAGCTAGCACTTGCCCTGCACTCAGCGCTTGGTGGGGCTGGGAACAGGGGAATGGTCCCTCTATCCTGAATGGGCTGAAGGAACCTCCTTCCCATATTCGTGGTAGGGAATCGAGTCACGTGCTGTACCTGGCATGGCCAAGGGGACGGCCCTCTCCTGACCGCCAGAGTCTCTTGGATGGGTTTCCTGACCATGAGGGTGCAGGACAGGCAGGCTGGGCCCCTCTCTCCCCACTGCTAACAGGGCGGTCTGTGCCTGCTCCGCCTTCCATTGGGAAAGATGTGTGTTCACATGGAAACGGCCTGTGCAGTGGGGCCCCCGTGAGGCGGGCTAGGACAGGGGATGTCCCCAGGGAAGCTGGGTGACTGAATGGCCCTGTCAGGGCCTGGATGCCATCTGCTGAGGCCTAAGCTGCCAGAGAAGGCCCCTGAAGGCCTCCCCTGCAGCCACCACCCTCCTCAGGTCTTCATGTGTTTCAGATGCTCGCCTTTTGAACTCCACTGCGGTGGTGCCATTATGGCCCCCAGCTCTCTGCCACTGGGGTCGGTGGTGAGGTCCAGGCTGGGGTGGAGGGCACTGGCATGCTTGGTTGGCAGCTTTGGAGGTCCCAGAGGCTAGGGCAGTGGCTGTTTACCAGACAGACCCGGGTAAGATCTGGTTCCACCACTATGTCGGGCAGGCTCCTGCCTCTTTAGGCCTTGGGGTTTCCCCGTCTGTCCCTTATGGGGGCATTAATAGGAAGAAAATTCATTACTGCCTGGAAGGCCCAGCACACTGGAGGGGCTCATAAATGGTAGTGATTCTTACTAGCAGTGAGGGATCTCACTTCGCCACCCACAGGACCCCGAGCCCCTTGAGGGCAGGGGCAGCTCCATGGACTCTGGGTCTCCATCCCTGGACAGGGCTCTTCTGCAGTGGGGGCAGCCCAAGCATGCCTGCCCTTGGAAGGACATACAGGAATTCATGATGGCTCACGGCTAAGGAGCCTTACGGGGAAGCAGGCTGCCCTGGTAGGCACGGCTACGCGGGGATCTCCTGCTCTGTGCACTCCTGGCAGGGGCGGAGACGCGGCTGTTTATATCTGCGCCAGGCGTCAGGAGATGGAAGCCAGGGAGGACAGAAGGACGCGGGAGCATGGAGAGCATGTGGGCTGCAGACCTGGGGGAGGATGGGCACCAGGATGGAGCTTGTCCTGACAGTGGTGCGGGAGGCAGTGAGCAGAGGCGGGGCTGAGAGGTCACTGGCGGCTTCCTCTTCTAAGGCATGACTGGCATTCCCTTCGGTTCATTAAAACCCATCAGTGGGACTGGCATGGTGGGTCATGCCTGTAATCCCAGCACTTTGGGAGGCCAAGGCGAGTGGATTACCTGAGGTCAGGAGTTCAAGACCAGCCCGGCCAACATAGTGAAACCTCGTCTCTACAAAAATACAAGAATTAGCCAGGCATGATGGTGGGTGCCTGTAATCCCAGCTACTCGGGAGGCTGAGGCAGGAGAATTGCTTGAACCTGGGAGGCAGAGGTTGTAGTGAGTTGAGATGGCGCCACCACACTCCAGCCTGGGCGATAGAGCAACACTCTGTCTTAAAAAAAAAATCCCCATCAGTGGCACCCACCTCCCAGCGGCAACAAGTGGCCCTTGAATGCCCATTCCCCACTCTCCTCCCCGTCGCCGCCTCCTCCCCCTCTTTGGACATTGTAATTGCAGTAAAAACCGGAGGCGAGCAGCGTCGCAGGTGGAGAGAGAGGCCCAGCTGTCAGCCATTCCTCTGCCAGCAGGACCCGTGGCTGTTTTATTATTGCCGCCTGGCTGTATTTCAGGTACGGATTAAACATCATCAAACGCCACGTCCCTTTTGAAAAGCAAGAGCTACCTTGCTGAGGATGTTGAGGAGAAACAGGAACATTAAAATCTACGAAGCAAATGGCCCAGAATTGACATTTGTGACGAGAGCTCTGCAGCTTCAATTGTCAAAGGAGCTAAATCCCCTCTGGCAGTTGGCGGGGAGCTTTCCCCATGAGGGTCACAGGAAGGTGGGGTACGTTTGCCCGGGAGGAGACCAGGCAGCACCAGGGAGGGGATTCTGTGGGTCAGCTGCCTGCCTCTCAGGGCCTCCCTGGCCTTGGCCTCTACCGAGCCTCCTCTTCTTCCTAACGAGGAGGCAGGAGCCTTCTGGTGCCCATGGGACAGGGCTGGGATCAAGTCCTGCTGTGGCCACTTGCTAGCTCTTATGACCTTGGCCAGGATATACCTCTCGCCTAAATCTCAGTTTCCTCATCTGTAAAACCAGGAGAGCGATGTCCCCTCTGAAGGCGGAGGATGGTGCATGCAAACACTTGACAAGTCATTGGAATTCAGTAAATGGTGACTACTGTCACCCAGGAAATGGGCGTGTGAGCTGGCATTAATTTTTACAAAAAACATTTACTTATTTCCACTGAAAAATAGGAACAGTAAAATTGAGAACCATTAAAACAGGAATAAAAAGAACCAAGCCACAGCAGGGGATGCTGAGCTGGGTATCTCCTAAGAACTGTGCTCCTGGTCCCACCTGGAACTCTGTGGCCTGGATGCCCTCAGCACATGCTTTCCAGGTCACCAGCCTCTTGCCTGGTTACTGGTCACAGCCTGCTGTCTGCCCTGGCACCTGCCACTCGATGCTGGTATGTGGCCTTCCGAGGAACTATGGCTCAAATCTGCCCTTGTAGTTTATACTCTTGATGGCTACTTGGGGGTATCTTGGCTCCTGGTATCCTTTCCTGACCCGGCCCAGATGACACTTCAAAACTAGGCTGAGTAAATCTGTTGCAACTGAATATGAAATGCAGCTTTGAGCTTCCCAGCAGCCACTGCAAAGTTTGTAACAAGATTTTAGGATCCTTAACTCCAAGCTTGGAAGTCAATTTAAATTTCGGCTGAATGCCTCCTTTTCTTTCTCTTCTTGGCCTTTTTTCTTCATTTTTCCTCTCTAGTATCCTCACCAACTGTTCTTTATCTCCCCCAAGGATGGTTTATCCCTTGCTCCAGAGCCCGTCCCAAAGTGCTCGCCCCTTACATGGCTGTGCCTCAGCTCGGGAGACCGCCCCGCCGCTGCCCTCCTATTTGCTGCTATTGACTCCCCTGTGTCGTGCTCACGGCGGCTGGCCTCTGGGCCTCTTGTCTTGCCCAGGCCCACTGGGTCTGCTGTTGCTGTTTCTCTCAGATGAGCCTGTGACTAATAAGGGTTGCCCCCGGGGGGCTGGCAAAATCTTTCCCTCCTTAATATCGGAGTTTAAAAATGTGTCACCATCGATTTGAAGAAAAGCCTTGTTCCTGCTGAGAAAAGCGGCCTGGAGATTCGTCTCGCCTTAGGAATCACAAAGGCGGCTGCATAAATTCAGCACCACAGAGAGCTCTCCATGCAAATGCTGAGATGCCCACTCTAGCCCCGCACCAGCCCTCCCCACTGCTCCTGGGGGCTGGCACCCCCATTTCCTCATGCCCCCGTCCCTGCAGAGACTTGGGGATGCCCCTGTGTGGGGAGGGGCTCCCTGGTTGGAAGATCCCCATCTCCCAATTCTCTCCACTTCTTTTCAGAGACTGAGCCCGTGGCTAATTCCACGTCACAATGTTTTCTAATCCCAGAGGAGAAGGAGGATGAATGACTTCCAGGCCTGGGGCTTCTGGAAGCCATCCGGGTCTCTTACAGGTCGGGTGGGGGGGTCCCCCTGACCCTCCTTGGTGGGTCTACCCTGAAGGCAGGAATGTTACCCCCGCAGGCCTTGTCTCCTGGCCTTTTTGCATCCTTGCCTGGAAAGGACTGTTGGGGTCCTTTGGTGCATCCCCCTGCTTCCAGGCAGGCCCCTCCCGTCTGGACGTTGCCCTCATACTGGACCCAGCTTTGCAGCTGCCAATGCATCCCACTGTCATCCAGCAACTCTCTCAGCCCAGAATAACCATCACAGTCATGGCCTGGGAGGTGGCTGTGGGTCCCACTTCTCAGGTTGGGAAGCTGTGCTATAGAGACCATAAGTGACTTGTCTGGGATCCAGGAAACTTGAATGAATGAGGAGGTGTGGGCACACAGTGACCACTCTAGGTGTTGTTCTGGTTAGTGAACTTGGTGACAGCCCAGGATGGGGTGTCTGGAGGGTTTGAGGGAGGGCTGAGCTTTCTGGTCCCTGATGGATCCCCTCCCACTCTGCCATCGAGGTCATGGTGGCCATCTCTGTGGCAGTATCCTTTGTGTTCCCCAGAGGGCTCACCTGAGCGTGGTGGGGAGCAGGACGGTGGGTTTGACTACCTAGGACATCCACCGGGCTGCCCGCAGCATGGGCCGTCCCCTGCGCTGGCTGCAGCAGGGGTGACTTGGACCAGCTGGGAAGCTGTTCCAGGGGTCCTTGCAGGGAGCTTAGTGGGGGAACGGGAGAGAGGGCAGGCACGGGGTGCCAATGAGGCTTCCCTGGTTCTTGGGGAACCACACAGCCATGGGCAGGGCATCAGGGAAGAGGGTGAGCAGGCAGTTTGCAGTCTCTCTGGCTGCCGTGGGCCCTCGGAACATGTGCTGAGTGGCCATTTACCACCTGGCGCAGGAAAGGCTGTGGGCTGGCCCTGCGCTGCTCCCCTCCAGCTGCAGACGGGGGCCCCTAGAGGACTCCTGGCAGCCGTTACTCCGGGAAAGGAGGGGCTTTATTTCTCCTCCTCCCTAAATGTTATTGCCTTTATAGGCTTTGGAAATCAGTTTTATGGCCTGCGCGTTTGTCCGCTGAAATGTGGGATGCTCTGGAGGGAAAATAAAATGCTGGGATGGTTCTGGCCCTGAAAGGTCAGGTGGCCAAGGGCAAGCGGCAAGGGCTCAGGTGTCTCCCACAGGCCAGGGTTGCTCTTTAGGGACCGTCGTAGCTGGAAAGGGGGACAGGGAAGGTGTGTGCCAGGACCGGGAGGGGGCCTGGAATTCTAGTGGGAGGGCCGGCCTGAAGCTTCAGGACCTGTCCCCTTTGTCATATGGTCCCCGCCAGACTGACCTGGGATGGCGAGAGTCATTCTGTTCTCCGCGATGCCCGGGTATGCCAGCTGGCTCCCCTCAGGTGCCATCTGGGGCACCTTGCCAGCCACTGGCAGTGTAGACTTCTCAGTGTAAGTGAAAAATAAGCCCTCTGGGTTTTGCCAGTCAGGATGCAGGCCTGGCAGGGGCTCTCACCTGCAGGAGATGCCTCATCTTTCGGCAGAGTTGGCTGATCGAGAGCCGGGCAGGGGGCAGAGATTCAGCAGGAGCACCCAGCAACCCACACAAATCTTCCTGCCTTCCCTGGGACCGAGGACCCTGGAGGGAGACTCTGAGGGCCCTGCCCTAGGAGAAGGCTGCTTCTCTACTCCTCTCTTAATACGCGAAGAGCTCCTACAAATCAATAAGAAAAATGGGCAAAAGATGTGGACAGGCAATTCCCGGTAGGAGAAAAACAAATGGGCGGTAAACAAGTGAAAAGATGCAGAACTTCGCTAGTAATCAAGAAAAAGCTAATTGAAATAAGAGACATCATTCTTCACCCACCAGAGAGGCGGGTGCTGGAAGTATTGGTATGCACAGGTGTGGCGCAGCCAGGGGAGGCTGGAGCTTCCTCAGGTGCTGTCCCCCACCCCTGCATCTCACACCAAACCGGCACTTAGTAGGTGCCTGGAAATACTTGCTTCATGCCAGATAAACAGGGCTCATCTCGGCTCACAGCAAGTCTCAGCTGGGCTGCTGCCGCCACTGCGTTTGTATCTTTTGCTTTCCCTCCTCCCTGTGGGTTCAGCTTCCAGTCTCACCTCTACCCCCCAGCTCCCTTGCCCTTGGGGTCCCCATGCTTCCTTGGCAGAGGCTGGGGTCTCTCTGGGCTTGGCCTCTCACTGGGGGAATGCTGCTTCCTGCTTCAGGGTTTCAACTCTCTCTGCAACCTCACGGCTGGTGCCAGGGGTGCACTGCAAAGCTCAGGGCGGGGTGGAGTGGCTGCGATGGACATGGGGACCTCCAGAGCTGGGCGGCCCTGGCTGTTATTTTGGTTTCTTTGGAATCCCCTGGCGTCCTCCACTGTAGGAAGCTCTAGTAGTGACCTCAGCCTTCTTGCCCTGATGGCCACCTCCATCATCCGGCCCCAGAACTTCTGCCTTTTCTCATTCATTCATTCCCTCTACTAACCTATCCATTCTAGCCGGGCTGGGTGACTTTGGGCTTTATAGCTGCATGTTGTGTCTCTGCTCCTGGCCTTTGCCTGGGCACTTACCTCTGCCAGGAGCACCCTCTCTTCCATTTCCTTGGCTGACTGACCATCCTCCAGGTCCCAGCTGAGAAACCCTACCCTCGAGGAACTTCCCCAGACCTGGGTTTGCCATCGCTCCCATGTGCTCCGTAACACATTCATTCATTCATTTCATTAATTCCTGCAGCAGGTGCTGGGGCTGCAAGGGGGAGCAAGGGAGATGTAGCCCAGGCAGCTGGGGTGCCCTAGGGTCCTGCAAGTCACCTGTCATGACCAGATCCCAGGGGAAAACCTGTCTGAGAGTCGGGGACGGGACAGGAGCCCTGCGGCAGCCCACTCTGGGAGTGGCTCAGCTTGCTGCACTGGGAAGGGAGGCTGGGGTGGGTGGTAGGGCCATGCCCATGGGGTCCAGGTCCAGATGTCTTTCTCTGCCTGCTCCACCTGTGTCCAGTGCTTTTGGAGCACAGGGGAGCTGCCTTTCAGGAGGAGATCAAGGGAGAGAACGCGAGCCATACTTCATACGGCCGCAGCCCCGGGCATCTGGCTCAGCCTCCTGCCCTCTCAGTTTGCATGTGCCTCCCTGTGCAAGGCAGCTAGCGGGAGAGCTCCAGCCTGGGATCCCCAGCAATCTCCTCTCTCAGCTCCCTCTGTCCCTGTCCCCCATCTTTTGAGGCATAGCCTGGCCTATTCTGTGCCCCCGGCTTCCTGCCAGTCTTCTTTCCAGTTCCCCAAGCCAAGGTAGATGCAACCTTCCTTTCTGCATTCAAAGGGAACAAAGTGATTAAGACCCAGTCCCTGCTCATTGTGTAGCGGGGCAGCAGGGGCATAGCGTGGGGGCTCCGTGCATCTGTGCAGGAATCCAAGGTGCTGGGGGCTGCTCAGGGACGGCTTCCTGCGGGAGGTCTTCCTGGGGAGGTCTAGTTCCCCCCAGGGCGCTCTGGCTGGGGCTTATGGGTGTGCATTTCCCTCCAGCTCACTGACCCTCAGCCTGGTCTCTTCATGAGGCCTCATGGGGCCAGGACTCAGGGCATTGGGGGGAACCTCGACAGACCTAGTTCCAGAGCTAACTCCGTCACCATGGCCTTGGGCAAGCTGCTTAGATCTGGGCCTTGGTTTGCTGATTTTAAAATGGGAGTAAACCAGCCTGCCGTGCCTCCCTGCCGTGAAGATGAAGCTCGGTGACAGATGCCTGGCGCCTGGCACCACTGGCCCCCACTGCCTTGCCTCTCGCAGATGGGTGCCCCTTCAGGAAATCCCCCCTAATTATGAAGTTACAGATCTGGATAGTCACATGGGGAAGAGCCACATTCATTAGGAGACCCGGGCACACAGCCTGGACTGTGCCAAGCATCTCTCCGTGCCAGCTTCCTGGGGATCGTGGGCTCAATAGAGCACATCCCTGCATCTTCCTGGTGGCAGGTTCCATCTGCCAGACCCTGAGGAGCCGCTGACTGGGGAGGGCCTGCTCGGGACCCGCCCATCCCTGGCGTCTGCCCCGAAACCCTTCACCCTGGGTTTGTAATCTCTGCTTTAAAGAGGACGCCGATCCCTTTCCCCTCCCCCCGCCCCACCCCTAACGACTAGGGCCCTGATCCAGGAGAAAGCTAATTAAAGAATTTCTGCTCTTGGCTCAGCCTGGACATAGAAGATTCCCCTTGGTCTTCCTGGAGTATCTGAAAACAGGTGGAGAAAGGGGGCATCAGATAAGCCCCGGGAGCCTCCATAATAGGCTTAATCCCCCCAAAGCCAGCAGGTATCAAACAGCTCTCCTCCCAGCACCACTGAGAAAGGGCTCGAGAGCTCAGAGGATGCGGGGCTGTTCCCAACCCCATGGGTCCCAGACTGCAGGTTACCTTGTCCCCAGCTCCCCATGAATGGGAGACTGTGTTCCCCATGAGTTTAGATGGAGTATCAGCTGTTTCTGCATAGTTCTCCAGAGCGGGGGAAGGTGCAGAGACCTGGCCCCAGCAGCTCCAGCGTGGGGAGGCCCCACTTCCAGGGCTGCCAGCAGTCACTGTGATGACTGACAGGTAGCAGGTGCTCAGTCAATGCGCCCCTTCCTCCTGCTCACTTCCCTCCTGTTCCCCCTGCCCCCCTCGTCTTTCTTTCAAGGGCCTGTTTGCCTCTAGGAGATTTTCATCAACCAACCACAAATATTTACTCAACACGGCAGGCAGCACATGAGCTCCACGGGGCAGGGGGCTCTCGGTCCCATTTGCTGCATGTTCCCCATCTGAATAGGGCCTGGCATGCAGTAGGTGCTCAATAAAGGCTTGGTTGGCAGTCACATCCTGAGACAGGGTAGTCTCTGCTCCCAGATAACTTACACTCCTGCTGCCTTCAGAAAACATCCTGAGGGGCTGGGCGCGGTGGCTCACTCCTGTAATCCCAGCACTTTGGGAGGCTTAGGCGGGCGGATCATTGAGGTTGGGAGTTCAAAACCAGCCTGGCCAACATGGAGAAACCCTATCTCTAGTAAAAATACAAAAATTAGCTGGTCGTGGTGGCACACGCCTGTATACCCAGCTACTTGGGAGGCTGAGGCAAGAGAATCGCTTGAACCTGGGAGGCGGAAGCTGCCAAGATCACCTCACTGTACACCAGCCTGGGCGACAGAGCGAGACTCCATCAAAAAAAAAAAAAGAAAACGAAGCCGGGCGCGGTGGCTCACGCCTGTAATCCCAGCACTTTGGGAGGCCAAGGTGGGCAGATCACAAGGTCAGGAGATCAAGACCATCCTGGCTAATATAGTGAAACCCCGTCTCTACTAAAAATACAAAAAATTAGCCGGGCGTGGTGACGGGCGCCTGTAGTCCCAGCTACTTGGGAGGCTGAGGCAGGAGAATGGCGTGAACCCGGGAGGCGGAGCTTGCAGTGAGCCGAGGTCGCGCCATTGCACTCCAGTCTGGGCGACAGAGCAAGACTCCGTCTTAAAAAAAAAAAGAAAAGAAAACGTCCCGAGGGTCTTTGAGGGATCACAGAGTCCCCACACGTGGGTGGGGTGAGGGTCTTAAAGTCTGCCCTCCCCGTCACTCTGAGCTATGGCCAAGCTGGGTGTAACACTGGAGAGAGTCAGGGTGTCCTCACTCGCTTCAGGCAGCTGGCCCCCATTTCCCTCTGCAGTGCCTGGGGCGGGGGTGACAGGCAGCATTTAGACCCGCGGCTCCCTGCGCAGGGACCTCCTGGGGCACTCGCCTGCATCACAAGAATAAAAATGATAAAAACCTGCCACTGAATTCTGGGTGGCAGTAAATTACTTAACACCTGAAACAGGTTGAAATGTGGCCACCGTGGTTTTAATAAGCCCATCTCCGATGCAGTGCTTCCTTGAGGGGCCGGCCGGGTCTCTTCTCGAGGCATAATTTCATCTCGTCCCAGGCTTGGCAGCATTGCAAATAAGATTTCACTTCCCCTGTAAATCTCCGACGGGGGGAGTGCAGGATTTCATTTGTGCTGTCAGTTAGCACTCCAGAGAGCCTGTTTACTTTGCCGCAGGAGGAGAAGGTCCTCCGGAGGTGCTGGACAGGGTGGCAGGTGGGGAGGCGGGGAGGTAGCAGCATGAGTGGGGGCCCTGGAAGCACGCTTTATTTGGGGTGCCTGAAAGTGGATGAGCCAATGTCAGAACCACGGAGGCAGAATTTCAGGGCCGGCTGGGAGCCCTCCCATGCGTCCGGGACCCTCCTAGGCTGGGTGATAAGACTCAGCCGCAGAACTTGGGTGTGGGGGTGTGGCCTGGGGTGTTAGACCCCTCCCGGGTTTGGACGCCTCTTCTCCAGGATGCTCGGTGAGGCCAGAGACTCCTCCTGGGAAGTAGGGGCAGGAGAAGGGAAGCTTCCAGAACCCAGTGGTAGCCAGGTAAGGGCAGTTTCCAGGTACAGGAAAGCAGCCATGGAGGGGTAAGGTATCACCCACTCTTTCTCCCGTTTGAGCAGAACTTTTAGTCCTGAGTCTGACAAAACAGATGAAGTCAGATACACAAAGCTGGAGCCCTGGGACTTGAGGTGCCGCAGGGCAGCCATTCGGGGGTATTACCCACACGTGCCCCTAATCTCAGGGATAATGTAAGTCCTGAGAGATTTGTGGGGAAAGAAAGGGCCCAAAGTGGCTTGGCTGGAGGGTGGCATGGTGGGGGCTGTAGCAGTGGTGGGGGGCAGGTTTCTCGGGGGACCACCCCATCTCCTGGCATCCAGCTGAAGACGTGGTATCAGGGCTATTTGGGGCCAGCAGGTCCCCTGCAGGGCCTTTGAGGCACTGGCCAGCCCTGCTTGCTCTCCTGTAGGGACGGGAGGCTCACTGCCCCTCCGACCACCCAGTCCTCTTCAGAACAGGTTATGTTTGGAGGGTTTTCCTTCCATTCCTGAAACACAGGTCCTGGCAATTCCCTCCTGTGCGGCCCAAACCCGGCTGGGCCTCCAACTCCCCTGGGGGACATATTAAAACCTGAGATGTCCCCCACACCCACCCCCCGTCCTGAAGCCTCAGGCTGCAGCCAGCCTGTCATCCTCTTCAGCAGGCTGTGGACCTGGGAGAGCTGGGGGTGGTTTGGGGAACAGGCCCCACCCTGTACGGATGCCTCTCTGTGCTGGACCTGGGGGCACTTTGCTGCCTGGCTCCGAAGGTCCTGCCAAGAACCTGGGCCTCCCTGCAAGAAGTGCCAACCAGCTCAGCACCTGGTTCCATCCCTGGGGGCCAGGAATGCGGGAGAAACCCCCCAGGAAGCTGTGCTGGGGGTGGGGGAGGCCTGCACTCCCCAGACAAACTGTAGGCAACACGGCCTCCCATGCCCTCTCACAGAGGCTCCGTCACAGCCGTGGGGTCGGTGCGGATGGTTTCTGAGCTGGGCACTCCCAGTGGCTTTACCTGTGTCGGCCTCCCTCACCCTCCCAACAGCAGTCGGAGATGGAGTTGTTATCATGTACACATGGACATGGAAACTGAGGCACAGAGAGGATGAGTAGCACAGATGGAAACTGGTGGAGCCCACGGGTCTAACCCAGTACCCAGGGACTCCAAGGCCCCGCCCCAGGAGGGCAATGGTGTTAATCCAGTGGTTCCCAAAGGCCTGTGACCGGGAACCCTTTCTGGGCAACACCTCTGTTAGCTCCAGGGACTGAGGAACACAGTATGAGAACACAGCCCTTCTTCCCTGGCTTCAAGGGCTCCGCAGGAGTCCCCAGATTTGTGGCGCTGCCACACATGGGGAGGGTGAGGTAAAGCCGGGAGCAGGACTTCCTGGGGGAAGGGTGGGTTCCCTGGGGTTGGCAAGGGCTGTGGTGCTTGGAGAGTCATCCTCCTTGTACTCACATGGATCCAGGAGCAATTGGCCGATTGATTTACTGTTTATTGACTCACTCTTCATTCCTGTTTACGGGGCCTCCTGGTGCCAGAGCAGTGCCCTCTGGGGATCTGGAGGTGTGGAGGGTAAGACCTGCCAGTCTGGGCCCACCCGAGCGAGGCGCTGGAAGGGGTCACCTGTGCAGGTGAGAAAGGACAGCAGAGGCACAGGGCCAGGGCGGGACAGCCAAGGAAACCAGCGCAGCATAGACCTGGAGTCTGAGCCACACTGGGCCTGGGCGGCGTCAGGTGTGGTGGGCAGAGGGTGAAGCTGCACTGGGGCTGGAGTCTGAGCGGGGCAACGGGGAGATGGGGGGACACAGGGCCTTCCTGAGTGGGGCGCAGAAGCGGACCTGCCCTCCTGTGTGCCTCAGGCAGGCGGTGTGCCAGGCCTTCCCCGTTGCCTCCTAGTCCTCCTCATCCATGGAAGCGTCCTCTGTGGAAACCTGGTTCCCCACAGAGCCTCCCCAGCCCCACCCAGGCTAGGCCCCCACTCAGCCACGGAAATTCCTCCCCACTCCTCCATGAGGCAGGAATATACCAGCCCCAGCGCATAGTAGGCCCTCAGTCCATATCTCCTGGCTGGCTGACTGACTGTGTTCCAGAAAGAGCCCTCGGCAGCCCCAGAGAATGGGTCTCAGGTGAGGGAGTGGGCACCTTTCTTGGGCACCCACTGTGCGCTGGGTCTGAGGGGGAAGTTGGAAGAACAGCCTGGGTCCTTTCCCGGGTGGTCACACTGTGTGTGCCACACTTTAGAGTGGTCTCTTTTGGGCTGCTCCTGCCCCGGCAGGATAGGAGGTGAGGATGGAGGAGGAAGGTGGCGCATAGAGCACCTGTGGGGCCCGCGTAACCCCACCCAGGGCCACCCGCCACCAAGAATTAACTTTGCTTCTTTGGAATATAAGGAAAAACCCGTTAACTGTATCCAGACATGAAATCAGATCTCAGGCAGAAGTAATGAGTTCTTGTTTTATGTTAAATTTAGCAGAAACTGCTATTGTTCTCATGGAAATTTTGTTCCTTCCTGTCCCCCTCCCTTTGGGGTGTGAGAGAGGCAGATGAGGCTCCAGAGCTGAGTGTAATGGGCACATCTAGGGGATGGGGGCGTTTGGGGTGGTGGCATAAGTTCATGTCCCCAAACACCCGGACAGTCCCACTTTTAGCCGGGAGCCACTTGGTTGCTGGAGCCTCTTCCAGGATAACCCACAGCTCCTGCTGACACATACTTCTCCATGTAGAGACCCTCTCAGAGTCTGCGTTCAGCTCTGGGTCCCCTCATGGTGACTCAGGTGTCAGTAGACCTCTGGGGCCTGTGGGTGGGGACAGAGGGCCCTTCTTCCTGCAGCGGAATCATTTTGGTTGGGACAGTGCCAGAGCGAACAGTCTCTATCCTGCCCAGCCACCACCTCTGAGCCAGGGCACCCCAAGAACGGAGCTGACCCTCGGGGGCAAGGCCTGGGGAGGGGTGTGGGCCGCTGAGACCGCATGTGCCCCGGACACCTGGCCCCTGGCCCGTTGGGGTGCCAAGCCGAGAGTCAGCAGCAGAGATGACTGTAAAAGTTAAATCTTTCTATTTATTTCAAGAAAGAACAAGGCAAGTGGACTTGGACATTTTCTATGAAAACAGACAAACAGAAAATATGACCAAGTAGTTAATCACATTCATCTCAACATTGAAGTTTCAAGGCACCTACAAGGAGGAGGCCAAAGGGCGGTTCGCAGTGCACTTTGGTTTGTGTTGTTGTCCTGGTGGTGGGTGTTTGGGCCAGGTCAGCCATCCAGTCGCATGGCAGTGGGCAGTAGCTGGGGTGGTCAGGCCCGTCACTCAGGCCCCTGAGACCGCTTCCAAGAAAAAGAAAGGAGACAGTGCTGTACCCGGGCGACTGATTCTGCAGGTGAGGAAGGCTGGGGGGCTTGGGAAATGGGGGTACTGGCTCAGGAGCCCCTTGGACATCAGACGGGATCTTGGTCACAGGCTTGGGAGAGATCAGGCCTGCTCCCCAGACCCAGGCTTCCTGCCTTCTGTAGAGCAGAAGAAGGACCCACCCCATTCGCTAGGGGCTGGCCAAGGACCCCTCCCTGGTCCCCTCCTCCTCTTCAGACCACCGGGAAGGGGACGACGCTGTGTGCCACTCCAGAATGCTTTACGACGCTACATGAGATACAAATAACCTGTTAACATCTGGAAAGGGAATTACTGTTGGTAGCTCTTAAGACATTCCTCTGCCGTGTTTATAGGGGGTGCGGGCTCTTTTAGACAACTTTCATCTTTGGCCTCCCTGTTCACACTTGCCTCCTGGCTCCAGCCAGCAGAATCCCACAAGTGCCCCTCTCTCTGGCTAGCCTATTTCGACGCCACGTACCCACTCCACCCTCTGTCATCTCTCTCCCCACTTCTCTCCCCCTTGGATGACAAGCCAGGAACACTGCGCTGTGTGGCTTCCTCCCCATGGTGCTCAGCCTCTCCTTATGAGCAGGAAGGCACCAGGCAGGTTCCTCGGAAGCCCCTGGCCGCTTGCGGTGGGTGCCCGGGCGGGCTGCTGGCGGTATGGAGGTGTGTTGTGTTGGGGACAAACAGTCTTAGGCTAGTTTCGGGGTTTTGCGGGGGTGTCTTCTCACCTACGTACTCAGAACTTGTGAAAATGGGACTAGCCCGAGGAGGGGTGGGCTCAGTACATTGCAAGCCTGCGTTCCATACAGGGAAGGGGAGAGAGGCCTGGGGCCGCCTGGCTCCAGGGAGATGAGCCGGTGGCGGCCCCACATCCGCCATGGCTTTGATTGTCGGTTTGTGGTGCGTTTGTTTTTTCCCATCTACAGAGGAAGCCTGAGGAGTTCCTCCAGGTGGGTGGCTCCTGGTGCAGGGATTCTGCGGGGGCGGCAGGCAAGGCAGCAGGTGTTGCCTGGGATCTGGATTTCTTGCAGCGCCTCTGTGGGGCCCTCCCCCAGGTCTCTCCCCCTTGTCATCCACTCGAGGCAAGTCTTGAAGAAGGGAAACTGAGTCACCCACGCAGGTGGGGGCAGCCACCGGATCTCTCAGAGTGGCTACATTTCTCCATCTGGCTCACAGCTGGCAACGCGTGGATCCGAGGCGGGGTGGAGCGAGGTGCTTCCGAGAGGTAAAGCTGCCGAGATGAGCCCTTCTCTGTGCCAGCTGCTGGCGGGGCAGGTGCAGGACGAGAGAAGCCCATTTGTTGCCAACACTCATGCCTGGGACATCCTCACTGAGTGGGCAGATGGCAAGTGGGGAGGAAGTGAGAGGAGGCGGCGGCCTCATTCCATTGGTGGCGGAGAAAGGATTGAGTACCCCTGTGTGCCAGGCACTGTGCTGGGCCCCAGTGACCCTGGGAAGGGCAAGGTGCTGACTCTGACCATTTACCTTGATGAGATTTAGGGCTGGTGGCAGCAAAGACCTTCCTTCGAGGACTGTCTGGTCTTAGGCTTTGGGCTTTCAGGTGTGGGGAGGCGGGGGGCCAGGGCACTGTGCCCACTCAGATGGCCACAAGTGTTTTGGGGGCTGGCTTTGTTAGGATGTGGGGGCAGTCATCCCACCCACAGGGTGCCCTGTGCCCTCAGTGCCCCCACATTCTCTCCTGGCACAGGCCGGGCATTTCAGTGACAAGGGGTGGGAGGGGACAGTGACAATGATCTCGAAGAGCCAGGCCCTGGCCAGGGTCTCTAGCAGGTACCAGAAGCAGGAGCTGTCCCAGGCAGGGGTCTCCAGGGGAGACGTGGAGAAAAGATGAGGCTTTGGCCCTGCGCGGTGGCTCACACCTGTAATCCTAGCACTTTGGGAGGCTGAGGCGGGCGGATCACCTGAGGCTGGGAGTTCGAGACCAGTCTGACTGACATGGAGAAACCCTGTCTCTACTAAAAATACAAAATTAGCCGGGGTGGTGGCATGTGCCTGTAATCCCAGCTACTCAGGAGGCTGAGGCAGGAGAATCACTTGAACCCGGGAGGCAGGTGTTGTGGTGAGCCGAGAGTGCACCACTGCACTCCAGCCTGGGCAACAAGAGCAAAACTCCCATCTAAAAAAAAAAAAAAAAAAAAGACTAGGCTTTGCTCTGTGGCTTTGGGGGTCTCCAGGCACACCTGCACATCTATTTATGGTGAGAAAGGGGGCCTGACCCCCTCTTTTGGAATTTCCAAAACCAGGGAGAACCCACAGATTAAAAATGCCGAGGGAGGGGGAAGAGCAAAGAAAGGGGATGGAGAGCAAAAAGAATCTGTGAGTTTTTAAAAAGAAGCAAATATGGGTATTTCAGGCACCTACTTAGAACATTTCAAAAGAAACGGTAAATGCTTAAAACCACAGAGTGAAAAGTGCCCCAGGCGCCGTCCACCGGCGGTGATGGATGGATGGATACAGTGGCAGCAGCAGCATAGAGTGTGTTGGACTGCACGGGAGGCAGTCCTGGCTTAAGAGACAGGCCCAGGATGCAGTCCGGGCTTTGGAGCCGCAGGGCCCGGGAGGTGCTCTCCGTCAGCCCCTCCGGCGAGCCACAGGTGCTGAGTTTAGACTCTGGAAAGTGGGTGGCGCACATCTGTACTTTCTTGGTGCCTCTTGGACACTGAGTATAGGTATTTTGCAGCCTCTCTGCTGGCACAAGCGGCTTCTTGGTGGGGCTGGATGGTCTGGCTACAGGACTGCCCTGACTTGGGGTTTTCAGGGGATTCCAGTGACTTTGAGCAACACAGTGAACATCTCTTGATATCTGCTCCCTTTCAGTGTCCTGGGGGATGAGAAAGCAAGGGTGGGAACCAGGATCTTCTAGTCAAAGCACCAGACCTTGGGAGGAAAGTATCTGCCAGGTCCCCATCTAGCGCTTGAATGCTCCCAGTGATGGAGAGCTCACTGCCTGCTTCCTTTGCTGGGCTAGAGTTTCTCTTCCCTGACCTTCAGTTTTCCCTTTGCCCACTCCCCTTTTACTGGCCACAAGGAGTGGACTGGAGACAGACCCACCCAGAAAGGAAAGTAGAAACAGAAAGGAAGTAGAAAAGCCCATGACTCTAGAGTCTACTCTCTAAGGACTGGATGGGCCACTTGTCGCAGAGGCCTGAGCCCCTTTCCCTAGGGCAGTGCTGGAGCCTCAAGCCTGAGTACTCTGACCCATTCGGTGTTGGTCTTCAGAGACCCTGGCTCCCCAGAGAGCCAAGCCAGGGCAGGTGCCCCCTACCTCGCACCCACCTCCCCCCCCCCCGGCCCCCGCCACCCATCGAGGCCCAGGAAGTCCCTGCTGTGCAGATAGCCACTTGGGGCAGGTTCATAAACCACGAAAAGTCCCCCTTTCCCTTCACCTCCAAGGAGTTTAACCTCTCCTAATCAATTTAGCAGACTCCCTTGGTTGTAAACGGTAACGATTTGCATTTTTGAGCCTTTTTATCCCTCCTTAAGGAAAAAACATGCCTCCTCTCTGCACTCAGGAAGGCCGATGCACGGCTGCGAATCGCTTGTGAGTGCTCGCCCTGGCACCCACCCAGGGGCAGGCAGCAGCCGCTGTCACCTGCGCCTATCGAGTATGAGGAGGCACGCGGATGCTCGCCACTGATCCTGGCTGTGTCCTGGCCCTGAAAGCAGGGTCTGGCCCTTGGGGGCACAGTTCCCTGCGCCCGGCCCCTCCTGCCAGCACCGCCCCTGCTCTCCCCATTGCCCTCCCCGCCCCTTCACTCTCTGCCACATCCAATTCTCCTTGTTGTATTTTTCATAAGTGCGAGGCTCAGAAGCCCCTGCCTCCTCCCTGGCACGTTCAGCAGGAAGCAGGTTTCTGAAGTGGGCTGGCTTTGGGACTTGAGCTGCCATTTTCAAGGGGGAGGGTCTGCTCTTTCTCCTCCTCTCCTGGCTCCTTGGCTCCAGGGCTGGAGGTGAAGGAGGGAGGCACAGGTTTGGAGGCAGACTTGGGTCCCGGCCTGTCCTCTGCTCAGGCCCTGACCAGCCCCTCCCACCCTTCAGGGATCCCTCACCTGACTTGGGCCAGCTAGGACCTTTCAGCGCCAGCACTGGGGAGGGGCCCCCACTCGGCC
This sequence comes from Macaca mulatta, assembly GCF_049350105.2. Classification (NCBI taxonomy): domain Eukaryota; kingdom Metazoa; phylum Chordata; class Mammalia; order Primates; family Cercopithecidae; genus Macaca; species Macaca mulatta. The sequence goes on from NC_133419.1 coordinate 10,284,108, forward strand.
TCTGGAGCACCAGTTTCCTGAGTGACGTTGGACCCCGCCCTAGCACACCCCCACTTTACTGAAAGGGAAACAGAGGCCGTATTCTCACCGAACCGTCTTTCCCTGCACCTCTTGGAAAATATCTCCCTGACCGCCTCCTCGGCTCTCTGCCTGGCTTTGTTCGGACAGGGCTGGGCTGGGCTCAGAGGGAGGGTTTCCTGGACCCCCAGGGGAAGGAGGAGACCCCGTGCCTGCATAGAGGGAGGGAGAAGAGGCACAAGGCAGGTGTGGGCTTTGGGCTTTGGGAGTGTCAGCTTGGGCCCCTCCCAGCTGCTGCCGTCTTCCCAGGTGCTATCCCCTCCCCTGCCAGAGTCACCCAGAGCCAGGAAGGTGCAATGCCCCAGCTCTTGGCTCCAGACCTGCATCCCGGCCCTGGGTCAGGGAGACCCCTGGCTGCCTCATGTACCATGTTAGCATGGAGGTGGTCTAGCAAGCCCCAGCCTATTTAAAGAAGATGGAGGCTGTGGCGGGAGGCCGTGGGGAGGGGGAAGGAGAAAAGGGAAGAAAAGCAGCTTTTGATGCACATCATGTCTGTGGAATTGAGTATGACTAATTAATAGATTTTATTTTTAGTAATCTCTTAAGCATTCCATACGTTGGGCCCCACGCCTGAGCTGAGCTTACAAGAGGCCTCATTCGCAAAATGCAAATGATTCCCGGCCTGCTGGTGCCTTCTCTCTCTCCTTCCTTGCCTTTTCTTTCCTTTCCTTTCCTTTTTTTTTTTCTTTTAAGGAGAAATTTAAAGGAAAATTGCTATGTAATAGAAAAGACATTCCAATCACTACATCTAATTACCACGAAGGGTAAACCACTTAACCAAAGAAGTGTCGTGGGCTTTTTTTAATCTTTAACTTTAAACCTGCCTTAAATGCCACAAAACGTACTTATCAGTGCTGAGGCCACTGAGGTTGTTCTGGTTACTTAGAGGCTGTGAGGGTCAGCCCGGCCGAGGACGTTCCCTTGGAAATGTCGGCTGTGCACGGGAGCCCGGGAGAATTTAGACAGGCCCGGGGGAAGGCAGGGTGTCCTGAAACATCTCCTATCTTGTGGTGTGAGACCAGCTGGGAAGAGCTGGGCCAAGAGGGGATGGGGTTTCAGAACGGACCTAGCTTCTGGCCCCCTCCCTGGCTGAGGGGGCTGTGATACAGCAGATATTTGGGGGCTTGCTCTGGGAAAGCCCAGAAAGGACCCTGGGAAGGTGTCAGGATTGCTGAGGGGCAGAAAAGATGAGAAAGTCAGCTCTAGAGCTGGGTCCCAGGGCCCTGACTGGGTGGAGCTTCCACCTTCATCCGCACTTAGAGCTCCGGGGGCGGGTGATCCCTGCAATGAGGCAGGCAGGGTCTGGTAAGAGGGGTCGAGCCCCGCACTTGCCCAGTTAGTGCAAGAACCAGAAGCAGGAGACTCGTGTGGTCCTGGGGCCCAAGGAGCTCCTCTGGGGCAGCTGCCAGGGATCCTGCCTGCCTGGGCCCACTCTGTGCAATGCGGGGGAGGAAGGCTCATCACCTAGGCCTTGTCTGGGAGGGCGTGGCTGGGCACAGGCTGGCTCCCAGCTCTGCCTGCTCTCTAGCACTAAGTCCCCCGCACTCCTGCCCCAGCCAAGCGGGACCTTCCCAGGCAGCTGTCAGTCCAGGCCACCTACTGTCCCCAGATGCCTTCCTAAACACTAAGGGCATGACCTGACCTGTCTAGGGTAAGGAGAGGAGACAAGGGGACCTAGGTGAGGTGGGGACAGTGTGCTGGCAGCACCGTGTTGCAGATGGGTGGCACTTGGGGGAAGGCAGTGATCAGAGTGGTGCCCTTCAGGGAGGGGGGGCTCATTTTAGAATCAGCAGAGACCTGGGACTTCTGTCCCCCATACCAACATGGCACACCTCGGGCACTCTCTCCTCCCAGACAACCCAGGTGGGCCCTTCTGCTCGTCTCAGGGCGGGGGGGGGGCCGTGGTCCACAGGGAGGGCCTCCTTTTTTTTTTTTTTTTTTTTTTTTGAGATGGAGTCTGGCTCTGTCGCCCAGGCTGGAGTACAGTGGCCGGATCTCAGCTCACTGCAAGCTCCGCCTCCCGGGTTTTTTACGCCATTCTCCTGCCTCAGCCTCCCGAGTAGCTGGGACTACAGGTGCCCGCCACGTCGCCCGGCTAGTTTTTTGTATTTTTTTTAGTAGAGACAGGGTTTCAACGTGTTAGCCAGGATGGTCTCGATCTCCTGACCTCGTGATCCGCCCATCTCGGCCTCCCAAAGTGCTGGGATTACAGGCTTGAGGCACCGCGCCCGGCCTTTTTTTTTTTTTTTTGAGATGGAGTCTCACTCTTTGCCCAGGCTAGAATGCAGTGGCACAATCTCGGCTCACTGCAGCCTCTGCCTCCCTGGTTCAAGTGATTCTTCTGCCTCAGCCTCCCGAGTAGCTGGGTAACAGGCGCCCGCCACCACGCCCGGCTAATTTTTGCATTTTTAGAGAGACGGGCTTTCACCATGTTGGCCAGGCTGGTCTCAAACTCCTGACATCAGAAGATTGCCTTGGCCTCCCAAAGTGCTGGGATTACAGGCGTGAGCCACCACGCCCGGCCTGGGGCTTTTACACAGACCTGACATTAAGGCCTGGGGAAGTTTCTCTCTTGACCTTATTGTGTGAGAAAATGATTCAGGCAGGAAAAGGAAAAACACGTCTAGTTTCGAGTGAAAGGTGCCCACGCTGCTTGGCTGTTCCCCAGGGCTGAGGAGTGGACCTGTTCTGTGGGCTAGCTCCCCCGGGGCCGTGCTGGGAACCTGCGCCCGTCCTTCAACTTTCCACGTGGCTGTTGTGTCCGCTCCTTTCAGCCTCATCTCCTCACTGAAGGCGCTGGTCGGGCCTTTTAACGTAACCCCTGCCCTGCTGCTGCTTCTGCCTTTGCTTTCGCACGGCGGCGGAGGCTGTTTGAAAAGAGCACCACCAGGCGCTCCTAGCCCTCTCATCCTCCTGCCCTCGGACCAGCATCTCCTCTTTGACGTTCCTTTTCCTCGGCGCAGAACAAGCAGCACAGTGACAGATGGTGACCCGGGCTCCCCGAGTACTGGGACGCAGGCTCCACTCTTCCCCCCTCTCCGATTCGCTGTCATTATTTCATCATCGTTTTAATCTCATGGCTCACCACACTGCACTGTCAGTTGATAAATGAATGATAGCGACATGGATTCCAGAGAGAGGAAATAAAATCTTAACTCTTCTGAGGGCCCCAGCCAGGGCCCTTTTGGAGGCTGGCATTTTTAGAAAGAGATCTGGCCTCTCCCTCTCAAGAAACAGAGTCCCAGGGGTGGGCCCAGCTGAGTTTTCTACGTTCAGGGAGGGACTGCCGTCACCCAGGGCTTTTTTGAGAATTTTTGTGTCTCTTTCTGGGCTTTGTTTGAGCAGCCATGGAAACCAATAGGTCTAATCAGCTGATATTTAAAAAAAAAAAAAAAAAAAAAAATCCCTGCGCTAATTACCCGTCCTAGGAGGGAACATTCAGCACATGGTAAATGCTCCGAAAGTAGCTGTTAAGGTGATTGCACGTGGTGGGGGAGGGAGATGAGGACACTGGAATCAAATAAAGCTTTTATCTAGATCAGAAAGGAAAGCAGCCCAGCGCTGGCCAAGCTGAGCTAGGGTGGAACTAGAAGCCCCTGCTGCGATGCCTCCCTAAGCCACCCGTCTGAGACATACACGCCTCAGCCTTTAGGAACAGCAGTAGCCCCCAGAGACCAAGTCTCTTCCCCCACCTTACTCCCATCCCCAACACACCGTCTACTTACTCAATGATCTCTAGGAGAAAGCAACACTTTCGCAATTCTATTGTCTCAGGAAATGGTAAGAACTGACCCAAGGAGAACGGTAAGGACCGTGCATGTGGCTCTGTCTACCCATCTGTACTTAGAGACACTGCGACAGGGATAGACAGGCAGACAGATGCACCTCCAGGTGGCGGGGAAAGCTACGGCTTCCGCCGGGGCTTCTACAGGAGAGCGTGGTGCATGGAACTGAAGAGGGCTTCAGCCTAGGGAAAAACAAGTTTGTTTGTTTTTTAATCAACTACATGATTGTTCAAAGAATGCAGTGAAAGACGCCATGTTTCTGCAAATCTGCAAGGGAAATGGTATGGAATGAGCCAGGGGAGAGATTTCAGGTCCGTATCTCCAGGGCAAAAGATCTTTTCTTCCCTCTCTCCTTTGTGAGGAGCCTGAAAACCTTCCATCGCGTTGCCAGCGAGTGGCCAGCAGCGGGAGAGCTGCGTGGGAGCTTTGAGAGCCGGCTGCTTCTCCCTGGCGGTTCCTTTGTGACGGCCCTGAACAGAGCATGAGGTGTCCACAGATGTTGTACAGGTAGTATCCTTCCAGTTCAGGGAAAAAAAAAAAACAACAAAAAACCCAACCCAGCCCTTCCTGTGATATTATTTTTAGTCCTTCCCTCCCCAACTGGTATAACTCGGTATAAATTATGTCTTCAACAATGTCGAATTCCCCCTCCTGCCTTCTATTCTTTAAAAAAAAATTGTCACGGTTGTGTTCTACAAAATCGTCAGCCCTCCCCAAACTTTGCTTTCTGCGGGGGAAAGTCATCCGTGGAATTTCTCTTCCTTGCTCTCTCGGGTTGCAGCAGGCTGGGCAAAGCCACGTGGCCACGCCAGGGCAGCTGGGGCTGGGGCGAGGCAGCCCAGGTGGGCGGGCATCATGTGTAGGAGTAGTCTATGTCGGGGATGCCGCCGTCCCGGTAGCCCCGCGTGGTGCCGTAGCCAATGGTGTGCGTGGCCTTGCAGAGGCTGCTGCCGTTGGAGGGGAAGATGGTGTGGACCACGTACTCCTCTTTGGCGCGGTACGGGTTGATGGGCAGCATCTGCAGGCCGGGCCCACGGATTTCCAGGATGGAGTTGTCCTTCTTGGTCCCCGACTCCATATAGTCATCCTTTTTCCTGCTGCCCCGGTTGTAGGCCCTCTCCCGGGTCAGCAGTTCGCCCGCTTGGTGCACGTACCAGCAGACGGCCCCCAGGACCAGGAAGAGGAAGACCAGAGCCACGGCCCCACCGATGATGCCCGCCAGGGGCAGGCCCGCCATGGGGCCGGCATTCTGCTCCTGGTTGAGCGTGGTGGTAGGGCTGTAGCTGTCGGCCGTCTCTGCCTTGGCACACACGGGTGTCTCGTCAGCTACATAGGCATTACTGGTCTCCATGGTGACCATGCAGATGATGTAGGTGGACTTGGGCTCCAGGGCCGTCAGCAGGTACTCTGTCTTGTCCCCCTGCACCAAGGTCTCTGTGATGGAGCCCACGGCCGGGCTGTGGCCCAGGCGCAGCCAGCTGAGCCGGAAGGAGGAGGCGGGGAGCGTGGCCTTCCACGTGATGCGGATAGAATCTGCTGTCAGGGCCTTCACGTGGATGGCCAGGGTCTTGGCACCATCGCCCGTCGCCATAGGGTAGTCAATGTTGGAGTCGGGGATGCGTAGCCCCGGCCTTTTGGCCTTGAGGGTAAACAGGGAACCCTGGGGCGTGGTGGCGGAGGCGTGGTTGCTGGCCGTGGTCTTGGCAGCCGCGTTGGCCACGCCACCCTGTGACCCCGTCTCAAAACACTCGTCCATCTCGCTAGTGATGTCCTTGATGGCCATGCCTCGGACCTTCTCAGGGCCCTGGCACATGAGGCCCCGCACGTTGACCACGGCCGCCCGTGCCTTCACCCAGTCCCGCAGCCACATGAGGTTGCAGCCACAGAACCAGGGGTTGTTCCTGAGCAGCAGCTGGGCCAGGTTCCCCAGGTCGTCGAACAGGCCACGGGGCAGCGTGGTCAGGTTGTTGTTGGACAGGTCCAGCCGCTCCAGCTCACGCATCTTGGCCAGCGTGTTGTAGGGGATGTGGCTGATGGCGTTGTCCTGCAGGTAGAGCTTCTGCAGGTGGGCGCTGGGCAGGTTGAGGGGTGGTGCGGCCAGCGAGTTGCGCACCAGCGAGAGCTCTGTGAGGTTCTGTAGGCGGCTGAAGGTATCGTCCGCGATGCGCTGGTTGGCCAGCAGGTTACCGTCCAGCACCAGGCGCCGCAGGCTGTTGAGGCCCTTGAAGGCATGCAGCGGGATGGTGGAGATGCGGTTGTCGTCCAGTCGCAGCTCCTCCAGCGTGTGTGGCAGCCCCGAGGGGATGCTGCTCAGGTGGTTCCGGCTCAGGAAGAGCAGCTTGAGCTGTTTGCTGTCGGCGAAGGCGTCCTCCTCAATGCTGACGGTGGACACAGAATTGTCATCCAGGTGCAGCTTCTCCAGCAGCGGGATGCGGGCCAGCGAGTCCCTGGCGATGGTGCGCACGTTGTTGTCCTGCAGGTGCAGCTCCCGGAGGGAGCGGGGCAGGTTGATGGGGAACTCGTCCAGGTCATTCTCGTACAGGTAGATGACCTGCACGTTGACCTTGGTCTTGAGGTCCTGGGGGATGCCGGCGTTGTTGATCTGGTTGTTCTGCAGGTAGAGGGTGGTGGCGTCATCAGGGATGTCTGCAGGGATGGAGGTGAGTCCCCGGTCGTTGCAGTAGATGAAGCCGTTGTCACAGCGGCACACCGAGGGGCAGGTGGTGCTGTCGATGACCTCCGTCAGGAAGGCGATGAGCCCGTAGCAGAGGAACAGCCAGTCCCGCAGGTCCATGGTGGACGTGGTCATCACGACAGTGGCCGTGACAGTGGCAGTGGTTGTGGTGGTGGTGGTGGCGGTGGGGTGTGCCACCACCATGGTGGATGGCTGGGGGTGTCCGGCCCCACCTGGCCTGGAGCCTGAATACCTGCAAGGAGCACAGGGCGGGGTCAGTGAGAGGGAGGAGGCGACAGTGACCCCAGGAACGAATCGTGCACCCCTCCCGCCTGCCAGCCTGCACAAGGGGTGGCCAAAGTCACCCAGGAGCGAATCGTGCACCCCTCCTGCCTGCCAGCCTGCACCAAGGGGTGGCCGAAGTCAGGTCCTGCAGGGTGCGGTCAAGCTGGAGGAGCGGCCTTTGTGCCAGGTTTATGCCACAGGTGATTGCTCCCGCCAAGGTCGGATTCTAACAACATCTGGCTAACGTTAAATCGTATCGGGAGACGTTAAATCGTATCAGGAGCCAAGAGGTTGCCCATTAATGAGACGCACGCTGCCACAGCCCTCCTGAAATGTGATCCGGAGCCTCGGGGAGGTTAATTTAGTGAGAGCCATGCAGCAGGTTTGGTTTCTTCTCTCAAGACTTCACACAAAGCCAGTCTTTATGACCGATGCTAAAGGTACCAGTCAATATGGATGGGATGGATTTAGGGCGTGTTTTATGGATTCACAGCCGCTGTTTCCCTGGCACCGCACGAGGAGCAGGCATTGCTATCTGGCTCGGACCCAGGGTTCAAAAGGAAAGCTTGTTTCTGGAAGGCCCAGGAGCTCAAAAGGGGGGCGTCGCCAGAACCTGCGAGAACGAAGCTGTCAGTGCCATCACTGGCGAGGAGTGCAGAGCAGGGAGCTTCATTGTCTGGTGTTAAAACAACATGTCCTGTTGTCACTCGTACATTCTACAGACAGAAGAATGAGGTGTCAACAGAATCACTTTCTCATGTATTTACAGAAATCTCTTTTCATCAGATGTGCCTCCCTGGCCCTGGGTTTCGAGTTGTGTGGGAAATTGTCCCACACCTTGCCCCTTTCTCAAATTATAAACAGACCGTTTTTTTTTGTTTTTTTTTTTCCTGGAATAGCTGAAAGTTTAAAGGAATGAGACAAATAAAAGGAGGGAGGCATTTGTACTCTGAGGGAATTGGCTGCAAGGTGTAATTTCAGTTTTCACAAATGGAAAAATTGCAGCATAGATTTTTCTTATATTATTTTACTGTTCATAGTGGTAAAAAAATCAATTAAAGAGAAATTATCTTTCAGTCTCAGTGAGGAAGGTGTCTTCATGCAGCCAGCAAAAGTCTGCTGTAAAACGCTGGGTTCACGGAGGCTTTTCAATGATGGGACAAGATGGTCTCTCAGAGCCTGAAGCCCCAGCCTGGGAGGGCAGCCCTGGTGTACACAGCAGAGCCGGCACCTGCCCACTGAGCCAGCAAGGACCTTACTTCCATGCCCCAGGGACTGAACACCTGTTTCTCAACCAGGCAAAACTTTCTGTCTTCTCTGTCCTTCTCTATTCCTGGCTGCTTTTTCTTTCCATCACGCAAGTTACTCTTGCAGGACCCAGCTCAAATGTTACCTCCTCTACTAGGTTTTCCTGGGGCCCCAGATAAAGCTTCCCTCTGTTCTGCCCATCCATCTGTCCACCCACCCATCCACCTACCATCCATTCATCCATCTGTCCATCATTCATCCATCCATCCATCCATCCACCCACCTAACCATCCATCCATCCATGCATCCATGCATCCACCTGTCATCCATCCATCCATCCATCCATTCTGGCATGCACCTGTCCATCCATCCATCCATGCATCTACCTGTCCATCCATCCATCCATGCATCCACCTGTCCATCTATCCATCCATGCACCCACCTGTCCATCCATCCATCCATCCATCCATCCATCCATCCATCCATCCATCCATCATGCATCCAACAGAGCTTTATTGAGAATCTACTATATTCCAGGCCCTGTTGTAGCCACTTGGGATTCCTTTCTGATGGGATGGATGGTAGCTCAAACTATAATAAAGACTTTGCTGAGAACTTTCCTAATATTTAAGTCATTTAACCCTCCCAGCAAACATGAGGTCAGTGCCCTTAATCCCACTGAGCAGATGAGAAAACTGAAGCTCAGAGATGTTAACTTACTCAAGACTACTTGAGAACCAGGTAGGAGGAACCTAGGCCATCTGGGGAGGAGGCCAGAATCTTGGCAATCTTGAGGCTGGAGCACTCTGTGGGTTGCAGGTCACACTGTTTGGTGACTGGTGTTTTCATGTCACCAAACTGCAAGGGCAGGGACTGTGGCCAAGTGTGGCTTTACATCAGTGGCCACCCGACGACAGAATGGTCCCCACCATGGTGAATGCCTCTGCCACTCACCCCTGCACACTCAAAAGCTCCCTTTGCACTTACAGGGTCTCTGCCCAGACAGCCACCACAGTCATCAAGGTGGCTGCCAAGGCCCTATGCAATCCTGTGTGGCACCCCCGTTGGCCTTGTCCACTCCATTCCCCTCTCACTGACTGCAGCAGCCAGGCAACCCCTGGTATCCCCAGGGCCCTGGCACATGCTGTGCTGTCTGCCCAGACAGCTCATCCCCAGATCCATGCCTCCATCTCCTTCTGGTGAGGCCTTTCCTGGGCACCCTATCAAGAATTATAACTCCCAGATACTCCTCTCGGTTCCTTGCTTACCTATAGTATTTACCACCAACTAACACACTACATGTTTTATCTTTTTTGTTTTGTTTTGTCTTGTTTTGTGTTTTGAGATGGAGTCTCGCTCTGTCACCAGGTGTGAGTGCCATGGAGCCATCTTGGGTCACTACAACCTCCGCCTCCCGGGTTCAAGTGATCCTCCTGCTTCAGCCTCCTGAGTAGCTGGCACTACAGGTGCCCACCACCACGCCTAGCTAATTTTTTGTATTTTTAGTAGAGACGGGGTCTCACCATGTTGGCCAGGATGGTCTTGGTCTCTTGACCTCGTGATCCACCTCCCTGGGCCTCTCAAAGTGCTGGGATTACAGGTGTGAGCCATCGCTCCCGGCCCTTTTTTGTTTTCATTGTCTGTCTCCCCACTAGAAGGTACTCGCTATAAGGGCAGGGATTCGTGCATCTTACTCATGGTGTTTCCCACGTGGCAGATGCTCACTAAATATTTCAAAGGAGAAACTGTGATGGACTTGTTCTGTAGATGAGGGAACGGGGGCACAGAGACCTGCCCATGGTCCCCTGGCAGGAGGAGGTGGGGTCTGGATTCCACCCCAGGGCTGTGTGGCTGCAGGACCCCAGTGCTTGACTCCAGATTGCTGAGGGCTGTGAGTCCCTGGCCAGCCCAGACACAGTCCTGCGGCCCAGGCTGAGCATTCTCAGACCTTCACGGAGGTACCCACTCTCCCGTGAGCCTCCTGCTTCCTTTGCCCAGGGCCATCCCAGGTTGCCCTGGCCCTTATCTGACCACCTTACCTTTCATTACATCGGGCACTGGGAAGGACACTGGCCCAGATCGTGGGAGAGGACGGGCTTGGAGGCCAGGACAGCATGCAGAGCTAGACACATCAGCCTCCAGAGGATAATGAAAAGCCTAGGCGGTGGGGTGACTTCTCTGGCCAGACCTCACCCACTCCCCTTCACAGGCAAGGGTGCAGAGGTTGCCACCTACACACAGGTCCACAGCCCTCATTTCACAGCCCAGCAGCCTGAGACTCAGAGACAAGAGGGGCCCAGCCAAGGTCACAGTCAGCCCAGATTTCCCACTGCACGTCTGTCCCTTCTGCACCGAGCCAGGCCCATGAAGGTTATGGAGCCGGAGGTCCTGCCTCAAGTCACTTATGAGCAGGCAGGTAGCACAGGGCAGGTGCTAGAGACAGGAAGACACAGGCCTGCTCACAGGTCACCTTGCCTCCGTCTCCAGGGTCAAGTCTGAGTCTAGGAGCACCTCTGCCAGGGGCCCCCCAGCATCTGGCTGGAGGATTACCCCCCTCCCTGGTCTGTTGGCTGATGACTCCTGGCACAAGGGATACAGGTGGCCTTTGTACTCGGCTGTTCCTGAGCAGTGCCCTAAGTAGGGGGCAAACTTGTAAGGCAAAAGCCAAGGCAAACCACCGCATTCCCTGGCATGGACATCTGTTCCCAGTGCCCGCTCAGCTCATGGCCACGGTCCTCAGCCTCCAGAGGCCTCAGCATCATAATAGAGTCTAAATTGCACCTTTCAGAGATGCTTGATAGATAACCAAGAAGCATTTGGGAGGCAGGGACCCAAGGCCTTTCCGCTCCACTGTCTGTGGGCCTCATCCATCTTGGCCAGAGGCTCCCCTGCCACCCCCCGCCCCCCAAGGCCAGCCCGAGGCTGAGCCCTCTGGCTACAGGAAAATAGGGCGGGGCCTAGGGGTGGTGAGGAAGATGGCACACCTCACCAGAGGAGTCTTTAATTGCCTGGGTGCCTGGCTGCCTTTTTATTCCCTTGTTGTGTGTTTCATAGTTTATGCGGCCATCAAATTAAACTGGTAAATCGCCTGTCTTTTATGGGATCGCTTGTCGTCCTTGCGTGGATCCCTCAGACTTCAGCGTCGTATGAGTTACGACCTGCCAGCTCCATGACTGACAGCCGGATCCTTGGCGGGCCACAGGGGTGGGGGAGGGGAGCAGTGGGATGGCTCCGGCTGTAGGTATCCAGGACTCCCCCCGCTTAGCTGGGGGCCCTGGGGCATTATTCTTGGCATTATTCTTGGCTCTATCAGTCCTTGGCCCCTGCCAGCCTCCAGGACAGAGAGGCCTGGGTTCAAGTCCTGCCTCTGCCACTTTCAGGTCATGTGATTTCTTTTTTGAGACAGGGTCTCACTCTGTCACCCAGTCTGGAATGCAGTGGCTCGATCATGGCTCACTGCAGCCTCGACCTCCCTGGGCTCAGGTGATGCTCCCACCTCAGCCTCCTGTGGAGCTGGGACCACAGGCGTGCACCACCACATCTAGCTAATTTTTATATTTTTTGCAGAGATGGGGTTTTGCTATGTTGCCCAGGCTGGGCTTGAACTCCTAGGTTCAAGCAATCCGCCCACTTCAGCCTCCCAAAGTGCTGAGATTATAGGCATGAGCCACCACGCTGGGCCTCAGGCTATGTGATTTTGAGCAAGCTGCTTGCCCTCTCTGAGCCTCGATTTCCTCATCTATAAATGTGGTCATAATAGGGGCCCTTACATGGGAACTTACAATTCAGGGTTCGCTGACATTTTATGTGCAGAGTACCCCCTCCTGAGTGCGATCTGGATGGCCCTGACGCATCCAGTTTAAAAGCTGCCACAAATCTCTGCCTCCCCAGACACGCGGCCTAGCTTCTGCAGTAGCTGTTGTCTCTGTCCTCCATGCTCCAGTGGCCCGTTCTCTACTCCCCTGCTCCTGGCTGCGCCTTCGGGACAGGCTGACCCCTTATCAGCCTCTGTGAAGTTGAGATGTTGCCCCCCCGTCCACCTCAAACTGTGTGGGTGCAATCCTGAGCCTCCCCCAAGCCATGCTGGCAGCCTTGACCCTATGTCTGGGCCGAACAGAGCTGGTGGATGGGGCCATCAACCGTCCCCTCCTATGGGGCCGTGTCAGCCTCCTATGGGAGGCCCTCCAAGCTGGTGGCAGGGTGGAGGGGTTGGGAGAGGTAAGAGGGTTTTAAATGGGCCTTTGTCATCAGGTCACCTAGTGGCCAGAAATAGTTTCTTACCTCCTCCACGCCACACTCACTCCTACCCCTGAGAAGTCCTGAGGCTTCTCTCCCTTCCCTCTCCGCTCCCTCTGCAGCCCTCCCCAGAAGCTGTGCTCACGGTGCATTAGACCCTTTGTGGAGCTCCTGCCCAGTGTCACGAGTGGGGAGAAGACAGCAGCTTCCCAGGTTTCCCAGGTCTAGGGGAGCAGTAGGGAAGCTGAGTGTGGGTGTCTGCACCCAACTGCAAAGCCTTTACAAGCCACTGACACCGAGCTTCTTCCCCACCACTTGCGGTGGCTTATGGCCGACTGTCTGCTGCTCAGCCTTTGCCGGGGACCCCGCTGCTGGCTCCTGGCCCTCATGGAACCTGGGGATGCTATTTTCTATTCATAGGCATGTCCTAGGAGCTTCCGGAAGCCAGCAAGGAAACAGCTCACATCCCTGTCTGGCCTCGCTCCCGTGTGTCCTCTTTCACCTGCCCCATCCCTGGGATGGGGGCATCTCAGGCAGGGCCAGGTCAGGAAAGGAAGTGTCCTGCATGCAAACTCTGTATGTAGGAAAGACAAGCACATGCTCACGTGCATGGATGCTGGTCACGTCTCCCCCACCCCCACTCACCCCTCAGCCTCCTTCCTGCCTACCTGCCTGCCACTGTCCTTAGGAATCTGGCTGCCCGTGTAGCCTGGCACTGGTGTGTGGCTGCTGCAGACCCTGGGGTCCTCTGGCTTTTCCCTACTTCCCAGCCCCCAGGTAGGGTCTCTTGCAAGGGTCTTTCCCCTGCCAGTCCCTCCCTTCGGCAATAATTCCTGTGTTTCCCCTAAACCTTGCCAGGCCTTCAAGTCCTCACTGAGAATGCTGTGCAGGCAGACTGGGCAGAAGCAGTTTCTCAGCTCCAGAGCAGGAAGGGCCAGTGGGACCCCAGTCCCACCTCCCACTAGACAGGAAGCCCCACCAAGGCACAATTATCTCCAGCTCTGTGATGGGGCTTCAGCAAACCTTTGTTTAAATTAATGAGAGACCCCACCTTCCTGGGGGCTCAACTGCAAACAAGACAGCGGGAAGAGGGCCAGGAGGTAGACAGGGCAGGCCGCTGCCTCCTGGTGCTCAGGGAGACCCAGGGAGAGCTCCCCTCCTTCTTCCCAGGAAGCCCCTTTCCTGCGAAGGCAAGTAGACCTGGGGCCTGCATGGCTCAACCCAGCTGCTCAGCCTACTGTGGGGTGGCCTTGGGTCTCAAGTCTTTTTTTGAGACAGTTTCGCTCTTGTTGCCCAGAGTGGAATGCAATGGTACGATCTTGGCTCACCACAACCTCCATCTCCTGGGTTCAGGCGATTCTCTTGCCTCAGCCTCCCGAGTAGCTGGGACTACAGGCATGCGCCACCAAGCCCAGCTAATTTTGTATTTTTAGTAGAGATGGGGTTTCTCCATGTTGGTCAGGCTGATCTCAAACTCCCGACCTCAGGTGATCTGCCCGCCTCGACCTCCCAAAGTGCTGGGATTACAGGGGTCTCAAGTCTTTATCTGCAAAATGTGGCCATAAACTATCTACTTCCCTGGGCTCTTGTGGAGATAAAGTAAGGTTTCTTTCAATGCTTAGCAGAGTCGTATTCAGAATGAGGGGACTATTACGGTTACTAGCAATGAGCCGTGCTTCCCCGAGCCCCAGACATGAACTGCAAGAAGAGAGGGGAGCCTTGAGTTGTGTGAATGAGGCTTTTCCAAGCCCTAGTTCAGGCAGATGCCCCAGGGACTGCAGGCCCACCAGAGGCATCTCCTTAGGGCAGGGGCTAGATGCCATGGCCCTCAAGGGCTTTCTAACTCCAGCTCCCACCAGGGCAGGGTGCCAGCCAGCCACACCCATCACCCTAAACAACTTTGCTCTGGATCCCGTCCACTGGTATCATTTAGAGCTTCTGATGCATGGGGGCTGGGGCGGGGATTCTTTTAAGACCTAAAGTTAATTATTTTTCTAATTTCATGCCGCATGCATTATGCATCAGCTGTTATCACTAGCGGTAATTGCAGACAGGTATGCAAATCCACTATAAATGCACCTAACTGCATAGGCCGTCTGGGCGGTGCTGGTGCCAGGCGGCGGGATGTCCTGAACTTCAGAGAATGTAAATCGCTTTAAAAAAACAAGACTTTAGAATTGTGTCTTAGGAGGTTAATTATATTGATAATAGTGTTCGATATTAAACCATTCAAGGCCAGGAGGGGGTGGGGGGATGAAAGGAGACACGTGTAATTTTGTTCCTTTCTCTCTTGGCGTTATTTAATAAGATGCGCCTACACCTGATGTTTCTGTCTGTCTGTGTCCATTTTTAGTAAAGCTGCCTAAACTGAGACTTAATTCCTTTAGGAAAGGGAAAAAGAAAGCCCAGTGGGCTGGGCGAGGTGGTTCCTTGTAATCCCAGCACTTTGGGAGGCTGAGGCGGGTGGATCACCTGAGGTCAGGAGTTCAAAACCAGCCTGGTCAACATGGTGAAACCCCGTCTCTACTAAAAATACGAAAATTAGCTGGGTGTGGTGGTGCGTGACTGTAGTCCCAGCTACTTGGGAGGCTGAGGCAGGAGATTCCCTTGAACCTGGGAGGCGGAGGTTGCAGTGAGCTGAGGTTGTGCCACTGCACTCCAGCCTGGGTGACAGAGTGAGACGCTATCTCAAAAAAAAATAAATAAATAAAAGAAAGCTCAGTGGAGTTTCAGAGTGAAGGAGAGGGGCTAAAGGTCTTTATTTTGGGGGGCGAGGAAAAGGAAGAGCAGCAGCACCAGCAGGGCTGGGGACAGTCCCCAAGAACAGGGCTGAGGCTGTGGGCTCTGCGCCGCTTCCCTCCTCAGCCTCCTTTAGGATCCTGGGCCGCAGCAGAGGGCCTGGAGAGGAGCAGTATGACTAGGAAAGGCTGGTGATGGGCGACACTCACTGATCCTAGATCAGAGGCTTGGCACTGGGCTCTGAGGGCAGGGCCTCTCAGGGGCTGAGAACAACCCTGAGAAGGTGGGAGGCAGGTCCTGCTCCGTCATCAGTTTACGGATTGCCTCCTCCCCCTGGAATGTAAACTCCTACAGTTAGGACATGGTCTGCCTTGTGCCTGGCATGGAGCCTGGCACAGAAAGTACTCAGTAAACATCTGATGAATGAATGAACAGGGCCACCAAAAGGGAGGCCCCTGAACCTAGACCCAGGGCCGGGTGGTGGTAGAGAAGAGGGAGGCTGGCCTTCCTGCAGCCCACCCCAGGATGCCGTGGTGACCCAGGGTGCCCTTACCACAGCAGCCCAAAGAGGCAAAGGGAAGGGTCTGGATTGTGCCACAGATGGCAGAGGGGTGGCCACAAACCCAGGCCTCAGACTTGATATCCGGAGCTCTCCCCTTCCCAGGTCTCCTACCACCTGTCTCAGCTGCCCAGTGGGACCTCTGTGGCCCCAAAGGGAGACTCTTGGCCGTCCCTACTCACCCCCACTGATATGGATGCTGGCCTGGCACTGCCCAGCCGCGTGTCTGTCTCCAACTATCAGAGGTGAGCCTCACTTTACTACACAGGCCTTTTCCCCTCCCGCCCACCCCACAGATACACACATGGATGGAACTCGCCACTCAGGACCCTGGAATCATGAGATAAAGGACCTCAGTGATTGTCTGCTTTTTGCAGATGAGGAAAATCTGAGGCTCCGCATGGATGAGACGGGGTGGAGACAGAGCCCTCCAGCAGCTTGGGCAGCCTCCCCGCCCATCTCCTGGGGCCTTGGCGCCCAACTCTAACCCTTTCCCAGGGGTTTGGCACAGGGAGGGTGCTGGGGTACAGTGTCCCAACTCCAGCGGGGTCTCACAGGGGCTGCTCTTCTCCACCAGCAGGTCCGCAACCCCTCACGCCTGTGGGCTCACTCACGCCTGTGGGCTCACTCACGCCTGTGGGGCCACTCACGCCTGGGGGGCCACTCATGCCTGTGGGGTCACGCCTGTTAGCGTTAGCAGTAGCTAGCAGGGCTGGGTGCTTGAGTGTTGGGCACGTCAGAATGCTCTCGCCAGCTGGCCACAGCCTGTGTAGAGGGGAGAGGCTGCATCCCCAATGCAGAAAGGGGAGGCACGCAGGGAGGGGCAGACTTATCCAAGGTCACACGCTCACAACCAGAGGGCCAGGCCCCAACCCAGGTCTGTCTGCCCAGAGCGTTTGTTCCTTGCCTCCCTTTGCACAGAGCCACTGAGCAGATCTTCCATGGCAGCAGGCCTGGGGGGCAGCAGCTGCTCCCCTCCAGCTTCGCTACAACCTAGGAATGACCCCCAAGCCCTCCTAGGGACTGGAGGGGCAGTAGGGACCAGGGCTGGGCACTGGGAGAGGAGCAGCTGGGAGCAGAAGGGCTGCAGGGCAGGGGCCCAGCTCAGGCTCAGGCGCGTTCGCGGCCCCGCTGCCGGGCTGGCGCACTTTTATAATAAATAACAGCAAATAGCCCATCCGCAGGGCATCTTTCACGCCGGTGGCTAATAACACGGCTATTAATGCCCCCGCAGACGGCGTGCACGCTGTGCCGCTCTGACGAATGTCCCAGGCCCTGGTGCAATCATAAATCAACCCCTCTCCTGAGGAAGAGCGTGGGAAGTGTCATTTTCCATCTTGGTAATGAATTGGGGCTTCCCTGTCCTGCCCAGGGCACGGTGGCTTAAGGTTGCCTGGGATTTGTGTTTTCCGAGGTGAGGTGCAGCCTCTCCCTCCGGCCTCCGGGGATCCTTGGAGGAGTCAGCTCCACCTCAGTGGGAGGGAGCGCTCACCGCCTGCTGTGTGACCCTTGGGGCACTCGCTGCCCTTCTCTGGGCCTCAGCTGGCTCCTGTAACCAACAAAGAGGCTGAACTGGAAGCCAGCGCAGACGATGCCCAAGGGCCAACAGGAGCAGGACCTTGGGCAGTAGCTTTGGATCAACCCCACCCTGGGTCCCTGGCCAGACAGCAGGTAGCAGACCCTGCTACCCAGACAGCAGACCCTGATGTAGACTTGTGGACTCCCTCCCGTTCAAGGGCAGCAGGCACCAGGGAAAGTAGCCTAGGTTACCAGAGCTCCTGCCCACCACCCACCAGGCCTCACTGCCACCACCGTTAGGGAGGGGGCTCAAAATGAGATTTCCCCACCCCACTGCAGGGCCATTTACTCCAGGAGAGGCCACGCCGTTACATCCCAGGTCCAGCTGCTGGGTAAAGCCCAGCAGCACAGGGACCACCAGGTGGCAAATGATGCTTATGCCGGCAAGCAGAAGCCGCCAGCTGCGTGAACTGCGTGAGTGGGTGGATGGGATGGAGCTGCAGACCTGTGGAGACCCGTGGAGCTCTGGCCGGGAAAGGGGTCTTTGGAGGGCGGGACCCAGCTGTCTGGGCGCGAGGAACCCTGGGCCACCCTGGAGCCCTTCCCTTATCCTTGGGCCTTACCTCCTTCGTCGCTGCAGCCCAGGAGCCCTCTGGGTCCGACGAGTTGCTGGTCTGAAGGCACACGCCAAAGTCACGAAGCCGCAACTCGGGACACCGTGAGCTCAGATGGCGCTCACATTCCCGGCCCCGTGGTCCTACCAGGCCTTGCACCACTAGGGACACAGACCTCAGACCTGGGGTGACTGGGCAGTGCTGGGGCACCCCAGGGCACAGAGAGGGGATCCGATGCCTCAGTCTTCTGGTCTTCTGGCGTTCAGATGAGGCTGCGGGCCACAGTCAGCAGCATCCTTGGCACCCTAGGCCGCGGGCGCAGCTGGCTTCTCCCTGCAGAGTGAGGGTCCTGCGCACAGGGGGTACAGGGACACCCCTCTGGGCCCCAGGACTCCTGAGGGTGGCCTGAGGGGGTTCCGACTCCCTGTTCGTCGGGCATGCCCTGTGGCCTGGCACCCAGCCCCGAGCAGGGTGGCCTCTGCTGCTTGCTACCTCCACGGCCCTTTTCAACTCTTGCCCTTTTGTCTGCAGGCCGCCACCTCTTCTGAAAGGCCTCTGCGTGGCTTTTGGCTTTTACCCCCTTTTGGTTTACCAAGGCTTTTTTTTTAAATCCCTTTAAGTCACTTGGCAGAATGGGCTGGGTGCAGAGAGCGTTCTTGCATGACAGAGCTGAGAGGGAGCCACTCTCCAAAGGCTCCGTATTCCTGTCACTCAGGCTGCGTCTCCGGGGGGAAGGAGGGGTCTATTACCCCGCTGAGGAGTTCAGATGTTCACGGTGGGGCTGGAGCTGCTGACACGTACAGCTGAGCTGTCAGGCCCCCACATGCCCTTCTTTGGGAAGATGCTTGGGGGGCGAGGGCCTCAGTCCCGCTTGGCTGCTCCTGTTTGTAGAGGTTTCCTTGCTGGGAAGGTAGGGAGGATGGGTTATTCCCGCTTCACCCCCTGGTCTTGTCTTTCCAAAAAGGAATCCATCTTCTCGCCCACTGCCTGCTTCCTTACCTGCCAAAAACAATACCAGTGATTAAGCCCAGAGACATGAGGGACCGCATTGGGACAGCATCCATCAGGGCCACTGGGCTGCAGCCCCCTTTGCTTTGGATCCTGTTTTTTTTTTGCTTTTTTGAGATGGAGTCTCACTTTGTCGCCAGGCTAGTGGTGCGATCTCGGCTCACTGTAACCTCTGCCTCCCGGGTTCAGGCGATTCCCCTGCCTCAGCCTCCTGAGTAGCTGGGACTACAGGTGCAAGGCACCACACCTGGCTAATTTTTTTTTTGTATTTTAGAAGAGGTGAGGTTTCACCATGTTGGCCAGGATGATCTTGATCTCCTGACCTCATGATCTGCCTGCCTTGGCCTCCCAAAGTGATGGGATTACAGGCATGAACCACCGCACCCAGCCTGGATCCGGTTTTTTTTTTGTTTTTTGTTTTTTGTTTTAAATGCCACTTGCCCATGAGCCGGGGAAGGG
Source organism: Macaca mulatta (assembly GCF_049350105.2). Taxonomy (NCBI): domain Eukaryota; kingdom Metazoa; phylum Chordata; class Mammalia; order Primates; family Cercopithecidae; genus Macaca; species Macaca mulatta. Next base: position 10,303,311 of record NC_133419.1, read on the forward strand.
CCTGGGGTTATTCTCCCCATCTCCTGCCTCTTTCCAAATCCTGACAACAGTTGGCTATGCATAGTGCCCAGCCTTGCAGCTACCTGGTTTTCCCTCCCTGGGGGTGGAAGGACTGGGAAGAGAAAAATGAAGTTTTTTGAGCTCCTGGCCTTGCAGGGCCACCCGCCCAGCCCAGAGCTGGCTCCAATTCCCCCAGCACCTGCTCTTCTTGCTAAATGTCATTCAAAAGCTCCAACTGGACCGCCATGGCCTGGGCTTCCAGAACAAGCACTGCCTTTCCCCACCATGGGAAGCAGAACCGTCAGGGAACTGGGGAAGTTGGGTCTCCATGTTCCTGGCCTCTGTCCGGTGCCCACCCCACTTCCTAGGTGGGGGGTCAGTCCTCAACACCGGCAACCGCCCTCCCCTTCCGCACAGACGGAGGGCAGGGCAGGCTGTTCCAGAATCCAAAACAAAAGCCCGAGCCCTCCCCAGCACCTCTCATTAGTGTGGCATGTGGAAAGGCCGTGGTGCCCTGGTGTCCGTATTCCCCCTGCAGGAGCCCCTCTTTGGAAAAGGGCTTTTATTACACATCTGAGAGTGCTCGCTCTGGTTTGAAATCAGATCCAGATGGGCTCAGCTGCATCTGGACACTTGTCTTTGTAGGGCCTAAGGTGGCTGATTTGAGAAATGCTTGTTGGAGGCTGTTACAAATAAAAACAGGGATATTGGGGTTCATGTTTTAATAAGCCCAGCACCCAGATAGGGGGTGGCTGCCCACGGGACTCACAGCCTGGCAGGGAAGGCATTCGGGAAGGGCGTGTGCCAGCCAGGTGGTGTGCAGGCTGAGTCTGATGGGGTGGACAGAGTGGCGGGGGCAGTTTTCTTGGGACAAGCTGCCCTAGGAGAAAGGAGGTTTCAGAGCCAGCAAGCCCCATGGGACATCGATTCTGAATGGCCAGTCCCTGGTGAATACTACAGGTGGGGCACAGGCCCTGGAAGGGGTGCGGTGGGGCTTACGCAGGGGGGAAGATGAGGACAGAGTCCCTGCGTGCGGGGGGGAAGGCGGCCGGCTCCAGCACAAGCCCTTACTGCTATTACCACCCGCGTGATTTCATCCAATTATAAATTGTAATTTCTCCATGAAAGCGAGAGATGGAGAAAGTCCAATGAGGTCATCTGCCTCCCTGGCCGGGGCGCAGAAATTGTTTTATACCAATGGGGGTGGGGCAGGGGCAGCAGGCTTCGGCATTTTGAGAGGATGACGGCCGTGTCCTGGGAGCCTAGAGGCTCCAGCCAGCCGTGGCCGCTGCCTCCCGATAAAGAGAGAAACCACTGAGCTCTGCTTTTGAAATTAAGAACCCAAAAAGGAGGCAAGTTCATCCCACTGGTGTGTTCGCCTCAGACCCTTCCCATAGCTTCTCAGCTTTATCCTGAGAGTGTCCCATAGCTGTCAGGATAGAGGCAATGCTGCTACGGTAGTCTCCAAGGGCCCTGCCCAGCCCACCTGCCGTGTCTGCCACGACTGCCCACTAACGCCCTGAGCTGGCTCCAGCCTGGCCCTTCACTGTACTGTTCCCCTTCTGTAAGAATCCATGCAGACGTCATCCCTCCCTTCCTGCAATGGGCCACCCTCCCCTTAGCTTGTGTGGTCCTGTGAACCATGACAGCAATGACATAGCATGAAAAGAATTGTCTCCCTGGCTTCAAGGGAGGACCTGAGGCTGGATCCCCCAGCGTCTGGCTCAGTGCCTTGCACACAGTTGGTGCTTAATAAATGCACTCAGCGAACTTCCCATCTGCTTCCTCATTTAGAAAACCAAGGCACTAAGTGAGGCTCTTGGTGCCCATCCAGCTTTGTATGTCCTCAGTCCACCTTCCCTGCTGCAGCCCCCACCCCCACCTTCCCTGGGGCCTGCAAAGCCTCCTGGAACCCCAGTGCTGGGATACTGGGCTCCTCGGCGTCTGTGCCCTTGATGAGTGGGGCCTCTCAGGCTTCTGGGGTGTGTATTGGTTTTCCAAGTGAGTCTGGCTGGCAGTGGTTGGGAGGTGTGAGCTCTCCAGCAGCACTGTGGCTCTTCCCTTGTGTGGGTGCATAATGATGATCATTAGTAGCCACCTGCATTCACTGAACCAAAGGAGGCCCAAGAATAAATATGTAAATGCGTGCGCCTGGCAGACACCTCCCGCCAGAGCCACAGCGCCCCCAGTGGCCACCCTCCTGGCTCGAGTGAGTGGAGACCACGCCGTGTGAAGTTAGTGGTTACACTCATCCCCTTGGCCTCCCCTGTTCCCACAGGCTCCAGGTCTGGTCTCCGTGCTCAAAACCAGTAAACCATTTTTTGAGTCAACATCATAAAAGCTTCCATTTTGAGTAAAAGTACTTTGAGATGCTTACACCATTCTACTTTTGTTATCATCAATAACATCACCACTGTATTAAAAGAAATTTGAAAGGAGGGAGAGAACGCCAAGTCCCCAGTCTCACATCTCTGCATTACCCTCTGCATTTTGGCCGAATCTGCCCATACGTATATGCCAGGGGACAATGCACCTTGTCCCTTCCCAGTAATTTCTGCCTTGCCATCTTCCCTGAGCTTGGGAAGACAGCATGGCTAGCAGGTCAGGGAGGACCACCTCCATTGTGTGGACTAAGAAGAGGGAGTGGGACTTGTCCAGGGTTATACAACCTGAAGCAGAGTCAGGGCCTCAAACTCCAGGCCAATTTCCTTCTGGCTACACTACTCATAGACAGCGCAAGAGAAACAGACCCTCCACCAAACACTGCACTGAGGGGCCCTGGGCTTCTCCTGAGGCTCTCTTGTGTACCCCTCCATCCATACATCCCTCCATCCTTCCATCTCTCCCTCCATTCCTCAATCCCACCATCTCTCAGTCCCTCCATCTCACCATTTCTCTATTCATCCATCCATCCATCCATCCATCTATCCATTCATCTCTCCATCCATCCATCCTTCCTTCTCATTTCTCCATTCACTGATCCATCTCTCCATCTGTCAACCCATCCATTCATCTCTCCATCCATCCTTCCATCTGTCTCTCCATTCATCCTTCTATCTCTTCATCCATCCATCCCTCCAATCTATCCATTCATCTCTCCATCCATCCTCCCATCTCTCCATCCTTCCGTCTCTGTATTCATCCTTCCATCCCTCCATCTCTCCATCAATCCATCTATTCACCTCTATCCATCCATCCATCTCTCCATCTTTTCATCCATCCATCCATTTCTCTATCTATCTCTCCATCTGTCCATTCATCCATCCATCTCTCCCTCTATCCATTTCTCCATCTTTCCATCTACCCATCTCTCCATCCAGCAAACATATTCTGAATCTAATCATGCTCCAGGCATTGTACAAGACATTGGGGATCCAAAGAGATGCCCCCATCCTCCAGGAGCTCACAGTCCAGTGGGGAGGGCACTGGTTTTCAGAGGGCTACAATCTGAGGCGCACACAGGGCAGTGTGGGAGCCAAGAGCTTTGAAGAAGATGATGCTGTGCTGTGGTTCTGGGGTACTCCCATGTCATGACAATCACATGTGAGCTCAGTGGCCATCCAGAGGGGGGCAGGTATGGCTGGGTTTTCCCTTGACCACCTGCCTATCTTCCAGAGCCACTGCTCACCCTTGGCCCTCAGGGCTTCCTCCCGAAGTAGAAACGATCCTCAAGCCCTCAGCTTTACAGTTCATAGCTGCCTTAAAGATCAGAGCTCTCCGATGTTAATTCCTATATTAGCAATTAGCCCTCCTGTTTCATTTCAACCTTTGGCTCCTAGGGATGGATTTTTATGTATGTGTCATTAATCAGATGACTGGTATGTGCTGCTAGAAACCCAGGTGGGCTTTATGGCTGGTGACTTAGCGAAGTGGTGTTTTAAATGAACAACATGCCTGCCCCCTCCCTGGGCAGAGCTGCCCTGTGGCAAAGAGGGCAGAGTTTAGATCATTGTAAGCAGGTCAGAGCTGGTGCGAGCTAGGAGACCCAGGATTTTCTTTCATTTTGGACTTCCAGGCTGAGGTCAGCATCTGTATCTGACCTTTATAGATGAAAAGACTCTTTGTGACTCAAACTGGAGTTTGTTCCATGGCTGCTGACTTCCCCCTACCAGGATGGCTGTCCACAGAGCCCGTTCCTTTTTTTCCCATTGCAGAGAGCGGTCTGGGGGCTGCTTATTCCCTCTCTCCCGAGGGCACTGGAGACAGAAGGCTGCGGGCAGGGAGAGCATTGCTGTCTGGGGGCTAGGACCGCTCCTGTAATGGGCTCAGCATGTAGGGAGTGGGACGGGAAGAACATTTCAGGCTGAGGGAACATCCTGTGTGAAGGCTGGAGGGCTTAGTACAATGAGAGGTCAGTGTCCCAGAGCTCTGAGTGAGTGGAGGGCTGTGATCCGAGCTGAAGCAGGGCCCGGAACCTGGCTTTGGGGGTGCTCTGAATGCTGCGCTGAGGGGCCTGGTCTTCGTATGAGGGCAGTGGGGAGGCCGTGAGGGTGCCCAGGCATGGAGGAGTGTGACCAGACTTGCAGTTTAGAAAGAGCATTCTCGCTGCTGCACGGAGACCTGGAAGGTGCCCAGGTGCACAGGAGAAGACCAGTGAAAAGCTGGAACCGCACCCTCAGGAAAAGGGGCAGGGACCTGGGCTGGGGACCTCACGCAGTGAGGGGTTGAAGGGAAGGGGCCAACTTGGGAGTCCCCCGGGCTTTACTCCCTGAAGACAGGCCTGGGTGCTGAGTGGGTTCCCACCTCCTTCTCCTCACTGGAGGGCAGCTGAGTGCTCCTGGGAGCACCATCAAGAGAGCCATGGACAGCCGGCTTGCTGTGGGTTCCGAGCCTGGTCCTGAACTGCAGCCCGCAGCCCCAGGCCTTAGCAGGAGCAGGAAGGCCTCTGGAGGCTGTGCCTTCTGCTCTGTGAGATGGGCCCACCCCATTCCCTGCCCACTCTCTCCTGGCCCCCAGGCTTGGCACCACTGCATGGCACCCGAGTAGCAGGGTGAGAAGAGGCGGAGGCGAGAGCCTGCTTGTGTGGTGCGAACCCTCCCAGCCTCCGCTCTGCTAATTAAACCATCTCCTGACAAAATCCAGACTTTCAGGGTATTTGCGAGAGTGCGAGCCAGGCCGTGGGTGGCTTCAGGAGTCTGTTCCGCCCGGCCAGCAGGCCTGGGCCTTTGCCAGCGCCCACCCTCAAGATGGCCATCAGAGAAACTCAGCAGGCAGTGCCCAGAGCAGGGCCCTCCAGGGGTGCGGGGCCCACTCGCCCGGGACGGAGCTTCTCTTGCCACGGGACATCTCCCCTTCTTTATTCTCTTCCTTCCTTCCCTTCACACGTGGGCAGCTGTGGCCAGAGGTGGCCTGGGAGTTCACCCATCCCCTGGTGCTGAGTTGGCAGAGAAGCCCAGCAGGCCAAATTGGGCACAGACCGTAGCTACCTGCCGCTCCCTACCTGACCCACTGGACCCAGCAGTCCCTCCCTGCACGGTCTGGGGGGTCTGGAGGCCCAGTTCTGCCAGGCTCAGGGTGCTGCAGAGGGGAGGGCTCCCTAGCTGAAGCCGCTGCCCTCACAGTGCAGCTGAGCAACAGGGGACCTAGAAACGGCTGCCAGCGGCAGGGAGACAGGAGCAGGCAGGCGCCTGAAGAGTCCTCATCTGCCTGGAGTGCTCTTGTGCCTTTGAAATCTCCTCCCAGCAAGGGCAGGCAGGAATTCCTGGGCCCAGACGCTGAGAGAGTGGGTGAGGGGGGGACCAGCAAGGGCCACTCACACCCACCTCACTGAGGGACAGGCATTGGCTCTCAGCTCTGCGCGGGGAGGCCCTCGAGGGGACGCAGCCGGCAGTGTGCTTGGAGGGGATGGGGACACGGCAGCCCCGCACAGGCCTGCTCTCATGCTCTCAGGGAGGCACACTGCAGCCGGAGCCTGCCCCTTCACAGAGCAACTCTAGGCACAAAAGGAGACAGGGCAGGGTGCGGTGGCTCACACCTGTAATCCCAGCACTTCGGGAGGCTGAGGCAGGCGGATCACTTGAGGTCAGGAGTTTGAGACCAGCCTGACCAACATGTTGATACCCCCGTCTCTACTAAAAAAAAAAAAAAAATTAGCTGGGCGTGGTGGCAGATGCCTGTAATTCCAGCTACTTGGGGGGCTGAGGCAAGAGAATCGCTTGAACCCAGGAGGTGGAGGTTGCAGTGAGCCGAGATCGTGCCGCTGCATTTTAACCTGGACAGCACAGAGAGACTCAGTCTCAAAAAAAAAAAAAAAGGAGGGGACAGGAATGACCGCTTGCCTGCCTGCTCTACCTAGCAGACCTCACTGTGATGCATTGCCCATGCCCATTAGGGCCTGTGTCCAGCCTAGAGGAAGCTCAGGGGGTGATGAACCTAGCGCCACCAGCCAAAGCCGGAACCCCTTCTTTCAGGAAATTGGCCTGCTTTTGTCGGCAGAACAGTGGCTGTTCGACCCCCTGCCTGCCCGTCACAGTGCTCTTGGCTGCCCCTTGGCCGAGGCAGGTGGTGGAGCCGGCAGGCAGCCCTGGTCCGCTCCTGGCCTCCAGGGTCTGGGCACTCTCACAGCGTCTCCTGGCAGCCTGGCTGTGAAATGGGCCCCGCGCTGGAGCTCTCGAGCGGCAGTTTGAGGCAGCACTGTGCTGACTGCAGCACAACACATCCTGCAGGCTCACGGGCCCCTGGGGGATGGGGGACCACTGCTGGAGACTCCCCAGGGAGAAAGCTGAGGAGCTGTCAGGGAACCCAGGCTCTGCCCAAGGGCCATCAGCTCCCTTCCTCAGCTACCCCTTCCCCAGACCCTCCCCGCAGCCTCGCACTCCACCATTCAGGTCTCGACCCCTGACTTGGAGCCCCTCCTGGCCTATTTCAGGAGCCCCCTGCCCACCTCCTTCCAGGGCTCTGTGCTAGTGCTGGGGGTCCAGCGTGCACCCTCAGGAACTGGCAGCACCTCCCTCCGCCTACTGCATCTAGAAACCCAGCCCTCCTTCTCAGACCTCCGCTGTGAGCTGGGGATTCCAGGCCGCATATGCCATCATCCGAGTTACTCAGGTGCAGCTGGGGGAAGCTGCCTTTCCTTCCAGAAGCATCCACTAGCAACCTCAGTTCACTACTTCGCTCCCACCAGCTCTGCCAGCCTCCGGCCCCCAGGGACAGGTGCCCTCTCACTCAGCTCCCAGCTCTCTGGTTTCCCTGCACCAGCAAGAGCCTGTGCCAGGGGATTTTCTCCCTCTGTGTTGGAAATCTCCCACCCTTCCCTCCTTCCCGTAAACATGCTCTCTGGCCGAGAGCAACGCTTCGCGCTCGGCCCAGGCGGCCAGACTTTGTTAATATTTACAGCGAGTGGCTCAGGAAGCTATTAGCTTCCTTTTCTTGTTGTTAATTGAAAGAGGAGAAAATGGTTGTAACACTTCAAAAGAACTTAAAGCGCAGCCTGAGAGACTAGCTGAATTGGGAGGAATGGGGGAAAAGAGAGAGACTATTTTAAATAAATAAAGCAAGCAAGCCAGCCCACACCTCACACGAGAGTGGAATGTCATTCCTTCCCCATCTTTGCAGACGCCTGGCTTTCCTCTGAGGTTTCCTTAGTGCCTCTCATTGTATATTTTCCTTTTCATTCGGGAGCCTGCCTTAAGGAGAGAAGGAGGAAGAGAAAGGATTCGCAGCACACTTTTGTTAATCACGAGGCTCTTTGAAGCTGCAGCTAACGAGGCCCCTGGTACCTTCGCTCCCGGAGCACACGGGGCTGGGAGACCTGTGGCTACCTCCCCTCCTGGGACACAGGCCACTCCTGGGCCCCCCAACCTGGATGTGACCTCTGGGAAGTGCTTCGGCCTCCATGCCCCTGTGAACCCCAGGCACAGCCAAAGATGCCCTGGTCGTGGGGTGGGGGGTGATTTTCTGAATCCTGGTAGATAGGGGCCAGCATTGAGAGGCCTCTGACCTCTGTGGCCAGCCTCCCTGAACCACTTTTCCCAAAGACAAATGATCCTGCCTACAGCAGCCGCACATTGAGCTTCCGGAGTCTGCCCCATGACGTACGCGACCAAATGGCTCTGCCAGTCACCCTGTGGTTAGGCAGGGGCAGGAAAGGATGACTCAGGAGGCCTTCACTCCAGGAGCCTGCCATTCATTTCTGACTGACAACTGTTTCTTCCTCCAGGAAGCTTCCCTGACCCTTCCTTGTCCCCAGCCTGCTTAACTTTGTTTTTTGGGATTTTTTTTTTTTTTTTTTTTTTTTTAGATGGAGTCTCTGTCACTCAGGCTGGAGCGCAGTGGCACGATCTCAGCTCACTGCAACCTCCGCCTCCCAGGTTCAAGCAGTTCTCTGCCTCAGCCTCCTGAGTAGCTGGGATTACAGGCGCCCGCCACCATGCCTGGCTAACTTTTTTTGTATTTTGAGTAGAGACGGGGTTTCACCATCTTCCAGGTTGGTTTTGAACTCCTGACCTCGTGCTCCACCGGCCTTAGCCTCCCAAAGTGCTGAGATCACAGGCCTGAGCCACCGTGCCCAGCCTAAGTTTTATATTTTTAATAGAGATGGGATTTCACCATGTTGGCCAGGCTGGTCTCAAACTCCTGACCTCAGATGATCTGCCTGGCTTGGCCTCCCGAAGTGCTGGGATTACAGGCGTGAGCCGCCGTGCCCAGCCCCGGCCTGCTTAACTTTGGCCTTTCAGGCTCCCCTGGCACCCTGCTCTCTGTCAGCCGGCTCCTCTCCTGCTGCGGAGCAAGGTGGCTCACTGTACCAGACACAGAGGGACAGCCTGCCCCCAGCTTCTGGTTGCTGCACAGGCTGCATTAATGTTGGAATCAATGGCATATTGAAGGAGGTGATCGCTACACCACCTCCTCCCTCCTTCCACCCTGGTCACGCCAGACTAGAACACTGTTCTGTTCTGGGCACTTAGAGACGCACAGCCACACTACAGAGCAGGCGGCCTAGTGGGTGGGGAGTGACCTTGGCCATGACCAAGAGGGGGTGGGGCTTGTTCAGCCAGTCCGGGAAGAGGGCAGTCTCCTGTCCTTGGCAGAGAAGGAAAACGGACCTGTTCTGGGAGGCCCAAGAACTGGAAGGACTGGGAGGGAAGTACTGGGAGGGATGGAGTTAAGAAAGTAATCTATACCAGGTGGAGATGCCCAAAGGTGGGCCAGGCTGCCCCCACCAGGGGCATCCATACCTAGTCTACATGGCCACTGGCAGAGATGCCAGGCAGTGGTGAGCACGCCAGGTGGAGGCCTGGCTTCCCGGCTCACTCAGCCCTTGCTCTCTCCACCGGGGAGTATAACTGTCTTTTCCCAATGGGCCGTGAGCTCTTAAGGGTAAGGACTGTGTCCTCAGCATGACAACACCAGCAGCTGACTCAATTGAGCTCTAGATGGCCCAGGCACACAGAGCTGAGATGTTGATGTGGATAATAATAATACTAACAACAACAGTAGTGGCCACCCTGTGTTGTGTCCGAGGCAGACACTATTCACACGTCGCCTCACTGAATGCACAGGCACTGTTACTACCATTCCAATTTTCCACCTGAGAAAACAGATAGTCAGGAGCCTGCCCAGGGTCCCACAGGGGGTCTGCTCCAGGGCCTGGATGCAAACTCACTCCTCTCTCCACTCTGGGTCCTCACGGCCACACCAGCCACTCCTGTGTGGCCAGGGACTAAAGGTCAGCTCGCACAGCAGGAGGCTGCAAGCCCAGCTCCCTCTGCAGGGTCACAGGGCGCATTAGCAAATTAAAGGCACTGAGAAGTCCTGCGGAAGATGCCGATTGAAGTTTGTTCACTCCAGCGGTTACCAACTGACTTTGTCTTTGGTGGCACCTGTTAACCTTCTAGCATTCGTGTCTTCTTCAAACCATGCTTGGGGAGATGCTGAGGGTGTTCATATACCCGTTTACTCAGGCTTTTGGTAAGGGGCTGCTGTGTGCCAGGCAGGGGCCTGGTGCTGGTGACATGCGGTGGTGAGGACAGGCCTGTCCCTGCCCTGTGCCTCCCTGGTGCCCAGATGGTGGCTAGCACACAGTGGCACACGTGCCTGCAGCAAGTGAGGGCTGAATGAGAGTGGGAGTGGATGGGGCAGAGGAGCCGGGCTGGGCCATGGGAAGCCACTGTCATGGCCACATGTGGTCTCTGAGCCGCCCCCTATCTCCTCCCATCGTGTATGCTGTGTCAGGACCTCTGGCCACACCCAACCTCAACCTCTCCAGCGGCATATAGGTCCCTGGGAGGCCCCACCAGCCCTCCATTGGCAGGGTCAGAGCCCTCTGCCCCCACCCCAGGACCCCTGCCTGGCCCAGCACCTCTTCCCTTCCCTTCAGGCCCTGTGTCTCTGGCCTTGACATTCTGATCACATCCACTGGCCTGCCTGGAATACTAATTCTCCCCAGATGAAACCATCCATGTTTAATTTTTTTGAGAGGCAGACAGAAAGACAAGAACGGGGGAGACGTTAGTGGGTAGGAACTGGAGCCGTCTTTGGAGCCCTGAGACTGTGCAGTGACTCCAGCCACTTGGGATGCCACAGCGACCCTAACACAGGCCAAGCTCGGAGGCCAGGAAGGACAGTGGCCTTTTGAATACACCAGAGTGTGCTATGGTCCCGGCTAGGATTGTTTTTTGGGACCCTCAGGAGCTGAGATCACATGGGGATAGAGGGCCGGCAGCCCCGCTGTCCTCCGTGCCACCTGAGAGCCCAGAGTGACCCCACCGCCCTCAGTATGCTTCCTGCAGCCCCAGAGAGAGGCCTCGGGACACAGAGAAGAGTGGCCAGATGCTGGGATTGGCCCAACAGCCGCTCTGGTGCTCCTGCCTTTGGCTGTTCTGGGCCTCAGCAGCCTCCTGGGGGACTGGGGTAGTGGCCCACTGTCAGGAGGGCCGTTGTGGGAAGAACAGGTAAGCCTTGCTGGAGGGGACAGGACGGTGCTAACGGCCGGCGTCCAGGTGGGGAGTTGGGGCCCCTCATGCAACTTCAGCAGCCGCGCCCCTTGGGCCAAGTGTCTTCTGAACATCAGTCTCCTTATCTGTCAGATGGGGGGGATGGTGGCAGCAACATCCTAGGCTGTGGTGAGGACTCCAGGAGGTGCTGTACGAACGCCCAAAGGACTGGCCCAGCTCTCCCTGGGCATGCACCTCAGCTACTGTTCTAACCCACCAGCCCGACCCCACCCCAGCCTTACCCCTGCAGGCTCCTCCCCCACATCCACCTCCCTGGCACCAGCGCAGCCCTGGGGCAAAAGCTACGATGGTGCCACCCGCCCCCCAACCTCCCAGCCTCGCATCCTCATGTCCCCGGAGGAATGAATGAGATTGTAATGGCAGGAAACTTGACAGAAAATGAAACGTGATGAAATCAGCTACATGAATGATGAAATCCAAATCCCAGCCTCCTTCTGAGGCGGGGTGAATGCTGTCCCATGCTCCGCGGGCTGCAGACCCTGCAGTGGAGCCTGCCACTGCCCCTTCCCTTGCCCCAGGAGCTAGAGTCTTAGGCCCCCTCCCCATCCCTCTTCTATCCTCCTCCCATGCCCCCTCCCCATCCTCTCTTCCCTCCTCCTCCCATGTCCCTCCCCATCCTCTCTTCCCTCCTCCTCCATCTTCTTCCTCCTCTCCCTCCTCCCATTCCTCCTCCCCTCCCCTTCCCATGCCCCCTCCCCATCCTCTCTTCTCTCCTCCTCCCTCCCTCCTCCCATGTCCCTCCTCGTCTTCTCTTCCCTCCTCCTCCGTCTTCTTCCCTCCCTCCCTCCTGCTCTCCTCCTCCCATGCCCCCTCCCCATCCTCTCTTCTCTCCTCCTCCCCTTCCTCCTCCCTTCCTCCTCCCATGTCCCTCCTCATCTTCTCTTTCCTCCTCCTCCGTCTTCTTCCTCCCCTTCCTCCTCCCCTACTCCTCCCGTGCCCCCTATCCTCTTCCCTCCGTCTCCCCCCCTTTTCCCCTTTGTCTTCTCCTCCTCCTCCCATGCCCCCTCCCCATCCTCTTCCCTCCTTCTCAGCCTCCTCCCCTTCATCCTCCCCTCCTCCTCCCATGTCCCTCTCCATCCTCCCCTCCCTCCTCCCCCTTCTCCTAGGTATAGCCAGCAGTCAGTGACCAACTGACCCAGAGGTCAGAGGTCAGTGCTGCAGATTTGCCAGTGCCCCTTGCAGAGCAGACCAAACTGAGACTACCCTGGCTGGTCCTCCCCCTGCCCTCTCCTGCTTTACTTCTTCCCTCAGGGCTCCCTGGGAGTGCAGGGCTGGACCCAACTCAGGCTCTGCTTCTGCAGAGCCCCAGAGACAAACCCCAAGTGCCTGGTGGGGAGATACTGCCACCCCTGCCCCCATTTTAGTCTCGGGACGCCCCTGCCTCAGAGAAGGGGTCTGTTGGTGGCTGGGACAAAGCCTGGCACTGCGCAGTGCTCCAGCTGGGACCCCTCCTGCGGCGATGGCTGGCCACAGCCTCCACTTCCTGCCTCATCTCGCAGCCTCCCGGCCCAGCCACCTGTGAGCGGCAGAGCCGGTCAAGGGAGGGCCGGTGGAAGCAAATGTGGTTATTTGGCCTCCTCCTCCTCCTCCACTTCTGGGGCTGCCTCATAAATTATTATCGACCCACCGCTGCCTGGGCTGGAGGCGAGCTGAGGAAATAAAGCACCGGGCTCAGTAATTGTGCCCTGCTGCCTGAGTTTACTCATTTGTGGCTTTCCTACCCACTAAGAAACGAGACAATAAATAACTGCTGACTATTAGGTCCCAGACGGGAAAAGCACCGCACGATGCGCTTCCCGAGGATGAGCAGAGGCTGGAGACCCACACACCCGTTGGCCTTTCCCACACCCTCTCACCCTGTGGACTCAGGCTGTTCGGGGCCTGAAACCTGGGGCCTGGGAAGACAGGCAGAGGCTGAGTCCCCAGCCCTGTGGGGAGAGGGTGCATATCTTCCCCTCTGCCAGCCCCATTCTGGAAAGTTCTGGGCTCAGGATGGCACGGCTGTTGAGTCCAGTCACAGGCTTTGTGTTTCCCTTTTGTTACTTGGATGGAGGGCCTTGTCATAAGTGCTGAAAGAATGAAGACGCCACCTTATCCAGCCCTCTCACTTTACAGGGCGTGGGGGGCAAACTGAGGCTCAGAGAGGTGAATGCCCTGCCCAGGGTCACACAGGGCAGAGCTGGTCTCAACTCCAGCACCATCATCCTCCTCATTCTTTCCCTGGGGGCAGGACACCTATGAGCGGGCACAGAGACTGGCATCAGGGGCCCTTACCCTCCTCTCAGCCCTGCCCCCACGGAACTGGCAGCTTCCCTGATGGCACCATCTCAGGGCCTCTCACCCTCCCTCAAGAGCCCCACTTTGTCCAGGCCCTGAGCCGGCTTCTCTCAAGGCATCACCTTCACCCTAGGAGTGGGGCCAGGTGGGGATTGGGGAGTTCCTTGCTCTGAGAACAGTCTCCCCAAGTTTTCAGCCGCTTTCTCTGGTCCGTGGCTGCCGACCTGGCAGCTGGGAAGGAGGGTGCATGGATAAGAGAAGGAGGCTGGAGAAAGCCCCAGGGGAGTCAGGGGAAGGGGCTGGACCCACACCCGTGCTGAATCCCACCCCTGCTCCGTGAGGCGACGACTCTTCCATGCTACGGATGGGGAATCTGGGCTCAGAGATGGTGGGCCTCCTGCCCCAGGTCTAGGGAACTCGCGGGCCCTCTTTTGACCGGGACTTTCCGAGTTTGGGTACGAATCCCTGGCACACTGGGACACTTGGCCACCCTACCCGAGTCTCACAGCTGGTAAACAGCAGCACCAAGCCCTGCTTTCCCACCCGGAGCCCGGGGTCCTCACCTCTGCAGCGCAGTGCCAGCCCCTCCGCAGAGCACCTTGCTCCATCAGATCACTCCCCAACCCGCCCTGTGCCTGCAAGGCTGCTGGTCACCAGTGGGCTCCTGGGCCCTTGCCTTCCAGCTGGGTTCACAGAGGAGCCAGAGCAGCAGGTCAGAGGGAGGGAGGGCAGCCGGGGGGCATGAGTCCCTGAGGCATCCCTCTCTTGTCAGTGGCCCTCCCAGTGGCTTCGGTGGCTCTCTCTGAGTCTGGTAACCTCTGCTTCCTCCTCAGCCTCCATGGTGACAGCTCCCCACCTTCCCCTGTTGGTTTCCTAACCCCACCCATGACTTTGAACGGTGCCTTCGATACACCCGATTCCGCCTGCGATCCTGCCTAGTGCCCCTGCCAAGTAATAACAGAACAGTCGCTCCCACCCACCAAGAGCCCACTGTGTGCCAGGCTCTGTTCAATCTCTTACTGTCTGCCGTCGCTCATGTCGTGCTCTTAGTGACCTGGGGAAACACACCATTATCCCCATTTTAGTCTCGGGACGTGGTGGAGAGACACTGCCACCCCTGCCCCCATTTTAGTCTTGGGACGCCCCCGCCTCAGAGAAGGGGTCTGTTGGTGGCTGGGGACAAGGCTGGGGCTGCGCAGTGCTCCAGCTGGGGCCCCTCCTGCGGCGATGGCTGACCACAGCCTCCACTTCCTACCTCATCCCGCAGCCTCCTGGCCCAGTCATCTGTGAGCAGGCAGAGCCGGTCGAGGGAGGGCCAGGGCAGCCGAGACCCAGAGAGGCCGAGTGACTTGCCATGGGTCACACAGCCAATAAGGGTGGCCTGGTTGTGTGTGCTGACGGAAAAACAAAACCCGGGGAGGAAAAGGAGAGACCTGCTCCAGGCCAGGAGAAACAAATTATAAAGGGTGGTGCCACCTGCCCGTGAGAGGACAGTCAGCTTCTGCCGTCCTGGGTGAGCAGGAGGAGGCCAGGCAGCCATCTCCTAAGCACCTGCCCTGCCCAGGCCCGTGGCCACACCTGCAGGGCCCACAGGGAGGGCACTTGTGCCAGCCTTCCACAGGAAAGGACCCCGAGGTTCCCAGACAGTCACGCCCAAGGCCCCAGTGTCCCCTGGTCTGTGCTGCCCCTCCCTGGCCCCGCCTGGTCACCCAGCCTAGTGACTCGAGGTCCCCCCATCTCCTGGCTACGGCTCCCCTGGGTGCTTGCCTGGTCCCTCCCGAGGGGAGGCAGCGACTTTTACCAACCTCCCCACCCTACGCCCCTGGAGGAGTCTGGCTGCCCTGGGTCCCTGCGGGATTCAACTTTATTTTTGCAGAGCACTTTCTGAGTAACAGAACCCCTAGGGCCCCGGGGTGGAGACAGGGGGGCCAAGTGCCTATGGGAAGAGCCAGGGGAGGCCCAGAGAGCCAGTGACAGGGCCACCAGGGCCTCCACCGCTGGGGTGTTTCCACACCGCAGCCCCTCTCAGGGCCCTCCCAGCTCTGGCCCCTCGAACAGCTGAGGAGGCCCAGCCTCCCCTCCTGACACAATCCAGGCCTCTCCACCTCTCCCCTGTCGCAGAAAGGAGCTAAGCCCTGTGTACCCGCTGCCTTCATCTCCTGAAACAGCCCCCAGGAGAGTGGTCTGTGCAGAGAAGCTAGCCCTGGGCAGGTGTCCAGCCTCTGGTCATTTGGACACACACAGCGTGCTCTGTGTCCTGGGTGGACAGGGTGGGGGACTGCAAGGGCCAGGCCAAGTATGCGGCATCATGAGATCATCACAGGAGAGCGAATGTAAGGACAAGGACCCGTGGCTGCATGTCCTGCACGGTGGCTGGGGCCGCGGGCAAGGCCAGCCTTGCAGGCCACAGCGAGTGAAGCTGCAGGATGCTGGTACCAGCTGTGCCCATTTCCCAGGGACTGCATCCCTGCCTCCAAGCCCAGAGCTCCAGCAAGGGGTGGTGACTGTGGAGAGGTGTGGCCAACTGGACTCTGCCCAGTCTGGTTCCCAGAGAACCCAGCTTTCTTGGGAGGCAGATGCACCCCAGAGTCCCCTCGGGCTGGGGAAAACCGGCCTGTGGTCAGGGCTGGGCAGGACCTACAGCTAAGGCAGGGGTGGCAGGGTTAGGTTGAGGTCTGGGTGGTGGACCCTGTTCCCACATCCGAGGTGACAGGAGCAGGTTGATTTCCCTGCACAGAGGGCACGGAGCTGGGGCGGGGGGCCAGGAGAGCAGTGGGGGCGCTGCGCAGGCGCACTTCTGCCAGACCCAAGAATGAGACCTCACTGAACTGGCCGTCATTTATTTTAATGCCTCTGTGGTCCACATTTGGGTGCAGGTGAAATGTGGCCCCACATCATTTACTGGTGGGGATGTGAATTGTGCTTTGCTGTGGGGGGACAAACACATCAGTGGGGGGTGTAGGTCACTGTGGCAGCTGCTTAGGGCAGCCGTGTGGCTGCTGTGTGGGTGGAGGCCGGGGGGGGGTCCTCTCCCTGCGTCGAAAGGCTTCTCTTCGTACCCCGCCATCAAGGAGAGAGGCAGTGACAGCTCCTGCCAGGACAGGGAAGGGCTAGCAGGCTGCCTGCTACCTCCCCTCCCAGCTCCATCCCCAGCCTCCATCCCCAGCACTGCCTGTGGAAGTCACGGGCTGGGTGGAGGAGTGGATGAGGGCTCACGTCCCGCTCCACAGCTGCTTGGGTGATCTGGGTGTGTCCACATCTCTGTCTGTACTGCGAGCACGAGAACCTTCCTTCCTCGTGCCCTTCTCCCCTGTCTCTCTTCCCTGAACATACAATGTGAGTCCCTGGAGCCTCAGACAGAAGTGGGGCTGCAGGAGCCGGAAAAAGCACCCCCAGCCGCAGAACCGCACGTGCAAAGGCCCGGAGGCAGGAGGAAGGCTGACTTTGTGGATGTCCTGAGATAACTCAGCCTGGGGCAGCGCGGTCAGCTAGGGGACCTCAGGGAAGGGCCTGGACTTCCTCCTGAGGGCATGGGGAGAGGAGAGGGACAGGTTTGGACTTGAGAGTAGAAAGCTGGGGGTAGGGAGGGAATGTTCCATCCTCTGAGATCGGGGTAGTCACAAAGGCACCATATGCACATGTAAAATTCCCAGGTCTTAGAGCTGCATACCCCAGGCTATGCAGGTGACCCGTATACTCTTCCTCCTAAAACCACAATTCAACAAAGGAAGCCTTCCTCTGGCCCCGAACGCAGGGCCTGGGGCAGGGTGGGCTCTGAGCTAAGCCCCTCCTCCCCACCCCAGCCCTGGGGGACCCCACTATTGAATCCTGGCTTCCTCTGAATGGATGTGTGTGCGTAGCTCCCCACCCCACCAGTGCTGAGTGCTCATGGCCTGGCCCAGCCAACTCAGCTCATACCCCCACAGGGCTCCGGAGGGAGGGAGGGAGGGCAGAGACAGGCTGTGGCCACCTCCACCCCCACCCTCCCTCCCTGAGCCTCCTTTAAGGCAGCAAGGCCACTAACCATCTGCTGAGGCAGGGGCTGGGGGCGCAGGAAGGGCACCTGAGCCTCCCCTTCTGAGGGGGTGGGATGGCCCCTGAGAAGAGCCCACTTTCCTCGCCCCCCAGGACTTTATCTGCATCATCTCTTATTCCTCCTGCATCCCTGCTGGGGATGCTGTTATTCCCCCACTTGCCCAGCTGAGGAAACTGAGGCCTGAGAAGTTAAGGTTGCTGGGAAAGTGAGAGCCCACCCATGCCCCCACTGGGGCCCTGGCCCAGGCCTTCAGGCCCCCAGTGGACAACACTGAACTTCCTCCTGGGACAGCCTGCAGGTCGCCCCCAGGCCTGTCTGTGGGTGACTGTCCCACCCTTCCCAAGGCAGGTAGGCCCAGCCTCCCTGCAGGCACGTGGGGCAAAGGAACAAGGCTGTCGCTGTGCTGGCCCACGCTGCGGCCCAGAGTGGACCCGGCGGGCGGCAGGGGACGTACTTAGTGGAAGATTTATAAGCTGGGTTAAAATTTAATTTGGGTGGACAATCCCAGTCAGCCAAGCTGGCCGCCCCAGACACATGGCCTGGTCCCGGCAGTCCCGTGGTTGGGCCTGGCCCCCCTGCCAGTCTCCCCCGCCTTCCGTCCCCGGAAGGCAGGCAGCCCGCTGCCCGCAGAGAAATATTAGCATGAATTCGATTTCGGGCGGTAGCAGTGGGCGCTGAGCCTTGTTTGCACTTCAGTTCAAAATTGAACAGGACAGAATCAGCTTTGGCCAGGAACCACCTCCATGGTGCCCAGGGACAGCGTTGCTCTCCAAGGAGCCCCGCTAAGCCTTGCAGCTCCCCACCTGTTCACTCGGGCATGCCCCTCCAAGCTGCCCTCTGACCTCAGGCCCCCTCCTCTGCCCAGCACCCCCAATCCTCCCTGGTGCCCCACTGCCTGGGCTTGAAACCTAGTGATACGTTGGGGGATCTATGCAATGACTGAACCTTTCTGAGCCTCAGTTTCTTCATCTGTAAAATGGGGATAATAGGACCCATTGTTATCATAACACAGAGTTAGAACTGCGTCTGCACGTGGCCTCCCCATAGACGGAAACCCTCGCTGTGGGAGGGCAGCACCAAGGCTGGCTGAGGGAGCAGGGGGACTGCAGAGCCCCCACATGCACAGGTCCCCCCATGAATGCTGTGGTCTTGCGCCCCTCCCAGGCTGGGACATTACCTCTTTGGACCTTGCGGCTACAGTTCTTGGTTGCCCAGTCTGGGCTGGTGGGCGAGGGAGAATGCTGGGGTCGCCAAGGCACGGGGTGTGGCCTAGGGCTGAGCTGAAGCAGCACGGGCACGCGGACAGCCCTGCTCCCTCCTGGCTGGCCCTGCCTGACCTACCCATCACTCTTTCACCCCACTGCCATGCGCTGGGTCCCTTCTAGGTGCTTTCCTAAGTAGGTACTGTCCACCCATTTCACAGAGAAGGAAAGTGAGGCTCAGAGAGGCAAAGAAACTGCCTCGGGCCTGTAGCAGCGATGACTCAAGCCCAGGCCCCTTGACCCCAAGGCTCACTGTCCTCCCACCCCCACTGCCTCTTCGCTGCTGCCCACGATGCAGGGAGGGGGCTTTGCAGGGAAAGGCAGGCAGCTCAGGCAGCAGGGGCAGAGCAGGAAATACATGTGGGCAGAGCATGTGCCAGGGGCTCCTCGAGGCTGCGGGACGCATCCGCCACTCTCACACATGTGCTTCTGCTGCCTCTGGCCAGGATCCAGGCCTGGAAATAGCCATGTCACCTTCAGAGGCTGAGTCCCTGTCACTGCTTTGCCCCAGGCCTGGGAGGGGGCTGAGAGGAGGGGGAGGCAGCATCCTCCAGGACTGCAGAAGGCGTGCGTGCCATGCACTCATGCACAGGTATATCTGCATGCACACCTGTGCACACGCTCACAGATGCACACACAGGCCCGTGTGCAGGTTGGCGGGGACACGCTATGGACACCTCAGTCTCTGCCTCACCACCAGCTCCACCTCCTGAGGGACCAGTGAAAGGCCTGAACCCGGCACCTGTTCCAGTTGTGTAAATGGCACTCTGCATGTCAGCCCACAGCAGCACCGGGCTGCCGCACATGTGCCCCTGCCCGTGGGGCCGGCCGCACACCCGCCTGCACACTGCTCACACTCGCCCAGCACCCCCCAGGTCAGCGCCCCCCACCGGCCCTGGCAGATCTGTCAGTCTATCGATGCCGACCTCTGCTGACTCACCCCTTGACCTTGGGAATTTGGAGCTGGGGCCCTTCAGGAGTCATCGAACCCCCATTCCACACACTAGCAGAAGACCCAGTCTGGCGAGTCCCATTCCTATTTTGATACCAGGTCCTAGCTCTGACCCGACGTCGGCATCTTACTGCGGCCTCTCATTACTCACTTGCATGCTTATTTATTCCCAGCTTGTTCTCGAAAGGATTTGTGGCAGCTTACAGAAATACAACATAATACGAGAGGATCAAGAGGAGGGAGGGAGATGGGATGGAAAAAAGCCAGACATCCAAAGCGGACAGGCTGGGGTTCAAATCCCGCCATTTTCTTATTCTATTTTTTGGAGACAGAGTCTCACTGTGTTGCCCAGGCGGTGTTGCCCAGGCTGATGTACAGTGGTGCAATCTCAGCTCATGGCAACCTCCACCTCCTGGGTCCAAGAGATTCTCCTGCCTCAGCCTCTGGAGTAGCTGGGACTATAGGTGACCACCACCATGCCCTGCTATTTTTTTTGTATTTTAGTAGAGATGGGGTTTCACCATGTTGCCCAGGCTGGTCTCAAACTCTTGAGCTCAAGTAATCCACCCACCTTGGCCTCCCAAAGTGCTGGGATTACAGGAATGAGCCACGGCACCCGGCTCCATTTACGTATTATACCGCTGTTTACTCATTCATCTTTGGCCTATGGAGTCACTTTGCCCGCCTGAGCCTCAGTTTCCTCACCTGTGAAATAGGGAGGATGATACCCACTGTGTGGGTTGCTAATGGGATATGAGAAAACGCCAGGGAAGACTAAGCCAGCACTTGGCACACGGGAGGTGCCAATGGCACACGGCAGCTGCTGCGACGAGGAAGGAAGGCAGAGAGAGGTCAGGGCGGGGACAGATGAGGGCAGAGAGGCAGGGGCCCTGGGCTGGAGCAGGCACAGCACTGTGTATCTCTGTGTGGCGCCGTCTGGGTCGCGGTGGAGTCTGAGCTGAAGAAAGCAGGCGAAATGGGAACAGATGGTTTTCCGGGGTCCCAAATCCAAGGCCCAGGAATCCCCTCTGAGTCCTCTCGGAGGAGGACGCTCCACATTCCTTGTGTGAGACCCAGGAGCCTGCAGGGTGGAGCAGGACGGGGTCTGGGGCTCCAGGCTGGGGGTCCCCACCCTCCCACCTGGTGCCTGCACTCAGAGGTTCGGTCTTCAGCCCAGGGACCCCTGAGCTGCACCTGAATCCGAACCCCACTTCCACCTGGAGCTCTGACTCCCGCGGCCACCACCGTTAGGCACCGAGCCTTGTTTCACACCCTTGCCAGGACCAGCTCTTGGCCCCAGCCTGGCCCTCAGTCCCTCAGCCCAGCCCCCAGCTGCCCCCAAGCTCCTCATCTGTCTGCCCCTCACCTTAGGGTGCCCCCACTTCAGGCTCCCTCCCAGCCATCAATCACTCCAGCCATGCTCCTGGCCCCCATCCTGCCTTCCATGTTCCCCCCGAATCATCCTCTACCCAGCGTCCCCACTGGCTGCTCAGAGCAGGAAGCAGGATTCTCTCCATCCCCCAGACTCAGCCACCCGCTGCTAAGCAGTGACCCAGTGCTGCCGAGAGCACCAA
Source organism: Macaca mulatta (assembly GCF_049350105.2). Classification (NCBI taxonomy): domain Eukaryota; kingdom Metazoa; phylum Chordata; class Mammalia; order Primates; family Cercopithecidae; genus Macaca; species Macaca mulatta. The sequence continues at coordinate 10,324,367 of NC_133419.1, forward strand.
TATTTAAGGGATGTTTCAGGCCTGCTCCTGGCGGTGGCCTCCCTCCGGGGGGGCTCCAGGCACAGCCACAGGAGGGCCTGGGGAGATGGGCACAGCCCCATCTGTTCTCGCCACGGCCCCTCTGCCCCAGCCCAGGACGCTGCAGCTCACACACTTTTCAACCCTGTCATGGGATCCGGTGCCTGCTCTGTAAATGGCTGATTTATTGACACAGCTGTGGGGATGGCATGTCCATTTAGAACACAGCAGGTGGAAGGCGGCACTCCAAAGCTGGGAGTCCAGAGGGCTGCAGGATGCTGCCAAGCCCCAGCCCCACCAGCGAGCAGCCACTGGAACCGTGGCCTCAGTCTTCATGTCTGTGAATTGGGGAGAATGGACCCGGACCTCTCCCTGGCAGCTCCAGGAGGCAGTGAAGGGGGGCTGTCAGGCTTGGCTCTGGACCTAGAGTTGGGATGCTGTGTGGCCAGCCCCCAAGCAGGAACAGGCTTCAACCGCACGCCCTCACCTGCATGGTTCAAGCAGAAGGCATGTCTAGGGCGCCGACTGAATACCAGACAGAGTCTACACCCAGAGTGGTCCCCTCCCTCACCTCGCTGCCCGTCCTTGGCCTGTGCCTTCAGCCGCTGCTCTGATAATACCCATGATATGTGTGGTTTGCGGTGGGGGGGAGGGGTGAGAGGGGTGGAGGGGTGTGACACTGATGTTCACAGAACCCCACGTACCAGGCAGGGCCTGTCCCGAGCCCTTGCTGGCACTCTGCCAATCCCTGTAGGAGGGTCACAGCTGGGACAGGCCTCAGGACCACAGTGCTGCTGTAACATCCCTGAGCACACCCAGCACTCTAGACACCTCAGGATATGCGAGTTCACGGTCATTGATTTCAAAATATGAAGCGTAGGCCGGGCTCGGTGGCTCACGCCTGTAATCCCAGCACTTTGGGAGGCCGAGCTAGGCGGATCACCTGAGGTCAGGAGTTCGAGACCAGCCTGGCCAACAGGGTGAAACCCCATCTCTACTAAAACTACAAAAATTAGCTGGGCGTGGTGGTGGACGCCTGTAATCCCAGCTACTCCAAAGGCTGAGGCAGAAGAATTACTTGAACCCGGGAGGCAGAGGTTGCAGTGAGCTGAGATCACGCCACTGCACTCCAACCTAGGGACACAGCAAGACTTCGTTTCAAAATAAATAAAATAAGAAATGTAGCCTTTGGGGGAAGATGGCAGAATGTTCCCTCATTAAACAGATTTCAACAATGTCACATAATTCCAACAGAGTGGAGGGACTTCAGGTGCAGTGGGGATCCCCTCAAGGTCTCCCTGCAGCCTGAGTCCTCAGCGCCAGAAACAGCCACTGATGGCTGCTCAGGGCACCTCTCCCCTCCCCATCACCCCAAGAGTTCTCCTGTCACTAAGCCTGAGGACACTGCTGGTCCTCTCTGAGCACCACTGGCTCTAAAAGTCACCCCCAGATCCAGCCAGGGGCCTGTCCCCTCCACACGTCCTCCTTCCCCAGTCTTGGGTCTGAGAGGTCCTCAGTAGTTGAGGTCTGTGTAGTGGACGCAGGGAGGGGAGGCTCCCCGGGGCCATCTAGGATGGAGACATGGGAAAGGGCCATGTTTCTGGATTATAAACGTAACCCTCCCTTGCTGAACGCCTACGCTTCGGGCACTGTACTGCGTCGGGCACTATACTAGGTGTCTTGTGTTCAACCCTCGTCACCTCCCTTTGACTTAGGTGCTTATTTTTGTCCCCACTTGACAAATGATAAACCTGACGCTTCTTTTTAGGGGATGAAAATGTTCTGGAATTACGTAGGAATCATGGTTGCACAACCTTGTAAATACACACAAAAAACCCACTGAATTCTACACGTTGAAGGGGTGACTTTTATGGTATGTGAGTTATATCTCAATGTTTAAAGATGAATTTGAACTAAGCTTATAAAGAAAAATATTCAGCCAGGCACAGTGGCTCACGTCTGTAATCCCAGCACTTTAGGAGGCTGAGGCAGGCGGATCACTTGAGGTCAGGAGTTTGAGACCAGCCTGGCCCACATGTTGATAGCCCTCTCTCTACTAAAAATACAAAAATTAGCCAGGCGTGGTGGTGTACACCTGTGATCCCCGCTAATTGGGAGGCTGAGACGGAAGAATCGCTTGGTCCTGGGAGGCGGAGGTTGCAGTGAGCAGGGATGGTGCCATTGCACTCCAGCCTGTGTGACAGAGTGAGACTCCGTCTCAAAACTAAAATAAAATTCCAGGCTCGGAGAGGGGAAGCAACTTGTTCAAGGTCTCAAGTGAATAACACAGCTGAGGCCTGATCTCAGGTCACTTTGTCTCTTCCCGTGATACAACCCTGCTTCCCTCATTTACGACTGAAGACAAGCTTCTATCTTGGTACTCCCTCACTCCGGAGCTGTCGCTGGCTCCCTGTGGCTCCTTCCTGGGGTCCAAGTGGTCCCCAGGCCCAGCTATACCTCCAAATGGAAGTGCCGCCTTCTCCCTTCTTACCTCCACTCCACATTTCCCTGTGTGCGCCCCACTCTCTCCCTGCACCCAATCCCCAGTCCTGCCTGTCCCCAACACCACCTCCTCCACCTCCTCTAGGGGTCTCGGCTCCCACAGGCTTTGAGTGAGGGGCCTCTGGGCCCAACTCTGCCTCCGTCTAGTCCATCTCCCACCCCACGCCCAGGACCCTGGACTCCTCTCTGTGCCCGTGATGGCTTCGGTCTCCCTCACCTCCAAGCCTTTGCACTTGCTGGTGCCTCTGCCTAGGGCACAGTTCCTATCCCTACCCCATTCCTACCCCTGCGTGCCCAGCTGACTCTGTGTTCCTTCCTTGGATCTTGGATTCAACATTCACTGTCTTCTGCACACTCCCCCTCCCCAATGACCCCTTCCGTCCTATCATCTCTTGCTCCAAATCTGTCTACCTTTAAGCGTAACCTCCCAGAGGGCAGACCCCTGTCTGTCTCATTCCCAGAGGCATCTGCAGCACCAGCTGCACACAGCATAGGTGGGAGCCCCTGTGACCCCTCAAGCCACATGCCAGAGCAGGAAGGGGCTGTGGGGCTCCCTGGACACCCTCTTCCCTCATCCCACACACAGTTGTCAGCAAGTCCTTTCCAAATCCTATGAATCCAACCACCTCCCTCCGGTCCACCGCCCCCTACTACACCATCTCTTGCCAGGAGACAGCAGCGCCTCCCCACCGCCCTCTAGTCTGTCCGCACAGCAGCTCAGCAAGCCCGTGGGAACCCAGTCCCATCACCACCCTCCCCTCAGAACAAATCCATATTCCTTGTCGGAGTCTACAGACCTCTGTCCCTGCCATTCACCACCCTTAACCACACTGGCATAAAGATATGTCCTGGAACCTGCCAAACCCCCACTCTGAGTTCTCACTGTCCCCTCTGCCGGGACAGTCTCCACCGCCAGCTCTGTGTCCTCAAGCTGGCCCCTGCCCCCACGCCCCCTGCTCAGAGAGGCCTCCCCCGCTGCAATCACCTGCCTTTCGGGTTTCCTCGTGGCCTGTCTCCCCAGTTTGGGGTGCCCTCCCTGAGGGCAGAGCCTGGCTCCCCCTTCACTGCTGGGGCACCTCGAAGGTCGGTGAAGAGCACATATTTGTAGGACAAGGATGCCGGAGCCATGATCACCTCGGGAGAGGGCCAAGCAGTCCTGTGGCCAGCCCCCCTGCCGTGGGACCCTGTGGGGCACAGGGCCACGCTCACACCACTACCCACCCAGACAGCTCCCCTCCCGGGTATCCCTCCGATGCTGCAAGGGGAGGCCGGGGAGGAATAACCAGATTAGCCTAAGCGGCTCCTCTTGTTTCCTGGCGTAATTGGATTGAGGCCATGTTTTGGTGCAGCTGCATTTAATATTGTAATTCTGCAGCCGCTCAGCCCCCTGAGAGCAGCCGCTGAATGCAGACGGGCCAGGGACTGGGAAGGGAGGAAGGCCTGCAGGCGGGGGTCCAGGCTGGAGAAGAGGCGAGGGCAGGGGCCTCATGCCTGGGACCTGTGCTGAGAGCACACCTGTCCACCTCCATCCTGGAGGGCATGTCCTACTGGGCATGGCCATGGCCAGTTCTTTCTGCATCTCCGAGCCAGGCACGGAGCTGGGCACAAGGAAGGTTGAGGGTGGGAGGAAGGAAAGGAGCGCTGCCTGCAGCCCCGAGCCGGCAGGTGCGCAGGGCAGCGTGATTGTGAAAGGGAACGCATTCCCGGAGCTGCCGTGGCTCCCTGCACCCTGATGCCTGAGTCTTGGGCACAGGGAGAGCATCCTGGATCCCCGCTGAGGAGGAGGCAGGGGAAAGAAGGCCAGGCTGAGCACAGGCCCATCAGGGCTTAGCTGGCTGCAGGCCGCAGTCCCCAGAGGGTCTAAGGGCCTAAACATATCAGCTGTTGCCACCAATCGGGGGCCCTGGGCTCCTGAAGCCCACCCATAGCCAAAGGAGGCTCCTCACCCAAATGTCCGAGTGGCGGCCGGAGGCCCAGCCACAGCCCAGTCCAGCCACGGGTTGGGGACTCCTCCCTCGGCAATGCAGTGAGGGACAGTGACCTCCTGAGACCTGTTTGAATGCTGGTGCCCCCAGAGACCAAGAGTGCACGGCAGGTGGGGGCGTGCCAGCGTGTGCCTCTGAGCCTCCGTCTGTGAGTTCTGTTAGTGTGTGCCTGTCAGTCTGTGTCTAGGCAGAACGTGTGCGCATGTGCACTGGGAGTGAGGGAGCCCCCCCACGCCCACCCCTCACCTTCCTACATGCGGCCTGAAGCCCAGTCTGTCTCCACAAATGCCCATCAGTACCTGGGTCCTGAGGCCGAGCTGATGGGTCTTTAAAAACCAAGAAGCTGGGGGGAAATATCCAAGGACGGGCACAGCTAGGGAGGGACAGAGGGCAGGGCAGTCCTGTGACAGGGGCCTCCACTTCCCAGACTTTGCTTCTGGAAGCACAGCCCCGGAGAGATGGTGCTGGCCTCCCCGACCCCCTGGATGCAAATATTTCCAGCGGGCTGGCTGGGGTACCTGTTGGGCAGATGAATCACTGGGTCCCTGTGGCTGGTGCCTTTCCAGGTAGCTCCTCCTGGAGGCTCAGACCGAGTTCTGAAGACCTCAGCTGCAGAACAGTTTCTCCCCCACCAGGGAGAAGGGGTTCAGGCCTACCCGGGGCTGGACTGAGGTGGAGGGCACTGGGCTGAGGTCTGTGGGGTCTGGGGTCTGTGGACCCCCCTACCCTGCCCTATCTCCCTCCCTCCCTTCTGCTCCCCACAGCTCAAGGGCCTAGCGAAAGCTCCCATCCATCACTCAGCCCTATTTTTAGGAGGTGATAACCCAGCTGTGAAAATTCTCTCCATGCTGATCCCTTCCACATGAGGAAGTCTTAGCCCCAAGCCCATGAGTGGCTGTGGGAGCTTGGGAAGGCAAGGGATGGAGGCAGGAAGAGGCTTGCAGGAGGGCCGGGGGCTGCTCACAGAGTAGGAGGGACGGGAGCCCAGAGCCTGGGTCCCACCTTAGCTCTGCCAGCAACAACATGCTCATCCCAGTGTTGGCCTGGATCAAACCTCCGGCTCCTGAAAACATGGAGGACCAACCTCTTTCCGAGCTGTGTGTTCTTAGGCGACTTCATCTCTCTCTGTGCCTCAGCTTCCCGCTCTGGAAAATGGGGATAGTGATAGTATCTGCCCAATAAGGCTGTTGTGAGGATGACGTGAGCCAACACTGGCCGAGAACTTAGAGAAGCAACTATGTCTCCAGACCCCAGTGCCAGCACAGGGCCCAGCACAGATGAGACATCCATCCATCCATCCATCCATCCAGTACAGCTGACCACCTATGATGTGCCAAGCACTGCTGTGGGCACTGGGGACTATCAGGGTCTCCAGGCTGCTCTGGCCACCAGGGAGCCTCCAGACCTGTCCCTGTCCCTAACACCAAGTCAGAGTGTAGCATATGGGGTCTTTTGACCCACGGAGTGGAGGGTCATGGGGGCACCTGGTAAGGGTCGGAGGGTCTTGCTAAGGAGGCAGGACCCTGCATGGTGAGAAGGAGGGGCAGGAGCACAGCAAGGGAAGGGTGATGGGTTGGGAGCTGGGAAGGTCGCTGGGGTCAGGGCAGGGGCAGGTGACTGGCAGGGCCAGCCTGTGCTTTAAGGAGAGGCCTCTGGCTGCAGGCTGGATCCTCCAGGAGGCTGTGGGAAGGAGGGATCGAGACTGCGACTTGGAACCAGGGCTTCCTTCACCCCAGCCTGAGGGAGCAGTGTGCCAAGAAGACAGGGCCAGGCCGGGCGTGGTGGCTCATGCCTATAATCTCAGCACTTTGGGAAGCTGAGAGGGGTAGATCACTTGAGGTCAGGAGTTCGAGACCAGCCTGACCAACATGGTGAAATCCCATCTCTACTAAAAAAAATACAAAATTAGCAGGGCGTGGTGGCTCACGCCTATAATTCTAGCTACTTGGGCGGCTGAGGCAGGAGAATCACTTGAACCTGGGAGGTGGAGGCTGTAGTGAGCTGAGATTGTGCCACTGCGCTCGCGCCTGGGCAAGAAGAGTGCAACACTATCTCAAAAAAAAAAGAAAAAGAAGCCAGGGCCAGATTCAGGGTCCCCCTTCTTCTTGGTCAGAGCTGTGTAGGTTGTCACTCCATATCAGGATGGAATGGGACAAGGATTTGGCCGCTGAGGGGAGGAGGGCAGCAGGCCGGATCATCCCTCCACCTCCGCCTGTTCCTTCGGTTTGAGCCCGGCTGGGGCTCTGCCATCTACTAGCTGGGCAGCTTTGGGCAAGGTACTTAGCCTCTCTGAGCTCCGGTTGTTTCCATCTGTAAAATGGAAACAATATTGGACTGCAGTGAAGAAATGATGGGTATAAATGAAGAAATGATGGGTATAAAGTGTCGAGCTTGGGATGGTGCTCAGGGAACAGCTTAGACCCAGAAAGATGGGTTCTGTCTAAACAGGATGATGGGACGTCACCTGGAGGGAGGGGCCAAAGACCAGCCAGGCAGGTCCCAGCCTATCTAGACATGGTCCAGGAGTCCCTGAGAGGCTGGAGCTGGCATGTGATTCAGAATGGTCCAGGCTGATGGCCTCAGACCCTCACGCACTGCCCTGTGGGGTCAGCCTCACCAACCGCTTTCTCCAAGTGAGAGAAAGAGGCCCGGAGAGACCAAGGTGCTTCCTGAAGCCACAGTGGAGCCCAGGCCTGCCCCAAAGCCAGAGCCCCCTGTCCCCACATAGGTGGCTAGGGTGGGGTCTTGAATTCCTGGACCTCCCTTTTCAACCCTGAGGAGAGGGGTACAGTGGTCAGGAGCCCAATTTGATTTGATGGGAAGTGACCCCTTTGGCCCCAGGGTGGCACCTCCCTGACCCTGCAGGAGGCTCCCAGATGGAAAGGGGGTGTTCAGGATCCCAGAGCGAGGCCAGAGATCACCAGGCAGGCCACAGGCTTCCCCACCCCAAGCCCCAGGAACTGGGGAGTGACTCCATTGAATAACCTGCTTGTTTCATGAGAAGCCCAGAGCCTGGTCACCCCTGGGCCTCTGGGGCAGCAGCTCAGGGACCCACAGGGCAGTCTGATGGTTATCTGGCTCCTGGGAGAAGGGCGGTCCCACTACCTGGACATGCCATAAGGGCACAGCACCCCTTGGGGAAAGCCCAGTTCAGCAGTGGGAAAAGGGCTGCCACGGAGGGCCTGCAGGGACACGGAGGTGACATCGGAATTGCTTCTCCACACGTTATTTGCTGCGTGACCTTGGGTGAGAAACTGAACCTCTCTGAGCTCTGTTCTTCATCTATAACATGACAGGTCCTCCCTCCCACGGCTGTTCCTAGGGTCACATGGGATCCTGTAGGTGGACCACACCCCTGGAGCTCAGCACACGAAGCTGCTATTAGAAACTGCAGAGGTGAGAGGGCAGTGGTCGGGAAATCTTCCCAGAGCGGGGCCTTGCAGAATGCATAGGAGCTCGGCAGCTAGGAAAGGTGGGGAAACCTTCCTCATGAGCCTCACACACTGGGAAAGAGGAAAGAACCCCACAAACTGTATTCTGGGGCCTTGGGGAAGCCCTTCCTTTCTCTGTGCCTCAGTTTCCCCATCATAAAAGGAGACCATTGCCCTGAGCCAGCTTCATGTCTACTTGTGACATTCTAGATGACGCTTGCCTTGAAGGGAGGCAAGGCCAGAGTAGGGAGGGAGTATTCCCCCTACCCCCATCCCCAGCTGGCTGGGCTGACAGTGGCCCTGGAGCAGATATGCTGGGGACTCAGGGCCTGGTCAGATGCCTCTCCCTTGTGCCTGGGCCTCCAAAGCACCCCCAGGGGCTCAGGGCCCCAGCCTCCCTCCCTGACCCTCAGCCCAACCAACCCTCCAACCCCAGAGCCACTAAGTGGCTGGGCTGGATCTGGGTCCCCAACTGCATCTCTGACCCTGCAAGGCCCTGGGGGCTCTGGACCGCCCTCCCCAACACAGGGCTGGACGCGGCTGCTGGGTTTCTCAGTGGGAAGCTCCAGTGTTTACCCTGCCGAGGCCCAGCTTTTACTCCCCAAGGAGTGTGTTTGGGAGGCGAGAACCCACGCGCACACACGCTCTCGCATGCCATCTGATGCGCCAGACCGCACAGGCTCCTGGCCCAGACGCAGATGTGCACCCCCAGCAAGGCTCTGGCCTGCGCCTGCCATACCTGGGCCAGGCCGGTGACCTCAGCACAGCAGGCAACTGGCACTAATTTTGAATTAGTAAGTTAATTAGTAAGTGCCAAAGAGGACCTCAGCTAATCCTTCCACCAACCTCCAGTTTCATGCTGTCCACCTGACAGGTGCCCAAACTAAGGCTCAAGGGAGTTAAGAGTAGAAGCCAGGGCCAGGTGCAGTGGCTCACGCCTGTAATCCCAGCACTTTGGGAGGCCAAGGTGGGCGGATGACGAGGTCAGGAGATGGAGACCATCCTGGCTAACATGGTGAAACCCCATCTCTACTAAAAATACAAAAAATTAGCCAGGCATGGTGGTGGGTGCCTGTAGTCCCAGCAACTCGGGAGGCTGAGGCAGGAGAATGATGTGAACCCAGGAGGCAGAGCTTGCAGTGAGCCGAGATCGCACCACTGCACTCCAGCCTGGGCAACAGAGTGAGACTCGCCTCAAAAAAACAAAACAAAACAAAACAAGAGTAGAAGCCAGAATTTGCAAGTGGGGTTCAAAGACAGATCTCTGGGATCCCCAAGTCTGGTCTGGGCTGCCTCAGAGAGAAGCCAGGATGGGCATGGGGGGAGTAGGAGTCTGCTGAGGGCACAGGACACTGGCTGGGTGACAACCCGTTGATCACAGCCAGCTCCATCAGCACACAGCGGGTACCCAGAAGTGTCTCTGAAGAAACCGATGGCCGGATGAGGGGGTAAACTGAGGCAGAAGCAGGCAGCCCTGGGAGTCTGTGCCTGGTGCCCTGTGGCCCTCAGAAACACACGGTGGGGGTCTCTGGCCCCCTCCGCAGCCTCTCTGCATGTGGCTGGGCACCCTGGAGCAGGGACAAGTGGTTCTGTGCCGTCAGGAGCTGGGTCTGCAAGCTTTGCCTCTGGCTGCCTGTGGGTGGGTCCCAACCCCTCTCTGGGCTACAGGACCCTTCAGAAGACTGGGCAGTTAGAACAGATCAGAGGGTTCCACTTTGGGGAAGGTCACCTTGAGAACCTGACTCTTGAGAAAAAATAAAGCCCCTGCCCCACACTTAGGTTCATGTGAGAGTCGGGGCTCAGAGATCCTTAGACGCTTAGGTTGGGGACCACTGAGCCACATGCAGGGTGGAGCTGCAACACAAAGCAAGAAAGAGATCAACCCCAGATTCCAAAAGCAGTTGCTTCTTAATGTATTTCTAGTGCTTTAAGACGTTAACTCCCCTAATCCCCAGAACAGCCCTATAACCAGGGCATGCGGGGTGATGGGGGCTTTGTTATCCCCATGTGATGTTTGTGGAGACCAAGGCCCCAGCAAACATGCCCAAGGCCACATGTCAGGATGCAGCGCAGCTGCTGTGTTCTTAGTTTCTGTGGTGGGTTCACGGGTGCCTGGTTTGTCATCATGCTCGTAACTTATGAAATGCCACATGTACGTTTCATATTTATCCAATGTTATGTAATTATTTTTTTTTTTAAAAATGAGCCGGGTCAGCTGACCTTCTAATTTTGGCTTCTGGGATTCCTTCGTTGCTGGCTTCCACGGCCTCTGCCAGAGGCAACCCCTAAAGGCTCACCCTGGTGCAGCCACAGGCTGCTACAGTTCTGGGGCCTGGCTCCGCCGGGCCAGCATCACCCGTGTACCTGTGGGTTGGGTGCAGAACCAGCTCCCCCGTCCCACAGCAGCTGAGGATGAAGCAGACCCTGCTCCCGGCCCCCACATCCCCCAAGGCCAGCCATGGCTCCCACTCACTCCCACGCCTGGCTGCCAGCCGGGGCAGGGCCCAGCGGTTATGAGTTCAGCAGTCGATTCGATTCGGGCTCACATCATCTTGTCTGCCGGGAGGATTTAGTGCGCGCGGCGGTCAATAGTGCGTTTGTTTTGCTATCGACCTGCTGGAGCGGCTCAGGAGCTGGCCTGTCCCCCTCAGCAGCTGAGGCCTCTCCGGGCTGCAGAGCCGGGACCTGGAAGTGTCACTGGGCACACTGGGGGGTGCTTCTTGAGGCGCCTTCCCAGGGCTCTCACCACTACCACCCCCAGCCCACAACCTGGCCTGAGTGAGTCTCGATGCCCCTTAAAGATCCATCCCCACAGGCCCTGAGGAGGACGGGGCAGGCCAGTCTCCTGCCATCTGTGACTTTAGGGCCTCCTGCTTGACAAAGGGCCTTGGTCTCATGACCACCCCATAACCACCAAGCTGGGGGGCTCTGTGGTTCCCACTTCACAAACGGGGAAACTGAGGTCTGGAGAGGTGATGCGACAGAACTTGTAGCGGGAAGAGCAGTCATTTGGGGAAGGAAACTAAGGGGCAAGGTTTCCCACCCTGCCCAGAGTGGGCCCCTGGTCTGGGATGGGCCCCAGGATGGCTCCTGGGAGAGCTGGCCCAGGGGACGCTTTCCTTGGCCTCAGCCCAGCCCCAGCCCTGGCCATACCAATTAAGGGGAAGGGTAGACACTGGGTCTCCGTTGGTGAGTTTCACTCATTCATTCAACAAACATTGCTAGAGAGCTGCTCTGCGCTGGGCCCAGAGAGTGAGACCACAGGTCTGGGATCCCAGCTGGAATCAGGGAGCACCTGAGTACCCCCTACGGGCCTGTGCTGGGTGGGAACCCTGTGGGTTCCCTGAGAGAGAGAAGCACCTGACAGGGTCTTAGGGAGGAAGCCTGGGAGGGTGGCTTGCAGCTGGGGGAAACCAGGGGCCTTACAGGAGGTTTTTTTGAGGGGGCTCTGGGGAAGGATGAATAGGATTTTGACAACAAAGGCAAAAAGCCACCCCAGGTGGAGGTCCCAGCAGGGACAGAGGCCTGGTGTCCCCAACAGGTGTGCAGAAAAGAATAAAGAGATGGGTCTGGCCACTCTGTGAACCGTGGAGGTCTGAGGACTGAATGGCAAATCCTTCAGAGCCTGGAATAAAGACAGCCCCTCCTTGGTCTACTTAACCAACCCCTAGAAGACGTGGACCCATGGGTACCCCTTCCCCAAGTGTCCCGGAGGGGGCCCCCCACTCACTTCTCCTTCCTCTTCTCCCCACTTCCCAAATGAGAAAGAGCAAAAAACTATTACTGTTCACGCCTCATCTCCCACCAAAGTTATTAAATTTCATTCCACGAACAAATAAATCCATTTTTATTGCAGCGGGAGGAGCAGGCAACGGTTTTGCTGTTTTACCTTTTTTATTTTTCCAAGTCCTGTTAAATCTGCCCCGATCAGCTGGGAGGCCCCTGAGGCACCAGGCCCCCGTTAGTTATGGTGCTTTCTCCTCCTTGGGGAAGGGTGCCTCTCCGGGGGAGCGGGGAGGGTGAGGCTGGATCCCACCTGACTTGCTCGGAGCTCTCGAGCTCTCTCTCGGGCAGCCTTTCCATGGCCTGCATGCCTGCAAGGAGGGTCCAAAAGCTTCCCACCAGCTCCTATTTGTTTGGCGTTATATCCCTCACATTCCCTCCCCGAGGCCTCTCCTGGAGAGGCGTGGCCGGCTCTATTTCCTGGGAGAGGAAGCTCAAGCTCAGAAGGGCCCGGAGGATCGGTAGAGTTCTGAGTCACAGCTCTGAGGGCCCCATGGAAGGTGAGGAGGCTCCGATTCCTTCCCCAAGGCTGGGCTGAGGACTGGCAGCCCAGGTAGGGCTCTGATCAGCAGACCCAGACGCCCCACTTGGTGCAGCAGGGATTCACCTCACATCTCTGTCACCCAACCAGCTGTGTGACCCTGAGCACACGACCTGGCCTCTCCGGGCCTCAGTTTCCGCATCTGTGTAAGGGGTATAATAGTGATAACAGCATCCATCTCTCAGGCCGTCCTGAGGATTAAGAGGCTGCAGGGAGTGCTTAGCACAGAACCTGGTCTGGTGGACACCTCTCACTATCCCCGCCAGTCCTCCAGCTTCCTGGCCCCCTGCTCTGCCCCCTGCAGAGGGACATAGATCCCACTGGGGGCAAGTCGGGCTCAGGGTGACATGCGCCTTCACAGTTGAGGTCTGGGAGGGGTGCCCAAGATAAATCCTCATCGCGGCTATTTTTTCTCCCTGAACCATTTACTAAAGACTTAATGACTGTCGATAAGAAGCCTGTTGCGTCTGCTGCGTCTGCAGTGGCCGGCAGCACGCGGAGGTTTCCTGGCGAAGCATTTAGGTGACACAGCTGCCGGGGCCTGGGTGTCACCGGCCCCACCACTGCCTGCATACAATAGCACAGCTCTGCCTGTGCCCCTTCAGGGAGGCCGTGGAGGGGCTGCCTCCCCATGCCCAGGATGGGCTCAGGCCACTGCAGGAGGCATCAACAGCCCTGGCCCCCTCTACACCTGGCCTTACAGCTAGGGGCACCCCATGGGCAGGGAGAGCCCCTCCCTCCCCACAAAGGCTTCCTGTGGCTGTGCTCGCCCCTCCCCCACCCCAGAGCCAGAGGCTAAAGGGGACCAGACCGGCCAGCAGCTTGTCCTTGGGGAGTGGGCTGCAAGACCCCCAGGGTCGCTGAGCCAGATGGCGGGGAGAAGGTCTGGCTCCTGGGGCTTTGGGCCAGAAAGAGACCCCACTCCTCTGGCAGCCTCCTGTGCCCCGCAGGCTCTTCGGCTGACAGCCATGCCTCATCCAGGCCTGGCAGCACCTTCCCCTGCGGTTCAGAGCTGTCCCTGGTGTCAGGTAGAACTGTGGTTCCAGGTGAAGGCGCCCACCTCGGCCCCCCAGCCACACGCAGCGGCCCTCCTGCTCTGCTCCCCCCACCTCCCCCTCGGCCCCTGCAATGGAAGGTTGGGAAAAGGGCTGGCCACCCTCACCCTCACACCCCTAACCAGTTCTCAGGGCCCCATCTCCTGGCCCCATCCTGCCCCACCCCCACCTGCTACTGCTTCTGGGGGAATCCCTCTTCTTTTCTGTCCCAAGCTGATTAGTGAGTGGCGCTATCAGGACAGGCAGCTCTAGATAATGTTCCCAGTGCTGTCTGTTGGCACCTGGGCCACTCTGGGGTGGGGGTTCACATGGGTGCCCATGTCCCGCCAAGCCCCCACACTTCTGTGAACCTCCGGGGAACCCGAGGCTGACTCAACCAGGGTGGGAGGGCTGCTCAGGAGCACGGGCCCACGAAGGATGGGGGGGGCATGCCCATGGGGGTGCCGCCAGGTTCTGAGCCCATTATCTGAGCACCCAGGCTGGCAGCTGGCCCAGCTGCAGCTTCTCTGCCCTCAGCTGGGAGAGACAGACGTGAGATCAGGACCCTTGGTGCAGGCTGGAGGGGTGGAGACAAAAGCCCCTCTGCACACGGAACCCTACCTATTCTGCCTGGGCCTCCCTGGCTTCAGTTTATCTGCCAATCAAATGGGAATGCGGGGCTCTGTAAGAGTCAGTCGGCAGTAAATATGTGCAAGGGAGATAACCATCGTTATTCTAGGACCTCATGCTTATGGAGGGCTCTAATCTGTGCTAGCCCTTACCGTCCCCAGTCTCTTTTATTCCTTGCTAGCAGCCGGTGAGGTCAATGCAGTAGGTATCTCCATTTTACAACTACTAGGGCGTGCAGGGAGCTGGGCCTGAGCCTGCCAGGGCCTGGTAGGCGTGACTGTCCCCAAAGGCGGAAGAGTGGGACAGGTGGGTGCTGGGTGGGGTCGGGGTGGCCGTGCCACCAGCTCCCCAGTGCCTGGGACTGAAGGGGTTTCTGGCACCGCTTGGAGGTGCCACGTCACCTGAACAGAAGGCAGAACCGTTGCCAACACTCCCGAAGCATGAGTCCTGCCAATTCGAACGCCGTATCTTAACGCCATTAATTTACATTTTGATTCAACTTTCTTAATTTTACTTCAACTTCGCCCGGCTCCGGTTTGAGAATCATTTTAATGTATTTATCTGTGAGGCAATTTGTTAAATAACCCCCAAGACTCGGCGGTTTTCCGTTCTGAGCTTTTATTGCAAGGCTGTTTTAAATTAAATTAGTTGTCAGGGTCCCTGAGTGCATTGTGACGGGGATGGGTTCACCGCCAGCCCCCTCCTAAAAGCCAAGCGAACCGCTGGCTAAATGGACGGCAGCAGGAAGTGGGCCGCTCAGCTCCTCCCCAGCCCTCTCGTCACCATTTCAGGAATGTGGAGGTGGCACAACCACCCCTCAGTCAGGGAAAACAAACAGCTCTGGGGCTACTCCCAGTTCATAAGCTAGGGGTGGCAGCCTGCGGTGCCTCGCAAGGTGCACATCCACGATCACTACGGGGTGCAGCTCCAGGCACCTCAGCCCTCCAGCTGCCTGCTTGGGGACCCTGTGTGTGCACCGGAGCCCACGGGCACGTTGGCGCGTCACCCACCTAGGTACAGGAGGGAGGCAAGCCTGGGTCCTGGTCCCTGCTTTGGTCCCTGAGCCCCAGGGAGAAGGGCTGGGGAGTTGGGGAGGTGCGTTCTGTCCCTGTCCCCAACCTATCTCCTCCCTTCTGTTATCTGAGCCGGGCGTCTGTGCTGGCTGTCACCTGGGCCAGGGGCATGATTTGTGAGCTGAAAGGCACAGGTATTGAATCTATATTTCATTTTCACGTCAGCAGCTGCTATTTTGCCCGATAATGGATTCCCCCCTCACCATCCTCCAGGAGAGGCTGAGCAGTGGGGAGGAGGCCATGTCCTGTTAATGATGCTCCTTCCCTCCCTCTCATGCCTCACAGGTGGGAGTGGGTGCCATGCAAGGCCTCTCCCCACCCCTCCCGTCTGCCATCTCCTTGGAGCCGCACGTGCCTACAGGTGGGTGTGGCCGGCCTCCCACCCCCACCAGCCCTGCCTGCTTGGCCCTGGCCTGTGGGGTAATGAGAATGGCTTCCATTCTGCCAGGCCTTAGTTTACCCAAATGAGCCAGGACATTGGGCATGGGGAGTCACTGAGCCCCTCATCCAGTCTCCCCAGGGGCTGCCCAGCGCGAGGGCAGAGGCTCGGGATGCCGGCTAGGCTCTGTGTGACCCTCTGCAGCGCGCTGGGGTGGGCAGGACCGGAGCTGGGGCGTGGGCTCTGGAGCTATAGCCTGAGCCTGAATCCTGGCTCTTTGGCTTCCAGCAGCCTGACCTTGGCCATCTGCTTCACAGTCTGCGCCTCAATTTGCCTCTCTGTCTAATGGAGTTCTCATAGGATAGTTGTTAGGATTAAGTTGATCAAAGTACTCAGAAGGGCCTAGAAGGTAGGAAGGAAGCCTCATGCCTGGGGGCTCTCATCATATTCCCACCTTGCAGGCAGACATCTCAGAAGGAGCGTGATTATTTACATTCATCTTTTTTTCAAATTTATTTATTTATTTTGAAGATAGGGTCTTGCTTTGTTGCCCAGGCTGGAGGCTGGAATGCAGTGGCTATTCACAGGCAGGATCGTACTGCACTGTAGCCTTGACCTCCCAGGCTCAAGTGATCCTCCTGCCTCAGCCTCCAGAGTAGCTGGGACTACAGGTGCGTGCCACCACACCCCACTAATTGTTTTAAAATTTTTGTAGAGATAGTGGGGCTCTTGCTTTGTTGCCCAGGCTGGTCTGAAACTCCTGGCTTCTGGTGATCTTACCACCTCGGCCTCCTAAAGTGCTGGGACCACAGGTATTAGCCACCACACCTGGCCTGAATTCATCTTTTTTTTTTTTTTTTTTTTGAGACAGAGTCTCGCTCTGTCACCGAGGCTGGAGTGCAGTGGTACAATCTTGGCTCACTGCAACCTCCGCCTCCTGGGTTCTAGATTCTCCTGCCTCAGCCTCCCACGTAGCTGGGATTACAGGTGTCCACCACCATGCCCAGCTAATTGCTGTATTTTTAGTAAAGAAAGGGTTTTGGCCGGGTGCAGTGGCTCAAGCCTGTAATCCCAGCACTTTGGGAGGCCAAGACGGGCGGATCACGAGGTCAGGAGATCGAGACCATCCTGGCGAACACAGTGAAACCCCGTCTCTACTAAAAAAATACAAAAAACTAGCTGGGCGAGGTGACGGGCACCTGTAGTCCCAGCTACTCGGGAGGCTGAGGCAGGAGAATGGCGTAAACCCAGGAGGTGGAGCTTGTAGTGAGCTGAGATCCGGCCACTGCACTCCAGCTTGGGTGACAGAGCGAGACTCTGTCTCCAAAAAAGAAAAGAAAAGAAAAGAAAGGGTTTCACCATGTTGGCCAGGCTGCTCTTGAGCTTCTGACCTCAGGTGATCTGCCCGCCTTGGCCCCCAAAGTGCTGGGATTACAGGCATGAGCCACCGCGCCTGGCCTAATTCATCTTTATAACCACTTGGCAAGCTTCTTTTTGTCTATCAAGACCCATCCAAAGGTCACCTCCCCTGGGAAGCCTTCCTTAGGCAGGATTAGTTGTGCTCTTCTCCCTGCCACCCACTCTGCACTGGGGTGAATGGTTGTTGCGTTCTCCCGCCTGCCTGGCTGTGCATGGGGAGAAGGGGAGTCTCCTTGTTCAGCTTTTAAGTCCTCTGTAGCTCAGGACAAGCACACACCCTGCCAGGCTCTCTGGAGCCTCAGTAAATGTTCTGTTTTGGAGAGGAGGTAGGGAGGGAACTCTTTGTACATGACAAATCTGTGAAGACCTGGCTTAAAACCCTCCAAGGCCCCAGCCGCCCTCAGAACAAAGCCTGGCCTCCTGCACGTTGAGGCAGCCGACGCCTGCCCGCTGCCTGTCGGATCCTGCCCACCCGCCGCCTCACTGCTCCGATCGCTCAGCACTCCACCCGCTCTTCCTCTCTGGGCCTCTCTGACCCCAGGCCTCTTCCTGAAACTGTCCTGCACCCGTTTCCTGGGCCATCTCTACCTCACTCCAGGCCCACCTGCAGCCCATTCTCCTCTGGGAAGTCTCCCCGAGGCTCAGGTGCCTGTGCTGAGCCCTGCTGGGCTTCTTCACCCCTGCTCATGTCCCTAGCACCAGCACTGCCCACCTCTGGCTTGTTCCCCCAGCTAGCCTGTGCTCTGGAGTGGAGGGACAGACTCTATCTCAGTCACCATGATGGCCCTCCTGCCCGCTGCCTTGCCTGGCACGTCATAGGTGGGCTCTGGAAGCACTCATCGAATGAATGAATGAATGAATGAATGAGGTCCTTGTGAAACTCTAGCCTCTTGGCCACTGGGTTCCCAGGTTTTAGTTGGCAGCGTCCCTTCTGCTGGCCTTTGCCAGATGGTGGGTCTAGGCCTGGCTGCCTGCTGGGGGGCTGGCAAGGAGGGGAGAGGAGAACTCAGGGAGGGCCCCCCTCCCTCTATCTCAGTGCCGTTTAACATCCTGCCAGAGGCCCCTACTCTGCATCCTGCTCCGATGCTGTCAGGATACATGCTGGGTTTTAACAGGGCCAGGAAAGAAAGCCAGCTCCGTGTCAGCCAGCAGGCAGGACTCCGGCAAGGACCACGCCAGGCACATACGTACATATGCACCCTGCCTGCGCACCCATCCAAGGCAGGCCTGAGGTCTCCGGTTCTTTGGTCGAGAGAAAACAGAGATTGCCTGCCCAGTGCCGAGAGGAGCTGGAGTCCTGCACTGGCCCTGAGCCTGCTCCGTCCTCCATCCAATGCCTGTGGCCCCATAGGATCTACCTGGACAGGCAGGCCCCTCCTCTGATGAGACGTCACTCCCCTACCTGCCGCCTGAACAGGGCTGCACGTGGAGACTGCAGTGTGGCTTGGTTGCTTTTTGTCCCCAACCCTAGGCTGTGCAGTTTGGGATTTTTTTTCCCCTACACTGATGTTTTATTCATGTAAACCCAGCCTGCATCTGTCCTCAGAAGACAAGAGAGAGAAGATGCTGAAAGAGAGAGTGGGAGAGACCGAGGGGCTCGGAGGGATAGGGGGCGCAGAGAGAGAGACCTCGGGTTTGTGTGGGTGTCGCTGTTCAAAGCCGGCTAACCTACAAAGATCCAGTGAAGATGCGCTCTCTCCCTGCGGCTGCCTGACAAGAGGAGCCGTCACTCGGATGCGATTCATTGTCACCTCTTAGTCTATCACCGGTTCCTTTCAAACCTCTCCACAGCTCACTGGGGAGGGCCCGGCTGGTCCCCCTCCGCCACCCTCTCTGGGGCCGGGGAGGAAGCGGGAGGCATTGTCTGTGCTAATTGCATTGTTAGAGTGAAGGTGCTCCTGTTCGGCTGTCTCATTTGGGGCCTTTATTAGGCATGATTGCTGGCTGACAGCCGGGCGAGGACCGCGTGGCTGCCCAAGGAGGGGGGAGTAGGTTTCAGCACCCGCTGAGGTGTGTCCCTTGACACCCCCAGGCTTCTGCCCATCCAGCACACACTCCCACGTCACCCAAACCCCACTTCTCCAGAGGTGGTTTCATTCCTGCGTGAGCAGGGACGTCAGGGAAGAGGCTGCATTGAAGGTTGCTGGCTGCTGGGCAGTAACGGAGGCTTTTGGGGGCACCTGGGACTTTGCCAGGATGCCCTTCCCCACCCCTTGATGAACTGTTCATCCTTCAAGAAAGTACAATTCGCCATCCCTGGAAGTCCTCCCCTCCCTCCATCGCTCCTTGGGCTTCCCTGACGTCTGGCATGGGTCTCTGCTGGATTTTCAGTTGACACGTGTGTGGCACCTCCCCGCACCCAGCAATCCTCTAGGTGTTTTACAACTGTTAACTCATTTGGCCAATATGAACCCTAGGAAGAGGGCACTAGTATTGCTCTCCATTGTTCAGATGAGGAAACTGAGGCACAGAGAGGGTAAGTGACCTCTCTGTGTACCTTAAGCAGGGCACACAGAGCCGTGACGCACCCAGCTCCTGCATCTGTGCCTTTGATCACCATAGGGTGGCCTCTCCGCTGCCCACGTTGCTCTCTGAAGTCTCCATTTGTATGGAGACTAAACTAGAACGACTATCACCAGGCATAGTGCTTTTGCGCGAGTCATCTCACTGAATCCCTCACAGCTTGGAAGATGGGCCAGGAGCCCTGTCCCCTTGCAGCTGTGGTGTCCCAGCCCCAGGCCATGCTGGAGCATGGGGGTGGCTCAGGTGTTTGTGGGGAACAAAGGGTCATACTGAGTGCAGGGCTGGGAAGGGCTGGCCTGGGACGCGGATGCGGGGCCAGGGTGGAGGTGCCCGCGCTGAGTTCTGTCCCTGCCGTGTGAGCTGTGTGGGCAGGCACCCGCTAAAGCCAGGCACCCCAGCCCTGCCTGGCCTGGTTTTGGGGTGGGCATCTGGGACTTTGGCCTGGGTCAGGCTGCACAGGGCAGGAGGGGCACACTGGAAGCCTTTAGCACTCTGGCTTCCCTGAGAAACCTCGCTGCAGAGCGGGAGACTGAGGCAGGGCCATGCGCCTTTGCTGCTCCATCCCTGGCACCCAAGACAGCGCCTGTACATGGTGGTGTTCAGGAAACAGAGACTGAGCTTGTACAAGAGTCTCACGGTCACCTCTGTTTGGGTGCCAGAGTGCAGCCAGATTGGCTGAAATCTGTGATGCTTCCTTCAGCCCTGTGTGAGGCGAGGCTTCCACCTATGTCCAGTTGGTCCCAGGGTATGGGCAGAGGGCTAGGCAGACATAAGACCTCCAGGTGTGGGAGAGCCTCTGCATATGCCTGAGCCAGCCACAGACCCAGGACTACCTCTGGGAGACACCCAAGGCTCATCACTCACTGATTCATGCATTTACTGAGCACCTACTGTGTGCCAAGTACTATGCAAGGCACAGGGGCTACTCCGAGAAGCAAAGGGGAGGTGGAGCCCTCATAGTGTGGCAGGACCAGGCCCCTGTGGGTGCTCAGCCAGAGGAATCCCTGTCTGGGGAAGTCCAGGAAGGCTTCATGGAGGAGAGGGGCATTTCAGCACAGCTAACCAGACATCCCTCAGGCAGAGAAGGGGCAAAGGCATGCCAGACAGAGGCTTGGGACAGGACAGAATCTCAGGACAGGATTTGTTTGGAAAAGGAACTAACAAAAGCAAGTAGAAAGGGGCAGGGGGGTGGGGGGGCGTGGTAGTGGCAGAGGCCCAGGAATTTGAGTCCAGCCTTGGCAACATCACAAGATTCCATCTCTACCAAAAAAAAAAAGCCAGCGTGGTGGCACACGCCTGTGGTCCCACTACTTGAGAGGCTGAGGTGGGAGGATGGCTTGAAGGATGGCTTGAGCCCAGGAAGTTGAGGCTGCAGTGAGCTGTGATTGCACCATTGCACTCCAGCCTGGGTGACAGAGTGAGACCCTGTCTCAAAAAAAAAAAAAAAAAGTCCCATTTACTCCTCTAAAAATTAAACTTGGACCTTGATAGTATATCAAAAGTACCCTGGCTGCCTAACTTGGAGCCAGAGAGAGGCATGCAGACTCGGACCCCATCTACAGATAACCCAATGCAGCAAGTCGGGGGTGGTGCTCAGGACCCTGAATTGTGAACAAGGCCAGGTGATCGCAGTGCAGAGCTGGGGAGGGGCTGCCTGGGGGGACTGCGGGGTCAGAGGCAGGGGACTTGGAAAGCCCACGCCGCTGTTGGGCGCAGGAGGCACCCCAAGGTCCTGGGAGACCGGCCTGGGGTCTGGGCAGGCCAAGGCCATTCCTCTTGCCTAGCAGAGGACCCTCACCTCCAGGCTGCGGGCTGGGGGCGGAGGCTCAGCGTGAAGGAAGGGCAGACGGCGGCAAAGTCGGCGCGCGGAGCATCCATCTGCCCTGACAGCCAGCAATTACACCGCGTGATCGCCAGATTACTCCAAATGCATTTATTACAGGGGTTAGAAGCGGGGGACTTATTTACTGGCAAATCCATACTCATTACAAGACTCAGCCTAGCCTAGACTGAAAACAGCTCAACTGAAACAAATAATTACCAAAGTCCTTCCAGCGCGAGGCTCTCAGGTGGTTGGGAGTAGGGGGGACGCCAAGCCCTTTCCATCAAGACAAGGGAGGAGGAGGCCGCAGTTGAGGATGCCTGGGTCAGGGAAGGTCGACGCCGGCCCGCGCCGTCGCCTGGCCGCCCGGGAGCCCCGCCGTCGCCCCGTGCGCATGCCCGCCAAGGCCATGAATATGCAAAGAGCCTCGGGGGCGGGGCTGACACGTCGGTCCTGGAGGGTTTTGGCCCAGTTCACACCTGCCGGCTCCGGGACGCGGGCAACCCGGGGGCTGCAGGACTCAGAGACTGGGCATTCGAGAGGTAGAAATGAGAGTCTCGCATCTTCCGGTGAAAATACATTGGGCTCGGCACAGAGCACAGCCCCGAAGTTGAATGAATGAACGAATGAACTAAAGAGAAGGGCAGACAGGCCTTGCCCCAGGTCACAGCGTCGGGAGGAGAACCCAGTTTCACCAGTTCTAATCCTCAGGCTGGGGACCCACGGGAGGCCACTGCCCTACGTATCCCCAGGCTGGGGTCTGCTCTGGGTACCCCTCACAGCACACACAGCTCCGACCTCAGAGCTCCCAGGCATCTGGAGTCGCGGGCTGCTCCGACAGGGCCCCCAGGCCCCACATGCCTCCCGCACCCGCCTGGGACTTTAGGGATCCGGAAACAAAATCAATCCGAGGCCTTCTAGGTCTGGCAGAAAGACTGGCGTTCTGCTGGACTCCTGCCCCCCATTTTACAGATGAGGAAACTGAGGCCCAGGTCGGCCTGCAGGCGGAGGAAGAGCTTCCGCTGCTCCCGGAGCTCTGGGGCCTCCTGGGCGCCCGCGTGGGGAGCTGTCAGGCCGCTTGAAATGTGGGCCCGGCCTTTCTGCCCGCTGGGCAGATGTTGGCACCGCCGTCCGCGCCTTAAATATTCATTCACTTGACAGAACACTAATTAAACAAAGTAAGGTGCATTATTACTTGATTAAATTTTTTATTGGCAGGTTAATTGGTCTGTTAGTTGCCCCTTAGGGAGTTGTTCGCCGTTCCCCCCTGCGGTGTGGGAGGGGGGCCCCTGGACGTCCCACACCACCTTTCCCAGCCCGCAGTGCCACTGGCTGCCCCAGCCCCCCAATAACCCCCAAGCACCCCAGCTGTTCAGGAAGTCTCGGTTGCCAGCCTCGCCTAGCCCCCTCCGCCTTCAAGGTCTGG
The DNA here is from genome assembly GCF_049350105.2 of Macaca mulatta. NCBI lineage: Eukaryota > Metazoa > Chordata > Mammalia > Primates > Cercopithecidae > Macaca > Macaca mulatta. The sequence goes on from NC_133419.1 coordinate 10,346,933, forward strand.
ACCCTATTGGATCAGTAGCAACCAATCAGCGCCTAGGGGCGGGCCTCTCGGGGTCAGAACCCTTGGAAGACCCAAAATGAGTAACTGAGACACTCAGGAGAGGGAATAGACCCGGACTCTGAGGGGAAGACCTGCGTTTGCCTCAGCTGGAAATAGCTGAGTGACCTGCCCCTCTCTGTGCCTAGGCCTCAGTTTCCCCATCTACACCACTGCAGGGCTGGGCCTTTCAGAGAAGGTGGAAGCTCCCCTATCACTGGTCCTACCCCCCTTGCCAGCCGCCCTCTCCATGCCTTCCCACCCTCCAGAGAGGATCCAGGCCCTGGCCGATGACAGAGGAATTGTCTGGCCACCCCAGAAGCCGCCGCTGGCAAGGTTCCCCGAGACCCCTGCGGAGGCACATACACCTTCCTGCCCACGGCCTCTGAGCTGCCTGTTCTCCAGATGAGAATGGAAATGCCCTGCAGGCAGGGATGGCCTGGGGGGCCTGGGTACCCAGGGTCAGCCTGTGGAGGGGCATGGGATGCCCTCTCAGAACAGGTGGGCCCAGCCTTCCCTGTCCAGCCTCCAACCCTGGGGGGTGCATCTCTTCCCACCCCCACTACAGGGAGCAGGGCAGCCTGCTGGGCTGCGAGCCTCTTGGGATAAGCCCACAATGCCTCCCATGTGGTTGACTACACACATCCACCTTCAGTGGAGCCAGGACCTGCGAGACCCTCTTTGCAGGGCAGCACCTCTCACTGGTTTCTCCTCCCCCTACGCCTGGCAGGACGAATCTGGAGCCAGCCTTTGCCACTTTTAGATAGGCTGCACCTACCCACTGCTCCCCAAGTCTGTCCTCTGGGGGAAACACAGAAGAGGAAAAGAAGGACCAGGGGCTGTTCCATCCTTTCAGCACTGGTCAGATCTCCATGTGGGCCTCAGTTTCCCCCAGTGCAAACTGGGTGCTCATCCATCCTCACTCCATCCAAAGAGCGTCAGGCACTCCTCAGCCCATTCAGCAGACAGCGAGCCCCTGTTCTGAAGGTGGGGGCAGAGGAGGAAATGGGGCCCTCCCAGGGTGGCCTGGGTCCATGTGTCACTCACCCCCATCTCCAGCTCTGCCCAGGTGTGGCCCAGGCCAGAGTGAAGATGGAAGCTCCCCTATCACTGATCCTACCCCCCTTGCCAGCCGCCCTCTCCATGCCCTCCCACCCTCCAGAGAGGATCCAGGCCCTGGCCGATGACAGAGGAATCATCTGGCCACCCCAGAAGCCGCCGCTGGCAAGCAGGAGGCGAGGTAATTGGCATCGCCGGCCAGGGAGCAGGAAATGAGTGGTTGCAGCCGGCATGGAGCGGGAAGCTGTTCAGTGTCATGGGCCTTATCTGGGAACAGGCTGCCCAATTACAGGGCCGTGCCCGCTGCACCAGGCAGCTGCGGCTCCTCCACCACCCCCTCTTCAGTGTCCTCGTGGCATCTCCCAGGCCTGGGCATCTGCTGCCCCTTCCGAAAGGCACGAGGCAGCTGCCTGGGAAAAGGCCTGACCTGCTCTTCGCCCACCCAGGTGGCAGCTACAGGTGCCCCCTCGTCAGGCCTGGCATACAGGGGACCCCCCCCCCACAGCCCTTCTCACCTGCAGGTGACTGTCCGGGTGGAGCCCTGCCTGGGCTGCCTCCTCTAAGCATCCCTATGGGTGGGGGCTGAGATGGGCACCAAGGGCACAGCAGAGCTGAGAGTGGTCCCGAACTGCTCATCCGAGAGCACCACTGGGACAGGAGCAGGTCGCCCTGCTCAGATGCCCACCTCTCTACCAGCCCCAGAAAGAGAGGATTAGTCATTTCGTGGGTGGACAGCATTCCACCGTCTATCCCAGAAACGTAGTCGCTGGGGGCTGCAGTAAGGTGTCATGGATTAGGAAAATAGGCCTGTAATGGGTTCGCATTGTTCCTAGCGCAGCCCAGTGTCGCAGATTACATTGCACATTACTCGGTGGCTCACAGACGGTGGCAGGCCAGCTGTCCGAGGAGGCTGAGCACAAGGTGGGGTGGCAGTGGCAGAATTGTCTTGGGAGCCCAGGGGTGGCACAGTGGAAAGAAAACTGCCTTTGGGGTTGGACCCACATGAGTTCAAATCCTGTGACCTCACGAATTCATGCCTCGGTTTCTGCACCTGTAAAGTGGGGGTGCTGCTGCCTGCTGGACCCCCAAACATGCACAGCACTGAGTACAGAGCAAGCGCTCAACAAGTGGCTGTCCCCTTTCCTCCTCCTGGGCCTTGTCAGGCAACCCTTTGTGGCAGGGTCTCCCTCAGGTCTGTGGACAGATAGAGTAGGGGAGCAGACACCCTGGGGACCCTGTAGCCCCCTCTCCTGACTTTGATCTTCAAGGGGTCTAGGCCCTTGGACGTAGGTCTTGCTCGGGCAGTGACCAGCCAGATGGCCTCAGGATGCCAGCTCCTCTCTCATCTGTAAAATGGGCGTGGCAACTGTTTGGCCTGGAGAGCTGGGCTTGCCTCCATGCCAGCCTTCGTGGCTGGCTGGGGCTTCCTGAGGGGAGGGACTGGGTCTGGCCCCTCTCTGTCCTCGGAACTGGCATGAGCTGGCACCATGTGGGTCACTCCCCATGAGGTTTTACATCTGCGTTGGTAGGTGAAACTGTTCACCAAGCAGGAGCTGTGCACATACAGGGCAAATGAGGGGTGCCTGCGGCCTGAGCAGAGGGACCCCACCTGCTCTCAATCTGCAGGGAGGAACCACCAATGGGCTGTCCCATCCCCTGCCCTTTCTCCCAGCCTTATAAACACGGGGCTGGCTGTGGCCCAAAGTGGCACAGGGGCACCCAGGTCCAGCAAGCACTCAGGGAGCCGATGAACACACAGGAAGCCCTGTTTCGTGAGAGCTGGTGTGACACAGGCTGGCCTGCAGGGAGGCCCGAAGCCTGGGAGCCCAGGGCATGCCTGCTTAGGGGGGTGACACAGGCACAGAAACTGAAAGGAAGGCCAGCACTGTCCCCGGGCTGGGTGGGGAAGCTGGGGGCAAAGGAGGGGCTATCCTGTGGCAGTGAGCCTGATGGGTGCAGACCAGCTCCGACCCTGGTACCTTGGGTCTAGGGAGTGTAGATGAGTTTAGAAGGCAGAGTGGGGGTCATCCCGGGGGTGGGACAGGACTTCCACCAGCCAGACCCCTTCCTTGAGCCCAGGGTTCACACCACCCCACCCCACATCGAGGGGTCCCCAGGATGGGACTCACGCACCTGTCGGGTTCTCAGCTGTCCCCTGTGAGTGCTGCTGGTGGGCACAGCCCCGGGTGGTGCCTGTCCCCCATGACCTGTCGGCCATGTTTCTCCATCACAACCAACACTGGCTGCTGCCATCCAGACTCGGGGCCGGCCACCCTGGCCACAGCCTCTAGGGTGTGAGGTTTGGGCCGGGCCCCCGGCTGTTGCCTACAGATGGAGACCCAGGCTCTGTCTCTTCGTCCGTCTGTCTTCTCTCTAGTAGAGCCTCCTGTTCCTGCAGCTGCTCCCCCTTCCTCCCCACCCTCCTCCCCACAGGCAGCCTGGTTGGGCTGTGGGTGTGAATTTCCACTAGGAGAGGGGACCTGTTCGTTCTGGCACTGAAGCAGAGCCTGGGCGGGGGTGGGGGGTAGCGGGAGGAGCAGGAAGCAAAGCTGGGAGGGGCTGCGGCAGGGACCCTGGAGACAGGCTGAGGCCCAGCTCCCTCAGCCTCTCCTGCGGGCCCACCTGCTGCAGCAACTCCAGGAAAGCCAATGGGCTAAGACACCCAGGCATTTTTGCCTGCACAGCCCAGAAGATGGGAGCAAAGTGGGTGGGGGTCCCAACTGCCGGGGCTGCGTATTGCCAGCGGGTGGAGCGGACTCCAAGCTCCCTTCCTCCTCCTGTCTTTATACAGCCTCCTGCCAACCCTGGCCCACAGGGAGGACAAACTGTGCTCCCATTCTGTGGACAGGAGGCCCGAGGCCTAGAGAACCGACAGCGTGTCCCTCCCGGGAGCTCCCCAGGCGCTGACACGGCTGTCGGCTGCAGGCAGCGTGGCATCTGTCCCCAGCCTGCTGTGCCCTGCCTGCCAGCAGCCCTGGAGGGACAATAGCAGACCCAAGAGTCACCGGCCTGGCCTGGCACTAAGAATGGTACCCAGAAAGAGGCTGAATCCCACCAACCAGCGTCCTCTGTATGAAAGGGGAAACTGAGGCAGTGCAGAGGAGCAGGGAATCCCCCTGCCACTCCCTCCCATGGCCCTCCATCCATCCATCCATCCATCTATCCATCTCTCCACCCATCCATCCATCCAAGGCTATTTATTACTGATCTAACATGCAGGCCCCGGGAAATAGAAGCAAGAGACGAGGTCCCTGCCTCTGCTGGGCTCGCTGCCTCATGGAGGGACAGAGAAAGTCCCCTTGTGCTCCATGCTGGAAAGGACACCAGTGAAAGGTTCCCCAGCTCCTCTTTAGCCCCCTAGTGGGACAGGGGAGCCACTTAGGATGGGGATAAGCAGACCCTGGGCTCCAGAAGCTACCTTCCCCGCCACTAGCTTCCGTCCTGGCCTGTGCAAAGCACTCATCCCCCATGGTTTCTTGTGAATGAAGGGCAACTCCACCCACCCAGAAACCGGGCTGCTTCCAGCTGGTATTTAAAGAGGTGTCTCTGAGTGTGATGATGGCATTTGTTCCTGTCTCCCGCCCACTGCATGGTGTCCCGCTCAAGGCAAATTCGAGGCAAAGCTATTGGCTGCCCGTCACCCTGCTCCCGGCCCAGAGGAGAACCTCCTGCAGGCTGGGCTCCATGCCAGGCCCTGTGCTGGGCATGGTGGATCTAGGGACAACTAAAGCCCAGGGCTGCTCTCAGGACACACAGGTTGGTGGTGATGAGGGTCACCTTCTGGACCAGGCTTAGGGAATCTGGGAAGGCTTCCTGGAGGAAGGGCTGTCAGCATAGGAAAGAAAGCAAAAGACTGCCGGAGTCTGGATGGTCGTGGGGTAGGAAAGGGCTGGTAGGAGATGCTGAGCCATCCTGAGAAATTCAGCGGTGAAGGGCAGGGGAGAAAAAGGGCAGTCACCAAGACAGGAGTGCGGGTATTTGTCATGGGAGATGCTAGAATTCCCGTAAAAGCTGGCTGGAAAGTACCACCCAAGGAAGGGGTGGCCACTCGAGGAGACAAAATGAGTGACACAGGAGGACCCGTCGAGGCAGGAAAGGGCTGGCCAGGTGGGGGTTCAGGCAGGAACAAGAAAGTCTGTTGATTCGGCAGCGAGATGGAGGGGAATGTCTGTCTGCTTCCTAAAGCAGGAGGTGAGGCTCTCTCTCCTCAGCAAGCACTCCACCCACTTTAAAGATGAGGAAACGGAGGCCCAGGAACCGTGGCTTGCCTGGTAGATGGACCAGCCTGGGGCCGGCTGGCTGGCTGCCACTCTGCACCCCATCAGGCACCTCTGAGCAGAGAGAAGATGCAAGGGGTGAGGGCTGCCGAGGGCGCCACACAGCGAACCCAGCACCCACTTTGTTGATATTTACTGGAAACACCCTGGATTTATAGTGTGGTGTTTTGCAGAAGAGCTCAAAACCTATCAGGCTGGCTGCCGAAAGCACTCAGTCTCCTGGAGAAGTGGCCGCTTCCTTCCTTTGCAAACTTGTTAATAATCCCTGTTGTCAGGCAGTTCCCCCTCTGTCTAACCTAAATCTCTCCTGTCATGACTTGAGCCAGCTGTCTCCTGAAGCAGGCTGTGGTCTGTCCTCTCAACCCCAGGGAGACCTAAAGACATCCCCAGGGAGGTTGGGGCCTCCTTTCCGCTTCCCTGCCCTGACCCTGGCTAGCTGTGGGGCTCCTCACTCCTGCCTGGTAGGAGAACTCAGGGACCGTGGAGCTGGGCTCCTCATCCCCCTTCACAGGTGGAGGTGACAGCTGCTTGCTGCCACCAGGGCCAGAGCCTCACTTTCTGAACCACGCCGGAGCGAGGAGTCAACTAGATCGCAGTGCAGAGCGCCCAGCACGGTGCTGGAGCCCAGGAACGGCTCCGTGCCATGCAAGGATGACTCCTGGCCAGCAGAGGTGGTGGGGGGATGACAGGGAAGGAACTGGAGATGCGGCCTCGCGTCTTAGCCCTGCCCCTAGCTCCCATGTGACCTGGAGCACTCCCCTCCCCATCTGTGGGCAGGCAAGGGGCTCAGGAGGCTGCTATAGGGCTCAACCCCACTGGGCTAGAAGCAACCAAGGCCCAGCAGCCCCAGAGAGGGGAAGGCAAGGGAAGGAGAAAGTAGGGGCTCCAGGCCCCCCAAGCCCCTTCCCCCAGGCAGTCACACCTGCTGAGGACCCGCTGAGCCAGCTGCCCCCTCTAGATCCCCAGGGTAGAGGCCCCACATCCCTCCCGTTTCCTGCTCCCACTCTGGCCCTTGTGTGCTGTGGTGTCTGGGTCCAGGGTTGTCCCTACAGCCTCAGACCAGCCTTGCCTCCCCAACCCAGGCCTAGGTTCCTGGCCACACTCCCATGGGGGCCACAGACATCCCCGGCCCAGCCTGACCTCAGTGCCCCTGGAGGGAGGGCTGGCCTCTAAGTCCAGATCTGCAGGAAACCATGGGCTGTGACAGCCCCAGTTAACAGAGCCTAGCCTGCTTAATCTGCTTCATTAAAGGCACTAATTAATTGGCTTAATTAAAAGAGTAACCTCAAAGCCAGGAAAACTACCTCCTAACGAGGCCCAAGGTGTACTGAGGCAGCCAGCCTAGCAGCTGAAGAGGGGTGCCTCACCCCACCCTGCTCCCCAGCATGCCTGCCCCAGGGCCACAAGCCCAGCTCCAGCTCTCAGCCTAGGGCCTGCATCAGCCTGGGGACTGCAACTTCTTGGTCCCTGCACACCCCTCAGGCAGGCCCAGCGTGCTGGAGGGAATCGGAAGCCCCACATTCAGAGGCTGCTGTGCACTTTTTGGCTGTGGTTGAGAGCCCGGGGTATAAGCGACCGAATGTAATTAGACCCAAGCACAGGCAGGTTGCAGCTGGGGGTGGGGAAAGAGAGATGGCCGTGACCGTGAGGCCAACCCTGGCCATACTGAGCCTATCTGGAGGGTATCTGGGTAGAGTAGTGGTAGGCTCTGGCAGGGGCATATTTAAGGCTGCTGGCACCACAGCAGAACCCCACCTGAGCAAAGGGCCCCCTGGACCACCAGCTTCCATGATCACAAAGTTCTGCTGTCAGGAGAACCAGGCTTACATCACAACTCCACCCCTAGGAGCTGGGAGGTTGTAGCAGGCTACTTGGCTTCTCTAAGCGCCATTTCCTCATTTGCAAAACACTATCAGGGATGCCCAGGTTGGTTGCCTTCCCAGGTGGACCCTCCCCGGACTCAGCAGGGACAGGGCTGGGATTGATTAGCCATGTCTGCCAAGGGCAGCAGGTGAGAAGTAGAAGCTCAGATACCATCCTGCTCCTGACCATCCTGCCAGCCTCAGAAGGGCTAAGTCTGCATGTCAACATTTAAACCTTCCCACGAGCTAGGCCCAGGCCTGTCCCTGTAGTCCTAGCAACTGGGGAGAGAGACTGAGGGGGAAGATCGCTTGAGGCCAGGAATTTGAGTCCAGCCTGGGCAACCTAGTGAGACCCCCATTTCTTTAAAAATAAAAAAATTAAAAACTCTTTCCAGGGTCACACAGCTTCTCACATTGTTTCAAGGCCTCACAGCTCAAAAAGTTCCCACCCCCCGACAATGCTGCTTTGGGCTTCCTGCCATCCTCTAGATTTAGAACTGAGCATCCCTGGTTTGGCACCGGGGCTCTGGGTGCCTTGTTGGGAGCCATCCTCTGGCCCCAAGGCCACTCTTTCTCACTACAAGGAGGAGGGCCAGGGCTTCCTCCAAGGCATTTGCTCCAATGCAGGGACTCTGCCTTCCTCCTTCCCAAAATGCCCCCATAGATGCCAGCCAAGTTCATTAGCAAGCCCCCAGCTCTCACCTGGACCCCCTCTCATTCAAGCAGGAATGGCATAAACACTTAACACTGGCCGGGCACCCGTGGCCTTGGAATATCCAGTCTCTACCTCTCTTGCAGCCCCCCAGAGAGGAAAGGCAGGGCCCCATGATGGGATGGGCATGGCCCCCGACATCCAGAGGATCCCAGCTAGGCCCTGATGTCCCTGGGGGTGGACAGGCAATGAAGCCCTGGGCAATGGGCACCCTCAGAAGTTGTCCTGAGAAGGACTGGGCCGCAGGGCTATCTGGCCAGCCCACTGTTCAGGGAGGAGCTCACCAACCTGGGCCCCTGCCCCTACAAGCTCCGGGCTGTGAGCTCGGAGAGGGCTGATGTACACACTGCCACCCACTCCACACAGCCCACCACCCGCTCCACGCAGGAATGGCAGTGGTGGCACAAGGCCGTCTGATAGACCCGGACAGATTTAGTCTCTGCACAAACAGCTGTTAGCCTGCCCGGCTGACAGCTCTCCCCAGGAGCCAGGAGCGAGGCTTCCGAGAGGGTGCCCCCACCCCACAACGATGAGAGTCAATCAGCGCCACCCTGGGGAGGGTGGGGCCGCCATCGCTGTCACCACTGAGTGTCAGGCCAAGCCGCCAGAGTCCCCACTGCCTCCCCAGCTCGCAACCACATGTACCCACCCCACCACCACATCAGCACCCAGAGGGCCGTCAATGCTGGTGTCTGCCCAGAGCTACTTCAGAAGAGGGACCAGCCCCTCCCCTCCCCTGATTGGGCACCTACATGGGGTAAGGCTGCTGCCCACATCATTCTGTCTTAGCACACCTGGCCCCATGTCACAGATGACAAAACTGAGGCCTAGCGAGGTGGCTAGGTGAGTGGTCATGGGGCCTCAAACCTGGGATTTTGGGGGCTGCACCCACAGGCAGCATCCATGGAGTGAACCTCTCCCCCAGATGGGTGGGGCACAATACTTCAGTCCCAACCCTTGGAATTCACCAGGCTGTCCCCCTGGGCAAGGCTGGTCCAGAGGATTCAGGAGTGGGGCTCAGGGGACAGGCCTGGCCGCCTGCGACAGGAAAGTCTTAGAGGGTCAAGAAAAGCAAGGCTGTGGCCGGGCGCGGTGGCTCAGGCCTGTAATCCCAGCACTTTGGGAAGCCAAGGTAGGTGGATCAGCTGAGGTCAGGAGTTTGAGACCAGCCTGGCCAGCATGGCAGAACCCCATCTCAACTAGAAATACAAAAGTTAGTGGGGCATTATGGCACGCGCCTATAATCCCAGCTACTCAGGAGGCTGAGGTAGGAAAATTGCTTGAACCTGGGAGGCAGAGGTTGCAGTGAGCCATGATCGCGCCACTGCACTCCAGCCTGGGTGACAAGAGCAAAAGTCAGCTGGGCCATGGTCACCACTGGGTCACGATCACTGCTGGACAGCCCTCACTGTGTGCCAGGCTCGTCCTCAGTGCTGTGAGGGAGGGCTGTCCTCACCAGGTGACCCTTGGGAATGGAAGCAACAGAGAGGGTAAGGGGCTGAAGCGTCCATGGCCGCAGAGCCAGGAAGGGCCAGAGTAGGAACAGTGCCTGGGCATCTGGGTTCCCACCACTGTCACACTGAGGGTTGGCCAAGGGCCTGGCCCCAGGACCCCTACGTGTCCAGCTGCCCCCAGGTAACCTGCACATTTCAGAAGGGTCAGTGGGAAGAGCACTAAACTCAGTCAAGCTCTGGGCCTCGTGGTAGCTGTGAGTCCTGGGGAGCCCCGCATCTCTCAGGGTCTCAGGTCCCTCCTCCTGTGGGGATGGGTCATCGGCCCTCCCTGTGTCCCCAGGCTGCGGTCCAGGGAGGGAAGGGTGGGAGCGGCAGGGTGAGGACAGAGCCTGCACCCGGCTTCCCTGGGGGGTATAAGGACCGAGGGCCTGGTTTCCCAGCCTCTGGAGAGATCTTGAGGGAAGAGCAGGCCGTCATCCTCATCGTCACTTTGCCAGACCATTTCTTATTAATATTAATAGCATTAATTATTTATAATCAGGCATCCAGGCCCGGGCTGGTCCTGTGTGATCTCTAGGCCAAGAGAGCTCTGAGAGAGGTTTGGCCTCCTCCCCAGGGCCACAGCGTCTTGGTCTGGGACACAGCCTTTCTAGAACAGAGCTGGGGCATGGTGGGGGGTGGGTCACAGCTCAGCCAGGTCCCAGCCCTAGCAATAAGGGAGTCTGCAGAGACAACTTCACTTGTGGGTGCCCCACAGGCCTGGCGCCCATTTCACAGATGGAGAAACCGATCCCCCTCAGGATGAGAAGGCAAGTTCAGCGGCAGGACACTGGGCTCTGGGGTGTGCAGCCTGCCCCGCAGATCACTGAGCTGTCTGTGTGCACCCCCGCCCACACCCTTCAGCAGGCACCTCCAACCCTGAACCATCAGGATGCCGGTGCGGGAGTCAGCAGGTCCTGCAGGACAGGAAGCTGATAGAACCAGCTGAGCTAGGAGACCAAGCCCGCTCGGGGAGGCTGACCTTGGAGGTGTGGCCTGGGGAAAGGGCCTCAGTTTCCTTGTACCTCCCCCATAAGGTTGTGAGGATGAAGCGAGTCATGCTGGTGATGCTCAGACTGGGCTCGGTGCACAGGAAGTGCTCAGGGGGCCTGCTGACCTCCCTGCCCAGGACCAGCCATGGGCACCACTGTGAACAGCACAGCCTTTGGGCATCGGCAGGACCCTGTTCAATCCCCAAGGCGTTGGGGATCCTGGGCCAGTCCCTTTTTCCCTCTCTGTGCCTCAGTTTCCCACTACACAGTGGGGTGTTAACAAACACAGTGGTCTCTGGGGGTCCTTCCAGGAGTGGGACTATGAACGGGATGGCTCAGCCCTAAAGTCCCCCAGACCCCTCAGGGGCTCTGTCACTTTTCCTCCACTGTTCCCCACTCCAGTGAACATGATACCTCACCCACAAAGTGCAGGCAACGGCCCCACCACCTGAAAGACAAATATGTGATCTGCCCATCACCCACACTCAGGGCAGGAGGCAGCCGGCACCCCAGTCTGTCTCTCTGAGCATCAGTTTCCTTGGCTCTAAAATGGGATGACAGGCTCTCCCTCACACCAGACTGCTTTGAGGGTCTGACGAGCTGGCTGGGAGCTCTGTGGGGACAGGGCAAGGGCGGCTTTGGGTGTGCCCCATAGGATGGCCCTGGTGCCCGGCCCACCTCGGGTGCTTGGCGGGGACAGCAACCCCTGGGGCTCAGAATGGGTTCTGGAGTGGGATCCAGCTCCGCCCTTAGAGTTATGGGATCTGGGTCGAATTTCCTAACCCTGCAGAGCCTTGGTTTTCTCATCTCTAAAATGGAGCAAATAACTACAGGCACCTTGTAGGGCTGCTTTGAGGAATCAGTAATAACGCACAAAGTGCTTAGCGGCAGGAACAGTGAGAATTCTGCTGGGGCCGCAGCCCCTGCTGCCATGACTGTTATTAACCATCCTGCTGGACTTCTGCACCTCTCCAAGCCGGAGTCAGGCCAAGGGCCAGCCCCTTCTATGGCTGGATCTGGGAGCTGGAGGGGCTCCTGGGTCCCTGGCAACCACAGCCTGGCAACACAGACCACACCCGTCCCAGGCCAACGGAGGGTCCAGGGCAGCCCCTCCCCAGGGGGCTCCCAGCCTCCACAGACAAGGGCCTCTGTCCTGCTGACCCCGGTCAGGGCAGGGACAGTGCACTGGCACAAAGGCTGGGCTCTGTCTGCACCTCCCATGGGGGCAGCTGCCCATGGCGGACTCTCCTGCCACAATGAGGCCTTTGAGTAGCTGCCGGCGGGAGCTGAGCTCTCCTCGAAGGCCCCCGGCTCTCACAAGCCTTGTCTGTCTGAGAGGCCAGTGGGCCAGAGAGGCAGCTGTCGTGGGGGCAGGGCCCCCGCCTGGCCCTGCTCCTGGGCCCACTGCCTCCTGCTGGCCAGGGCAGGCTGCAGGCCTGAGAGTCAGTTTGGGCCTCAGATGGGCAGGGCCTGCCAGCATCCCCACTCTGAAGTGGTGGCTCAGACCCAGCACACAGGGCGCTGGGAAAGCCCCTGTCCACCATCAGGGTCCCAGGAAGTTGCTGCAGGGCTGGGGCCTCCCTACTTCCTTCCCTTTTTTTTTTTTTTTTTTTTTTTTTTGAGATGGAGTTTCACTCGTGTCACCAGGGCTGGAGTGCAATGGCACGATCTCAGCTCACTGCAACCTCTACCTCCTGGGTTCAAGCGATTCTCCTGCGTCAGCCTCCTGAGTTGCTGGGACTACAGGAACCTGCCACCACGCCCAGCTAATTTTTGTATTTTTAGTAGAGATGATGTTTCACCATGTTGGCCAGGCTGGTCTCGAACTCCTGACCTCAGGTGATCCACCCACCTCGGCCTCCCAATATGCTAGGATTACACGCATGAGCCACCGTGCCGGGCCTTCCTTCCCTCTCTTAACCTCAGTTTCCTCATCTGTAAAATGGAGCCTCTGAGTACATCTGGGCACTGTAAAGATTAAATGTGACCATCCGTGAACGCCAGGCAGGTGACATGGGCTCAGGGAATGCCAAGCTGGTCACTCCTGCACCTGTTCACGGCTGCTGGGGGTGAAATGGAACAGGGCAGGGACCCCATGGCATGGACCTGGCTTCATCTCCTCCGATTGCTGGGTGACCTTGGCCCAGTGTCTGAACCTCCCGGAGTCTCAGGTTTCGCCTTCTTAAAATGGGCTCACGCTATGCACTCCGAGGGCTGTTGTACAAAGAAAGCCATTTATCATCGAATCTCGGGCCGGAAAGGCTTGCTGGGAGGAGTTGAGGAATCTGACTGCTTCCACCGTTCAGCAGCACCTCTCTGGGGCAGGGGAGGGGAGTGGGGGGCACCACAGGCAGGTGGAGGCAGGCAGTGCCGGGGAGTGAGGGTGGCCTTCCCGACACAGGGAACAGCACATTGAAGACTCAGAGGTGCGAGCCTGCTAGCCGGGGGAGGCACTGGGGCGAGGCTGGTGCATCAGGCCATGCTGGGAAGGTCTGAAATGCCAGGCTAAGGGCACTGGACTTGACTTCTCAGGAACTAGGGAGCCAGTGATTGTCTCAGAGCTAGTGCGTGACTTGACTGAATTCAAGTTTTAAAAAATGTCTGGCAGTGTCTGGCTAGAGGATGGGGAGAGGCAGGGATGGGGAAGATTTTGCATCACACCGTGAATTGCTGCCTCCACAGCTTAAAGAACGGGCCAGGCCAGGCGCAGCGGCTCACACTTGTAATCCCAGCACTTTGGGAGCCTGAGGTGGGCGGATCACCAAAGGTCAGGAGTTCGAGGCTAGCCTGGCCAACATGGTGAAACCCTGCCTCTATTAAAAATACAAAATTAGCTGGGCATAGTGGCACATGCCTGTAGTCCCAGCTACTTGAGAGGGTACAAGATCGTGCCACTGCACTCCAGCCTGAGCGACAAGAGCAAAACTCCATCTCAAAAAGAAAAAAAGAACAGGCCAGTCAGGAGTGTGCATGAAGCCAACGTGAGCTGGAGCACAGCGCCGGGTCCCAGACAAAGGCCAGCACTGTCTGGGGTCCAGGGCAAGGGTAGGACCCAGCTCCCTCCTATCCCCTTGGGCAGCGTCGCACCCCACCATAGGGGACACTTTGGGATCGCAGGGCCAGCCTGGCTCCACCCTGCCTTTGTCACCTCTGTAAGCCTCTGCTTCCTCATCTGTGCCCCACCAGACTCCTATGACAACTAAGTTGGCTACTAGAAGGTTCTGCAGGAAGTGGCCCCTGTTCCCTCTTCTGGGGCTTCCTCACTTTGGAAGAGAGGCGCTGGGGACCCAGTGGGAGTGGGCTGCTCCAGGGGACAGAGGCTCAGGAGGCCAGAGGCAGCACCCATGCTAAAAGAAGCTGGGTTTCCATCCTACCCCTGCCGCTTAGAACCTGTGTGACCCTGGCTGCGGGTAACTCAGTTTCCTCATGTGTAAAAAAGGAATAATAAGAGTATCACTGCCCACTGATGGGGATTAAATGAGATACAGTACTGTACGTGACATGCTTAGCTTACTGCAGGTCCACAGTGAGTGCTCAGTCATGCTAGCCAGCATCACTGCTGTTACTGTTTTAAGAGATGGGGTCTCACTATGTTGCCCAGGCTGGTCTCAAACTCCTGGCCTCAAGCCATCCTCCTGCCTCAGCCTCCCAAGATGCTGGGATTACAGGTGTGAGCCACCACGCCTGCCTGTTATTACTATTATTGTTAGTTCTGAATTCCTTCTCATCCCCCAGAAAAGTGAGGTCTGTTTCAGGTTTTTGGTGTCCAGGGGTACAGTGGCTTATGCAACCACATGGCTGGCCAGCAGCAGGGATGTGTGCCTGCCCTTGAGACCCCAGGAGCAGTCTGTCCGATCTGCACCCTCAGGACCCAGCAAGGCGGCTACCTCCCAAACCCCATGAGCAGGGCGGGCCGGGGCTTCCACATCAGAGCTGGAAGCAGGGCAGCCAGAGGCCTACCCCAGCTGAACCCCACTGGTCCCTCGGCAGACCCTCACCCCTCCCACCGACCAAATTGGGTCCCATAAGTGACCCAGAGGCTGGGATGGGGTGGTAGAGCCCCATCTCCAGCTGCCCTGTGACAGGGCCCGCGCTGCAGATACCAGGCTGAGTAAATGATGACGTTTCCTCCTGTCTCCGGCGCTCTTCGCCCCTTTCCCTTCCACAAATAAATTATCAACATGCCCAGGTCCCGGCGGAGCAGAGCATAACGCGGGGAACAATGAAAAAGCTTTTAATAGGATTCCAGGAGCTGCTGCCACTCGCTCACGGGCCCTAATGGAGATTGCTCCGTGACCGCAGGCCGCCAGCACCCTCGCGGGCCCCCTCACCCACCACCCACCCTGCTCCTCCTGAGGGCACCAGCGGGCAGTGAGGCCTGGCGGGGCCACCTGCTGACGTCACCGGCCAGCGTCTGGGCTGGAGAGAAGTGCTCGGCAGAGGCAGACGCACATGCCACTCACCACACGCACCCAGGCTGCTCCCCCTCGGCCGGCACAGGCCTGACCACTCGCAAGGCCTCTGCCAAGGCTGTTCCCCTCCAGGAATAATGCCCTTCCGCCTGGCTCCAAGGCGCAAATGACACCTCCCCTGTGAGGCCTTCCCTGATTCCTCCCTAACACATGTGTTAAATGACATCATCTATTGTCAGTACCAGCCCCAGGCCCAGCACACAGTGGGGCCTCAGGAAACGAAGGCAAATCCAGGCAGGGAAGAGGAAGCATGAGGCTCTTAGACCACAGGAGACAGCCCAGAGGTCCCCAGCAGGTCCCCAGCTTGGGGAGGGGTCTGGTGAGGGGGGAGCATGACAGATACCAAAGCTCAGGGTCTGGTGACCTCGGGCAGTTACCTGCCGTCTCCATGCCTCAGTTTCCCATCCTCCTTTGTAAAGGACCCAAGTTCGCCCTAATGAATGTGGTTCCCCTTCCTCTATGTGACCTTGGGCAAGTCACTTCACCACTCAGTTCCTCAGTTTACCCCGGGGTAAAATCAGGATAATAATAGTGCCTACTTCAGAAGTTGCTGGGGGATCAGGAGCAGTGGCTCACACCTGTAATCAGGAGGCCAAGGCAGGAGGATCACTTGAGGCCAGGAGTTCAAGGCCAGCCTGGGCAACATAAGGAAACCCTATCTCTGCAAAATTAAAAAATTAGCCAGTGTTGTGGTGCACACCTGTAGTCCGAGCTACTCGGCCTGCTGAGGTGGGAGGATCACTTGAGCCCAAAAATTCGAGGCTGCAGTGAGCTATGATTGCGCCACTGCACTCCAGCCTGGGTGACAGAGCAAGACTCTATCTCAAAAAAAAAAAGTTGGGGGAACTGCCAACCATCAGGTACATAGTAAGTGTGATATAAATGTCAGCTACTACTGCTGCGTCGATTATTCTCATGTGTTGGGGGCTGGGGGGGTTACGAGCATATGCTTTAAGATGCCATGTCCTGGGCTGGGCACAGTGGCTCACACCTGTAATCATAGCACTTGGGGAGGCTGAGGCGGGTGGATCACCTGAGGGTCAGGAGTTCGAGACCAGCCTGGCCAACATGGTGAAACCTACTAAAACTCTACTAAAAATACAAAAATTAGCTGGGCATGGTGGCACATGCCTGTAATCCCAGCTACTTGGGAGACTGAGGCAGGAGAATAGCTTGAACCTGGCAGACGGAGGTTGCGGTGCACCCAGATTGTACCATCGCACTCCAGTCTGGGCAACAAGAGTGAAACTCCATCTAAAAAAAAAAAAGATGCCATGTCCTGGCTACGTGACCTTGGTCCAATCACTTTATCTGCCTGAGCCTGTTTTCTCTTCTGTGCAATGGGGCTGTTGTAAAGCCTCAGTGGGATTCTGCAAGGTAGAGTCCTTAGCATGATGCTCTGTGAAATACACATCGTATGCAGTAAACACTCAATAATGGCTACAATGACCTCTCTGCCACCCTTAGTGAGCAGGTGACATTTGAGCCCCACGATTTCCCTTTCCATGATTTGACCTCTAGCCCCTCCCACACCTGCTGCCTCCTAACCCTTGCTGCTCTCCCGAGCCCTCCAGAGCTCAACTCTCCCCAGCTCCCCCAGGAGTCACCCACACCCCAACTTGCCCTTTTGTCACAACCGGGCAATTAGAGTCCACTGCTCCCTGATGCATTCCACCTGCTACTGCATGGGCCCCAGATGTTGGGGCTCCGCAGTGCCACACACGCCTTCCTGCCAGACAGGGTGGGGTCCTGAGGGCGGAAAGCTAGCCTGTACAGCCCCTCTCCAGCCCCTGAGCGCCTCAGAGCCCTGAGCAGTGTCATTATCCCAGCACGTTTCTGGTGGGGCCTGTCCAATGATCCAAAGTTAACTACTGGTTCCCACAAAGCCCTTCTGTAGACACAGTCACATGGAGTCTTCCTGCTAACCCTGGGATGTGAGCACGTGTGCCATCGTCCCGTTTCACAGGTGTGGAGACTGAGGCACAGAGAGGGGACGTGAGGCGTCCAGGGCGCTCAGATGATAAGTAACAAAGGTGGGCTTCGAGCCCAAATCCGTTGACTCGAGCCTGGCATTTTCATTTCACAGCCCTGCTGCCCCGGGGTATGTCCTGACTACCACATGGCATTGGACAGGGCTGTCTCCACTCTGTGCCTCAGTCTCCCTGCTCTCACCGTGGGAAGAAGATAAACCAGGCAGAGCTTGTCAAGCCAAAAGCCCCTGGAAACTGGGGTGTGGCACTGCCCAGTCCCTCTGGCTAGCCCAAGCCTAGTGGGGGTCTCAGGGCTCAGAGCCATGGTGCTGCTCTGAGTGGCAGCTACTAGGGACCTAGTGGTCCAACCCCTTGTCCAGAAGTAGTGGGAAACTGAGACATGGAGGGCCCCACTATCACTGGGGGGTCAAGAGAGTGTTATATGGTCTATCTCCCTGGGACCGGTGGACAGCCTAGGAGGCATGCAGCCCCAGTGAGGCAGGGAAAGGCTTCCAAGACCCCCACAGGCCTGGGCACCAGGCCAGCCCCCCATTGGCTGGCCAGGGGTGCAGCCCTACCCAGAGCCCACTTGACTGCTGGCTCCCTGGGGTGAAAGGTTAGGCTGCAGGGCTGGCTGTCACAGGGCCTCCTCCATTGGAACAGGGCTTAGGGGAGGGGCTGTCACTCCCACCTCTCATTCCTTCATACACACCCATTCCCCAGAGAGGGGCCCAGGCCTGGGCAACAGATGGCCACTGTCTGGGGTTAGGAAGGGCAGGGGACTGCACGGGAAGGGTGAGGCAGCCACTCCAGCCCCTTCCTCGCGGCAGCTCCCAGAGGTGGGGGTGAGATGTGGGCTTCATTCACCTCAGAGTCTGGCTCAGCCTGGCTCAGGGAAGGCAGGGGAGGAAGGTGGGTTAGGTGTGAGCATGTGTGTGCAAGAGTGTGTGCATGAAAGTGCATGTGCGCCCACCAGAGGTGTGAGCGTGATGCAAATCTGTCTCCCCCTCCCGCCTGGTCCCACTGGACTGGGCTGCCACCACCTCCCCTGTAGCCGGCTCCAGGCCTGGCCCACCGTGGCCCCTGCCTGAGAGAGTGAGTGGGCGAAGAAGGAAGGGTAGGCCCCTAACTGCCCCCCACTGAACCTAAGTCCCCACTCAGGGTGGGGCAGCCCAGCCCAGGCTAGGAGCCCAGGGGCTCTCAGCCCACCGAATCTCACTCCTGTGCTTTAACTGGGTGGGGCACCCTCAGCCTTGAGGTCAAACTCCCGTGACCCTCTGTGACTTGCTGTGTCCCCAGGGCCAGACGCCCACTCCCTAACAGCCAGATTCCCTGAACCAAAGCCAGGCCCCGTCTTGTCCGACCAGAGAGAAGTGGAATTGGATCCAAGACCCAAGATGCTATGTCGCTTGAGAGACAGCTCAGTCCCTCGGATTTTGTCCCTAGGAATCCTGATGGGCAGGCTGGACCCTCCACTGCTGCCACGCCAGCTCCCGAGGCAGTCATTCAGTCCCGGCTACACCCTTTTTTCCATTCATTCATCCGTTCACTCACTCTGCCCCGGGCCCAGCACCAGGCCCTGGGGCTGCCGCAAGGAACCCCATAGACAGATCCCTGCCCTCAGCCATCCCTGCCTCTCACCAGGCCTCTGACCCCCTCAACCCCAGCTCTGCCACCACTCAGAACCAGCCAGGCGTCCCCCCACACACCCTCCAGAGCAGCCCCCTGAGCTCTCCTCTCCTCAGCAGCCTCTGGCAGACCTCCCCCAGGAAAAGCCCATCCTGGCTCCGGCACCCGGCAGCATTTTTGAGGACATTTTCCCCAGCAGCATTTCCCAGGCGTCACAGGGGTGGGGGGCTGAGGGGCGACAGGGACGGTTCAACAAGAGCAAATTGCTTCTGGAGATAAACGCCGGCTCCTCACGGAAGGCATTCCTTCCTTTCTTTTCTCTCTTCCTCTCTCGCTCACGCTCGCTCTCCCTCTTTTTTTTTTTTTTTCTTACAGTTTGCTAAATCTGTTGTAATCTGGTGCCAACGATTAATTCAGGCAGAAGGAGGGAAAGGGGCGTGAAAAAAATACTGCCACGGAGCTGCCTCTAGAGAGTGATGCGGGCAGGAGTGGCCAGGACTAGCATCCCATGACCCCAGTTTTAATCCCAGTTTCAATTAAGTATAAGCCATCCCCAACCAGCCCAGCCACTGCCTCCCTGCCAGCCAGACCAGAGACCCCTGGCTGCCCAGGAGGATGCCCCTCGAAGCAGAGCCTGCCGCACCTGGGGCCTAGCCGGGCGTCGGATGCCTGGGTCCTGGCATCCTGGGAGGCAGTGTCCCCTAGTGGCTAGCTGAGCCCCATACAGCCGGGTCCGGGGCCCTTCAGGCCATAGCCCCTTCACTCCCTTCTCCCTCTGGCCGGCACCCCAGCCCTGCTTCCCTGCACCGGGAACATTCAGGGCTGGGGAGGGTTTCTGTGTACTCTCCTTCATCACTAATAGCTCTCGGTCCACCCAGGGCTACCGCCCCCATCATAAACACGCCCACATTTGTCTCACAGCCCATCAGATGTGCTGAGGCAACCTGTCTACGCAGGTGAACACACAGCTCTCAGGGCTAGGAAGCCCACTCTTCCAGAGGCCCGCCTACAAGGACAGGCAGAGGGTCCCTGAGGCAGACCCAGGAATCCTGAGAGAGCTGGAGACGGATGGGCCGCAGAGACCCAGGGAGACAACCCCCCAGCCCCCGCCCTGGCCAGGTGCCTCAAGCCCCTCTGCCCTCCTGCCAAGGGGTCTCCATGCAGCCCTCTCCATCCATCCTGTCCTCCAGGCCCTTGTTTCTGTCCCTGCCCTTCCCTGGCTCCAGCTCACTCTTCACATCTTAACTCAAGCACCCCCTTCCCTGGGAAGTCCCCCTCAATCCCACCCCCCAGCAGACCCCTCTGTTACTTGACCTCACCACTTTGCACCTTCAGAGCCAAGGCTTCACGGGGAAGAGGTAGACCTGACTAATGTCTGACACCACATCTGACTGGAAGCGCCCTGAGGGCAAGACATCCACTGCTTTTGCTCCCCACTTTGTCCCAGAGCCCAGCACTGTGCCTGGCAATAACTAATGCTCAGTGATTATCTCAAGAATAAATGAATGAATGAATGAGTGGGAAAGGAAGGAAGGAGTGAGGGAAGGGAAAACAGAAGAGCCAGGGAGCCAGGGGTGCCAGGGGAGCACTGGTGGGCCAGCCTATTTATCCTCCCATGACTTCAGCCCCAAACTCCCACCCATCCTCCTCCCTGCCCTCTCCCCAACCCTCACTAGCCCCCAGCTCTGCAGGGTGTCAGTTTAAAACCCAGGGCTGCAGAAATCCAGCAAACAACCTCCACAAAGCAAGGAGAGGCCCCCAAACCCTGACATCATCTGCAGAGCCGCTGGCCCAGGGGAGCGGCAGTGCTTTGGGGGCCTCGAGGGATGGTAAACAGGCAAACACAGGCCTGCACAAACATAGCCTGCTCCGTGGAACCCTCTCGGTGGCTCCAGCTGCTGCCAGAGAACTCCAGGCAGCCTGTCCGGGGGAGGAGGGCAAAACAGGGGCGCTATCCTTTCCCCATCTCCTTCCAGTCATCCAGTCTGCCCCACACCGCAGCCCTGGCCCTCTCAGGGTGAGTGTCCCATGGCAGAGGACAGAATGCAGCTGCCTTGTGAGCCAGCCAGAGCCTGAACTTTGTCTCCAGGAGAACAACACAGGTTCTGAGGAGGACCCCCCTACCTCAAACACACTCGGTGGGGCAGCAGCCAGGGCCTGGGGCCTGGGCCTCCCAGAGGCTGGTGCTCTCCTCTGCCAGTAAACACGGAAAGCTACCCCCTGGGGCAGTCACCACCCACCCCACTGTAGGCAGTTAGCACCCTCACCACACCCACACCCCTTCTTGTCCACCCACGCTCGCTCGCTTGCCCATATGCCTCACACACCCCAGGCTATAAGGGGCCTCAGCAAAAGCCCTCCAGCCCCCCGCTTGCTCTGGGGCATTTCCCACTGCCCCTTGGGCTGGGTACCAGAGTGAATGGCCCCTGCCTGCAGGGGATGAGGGCCACATCCGTCCTCCCTGCCACCCCAAGGCCTGAAGAAGCTGAAAGCCCTTGGCCCACAGTGAATGAGGGGTGCAGACCAGGCAGGGGCCCCACATTGCTAGGCATGAACTCTGTGCTAGAAACCTCATATGCATCCTCTCAAAGTGGGTATCTCTCCAAGGTAGGTACTGCTGTTACCCCACCCTACAGATGAGGAAGGCAGGTCACACTGAAGGTCAGCAGGCCAGTTAGAGAAACCCTCCCCAGGAACTGAAAGTCCTTAGAACCCTGGGGTGGCATTCTAGTGTGCCAGGAACACGATCAGCAGGGATGACTAGGTGGTTGATATCATTTCCAGACTCTAGAGCAGAAGGGCCAGCACAGCCAGACCCACACAGCCCCAGACAGGCCCCATCTCTGAGATCAGGCCATGTCCAGCCCTGATTCTGGGGATGTCTGGCTGGCTGGGGAGGGGCTGCTAGCCCCCTGACTGGGCAGAGGTGGCTGTGCCCAGCTGACCCCAGAGGCCTCATCCTCCCCCTGCACCAGAGCAGCCACTTGACAGCTGCCACTGCACTGGCCTCTGGGCTCTAAACCCACCTCTCAGTCTTTCAACACCCGCAGGGTCAGGGCCACCTGGAGCCCCAGTCCTCTCAGCTAACTTTGAAGCGAGCACAGACACCACCTGCTCATGTGTGCACCACCCTTCCCTGCGCCCACACGCCGAACTCCCAGACATCCTCTCTGTGGGGCAACTGCTGTAACCCCCTGCTCAGGCAAGGAAGCCGTCCGAGAGGGGAGGCTGCAGGCCCAGGGTCACCCAGTGGATGCGACACAGGCTCAGCCATCAGGCATCAATCTCTACAGAGCTGAGTCTGTACAGCCCTGGCAGTGGGTGACCAGTGGGGTGGCAGCACCCCCTCCCCATCACCTTAGAAACAGGCTGGGCGGATCTCCCAGGGGCTTCCATGGGAGGCCTCGGAAGTGGGGAGGAGGGGACACGGGGCGCTGCCACCGAGGGTTAGCATGAGGATGAAGTCCAATGACAGCACACTGACTGGGGGCGGGAAAATCTGACCGCCTGACCCTCTAAAGTCCCTGTAGGTACCCTCAGCCCTTGAGAATCCTCCAGTCCAGGAGCAGGACTACTAACAGTATTTGTCAAATGCACTTACAAAGCAGCCCCCCAGCTCAGGCGGTGGCACTAGTAACCCCATTTTACCAACAAGGGAAACTGAGGCACAGGGAGGTGGAGGAATCAATAAATGGTAGAGTGCGGACGCATGGACCCAGGTCTAGCTGAAGTCCAGCAGGCCACAGCTGCCTCCAGGGTGTGGGCTATGGAGCCTCCATGATGGGGTCAGGGTGCTTTTTACTGAAAAGCGTCCAGTCTCTGTGTCTGGGTAAGAACATGGGACCGGGGGCACACATGTAGCCCATGTATGTGCACACACACACACCCTGTGCCCATGGTCGACCCTTCAGCCAGATGTGACAGCCCTCAGCTCTTCCTGACCCTCACACCTACCAGGGCCCCCTCACTGCTGGCCCTGCTGGTCAGCAATCCCTCCCAGGCACTGGCCCCGTCATCTCAGGCCATTTCCATTTTAAACCTTCTGAGGAAGCCCTGAACAGTCGCCCACGGAGTCAGCACCAGCTGACAGGTGATGTCTGCGCCTCTCCTCCCGGGGCTGGCGGAAGAGATGCAGTAGCTTTCAACTCCAGAAACTGGAGCCTGGAGCCCCCGAGTGCGGCTGCCTCCCCCACAGCCGCCGGGCAGAGACGGGGTGCCCCAGCCACCTCCCTCCACAGTGGCATCTTGGGTCCCTCACACAGGCAACCTCCTTCCAAACTCCTGAGCCACCTGGGGAAGGGGATGTGGAGGGACTGGTTTCTATGCAACCCGAGGGCGTAGGGGCTTCGGTGAGGCAGGGCTGTTCTCAGTCACCCCTCACCTCCGTTCCCAGTCTTGGCTGTATTTATTCACATCAGAGCTCTGGCTTGGGCCTCGGGGGCCTGACACACCCCAGCTGGGCTGTATTCTCTCAAAACTGCCCACCCTGGAGGGCCTCGAAGGCCTCCTGGCGCCACCGGGAAGGCTGTGGCATCTCCCTGGTGTCCCTGCTCCACAACTTTCTCCTCCTCGGGGAGCTCTGATCAGCCACGGTTCCCTGCAGCTGGGCGACAACACTCCCCAGCCTTCCTCCCCGGGGCCTCCAGTGCCCGCGAGGAGGGGCGTGCGCCACCGAGTCGGGCCGCCTCCTTGTCTTGAGAGCTGGGGGATGGGGGGTGCCCGCCGCCCCCCGCCCGGGCACCGTGGTCTCACCGTTCCAGCCACCAGGTGCACGGCCCCAGCCCCCGCCCGGCTCAGGGCTGACGGTCCACAGCGTGCACAGGGAGGGAAGTTGGAGGCTGCTCCTGCCCCCCTTGAAGTCGTTTTAAAAATAAAACCTCGCTCCAACCGTGACTCACGCGGCTGGTGGGGACGAGAGCGCGGCGCCCGGGCCGGCCGGCTGTCCCTGGCCGCGCGCCCTCCTCCGGTTCCCGAGTGCGGGAGCTGGGACCCACATGACCGGCCTGACGCCCCCCACGGGTCAGGCCCCCTCCCTGAGGGCGCAGCGAGGGCTTGGACTAGAGCTCCAGCTGAGCCCCCGCCCTTTCCAGCCTCGGCTTGGGAGAGCGGAGCCGCCGGCCGCGCACCCCGCGCCTCCCCGCGGCGGGGCCAGCGCCACCGCCACCAGCGCGTAGCTCTTGACTCAGGGACCCCCACCCCAAATCCCAAAGGCTGGGCGTCCCGTCTCCCGCCGCTCTGGGGCAAAGCCAGGCTGCCTGACCCCGTGGCGCCTCGGTGCCCCCGGCCCCCGCCCCGCCGGCCCCAGCGTCCTGTCCTGGACGCGCGGACCCCGACCCCCGCCCGGTGCAGCCAGCCCTACCTGCGCAGCGGCCGGGGAGGCGGGTCTCCTCGGGAAACTTTGCGGTGACGGCTGAAGCCTCAAGGGTTATTCCAAGGAGCGGGCGGGAACCAGAGCCGGAGGGCGCCCAGGGGGGGCCGGGAGAGGAGCCCCCGCCGCGCGGCAGAGCACGGTGGCGGGCCCGGAGCTGGGGGCGCGCGGCGGCGCATCTGCCCGGCTCGGGCGCCCGGCGGAGCCGCGGGAGGAGTGCGGGGGGTGCGTCCAGCGGCGGGGTGCGTGTGCCCGGGCGGGTGCGCTCGGCGGGGCGGGGGCCAGCGGCGGTGCCCGCGCGAGCGGCGGCTGCGAGCAGGGCGCGGGGAACCAGGCTGTGCGGCCGCCTCTCCCCTCGCGGCGGCAGCGGCGGGGGCCGTGCGTGCAGGCGCGGAGCGGGGAGGGAGGGGGGGAGGAGGGGGAGGCAGCGGGCGGGGAGGAGGCGGCGGGGGCGGGGGCGCCGCGCTGCGCACTGGCCGGCAGGACCCGGCGCGGGAGGCTGCGCCGCCGCGCGGGGACTCTGGCCCAGCCTGGGAGAAGCGGCCTCCGTGCCCCCTCCCCCGCCCTCAGCTAAACTGTCTGGGGGGAGAGCGGGTGGGAGAGCGGGTGGGGGAGCCGACCCCTCTGGGGAGTGGGGGGAGGGAGGCTCCCAAAGCCAGCCTCCAGCGCGGAGGAAGAAAGGGGTTCTCGCTCACGCGCCGCCTCCCTAACACCCTCCTCTCTGCACCCAGTCATTCATCCATCTCTCCAGCCATCCATTCATTCATTCATTCATCCGTCCACCCATGCATTCATTCACAAACAGGTACACACCGCCTACTCTGCATGCCAAGGTAACCCCTTCCTCCTTGCCTGGCGCCCCTTCCCTGGTCAGACCCTCTCATCCGCCGCGTGCTGTAAACACCCAGGCGCTCCCCAGCAGTACCTCTCCCACCTGTTAAGGGGGCAGCGCCAGGGTCCCATGCCAGCGCCCCCTCCCATCCCCAGCTGACTGTGACCTTGGCCAAGTTGCTGAACCTCTCCCAGTCTGTGTCCTGGATTGTGAAATGGGAGCGTTACTACCTAGCTCCAAAGGTTACTGTGAGAGATGAAGAAGACCTTGAATGGGAGGGTGGCTGGCCCAGTGTCTGGCACCCATTAGAGATTGGGAAGATGTTCATGCCTATGGTGTGGCATCTGGGTGGGGTGAGGGAGTGTTTAGACCAGATAGCCTCCTCTTAGCCTGAAAGTCCCAGTGCTTTTGGCATTCGCTGGGACACTAAGTAAGGGACTCTCCCATATACCCAGCCTGGCCTGACCTGGTCAGACCTCATCACCTTGTCAGTGGCTGCTCTGAGTACCAAGCCTGCCCAGAGCCCCCACCAGGGTCCCAATGCTCCTGATCCACCCTCAGACCGCCTGCAGTCTGGCTAGGACCCCCTCTGCCGGCCCTGCTCTTTGCTGTCCATTGAGGCCTGGAGGCTACCTCCCCTCTGGGATGCCCTCCCAGATCCCCCTGGGGAGGGTCTCCCCACAGAGCACCTCTCCCCCTCCTTTCCCTGTGCAAACCCAGCCCTCTTGCGCCCAGCCCAGGGACAGACTGGGGCCTGGCCTGAGGCCACCGCCTCTGTGCGCTCTGCACGCGCTTGTCTTTGCCCTTCCTACCTCTCCCTCACTTCACCCTTCCAGATTTCCCTCCCCTTAACTCCCTTTCTTCCTTCTCCTGATTTCTACTCAATTCACCAAACAGCTATTTTTTCCTCCCAATTTTTATTTATTGCCCAAACAGCATTATACCAACAATAAAAGAAAGAAAAATCACCCACAATGCCACCGCCCTGTGGCGTCAACAGCTTCCGTTCCTCTGCTCCCTTCCAGGCTTGTCCATGCAGAGACGGCTGTAATTTTTACAGAGCTGTGGTTTCCGTTCCGCCTCCCCAGACCCCCAGATGGACGTGTGGCCCTGGGGCTCTGTCATTTCTCCGTCACGGCACTTGGCGTGTGGCTCAGGAATTACGTTCAAGCCTTCCTCCTCTTTTGAACCAAATGTCTTGAAGGAGAGACCCCTTTCTATCCCTGCCACCCCCACGCCAAGCCACAGAGCTGGCACAGAGCACAGACACTCAATGCCTCGCAGTGGAATGGATTGTATGATTGTAGCTCTGTTTGACATGTTCCACTTAGATATCAAAATGTTATCGTCGAGCCAGCCATGGTGGCTCACACCTGTAATCCCAGAGCTTTGGGGGGCTATGGTGGGATGATTGCTTGAGGCCAGGAGTTTGAGACCAAAAAATAATATACAAAAAAATACAAAAAATATATATATTTTTTTTGAGATGGCGTTTCACTCTTGTTGCCCAGGCTGGAGTGCAATGGCACAATCTTGGCTCACGGCAACCTCTGCCTCCCAGGTTCAAGCAATTCTCCTGTCTCAGCCTCCCGAGTAGCTGGAACTACAGAAATATGCCACTAAGCCTGGCTAATTTTTGTATTTTTAGCAGAGATGGGGTTTCACCATGTTGGCCAGGCTGGTCTCAAGCTCCTGAACCTCAGGTGATCTGCCCACCTCGGCCTCCCAAAGTGCTGGGATTACAGACATGAGCCACCGCACCTGGCAAAAAATAATTTAAAAAAAGTAGGCACCTGTCACCCCAGCTACTCAGGAGGCTGAGGTGAGAGGATCACTTGAGCCCAGGAAGTCGAGGCTGCAGTGAGCTATGATTGTGCCACTGCACTCCAGCCTGGGCAACCTTGCCCTAAAAAACAAACAAAAATCATCTTCATAATTGTGGTTTTAACAGCTGCACGATATTCCACAAAGCTGATGGAGTAACTTGCTCAGCCATGCCTGGTGGCTGTGCACAGTTCAGGGGATGTGGCTGGAAGTCCACTGTGTGCCAGGCGCTGTTTAGGGCACCAGGGACCAGAAGTGAATCAGGCCCTGCTGGATCTTGCCCTGGCAAAGCTGGAACTCCAGCATGGGGGCTGGGCACCTAGACAGTTATGGCTTAGCAAGATCTTGCTGAAGTAGGCATTACCTCGTGACCCCAAGACACAGGGCCAAGTCGATTTTGACATCAGCTTCCCCAGGGAGGTGCCTCTTGACCTGGGTCTTGGAGGGTCAGGAGGGATGTTCATGCAGACAGCAGAAGCTCACAGGTGCTGTGACATGAAACAGCCTTGGCTTTGAGACTCAAGAATTCTTGGTTACAGTGGGGGACAGAAGCCGGGGGACCATAGTGGAAGATGAGGTGGCTGGTGTCAGCCAGGATGGGTGTGCAGGGTCTCAGACAAACCTGGAGAGCCTGGATTTTATCTTGGAAGGAGTAGGGCACCACAAGGGAGTGTCATTCCAGGAAGGGGACAATGGGCTCTGAGAATCAGAAAGATCGCTGTTCAGTCAACAAACCCTTGCCGAGCTCCTGGGAGCTGTGGCCTCCAGGAGGACGCAGGTGACTGGTAAAGGCAGTGTGGCCTTGGCCTGGAGGACTGAGCTAGTCACTGCTGGGCACTCATGGGGGATGCACTCAGCCACGAGGGCAGCTCAAGTCACCTGACGATGATTTGTAGTTTCAACCTTGAGCTCGCCAAGCCCCAGCTCCCCGGCTCCCAGGGCGGCAGTAACCCATGCAGCGTGGTGGGGTGGGCCCTACCACCGGGCAGCCAAGGTCACCCTGGCCCTGCCCGAAGCATCCTTGCCTCTCCAGCTGCCATCTACCCACTCTGGAGCCCCTAAATCTGGGTCCTGCTTGCCATCCTGTAACTCACCAGCCATCGGCCCTGGGCACCATCTCAGCCTTGCTGTGCCCCCATTTCCTTAACAGGGCCATCTTAGACCTCCTAGGGCTAGCGAGAGTCCAGTGAGGTCCCAGGAGGAAAGTGCTTCATATCCTGTGAAGTGTTGTAACAATACGACTCACCATTATTAGACCGTGGTCAACTAAAGCTGGGCCACCCCTGGCTTCACTTGGGCCTGTTCTCAGCTGGGGGCAGGGGAAGGAGGTGACTTGACTCAAGGGAGGAACAGGGTCTTCCCCACTGGGAGGTGGGGTCTGTGGTCATCATCAGGGACCCTTAGCCCCAGGCTCTGTGCTGGGCATCCAGGCATGAAGCCATGCCAGGGCAGTGGTCAGGGGTTGGCACTAAGACAACAAATTGCAGATATTCAGAGGGCACAACTCTGGCCTCAGCCTTCCCCACAGGCCCCAGCCTGGGCATCACTTCCAAAGAGGGTTGGACTCCCAGCCCGGGGCCCCAGCGATGTCCCAGTATTCTGTGGAATGTTCACATGAACGCATGGATATGTCACCTGTGAGTAGGCAGGCTGTGTGCACCACTTCAGGGACACCTGGCCAGCACACATCAGAAAGCTCCAGCGGCCGGCTGCGGTAGCTCATGCCTGTAATCCCAGCACTTTGGGAAGCCGAAGCAGGTGGATCACTTGAGGTCAGGGGTTCGTGACCAGCCTGGCCAACATGGCGAAACCCCGTCTCTACTAAAAATCCAAAAATTAGCTGACGTGGTGGCGGATGCCTATAATCCCAGCTACTGTGAAGGCTGAGGCAGGAGAATCACTTGAACCTGGGAGGCAGAGGTTGCAGTGAGCAGAGATTGTGCCACTGCACTCCAGCCTGGGCGACAGAGTGAGACTCCGTCACAAAAAAAAAAAAAAAAAAAAAAAAAGAGGAAGGAAGGAAGGAAGGAAGGCTCCAACAGCTTTTCTGATCCAAGTTCTAACTCCACCGTGCTCCCTTCCCACCATTATGCACAACACAGAGGGGCTGGGGCTTCTCCCCTCTAAGCACAAGGTCTAGGACCAGGAGGGTGGGCCTGGCACAGAGCTTCAGGGAGAGCCAGAGAGCAAGACCTCCAGCCCAGGAGGAAAGTCCTAGAGAGGGTGCCCCAAGGAGCAGGCACAGAAGGGACAAAGCCAGGTAGGGTGAAGTCAGCAACCTCCAGGACTGGTGCTGGGAGCAGGGAGGGGCCCAAGGCAGGTCAGAACAGGCCACTGGCACTGGCACTGGGGAGGCTGCCAGCCGGGACAAGAGCACCCCTACAGCCCTGCTCCAGTGCTTGCCTCCATCCTCGTCCTCACCCCTCCCCTCAGCATGCTCCTGCCCCCAGGCCCTGAAACAAGGGTCTTACTTCTCTGCACCCTTCCACCTCTCCAGTCCTAACCAACTCCTCCTCATCAGCCCAGGGCCTGGCCAACCTGTCATCAGAGAGGCCTCCCTAAACCCCACATCCCCACCCACCCACCTTCCCTTTTTTTTTTTTTTTTAAAGAGATAGGATCTACTATGTTGCCCAGGCTGGATTCAAACTCCTGAGCTCAAGCGATGCTCCCACTTCAGCCTCCCAAGTAGCTGAAATTGCAGGTGCACACCACCATGCCCAGCTTCTAACCCCACCTTCCCGATTAGGTCACCTTCTTCTGTCTCCCTCCTCCGCTTCTGTTTTGTAGCACTCAGCTCGTTGGTGATTGCTTATGATTTCTATGACTGCGTTTCGCATCTACCGGCCAACATGTCCACATCTCTAAGATCCGGTGTGGCTGATTTTTTTCTCTGGTGGTGTGTTTGCTTCTTGGGCAGTACATATAATAGTAGCGTGACTTAGAATCACAGGTCCCTGTGTCCAGTGATGTGTATTTTGTTAGTATTCATCTCTCCACCAGACTGTGGGCACCTTGAGGGCACAGCCGGGCCTATTTGGGTTCCTGCGTGTCCCCAGCCCCTGCTACAGTGTCCAGCATGTGAGGACAGCATGGTCAGGCATTGGTGAATGTGGCGAATGGATGAATGGACAGAACATTAAACAGGAGTGAGCATCAGGCTGACAGAGCCCTTCAAGGTAACAATGACAGAGCTGTCCCAAGGCCAACCATGATTCATAAAACTGGGAATTGCCCAAAGATGATGGCTCCTGGGGTTCTGGGGGGCCAGATGCACATCCAGCTACTGGGGAGTGGGTAGAGTCTGGGTGTGAGTTTGGGGGGTGATGGGGATATGACGGGGGAGATCAGGTCTAACCAGCTGCCCCTAGGTGGGTGGGGAGACAGACTCCAGAGAGGGTGGGAATGCAGGCCTGGGCAGAGGCAGGACTATGTCACCCAGAGGGTGGCGGTTCCACTTGTCAGCTGGTCAGCCCCCAGCCCCAGCAGGACTGAGGCGGTTGGTGGCCAGGCTTCTCTCATGAGCCCCTCTTTCCCTTGGGAGTTTTCTCTGCTCCCCACCAGTGACATCACCTCCCCTGCCCCCATCCCTTCCAGACAGTCAGGGCTGCCTCTCCCAGCTCCCTGCCTTCTCAGCCATCATTCCCAGCAGAGGATATGCTTTTTGCGGTGATTTAGACCTTCCTTTACTCCAGCTGTCATTCACCTGTTACACACATCCCAAGTTCAGGAAGGAGATGTGAACTGTGTCCTGAAAGAGCCCTGTGGAGACAGCAGCCTCGGCCAGGGCAGGGAGGGCTGTGTGATGAGCAGCTCATGGGCATGGGTCCAAGAGGAGGGTGGGGGCGAGGCCAGCTGTGCAGGGTGGGCTGGGAAGGGCCTCCAGGAGAGAGACCGGGTCTTCTGGCCGTGCAGAGTCTGTGGCAGGTGGAAGCAGATGGGGGCTGGAGCCTGACACAGTGAGGAAGGGGATATCATTGGGAGCGAGAGGTGGGGCCTGATCCAAAGGGAGGGTGGCAGCCCCAAGACATCGGGGAGCCAGGGGACGGGGTCCCTGTGACTGCCCGAGGTCGGGGATGCAGGAGGCTCTGAGATTGGTGCCTCAGAGACCTCTACTGGGGATCCCCCAACCCTGTCACTGTGCCTCTTCTGCCAGCCGCCAGATTCCGGTTTCAGGGGCTTCAAGCTCTGCAGCCCCCTCATCTCCCCTCCCGTTCCTCTGCCCCAGTGTGAGCTGCTTTATGGCCTTAGCCTCCTCCACAGCGCAAAGGCTCTTGAGGCCCATCGTCCACATCCCAGCACCCGGCTGAACCAACCACAGCAGGTGGCCACTCCCCACTTCACTGGGAACTCAAGAGGCTCCTGGCCCTTCCCCTTGGGTTGTCTCTGTCCCCCAACAGACCCCAATAGAGCTAAGGCCACTGATGGTGCCCTGGGGCGGGGAAGTCGGGATGGGAGAGTCTGAGGTGGGGTGCCCTGAACCCAGGGTCCCTCTCCCAGAGTCCTGGGGCTGCAGAGCTGGGGTTGAGGAAATAGATGGCATCTTCTGGGACCCCTCACCTGCCCTCACCTGCTGGCCTAGGTGCTCCAGAGGCAGGGAAGTAAGGAGAAAGAGTGTCCTAAGCCCAGAGTCCTGGGGGGCACAGCTGTGGTCCAGGGCTGGAGCCGGTGCCCCCAGCAGCCAGGCCTGGCAGGTTCTGAGCTGGGAACACCAGCGCCGCTGAGGCTGGGCACTGGGAGGAGCTGCGGGAGGAGGGGGAGGGGAAGAGGACCAGCGCCAGCGGCAGGGGGCGGGGCGCGATGGGGTTGCCCAGCAACCAGCACGCTGCCGCTTCCAAGGAGGGATTCTTAAAGAGCTGAGCAGAAAGGCTGGGGCGCGGAGCGGAGGGGCTGAGGCTGAGCCTCGCATACCAATGGCTGCCACACTGACCTCCTCCTGCCTCCTGCTCCTTCCTCCTGCCTCCTGCCTCCCACCTCCCACCTCCCTCCACCCTTCTTCCTCCTCCCTCTCCCTCCTCCCTCTGCAGCGTGGAACCCAAGCTGGGAGGGCAGGGGAACAGAGAGGAGGAGGCGCCCAGGCCAGGGGGGCCCTAAGGTAGGCAGGCAGGGACCAGGCTAGGGTCCTCTCGTGTCCCCACAGGACAAGGCCTGGGAGGGGTAATAACACAGGACAAGGGGCACCCTCGGCTCCAGACCCTCAGCACAGGCCCTGGCACTGGGGACAGCAGGGAACTAGAAGTCCTGGTCCCCACCCCACCCAGCCCTTCCCATGCACCTCCCGGGCACTCCCCACTGGGGAAGCACTAGTTTTAGAGTCAGACAGAACTGCTTCTTCCACCAAGCCAGCCCCGCATCCTGAGAGTCCTGGGCAGCCTCAGAGAGTGAGCAGCCACTGGCTGCACAGAGGTGGCGGGTGCCCGGCAGGCACACAGGATGGTGCTTCCTGGGGTCTGACTTAGATTCCCTGTGCAGCAAGTGGCTGCTGCCTTTCCTCTGTCCTTACTGAGAAGGGAACGGTTTTGGACTTGGCACAACACTTCGTATTCCAAAAAGCAAAGTGACAATTCAGCTGTGCCACCTTATTCCAGTTCCTTTCCTTCTAGGGCCATGGTTTCAAATCTGTTTTGGGGGAGGGGAACATAGGTCAAGGGCACCTTGCTGGGGGCCCCGAGAGGATTCTCCCATGGAAATTCTAGGAAATTGTAGGCCAAGTGTAGTGTTCACAGGCAGAGTCTAGGGAAGTGCGCAGAGCAGTCACTGGGGGCCAGAGGGAGGCGGTAACCTCAGAGGTTAAGACCTGGGCCTCTGGGTGGGCTAGACATGAATGAGCCCCTCCCAGCTTCCTGCAGAGGGTGGTGGAAGGCAGCATGGGCAGGAGGGTGGGAGGGCTCCAGCCGCCACTGTGTCTTCACAGACGATGTGCTCTTCCATTGACTGGATTGAGGCATAGTTCTGAGCCAATCCCATCCTTGATCCAGTCCTATCTCCATGGTCTTCTCTTTGGTCCCATGGGCTGGGTCATGCCGCCTCTCCCAGCCCTCCCTCAACCCATTCTCAGCCACCATCATCCCCGCAGCCCCTGCCTCCAGGCCCACCCCTTCAATCTGCTCCCTTCCCCAGCTCTAAAGAGGGTCTTTCTAAACGGCAAGACCAACCCTGCTGCTCCCAGCTTCAGCACCCGCCATGACACCCCATGACTGTGGGAGAAGGATCAGGGAGGGCCCCGTGGGCCTAGCCACCTCCTCTGCCCTCGTCTCAGCCACACTCCCCTCTGCAAAGCCCCTTCCCCACTGCTCACCCTCTGTGACATCCATGGCCTCATCAATGTCTGTTGAATGAATGAGTAGTCCTAAGAGGAGCTCTTAGGTGCCATGCCATGCTGGCCTTTGGGATCCAGGAATGTACAAAGCAGAGGAGGTCGTCTCCCCACAGGCTGCCATGCTGTTAATAAACCAGCAAACACATCAGAGGATGAGGTCATTATGGGCCCAAGGTGTGGGCTCCAGCGGAAATAAAGAGGCTGATAAGAGGAATGGGGCAGAAGGCCTTTTAACTGGGTGGTCAGGGGCGGCCCCTTAGAGGAGGTGACATTTTCATTGAGTCCTGAAGGATAAGAAAGAGCTCCGCTTGGGAAGAGCTGGAAGAAGAGTGTGCCAGGCAGAGGGACCTGTATGTGCAAAGGCCCTGAGGCATGAAAGAGCCAGCCCTATTGAAGGAAGAGAAAGGAGGCCAGGAAATTGTGGGGGAGGGGTGTGGGATACAGCCATGCCTCCATGGAGGGAAGCATGGATTTTATTCTAAGTATAATCGGAAGCTATTGGAGAATTTTAAGCAGGGAAGTGACATGATCTAATTTATATTTTAAAGCGATCATCTGAACAACCACTTTGCAGAGCAATTTGGCAATAACTAGTAAAGTTAAGATTATGCGCACTCCACAACCCAGCAGCCCGCTCCTAAGCGTGGACCCAAGAGAAATTCTGGTGCATGTGTGCATGGGGTGTGTAAAGATGCTACTGCCACTGTGTTTGCATGAGACAAAACCAAGCATGCTTGACTGTGGGTCAGTGGGAGAATGGGTGGCTTGGCATGGGGTAGTTCCACCATGGAACATTAAACACCAGTGAAAAGGGGCCCACGAGGCCGAGCGCAGTGTCTCACACCTGTAATCCCAGCCCTTAGGGAGGCTGAGGCAGGAGGCTCACTTGAGCCCAGGAGTTCAAGACCAGCCTGGGCAACATAGGAAGATCCCGTCTCTGTGAAATTTTTGTTTGTTAGTTTTCCCGAGACAAAGTCTTGCTCTCTCTCCCAGAGCTGGAGTACAATGACACGATCTTGGCTCACTGCAACCTCCGCCTCTCAGGTTCAAGCAGTTCTCCTGCCTTACCCTCTTGAGTAGCTGGGATTACAGCCATGCACCACCACACCCAGCTAATTTTTGTATTTTTAGTAGAGATGGGGTTTCCCCATGTTGGCCAGGCTGGTCTCGAACTCCTGACCTTGTGATCTGCCTGCCTCAGCCTCCCAAAGTGCTGGGATTACAGGCATGAGTTACTGCGCCTGATCTGAAAGTTTTAAAATTAGCCAGGAGTGGTGGTGTGTGTCTATAATCCTAGCTACTTGGGAGGGTGAGGCAGAAGGATCTCTTGAGCCCAGGAGGTCAAGACTGCAGTGAGCTACGATCCCACCATTGCACTCACTCCAGTCTGGGCAACAGAGCGAGACCATCTGAAAAAAAAAAAAAGAGGTGCGGGGCCCATGAGAGCAGTGTGGGCCTGCCCAGATAAATCTCACAAGCATTGCAATGAATGATAACAGCAAACTGGGAACTCCTGTTTATACAAAACTCAAAGACACTGAACCTGTCTTACCTTATTGAGGGGCATGCATAGTAAAACTCTAAAGAAAATACATGCAAATCCAGAATAGTGGTTAGCTCTGCAGCTTCCGCTGTTTTTGAGGTTGATTTCATGCATGCAGGAAATGCATGGAAAAGGCTCACCAGTTGCTGGGAGAGGAAGGCATGGAGGGGTGAGGGGCAGCTGAGGAGCCGCCGAAGTAGGAGGCCACAGCAGCCAGGCCTCCTGGGATGGGGATCTGGGAGTCAGAGGGAGCCCAGCCTGGCCTGGCTGTTCAGAGCTGGTGCTCACTCTTTCCTCCTGCAAACCCCTGTTTTGTTTTCTATTAAAATAGCCCCGGCTAGGTGCTGTGGCTCACACCTGTAATCTGAGTACTTTGACTTGAGGTCAGGAGTTCAAGACTAGCCTGGCCAACCTGGTGAAACCCAGTCTCTACTAAAAATACAAAAATCAGATGGGTGTGGTGTTGTGTGCCTATAGACCCAGCTACTCAGGAGGCTGAGGCCTGGCAGAATCTCTTGAACCTGGGAGGCGGAGGTTGCAGTGAGCCCAGATAGTGCCACTGTACTCCAGCCTGGGCGACATAGTGAGACGCTGTCTCAAAAAAGATTAAAAAATTAAAGAACAATAAAATAGCTTCTGGTTTTGTCCTTTTAGAAGAAAGCTGAATCACAGAGAGGCAAGGGGCTTTCTGGGGTCACCCAGCAAGCTGGGTGCAGAGGAACCCATGACCCTTCCTACCGGGCAGTCGGGCCTGCCCAGCTGGGGCTGGGCCTTGACCTTTCCTAGGGTTCAAGGCTGCCTTCAAGACCCACCCGCTGAGGGGTCCGTGGCCGTTCTAAGGCCCCCCAACTCCTCCCTCATCTTCTCTGATGCCCTCCGCCTTCCCACCCGCCAAGGCTCCCTTGATCCCCAGCCCCTCATTCCTGCAAGGATGGAGACTGCCCGGCTGGCTGGGGCCCAAGCCATCTCCTGGTAATTGAGTTTCAGGGATGCTTATGGTTATGCTAATGTGGGATGCTGAGTGCCTGCCCCATGGCGCCCGGGGGAGGGGAGGCCCAGGCAGCAGCTGGGGGTCCAGCAGCGCAGCAGCTCAGTCCTCCCATGGAAGCCAGACAGCCCGATTCAGACCCAGCTCCCCAGTCCCCAGCTGCATGACCTTGGGCAAGTCACTCAGCCTCTGTGAACCTCTATTTTCTCATCTGTAAAGTGGGAAAAATCACAGGACACCCTCAATGGGCTCTTGTCAGGAGGGCGAAATGAAAGAAGCCACTGGAAATACTTGGCCCAATGCATAGCACGGAGAACTTGCTTGATAAATGTGTCATCAGCTATTTTTTGTTTCGTTTTAAAGTCTGGAAGGTCCTCCAGGGCCACGGGAATGGGGTGAGCCGAATCTGCGCCCTGAGCGAGCCGCTGACTTGCATTTCTCTTGTTTTTATGTTGCATGCTCGTGGTATTCCATTTGGTGGAATGAACATGAATTTCTTACTTAGCAAAATACCAGTAAGTGGAAGGTGCCTGGGGACAGGGCTTGGAGAGGGGGTATTGAGGGGGACCTCCATGTTGCCAGGGGTTTAGGGGCCAGCTTGGGGTGAGACTGGCCAGGAGATTGGGTCTCCAGGGGCCCAAGCAGCCAGGCAAAGACAGAACCCAAGAAACCCAGGCAGGAAGCAGACAAGAGAGGCCCAGGCCAGCTGGAACCGCAGCCACGTCACCTACTTTGAGCTTTAAACAGTGAACTGCGAGGCTTTTATGGGGAGAGGCGTGGGGGTGGGATGCCTTGATTAGACCAGGAAGAGGGGCTGTAAAGTGGAGTGGACATGGGTGAACGGGCAGGGGGCATCTGGAGGTGTGTGGGAGTGAAGGAGACCGCCCTGAGGTGAAGGGGAGTCGGGGGAAGGAGGGCCTGGAATGGGCACGGTGAGAAGAAGGAGACCGAGGGGAATCTAGTGGGGAGGCACAGCTGGGTGCCACCCCTAGCAGCTTTGAGCAGCTCGCAGGCTCCTGTCAGAGAAGACGTGGTGAGGGGCTTAGCCCTGGACCAGCGGGGTTCAAATCCTTCTCCCTGACTTACCAAGGATGCTGGGACCTTCCACCCCCAGGAACCAGCACCCCCAGCTTTGGGGCCCAGTGCCACAGTGAAGCCCTATGAGGCTGTAGGTTTTACAGGCATTTTTAACTTTATCATCTATGCCTCACAAGGGCCTCAGTTAAATGATCACCCCACCATACGGATGAGGTGGGGCAGCTGACCCGAGATCACAGCTGGGGGTTTCAGGACCAGGGCCGGCAAAGCATAAGGATGTTGGCTCCTCCCACTGAAGCCTGTGGCCTTGGGCAAGTCATTTCTCTTCTCTGGGCCTCAGTTTCCCCATCTGTAAGTGGGGCAGGAGGGTGTGTGCACACATGCAAAGATGATGGTCAAAGATCCATGTGGAGGTCGGGCGTGGTGGCTCACAACTGTAATCCCAGCACTTTGGGAGGCCAAGGCAGACATCACTTGAGATCAGGAATTTGAGACCAGCCTGGAAACATGGTGACATCCGTTAGTACTAAAAATAGAAAAATTAGCCCGGCATGGTGGCACACGCCTGTAGTCCCAGCTACTCGGGAGACTGAGGCAGAAGACTCTCTTGAACCCGGGAGGCGGAGGTTGTAGTGAGCTGAGATCGCACTACTGTGCTCCAGCCTGGACAACAGAGCAAGACTCCATCTCAAAAAAAAGAAAAAAAATTCCATGTGGAAGCTTGCTGGGGATGCACTTGGTGCCCACAAATGGGGGCCCTCACCCTCCAGTGAGGTCCCTGCTCCCCTGGCCCCCCAGCCTGGGGAATGTCCAGGAAGCCTCCCACCTTCCACCTGGGCCGCCCCACCTCGGAGGACAGTGACCTTGGCCTGGGGGGACAGAGCTTGTCAAACAAGCAACTGCTCTCACAGCTTGAGATGCCTTTGAAGTCTCTTATTTTATCTTCAAAATCCAGCACATTTCACATTTTATTCCATCTGCGGGGTGTTTCTAATCTAAAACATGTTTTAAACGACTCGCCCTCAAGTCACACGGATACCCACCGCTGGCCTGCGGGAAATGGGGCATCGATTTCTCAAGAACAAAACCCGCTCCCCTAAGCCCCCTGTGGGGCCAGGCCTGCCAGCTGGTCAGATGGTGGGACAGTTGGCAGTCACGGAGCCCCTTGGAGGTGCCAGGCTCTGTGCTGATGGCGGGGATCTGGGCTCGGGGAGGGCAAGGGGGATGCTGGGGAACGCACTTGGTGGGAGCACCAAGGAGGCTTGCTATCCCCAGGGGAAGTCTGAGAGGCATCCCGGAGGCAGGGGTCACCTGGACACTGCAATAGCCAGGAGGCCTCTCCTGCCACCACCTGTGCCCCCAGTCCCTTCCCTGTGTGGTTCATCTGTCCTCTGTCTAAACCCCCCAGCAGCTCCCATTTCTCACTAAGGCTCTCAAGGCACCCCAGGGGCTGCTCCTGCCTGACCCCCCACTTCTGTCCTCCCTCCCTGCTCCTCACTCAGCCCCCGAGGCCTCAAGGCCTTTGCCCCTCGTCCCCCACCCCTGCCTGGCTGTGCTGCTCACAGCAGCTCCAGGGTTCAACAGGACCCGCCCACCCCTCCAGACTCACTGCCCGCCGCCACCCCCACCCCTTGCATTTCCTTCGCGGCCTCTGGCACTCACAGGGATTCTTGTGCAAGCTGATTCTCGTGCTGTCTTTCTTGACGATCTCCCGGCCAGCTGATGCACCATGTGCCAGCAGGGCTGTGCCCATCCGTGTCCCAGCACCCGGCACACGGTGGGGCTGGCTGCACACTTGTCAGAGGACAGAAGGCTGAGATCCGCCTCACAAGGGGGAGGGGAGAATGAAGGTCAGGCCAGGACACTGGGTGACTTAAGGGAGCAGCCCCCAGGCCCCCACTCCTGGCCGGGGCCCCTCCAGGCAGCTGAGGCCAGGGTGAGGCACAGAGCAGCAAGCAAGGGGAGTGGAGGCGGCCTCCAGGGACTTGCAGGTGGGCTGTGCCCGCCTCAAAGTCACCGCTGTGCCTGCTCGCCCGGCCTCTCCCTGGCCCAGGAACCTGCTCAGCGCTTTCCTCGGGTCACTGCGTCTCCTCTGACATCCCAGCCCCCGCACAGCGCCCCTCACCACCCTCAGCAGCCCCCCTCCCTGGGCTGGAGGATTTCGTCCCTGTCAGAGAACAGCAGAGGCAGCTCCTGCACCTGAGCACCTTCGTGGCTCAGGCCTCCTGCCACTGCCCTTGGAGCAGCCCCTGTCGCCTACACAGCTCCCGGCCCAGGTCCTGCCTCCCGAGGGCCCCCGGCCTCGGCCCTGGGATGGGCTTCTCTGCATGGCCCATGGTAGAGAGCTGAAGCTTGTGAGTCAGGCAGGCAGACCCAGCTCAAATTCAGCTGAGTGACTCTGGGCACCATCTGTAATGCCCATGGGCTCCTTTAGGAACTCATTAGTGGGCATCTGCGGTGAGCCAGGCACTGTGCTGAGAGCTGGAGAAGAACCGTGGGGGAGACACCTGAGGGCAGGAGTGGGGGTATCAAGATAGGCACCTGGGGGCCGGGCGTGTGACTCACGCTTGTAATCCTAGCACTTTGGGAGACAGAGGTGGGTGGATCATCTGAGCTCAGGAGTTCAAGACCAGCCTGGCCAACATGGTGAAACCCCGTCTCTAAAAATAAAAAAAAATGAGCCAGGTGTGGTAGCTTGCACCTAGACTTTCAGCTATTCAGGAGGCTGAAGTGGGAGAATCGCTTGAACCCTGGAGGCGGAGGTTGCAGTGAACTGAGATCCAACCACAGCACTCCAGCCTGAGCAACAGTGAGACTTCATTTCCAAAAAAACATAGGCACCTGGGAGGGGATTCTGGAGGCAGTGATAATGACTCATGGCCCCCCAGGAGAGCATCACTGGGGACCAGGAGACCTGAGGAGGTGGGGGATGATGAGGGCCGCCTCCAGGTAGAGGTGCCATGGCAGAGTCTATGCAAAGGGCCTCGGGCTGGAGAGCATGGGGCAAGTTTGAGGACCATGTGTATGGCAGAGGGAGAGGAGGAAGGGAGGAGATGGTCTATGGGGCCTGGAGATCTGCAAGGAGCCAGTCTTTATCCTAAGAGCAAAGGGATTTCTCTTTTTTTTTTTTTTTTTTTTTTTTGAGACGGAGTCTCGCTCTGTCGCCCAGGCTGGAGTGCAGTGGCCGGATCTCAGCTCACTGCAAGCTCCGCCTCCCGGGTTCACACCATTCTCCTGCCTCAGCCTCCCAAGTAGCTGGGACTACAGGCGCCCGCCACCGCGCCCGGCGGCTAGTTTTTTGTATTTTTTAGTGGA
Source organism: Macaca mulatta (assembly GCF_049350105.2). Classification (NCBI taxonomy): domain Eukaryota; kingdom Metazoa; phylum Chordata; class Mammalia; order Primates; family Cercopithecidae; genus Macaca; species Macaca mulatta. The sequence goes on from NC_133419.1 coordinate 10,386,661, forward strand.
GACGGGGTTTCACCGTGTTAGCCAGGCTGGTCTCAAACTCCTGACCTGGTGATCCGCCCGTCTCGGCCTCCCAAAGTGCTGGGATTACAGGCTTGAGCCACCGCGCCCGGCAGGGATTTCTCATTTCTCACTAAAGCTCCCAAGACCCCCAAGGCTCCCCACCGCTGGGGGGGTGGGTTTCATGGGGCAGCTAGGGCCAAATAGGAGATTTTATCTCCTCTCCAAATGTACATTGTGAGAGGATCACTTTCCATGGCTCAGCGTCCTCATCTGTGAAACGGGTTTGTAATCGCGTCTTCCAAACAGGGAAAGGATTGAGTGAACTGTGCGCGCACCAAGCTCACCCAGCCTGGGCCCAGGCTTTCCACCTGGTTCGTCCCTTTCCTCCATCACAAATAAGTTATATTTTATGACTTGGTTAGCGTCAAGACAAATGTATTAATATTTTATCTGATAACATTGTCTTTGACCTAAAAGTTCATTGTTTTCTTCTGATTTTAAAAGAACTACAATATCTTTGTGGGCCCCTAAAAGTGTCATGGGCCTAAGCACGTGCCTGCTGTGCCCAGCGGGGAGGCTGGTCCTGCCTGGGCCCTGGGAGACTGGCAACGCCCTCTCAGTGACGTGTTGGCTGGTAGGGTGCCGTCCTCATGCACGTCCCTGTGCCCCTCCCTCCATGCCTTCTTATCCCTCAAGCCTCAGCTCAAATGCCACCTCCTCCGAGAAGCCTTCCCAGTCTGCAGACTTCAGCAGATCCCACACACCCCCGTTCCCCTCGCCATACCTGGGGCAGCTCTCAAGTCTGCTCCCAGCTACCCCTCCGGTCAGGACTGGAAGCTTCCAAGGCCCAGGGACTACATACTGTTCTCTTCTCTGTGCCTGCTGCCCAGCACAACCCTGGCACCCAGTTGGCACTGAATTCAAATGTTTTGTGTGGAGCATGGAGGAAGGGCTGGGTGCCACCTGTGCCTCAGGCCTCCTGTGACCTGTCATGACAGTTTCCAAACACTCAGGTCTGGCCCTCTCCCTTTCGCTGGGCAGCGGCCACCTGCCAGCCTCTAACTAGACTGGGAGCTGGGCACAAACTGGGGAGCTACTGCGCCCTGCCCTCAGGGACGGCAAGTGCTGGGGCAGAGGAGGGCCGGGAGGAGGGGTGTGTGGGAGATGGAGACTGAGACTTCCAGGCCCCCAGTCCCCAGGGACCGTCAGCAGGGGACAGAGGACTTGGCAGTGACTGGCATTGAGGGGTGCCACCCCAAGGTCACAGGCACAGCACCGGGCTGGGAGCCAGTTAATCAAATCCCAGGGAGCATGGCACAGGCACATCCTCGGGTGGGGGGAACCCGATGGGGCCGGGCTGCCTCCGCCTGCAGACTCCAAGAGCAGACCGCAGACCAGGGGCCCCACAGCCTCCAGGGTGTGCTTGCTGCTGGGAGGCCCCACCCCTACCCAAAGCCAAAGCAAACTGTGCCCCTCCAAGCTCCCAGGGCCAGGCTCGGGTCCCCCACTCCGCCCCACACAGCATTCAAAGACCACTGTTTGCTGGGAGCAGGTCTGGGTCCCTTGGGTGGGGCCGGGTCATGAGCCCCAGCTTGGACTCGCAGTCCAGTGCCCATCCCCCACCTCACGCGGCCACCGCCTGCCCGAAGTCACCATGCCTTCAGCAACAAGAGCCTTTCGAGACGGGCATGCTGGGGGTCAAGAAAAGGAGCTGTAACAACCAGTGCTCCCGGGCCCAGCTCCGTCTTCCCCAGTCCCCAGATACTCTGTGAGCCTCAGTTTCCTCCTCTGAAACTGGGTTGATGACTTGTATAAGGACCAGAACCTCCCAGCAAACTGAGGGGGGTATGGGATGCAGTAGAGAAGGGACTTAGAGGCTCAAGCCGGTGCCAGGGACTAGCTGAAATGAAAAGGGCTGGCCACGGACCAAGATGTTGGGGTGCACACAGGCCTGAGGAGCAGGGAGACCCGAGAGGCCCTGCCCTGGGCTGGGTGGCCACACCTGGAAGGCTGTCTGTTGGCATCGGCTGGCACAGCCGCCCTAGACTCTTCTCCGCAAGCCCCCAGGCCACTTCCCTGCATAGCCTGGTCCAGCTGTCAGCCTTGGAGGCAGCTTTATGGAGGCACCATGTGGCCGGGTGTCGAGGCCCAGGGGAGGCCACCAGAACGGGGGCCCGGGGAAAAGAGGAGCTGAGGAACGGGGTCCCAGGCACCAGGTCGGCCACCTGCCCCCCGGAGCCCTCACCCATGGAATGTCAGGCAGGGGGACCGGAGAAGGGGACATAGCAGACTGGCCTCCCCAGGCACCCACTGGGTGTGGGTCAGGCCTGGGACCAGGTCCTCTGTGCAACCGAGTCTGAGCCCCCAGCACTGGGCCGCAGCCACTCTCTCCTGCCTGTGGCAAATCACATCTCCTGGCCTGGCCTCCCCCACCTCCACCCAGTGAAGTCTTCCCTCTGCCCCCATTCACCCCTCCTCAGGCTCTGGCCAGGTTACTATCAGGTCAGTTCACCCCACTCACCTTGCCGGGTGCAGTGCAGGCCACACACAGTGGAGTTTGGGGGTGCCAGGTGGGCAGGGGGATAGCATCACCTTCCCACAGGGGCCTGCAGAATGGCAGGTCAGCACCCCTCCCCTACCATCCCTTCGAGGCTCACTGCCAACCTATTTGGCACGGTGCCGTCTTTGAGCAGGAGCCAGCTCATTTATGGCCGGTGTTAATTAAGAGAGAGAGGTGATGGGGGGATGTGGGGAGGGGCCAAGGAGGGCAGCTGCCAACCACTGCCAGGACTGCCCAGGCCGAGGGGCCTGGAGCTGGACCGAGACCTGAGATGCCCCTCCTCCCTCGCTAGCTCTGGGGTGGCGCTGCCCAGACGCCCAGCCCTCGCCTCTGCAGCTGCACCTGCTGGGGTGGGGAGTGGGTGGAGGCTGCATCTGGGGCTTGCAGGGTGCTCTGCCTGGTTTTGAGAAGGCAGGCCCCACCCCTGGCCAGGGAAAGGCAGTCCCTCTGACCGACCCTCAGGCAGTGTCGCTGGGGTCAGCTGGCTTTGTGGCTTGGCTTGGAGTCAGAAAGACTCTGTTCCAATTCTGCTGCTGCCATCCCATGACTCAAGCTCCCTGAGCCTCAGTCTCCTTCTCTGTAAAATGGGAACCATCACACCTCCCTTGTGGCTTTGTTATGATAATAAATGGCCCCATCTGTGCACCAGTCTGTAGCACCCAGTCTACACCCAGCAAATAGTCTCAGTCAGCAGAAATGTACATTCGTGCCCAGGCACAGTGGCTCACACCTATAATCCCAGCACTTTGGGAGGCCATGGCGAGTGGATCACTTCAAGTCAGGAGTTCGAGACCAGCTTGTCCAACTTGGTGAAACCCTGTCTCTACCAAAAATACAAAAAATTAGCCAGGTGTGGTGGCACATGCCTGTCATCCCAGCTACTCAGGAGGCTGAGGCAGGAGAATCACTTGAACCTGGGAGGTGGAGGTTACAGTGAGCCAAGATGGCGCCACTGCACTCCAGTCTGGGCCACAGAGCCAGACTCCGTCTCAAAAAAAAAAAAAGAAAGAAAAAAATGTGCATTTGTGGGCACAGGCCCCACCCAGAGTCACTGGGGGGCCCGCCCCTCTGCAGCCTGTCCGGGGCCAGCCTGGGCACCCCATTGTGGTCTGGCTCCCTGCTCTCCCTCCGGCTCCGACTGCGGCTCATGCTCCCACTGCCTCACTGGCACCACTCAGCTCGCCTCCCCCTCACTTCCCGCGGCCCCCACCCCTGCTCTGGGAGCGCCCAGCCGCTCCTCGCCTCTCCATCTTAATTAGCTGCTTGTATTAATCTCGCAAGTAACGTGGCAACTTGCAGCCTTGGGTTTTCGGGCTGTGGAATTAATTACTCCCCAAGCGAAGAGCTGTCAGCTCTGGGAGACCAGCCACTCGGAGCCGCCCGACACCACTTAGCAGCGTCCATGCCATCCTCATGGCATCTTGGGCCCACAGCCTGGCTGGCCCAGCTTGGCTCTGTGTCCCCCCATCCTTCCTACAGAAAGGGTTGCAATGGACTGGGCAGATGGGGTGGGTGGCAAAGCCGTGTGCAGAGCTGAAGGCCCCACCTGGGAGCCAGGACTCCTCAGCAGAGGGGCGAGCACAGCTGGCCTCTCACTTGGCCAGCATCTGGGCCTGGGCAGCACCTGCCTGGCCTCGCCCGCTGCTTTCCCTGATGAGCTCTGACAGTTACCACAGACGCAGGCTGCAGGCGGGAGCCGGAGCCCAGGCTGGGGGCAGCGTTGGCATGCACAGCTCTGGCATTCCTGCAGAGACGGGCTGCCAGCCTCACTTTGCCCCCGTGTCAGCTGCATGGTGGTGGGGGGCAGCCAGCCGGACAGACTGAGACGGACAGGGCTGTGCAGGAAGGTGGCAGCCACAAAGCTGTCAGTCCAGCTCTGCCTGGCAGCGCCACCCCTAGTCCGAGGAGGGGGCGGGGACCCAGGCCTTCCTGCAGCGGGGCTCAGAGCGGAGGACCCCTCTCCATTGGCCTTCACACCACCCGGTGAGGTGGGGCTGTTCTCCCACATGGGGAAACTGAGGCACGAGGCCACATGGCCTGTCACCCCGCTGTTGATCTGGCTTTGGCTTCAGTGGTGGTGTTCCAGGCCCTTACCTGGCGTGCCTTGCCCCTCTTGCAGTTGGGCGCCTTGCCCCCACCCCCGCCCCCATCTGCGCCCCCCAGCGCTGCCCCGAGTTCTCAGTCCTCCAGCTCTGGCCCTGGGCAGCGCTTAGCCCGGTTGCAAAGGTGCAGTTGCTTCCTAGTGGCTTCCAGGCTGTGCCCTGCCGGAAGCTGTGAGCCCTGGGGACAGGTCCTTTCCTCCCCACATCTCTGCACCAGGCCTGGCGCTGACCGGCCTTAGGAGATACTGTGGGCAAAAGAGCAAAGGAGGCCGGGCGCGGTGGCTCAAGCCTGTAATCCCAGCACTTTGGGAGGCCGAGACGGGCGAATCACGAGGTCAGGAGATCGAGACCATCCTGGTTAACACGGTGAAACCTCGTCTCTACTAAAAATACAAAAAACTAGCCGGGCCGGGCGCGGTGGCTCAAGCCTGTAATCCCAGCACTTTGGGAGGCCGAGACGGGCGGATCACGAGGTCGGGAGATCGAGACCATCCTGGCTAACACGGTGAAACCCCGTCTCTACTAAAAAAATACAAAAAACTAGCCGGGTGAGGTGGTGGGCGCCTGTAGTCCCAGCTACTCAGGAGGCTGAGGCAGGAGAATGGAGTGAACCCGGGAGGCGGAGCTTGCAGTGAGCTGAGATCCGGCCACTGCACTCCAGCCTGGGCGACAGAGCGAGACTCCGTCTCAAAAAAAAAAAAACAAAAAAACCCAAAAAACTAGCCGGGCGAGGTGGCGGGCGCCTGTAGTCCCAGCCACTCGGGAGACTGAGGCAGGAGAATGGCGTAAACCTGGGAGGCGGAGCTTGCAGTGAGCTGAGATCCGGCCACTGTACTCCAACCTGGGCGGCAGAGCGAGACTCCGTCTCAAAAAAAAAAAAAGAGCAAAGGAATGAAAGGGCCATGGCAGGGGCCATCCGCCTCTCAGGACCACCCATGCACTTGCGTTCGGGTGAGCGGGCAGGCCCTGGTAACTTTCCTCTGTCCCCAGCCCCACCACCCTACAAACCCTAGGCCCACGAGGAACCTCCTCCCTCTCCACCATCATCTACCACCGCCCCAGAGGGCTCAAGTCTGAAGACCCAGCTGGCAGCCCACTTCCATCTTGACCTCACCCTCCCCTCGGGGCTGATACTCCCATCGCAGCCCCTTCCCCACTGATCTGCCTTTGTCTCTCTCTCTTGCAGCCAACAGCTCCCTGCTCGGAGGCGGTGGCGGTGAGTGGACCTTCTGTCTTGGTGGGGGTGGGGGTGCGGTGTGGCATCTCCCCTGCCGTGTCTGTTCCTCCCCTGCCCCTCAGCCCCGGCGCCCAGCTCATTGCCATCCACCTGCCCTGCTGTCCTCACAGGGTGCCTCCCTCCTCAGAGCTGGAGACCTGGATGGCAGGCCTGGCACCCTCACCACCAGGCAACCCGGGCCAGCTCCCCACCCCTCTGAAGGCAGGCCTCCTGCTCTGTAACTGGGCGGGGGCCACAAGTGTGGTGGAAAAAACCCAGCCCTGACCTTGATCTCCCTGTGACCTTGGGCAGCTCTGTCCCTCTTGGCCTCAGTTTCCCCACCTGTGAGGGCAAAATTATCATCTCTGCCCTGCTGTTGGACCTCGGGCTCTGCAGCCAGGACAGGGAGAGACCTGTCAGCTGTCAGCCCTGGGACGTCTCTGTGTTTGCCATTGTTAACGACCACAACGGAGCAGGGGTTCTGGCGGGGCCAGGCAGGCAAGCAGGAGGTCAGAGGTCAGGGTGGACCTGGCCGCAAGCGATACAGGCCAGGTCACAGGTCACAGGTACCAAGTACCCTGTACCCCCAGCACCTGCCTCATGGCCAGCCCACCCAGAGCAGACCACATCAGCCCCTTAGCCCAGTCCCTCAGCCCCCCAGCTGGCCGGGCTGCCCGCTGTCTGCACAGGCAGCAGGATGATTGGTGAGCCAGGGGCCAGGGGTTAATGCGCCGTCGGATAAATCCCAGGGGCCGTGTTTACGGCAGTGGTGGCGGGGCCCAGGCCAGGTTTTAAAAGGGGGAAAAATAAAAGGGGCATGAAGGTCAGGAATAAATAAGAGCAGCGTTAAGAGCTGTCGGTGACCAGCCAGGATGCAGAATGGGGGTCTGTTTGTGGCTGAAATGTTTTCCCTCCTCCCCATTCTCCTCCAGCTGTCCCCATGGAGGTCACAGCTCCCTGGAGGCCTCACAGAATAAGGGGCTTTGCTGGGGACTGTGGTCCTGAAAACAGGCCACCTAGGACCCTCTTCCGAAGCCTGTCCTTTTGGAGGACACTTTGCAGACCTGACACCTGCGTGTCCCACCCACAGCACCCTGCCCTTCCTCTGTTCATTCATTACCCTTGTGTGCCAGGCCCTGAGCTGGGTGCCGGGACAGGTACTGCCGGGCACAGATGGGCCTGGCCTCTGTCCCGTGAGCTCCCAGTGCAGATGACAGCACCACCAAGACACAGGGTGATCTGTGGTGTGGGCTTGGGGGTGGGAGTGGCACCGTAGGAGCTTGATGAGGAGTGCCTGTCCCTGCTCGGGCATCAGGAAGGCTTCTAGAAGGAGGTGGTGCCTCCACTGCAATCTGAGGGATGCATAGGCGTGAGCCCAGTGAAGAGTGCTGGGAAGGGTGTCCCGGGCAGAGGGAACGGCGCAGGCAAAGGCCTGAAAGTGGAGGAGAGGGAGGGGAATTTAGGGAGGCTCTGACACAGGAATGGCTGGAGCCCAGCCAAGAGGTGCAGAGACGCGAGATGGCCCAGGAGCCCAGAGAGCCTGTGAGGAGCGAGATCGTTAGCTCTTCAGTTCAGGAAGATAAAGGATCACAAAGGGGGTGGCCTTTCAGTCCCACACCAGCTCATCAAGTCTCTTCAGCCACAACCCTGCCAGGGTTCTCATCTCACTCAGGGCCTGGGCCAAGTTCCTTAGCATGGTTCGTCAGGTCCCCAGTCACCTCTGACAGTCACCTCCACGCTGCCACCCTCCCCACTTTGCTCCGGCCACCCTGGCCTCCCTGGACAGGCCCCGCCCACTGCTGCCTCCGGGCCTTTGCCCTGGCAGTTCCTTCTGCCTGCAGTGCCCTTGCTCCAGTTGTCCACGCGGCTGCTCCGTTCACTCTGACAGGCCTTCACTTGAATGTCGTCTCTCAGGAGGGCCCACCCTGGCCCCTAGCTGAAATTGCGGCTGCCTCCCCTGCCCCATGCTGGCACTCCCTCGGTCCCCGCCCTGCTCTGGTTTTAATTTTTCTGAGCACCTGTCTCCTTCTAACGTGCTATATGATTTACTTATATATGATGTTCCTTGTCTTCTACCCCTGAAAATGAAAGACTATCTCTTGCACCCAGAACCGGGGCTGGCACTTACAAGTGCTCAATACATGTTTGTAATCCCAGCCTGTAATCCCAGCACTTTGGGAGGCCGAGGCAGGAGGATTGCTTGAGCCCAGGAACTTGGGAGCAGCCTGGGGAACATAGTAAGACCCCATCTCTACAAAAAAAAAAAAAAAGAAAGAAATCAACCAACTATGGTAGCACGTGTGCCTATAGTCATAGCTCGGGAGGCTGAGGTAGGAGGATCACTTGAGCCCGGGTGGTTAAGGCTTCAGTGAGCTGTGATTGTGCCACGGCACTCCAGCCAGGGTGACAGAGTTAGACCCTGTCTCAAAAAACAAGGAACAAGGGGCCAGGCATGGTGGCTCATGCCTGTAATCCCAGCAGTTTGGGAGGCCGAGGCAGGTGGATCACCTCAGGTCAGGAGTTAGAGACCAGCCTGGCCAAGATGGTGAAACCCTGTCTTGGCCAGGCGCGGTGGCTCAAGCCTGTAATCCCAGCACTTTGGGAGGCCGAGACGGGCGGATCACGAGGTCAGGAGATCGAGACCATCCTGGCTAACACGGTGAAACCCCGTCTCTACTAAAAAATACAAAAAACTAGCCGGGCGAGGTGGCGGGCGCCTGTAGTCCCAGCTACTTGGGAGGCTGAGGCAGGAGAATGGCATAAACCCGGGAGGCGGAGCTTGCAGTGAGCTGAGATCCGGCCACTGCACTCCAGCCTGGGCGACAGAGCGAGACTCTGTCTCAAAAAAAAAAAAAAAAAAAAAAGAAACCCTGTCTTTACTAAAAATATAAAAATTAAGGCTGGGAGTGGTGGCTCACACCTGTAATTCCAGTTCTTTGGGAGGCTGAGGTGGGCAGATCACGAGGTCAGGAGTTCAAGACCAGCCTGGCCAACATGGTAAAACCCTAAAATACAAAAATTAGCTTTTTCTACTAAAAATACAAAAATTAGCTGGGCATGGTGGTACACACCTGTAATCACAGATACTCAGGAGGCTGAGGCAGGAGAATTGCTTGAACTCCATAGGCAGAGGCTACAGTGAGCCAAGATCGCACTACTGTACTCCAGCTTGGGTGACAGAGTGAGACCCTGTCTCCAAAAAAAAAAAAAAAAGTTTATTGAATGAATGAACTACAGGTAAAGGTGGGTGATCTGTGGTGTGGGTGTGGGGTAGGAGTGGCACCGTAGGAGCTTGATGAAGAGTGCCTGTCCCTGCTTGGGCATCAGGAAGGCTTCTAGAAGGAGGTGGCACCTCCACTGCAATCCCAGGGACTCTATGCATTAAGCAGCGACCTTACCCAAGGGCAACCAGTGGAAACCACAGATGTTTTGGCAAATCAGGAGTGGCTCACAGATGGCCAGTAACCTCACTCTAGGAAGTGGAGGGGTCCTGCCCTGGCCACTCAGGGGCACCGTGGAAGCCTCTCTGGTTCCCCTTCCAGCATTTAGGGGTGAGGAGCGACTGGCACAGGCCTCTCACACAACCCGACTGATGCAGAGATGGACGGGGCGGGTGCCCCTGGAGGAAGTGGGCCCAGAGTCCAGCCTTTTAACACGGGCTGAGATTTATGGAGCCGCTGCTAGTGCTTGCTGGGCCTGTCACTCTGCTAATGTGATTGGAACACAGTGGAGGTGGCGGGGAGGGGGCTGTGGTAGGGACGAGGCTGGGGCTGGAATGGAGCCCAGCCTGGGCCCTGGAGATGCTCTGCCCTCCCCTGTACCCTGCTCCTCCCACCATCCTTTGAGTTCATCCAGCCCTAGTCCCCTACCTGCCCAAGTTAGACCCCACCTGACTCTGCCCAGACACACCCGTCTTCCCCTGGAGTCCCTGGACATCCCTCCTACATGAGTTCAGGCCTCTACCCACGTCCCTCCCATGACCACCCACCCATTGTTCGAATAAGCACAAGGGCCATCCTGCCTGCCCCAGCCACTCTGCCCAGAACCCTGACACACACCACTGCTCCGTGTCTTCGTCCCACAGCCCTGGTTCCCTGCTTGTGTTTTGTGTTTGTTCTTCATTGCCTGCTTCCCCACCATTCCGGTGGCCATTCCGGAGTCCATTCCGGACTCTCCCTGAGGGCAGGATTATGGGAGATTCTGAGCCCCTAGAAGAGCTTCCTGCTTTGAAGTAAATAATTAACATCTGTGGTGCAGTGAGTGGCACCCTTTGTGTGCCCTGGGAGCTGGGAACACAGCTGTCAGTCTGGCACCCTCATCCCATCCCCTCACCCTGGGGGGGACTGCCAGCCTGCCAGTCCCTCAATGGAGAGGGGCAGTAGGCAACACCCTGGCCAATACCCCAACCAGCATTCTAGCCAACACCCAACCAGCATCCTAGCCAATACCCCAACCAACATGCCAGCCAACACCCCAACCAACACACCAGCCAATACACCAACCAACACACCAGCCAACACCCCAACACACCAGGCAATACCCCAACCAACACCCCAACCAACACCCCAGCCAACATGCCAGCCAATACCCCAACATGCCAACCAATATGCCAGTCAACACCCCAGCCAACACCCCAGCAACATGCCAACCAACATGCCAGCCAACACCCCAGCAACATGCCAGCCAACACCCCAACCAACACACCAGCCAACACCCCAACCAACATGCCAACCAATACCCCAACCAACATGCCAACCAATACCCCAACACCCCAGCCAACACACCAGCCAACACCCCAACACCCCAACCAACACACCAACCAACATGCCAGTCAACACCCCAGCCAACACCCCAGCAACATGCCAGCCAACACCCTAACCAACATGCCAAGCAATACCCCAACCAACACCCCAACCAACATGCCAACCAACACTCCAGCCAACACACCAGCCAACACCCCAACCAACACGCCAACCAACACTCCAGCCAACACGCCAGCCAACACCCCAACCAACACCCCAACCAACACCCCAACCAACACACCAGCCAACACCCCAACCAACACCCCAACCAACACCCCAGCCAACATACCAGCCAACACCCCAACCAACACACCAGCCAACACCCCAACCAACACCCCAAACAATACCCCAAACAACACCCCAACCAACACACCAGCCAACACCCCAACCAACACCCCAGCCAACACCCCAGCCAACACACCAGCCAACACCCCAACCAACACACCAGCCAGCACCCCAACCAACACCCCAGCCAACACCCCAGCCAACACACCAACACCCCAGCCAACACAACACCCAACCAACACACCAACCAATATGCCAGTCAACACCCCAGCCAACACCCCAGCAACATGCCAACCAACATGCCAGCCAACACCCCAACCAACATGCCAGCCAACACCCCAACTAACACCCCAAGCAACACCCCAACCAACATACCAGCCAATGCCCTGGCCAATGCCCCAGCCAATACTCCAACACCCCAAACAACACCCCAAACAACACCCCAACCAACATGCCAGCCAACACCCTGTGCAACACCCCAGCCAACACCCCAACCAACAGCCCAGCCAACACCCCAGCCAACACCCCAACCAACACCCCAGACAACACCCCAACCAATACCCCAACCAACACCCCAGACAACATGCCAATGAATACCCCAACCAACACCCTAGGCAACACCCCAGTCAACACCCCAGCTAACACCCCAACCAACACCCCAGCCAACACGCCAGCCCATACCTCAGCCAACACCCTGCCACCCTGGAGTTCCTGCCAGTAGGGGCAGGCACAACTGGGGCTCAGAAGATGGGACTGGGCCTGGCCTGCAGGGCTTTGGGGTCCAAGCCCACTGTTTTTACAGCAAATGTGCAGTGATTCATAGCAAGAGAGGGCTGCAGTCTCAGGGGAGCAGAGACGGGAGTCTCCCAGGCACCCCCAGTGCAGTGAAAGCCCCAGGGGCTGCTGGGGCTAAAGGGATTTAACCTGGAGGGCACAGGAATACTGTGCCTGCCTCACTCTGGGCCTGAACCCCCACCCACCAGGCCCTGGTGCCGAACTAGATGGTGCTGGCAATGCAGTGAGTCCCGGGGAAGTCCCCCTACTCCCCTACTGCCCATTCCTCCCTGGGGCTGTCTCTGAGTTGAGGGGGCTATGCCAAATGCTGGGACTCAGCCTTCAGGGAGACCCAGTTTGGTAGGAGGCTTCCCAGCAGAGGGAGCATTTGACTTGGGTCCCGAAGGCTAAATAGGAGTTCTGCAGGTAGAGCAGGATGGAGGGACCCCAGGGAGAGGGCCTGTGTCAGCTTCAGGGAGGCCTGATGGGCTTGGGGCAGCCACCAGCCTTCCCGACAGACCCTTTGGCCTGGTGACTGCCAGGACCCCTCCTCTCTCCCACCTCCCTCCTGGAAAGCTTTTACTGGCTCAATAAAAACATTTTTTAAAACACTCTCCTATTGTATGGTAAGAAGGGAGGCAGGTCCTAAATCAGGATGGGAATCGACAGGGCCGTGACGCGTGTCTCTGCTGTTTATTAGGACTGAAATGTTTGCTCGGCGATAAGGAGCCCGCTTTCTCGGGGAGATTTGTGCGCTCTTTTTCAATTACCCCTCGTCTTTCTCTGCCACTTTTGCACTAAAGGGATAATAAATGTATCGGAGCGTTTCAATTATTCATCTAAATCATGACTGCGCCTGCCACGGCCAAGCTTTAGTGACAGATTAATTCAGGGCCGCCTTCCTCTGGCTGCGTGGCCGCCATCTCTACTCCAGCCTGGCCAGCGCCCCAAAGGGTCAGCTCCTGGGGTGGGTGAGAGGGAGTCAGGCAGATCCCCGGCAGGCGGGCAGGACAGGATGGAACCCCATCCCCACCCTCCCCACATTCGGTCTGGGGCCTTCCTGAGGTCAGCAACCCCACCCAAACTGCAGGAGTGGGCCTGCCTGTGTGGGTGCAGCTGCCCCTGCCCCCATGCCGTCGGCCGTGAGCACCCCTGCACCCTGTGCCCGCAGGGCAAGTCCGTGTGTGTGTGTCCCCTACACCCGGGCCCAGCTCCTTCCCACCCAAGAGAAGCCAGGGTGGCTGGGCTTCCCTGGCTGTCTTCCCGTGGCACCGGGCATTTGCACACGCTGCTCCTGGGCCCGAGTGCTCCTCCGCCTCCTGTCGCAACCCTCCCACCTAGTTTCGCCTTCCCATGTCAGGGCAGCCCCTCCGACACCCCCTCCACTGCTCTGTTTAGTGAAGGCCTGCCGTGTGGACAACACTCCCTGTGCCGTGCCCGCGCCCCAACCCTGGGCGCCTGTGTGTGCGTGGAGCACACCTCTCACCTCTCCCCAGGCCCCACCGCAGACTCCCTCACCTGCTCAGAAGCCGCCACCCACGGCCGTCCCTCCTCATACACATGCTGGGACCTTGGGGGCCAGCCGAGCACTCTCCCCTGCAACCCTGCCTCTCTCCATCAGGTCTTTCTCTTGCCACTTCCCTCTCTCCCTCGTTTTCTCCATTTCTCCCTCCACACTTTGCCTCTGTCTGGCTCCCTCTCCCTTCTCCCGTCGTTCTTCCTCTCTGGCTCTGACTGGCTCTCTGCTCCTAGACGGGCAGGCCCGGGAGAATTCGCCCAGGCCTCTAAGTATTCAGCACTCGACTCCTGCCCTGCTCGCGAGCGCTCCGCGCCCTGCTCCGGCGCTATCTCCCATCGCCCGGCCGCTGCTAATCCGTGATTGGTTCCCGCCGCCGCTAGGAAAAGGCTCAGCTCCGGCCGCTCCGATTAGCCGATTAGCCGATTAGCCGTGGCCTTGCTCCACGAGCAGATAACGTGACCTCCGTGACCTGTGGCCAGCCTCAGCCCTCTGGAGGCGGGACTGTGTGCGGCCCTCCCCTCCCCAGCAGGGCTGAGCTCAGAAGAAGCAGGCAGCCCAAGGGGATGGGCAGTCCCCGCACCTGTCCCTGTACCAGTCTCATGGGTGTTGTGTGTGCAGGGTGGGCGTGCCAGGACCCTCTGGCATGGGGCTGTCTGGCAAAGGGCAGGGGTAGGGGCTGTGCTTCAGCATAGAAGGGAAGGGCGTGCCAGAAAGAGGGAACAGAAGAGGGCCCAGAGGCCGAATCAGAACACATCCCTCCACTGTTGGAAACTTCCCACCGCGCTGCAACCAATTCCCGGTTGCTCGATTCCTCGCACTGCCCAGGAGGTCCTGTAGAGGCAGCGCGCCCTCCCAGCCTCACCTGCTGGCCTGTTCCTGCCACAGGGCTCTTCCCTTCCAGAGCCTCCCACCTGACTCTCATCCGGGACTGTCCTCCCCACCTCCTTCCAAAGCCAGTTCTTTCTCATTACTCGGGGCTCTGCTCAAATGCCACATCCTGGGAGGGGCCACCTCATCCTTTGAACAGCCTGCTCCTCCCTCCTCCCTCTGGTCCAGCTCCATTTTCCCCTTCTCCTTTTTCACCACCGCCACAACTTAGAGCTGCGTGTCCTGTCCCTAGAACTGCGGCCACAGGACTCCTGGCCCTTACATAGGGCTGGCATGTGGCACGCTGCCCCCCAGCCCTCGTCCGCATTTTTTGAATGGTGCAGAGTTTGAGCCAGTAGGAGGGGCACGGGAGGTAGCGAATTCATCTGAGGGGGAGGCTGCAGGGAGTCCCAGAGAGTCCTTGAAAGCTTTGTTGGAGTTGAGGATTTTTTTCCATGTATCCTTGGGAGCCATGGGAGGTTTTATGACAGGTGGCGCATGCCCTTCCCCAAGGAAAGGCCCCCAGGCCTTCCTGCCACCCCTGCCTGACCCCAGTTGATGATGATGGTGCCAACAGCAGCCAGGCATTCTCAGTACTCATGACATGGCCACCAGCGCCCTTTGAACCTCTCCCTGCAGAATCTCACACACCCTCACCCAGCCCTATGGGAGGCATCATTAGCATCTTCATTTTGCAGATGAAGAAACTAAGGCACTAAGTCCCTGGAGCTGAAGCTCACTTCCCACCCCACCCTGCAGCTGGCCCCTTGTGTAAGAGGGATGCTGGGACTTGGGCCCCTGTCCCATGGCCACAGCTTTGACCAGGCAGGACTGTGGAGCTCCTGCTCTGCCCCCCAGCAGGCACGATGCCACCAAGCCCCTGCATGCAGCTGCCATAGGGATTTTTAATAACGGGAGTGATTTTTGCATGATGAATGAGGCACTGCCGTTGTGTACATAATGAAGCCCTAATGTTTTCAAATCCCCATTTAAGGAGCTGATCTCACCCCGTAATGAATTTCAGATCACATCACAGAGCTGTTGTCCATCCATCTTCTCCCTGGGGCACCCACCCGCCTTGGCACCGAGAGAGTGGGGCCTGGTGAAGATGGGCTCTGCACCCCACTGGGCTGAGCCCAAGCCTAGCACAGAGCCGGGGCTGGCTAGGGTTTGTTGATTAAATGGATGACCAGGAGGGTGTGGGCAGAGGCAACGATGGTTCGGCAATGGGCTGTCACTCAGGGTCTTCGCCTGGGAGTTGAATAGAAGCCAGAGGTAGAGAATGAGGAGTGGGCTGGGAGAGAAGAGAGTGCAGGACCCTTGAGTGGGTCACTTATCCAGGCTTTGTGGCTAAACCTTCCCTCTGCAGTGTTTGAAGCCTGGGGCAGCAGGTCAGATGTCTGCCCTTGATGCAGTTGGTACCCTCTCAGAGACTCAGTTTCCCCATTTCCCGGGGAGCCTGGCCCCTTTCTGCCTTAGCATCTGGTATTTCTGTAGCCCTCCTCCGGAAAGGGAAACCAGCACGGGCTGCACCAAGGCTCGGCTGCCAATGCCCTGCAGGTTGTGCCTAGATGTCCAGGCGGAGTGGTCCCTGGAGCCCAGACCCCTGGTCCTTCCTGGGCTGGAAGGGAAGCACACCCCTCCCCCAACCCCCAACTCACACCTCTGCCTCCCCAAGGCCCTCTGTCCCCAGCCCCTCCTGCCTGCCTTCTCAGGGGCACCTCTACCCTGGCAGTGTGGGCCGTCCCTGGGGTACAAGGCCCCCAAGATCATGACGGGGCAAAGGAATCCCCTGCCTGTGAAGTCCGTGGCTGAGCCTCAGCCTCCCATCTGTAAAAAGGGGATCCCCCCACACAGCCCCCGAAAGCTCTTTTCAGAGGCGTGAGGTTGAGCTAGAGAGGTATGAGACTCGGCACCTGAGAGGCAGGGCCAGACGCTGTAGTCACAGGGCAGGCCGGAGACCCAGCCAGCCCAGGGCCCACTCACCCTCACAACCAGGCCCCGCTTCCTGCTCACCTCCCTACACTTGGGGCCCATAGGAGTCTAGGAAGGTGGGGACCAGGGGCGAGAGCTGCCCAGGCAAGGCCTTACACTTTGCTGTGTGGCTCTGGGAAAGTGACTTTCCCTCTCTGAGCCCATCACTACTTCTGTAAGATGAGGGTTAATAATGTGAGTCTTGGTCAGGCGCGGTGGCTCACGCCTATAATCCTAGCACTTTGGGAGGCCGAGGTGGGCGGATCATGAGGTCAGGAGTTCGAGACCATCCTGACCAACATGGCAAAACCCCATCTCTACTAAAAATACAAAAATTAGCCATGCATCATGGCACGCACCTGTAATCGCAGCTACTCAGGAGGCTGAGGCAGGAGAATTGCTTGAACCTAGGAGGCAGAGGTTGCAGTGAGCCAAGATCATGCCATTGCACTCCAGCCTGGGCAATGAGCAAAAACCTATCTCAAAAATAAATAAATAAATAAATAAAATACTATAGATCTTAGTTTCTGCCCCTGCTCTCACTGTTGGGCCTTGGACAAGTTGCTTAACCTCCCTGGTCCTCAGTCTCCCGAATCCTTGACACCTCCCAGCATATCTCAGTGCTCCCCACCACTTTTTTTTCTTTTTTTTTGCGATGAGGTCTTACTGTGTTGTCCAGGCTGGTCTCAAACTCCTGAGCTCAAGCAACCCTCCCACCTCAGCCTCCCAAAGTGCTGAGATTACAGGCATGAGCCCCCCCCTCCCAGCCCCCACCACTCTCTTGAGGCCAGAGCTCTGAGACTCAGAGAGGTTAAGTGACTTGCCCCAAATCACCAGCAATCTTGTGGCCAGGAATTCTGGGAAGAGAAATCCCAAAGAAGGCACACCATAGGCCAGCCCCACGGGATGGCAGGGAGAACGGGGGAGCATAGCGAGACCAGGGGCAGGTCCAGGCCTGCAGGTTGGGGTGCCCTGGCCTCAGCAGGGGCACAGCTGCCCTCCTGGTCCCCCGGGCCACAGGCCTCCTCATGTTCCTGTAAATAATTAATTAGCCCCTGCCTGCTTGTTTGTTTAGCATGAGGAATGCTCTCCCACTGAGACGCATTTATTGCTGAATAAATTTAAATATCTAATCTTCCCTTCATGAATATTACAGCACCCTAAATAGCGGCCAACTCATCCTAAGCGCTTTGGTGGATGGCCCCACTGGAGCCCGCCTGCCTTCCGCCTCTGCTGGCTCTGAGGACAGCCTGGCTCCAGGCCCAGCCTGCCCACTCCTGGTGCCCTCCACTGCCCCAGGAATGCCCAGGGCCATGGGCAATCACTTGACCCAGCCCTCCTTCGTTCCTCAACATCCTTCTATGGGAGGCGCACACAGAGGCCAGGCGGAATGCAGGCAGGCAGGGCTTTACCACAGCAAAGCAGGGACATGCCTAAGATGGGGCGGAGGGCCAAGGGCTGCTCAGAGGCCAGGGCTTGGGGCAGAGAGAGGTTCCTCCAGGCTCAGGTGAGGGCAGACGCGGCATTTGAGGAGTGGCCTGAGGAACGAGAGCTCACGAAGGAGATGGGAGAGCCCGCTGGATGGAGGGAGCCGTCAGCACTCGGGGCAGCCAAACCATCCAGAAAGACAGTGGCCTCAGAACACTGTGCAACAAGAGGCCACCAGGGCAGCCCCTCTGCTGGGAGAGGACGTACTGATGTGGGGAGACACTGCCTCCCGAAGAGCGTGGACCGGGGGCCATTTGAACCAGTCAGCCAGAGTGGTTCAGGGCGAGGCCCTTTGATGGTCCCAGAGGAAGCAGAGCCACCGAGGTTGGGAGCCCAACCTTCTAGCTGTGTGGGCAAGTTTCCCTCTCTGTGCCTCGGTTTCTTCTTCTATAAACAGGAAAAATTTTAAGACAGCGGCTGTAAATCACCACGCAGGTGCTTACCCAACAAGAGGGCTGACAAAGGCCATGGGGGGTGAGTAATACCACCTACTTACCAGGCTGAGGCAGGGCAACATAGCAAGAGCCTGTCTCAAAAAAAAAAAAAAAAAAAAAAAAAAAAAAAAAAACACAGACCCGCATGTGTAATCCCGGCATTTTGGGAGGCCGAGACGGGTGGATCACTTGAGGTCAGGAGTTCGAGACCAGCCTGGGCAACATGGTGAAACCCCGTCTCTACCGAAAATACAAAAAATTAGCTGGGCATAGTGGTGCGCGCCTGTAATCCCAGCTACTCAGGAGCTGAGGCATAAGAATCACTTGAACCCGGGAGGCAGAGGTTGCAGTGAGCCAAGATTGTGCCACTGCACTCCAACCTGGATGACATAGTGAGACAGAGGGCTGATGTGAAGGAGCCAGATCAGGGGAGCTTAGACGCAGAGGAGGGAAGAGGGAAGAAGGGGCTGCAGGGAGGAGGCAGAGGCGTGTTAGGGGCCGTCTTCTGGCCACAGGTGGAGGAATGCTTCATCTTTGACCTGGTGGAGAAACATCTCAGGGGGGCCCTGCCACCCAAGTGGGCTCTGTCTCCCCAGGAAAGACCCCAGCTTTTCTGGTGACTTGGGGTGAGGGTTGAGCTGGAGCCTGGAGGTTGGTTTTGGTGGCTGAGGGCCCTGGAGAGGAGACTGAGGGTTGGTCAGCTCCTGTGAACTGGGAATACCCCACCTCCCACCAGGTAGCCCCTGGGACCAGGGCTGCTGGTCTTTTCCAGCTGCCTTGGGGTGGGAGGAGGGAAGAGGGGAGAGGGAAGGAAGGGCATCTCCCCTGAATGGGACCCCGGGAAGCTTGAGACTCTGGGACCTAGCTTAGCCCCAGGTAAGAACCAGGACAGGGCCTGGAGGGCAGAGCTAAGGGGGCTCTGGGAGTGTGTGTGGGAGGGGTCCTTTGGGCCTATGGCTAAGGACAACAGGGTGCAGAGGTTCCCCTCTGCACTGGCAGGGGAGAGAGCAAGAAGTCTGGTGTGTGGACAGGGAGGGACACACAGGCAGGAGAGGCCAGGCTGCACTCTAGCTTGTTGGGGTGAGGGTGGGGCAGCAGTGGGCTGACAGTGACCTGTCCCTCATCTCTGCTTTAGGGGAGCCCCTCCCCTAAAGCCCCTGGGGCCCCTGCAGAGCCATCACCTGGCCCAGGCCCTGTTCTGGAACTGCTGGCAGTGAGGAGGGGGCATCCGGCCTGAGCCCTCTGCTGGCATTGATTCCAGCTCCCTCCACCTCCCTCATGCCCCCAGGTCAGCCCCAAAGGCCTGGCGGCAGGCCCATCCACTTCCACAGGAAACATTAAATCCCTGAAACACTGAGCTCCACTTCCGAATGGCCCCCACAGCTGGTGGAGGTCGCCTGCAGGGGGGTTAGCCCCCAGAGACCATGAGCACCTGGGTGCCAGGTGGCTGAGGCCTTCAGGGCAGGGTCCGGGAGGCTCCTAGGAGAGCCAGCTCAGACAGGTCCCTGGGCTCACCCCCACACACTGTGAACACCCTGTGTGCACCCACCTCCCATCACACGGATGTACACATACCCGAACGTGCCCACAGTCACACTGTTGTAATAACAGGATACACTCACATCACCTCCATTCTTGCCAAATACTGCCTTAAGCACATTACAAAGTTAACTCAATCCTTCCAACAGCCCAATGAGCTCTGAGGTGGGTGCTGTTATCCCATTTTCCAGATGAAGCAACTGAGACCCAGAGAGGTTAAATGATATGTGAGGGGTCATACATCTGTGGCTGCAGAGCCGGGATTTGAACTCAGGCTGCCCAGCTCCACAGCCAAGCCACAGCACCCCATTCGGAACACTCACTGCCCAGCACTGGGAGCTCTAGCCTGGAGGCCTGCTCTGGGCCCTGCCTTCTTGCTCCATCTCAGCCTCCCACTGGGCTACAGTTGCCTTCCTCCCTGCAGAGGAGAGGAGCAGGTGGGAGGGATCCAGGCCTGAGCCATTCTCAGAGTTCCCCTAACCTCTCTGCCCACCCATCCCTGGGACTTTCTGGGAAATTGCCTGGTGCCAGCTCTGAGTAAAGTTGCAGAATGAGGTTTAATTGTGCCCCTAGGGCACAAGAGAAAACAGCAA
The DNA here is from genome assembly GCF_049350105.2 of Macaca mulatta. NCBI lineage: Eukaryota > Metazoa > Chordata > Mammalia > Primates > Cercopithecidae > Macaca > Macaca mulatta. The sequence goes on from NC_133419.1 coordinate 10,406,814, forward strand.
AAGAAAGGGGCGTGAGCCAGCTGGCATCCCTGGAGCTGTGCTGAGACTGAGGTGATGAAGGAGAAGGGGGCCTTAGTTTGTCCATCTGTAAAATGGGGAATGATGGTCCTCTCTTGATGCCCGCCTGTGAGCACCAGGCAGCTGGTGCCTGAGGAGCTCCTGGTGGGGGCGATCAGAGCTGCCAAAGATGGGCCGTGTCCTCCCGGCCAGCACGCGGCGTTTTCCTCTGTGGGAAGGTCGCTGTCCCGGTGTTCCAGATGAGACAGTGGACGCCAGAGAGGGGAAGGGGCAGGATCTTACAGCCGATGAGGGGTGAGCCCGGGCTGGACCCAGGCCTGCCTGAGGCCGCGCCTCTCCTGCGGGTGCCCTGGCGAGGTTGGGCTGCTGGAGCGTTTCCTCCACGCCTCCCGCTGCGCCCGGGTTGTTTATCTGAGCCCGGGTCCCCAGAGTCGCTCGCGAGGCCCTGGAGCCGCCCTCGGATAAACAAGCCCAGGCGGGGCCGCAATTAAGCCGGATGCGCTAACGCGGCGGCTCATTAACCAGCAGGAGTTTGTGCGCCAGGAGACCCGGGCCCCGGCGGCGTCGGGCTCACCTGCCCGCGCGGCTGGAAGACCCAGGCTTCAGCACCAGATCTGATCACCTTGTAACAAGGTGGCCTCTGTTTCCTCATCCGCAAAATGGGTCCTAGGCTTTGCCGCCGCCCCGTAGTGGGGCGCCGCCTGGGGAGGTGGGTCTTGGGATCGCATGGACGCTGAGGCCCGGGCGGAGGCAGGGACTGGTCGCAGGCCCTGCGGTACGCCCGGGACAAGGCTAGGGAGGGACGTCGGGGAGGAGGGTGAAGCTTCCCCGTCACCTCGGCTCGGGCGGCGGTTCCTGCGCCGGCGGACCCCGCCTCCCGGAGCCGCCCTGCCTGGGCCCTGGCTGCGCGGCCTGGAAGGGACAGGATGGGCCGGGTGCGCCCCCTGCCGGCCTCCTTGCGCCACTTCCGCCAGGCCCAGGGCAGTCCCGCTGTGCGCCTCGGTTTCCCCAGATGTGAAACCCTTCGGGCGGGGTGGAGGCAGCGGCCGGAGGCCACGGGGTTGGGGCGCGGCGCCGCGTGGGTCCTCGCACCAACGAGGGGCTTCTCGGGACTAGGGGTGCTCAGCCCGGGGCCGCAGCCTTCTTTGCCAGGCCAGCTCAGTTCCGCCCGCCCTCCCTGCAGTGGACGGCTGCATTCACCGGGCCGCCGGCCCCCTGCTTACCGACGAGTGCCGGACCCTGCAGAGCTGTGAGACTGGCAAGGCCAAGATCACCGGCGGCTATCGGCTCCCGGCCAAGTGTGAGTCCCCAACAGGGCGCCCGTATGTCACTGGGACATCAGGGGTGCGGCCCCGACAGGAGTGCTGGGGACCTCCTCAGAGGGCCCTTCTTAACCTTAAGGGCCAAGACCCGGCCCCCACCCCGCACCCCCCAGGAAGCAGATGGGGGAGACCGTGCGTGGAGGCTGGGGAGGGAGCCGGGGGGCAACGCCTTCGTGCCCACATTCGCGCTCGGGTCTCAGCCGTACCTATACAGATATGGGGAGGGGGCGCTGTGCGCGTGCGGATTCAGGCTCGAGGGGGACCACAGGGGTGGGGGCCTTCGCGGAGGAGGCTCAGCGCTTGGGGGGAAAGGTGTTTCCTGCCCCCTTCTGCCCAGGCCGGCAGGGGAAAGCGAGGGAGCTGAGGGTCGCGTACACCCCGCCGGTCTGACCCCGTCGCCCCCCGTAGACGTCATCCACACGGTGGGACCCATCGCCTACGGAGAGCCCAGCGCCAGCCAGGCTGCCGAGCTCCGCAGCTGCTACCTGAGCAGCCTGGACCTGCTGCTGGAGCACCGCCTCCGCTCGGCGGTGAGGGGCGGCCCGCGGGGGAGGGCGGGAGGCGGGGCGCAGTGACAATGTTCCAACCCCCTCTCACCCCTCCCCGCCCAGGCGTTCCCCTGCATCTCCACCGGCGTGTTTGGTGAGTCTGGAAGAAGTGCAAGGGCCAGGAGTGGGAGGGGCCGGGGCGGACGGGGAGTGGGCGGGGCCTGGCGCAGGCAGGGGGCGGGGCCAGAGCCCGAGACTCACTCCCGCCATGCCCGCCTCAGGCTACCCCTGTGAGGCGGCGGCTGAGGTCGTGCTGGCAACCCTGCGAGAGTGGCTGGAGCAGCACAAGGACAAGGTGAGTCCTGGGCTCCGGCGAGGGTGGGGTCGGCATCCCGGCCAGAGTGACCAGCCCCCGTCATCGCCCAGGGAGTCAGGGTGCAGAGCGCAGGGCCAGGCCCGCCCTTTCCTTCCCTGTTTCTCCTCCGCGAGGGCGCCTGGCGGTGGCGAGATGGGGGTGATGGCACACAGCCCCGAGCCTCTGTGAAGGGCGTGGGGCCAGGCAGGTGAAAGCCTGCACCGGGGCGGGCAGTCACAGGATCCTGGGTCCAGGCGTGGCGGCCCGGCCCCGGCTGAGCAGCCCCTGGCGCAGGTGGACCGGCTGATCATCTGCGTGTTCCGCGAGAAGGACGAGGATATCTACCGGAGCCGGCTCCCCCACTACTTCCCCGTGGGTACGTGCCCCGCGCCGCCCCACGGCCCGCCCCTGCCCCGGTCCACCCTGGGGGCGGGCTCTCACTGTCCTCTGCCTTCCAGCCTGAGGCTCCCGCAGCCCACCCTGACCGGGACTGGTAAGCAGGGCCTCGCCCCGTGCGGCGGCCCCGGCCCTAGACTAACCCGCTCACTAACCCCCGCTCACCCCCAAGCAGGGCGGGAAACCACGGGGCAGCCTGGGAGGTCGGGGACGCCCACAGACACCTCTGACTCTGCTCTGCCCTCAGACCTGCCTTCGGGACCCCGCTCCCAGCTCTGAGAGGTCGCCAAAGCCTGCAGCCTGGCCTGGGCCCGGCCAGCCCTTCTTTCCCTCCGCGCCCCGCCCGAGGAGCCTAATAAAGATCACGCTGTGGCAGCTCCTACTGTCTGAGCTCTGACTGGGGGAAGGAGGCGGCCCAGGTGTTGGATGGAGCCCCTGGCCAGATGCTTTCGCTGAAAAGGGCTGGCAGGAGCTCTCGGTGAGCCAGGCGGGCGGAGGCACAGGCGGACGGCAGAGGCGGCAGCAGCAGTTCACATTTATTGAGGGCCTGCCCCCAAGGAGCTCACAGCCTGGGGGCTGAGACCCCGAATGTGCAGGGGGCGGGGAAGAAAAAAGGTGAAGGCAAAAAAGGCAGGCAATGCAGAGACACCATGGCCCAAGCAGAGGGGGTGCAAGGCAGGCACAGGCAGGGGGCCTGGGGGCGGATGGGGGAGTGGAGAACCGGCAGCCCTGCCTAGACCTGAGGACTGTGGACCCCGCACATTTGAAGGCTGCCCTCCTCCACCAGGCTGGCACTGCCGGGGCACCCTGTGGGAGGCCCGGCTCCTCCACCTGCCCTGAGCCAGGTCCAGCCTCACAAAGGCCCCTCCACCCAGGACTCCCGACCATGCAGACCCCTGGTGGAGGGCAGGAAGCTGGGGTCTGGGACCCAGCCAGGACGTGGAGATGGGGCCTGTGAGGGAGCAGATGAAGTGTGGGTGGCCCTGGGACCCTGGGCAAGTCCCCAAGGAACTTCCAGGATCCCATATAAGCCCCTGAGCCAGCTAAGAAGTGAAGGGGGGCCTTAGGGAAGGAAGCAGAACCCAAGGAAGCAGGAGGAGCCTCCAAGAGGCCTGGCCCCTCAAACCTGCTCCTGTTGGGGAAGCTCAGGCGTGGATGGGTGAAAAGCAGAGGGACCCACCTGGGGGGAGGGGGCAGCAGACAGAGCAGCCAGGCGGGCAGCAGAGCAGGGACACGCACACACGGCTCACCACCAGCACCCCCTTTAATAAAACATGGGGGGTCGTGTGACAGGAAGAAGGGGGTGAAATAGGACCATTTACAACCACAGAAAAACCTCTGTACATGTCTAGCGCCTGGCAGAGGGGGGCAGCAGGGCAGCAGCGGGCCGGGGCCAGCCCTATTTGTAGAGGATATCGTAGTGTCCAGGCCGGTAGAGAAGGTAGACCTTGGGCTCGGAGCCCTCAGGGAAGATGTGCGGGTTGGTGGTGCCGCCCTCGCCGCGGTCCATGTACTCCACCTGGATGGACACACTGAGGGCCTGGGCCAGCGCGATGATGTGGATGTGGTCGCTCTCCTTGCACATGGGCTCCACCTCCTGTGGCACAGGTGCGGGTCAGGCCCCGGTCTCCGCACCCCGCCCCAGGCCCTGTGGACCCACTGCACTCCCCAGGCCAAGAGAAAAGAGGAGGGGGATGGCACCTGCTGGCAGAACTCCTTGACAGTCCGCCCACCCTCGATGAAGTGCTCGAAGAACTTGCTCTCGCGCTGCAGGTAGCCTGAGGTGAGCAGCCGCAGGTAGACCACAAGGTAGTCGGAGGTGCTCTGGTCATTGAAGGAGGCCAGCAGGTCGGCGACAGAGGTCTGCTTCTCTACCTGCTCGATCAGGTCCATGAACTGCAGCCACGGAGGGAGAAAGGGCAAGATGAGGGGGAGGAGATGGGTGGTCCTCACCAGGGGAACCCCTCCACCCTGGCCCAGCCCAAGACAAGTGCCAGGGCTCACCGTGTTGTGGAAATCCTCAATTGTGAATTCAGTGAAGCCCTGGGACACCAGGTCCTCCTTGCTCTTGGCAGACACAGCCTTAAACCTGGGGGTGGGAGGGAAAGGCGGGCCCAGCATGGGCTCCTCGACCAGCCCAGACACCAGGGCCCAGACAGCACCGCCCCGCCTGGCAAGGCCAGTGTCCAGCCCATCGCCTGCCCTCAAGTGGAGCTGCACCTCCTACTCGCCCAGGGAGGAGGGAGACACCCACCTGCCTCAGTGCCCAGTGCCCACCCTTCTCACCGCTGCAACTCCTTGCTGTCATCCAGCAGCGCCTCCAAGTGGGAGAATCCGAAAGCCCGATAGAAACAGTTGCCGTCAGGCCTGGTCTTGCGGATGTACGAGTACTTTTTGTGGAGGTCCTGCAGAGACAGCCCCACCCTGACAGGTTAACATCAGGCCAGAACTGGGGCTGGCCCAGGAAATGTCCCCCAGCAAAGGTCACACTACAAAAGATGGCGACTGAGTTCCCAGCAGCCACCTGCCACCCTGGGCCCCTGAAACAGGCTGCTGAACATAGTAATGGGAGCAGCCCACTGCCCAGAGTCCTCCCAAAAAGCAGCAGGAAGCTGGGCACTTAAGGACAAACTAGCTGCATGGGTCACTAAAGTGCTGCGGGGCCTGTACAACAACAGGTGAGTGAATCTGTCCTTCACCAATGTGTCTTCTCCAGTCTTTCAGCCCAAGAGAACTTTAGCGAAAGCAAGTCAGGGCCAGGGTGGAGTGCTGGGCTCCACGCCTCTGCCAGGTGGCTGGGGCCCTCTGCACAGCCCACCTCAGCCCCACTCCCGCCACGCTGAGAATTCCCCCACCTCCAGGCCTTGCCCACAGCCCTCCTGGGGCTAGAAACAGCCTCCCTCCTCTACTTGTTTTTTTGAGACGGAGTTTTGCTCTTGTTGCCCAGGCTGGAGCGCAGTGGCACAATCTTAGCTCACTGCAACCTCCACCTCCCGGGTTCAAACGATTCTCCTGCCTCAGCCTTCCAAGTAGCTGGGATTACAGGTGCCCACCCACCACGCACACTTCACCTGGCAAGCACACTTCACTCCCCTGGCCTGGGGACCCTGCCCATCTTGCTCCCACCCCCAGCTGATGACCTTGTCTTTTTTCCTCAGCCCCCACCAGCACATCTGCCCTTGGCCTCCTCCCACAATCCTCAGAGGATCTGTTCCAGCTGCCACCTAAGCCGCCTCTCCACTCCACACTAGCCCACCCCCACCCTCAGGCTCAAGCACATCATTCCAAGCTGGGTGCCATGGCTCACGCCTATAATCCCAACACTTTGGGAGGCCAAGGTGGGAGGACTGCTTAAGCCCAGGAGTTCGAGACCAGCCTGGGCAACACAGTGAGACCCCCGTCTCTCTCTAAAAAAAAAAAAAAAAAATAAGTGGCTAGGCATGGTGGCTCACACCTGTAATCCCAGCACTTTGGGAGGCCAAGGTGGGTGGATCACCTGAGGTCGGGAGTTCGAGACCAGCCTGACCAACATGGCGAAACTCCATCTCTACTAAAAATACAAAATTAGCTGGGCATGGTGGTGCATGCCCGCAATCCCAGCTACTCGGGAGGCTGAAGCAGGAGAATCGCTTGAAACCGGGAAGCAGAGGTTGCAGTGAGCAGAGATGGCGCCATCGCACTCCAGCCTGGGCGACACAGCAAAACTCCATCTTGAAAAAATAAATAAGTTAGCTGCACATGGTGGTGCATCCTGTGGCGCCAGCTACTCGAGAGGCTGAGGTTGAGGACTGTGTGGGCCCAGGAGGTCGAGGCTGCAGTGAGCTGTGATGGCACCACTGCACTCTAGCCTGGGTGACAGAGTGAGACCCTAGCTCAAAAAAAAGAAACATCAACCCAGTAAGTCCCCCAATCATCAATTTTTCCCTCCCTACTGGTTTAGACCCAACAGCGTATACACATTCAGCTACTTCTTTAAAAGGAAGGGAATCTTGGACTTTACGTTTCTGTCTGGCTACCCTTCAATTTCTCTACTTTCTTTACAGGAAAACTCCTAATGAAGCTGTCCTTGCTGCCTCCACCTCTTTTCTCCCTTGGGAGGCTTTTGCTTTAGCCAAGGTCAGCTGAATGTCCTCAATAAGAGGGGCAAACCCAGCCCCGCACCCCCACTGGCCCCTTAGCAGAACTGAGGCCACGGGCCGTGGCCCTGCCTAGATGTCTCCTTCCCTGGGCTGGCGCCTCCACCCTCTCCTTGTCGTCCTCCTGCCTCCACTCCTCATCTCTCTAAGTTCTGAGGATCAGGGATGCCACCAGACCATACAGCACCCTTCAAGACATGGTGTGTCACGTGCAAGAAAACAGTCACTGAGGCCGGGGTAGTGGCTTACGCCTATAATCCCAGCACTTTGGGAGGCTGAGGCAGGCAGATATCAAGGTCAAGAGATCGAGACCATCCTGGCCAACATGGTGAAACCCCGTCTCTACTCAAAATACAAAAATTAGCTGGGCATGGTGGCACATGCCTGTAGTCCTAGCTACCCGGGAGGCTGAGGCAGGAGAATCACTTGCAAGTGTCGCCTGGTGACAGAGCGAAACTCCATTCCAAAAAAGAAAAAAGGAAAACAGTCACTGCACACTTAGCCACTGTGCCTGCCATGTGACCACAGGCGTGAGGGCTGTCTCCCGTGTGCCTGCCCCACCCTGCTCAGGCCTGGGACAGCTTCCACTTTTCTTTTTTTCTGGGCTGGAGTGCAGTGGCAAGATCACGGCTCACTGCAGCATCAACTTACCAGGCTCAAGCGATTCTCCCACCTCAGATTTCAGAGTAGCTGGAACTACAGGTATGCACCACCGCGCCCATTTAATTGTTGTATTTTTTGTAGAGACAGGATTTCGCCATATTGCCCAGGCTGGTCTCGAACTCCTGGGCTCAAGTAATATGCCTGCCGCAGCCTCCCAAAGTGCTGCACCCGGCCAGCTTCCTCTTTTAAACTACACTCACGGCCGGGCGCGGTGGCTCAAGCCTGTAATCCCAGCACTTTGGGAGGCCGAGACGGGCGGATCACGAGGTCAGGAGATCGAGACCATCCTGGCTAACACGGTGAAACCCCGTCTCTACTAAAAAATACAAAAAAAAACTAGCCGGGCGAGGTGGCGGGCGCCTGTAGTCCCAGCTACTCGGGAGGCTGAGGCAGGAGAATGGCGGGAACCCGGGAGGCGGAGCTTGCAGTGAGCTGAGATCCGGCCACAGCACTCCAGCCTGGGTGACAGAGCGAGACTCCGTCTCAAAAAAAAAAAAAAAAAAACTACACTCACTCCCATGGCCAGGTACAGTGGCTCACACCTGTAATCCCAGTTTTGGGAGGCCAAGGTGGGAGGATCAAGTTGAAGGCCAGCCTGGGCAACACAACAAGACCTCGTCTCTACAAAAACTTAAATTATACTTGCTCTCTTAACGACGTCAGTCTCAAGCAATTTTTTTTTTTTTTTTTTTTTTTTGAGACAGTTTCGCTCTGTTGTCCAGGCTGGAGTGCAGTAGCGTGATCATGGTTCACTGCAACCTCCGCCTCCTGGGTTCAAGCAATTCTCCTGCCTCAGCCTCCAGAGTAGCTGGGATTACAGGCATGCGCCACTATACCCGGCTAATTTTTTTGTATTTTTAGTAGAGACGGGGTTTCACCATGTTGGCCAGGCTGGTTTTGAACTCCTGACCTCACTCTCTAGCCAAAGTCTTCTCAAGGATTTAAATAGCCCCACGTGTGAATTTCAACTCACAACTCCAATTGCGATCCTCATAATTACCAGCCTCAGCACACCTCTTCTGAACTGTCCAACAGGTATTTCCACTGAGTGCAGCTGAGATCAACCTCTGAACAACTGCTCCTCCCCAAGGCTGCCCCACCTCAGTCACCCACAGCACCTAAAGTCTTGTAGTCACTGCAGACTCCATCACCATATCCATTCCTTCAATGTCTGGTATCCAACTGCTTCCCACTCTTCACCTCCACCACCCGCTGCCCACTTCCAGCAGATTTTACTGCACAAGCCTCCTGGCAGTGTCCCTGCCTCCACCTCACCCTCTGAAGTCTATTCTCACCCCAGCATGAGAATGGCCAGGGTCGGCTTAGCGTGATGGCTCAGGCCTGTAATCCCAGCACTTTGGGAGGCCAAAGTGGGTGGATCATTTGAGGTCAGGAGTTCAAGACCAGCCTAGCCAATATGGTGAAACCCCGCCTCTACTAAAAATACAAAAATTAGCCGGGCATGGTGGTAGGCATCTGTAATCCCAACTACTCAGGAGGCTGAGGCAGGAGAATCGCTTGAACCCGGGAGGTGGAGATTGCATTGAGCCGATATGGTGCCATTGCACTCCAACCTGGGTGACAGGGCAACACTCTGTCTCAAAAAAACAAAGTGACCAGAGTCACCTGCTAGATGCACCCCATCTCCCTCAGAGTCCTTTCTCTTGCCACAACACTCCCCCCGGCCCTGCTCAGTTCCCCAGCCCCAACCCCTCGTTCTGCACCAGCCACACTGGCCTCCATGCTGGTCTCAAACCATCTAGGTGCCCTCTTGCCTCGGGCCTAGGCGGGCACTGCTCTCGGACGCCTGGGACTCGCTCCCCGGCCTTTTTCTGTTCATTACTCAAATACCACCTCATCAGCAAGGCCTTCACCAAGCCCTGTTTAAAATGGCAAATGCTCCCACTCCCAATCCCCCTTTTTTTTTTTTTTTTTTTTTTTTGAGACGGAGTCTTGCTGTGTCACCCAGGCTGGAGTGCAGTGGCCAGATCTCGGCTCACTGCAAGCTCCGCCTCCCGGGTTCACGCCATTCTCCTGCCTCAGCCTCCCGAGTAGCTGGGACTACAGGCACCCACCACCTCGCCCGGCTAGTTTTTTTTTGTATTTTTTAGTAGAGACGGGGTTTCACCGTGTTAGTCACCGTGTTAGTCTCGATCTCCTGACCTCGTGATCCGCCCGTCTCGGCCTCCCAAAGTGCTGGGATTACAGGCTTGAGCCACCGCGCCCGGCCCCAATCCCCCTTTTTTTTTTTTTTTTTTTTTTTGAGACGGAGTCTCGCTCTGCCGCCCAGGCTGGAGTGCAATGGCCGGATCTCAGCTCACTGCAAGCTCCGCCTCCCGGGTTCACGCCATTCTCCTGCCTCAGCCTCCCGAGTAGCTGGGACTACAGGCGCCCGCCACCTCGCCCGGCTAGTTTTTTTTTTTTTTTTTTGTATTTTTAAGTAGAGACGGGGTTTCACCGTGTTAGCCAGGATGTTCTCGATCTCCTGACCTCGTGATCCGCCCGTCTCGGCCTCCCAAAGTGCTGGGATTACAGGCTTGAGCCACCGCGCCCGGCCCCCCCCCCCTTTTTTTTTTTTTTTTTTTTTTTTTGAGACGGAGTCTCGCTCTGTCGCCCAGGCTGGAGTGCAGTGGCGCTATCTCGGCTCACTGCAAGCTCCGCCTCCCGGGTTTAAGCCATTCTCCTGCCTCAGCCTCCCGAGTAGCTGGGACTACAGGCGCCCGCCACCTCGCCCGGCTAATTTTTTTGTATTTTTAGTAGAGACGGGGTTTCATTGTGTTAGCCAGGATGGTCTCAATCTCCTGACCTCGTGATCCGCCCGTCTCGGCCTCCCAAAGTGCTGGGATTACAGGCTTGAGCCACCGCGCCCGGCCATCCCCCCTTTTTTTTTTTGAGGAGTTTTGCTCTGTTCACTTTAGACTGGAGTGCAGTGGTAAAATCTCGGCTCATTGCAACCTCTACCTCCCAGGTTCAAGGGATTCTCCTGCCTCAGCCTAAGCAGCTGGGATTACAGGAATGCACCACCACACCTGGCTAATTTTGTAATTTTAGTAGAGACGAGGTTTCACCATGTTGGTCAGGCTGGTCTTGAACTCCTGACCTCAGGTGATCCACCTGCCTCAGCCTCCCAGAGTGCTGGGATTACAGGCATGAGCCACCATGCCCAGCCCCAATCCCCATTTCCTTTTTATTTTTCTCCATAGCACTCACCGCCTTCTGATACCCCACATGTCCTAGAGCCCTCTTTGGCTTATCATGTCTTTCCACCCTGAACTGTAAGCTTTGTGAGGGCAGGACTTTTTCAGTTTAGTCATCGCTCTATCTTCAGTACTTAAAACAGCACGTGGACCACAGTCCGTGCTCAATACATGTTAAATGAGTAGCACACCAGGACCACAAAGAGCCCAAATCATCGCTGCTACTGTAACAGCCACCATGGCCATTCTGAGCACACGCTCTGTGCCAGGCACTTGGCACAGGGCGAATAAACATCCTAATTGATCCTCACAAGAGCCCATTTATAGAGAGGGGAGCTCTCTGTAACCAGGCCTACTTGGGCTCTGCTGCCACAGCTGTCTCTGCCCAGGGAGAAAAGGTGGGCTCAGGCACAGCACAGAATGCGGGTGCTGGAGGACAGAGAGAGGCCTCTTAGACAGCATGCTCTGGACATCCAAATGTTTGATGGCTCTGTGGGAAGAACCTGGGGCCCAGCCTGTCCACTTTACCAGGGTGGTCTAGCACAACTGGCAGGCCTTGGCATGGGTGTCCCACTGGAGGACAGTGACATAAGAGGAATGAATGAATGAAACTCACCCCCTGTATGGGGAGAGGAGGGGATTTGCAACCCGCTGCTTACAACCCGTGGGGTAACATCTCCTTCAACCCTCACACTTGCCCGGTGAGGAAGACAATGTCCCTGCCCAGAGAGAAGAGAACAGGGGATCCAAGAGCTTCAGGGTGTTGCCCGAGATCACACAGCTCAAAGTGGTGAGGCCAGGACTGGAACCCAGGCTCATGGGCTCCAAGGCCAGTGCCTTCATCTCTCCACAGGCACCCTGAGGAAATCCAGTTCCCTAAGGAGGGGGTCTCAGTAGATCACAGAGCACAGACCTCACACAGCTGGATCTGGCCTGCAAGTGTGTTTGGCCCACACATTTAAAATTTGAATTAGCTGCCAACTGTTAGATGTCAGGAGCTGTGGTTACCTCTGGCTTCTCTAGGAAAAACAGATCTGGAGACAATGGTGTTACAGGTATGGACACTCCCATTTCCCCCAGGGGCCACTGCTCTCTATTATTGTCTGGCTGATACTGAGCTGTGCTGCCCTCCTTGTTCACCACCTGACTTCCTGGCCACCTTCAATCACCTGGGTTACCTACCTGGCCACGGAGGCCTCCCCTACAGGTAGAGGATTCTAAGCATCTGTGATCTTTCACGGGAAGAGAAACACTTACTAAACACCTACATTGAGCCTACCAGATACTATTTCCACACACCCATTGTCACATTTCTTTTTTTTTTTGTTTTTTTGTTGTTTTTTTTTTTTTGAGACGGAGTCTCGCTCTGCCGCCCAGGCTGGAGTGCAGTGGCCGGATCTCAGCTCACTGCAAGCTCCGCCTCCCGGGTTCACGCCATTCTCCTGCCTCAGCCTCCCGAGTAGTTGGGACTACAGGCGCCCGCCACCGCGCCCGGCTAGTTTTTTGTATTTTTTAGTAGAGACGGGGTTTCACCGTGTTAGCCAGGATGGTCTCGATCTCCTGACCTCGTGATCCGCCCGTCTCGGCCTCCCAAAGTGCTGGGATTACAGGCTTGAGCCACCGCGCCCAGCCTTTTTTTTTTTTAAAGAGACAAGTCTCACTGTCACCCAGGCTGGAGTGCAGTGGTACAATCGTGGCTCAACTTCTTGGGCTCAAGTGATCCTCCAACCTCAGCCTCTTGAGTAGCTGGGACTACAGGCATGTGCTACCATGCCCAGTAATTTTTTGATTTGGAGAGACAAGGTCTCACTATGTTGCCTGGGCTGGTCTTGAACTCCTAGGTTCAAGCGATCCTCTGGCCTCAGCCTCCCAAAGTGCTAGGATTCCAGACTCAAGCCACCATGCCTGGCCCCACTTCACATGTCAACCTCCCAGCTCACAGACCTGGAAAGTGGGTGGTGAAGTTTGCCTCTGTTTGAATGATGCAGCAGGGCCCTTCTGGGAAATCTGTGGCCTCTTCGCCCCACTGCTGTCTGCCTCTCCACAAAGATCCAGGAGGCAGGCTATGGGAAACAGCCTTCCGGCAACCATTCTGCCCCCCTGAGCACCAGCCTGTTCAGCCCCCGTAGAGGCACCGAGATCATCAGCTTCTGCCCAGCCTGCACCTCCAGCAATCTCACAATCACCCTACGGGAAGATGCTTTTTTTTTTTTTTTTTTTTTTTTTTTTTTGAGATGGAGTCTTACTCTGTCACTCAGACTGAAGTACAGTACGGGATCTCTGCTCACTGCAACCTCCGCCTCCCAGGTGCAAGCAATTCTCCTGCCTCAGTCTTTCCAATAGCTGGAACTATAGGCGCTCACCACCACTCCCAGCTAATTTTTGTATTTTTAGTACAGACGGGGTTTTGCCATGTTGACCAGGCTGGTCTCGAACTCCTGACCTCAGGTGATCTGCCCACCTCAACCTCCCAAAGTGCTGGGATTACAGGCATGAGTCACCGTACCCCGGCCAGAAGATGCTTTTATTGTCCCTGTTTTATAGATGAGAACACCCATTTGAGAGACACTAAAGGACGTGCCAAGGATACAGCTGTTGAGTAGCAGAGTCTAGATTTGAATCAATGTCTTTTTTTTTTGTTTTTTTTTGGTTTTTTTGAGACAGTCTTCTTCTGTTGCCCAGGCTGGAGTGCAGTGCTGCAATCTTGGCTCACTGCAACCTCCGCCTCCCAGGTTCAAGCAATTCTCTGCCTCAGCCCCGCGAGTAGCTGGGATTACAGGCACCCACCACCACGCCCGGCTAATTTTTGTATTTTTAGTAGAGATGGGGTTTCACCATATCGGCCAGGCTGGTCTCGAACTCCTGACCTCAGGGGATCCGCCCACCTCGGCCTCCCAAAGCGCTGGGATTACAGACATGAGCCACTGTGCCCGGCCCCCCTTTTTTTTTTTTCCTGAGATGAAGTTTTGCTCTTGTCACCCAGGTTGTAGTGCAATGGTGCAATCTTGGCTCCCTATAACCTCCGCCTCCAAGGTTCAAGCAATTCTCCTGCCTCAGCCCAGGAGTAGCTGGGATTACAGGTGCCTGCCACCATGCCCAGCTAATTTTTGTATTTCTAGTAGAGATGGGGTTTCACCATGTCGGCCAGGCTGGTCTCCAACTCCTGACCTCAGAGGATCCGGCCACCTCCTCAAGCACTGGGATTACAGGTGTGAGCCACCGTGCCCGGTCCCCCCTTTTTTTTTTTTTTTTTCCTGAGATGAAGTTTTGCTCTTGTTGCCCAGGCTGGAGTGCAATGGTGCGATCTTGGCTCCCTGTAACTTCCACCTACTGGGTTCAAGCATTGAATCGATGTGTTTTTGAAGCCCCAGCCTGCGCACTTCAAGAACCAGCAAGGCCGGGCGCGGTGGCTCACACCTGTAATCCCACCACTTTGGGAGGCCGAGACGGGCGGATCACAAGGTCAGGAGATCGAGACCATCCTGGTTAACACGGTGAAACCCCATCTCTACTAAAAAATACAAAAAATTAGCTGGGCGTGGTGGAGGGTGCCTGTAGTCCCATCTACTCAGGAGGCTGAGGCAGGAGAATGGCATGAACCCTGGAGACAGAGCTTGCAGTGAGCTGAGATCATGCCACTGCATTCCAGCCTGGGCGACAGAGCAAGACCCGTCTCAAAAAAAAAAAAAAGAACCAGTAACGAGAGGTGTCCTCCAACACCCCATTCCCTCAGACCCAGCAGGAAGCAAGTCTGAAGCAGGCACCCTCCTGCCCTATCCCCAGGGTGCTTCCCACCCACTCTGGCCAGGCTCCCACCTTGATCTTCTGTTGATAGATGTTGTCATCTTCAGCATACTCCTTGTATAGGACCGAGAGCTCCAGCCGCTCTGACACCAGAGGGTTCTGCACAGCAATCTGGAGGAGGCAGGGATCCGTCATGTCCCAGCAGGGAGATGGAGTGACCCATGCCTAAGTCAGAATAACTACAAAAGGGCTGGGCTGGTCACCCAGTGACACAGCAACCCCCAGAAAAGCACCAGTACCTAGCATAGCCTAGGGAGGAGGGAGCTTCCAAAGTAGAGACAGACAACAGGCCTCAAGCCCAGCCTATGCATTTCCACAATGGGGCTGCTGGCCACTGCCTCCCTTGCCCACTGCAGCCCCTCACCTCTTGCTGAATTCGGTCCTGCTGAGCCATGATGGCTTCATCATAGGCCAGACAGTTAACACCTGGGAAAAGGAAAAAAGCCAAAGATTACAGGAGGTCCTGGCCGTCTCCACTGCAGGCAGCTGGGCCAGGGACAACAGCAGCCCAGGGGCAGGACGACAGGCTTCGAATCTGGAAACAGGTGTGTTACATTCTGCTCCACCTCCACTGTGTCATCTTGGCAAAGTCCCTTCCCCTTCTGGGCTTTCATTTCCTCATCTTTAAAATGAAGGGGCAGAGGTGCACTGTGGTACCCCTAACGTGCACTCTTCCAGCTCTGACACCCCCTTCCTCCCGTTAACATCACTTCCCAGCAGCCTAGGAATGTTCTGGGGCCAGGCGTGGTCTCTTGCAGAAAGTAGGATGAGGAGGCAGAGTCCTGGGCTGGAGGAGAGCTTCCTGTGAGCCTGCACTTTACTCCATCACCGCCTTCATCCTCTTGCGGTGCTGGATATTGTTAATGGTGCCCATTTTACAATTAACAGAATAAATGCAGAGAGGTGAAGCAATCTGCCCAAGGTCACAACTAGCAAAGACCTGTGGTCAAACCCAGGTTGGTCTAATTCCAGGCTGAGCTCTTCAGCACAATACCTATCCTTGGCTACCACATGGCTGAGACCTTTCCTCAACTGTAAAATGGGGCGAGTACCCCCGCCTTTCTTAGAGGCATACCAGTACGTGCTCTAGGATTATCAGTCAGCTGGGCAGCTCCACCCTGTCGACCCCACTGTGAGCAGCTATCGGTGAGTGGCCAGGACACCTGAATTTGAGTCCTGGCTCTCTCTCAATGTCATCGTGAACAAGTCCCTTCCGGGGCCTAGTTTTCCCACTTCTCATTCCCACAAGTGTTCGGTGAGAGTGAGGTGTGTGTGCTGAATGACTTTTAAGGTCAACCCTTTTGGGGTTCGCCATCCCAAATTCTTGGCTGGGCGTCGACCTCCCCTTTTCGTACTGCTTTGCAAAAGAGCTGTCCCTGCCACCCAATGACCTACGCGGTCCCCAGGGCCCAACTCACAGGCGGGAAAAGACAGTGGGACCATTTTTGAACGGCCCATCTCCTCAGGAGACTAACAATGCCTAGGCAGGTGGAAAGGGGCTGCAAGGCCAGAAGTAGCGGCTCTACCAGAAAAAGTCGCAGGCCTCAGGGACAGATCCCGCAGCCCCTCACATCCCAGGGCCGCCTGCGACATCCCGAACGGCCCGCCCGGACGTTTGTGCTCTGTAGCCCAGCAAAACTTGAGGCCCTCAAGGCGCGGGTCGCCGCTGGAGCAGGTCGGGGGGCTCGGCCCTGGCCTAGGCCTCAGCCTGACTGCGAGGACCGGGGCGGGAGGGCTCGGGGCCCCTGGAGCCGGGAGCCCAGGGGCCGGGCAGAGGGCGGGGCGGCCCAGGCCCCGCCCCGGGCGCGCACGATGGAGAAGGGCCGCCGGCCTTGGCCCGCCTCGCCCGTCCTCCCTCCCGGCCGGGGGTCGCTGCGGTAGCTCCTTCCATTGTGAGGGGGAGGGGAGGCAGCGGAGGTGGAGGAAGGGACCCCCCGCGCACCTCGACCCCAGGGCCGGCGGCCCTGCCTCCCCTCCCTCCTCGGGAGCAGCTGGCCCGGCATCGCCCCCACTAGCCTGGGCCGGACATCCCTCCTTGGAGCTGTACCTTCGGAGTCGCTGCCCAGCGGCTCCTGCTTCTGCTGCTGAGGTTCCTCCGCCGCCATCTTTAAACAGCGCCGCACTGCCGACCGCTTCCGGGTTGCCAATTGCCCTCCTCCCGGAAGTGAGCCCCTCCTCGTGGCCCCGCCTTGGCAACGGCCCTAGCAACGGGATCCCCTTAGGCGTTGTCAAGGAATCGGCTTCCACTCCCGAGGCAGGTGCTAGCACGCCAGGCCCACCGACCTGAGACCTGTAGGAGAGGCCGGCCGCCCCGGGTCCGCATCTCCACCCCACACAGTGGTTTGGCTTCATCTTCCCAGCCTCCCAAAGTTCCCGGTGGTGATTGCAGAGCCTCCTGGAGCCAATTCCGTTTTCTTTTCCCTGGAGTTTGAAACGCGGATCGTGTTATTGAGAGAAGTAGGAAGGTGAAATTAAAATCACCAATGGCAGCATTCCTGCTGCGGGCTTCGGCACGCACTGCATGCGACCACTGCTGCAGTGCGGAGCAGCATCTGGCCCAGGAGACAGGAAGTCGGCCAACGCCAGGGCGCCCGCGGAGCCCCACATCAGTGGCCCCGCGGAGCCTGGGTTCTCTGCCGGCTTTGGTGAGCTGCTTCCGGCAGGGAGACGGCGTCCCTTGGTGTCAAGGCCAAAGCCTCGGACCTAACTTTGGGCTCTGTGTCCTTCTGGTTGTGACAAAGCAGGGCCTTTAAAAAAAAAAAAAGAAAAAGAAAGAAATAAGGAAGAAAAGAAAGGGTCTCACTATGTTGCATAGGGTAGTCTCGAACTCCTGGGCACAAGTGATCTTCGGGCCCTGCCTGAAGAGTAGCTGAGATTCCAGCCACGAGCCACCACTAAAGCAGGGTTTTTATAAAAGCAAAGACTTCACAAAAGAGAAAAATAATGGTTGCCAAGAGTCAAGCAGAGGTGCTGGAGGGAAGTGGATGTGGCTGTGAAAGGGAAAGTCTGGATTGTTGCGAAGGTGGAAATGCGCAATACCCTGACTGTGTCAGTAGTCTGGTGTAGGCTTTACTGCATTTTTGCAAGATGTTAGTGGGGGCAGGGGAGACTGAGTAAAGGATACATGGAATCTTTATAATTTAAGTTCCCTGTGAATTATCTAAAAATTATGTTTAATTTTTGTTTGTTTGTTTGGGTTTTTTTTTTTTTAGAGAGTCTTGCTGTCGCCCAGGCTTTAGTGCAGTGGCGCGATCTCAGCTCACTGCAACCTCCACCTCCCAAGTTCAAGCAGTTCTCCTGCCTCAGCCTCTCGAGTAGCTGGGACCCACGCCCGGCTAATTTTTTGAATTTTTAGTAGAGACGGGGTTTCACCATGTTGGCCAGGCTGGTCTCAATCTCCTGACCTCGCAATCCGCCCACCTTGGTCTCCCAAAGTTTTGGGATTACAGGCATGAGCCACCACGCCCAGCCACGTTTAATTTCTCAAATGGCAAAGATGGCTGGGTCTGGTGGGTTATGCCTGTAATCCCAGCATTTTGGGAGGCCAAGTTGGGAGAATTGCTTGAGCCCAGGAGTTGGAGACCAGCCTGGGCAACACAGGGAGACCCACCCCTGCATCTCTACAAAAAATTAAAAAAAAAAAAAAAAAAATTGGCCGGGTCTTTTTATGACCATCATCCTTTAGCACTTAAGGAGGCTGCCTCAGGCCATCCCAAACAGCCTCATCGGGTCCTGCAAGGACAGGAGTGGAGTATGACCAAGCGGTTTCATTAGTTGGCGCCAGTCCTGGAGTGGATGCAGTTGGTACCTGGGTTCACCAAACTCAGCCCACCCTGACCTTCTCACAGCAAGGTTTCTCACACAAGCAAGATGTAAAATGCCACATCTTACACATTACACAGCAACATCACACATTACTATTTATTGGGTCATTAGATCTTTGGGGTTGCTTCCAAACTCAAGAAAACAAAAGGTCCCTCCATGTGGACCCCATGGCTATCAAACCGTTCATTCCTTTTCCCTTTTCCCTTTTTGAACCATGAAATCCATAACCGCCAGTCAGACCCGCAACCAGCAGGAGAGAAATGGTACCAAATGAAGGGCAAATATTTTGATAACAAAGATATTTATTTCTATTTGGCTTTTTAAAATCTTCAGAATAGCTCTATCCCTTCCCCCCTTACCTGGACTAGGGGGTCCATGCAGTGGAGCTGGGATTGGGACTAACGACAGGACAGGGAACAGCTGCTCTAGAGAGTGGAAGGGACGCCCTGTGGTGGCTCAGTGCTGGCCCGCAGCCAGGCTGCCAGTGCCAAGTGAATGCCTCCTCCTACTCAAGGCTGTGGGTCTTTTTTTTTTTTTTTAGTTTTTTGAGATGGAGTCTCACAGGGTCATGCCTGTGATCCCAGCACTTTGGGAGGCCAAGATGGGCGGATCACGAGGTCAGGAGATTGAGACCATCCTGGCTAACATGGTGAAACCCCGTCTCTACTAAAAAATACAAAAAACTAGACGGGCAAGGTGGCAGACGCCTGTAGTCCCAGCTACTAGGGAGGCTGAGGCAGGAGAATGGCGTAAACCCGGGAGGCGGAGCTTGCAGTGAGCTGAGATCCGGCCACTGCACTCCAGCCTGGGCGACAGAGCGAGACTCCATCTCAAAATAAATAAATAAATAAATAAGGCCGGGCGTGGTGGCTCAAGCCTGTAATCCCAGCATTTTGGGAGGCCGAGACGGGCGGATCACGAGGTCAGGAGATCAAGACCATCCTGGCGAACACCATGAAACCCCGTCTCTACTAAAAAATACAAAAAACTAGCCGGGCGAGGTGGCGGGCGCCTGTAGTCCCAGCTACTCGGGAGGCTGAGGCAGGAGAATGGCGTAAACCTGGGAGGCGGAGCTTGCAGTGAGCTGAGATCCGGCCACTGCACTCCAGCCCGGGCGACAGAGCGAGACTCCGTCTCAAAAAAAAAATAAAATAAAAATAAAAATAAATAAATAAAATAAAATAAAATAAAATAAATAACTGTTCTCTTATCCCCATTCCATCTGTCCTGTTAATTTTACCATGTGAGGATTTTGGTTCTCTATCCTGAAGCATCTAAATCCCACCTGCAGGCCGAGCACGGTGGCTCACACCTGTAATCCCAGCACTTTGGGAGGCCGAGGTGTGTGGATCACCTGAGATCAGGAGTTCGAGACCAGCTTGGCCAACGTGGTGAAACCCTGTCTCTACTAAAAATATAAAAAATTAGCCGGGTGTGGTGGCAGGCTCCTGTAATCCCAGCTGCTGGGAAGGCTGAGGCAGGAGAACCGCTTGAACCCGGGGGATGCAGGTTGCAGTGGGCCGAGATCACGTCACTTCACTCCAGCCTGGGCAAAAGAGTGAGACTCCACCTCAAAAAATAAAAAAATAAAATCCTTGGCCAGGCACGGAGACTCACACCTGTAATCCCAGCACTTTGGGAGGCCGAGGCAGGTGGATAATGAGCTCAGGAGTTTGAGACCAGCCTGGTCAAGATGGTGAAACCCTGTCTCTACTAAAAACACAAAAATTAGCCAGGCACGGTGGCAGGCGCCTGTAATCCCAGCTACTCAGGAGACTGAGGCAGGAGAATCACTTGAACCCAGGTGGCAGAGGTTGCAGTGAGCCGTGACTACACCACTGCACTCCAGCTTGGGCAACAGAGTGAAACTGTCTCAAAATAAATAAAGTAATTAATTAAATTAAATTAAATAAAACCCACCTGCAGATTTGCCAGGAGCCCCTGGCACAGCCCCAGACATTTGTCTCTGCTCCCCAATTTGCCACCCTGGAAATGGTCCCATGCTGCTGGTCCTGGCTGTCAAAGGCCTGTAATGACACAGGCAGCACAGGCGCTTGGTTGAGGCTGCATGTCGGAGACAGTCACAGAGGTGACAGGCAGCAGCCAGAGTGCCAACATGGCACAGATGCCTCCTCACAGCAACCTGCCAGACTGGTACCTGCCCAGGCCCCACATCCATGTCCATGGGATTCCATCAGGTGGAGGGAGGGGAGGAGACCCCATAGTTGGACTCAGGGACTGCGAAACCTCGGCCTTAGAGGAAGTTTACACAACAGCCCAGAGGCCCCAAAGGGCCACATGGCTCCAGACCCACCCGATCTCTTCTGCCTCTGCCTCTCAGGGAAGGGAGCCAGGCTGAACGGACTAAGACAACAGGGGCATGGCATGGGCCCTGGAACAGCCACAGTCCTCACAGGAAGGCATGACCAGCCAAAAGCCTTGAAGGGTGGGCCACCCATGGGGGTTAGGTGACCATTCTCAGTGCAGGCTTGGGAGCTGGGCAGCTGCCCAGACAGCAGGAGTAGGGGCATGCTTGGCCCCCACATGAACCTTGCATCGTACCCACAAGAGTCCCCAGACAGCAGCCCCGAAATCGTGGTCTAGGGAGGTTTTGATGGCAGCAAAGGCTGATGCGGCAGAGCAGGGTCTGTACCTCAGGGCCATCAGTTGAGCTGTGAGTGACCTGCAAGATTCAGACCTTCTAAGGCCGAAAGCAAGCAGAGGGGCAGAGGCAATGCAGGCAGAGCCCCTCCTAAGCAACTCACAGCGCCCCAGTCCTCGCTGGGGCACCCACTGTAGGTGCTGTACGTTCACTTCACTCTCCGCCTGCAGAGGGTCCCAGCAACTGGTCCCAGCCCCTCCCCAGGGCCTCACAGCACCACATGATGCATTACTTTCCTTATTGCTTCGGTAACAAGTCACCACAAACCTAGTGGCTTAAAACAACACAAATTTATTCTCTTTCAGTTTTTTGGTTTTGTTTGTTTGTTTTGAGACAGTCTCGCTCTGTCCCTCAGGCTGGAGTGCAGTGGTGCGATCTCGGCTCACCACAAGCCCTGCCTCTCGGTGCATGCCATTCTCCTGCCTCAGTCTCCTGAGTAGCTGGGATTACTCGTCTCAAAAAAAAAAGGAAACTCAAGATAATGGGCTGGGCGCGAGGGCTCACACCTGCGATCCCAGCACTTTGGGAGGTCAAGGTAGGAGGATCACCTGAAGTTAGGAGCTGGAGACCAGCCTGGCCAACATGGTGAAACCCTGTCTCTACTAAAAATACAAAAATTAGCCAGGTGTGGTGGCGGGTGCCTATAGTCCCACCTACTCAGGAGGCTGAGGCAGCAGAATCGCTTGAACCTGGGAGGCGGCGGCTGCAGTGAGCCAATCATGCCACTGCACTCCAGCCTGGGCAACAGAGCAAGACTCCATCTCAAAAAAAAAAAAAAAAAGAAAAGAAGAAGGCCAGGCGTGGTGGCTCATGCCTATTCCAGCACTTTGGGAGGCCGAAGCGGGTGGATCACCTGAGATCGGGAGTTCAAGACCAGCCTGACCAACATGGAGAAACCCCATCTCTACTAAAAATACAAAATTAGCCGGGCGTGGGTCCCAGCTACTCAGGAGGCTGAGGCAGGAGAATCCCATGAACTCGGGAGGCAGAGGTTGCAATGACCCGAGGTCGCACCATTTCACCCCAGCCTGGGCAACAAGAGCGAAACTCCATCTCGAAAAAAAAGAAAAAGAAAAACTCAAGATAATACTTTTTCCAGTGCCACATCCTTGCTGTGTGCAGCCCCATGGCTATGAGACCAGCACCTCATCTGTGCCCACAGCCAGAGGAAAGCAGCCCTGAGTAAACCAAGGGCCAGGCCACTGAGGGCCCTCTACTCAGGAAGTGCAGGCCTGGGGAGAATGCCCCGGCCTCCCACACCGCAGTGGCTGGCTGTGGTTGGTCCCCAGGGCCAGTGAGCTGCCAGCTAGGCCAGGAGATGGGCCTGAGAGGACAGGCAGGGGGCGCTCAGGTCCCACCTCCACAGGGACTAATGTAAGCAGAAAAGCCTCCCAGAACCATGCACAGAACAAGGGGTGGTCCTGTTGTGTGGGAGATGGCCATGAGACCCCTCTATCCAGAAACAAGGGAGTTGTTGAGGTACCTGTATGTGGCAGGTGGATTCTCCTAGGTCAGTACCCCATCCTGGCTCCAGATCCAGCACGGACTCACTTCTCCCTGGCTGATGCTCCCACCGGGCACACGTGCAGCATTCTGAACCCCACCACGGGCAACAGGTCCAGGCAGCTTCTCCCCGGCCCTCCAGCCAGGCCCTGTCCCTTCAGCCTTAGATACAAAGTCTGGCTTGTGTGGAAGGAAAGGAGCCACCTAGGAGGCAGAGGACAATTTCCTAACACTCGGGAAACAGCTATAGCAGAAGCTGAACCCACTACAGTATCGGGCACTGGGCCCCACAGGCTTCCCTGGGCATCACGCAGAAAAGCCAAGCAAGACCAGACTACGGCAGGAGAGTCGGGTCCACCCTCAGCTCTGTCAACATAAATCAGGAAACAGCCTGCAGAACAGGAGCTGGGAAGACCTGTGTTCAGACACCCAGGGCCTGAGGCCAACCACAGCCCTCCCCTCTCACCTGACATCTTTGCCCACTATTCTGGGCACAGGCGTCCTGGCAGCCTCAGCTCCACAGGGGAGACTGAACCTGTGTCTGTTCAGAAATCAGCCGAGTGACCCCAGCAAAGAGGATGCAAAGGAAAGGTAAAGCCATGTCTTCCTCGAGGCTGGAACCCGGCAGGTCTGTGTTTCTTCCAGCTGCTGGCAATCAGGACTCCAGCTCAGTGCAGTGTTTCTGAACTTCACCCCTGCTGAGGTACTTCCTGCCCCTCACACACCAGGAGAATCACTGAGGAAGGACTCCTGGGGACGGAGGAATGGTAGATTCCCCAAGTCAAACAGAGGAGGAGAAAGGGAAGCTGGCAGATAGAACAAGGAAGGCCAATTAGTCCACAACCATGTATGGAAAGTGTTGGAAGGAAAGGGGCCCCCGAGTTGACATTTAAAAAGCAAGCAGTGGCCGGCAGCGATGGCTCACACCTGTAATCCCAGCACTTTGGGAGGCTGAGGCGGGCAGATATTGAGGTCAAGAGATCCAGACTATCCTGGCCAACATGGTGAAACTCCGTCTCTACTAAAAATACAAAAATTAGCTGGGCGTAGTGGCACACGCCTGTAGTCCTAGCTACTTGGGAGGCTGAGGCAGAAGAATCACTTGAATCCAGGAGGCAGAGGTTGCAGTGAGCTGAGATCGCACCACTGCACTCCAGCCTGGCAACAGAGCAAGACTCTGTCTTTTTTTTTTTTTTTTTTTTTGAGACGGAGTCTCGCTCTGTCACCCAGGCTGGAGTGCAGTGGCGCGATCTCAGCTCACTGCAAGCTCCGCCCCCCGGGTTCACGCCATTCTCCTGCCTCAGCCCTCCGAGTAGCTGGGACTATAGGCGCCCGCCACCTCGCCCGGCTAGTTTTTTGTATTTTTTAGTAGTGACGGGGTTTCACCGTGTTAGCCAGGATGGTCTCGATCTCCTGACCTCGTGATCCGCCCGTCTCGGCCTCCCAAAGTGTTGGGATTACAGGCGTGAGCCACCGCACCCGGCCAAGACTCTGTCTTAAAAAAAAAAAAAAAAATGCAAGCAGCCAGGCGCAGTGGCTCACGCCTGTAGTCCCAGCACTTTGAAAGGCTGAGGTAGGAGGATCACTTGAGCCCAGGAGTTTGAGATCAGCCTAGCCAACATTAAGACCCCATCTCTACAAGAAAATTTTTTTTTTTTTTGAGACAGGGTCTTGCTGTGACGCCCAGGCTGGACTGCAGTGGCGCAATCTCTGCTCACTGCAACTTCCGCCTCCTGGGTTCAAGCGATTCTCCTGCCTCAGCCTCCCCAGTAGCTGAGATTACAGGCGTGCACCACTATGCCCAGCTAATTTTTTTTTTGTATTTTTAGTGGAGACAGCGTTTCACCATCTTGGCTAGCTGGCTTCAAACTCCTGACCTCAGGTGATCCATCCGCCTCAGCCTCCCAAAGTGCTGGGATTACAGACGTGAGCCACCGTGCCCAGCCAAGAAAATGTTTTAAGAAACTAGCCAGGCATGGCTGGGAGCAGTGGCTCATGTCTGTAATCCCAGTACTTTGGGAGGCCGAGGTGGGTGGATCACGAGGTCAGAAGTTCGAGACCAGCCTGACCAACAGGGTGAAACCCCGTCTCTACTAAAAAAATAAAAATTAAGCCGGGCGCGGTGGCTCATGCTTGTAATCCCAGCATTTTGGGAGGCCAAGGCGGGCGGATCACAAGGTCAGGAGATCGAGACCACGGTGAAACCCCGTCTCTACTAAAAAATACAAAAAAAAAAAAACTAGCCGGGCGAGGCGGCGGGCGCCTGTAGTCCCAGCTACTTGGGAGGCTGAGGCAGGAGAATGGCGGGAACCTGGGAGGCAGAGCTTGTAGTGAGCTGAGATCCGGCCACTGCACTCCAGCCTGGGCGACAGAGCGAGACTCCGTCTCAGAAAAAAATAAATAAATAAAAATAAAAATAAAATAAATAAATAAATAAATAAATAAAAATTAAAAAAAAATACCATTAACTGGGCATGGTGGCAGGCGCCTGGAATCCCAGTTACTCAGGAGGCTGAGGCAGGAGAATCACTTGAACCCGGGAGGTGGAGGTTGCAGTGAGCCAAGATTGCTCCAGTGCACTCCAGCCTGGGAAACAGAGTGAGACTCAGTCTCAAAAAAAGAAGAGGAAGAAACTAGCCAAGCATAGTGGTAGCACATGCCTATAGTCCCAGCTACTGGGGTATGACCTGTAGTGGGAGGATCACTTGAGCCTGGGAGGTCAAGGCTGCAGTCAGAATTCAAGGTTACAGAGCTGTGATTGCACCACTGCAGTCCAGCCTCAAAAAAAAAAAAAAGGGCTGGGAGCAGTCTCTCACACCTGTTAATCCCAGCACTTTGGGAGGACGAGGAAGGTGGATCACAAGGTCGAGTTTGAGACCAGTCTGGCCAACATGGTGAAATACCATCTCTATTAAGAATACAAAAATTGGCCGGGCGCGGTGGCTCAAGCCTGTAATCCCAGCACTTTGGGAGGCCGAGACGGGCGGATCACAAGGTCAGGAGATCGAGACCATCCTGGCTAACATGGTGAAACCCCGTCTCTACTAAAAATACAAAAAAAAAACTAGCCGGGCGAGGTGGCGGGCGCCTGTAGTCCCAGCTACTCGGGAGGCTGAGGCAGGAGAATGGCGTAAACCCAGGAGGCGGAGCTTGCAGTGAGCTGAGATCCGGCCACTGCACTCCAGCCTGGGCGACAGAGCGAGACTCCGTCTCAAAAAAAAAAAAAAAAAAAAAGAATACAAAAATTAGCCAGGTATGGTGGCATGCCCTGTAATCCCAGCTACTCAGGAGGCTGAGGCAGGAGAATTGCTTGAACACCAGAGGCAGAGGTTGCAATGAACCGAGATCGCACCACTGCACTCCAGCCTGGATAACAGAGCAAGACTCTGTCTTTAAAAAAAAAAAAAAAAAGGCAAGATTGCCGGGCACTGTGGCTATAACCTCAGCACTTTGGGAGGCCGAGGCAGGCGGATCACTTGAGGTCAGGAGGAGTTCAAGACCAGCCTGGCCAACATGGTGAAACCTTGTCTCTACTAAAAATACAAAAAAAATTTAGCCAGGCTTGGTGGTTTGCACCTGTAATGCCTCGAGAGGCTGAGGCAGGAGAACTGCTTGAACCTGAGAGGTGGAGGTTGCAGTGAGCCAAGATCATACCACCGCACTCCAACCTGGGCAATAGAGCGGGACTCAGTCTCAAAAAAAAAAAAAAAGCCAGGATTCTGCAAAGTCCCTACCCCCAGTTAGGAAGGGCACCAGCACCTAAGAAATGAAGTCCACCAAAAAGGAAGACTAGAGAAGGTTGGCCCATTAGAGAAAAGGCTTCTAGCTGAAGATCCAGCCCCAGTGGGACAGACACACACACACAGACACACACACAGACACACACATGCCCCCACTGGGCTTTGCACAAACAAGGGAGCTGGAGGCGATGAGCCAGAAAAACTGCCCAATGACAAAAGGCTTTGTCTTCTCAGGAAGCCAGGCACCATTTAAAGGCACGGAAGCACACAAGGAGACCAGCTGAGGCAGGCACACACAACCCACCACAGGGCAGTCAGCCGGGCACTCTTCTCCACACCCCCACCCAGTGCCAGTGGAGGCATGAGCCCAGGGAGGAGGGAAGGCACAATGAATTTCTGAAGTAAAGTTTAAATAGATTTTATTGTTACAAGGGGGATCCCACCAAGCAGGGTCAATGACCCCCCAGGAGGTCACCATGGAGACATCAAGAGGTCATGATTGCAGAAGAGGTGACTGGAATTGAACGACATGATCCAGGGGAGGCCGGCCAGAAATGCAGTAACATGACCAGGATAGGCCGGTGGGGCTGGTCAGGTCACAGTGTGAGGAGCAGAATGGCCCCCTTCACTCCGGCCTCTTGTAGTCCTCCAGGTGTGACAGGATCCAGCCCGCTGGCAGGAAGAGGCTTACAAAGCAGAAGGTAAGCCCAATGGCCTTTTCCTACACAAAGCACAAGAAAGAAGGCACCTCGGAGTCAGTATTCCCCTAGGCTCTCTAAGTCCTAGCAGTTCCCAGGCAGCAGAAAGCTCCCCTCAGGGAGCCAGGACTCAGAGGCAAGTGGGAGGCCCCTCACCCTCACATTAAAGGAATCCACGCTCCAGGGAGCAGACAGAGCAGATCCAAGGCTCCACTAACCCTTGAGGTAAAGGGTCAGTTATAAGGAGGGGGAGGAGTGAGAGGAAAGAGAGACAGCTGGGGTGAGGGTTCAAGGAGAAATCCACCACCAGATCACAAAGGAAGGGAAAGGAAGCAGGACTTATTGAAACCTGGTTTGTTTGTTTTTTTGAGACAGAGTCTTACTCTGTCACCCAGGCTAGAGTGCAGTGGCATGATCTTGGTTCACTGCAGACTCGGCCTCCTGGGTTCAAGCGATTCTCCTGCCTCAGCCTCTCGAGTAGCTGGGATTACAGGCGCCTGCCACCGCGCCCGACTAATTTTTGTATTTTTTAGTAGAAACAGGGTTTCACCATCTTGGCCAGGGTGGTCTCGATCTCCTGACCTCATGATCCACCCTCCTCGGCCTCCCAAAGTGCTGGGATTACAGGCATGAGCCACTGTGCCCGGCCTGAAACCTGTTTTAAAGCTGGTCTGGGGCGGGCATGGTGGCTCACGCCTGTAATCCCAGCAATTTGGGAAGCCAAGGCTGGCGGATCACAAGATCAGGAGTTAGAGACCAGCCTGGCCAACATGGTGAAACCCCGTCTCTATTAAAACTACAAAAAATTAGCCGAGAGTCGTGGTGGGCGCCCGTAATCTCAGCTACTCGGGAGGCTGAGGCAGGAGAATCGCTTGAACCCGGGAGGCGGAGGTTGCAGTGAGCCAAGATCGCACCACTGCACTCCAACCTGGGCGACAGAGCAAGACTCTGTCTCAAAAAAAAAACAAACAAAAAAAGAAAAGCTTGTTTGTTAACACCCAGGATCCTTGCATGGGCCAGTAACTCCAAAACTGTACCTATCCTTCCTTGCCTTAAAACCCCCTCCCAGGCCGGGCGCGGTGGCTCACGCCTGTAAGCCCAGCACTTTCAGAGGTTGAGGGAAGCGGATCAAGAGATAGAGACCATCCTGGCCAACATGGTGAAACCCCGTCTCTACTAAATATACAAAATTCAGCTGGGCATGGTGGCGCGCGCCTGTAGTCCCAAGCTATTCGGGAGGCTGAGGCAGGAGAATCGCTTGAACCCGGGAGGCGGAGGTTGCAGTGAGCCGAGATCGCGCCACTGCACTCCAGCCTGGCGACAGAGCGAGACCCCGTCTCAAAATAAATAAATAAAATAAAATGCCGGTAACAACCATTATCGTCGCTGACAGCGTCAGGCATCCCCCAATGAACCAATGAGAAAATGGGCTCGAGGCAGTGCAGCGAGGAGGCGACAGGGGAGGGAGGGCCTGACAGGACCTGAGCCGAGATCCTGGGGCGGTGGGGAAAGACCTAACGCCGACAGCCCCGACTGTCGCCCGGGCACTGTCCCCGTCGTTCGCGCCCTCCAGACATGCCCAAACCGGCAATGCTGCTCCCCGCTACGCTGCGGGGCGCGGGGTGCGGGGCATTCTCAGGACCGCCTGAGGTCAGCAAGGCAGAAGGGGCAAGCCCACGGCGCCTCCCGTGCTCTTCCCGGCCAGTTCCTCACCATGATCCCAAGCTCCTCCTCCGGCGGCATCGAATGGACCTTGGCGCGCGGCACTGGGAGCCGCCGGGCCGAGCCTGTCAAGCCCCGCAGCAGCAGGGACGTCAGGACGGACATGATGACACGGAGTACACCACAAAAAGCTGTCAGCCGTAGCCCAAGGTCAGCAAGCAAAAATGGCTGCGCCGGCCGGAAGTTCCGGCATTGGGGAGGCCGGGAAACGGCGGCCCGGAAGTCTCTAGGAAATGACGCAAGAACACACCTCCTACCGCTGTTGGCAGTTTTTGGCGCATTCCTCGAAACAGCCAATTGACACCTTCCTACCGCTATGGGCGGAGCACAAAAGGGCTCTTCTTCTGGTTCTGTTCCTCCTCCAAGGCCTATACTTGTGAGTGACATCTCGGTCCACCCAATCATGTACGCGAGAAGCCTAAACTGTTCTTGACTCCTCCCTCCATTCATACTGTTAAATTTCTCTCTATTCAGGCCGGTTGTGGTGGCACACGCCTGTAATCTCAGCACTTTTGGGGAGACTGAGGCGGGCGGATCACCCGAGATCAGGATGTTTGAGACCAGCCTGGCCAACAAGGTGAAACCCCGTCTCTACTAAAAAAAGTAGGGGCTGGGCGCGGTGGTTCACTCCTGTAATACCAGCACTTTGGGAGGACGAGGCAGGTAGATCATCTGAGGTCGGAGTTTGAGACCAGTCTTGCCAACATGGTGAAACCCCGTCTCTACTAAAAATACAAAAATTGGCCGGGCGCAGTGGCTCACGCATGTAGTCCCAACACTTTGGGAGGCCGAGGCGGGTGGATCACCTGAAGTCAACAGTTCGAGACCAGCCTGGCCAATATGGTGAAACCCCGTCTCTATTAAAAATACAAAAATTAGCTGGCATGGTGGCGGGCGCCTGTAATTCCAGCTCGGGAGGCTGAGTCAGGAGAATTGCTGAACCCAGGAGGTGGAGGTTGCAGTGAGCCAAGATTGAGCCATTGCACTCCAGCCTGGGCCACAAAAGCGAAATTCCGTCTCAAAAACAAAAAACAACAATAAAAAAAGTTTGAGAGCAGCCTGGCCAACATGGTGAAATCCCGTCTCTACTAAGAATACAAAGAGAGCAAGACTGTCTCAAAAAAAAAAAAAAAAAAAAAAAGTCTCTATTCAGAGTCCCCTCCTCTCCACCAGGCCTCCATCATTCCTGACACTGACCTAGTAACCAAACTCCCCTCAATTACTCTCAATTACTATTTCACTCTTCGATTCCAGTTACCATGCTGGAGCAGCCAACTTCCCTTTCTTCCAACCCTCCCTCTATCTCTCCCTCCCCCATCCTTTCCTTCTTGGTTTTTTAAACCTAAATCTGACCAAGTCATATACTTTCAGTGGCTCCCCATTGCTTCCTAGGCAAAATCCCAATTCCTGAATGTCACTGTCCAACCTCAACTCTCAAAACTCTTCAATATGCCACACCTTCGACCCTGCTCTCTGATTTCCACCACCAAGCCTTTCGTTGCATTCAAAATGCACTCTGCATTTTGTTGTTGTTGAGACGAGCTCTAGCTCTAAGCCCAGGCTGGAGTGGAGTGGAGTGTGATCTCAGCTTAGTGCAGCCTTGCAACCTCCACCTCCCAGGCTCAAGCCATCCTCCCACCTCACCCTCCGGAGTAGCTGGGATTAAAGGCGTCCACCACCATGCCTGGCTTTTTTTTCTTTTTTTTTTTTTTGAGACAGAGCCTTGCTCTGTCGCCCAGGCTGGAATGCAGTGGTGCAATCTTGGCTCACTGCAATCTCTACCTCCCGGATTCAAGCAATTCTCCTGCCTCAGCCTCCTGAGTAGCTGGGATTACAGGCATCTGCCACCATGCCCAGCTATTTTCTGTATTTTCAGTAGAGACAGTGTTTCGGCCGGGCGCGGTGGCTCAAGCCTGTAATCCCAGCACTTTGGGAGGCCGAGACGGGTGGATCACGAGGTCAGGAGATCGAGACCATCCTGGCTAACACGGTGAAACCCCGTCTCTACTAAAAAATACAAAAAACTGGCCGGGCGCGGTGGCTCAAGCCTGTAATCCCAGCACTTTGGGAGGCCGAGACGGGCGGATCACGAGGTCAGGAGATCGAGACCATCCTGGCGAACACGGTGAAACCCCGTCTCTGCTAAAAAAATACAAAAAACTAGCCGGGCGAGGTGGCGGGCGCCTGTAGTCCCAGCTACTGGGGAGGATGAGGCAGGAGAATGGCGTAAACCCCGGAGGCGGAGCTTGCAGTGAGCTGAGATCCGGCCACTGCACTCCAGCCCGGGCGACACAGCGAGACTCCGTCTCAAAAAAAAAAAAAAAAAAAAAGAGACAGTGTTTCACCATGTTGGCCAGGCTGGTCTTGAACTCCTGACTTCAGGCGATCCACCCACGTCGGTCTCCCAAGGTGCTGGGATTACAGGTGTGAGCCACCGTGCCCAGCCTTGTTTTTTTTTTTTTTTTGAGACAGGGTCTCACTCTGTCACCCGGGCTGGAGTGCAGTGGTGTGATCTCAGCTCACTACAACCTCCACCTCCCGGGTTCAAGTGATTCTCCTGCCTTGGCCTCCCTAGTAGCAGGGACTACGGGTGCCTGCCACTGCGCGCAGCTAATTTTTGTATTTTTAGTAGAGACGGAATTTCACCATTTTGGCCAAGGTAGTCTAGAACTCCTGACCTCAGGTGATCCGACTGCCTCTGCCTCCCAAAGTGCTGGGATTACAGGCGTGAGCCACCGCGCCCAGCCTAATTTTTGTAGAAATGGAGGGGGGTCTTGCTATGTTAGCCAAGCTGGTCTCAAACTCGTAAGCTGAAGCGATCCGCCCAGATCAGCCTCCCAAAGTGCTGGGATTACAGGCATGTGCCACCGCGCCTGGCCTGGCCTCTGAACTTTGGGTTTTGTTTTGTTTTGTTTTGTTTTGAGACATGCTGTCACCCAGGCTGGAGTGCAGTGGTGCAATCTCGGCTCACTGCAACCTCCACCTCACTGGTTCAAGCGATTCTCCTGCCTCAGCCTCCCAAGCAGCTGGAATTACACACCCGGCTAATTTTTGCTTTTTTAATAGAGACAGGGTTTCACCATGTTGGCCAGCCTGGTCTTGAACTCCTGGCCTCATGTCATCTGCCTGCCTCAGCCTCCCAAAGTGCTGGGATTACAGGCGTGAGCCACTGTGCCCGGCCTTGCTTCTGCATTTTATGTTCATTTTTTCAGCTCCTATCCAGGCTGCCTTTTTCACCAAGCTAACTCCTGCTTCCTGGCTTCCAGTTAATGATACCACTTACTTTATTCAGTGAATACTTGTCAGCCTTTACTGTGTGTTAGGAACCATTGTAGACACCAGTATAAACGAGGTGGATAAAGTTTCTTGTCACAAAGCTGACATTCTGAAGGTAAAAAACAGACAATAAATGGGCACTTAATTAGAAACGATTGTGTAAGTGTCGCAGTGAAAATAAAACGATGATGTGCTAGGAAGATACGTGGGGTGGGACTACTCAGGATGCCTTCACTGGCCACCCCAAGCCTGTCTCTCCTCTCTGTCCAGCAACACCTGTGACAGCCCTGCCCCACATGGTGGGTCTCCATCAAGACTAGGGGCCACCTGAGGGCAGAGCCTGTGTTGGTTCACCACTGTTTCCAACCAGACACTCTG
Organism: Macaca mulatta; assembly: GCF_049350105.2. Lineage (NCBI taxonomy): Eukaryota > Metazoa > Chordata > Mammalia > Primates > Cercopithecidae > Macaca > Macaca mulatta. The sequence goes on from NC_133419.1 coordinate 10,438,997, forward strand.
AATGTTTCTAAACTGCAGGAGACTGAACAGTATTGAACTTAGGTAGAAGGCAGACAAGGAAAGGGGGTGTGGGACCAGCCACTGGGCCAGGTCTTAATGGTACAACCTCATTCCAGGTTTACAATAATGTCATGAAAGAGATACTACTATTATTTCAATTATCTGAGACAGTGTCTTGCTCTGTTGCCTAGGCTGGAGTGCAGTGTCATGACCACAGCTCACTGCATCCTCGACCTCCCAGGCTCAAGTGATCCTCTTGCCTCAGTTTCCCGAGTAGTTGGGACTACAGGCACACACCGCCATACCTGGCTAACTTTTTATTTTTTGTAGAGTCAGAGTCCCACTATGTTGCCCAGGCTGGTCTTGAACTCCCGGGCTCAAGCAATCCTCCCACCATGGCCTCCCAAAATCCTGGGATTACAGGCGAGAGCCACTGCACCTGGCCTATTTCAAATTTTTTACAAATGAGGAAATAGGCCTGAAGAGTCAGGTGACTTGATCAAGATCATGAAGCTACAAGGCTGCCTTGCCAGGATTACAGGGCGGGTCTGTTGCCTCCAAAACCCATGCTTTTAGCCACCACACATGCTGCTGCAGAGGTGGACTTTCCAGAAGTTCCAGTTTTGACATTGAGGTTAATAACCAAAGTCTGTGGCAGGGGGTGGCGATGGGGTGGCAAGAGATTGAGAAACAGGAGCTTCGGAAGAGAAACCTCAGTCCATGGGTGGTGGGGGCGGGTGTCACAGCAAGGCGGCAATGAACTGGGAGTGCCCTAGAAGGGGAGCTGTGTCTCGGCTTCCTCTGGAGGGATGTGTTCCCAGGCCCCAAGCTCATCCCTCTTCACTGCCCCCTCATCTTCCCCACCCCATTCTAGTTTGTTGTTTGTTTTTGGCTTACAACACCACAAATTTATATTCTTACACTTCTAAAGCTCAGCAATATAAAATCAAGATGTCAGAGGCCAGTATTTCTTGTCGGGGCTCCAGGGCAGAATCCATTACCTTTTTTAATTTCTAGAAGCCACTTGTATCTCTTGGTTTGTAATCCCTTCAAAAAATATGGAACGCTTCACGAATTTGCGTGTCATCCTTGCACAGGGGCCATGCTAATCTTCTCTGTATCTTTCCAATTTTAGTGTATGTGCTGCCGAAGTGAGCACTGTTTTTTTTTGTTTTTTTTTTGACAGAGTCTCGCTCTGTAGCCCAGGCTGGTTTGCCGTGGTACGCTCTCAGCTGACTGCAAACTCTGCCTCCCAGGTTCAAGTGATTCTCCTGCCTCAGCCTCACCAATAGCTGGGATTACAGCCACGTGACACCACGCCTGGCTAATTTTTTTTTGTTTGTTTGTTTGTTTGTTTTGAGACGGAGTCTCGCTCTGCCGCCCAGGCTGGAGTGCAGTGGCCAGATCTCGGCTCACTGCAAGCTCCACATCCCGGGTTCACGCCATTCTCCTGCCTCAGCCTCCCGAGTATCTGGGACTACAGGCGCCCGCCACCTCGCCCGGCTAGTTTTTTTTTTTTTTTTTTTTTTGTATTTTTTAGTAGAGACGGGGTTTCACCGTGTCAGCCAGGATGGTCTCGATCTCCTGACCTCATGATCCGCCCGTCTCGGCCTCCCAAAGTGCTGGGATTACAGGCTTGAGCCACCGCGCCCGGCCTAATTTTTGTATTTTTAGTAGAGACACGGTTTCACCATGTTGGCCAGGCTGGTCTCAAAACTCCTGACCTTGGCCAGGCACGGTGGCTCACGCCTGTAATCCCAGCACTTTGGGAGGCCAAGGTGGGCGGATCACAAGGTCAGGAGATCGAGACCATCCTGGCTAACATGGTGAAACCCTGCCTCTACTAAAAATACAAAAAAAAATTAGCCGGGCATGGTGGTGTGTGCCTGTAGTTCCAGCTACTTGGGAGGCTGAGGCAGGAGAATGGTGTGAACCCGGGAGGCGGAGCTTGCAGGGCAGCAGAGCAAGACTCTGTCTCAAAACAAAAAAAACCTCCTGACCTCAAGTGATCCACCTGCCTCAGCCTCCCAAAGTGCTATGATTACGGGCGTGAGCCACCATGCCTGGCCCCAGTCTTAGCAATCTCAGCCCAACCCCACCCACAACCACTAAGGGCCCTGTTCTTGCCCTGTGCTGAGTCCTAGCAAACAGCCTGGGATACATGCTTCTAAACTTCCTCCCCAATCCCCAGGGGCACAGGGCTAAGAGACCCAGGCCCCAGCTGGCTGCCGCTGGGAAAAGGAAGAGGCAAGGACCTCCCTGCTGCCCACCTGGGCTTGTCTGGCACCGGGAAACAAAGGAATAACTCCCCAATTAGAGCACTGTCAGGTGTAGGCAACAGAAAAATGGCTTCCCTCCACCCCTCTAGGTTCTTTGGCTGGACTATGAACTAAATTGACTTAGATCAACAGGTGAAAAAACATTTTTTTTTTTTTTTTTTTTTTTTTTTTTTTTTTTTGAGACAGAGTCTCGCTCTGTCGCCCAGGCTGGAGTGCAGTGGCGCGATCTCGGCTCACTGCAAGCTCCGCCTCCCGGGTTCACGCCATTCTCCTGCCTCAGCCTCCCGAGTAGCTGGGACTACAGGCGCCCACAACCGCGCCCGGCTAATTTTTTGTATTTTTAGTAGAGACGGGGTTTCACCGTGGTCTCGATCTCCTGACCTTGTGATCCGCCCGCCTCGGCCTCCCAAAGTGCTGGGATTACAGGCGTGAGCCACCGCGCCCGGCCAAAACATTTCTAATTAGATGCATATTATGATGGTTAGTACTGAGTGTCAATTTGATTAGATTGAAGGATACTGATCCTGGGTGTGTCTGTGAGGGTGTTGCCAATGGATATGAACATTTGAGTCTGTGCTGGGGAAGGCAGACCCACCCTTAATCTGGGTGGGCACCATCTAATCACCTGCTAGTGGGGCTAGAATATAAAGCAGGCAGAAAAATGTGAAAAGACAAGCCTGGCCTCGCCTCCCAGCCTACAACTTTCTCCCATGCTGGATGCTTCCTGCCCTCAAACATCAAATTCCAAGTTCTTCGGTTTTGGAACTTGGACTGGCTCTCCTTGCTCCTCAGCTTGCAGGCAGCCTATTGTGGGACCTTGTGATCATGTAAGTTAATACTTAATAAACTCCCCTTTATATACATATATCCTATTAGTTCTGTCCCTCTAGAGAACCCTAATACACACACACAAGGGAGTACCACAAAACATGCAGCTCGAAGGGTCAGCTGAAGCTTATATAGCATCCTGAGCTACAGAAAGAAACAGGGGATGGGAGTTCTCAGGGGCTATGAGGGTGAGGGGAGGATGTGTATGGTGAAAAAGGGCTGTCTTATTACACAGATGAAGTCTCCGGTGATCAAAATTGTTTGGGCCAGGCCTGGTGGCTTACACCTGTAATCCCAGCACTTTAGGAGGCCGAGGTGGGCAGATCACGAGGTCCAGAGATTGAGACCATCTTGGCCAACATGGTGAAACCCGTCTCTACTGAAAATACAAAAAAATCAAGCTAGCTGGGTGTGGCGGCGGGCACCTATAGTCCTGGCTACTCGGTAGGCCAAGGCAGGAGAATCACGTGAAACCAGGAGGCAGAGGTTGCAGTAAGCTGAGATGGCACCACTGCAGTCCAGCCTGGTGACAGAGCAGGACTCTGTCTCAAAAAAAAAAAAGTTGGCCGGGCGCGGTGGCTCAAGCCTGTAATCCCAGCACTTTGGGAGGCCAAGACGGGTGGATCACGAGGTCAGGAGATCGAGACCATCCTGGCTAACACGGTGAAACCCCGTCTCTAATAAAAAATACAAAAAAAAAACTAGCCGGGCGAGGTGGCGGGTGCCTGTAGTCCCAGCTACTCGGGAGGCTGAGGCAGGAGAATGGCGTGAACCCGGGAGGCGGAGCTTGCAGTGAGCCGAGATCTGGCCATTGCACTCCAGCCTGGGTGACACAGCAAGACTCCGTCTCAAAAAAAAAAAAAAAAAAAAAGTTGTCTGGAGCAGCCCTCTTCCTGATATAAGATACTCTTACCAATGTAAGACTACTAATATAATTTCCATTATGCATGTAAATTACAAAATAGCAACCTAAAAGGAAGAAGCTGAAACAAAATTAACATAAGCAGAGAGCTTATTTGGGCCAAGTTTGATGATTATAACCTGGGAGCATAGAATCAAGTTATCCTGAATATACACTCTGATTAGCAGCAGTTGTAACTGCATTTTTTTTTTTTTTTTTTTGAGAGAGTGTCTTGCTCTGTCACCCAGGCTGGAGTGCAGTGGCACCATCTCAACTCATTGCAACCTCCGCCTCCTGGGTTTAAGTGATTTTCCTGCTTCAGCCTCCTGAATAGCTTGGATTACAGGTGCCTACCACCACACCTGGCTAATTTTTGTATTTTTACTTTTTATTTTTAAATTTTATTTATTTACTTTTTTTTCTGAGACAGAGTCTCGCTCTGCCGCCCAGGCTGGAGTGCAGTGGCGAGATCTCGACTCGCTGTAAGCTCCGCCTCCCAGGTTCACACCATTCTCCTGCCTCAGCCTCCCCAGTATCTGGGACTACAGGCACCCACCACCATACCCGACTCATTTTTTGTATGTTTTAGTGGAGACGGGGTTTCACCGTGTTAACCAGGATGGTCTCGATCTCCTGACCTCGTGATCAGCTTGGTTTAGCCTCCCAAAGTGCTGGGATTACAGGCATGAGCCACTGCACCCGGCCAATTTTTGTATTTTTAGTAGAGACGGGATTTCCCATGTTGGTCAGGCTGGTCTTGAACTCCTGACCTCAAGTGATCTGCCTGCCTCAGCCTCCCAAAATGCTGGGATTACAGGCGTGAGCCACCATGCCTGGCCTGTAAGTGGATTTTTAAAAGCAAAAAAAGAAGACAGGGAGCCAGGAGGATCGCTTGAAACCAGGAGTTCAAGACCAGACTGGGCAACGAAGTAAAACCTTTGTCTCTACACAAAAATAATAATGGTGTGACATGCGAGTACCTGTAGTCTCAGCTACTTGGGAGGCTGAGGTGGGAGGATTGCTTGAGCCTGGGAGATAGAGGCTGCTGTAAGCCATGATCATGCCACTGCGTGAGTGACACAGTGAGACCCTGTCTCAAAAAATAATAATAAAGTAACAAAACGGGGGACAGGGAGTGAGCCCATACAATTGTCAGAGGTGTTTGAACCAGAGAGACTCCATCTTGAGTAGGGGCTGGGTAAAATAAAGCTGAGACCTGCCGGGCTGCACTCTCAATAGTTTAGGCATTCTTTTTTTTTTTTTTTTTTTTTTTGAGACAGAGTCTTGCTCTGTCGCCCAGACTGCAGAGCAGTGCCACGATCTTGGCTCACCGCAACCTCTGCCTCCCAGGTTCAAGCAATTCCCCTCCCTCAGCCTACTGAGTAGCTGGGATTACAGGCGCATGCCACCATGCCTGGCTAAATTTTTTTGTAGTCACCATGTTGGCCAGACTGGTCTTGAACTCCTGACCTCAGGCAATCCGCCTACCTTGCCCTCCCAAAGTGCTGGGATTACAAGCGTGAACCACTATGCCCAGCCTAAATTTATTTATTTATTTATTTATTTTTATTTATTTTTTTTTTTTTGAGATGGAGTCTCGCTCTGTCGCCCAGGCTGGAGTGCAGTGGCGCGATCTCGGCTCACTGCAAGCTCCGCCTCCTGGGTTTACGCCATTCTCCTGCCTCAGCCTCCTGAGTAGCTGGGACTACAGGCGCCCGCCACCGCGCCTGGCTAATTTTTTGTATTTTTAGTAGAGACGGGGTTTCACCGTGGTCTCGATCTCCTGACCTTGTGATCCGCCCGCCTCGGCCTCCCAAAGTGCTGGGATTACAGGCGTGAGCCACCGCGCCCGGCCAATTTATTTATTATTATTATTATTATTATTTTGAGATGGAATCTTGCTCTGTCACCCAGGCTGGAGTGCAGTGGCGCCATCTCAGCTCACTGCAATCTCCGCCTCCCGGGTTCAAGCGGTTCTCCTGCCTCAGTTTCCTGAGTAGCTGGGATTACAGGCGCGCGCCACCATGCCCAGCTAATTTTTGTATTTTTAGTAGAGACGGTATTTCACCACGTTGGTCTCAAACTCCTGGCCTCAAGCAATCTACCTGCCTTGGCCTTCAAACTGCTGGTATTACAGGCATGAGCCACCACACCCAGCCTAAATTGATTGGTTATGGAGTCTCACTCTGTCACCCAGGCTTGATTTCAATGGTGCAATCTCAGCTCACTGCAAACTCTGCCTCCCAGGTTCAAGCAATTCTCCTGCCTCATCCTCCGGAGTAGCTGGGATTACAGGTGCATAGCACCACACCCAGCTAATTTTTGTATTTTTAGTAGAGACGGGGTTTCACCACGTTGGTCAGGCTGGTCTCGATCTCCTGACCTCGTGATCTGCCTGCCTCAGCCTCCCAAAGTGCTGGAATTACAGGCATGAGCCACTGCACCCAGCCTCCTTTCTTTTCTTAAACAATTTGCTTTCGCTTTATGCTATGGACTTGCCCCAAATTACCTCTTGCAGGAGGTCCAAGAACCCTCTCTTGGGGTCTGGATTGGGACTCCTATTCTGCAACACAATGTTGTTTGTAAGGAATTATTGGTTTATAGAAATGAAGCTGATTAGTGTTACATTACAGGGTATGGGTTATAGTGTCTGGCGTGGCACTGTTAGGTTAATTTGTAGCTACTTGAGGCAATAGTAAGCAGTTTCAAGAGATGAACACATAGCTCAAAAGAGAGTAAGATGTAATTACTGTCTCATGTTTGTATCTCTCTGGGCCTAATAATTAAAAAGATTTACATTCCTTATGCTGGGAGTGGTGGCTCATACCTGTAATCCCAGCACTTCAAGTCAGGAGTTCAAGACCATCCTGGCCAATATGGTGAAACTCCATCTCCACTAAAAATACAAAAATTAGCCAGGTATGGTGGCGCGCGCCTGTAGTCCCAGTTACCCAGGAGGCTGAAGCAGGAGAATCGCTTGAACCTGGGAGGCGGAGGCTGCAGTGAGCTGAGATCATGCCACTGCACTCCAGCCTGGGCAACAGAGTGAGACTCCATCTAGATAGATAGATAGATAGATAGATAGATAGATAGATAGATAGATAGATAGATAGATAGATGGATAGGATTGATTTACTTTCCTCAGATAAAAATACTTTTCTTCTCAAAAAGGTTAGCTTTTTGCCGGGCATGGTGGCTCACACCTGTAATCCCAGCACTTTGGGAGGCCAAGGTGGGCAGATCACCTGAGGTCAGGAGTTCAAGACCAGCCTGGCCAACGTGGTAAAACCCCATCTCTACTAAAAATACAAAAATTAGCTGGGCATGGTGGCGGGCACCTGCAATCCCAGCTATTCAGGAGGCTGAGGCAGGAGAATTGCTTGAATCTGGGAGGCAGAGGTTGTAGTGAGCCAAGATCACGCCATTGCACTCCCGCCTGGGCAATGAGCAAAAAACTGTCTCAAAAAAAAAAAATTAAAACATTAAAAAGGTTAGCTTTTCAGAGCTTCTCCTATGTCTGCAGTTTCTCTGAATAACCAGCTCAAAATATGTCGAGGTAGTATATTTCAGGGTGGGATATTCTGTTCTCCTACAGTTGCATTTTGGGGTGGTGTGTCCCGAGCCCCAACACAGGCAAGGGGCCTAGAGATACTCTAGGAGGTGATGGGGACTTTCTGGCGCTGGGAAACTGAACTTTTTGTTTGTGCTGTGCTCCACGGCTTTCCTCAGGCCTCCATGATGCGTTTCTCTCCGAACCCCTATCAGAGTGGAGTAAAGAGAGGCTGGCAGACAGGTTCCATAATGCAGCTGAGTCTGCTAGTGCCAGGCAGGGCTTGCACCTAGGTCTTGGATTAATTATTGGATTAATACCAAGGTCTCTGCTCTATCCCCATCCCTCCCAACAACCAACCCTTACCAGAATCCAGGCACAGTCCTTCAACAAGAGGGCAGTGAGACTGTGTGGCGCATTTACACAATGAAACGTGACAGAGTAGTGAAAATGAACTCCAGCTGCAGCACTGATGGATCCCACAGACGATATTGAGGGAAGAGGCCAGACCTGAAAGAACACAGACTGCATGCTTCTATTTATACAAAGCCCAACAGCAGACAGGTCTGAGCCATGAGGTGGGAGTCAGGTGGTGGGGACCCCAGGGGAAGAAGGAAGACAGGGGGCCGAGAGGAGGCATGATTGGCTTCTGGTTTCTGGCCACCCTGTTCACTTAGTGATGAGTCCATCGTGAGTGGTGGGACTTCCATGATTTGTGCACTTTTCTGTACGTATGTTACACTTCAATTAAAAACTTTAAAAATTTTTATTTTTTTATTTTTTTTGAGACAGAGTCTCACGCTGTTGCCCAGGCTGGAGTGCAGTGGCGCGATCTCGGCTCACTGCAAGCTCCGCCTCCCGGGTTCCCGCCATTCTCCTGCCTCAGCCTCCTGAGTAGCTGGGACTACAGGCGCCCGCCACCGCGCCCGGCTAATTTTTTGTATTTTTAGTAGAGACGGGGTTTCACTGTGGTCTCGATCTCCTGACCTTGTGATCCGCCCGCCTCGGCCTCCCAAAGTGCTGGGATTACAGGCTTGAGCCACCGCGCCCGGCCTAAAAACTTTAAAAATTTTTGACAAGGCCAGATGCAGTGGCTCATACCTGTAATCCCAACGCTTTGGGAGGCCCAGGTGGAAGGATCATTTGAGATCAGGAGTTCGAGACCAGCCTGGGCAACATGGCAAGACCCCCATCTGTACTAAAAACAAACAATTGGCCGGGCGCGGTAGCTCACGCCTGTAATCCCAGCACTTTGGGAGGCCAAGGCGGGCAGATCACGAGGTCAGGAGATTGAGACCATCCTGGCTATCAGGAGATTGAGACCATCCTGGCTAACACGGTGAAACCCCATCTCTACTGAAAATACAAAAAATTAGCTGGGTGTGGTGGCAGGCGCCTGTAGTCCCAGCTACTCAGGAGGCTGAGGCAGCAGAATCGCTTGAACCTGGGAGGCGGCGGCTGCAGTGAGCCAATCATGCCACTGCACTCCAGCCTGGGCAACAGAGCTAGACTCCATCTCAAAAAAAAAAAAAAAAAAAAAAAAACCAATTAGCCAGGCATGGTGGCGCGAACTTGTAGTCCTAGCTACTAGGGAGGCTGAGGCAGGAGCATTGCTTGAGCCCAGGAGGGTGAGGCTGCACTGAGCTATGATGGTGCCTCTGCACTCCAGCCTGGATGACAGAGCGAGACCCTGTCTCAAAAAAATAAGGCCAGGCCGGGCGTGGTGACTCACGCCTGTAATCCTAGCACTTTCGGAGGCTGAGGCAGGTGGATCACGAGGTCAGGAGTTCAAGATCAGCCTGGCCAAGATGGTTAAACTATGTCTCTACTAAAAATACAAAAATTAGCCAGGCACAGTGGCAGGCTACTCAGGAGGCTGAGGCAGGAGAATCACTTGAACCCGGGGAACAGAGGTTGCAGTCAGCCGAGATCGTGCCACTGCACTCCAGCCTGGGTGACAGAGTGAGACTCTGTCTCAAAATAAATAAATAAATAAATTTAAAAAATAAGGCCAGGCGCAGTGGCTCATGCCTGTAATCCCAGCACTTCAGGAGGCCAAGGCGGGAAGACCACATGAAGTCAGGAGTTCGAGACCAGCCTGACCAACATGGTGAAACCCCATTTCTTTTCTTTTCTTTTTTTTTTTTTTTTTTTTGAGGCGGAGTCTCGCTCTGTCGCCCAGGCTGGAGTGCAGTGGCGTGATCTCGGCTCACTGCAAGCTCCGCCTCCTGGGTTCACGCCATTCTCCTGCCTCAGCCTCCCGAGTAGCTGGGACTACAGGCACCCACCGCCATACCCGGCTAATTTTTTTGTATTTTTAGTAGAGATGGGGTTTCACCATGTTAGCCAGGATGGTCTCTATCTCTTGACCTCATGATCCGCCCGCCTCAGCCTCCCAAAATGCTAGGATTACAGGTGTAAGCCACCGCGTCTGGCCTTGTGAAACCCCATTTCTACTACAAATACAAAAATTAGCCGGGCATGGTGGCACACACCTGTAGTCCCAGCTACTTGGGAGGCTGAGGCAGGAGAATCCCTTGAACCCGGGAGGCAGAGATTCCAGTGAGCCGAGAACGCACCACTGCACTCCAACCTGGGTGACAGAGCAAGCCTCCATCTCAAAATAAAAAAAATAAAATAAGCAAGGAGAAGGGGGTTTGTTGGTCCAATGAGGGAGGTGTGCCCCATGTGGTGACAGACTGTGACAGGAACCTTCCACAGGACAAGGACCCCCTCTATGACCCTGGAAAGTTGCTGTGCTGCCTGCAAAGACAGGGAGCTCAGTTCTCCCACCTGGGACTGCCCCCACGCTCCAATTGCTTGCTAGGGAGTCCCTCCCTACCAAGGAGTGAGGCCTAAGTCTCTTGAGCCCTTGGTCTCTCTGATCCCAGGGCTCAACCTGTTCCCTCCTGAGTGGGGCACTAGGGATAGATCCTAAGCCTTGGGGATGGGTAGGGGAGCTGGTCCAGGCCTCCTGTCACTGATTGTCATACCAGGTGCCCCACCCCAGAGGAGATCCCCAGACCCACTGCTTACACACAGGCTGGATAAACACTGGGTCTCCCCATCCCAGATCTGGCCCTCTCTCCATAAAAGGCTCTGGTCCAGCAGCTGCTCTGGTCCAAATATGGAACTGCGAGGCCTGGGGAGGAAGCCGCAGCCCAGTCCTGAGGGGCCAGCAGGTAAAACCCCTCAGCTGCTCCTCCCCTACACACTTTCTAGAGCTTGCCACCTCCCAAAGCATCTGAGCTGGACCTGGTGAGAACCTGAGTTGTGGGTCTCCAGTTTCCCTACCTGGCCTGGTCTCTCCTCCTGGCACATGAGGTGGGTGCCAGGCACTGAGCCCTGGGGCTGGCCAGAGGGAGGGCTGCAGGGTGAGGGTGCAAAGGAGCCAGCCCTGTGCTCTCAGAGGGCAGCTGGGGCCTCTTCATCTGCCTGTGGGGAAGGACTCTTGGGCTAAGGGCAGCAGTAGGAGACTGGTGAAGCTGCAGGAACGGCCCAGTGCCCACCTGGGGGAAGGAGGTACAGGCCTAACACTGGGGTGCTGGGTACCTCGAGAATGTACCTTTCCCTCCATGGGCCTTAGTTTCCCCATCTGCAAAATGGGGACACTAATACAAAGTCCAGGAGAAGGTAGAGGGAGAGATGGCATCATTGGAAGAGCTAGTTTGGGAAACCTAACCAGGCAACGGTCAAGGGAGGGGGCGGGACAGAGACAAGGGTCTCAGAGGAGTGTTTGCTCTTCCTGGGGCACAGCTGTTGCCAGGCTTCCAGGGGGCAGGCCCAGACACAGCTGTCGGGGTGGGGTGGGGGTGGAGCGGTTGCTCTCTAGGCAGTCACAGCTGTCCTGGCTGGGGCACCCCAGGGTTCCAGCAGCAGGAGGGAAGGGTACAAGCTGAGGGCTGGGCGGGCCTGCTGAGAGCCTGTGATGGTTAACCCCTTCCGGAACACAGACCACAGCCAGCGGCCCTGTGTGATAAGGGCAAGATCACCGCATTTGCACCCGTGTGGGACCGTGGCTCCAGCTTGGTGAAGACTGGCTTCTCAGGCCACATTTCCCTCCATCACGGACTGGCCCCCAGCCTCACCCCTAACAGGCTGTGAACCACATCCAGGCCCCTCTGCCTTCTAAGCCCCTAGCCTGGGCTCACAGCTCCAGTACCCATAGGCCTCTCTCGCCTCTAGACCCCTGATCAGCTTAGGGCAGGTCCCCACTCCTTTTCATTGTTCCTGTATACCAGTCTCACTGCCGGGACACTCAGAGGGCCCTAGCCCAAGCGCCTCATCCCTGGACCCCTCCAGCCACATACCCTACCTTTCCCATCCCATATATCCAACATTCCAGAGAGGGGCCGCCACAGGAGTGGTCCCCCAACATCTCCCATGTGTGACACCCGTGTGGCCCACCTGCCAGGCATTGAGCTAGGCATGGGGGCAGTTCCACAACATGCCCAACTTCAAGGGCATATGCTGTTCCACTTGGCGGCTTGAGACCTCACTATGATCCTCAGTGAACATGGCTGCCTAGTCCTTTGTCTCCACTGAGGGGCTCAGGGCCGGGGAGCCGGACAGGAGCCACTAGTGTCCAGGCCACTCGTTGGTCTCACCTGCTGCAACAGAGCCATCCTGTACCAGAGCAGGACGCCAGAGAGGCGCAGGGCCTGGCTTTCAACTGCCAGGGAAGCCACAGCCGGCTCTCACCCTGCTCCCAATCTCCCAGCTGTGGCCTACCAAGCCCTGCTCTGAGTCAAACAGCCTCCACCCCTTAGGAGGCTCCCTGCCTGGTCCCATTTCTCAGGGCCTCCTCCCTCCAGCACTGGGGTGGCCTGCACTAAGCACCAGCGCCACATGGTGTGACCTCAGCCCCAGTCCTGCCAGTCTGTAGGGACTATTAAATGTTCACCTTAAAAGAATTAACACTCCACAGCAGGGCCAGGCTTGGGAGCTCACATCTGTAATCCCAGCACTTTGGGAGGCTGAGGCGGGAGGATCACCTGAGCTCAAGAGTTTGAGACCAGCCTGGCTAACATGGTGAAACCTTGTCTCTACTAAAAATACAAAAAATTAGCTGAGTGTGATCGCGTATGCCTGTAGTCTCAGCTACTCGGGAGGCTGAGGTGGGAGGATCACTTAAGCCGTGGAGGTTGAGGCTGCAGTGAGCTGATTGTGCCACTGTACTCCAGCCTGGGTGACAGGGAGATCTTGTCTCAAAAAAAAGAAAACCCCACAGCATACTCCTAAAGCCCCAATACAGGTTCTCTTTGCCCACTTCAGCACAATCAGAATTCAGGAACGTAGATGGACTTCACAGAAACCAACGTCCTGTCCAGGGACGCACTGCATAATACCCTGGCATTGCTGGGCAGAAGCAGGAGACACCACCCTTGCCCCCAGCACCAGGAATAGCAAAGTGGGGTGGGAGGGGCCTCTGGGGCCCATAGCTCCAGCTCAGGAAGAAGCTGGGCCTCTCACAGGCACCGTGGGACAGGGCAGCATAGGGAAGAAAGGGACCTAGTCAAGCACACAGCTGTGGGTGTCCTTGGCTTGCTCCTTTCTTTCCTAAGCTGCAGGTTACCTAACTGTGAAACAGGGTAACACCTCCTACGCTGTGTTCAAATCTTGGCTCTGCCATTTACTACTGGGACCATGAGCAAGTTACTTTTCACTCTCAATTTAACTTTTTTTTTTTTTTTTTGAGAGTCTTGCTTTGTCACCCAGGCTGGAGTGCAGTGGGGCGATCTCAGCTCACTGCAGCCTCTGCTTTCCAAGTAGCTGCAATTACAGGCACACACCACCACACCAAGCTAATTTTTTTTTCTTTTTTTTGAGACAGAGTCTCGCTTCTTCACCCAGGCTGGAGTGCAAAGGCACAATCTCGGCTCACTGCAACCTCTGCCTCCCAGGTTCAAGCGATTCTCCACCACATGCCATCACGCCGGGCTAATTTTTGTATTTTTAGTAGAGACGGGGTTTCACCATGTTGGCCAGGATGGTCTCAATCTCTTGACCTCGTGATCTGCCTGCCTCGGCCTCCCAAAGTGTTGGGATTACAGGTGTGAGCCACCGCGCCTGACCTAATTTTTTTTTTGAGACGGAGTCTCACTCTGTCGCCAGGCTGGAGTGCAATGGCGTGATCTCGGCTCACTACAACCTCTGCCTCCCAGGTTCAAGCGATTCTCCTGCCTCAGCCTCCCAAGTAGCTGGGAATACAGGCATGTGCCACCACGCCCAGCTAATTTTTGTATTTTTAGTAGAGACAGGATTTCACCCTGTTGGCTACGATAGTCTTGATCTCTTGCCCTCGTGATCCACCCTCAGCCTCCCAAAGTGCTGAGATTACAGGAGTGAGTTACCGAGCCTGGCCTAATTTTTTTATTTTTAGTAGAGACGGCTTCACCATGTTGCCCAGGTTGATCTTGAACTCCTGGCCTCAAGTGATCTGCCTGCCTAGGCCTCCCAAAGTGCTGGGATTACAGGCATGAGACACAATGACTTTTTTTTTTTTTAAGAACAGGGTCTTGTTTGCTCTGTCACTCAGGCTGGAGTGCAGTGGTACAATCATGGCTCACTGCAGCCTCAGACTCCTAGGCTCAGGCAATCCTCTCGCCTCAGCCTCCCAAGTAGCTGGGATTATAAGTGCCTGCCACCAGGCCCAACTAATCAAAAAAATATTGTTTTTTAGAGACAGGGTCTCACTATGTTGCCCAGGCTGGTCTCAAACTCCTGGCCTCAAGCAATCCTCACGCGTCAGCTTCCCAAAGTGCTGGGGCTATAGGCGTGAGCCATGGCACTGGCAATTTATCCTTAGATTGGGAGTCACACCACCACATCAGTTCACCAGGCTCTGTAGCAACACTTCCCCTCTCCCCAGACCTCGTCTGTCCTCAGGGATATAGAACAACCTCTGTTGCACTTGGCGAGAGAGTATTCTAGCAAAAACTAGAAAAGCCTCCCCCCTTCAAAGCCGGTGGCAGAAACCATCTTGTGAATAGCGTCCCTCCCCCTGGGTACATAGTCTCTTTCAGTCCAGTCCAGGCTCTGGACTATCTATTGCTCAGTGGTGGTGCCTCTTGCCCCGCCTGCCCACCGAAGCTGTGGCAGCAGCATGGGGCAGCCCCAGGAGTCACACCACACCTCACTGAAGCAGTCGCTGTAGAGGGCCCAGGCCACTGTGAAGGTGGAGGAGGAGGAATGGGTGCAGACCTCAACTCTCCCTGCACACAGCCAGCAGGGATAAAGGAATGGCCCCAAGCTCTCCAACTGTGCCATTTACCCTTCAGTAAGGGGATGGCCATTCCAAGAAGTTTCTGCCTGGGATGAAAACACAGCCTTCAAGGAACAAATAACTTGGGGGGCAGAATTCTGTCACATGGGAAACTGGCCGTGTGATTCGCCAGGCAAATTGCTCTCCCTTCCCAAGGGCTGTGCTGCCTTTCTTTGGGCCTCAAACATAAGACAGCTGCACAAACCTCAAAGATAAGACAGCTGCCTGCAGGTGTGCCCCCGCCCACAGGGGAGAAGCCACAACATGCCACGGCTGGGACCCACGGAACAGGTATGACCCCAGCTCCTCTTTCCCCAGGTGTCTGCTCTGCTAGGGCACGAACACTCCATGTGGATCAGAGTCTCCTGCCCCCCACTCCAGCAGATAGACCACCAAGCACAGCACAGTGGGGCAGCCCTCCATAGTCCACAGAAAGTACTGAGCTCCAGCTCCCCCGGGCCAGGGCTGGCAGGAGCCCTGCTTGGGGAACAACCTGCATAGCTCCATCTGTCACATTAGGGGGTCACAGCCTCCACCAACTCATAACTCTCCTGCCCCAGCAGGCCTGACAGGAGCTACCCTTCCTTGGAGCCTCTGTCTTCTACGAATGGACGGAAGAGGGCAGGAATCTTAAGAGACAAAGAATATTTTGAGTAACCCAATAAAGTCAGAGGAAAGAAGCACTCTCGTCTATTCACCTCCCACACACGGGGACTGAAATTTACATTTGGACACAGATGTCAAATGTCACAAGGCTGGCTTGGGACTTTCTTTCCAGGATGCAAAGCAGGCGCCCTTCAGAACACCTTTGGCCTCTCCTTAGAACTTCTGGGAAGTGGCACAAACACATACATTTGGTCTCTGTTCCCAATTCTGGCTGCTTGCCTCAGACAGCCTGAGGTTTCCTCCGGTATGGGGCTTCTTCACAGGGCAAGGCATGGGGCTATCATAGCCACGCACATTCTGATGTTCGGGCCCAATGTTGGGACAGGCTCAGGGTCCAAAGCTTCCCAGATTCACGCTGCCCATGGTGCCCCAGCATCAGGAAGCCGTCTCAGCAGCTGAACAAAGTGTTTTTTATTTGTGACATACAAATACAACCAATGCAAAAAGAGATCACTTTTTCCCTTTGATTCCAGTGATAACAAGCTGCTAAAGAAAAATATATATATATATCAAGAAGGAGTTTATCTTCCGAATTTCCTCTAAAAAAAAAAAAAACAGGATTAAAAATAACCATTCACATGTCCTATACATACTTGACAGCAACAAAAATAACCTGAAATAGGGTGGATGTAACTAAAATTCAAAAAAAAAAATCTTAACATGCTCCAAACAAACAAACAAAAAGCCTGGTACAAGAGGCCTGCTATGTTTTTTTTTTTGAGATGGAGTCTCGCTCTATCACCTAGGCTGGAGTGCAAGGGCATGATCTCAGCTCACTGCAACCTCCACCTCCCAGGTGCAAGCGAGTCTCCTGCCTCAGTCTCCCGAGTTGCTGGGATTACAGGCCACAACCACGCCCTGCTAATTTTTGTATTTTTTAGTAGAGATGGGGTTTTGCCACGTTGACCAGGCTGGTCTTGAACTCCTGACCTCAGGTGACCCTGCCTGCCTCAGCCTCCCAAAGTGCTGAGATTACAGGTGTAAGCCACCCCGCCCAGCCATGCCTGCTATGTTTCTCAAAACCAAGACCTGGGGGAAGTGGAGAAAGACAGATGTTTTGGAAATGAATGGGCTCAACACCAACGAGAGTGACTGCGGGTCTCAGACAGTGCCTCTCCCACCCTAGTCCCGACCTCCTGAGGAACCCTTCGGGACATGGCCTGCAAGACTGGGGTGAGCAGGGTATGGCACCAAGCACCCTTTGACCAGTTGATGCCACGCATCCAGTGACTGGAAAGAGACAATGTACACTGAACTCACCTTACAAGGGATGAACACGGGGGGTTCCTTTTGGTCCCCTTGAGTGAGAGGTATCAGGAATCCATGATCTAAGACAATAAATATTTATCATCTGTGTCCTTTGAGAGACAGGGACCAGAGAAAAATCTCTTCCTAAACATGCTCCTGTGGTTTCATGATTCTTAGGAGTCTACCAAACCCCTCCAGCAATGTCATCTCTCCCTGGGATGAAACCCATCAGGAGCCAGCAGGGTGAGGCAGAGGCAGACTTATTCCAGTGTAAAGTTGCAAGGCCCTCTCTAAGGAGTACCCAGTCCCACTGCTGCCCATCAAGAGCGGTGCAGAGTGCTCAACAGAGGGGCCAGGCTGGGTGAGGGAGGCCCTGTGTACGCAGGCTCCTGCACCAGCAGGAATCCAGGTGAGAAGCAAGGACCACTCTGGGGAGATCTGCCAGGACAGACTGCCGGAGTCGGGCAGAGGGTAGGATGTGAGCAGATGCTGAGGTCAGAGGGACCAACAGACCTCCGCAAGATCAACTTCACAAAGGCTGGAACCTTTACGATACTCCCCAAAGCAGAGCTCAGGGATATCCACAGGGAGCTGTTAGGTGCTTTTTCCTTGATAAGGATTTGGTTTTTCTTCCCTGTAAGAGGAACAAGGTCTAGAGATCAGGATGAGCATTAGTTCTGAGCCTGCCTTTCTATCCTATGAGAGAAGAGGAAGGCTTTCTG
The DNA here is from genome assembly GCF_049350105.2 of Macaca mulatta. Classification (NCBI taxonomy): domain Eukaryota; kingdom Metazoa; phylum Chordata; class Mammalia; order Primates; family Cercopithecidae; genus Macaca; species Macaca mulatta. The sequence continues at coordinate 10,456,455 of NC_133419.1, forward strand.
CTTCCCCTGCTCCAGCCTGTTACCACAGGGTGACACCAGAGAGAAAAGCAGCTGTTTTGGCCACTGAGAGGCATTCCTGCTGCAGCCTGAGCTATGGCTCGGCTGGGCCATGGCAGTGGCACTAGTGCCTCACTGAGGCAGTGAGGGGCAAAGCTGAGGAGTGCAGGCAGAGGGGCCTGCTGCTGGCTGGGGGCTCTCTGAAGAGGGAGGGTGACTGCAGGGAGGGGTGCCCTACCCTTAGAGAGCTATCAGCACCAAGAGATGAGAAGAAATGGGAGTTAACTATACGAGAAACGAGAAGTCCTTCTGGGGAAGACGAGGGACTCCCTGATGTTATTCTCCCCTTGAGACTAAGAACAGAGGTATTTGGGGGTAGACGTGAGAGGCAGAGGAGAAAGAACAGTGAGGGCTGGCAGACAAGAACAAGCAAAACCTCTGGCTTTCTTCTATGAATCAAAAGCTCAGGTCACTGCCATGAGACCAGGAGGTTAAGCTTAGAACGCAGCAATGTCCAGGAGCCTAGAGAAGCAATCATCCCCATGGCGGGTCCCACAGAACACCTCATTCCTGGTCCTTTCAGCCTCTCTCACTGACAGAGAGGCAGTCTTCCTCCCAGAGTCAGCTGGTCTCAACATGAGCCCACTCCATGAATCCATAAAAACAGCTGGAAAGAGCTTTCTTCACTTCCCTGCATCTTGGCACAAAAGATCTTCCCACAGTCTCCATAAGAGCATTCCATCTGCGAAAGTGTGAGTCTCTCTGAAGCCTCCCTCTATGCCCAGATCTTACACCCTGTGTGCTCCTCTTTGGGGATCAGCAAACCCCAGACCCAGGACTCCAGAACTTTCCTAAAGGTGGGCATAAACATTCCATTCGTCCAAGTGTATGTGTCAGGGGAGGGGAGGTTTCCAGGACTCTAGGAGCTGCAGAGGTGGGAGAACCTCCACTGCAGGCCCCAGGAGCCAAGTGAGGAGGCAGCCACTGTGGAGGATGAGCTTCACTGCCAGGCCCCACCCACTCTTCCCTCTCTCTTTCATTCCCTCCTAGCACTCTGGTCTCCTAGGAGAGGAGGAGCAGCTCATACCACTTCTCCCCAGGGTTCTGTGCTCTCAGGGTGCAGCCTGGTACGTGCAGGGCTGGGGAGGCCACAGCTCTGAGGACACCTGGCAAATGGTGAGACCAGGAAAGAGGAAAGGCCTTAGGAGAGAGCATTGTGACTTGAAAGTGTCTCTGAGAGTTCAGTGGCAGCAGCCACCACAGTGCCCACCCGCGTGGGAGTGCTGGCTGTCCCCAAACTTGGTCCTCCGGCTCAGGATCTCATAGGAGCAATCCTCCCCACAGCAACCGGACATGCTGGGGGAAGAGTCATCAATTTCAAATCTGCAAGGCAGGCAGGAGAAAAGGGTTGGTGGCAGGCAGCTGAGTGCCTTCCTCCCTGGCCTGAGAACTCTTCCACCAGCCACAGTGATGAGACCCTTAGGACAAGGGTGCAGGAGGTGGACAGCTGACCAAGTCAGAGAGCACTGCCATACCGGCTCCCCAGACCTGAACCCCCATGACCACTGGACCATGAGCTCAAAGTCAGAGAGCACTGCCATACCATCTCCCCAAACCTGAACCCCCATGACCACTGGACCATGAGCTCAGGCATCAGGATGAGTAGGGGCCAGGACCAGAAAAATGGCCCTGGGAAGGCCCACCTACCACCCAGAAGGGCCCACACCCAGCTCCTTACTGCAACGCTTCTCTGAAGAACTGGTAGGCGCCATGATTGTGTTTAAATACTGTTAACATAACCTTCTTCATCTGTGTGCTAGAAGAAAGCAGAGCAAACACCTTTTAGAAAGAGAAACATGGCCGGGCGAGGTGGTATGCACCTGTAATCCCAGCACTTTGGGGGGCCAAGGCGGGAGGATCACTTGAGCCTGGATGGTAGAGGCCGCAGTGAGATATGATCATACCATGGCACTCCAACCTGGGTGCCAGAGTGAGACCCTGTCTCAAGAAGAAAAGAAAAAGAAAGAAAAAGAAAAGAAAACAGAGACTACGGTCGTGCTTCCTTTCCTTTCTGTCTTTGTCTGTTACCCCCTTTCACCCACACAAGTGCTCCTGAATTTGGCCTCTAGCCTCTAGAGGTCTTGGACCCCCTCGGCACTCACTGCTTCCCCCAATCGCAGGCTGATGAGACTGCACAGGCATCAGCCCTGACCAGATGGGCTTCTTTCAGAGCAGGGATCTTTCCCACTTCCTCTCTGTAGCACCGTTACTTAGGTACAGAACATGGCACAGATTAGGAACTCAAAAGATGCTCGCTGGCCAGGTGTGGTGGCTCACACCTGTAATCCCAGCACTTTGGGAGGCTGAGGTGGGCAGATCACCTGAGGTCAGGAGTTCAAGACCATCCTGGCTAACATGGTGAAACCCCATTTCTACCAAAAATACAAAAATTAGCTGGGCATGGTGGTGCATGCCTGTAATCCCAGCCACTCGGGAGGCTGAGGCAGGAGAATTGAACCCGGGAGGTGAAGGTTGAGCCCGGGAGGTGAAGGTTGCAGTGAGCCAAGATCACATCATTGCACTCCAGCCTGCAACAAGAGTGAAACTCTGTCTCAAAAAAAAAAAAAAAAAAAAAAAAAAGATGTTTGCTGTGCTGAGCTAAATATGCAAAATCTGGAGTCATAACAAGGCAGGGAGCATCTTATTGACAGGGTTCTAAAACACCTTTCTCCCAAAACACGCCTATGAGCCTCCCCCTCCAATGAGACTCAAAGAATAGCAAGTGCCTCAGCGGCAGCTCCTTCCAGTTGAGTGCTATATGGATCTCCTAAGAAGGGAGGCCTTACCTGTTGGCCATGAGCTGTAGAATCTGTATAAGGAACTTCCCCAGGCCTTTCCGCCGCACCTTGCTTTCCAACTGCACTTCATAGCTAGGTGAAGAAAGGAGAGGTGAGCGTGCAGGATGGGGCATGAAGAGGCTGTAAGGTCTGGCAGAGGAGCTTGCAGTCCTTGGCAGCCCATAGACCTAGGAAGGTCCAGGGCCCTTGTCACCTGGCTGGAGTGCCTGTACCATCACCAGGGTCTCTCTCCCCTACCTCCCCCAAGCCATGGCTCCTACCAGTACAGGACTTCATCCCCACACTCCACGTCAAACCGGAAGTGAGAAAAGGCAACAGGGACAGAGCTGTTTTCCCATGCGATGAGGTACCAGGCTCGGTCATCTGTCATTTCCTCCCGTTTCTCTCGGTCCTTCCAGCCCCACTCACTCTGCTCATACCTGGGGAATTTGGGAGCAGTCAGAAGGGAAAGCTGGGAGAGGAACTAGGCTCCCCTGGTCGGGACACGCTTACATGGTTTGCATATTCGTTTTGGTGAGGTCAAAGGCCCAATCCACGGTGGCTGGCTCCAGTCCAGACACTCGCTTACATTCAATGGAGACATTCAACCTGTGAAGAAGACAGGAGGTGTACGGAATTGGTTACAGCTCTCCTGCCAGGGCACTGCTGTTCCTCCCTTAAAGTCTACAGGGAGGAAGGCCCAGTTGCAGTTACTCTACAGAGAAAAGCCTACCCTGTATCTTCCCCAGCATGACTAGAGAAGGTGCAGGAACAAAGTCTTTCAGGCTGAGATTAACAACTGTGGCCACACCGCCCACCCCCCAACTACAAGGCCCATTTCCTGCCTCCCCAAGCTGTCCTAATCCGCCTCAGCAATTTGTAAACTTCTTGTCCCTCTCTGCTCCTTCTTTATTCTTTTCCTACCTTTTCTGTCTCTTCTGTACTTTGTTATAAACACCCATGTCTTCTGTTATTTAGTTCCTGCCCTTAGACATTTTTCCTGTTGCTGTAATTTCTGAACTGACTCCTCACCGGGCTCCCACGGGACCCCATTCCTTTTATCTACTAATTGCGCCTTCAAAACCACTGGGTGACCCTAGGTCCTTCAAGAAGACTACGGCTCAACACGCCCCACCCCGCCCCAGGAGTCCTGCCTGCCTCATCTGAGGAATAGGGATACTCTCAGCTGATCAACAGGTTAAGGCCGGCACAGTGGCTCACACCTGTAATCCCAGCAATTCAGGGAGGCCAAGGCATATGGATCACCTGAGGTCAGGAGTTCAAGATGAGCCTGACCAACACAGTGAAATCCCGTCTCAACTAAAACTACAAAAAAATTAGCTGGGCATGGTGGTGGGTGCCTGTAATCCCAGCTACTCGAGAGGCTGAGGCAGGAGAATCGCTTAAACCTGGGAGGTGGAGGTTGCAATGAGCCAAAATCATGCCATTTCACTCCAGCCTGGGCAATGAGAGCGAAACTCTGTCTCAAAACAAACAAACAAACAAACAAAAACGGGTGAAGCAGGCTCCAGCCCAACACTGTTCTTCTAAACCCGCAAATGCTGTAGGTGTTAAGATATCTGTTTCTAAATGAAATTTAAGTAACAGTTAAACTCCTTGACCAATCTGTGAAATCACATTCTTTAGATAGCACTACATTCTGAAAGGACTAGAGGCAGCAAACCCTAAGCCTTTAAAGAGCTCCCGTATCAATCTCTCAGTGACCTTTGATACAATCCCCAGAGGATATGCTCACTGGAATCCCATCACTTCTACTGACTGGCACGCCACATTTGCTCAGCCTTATAAATTCAGAACTTCCTGCCCCTAAAGCATCTTCCTTTCTTTATCAATCACTTTGCCATCACAGCTGCCCAAACATAGCACTGCATCTGTCTTAACTATAAAATGCCCAGAGTTGGCTGGCAATGCCTGTTTTGGAGCTATTCCACATTTCTGGAAGCCAATGGAAATATGGAATATGAAAACACTATGAAGCCGGGGGCAGTGACTCACGCCTGTAATCCCAGCACTTTGGGAGGCCGAGGCAGGCAGATCACCTGAGGTCAGGAGTTAGAGACCAGCTTGGCCAACATGGTGAAACCCCGTCTCTAATAAAAATACAAAAAATTAGCCGGCGTGGTGGCGGGCACCTGTAATCCCAGCTACTCTGGAGGCTGAGGCAGGAGAATTGCTTGTACCCGGGAGGCAGAGGTTGCAGTGAGCTGAGATCACACCATTGCACTCCAGCCTGGGTGACAGTACAAGACTCTGTCTCAAAAACAAAAAAAAAAAACCACGATGAGATATCACAATATGGGACCTCTAAAGTATGTCAAAAGCCTTTCCAGGCTGGGCGCAGTGGCTCACGCCTATTATCCCAGCACTTCGGGAGGCTGAGGTGGGTGGATCACCCGAGGTCGGTGGATCACCTGAGGTCAGGAGTTTGAGACCAGCCTGGTCAACATGGTGAAACCCCATCTTTACTAAAAATACAAAAATTAGCAGGGCATGAGGGCATGTGCGTGTAGTCCCAGCTACTAGGGAGGCTGAGGGAGGAGAATCGCTTGAACCCAGGAGGTGGAGGCTGCAGTGAGCCGAGATTACGCCACTGCACTCCAGCCTAGGTACAGAGCAAGACTCTGTTTCAAAAAAAAAAAAAAAAAAACTCATACCAGCTGCTACTTCCTGAGCTGCATATATTCTTTTTCTTTCTTAAAAAAAAAACCTTGCGCCAGGCGCAGTGGCTCACGCCTGTAATCCCAGCTCTCAGGGAAGCAGAGGCGGGAGGATAGCTTGAGCCCAGGAGTTCGACACCTGCCTGGGTAATACAGCAAGACCCTGTTCTCCACAAAAAGGGGAAAAAAAAAAAAAAAACCTTGCAAATTTGGCATCATCATCCTATTAGGTAAGAAAATGAGGCTTGAGGAATATGAGTGACTTCTCCAAGTAGAGCTACTAAGACGTCCAGCTACAATTCAACCCCCCAGCACAGAGAAACCAGAGCCCCTGTTTATCCCCAAGCCAAGATGTTACATTCTGGAAGCACAACTCATCAACAGCATCTCAGGTAAGGCAGATTATGCTTCCTATTTAGAAACCAAAAGGACAAAAAATGGTGAGGGAGCCTTCAGTCCAGAGCCTATAGTTAACTGGATCAGTAATAATAATAGCAAACAGGGTGAGGGTTGAAAATTTACCTACTGGGTACACGATCACTATTTGGGTGATGGGTACACTAGATGCCCGACCCCACCATTACACAAAATATCTGCACATGTACCTCGCGAATCTAAAATGAAATTGTAAAATAAAATAACAGCAAACACTTATCTAGCTTTTATTACACTCCAGGAACTAACACTTTACATCTTATCCTCCTGACAACTCCATGAGAAAGGTACTATTATTAGAACCATTTTGAGTTTTTGGGTTTTTGTTTTGTGTTGAGACAGGGTCTTGCTGTCACCCAGGCTAGAGTGCGATGGTGCTACCATGGCTCACTGCAGCCTCCATATCCCAGGCTCAAGCAATTCTCCCACATCAGCCTTCTCAGTAGCTGGGACTACAGGCATGTGCCACCATGCCCAGCTAATTAAAAAAATTTTTGTTTTGTAGAGACAGGGTCTTCCTATGTCGCCAGAACTGGTCTTGGACTCTTGGGCACAAACAATCCTCCCAACCTCAGCCTCCCAAAGTGCTGGGATTACAGGTATGAGCCACCACACCTGCCCCAGGCCCATTTTTAACTAGAAAATTGAGGAACAGAGAGATTAGGTAATTTGTTCAGAGTCAGTTGGGCACAGCATTTTAGGAGGCCGAGGTGGGAGGATCACTTGAGAACAGCAGTTTGAGACCAGCGTGGACAACGTAGGCGAGACCCCTTCTCTACCAAAAAATATTTTTCTTTTTAAAGAAAAAGAAAAGTAATTTGTTCAGGGCCAATTACCCAGTAAGTGGCTTTTAATAATTATACTATATACTCAGGGAAAGAGCACTAGATTGGAAATTAAAAGCCCCCTCAGCTGTCAGGTGAAAACTCCATAAACTCAGAAAGCTCGTTTGACTCTCTGGACCTCAGTTTCCCATGCATTAAATGTGAGTGTCAGCCTAGATAATTTTCCAAATTTGTTTCAGCTCAATGATTCTTTGCATAGAGAGAATAATCAGTCCGGAAGAGACATCAGGCCGGGTGCGGTGGCTCACACCTGTAATCCCAGCACTTTGGGAGGCTGAGGCAGGCGGATCAGTTGAGGTCAGGAGTTCAAGACCAGCCTGGCCAACATGGTGAAACCCTGTCTCTACTAAAAATACAAAAGTTAGCTGGGCGCAGTGGCTCACACCTACAATCCCAACACTGAGAGGCTGAGACAGGTGGATCACGAGGTTAGGAGTTCCAGACCAGCCGGGCCAAGATGGTGAAACCTTGACTCTTACTAAAAACACAAAAATTAGCTGGACATGGTGGCAGGCACCTGTAATACCAGCTATTTGGGAGGCTGGGACAGAGAATTGCTTGAATTCGGGAGGCAGAGGTTGCAGTAAGCCGAGATCGCACCACTGCACTCCAGTCTGAGTGACAGAGCAAGATTCTGTCTCAAAAAAACAACAAAAAAAACCCCCACAAAAATTAGTGAGGTATGGTGGCGCGCACCTATAATCCCACGTACTCAGGAGGCTAAGGCAGGAGAATCGGCTGAACGCAGAAGGCGGAGGTTGCAGTGAGCCAAGATTGCGCCACTGTACTCCAGCCTGGGTGACTGAGCAAGACTCCATCTCAAAAAAGAAAACTTTAACTAAAGAGACATTGGTCTGAGATTAAGTGCAATCTTTGCTCATTTATGGATTCTTCTGCCACCCTACCTGGGGGATTTTATATCAACAGAGGACACGAGCCACAGTTTCTGCTTTTTCTTTTTGTTTTGTTTTGAGATGGAGTTTTGCGCTTTTTGCCCAAGTTAGAGTGCAATGGCGCTACCTCGGCTCACTGCAACCTCTGCCTCCCGGGTTCAAGCAATTCTCCTGCCTCAGCCTCCCAAGTAGCTGGGATTACAGGTGCCCATCACCACACCTGGCTAATTTTTTTTTAAATTTTTAGTAGAAATGGGGATTCACTATGTTAGCCAGGCTGGTCTCGAACTCCTGACCTCAGGTGATCCAGCCGTCTTGGCCTCCCAAAGTGCTGGGATTACAGGCATGAGCCACCACGCCCAGCCCTGTTTTTTCATAGATATGAAGAAGAATGAGAAAATTTGTGTCTGAGGAAGCCTACTCTGGAAAGGGAATTCCTGAAGACGCTCAAGGAGACAGCAGTTGGTAATGCTCAATGTAACTCACCCGTTTCTATCATATTTCTTGAACACTGGGAAAGCCTCCAGAGGGTCTCCGAGCTGTGGAGGGAAAGAAAAGAGGAATAGCACAGACAAGTGTGGCGGAGGTACAGGCCCTGTCCCAAGAGCTGTTGTCTTGGAGTGGGATGCTGTGGGGATCCACAATGGGAGACTAGCTTCAGCCCCAGGAGCAGTCTCCCAGAACCCTCCATTTGCCTAGCTCTGAAGTCACATGTGCGAGGAAGGCTTTGGTGGGGAGGCCCATGAGAGTTAAGTTTGGCATCACCTGACAGGGCAAGAGGAAACCTCGCTGGCCTGTGGGCATACTACCTGCTCACAGCACAGCTAACCCAAAGAAGAGAGGCTACCTGATCTGCCACACACGTCTTAAAAGAAGCCTCCGGCCAGGCGCCGTGGCTCAAGCCTGTAATCCCAGCACTTTGGGAGGCCGAGACGGGCGGATCACGAGGCCAGGAGATCGAGACCATCCTGGCTAACACGGTGAAACCCCGTCTCTACTAAGAAATACAAAAAAATAGCCGGGCGAGGTGGTGGGCGCCTGTAGTCCCAGCTACTCGGGAGGCTGAGGCCGGAGAATGGCGTAAACCCGGGAGGTGGAGCTTGCAGTGAGCTGAGATCCGGCCACTGCACTCCAGCCTGGGCTACAGAGCGAGACTCCGTCTCAAAAAAAAAAAAAAAAAAAAAAAAAAGAAGCCTCCACTGACTTCACCTGGTTACAACTCCAGATGGAAAATCAAGTCCCTGAGCCACATCCTTTTTTTTTTTTTTTTTTTTTTTTTTGAGACGGAGTCTCACGCTGTTGCCCAGGCTGGAGTGCAGTGGCGCGATCTCGGCTCACTGCAGGCTCCGCCTCCTGGGTTCACGCCATTCTCCTGCCTCAGCCTCCTGAGTAGCTAGGACTACAGGCGCCCGCCACCGCGCCCGGCTAATTTTTTGTATTTTTAGTAGAGATGGGGTTTCACTGTGGTCTCGATCTCCTGACCTTGTGATCCGCCCACCTCGGCCTCCCAAAGTGCTGGGATTACAGGCTTGAGCCACCGTGCCCGGCCGAGCCACATCCTTAAAATGAGTGTTTACCATGAGTGGGTTAAAAGAATGACCAAAAAAATGGGATACTAAATGGAGGCAGAGGCTGAGCGCTGTGGCTCACGCCTGTAATCCCAGCACTTTGGGAGGCCAAGGTGGGTGAAACGCTTGAGCTCAGGAGTTCAAGACCATCCTGGGCAACAAGGTCAAACCCCATCTCTATAAAAATTACCCAGGTGTGGTGGCAAGCACCTATAATCCCAGCTAATTGAGAGGCTGAGGTGGGAGGATCGCTTGGGCCCAGGCGGCAGAAGCTGCAAGGTTGAAGTGAGCCAAGATCGCACCACTGTATTCCAGCCTGGATGACAGAGTGAGATCCTGTCTCACAAAAAAGAAAACAAAATTATCTAGATCCTCCTCTATCCATAAGGAAGAAGTTCCACAGGGAGGCAGCCACTTCACTGGAATCCACATTTTCCCAAACACCTGGGCCAACTGCCAGCGCCAACTCCCAACACACAGGTATGAGCTCAGTTCCCTGCACAGCAAGGAGGCAGAGGCGGTGTGGGTGGGTAGTGTCACAATTCTGCCACAGGGTGGCGACAAAACAAGTCAAATTATAAACCAACTTGAAGTCCCAGGAGGCAGGGACTGGGAAGAAAGGGAGAATCACCCTGTTGGCAGCGTCCACTTTGGCACAAACGGCATCCATGGCTGCTCGCTCCTCCAACCGCTTCTGCTTCTTCTCCTTGGCTTTGCTTGACTTCCTCTGCAACAGAGGAAAGCAACATTAGCTGGAAGGGCTGTGGCCAATAAAACACTGACTTTCCCTTTAAGGAACCGAAGTGCCCTGCATCCACAGGCCTGGCCCAGTGGTGAGAAATTTCCCGCCTCATCTGCCACACGTTTGGAGGGGCGGGAAAGACCCAAGCAGGTCATTTTGTAGTGGGGAGTCCTCAGAAGTCACCAGACTTCTCAGCTTCCCTTCAGGAAGAGCAGTGGCCTTCCAGACACAGACACTGTGGGGATGCTGCGGAACAGCTGACAATGCCTGCAGCAGGCGCTTAGTAAATATGCACTCACCCGCTCCCTCCTAAGGAGGGAACACCCAACTTTAGGCACACTGAAGACCGCTTCAGGGAGGAGACGGCATCTGAGGTAGCCACTGACGGCTGTTCCTAAGTATGTTTATTCAAAGCCTTTTCAGTGTCTTCCAGCGTTGGGTGACAAAGATCTGGTAGGCCACAGCTCCTGTGGGAGCTGGGTCTCATTTCAAGTGGGGGCCACCGTGTTCTGACTCAAGGATATCAGAGCCATTCCCAGAAGCCCTGCTCAGTTTAGGCCAACGAGTGGCAGGCACACTACACACCCAGTGACAGGGCAGAGGGCAGGGGCCCAAGGGGTTCACCTCAGGACAGAGATGACACATGGCCAGCAAGACGAAGCTGCAGGCACACAGTCAGCAGCGGGGCAGCAGAGGAGCAGCAAAGTGGGGATTCTCCTGGCATAGAGCAGCGAATGGCAAATTGCCCATAGCTGCTTCTAGATTAGGTCCGGTTTTGAGGCCGATGTGATATTCTCTCAGGCCTAAGACCCGCTCACCCTATTGTGAAAAGGCCGGTAACACAGGGCAAGAGCCAGGCTCTGACACCTGGCAGGCCTCATCCAAAGCCTTTTTTTTTTTTTGAGATGGAGTCCACTCTATCGCCCAAGCTGGAATGCAGTGGTGAGATCTCGGCTCACGGCAGCCTGTGCCTCCTGGGTTCAAGCGATTCTTCTGCCTCAGCCTCCCGAGTAGCTGGGATTATTGGCGTGTACCATCATGTCCAGCTAATTTTTGTATTTTTAGTAGTGACAGGATTTCACCAAGTTGGCTGGGCTGGTCACTAACTCCTGACCTCAAGTAATCTGCCTGCCTTGGCCTCACAAAGTGCTGGGATTACAGGCATGAGCCACCACTCCAGGGCTGTCCAAAGCCTCTTCCTGCTCTCCACCCACTGCAGTGCTAGGAAGAGGCACAGCACTTCTCCAAGCCTCCCCCGGCTTGATGACTGAGGGTCTTAATGAGGGTTAATATGGCATGTGTTCAATAAAAGACTTCTCATTCTCTCTCCCCAGGACAACCAGACAGCACAGGCATGCAAAGCGCATGCACCACCCAGCTGGTCCCCAGAAGGCACTCCAAAGGCACTGGTAAGTTGGCTCTGCTTTTTACCAATAGAGCAGCCTCTTTTGACACCCCCCCCACACACCCCTCCTTTCCCTGAGCTCTCTGGAGAGGTTTGACAACCCTCAATTACATCTAGCCCTGACACAGACTGGCCCCAGGAAAGGACACTCAGAGCAATGAACCTTCTGCATGAGTTGAAAAACCAGCTGCCGGGGAAATTCTCAGAATCAATTCTACCCATGATTTTCCAAGGAATGACACTGCTTACCTCCTACTTTAATCAACCAAGAAGCAAAAGAGTTCAGATACCAGGAACTCACAGGGATTGCTCTTACAGCCGCAAACTCTACCAACACCAGCTGTTAATTATCTCATGGCTGAGCGCTGTGTGGAACACAGGCAAGATCTCATATCTTACCTCCCCAGAGGAAGGAACAAACCCGAGAATGGGCTGTCTTCACAAGGCTGGACTCCTGGGACAGAACTCCCCTCCCTCTACCATGGATGGGTTTAGAGCATTCATCTTTTTCTCTGGAAATTTGGGTTTCAAGACAACACTGAGATATAGCTTGCAAAGTACCTTTACAAACATTATGTTTCTTTTTTTTTTCTTTAGTTTATTTTTTTAGAGAGAGGGGGAGTCTCACTGTGTTGCCCAGGCTGGTCTCAAACTCCTGGGCTCAGGCGATCCTCCTGTCTTGGTCTTCCAAAGTGCTGGGATTACAGGTGTGAGCCACCACACCCAGCCTAGGTTATGTGTTTCAATTACCAGGGCAGAAACTATCACTTCCCTTTACACAGCAGGAAACTGAGGCTTGAAGAGACAACGTGACTACTCAGTTCTGCAGTGAATAAAGGGCAGAGGAGAGACTCAATCCCAGGGATGGGCTGCAGATCATGTTTGTTCCACTGGCCACACTGTCCCCTACTAAGGCACCTACGTCCTGCATAGTGGACTTCCATTCCGTCATCAACAAAGATTCTTGCACCCTGCCACGATAAGGCCTGGGCTTCAGAAGCCCTCAGCAACCACTCGCCAACTCCTTTCTCATTGCCTGGCTGGTCTGGTAACAGTGTGCCAACACAGTGCCGCTACAGGCCCTACCCTCTGCACTGAGGTAGAGGTGAGGGACAGAGAAGCCTCGGATGGAAGGTGAACAGGGCTGCACCACGGGGCAGAAAAGCATAAGCTTTGGCATCAATCAGACTGGACCTATGCTCTTCCTGACACCCCCAGAATGACTTGTGAAAGCAACTCCATCTCCATGAAGATGGGGGTGCAAATGCTGGCCTTTTGGAGCTGTAGGGGCAGGTTAGAAGCCAGCACACCTTCAGAGCAGGTACAAGCTCCCTTACTCCACCCTACATGCTTGCTCTCTTATACAGGCCTCAAGGATCAAAGGTGCTGGAGGGCAAGGGTAACGCCCAGAACCCAGAAAGCACTGAAGCCTGGGTTCCCTCCATCTCATTTCTAAGCATGAGCTGTAATTCCCAAGCACAAGCAGCAGGAGGGCCAGCCGGGCCTCTAGATTTGTGGGCTCATTCATGTAGACCTGGCAATCCTCAGAGCAAGGCCTGGGGCTGCCATGGCCTGAGACTGCAGTAACTCAAGAACCCCGAGCTCTGCTGCCTGCCCACGGGGCAGGAGGCAGGGTGCAGTCAGCTGGGCCAGACAGGCAGGGAGGGGCTGCACTAAGAAAAGTGGTCTCCTGTTCCAATGAGCTCTGCCCCTGCCTTGTGGAGGTAAGGCTGTCCTATAGGGACACAGGAAAATGCTCCTAATTAAAATGGGTAATAAGCACAGTGAACAGTAAAGCTCATTGTGGTTAAGTGTCTTTTCCAAGGGAGCTTTGTATAAAAAAAGAGAGTGCAGGATTTTGAGTCAAAAGACCTGGATTTCTCAGCTCTTTCACTTACTAGCTGCGTGACTTCAGGCAAGCTACTTAAGCTCTTTTCAGTTGCTCAAAATTTCTGACTCTCAGTTTTCTTTTCCATAAAATGGGGCTCGCAATGCCTCCACCAACAATCGCAGGAGGAGACTTCTGTTTACAAGAACCTCCCTCAGACCTTCTGCCAGTGCTTTAATAAAGGTACTGGCCCGGGTGGTGGCTCAAGCCTGTAATCCCAGCACTTTGAAAGGCAGAGGCGGGCAGATCACGAGGTCAGGAGATCGAGACTATCCTGGCTAACATGGTGAAACCTTGTCTCTACGAAAAATACAAAAAATTAGCTGGGCGTGGTGGTGGGCGCCTGTAGTCCCAGCTACTAGGGAGGCTGAGGCAGGAGAATGGCATGAACCCGGGAGGCGGAGTTTGCAGTGAGCCGAGATCACACCATTGCACTCCAGCCTGGGCAAAGAGCGAGGCTTCATCTCAAAAAATAAATAAAATAAAATAAAATAAAAGTGATCGATTTTTCTCTTCACAACCCAGCATGGTAGGTGTGACTACTTCTTTGATGAGAAATCTGAGGCACAGAGAGTTTACGGAACTTGGAGGGTCACAGAGCCGGTGAGGAGAGTTCTCAAAGTGGTCTCTTCCTTCCACTCCCTCCGACTCTCCCCATGAGGTGAGGGTAGATCCACTTTATCTGCCTATATTCACCCAGTGCTCACCAAACAGCTGGTACTCAGTTCATAGCTGCTGAATGAATCATCCAAGATCCAAATCCACATTTGAACCCTAAAGTCATGCTCCTTCCACCATGTCACAATTGCACTTATATGGCATTTTTTGTTTTAAAGTGTTACATAAATGTTTTCATATGCAATGCAAAACTCCTTCCCTTACTATTCCCATTGAAAAAATAACTCCACACATAGTTCTACGACTGGAAGGGGTCATAAAGACAAATGAAAAAAAACCACCCAATCCAGGCACGGTGGCTCATGCCTATAACCCCAGCACATTGGGAGGCCAAGGTGGGTCGATCACCTGAGGTCAGGAGTTCAAGACCAGCCTAGCCAACATGATGAAACCCGTCTCTACTAAAAATAGAAAAAAGTAGCCGGGCATGGTGGTTGATATCTGTATTTCCAGCTACTCGGGAGGCTGAGGCAGGAGAATCACTTGAACCCGGGAGGCAGAGATTGCAGTGAGCTGAGATTATACCACTGCACTCCAGCCTGGGCAAAGAGCACAACTCCATTTAAAAAACAAAAAAGGAAAAGAAAAGAAACATCCAGATGGGAGGAGGAGGCATCTTTCAGAAAAGGAATTTGGCATCTTTTAGATTTTCAGTATCAATGTCTCCATCCCATATACTACCCATTATCCAAAAAGAACCTGTTTTTGATGAAGCAAGAGAAATATAAATTCTAATTCCTGAAAGACGACACATGTGTGGCAAATAGGACACGTGTGTGGCAACTGAAGAGAAAGCCTCCATCTGAAGCCTCACTCAGCGTGAGGCCAGGCTCTGCCACACGGTGACTACGAGGAATGATGACTTCCCCAGTACCCACAGTTGTGGAATGAGGGTGATGAGACGGTTCTAGCTGTGTTTCAGGGAGGAGAATTCAAGTCTCTCTGTTACTGTGAATTTTAGGCCAGAAGAGACTTTGTAGGGTCTCATGTGAGAAACACATCTGTAAAGTATAAGATTGAGGCCCTAAAGGATGCAAGGATTGCAGAATCTCTGGGGCATATTTCTTTTCTCCCTCACCCTGTTTTATGGTGTGGAGGGTCTGCTATTTCCACCCAACCAGCGAGGAAGTGCTGAACTAGAACGTCATGTTACACTTCGTGTTTTCTGCTGAATCTGCAGTGGCCGCTTCTGATTAGACAGTTACTAAGCGACACCAGGGACAGAGGTTTCATTTAGTTTCAACCATGGCTGCGTCTAGGACCTTTCACCAGAATTTAGGTTAAATATGCCTAAGGTCTCTAGACTTGGTTTTCTACATATGAAGTACGTAATATCCAAAATTATTTGTTAAAACATGATGACTGTTTTGACACGGAGTAGACAACTATTTTTGTCTAATAAGTTGATTTGTTCAGTCGATAACTAGTGGAGTGAGGGGGGAAAAAACTAGGTTAACAACAGTAGGGACAACCCAATGGGTTAAAAATAGCACAAATCTATTTTAGATCAGTAAAGTGAAGGCTGAGGATACAGGCAAAAATAACAGCCACTACTTAGGAGACACCTCCTTAGCAATCTACATCCATTATCTCACTTAATCTTCACTACTACCCTAAAAGGGAGGTGTCGGCATCCCAATTACAGAGGTGAGGAAATTCAAACACATAAAGGCCAACTCACTGGCACAATATTATACCGCCAGCAGCGAACACGGGGCTGGAATTGAGGTACCTCGGACTCCAAAGTCAGGGTTCCCTTAAGGTGATGGAAATTCCATGTAAATACTAACATAGGCCTGCGTGGTGGCTCACATCTCTAATCCCAGGAGTTAGGGAGGCCTAGGCGTGGACGGTCTGAGGTCTGGAGTTCGAGACCAGTCTGGCCAACATGGTGAAACCCTGTCTGTACTAAAAATACAAAAATTACCCGGGCATGGTGAGGGGCCCCTGTAATCCCAGCTGCTGGGGAGGCTGAGGCAGGAGAACCGCTTGAACCCAGGAGAAGGAGGCTGCAGTGAGCCGAGACCGCGCCATAGAACTCCAGCTTGGGCGACAAGAGCAAAACTCCAAGTCAAAAAAAAAAAAACAACAAAAAAAAAACGAATGCAGCCAATACTAGGAAGGGCGTTATCTTTTTAGGAGGGTGACTGATACTGCTGTAATTGAGACTGAGTACGGTGAACGCACAGAAACTTGCAAATAACTTCCGCCCTACCCTATATCCCGGGAAAGTGAACTAAAATGCACCTCCACGCTGCCGGTACGGAACAGGTGGTCAGTATCCATCCGCGGCTGGGCCGCCGCCCCCGCCTCCCCGCATCTTCCCCTCTCACTCGCACAGCCCTCCCCTTGCAAAAACACCTGCTCTACCAAAACTCGTAACAACCCAGTGGTCATAAGAACCATTCCACTGCAACCAGGAGGCGTGAAGGCAGGAGTCTATGGGAAAGGAAGGCTGTGTTTATCAGGAGCAGCAAGAACCTGGTGGAGAGGTTTCGAAAGAGTGTAGGGGAACCGGCTTCGCTGAGACTGGAGTAGCGGGAAGCGCAGTGGACTGGGATTCGGGAGGCCCAAGGTGGGGTCTGACGCCCCCGCCAGTGTGACCTTGGCTAGGCGCCTTCTTTCCTCTGGGCCTCAATTCCCTCCAAGCCAGGGTTGACCTCGGATGTGAAAATCGACGAAGCTGGTGACAGCCAGGTGATGAGTGACCCCGGCGGAGCGGGAGGCTAACCCCAGGGTCCACGCGGGGGACTGGGGTGGGGAGGCCGGTAACGGGTCCGCGAGGCAGGAAGGGGCGGGCGTGACGCTGGGGGCGCCGAGGGGGTGGGGCCCCGGACAAGGGGCTCTCCAGAGGATTCCCGGGCTAGGCCTAGCGTGGGGACCCTTAGAATAGGGGAGTCAGGTCATGTGGGGGTCAGGGGTCACGTGAGGCTAGAGGGGGTCGGGGTCACGTGAGGGGGTTTAAGAACAAAGGGGGCGAGGGTAGCGAGGAGCGCCCCTGGACCTCCCATCTCCTCTCTCTGCCTCACTCACCCCCATAGCGGCGGCGGCGACCCTCAACTCCTTCTTCACACACTTGCCGGCAGGGAGGCGGCAACGGCGGAGGCGGCAACAGCGGCTGCTGCAGAGCGGCGTACCCCGCACCGCGCATGCGCCTCGCAGCTCCCCCGCGCGCCCTGGTACCGCGCCGGCGCAGAACCGGTGTAGGGGATCGGGGAGCCGGCGCGCAGGTGGAGCGCCCGCTAGGCGGGCCGAGGGTCTCGGACCAGAAGGAGGCGGGAACGCGGCGGAGCGTCGCGCCGGGAATGACGTTCGGCCAGGACCCGCCCCCTCGCAGGGCTGCGTCTGTAGCTATGGCAACGGCGGCGCCAAGCCTAGCTGTGGACCCAGGCCCTGAGCCGCGGGCCGCTGGGGGCCGGGTGGGTGGCAGCACCTCTCCTGCGGCCAGCGACTTCTCCGCCAAGCGCGTAGCAGCCGGCGGCACAGCCACCTTTCCAGGCGGCCAATCGCGTCTCGACCTCTGAAGTACCTGCCCTTCCAGAGCCCCAGCGCGCGTAGGGGAAGTCTTTGGAAACTTTCCCACCTTCCAGATCCTGACTCTTGAAATTCCTTTTCTAACCAGAGTCCTGCTGTTCATTCATTCGTCTTCTAACCATTCATTCCCTATCCATTCATTCACGTTCTCAATAAAAATTAACTCGCGGCCGGGCACGGTGGCTCACGCCTGTAATCCCAGCACTTCTGGAGGCCGAGGTGGGTGGATCGCTTGAGGTCAGGAGTTCGAGACCAGCCTAGCCAACATGGTGAAACCCCATCTCTACTAAAAATACAAAATAGCCGGGCGTGGTGGCGTGTACGTGTAATTCCAGCTACTCGGGAGGCTGAGGCAGGAGAATAACTTGAACCCAGGAGGCGGAGGTTGTAGTGAGCCAAGATCACGCCACTGCATTCCAGCCTGGGCGACAGAGCGAGACTGTTTAAATAAATAAATAAATAAATAACTCGCATCTACGAGGTGCTGAGCCCAGGGGGCACAGAGGGGAGCGAGGTGCCATCTCAGCGCCACACCTCAGGGTTTAGAGGGGAGACTGTCACGTAAGCACTGTTCAGGAGGGAGTGGATGGTGCTGTTAGAGTGAACACCAGGCATCCCGGACAGTTTTAATTTCAGCCCATCCCCAGCACATCAGAGTGACCCCAACATGATCCGAATCCAAACCGCCGGGGGGCGCTTCCGCAGTGTGCACACCTCTGCAACCTACCCCAGAATCTCCCGGGGTAGAGCCAGAGTCTTCACTTCCTAGTGCTCTCCAGGTAGGGTCTTAGACACGAAAATTAGTGAAATGCCGCACAACACTTAAGCTTCATGGACTTTTTCAGGTTTTGCTCATTATTCCATCTTTTTGTTTTTTTTAAGAGACAGGGTCTCGCTGTCGCCCAGGCCGGGGTGCAGTGGTGCAATCACAGCTCACTGCAGCCTCGACCTCCTGGGCTCAAGCGATCCTCCCACCTCAGCCTCCTGAGTAGCTGGGACTACAGGCGTGCACTACCACACGCAGCTCAATTTTTATTTATTTATTTTTTGTTGAGATGGGGTCTCACTGTGTTACCCAGGCTGGTCTCAAACTCCTGGGCCCAAGTGATCCTCCCACTTTGGCCTCCCAAAGTGCTAGGATTATAGGCGTCAGCCACTGTGCTTAGCCTCATTATTCCAACTTTAGTGCTCAGTTCAGTGGTGGCCTCAGCAACATTTATCCAGTGTCTACTGTATGCTAGGCATTGTTCCAAGCAGCAAGGAAAACAATAAGAAACAGAATAGGCACCACCCTTGTATGCTGGAAGGAGGAAACGGATAATAGATGAAATAAATAGGTAACAAATAAATAATATACATAGTAAGTTAAATGATACAGGCTCTAGAAGGAAGAAAAAGCAGGGAGAGAGGACAGGGAAGGTCAAGATTTATAGTTTTGGCCTGGCACAGTGGCTCACACCTGTAATCCCAACACTTTAGGAGGCTGAGATGGGCGTATTGCTTGAGCTCATGACTTTGAGACCAGCCTGGGCAACAGAGTGAGACCCTGTCTCTACAAAAAAATTAAAAAAGAAAAAAAAGTTAGCCAGGCGTGGTGGTTTGCACTTGTGGTCCCAGCTACGCGGGAGACTGAGGTTAGAGGATTGTTTGAGCCCGGGAGGTGAAGGTTGCAGGGAGCCTATAGCACCACTAAACTCCAGCCTGGGTAACAGAGCCAGACTCGGTCTCAAAAAATAAATGAATAAATAAAAGCCGGGCACGGTGGCTCACGCCTGTAATCCCAGCACTTTGGAAGGCCGAGGTGGGTGGATCACGAGGTCAGGAGATCGAGACCATCCTGGATAACACGGTGAAACCCCGTCTCTACTAAAAAAATACAAAAAACTAGCCGGGCGCGGTGGCGGGCGCCTGTAGTCCCAGCTACTCGGGAAGCTGAGGCAGGAGAATGGCGTGAACCCGGGAGGCGGAGCTTGCAGTGAGCTGAGATCCGGCCACTGCACTCCAGCCTAGGCGACAGAGCGAGACTCCGTCTCAAAAAAATAAATAAATAAATAAATAAATAAATAAATAAATAAATAAAAGCCGGGCATGCTGGCTCACGCCTGTAATCCCAGCACTTTGGGAGGCCGAGGTGGGTGGATCACGAGGTCAGGAGATGGAGACCTTCCTGGCTAACACCATGAAACCCCATCTCTACTAAAATTACCAAAAAATTAGTCAGGCGTGGTAGCGGGCACCTGTAGTCCCAGCTACTCGGGAAGCTGAGGCAGGAGAATGGCGTGAACCCAGGCGGCGGAGCTTGCAGTGAGCCAGGATCGGGCCACTGCACTCCAGCCTGGGCAACAGAGCGAGACTCTGTCTCAAAAAATAAAAATAATAAATTAAAAAGGCCAGGCATGGTGGCTCACGCCTGTAATCCCAGCACTTTGGGAGGCCAAGGCGGGAGGATCACCTGAGGTCAGGAGTTCAAGACCAGCCTGACCAACACAGAGAAACCCTGTCTCTACTAAAAATACAAAATTAGGCCGGGCGCGGTGGCTCACGCCTGTAATCCCAGCACTTTGGGAGGCCGAGGCGGGCGGATCACAAGGTCAGGAGATCGAGACCATGGTGAAACCCCGTCTCTACTAAAAATAGAAAAAATTAGCCGGGCACAGTGGCGGGCACCTGTAGTCCCAGCTAATCGGGAGGCTGAGGCCGGAGAATGGCATGAACCCGGGAGTCGGAGCTTGCAGTGAGCCGAGATTGTGCCACTGCACTCTAGCCTGGGCGACAGAGCGAGACTCCGTCTCAAAAAAAAAAAAAAAAAACAAACAAAAAAAAAAACAAAAAACAAAATTAGCCAGGCGTGGTGGCACATGCCTGTAATCCCAGCTACTCAGGAGGCTGAAGCAGGAGAATCACTTGAATTAGGGAGGCGGAGGTTGCAGTGAGCCAAGATCGTGCTATTGCACTCCAGCCTGGGCAGCAAGAATGAAAATCCATCTCCAAAAAAAAAAAAAAGATTTATAGTTTTAACTAGGATGCTCAGGAAAGGCAAATATGAGGTGATACTTGAGTCAAGATCTGAAGGTTAGGGAGCAAGTAATGAGAATGTCTGGGGGAAAGGGCACTGCAGACAGAGGCAGGGCCTAGAACCACCCTGGCTTCTGGGTTGAGATGAGAATGTAGGGACAAAGTCAAGGAAGGACAGTCCAGGCTGGGCAAGATGGTGGCAGGATTATAAATCCCCGCACTTTGGGAGGCTGAGACGTGTAGATCACTTGAGGTCAGGAGTTTGAAACCAGCCTAGCCAACATAGTGAAACCCCAGCTCTACTAAAAATACAAAAACTAGCCATGCATGATGGCGGGTGCCTATAATCCCAGCTACTCGGGAGGCTGAGGCAGGAGAATCGCTTGAACCCAGAGCCGAGATCGGGCCACTGCACTCCAGCCTGGGTGACAGAGCAAGACTCTGTCTCAAAAAAAAAAAAAAAAAAAAAAAAGGAAGGACAGTCCAGAGGCCACTGCTATAATCAAGGCAACAGAGGAAGCCTCCATGGCTGAGCAGCGGCGGAGGTGGGAGAAGGACATTGAAGGTAGAGCCTACAGGACTTACAGATTGAGTGTGGGGTGTGAGGGAAGGAGCGGAGCCAAGATACCTTCGTGATTTTTAGCCTGAGCTGCTGGAAAAATGGAGAGGTGAAAGGAGCTGGCTTGAGTATAGGGAAGATCGGGATTCTGTTTTGGCCATGTCAGGTCTGAGTGCTTTTTAGACATTCTGGTGGAGATGTGGGGTAGTCAGAGTCGAGCTCAGGAGAGGGGTCCACGCTAGAGATAAAAGTTTCAGCACAGTCGGCGCATAGATAACATTTAAAGCTGTGAGACTGGCCAGGCATGGTGGCTCACACCTGTAATCCCAACACTTAGGGAGGCTGAGGCAGACAGATCTTTTGGGGTCAGGAGTTTGAGACCAGCCTGACCAACATGGTGAAATCCTGTCTCTACTGAAGTACAAAAAATCCTTAGCTGGCCATGGTGGCAGGCGCCTGCAATCTCAGCTCCTCAGGAGACTGAAGCAGGAGAATCGCTTGAACCCAGGAGGCGGAGGTTGCAATGAGCTGAGATTATGCCACTGCACTCCAGCCTGGGTGACAGAACAAGACTCCCTCTCAAAAAAAAATAAAATAAAATAAAATAATAATAATAATAATAATAATAATAATAATACATAGAAAAGACAAAATCAAATTTGATTTTTTAAAATAAAATTAATAAAGCTGTGAGACTGAGGCCGAGCATGGTGGCTCATGCCTGTAATTCCAGCACTTTGGGAGGCTGAGGTAGACGGGTCCCTTGAGTTCAGGAGTTCAAGACCAGCTTGTGCAACATAACGAGACCCTGTCTCTCCTACAAAAAAAAAAAAAAAAAAAATGCTGTGAGACTGGATGAGGCTGTGGAGGGAATGCAGTTAGACTGGAATGAGTGAATCTTTGGCCTGAGAGCCCTATTGTGTGGTCAGGAAATTTGTTGTGGTTGCCAGCCCTCTAAGGACCAGGAGAGGGAGCTGAGAGTGGGAGGAGGGTAGCCAGGTGGGAAGAGGTGATATCCGAGCTCATCCTTGAAGAATGAAGAGGGGGCAAGGAAATTTTCTTTTCTTTTCTTTTCTTTTTTTTTAAGACAGTCTCGCTCCGATGCCCAGGCTGGAGTGCAGTGGTGCAATATTGGCTCACTGCAACCTCCGCCTCCCAGGTTCAAGCGATTCTCCTGCCTCAGCCTCCTGTGTAGCTGGGACTATAGGCACATGCCACGGTGTCCGGCTAATTTTTGTATCTTTAGTAGAGTAGAGATAGGGTTTCACCATGTTGGTCAGCCTGGTCTCGAACTCCTGACAGCCTCTCAAAGGGCTGGGATTACAGGCATGAGCCACCACGCCTAGCCTAGGCAAGGAAATTTCAACTGACAGAAGAGGATTTGCAGAGCCGGGGAGGTGTGAGGGAGTGGATAAGGTGGGAGATGAGACTCCACCCCCGCCTCTGCACAGTCCCCACAGTGTTTTGGTTTTTCTGGTCTCCTTACCTACAGGGAACTTCATGGTCAGCTGTTTCAGTGCACAGATGACTGCCACCACCGTCCCCTGTGCCCTGTCCCTTCTGCCACACCCCACTCTTGGGTTTGCTCCTTGCTCCCCCAGCCTGCTGGAATTTGCTGGAAACCAGGCAAGGCCTGGGAGGTGAGCCCAGTAGTCCTTGGGGGAGGTGACATCATCCAGGCCACCCAAGAGGCCTGAAAAGGCCCAGTGCCCTATTTCTGCCCCAATCCTTCTGTCTGAGGCCTGCCCTGATTATGGGCCATCTCCCCTGCTCAGGGCTTCCTTGTTCTTATGGGGCGGTGGACAGAGCCTGCTCTGGAGTTGGACCAACCTGTGTTTAAATCTCCTTTCTGGCCGGGCGCGGTGGCTCAAGCCTGTAATCCCAGCACTTTGGGAGGCCGAGACGGGCGGATCACGAGGTCAGGAGATCAAGACCATCTGGCTAATGCGGTGAAACCCCGTCTCTACTAAAAAATACAAAAAAACTAGCCGGGCAAGGTGGCGGGCGCCTGTAGTCCCAGCTACTCGGGAGGCTGAGGCAGGAGAATGGTGTAAACCCAGGAGGCAGAGCTTGCAGTGAGCTGAGATCCGGTCACTGCACTCCAGCCTGGGCGACAGAGCGAGACTCCATCTCAAAAAAAAAAAAAAAAAAATCTCCTTTCTGCTACTTGTTAGCCTTGTGACTTTAGGCAAGGTGCCTACTATCTCTGAGACCCAGTTTCCTTGTTTGTAAAGTGAGACCACCAGTAGCAATCATCTTCATCTTCAGTAAAATCTTCTTCCAGGGATGGTAGTGAGAATTAAATAAGATGGGATGGATGGCAAGGCCTAGGGCAGGAACGGAACCGCCTACCCCCATACAAAAGTATATCAAAGTGGTAATCCCAGCACTCTGGGAGGCTGAGGGGGGTGGATTACCTGAGGTCAGGAGTTTGAGACCAGCCTGGGCAACATGGTGAAACCCCATCTCTACCAAAAATAAGAAAGTTAGGCCAGGCGCAGTGGTTCACGCCTGTAATCCCACCACTTTGGGAGGCAGAGGAGGATGGATCACCAGGGTGGATTCAAGACCAGCCTGGCCAATATGGTGAAACCCCATTTCTACTAAAAATACAAAAACTAGCTGGGCATGGTGGTGGGTGCCTATAGTCCCAGCTACTCGGGAGGCTGAAGCAGGAGAATCACTTGAACCCACAAGGCGGAGCTTGCAGTGGGCCAAGATTGATCCACTGCACTCCAGCCTGGGCAACAGAGGGAGACTCTATCTCAAAAAAAAAAAAAAAAAAAAAAAAAAAAAAAAAAAAAAAGGTGAAACCCCGTCTCTACTAACAATAACAAAAATTAGCCAGGCCTGGTGGTGGGCATCTGTAATCCAGGCTATTCGGGAGGCTGAGGCAGAGAACTGCTTGAACCTGGGAGGCAGAGGTTGCAGTGAGCAGAGATCGCACCACCACACTCCAGCCTGGGCAACAGAGCGAGACTCCATCTCAAAAAAAAAAAAAAAAATTAGCCAGGCGTAGTGACGCACACCTGTAATCCCAGCTACTTGGGAGGCTGAGGCAGGAGAATCGCTTGGACCCTGCAGGTGGAGGTTGCAGTGAGCTGATTTTTTTTTTTTTTTTTTTTTTTTTGAGACGGAGTCTCGCTGTGTCGCCCAGGCTGGAGTGCAGTGGCCAGATCTCAGCTCACTGCAAGCTCTGCCTCCCGGGTTTTTACGCCATTCTCCTGCCTCAGCCTCCCGAGTAGCTGGGACTACAGGCGCCCGCCACCTCGCCCGGCTAGTTTTTTGTATTTTTTAGTAGAGATGGGGTTTCACCGTGTTAGCCAGGATGGTCTCGAACTCCTGACCTCGTGATCCGCCCGTCTCGGCCTCCCAAAGTGCTGGGATTACAGGCTTGAGCCACCGCGCCCGGCCTGTGAGCTGATATTGCACCACTGCACGCCAGCCTGGGCAACAGAGCAAGACTCTATCTCAATCTCAAAAAAAAAAAAAAAGTATATGTCCCCTTCTCCCCTCCCTGGCATTGCATCCCTCCCGCCACACCCACATTGACCAGGCTTTCTACGCTGCCTCATTTACCCTTCCCTCCAACCCCCACCCATGGGGCTGAAGCGCCCCTTCTCCACGCTCAGCTCTGACCTCTCTGGACAGGAACTCTGTCTCCCTCATCTCTCCCAGGCCCCTGGACTCCCCGGCTCCTCCCTCCTCCTCCGCCTCCTCTTCCTCCCTATTCCTCAGACACAGCCACTCCCCAACCTCCAAGCTTTGCCCTCTTTTCACTCTACGGCCCTCAGCCGCTCCCAAATATTCATTCACTCCTTCATTCAGCCAAGGCACGGGGGCCGCCATGTGCTCCGTTTTGCCTTCTGTGCGGAGGAACAGCTTGGGAGACAGCTCCTGCCAGAGAGGGAGAGCACATTTGGGGGGGGCAGTCATCGCACTGTGTGATGAGTGGGCAGCTGAGAGTCCCCGGACTTCCCCAGAAGAATCTGAATTTACACTTCTCCTCCTGCCACCCAAGGCCAGGTCCACCTAGAGTGTCAAACGCTAAGGCCCCTCAGGGTCCCTCCCGGCTGTGAACCTCTCTCCCCAGGCCTTCTTCACTTGTGCTCCTCCTTGGCTCCTGCCTGCCCTAGGGGGCCTCTCTTCCCTACTCAAAAGCTTGTGGAGGCCGGGTGTGGTGGCTCATGCCTATAATCACAGTACTTTAGGAGGCCGAGGCAGGTGATCACTTGAGGTCAGGAGTGTGAGACCACCTGGCCAACATGGCAAAACCCCGCCTCTACCAACAATACACAAAATTAGCCGGGCGTGGTGGCGTGTACCTGTAATTCCAGCTACTCGGGAGGCTGAGGCAGGAGAATCACTTGAACCCAGGAGGCGGAGGTGGCAGTGAGCAGAGATCTCGCCACTGCACTGCAGCCTGGGTGACAAAAACAAAAACAAAACAAACAAACAAAAAAGCTTGTGGAGGCAGCAGCCTACTCTGTGTCTCCCTCCTTGGCTTCTCATTCCACTCACTCCTTAACCCCTGCAGCTTGGCTGCTGTCCCCTGCAACCTACGCCTCTCTCGCGGTGCCTCCAGCAGTTTTGCTAACTCCAACTGTGCTTCCCTGTCTCAGCCTCATCTTTCCGGCCCTTCCTGCAACATGTAGCTCTGTTATTCCCTCCCTCTTCCTGGAAACACTGTTCTTCCCTTGGCTCCTGTGACACCACACGCCCCTGTTTTTCTAAAACCCACATCTGGTTGGTCAGTTACCCCTGCCCACGTGGCCAGGGCCGCTGCTCCATCCTGTGCTCCCAGCAGTGGGGGACTGTGGCTTTCTGCTATTAGGGTTGCCAGATTCCATAAGTGGGACAAACTGAAACTCACTGTTTATCTGAAATTTATTTTATATTTTATTTTTTTTAGACAGGGTCTCACTCTTTTTTTTTTTTTTTTTTTTTTTGAGACGGAGTCTTGCTCTGTCGCCCAGGCTGGAGTGCAGTGGCGCGATCTCGGCTCACTGCAAGCTCCGCCTCCCGGGTTCACGCCATTCTCCTGCCTCAGCCTCCAGAGTAGCTGGGACTACAGGCGCCCACCACCACGCCCGGCTAATTTCTTTTTGTATTTTTAGTAGAGACGGGGTTTCACCGTGTTAGCCAGGATGGTCTCGATCTCCTGACCTCGTGATCCGCCCGCCTCGGCCTCCCAAAGTGCTGGGATTACAGGCTTGAGCCACCGCGCCCGGCCGACAGGGTCTCACTCTTGTGGCCCAGGCTGGAGTGCAGTGGCATGATCTCGACTCACTGCAATCTCCGCCTCCCGGGTTTAAGTGATTCTCCTGCCTCAGCCTCCCAAGTAGGCAGGATTACAGCTGCACACCACCACGCCC
Source organism: Macaca mulatta (assembly GCF_049350105.2). NCBI lineage: Eukaryota > Metazoa > Chordata > Mammalia > Primates > Cercopithecidae > Macaca > Macaca mulatta. Next base: position 10,482,904 of record NC_133419.1, read on the forward strand.
GACTACCATTTATCTGAAATTTAAATTTAACTGGCCAGGCACAGTGGCTCACGCCTGTAATCCCAGCACTTTGGGAGGCTGAGGCATGTGGATCACCTGAGGTCAGGAGTTCAAGACCAGCCTGGCCAACATGGTGAAACCTCATCTCTACTAAAAATACACAAATTAGCCGGGCGTGGTGGTGGGCATCTGTAATCACAGCTACTCAGGAGGCTGAGGCAGTAGAATCACTTGAACCTGGGAGGAAAAAAATAAATAAAATAAAATAATAAAAATAAATAAAATAAAATAATTTGAGACAGTCTTGTTCTGTCACCAGGCTGGAGTGCAGTGGCACCATCTTGGCCCACTGCAACCTCTGCCTGGCAAGTTCAAGCGATTCTCCTGCCTCAGCCTCCCGAGTAGCTGGGATTACAGGCGTGCACCACCACACCCGGCTAATTTTTGTATTTTTAGTAGAGACGAGGTTTCACCAGGTTGATCAGGCTGGTCTCAAACTCCTGATCTCAAGTGATGCACTCGCCTTAGCCTTCCAAAGTGCTGGGATTACAGACGTGAGCCACCGTGCCCAGCCATCTTGTATTTTTTTTTTTTTTTTTTTTTTGAGACGGAGTCTCGCTCTGTCGCCCAGGCTGGAGTGCAGTGGCGCGATCTCGGCTCACTGCAAGCTCCGCCTCCTGGGTTTACGCCATTCTCCTGCCTCAGCCTCCTGAGTAGCTGGGACTACAGGCGCCCGCCACCGCGCCCAGCTAATTTTTTGTATTTTTAGTAGAGACGGGGTTTCACCGTGGTCTCGATCTCCTGACCTTGTGATCCGCCCGCCTTGGCCTCCCAAAGTGCTGGGATTACAGGCGTGAGCCACCGCGCCCGGCCCCATCTTGTATTTTTATGTGCTAAATTTGGCACCAGCTTGGTGCCTGGCATAGAGCAGGCACTCAGTAAATGTTAGCTGAAGGAATATGGGCAGTGATGGCGGCAGGCACAGGTGTTGTGGGGCACAAAAGAAGTAAGGTCCCTAGAGGAGGTGACACCTGAGCCCTGCAGATGGAAATATTAGGTCATGTACCAACGGCCCCTCCATGGAGATATCTCCCACAGTGGGTTGAATAGAATCCCCCCAGATTATATGTTCAAGTTCTAACCGCCCCCCTACCCTGTATCTGTGAATGTGACCTTAATTAGAAATAGAGTCTTTGCAGATGTAATTGAGTTAAAGCTCTTGGGATGAGATCATCCTGGATTTAGGGTGGGCCCTAAATCCAATGACTGGTGTCCTTAGAAGAGAAAGCAGAGGGAGAGTTGAGATACAGCGGGAAGACAGCCATGTGAAGCCAGAGCCGGAGACTGGAACGAGGCAGCTAGGAGTCAAGGACTGCCAAGGAGAGAGGCACGCAGTGGGTTTTCCCTCGGAGCCTAGAAAAGGAACCCGCTCTGCCAACACCTTGATTTTGAGCTTCTGGGAGAACTGGGACAAAATGAATTGCTGTTGTTTTAAGCCATCTGGTTTGTGATATTTCATTAGGGCAGCCCTGGAAAACTCACACACTCCCAAGGCTCCGTGTTTCCCCAAATCTCTGTTTCTTCCTTCGGGACCTCTGCCCCCAGAACCCTCTGTAGTACAGACCTCTTGTGTAGCCAGCCACCAACATGGTCTCGGTAATCTTTTGTTGTTGTTGTTGTTGTTGTTTTTGAGACAGAGTCTCCTTCTGTCGCCCAGGCTGGACTGCAGTGGCACAGTCTCGGCTCACTGCAAGCTCCGCCTCCCGGGTTTACGCCATTCTCCTGCCTCAGCCTCCTGAGTAGCTGGGACTACAGGCGCCTGCCACCATGCCCAGCTAATTTTTTGTATTTTTAGTAGAGACAGGGTTTTACCGTGTTAGCCAGGATGGTCTCGATCTCCCGACCTCGTGATCCACCCGCCTTGGCCTCCGAAAGTGCTGGGATTACAGACATGAGCCACCGCACCCAGCCTGTTGTTGTTTTTTTAAGACAGAATCTTGCTCTGTTGCCCAGGCTGGAGTGCAACGGGGTGATCTCAGCTCACTGCAACTTCCGCCTCCCAGATTCAAGTGATTCTCCTGCCTCAGCCTCCCGAGTAGCTGGGATCGCAGGCATGTGCCATCGTGCCCAGCTAATTTTTTTTTGTATTTGTAGTAGAGACGGGGTTTCACCATGTTGGCTAGGCTGGTTTTGAACTCCTGATCTTAGGTGATCCACCCACCTCAGCTTCCCAAAATTCTGGGATTACAGGCATGAGCCACTGTACCTGGCCTTTTTTTTTTTTTTTTTTTGAGACGGAGTGTTGCTCTGTCGCCAGGCTGGAGTGCAGTGGCACGATCTCGGCTCACTGCAACCTCCGCCTCCTGGGTTCAAGCAATTCTCCTGCCTCCTGAGTAGCTGGGACTACATGCATGCACCACCACGCCCAGCTAATTTTTGTATTTTTTCCTTTTTTTTTGAGACAGAGTCTTGCTCTGTCACCCAGGCTGGAGTGCAGTGGTGTGCTCTTGGCTCACTGCAAGCTCCGCCTCCCTGGTTCATGCCATTCTTCTGCCTCAGCCTCCCGTGTAGCTGGGACTACAGGTGCCTGCCACCATGCCTGGCTAATTTTTTGTATTTTTAGTATAGACGGGGTTTCACCGTGTTAGCCAGGATGGTCTCGATCTCTTGACCTCGTGATCCACCTGCCTCAGCCTCCCAAAGTGCTGGGATTACAGGTGTGAGCCACCACGCCTGGCCAATTTTTGTACTTTTTGCACAGACAGGATTTCAGCATGTTGGTCAGGATGGTCTTGGTCTCTTGACCTCATGATCTGCCCACCACAGCCTCCCAAAGTACTGGCATTACAGGTGAGAGCCTCTGTGCCCGGTCCCTTTTTTTAAAATTATTATTTTTTGAGACAGGGTCTAGCTTTGTTGCCTAGCCTAGAGTGCAGTGTCTTGATCAGAGCTCACTGTGACCTCCACCTCCTGGGCTCATGTGATCCTCCTGCCTCAGCCTCCTGAGTAGCTGGGATTACAGGCATGTGCCACAATGCCTAGCTAATGTGTGTGTGTGTGTGTGTGTGTGTGTGTGTGTGTGTGTATGTATGTTTTGGTAGAGATGGGGTTTCACCATGTTGTCCAGGTTTGTCTCAAACTCCTGGGCTCAAGTGATCCTCCTGCCTTGGCCTTCCAAAGTGCTAGGATTACAGGCATGAGCCACTGTGCCTGGCCTCAAATTTCCCCTTCTTATAAGGACACTACTCGTATTAGGGCCCACCCTAAAGATCTCACTTTAACTGGATTACCTCTTTAAAGACCCTATCTCCAAATAAGGTCACATTCTGAGGCACTGAGGGCTGGGACTTCCATACAGGAATTGTGGGGAGGGCATAAGTCAGCCTGTAAAACGCCAGGGTCTCTTGCCCATGTTGAGTGCAGTGGTGTGATCTCGGCTCACTGCAGCCTCCACCTCCCAGACCCAAGTGATCCTCCTGCCTCAGCCTTCCAAGTAGGGACCACAGGTGTGCACCACCACACCCAGCTAATTAAGAAAAATTTTTTCTTTTTCTTTTTTTCTTTTTTTTTCTTTGAGACAGGGTCTGGCTCTGTCACCCGGGCTGGAGTGCAGTGGCGCAATCTCAGCTTACCGCAGCCTTGTCCTCCCAGGCTCAAGCAATCCTCCCACCTCAACGCCCCAAGCAGCTGGGACTACAGACGAGGTCCCAGAGACGAGGCCTCCTCTCTTGTGAATGGGATTAGGTGTCCTAATAAAAAACTTGATGGAGGGAGTTGCCCTCCCTTGCCTTCTGCCTTCTGTCACTGGAGGATGCAAAAGGAAGGTCCTCACCAGATGGCAGCGCCATACTCTTGGACTTCCCAGTCTCTGTTCTTTTTTGAGATGGAGTCAGTCTTGCTCTGTCCCCAGGTTGGAGTGCAGTGGCATGATCTCGGCTCTGTGCAACCTCCGCCTCCTGGGTTGGGTTCAAGCGATTCTTCTGCCTCAGCCTCCCAAGTAGCTGGGACTACAGGTGCCCGCCACCATGCCTGGCTAGTTTTTGTATTTTTAGTAGAGATGGAGTTTCACCATGTTGGCCAGGCTGGCCTCGAACTCCTGACTTCGTGATCTGCCCGCCTTGGCCTCCCAAAGTGCTGGGATTACAGGCGTGAGCCACCGTGCCTGGCGCCTCTGTTCTTTATAACCCAGTCTCAGGTGTTCTGTTACAGCAGCACAATGGACTAAGACAATGGCAGAGCCCCACCTCTGCTCAGGTGATGGGTGGGGGTCGCGGCAGGTGTGCTGGACTACAAGTACCATGGGTCCAATCCAAGCCTGGGAATCCTAATCTTCTTTGCTAGAGATTGTTTTAAGGGGCATAGGCCTGCTCTGGGATTCCTGGAAAGGGTTGTTCTTCCTGATAACAAGACAAATGCCAAGGAGAAAGCCCCTGCTCCCTGCCCATCCTTTCCCACTCTGGAAATTGTCCTCAGAGGATGGGATGCTTGGAGCAACTGCAGCCATCTAGTGATCATGAGGAGAAATCTGATACGTGGAAGGGACAATGCTGAGAAAGGAGAAGCACCTGAGACATTGATGACCACTGAGCCTCTCAGTGGTGACACTGACCTCCTGACTCCTTAGGAAACATAAAATGCCTGCTTTGCCCAAATCATCACTGAGTGGCTGTTCCTCTACTTGCGGCCACATGCATCTTAACTGAAAGGGAGGGGACACAGGATTTTGAAAATATGTCTCCGTATCACCCAGCTTGGCACTGGCTCTCAGCTTTGCCACCATCAAGCTGTGTGATCTTAGGCAGGTGACCCGAAGCCTCAGCCTTTCATCTGGAAAATAGGGCTGCTGTGGGGGAGAAATGGGATAACCCAGGTAAGGCATTTTGCACATGGTAGTTGGTATATATATGCATTCATTTCATTTGTTTATTCCTCCACTAATTTATTTAACAATCATATTTAAACACCTACTATGTACTTGCACTAATAGGGTTTGGGAATGTAGTTGTGAAAAACTAACTAATAAGCACTTGAAATTGGCTCTTACTTCTACTATTATTGCAAGACTTTGCCTTCAAGGAGCAGGTTTTGATATGTTGGTAAAATGAAGATAGGTTTGGCAGAAGTGATCTTCTTGGACCTAGCAGTGTGGGTATCTGGAGTGAGAGGAGCTGGGGGCAGTTAGGGAGGGGAGGAGCAGTTAGGAAGGGAGCTGGGGTCAGTTAGGGAGGGGAGGAACAGTTAGGAAGGGAGCTGGGGACAGTTAGGGAGCTGGGAGCAGTTAGGAAGGGTTTTCCTGGGGAGGTGGTGCTTGGGACACCTGAGGTTGATTCTCCCAGCAACCATTTGTTAAGCACCTACTGTGTACCAGCTGCTGTGGAACTGTGTAAGTTGCTAGGGTAAGACAGGTGCCCCACCCTCTGGGCTCACAGCCTCCAGAAGGTGATAAACAGGTACATGGGGCCAGGTCATACGTATAATCCCAGAACTTTGGGAGGCTGAGGAGGGCAGAATCACTTGAGCCCAGGAGTTCAACACCAGACTGGGCAGCATAGCAAAACCCCATCTCTATAAAAAATAAAAAGTTAATAGGGTATGGTGGCACACACCTGTAGTCCCAGCTACCCAAGAGGCTGAGGTGAGAGGAATGCTTGAGCCAGGCAGATTGAGGCTGCAGTGAGCCATGATCTTGCCACTGTACTCCAGCCTGGGTGACTCAGTGAGACCCTGCCTCAAGAAAAACACAAAAAAATGAAAAACAAAAGCAAGTAGGTGGTTCCATTCGATTGTGATCAGTGTTGAGATGGGGAGGGGGCAGATGTCCTACAGAAGGTGATATCTGAGCTTCATTTCAAAAGGTAAATAAGAATTAGACAGCAAGAGGCCAGGCACAGTGTCTCATGCCTGTAATCCCAGCACTTTGGGAGGCCAAGGTGGGTGGATCACATGAGGTCAGGAGTACGAGACCAGCTTGGCCAACATGGTGAAACCCTGTCTCTACTGAAAATACAAAAATTACCCAGGCACGGTGGCATGTGCCTGTAGTCCCAGCTACTCGAGAGACTGAGGTAGGAGAATCATTTGAAGCTAGGAGGCAGAGGTTGCAGTGAGCCAATATCGTGCCACTGTACTCCAGCCTGGGCAACAGAGCGAGACTCTGTCTCAAAAAAAAAAAAAAAAAAAAAAACCACAAAAACAAAACAACAACAAAAAAACAGGCCTGGCACAGTGGCTCATGCCTGTAATCCCAGCACTTTGGGAGGCTGAGGTGGGTGGATCGTGAGGTCAGGAGTTCAAGACCAGCCTGGCCAAGATGATGAAGCCCCGTCTCCACTAAAACTACAAAAAATTAGCCAGCATGGTGGCAGGCGCCTGTAATCCCAGCTACTTGGAGGCTGAGGCATAGAATTGCTTGAACCTGGGAGGCGGAGGTTGCTGTGAGCCAAGATCACGTCACTGTACTCTAGCCTGGGCGACAGAGCGAGACTCCGTCTCAAACAAACAAACAAAACAAAACAAAACAAGGCCGGGCGCGGTGGCTCAAGCCTGTAATCCCAGCACTTTGGGAGGCCGAGACGGGCGGATCACGAGGTCAGGAGATCGAGAGACGATCCCGGCTAACACGGTGAAACCCCGTCTCTACTAAAAAAATACAAAAAACTAGCCGGGCGAGGTGGCGGGCGCCTGTAGTCCCAGCTACTCGGGAGGCTGAGGCAGGAGAATGGCATAAACCCGGGAGGCGGAGCTTGCAGTGAGCTGAGATCCGGCCACTGCACTCCAGCCTGGGTGACAGAGCAAGACTCTGTCTCAAAAAAACAAAACAAAACAAAACAAAACAAAACAAAACAAAAAAAGAGATAATTAGACAGCAAGGAAAGGAGGAGCTTTGTTCCAGGTATTGCATATATAAAGACTTGAAGGCAAGAGAGGGGACTCAGCATCCTGGCCATTTCTGGTTGCTGAGTATGCTGATAGCTAAGGCATATCATTAAGTGGGATAGTGTTGAGAGGTATATTGTTTCTGAGGCTTTGATTGCAAGTGACAGAAAACAGAAATCAACCAGGCTTAAACAATAAGGAAAAAAAATGTATTGGCCTACTCCTTACATAACTAAAAGGTCCAGAGGTTCAGGCCAGGTGTGGTGGCTCACGCCTGTAATCCCAGCATTTTGGGAGGCTGAGGAGGGCAGATCGCCTGAGATTAGGAGTTCAAGATCAGCCTGGCTAACACGGTGAAACCCTGTCTCTACTAAAAATACAAAAAAAATTAGCCAGGCATGGTGGTGGGTGCCTGTAATCCCAGTTATTCGGGAGGCTAAGGCAGGAGAATTGCTTGAATCTGGGAGGTGGAGGTTGCAGTGAGCCAAGATCAGGCCATTGCACTCCAGCCTGGGCGACGGAGCAAAACTGCATCTCAAAAATAAAAATAAAAGGTCCAGAAGTTCAGTGGCTTCAAGTGAGGTTGGTTGGGTGACTTTTTCTCCTCTACCTCCAGGTTCAAGTGATTCTCATGCCTCAGACTCCCATCTTTTCTTTTTTCTTGAGACAGGGTCTCACTCTATTGCCGAGGCTGGAGTGCAGTGGCACACTCATGGCTCCTGGGTTCAAGCAATCCTCCCACCTCAGCCTCCCTAGTACCTGGGACCACAGGCACGTGCCACCACACCTGGCTAATTTTTTTTTTTTTTTTTGCAGAGGTAGAGGTCTTGTCACGTTGCTCAAGGTGGTCATGAACTCCCAGCTTCAAGCGATTCACCCACCTCTGCCTACCAAAGTGCTGGGATTACAGTGTGAGCCACTGCACCTGACCTTGGGTGGCTTTTTTCATCCCCTCGTGGTATTCTCCATAGTGCTGGCTTTCCCCGAAGGTTAAAGATGGCAGCCAACACTCCTGTGCTCAGCTTCCTGGTCTTTGTCTTGTATTTACAACATGCTGATTGGACCAGCTTTGGTTTCTAGTTCATTTCTGAAGCATTCATGGTATCCAGGGCCTTGGGAAAGGCTGGCATCAGCATGGGATCAAAGCCATAGCACCACATGGATCCCCAAACAAAAAAGGGGAAGGGGGATGGATGTCAGGGGACAAGATTTTGAAGGAGATAAGTCATGCTAAGGAGCTTGATCTTAATCCAAGGATAATGAGAAGCAGAGGATTGACTTGATCAGATTGGGTTTTAGAAAGATCACCCTGGAGGCTGGGCGCAGTGACTCACGCCTGTAATCCCAGCACTTTGGGAGGCTGAGGCGGGTGGATCGCCTCCTGGAACTCCGGAGGTCAGGAGTTCAAGACCAGCCTGGCCAACACGGTGAAACCCCGTCTCTACTAAAAATACAAAAAAATTAGGCGGGTGTGGTGGCGGGTGCCTGTAATCCCAGTTACTCGGGAGCCTGAGGCAGGAGAATCACTTGAACCCAGGAGGCGGAGGTTGCAGTGAGCCGAGATCGCGCCATTGCACTCCAGCCTGGGCAACAAGAGCAAAACCCCATCTCAAAAAAAAATCACCTTGGCTTGGCATGGTAGCATGCACCTGTAATCACAGCTACTCAGGAGGCTGAGACAGGAGGGCAGCTTGAGTCCAGGAGTTCAAGACCAGCTTGGGCATTATAGGGAGACTGTATCTCAAAAAGCAAAAAAGAAAGATCACCCTGGCTGTCGAATAAAGAACAGATTAGAGGAAGGCAAGAGAAGAGGCGGAGAGTCCAGTGGGGGACTCTTTTGGAATAGGATGAAGCCCAGGAGGGGCAGTGGGAGAGGGGACTTCACAAGAGTTGGAGACTGATGGATGAGGAAGTAAAGGAGAGGGAAAGTGGAGGACCACTCTCAGGTTTCTACTTTGACTCCCAGTGGGGAGAGAGAGAAAGGGTCTGTAATCCCAGAACTTTGGGAGGCCTAGGTAGGCGGATCACTTCAGGTCAGGATTACGAGACCAGCCTGGCCAGCATGGTGAAACCCCCAATTCTTCGGATGTGGTGGCACATGCCTATAATCCCAGCTACTCAGGAGACTGAGGCAGGAGAATCGCTTTAACCTGAGAGGTGGAGGTTGCAGTGAGCCAAGATCGTGCCACCGGACTCCAGCCGGGGCAACAGAGTGAGACTCCTTCTCAAAAAATAAAATAAAATAGACCGGGCATGGTGGCTCACGCCTGTAATCCCAGGACTTTGGGAGGCCGAGGTGGGCAGACCACCAGAGGTTGGGAGTTCGAGACCAGCCTGCCTAACATGGAGAAACCCTGTTTCTACTAAAAATACAAAATTAGCCGGGCGTGGTGGCGCATGCCTGTAATCCCAACTACTCGGGAGGCTGAGGCAGGAGAATCGCTTGAACCCGGGAGGCGGAGGTTGCGGTGAGCCAAGATCGTGCCATTGCACTCCAGCCTGGGCAACAAGAGTGAAACTCCATCTCAATAAATAAATAAAAGGAAGAGGGATAGGGAAGGGGCAGGCTGGGCACATGGTGGTGAAGATTGGTGACAGTTCAGAGAGAGTTTTGGACAGGCCTAGGAGACAGCAAGTGATACTGAGTCCGGAAGGCAATTGGTGGGATATGGGGGTTCAGAGCCTGGGGTCAGGGCTAGGGAAGGAGGGGGTTATCCACAGCCCAGGATTTGATATATCTGAGCCTGGGGAATTGAGGGAATGGATCGAGCCCAGAGGAACCACATGAAAGGTTTGAAGTCCAGCCAGGAAGGGAGCCAAGGAGGAGCTCAGGTCCTGGAGCTAGAGGTGGCCCTGTCTGTCCAGTCCTGCCCGGAGACGGAGTGAGAACATACCCGCCAAAGGTCCTTTGGGTTTAGAGATAACAAAGTCACTGGTGACCTTGGAGGAACGGTTTCTGTGGAGTGGTGGAGTTGGGGAGTGAGTGGGAGGTGAGGACAGGGATGGAGGGGTGTGAACATCTCTTTTAAGCACTATTTTTTTTTTTTAAGGCAGCAATACTGCTAGCTGAAAGGGGCAACTAAGGTGAACATGGGATGAGGGAGGGGTGGAAGTGGGGTACGGGAGGTGCGGGGGGTGTGTTTAGGATGAATAGACTTAGGCAGGTTCATGTGATGAGGGGGAAGACAAACATGAGTAAGGAGAGGAAAATGAAAATCAAGGTGCTCAGGATTGGGGTGTGTGTGTGGTGAGGCTGGCACTGGGGGTGATGCAAAGCCTTGGAGTGAGGTTGGCCTTGAAGGGGGAAGATCCATCTATGCTACAGGGAGGGGAAGGAGCAGACAAAGGCTATGAAGGGGGTTCCTCCCAGATGGCCTCTGTTCTCTCTGAAAGTGGGAGGCAAGGTCCTGTGCTAAGAGCCAGGTGGTGGGTGGAGTGGTGGAGGGGGACTGTGGAGAGACAGAAAGGGTACTCACTGCTCAGCCAGGAGCCCTGGATGTACCCTGGCAGAGCAGAGCTCACCTGCAGAACCCAGCAGCCCTAAGGGAAGGGCTGGGCATGGGGCATGCAGATGGGTGAGCCAGGCCAGGGTTTGCAGGGTGGGTGGAGCATCCTGGGGCACCAGGTGAGGCTCAGAGAATAGTGAGCCACCTGTTTGGCTGGATCATACATGGGCTAAAAACCCCTTGAGTACTGGCCTGTGAGACCTTTGCCTGGAAGGCAATAGGGAACCATGGAAGGCTGAGCAGGAATGGGACATAATCGAAGCTGTATTTAAAAATTTGTATTTAGTGGCCTGGCACAGTGGCTCACACTTGTAATCCCAACACTTTGCGAGCCAAGGCAGGTGAATTGCTTGAGATCAGGAGTTCCAGACCCACCTGGCCAAAATGGCAAAACCCCATCTCTACCAAAAACATAAAAATTAGCCAGGCGTGGTGGTGCATGTTTGTAATCCCGGCTACTTGGGATTAGGCTGAGGTAAAAGAATCGCTTAAACCTGGGAGGCAGAGGTTGCAGTGAGCCGAGCTCAAACCACTGCATTCCAGCCTGGGCGACAGAGCAAGACTAGGCCTAAAAAAAAAAAAAAAATTGTATTAAGTGATGTGTGTATAGTGTATACTGGATTAGAGAGGTCAGACTGAAGGCAGTCTGGAACTGCTTCATGTCAGTATCTGGAACTGCTGACATGTCTAAAGGGAGTATCTTAGTCCATTTTGTGTTGCTGTAACAGAATACCTGAGACTGGGTAGTTTATAAACAAAGAAGTTTATTTTTCTCACAGTTTGGGAGGCCAGGAAGTCCAAGAGCATGGTGCTGGCATCTGGTGAGGGCCTTCTTGCTGCATCCTCACATGGCAGAAGGAGCTTACATGCGGGGTGGGATTAGGGGGCCAAACTCATCTTTTATCTAGAACCCACTCCCTCAATAACTAACCCACTCTTGAGATAATGGCATTAATCTATTCCTGAGGGCAGCACCTCATGCCCAAAGGTCCCACCTCTCAACACTGTTGTATTAGGGATTAAGTTTCCAACACATGGACTTTGTGGGAAATGTTCAACCCATAGTTGAGAAGATGTTTAGTGTCCAATGTCATGGAACAGCTTCTTGCTCCAGAGGTCAGACCCAGGAGCTCAAGGTGGGGCTGGCCCAGAACTGGTCCACTGGGCATGGGCTGCCTCATGGAGCAGTGAGCCATGGGCAGAGGGGGCCCTGCTGGGGGTGCTCAAGAGGGGAACATGGCTTCAGCTGGAAACCAGCAGTGATGTTGTTACTCCATTTCATGTGAGATGTCCTTGCATCCTCCTAACAGTCGATGAGGTCAGGATCATCTTTCCCTTTTAGAGATGAAGGACTGAGGCTCAGAGAAGCCAAGTAATTCACCTAAGGCCACACAGCAAGCAAGAAGCAGAGCCAGGACTCAGCCTAAGTCTGAGCTCCTGCCACTTCTCTAGGGACCTCTGCTCCACCTGACTGCACTGGAAGGTTATGGGTGGTTCTGGGGCAGGGCTTGCTGGGGGTGGATTTAAGGCTCAATGACTCCAATGGCCCAGGGGGACCATGATCCAGGCACTTACCCAGGAACACGGGTTGCCCAGGGTGCCAGGCTCAGCCTCTCTGGGAGGACATTTATGCCCAGACTGAGGTGGGATCCCCTTGGTCCATGCGGTCACCGCCAGAGGGCGCAGCTGTTGTCCAGGTGAGGGCAAGGGGAGGCCCCCGCCCCCCCATCCCAGTTTCCGGAGAAACCAAGCAGGCTCCCCCTCATGGAGTCGGGGAGCTCCTGTCACCTCTCATCTCAACCTGAGGTCTTGCTGACCCTTCCCCAGGGATGTCGGATTTGCTCAGGGAGTCAGATTTCCTCCACGTGGGTGTCTGAAGCCTGGAGTCTCCTTGCTGACCCTGTGCCTGGTCTGCTGCATCCTCCTCCAAGTGCCACTCCCAGATGTGCTTGTCTTGCCTCCCTCTGCCTTCTCCTTGCACGGCCCCGGTGCCAGGGTGGTTCCAAGCACCAGGTTGCCACCTCTGTCACCTCTCTCAGCTTCTTCACAACCCTGAGGGGGTGAGGTGGGGTGGGGGAAGGAGTGCCAGCTAGACCACGGGGGTCACCGACAGGGCCCAGAAAAGGGGAGGGCAGCACCCTGGACCACACAGCCTGCCCAGGGCCCCAGTGGGCGGCAGGGGAGGGAGGAACTGAATTCCTGTCTGGGCAGGACTGAGAGAGGGTGGGGGCCCCAGAGGGAGCTGCCCTGGTCCTTCCACTCTAGCCCACCTCCTCCATTTCCCCAGGGTCACCTCCCGCCAGGCCCCCAGTCGATGGGAGCTCCTCTCCCCAACCCCCTACTTGCTCAGCCAGGTTTTGGCTCGGATCCTACCACACTCCCTCCCCGACCCCAGGGCCCTCCCGCTGCCTCCCTCCCTCCCCAAGTTTAGCCCCTTGGCTGTGGCCACTGAGGGCCTGGCTAGGGTCCCAGGAACCACACCACAGCGGCCAGGCTCGCTGGGCCGGAGCTCGGGACAGTCCCAGTCTGTCTGGCAGGACTGGCGGGCTTGGGATTGGCTGGAGCTGCCCCCGCCTGTGGGAGGAGGGAGCTGCAAGGGGAGGCCGCGTGGCTTGCCCAAGGTCACCCTCCTTTTCCCTCCCAGCATCCCTGTTCAACCTTTGTCCTCTCGGCCTCACCTTGAGGAAGGAGGAAACAAGAAACCCAGTAGGCAGAGCGCAGAGAAGCCCGATGAAGGCAAAGGGCTCCTGACACACTTATTCATTCAGTAAACACTGAGTACCTACTGTATGCCAGGCCCCCAGAGCACAGCAGCAAACAGAGCCCCTGCCCTCAAGGGGTCACAGCCCAGCCAGAGACAGGCGAGGAAACCACCACAGGCATCATATAGACTTGTGTCTCTGAGCTGTGTGTGTGGCAAGGGCGCAGAGTGGGACTCGGCCTGGCTAGGGCCGGCTTCCCTGGGGACCGGAGAGGTGAGGAGCCTTTTCCGGCCCAGGCAAGGGATGCAGCTTCTGGCGGAGGCCTGTGTAGGGGCTGTGCAAGGCCTCAGTTTCCTCATCTGGAACAATGTAGGAAATAAATGTGCCCTGATCACGCTTGCTTCCAGGCGGCCTGCGTCCTGGCCTGTAGCCCTCGAAAAGAAGGCGCTGTCGCTTCCACTGGAAGGGTGAGCCCGAGCTCATCAGCGAAAATGGTGGGGAGGGCATTCCCGGGAGCCCCCTGGCTCACACCAAGCTCGGAGGTAGCTCGCGGAGGTGAGGGCCCCGGGTTCTCGGCCGCGCTGCCCAGCTTCCTTGGCCCCTTCCGCTGCCTCAGGCTGCAGGAGAGGAGGGGCTGGTCCCCGGGCTGCCTCTCCTTCCCTCCCCTCCCACACCCCCATGCTCCTGGCCACGTGGCACCTCTGTGCCCCAGGCCTGGGGGAGGACGATCTCTGACCTGGGGACAAGTGGAGCCAGGGAAAGGTGGGTGGGATCTGGGATACCGCGGAGCCCGGATCCGGTGGCGCAGCCCCGCCCCGCAGCCCCGGGGGTGCTGTCTCTTTAAGAGCCTTCAGGCTGCTGGGAGCAGATGGCCAGGCCGGCCGGGGCCCCTTGTCCTTTGTGTGGCTTCGCACAAAAGAGGGGGCCAGCTGGGGAGGGGGCGGCTGTAGCAGGTGGGAGGGGTGGGGCCTTGCCCCTCCCCCTCCTAACCTTGCACCCTTGCCCCTCCATGAGGGGGTTGTTCGCTAGGAATGCGCCTTCCCTCTAGACCCTGTGGCCCCCACAGTCGCCCCAAAACTCCTAGGACACACTTCCTGTGTCGTGGCCCACCTCCTAGGCAGAAGCCTCATTGCATCCGGGCCTAGGGACTCTCCCAGCCCCCGCCCCAAGGAATAAACCTCCTCTCCCTGTCCCCACCTCCAGAGCAGAGTCTTCCTTTGGCCCAGAGTGCCTGGCTCTAGATAGAAATAAAGAGAATGAGGTTCTTAGGGGGCGGGGGAGAGGGATGCTGGGGCCGGAGGGAATCCAGTGGCTGGGGATCCCTGCTAGAGAGACTGGGGGTACCTGGGGCAGCCCTGGAGTAGGGAGGCAAGAAATAAGCAGGATGCTGAGCCTGCGGGTGGGGGTGAGGAGGCCGGGCCCGGGTCCCCAGGTTTGAGTCTGGAAAGGAGGCAAGGGGGGATGGGGGGTTCAACTGAGGCCCTGCCTAATAGGGGGCGGGGGCAAGATAGAAGACAGCATGGTAGGAGAGGCTGGTGTGCAGCAATGGTTGCCTGCCAGGCAGGAGGGGAGAGAGATGAGAGCCTCTCCAAAGGGTGGAGGTGCTGGGGACAGGGATGGCGCCCTGCCACTCAGGAGGGGTCGGCCTGAGAAGACTCTCTTAGTCTTGGAGCAGACCTCCTTAGCTCAGACCGGCCCCTGGTCCATTCATTCTCCTCCTTTGTCCAGACCTCCCCACCCTGGGGCTTGGTGCCCAATCCATGATTTAAGAGGAGGATAGAGGCCCCGTAGCCCTGGCCCGAGGTGTGGCGGGCAACGTGGCCGCTGGCTGGGTGGCCCCATGTGGCTGGACAGCGCAGCAGCCGGGTGGGGTTGAGCCTAGCTTTCCCTGGTTGTCCGCAGGAGCCCCCAGGAACAAGCGGCCCCAGCCGGGTCATGGCCCGACCGCAAGACCCCGGCCGCTCGGCCGCAGGCAGCGGGTGGGGGCAGGGATCCCTGGCTGGGCCCTGGGCTGCTTCTAAATTTAGGAATCTGATTACAGAGTGGCCGAGGAAGGGAAGGGAGAGAAGGGCGCGAGTGCGGGCTCGGCTCAGTCTGGGCACAGCGGGGTGTGCCCGGGTGGAGGTGTGTCCAGGAGACTGGGGCTCCGGGTGGGAGGGGCGGCGGGCGGGGGCTTCAGCTTGTGTGCGCGGCAGCACGTGCCCCGGGCGGCGGGGACGGGCACGGGCGCAGCTCGCAGGCTCGGAGCCGCCGCCGGTGTGTGCGCTGGCTCTTTGTGTGCCTGGCAGGGTGGCTGGGTCTGGCTTTGAAAGTCTCTGCCCACCCCCTCCCCCATCTCCGTCTGTGCCGCTCTACCCGCTTCCCTGTCTGTCACTCTGCCCATGCTTGTCCGGGGGGAGGGGGTGCTGCTTCCAGCTGGGGTGACAGTAAACCCAGTGGGGAGGAGACCCAGTTCCTCTATCCCCTGCAGCCCAGACCTTCCCCTACACCTCCCACTCCCCATCCCTCAGCCCTTGCTACCACTGTTTAGGGGTGCACACTGCAGCAGTTAAAGGGAACTGGGGCAACCCTTGGGGACCCACAGATCCACCAGAAGCCAGGCTCTGGCTGGGTAGCACTTGGAGGAACTCATTCCTTGCCTGTCCAGCCTCCCATCCGTTCTGGCCCCTAAGGGCGCATGAAGGGGGGTCCCCCCTGCGGAAGGGGGGGCGGGGAGTTCCTTGGCAGGAAGGGAAATGGAAGGAAAAGCTGGGCTCCACCCGGGCGGGCGGGCAGGCGGCCCCAGGGCCCCCGGGGCAGGCGGCAGTAACCCGAGCCCACTGGTGTGTGGTGCTGGTGTACGCGTGGGTGGGGCTGACCCCTGGCTACTCCTGGGGGGCAGTGGGGTCTCCCCCAGGGGCAAGTCTGGGAGCCCAGGGACGCGAGGGGGGCCCCCGCAGCGGGACGCGTGCCCCACCAGGGTCCTGATCCCACCCCCTGGAGGTCTGGCCCTGGCCCCCAGGCCCCGCCCCCCGGGCCCTCCCTCCCACCCCAGGGCCAGATGTTCAGCTGGCGGAGGCATCGGCTGGGGGAGGGGTGCTGAGGCCGCAGCCGGCACTACTTCCCTGCCAGCAGCTTCATTGTGTGCGCGAGGAGCGAGCGGCGGCGGAGAGCGGGCGAGCGAGCGGCAGCCCGAGCGCGGCGGGGAGAGCGAGCGCGCCGGGGAGGGTGCGAGGCGGCGCCCGCGGCTGAGCTCCGCCCGCCTCCCGGCAACTCTGCCCAGCGCCGCGCGCCGTGCGCGCCGTCCCGCCGCCGCCGCCGCCGCCGGGGCCCCGGCGGGCTGCCGTCGCGGGCAGGGGTCTGCTTGGGACACGGGTCCCCGCCCGGGGACTGGGGCATCCCCGGCGCAGCCGAGAGCCGCAGAACCCTGGGGGCGCAGATTGCGCTGCAGCGCCCGGCCGCTGAACGGCGTGGGCAGGTGGGCGGTGGGGTTCCAGGGCGCCCGGAGGACGGGGGACCCCGACTTAAGGGGAACCCCAACCCTGAAGGGCGTACATAGCAATCGCACCCCAGCCGCACCGGACCTTGCGCTCATCCCTTGCGTCCCCTACTTCTGCACAAACTTTTCTGACGCCCTGGCTCGTGGGGGTCGCGGAGAGCGCTGGGGCTGCCCGGTGGGCTCCCACCCCGCCGGACCCTAGCCACGCTGACCTCCTGCCTCTCCTAACCTCAGTGGCGACCTCTCCAGGCCGGGCCGGGCTAGGCACTCGGAGCGAGTGCAGCAACCACTGTCGCTCTCCGAAGGCTCCCGCGCCCCCCCCCGGGGCAGCTGGGCGGGGTAATGCCCTCGGTGATGGAGAAGCCGAGCGCGGGCTCCGGGATCCTGTCCCGCAGCCGGGCCAAGACGGTGCCCAACGGCGGACAGCCCCACTCGGAGGATGACAGCAGCGAGGAGGAGCACTCACACGGTGAGCCAGGTGGCCTAGGGTTAAAGGCGCGCCGGCCTTGGGGGAGCGGAGTGGGGCGGGAGGGGGAAGAGTTGCAGACCACGAGTCTATTACACTGATGGCTCCTGCCTCTCCTGGATTGGAGCCTCTGCTTTGCTTCTCCCCCAAGCCCAGGCTGCCGGCACAGCCAATCTGGAACCTGGGCCCCTAGCTGCTGTGGAGGCGTCCTGTCGGCCCCTCCCCTGCCCTCAGCTCCTCAGGGACCGAGGCATCCCTCCCTTGCATAGAGTGGATCTCTCATACCTTGCCATCTTGCAGGGGACTGAGGTCTGGCTGGAGCAGGGGCTGGAGAGACACCTCCACACAGAGCTGTGAGGCTCCTGTGGTGGGGAGGAGCCTTGGGTTCCTTGCAGGGCTGTGGTCCAGGTCTAGGGGCTGCCCTCCAACCCGGCTCCCCTCCCCCCAGCCGGAACAAAGCACTGTGCTTGGCCTGGGCTCTAAAACCGTCCCCTTGTCCACCCTCCAGCCCCAATGGCCATGACTGGACAGGGTCTTTTCCTCTTCCAGTCCCTTCTGTGGCTGCAGGTAACTGAGGGGGACAATCAGGGAAAAGTGAGCCTCCTGGAAGGTGGGGGCCCTGGGTGGTCAGGAAGAACTCCAGGCCAGCCACCTCCCCCGCCACATCCTCTCTCCCGTCCGCCCTCCCTGGAGTCCTGACTACCTCCCCCTGGCTCCACAGACAGCATGATCCGCGTTGGAACCAATTACCAGGCCGTAATTCCGGAGTGCAAGCCTGGTGAGTGGCAGGACAGGCTGTGAAGTGGGGTGGGGGTGGAGGCTCCGGGCTTAGCCTGCAGCCCCACCTGGGGTGCCCTTGGCTGGCTCCCCCTGGGAGGACAGGCTGGCAGAGGTGGGTGGCCCTGTGGCATGGTTAGCTTTCCTGCCCTGCCTTCTTGTCTGGGTCTCTGCCCCTCCTTCCCTTCTTGGCCTCAACCTCCCTGGCTCCACTCCTCTGCTGCCCTCTGGCCATGGGTCCAGCCAGGCTTGTGCCACCAGGCTGATCTGAGTGTCTTCCCTCCTGCTCCTCGGCCTTTCAGAGAGCCCTGCACGCTACAGCAACAAGGAGCTGAAGGGGATGCTGGTGTGGTCACCCAACCACTGTGTGTCAGATGCCAAGCGTGAGTGGGGCACAGCCCTGGGAGGTGGGGGCTTGGGTTCATCCCAGCTCCAAGCCAGCTCTTCTCAGAAGGGGGCTGGAGGCTGAGGTGTGTGTGGGTCCAACCCTTGCCCTGGGGCTCGTGTTCAGGGGCCTGGCCGCTGGGGGGTGGTCCCTTTCTGGACAGGCCTGGGTTAAGAGCTATAACCCCCTTCACCAAGACCCTGCCCCTCCTGCCCCTGCAGTTGACAAGTACATTGCAATGGCCAAGGAGAAGCATGGCTACAACATTGAGCAGGTGAGCCTTGGCCCCTAGGGACTTGGGAATGGGGTGGAATGGTGCTGGGGGCAGCTGAGCCTGAGCTGCCCCTTGCCCCGGGCCAGGCGCTGGGCATGCTCCTGTGGCATAAGCACGATGTAGAGAAGTCGCTGGCTGACCTGGCCAACTTCACCCCATTCCCTGACGAGTGGACAGTAGAGGACAAGGTGCTGTTTGAACAGGCCTTTGGCTTCCACGGCAAGTGCTTCCAGCGTATCCAGCAGATGGTAAAGCCCTTCCACCCCCACTCCCTGGCGCTCCTCTGCCCCTCCTTTCTGAAGAGCTTACGTGGGGCCCAGAGTCTTGAGTGGGCCCCAGCTTCTGGCGTTGCCTCCTCCAGCTGCCCGACAAGTTGATTCCCAGCCTGGTGAAATATTACTACTCTTGGAAGAAGACCCGAAGCCGAACTAGCGTGATGGACAGACAGGCCCGGCGGCTGGGGGGCCGCAAGGACAAAGAAGACAGGTGGGGGCAGGAGCAGGCACTGGGCATGGGGGTAGGTAGAGCTCCTGGCACCTGCCTCATTCCCTACCTGGCCCCTGTGTCAGCAGTGATGAGCTCGAAGAGGGTCGAGGAGGCGTGAGTGAGGGAGAGCCCGATCCTGGAGACCCTAAGAGAGAGGTGAGCTCCCAGAGACTCTGGGCCCTGCCTGCCTGTCCTCTTGCCTCTCTCAGGCTCTGCACCACCTACCCGCCTCTCCTTTCACTGGCAGCCTCTGCCCTCTCGGCCCCTGAATGCACGCCCAGGCCCTGGAAAAAAGGAGGTCCAGGTATCTCAGTACCGCCACCACCCCTTGCGAACCCGGCGTCGCCCACCCAAGGGCATGTACCTGAGCCCTGAGGGCCTCACGGCGGTGTCAGGAAGCCCGGACCTTGCCAACCTCACGCTCCGAGGTCTTGACTCTCAGCTCATCTCCCTCAAGCGCCAGGTGGGGCCCTGGGAAATGATGGGACTATGCAAAGGGGGCACTCGGCACCTGGGAACTGAAGTCTGGGGGGAGCTGAGGTGTAAGTGAGATGGTTCAGGGGCTGAGCCCCATCCTCTAGGACTCTGGGCAATGCGGTGTTCTTTTTGGGCCTTCTTTTAAAAAACTGGTCTGTAGGCTGGGTGCGGTGGCTCACGCCTGTAATCCAGGCACTCTGGGGGACTGAGGCGAGTGGATCACCTGAGGTCCAGGGTTTAAGACCATCCTGGCCAACATGGTGAAACCCCATCTCTACTAAAAATACAAAAATTAGCTGGGCATGGTGGCACATGCCTGTAATCCCAGCTACTTAGGAGGCTGAGGCAGGAGAATCGCTTAAACCTGGGAGGCGGAGGTTGCAGTGAGTGGAGACTGCACTATTGCACTCCAGCATGGGCAACAGAGTGAGATTCTGTCTCCAAAAAAAAAAAAAAAAAAAAAAAAAAAAAAGGCTGGGCACGGTGGCTCATCCCTATAATCCCAGGACTTTGGGAGTCCGAGGTGGGTGGATCACCTGAGGATGGGAGTTCGAGACCAGCCTGACCAACATGGAGAAGCCCTGTCTCTACTAAAAACAATACAAAATTAGCCAGGCGGAGTGGCAGGCGCTTGTAATCACAGCTACTCGGGAGGCTGAGGCAGGAGAATCGCTTGAACCTGGGAGACGGATGTTTTGGTGAGCTGAGATTGTGCCATTGCACTCCAACCTGGGTAACAAGAGTGAAACTCCGTCTCAAAAAATATATATATATGTGCGCGTGTGTGTGTGTGTGTGTGTGTGTGTATATATATATAGTAAAAATAAAAACTGGTCTGCAGAAAGGGGAGAACCCCAGCGGCTCCCCTACTGAGTAGTGCAGGGGGAACAAGCCAGATGGTGGACGGCAGAGAGCTTTGCCGGGGCAGTGGTGCTGGTGTCTTTGCAGAAGTAGGGTCCTGTGAAGGGCATGGTGGCCTGCCTGAGATGGGAGTCTGATGTTCCTCCACTTCCTGGCCTTCCCAGGTACAGAGCATGAAGCAGACAAACAGCAGCCTACGCCAAGCCCTGGAGGGCGGCATTGATCCACTCCGCCCCCCGGAGGTATGGCCGCTCTTTAAGTTAGGGTGCAAAAGGGGATCTCTCTCTGGAGGTAGAGCAGAAAGAGTACTACTTGGGGAGCAGGGCTGCCATTTGCATGGTTTTAAGTCTAAAGGATATGTGTGTTCCTTGCTTTCCAGGCCAACACCAAGTTCAACTCCCGCTGGACCACAGATGAGCAGCTTTTGGCTGTCCAAGGTGGGTTAAACTGTGGTGAGAAGAGAGAACCCCAGGAATCTATCTCCCCACCCTCCAAGGAGTGGGGGGGGCAGAGGGGAAGGGTCAAGGAAGTAACTAGTTCTAAGGGGTATTGACGCTGCTGCCCTTTTGACCCTTGCAGCCATCCGTAGGTATGGCAAAGACTTTGGGGCTATTGCAGAGGTGATTGGGAACAAGACTCTGACCCAGGTGAAGACTTTCTTTGTGAGCTACCGGCGCCGCTTCAATCTGGAGGAGGTGCTGCAGGAATGGGAGGCTGAGCAGGATGGGGCCCCTGGAGCCCCGGTCCCCATGGAGGAGGCTAGGAGAGGGGCTCCATTGCCAGCCCCAGCCCTAGAGGAAGATGATGAGGTGAGAAGGGGTTTCTCTCTGAGAAACCCCTCAGAGAGAAGAGGTGAGGCGAGGCGAGGCAAGGCGTTGCCTCGGTCCTTAGACTGGGCTGAGGGCAGGAAGAGCCTGGCTTCTCACTCTTTTCTCTCCCCTCAGGTCCAGATTACAGCGGTCTCCACGTCTGTGCCCCGATCAGTGCCCCCTGCACCACCACCCCCTCCACCTCCCACCTCGCTGTCCCAGCCGCCCCCACTGCTGAGGCCACCTTTGCCCACGGCTCCCACTCTGCTCCGACAGCCACCCCCACTGCAGCAGGGCCGCTTCCTCCAGCCCCGGCTGGCCCCCAACCAGCCCCCACCACCTCTCATCCGCCCCGCTCTGGCTGCCTCCCGCCACAGTGCCCGTCCTGGCCCTCAGCCCCCACCCACCCTGATTGGAGCCCCTCTGGAGCCCCCAGCACCCTCACTCTGAGCCCTGTGGTCTTCCACCAACCACAGGCTCCAGGATCCCTTTGCTGGCCATCCCCAGGCATCTCTGGTGTCACCGAGGACAGAAGGGACTAGGGATCTGGCGGGGTCTTTGGAAGACCAGAGCTGCGCACAGCCCAGCCCCGCCCTGTGGGTTCTGCATGTGTTCCTGGCAGCTGGGCCTGTCTCCTGTGGCCATGGCCAGGCTCAGGGGCCTTTGAGCTGGCCTGAGGGCACTTTCGCTTCCTGGCTGGGACTGGAATGGCTGCCTCCTAGCCTGCTGGGGCTTGGCCTCTGGGCTCTGCCCTTTGTGTGTCGGGGGTAGTGACCTTAGCATGGGGTGGGGAGAGGGCAGTTGGGTGTGCTGGCTGTTCTCATTCCTCTTTCCCTTATTTTAGCAATAAGTCTGGGGTGAGGTGGGGAGGGAGGCTGCAGAGGGGGAGGTGGGCAGAGGGGCCTTACAGCAGCAGAGGCTGGAAGAGAAGCTCTGTCTTCAGGGGCCAGCTGGGAAATGCTGTGGAGCTGAGGGTGCCCACCAAACCCACCTTCCAGAAACTTGGAGAAATGGGGGTTGGGAATTTATGCAGACATGGGTTTATTTTTCAACATTTTTTAAAAATTAAAAAAAAATAAAACCTAAGCTTACTGAGTTTTCTTTCCCTTTTGGTGCAAGGGCCCTGGGCTTTGCTTCCTGTCTGTGCCCTGTGGGTGGGTGGGGAGCTGGGCCCACCCAGCAATGGCCCCAGACAGGAATCAAGTCTGTCCTGCAAGGCAGGCGTGCTGGGCCACATCTTGCCCACAGGGGACTGGGTCCCTGCCTGGCTGGGAGAAGAAACAGGAGGAGGCAGCTCAGATTCCAAACATTCTCTTTATTATGTGTTTGATCCAGAGGAGAAACTAAGTGCAGGGTTGGGGAGGAGGGGGCTAGCCGGGGAGGGGCCACCTTGCCTGGGTGCCCCGGGCCCCTACCCCCTTTGGGAGCCAAGCCATGCCCTCCCGGCCCCCTCAGAGCACCCGGGCTGTTCCATAGGGCAGGAGGGGGGAAGGGAGGGAGGGGGAGCCCTTGGTCTGAGCCGCAGTAGGAGTGTGGGGCAGGAGGGCTGAGGTTGGCGAGGCCCCTTCCTAGGACGCAAGGGCTCGACTTAATCGCTGAGCCTGGCCTGGGAGCGGGGGTGATGAAGAGGGGTGGAGTCATCATAAATCAAAAAAAAAATAAAATAATAAAATAAAAAATAAAACCCATCACAAAAAAATGTACAACTCAGGTGAGGGTAGGGGCAGCCTCTGTGTAGGACTCCCTCCCTCAATTTCTCAAGAACAGAAACAGCAGAGAAATAAATTAAGGGATGCAGTGGCCACCACCAGCCAAGCGCCCAAAACCGCCCATGCCCACACTGGCCACTGAGGGCAGCAAGCTGGGAGTCGCTTTGCCTATCCGTCCCCCACCCTGTGGAGGGCAGATGCTCCCGGCCCTGCTGCCTAACCCAGCCTTCTGCCAGGTGGCCCTGGAGGCCCTGGGCAGTGTCTCCTGAGAGGAGGGGGCGACAGTGTCAGGAAGAAAAGGCAAGGCTGAGAGATGAGAGTGGTGAGGGAAGTCACTGCTATGGAGAGAGCTGGTGCCCAGATTAATGCCAATGAAGGGGAAGCCATGGGGAGAGGAAGGGCGAGGGGGCTGTGCTTTCAGACAAAGGCTCCCCCATCACAGAGTGCCCAGTGGCCCTGCTCTGGAGACCAACAGCCCAAGCGGCCCCCCTGGGGACCGAGGAGCCAATTTGCCCTGCAGTCCCCTCCCCTCTCCCAGCCCTGGGGTCAGCCCCTCCTTCTATCCGGGAGGGGTGGGAGAAGATGGCACAGACTTTGAGGAGGGAACACACGTCCCCACAGCAGCTTGTGGAAGGAAATGCCCAGCTCTGGGAAGGAGGGGCAGAGGGTACAGTGTGGAGGGAGGCGGAGCCTTGTGCCGGCCCTCCAGCCTCGGCAGCCCCGGGGCAGCCCCCAGTCCCACCCACTGCAGGGCTGCGCAGCACCCCCGCCCCCTGCCCCGCCACCCAGGCCTCCAGCCCAGGGGCCTGAGGTCAGGGGAAGGCCACCTCTGGTGGTTTGCTTGGAGGGGAAGGAGGGAGGAGAGGGAAGAAGCCCACAGTGGGCCTGGCGGAGGGCCTGACGGGAGCTCCACCACTCTTGCCTGAGAGTGTTCCAGCCCTGAGCCACCCTCCCGGGAAACCCCACAGATCCAGTCTCGACTGTCCCAATGGGGCAGGGAGGAAAGGTGGCCGCTGGGATTTTTTTTTTTCTTTTTTTCTTTTTGGTAATAAAAAATTTCTTGGTTTAGGCGAAATACTCTGTGCAACCGCAGTACCGAGGGGGAGCCCTGCCCCCCCATCCACCCTCCCCTTCCTTTGCCTCCAGTTGGGGAGAGGGGAAGGGGGAATCTCTGGGCAGGGGTGAATGTGGGGGGCTGGAGAACAATCTCCCACCCCCCACAAACATGTAAGTGAAAACTGAGAAGGGCCAGGGAGGGGAGAAGTGCCAGCAGGGGAGACACACCAATCCATCGCTGCAGTCTCGCCCAGGTGGGGCGGCGCGGCGGCCCGGCAGCCCGTCCAGCTGGCCCGCCCCCGCCGCCCCCGCTCCTGGCAGCCTGTTAAAGCTTCAGCTCGTTGGCTATTTTGGAGGCAATGTTTTTGAAGGCCATGGAGGTGCCCGATATCCGCTTAAATCGAACCCCATTGAGAGAGAGCCGCGGCAGTTTGCACACCTCCATCTCCCACTGCACGAAGTCCTCGTGGCCCGGCGTGCCGTGCATGCACAGCAGCATGTATTTCTCATGCAGCTCGCTCTGGCAGCTGTTCGCGTCCAGCACCTTGCGGATCTCCCGCATCATCTCGTTGGGCTCCATGGAGCTCGTGGTCTTCATACTCCACGTGAAGCGAAGGGAGCGGGGTTTGGCCTCCCGAAATTCTTCCTTTTCTTTGTCGTTGACGCCACTGCCCACCACGTGAGGTCTGTGGAGAGGGCAGAGGCGGGCGTCACGGGGGGCTGAGGCACCCCACCCCAGGAGGGCCACCCTGGCAGACAGCCCTCGAGCCCAGAGAGGAGAGCGGGAGGGAGCAGGAGCAGCCAGGCACGGCCCCTGGCCGCGGGGGCGGAGGGAGGCAGTCCTCCAACCCCTATGTGTCAGGACAGTGAAGGGGAGAAGCCAGCCTTGGGGTAGGCGGGGTGGGGTCGGGGAAGACACCGGTGCCCTCAATAGCACCAGCACAGACTCTATCTCCAGAAAGAAGCCTCGGAGCACAGGGAGGTGGGATAGGCCAGGGGTAGGAATCTGTAGCCCCGACCACCCGACCCAGAACTCCGACTTCCAGAATATACCAGACCTGAAGAGAAGGGCCCATTAACTCCTGCAATTGGGTTTGGGAAGGGGAAACTCTCTGAGGAAAGGGAGGCCCCAGAGGGTAGGGACAGGGCAGAACCACGGGAGGAAGAGCCAAGTGGCAGAAGGAAGAGAGGAGCAGGAGGCTTGTGGCAAGCCCGGTGGCCCGGGCAGGGCCAGTGCTGGCTCCAGCCCTCTCACCTGAGCGTCTCCACTCGGTCTTTGCTTTCAGGTTCATTCAGGTTCCTCAAAAAACAGAGCGAGGGAGAGTTTAGTGCTGGGATCTCTCGCTCCTTCCGCCGCCACAGACCCAGATGAGAGTGGGTCTGGGGAGGTGCCACCAGTGGGTGGGCAGGACCCAAGCCCAGGGCCCTCTGCCCATCACCTGGCAAGCCAACAGGGCTCTGCAGCACCTCACACTGGCGGCTCAACCATTCCTTTCCAGCAGGGAGCCCAGCACATGGGGCCTGTCCCTCCCCACACTCCCAGATCTGTGCCGGGGAGAAGGAGCCTCCGCTCTGGGGGAGGAGGGGGAGTGGCTGTGCACGCACTTCACTGAGCACACCGAGCACACAGCCGGGCACGAGGCTGCTCCCCCACAGCCAGGGCTCACGCGCTGTTCTGGGGGTTGCGGGTGTGAGTAAGTTTTTGGAGCCACACGCTAGGGTCTCAGGACTGCAGTCCTTTTGGAGGAAAGGGGCTGCAATGCTTTGGGTCTCTGTAGGAGGAGGGGCTGTGGCTACGCAAGGGTCTCTGTCAGAAGGCTCAAAGTGCCAAGGCCTGGGTCTGCATGGTAGGCACCTGGGGATGGGTGCCTGCTGCTGAGTGGAAAAGGCCGCCTCCTCCGACCTTTCCCAACTCCCCTACCTGCTGGCCTGCCAGGCCATCTGCTCATACACAGGGAGGACGAGGGCGGGGCGGGGCAGACACCTTGGGTGGGTGGGTGGGGAAGAGGTCTGGCCCCGCTGAGCGGCTTCTCCAGCTCCTGGCTGGAAGATGGGTGTCTGGAGCTAGGAAATTGGGGATTGCAGAGGGAGGATGTGAGAGGAAGGAGAAAGAGCAGCAGCACATAGAAATAAACAGGAAGACACAACCAACACAGGGGTGCACACAAGCGCACTGCGAGCAGGGAGCCCGGCTGTGCGAGGAAGGCACCCGCCCCGCTCTCTCCAGATGCCTTGTGGGGCAGCCCCCTGCTGGGGCCCCTTGAGGCAGCAGCCAGCCAGGCAGTCAAGCGCTGGGTGAGAGGAGGAGGGGATGGGGAAAGCCTGAAGACCCTGTCTGGACGTTCCTCCATCAGCTGTGGCACCAATGTGCCTGCCAGGCATCCCAGTTCCAGTGCAGGGCCTGAGCAGACAGCCCTGGGGAACAAGCACTCTTAACCTGGCCCTTGGTCTTCAGCTTGGTATTTGGCCCCCGAGGCCTGCAGAGAGGATGAGCCTAAGGCCAGGGGTGAAACAGCCAGGAAGGGGCCCATGAAGGGAGACCCCTGGGTAAGGGTGCAGAGATCTGTTGTTTTGCTAGGGCTTGGGGTAGAACGGCCCTTGCCCTGGAATGTCCCAGCTCCCGGCACTTTGGAAGGGACAGGCCATATCTGGAGAAAACAGCCCGGAGGAGAAGAGGCTTGATTTATCCAGATGCTGCTGGTGGCAGGGGTGTTGGGGCAGGGGTGCGGGTGGGTGGGGCTAGTCCTGCAGGAGCTGCCAGGAGGGGGTGCTGTGCTCCATTTGTGAGACAAAAGCTCCTAAGGTCTGGAGGATCTAGACTGAAACCTTGGGGCCCCAGGGTCCCTGTAGTGTCTCCAAAGTCCTGCCATCCCATAGGCCAAGGGGAAGAGGTCACACAGCTCTGAAGTTCAGGAAGCCCAGGAGACAGACAAGATACCATCCCAGATGCACTTGTAACCCTGGAGCTTCCTCACAGCGCATGCACATGACAGGGGAAAGGGCCAGGAAAGGATCCCAACACTGACCAAAACCTGGAGTGAGGGGGAGTGGGGATGGGGTGGGGTGGGTGAGAGGAGACAATCTTAAAGGGAGGCTTCCCTGAGACAGTCTCCCCTTACTTGAGGACAGGCGTAACTGTGGGCCCAAGGAAGGCCCCTCATTTTTAAAGCCATTTGCCCTGAGTGGGCCAATGTGGCCTCTTAGCCCTGCCTGTTCGTACTGGGGGCACTGAAGGCAGGCCCTGTGCCGTTGCCCAATCAGAGGCAGTCTTCATCCCTTTAAGATGGCAGAGAAAGGAGGGCCACACAGACTTGGTTAAGCAGATGGAGGAGAGTAAGAGCCAGAAAAGGGGAGTTAGTGATGGAGGCAGGACACAGGACACGGACACACACACACACACACACACAGCGGGCTCAACGCCTACCTTCTGGCAAACCTGAAAGACAGATTTCTAAAAAAACAAACAAAAAAAAGACAAAATAAAAAAAGAAATAAAAAAAAACCAACAAGACGGTATGTGGATAAGCAGGTGGGGAGTGGCTTCACAGGTTCAAGGGTCATCCCATTTTCGGAAGAGCCGCTCAGCGAGACTAGAGTCCCAGGCTTTCAGACCTGCCCACCCTCTCTGCAGGCCTCACACCTGCATTTTGGGGTTCAGATGGGGCAGTGGCTTTGGCTCCTCCAGCAGAGTGGAGTGAAACGTAGAGGAAGGGCAGGCGAGCCTGCTCTCTCAAAGCCCCTGCTGCTTCCTGAGCTGCTACTCCAAGGCAGGGAGAGGAATGGGCATGACAGGGACGCGGAGCATCCCAGGAGGCCAGCCAGTTGGCTGGATGCACTTCAAGCTGCCCCTCTGTGGTGGCTGGGGGCTCAGGTGTGAGAAACCCCATGAAGAGATCCCCACCCTGGGTCCAACACAGGAAAGCTTTGGCACAACCTCTGGTTAGGCCACTGTGGGCCCTCGCCAGTGATTTCATTTATAGGTTTCACCGTAAGAACCCCCGGGCGGAAGGGCATGGCTGTGGCTGCAGCCACAAACAGAACCAGCTAAGGGGAGAGGCAGTCAAAGGGACAAGAGACCAGGACAAAATTTTCCTTGCTGGCCCCAGCCTGGCTCATGCCTCATGACTTTGCAGCTGCGTCACCAAATATAAGTTTCCATGGGAACCCAGGAGAGAAGGGGGGGCTTTTATTTTAGCATCTGAGTTCACACTCTCCTAGAGAGGAGGCGGCATCGGCCATCTGCTTGGGGCCAGAGAATGAGGGGTGCCTGTAAGGAGTTGGGGAGAGGCCTCAGAGGGGTGGGCCTGGGCATACAAGGTGTTGACAAAGACCCAATTTCTTGTGCTTCCCCAAGCCTCTTCTAACCCCAAGACCCAATACCAGTACAGAGTGTCCCAAATCCCAACCCCCAACCCCTAACCCACTCCCAGTCAGGTAGGAAGGCCTGGCCTAAGCCTCTCTGCCACCCAAAGCTCCTTGCTTACCTGCGTACAAACTTGGAGGTGAACTTGCTGAAGATGCTCCCAGAGGCCCCCCGCCGGCCCTGGCTGTGGCCAGAGGGAGAGGCTGGGGTCACACCATAGGGCAAATTCTGCTGGTCCCGCACCTGTCGGAGCTGCCCAGCATGGAAGGTGCTTCGGCTGGACACACCCCGGGGGAAATTAGTTCGGTCTGGGGCTCCACCACTGCTGCTGATGTTGTGGGCGGATGGGGAGGCGACAGGGACACGTTGGGGGGCTGTGCTGTGAGAAGAGAAGTGGGGTTGAGGGGGATGAATTAGGGTACAGGACAGCCATCATCACTGGGCACCTGGACACCCTGTGGTGGGGACAGGGAGGGGGATGCTAGGGCAGAGGCAGCCATCACGAGGACACAGAAGGAAGGGTGTGACTATTGAGGACAGTGGTGAGAAGGAAGTCTTGTGGAAGTGGAAGGAGATGGTTTGGGAAGGGAGGGAGGGAGGCAAGGAAGGACCCGTGTGTGGAGTGTGGTTTAGGCTGGACAGAGCGGCCTCCCTGGGAGCCGGGCAGACTGGACCCTCAAGCGGGCAATGGGGACCAACCCTCGAGGATTGAGTCCCTGTGATGCCGACTATCCCCGGGGTCCCTAAGGAAACCCAGGAAGGTTCAGAACAAAAAGGTTTCCCTTTGGAGCCTTAGGACAGCTTCCTGCATACCTGTTCTGAGAGGGAGAACTGGAAAAGAGGGGCATTAACGCTCTTTTTTGTTCCCTCCACTTCCTGGCCGCAGGGGACAGACCCATTTCTTGTGGCTAAGATGACAAGAACAGAGCAGGACCCCCAAGTGGGAAGAAGAAATTGCTGGGGCAAGGGGGTAGGGTGGGCTGAGGGCAGCAGGTGCAGCAGCTGCCCCAGCACACTTGCCTGGGCCGCGGCACCTCACAGTTACTCTCCGTGGGGGGCAGCCCAGAGGCCTTGTTGGGGTGCACGGAGGCCGACATGGATTTCTGGTGCTGGCGGGGCCGGGCCGCAGAGACTGCGGCAGAAGCAGAAGCCGTGGAGGCCCGGGACCCTGGCATGGTTAGGCTAGGAGACAAAAGCAGCGGAGAGGCCCGTGTTAGGGGTGAGTGAGGGCAGGAGGCCTGGATTAGGAAGCAAGGGCAGGGGAAGGGCCAGAGCTGGGGAGCTCCAGCAGGGTAGAGGTCAGGCCTGGGCAGCAGCGGGATGCAAGTCAGAACTGAGGAATGCGGGGCTGGGAGTGGAGGTGAGTGAGGTCGGGAAGCAACGAGGTGGGTCAGAGCCTGGGAAGAGGAAACCAGAAATGAAGGAGAGCAGACAAGGGGCTGCTGCCTCCAGGCTGCACTGGCCTCCTAAGAATTCTAAGAACAAGAGAGTTTCTTCTACAGAAAGAGTGGGGTGTTGCTGAGGGGAAGCTTTCATAAACTCTGAAGAGATAGAGCCAGGAATGCAACAGTAAGAAATGCGGCCGGTGAAGGCTGGGGAGCTCTGGTCTCATGGGGATGGCTGGAGTTGCCCTCTATGTGTACACCGCTCCAGATGGGCATCTCTTGGTTCTGCCCTGAGCTGGGACCCCCAACACAAGGCCTTAGGTGCTCATGTCTAGAGAAGGGCAGCTGCCATGCGCTGGCCGTGGTCGAGAAGCGAGCATGCAGCTGAGAGTCAGCCCCACACTTGGCAAACTGCAAGAAGCAGTCAGAGGAAGATGGGGAGGAGGCAATGGCGTGGAATAGGGGAGGGGAAAGCTGGACTGGACACAGCCAGGATGGAACTCCAGGGAGCAGGGAGCAATGCGCTGGCAGGGACAGGAGATGGTGCTGCTGACAGACATCACCCTGTGAGACGTGGCTCCTAGGGAGCGAGGCAGGCAGGGCCCGGGTCTCTCACCTGTCTTTGCCATTCTGGATGGAGGCCTGGCCGAGGCTGGCCCGCTCCAAAAGTGGGGAATTCCTGCTTCGATTTGTGCTGGTGGAGAGGACGCTGTTCTGTGGGGAATAAAGGGCAAGCGTTCTATCAGAAAGCCAAAGTGGTCTACAGCCAGGTTCTCCCGCAGGTTCATGGAACAAGCTTCCCCTCCCTTCCACCTGAAGCAGACAGCGGTAGGTTAAGGAAAGGATTCTGCTTTTACTCCTGGCAGCGAGGCTTCCTACTGCAAGCAGAAGTGGCAGCCAAAGGGAACAGAGTCTGAATTAAGAGAAGAGCTGCCTGGAGAGGGCAGGCCCCACCGCAGGAAGGAAGGAGAGGGCGGGGGCTGCGGCTCACCGTGGAAGGGGTTGGGGTGGTCTTCTTCCTCTCCAGGCCGGGCAGGGGGCTGGCAGGCACCTTGGCTGTGCTGCTGGCTTTCCGCCCCGACTCCCGGTCCTCCTCGGGCCGCTTATTTTCTGCATTGTTACTCTGAGTCTTCTTAGAGTAAGAATTAGAGGTGGGAATGGCAGGACCAGCTGCTGGGCCAGAGGGAGGGTGGGAATGCGTAAGGCCAAGGGGTCCACTGAGTACCAGCCCCATGCATGCTCATCTCCTACAGGGCTGGCCAACAACCCAGCAAGCCCCCATTCCACAGAGGTGAGGGAAGGGAAGTGGCTTGCCCATGGCCGTGCTACTAATAAGTGGCTGAACAAGGACTGAAACTTAGCTCTATTACCCAAGTCCCCACAGAACCTGTGACCTCTCTGGAGAGGGGTGACTCCCTACCTACAACTCCCAAAAGCATTTACCCTGGTCGCTGAAGCGCCGCTGCTTGGGATTGGCCGACACGCTGCGCTGTACCTTGTGGGATGGGGATGGGGCGCTGCTATTGGTCAGATCAGCTGAAGGCCGGGGCTTCAGGGTGATGGTGTCACCTTCCAGCTAAAAGAAACAGAAAACAGCTTCAAGGGAGGGCAGAAGTCACGTGGAAATCCCTACAGATGGACACATTTACACATACCACCCTCTCCCAACACTCCAACACCCCAGGATCATACCAGACGTCCACTTGTAAGACCAATAAATCCCCCCTTCACCCTAGAGATACACATGCTCTGACACAGACACTGACAGACACAGCCTCAGAGAGGAATACATAAGCCACACACCCAGAGACACAAATATCCACAAGAACACATGTCCAGACTCAAGACCACTCCCCTCAACACAGAGCAATATGGGCCTACACCAAGTGGCAGCAGGTGCCTGTTTTTGTTTTTTTTTTTTTTTGAGACGGAGTCTCGCTTTGTCACCCAGGCTGGAGTGCAGTGGCGCGATCTCGGCTCACTGCAAGCTCCACCTCCCGGGTTCACGCCATTCTCCTGCCTCAGCCTCCGAGTAGCTGGGACTACAGGCGCGCACCACCACGCCCGGCTAATTTTTTGTATTTTTAGTAGAGACAGGGTTTCACCGTGTTAGCCAGGATGGTCTCCATCTCCTGACCTCGTGATCTGCCCACCTCGGCCTCCCAAAGTGCTGGGATTACAGGCGTGAGCCACCGCGCCCAGCAAGCAGGTGCCTCTTAAGGATCCCACCACCAGAGGGACAGCAGGGCAGGGAGGCTGGGAGTTCATGTGGGGACACACAGATGATGAACAAAACCCAAATGGGCAGAAGAACAATCACAAAGTCTCCAGATCCACAGACGGGAAGACGGACACATACACACACACACAGATACATAACCCAAACATAAAGCACTAGACAGAAGCAACAGACTCAATAGCCGGGTGTGGTGGTGCATGCCTGTAATCCCAGCTACTTGGGAGGCAGAGGCAGGAAATCGCTTAAACCCGGGAGGCGGAGGTTGCAGTGAGCCAAGATCCTGCCATTGCACTCCAGCCCGGGCAACAAGAGCGAAACTCCGTCTCAAAAAAAAAAAAAGAAAAAAAAAAAAAAAAGCAACAGACTCAAGCTTCTGATCAGATACACACACAGACCCCCCTGCCCCACACACACCCACCCACCCATGCAGAAATGTACACTTCCAGATACAGAAAGACACAAAGATATCTAGATCAACACAGAAGTGCTAGCCGATGACCTAGACCCATCTAATCAACGCAGACTAACCTAGATCAACTACTCACCCGTATTGAAACTCTGACCCAGTCTCACACCGACCCTAACAGCTTTCTATCAATTCAGTCATGGAGATCAGTGAATGGGCCAGAGGACCTCAGACACCAA
Source organism: Macaca mulatta (assembly GCF_049350105.2). NCBI lineage: Eukaryota > Metazoa > Chordata > Mammalia > Primates > Cercopithecidae > Macaca > Macaca mulatta. Next base: position 10,515,398 of record NC_133419.1, read on the forward strand.
AGCTGAGGCTTAAAATTGGTGAGCAGAGAGCACACCTACTCAGAGATGAGCTTCTGCCTTCAACAGGTGTTAGAAGCATGGGTGCTACTGACAGTGAGGCTGGCCAGGTCAGAGAATGGAGCGGGGAGCACACACCTCGGAGCTCTTGTAGCCCAGGAGCAGATAGGTGGCCATCACCTCGTTGTATCTCTGGCCCACCAGCGAGTCCTGGATCTCTTCCCGTGTGTAACCCATGGACACCATCAGCTCTGCACAGGGGGACATATCGTTAACACTGGCCTCAACTCCTAGGCAAGCTTAACCTCACAGCCCGGCACAGCCTCACCTGTCCGCCGGGGGTCCTTGTAGTCAGGGAGTGGCTCCACATAAGGCTTTAGTTCATCATCTTCGTGACCCACATTCATCCATCGATCTTTCATGATTTGCTGGGGAGCACAGAGAAGGAAAAGGGCAGGGGGAAGAAAGTCAGCTGGAAAGTTTCCATGGGGGCCCCAGGCCCTTCCGCCAGTTGGGCTCCACCGCTCACCTCTAAAGTGCCTCTCTTGCTGGGATTAAGAATGAGAAATTTCTTAAGCAAGTTTTCACAGTCCGTGGACATGTAGAACGGAATACGGTATTTTCCCCTCAGTACCCGTTCCCGCAGCTCCTGTAGGAGGATCCAGGGTTAGAAAATTGAAATTATCCCAAGGCCAAAGGAAGAAACATAATATCCAAGATCCTCAGAGCCTAGGCCTGGCCAGACATAAATGAAATATGGAAGAAGGCAGAGAGCCTGGGACAAGACACCTCACCAGAGAGGCAAGTGAAGTCAAATACCCTCGTACCCTCTAACTTGACCAGTCCGAGGCCTGCAATCCGGAGTGCCTTGGGGGATGAACACACACACAGTTTATCCCATCTTTCGAGAAAGGAACTGAGGTTATTCATTCCCAGGTGCAGAAGGCCTTTGACTGCTGCTACCTCAGCAAGCCCTTCTCTGAAGCTTTGGCTTGGGACAAATGTAGACAGGTGGCAAAGGCGGGAGGTCAGGGCTAAGACCAGAGGCCGAGAGGAAATGAGAAGCAATAAAAAGCTTGCACTTCACTCCACCTTGAGATTCTGTCCATCAAAAGGCAGGGATCCGCTGACCAGTGTATAGAGGATAACTCCTAGGCTCCACACATCCACCTCGGGTCCATCATATTTTTTGCCCTGGAAGAGTTCTGGGGCAGCGTAAGGGGGACTGCCACAGAAGGTGTCCAGCTTGTTCCCAAAGGTGAATTCATTGCTGAAGCCAAAGTCTGCAATCTTGATGTTCATATCAGCGTCCAAGAGCAGGTTTTCTGCCTGGGAGGTAAGATGGAAAACATCAGGGAACCAAGTGAACCAGAATAAGGCCCTGGGCAGGAAGGAGCTGAGGGGAATGGGAGAACAAATGGAAAGTCATCTTCAGTCTCAGAACTTTCTCCACCAATGTCAGGGCAGGGCTTCAATCAGCGTGAATGGGCTGGGCAGGAGGAAGGCAGTGCAGGCCCCTCCTCACATGGGCAGCCGTGGGAGAGATGGGATCCGAAGGCCCAGAGACCCTGTGAGCTGTGCAAAGCTACAGCATCAGGCCCAGGTTAATCAAATCATGTCTGTGAGGACTCAGCAACCAAGAGACTCACAGGTGTCCTCAAACTTGAGTATCTTGGTAATGGAGATGGTATATGCATCCCTGCCTGAAAAGCAGCTGGGATACAGCTGTGGAACTTTTAGCACTCTTCCCTGGGTCGGCTACCAGGTTGCCTGAAAGACCAAGAAAGCCTGGAGGGTGCCTGCCTCTTTTGGCAGCACTGAAAGGTGATGTGCCAAGAGGTGAAATGGCAAAGGCCCCCTGCTCAAGGGCTGGAACGGAACCCGAGGTCCAGCCACAAGGTCTCTATCAGAGGCAGCCCTAGGGGCTTTCTGGTCATCTCAAAAAAAAAAAGAAAGGCTGGAGTTTCCTGAACACTCAGGGCCTGATGGTTATTGATGGTTTTATCATGGAGAATGAGGGGAACAACCTGGCCCCCACTCAAAGGCACAAGGAGAAGTACATGCCTTACCTTTAAGTCTCTATGGACAATAAACTTCTGGTGACAGTACTGTACAGCAGACACTATCTGAAAGGAAGGAAGAAGGGTTAACCCAGGGGTGCCTGAGGGTGGGCCACAGGGGCTGGCAGAGCAGTGATCCTGTGACCTAGTGCTAAGCTACCACACAGATAAGCAGAGCCCAAAGTACCCTCCAGGGGCCACTTATAAACAGGCAGCTTATCCTTATATGTCAAACCCCAAAAGGCAGAGGTCAGGTCCAGATCCTATGGAGGGAGTCACACCTACCTGGCGGAATTTGGCTCGAGCCTCTTTCTCTTTCATCCTGCCATGAGCCACTAGGTAATCAAATACCTCTCCTGTAAGAGACCAGGCAGGGATCTCAGTCAGAGCTGGCTGGAGGTGGAAGAAGTGGGGGCACAACAGGAAGAGGCAGTTCCACACCTACCGCCACTAGCGTACTCCATGACAAGGTAGAGCGTTTTCTCAGTCTCAATCACTTCAAATAATTTAACTACAAAAGAAAAGGCCAAGGCTTAAGTCAAGAAGCAGCAGGGGCCACATACTGCTCTAAAACATGTCCAGGAGCATCCTGGGGATGAAAGTCTCCCCTCCTTTCATGATCCCCCACTCCCAAGAACAAGTTCCTCTCATGCCAGCCAAACTGCTAAGGACAGCCCAGTATGCCAGAAGCGGAAACGGATTTTGAGCTGAGCTTCCCCAGGGGCATCCTTGAAGACCGCAGACTCCAGAAGGCAGTGTGCCTTGGGGAGAAGATGACACGCTGGAAAGCAGAGCCTTGCTGTTGGGGAAGAAGAGAGAAATGACAACTTGTGCTCACCTATGTTAGGATGATTCAAAACCTTCATTATTCTTACTTCGCGGAATAGCTGGAAGATAAAATGCCAGGGGTCATGCTTGCTCAACTTGCTCCCCTCAGGTACCTCCAAACAGCCCCTGCTAGGATTATTTTTTCCCAAAAAAACCAAAACCAGGCAGGGAAAAGAAAATAGGGTGGTTGTCTAGCTCATGTGCAGCCTTCCCCGTGGCTGGGAAGTCGGGGAAGCTGGAGGAGGGCTGGCTATGGGGACGTGCTACCCGGGATGGCATTGGGATGAGCCAGCCGTGCCCTCTGCTGCGTCTACCAAATCCAGCCCCAAAACAGCAGGCGGGTTTTGGCTGGGTGCCTCTGTTGGAGGGAGTGTGAGCCCATGTGCGTGAATATTCAGAACCCGAGCTGCTGCCTTGGTTCAGTGACAGTACACACCCCAGCTTGGTCTGTGTAAAGGGGTGGTGGAGCACCAGAGGGGGACCCCATCATTTTCTGATTTACAGTAGTCAGAGGGCTCTGTTCCAGGGGATAGGCCTTTCCTTCCTGGGCCTCCAGGGTGGTGACAGAAGAAGCCACTCCTATATATAGCTGATGCCAATTTTAATCAAATCCACCTCCACACACTCACGCTCTCTTTGTGAAACAAAACCAGGGGCTCCAAACCATGTATTTTCATAAAGACAGATGACAGAAATGAACTCTTTCCCCTCTGCGGGGGCCAGAGAACTGGAGGTGGGGCTTTTTGTAATTCCAGGCCTCATCACTTGCACAAAGAGCAGAACTAGTTTTTGTTGTTGTTTTTGTTTGGGGGGGGGTAGGGGAAGCCCTAATTCAAGATATGGTTTATGGAATAAAGTGAATACATTTGTTTCCCCTTTAATGATGCCCCAGAGCTTTCCTGAGCTAGAACACAAAAGAAGAAAAAGGCTTTCCAATCTTCAGGAACCCAATGCTGACCTTACCCTTTATAAGAGCCTAGGTTTTTCTTACTTTTTTCCCTGGCCCAACAGATATTTTGGAAGAAGAGGCAAAAAGCCTCGCTACCACCCTCTGGGGTGGTAATGGGGAGCAGCACTGAAATGGGGCCAGAGGCAACTGCCAAGGTTTCTTCCCCTAAGGCTGCTCACCTGGCATGGAAGTGGCATTCTTCTGGGAGAACTTGGGGTTTTCTGGGCTCATCTAGACCCCTGAGGGGGCTAGCTTCTTCGATGTTCATTTTTTAGGGATTATTGCTGAGATCACATTTTTGGCCAGAATCAGACTGGCTTTAGTAACAGAGTCTCAAAAGGTTTTGAAAATGGCTCTATTTGTCCGGTGTTGGTGCCTTCCACAGAGTCAGGAAGAATTAGGGAGAAAAACAAGGTAGGGAGTAAGATGGCTTGGTGGACTGGCGATTATTACGATGGCAGGTTAGACTGCTCCCAAGGCCAAATGGCCCATCCCACGCTGACTTCTTCTGTGGGGCTGCAGCCAGTATGTCAGGAGCAGCCCTTTTTCCCTTCCTCCTGGAAAGCTCCAAGCAAGGACACCCTGGTGATGACAGCAATGATTCCACTGAACTGAAGAACCCTTGAAGGGATCCCAGGGGTAACAATAAATAGGAAACACCTTGGTTCTGGCTATTTGCACGTCAGGGGAACAACTCATCCACTCTAATTCCATGAGCATTGCCCTCAACAACAATCCTCAGCCCCTACTCCTAAGGTTCCCAGTATCACTGTATCTGACTCTAATGTTAGCACGAATCATGCCTTCTCCTAACTCAACTACCACAATATGCTTACGGAGAAAATATCTGATTTGCCACAAGATGAACAGAACTAGGTTTTGTTGAGAAAATTTGAGCTGGAGCTCATTCTCTAAAATGTAGCTGGCACAGAACCCAGCTGCAGGTTCCCTGTTTCCTCTTATTCTTGTATTTCTAAAGCCACTGCCCTGGATCATTCCAGATCTTGAAGTAGCTGCATGTGTTTCTAGTAGTGGCTACAAACATGTGTTTTTGCATAGGGCTGGCCGCAAGCCAGAAGATAACAAGATGCAGGAAGTAGGTCAGACAGGTAGGCCAAGCGGCTGGGAATGAACAGAAAGACTTCACAAGAGCCAGTGCCTGTGGCCAGGAAACCCACTCAGGAGGAGTCACCACAGAGGATTCAACTAAAACCCCTAAGGTAGCAGAGCCATGTGGGGTGGTGAGTGAAATGGCCGGAAAATTTAAACTAGGAATTCAAGAGGAGGTCTAAATGGGGTGAGTAGATCATTGACCCCAGAAGAGAGATTTAGAAAGGGACAGGAGGGCTGGGCGCGGTGGTTCACACCTGTAATTTTAGCACTTTGGGAGGCCGAGACGAGCGGATGACTTGAGGTCAGGAATTTGAGACCAGCCTGGATAACATGGTGAAACCCCATCTCTACTAAAAATACAAAACTTAGCCAGGCGTGGTGGCGGGTGCCTGTAATCCCAGCTACTTGGGAGGCTGCAGTGGGAGAATCACTTGAAAACAAGAGGCGGAGGTTGCAGTGAGCTGAGATCACGCCATTGCACTCCAGCCTGGGTGACAAGAATGAGACTCTGACTCAAACAAAACAAAACAAAACAAAACAAAACACAAACGGACAGCAGGTGCCATGTGCTTACCTTCTGGAGGCTGGAGGAGTTCAGTTGAGTCTTGTCAATGATCTTCACAGCTACCTGAGGATGAGACAAAAAAGCCCCAAATCACTTCTCTGACTAGGCAAAATCCAGGATTCCAATCTACTTCCTCCTTTATATTTCGCACTCCTTTTCATCCCACAGCTTTTTGCACCCCTATATGTCAGATCTCATTTCTGCCGGATAAACAAGAGGTTGGCTGCAGTAGTAGTCCCGTCACCACCTGCTGGAGTGTCAACAGGGCTGGGAGGTGCTGCCATGTCCCCAGTCCCAGTGCTCACCTCTTTCCCAGTCAGGATGTGTCGGGCCAACTTCACCTTGGCAAAGTTACCCTTGCCAATGGTCTTGAGGAGCCGGTAGTTTCCAATGTGGGGCTGCTCATCAGCAGAGGTGGCTGAGTTGCGGCCCCGAATCATGTTGGACTTACTGCTGGGCTTGGAGTCAAGGTGTCCCAAGGTGGGCTGCAGGGTAGAAACAGAGATACCATTACAAGCTACACTTCCAGTCCTCTAAACACTCTCTGCAAAATATGTAAGGGAGGAGGGTGCAGGGGCAGACTCCAGGGGGCTGGTAGGCATGTGAAGAAACATAGGACAGGAGAAGAAAGGAGAGGGGGCTGAGATGACAGCCAGTCTTCACTCCAAAGGAGCACATCATAAGGTCCAGTGCCCAGGTCCTGTGGGTGGCAAAGCTCAGGAGCAGAGCTGTCCCATCACTGGCTCCCTGAACCTCCACTGGCAACACAGCAGCTCGTCTGGCTCAGGAGGGAGAGCCGGTACCCCACTTCCCACTATGCTGCTTGTGCAGACTGCGAGAAGACTGCATCTCAAAGTCATGGTAGCAACATGGTCATAACTGCTTCAATGCCCTCACTGCCACCCAAAACTTACATGAAACTTTATTATTTATTTATTTATTATTTTGAGACAGAGCTTTGCTCTTGTTGCCTAGGCTGCAGTGCAATGGTGCAATCTCAACTCACCGCAACCTCCGCCTCCTGGGTTTAAGCAATTCTCCCACCTCAGCATCCCGAGTAGCTGGGATTACAGTCACACGCCACCACGCCCGGCTAATTTTGTATTTTTAGTAGAGACGGGGTTTCTCCATGTTGCTCAGGCTGGTCTCAGACTCTCGACCTCTGGTGATCCGCCCGCCTTGGCCTCCCAAAGTGCTGGGATTACAGGCGTGAGCCACCGCACCCGGCCATAATAACCTTGTTGGGTAGAAATGTAGTAGCCCTCCCTGCATGGAAGGACTGCATGGCCGGAAGTTAAACCCAAGTCTCCTGCATGGGAGACGAAATTTCTGCCGCTGAACTACCAATGCCCCACCGAACCTTTATTATTTATCACTTTACATTTATTTTCCGTCTCTCCCAGTAAGAATGGAAGCACATGAAAGCAGGCATATATTCTTTATTCACTGATAGATCCCAGCACTTAAAGAGAGACTGGCTTATGTTTGCTGCTCAATGAGTACTTGTACAATGAAATGACTGACCGACTAGGTCTGAGCAAGGCAGCAGTCTGCCCTGCTCTGCCCTCCTGGCTCAAATGAGGGGACGAGGATGCAGAAGCTATAATGACCAGCACTGAACAGGCATACAAACATGATACAGGTTGAATATCCTTTATCCAAAATGCTTAGGACCAGAAACGTGTCAGATTTTTTATCGTTTTGAATTTTGGAATATTTGCATATACATAATCAGATATCTCAGGGATGGGACCCAAGTCTAAACGTTTATTTTTCACGTATACATTATATGCATGGCCTGAAGGTAATTTCATATTTTAAAATAATTTTGTTCATGAAACAAAGTGATTGAATTTTGATTATAACCTGTCATATGGGGTTACGTGTAGAATTTTCCACTTGTGGCATCATGCTGGCACTCAAAAAGTTTAGATTTTGGAGCATTTTTGCTTCTGGATTACGGATGTTCAACCTGTACAAAAAGGGATGGTCTAGACAAAAAACATTATCTACGTGAAGACATGTACATTCGTCAAACTGCTAAACACAGACTATGTGAGCCAGCAATTCCGCTCCTCAGTATATACAAAAAAGAAATGAAAACATAAATCCACAAAAAACCTGTAACCAAGGTTCACAGCACCATAATCCATAATAGTCAAAAAGTGGAAACAATTCAAATGCCCATCAGCTGGATGAACAGATAAACAAACGTAGCATCTCCCTACTGGGGAGTACTGGTTGGCAGTAAAAAAGAATATATGCTACAACACAGAAGAAACTTGAAAATGATGCTGAGTAAACAAAGCTGGTCATAAAGAACCACATATTGTATGATTCCATTTATATGAAATGCCCAGAACAGGCAAATCTATAGAGACAGAAAGTAGGTTAGTGGTTGCTGAGAAGGATGGGGGAAATTTAAGGGTGACAACTAAGGAGTGTGGGGTTTCTTTTTGGGGTAATGAAAATGTTCTAAAATTGATTACGGTGATGGATACACAACTGTGAATTTAATAAAAGTCACTCATTTAAATTTCAAATGGATAAACTTATGGTATGTGAATTATCTCTCACTAAAACTGTTCAGAGTTTGAGCCAGGCAAGGTGGCTCATGCCTATAATCCCAGCACTTTAGAAGGCTGAGGCAGGAGGATCACTTGAGGTCAGGAACTCAAGACCAGCCTGGGCAACATAGGGAGACTCTGTCTCTACAAAAAATTAAGAAATCTTGGGAGATTGAGGCGGGTTGATTGCTTGAGGTCAGGAGTTCGAGACCAGCCTGGCCAACATAGTAAAACCCTGTCTCTACTAAAAATACAAAAAATTAGCTGGGCGTGGTGGCAGGCGCCTGTAATCCCAGCTACTAGGGAGGCTGAGGCAGGAGAATCGCTTGAACCCGGGAGGAGGAAGTTACAGTGAGCTGAGATTGCACCACTGCACTCCAGCCTGGGCAACAAGCGTGAAACTCTGTTTCAAAAAAACAAAATAAAATAAAAACAAATAAAGAAATCAACTGAGTGTGGTGGCACGCACCTATAGTCCCAGCTGCTCTGGAGGATGAGGCGGGAGGATCGCTTGAACCCAGGAGGAGTTCAAGGCTACAGTGAGCCATGATCATGCCACTGTACTCCAGCCTGGGTGACAGAGTGAGACCTTGTCTAAAACAAAAACAAAAACAAAAACAAAAACAAAACACACACACACACACACACACACACACACACACACACAAAAAAAAAAAAAAAAAAAAAATGCAGAGTCTGGTCTAACTCCTGATTAGAGCCCTGGTTTACAACTCACAAAGAACATCTCACAAAGAACATCTGGTACGATCGCTCCAGCATACTGCAACAAAGCATATGAGGCCACAGCCTCATCCCAGAACCATCCAGAGCTGCCTTGGAAACTTCAAGAAACAGTTTGGAGGGCAGCAGGGTGACCAGAGGAGTGTGAGTCAAAGTTCTTCCTTTCATGGCCCCTGTTGGCTGTAAGTGAAGCACTCAAAAACCACAGAGAAAAAGAATGACTTGCTACTACTACCCAAGGAACTGTCCAGCATTCCTAGGCAAGAACCTTGCTAGGCCAGCCAGATGCTTTTCAGGCAGAAATGACAGCAGCAAGTAAATTCAGTATCCTGATTCTGACATTTCCCCTTCTTCACTGTGCCCATGCAGGGCCTTTGCATAGTAGCTGCAGGGTGTCTTTTGGTGAGTGTTTGACCAGATCCCAGAAACACATGGGGTTGAACCTTGGAGGAGAAAGAGCCCATGTATTTGGTAGATGTTTGAAGGGGGAGGAGGCTCCTCACATCCCAGAAGAGGCCCTTTTAACTTCCTTCTTTCTCTCTTCCTCACCAACCTTTGCATCTCCATGAAGCCCCCCAGCCCTTACTGTCTGCTCATTCCAGCCCACAGAGCTCTCTGGTGCTCTGTTCTCCATGCACCCTGTAGCTCACCTAAGACTGGTTGGTTCTCAAACAGTGTTTGCTAGACAGGTGGATTTTTAAATACCTGCTTTTTTCCCTTCCAAAGGATCTCTAGGTTTCACACCCCTTGGAGAGCAGGGCATTGCTGGTACCTGACTGGGCCAGTCTCCTGAAGGGTACCCCAGCCCTGTTCAGCAGGGTACTGAAAGCCTGGCCTCCTCAGGCTACCTTTTTCTCAGCCCCAGCTTCCCTTTCCAGGCTGCTAGACTGCCTCCCACTTTCCCCAGTCTGCCTAAGGGGCAATGAACAGGAAAAACCTTCCTTCTGCCCCAACTCCTACGAGAGGAAGATGGGTGGGAAAGTTTCCTTGGCAACCTCTAGTTCACCTTCTAAGTTTGTTGTCACTCCCCTTTTCTCTGACGATATAAGTCCAAGGCAGCAGGAAGCGTGACAGTCTCTAAGTTCTCAAAATCCAGACCAGGGATTTAGCATCTACCTGGGGACTTGGGCCTTTTGCCAGTTGAGACCAAATCTGGGCATCCCACGCCCATCCTGAGCTCTGCTCTGCCCATCCCTCTTGGTGAACCGAGGGGCCGATCTGTGTGGCACAGGTCAGCATTCCCTGCCTGGCCCTGCTGCATGCACACTGGGCCTCAAGGAGCCTAACAACCACAAGCAAGATTCTGCCATTCATTCTCCTCCTTTCTGGTTAAGACTGTAGATGTCAGAGATAACCTGCTAGGTTTCAAATCCCAAATCTGCCACCTACTCAGCACATACTAACTTTATTATTATCATCAACATCATCAAGTCAGGCACAGTGGCTCATGCCTTTACAGGCAACACTTAGGGAAGCAGAGGCAGGAGGATAGCTTGAGCCCAAGAGTTCAAGACCTGCCATTCACAAAAAGGAAAAAAAAAAGAATATATTTAAAAAGGCAATATAGCGAGACCCTCATTCACAAAAAGGAAACACACACACACACACAAAACCCCAAAACAGAACAACTGTAACATCAACATTGTCAAGAAGGAGGTGAGATTATTACAAATAGGAAAGAGAAGTACCCAAAAAAACGACCGGTGGCCAATATTGCCAGACATCTGTGCCAGGCAGCGATCTTGAGGAACGCTGCAGTCCAACAGAACCAGGTTCAAGTCCTGTCTCCCCCACCTACAAGCTTTAATTTCCTTATCTGTAAAGTAGCAATAAACGTTCCCTACTTAAAGTAGATGAGAGAACACATGTAAAACACCCTATCCAGTGTTCAGTAAGAGCAACCATTATGTCCCCAAATACTACTATCTGCCAATCCAGAGGTCTCACTGTCAAAACAACCTTCCAAATCAAAGTTGAGCCCGCTAAGCCAGCTACAGCCCAGCTGGAGGCTGACAAGAGATGCTAGGGGCCTTTCCGCAAAAGGGGCCAGGTTGAGTGCCCGCTCTCCTCCAGACCTGGTGAACTGCCACACTCCCTCAACCTGTTGCTAGCCGACACCAGCACCTCTACCCTTCAAAAGAGGGAAGAAGGGGAGTTAGGAACTCAAGACAGGGTCGCTGTGAAGGGCTGGTCCCACACTGGATATCCAGGACAGGGAAAGAGAGGAGGTTCTGCTTGTTCAGGAGCCAGAGAAGCAATAAGCACTGATGCTTGCTCTTTGATCCCCTGCTCCAAAGTCACCAACCCACTTTTCAGGACTGAACCATCCAACTCACAGGACTCCAAGTGCTCAATCCTTCCCTTACTTACCCCTGCACCCCCTCTTCTATGCTGTAATATGTTTCCCACAGCAGGGATGTGAGCCAGGGTAAGGAGGCAAGCCACGGGGAGGAAGCAGAGAAAAGAGAACGGGAAAAGAGAGGAGAAAGTCTCCAACAGAAATGCTTCTTGGGGTAAGGCCCCAAGTGACACAACTTCCTCACCTAGCTGCTTCCCTGAAGGATAAAGTGGTAAGAGTATGCAGTGGCTAATATAGAGCTAGAGTTTCCCTTTTTGGGTTCTGGCTGCACCATTCAGCTTGGCCCTGGGTCTCACCAACAGGATGGCAGGCTGAGGATTAGCTACCCTACTAGGCCAACTCAATAGGACCTGGCGAAAACCATGCTCTCCCCTCCACCACCATCCTCCCTGCTTATAGTAAGATGTGGCACACCAGGCACTCCCAAAGCTCTGGCCTATATCATACTCCAGGCAGGCCCTAAAGGATGGAGGAGGTCTGTCGAGAGGAGCCCCTATGGCTCTCAAGTAGCCTTTAGGAAGAATAAGGGGTCACCCTGCAAGGCAGTTATTTGGAACCAAAAGGCAAACCAAGCAGTTACTAAGCAGGCCTGATTCAGAAGTAGGGCTGAAACAGCTTTGGGGTCGGCTACTGAGAGGAAGAGAAGGCAGGACATGGAGGAGAAAATAAAAAGACAGTTTTGCATCCACTGGGCCTGTCGGGCCCTTTCCGCCTGGGATCTCAGACTCGGCCTAGGTGTGTTGTCAGGCTTGCCCGGAAGACAGCCTCCACCCCGAGAGGCCTGGCGCTGACTCAGGTAGGCAGGGCCCCGGCCCTAATGCTGGAGGCTCCTACCAACAGTTGTCCCGTGGAAAAGCTCATGCTTTGGGGCTCTGCATTCAGGGCTGGCCTTAAGTGTCCTTTGGCTTCCCGAGGGCTGAGAAGGGGCCAAACCAGGAGGGGTGATACTCCCTGGCCAGGAGCAGAGTAAGCCGGGCACTACAGAGTGGGGAGAGAAAAGTATCCCTTGGGCACCGGCCCTGGGTGACAGCCCTAGATCCTAGGCTCCCCCTCACTGGAGCGCCGGAGCATCCTCTCTGAGGCCTCGGGACTCTGCCTCCCACCAGTCCCTCCTCGCCCACTTGTCAAGCCGCTTGTTCCCAGGGGAGACTCTTCTGGTATGTGCTCCCTCTTCCTTTCCTAGTCAATGCCACTTCCACATCTGGACAGCCTTCCCATGAATATTACTATGCTGGACTCAGGCAGGGCGCCACTTAGCAACTCTCTAAAGATCCTATGTTTGAGGTGAGAGGGAAGAAAGAGGAGGAGGCAATCCTAGAGTAAAAAGGGGGACAACATACCAGACTGGAGAAAGGGAAAAGGACTACCAGCGACTTCCATTCAGCAGAGCCCACAGCAGAACCTGTCAGGCAGCGAGGGCAAAGTACAGAGGCCGGGAAGAGCCAGGCCCAGGGCGGGGGCTGCCGGCTCAGCCAGCCACCCTTACTCAGCCAGAGCAGGCGACACCTTCCACCACCTCCTCAGTGAAAAGTAGCTAAGCAGCCAGGCCGAGCAGTTCCTGCCTGGGAACCTGGACAGTGTCGCAACCGAAACCACCACTAGCAGAGAGACTGGGTTTGGCAAGGAGAGCAACAGGGACAAAGCCCCGCTGACTTCTCAAGGGCCAGAAGCCTGGTGGTAAGGAAGTGCGTGCAATTCCAGGACAGTACACCAGAAGCAAGGTGGGAGGGAAGGGGCAGGAGGGGAATAGGGCAGGAAGGGAGACAGAGAGAGAAAGAGGCGGGTTTAGATCAACTTCCTTCTCCCCTCCCCCTCCCTCCCTCCCCGGAAGTGGGCAGCCCCACCCTCCCCAAGGTGCTTTGCTGGGTAACAGCTGGCGAGAGGGTGAGGAGACTCACTGCAGCCACGGCTGTCATAAAACCCTAGCTCACCTGTAGCAGGTGGGACCTGGGTAGGGGCAGATGACTTTAACAAAACCTCCAATAGGGCTGGGGAGGAATACGTGTGACTCAGATGTGCTGACCCAGAGTGGCGGCCCTGCCAAAGACCAGCAAACCACCCCCTCAAGAACGGAGCAGGGAGGAGGGTGAGCAGAAACCAGCAAGCTGACAGTGGCGGATGGACCTCCTACTTCCTAAAAAAGCAGTGCTTAACCTTAGAACCATGCACATTCCACTTAGACACAAAATATTTTGGGCATAATTTCAGGGAGTTCGGGGACTCTATGTAAAGCCCCCTAGAGGTCTGTTTTCTAGATTAAGAGCCTTTATCACTGATAGAGCATTCTATCAATGAAAAAATCATGTTTAATCCTAGATTTTGCCCAAAAGCTAGAAACAATCCAAATGTCTCTTCTAAGTGCCTTCCAGCCCTGCTTCTGAAAATTCATCCATCCCTAGGTTCTAACTCACCTCCAAGTCTCCAGTCTCCAGTTTTGCCTTACCTTCAAAACAACACTGCTTTCTCAAGGAATTCCAAAGGCCTGGGATTTCTCACACTTTCCTCCTGCTAAGCCCCCACTACCTGGGCACATGGTGAGCACGGGGCAAGCTGGCTGTCTCTCATCTGGAGAAGACTCCCCTTCCAGACCAACGACCCCTGTCTACGTGCTGGTTGCAGCCTTGCCTCTGGTTCTCAGAACGATTTCTCATTCATCCCTGATTCTAGGCTAGGCTCTTTCTCATTAAGGAACTCTGTGACCTTCTCATGTTGGTAGCCATTAACCCTCTAGGGAAGGGCAAAGCTTCCTCTGTGCTCTTACAGAGGAAGATATCTTATATCCCTGCAAGACCATGCTACTCAGGAATGGCCAAGAAATGTTTGCCTTACACATGAGCCCTGGCCAACAGATTCACATTTCTGATACTACTGTATGTCCACTTTGTTTTCTCCAAACACAGACCTACAGGGTAGGTAGTCTCCCCGTTTTCCATTGAGAAATTGGCATTCAGAGGTTATGAGACTTGCCCAAAATCTCACAGCTTCTCAGTACAGAGCTGGGGCCAGAGCCCAGAGCTTTTGTCACCATTTCAGCACTCTGCTGTTCCTGACAGTCAGTCCCCCTTACCAGTTTCTCATCAGCCCTTCTTGATGCCTAGTTGTGCTCTCATTTCCCCCAAAAGATAAGCCCCTGGCTCCTCCTCCATAAGCTAGGAGGCAGAAGGTATGAAAGCTCAGGAAAGGCACTCGGGACAATGGGAATGACAATGTTTGATTCAGGCCAATGGTGGAGGGCTGTTTAAAGGCCTCTCCCAGTGGTCCCACTGCAACCCTTTCCTTTTCTCAGCCCCCGAAAAGTGGGCCCTGACTTCAGTGGGCCCACTGGATCCTGGGCTTGAGCTTGCCTGGGCCCTCCGGCCCCTTCACTCACTGGTAGACTGAGAACCAGAGCAGGATCAAACAGCTTCATTTTTCCAGTCCCTTCATTTTTCTAGGGCTTTGCATTGTGACAGAAGGACTGTTTCCTCAATCCTATTTGTGGGAGACAGTAAGGGGTTTTGCAAACGGAGGAAATACAAAGCACTGACCTCAAACAGAAAGGCTGGGAAGAGACAGGGTAGGATTTAGATAAAAAGTCACATGGGGGCCAGGCACGGTGGCTCACGCCTGTAATCCCAGCACTTTGAGAGGCCGAGGAGGGTGGATCACTTGAGGTCAGGAGTTCGAGACCAGCCTGGGCAACATGGTGAAACCCCGTCTCCACTAAAAATATAAAAATTTGCCGAGTATGGTGGCATGCTCCTGTAATTCCAGCTACTCAGAGGCTGAGGCATGAGAATTGCTTGAGCCTGGGAGGCAGAGGCTGCAGTGAGCACAGATTGCGCCATTGCACTCCAGCCTGGGTGACAGAGTAAGACTCTGTTTCAAAGAAAAAAAAGCCACATGGGGCTGAGCACTGTTGCTCGTGCCTTAATCCCAGCACTTTGGGAGGCCATGGTGGGAGGATGACTTGCGCCTGGGAATTCGAGACAAGCCTGGGCAACACAGTGAGACCCTCTCTCTCCGAATTCAAAAATTAGCCAGGCATGGTGCCATGGGCCTGTAGTCTCAGCTACTCAGGAGGCTAAAGCAGGGTGATTGTTTCAGTCCAGGAGGTGGAGGTAACAGTGAGCTATGATCGTGCCACTGCACTCCAGCTTGGGTGACAGAATAAGAATGACTCTTGTGACTCTTATTATTTTTTTTTTTGAGATGGAGTCTCACTCTGTTGCCCAGGCTGGAGTGCGGTGGCGTGATCTTGGCTCACTGCAACCTCCGCTTCCCGGGTTCAAGTGACTCTCCTACCTCAGCCTTCCGAGTAGCTGGGATTACAGGAGCCTGCCACCACACTCAGCTAATTTTTTAATATTTTTAGTAGAGATGTAGGTTTCACCATGTTGGCCAGGATGGTCTCAATCTCCTGGCCCTGTGAACCGCCCGCCTTGGCCTCCCAAAGTGCTGGGATTACAGGTCTGAGTCACCGCACCCAGCCTCTTTTTTTTTTTTTTTTTTTTTGAGATGGAGTCTCGCTTTGTCACCCAGGCTGGAGTGCAGTGGTGTGATCTCGGCTCACTGCAACATCCGCCTCCTGGGTTCAAGTGATTCTTCTGCCTCAGCCTCCCAAGTAGCTGGGATTACAAGTGCATGCCACCAAGTCCAGATAATTTTTGTATTTTTAGTAAGACGGGGTTTCACCACCTTGGCCAGGCTAGTCTTGAACTCCTGGCCTCAAGTAATCTGCCCGCCTCAGCCTCCCAAAGTGCTAGGGATTACAGACATGAGCCATTAAGCCCAGTCTCTCTTTTTTTTTTTTTTTGAGACAGGGTATGACTCTATCACCCGGGCTAGAGTGCAGCAGCACAATCTTGGCTCACTATAACCTCTGCCTCCTGGGCTCAATCCATCCTCCCACCTCAGCCTCCCGAGTAGCTGCAACTATAGGGCCACAGCAATATGCCCGGCTACTTTTTGTATTTTTTGTAGAGATAGGGTTTTGCCAGCTTGTCCAGGCTGGTACTGAACTCAACAATTCAAGCGATCTGCCCACCTTGGCCTCCCAAAGTGCGGG
This sequence comes from Macaca mulatta, assembly GCF_049350105.2. Classification (NCBI taxonomy): domain Eukaryota; kingdom Metazoa; phylum Chordata; class Mammalia; order Primates; family Cercopithecidae; genus Macaca; species Macaca mulatta. The sequence continues at coordinate 10,531,624 of NC_133419.1, forward strand.
GATTATAGACATGAGCTATCACTCCCAGCATAAGACTCTGTCTCTTAAAAAAAGTCATGTGCCTGTGGCAAGTCCCTATTTATTAATTTATTTTTAGACAGGGTCTTGTTCTGTTGCCCAGGCTGGAGTGCAGTGGTATGATCTTGGCTCACTGCAGTCTTCGTCTCCTGGGCTCAAGTGATCTTCCTCTTGAGCACCTGGGACTACAGGCATGTGCCACCAAGCCCGCTAATTTTTGTATTTTTTGTGCAGACAGGATTTCTCCATGTTGCCCAGGCTGGTCTCGAACTCCCTGGGCTCAAGCAATCCTCTCACCTTGGCCTCCTAAAGTGCTGGGATCACAGAAGTGAGCCATTGCGCACGGCCTTATGAAACATCTTGTAACTGGGAGCTGGAGTCCCTTGTTTTTTAACCCTTCCTCCCTCACTGTATCCAGAAACCGTCTTTGCATCCTTTGATTCTGAGCAACTATGGTTATCAACTGCCAAGAGCCAATAAACCAGAGGAGCATTCAGTGTTGGAGAGCTTGTAAAACTGGCAGGCACTCACCAGTGGAGAGCCTGGATGCTCCCACCCCCAAAATTAACTGTGACTGCTCCACTTGAGAAACAGCCACATTCCTTTACTATCCCACTGTAGATGGGAGGCAGGGGCTGCTCCCTCTTCCCAGCCAGGGTAGGAGCCTCCCTCACAAAGGATAACCAGAAAGCCTGCAACTTAAGCACAAAGCCAAAACCAAGGTGGTTTACTGCCCTTTAGCTCTCTGAGCTATAATCCTCAACACAAGGCAGGGAGATCAGCACTGCAGCCTGGCCCATGAGGCGGGCCGGGCCTCAAACCTGCCTGGGAAAAACCTGACATGGCAAAAGAGGTGAGAACAGAGAGCCACCTCCAGCTCACTCTCCTTCAGGCCTGGAAGCCACAATGCAAAGAGCACTCTCCAAATCTCTTGTCTTCAGAGCCACTTGAAATGCTGGGCTCCTCTTGAAAGTAGGCTTCCAGGACCACTTTCATCCCTGAGAATCTGCTTGCTGGGGTCTGGTCTCTAAATCCCCAACTACTGTTAGACTAGCAAACCTTTGTTCAACAGTATTCTGGAGCCCTGGCTCCAGTTGCAAAGCTCAGTGAGATCTGGCTCCTGCCTTCCAGAATCTTAGAAGAGGTAAACTATACAGAAAACTTACTAGAGTCGCTCTGCCCACCTCTGCTGCTTACCAGTTGACTGAACATGAGCAAAGTGACATAACTTCTCCAAATCTGTTTCTTCATTTGGGACATAAAGATACTAGCTGGACCCATTTCACAGAATTAGCGGGAAGATTGAGAAAATCTGGCCGGGCATGGTAGCTCACGCCTGTGATTCCAGGACTTTGGGAGGCCAAGGCAAGCAGATCCCTTGAGCCTAGGAGTTCGAGGCCAACAGGGCGAAACACCGGCTCTACAAAAAAACACAAAAATTAGCCGGGGTGTGGTGGCATGTGCCTGTAATCCCAGCTACTTGGGAGGCTGATGTGGAAGGATCACTTGAGCCCAGGGAGGTAGGCTGAGGCTGCAGTGAGCCGTGATCACACTGCGGCACTCCAGCCTGGGTGACAGAGTAAGACCCTGTCTCAAAAGAAAAAAAAAAAAAGAAAAAAGAAAATCCATGTCAGTGTTTACCATAGAACCTGGTGTTCGGGAATGTCTTGATGATGGATTCTATTATTATCTAGCTTCACTTTGGGGTAGGAACCATTGTTTCCCATCTCCAAGGGTTCTCTGGGCTCTGGGAAGAGCTGCAATACCTAGAAACTTGACTGTAAGTACCAGTATGGCTAAGTTGATTCCTGTCATCCTGCTATTCCTTCTATAACAAGGAAAAGTCAAATTCTTGCCATGGCTGGGCCATCAGGCAAAGACGACCTTCTTTCCTAACATAAAACCATCCTGCAGGAAGAGTAGGTGAATGACAAAGTGCCCATGCCTCTGCCCTCTGTGTGGCCCAGAGGATGATGACAGTGGTCCTGCCAGGGTTCTTGCCTTCTTCATCAGTTCCTTAACTCCCTCCTCCCAGAAAAGGTCCACAAAACAACTGATATACCAGTACCACATGGTGCCAAGGGCTGGGGGAAGCTCACACTGCCAGCCTCGCACTTTATGCGGTTCTTCCCATACCAGTGGGTTACCGTAACCATGGAGACCAACAAATTCCTCCATATCACAGGAGAGCCAGCCTGCCAGTAGCCCAGGGCTCTGGGGGATGGGGGTGGTGGGGGTAGGCAGAAGGCAGCCTGTAGCACAGAGGTTTGGCTCACTTTACACAGGACTGTGGGGAGGTAGCAGATCCTAACCAGTGCAGCTGAGGTGGCTGGGCTTCCTCCTAAGCTCGTTTTCTTTGCCTAGTATGTGTGTTCTTGGCATATTTTCTGGGCTCTCTAGACACTCGGTCTCTCTTCCTAGCTCCACTGCTGTACACTGGGGATAATAGTGAAGGGTGCCGTTCCGGAGTTAGACCTGTGATAACCCAGTTCCACCGCTCTGCACATACATGCGCATACACAAAACATTGGAACAATACAGAAAAGATTAGCATGGCCCCCGTGCAAGGATGACACACAAATCTGTGAGGCATTCCTTTTTTTTTTTTTTTTTTGAGACAAGAGTTTCGCTCTTGTTGCCCAGGCTAGAGTACAGTGGCGCGATCTTGGCTCACCGCAATCTCCACCTCCCGGGTTCAACTGATTCTCCTGCCTCAGCCTCCCAAGTAACTGGGATTACAGGTATGCACCACCATGCCTGGCTAATTTTCCTCAGGTGATCCACCCAGCTCGGCCTCCCAAAGTGCTGGGATTACAGGTGTGAGCTACTGAGCCCAGCCCATATTTTTTAAAAGATTAAAAATTGTATTATTTCAGGCTAGGCATGGTGGCTTATGCCTGTAATCCCAGCACTTTGGGAGGCCAAGGTGAGCAGATCACCCAAGGTCAGGAGTTCGAGACCAGCCTGGCCAATGTGGTGAAACCCCATCTCTACTAAAAATACAAAAATTAGCAGGATGTGGTGGCACGCGCCTGTAATCCCAGCTACTAGGGAGGCTGAGGCATGAGAATCACTTGAACCTGGGAGGTGGAGGTTGCAGTGAGCCGAGATTGCACCACTGCACTCCAGCCTGGGCTACAGAGTGAGATTCTGTCTCAAAAAAAAAAAAAAAAAATTTTTTTTTGAATAAATAAAAATAATAAGAAAAAAGAATAGGTCAGGATTGTGGTACAAGGAGCTACCCAGATCTACACATACTAAAAGGAAAGTGGTCATCTATCCTACGCGTCTTCCTGTGATCCAGGTTAAGTCCTCTTATCCCTTGTTTATCTCAAATCCAGACACTGTCTTAGCTGGGAGTGGTCGCTCACTTCTCTGGACTCTCAGCACTCTATCTGTACCCTTCATTTCTTCTTCTTTTGTAAGAGATGAAGTCTTGCTCTCTCGCCCAGGCTGGACTGCAATGGCACAATCACAGCTTACTGCATCCTCAAACTCCTGGGCTCAAGGGATTCTACTGCTTCAGCCTCTCAAATAGTTGGGACTACAGGTGTGTGCCACTATACCTGGCTAGTTTTTTATTTATTTCTTTTGTAGAGATGGCATCTTGCCATCTTGCCCAGGCTGGCCTCAAACTCCTAGGCTCAAGCAATCTTCCTGCCTCAGCCTCCCAAAGTGCTGCGATTATAGGCGTGAGCCACCACACCCAGCCCCACTAATTTCTTGTTTGTGTCCCCATACCTTAACCCCCTCATGCTCTGACAGATCAGAGCCAGTGTCTCCTTCACCTTCATATACCCTCAGTGCCCAACAATGCCCACACCTACTTGGCCCATGTTATAATACGTAGGGAACAAGAGAGGCACAACTTTTTCATCTTTAAAGTTGCCTACTCTCGACCCCAAGATATAAGGGTAAGGGAAGGAAGATCACAACTTCTTGCTACCAGCCCCGTTTCCCCTCTTTCAAGGCATTTGTTGCCCTTGAAGTTGGTTGGTTACTATCTGTCCTTCCTGCTAGACTACACTACAAAAGGAGGGACCTTGGTCTTTTTTTTTGAGACAGTTTCTTCTCTGGCCATCCAGGTTAGAGTGCAGTGGTGTGATCTTGGCTCACTGCAACCTCCGCCTCAGGAGTTCAAGCGATTCTCCTGCCTCAGCCTCCCAAGTAGCTGGGATTACAGGTGCCCGCCACCATGCCTGTTTTTTTTTTTTTTTTTAAGTAGAGACGGGGTTTTGCCATGTTGGCCAGGCTGGTCTCGAACTCCTGACCTCAGGTGATCTGCCCACCTTGGCCTCCCAAAGTGCTGGGATTACAGGCATGAGCCACTGCACCAGGCCAGGTCTGTCTTATTCATGGCCCAGAACAATGCCCAGCACAATATTCAATATAGTACTGAATGAATAAATGTATACAAATGAATAAATAAGAAAACATGTTGGGGTGTCTTCATGACAGTCTCTGGGACCAAGTGATAACTGACAGCCCACATCAGTGTACTCTGCAAAAAATACCCATGAGGGTAGTGAGCCACGAGATCCCCTATTCCAGCGATGGATGAAAAGTGAGTGATCACCAAGGTGAGCTGGAGACAGACTCAGAATATAGGCACAACCAGGGACCAGCAGGGCCCATCACACTTGCTCCCCTGAATCAAGCCCTAGCCTTCCTTTCGTCAGAGGGAAAACCCTCTCCTTCAAACTTCCTGCTGCCCAAGACAACCACCAGGTACTCCCACTTAAGACAGTTCTCTCTGCCTCTCTACATTTAGTTTCTCTACTGCTTTGCTATCAAAACCATTGTGTCTTGCTGTGACAATGAATGCAACTCCAGCCATTCTAAGAGCTACCAATTGGGGACAGACAGTGACTTGTGTAAGAATCTAGGAGACATTTATTTATTGTTTGCCACACTAAGAGTTCTGCTTTAATATTTCTTACTTGAACCAATGTACTGACTCTAAGGCCCTGTTAAATGTAGGGTGTCAAAATAATTTCACCCATACACACCTGCCTCCTGTCCTGCTGCACGAATCAGCATTCCCACCCTGCCCCCAACCCCTCCCCAAACTGCCTCCTGTTACAAAAAAGCAAAGGAACTAAAAACGGCAGCTGGGGAGCTCAGTTGACTCACCCAGCATAATCATCTCCTCCCAGAATCTCCCATCTTCTCCTGGGGTTTTTGCCAACACAAAGTAAAAAAGAAGCATGAGATCTTAAAACAAAAAAAAAAAAAAACTCTCTCAGCATTTATGCAACAGTCTTTCTACCTGGGTACAGATTTAACCCTTTGTTTCTGCCCTTTCCAATGTGGTTTCCTTAAAATTTGCTTGTATGCTGAGGATAAGATCCAGTCTGGAGCTGGGAAACAGGCCTTCTAGACCCCCCAGACCCAGCACTGCTGCTGGAAAGTGCAGAACAAGACATGTGCCTCTTCCTGCTCCATCTTTCTCTGGAAGTGAAGAAATACTGCCTTCCTACTCCTCCAGTTTCAAAGAGGGAGTTGAAGAAGAAGGAGGAAATGTCAGAAAAAAACACTGGGACAAAGTTTGTTGCCCCAGAAGTCACCATGGCCAGAGGTCACAGCGCATCAGAAACCACCCCAAGGCTGTCACTGCCACCCTCACCTCAGAACTGTCTCCCTGTTGGGCCCGGCTGCAAAGTGGCTACTCCACTTAAGTGACAACTAAAAATCCAACTGGCTGATCTTTCTAGAAGCAAGCCCTTACAGGGCTGCTCCTGCTGACAGGGAGAGGTGCTATCTTTCTCCTGCAGCAGATCACTAAAAACCCAAGCAGGAGAGGGCACCTAAGTTGTGGAATGAGGGCATCCTGTTTCAGGTGCTACCGGACTATGGATCAAATCAGCTGACATGGAGAACCCAGACAAACCTAGCCCTCAAGGCAATCACAGAAGACAAGGGCAGCTCTCCAGCAACTTTTCTGGGTAGGAAGAGGAGGGTGCTTCTTTTTTGCCATCTGGCGTATAGGAGGACGACTTACTTGTACGATGGATAGTGCCATGACCACAAAATATGATTTAAAAAAAATTTTTTATTTGAGACAGAGTCTCACTCTATCGCCCAGGCTGGAGTGGAGTGGTGTGTCATCTCAGTTCACTGCAACCTCTACCTCCCGGGTTCAAGTGATTCTCCTGCCTCAGCCTCCCGAGTAGCTGGGAGTACAGGTGCGCACCACCAGGACCAGATTTTTTTTTTTTTTTTTTGTATTTTTAGTAGAGATGGGGTTTTACCATGTTGGCCAGGCTGGTCTCAAACTCCTGTCCTCAAGTGATCTGACTGCCTCGGCCTCCCAAAGTGCTGGGATTACAGGCGTGAGTCACTGCACCCAGCTGAATACAAAATAAAGAGACACTTCCACAGGCAAATGCAAATCTGTTGCAGCATATTAGTCAAGAAATCCCCAAGTTACCAAAAGTTCTGTTCTGAGAAGGAACTCTTTTTCCATGGAAACATGTTACAAATGGTAGCTGTGTTCTCAGGTCAGCCCATAAGGTCCCAGCATAGTATTTCAAGTGGTACGTGAATCGTACCTAAGAGTTAAACCATAGCCCAGAACAGGAAATGGATTCAGAGTTCCAACTCAGGACCTGGGAACAGATCTTTGCTCTCCAAGCACCATGGGCAGCAGACACTGGGGCTCCCTAGCCTTCAAGCTCTGGGTGAGGGCTTGAATCAAGAAGACTTGAGCCAGGTGCGGTGGCTCAATCCTGTAATCCCAGCACTTTGGGAGGCCGAGGTGGGCGGATCACGAGGTCAGGAGATCGAGACCATCCTTGCTAACATGGTGAAACCCCATCTCTACTAAAAATACAAAAAATTAGCCGGGCGTGGTGGTGGGCACCTGTAGCCCCAGCTACTGGGGAGGCTGAGGCAGGAGAATGGCATGAACCCGGGAGGCGAAGCTTGCAGTGAGCCAAGATCGGGTCACTGTACTCCAGCCTGGGCAACAGACCCAGACTCCGTCTCCAAAAAAAAAAAAAAAAAGGAAGACTTGAACAAGAGAGCTTCAAAGCATTTGGGGTAGAGCTTAAGGCTGGGTAGGAGAGAGGGTCTGAGGAGATATAAACCCAGATGGAGATGAGGAATGAGGCTAGAGGAAAAATTTTAAATGGGTGCTGCCTTACACAAGAGAAGAGCTAATTAAGGAAGACCAGGTAGAACAACTTCCAGCTAGAGGAGACAAGACAACCTGCAACAGTACCCTGACATATCAGGGGCAAAAAATGCTCTTTACAACTGTCTTCCCTACTAGGCAGCTGACGTGGGGGCTATGCTTCATACCTGCCTTACTCAGCTTGCCACTGCTGCTGCAGTCTCAACCCTGCGCTGATGGCTGGATCCTGTTACTAAGTGGCCATGGCCTAGGCAGGTATCCTGGCCAGCTTGCCAGATCAATGGAGGATTCATTTGTCAGCAGTTAGGTGAAGAGTGGAAAGCCCGAGCTTCTCAGTGAGACTGAGTATATGTCAGCTTATGGCTTTAGGCTGAAGGTGCCCCTCAAAGCCAACCACTGCTGTTTATTCGCTAGTGGCAATGACAATTTTGCTCCAAGGGGGCCCTTGCTGTTTGTACTTTCTACTTAGGAGCAAAGTATGGCAAACCAGAGGACAGTCATTTTCCATTACATGTGCCTTATTAAAAAGTACTTTTTTTTTTGAGACAGGGTCTCTGTCACCCAGGCCAGAGTGCAGTGGCACAATCTTGGCTCACTGCAGCCTCGACCTCCCCAGGCTCAGGTGATTCTCCCACCTCAGCCTTCTGAGTAGCTGGGACTATAGGTGCCCACCACCACACCTGACTAATTTTTGTACTTTTGTAGAGATGGGGTTTCGCCACGTCGCCCAAACTCCTCTCAACTGATAGGCGTGAGCCACTGCACCCGACCAAAAGGCACTTTTTATACTTAATTCATCCTTTCAACATCCTATGAAAAGAGTCTGGGCTGGGTGCGGCGGCTCACGCCTATAATTCCAGCACTTTGGAAGGCTGAGGCGGGCGGATCACTTGAAGTCAGGCATTCAAGACCAGCCTGACCAACATGGTGAAACTCCATCTCTACTAAAAATAGAAAAATCAGCCGGGCGTGGTGGCGGGCACCTGTAGTCGCAGCTACTCAGGAGGCCCAGGTGGAAGGGTCACTTGAGCCTAGGGAGGTCGAGGCTGCAGTGAGTTGAGATCACGCCACTGCACTCCAGCCTGGTTGGTTGACAGAGCAAGACTCCGTCTCCAAAAAAAAAAAAAAAAAAAAAAAAAAAAAAGAGTCTGATTGAACTGGTTTCTAAGAGAAGGGAATGGCCCAAGGCATTTCTAACCTCTGTGGTATGAACCTGGGAATGGCACTGTTTGGTGAGATTAGCTCATGCACTGTGGAAGCCCTCAGGAACCAGAACCACCTATTAACAGGTGGCGCTGGGAGGAAGGGGGCCGCTCTTGGGCATTGCTAGATGTGCTGCTACAGAGACTGTGGACAAGGGAACGCTGGGTGTTTTGAAGGAGGCGAGCAGCCAAGTCTGTAGCTCTCCACCTCTGAATTCACTCAGAGACGGCAGGGAAGAAAAGATGGCTCCAAGAGGAATACAGCTCCTACCCAACAAATCCTAAAAGGCAGCTCTAACTGGAAATAGGTATGGTGGCGTAAATGAAGACCCACCCAGGACACCTCTCATCAGTAGAATTTAGCTTGGTGGCCACAGGCCGTGGCTACCCATTCTGTTGCTCTACATAGTTCATGCTAACTACCAAGGACAAAGAACCCCACAGCCACAGAGGGGTCCCTACCAATTCTTGAAAACAGAAGTTAAAGAGGCCGGGCGCGGTGCTCATGCCTGTAATCCCAGCACTTTGGGAGGCTGAAGCGGGCAGATCACAAGGTCAGGAGATCGAGACCATCCTGGCTAACACGGTGAAACCCCGTCTCTACTAAAAATACAAAAAATTAGCCGGGCGTGGTGACGGGCGCCTGTAGTCCCAGCTACTTGGGAGGCTGAGGCAGGAGAATGGTGTGAACCCGGGGAGGCGGAGCTTCCAGTGAGCAGAGATCGCGCCGCTGCACTCCAGTCTGGGAGAGAGAGCGAGACTCCGTCTCAAAAAAATAAAAAAATAAATAAAATAAAATAGAAGGTAAAGAATCAGAAATTACCAAATATCCACACCATCTAAAGCACTGAGAACAATGCCTGGTGACATGCTGGTTATTTCTATAATTTCATATCCTTTTCCAACTTATTCTGTAGGCTGCTAGAAGATACAGCTTGAACTTCTTTACTCAAAGCTCATCACGAATTCCCTGCATCTCCAAAAGGAGACGGATGTTTTCTCCAGTAGAGCCCTGCAGCTGAAGGCTAAGTTCTGGTCATCTATGTACATGGCTTGAACTTGGACTTGGGTTCAAGTCTGCATCCAGGCAGAAAGGCTGCTGCATAAATGGAGCTAGAAAAGGCTCCAGCAGCTCAACCATTTTCTCTCTTCCACAAAAGGCCACTCTCCTCTCCCCTGATGAAAACACACACATCCCACCCTAGATGTATGGACCTGGAAACTCTGCAAATCAACTGTCATTATGGGAAATGTGATCAATGTTTCTCTCTCACACACATGCGTGTGCGCAGTGTGACCAGAGTAAGTCCATTCTCATACACAGTGCTTACTGAAGCTGGGCGCTGCCTCTTCAGCTGTGAGACAAGGGAAACCTGTGTGCATGTATATAGGGAGGGAAGTGATGGTGCTGGTGAAAGCTTAGCCACACTTCCAGCTCCTGGGTGTGTCTGCCATAGAATCCAGCAGCCTCTCTGGCAGTCAGGCCCCTATCGCCACTGTCCTTCACACAACATAACAGGATCGCTGTTTAGGAAGATGGGATTTTTGGTGTTGGGTTTTGTAGCCCATGAACTAGCATACATCTGCCCCATCTCAGGGGTAGTTTCCTGAAACAGCGGCATGTCCTGGGCCCCTGCAGACAGGGTCTGAGAAAGAAAAACAAGATGCCAGAACTAGAAATTTTAGGGTAATAAAGAAGGAATGAAAGTTGGCCACAGTGGCTCATGCCTGTAATCCCAGCACTTTGGGAGATGGAGGTAGGCAGATCATTTGAGGCAAGGAGTCTGAGACCAGCCTAGGCTACATAATGAGACCCCCCATCTCAACAAAGAAAAATTAGCTGGGCGTGGTGGCTCACACCTGTAATCCCAGCACTTTGGGAGGCTGAGGCAGGCAGATCATGAGGTCAGGAGTTTGAGACCAGCCTGAACAACATGGTGTAACCTCATCTCTATTAAAAATACAAAAATTAGCTGGGCGTGGTGGCGCGCACCAGTAATCCTAGATACTCAAGAGGCTGAGGCAGGAGAATCGCTTGAACCTGGGAGGCTGAGGTTGCAGCAAGCCAAGATCACACCACTGCACTCAAGCCTGGGCAACAGAGTGAGACTCCATCTCAAAAAAAAAGAAAATTAGCTGGGCGTGGTGGCATGCACCTGTGGTCCCAGCTACTCAGGAGGCTAAGGCAGGAGGACTGCTTGAGCTAAGGAAGTTGAGGCTGCAGTGAGCCTTGATTACACCACTGCACTCCAGCCTGGGTGACAGAGTGAGAATCTCTTAAAAAAGTAGAAGGAATGAAACTGTCCTCTTCTCACAGCTGAAAGCCCTACCCCATGGGAGCAGACTTTTCCCACCTGGTCCTGAGGCCTCACACACACTCCCCTTTACCTTTCTTCACAGACCAGGATTCCTGCTGGTATCTCCACTCTACCCTGACAGCTCTACCATGTCAAGTGACCGTGGTATCTAACGCTGATGCTGGTTACCCCATGAAGAGATAACCAAGGTCATGTGAGCTGGGCTGACACGTTCTGCTGCACTTGTTTACAGACAAGGGGATTAAAACAACCTGTCAAGGGAGGGGAGGGGGCACACGGGCAAGCATTGGCAACACGGCATAGAGGCCTCCCGCCAAGAAATTTTTTGCTCAAATATAAAGCAGAAATCTCTCACCAAACCAGCTAACTATGCCAAATACCACTTATGGTCAAGTGACCTTGAGGCACTGCTCAATTTTTCCAATGTTCTTTGGGTTTTTTGGGGGGTGGAGTGGAGGGGAAATTAGGGAGGTAGGCAACATAAGGTCCCTAAAAAGCCCCAAGTTCAATTAACACCCAAGCAAAGCATGTAGGGCTTAAAAAAGACGAGATGTCTTAAGGCTATATTTGTATAAAGCAAGCATTCAATTCTCAGATGCCTAAACTCCCAATCAGAAATCCAAATGCCAAAACAGAACTTTCTGTGACCACTTAGGTTGGAATTGGGAGGAAAGGAATTCCTCTTAGGTGCAGTTCCAGGGCAGAGGGGATCAGGTAGCAGGGAGTCTGGACACCAGGCCAAAGTCATCCTCTCTAACCAGAGGGTCAACCTGACAATGATAGTCGCTGGCCACAAGACACAGGAAGGAAGAGGGAAAGGTGGTCAGCACCTGAGACCCCGGCCTCAGGCAGTACAGGCCGCAGAAACTATATGGCTGTGGTGCAAAAGCTGACCCCTGGATCTGTGAAATTACAGGCTTTCCACCGCTCCTCTGCAAAACCATCTGTCACAGCCCCTAATAACCAATCCTCGGGTTGGGCACAGTAGCTCACACCTGTAATCCCAGTCCCTTGGGAGGCCGAGGCAGGCGGATCACCTGAGTTTGGTAGTTCAAGACCAGCCTGGCCAACATGGTGAAGCTCTGTCTCTACCAAAAATACAAAAATTAGCTGGGCGTGGTGGCGCATGCCTGTAGTCTCAGCTACTCGGGAGGCTGAGGCAGAAGAATCACCTGAATCTGAGGTGTGGAGGTTGCAGTAAGCCGAGATCGCGCCACTGCACTCCAGAGCGGGCAACAGGACAAGACTCCGTCTCAGAAAAAAATAAAATAAAATAAACAGTCCTCCCCATTCAGCAAGGTCGGGCTACTACTGGCTGGTCTCTGCCTCAGGCTCTCAAGTCTTAGCAGCAAGAGGATGTTTCCATTTGGGTTTTCCCACAGCTGGCTGTGGAGGTTGGCAGAAGGCTAAAGTGGTACCCCTTTCCTAGCCAGCCAAAGGGGGAACGTGAAACAATTGCTGGCAGCCTGTGCTCCCACTCCAACATCCCCTTTCTCGCAAAGGAGCAGCTACCACTCTCTTGACCTTTCATCCACAGTCTTGTTGAGGCCATGGAAGATGCACCCAACCTAAGAAAACTGAAGGTAGTAAGTTAGCGACAAGAGAACGCAGTTTAGGAACTAAAGAACCTGGCTTTCGGGGAAAAGGGGGTATTGTACTCTAAGGGATTCTAAGAAGAAACTCGCCAAACCACCCAGCCAGCTCTTCTGAAGAGCAGGGGTATTTAGAAGTGCTTTTCATTTTCCAAGCTATTAGAGAACAGGGTGGCCTTGGACAGACCTGGTTACAGCAGAATGAGTGCACACACCTGCCACAGAGTGCCAGCCCGGGACAGTAACGTGCTCCAGAGTTCACATACTCACGCGCCCAGAAATCTCCTCCAGATCACTGCTGACAGGCAGAGCAGGGAGGTGGACTGAGTCCCGCTCTGAGCTGGTCACTCCAGTTTGCCTGGCAGGGTGGGGGTGGGGGTGGGGGCAGGGAGAAGTTGGGGAGAGGAGGAGGAGGAGGAGGAAGGGAGATTACTATTCTCTATTTTCAAGCCCTGCCCCTAAAACCAGGGAGGGAAGCGGCGGGGCTCCTGTTGCAGGAGCTCCAATCTCTAGGCACTACAGAGCTAACCAGCTGCATAAGAATTTTGGAGAACATGCACATCAAACAAACTGGGAAAAGGAGGGGAAACCAACCAGGGTAGAAGTGGGTTGGTCCCCTGCCAAGAACTCTGAATGGTACTCCTATCAGAACTAAAACATAACAGGAGGTGGGCAGGTTTGTGGCCTCTGGGAAAAGGCAGGAGGGAAAGCAGTAAAGACCGGACAAGCATGGGAACAAAACTCACTCCCTGGCAGGAGACGACAGCCTATGGAGTCAGAAGTGAAATGCTGTCCCAGTAAACCTTTCCCAGTAGGACAATCACATTCTAACCTTAGGTCAATTTTCATATGCTTCGCCGGCTGTGACCTGGACCCTGCAGTGTGGAACACGGTCACTTCTACAACCCTGTAAGTTAAGGCCTGCCACTCCAAGCACTTGTGAGGGAAGAGGGACTCTCACTGGCTGTGTTGTGCAATCTAGTCTGTGGCCAAGGGCAAAGCAGAAGCCACAGATGACGGGCCCTCCCACAGGGAGAGGAAAGCTCCTCCCTTTCCAGAACAGAGCCCAAGGCTGCCACAGAGAGGTGCTGTTTAGTGACAGAAATATTTGTCAGGAGTGACCAGAGGAACGGCCACTACGTACTTCCTCTTTCTCACCAACTGCTACCATCAGCCTCCACTGGCTGCCTCTGAAAACCCTGCAGAACCTCCGGTGGCAGGAGTGTTCTCTGAGTCATTCCCTCAAGAGAAAAGGGAAAGTGGGCCTGACTCCTGGGCCTGAAGAAGCCTCCCAGTGCCCTCAGCCAGTCCTTGCTGCAGAGCAAAAGCCAAGGACTGAAATCCTGGACGGCCTACTCTTCACCCACACCTGCATACAGTAAAAGCACTCCCTCTTACTCTAGAAAAGGCACGTGGCGGTGGGGGAAGCACCAACACTCATCTCCACAGCCACACAGCACTGGGAAAAGGAACTGATGGCTTCATATTTAAAGCCTTAAAAAACCAACTTTCTGTACGCACACACGTACACACGCACAAATACGTATATACACACACACAAACATAACTGATTTTATCTATGTGTGTGTAGGCATATACACATATACATGTAAAATTGATATCCAGATTAGATCCATGTGGTTTCTGGATTTTTGCCCACAACTGTATTATGAGCTGGCTGTCTCCCCTTCCCTGCCTGCAGCTCCAGGCTAACTCTCTTCCCTTCCTAGAGTCTCACTCGGGGTTCCAGCCACCTGTCTTCAAACGCAGAATGGTGTCTCAGACCTCCAGGTCTTGGCCACAGCTTTCCACTGCCTGGAACACTTTCCCTCTAACAGTCACTCCCATTCCTCTTCGTGGTGAGCCTCAGCTCAGACATCGCTTCCACCAGGAAGCTTTCCTGATCCATGCATCACTTCACAGGGTCTCTCTGGACATTTCCCAGCTCAGGCCTTCCTGCACTAGCACTTCACTGCTTGCTGAACAGCCTGACTCCTTCACAACTCTTGTTGGCTGTCTTGTTCACTATTACACAGACTGAGAGCAGCATAAGGGAATTTCCAAGACTAGACCACTCTGTGTCTTCAGTGCACAGGCACAGCGCCTGGCACCTAACAGGCTCTCCAGAAATGCTTTCCTAACTCACCATGGGAAGTCTTGGGGTCAGAGTCTTCTTGCTTTTCTCAGAGTGACTCCTCACCCAAAAGCTCTTTGCACAGCTCTGCTCCATGTGACCCCTTTTAGCCTGGGTCAGGGCTAGAATGCTGGTGCCCACTTTTAAACCATTCCCAGCCAGGCGCCACGGCTCATGTCTGTAATCCCAACACTCTGGGAACCCAGGTGGGAGGATCGCTCGAGCCTAGGATTTGACACCAGCCTGGGCAATATTATAAGACCCTGTCTCCACCAAAATACAAAATATAAAATAAATAATCATTCCCTAGGGCCTCTGGCACCTCTATGGACACAGTCTCTGGCAGGATTTCAGAGCTCCTCTCCGGTGTGCAGAATTGGGGCCTGCTACCCTTCCACTTGTCCTTTCCCAGCCTGCCTTCTGCCGTAAGGGCTGCAGCCAGCCCCTCTTAAGTGATGGCAATGGGGGCACAGTGCCAAGGGCCTAAGATCCATTCTAGACCCAACTCTGTGCAAACAATTTATGTCACCTTGGGCAAGTCATTCACCCTCTTGGGACCTTTGTTTTCATGCTTATAAAATGAGGCACCGGAGACGAGCCCTGAGTGTCTTCCTGTGTGGATGCGACAGTCCTCAGTGCCTCTGTGCTCACAAGCCTTCCAGCCCTCTTCAAGACCACAGCAGGAAGTGGGCATCGTCTGCATGTCCTGAAGATCGCTTCCTGACCTTGACTTACGTCAAGACAACGTGCCTAAAAGTCTGGCTCCGGAAGTAAACCTCACCTAACATGACTAAACACCAGGTTGGAAAATCTCTTCCGCCTAAAGCTGAAAAAATTAAAAGCAACCTAGGTAGACAACTCCAGAAATCAAGGTAGTAAGCAGCAGCACACCCCAGAAACATGACAACCCTGAACTCAGGGTGCCCTCAAGAAGGATCATCTCCCTCCCTAGACTTCATTTACTCACAATTTACAAGCTCCTGGCCCCTCCCAGACACTCCACATACCATAAATGTAGCCACAAGGCGCAGGGAAAGGCACAGTCTATTTCCAACAGGCCCCAGGGCTCTGCAGCCTTACTTCGAGCAGCCCAGAGTAGGCACAGCCCCTGTTAGGGTAAATGGCACACCTAGTTCCTGGCACCTGCCCCCACCTGCAGCATGATTCCCTCGGAAGCTCGGTGAGTCTGCAGGCTTCCAGGTGGGGAGCTGCCTGCCTGCCTGCCTGCCTGCCACGAGCAGGTAATCCATGAAGAATAACTGAGTTGGCAAAGCCTAGCAAGCAGCAGTTTCAGCCTCCCTGCCCAGAGCGGGGGTGGGTGGGGTGAGGGGGGAGCAGGGAGGCAAGTACAAGCAGACCAGTTTAACAGGTCCTTATTTCCACCACCCCACACAGCTGGTGCCTTCTTCACCAGTCCAATAAAAGGAGATTCAAAAGTCAGATGGCGCTTTCATACTACACATCACAAAGACTAGAATCAAGGAAGAAAATGGTCATCCTTTTCACTCTTCCCCCACCCACAGTGGTCTCGGAAAACATGGTCCCTAATCTCACAGTTCGCGGGTCAACCAGGAAAAGCAACTGATCTGCTCTGAGAGGCTCAAAGGAAAATCTGGGTCCTCGCCATCATCAGGCGCTGAGCTGGTGTGAAATCAGTTCTTCCTGTGCCATGCTCCTGGGCTTTCCTCCCGCTATAAATAACTCCAGCCTTCTGACAGACCACATGACCTCTCCAACGCTGGACAAAATGCCCAACACTAGTGTTCCTCTGCCCACCCATCAAAAAAGAGGCGCAAGACTGAGACCACTGTAACCAGGAGCAACAACGCAGGTAGACACGTTGGTGTCTGGGCAAAGTGTCGGGGCAAGGACAGAACTCAGCAAGGCTAGGAGGGCAAGGACAGAACTCAGCAAGGCCAGGAGGGCTTGGCTCTCTGGCTCTGGTCCCTACTCCAAGAAGCCAGACAGTTTCCTCAGCAGTGCAACCTCCCTGCGGTTTCCTCTCCGAGTTCTTAACACAATCCAGCAATGGTGTAAATCTTCTCCCTCATCTTCTCATCCTGAAAAAGCACTTCTTTGTAGTCATTACCACACCTACTTAAGATATTGGTTAAGACTTGTGACTTACACAGCCAAAGAATCAGACAGACAGATATCTGATTTACAAACCGACATGGACGCACTTCCCTAAGGGTAGCTGTAATAGAGAATGCCCACATTACAATTTTTTAAATTAATTTTTTTTTTTTTGAGACAAGGTCTCAAGCAATCCTCCCACCTCTGCCTCCCAAGTAGCTGGGACTACAGGCCTGCACCACCACGCCCAGCTAACTTTTCTTTTTTTATACAGACAGTGTTTCGCTATGTTGCCCAGGCTGTTTTCAAACTCCTGGACTCAAGCAATCTGTCCACCTCCACCTCCCAAAGTGCTAGGATTACAGGCATGAGCAACCGCACCCAGCCTCATGTTACGATGTTAAAAAGTTTTGTTTCACAAATAATTCATTGAGAGGTGACCATGTGCAAAGTACTCCAACAGTTTCTAGGTGTCCAAAGTGATACAGAGAAGGATAAAATACAGAAGGTAACAATCTAGTAGGAGATAAGCACAAATCACACAATCCAGTGTGGGACGCAAATCCAGGAACTGAAGTTATGGTCAGCCTATTCCCCCAATTTACTGTCTATGGCTTTTTTTTTTTTTTTTTTTTTTTTTCAGAGGAACAATGGGCTAAGAGAGATCTAAAGGTCCCCGTATCACTTCCAGTTAGGACCTGGCCTTCCATGAATGAGGATGCCTGCCCATGGCGTCAGCCACGGTGAGAGTTAGGCAGTGCTGGAATGAGAAGAAGCCAGCTCTGGGAAACTCACTGAAGAACCAGTCATTTAGCTTTTCTCGTCTTTCATCTCCCTCTGGAAACTTGAGACAGGCCCAGTATACAAGCAAAGGTGACATGGTAAGTGCTTAAAAATCCCAAGTTGAAAAAAATGCCGCTCAAGACTCGGTAATGGAAATGAAGTTGGAAAAAGCCCCTAATAATACGAACAGAAGAAGTTCTCTTGGGCAGGAGGTGGAAGGGATTCCTGAAGTTCTATATCCAAAACCCCAATATCACAATGCTAGCTGTGACCAAGGAGGCACATTTATATATTTTTCCTTTACTTCCCAATTATTGGTTGTCTGGTTTCCCTAATTCCCATTCAACCAGTTCTACAGCTTAGCTCATAAAACTATACCTTGGCCAAGTGTGGCGGCTCACACCTGGTATTCCAGCGCTTTGGGGGGCTAAGGCAGGCGGATCACTTGAGCCTAGGAGTTCAAGACCAGAAAGGGCAACATGGGGAAACCCTGTCTCTACAAAAAATGCAAAAAATTTGCTGGGTGTTGTGGCACATGACTGTGGTCCCAGCTACTCAGGAGGCTAAGGTCGGGGGACAGCTTGAGCCTGAGAGGCAGAGGTTGCAGTGAGCCAAGATGATGCCACTGCACTCCAGCCTGGGTGAGAGAGTGAGACCCTGTCTCAATAAATACATAAATAACTGTACCCTTATCCATCAGGCTACCAGCAGGTTCAGAGCTCTTCAGGAAGATAGGGAGGAACGAATACTAACTCCTGACGGTGTCTGGCAAGAAACAAAATTCCCTAGACAGACAGAAGATTCTATGCCATCTAAAAAAAGAAAAGTCAGTTAATCAGAGCCTGGGGGGTAAAGATTAAGGCCCCAGTCTTCTGTTAGGAAAAAGACACAATTCTGAAGCTAGTTCTCCTATCTTAAATGGGAAATGCTAGGGAGATGGTTGGTCCAAATCACCTCAAAAGAAAATCACTTCTTGAAATTAAAACAAAAAACAAAAAAACACAGATGAGAGTGAATGGGAACTGGTTTATTTAAAAACCTTTCCTGTACAGTAGACAGTGAATTAGCTACACAAGCCTCTTCAGAAATGATGTACCAAGAGGAATTTGATAATAGAAGCATTCTGAATGTGAAACTGGGAGTTCAGCACCTAAACGTTTCTTATTGAGAAAAATCCTCACACCAGTCATAATGAAGGTTTAACATCAGTGTTTGACATTTTGTCATTAAGAGATTGGTTTTAACAGTCTGGATTTGGCAGCCTGCCTTATCGGCTGTTTCACAAGCAGTTTCTGTGGTTTCAAGAAAGGCAGGGTGTTTGCTTTTAAACACTACTTTTTTTTTTTTGAGACTGAGTCTCACTCTATTGCCCAGGCTGGAGTGCAGTGGCGCAATCTCTGCTCACTGCAACCTCTGCCTTCTGGGTTCAAGCAATTCTCGTGCCTCAGCCTCCCAAGCAGCTGGGATCAGAGGCACGCCACTATGCCTGGCTAATTTTGGTATTTTTAGTAGAGACAGGGTTTCACCATGTTGACCAGGCTGGTCTCCAACTCCTGACCTCAGGTGATCTGTCCACCTCGACCACCCAAAGTAACACTATCTTAAAGTATATATTTCAGAATAGGGTCCAACCATTCCAAGACAGAAAGAGGGAATGAAAACCAAACGAAATAAAGGGATGTGGTGCTACCAAACAGAACGGGAGCACACCAGAGAGCAGGGTAGGAAAAGACGTTATTCACCACCCGCACCAAAATGGCAAGACAAGCCAACTTAGTACTTCTTACAGCCAAGTTAGAAAATTAGGACACAAAAGTGGCACTAAAGACATGATATTAATAAAGGGAAATCCCTACACAGAATTTTGTCTCTCCAAAATCAACTTACCTGGCCTAAATCTACCTGTTTACTTGAAAAAACACAACAAAACCACCCGACAGGGCCACATCAATGAAAAAGACTGTCATCTAATCAATTAGTAGCCACACCTCTCTGCCAGCACGAGATGTCGGTAATTAAGGTAGAGATTTTTCTCCCTGGGAATACAAGTACAGAAGGGCAGAGCCCCTATGGACCTAACCCATTATGACAGCCTTTTCATTAGCAAGGAAAGCATTGCCACACTCTCCAAGGAAGCCATGGCCACAGCATTAAAGAACACCTGAGTGAACAGCAGCTACCTCTGTTGAGAGATAAAAATGTGTTGGAGATGGGGTACGGGAAGGGGCAGAACCAGTCCTAAGAAAACCAACAGGCTGTGTTTCTCAAAAAAACTTACATGGACCTTGGCTTTTCCACTCTTAACAAAAAGAGCACCTATGGCTCCAGCTACTTGGGAGGCTGAGGTGGGAGGGTCACTTGAACCTTGGGGGCCAAGGCTGCAGTAAGCTGAGATCACACCACTGCACTCCAGCTTGGGTGACAGAGTGAGACTCTGTCTCAAACACCAAAGATACGGGTTCTGAAGTAGTTTAGAAATGGCACATAACTACATAACTGGGCTGGATACAATGGCAACTGCCTGTAATCCCAGCACTACGGGAGGCCAAGGCAGGTAGGTTGCTTGAGGCTAGGAGTTCCAGGCCAGCTTGGGCAACATGATGGAACCCCATCTCTACAAAAAGTGCAAAAAATTAGCCAGGCATAGTGGCACACGCCTGTAGTCCCAGCTACTTGGGAGGCTGAGGTGGGAGGATTGCTTGAGCCTGGGAGGTCGAGGCCAAGATTGCACCACTGTACTACAGCAGCCTGGGCAACAGAGTCAGACTCTTGTCTCAAAAAGAAAAGAAAAGAAAAGAAATGGCATACAACTGTGATTCTGGATAAGTAAATCTTATTTATTTATTTAATATTAGAGATGGAGTCTTGCTTTGTTGCCCAGGCTGGTCTCAAACTCCTGGGCTCAAGTGATCCTCTCACCTTGGCTTCCCAAAGTGCTGAGAATACAGCCGTGAGCCACCGACTATATCCAGCCCTAGGTGATATTTTAATCAAGGGCAACAGACCAGGCGCAGTAGCTCACTGCGATTTCACTGGCTTGAAATCCCAACGCTTTGGGAGGCCAAGGTGGGTGAGGGTCACTTGAGCCTAGGAGTTTGAGACCAGCCTAGCCAACAAAGCAAGACCCCATTCTCTACAAAAAATAAAAATAAGGCCGGGCACCATGGCTCACGCCTGTAATCCCAGCACTCTGGGAGGCCGAGGCAGGTGGATCACCTGAGGTCAGGAGTTCAAGACCACCAGCCTGACCAATACGGAGAAACCCAGTTTCTCTACTAAAAATACAAAAAAAAAAAAAAAAAATTAGCTGGTGGTGGTGCATGCCTGTAATCCCAGCTACTAGGGAGGACGAGGCAGGAGAATCGCTTGAACCCAGGAGGCAGAGGTTGCAGTGAGCAGAGATCAAGCCATTGCACTCCAGCCTGGGCAACAAGAGCGAAACTCCATCTCAATAAACAAACAAACATTAAAAAAATTAGCTGGGTGTAGTGGCACAGCCCCTAGCTGCTCAGGGGGTTCACGCAGGACTGAGTCCAGGAGGTTGAGGCTGCAGTGAGCATGTTTGGGCCACTTCACTCCAGCTTGGGTGTCAGAACAAGATCCTGTTTCAAAAAAAAAGTGGTGTGTTGGGGGGGACACAGTGGTTCTCACCTGTAATCCCAGCACTTTGGGAGGCAAAGGCGGGCAGATCACTTGAAGTCAGGCGTTCAAGACCAGCCTGGCCCACATGGTGAAATACTGTGTCTACTAAAAATACAAAATTAACCGGGTATGGTGGCAGGCGCCTGTAGTCCCAGTTACTCAGGAGGCTGAGACACAAGAATCACTTGAACCCAAGAAGCGGAGGTTGCAGTGAGCCGAGATTGCACCACTGCACTCTGAAACCCTGTCTCAAAAAAAAAAAAAAAAAGCGGGGTTGGAGGAAGGGCAACAGCTCACCCCTTTACTCTCACCCCATTCTGTCATCTTAAAATAAAAGGCACCCTTCTGTAGTCCCAGCTACTCGGGAGGCTGAGGCAGGAGAATGGCTAAACCCGGGAGGTGGAGCTTGCAGTGAGCTGAGATCCGGCCACTGCACTCCAGCCTGGGCGACAGAGCGAGACTCCGTCTCCAAAAAAAAAAAAAAAAAGGCACCCTTGCCACAGTTAGACAAGCAAGTAAATTAAACCATACACTCAAGTTTAACTAAAATTCTGTAGAGAGGAATAAAGCAACCATTCCCACTAAGAAACAACTGCAGATGTCTAGGATATCTAAGATGTCTGGTCCCCATAGCTAGCCATGTGCACAGCTACGGGGACCCACTTTAGGAGAGAGAAGCAAACCAAAGGAGAGACTGAGCAAATGCAAACAGGAAGTAGTGGCATAAATTATACCAGCGATGGGATAAAGAGACACATAGCAGGATGTCCAGAGTCCAGCTCCCAGGACTGAATTGGCAAGTCCTAAACACACACAAGGCCTGGCACTACCAGCTACAGTGCTCAGGGCTGCTAGTAGTCAAGGCTACGAACAAGTAGCTCTGTGCCTCTGTGTGTGCAAGTGGCACACAGAGGGTTGCAAGAGAGAATCTGAGTTTGCTTCCTAGAGACAAAATATACACAGTTAAGATCCACACACAAGGCCGGGCGCGGTGGCTCACGCCTGTAATCCCAGCACTTTGGGAGGCCGAGACGGGCGGATCACAAGGTCAGGAGATCGAGACCATCCTGGCTAACACAGTGAAACCCCGTCTCTACTAAAAATACAAAAAATTAGCCGGGCGCAGTGGCGGGCGCCTGTAGTCCCAGCTACTCAGGAGGCTGAGGCAGGAGAATGGCGTGAACCTGGGGGCGAAGGTTGCAGTGAGCCGAGATCGCGCCACTGCACTCCAGCCTGGGTGACAGAGCGAGACTCCGTCTCAAAAAAAAAAAAAAAAAAAAAAAAAAAAAAAAAAAAAAGAGCCACACACAAAAGCTTCTTACGTTTTGTGGGGTTCTTTTTGGTGGGGAGTGGGGCGCTTACAAAGAAAGAGTTCTAGAATCCCAACATTTCATGGGTGCCACAGAGCAGGATAGTCAAACCTAGCCATCTATAATGCCCTATATTTTAAGGTACTTAATTGTTGTTTATCAATTTTAGGACCCAGGGCTTTGGTTTTTCTAAAAGGGTTCTTGAAATTCCAGAATATGGGAAAAGATAAAGATGTGAATCAGAAGCTGGGGTCAAAGACCTTCTTTAAAAGGTCTCCCTTGCACACAGCACTCAACAGTAGCGAGGTAAGCCCAGAAAGCTGCTCCCACTCCATCCACACCATTTCTGCCACATTTACCAATGGCCACCAATGACAGAAGAAACAACTGGAGGCCATTTGTGACTCTAAACTCCATCTGTGAGACATCTGCCTCACACTTACCGTGAGCTAATCCTAAGGAAACTAACTTCTACTGCCTGGACACAACTGAAGCCAGGGACAAAGGATTCTTCACAACCAAGAAAAGCTGGTTCTGACAATGACATACTCTGGACCACCTGGGTTTGCAGCCTTAAACAAGTTATTCAACATTTCTGGGCCTCTATTTCCTCACCTGTAAAATAGTAAGACCTACTAACTTACAAAAAATAAATGAAGCCAGGCATGGTGGTTCATGCCTGTAATCCCACCACTTTTGGAGGCTGAGGTGGGTGGATCACCTGACGTCAGGAGTTTGAGACCAGCCTGGCCAATATGGTAAAACCGCATCTCTACTAGAAATACAAAAAATTAGCCGGGCGTGGTGGCGGATACCTGTAATCCCATCTACTTGGGAGGAAGAGGCTGGAGAATCGCTTGAACCCAGGAGGCGGAGGTTGTGGTGAGCCAAGATCGTGCCATTGCACTCTAGCCTGAGCAACAAGAGTGAAACTCCGTCTCAAAAAAAAAAAAATTAGTCAGGCACGGTGGCAGATACTTATAGTCCCAGCTACTTGGGAGGCTGAGGCAGGAGAATTGCTTGAACCTGGGAGGCGGAGGATGCAGTGAGCCAAAGTTGTGCCGTTGCACTCCAGCCTGGGCAACAAGACTGAGACTCTGTCTCAAAAAAAAAAAAAAAAAACAAGGCCGGGCGCGGTGGCTCAAGCCTGTAATCCCAGTACTTTGGGAGGCCGAGACGGGCGGATCATGACGTCAGGAGATCGAGACCATCCTGGCTAACATGGTGAAACCCCGTCTCTACTAAAAATACAAAAAACTGGCCGGGCGTGGTGGCGGGCGCCTGTAGTCCCAGCTACTCGGAGGCTGAGGCAGGAGAATGGCGTGAACCCGGGAGGCGGAGCTTGCAGTGAGCCGAGATCACGCCACTGCACTCCAGCCTGGGTGACACAGCGAGACTCCGTCTCAAAAAAAAAAAAAAAAAAAAAAAAAAAAAAACAACAACAACAAGTAAATGAGTTAATGAAGGTAAAACAGCTAAACAAGTGCTTGGGACAGAGTAAGTACTCAATAAATCTTAGCTACTCTGTCTATAGCTAAAGATACACAGCCTCAGAGGCAAACCATGCAAAAATGAGGAGACCCTGCCCACTCTTCAGCCACTCAGTCCATTCTCTTTAAGGCTGAGTTTCCCAATGACTTGGAGCAGATTAATGCACTTAGAGGGCCATCCAGGAGGTGCCATTACTAAGCTATTGCCTTAACTAATACAGTAAACAAATCTTTGAAATTAAAATTCTTTTTTTTTTTTTTTTTTTTGAGACAGAGTTTTGCTCTTGTTGCCCAGGCTGGAGTGCAATGGTACGATCTCGGCTCACCGCAACCTCCACCTCCCAGGTTCAAGCAAATCTCCTGCCTCAGCCTCTCTAGTAGCTGGGATTACAGGCATTTTTTGTCCTATAATTTTGTATTTTTAGTAGAGACAAGGTTTCTCCACGTTGGTCAGGCTGCTCTCGAACTCCCGAACTCAGGTGATCCACCCGCCTCGGCCTCCCAAAGTGCTGGGATTATAGGCATGAGCCACCATGCCCGGCTAAAATTCTTTTTATTTATTTATTTTTGAGACAGAGTCTCGCTCTGTCGCCCAGGCAGGAGTGCAGTGGTGTGATCTCGTTTCACTGCAGCCTCCGCCTCCCGGGGTCAAGCAATTCTCTGCCCAGCCTCCAGAGTAGCTGGGATTACAGATGCCCACCACAACGCCTGGCTAAGTTTTTTGTATTTTTAGTAGAGATGGGGTTTCACCATCTTGGCCAGGCTGGTCTTGAACTCCTGATCTCCTGATCCACCCGCCTCAGTCTCCCTAAGTGCTGGGATTACCGGTGTGAGTCACCACGCCCAACCCAAAATTAAAATTCTTTATCTTCCACATAGACCAGTAGCCAAAGAGAGAAAATAGCACATTAAGTTCAATTCTGGAACTGAAATGCAAGCCACATGTAAATCTGAAAAGAAATATGCTTTATGGAAAAAGCAGATTATGGGACTTGCTGAGTGATGGGAAATGGAGCTACAATCCTGTATGTAGACAGGAATTGATATGTTGAACACTTGATTAAACAGTTTTTAAAAAATGATTCCAATGAGATATGATTCTGAGCAAATGACATGAGTTTTTGTTGTGTTTTTTTTTTTACTTTGAGATAGAGTCTCATTCGGTCACCAAGGCTGGAGTGCAGTGGCATGCTCTCTGCTCACTGCAACCTCCGCCTCCTGGGTTCAAGTGACTCTCCTGCCTCAGCCTCCTGAGCAGCTGGAACTACAGGCACTCGCCACCATACCCAGCTAATTTTTTGTATTTTAAGTAGAGATGGGGTTTCACCACATTGGCCAGGCTGATCTCGAACTCCTGACCTCGTGATCCACCCACCTTGGCCTCCCAAAGTGCTGGGATTACAGATGTGGGCCACCGTGCCTGGCTTTTTTTTTTTTCTTTTTTTTTTGAGAGGGAGTCTCTCTCTGTCGCCCAGGCTAGAATGCAGTGGCATGATCTCGGCTCATGCAGCCTCTCCCTCCCGGGTTCAAGCCAATTCTCCTGCCTTAGCCTCCTGAGTAGCTGGGACTACAGGTGTGCACCACTACACCCAGCTAATTTTTGTATTCTTTTTTTTTTTTGAGACGGAGTCTCGCTGTGTCACCCAGGCTGGAGTGCAGTGGCGCGATCTCGGCTCACTGCAAGCTCCGCCTCCCGGGTTTACGCCATTCTCCTGCCTCAGCCTCCGAGTAGCTGGGACTACAGGCGCCCGCCACCACGCCCGGCTAGTTTTTTGTATTTGTAGTAGAGACGGGGTTTCACCATGTTAGCCAGGATGGTCTCGATCTCCTGACTTCGTGATCCACCCGCCTCGGCCTCCCAAAGTACTAGGATTACAGGCTTGAGCCACCGCGCCCGGCCTAATTTTTGTATTCTTAGTAGAGACAGGGCTTCACCATGTTGGCCAGGTTGGTCTCGATCTCCTGACCTCATGATCTGCCCGCCTCAGCCTCCCAAAGTGCTGGGATTACAGGAGTGAGCCACTGCACCCAGCTGACATGAGTTTTAAAAGATTTGCTTAAAGTTGGTCAAAGTGACTATTAGAGGAAGCCCAAGGTCTATTATTCGTATGACTTAGGGAAGCTGTTAAAAGCTAGAGGTGCTGGCCGGGCGCGGTGGCTCAAGCCTGTAATCCCAGCACTTTGGGAGGCCGAGACGGGCGGATCACGAGTTCAGGAGATCGAGACCATCCTGGCTAACACGGTGAAACCCCGTCTCTACTAAAATACAAAAAAAATTAGCCGGGCGAGGTGGCGGGCGCCTGTAGTCCCAGCTACTCGGGAGGCTGAGGCAGGAGAATGGCGTGAACCCGGGAGGCGGGGCTTGCAGTGAGCTGAGATCCGGCCATTGCACTCCAGCCTGGGCAACAGAGCTAGACTCCGTCTCAAAAAAAAAAAAAAAGCTAGAGGTGCTATGGAAATTGGAGAATGAGTATACACAAAAGAACAATGTTGAGAATTACAGGGTAGTTTAAAGATTATACACTACTACAATTCTCCCTGTCACTTAAGGACTTGTCAAGGAAATACAAAGTTCACACCCTGCTACAAACACTCCAAATAAACCTATCTCTTACAGGAAAAATAAAGTATACCTACATAAAAGTAGGATTTACAGGCATGTTTCATTAAGAAACAAGGGTTACAGGCTGGATGCAGTGGCTCATACCTGTAATCCCAGTACTTTGGGAGGCCATGGCAGGTGGATCACCAGGTCAAGAGTTCAAGACCAGCCTGGCCATCATGGCAAAATGCTGTCTCTACTAAAAACACAAAAATGAGCCGACCATGGTGGCACACACCTGTAGTTCCAGCTACTCGGGAGGGTGAGGCAGGAGATTCACTTGAACCTGGGAGGTGGAGGTTGCAGTGAGCCAATCCAGCCACTGCACTCCAACCTGGGCGACAGAGTGGGACTCTGTCTCCATAAAAAAAAAAAAAGAAAGAAAGAAAGATAGAAATAGGGGTTAGCCCGGGCATGGTGGCTTGCACCTGTAATCCTAGCACTTTGGAGTAGCTGGGATTACAGCTGCGCCCGGCTAATTTTTGT
Source organism: Macaca mulatta (assembly GCF_049350105.2). Classification (NCBI taxonomy): domain Eukaryota; kingdom Metazoa; phylum Chordata; class Mammalia; order Primates; family Cercopithecidae; genus Macaca; species Macaca mulatta. Next base: position 10,558,412 of record NC_133419.1, read on the forward strand.
ACTTTTAGTAGAGATAGGCTTTTCACCATGTAAAGCCTATCTTTACATGGTAAATGATAGGCTCATGCCTGTAATCCCAGGCCAAGGCAGGCGGAGCACTAGCTCAGGAGTTCAAGACCAGCCTGGCCAACATGGTGAAACCCTTCCTCTACTAAAAATACAAAAATTAGCTGGGTATGGTGGCAGGCACCTGTAATCCCAGCTACTCAGGAGGCTGAGGCAGGAGAATTGCTTGAACCCAGGAGGCGGAGGTTGCAGTGAGCTGAGATATGCCACTGCACTCCAACCTGTACGACAGAGCAGGACTCCTTCTGGAAAAAAAAAAGACAGAAAAGAAAAGAAAGAAACAGGTTAAAAAGAGTCAAGTACAAAAGGAAAAGAAACAAAAAGAAACAAAGTATGTCAGCTCTGGAGCCACCCAGGGAATAGACCATTGAGTGTCTGGCTTTAGTGACTGCAGCCTACCAGACCTCAGCTAATGTAAGCACCAAGGTTCTTCAAGGATAGAAGCTGTGTAAGCTTTGCAGTTTTCAAATTTGGAATTGACCAATAGCCAACATATACGTTAAAAAAAATTAAAAAAAAAAAAAAAAAAACCTACTGTCATAATAAAATCCAAGTAAGCCAAATGATCTTTTTAATGGAATAAAACAACAAAAAGTAATGCTATGTATTCAAAGGAGGAAATGAGCCAACTTTGGCCAAGGTCCATCAGGTCACTGACAACCAGCTTCCTCAGCTAGAACAACTGAAAACCAAGACAGCAAGTGCCTTCCTGAGGCCCAGCCAGGGCCCCAGAAATTGCAAAACAGAGGCTCATTATGAGGTCATAGCAAGTAATCAACCAATCAAAGACAGGGATTATCAGTCCCATCTCTGTTTACAGAAGAGTTCTCACACTGTCTGGAATCCCTTTACTCTTACTGATGACGTCAAATGGATTTCTTCGTGTGGGTGACAGCTACTGATATTTATTGCATTAAAATTAAAACTGGCCAGGCACAGTGGCTCATGCCTGTAATCCCAGCACTTTAAGAGGCCGAGGCAGGTGGATGACGAGGTCAGGAGTTTGAGACCAGCTTGAACAACATGGTGAAAAGCCTATCTCTACTAAAAGTACAAAAATTAGTCAGGCGCAGTGGCGTGTGCCTATAATCCCAGCTACTCCAGAGGCTGAGGCAAGAGAATCGCTTGAACCTGGGAGATTGCAGTGCGTGGAGATCACGCCATTGCACTCCAGCCTGGGTGACAGAGCAAGACACTGTCTCAAAAAAAAAAATTACAACTGAGAAAATGTCACACTATTAACTCATGTAAAATTATATTACAGGGTCAGGTGCAGTGGCTCATGCCTGTAATCCTAGCACTTTGGGAGGCCGAGGCAGGCAGATCAATTGAAGCCAGGAGCCTAGCCAACTTGGCAAAACCCTGTGTCTACTAAAAATACAAAAATGAGCCAGGTGTGGTGGTGTGCACCTGTAATCCCAGCTACTTGGGAGGCTGAGGCATAAGAATCGCTTGATCCCAGGAGGCAGAGGTTGTAGTGAGCCGAGATGGTGCCACTGCACTCCAGCCTGAGTGACAAAGCAAAACTCCGTCTCAAAAAACAAAACAAAACAATAATAATAATAATGATAATAATAAAGCCAGGCACAATGGCTCATGCCTATAATCCCAGCACTCTGGGAGACTGACATGAGGGGATTGCTTCAGCCTGGGAGGTTGAGACTGCAATGAGCCAAGATCATGCCATTCCACTCTAACCTGGGTGACACAGTGAGAACCTGTCTCAAAAAATAAAAAAAATTTATCGGCCAGGCGCAGTGGCTCAAGCCTGTAATCCCAGCACTTTGGGAGGCCGAGACGGGCGGATCATGAGTTCAGGAGATCGAGACCATCCTGGCTAACACGGTGAAACCCCGTCTCTACTAAAAAAATACAAAAAACTAGCCGGGCGAGGTGGCGGGCGCCTGTAGTCCCAGCTACTCGGGAGGCTGAGGCAGGAGAATGGCGTAAACCCGGGAGGCGGAGCTTGCAGTGAGCTGAGATCCGGCCACTGCACTCCAGCCTGGGCGACAGAGCGAGACTCTGTCTCAAAAAAAAAAAAAAAAAAAAATTTATCAACCAAAGTCATGGAGAACCAACCCAAGTTTTGTCTACAACCATGATTCTTACAGTTTTTGGTTTCAGGACTCTTTGCATTTTGAAAAATAACTGAACACTCAGAAGTTTTTGTTTATATGAATTGTATCTATCGATATTTACTATATTGGAAATTCAAATAAGGAAAAATTTAAACATGTATCAATTCATTTAACAGAACATGAGTAAACTCATTACATGTAAACATAAATGACTAATCTTTAATAAAAAACTTATTTTCCAAACCACAACTAAATATATACCAAAGAAAATCTACCTGATGAACTAATCTTATAATGCAATCAAAACACAACAGCTGACCAAAAAACAGGCCAGAGGCGGTGGCTCACGCCTGTAATCCCAGCACTTTGGGAGGCCAAGGCGGGCAGATCACCCGAGGTAAGGAGTTCGAAACCAGCCTGACCAACATGGAGAAACCCCGTCTCTACTAAAAGGCAAAATCAGCCAGGCATGGTGGCAGGTGCCTATAATCCCAGCTACTGGGGAGGCAGAAGCAGGAGAACTGCTTGAACCTGGGAGGCGGAGGTTGTAGTGAGCCGAGATTGTGCCACCACACTCCACCCTGGGTGATAAAGTGAGACTCTGTCTCAAAAAACAACAAATACTAACAAATTAAAGAAACAAAACAGGCCGGGCGCGGTGGCTCAAGCCTGTAATCCCAGCACTCTGGGAGGCCGAGGCGGGCGGATCACGAGGTCAGGAGATCGAGACCATCCTGGCTAACACGGTGAAACCCCGTCTCTACTAAAAAAAATACAAAAAACTAGCCGGGCGAGGTGGCGGGCGCCTGTAGTCCCAGCTATTCGGGAGGCTGAGGCAGGAGAATGGCGTAAACCCGGGAGGCGGAGCTTGCGGTGAGCTGAGATCCGGCCACTGCACTCCAGCCCGGGCGACAGAGCGAGACTCCGTCTCAAAAAAAAAGAAAACAAACAAAAAACAGATGAGTATAAAAACTGAAAAATTTAGGCCAGGCACAGTGGCTCACGCCTGTAATCCCAGCACTTTGGGAGGCCAAGGCGGGTGGATCATGAGGTCAGGCGATCGAGACCATCCTGGCTAACACAGTGAAACCCCGTCTCTACTAAAAATACAAAAAATTAGCAGGACATAGTGGTGGGTGCCTGTAGTCCCAGCTACTCGGGAGGCCAAGGCAGGAGAATGGCGTGAACCCGGGAGGGGGAGCTTGCAGTGAGCTGAGATCACGCCACTGCACTCCAGCCTGAGTGACAGAGCAAGAGAGACTCTGTCTCATTTAAAAAAAAAAAAAAATCTGGCTGGGCGCGGTGGCTCAAGCCTGTAATCCCAGCACTTTGGGAGGCCGAGGCGGGTGGATCACGAGGTCAGGAGATCGAGACTATCCTGGCTAACATGGTGAAACCCCGTCTCTACTAAAAGTACAAAAAACTGGCCGGGTGTGGTGGCGGGCGCCTGTAGTCTCAGCTACTTGGGAGGCTGAGGCGGGAGAATGGCGTGAACCCGGGAGGCGGAGCTTGCAGTGAGCCGAGATCACGCCACTGCACTCCAGCCTGGGAGACACAGCGAGACTCCGTCTCAAAAAAAAAAAAAAATCTGAAAAATTTAAAAATCAAAAAAAAAAAAGAGAAAAACAAAAAATAAGGCAGGTTGCAGTAGCTCATACCTAGCTCTTTGGGAGGCCAAGGTTGGCAGATCACTCAGGCCAGGAGTTCAAGACCAGCCTGGCCAACATGGCGAAACACTGTCTCCACTAAATATACAAAAATTAGCCGGGTGTGGTAGCACACACCTGTAATCTCAGCTACTTGGGAGGTGGAGGTGGGAGGATCAACTGAGCCTAGAGAGGTCAAGGCTGCAGTGAGCTGAGATCACACTACTGCACTCCAGCGTGGGCAACAAAGTAAGACTCTGTTTGAAAATAAATAAACAAGCAATAAAGGAATGAAAAGGGAAAATGAGAAAAAAAATTTAAGATATAAAGGGGAGAAAAAGAATAAACAAGCCACATATTTTAAAGAACAACAACAAAAAAAACCAACAAAACCCACAGGGCCAGTGGTGTATGTATCAGAAGGAAAAAATCAGTTATCTTTGGTCAAAGTCCCTCACATCACAGGAACCAGAGGGACTGCAAACCAAAGTACTGAATGCCTCTTTGAGACCCAGGCAGGGATTATACTGGGGCTGGGAACAGCAAAACAAGGGCTCCTTATGAAGTCATAGCAAGTAACCAACCAACCCATCAAGACAAGGGCCCCATGTTTTGTCTACTACCGTGGTTTTCTCACCTTTGGTCTCAAGAACTCTTTATATGCTTAAAAAATTATTGAGGACTACACAGCTATCTTATTAGAAACTGAAACTAATTAAAAAAATATTTATTAATCCATTCAAGATAATAAACCCACATGTTTATACTAATAACCTTTTTAAAATAAAAAACTTGTATTTTCCAAAACAAAATGAAATTTCACCACAAGAGTAGCAGTGCTTTACATTCTTGCACATCTTTTTAATGTCTGGCTTAATGAAAGACAGTTGACTTCTCTCTCATATCTGCTTCTGCATTCCATGTGTTTTCATAAGTTGTTCTGGTTGAAATATACGAAGAAAATATCACTTCACAGAGACATGTAGTTGAAAAACAGAGTTCAATAGCCTTTCGGATACTGAGGATTTTCTTCTTTGATACTACATCAAAATTCACCAAGTGGTAGTTTTTAAAGGCTAGTTGCAATGTGGAACCTGAAATCTTATCAATAAACATTTCATATACTTTTACATTAAAATCCATTAGTCATCCTGCACTTTGCTTTTTTTTTTTTTTTTTTTTTTTGAGACGGAGTCTTGCTGTGTCGCCCAGGCTGGAGTGCAGTGGCTGGATCTCAGCTCACTACAAGCTCCACCTCCTGGGTTTACGCCATTCTCCTGCCTCAGCCTCCCGAGTAGCTGGGACTACAGGCGCCTGGCTAGTTTTTTTGTATTTTTTAGTAGAGACGGGGTTTCACCATGTTAGCCAGGATGGTCTCGATCTCCTGACCTCGTGATCCGCCCGTCTCGGCCTTCCAAAGTGCTGGGATTACAGGCTTGAGCCACCACGCCCGGCCCACTTTGTTTTTTGTTTTTGTTTTTGTTTTTTTGGAGATAAGGTTTCACTCTGTTGCCCAGGTTAGGGTAAAGTGGCACAATCACAACTTACTACAGCCTTGACCTCTTGGGTTCCAGTGATCTTCCCGCCTCAGCCTCCTGAGTGGCTAGGACTACAGGTGCATATCACCAATGTTAGCTAATTTTAAAAAAATTTTAGCAGAGATGATGAGGTCTTGCCATGTTGCCCAAGCTAGTCTTGAACTCCTGACCTCAAGCAATCCTCCCTCCTCAGCTTCCCAAAGTGCTGGTATTACAGGGGTGAGCCACCATGCCTGGCCTCATCCTGCACTTTGAATGGCTCTTTTACCCACTAGAATTCTGGAAAATATTTCTTCACTGACTTGTGCAGAATTTCCAAATACTGATATTTCACACAATATCAAAAAATCACACTCATTAATTTTACTACCAATCTCAGAAAAGTTTTAGCAGACACAAGTTTTCCAAAATTCTAATTTTCACTTGAAAACTTGAATTTTGGCCGGGCGCGGTGGCTCAAGCCTGTAATCCCAGCACTTTGGGAGGCCGAGACAGGCGGATCACGAGGTCAGGAGATCGAGACCATCCTGGTTAACACGGTGAAACCCCGTCTCTACTAAAAAATACAAAAAATTAGCCGGGCGCGGTGGTGGGCGCCTGTAGTCCCAGCTACTCGGGAGGCTGAGGCAGGAGAATGGCGTGAACCCGGGAGGCGGAGCTTGCAGTGAGCTGAGATCCGGCCACTGCACTCCAGCCCGGGCGACAGAGCGAGACTCTGTCTCCAAAAAAAAAAAAAAAAAAAAAAAGAAAGAAAACTTGAATTTTATCAGTGGCAACAATGACAGGCTCACCTTTTTCATTTTCATAAAATGTCCATATGAACAACTCTAGTTTGTCCATCAGCTGTTCTTTCAAGAAAAAATTATGATCCCTGCAGCTGGTGCAGCTCCAACACACACGCTTTCCTCAAGTTTGGCATACAGCAGCAATGCTTCATGGATACTTTGTATTTCATCACTTGGAATACCTTTTTTTTTTTTTTTTTTTTTTTGAGATGGTGTCTCCCTGTTGTTGGCCCGGACTGGAGTGCAATGGCACGATCTCGGCTCACTGCAATTCTTCTGCCTCAGCCTCCCGAGTAGCTGACATTACAGGTGCCCACGACCACGCCCAGCTAATTTTTGTACTTTTAGTAGAGACAGGGTTTCACCATGTTGGTCAGGCTGGTCTCAAACTCCTTACCTCAGGTGATCCACTCGCTTTGGCTTCCGAAAGCGTTGGGATTACAGGCATAAGTCACCACGCCTGGCCTAAAGAGACCTTTATTAAAGGGTTGATAAAATAAAAGGCTGGGCATGGTGGCTCATGCCTGTAATTCCTGCACTGTGGGAGGCTGAGGCAGGTGGATCACTTGAGGTCAGGAGTTAAGACCAGCCTGGCAAACATAGTAAAACCCTGTCTCTACCAAAAAAAACCCAAACAACAACAACAACAACAACAACAAACAAATAGAAAAACTAGCCAGGCGTGGTGGTGCGAACCTGTAGTACCAGCTACTGGGGAGGCTGAGGTGGGAAAATCACTTGAACCCGGGAGGCAGAGGTTGCAGTGGGCTGAGGTCGCACCACTGCACTCCAGCCTAAGCAACACAGTGAGATCTTGTCACACACACACACACACACACACACACACACACACACAAAATTAATAGTTTTGGCCAGGCATGGTGGCTTATGCCTGTAATCCCAGCACTTTGGGAGGCCGAGGCAGGTGGATCACCTGAGGTCAGGAATCCCAGACGAGCCTGGCCAACATGGCGAAACCCTGTCTCTACTAAAAATACAAAAATCAGTCGGGCGAGGTGGCAGGTGCCTGTAATCCCAGCTACTTGGGAGGCTGAGGCAGGAGAATCACTTTAACCCAGGAGGCAGAGGTTGCAGTGCGCAGAGATCATGCCATTGCATTTGAGCCTGGGAGACAGAGTGAGACTCTGTTTCAAAAAAATAAATAAAAATAAATAAAATAAATGAATAAATTTTAAAAATAGTCTTTAGTCCTTCATTCAACACATTCTCAAGTAACAACGGCTTTTATTTTTCAACCACAAGTTTGTGGTGGGAAAGACCATGACAATGACCACTGGTAGAGTTTATTGCCACTTCCTTGATCCATGTTACGGCGCCAGCAGTTTTCTCCACCACTGCTTCTGCACCAAGGGTGCAAATGGAAATAAAGTTGTTCCAGGATAAATCATGAGATTCAGGAAGTTATTCAACCCTTTGAATATTTATCACCATTTGTATCTGCTTCTGAGCATTCACATAAAATAAATTATTCTTTGATGAGCAGTTGGTGCTGATACAGCAAGTCGAGCCACGTCTATAGATTTGCTCATTTGTAATGTGAAAGTAAAATTCTGTAAATAAGATATTAACTTGGTCTTCATGTGTGCAGCTACATCTTTTCTGTTGAGACGGAGTTTCGCTCTTCTCGTCCAGGCTGGAGAGGGATGGCACGATCTCGGCTCACTGCAACCTCCACCTCCTGGGTTCAAACGATTCTCCTGCCTCAGACTCTCGAGTAGCTGGGATTACAGGCACGCACCACCATGCCCGGCTAACTTTTGTACTTTTAGTAGAGATGGGGTTTCACCATGTTGGCCAGGTTAGTCTCGAACTCCTGACCTCAGGTGATCCACTTGCCTCGGTCTCCCAAAGTGCTCGGATTACAGGCATGAGCCACTGCGCCTGGCTAAATCTTGAATTTAATGAATCCTGGTAACATCTGAAGTGGCACTACCTTGAATTTTACTGACTTTTCATCCAGTGGGCATTCAGGAATGTCAGCTGTTCAAGACTTCATTAGTCTCTCAGATTCTGTGTGGGCTTTTCCAGTCAAAGCAATGTGGCAACTTATCCTGATAGATAGAGGCTTCAGTGACTTTTTTATTTCTAGTTTAAAAGCTGGAAGAAATTTTGGGTTTTAAAGAGCTCATAGTACACACGCATAAAATACGTAAGTCCTTTTTCTTTAAACTCTAAATGATCCTGAAAGTATGCCACAACTTAACTGGTACCATAATACTACATGAAAATGTTCTATCGCATAAGACACAGTAAGGTACAATATGAACATTTATGAAACTGGGAAGATAGTTTTCATTATAGTTTATTTCTTTTCTGCTTTTTTTTTTTAGTTCTTATTTACAGTTTTGCCCAGTTTCTTTAGAGTTCTCCTTTATACTTGTTGGTATGTCCGTTTTAGTATTTTTCAACATACAAATTGCAGCTATGGGTTGAAAAAGCAAGTCTTCTAATCTCCCTTTTGTAAGCCAACAATCCACCCTTACATATAAGGGAAATATTATAAATTTTTTTCTATTTTAAAGTGCTAAAATAAGTTGTCAATAAAATTTTTAAAATTAGTTTTCCCCAAAAAAAAATTTTTTTTTTTGATATGGAGTCTCGCTCTGTCACCCAGGTTGGAGTACAGTGGCGCGATCTCGGCTCACTGCAAGCTCCGCCTCTCAGGTTCACGCCATTCTCCTGCCTCAGCCTCCCGAGTAGCTGGGACTACGGGCGCCCGCCACCACGCCCGGCTGATTTTTTGTATTTTTAGTAGAGACGGGTTTTCACCATGTTAGCCAGGACGGTCTCGATCTCCTGACCTCGTCATCCGCCCGCCTTGGCCTCCCAAAGTGCTGGGATTACAGGCATAAGCCACCGCGCCCAGCCTTCCCAAAAGTTTTTACAAGAAACTTTTACAAGTAGTACTTACTTCTTATATTTCCTCAAAGGTTCCAGGAAAATGTTGGGATTTCAAAATAAGGATTTATTAGACAGTAATGAAGTGTACAAAAAGATTATAGCACTTACAACTGAAGAAAGCTAGTAAGAGCACAGGAGTACTGAGAACAAACTGAGTTCATCAATGAAAACTTCCATATTTTTACCTTAAAGTACTACCTTAAAAATTACAGATAACACAAGAATACAGAATTACACATTTCATTAGCCAGAAGAATGTGATGTCACCACACATCATTTAGCCTCTGGAAAATGTCACTGTATACTGGTGAGGGAATGAGAGTGAAAAAGGCAACACTGTGTTAATATTATGATGAACAGAATTTTGACTTCGTGCATCACCTGAAACAGTCTGAGGGTCTCCAGATCACAATTAGAACCGAATTCAATATTACAGTGTCCAAAATTCTCAAGTACCTCTCCAGATCTCTCCCAAGACAGGGCATTCCTGATAGGTTAGAGAAAACAGTCTAGAATCAGTTTAAACGCTGTCACCAGGGAAACCAGAATGCTGTCCCTAATAAGTCGCCAAGACTGGTTTTACTGAGAGAGGTGGCTCCAGAAACATGGAAAAAAACAAAAAGCAAAACAAACAAACAAAAACTACACCATGTTTTCTAAAGCAGTGAATCCTTAAATGTACAGAAATCAGAAGAACGAGAGAAAAAAAGGACCAGGTGGTCTGGGATTCTATACCTGAAGGAGATCTTGGACTATCAAAATTCATACCCTGAGCCACGACATAAACAGGGCACAGAAACAGGTTAGGGAGAGTGGAACAAAGAAATGAAAAACCTAAGATGGACTGGAACAAGGACATGATAATGAAGAAAGGGAGTTCAAAGAAACCAAACAAAAAATGAAAGTGAAACAAGTCAGCAGAGGGGGCAAAAGGAAGAGGAAAATACAATGAAAGAAATAGTCCCTGATGAGTTCTTTTTAAAAAAATTTTTGAAATTTTTGTAGAGATGAACTCTCACCATGTCGCCCAGGCTGGTCTCAAGCAATCCTCCAGCCTCAAGTGATCCTCCTGCCTCAGCCTCCCAACGTATTGGGATTCCAGGTGTGAGTCACTATGCCTGGCATCTCCATGAGTTCTAAGGGGACACTGTTACCTTCCCCCAGTCACAGCTGCAATGTGAAAAAACTAAGCAACTTACCTGCTGCTCTGAGAAGGCATGCAGGCTCCAGAAATGGCAAGTGATGAAGATAAACAAGCAACCAATGGAGACCAAAATCTGAGCTCCAGATTCAAAGTCCACAAATTCCCAGGAGCAGAAATGCCTGTGTCCCTTCAGGTCTCTGAAAGGGAGGTAACAAGAACCTGCCCTTGAAGGCCACTCTACAAGGCAAAAAGGAACCTACAATCATGGGCTGCTAGGTTCCCACGTGGTCTTTAAGAAAAACTGGGTGCTTTTTCCTGTGGCCAAAGGGTCAATACCCTACTTGAAGAAAGGAACATGGCTGAGTGTGTAACCCCAGCACTTTGGGAGGCCAATGCAGGAGGATCACTTGAAGCCAGATACTCAAGACCAGCCTGGGCAACACAGTAAGAACCCATGAGAAAAAAAAAGAAAGGAAGAAAGAAAAAAAGAGAAAAGAAAAAAGAAAGGAACACGATGGTATGAATCCCTGATCTTGGTGCTGTAGAGAACCCTAGGGCTTCCCCTTTGACACACAGATCTCAACTCTCAAAAAACTCAAGCTCTGGTGACTTTGGATTTGGCCTTCTAGCCACAGATGAGGCTACACATCCACCACCATCATTTGCAACACAGAAATATAGGCAGGCAGCAGGTGGTGATTTTTTTATTACTTTAATCAAGAAAACTACTTAATATTTGATGCCTTACAAAACATGAGCTAGGCCGGGCGCGGTGGCTCAAGCCTGTAATCCCAGCACTTTGGGAGGCCGAGACGGGCAGATCACGAGGTCAGGAGATCAAGACCATCCTGGCTAACACAGTGAAACCCCGTCTCTACTAAAAAAATACCAAAAAAAACTAGCCGGGCGAGGTGGCGGGCGCCTGTAGTCCCAGCTACGTGGGAGGCTGAGGCAGGATAATGGCGTAAACCTGGGAGGCGGAACTTGGAGTGAGCCGAGATCCAGCCATTGCACTCCAGCCTGGGCGACAGAGCAAGACTCCATCTCAAAAAAAAAAAACAAAAAAAAAAACCATGAGCTAAAAGTGTTATCAGAAGTACATGAATCTCTCTAGTAGCACTCCACTTTTTTTCAGATAGATGACTGGTAAAAAAGCAAACTAGGCCAGGTGCAGTGGTTCACGCCATAATCCCAGCACTTTGGGAGGCCAAGGCTGGCAGATCATGAGGTCAGGAGTTCGAGACCCGAGACCAGCCTGGCCAACATGGTGAAACCCCCGTCTCTACTAAAAATACAAAAAAAAAAAAAAAAAAAAATTAGCCAGGCATGGTGGCGGGTGCCTGTAATCCCAGCTACTCAGGAGGCTGAGGCAGGAGAACTGCTTGAACCCAGGAAGCAGAGGTTGCAGTGAGCCAAGATGGTGCCATTGCACTCCAGCCTGGGCAACAAGAGCAAGATTCCATCTCAAAAAAAAAAAAAAAAACCAAAAAACAGAGATGTTAGAAAAATCGCCTATAGGACCCCAATGGGTTGAAGATGCCAGAAGAACAAGATTTTTTCAACTGATAACAGAGAAATTCCAAACATCACCCCTTATACTACTGACCTAGAGTTGTGTGGTGCTCAGATAAAATTCACTGTGTTGTTCAACTGGAACAATAATGGCAATGATTATTCTGCTGTGCCAGGCACTATTCTAAAAGGTTTCTATTCATTAACTCTTTTAATACTCATAACAGCTATACCTATAAGATAGGTACTATTCTCCCATTTTACAGATGAGCAAACAGACACAGAGGGAACCTAAGATGACAGGAGACGATGATCCAGGATTCCAATACAGGAAATCTAGCCACAAAACCTGCTCTTATTGTTTGTCTGAGATACAGTCTCGCTTTGTTGCCCAGGCTGCAGTGCGGTGGTATGATCTCTGTTCACTGCAACCTCCACCTCCCGGATTCAAGTGATTCTTGTGCTTCAGCCTTCCGAGTAGCTGGGACTACAGGTGTATGCTACCACGCCAGGCTAATTTTCGTATTTTCAGTTGAGATAGGGTTTTACCATGTTGGTCAGGCTGGTCTCGAACTCCTGACCTCAAGTGATCCGTCTGCCTTGGCCTCCCAAAGTGCTGGGATTACAGGCATGAGCCACCGCGCCCAGCCCACCAAACCTGCTCTTAACCATAGTGGAACCACTTATCGGAAGTCAAAAAGTGTTCAAAAAGTGTGGGACTCTCCACTCAGCTGTGCCATAAGCTCAACATAATCAGTATGCTATGTGACATGGAGCTGGCCTAAGGAGCCCCACTTCCTGTGACTGGAGAACCGGTAATTCAAACTTTCATGGGCAAAAAGACAAAGCAACAATCTCCAAGTGCCTTCAACACTACACGCAAAGATAGCCAATGACAGTCTTTTGTGGCGGAGAAGTAGGGAGTGATGGGGTGAGTGAAAGTCCAGAAGGTGGAGGGGTCAGGTATGACCTGTAGTCCCAATACTCTGGAAGCTAAGGTGGGAAAATAACTTGAGCCTAGGAGTTTGAGGCCGCAGTGAGCTATGATCACACCACTGCACACTAGCCTGGGTGACAGGGTGAGACCCTGTCTCTTAAAAACAATAAGGTCAGGCGCGGTGGCTCATGCCTGCAATCTCAGCACTTTGGGAGGCAGAGGCAGGCGGATCACGAGGTCAGGAGATCGGGACCATCCTGGCCAACATGGTGAAATCCAGTCTCTACTAAAAATACAAAAATTAGCCAGGTGTCACAGTCAGGCGCAGTGGCTCATGCCTGTAATTCCAGCACTTTGGGAGGCCGAGGCGGGCAGATCACGACGTCAGGAGATCGAGACCATCCTGGCTAACACGGTGAAACCCCGTCTCTTAGCCGGGCGTGGTGGCGGGCACCTGTAGTCCCAGCTAGTCAGGAGGCTGAGGCAGGAGAATGGCAAGAACCCGGGAGGCGGAGCTTGCAGTGAGCCGAGATCGCGCCACTGCACTCCAGCCTGGGTAACAGAACAAGACTCTGTCTCCAAAAAAAAAAAAAAAAAAATAGCTGGGCATGGTGGTGCATGCCTGTAATCCCAGCTACTCAGGAGGCTGAGGCTGGAGAATTGCTTGAACCTGGGAGGCGGAGGGTGCAGTGAGCCAAGATCGCTTCACTGTACTCCAGTCTGGGCAGCAAGAGTGAAATTCCGTCTCAAAAAAAAAAAAAAAAAACCCAAGAAACAAAAAATTAGCCTGGCATGGTGACCGGTGCCTGTAACCCCAGCTACTCAGGAGGCTGAGGCAGGAGAATGGTGTGAACCCAGGAGGCGGAGCTTGCAGTAAGCTCCAGCCTGGGCGACAGAGCGAGACTCTATCTCACAAAAAAAAAAAAAAAAAAAAAAGGCTTAGCCGTCTGTGGTGGCGCGCCTGTAGTACCAGCTACTTGGGAGACTAAGGCAGGAGAATTGCTTGAAACTGGGAAGCGGAGGTTGCAATGAGTTGAGACTGTGCCACTGTACTCCAGCCTGTGCAAAAGAGCAAGACTTCGTATCAAAAAAACACAACAAAAAGAAGGTGGAGAAAAAAGGGAGCTGCACGTGGGATATCAGAAAACAAAGCAAAACTCATACTGAAATGGTAATTAGAAGCAATGAGTAGCTCACTGTAGTAAAAACAGGGGCGACCAGCCCCCAAGGACAAGGTCTAGGCTGGAGCTCTGTCTGCAGGTAGTTACACTCACTAATTGCTAAACATTCATATTTTGGCATTTCCTGCTTAGCTGGGAGACTGGGAAACAATCCTACCTGGCTGGGCCTTGCTCCCTGAGAAAGACTCCCTACTGCTATTGCAGGTCACACATGGTGACCCGTAGCTCCCACCTTTCCTACAGGTTGTTTCCTGAAGTCCCTGTAAGCTGCCACAGACCAAAAGCTATTTTTTCTCTCTCTTCTTTCCCAGCAGGCCTGGAGAGACAGTCCCATTGCATGGACCAAAAAAGGCCTGGGGTGTCACTGAATTTAGCAGCCAAATCATAGCAGTAAGGAGTCCTGATCCTCTTCCAGACCCATAAATGAGGAGCCAAAGGCAGACCCAGTTCCTTCCTCCTGGCCAGGCTGAGGGCCTTTTGCCAAGCTGTGAATTGGGAAGGGGGACCACAAGAAGGAGCTATGGCTTAGAGCTTTCAGTGAAAGGTGTATAAAGCAAAGCTGCCTTCAGTTCAGCATAGGGCGGAGAGAAAGCCTCCTCCCTGGAGTGAAGGACCAGCTCAGAGACCCATTCAGTGTTTGGGGAGAAGGGGGTTGTTTACAATAGATGGCTTCCAAACTTCCGCCTCAACGAACACAGCCCCAAAGGAGGCCGACCTTCATATTGCCAACTTCCCAAAGAGCACACAAGAAAATAGGCCGAGGCTGCCTAAAACCAGCTTGACTGGTTCTACAGAGAAGCCCCTGGTCTGCTCCGCCTTCCTCATGTTAAAAAGAAAAAGGCCAAAAAGGTGGCTGGGAGCCAGTCACTGAACAAAGCCCTCCTCTCTTCCTGTCCGGCACCAGTTGTCCCTCAGGATCACCTAGCCACCAGTATCAGTGTCCATCTCCCCTCCTCTCCTACCAAATCTTCTGTTCATTTAGTTTTATAAGCGTAAAACTAATAATTTGGTGTAAAAAGGAAATGGATTTACTTTTGCCATTTTTGCCATTTTCGAATGAGAAATGTAAGGAATAACTGCAAGTGGGGGAAGTGCCAACCCAAAGACAGACATCTGTGGAAAGAACCCCCACAGGGACTGACAAACCTTATTTATCTTGAGATGGGGTCTCACTTTGTTGCCCAGGCTGGAATGCAGTGGCATGATCATAGCTCACTGCAGCCTCAACTTCCCAGGCTCAAGTGATCCTCACATCTCAGCCTTCTAAGTAGCTGGGATACAGGCACGTGCTACCACACCCAGGTAACTTTTTAAAAATTTTTTTGGCCGGCAAGGTGGCTCATGCCTATAATCCTAGCACTTTGGAAGGCTGAGACAGATCACGAGGTCATGAGTTCAAGATACCAATATAGTGAAACCCTGTCTCTACTAAAAATACAAAAATTAGTGGGATACAGTGGCATACGCCTGTAATCCCAGCTATTCAAGAGGCTGAGGCAGGAGAATCACTTGAACCCAGGAGGCGGAGGTTGCAGTGAGCTGAGATGACACCACTGCACTCCAGCCTGGGCGACAGAGCAAGACTCTGTCTCAAAAAAAAAAAATTTTTTTTTTTTTTGGTAGAAATGAGGTCTCGCTCTGTCGCCCAGGCTGGTCTTGAACTCCTGGGCTCAAGTGATCCTCCTGCCTTGGCCTCCCGAAGTGCTGGGATTACAGATGTGAGCCACCACACCTAGCTTGAGAAACTTGAAACATTCTAGACAAAAACAGATATGAAGATAAAGGGATCTAGCCTATTTATATTCATCAGAGGAGGAGCTGTCTAGAGGGCAAGAGGAGGAACTGGGATGCCTCCTCCTCTGAGACACAACTGGAAATCAAGAGGCCAGATTCTCTCTTGGTGTTGTTTTAGAATCAGCTGTAACATCTCAGTCTAAAAGATGAGCAATGATGCCAGGCACGGTGGCTCACTCCTGTAATCCCAGCACTTTGAGAGGCCAAGGCAGGCGGATCACTTGAGTTCAGGAGTTCAAGACCAGCCTGGCCAACATGGTGAAACCCCGTCTCTACTAAAAATACAAAAAGTGGCCAGGTGTGGAGGTGCGCACCTGTAATCCCAGCTACTTGGAAGGCTGAGGCATGAGAATCTCTTGAACCCAGTGGGTGGAGGTTGCAGTGAGCTGAGCTCGTGCCACTTGCATTCCAGCCTGGGTGACAGAGCAAGACTGTCTCAAAAAAAAAAAAAAAAAAAAAAAAAAGATGAGCAATGACCTTCAATGGCCTATACTATAAAGGAAGGGGGCGGGGGGCAGTAACATTCTGCTCAGGAGTCAGAACTTTCAGGGTTAACCTGGGGATAGCCTGGCTCTCCAGCAGTGGGAAGAGGGTGACTTCCTCCCCCACAGGTTTGTAAAGGCTTACTCTTCCCTTTGCTGAGACAGAAGGGGGAAAATGCATAGATAACACTTCTGTGACTCACTCATGTTTGATGAAGGCTGGGAGGTAGCCTGGAGAATCCAAGCTTCAAGCACAAAACGTACAAATACTGGAATCTCCAAGAGAAGGAAATTCAGCCACCTATCTGGTTTGTCATTTTGCTGAACTTCCACTGAAGGAGGAAGGGCCAGATTTAAACTCCACCCACCCTTTCCACATCCTTCTCAATTTTTGCTTTGATGGGAAAGTGGGGAAACTGGTGGCCCCACCATGGCTAAAAGAGAATCAAATCCTTTCTACACTTCTCAAAGCAGAGGCCTAGCAGCTCCAGTCCACAGCTTAACCAAGCAGAGGGAATAGGGGCTGGCCCTGGTTACCGTAGGAAAGCCTCATCAGGCAGTCTCAGGGAAGGAAGATGACCACCCTCCTCACTCTTTCCATCTGCTGAGGTTACTTCATTCCAATCCATTAACGGGCTTCAAAGTGCTGCTGGGGAGAGTCCATTTAGCAGAGAAGCTATCACGGGGCCAAAGGTGGCGCCCACCCCCTACCCCATTTGTCGATAATGGGCCACAAAGTCTGAGGCTTGGCTGCACTCTAGACATAAAATATTCATTCAAGTCGACATAATACATATATAGGAACCTCATGGAAGCTCCCGGGAGAAGAGTAATGCCAGCCAGGTGGCTAAGTGCTCAATGAGAAAGAGTTCATGAAGGCCTGGGTTAGTCCTGATCAAATGCCCACGGAGAATTGGGTTGTTCTGTCCAAAGGGGAAACAATCTAGTCTGAGAAGTTCTGACTCCCAAGAGCTCTAACCCTGCAAACCTCTTAAGCAAACAGTCTCAATCTTTTCCTACCTCACAGGCACCAGCTCTGCTTAGGACATTTATGTTGAGAAAAATCTCCAGCCCAATTTTTGGTTAGTCTGAAAGATTCAGTTATCCCTGTGTAAACTTTTATTTGAACCTGCAGCAGGCCAAGTTTCAACAACTGCCTTATATCCATCTGTTTAGCTACTTCCCAAAGTCCATAAACTGGAGAAAAGTAATTTTTTTTTTTTTTCTGAGATAGTGTCTTGCTCTGTCACCCAGGCTGAAGTGCAATGGCACAAACACAGCTCAATGCAGTCTCGACCTCCCCAGCTCAAGCCATCCTCCTGCCTCAGCCTTCTGTGTAGCTGCGACCACAGGCATGTGCCACCACGCCCAGCTAAATTTAAAAAAAATTTTTTGTAGGTATGGAGTCTCACTTTACTGATCAGGCTGGTCTTGAACTCCTGGCCTCAAGCAATCCTCCTGCCTTGGCTTCCCAAAGTGCTAGGGTTACAGGCATGAGCCATGGTGTCTGACCAGAGAGAAATTATTATAGTTTACTAGGTACAGTTACTTTTACCAGGTTCAAAGGTTACGAACTCCAAGGACTCCCAAAGCCCTTGCTCTAACAACACGTCATTCCAGATCCCTACGGCCAAGCTGAAAGTGACACTATTTGGTCTGACATTCACCCACATTCCTAACCAGAAGGCAGCACCATCAAGGAGCCCCTGGCCAGAATCAAAGGACAGAGTGAGAATTAGCACCAGGACACACTGCTGCACAGCTCAGAGTGTGGAGTGAGATGCTAGCTAGCTCATCCAATCTACCTAAGTGACACCAAAAACAAAAAAAAATATATTTACCCAGCAGATCACCTGAGGTCAGGAGTTTGAGACCAGCTTGGCCAACATGGCAAAACCTCGTCTCTACTAAAAATACAAAAATTAGCCAGGCATGGTGGCAGGCGCCTGTAGTCCCAGCTACTCCGGGAGGTTGAGGCAGGAGAACAGCTTGAACCCGGGAGGCGGAGGTTGCAGTGAGCCGAGATGGCATCACTGCACTCCAGCCTGGGCGACAGAGCAAGTCTCTGTGTCCAAAAAACAAAAAGAAAAAAAAAAAGATTATATATATGTCCAGAGTCAACAATGGGGTCCAATGAAGAGTGTTTGGAGTACTTCAGCTATTCTTTATAGGATCTTGTAACTTTGTTTTCTTCACCAGTACTTCCAAACTCCCCTTTCTAGAACTGAGAGAATAAACAATGCCACTCACCACCTAGAAGCCTGACAGCTGCCCCCTCCCTTCCCACTGTAGCAGGAGTGGGGCGAGTTTTCTCTCAATCTCTCTCTCATAGTTTCTGAGGCTCAGAGGTGGGGCAGGTCCCAGATCCAGTAGCCTCTCCCCCAGGTGTTATGAACTCTAGCAGGTGAACTCTGAAAGCTGGACCTTTCTCCAGGCTTGCCTGTGACTACTGCTGCTGCTGGCTGGAAGGCGAACAGTCATCTTGCTGATTGCTTTCACAACTGCCAAGCTTCCAGGCCAGCAGAGCCATTTGGAAAAGAAGTGAACTGAAAGCTCAGCTCACAGACTAACAATCCCCCAAACTACCAGCCCCAGATTAGAACCCTCCTTCTGCAAAAGCAAGAAGTCTATGGCTGTGAACAAGCACATCTGGAATCAGGTGTCACAAAAACCATCTTAAAGACAGGGCTTGACTTTTTTTTTAGTCTCCTACTTTCGCTGTTACAAGCGAAGTCGACAGCAAACAGGCAATCTCCCTGCAACGCAAGGTTTATTTTTATGCTTCAACATTTTCTGTGTCTGTGTGTTTCAGAGTGATCAAAGGGCTCCTGGAAACAGGTTCTCATCAGCCACATTTTTAAAGAAGAGGGAGAGGAAGAGCAAGAAAAGAGACTGGAGACAACCAGTGGTGTTTGTTTACCTATTTTCTGGTAAAACCAGTTTAAATAATTTAAATTTAAATAAGGTGACAGAAGACCTTTAGGGGAGGAAATCAGCCCAATTAAATCCCCCTTTTTAAAAAAAATAACATTAAGACTATAGTAATGACCAAGTTTCCATGACTACTTTAGCTAAAATCACAAGAGGACCAAGAAGAGGTTTCTTTCACTTGGTGGCATGATCTACTCTCGGAGGTCAATGTTTGATACACCTGGCCTTGTGACCTGAGGAGCTGCTGTTTGTCTTTTTTCCTATTTTAAAGAATACAAGGATCAGGCCCGGCGCGGGGGGCGTGGTGGCTCATGCCTGTAATCCCAGCACTCTGGGAGGCCGGATCACCAGGTCAGGAGATTGAGACCATCCTGGCCAACATAGTGAAACCCCGTCTCTACTAAAATACAAAAAATTAGCCGGGCACGGTGGTGCGTGCCTGTAGTCCCAGCTACTCAGGAGGCTGAGGCAGGGGAATCGCTTGAACCCGGGAGACGGAGATTGCAGTGAGCCAAGATTGCGCCACTGCACTCCAGCCTGGTGACAGAATGAGACTCCGTCTCAAAAAAAAAAAAAAAAGAAAGAAAGAATACAGGAATGTGTCTGGGATAGGTGCATCCAAGGTTTTCCAAAGTCCCTGCTTTTACTGGAATGAGACTTCATATTAAGTCAATACAGTGATTGGCTACCCTGAGAACAGTAGAAGGTATGAAGGGGCTAAGGAGAATCTAAGTCCATAAAGAGTAGAAATAGGATGGGTAATCAATAATCATAACAGGATGACAACGTAGGCAGCTACTGCTCTGGGCAAAGTTATCAAAGAGCTTACTTACATTCCCAAATGGTCACTGACTGCTGCTATCATGAAGTCAGTGGATGCGCACTACGGTGGAATCCCTACTATATGTTCAGCAGTACACTAGGCATGTAAGGAAGAGGGGAAATCAACACACATATCACAGGAATATACCATAGCAATAATGCATTTACATGTAGTAAGCAGCACAAAGAAACCACACTGAGGCAGTCTGTTACTCTGCTCTGCTGAACACAATGCCCCCCACCAGCCTCACTGAGAGAGTAGGCACTCCATCGCCACTCCCCAAATGCCTGAGGGTGCCAGTCAGTCACTTGGTCTCCTCCTACCAGCTCACGATCAACAGTCTGGGAAAGTTCTCTGGTTAAGCAGGGTTTACCTGCTAAAACAGAGGTTGTGAGAGGAAAAAGGGTGGAAAAAGCAACCTCAAGAGGGCCTAGAGAAAGCAATTCCCAGTAAGGAGAGATAAACAGCTGGCAGGCAAGGGAGAGAAAGACTGCGAGACACCGAACATGCTCCTCTGTCTCCGAAGACCCACCTGTCCCATGAGAACCAGCTGCCGAACCCAGTGATGAAATGGAAATCAACCATCCCTCCCTCTCAACCCCTATTTCACCCCTAGAAGCAAATAATCCACAAGTAATAAAAGGATCAACCCTGCAGAGAAAAACTCTGCCTAGAACTTCTTTTGAGTTCCTAACTGCCCAGGCGACAGAGAGAGCCAGGGGTAACAAAATAGAAAAACACAGTAAATGAAAGGAGGTAAGATTTTTCAAAGAATGTTCACATGCAAGAGAATATAACAAGTGCTCTACCGGGCTACAAAGAAAGAGGGGAGTAAGAGGGAAACATAAAGGATGGAATGAGCGGAAAGAAGGCAAAAAGCACAGCAGCCCCGGGGCGGAAGCACTTCTTTTTCAAGTCAAGTTTTTTTGGCCTAGTAAAGTTCTCCACCAAGAAAGGTATGACAGGCAGGGGCCTCTGCACAGAGCAGTCAGCAAAGGACGCTAGAGACGGTAAAAGAAAGGGGAGGGGTGGAAAGTGGACGCCTCTGGGATCAAAAGTGAGATGACACAGAAAGGCTAAGACTTGGGTGACAAACCATAGCAGTGATTGCCAGGATGAGGGGGACCGTGGAGTCGTGAGGCTGAGGTGTAGCTAGAGAAACTAGCATGCAAAACACCCGGACTTCCTGGGAATTACAAAGACTTAGCCAATAGGAACAGAATGGATCCAAGCATGGTGGGGGGATACACAGGACATGAAGAAGGCAGGAGACTAACGTGGAGATGAAAGGCAACGCTGAGTAAAAGGTACAGTAAGGAAGATGCGGTGAGGGTGGAGAAACAGGAAGGCAACAAGCAAGAAAGAAAATACTCTAAGTGCCAGGCACGGGAGTGAAGACACAGAAAGTCATCATGGTTTGTGTTTCAGCGTACGAAGACAGAAAGGCAAAAATTGTGATGCAGCGAGGTCTGGGAAAGGACTGAGCAACAGGTTGTGTTAATACGGTGGGGCCAAGTGTCTTTCGGTTGGGAGGAAGAGCCCAGTAGAAGGCTAGTAGAACCCTCACAGAGAGAAACAGGAGACCCCGGGACCTAAAAGCCAAACCCGAGGGCAAGAGAACAAGAGGGATCCAAAGACTCTGAAGGGAGTGATGATTGGAACCCCAAAGGCAACCTGTGGGAAAACTATGCGCATGACAGCTGTGGGGAAACACGGAAGCGACAAATGCCAGCGCCAGGATCCAGGGAGCTCCTGGAGCAAAGAAGGGAAAGTGATGAGCAAAGAGTAGGCGAAGGATTTGGAAAGGTGATGAGGGTGGAGCTGGTGGGTTGCAAGCAAGAGGGAGAGAACAATTTGGAAAACGAAGAAGCAGGATAGAAAAAGCTGGGGGAACTGCAAGGGGCCAGGGATCGAGAGCGCAGTCCAGGGCAAGGACCCTGAGGGTGATAACCAGAGACTGGCAGAACCGGTGCGGGCGGAGGGGAAGCGAGGCAGGAGAGACGAAGGGAGAGGTGGACAACGATCTGTGGCAAATCGCGGGGTGCTGCTATTCGAGGAGCGGGAGGGTGGCTGCTTTAAGCGTGGGTGGAGGAAGACCAGAAAGGCCCCTGAGAGAAAAAGGGAAGAGAAAGGGAAGCTGGGGAGGTGACACGGAAGAGCGCAGGAGGGCGGTGAGGGGAGAGGGGGTTGGCAGAAAGACAAGTGTGCAGCTTGGAGTCAGGACGAGGTGGGTCCCAGGTCAGGACTCGGAAGCGGGATGTGCGGAGCTGGAGCCGGGAGCCGAATGACAGGGCAGCCGAGGCTTGCAGGATGGCAGCAGGGGCACGAGGAGAGCAGAAGAGGGAGTAGGCTCCGCAAGGTGCAAGGGGCCCAGCCAGAGAATTCGGGGAGCCCTCGGGGCTCCTTACCTGCTCCGTGTCCCTCTCGTTCAGCGTGGGTAGGGGGGTCCGAGCGCTGGACATGGCGCCGGTATCTCGGGGGAGGGAACCGAGAAGCTTGGAGGAAGGGAGGGAAGGGAAGGCGCGGAGCCCGGCCGGGCGGGGCTTCTCACAGCAGGAGCACCCGCCGCATGGGCCCCGGCCGGGGGTGCGGGGAGGCCGGGCAGCCGCTCACGCCAGCCCGGGGATGCGCCGCTCGGGCTAGGCCGCGCCGGCTCCGAGCGGCTCCGGACCGCACCCCCCCGACCCCCGGCTGGGCTGTGCCGCCTTTCGGCCGGGCCGCGCCGCTCCGCCTACTCTCTGCCGCCGCAGCCGGCCGCCTGCCTCGCTCCTCCCCTGCCCTCAGCGGCACTGCTCCGCGCCCGGCACACAGGCAGCCGCCGCCGGACCTGCTGCTCCCAACATGGCCGCCACCACCGCCGGCCCTCGGCTCTTTCCGCCGGCAGCAGCCGGAAACATCCGAAGCGGCTAGAAACGGGAGGTGGGGCGCGCCTTCTCCTCCCGGCCACAGACTACGGGTGAATTCCGGAAACAGCCGAAGAAGGTAACCCCCGGGGACGCGCGCACCTCCTCGTAAGAAGACGAAGCTTCGGCTCTGTTTACGGAAATCCACGAAACGACCCCGATTACCTACCCCCTCAGCTCCCGTCCACAGACATCCAGCCACGCCCACCGGCCTTTCCCCGCCCACTTCAAGAGGGCTTTCGGCAGTTTCCGGAAATACCCGAAGCTGCTCCGCGTGCGGAGCCGGCCACGCCCCCTCCCACCGCCCTGCCTAGGGCGGTCGTCGGCCATTTCCGGCAACACCCGAGGCCCTCCGAGCACCCGGTCGTTTCCCCGGGTGACTCTCGGAATCTGATTCGCTTCGTGTCTTTCCGTCAGTTTTCGGGTATTTTCAAACCTTGAACAGGAAGCATGGGTCACCTGTTCGTGCTTGTGATTTGACTAAATACAAAACAAGATTGTTAGCCGGCCCTGCGATTGGCATCCTCTGGTTCTATAGCAGCTTCCTGTCTGCATTTCTGTCCATCTGTCGGTCAGCTCATAAAATCCATCTTCTTTTTATCATCTAGCCTATCAACATACCTGTCAAACGCAGCATCAGTCTATTGCCTGTCTGCCACCGTCTATCTTGGCTTCTTTGGATCCATCCGTGCATTCCTGCATCTAGTCTGCAGGGCTCGGCAAAGCCCCAGGAAGGCCCAGGGCAGCGTCCTCTGCACCGGATGCGGGAGCGTCCAGGGCCCTGCATTTCAGCCCCAGCTCTGCCAAGCGCAAATGCTGCGTGATCTTAGAAAAATCACATAACATCACTGAGTTTAGGCTCCTCTTTCCTATGGCTTTGTTCCTGCGTTGACATTCGAAATGACATTTCTAAATTCCAATTACCTTTTAAAATGCATCTGCAAGATAAGACATTTAAAGTTTATTTTCTTTCCTCCTCTGGGCCTCATTTTCCCCATCAGTAAAGTGAAGCCATTGGATTCATGAACTCGGAGGTCCTTCTCAGCTTTGAAGAGCCCTTGACTAACAGGAAGTCTGTATGGCAACTGCAGTCCACTCCTCACTTCCCCTTACACTGTGTTACCAAGGACAGGCAGTATCCTGGGCTGATTTCCCCAGCGCCAAGCTGTCCTCACCCATAGTACCTGGAACATGTTGGAACCACACCCTCCCGTCAGTGGCTTAAGGTGGGCAGGAGGCAGAGGCCCCACAGAAGTCAGAAACCAGGCTCAGGCAACAGGTTCCCAAAGGTACAGGAGCAGAGAGGCCCCAAGAGTTATTGGGAAAACTGCTGATTGGACCCCTGCTATTTGACCTCCAACTCCCAGCTACAGCATCTTGAGCCAGCCTTCATCCCACCAATCAGAGAAATAGGCATCTGAGCAGATGTAATTACCAGGGTATGAAAGTACTTCCTAAGGCAACAGGTATCACTACACTCTTAGTAAATCCCTGGAACTCCGGCACTGCTCCCCATGCCCCATGCCAGCTCTATTCAGGCACCCAACCGTTGAGGAAGAAGGTGGTGAAGGCACACCCATGAAGGTGAGGGCAAGACAGAAGAGGACAGAGAATATTTCACTCCCCCGACCCAAATTCAATCCTTGAGAATCATCTGCCCTCTGGTGGCCAAAGGGAGACACACTGCTGATTCCTGTGCCTGGTATCACCTCTAATGCCAGGGTCTGGAAAGCAGGGAAAAGAGAGAGGAAGCAGTTGGTGGTCGGTGTTCCAGCAGTCTCTCCCTGGTCCACGCTCTCGTCTAAATAGACTCCATCTTCTCCAAGCTTCTCACTCTAGCTCTAACCCCTGCCTCACCCTTGCCCTTGGATCTTCAGCCCCGACCCCTACCCTAACTATCCTTTTCTCTTCCTCGCTAGCTTTGCACAAGGCTGCTGAGCTTGTCTCCCTGCCTAGACTCCCTCCAACCTACTGCACCAGACATGTCAGAATAATCTTCCCAAAGTCCAGCTCCAATAACATCTCTGCTCTGTTAGAAAGCTATCACCAGCTCCCTCACAGGTTATAGGCAGGGCTGGCTTCATTGACCCATGACCCATGCAGTCACACAGAGCCCTGTGCTTAGGAGGGCCCTGAGCTTGGATTAATGTTCTGCTGTCACCATCTTGATTTTTTTTTTTTTTTTTTTTAAAGACTGGATCTCGCTCTGTAGCCCAGGCTGGAGTGCAGTGGTGTGATCTCAGCTCACTGCAACCTCCACCTCCCAGGTTCAAGTGATTTTCATGCTTCAGCCTCCTGAATAGCTGGGATTATAGGTGACCACCACCACGCCTGGCTAATTTTTTATGTTTTTAGTAAAAACAGGGTTTTACTATGTTGGCCAGGCTGGTCTCGAACTCCCAACCTCAAGTGATCCACCTGCCTCGGCCTCCCAAACTGCTGGGATTACAGGCATGAGCCACCATGCCCGGCCCACCATCTTGAAATTTTTGACCAAAAGGGCCATGCATTTCCATTTTGCACTGTGCCCCACAAATTACGTAGCTGGTCCTGGCTGTAGGAAAAGCCTTTAACCTGCTTTCAAAACTTTGCTCAATCTGGCCTCACATTACCTTGCAATAACCTCTCTAACTATCACTGATCACACTTCTCCCTAACTCCCACCCTGCTGCCAATCTCTCTTCCTTCCATGCCTTTGTTCAAGCTGATAGATGATTGCCCGTCACCCACCTCAGCTTCCAGAACCGCTTCAAGATCCAGTTCAAATTTCACCTACTCAAATCCATGAGCCCTCCCAGTTCTCCTCAAAGATGAATTACTGCCACACATTTACCCCCTCTCTAAATCTGCAAATTCATTCATTCATTCAGTAAATCCCTATTGAGCACCTACTATGTGCAAGGCATTGTTTTAGGCTTTTAGGTAGATCAGTGAACAAAATAAAGATCTCTGCCTGCCAGGTGTGGTGGCTCACGCCTGTAATCCCAGCACTTTGTAGGAGGCCGAGGTGGGTGGATCATGTGAGGTCAGGAGTTCGAGACCAGCCTGGCCAACATGGTGAAACCCCATCTCTACTAAAAAAAAAAAAAAAATACAAAAAATTAGCCAGGCATGGTGGCGGGCGCCTGTAATCCCAGCTACTTGGGAGGTTGAGGCAGGAGAATCGCTTGAAACTGGGAGGCAGCAGTTGCAGTGAACCGAGATCACAGCAAAAAAACTCTGCCCTCTGGGAGCTTACTTTTCATTTTGAGGAAGACACACAACAAACAAAAGAGTCAGTATTAAGTGACATCAGAAAAAAACAGAGCCAGCTAAGGGGGGGGGGTCAGGAGTACAGGGGTGAGAGGGTGGAAGACAAACTGCAGTACTGAGGGGGTTCATGAAACCCTCACTTGAGTAAAAACTTGAAGGAGACCGGGTGTGGTGACTCACACCTGTAATCGCAGCACTTTGGGAGGCTAAGAAAAAAAAAAAAAAAAAAGACGTGAAGGAGGTGAAGGCATGAGCTCTGCAGACATCTAGGGGAAGAGCAACCCAGGCAGAGGAGCGTACCTGTCCTGTTTGAAGATCAAGGGGCCAATGATCCTGGAGCAGAGTGAGTGAGGAGGTGTGTGGCGATGGGAACCAGGCCTGGTGGGCTACCGTCGTGGTTTTCCCTGGGAGTGGGATGAGTTGCCGCCGGAGTGACATGATCTCACTGGCTGCTGGGTTGGGAACTGAGTGAAAGGGCATGACAGAAGCAGACCCGGGGGACTAGCAAGGAGGCTTTTACGACAATTCGAGGGAGAGATGCCAGTGGCTTGGGGCCAGGCAGCAGCAGTGGAAGTAGTGAGAATTGATCAGATTTGGGACGTATTTGAAAGGTGCAGCCAACAGGCTTTCGGATGGGTTGGGGTTATGAGAGAGAGGGGTTAAAGATGATTGGCCGGGCGCGGTGGCTCAAGACTGTAATCCCAGCACTTTGGGAGGCCGAGACGGGCGGATCACGAGGTCAGGAGATCGAGACCATCCTGGCTAATATGGTGAAACCCCGTTTCTACTAAAAATACAAAAAACTAGCCGGGCGAGGTGGTGGGCGCCTGTAGTCCCAGCTACTCGGGAGGCTGAGGCAGGAGAATGGTGTAAACCCGGGAGGCGGAGCTTGCAGTGAGCTGAGATCCGGCCACTGCACTCCAGCCTGGGCGACAAAGCGAGACTCCGTCTCAAAAAAAAAAAAAAAAAAAAAAAAAAGATGATTGTAGGCTTTCCCACCTGAACAGCTGAAAACACACACACAGAGTACAACTGCCGGGAGGTGTTGGCATTCAGCGGGCCCTTCGGGGTGACAGACTTTCCATCCTAGAACCACATTTGTCCTGAGAATGAGGGTGTTCTCTCTAGGGGAGAAAAGGACTGAGCAGATTTGGTGGCATGATGGCTCTGGGCTGAGGCACCTGGCTTCAGGGAGGTAGGAAGGCAGACACCCCAGGAGGTGTTGCAGCCCCTTCCCTGTCGCTGCACCTGCAAGCAGCCTCAGTAGGGTGCCCCCCTCCCAAGAGACTCCGGTGGCAGAGAGGGTCTGCAAGCCCATTAGAGACCCTCTCCCATCCCAGCCCCCATCTTCTACCACACCTTAGGGGTGTGCAGGATTTTACAGTTTAAAAAGGCCCCCAAATGCAGAGTCTCATTTGAGCCACACAGCAGCTCAGCTGTGTGTGGGGTGGAGGTGGGGGTGACTACCACATTTTCTGCAGAGAAACAGGAAGCTCAGATTGCAGGAGCATCTGTTGGAAAGCCTCAGGGCCTGGACCAGACCAGTTCCACCACTGGGGTGTGGCAGGGGCCCAGCCAGTGTCCCCCGTTCCCATTCACACTCCCACATGCTCCAGTTTCTCTTCAAGGAGGGCAGGGGCAACTGTTCCCTTGTCTCAGACTAGCTTTGTCCACAAGAAAGAGAGGATTACCAGCATTGTGATATAAAAAGACAGATATCAGCCAGGTGCGGTGGCTCACACTTGTAATCCCAGCACTTTGGGAGGCCAAGGCAAGTGGATCACCTGAGGTCAGGAATTCAAGACCAGCCTGGCCAACATGGTGAAACCCCATCTCTACTAAAAATACAAAAAATTAACTGGGCATGGTGGTGGCAAGCACCTGTAATCCCAGCTACTCGGGAGGCTGAGGCCGGAGAATTGCTTGAACCCTGGAGGCAGAGGTTGCAGTGTGCCGAGATCATGCCGTTGCACTCCAGCCTGGGCCTCAAGAGCGAGACCTTGTCTCAAAAAAAAAAAAAAAAAAAAAAAAAAAACCGCCGGGCGTGGGTGGCTCACACCTGTAATCCCATAACTATGGGAGGCCGAGGCAGGAGTTATCACGAGCTCAGGAGTTCGAGACCAGTCTGGCCAAGAGAACAGCCTGGCCAATGTGATGAAACCTCGTCTCTACTAAAAATACAAAACTTAGCTGGGCATGGTGGTGGGTGCCTGTAATCCCAGCTACTCAGGAGGTTGAAACAGGAGAATCATTGGAACCTGGGAGGTGGAGGTTGCAGTGAGCCAAAGATCATGCCATTGCACTCCAGCGTGGGCGACAGAGCAAGATTCCGACTCAAAAGAAAAAAAAAAAAAGGCATATATATCTGGTCTTCATTCGGGGTTTCTGGCCCAGAACTAAAACTCCTGGAATTTCCTGAGTGATGGGGAGAGAGGAGCATCTTTTGTTATTCATAATGAATCTCTTTTCACCACACCTGAGTTCACACCAATGAGATGACTTTTGGAGGATGGGGCTGGTGGCCAGAGAAACCAACCACGTGATTAGGGGATTGCAACTTTCATCCCTACCCCAGACCTCGGGGAGGGAAGAGGGGCTGCAGATTGAACCAGTGGCCAATGATTTAATCAATCGTGCCTAATGAAGCCTCCATCAAAACCCTAACTAATGGGGTTTGGGAGGTTCCAGGTCAGTGACAGCACCCACATGCCAGGAGGGGGTGGCTCAATCCAACTCCACTAGGACAGAAGCTCCTGTGCTTGGAACGGTTCTGAACATCACCCTCAGTAGCTCATCACCTGTTTGTCTATATCCTGTGTGACATCCTTTATAAACCATTTTGAAGTTCCCACAACCCCCTCCTTAGGTTTGATAATTTGCTGTAATGGCTCACAAAAATCAGGGAACGTAAGTAAATGTAAGTAAACCTAAGTAAATGTTTCCCTAATTTTTTTTTTTTTTTTTTTTTTTTGAGACAAGGTCTCATTCTGTCACCCAGGCTGGAGGGCAGTGGAGTGATCTCTGCTCACTGCAACTTCCACCTCCTGAGTTCAAGTGATTCTCGTGCCTCAGCTTCCCGAGTAGCTGGGATTACAGGCACCCGCAACCACGCCCAGCTAATTGTTGTATTTTCAGTAGAGATGGGGTTTTGCCATGTTGGCCAGGCTGGTCTCCAACTCCCGATCTCAAGCGATCCACCCACCTCGGCCTCCCACAGTGCTGGGATTACAGGCCTGAGTCACCACGCCCGGCCTATTTCCCTGATTTTTGTGAGCCATTACAGCAAATTATCAAACCTAAGGAGGGGGTTGTGGGAACTTCCAAATTTGGGCTGGTCAGAAGTGCAGGTGACAAGCTGGGACCTAGAACTGGTATCTAAAGCAGGGGCAGTCTGCTGGGACTGAGCCCTTCGAAGACCTGTGGGGTCCGGGCTAACTCTGGGTAGTGAGTGTCAGAAC
Source organism: Macaca mulatta (assembly GCF_049350105.2). Lineage (NCBI taxonomy): Eukaryota > Metazoa > Chordata > Mammalia > Primates > Cercopithecidae > Macaca > Macaca mulatta. Next base: position 10,587,864 of record NC_133419.1, read on the forward strand.
TGAATTTTAGGACAGCCGGCTGGTGTCTGGAGAGGTGGAGAATTGGTGTGGGCGCCCCCCTCCCCACTAACATTGGTGTCAAAAGTACTGGGAATGTAGAACGTTTTTCCTTGTTAGGTATCCCAAAAGATCTTCCACACCTGGATCCCAAGGAAGGCAGCAGGAGGTGGCTGGCTTCAGAGAGCCAAGGAGGACTGGGAAGTCAGGGAATGGGTGTGTGGCTCAGCAGTCGGGCTTTTTCCCCAACCTCTTCAACTAAACGCATGGTTGGGCTTCAGCACCACATGGATGAAGGTGCCACCACCAGCCCTGAGAGTCACCGACATTTGTGCAGAGCTTCCCCAGTGTTGCACCAGGATGCAGCACCGGGGTCAGGGACTCCAAGCCAGTGTGGAGTAGGAAAGCCCTGGGCAATCCGTCAGTAAGGTCCTTCCAGCCTGGGCTGGAGTCACATCCTCAGCCCCACTTTCTCCAACTCTTTCTTGGAAGCCCAGAGGTGCCACACGCAGTTGCTGGCCACACACACTCACATAGTCCCCAGGGTCCTGGCTGAGGCTGGGGAGACCCCTATTGGCCACAATGTGGGGATGAAGCTCCCACCCACAGTCACTGTAGCAACCACCCTGTGCTGAGAACCACACTCCAGGGACTAGCACGCACTAGAAAAATGTCACACAGGAATACACACCCAGAGGGCACTCGAGAAACATTTATTGAGCACCTACTATGTGCCAGGCCCCAGGCAGGACACTTGGAAAACCAAGTCAATACAACCTGGTCCCTGCCGAGGAGCTCACAGTCTAGAGGGCTAAGCCATTAATCACAGAACAGCAAAGGTGCATTTAGCTTCACAATTTTACAACAAACGTTTACATACGTTTTCTCAAGTGTAAACACCCAGCAACACAGTCATGTTGTTTTAAAAGCACATTGGCAGAAATGTAAACACAAGTCACAGGATTGAAAGGATGGGAGAAAACCATTTGCAGTATTTGAGATTGCAGAACCAGATTTTTAGCATTATTTATTCTTTCCTATCAGGTAGGATCCAAGTTTTGCCAATCTGCGGATCATGGTGTTTGAGACACGGGAGTTCCGTGGCCTGCCTGCCGTCATGCAGTGGGGGAGCCACCCTAGATACAAAGCATCCTGAAGCCTTGGCCACTGCCTTCTGTCCACCACACCTCACTGTCTTTTAATGTCCCCTAGACAAAGACCCTGTACATTTTTAGGCTCCTCCTGAGCTTGTCAGATGGGGAGAAGGGACCATGTCTCAGGAGCCCACCAAGCCATGAGATCCCTCATATCTGGCTTGGCACATGGTGACACCCCATCAGGCGAGCATGCAGCACACGCTACCCAGGCCCAGATCCTGCCTGCCTGAGATGAACTTCCTGGTTAGTCTCAAAATCTGGCAGCATTGGCCGGGCACGGTGGGTGGCTCATACCTGTAATCCCAGCACTTTGGGAGGCCAAGGTGGGTGGATCACTTGAGGTCAGGAGTTCGAGACCAGCCTGGCCAACATGGCGAAACCCTGTCTCTACCAAAAAATACAAAAATTAGCCAGGCGTGGTGGCGCACGCCTGTAATCCCAGCTACTTGGGAGGCTGAGGCAGGAGAATTGCTTGAACCTGACAGGCGGAGGTTGCAGTGAGCTGAGATTGCGCCACTGCACTCCAGCCTGGCGACAGAGCAAGACTCCATCACACACACACACACACACACAAAAGTGGCAGTTTCAGTGTCCTACAGGAATAGGTACCCTCCAAGTCTCACCTGTGCCCCCACTTCTCCTGTGTGCACATTTGTCAGCAGGTGCAGAGGTGTACAGTCCCGCTTATCACAACTGCTCTAAACAGGACAGTGCAGCTGGGGTTTGAGAGGGGGCTGCCTGTGTGCTCCATCGCGCCAAAGGGAAAACCGCACACAGATCTGGCACCTGTTGGTTTAGTTTATGAAGGTAAGGAATCCGGTGAAGAGACCCAAAGTGGCCTCCTCGTGGTCCAGGGAATAGGGGAAACCAGCAAGCGTTTGGGTTTAATTAGGCCAAGGGTTGGGTGGGATGAAGGTGGAAGCTGAGGGTGCAGGCCTGCAGGGCTGGAGAAGGCGGGGCTGAGTTGAGGACCCCTGTGCCCGCCTCACCATCACAGGGAAAGGGAGGAGAGGCATCTTGCCACCTGTAAGCTGGCTCTGCCATTTCACTTTAGAAAGCTCAGGATAAGCGGGGCGCGGTGGCTCACGCCTGTAATCCCAGCACTTTGGGAGGCTGAGGCGGGTGGATCGCCTGAGGTCAGGAGTTTGAGGCCAGCCTGGCCAACATAGTGAAACTCTATCTCTGCTAAAAATACAAAAAAATTAGCTGGGCATGGTGGTGGGTGCCTGTAATCCCAGCTACTAGGGAGTAGGGAGGCTGAGGCAGGAGAATTACTTGGAACCCAGGAGGCGGAGGTTGCAGTGAGCTGAGATCATGCCACTGCACTCCAGCCTGGGCAACAAGAATGAAATTGTCTCAAAAAAAAAAAAAAAAAAAAAAAAAAAAGAAGAAGAAAAGAAAAAGCAAGCAAGCAAGCTCAGGCTAATTCCCATCTCCCTGGTTGTGAGCACCCCTGGGCTTCTACAGTGACCTCTTCTGGGCAGAGGCCTACCAGGTGAGCCAGAAGGTACAATGTTGAAGAAAATAGTTTCTGACCCCATTTCCAGAGCACAGAGGAGGCGAGGGGGTGAGATGCCCACAGGTGACTGACAGCACAAGTCAGCCTTCGTCCCTGGGCTCCACAGAGGCCTGCCCTGGTGCTGTCCCACCTTCGGGAGAGGTGGCTCCCCGGCTCCCCCTAAGACCATCTTCCAACCCTCCTGCCCCTCAAGGTTGCTCTAGGCAGCCAGGTATCCTGCTAGCAAACCCCTTTCCCCAATGATGGCCCAGACGGAACTCTTAATAAAAAAAAATAATTTATTGTCAACAAAGGTGATATATACAACAGGAAAACAGATGTAAATGAGAACAGGAGTGAATGGGGTGCCCAGGCCCGGCTTCAGGCCTCTGCAGGGGTGGGGCAGGAAGAGGTAATGGAGGCCTCCTGGTTTGGGAGCCTGAACAAGTGGGGAGGGGAGGTGTCCCCCGAGGTAGTGGGACTCAGTTCAAACCCCCTTATGACCACTCTTGTGTAAGGCACTGTGCCAAGGGAGAATGGTGGGGAGCGGGGGGAGGGTGGGAGGAGGTCACGGGGGACAGAGAGGTGGGGGTCAGCGAAGGACTGGGGTAGGTGTTCTCCACAGGCCCAGTGCCCTACTGCACAACAGCCTCAACCACCCTTGCCGACCTCAGGCCTGGCCAGGAACAGACACTTTTCAGTGCCCCGAAATAACAGTGGATGTTGCCCCAGCCCCCTCCTGCCCTGGCACTTGTTTCTACTCTCTCCACCAGATGGGTGAGCCAGGCAGCTCTGAGTTATAAGCCACAGGGGGACGCTGCCTCCTCCCTCCCCCCTCCCTCCCTCCCCAGGAAAGCAAGAATTTACACCCCATTCCCTTTCTCTGGCTTCCCCGCCACAGTGGTGCTGGATTCTGACAGAACCGTGGGCCAGTCTGAGGTGTCACCTGCTCCCACACGCTTGGTGCCCTGGGGGTGCCTGGACCAGTCTTGCAGGAGGCTGACCGCTGGGGGCTCCTCCATCCGCACACGGATAACCTGGAGATCCAGTGTCCCGCGGAGCCCCGGAGGGGGAGCTGGGCAGGGATGAGAGCAGAGAGCAGTCAGAGCCTCCCAGACACCCCACCACGAGGATGCTCCCTGGAAGCTCTGCAAACTGTACCCCCATTTCCAGGGCTTTCATTATGTCCACAGCCCAGTGCCTGGCATGAGGGGAAGTCCAAGGATGGCAGGAAGCTCCACTCCTGGGTGATCAAGGACTGCCACCGGCTAGAAAATGAGGCTCACAGCCTCCCTAGGGATAAGCCACATGAAGCCAGGCAGCCTTCCTCCTGCGTGTATTTCGGCACAGGGTGCCTGGTGCTGCGTGCCTCTCCCCGTAACTCCTACCTGCAGCCAACTCCATTTTATCTCAAACTTACTGGGCATCCTAGCCTAACGCGTTCTGCCTGAGTGGGGCAGAGGTGATGCGGTGGGAACACCCAGAACAAATCTGAGGCATAGCTGTGCCCACCAAGGAGTTCATGAGGGACTACACAGGGTGGAGAAAAGACCCCTGGTGAACTTCCACCAGGCTCTTCATCTCCTGAGTGTCAACACCGACATCACCAAGATCAGGCGTCCACCTTAGCAGTATGGAGAAGGCACTCACTGGCCTCGAGGCAGACGAAAGAGGACTGAGGACTGCCGTGGCTGCACGCAGCCATAAAAACCAAGCATGCAATAGGGATGTGTGCAAAAGTTACGTTACAATAGGGCTGGGCGTGGTGGCTCCTGCTTGTAATCCCAGCACTTTGGGAGGCGAAGGTGAGCAGATCACTTGAGGTCAGGAGTTTGAGACCAGTCTGGCCAACACAGAGAAACCCTTTATCTACTAAAATACAAAGAAATCAGGCAGGCATAGTGGTGCACCCCTCTAATCCCAGCTACTCGGGAGGCTGAGGCGGGAGAATTGCGTGAACCCAGGAGGCAGAGGTTGCAGTGAGCCAAGATCACGCCACTGCACTCCAGCCTGGAAGACAGAGCAAGACTGTCTCAAAAAAAAAAAAAAAAAAAAAGTTACATTACATTGAAAGGCAAAAACAGAAAATGGTGATTTCAACTACTGCACTGTCTATATTGGGAAGGATTCATTTGTGTGTGTTCCTTTTCTACCCTGTTTTTAGAGACACGATTATTTACAATGTGGCAGAGAAAACAGGTACAATTTTGCTGTGCAATGTGCTGGAATTTAAAATGACTTAGTGGCTGCCACGGAATTTTTAACACCTACCAAATTCTATTCTGTGTTCCCAGAAGCTGGTTTGTCTCCCCGATAAACTATATGCTCCCTGAAGGAACACTGAATCCCATTTGTTCATTAATTCGACAATAATTCATTGAGCACTATCTGCCCAAGGCTGTTTGGATTGCCAGGGGTACAGCGGTGAATGGAGCTGCCTAAGTGGCCTTCTGGGACTTCACATTCTAGTTATCAGAGCCAATAAATAGGATAAACAAATAAAAAATGCAGTATGTTATATATGGACAGACGCAAAGTAGCAAAGTACACCAGGGAAAGGAGATAGGATAGCAGAGAGCTGACAGGGGACTGGAGACACAGAGGGAGTGAGGAGCCAGCTGGGCAGACGGGTGAAGAAACAATATTTTGAGCACAGGGAAGAGCAAATGTGGACCCCCTGGTGGAGCACGCTGGCTTCCCCAGGAACAGCAAGGCCAGCGCCTGTGCAGGGAGTGGGGTGTGGGGTAGAGGTCAGGAGCCTGGGGGGAGCACACTGGTCACCATGAAGGCTCTGGCTTTTATCTGGAGTGCAACAGGAGCAGCACAGGAAGGCCGGGAGTAGAGGAGTGACTGGATCTGACTTGTGTTCTCAGTAGGGACACTCTGGCTGCTACAGGAGAGCAGAGGATAGCGGGCAAAGCTCAGCAGCCAGGAGACCTGGCTTAGCTTTGTTACAGGAACCAGGTGAGAGCAGGCCCCGACTAGGGCAGTGGCAGTGGATGTGGTGACAGCAGTGTGAGCTCTGAACTTGTTTTGGAGGATCGACTGCTGGACAGATGCTGGGTTGGACAAAGAAGAGGATGACTGTGTGGGTGTGGCCACAGCAAACTGAAGCCTGGGGCTGCCTGTTCACTGGGAAAGGGAAGATTGTGGAGTCTGTGGGTGGGGTGCATTGGGGAGACTGGGGGTTCCGTTTCAATGTGCCGAGATTTTTTTTTTTTTTTGAGGCAGAGTCTCACTCTGTCGCCAGGCGGGAGTGCAGTGGCACAATGTGAGAGATCTTTTAGACAACCATGTAGAGACGTCACCTGGGCAACTGGAAAAGAGGATGGAACCAGGAAGGAGCAGCCAAGGTGGGCACTATGAGCACACACATGGCATCGAAAGCTGTGAACCTGGATGAGATCTCCCAGGGAGCGCGTACGGACACTGACCTATGGCTAGGGATACTTAAGCACTTACTCATTCACCAAACACATAAGCTGGGCCTATGCTGTGCCAGGCACTGTTCTGGCTACTGTGCGTATCACAGTGCAGGAAGCAAACACCGTAACCTGCAGACCCTTACATTCTAGAAAGGGAAAGGCAGACAACGGTATGACATGTTCCAACTCTGGGAGCTGAGAAGGAGCGGCAAGAGAAACTGAGAAGGAACAGCTAGTGAGGGAAGAAGAACACCAGGCGAACAGCTGCCTGAAAAGCCAAGGGAAGAAAGCTGTCTCCAGGAAGGAGTGATCGGCTCACTGTAACCGCCAGATCAGAAAGAGAAGGACCGGCCAGGCGCGGTGGCTCACGCTTGTAATCCCAGCACTCTGGGAGGCCGAGGCAGGCGGATCACCTGAATTCAGGAGTTTGAGACTAGCCTGACCAACATGATGAAACCCTGTCTCTACTAAAAATACAAAATTAGCTGGGTGTGGTGGCGCATGCCTGTAATCCCAGCTACTTGGGAGGCTGAGGCAGGAGAATCGCTTGAACCCAGGAAGTGGAGGTTGCAGTGAGCTGAGATCGCACCACTGCACTTCGGCCTGGGCGACAAGAACGAAACTCCATCTCAAAGAAAAAAAAAAAAAAGGACTGCCAGGCACGGTGGCTCATGCCTGTAATCCCAGCACTTTGGGAGATCGAGGCAGGTGGATCACAAGGTCAGGAGTTTGAGACCAGCCTGGCCAACACAGTGAAACCTCGTCTCTACTAAAAATACAAAAATTAGCTGGGCGTGGTGGCAGGCGCCTGTAATCCCAACTACTTGGGAGGCTGAGGCAGGAGAATCATGTGAAACTAGGAGGTGGAGGTTGCAGTGAGCCGAGATCATGCCACTGCACTCCAGCCTGGGCAACAGAGCTAGACTCCGTCTCGGGAAAAAAAAAAAAGAAAGAGAAGGACCAAGAACAGACTATTGAATTTTATGGAAGTCAACGGCGACCTTGCCAAAGGAGCAATTTTCGTGTGGAGTGCTGAGGATGAATTCCAGAGAGATGGGAGGCAGCTGCTACAGAAAACACAGTCCGGCTTTACTGAAAAGGTACAGGGACAAATGAGACAGTGGCTACAGGGACAAGGGGCTAAGAAGGAAGAAATAATAACTTTGTATAGGCTGATAGGGAAGACCCAGGGGGCAGTGTGACAAGGGGGAGGTAGGATGAGCTTTAGTGACGAGGACAGGGGCTAGCTTTTGCTAGGAGCAGTTCAGTTACATGAGCTAGAGAGAAGGCATGGAATTCAGCCTGGGTGCTGGAGGGAAGGGAGTTGGGGGCAGGGGACACTGCTCGAAGGCAAGGTTCTGAGTGGGCAGAGTGGAAATACACCAGGCTGCCAGGTGTAATGGCTCATGCCTGTAATCCCAGCACTTTGGGAGGCTGAGGTGGGCAGATCATTTGAGGTCAGGAGTTCAAGACCAGCCTGGCCATCATGGTGAAACCCCGTCTCTACTAAAAATACAAAAATTAGCCGGGTGTGGTGGCGGGCACCTATAAGGCAGGAGAATCACTTGAACCTGGGAGGCGGAGGTTGCAGTGAGGCTAGATTGCACCATTGCACTCCAGCCTGGGTGACAGAGACTCCGTCTCAAAAATCAAACAAACAAACACCCCTGTGAAACTCACACTCACACTTATGTACACGCATGCTCGCTCTCTCACTCCGCTACCTCCCTGGTCCAGCCTGCAACATAGGATCTGGCCAACGTATCCTAAGCCAGATCCCTAGGTTCTACTCAAACTAACATCAGTGAGGGCCACGCGCGGTGGCTCATTCCTGTAATCCCAGCACTTTGGGAGGCCGAGGAGGGCGGATCACGAGGTCAGGAGATCGAGACCATCCTGGCTAACACGGTGAAACCCCATCTCTACTAAAAATACAAAAAATTAGCCGGGTGTGGTGGTGGGTGCCTGTAGTCCCAGCTACTTGGGAGGCTGAGGCAGGAGAATGGCGTGAACCCGGGAGGTGGAGCTTGCAGTGAGCCGACATCGTGCCACTGCACTCCAGCCTGGGTGACAGAGCAAGACTCCGTCTCAAAAAGAAAAAAAAGAAAGAAAAAGAAAAACCCCAGCGAGACAGAGAGGCTCCTCTTTCCATTACTTGTCAGTGGGTCACTGTGGCCCACCTCCTCTCCTGGCCTGGATACTGTCCCCATCCTTCTCCGGCAAGGTCCTTAGAAAGTTCTAGTCTTCCCGGACCACCTCACATTCACATTCATCAGCTCAGCTAACCTGACCATGGGTGGCCTTTTCCAACTGTTAAATCCATGATTTTTACACCCCTAATGTTTTTTAAAGTGTCAGGATCTTTATTTAAATAAAGTCTTCAGAGAACTTCAATACGTACATAACAACACATAAAGTAGAGACATTCTGGTCGAAGCCTCACAGGTTTCTGAGAAATCTGTCCAAGCTTTGGGTTCGTGAGACCATCTGAAACCACAGGTCCAGAGCCTCTGCTCTGCAAAGAACCGCCACAGGGGCTGTGGTTTTTAAAGATTTACTGCCTCCAGCCTAAACTCCTGGACACAGAGTTTTGGAGGACAAAGGCTGTCTCACTCTCGCCATCTCCCAGGGTGCTTCCCTTGGGCACAGCCTCCAGGAACACTTGTGAATCACTTAGGTCTCTTCTGTGGTTTCCCAAGCATCTCCAGCCTCCATGAAGGCTGCCACTGCTGACAACACCCGACAATCGCCTCTGCCCCTCTCAGATCACTCAAGCAGCCTGCTGAAGCCCCTTCCTCTCAGACTTTGCCCACTCACCCCAAAGAAACCTACAATCTCAGGGATTCTCTTCTCATCTACTCACCACTCCAGATAGGTGGAGTTTGCGCACAGGGTACCCCAGGACTCGAAATGAAGGTTCCCTTTCGAGAATGAAACCAGAAGACCCATTAGACAGTGGAAGAGGTCAGCCATTTAGAGCAGGGATCCACCGGAGAGAACCAGGAGACTCGGGACACGTTCAAGTCCAAGCAGCACACACGGTCTCAGGGAGCCAGGAATGGAATGTGACTCAAGCTGAAACTTGAGACAGTTAAAACTGTGATCTATGTGAAGGGGTGAGGCCTGCCTCGAGATCAGAAAAAGGGGGGCCCAAATTTAGGCAAATAAATAAAAGCAACTACGCACACATGCGAACACACAGGGAGCTCTCTCTGAAGGATACCAACCAAATTAAGAGTATTATAGCAGTGAACACAAAGAAAAACCTTGTGAGGGGTGAGTGGAGTGTCACTAAAGGAGTGTATAATACGCTGACTTTTTTTTGTTGTTGTTGTTTTGTTTTTTGAGACCGTCTAGCTCTGTTGCCCAGGCTGGAGTACAGTGGTACAATCTGACTGGAGTACAATCAGAATTTATTGCAGCCTCAAATTCCTGGGCTCAAGTGATCCTCTTGCCTTAGGCTCTAGCCTTAGTAGGGACTAGAGGTGCACACCAACATGTCCAGTTAATTTTAAAATTTTTCTATAGAGATGGAGTCTCCTTATGTTGCTCAGGTTGGTCTCGGATGCCTAGCCTCAGGCAATCTTCCCACTTTGGCATCATCCCAAAGTGCTGGGAATGACAGGTGTGAGCCACTGTGCCTAGCCAAGGCTTTTTTCTTTATGCAAAAAAGCACACCTGTCATCCCAGAACTTTGGGAGGCCCAGGTTGGAGGATTGCTTGCGCCCAGGAGTTGGAGACCAGCTTGGGCAACACAGGGAAAACCTGTCTCTACAAAAAATTTAAAAATTAGCCTGGTGTGGAGATGCAAGCCTGTGGACCCAGCTACTCAGGAGGCTCTGGCAGGATTGTTTGAGCCTGGGAGTTTGAGGCTGCAGTGAGCTATGATGGCGCCACTGTACTCCAGCCTGGGCAGGGTCTCTATCTCTTTTTTTTTTTTTTTTTTTTGAGACGGAGTCTCGCTCTACCGCCCAGGCTGGAGTGCAGTGGCCGGATCTCAGCTCACTGCAAGCTCCGCCTCCCGGGTTCACGCCATTCTCCTGCCTCAGCCTCCCGAGTAGTTGGGACTACAGGCGCCTGCCACCGCGCCTGGCTAGTTTTTTGTATTTTTTAGTAGAGACGGGGTTTCACCGTGTTAGCCAGGATGGTCTCGATCTCCTGACCTCGTGATCCGCCCGTCTCGGCCTCCCAAAGTGCTGGGATTACAGGCTTGAGCCACCGCGCCCGGCCTTAGGGTCTCTATCTCAAAAAACAAAAACAAAAACAAAAACAAAAGCACATCTGCTTTTTGAGAGCCCTATTCTCAGGAGAGCCTCCAGCCACCTCGTTGGCCATCATCTATGGCTCTAGTTCCAAACACACATTTCAGACAAGTTGGTACAAGGAGACATGCACCCCTGACCCACTCACTTCTTCAAGAAGCATTTCCTGACCGCCTATAAACTATGCTTGGCATGGAGAGGTGAACAGACGACTAGGCTCGGTCTCTGCCCTGCTGGACTACATTCCAGGCTCATCCTAATTCTGTCTGCTGGGTCACGTGTGGTTGGCAGAACGATGCCCCTCACCCCCCACCAGATGTTCATGTTCTAATCCCTGGAACCTGTGAATGTTTTGTTACATGGCAAAGGGGAATGAAGGCTACAGATGAAATTAAGGTTGCTCATCAGCGGACTAAAAAAGAGATTATCCTGGACTATCTGAGTGAGCCCAATATAATCATGAGGGTCCTTGAATGGGGAAGACGCAGATAAGCCGGAACCCAGGGCAGTATCTGAGAAAGACTCTACTAGCCTCTGCTGGCTTTGAAGATGGAAGGAGGCCACAAGCCAAGAAATGCAGGCAGCCTCTAGGAGCTGGGCAAGGCAAGAAAATAGATTTTCCCCTAGAGCTTCCAGGAAAGAACATAGCCCTGCCAACACCTTCGATTTTAGCTCAGTGAGACCCATTTTGGACCTCTGACCTCCAGAATTGTGAAATAAATTTGTGTTTTGTTTTGATTTTAGGGAGGGTCTCATTCTGTCGTCCAGGCTGGAGTGCAGTGGTGTGATTGTAGCTCATTGCAGCCTTGAACTCCTGGGCTGAAATAATCTTCCTGTCTCAGCCTCCCAAGTGGCTGGGACTACCGGCACAAGCCATGTGTGTTGTTTCAAGCCACTACATTTGTGTGATTTGTTACAGCAGCAAATAGGAAACTGACATAAGGATCATGGGGAAGAAGGAACCATTTCTTTGAGAAATGGTTTTCCCTTTTGGAAAAAGGAATGGACATCTGCCTTTCTCTACAAGGTATTTTTGTAAGGGCCAAATAAACTATATGTAACTTCTTTTTTTTTTTTTTTGGAGACAGACTTTCACTCTGTTGCCCAGGCTGCGTGCAGTGGCACAATCTCACTGCAACTTCTACCTCCCAGGTTCAAGCGATTCTCCTGCCTCAGCCTTCCAAGTAACTGGGATTAGAGGTGCCTGCCACCATGCCTGGTGATGTGCCCGCCTCTGCCCACCTCAGCCTCCCAAAGTGCTGGGATTCCAGGCGTGAGCCACCGCGCCTGGCCTTGTATGTAAGCTTCTTAAACTCAGTAGGACACCAAACAACACAAGCACCTACGGCTATTATGAGGCAATTTACTGAGCTGGTGTCCCCTGGAGGTGTCTGTCCACTGCTCATCTCGTCTATTCCCTGGACATCTAACTGAATTGTTGAGTGGCCCCATCTGGGCCTCAGCACCACCAAGGTAAGGTGGGCACCCCTCAGGCTCTAGCTAGAACAAACTGCCTGTATGGAAATCAGTATCAGTCTCCTGGGAAACACTGGCCTTGGTCATTGGAAATCCAATGACCAATTCCAGGAAACAAGGAAACACTAAGAAAAGCCCACCTGGCCAGGTGTGGTGGCTCACACCTGTAATCCTAGCACTTTGGGAGGCTGAGGCAGGTGGATCACCTGAGGTCAGGAGTTTGAGACCAGCCTGGCCAACATGGCAAAACCCTGTCTCTACTAAAAATACAAAATTTAGCCAGGCGTGGTGGCGCACACCTGTAATCTCAGCTACAAGGGAG